>NC_080681.1:124368696-127092858 GCF_030445035.2 Dasypus novemcinctus
TAAATGCTTGGTAAATTATGAAGCATTTTGTGAAAGTGAGGGGTTACTTCTGTCGGGATTATGGAATATGTCTGATAGCTGGATTCCCCCGGGCACGCTCATCCCAGAGTCCCATCAGGCCAGGTTCTCCTCGTGTGGGTTTGTGCAGTGCCCTGGGCCAGTGTCTGGTTCTTCAGGAGCCTGGAGCTGTGGCTCTGACAGGTCGTAGGGCTTCCCCAGCTCGGGTAGCTCATCCAGGAACTCCAGCAGTCCACTGTGACTCTTCCCCGGGATGGCGGCTGCCCCTCCGGGATCACATACCCCACGCGGAGCTCTTCAAGGCCTTCCTCCTGCGAAGCGGATGTGGCTCAGGCCACTGGGCTCCTGCCTATCTCAGGGGAGGTCACTGGTTCGGATCCCAGTGCCTCCTTAAGAAGACAGCGAGCTGGTGTGACGGGCAGGCACAGCAAGCTGACACAACAAGATGATACAAGAATTAGAAAAAAAAAAAAAAGAAAGACACAACAAAGCAGGGAGCAGAGGTGGCTCAAGTGACTAGCCATCTCCCTCCCACATTGGAAGTCCCGGAGTTCGACTCCTGGTGACTCCTAAAGAAACAAGGAAGATGAACAGATATAGCAAGTACAAACAATAAGAGGGTGGGGAGAAATAAATAAAATAAAATAAAATAATAACGGAGCCTTCCTCCTGATCTGCCGATGGCCTGCCCTGAAGGGGACGGCCACGCAGAGCTCCTCAAAGCCTCCCTCCTGCTCTGCTGGTCTCACGGTACTGGGCCCCATTAGTGGCCCAAGAGAAAGCAGTAAAGAAGCCACCCAACAGTGTCACCCGAGTGTGCTCAGGGCCACCCAAGAAACCTCCAGGACCAAAACGCTTGCCTGGTGAATCCCACCAAACATTTAAGGAAGAAATAAAACCAGTTCTACAGAAACTCTTCTAGAAAGCTGAAGAGGAAGGAATGCTTCTCAACTCACTCCATGAAGTCTTCTGACATTAAACTGGACAAAAAACTTCACAAGGACAATACACCAATATCCCTCATGAACACAGCTGCAAAGACTCTTACCTAGCTTTTAGCAAATCGAATCCAGCAAGATATCAAAAGGATGATAATACATCTCATCTAAGCGGAGTTTATTCCAGAACGCAGTTTTGGTTTACTGCTTTAAAAATCCAGGCAATTCAGCACATTAACAGACTAAGCAAGAAGCCCATACAACCATCCCACTGGACACCAGAAATTAACAGAATTCCTGATAAAACCATCAGAGAACTAGCACTAAAAGGAACTTCCTCCCTTTAAAGGCACCTGCACAGAACCTCCCGCTGACATGTGTGATGAAAGACCGAAATACTTTCCTCCTAAGATCAGAAAAAGGGAAAAATAATGTGGGTTCTAGTCAACATTGTACTGCAGGGGTCTAGCCAGTGCAAGCAGAGAAGGAAAAGAAATAAACGCATCCAGATAGAAAAGGCAGAAAGAAAATTGCCTTTTTTTTGCAGGTAACATGATTTTTCCATCCAGAAAGTTTTGTGGAACCTCTTTTTCAGAAGCTCCTGGAACTTGAACAAATGCGTGTAGCATGGATTGTTACCAGCGTGGGCTCGACATGCCCTGGGGGGGTAACCCGTGCACGGGCCAGCGCAGGGGTCAGGCCAGAGGCTGAGGAGGCTCCGGGGATGGCAGGGCTGGAGGCACGGGCCCCCTTGCTCTGCTTGCGAGGTTTGGGCTCCCGCAGGGTGGGCTGGCAGCCCCCAGGGAGAAAACGACTCCTGGTGTGGGGCCGGGTGTGCCCTGGGCAGGGCTCACGGCCTGCTTGGTGGCCGGTCCAGGCGGGAAAACCGTTCTGCAGGTCAGCTAAAGCCTGCTGCGTCCTCAGTGGCGCTCAGGAGGCGACACGGTCATGGAACTCTTGGAGCCGCTCGGGAGGGGTTTCTTGTAAATGGACAGCCCCCCTCTTCTGTCGTCTGGGCCTCTCCCCCCTGGGTCAGCTGACTGGTCCAGCTTTTCAGATGTCCCCGCCCCCCACCTCTTCGTACCTCATGGATTTCAACATTGGGAGGGGTCCTTAGCCCGCTCCTGGTCCCCTGTCCCTGGTAAGGCTCCTTTGCTCAACATTCCTCACCGTTGTTATCAAGCTCCTGCTTGAATACCTCCACTGACAGGAAGCTCATTACCTCCCAAGACAGCCCATCCCAGTATGGGCTCTGGGTTTGAATCCTGGCTCTGCCACTTGGGTAAAGTAACTTCCCTGTCTCATTGCCCACATCTGAAAATGGGGGGAAATAATCGTGTTAGTATCTCCCTCACAGGGTTGTTGGGAGGATGAAATGTGTCGGGTGTGAGGCAGATCCCGATCCTTGGATCTGAGCCCTCAGTGTGTCCTGCCGCCGTCCGTGTGGCGTGTCTGCCCCCTCCTTAGCTGAGGGCTTCTTTGGAAGCTCTTCAAGGTGCTGGCCCTTTCCTAACCTTCTACCCTAAATACAAACCAAGACTTCCCATTCCAGCCACGTTCAAGTGTAGCATTCAGTGGTGTTAGTTACGTTCACGGTGTTGTGCTGCCGCCACCGCCGTCCATTACAAAGCTTCTGTATCATCCCAGACAGAAACTGTACCCAACCCCCACCCAACCATGCCCCTGGGAATCAGTATTCTAATTTCTGACTCATAGATTTGCATATTCTAGTTATTTCACTGAAGTGAGATAATAAAATATTAGTCCTTCAGTGCCGGGCTTATTTCACTCAACACGAGGTCCTCAAGATTCATCCATGATGTATCAGAACCTCATTCCTTTCCATGGCTGAATACTGCTCCATTACATATATATATGACCGACATTTTTAAAAAATTTTTTTGTCTTTATTTATTTTTTAATATTACATTCAAAAATTATGAGGTCCCCATATACTCCCCCACCGCCCTCACCCCACTCCTCCCCCCTTAACAACAATCTCCTCCATCATCATGAGACATTCATTGCATTTGGTGAATACATCTCTGCACACTTTATTTTAAGGTACCAGGGGCTGAACAGGGACCACATATATGGGAAGCCAGCACCCGAGCACTGAGCCACATCAACTTCTCTGAGTTGGTTTTCTCGTTTGTTTTTCTTGTTGTTAGTTTATGTTTTATTTTTTTCTAGGAGGTACCAGATACCAAACCTGGGACCTCCTGTGTGGGAGGTGGGCACTCAACCACTTGAGCTACATCCACTCCCCACCTGGGGACATTTTGTTTATCCATTCTCCCATTGATGGACACTAGGGTTGCGTCCATTTTACAGCATGTGTTATTCAGTACCCCGCCCCCCTTTTAATATATTTATTTATTTATATTAAAGAAGTTGTAGGTTTACAGAAAAATTGTACATAAATTATAGCATTCCCATAAACCACTCTATTATCAACACACTTGTGCTACATTTGTTACAATTCATGAAAGAACGTGATCAGACCGTATCTGCCCTTTTGTGCCTGGCTTATTTCACTCTGCTGGGCTCGTCAATGTTCATCCATTGTCGTGTGCATCAGAACTTGATTCCTTTCTACGGCTGAACAACATTCCGTCGTACATATCTACCACAGTTTGCTCATCCATTCGTCACTTAGGGACACTTGGTTGCTTCCATCTTTTGTCAATTGTGAATAATGCCGCTTTGAACATCAGTGTGCAAATGTCTGTGTGCGTCCCACTTTCCATTATTTGGGGTATATACCTCGTAGTGGGATTGCCAGTCATATGGCAATTCTATTCTTCACTTTCTGAGGATCCGCCACGCTGCCTTCCACAGCGGCTGCCCCATTTCACACTCCCACCACGTTCAGTACATTCTGATGTCCAGGAAGATGCTGCCACCTCAGCCTCCCCTGTCCCCCACAGTGTGATCCTAGCCTGTGCCCTCGTTGCAGAAAACAAACCCTAATTGTCGACCACATCTTCGCCGTCATCTCTATCGTCCTGACGAGAGCATCAGAGGGACAAGGCATCTGAGCTGGTCACCTTTTCTTGGTTGATGCTGACCGTGTGTGCAGGACCGGGGATGGCTCAGGTTCCTGGGTGGAGGGAAAGAGACGTGCTTTGGTCTGGGATGGACAAGCCCAGCACCCTTGGCCAAAGCTGGGAGCAGGAGTGGACAGGAGGCTGGACCCCGTTTCTTTTCCTGTCTTCGCAGTGAGCCTCTTGGCTTTCCTGCGTGGTCACAGTATGTGGCCAACTATGAGGGCCCAGGCTCCACTTCCTGCCCCCCTTTTCTCCCTGTGGCAGTCCCTGACTTTTGATTCTTGGGACTTGTACTCAGACATTTCCCTTTTCCAAAAACCTGCTCTCTATAATTTTCCGTTAAAACTCATAATAAATGTTTTGCTATACCTCCTCTTCCTCCTCTTCCTCGCTGAAATATTTTAAAGTAAATTACAGACATCATGATATTTTGCCCCTAAATATCTTATCATGCATCTTTTTTAGCCTTTTTCACAGCTTTATTGAGGCATACTTCATATGCAATAACTGTAGGTATTTATTTATTTATTTATTTTAAAGATTTATTTATTTATTTATTTCTCTCCCCATTCCCCTCCACCCCACCCCGGTTGTCTGTTCTCTGTGTCCATTTGCTGTGTGTTCTTCTTTTTGTCCGCTTCTGTTGTTGTCAGCAGCATGGAAATCTATGTCTCTTTGTTGTTGCATCATCTTGTTGTGTCATCTTTCCGTGTGTGTGGCGCCATTCCTGGGCAGGCTGCACTTTCTTTCGCACTGGGCAGCTCTCCTTATGGGGCACACTCCTTGCATGTGGGGCTCCCCTATGCGGGGGACACCCCTGCGTGGCACGGCACTCCTTGCGCACATCAGCACTGCGCACGGGCCAGCTCCACACGGGTCAAGGAGGCCCGGGGTTTTGAACCACAGAACTCCCATGTGGTAGACGGACGCCCTAACCACTGGGCCAAGTCCACCGCCTGTCGGTATTTAAATTGCATAGTTTAATCAGTTTTTAACATAAGTACACACCCATGAAACCATCACCCTAATAAAGATAATTGACACATCCATCACCCGCCAAAGCATCCTCATGCCCATTGGTAATTCCTGCCTCCTGCCTCTTTCCCACTCCCCCCTTTCCTAGGCAATCATTAATCTACTTCTATCATTATAATTTAGGTTGCATTCTCTAGAATTTTATATACATGGAAGCATGCAGTATGCATTTTTTCTCCAGGCTTCTTTCACTCAGCCAAATTACTTTGAGCTACATCGTTGTTGTTGCATTCTTTGTATTGCAGAGTAGCATTACATTACATGGATATACTAGTTGTTTGTTTATTCAGTTGTTTATTTTGTTCATTCATTCACCTATTGATGGAATTTTGGGTTATTTCCAGTTTTATTTTATTTTGTGTATTTTGATTTTTTAATTTTAAAAAAAAATTTTATAGAAGCTTTAGATAACATAAATGTTGCATCAAAAACATAGCAGGGGAAGCAGATGTGGCTTAATCATTTTGGCTCCCATTTACCATATGGGAGGCTCTGGGTTCTGTTCTAGGGCCTCTGTGTGAAGGCAAGCTGGCCCGCACCCGCAGAGAGCTGACAGCCTGCACCCAGGGAGAACTGGCACAGCAAGATGACACAGCAAAGGGAGACAAGGGAGACAAAGAAGAACGTGCAGCGAATGGACAGAGTGCAGCAGCAAGCAAGCTGCAAGGGCAGGGGGATAAATTTTAAAAATAAAATAAAAACCCATAGGGGATTCCCATATACCTCTCCCGCTCTCCCTCCCCTACTTTTCCATATTAACATCTTTCATTAGTGTGGTCCATTTGTTTACAATTGATGAACACATTGAAACATTGTACTAACCAAGGACTATAGTTTTACATTACAGTTTATACTTTGCACACACAATTTTATAGGTTTTGACAAAATGTATAATGGCCTGTGTCCATCATTGCAATGTCACGCAGGATAATTCCAGGACCCCCCGAATGCCCCCGTATTGTTCCTATTCTTCCCTCTCCCTCCCCTCAGAACCTCTGGTGGGCACTGCCTTTACATCAATGGTACAAGTTCTTCCATTGCTAGAGTAATCGTAACTCTGCTTTAGTTCATGGGTGTTTTCCCCCCTTATGTCCATTCATTCCTCAGGCTTGAGGATTTGGGGGTGGTGATGCCCACCCTGTTTCTGACTGACAGAGGACTTAGATCCATGGGGCAATGGGTGGAACCGTCTCGCTTGCAGTTGCAGACACTCTGCTTCCTGGAAGGGCGTTGTCCATCATCATCCTTTTGTTAGTTGTCCTGGGTGAATCCTATGAACTGGAGAGAAGGTGTTGCAACTCTGCCGAGATTCAGGGCTCAAGCAGCATATGGACAGACTGAAGATTGAAGTCTGGGACATATATTTAACAAGTATAGTGCTAATTATAGGCTCAAAAACAGGGGCAGAAGAACCACGTGTAGGGAAATTATAAATAAGTCTAACTCTGTTACATTGGGGAGCACATATTCCAAAGTAAAGCTCACTGTGCGGGTGCTGAATTCCCAAAATTGTCTGCCCTGCCTCTAGTGTCTGGATGTCTCGAGAGCCCTCAGGAGCCCTGCTCTTTGAGGCTCTGTTTACTTTGGCAGTCAGTGAGATCCTGCTGAGACGTGCATAAGCGTAACCTCTGGAATGACTTCTGACTCACTTGGAAATCTCTTAGCCATAAAAACTCATTTGTATTTAATATTCCCCCTTTGGTCAAAGTCTTTTTTTATTATGGGTCTTTTGAAAATGCCCATTCTTTTATATAATAAATAAAATAAAACCTTTATTTCACTCCCAAAATGTAAAATAATCCCTTAATATTATTGAACATTCCTATCATATTCAAATCTCTGATCACCCCCCCCCCCAATATTTTTTACAGTAGATTTATTCAAACCGGGAACCAATCAAGGCTTACATGTTGTATTTGTTGGCTATGTCTCTTAAATACCTTTTAACCTAGAACAGTTCCTGCCAGTAGCAACAATAAGCACCCCTACCTGCTCCTACTTTCGGTCTCTGAATACCATTTCCCTCCTAAAGGGACCTGGGTTCCTTGGAGAAATGGCTTATCCTGGATCTGGAGCAGCAAATGCACAAGGTGATCCTGAGACAACAGTGTTGTGCGAGAAGCATGGACCCTCTTAAGAGGGGTGTCAGGTCATCTGCCAAAGGGACACAGCAGATGTCTTTAAAAGACTCCCACTGGCCCACGCTCGAACTAGCTGAGGATCAAAAAGCATTAATGACTGGCTGCATTTCTACCAAAGAAAGAATCAGCCCTTCACAAAGTCTTCAAGAAACAGAAGAAGGAACCCTTCCCTACTCATTTTACACAGCCAGCGTTACCCTGAGACCTAAGCCTGCCAAGCGCTTGTGAGAACATGGGGAAATTTGAACCCGCATTGCTGATGGGAATGTAAAATAGTGCAGCCGCTTTGGAAAAGAGTGTGACAATTCCTCAAAATGTTAAATGCAGAGTTACCATATTACTAAGCAATTCCACTCTTAGCTATATTCCCAAGAGAACTGAAAATGTTCCTCCTCACAAAAGTTGTACGTGAGTGATCAGAGCAACATTACTCAAAATAGCCCCAAATGGAAACAACCCAAATGCCCATTGACTGATGAATGGACAAACAAAATGTCGTTTGTTTGTTACACAGAGGTTTATGATTCCACCCAAAAAAGGAACGAAGTAACGATACGTGTCATAACAGGGATGACCCTTGAAGACATGCTAAGTGAAAGAATTAAGTCATATATACTGTAGGGTTCCATTTCAAATAAGAAATGTTCTGAATAGGCAAAACCAGAGTCCCAGAAGGTAGATTACTGGTTACCAGGAACCGGGGAGTGACTGATAATGAGTTCAGACAGTTTTTTCTTTGGGGTGATGAAAATGTCCTAAAATTAGATAGAGGTGATGGTTGCACAACTCTGTGAATATAGTCAAAACCATTGAATTGTACTCTTTAAAGGGTTGAGCTTTATGGCATGTGAACCATATCCAATAAAGCCATTATAAAAATAAAATGGGGAGCCGGTGTTGCTTAGGGGTTGGACATGAGCTTCCCACATATGAGGTCCCGGGTTCAATACACAGCCGTGGTAACTCAAAAAATAAAATTAAAATTAAATAAATAAGAAAAATAATCTGAATAAATGGAAGCTAAAAAACATTAAGGCAATATATAATCCTGAACTGGATGTAGTGCTGGAGGAGAAAAGTCCAAATGGCCATTCTGGGGACCACTGAAAAAATACTTTTTTTTTTTTAAGATTTATTTTATTTATTTATTTCTCCCCATCCTCTTGTGTTTGCTTTTGCTGTCTCTGTTTGTTGTGTCTTGGTCTTCTCTATTTAGGCATTGGAACCAAACCTGGGATTTTCCATGTGGGAGGAAGACACACAATCGCCTGAGCCACCTCTGTTGTGTCTCTCATTGAGTTTCCTCATTGTGTCTCTTGGTTGCATCACCTCACTGCATCATCTTCTTGCATCAGCTCACCACATCAACCCATTGCATCAGCTCACTGTCTTGCTTGTCTTCTCTAGGAGTCATCGGGAACCAAACCAGGACCTCCCATGTGGAAGGCAGGATCCCAGTCATCTGAAACACATCTTCTTCCCTGAAAAAATTCTTATGTTGGTAATAATCTTTATATCAATGTTAAGTATCTTGAACTTGATTACTGTACTTAAGGTGGTTACATAAGTAAATGTTCTTGCTTTGGGGAAATATAAGGATGTATTAAATGGTAAAGGAGGAGGATGTATGCAACCTACTCTCAAATGTTTAGAAGATGATGGAAGGAAAGAAAGGGAAAGAAGGAAGGAAGGAAGGAAGGAAGGAAGGAAGGAAGGAAGGAAGGAAGGAAGGAAGGAAGGAAGGAAGGAAGGAAGGAAGGAAGGAAGGAAGGAAGGAAGGAAGGAAGGAAGGAAGGAAGGAAGGAAGGAAGGAAGGAAGGAAGGAAGGAAGGAAGGAAGGAAGGAGAGAGAGATAAATGTGGTAAAGTGTTAAAAGCAAATCTGGGTAACTGAGTAGGGGATAATGTTGGCTTTCAGGTTAAAAACTGGGATGATCAAAGTAGGATCTGGAAAGTAGGATACCCAGAGACCCAGATGAGCACATCAGTGTTAAAAAGAAAGCTGCACCTGTAAGAAAACAAAAGCTGATGTGATTGTGGAGGAGAAAAGAACTTTATTAACGGCCTTGCAAGAGCAGGCACGTGACCTGGATAAAATGGCTGGAACGCCAAACAACAAGAAACAGTGATATTTATACCCTAAGCCTAACCCACATGTCCCTCCCCTGTTCCCCACTGATTGGGTACTTCAGGGGTTACAGCCTATTCCAGAGGTCTCACTAAGTTCAGCGGTTCTTGCTCAGTTTCTGCTCTGGATTTTCTGTACCCCGCTGGCTGGGTGGCTTGGGGCCACTTTCACTCGTGGCGCTTTTCAAATTTGGCAACTTTCACCCAGGCCCCACCCCCAGCACTCATCATTGGCCCCCCTTGCTTTGGCTCCGCCCTCACTACTCACCATTGGCCCTCCTTGCATTGGCTCCGCCCTCACCTCTCACCATTGGCCCTCCTCGCTTTGGCTCCACCCTCACTTGTCACCATTGGCCCTCCTCGCTTTGGCTCCGCCCTCACTCCTCACCATTGGCCCAACCTCATTTGGGCCACTTTTCAAATTCTTGGCACCAAAGCCGCTAGAACCCCTGTCCCTCCCTCCTCCAAGGGCAGAGCCGGCTCTGGCTTCCCCTTTGTGAAAATCAAACTTAACCCTTTCCTACAGCCAGGAAAGCAGGAGCACAGATTTTCCAAGGAATCTGGCTTTTAAGGGAAATTAAAAATTAAAGTTAATCAGAAAGTTCTTTGCCTTCTCCCTCTACCCAGGGAGATGGTCTGAATCTGCCAATGAAACCAGGATGTGGGGGTCCCTGAATTGCTTGAGAAGTGAGGAATGAATTGAATGGATTAACAGCTCTCAGGAAAAGACACGCCCCCGGCGAGCAAGAGAGCGAGGAGGAGCCGGGAGCCCAGGAGGGGCCCAGCGAGGGCGGCTGGCCTGCGGCTGCTCCTGCCTGCTGAGCTCCCTGGGAAGCAGCGGCCTCCTTCCCGTCCCCTGAGTGCAGAGCGGGCAGGGACCTGCCTCTAGTGACGCGAATGTGGTGGAGAGGCGTGGGGACCTCGGGACCTCGGCGTCTCCTCCTCCCGCGGGCTCCAGACGCCGTGGCTCCTGCCTGACCCCAGTGTCGAGCCCAGGCCCGTGTGTGGTCCCGCGTGTGGCCACCAGCCGAGGGGGAGGGCTGGCCTGGGCCGCGCCTTGGCCTTGGGGCTTGCGGCGGAGGCCCGGGTGCTTCGGGGCAGAGCTGAGCCCTCCCTGCGCCTCCCTGAGTTCCTGACGCTCCCGGAGCCCCCTAGTGTTAAGCAGGAGGCTTTGGGTACTTTTTTGCACAGCAGTAAGTAAACTGATAATTAACGTGCAAAGAGACAAGTGCCCCAATGGGAAAAGGTACAAAGTGCCTCAGGGCCGGGGGCTGAGGCCTCTCCTCCTAGATGAGAGAGAAGGTTAGGAAAGCACCTGCAGGCGGAGTTTTGTGGGCCAGGTAGTGTGGGCACCTCAGGCAGAAAGCCTGCTGTGTGCGTGTGTGCTCCTGGGTGTGTGCTCATGGGAGCGTGCTCTGCCATCCAAGGGACAGGACCTACAACCTCGAGGACACAGAACCAGCCAGGGGTTTGGCAGCGACGCGAGGTGGTCAGACCAGCGTGGAGGTGCTGGACGGCGGTGCTGGGGGCTGAGGCCTGTCCCAACTCTGGTCCTGCAGGTGAGGACCTTGGAACATGTTATTAGTTAAGGGGACCCTCAGCTTAGTTATATGTATATATATATACACTTTTTTTAAAAAGGATTATTTTTTTAAAATTTATCCTCTCCCCTCCCACCCGTCCCCCGGTGTCTACTCTGTGTCCACTCACTGTCTGTTCTTCTGTGTCTGCTTGTATTCACATTAGTCAGCTCCAAGAACCCATCCTGAGACCTTCTGGAGTAGGAGAGAGACAATTACTCTCTTGCGCCACCTCAGCTCCCCTGCTATGTCTTAATGTCTCTCCTCTGTGTCACCTTGCTACTTCAGATTTCCGAGTTGGCTGGCACTCCTGTGCGTGGTGGCTTTTTCCCACACAAGGCAGCCTTCCCATGCAGGGCGGCACTCCTGAGCAGGGCTGCATTCCGCATGGGTTGGCACCCCATGTGGGCCCGCTTGCTGCGTGGGCCAGCTTGCCCTCACCAGGAGGGCCTGGGCATCGAACCCTGGACCTCCTACATAGTAGATCCAGCCCAGTTGGTTGTGCCACATCTGTTTCCCTATGTAGATATGCTTTGTATTTTTAAAAAAGATACTTAGATTATATAAATGTTACAATAAACATGTAGGGGACTCCCATATGCCCCCTCCCTACCCTTCCACACTTTCCCACATTAACAACGTCCTTCATTAGTGTGGTATATTTGTTATAATAAATGTTTATTGGAGCATTGCCACTAAGCATGGATTATAGTTTACTTTGTAGTTTACACTCTCCTGTACAATTTTGTAAGTTATAACAAGATATCTAATGGCCCGTATCTGTCATTGCAATGTCATTCAGGACAGTTCCCAAGTCCCAGAAATGTCCCCATGTTCCACCTATTGTTCCCACTCCCTGCCCTCAGAACCTCCAGTGGCCGCTGTCTGCATATCAATGATAATAGTTCCTCCATTGCTAGAATTACAATAAATCTACAGTAGAATTTCAGTAAGTCTACTCGAGTCCATTCACCTTAGCTAAGGAGGGTGGGCCTTCATCCATTATGGCCAAAGTCCTTACAACCAAAGGAAATTGGATGCAAAAAGAGAAGCCATGAGGAGCTGCCAGAATTTGGCATTAAGGAGACACCACCATGAGATGGAAAAGCTTTGGAATCCCAAAGACTAAAAGATACCGACGGGGCGAGGAAGCCCGCCTTGCAGCCTCTGAAACTGTGAGCCAGTGCATTCCTGTCGGTAAGCCAGCTCATCGCATGGTCTAGGTTTCAGCAGCCAGGAAACAAGACAGGGGAGCTAGAGCCCTCCTTGCTGGGAGTCCACCAACAGACCCAGGCCTGCGCGGGTGTTTACTTGGGATCGTTTCTCTGAAGTTGGGATCAGGTCTCGTCTCCCTTACCCAGCTGCCTGTGACCCCAGCACAGAGGAGTCAACAACTGCTGACCAGGGGCAGCTGTGCCCTCTGCGGGAGGAATGCCGGCTGAGGGACGCCGTCCCCCTTCAGGGCATGGGCTCCCGAGCTGCAGCCCCTGTCAGCGGCATCTGGTTCCGTGATTCTCTAAGCAACACTTGGACTGGGACTCAGGACTCCATATCAGCTGCTAAACTTAGAACGTTTTATGTTAAAAAACTGCGTCTGTACGTCAGTCAAGCTGTGATGCTAACGGAGAATCAAAGAACTGAATTTCACCCATCTATCCTCCTGCACCTGCCATTCCCAGGTCATCAAGGAAGCCAGTCACTTCTCAACGAACACAGGGACTAAACATTCCACGCCTTCCATTGCCACTGGGCCCCAAAAGTCTCTGAGCTATTGGCCTCCATCTGGTAAAAGGACCGGGGAAAAGAAACAGGGAGCACCCCGAGGCCAAGTCCCCTTTGCAGAGGGGGAAGCCTGGGGTGGGGCCCATGGCCCGCAGCATCAGAAGGGAGTCTCTCTGGCAGGAGTCGCCCGCATGTGAGGCCCAGCCTCTGTTATTTCTTCTTTCTTCTCCGGGAGAAACTCCAGCCCGTTTCTCTTGGCAAAAACTCGGTTTATCTCCACAAATGTCTGGCCTTTGGTTTCAGGAATGACCATATAGATGTAAACAGCAGTGAGGAGGCAGATTCCGGCAAAGATGATGAAACAGTAGGGGCCGATGGCCTCCTAGACCAGGAAACAAAGAACACGGGCAGAAAATGGAGAGGAAGTGGCAGGGGCGCTCCTGGGGGGCCTCTATAAGAAAGAGGCGTCTGAGGCTGCCAGTTTAGCTTTACTCCTGGAGCTGTGGCAGAGCTAGGAAATGGGGTCCCGCCTCAGAGGTCAGAAAGGACCCCCCATCCCTTTGGCCTTAGGGACGTGATGTCCTCTGGGTCCCGAGAGCCCTGAGCAGGTGTGCCCAGCATCCAGGAAGAGAGGAAGGAGGCGGCTGGAGGGGTCTGCTGCCCTCGGCACCTCCAGACCAGAGCCCACGTATCGGCCCTTCGGCTTGGAGGCCTGGACTCCTGGCAGCCAGGGGGAAACTAGCACGTGGAGCCCAGCCCCACCAGGCAGGCCCTAGGGAGGTCTGAGAGGCCATCCGTGGTGACCTAGGAGGAAGGCACCCACTGCCCATTGCTTGGGCCCCTTCCTGGGCACGGGTGGGGTAGCGTGTGGCACTCACTTGCACGGAAGGGAAGACCAGGCCGACAAGGAAGTTGGTGAGCCAGTGCACCGCCCCGTCCACCGTGAGCACGGCCGGCCGCGAGGACTGCAGGAAGATCTCGGTCCTGACCACAGAGGGGATGGGACCTCGGGGCAAGGGCAAGGGACCAGCTCAGGGGACATTGGCGGTCCACGCCTGCCCTAGGCTCGAGGAAAGCAGCTGGCACGCTAAGTAGGTGGCAGGAACAGAGACTGTGCCCTCCGTGCCCTCGGGGCTCCTGGGCGCCTCTGCAGCAGGTGCAGGGGCAGCAGCCACCACCTCAGAGGCCACCAAGTTCAGTGCCACCCGCTCTGCCTGTGGATGCCCCCCAAGATGCCATTGGGGACCAGGAAGAAAGCCCACCCCTCCCCATGAGTTAGGGCCTTGGGGGCAGAAGGCTGAGAGGTCCCTTTGGCAAAGCCTCGATGGAGAAACTTGAGCCTGATTCCCCTTGCTAAGTTCCTCCAAGGTCACGCGTGCTAAAAAGCCTTGTAGAAATGAAACGCTTTGGGAGCGGCGGATTGCTGCATGCATGGGGCGAATGGGCCTTCCCTCACGGGGACAGAGCATTTTCTTGAAGTCCTTCCTCTAAGCTGTGTCCCCGCAATTCCTGGGGAGGCAGCTCGGGGTTAGAGCGCCTTGAGCTCCCGTGCCTGGCAGGTGCTGCCCCAGGGGCGGGTCTGGGAAAGGGCGGGCGCCGGGGCCACGCCGCCCGGGGGTCTGCCAATGCTTCTCTATATTTTCATTATCGTCCCCCAAGGAGCCTGCTCAAATGTCTGCAGACTTCTTCCCTAATCGCTGGCCCCCTCTGACATCTCACCCCCCCAGAAGCGCCGTCTGCGTACCCCACGGTCTCTGTGGCTTTGTACGAAGAGCAAGCTCGCCTGCTGCCCCCCAGGCCAAGACCGACTCCACCCCCTGGAGGTGCCCTGCCCTACTGGGAATGCGGGTTCCAGAGTGCAGGATGCACAGGGAGGGTGAGGCTGCCCTTGGATGGCCAGGCCTTTGGTAGAGGGCGAAGTCCCCGGACCCTGGGGAGGGGCCTCCGTCAGGCTCTGCCCACCCGAGGGGCATCGGCCAGGGAAGTTCTGTCCTGCCTCCCTCCACTCACCAGGGGACTGGCAGCCAAGCAGCCCCTTGGGACCTGCTCAAATGCCACACATCCCGGGGCGCACCCACGGGCGGCGAGGGGCGCCCAGGCCCCTTCCCTCCGGGGATGTGCACCTCGGCGCCTGAGGCGCACCAGGGAGGCTTCCTGCGCACGGCCCCGATTCCTCAGCACCCTTAAACACGGCTGGGCCGGTCGTCGTCACGTTCCTGGGCCCCGCACAGGACTAACGAAGCGGTTCCCGTCTGTGCGTGTGGAATGGGCCAGCCCCTTTATTTCCGGGCGCGCACGGCCTTCCCCAAAGAAGATTCCACGGGGAGGGGGCACTGGAGGCACCTGCCCCGGCAGTGAGATCGAGGTTTGGAGGTTTGAGTCTCACTCAGTGGGGACGGGTGGCCTCAGGTCCCACGGGCTGCCTTCACCTGTAGCCCAGGTGAAGGCCCGGAGCGCTCGGCAAGGAGTGGCAGCTGGAGGTGAGGGCGGCAGTGTAACCTCAGGTGGCCCTGGGCGTGGAGGCTAAATCCACCTGCGGGTGGGGTGGAAGTAGCCCAGGTGCCCCAGGTGTTCTGTACGGGGCTCATCCTGCTGGGCTCTGCACCCGCTTTGCCAGGCCCCAGCAGCCACACCGGGCAGGGGCACAGCTACTCACTGGGCCCGATGGAATGTCCCGCGATGTAGGCGAAGACACAGATGACGCCAAGGTACGACAGCTCTCCCTCCAGGTCAGCCGCTCCTGGTCGCTGGGGTATTTTCAGTGTCAGGGAGGGACGTGTCTCTCCTGACCTGAGCTGGGGCTTCTGGAGGAGAGCGCTGCCGCGGGTTATAGTACAGGGGGTGGGTTGTAACCCCCATCCAGAGGTCACCGCCCCCACTGGCTCGTCCCACCCCTGATCCGCCTGGGGCCTGTGCTCGCCTCTTTCAGGCAGGGCTCTTCCTGGGCAAACGCGCTCTTTTGCGTTATTTCTTGTCCTAACTCCACTTTCTTCTGTTCTCGCACTTCTTGAATAGACTGACTTCAGATCTTCTTTTGGCTCTGAAATGCCCCAAATGCTGGTGCAGTCATGCCGCAGTTTACCCAGCGAGAGGCGCTTTCCCTGGGCAGTGCTGCCCTGGCTTCTTCCCGCACAGCTCGGGCTCTCCCGCGCCCACCACGGGCTGCAATGCAAGCAGCTGAGGGGTGCAAAACGCTTGTGCATTAAGGGGACGTGGTGCCAGAGGTTGGGGACCAGCCCCCGGGTGTAGACGTGCTTGGGTCCCTACATGGCCATCCCCCGGCTCCCCCGCAGTGGCAGGAAAATGGGGTACAAACTTGGAAGAGCAGAGCCAGCGTGAGCACCAGGCAGGCCGAGCCGCAGATGCCGTAGCCGATCAGCAGCAGGAGGCGACGCCCCAGGAGCTCCACGATGCCCGCCTGCAGAGAGGGACAGGGGCAGGGGAAGAGGTAGCGGCCGGCCGGGTCGGGGGAAGAGGCAGGGGCAGGGGCATGAGCACCTGTGGAAACCCGCAGCCGCCCGCGCCCCTTGGTCTCCCTTTCTTTTTTTTTTTAAAGATTTATTTTTATTTATTTAATTCCCCCCCTCCCCTGGTTGTCTGTTTTCTGTGTCTTTTTGCTGCGTCTTGTTTCTTTGTCCGCTTCTGTTGTCGTCAGCGGCACGGGAAGTGTGGGCGGCGCCATTCCTGGGCAGGCTGCTCCCTCCTTCGCGCTGGGCGGCTCTCCTTATGGGCGCACTCCTTGCGCGTGGGGCTCCCCTACGCGGGGGCACCCCTGTGTGGGGCGGCACTCCTTGCGCACATCAGCACTGCGCATGGGCCAGCTCCACACGGGTCAAGGAGGCCCGGGGCTTGAACCGCGGACCTCCCATGTGGTAGACGGACGCCCTAACCACTGGGCCAAAGTCCGTTTCCCCTCGGTCTCCCTTTCTGAGCCCCGCTGGCTGCACGCCCGGGCCGCTGCCCCTCCCCGCTGCGCCCCCACCCTGGCTTTGCTTGTCGTTTGGGCCTGCTGTGGCCCCTGGCCTCACAGCGGGAGGTTCCCCCTCCCCATATCCTTTGCACCCCTCTTCTTCTCGAGCGCACCTTCTGCTCAGCCACCTTCTCTGCTGCAGGCTCGGCCCTGCTCCCTCTTCCCAGCCTGGCCGGGACCTCTATGGGGAGCCGGCGCTCAACTAGCCGCATCGGGGCCCCCTGAGTTGGATTTTTCCGTCTGTTGTCTGTTTTCCTGTTCTTGTTTAGGAGGTGCTGGGGATCGAACCTGGGGCCTCCCGTGTGGGAAGAGGCGCTCAATGCTGAGCCACTTCTGCTCCTTCCCACCTTCTTTCCTCTCCTTGGACTTGCAGTATCTCCACTCAGCCCCACCCGACCACACCAGCACCCAGCACCCTCACCCCACCTCCCAACACTCGCACCCCGGGATTCTCACGGGCACTCAGTGGGGGCCGACAGGAGCAAAGCGGCCAGGCCGGGGTTTTCTACAAGAGCGGAGGGGTGGGCTCCATCTGCCTCGCCTGGAGCCCGTGGCTGCTCCTCGGGGCGTGGGGGGAGGGCCTGGGGGATCCTACCCGCAGCCCGGGGGGCTCAGGGAATTCGGGGGGCGGGCAGAGGAGGCCCTGCTCGCTGCGCCTTGACCACCACCTCCTCCTCAGCATCCTGGCCACCCTGGCCTGCTGCGCCCCCAACTCTCCCCCTCAGACTTTCCAAATCCTCCGGAAGCCAGTCAGCCCATGTGGGGCCCAGACTGAAAAT
Source organism: Dasypus novemcinctus (assembly GCF_030445035.2). Classification (NCBI taxonomy): domain Eukaryota; kingdom Metazoa; phylum Chordata; class Mammalia; order Cingulata; family Dasypodidae; genus Dasypus; species Dasypus novemcinctus. The sequence goes on from NC_080681.1 coordinate 124,386,056, forward strand.
GCAGACGAGCAGCACGCAAACCTCTGAAAGGAGCTGAGCCCCCAGGCGAGCTGAGGAGCTGGGCTGAAGGTGGAAACAATGCAGCCATTCCCGACAGGAGCGCTGCTCAGGGGGTGTGCACATGGGCTGCCCCTCTGTGACACAGCGGACGCCAGGGCAGGGGGCTTCAGAATCAGGTGCAAAACTCAGAAATAACAGAATTACCCCAACAGAAAACAGCACCTACATCCGAGCTCTGCTGCTGCCACCGCCATGAAGGAGGCACTTGAGTGACCGCTTGAGGCCACGTCCCTGCCAGGCAGGCCCAGAGCCCCCGCGCGTCTAAGGGGCCTCGGGGGGCCCCCGTGTGCCTGCGGGAGCACCTGCTCCGAGACCCCCACTCACCGAGACGACCGTCATCACCACGTTGACCACGCCCGCGCCCACCGACACGTCCTGGGAGTGGGTGGCCGCGACGCCAGCGGCCGTGTAGATGGTGTCAGCGTAGTAGTTGATCTGCAACAAAAGCACAGCGGCCGTGAGCGGGCAAGGCCCAGCGACAGCCGGACAGGAGACCCCAGGGCTGGAAGGGGGCTGCAGCCTGTGGGAAGAGCAGGCACCTGGAGGCAGCAGGCGTGGGGGGTGCCCGCAGCCCCCTCATGGCTCTACCCTCTCCCAGCTGCAGTCTGTGCACCTGGGAAGTGGGAGCCGGATCGGACAAGGGAGGAGCCCTTAGGTTACTGATGAGTAAATTCAGCGGGCTGAATTATAATCCTGAGGACAGGTAAAGTTTGAGCCTGACCAAGTCAGAAAGAGGCCAGTAGCCTCCATCGTAAGCCCACACCTGGCATCAGGGGAAGTGGAGCGAACTGAAAATCACAGTGCTGGTAGGGACAGGCTTCTTTCCATCCAGGTTGGATTGCAGGTTTAACCTAAGCCCCAGCCCCACCTCTGGGAGGGAGGAAGCTGGGAGTGCCTGAGCCAGCCTCTCCAGGAAGTTACTGGCCAAGCCGCAGAGGCCACTCTGGTGATGCAAGCTGCCCCAGAACTATTCTGTGGCAGGAATTGGAAGCTCCATTTCCCAAGACTGGGAGAGGAGGAGAGAGTTGGCTGCTGATTTTGGCTGGCTAGGGTGTAACTCTGGGAAGCTAGGGTGTGAGTGTCCAAGTCAGAAAGAGGCCAGGGGCTGCCATTTTTACTCTGCCCCCAGCCTGAGGGGAGGCCAGGACCAAAAATCACAGTGACAGTAGGAACTGGTTTCCTTCACCTGGATTGACCTGCAGCCCTAGGTTAGCCTTCAGCCCCTCCTTTCCCAAGGAGGAAGTTGGTGGACCCTGCACCAGCCTATCCAGGTAACTGCAGGTAACTTTGGCCAGCACAGACTGAATAATTGGAAGTCTACCAGGGCAACAGCAGTCATCTTGGACCAGCTCTGCAGAGAGCCCACACCTGCAGCTCCATCCCTGCCCCAGGCAGGGGAGAAAGAGGCATGAAGCCTCATCAGTCTCTCTGGGCAACTACTGTCTAGGCCCGCACCACTTGGATTATTCCACACAGCTGTGACTCTGTCCTACTACTGGTAAAGGAGAAAATTGGGAGAAGCTTTATCAGTCCCTGGGGCAATGAGGGCAGCTTGAGCCTCCACAGCTTATAGCACCAACTACATCCTTGGCTCCTACTACCCAACCAGCAAGGGAGAAAGGGCAGGAAGCCCTATATTAAAGAGGAAAAAACTGCACCCAGTATAAATACTCTAGTAAGCCAGATGCCAAGACACCAACCAAAAATTACAATCCACACCAAGAAACAAGAAGCTATGGTCCAGTTAGAGGAATAAGGTAAGTCTCCAGATGACATAAAGGAGTTGAGACAACTAATCATAGATGTTCAAAAAAAATCTTAATAAATTCAATGAGATGGCTAAAGAGATTAAGGATATTAAGATGACATTGGATAAGCAGAAAGAAGAATTTGAAAGCATACATAGAAAAATTGTAGGTATTATGGGAATGGAAAGCACATTAAATGAATTTTAAAAACATTGGAATCATATAATAGCAGATTTGAGGAGGCAGAAGCAACAATTGGTGATCTTGAAGAAATGGCCTCTGAAAGTGAACATACAAAAGAACAAAAGAAGAATAGAATGGAAAAAAATTGAACAAGGTCTCAGGGAACTTAAGGACAGCCAAAGATTTGCAAATATACATGTCATGGGTATCCCAGAAGGAGAAGAAAAGGGAAAAGGGGTAGAAGGATTATTTGAAGAAATGATGGTAGAAAATCTCCCAACCCTGTTCAAGGACATAGAAATCCATATCCCAGAAACACAACACACTCCCATCCAAAAAAATCTCAATAGACTGACCCTGAGACACATACTTATCAGAATGTCAAATGCCAAAGACAAAGAGAATTCTGAGGACAGCAAGAGAAAAGCAATGCATAACATATAAGGGATACCTAATAAGATGAAGTACTGATTTCTCACCAGAAACCATGGAGGCAAGAAGACAGTGGTATGCTATGTTTAAGAGACTACAAGAGAAACACCTCCAGCCAAGAATCTTATATCCAGCAAGATTGTATTTCAAAAGTGAGGGCGTGATTAGAATATTCACAGATAAACAGAAACTGAGAGAATTTCTAAGCAAGAGACCAGAATTTCAGGAAATATTAAAGGGTGTGCTAAAGCCTGAAAAGAAAAGACAAAAGAGAGCAAAAGACAATGAGCAGGCAATGAGCAGGCAACGAGCACAAACAATGAGCCAAAACAATGAGAAAAAAAGAGCAAACAGATGAGGGAGCCATGTGCAGGGTGGGATGACTAGCTGAATACAAGCTTAAGGAACAGACACCTCAGAATCTAAATTCCAGTGATAATACATCAAAACAGCAAAATGTCCAGTTTCAACAAAAGATCACATGCAATGAAATGGGAAGCGATGGCCCAGGTTAAAGAATAAGATTATAGCACTAGAAACCATCAATGAGGAGGACCAGACCTGGCACATACTAGACAAAGACTTTAAAAATATGGTCCTAACTATGCTCATAGAGCTAAAGGAAAACAAGAAAACAACAGAACAACACAAAGAGAATGTCAATAGAGAGAAAGAAATTATGAAAAGGAACCAAAAGGAGCTGAAGACGCAGTAAGAGAAATTAAAAATTCCCTAGAAGTGTTCAACAATTTATGCAAAGTGACCAAAGAATCAGTCAACTTGAAGATATGACAAGCAGATAAGCAGAAAGGGGAAAGGATGAAGAAAAGTCAACAGATCCAGAAGAATCTGTGGGACACTATCAAGCACACCAATATATACATTGTGGGAATCCCCGGAGGAGAAGAAAGAGAGAAAGGGGCAGAGAGAATATTCAAATAATGGCTGAAAATTTCCCAAATTTAATAGAAGACATGAATATACATATTCAAGATGCTCAATGAACTCCAAACAGGATACACCTAAACCCACATCGAGCCATGTTAAAATCAACCTCTCAAATGCCAAAGGTAAAGAGAGAATTCTGGAAACCACAAGAGAGAAGCAACAAGTCTCATACAAGAATTCTATATCTGGCAAAACTGTCTTTGAAAATGAAGGTGGAATTAGGACATTCCCAGATAAACAGAACTGAGGGAATTTGTTACCACTATACCAGCCCTACAAGAGATGCTAAAGAGATTTCTGCAGGTTGAAAGAAAAGGATCCAATAAATCGAAGATGCATGAAGAAATAAAGATCTCTGGTGAGGATAATGATATCAGTAAATATAAATGCCAGTTCTATTGTATTTTTGATTTGTAAATCCATTTTTCACTTCCTACAGGATCTAAAAGGGAAATGCATAAAATATGATAGATCAGTGGTTTTGTACACATAATGTATAATTATGCAATTTGTTACAAGAACTACATAAAGGTGGGAGGAACATCATTTATGTATGCTCTTGAAGGTGTTAAGTTGGTATCAAATCACACAAGATTGTTATAGATTTAGGATGTTAAATTTAATCCCCATGTAACCACAAGGAAAACATAGAGTCAAAAAGTAGGTACAGGTTACTAGGGTGGGGGCAGGCGTAATGGGAGTTAATGCAAAATAAGTGTAGGGTTTCTGTTTGGGGTAAAGGGAAAGTTCTAGGAATGGACGGTGGTGAGGGTAACTGCAACACTGTGAAAGTGATTAATCTCACTGAATGGTATGCTTGGGATGGAAAGATTATGTTCTGTATATGTTTAGCCATTAAAAAAAAAAAAGAAGGAAAGAGAAACTGAAGAGATAATGACAATTAAGTGCAATACATGATACTGAATGGGATCTAACAATGGAGGAGAAGGTGTTCAAAAGGGCATTATTGGGATATAAGAAAATATTGGAATATCAAATTTAAGTTTTATACCAATATTACATTTCTTGAACTTGGTAATTGCATTTAAGGTGATTTCATGGGTGAATATCCTTGTTTGTAGGCTATGTACATGGAAGTATATGTGGTCAAAGAGTATGATGCATGCAATCTGCTCTCAAATGTTCAGAAGATTAGATAGATAGATAGATAGATAGATAGATAGATAGATTAGATAGATAGATTAGATAGATAGATAGATAGATAGATAGATAGATAGATAGATAGATAGATAGATAGATAGATAGATTAGATAGATAGATGAATGAATGATAGAAGTAATGATATGGCAAAAGTGGCAAAATGTTGAAATGATGGATATTGGTATCTGGGAGGTGGGGTTTAGGGACATATTGGCATTCTTTGTATAGTTTGTATTGTTTTTGCAACTATCCTGTATGTTTGAAATTATCTCAAAATAAAACATTTTTTAAAATATAAAAAAAAGTTTGCTTCCATCAATAATCATTTGGGAAATGCAAATCAAAACCACAATGCATTATCACTTCACATCCACTAGGAAGGCTATTATATTTGAAAATGTTAAGTGCCAAGTATTGGTGAGGATGTAGAGAAATTAGATCATTTGTACATTGTTGGTAGAAATGCAAAATGGTGCAATTGTGTGGAAGACAGTTTGGTAGTTCCTCAAAAATTAAATATAGGGAAGTGGGTTTGGCTCAACCGATAGAGCGTCCGCCTACCATATGGGAGGTCCAGGGTTCAAACCCAGGGCCTCCTGACCCATGTGGTGAGCTGGCCCACGTGCAGTGCTGCCACGTGCGAGGAGTGCCGTGCCAGGGAGCCCCATGCACAAGGAGTGTGCCCTGTAAGAAGAGCCACCCCATGCAAAAAAAGCGCAGCCTGCCCAGGAGTGGCGCCACACACACAAAGAGCTGACACAACAAGATGACGCAACAGAAAAGAGAGACAAAGATTCCTGGTGCTGCTGACAAGAATGCAAGTGGACACAGAAGAACACACAGGGAGCAGACAACGGGGTGGGGGGAAGGGGAGAGAAATGAATTTTTAAAAAAATCTTAAAAAAAAAATTATTAAAAAAAAATTAAATACAGAATTACCATATGACCTGACAATTTCACTTCTAGGTATATTCCCAAAGGAATTGAAAACAGGGACTCAAATTGATACTTGTACACCAAAGTTCATGGCAGCATTATTCACAATGCCAAAAGGTGGGAGGCACCCAAGTGCCCATCAACAGAGGAGCAGAATGTTCCTAAACAAAATGTGGTCTACCCACACAATGGAATATTATGTCATAAAAAGGAAGGGAGTTCTGACACGTTACAACATGGAGGAACCTTGGAGACATCATGTTGGGACATAAGCCAGACACAAAAAGGCAGAGGTATTATCTCAGTTACATGAACTATTTAGAATTAGCAAATTCATAGAGACAGAAAGTAGATCTCCAGTGACCAGGGGCAGAGGGGAGGGAGGACTGGAGAGATGGGACTTACTGGGTGCAGAGTTTCTGTTTGGGTGAGAAACAGTTTTGGTAATGGGTGGTGGGGATGAGAGCGGAACATTGCGAATGTCATTAATGCCATCGAATTGGGCCCTTTAAAAAGGTTAAAATGGCAAATTTTATTTTATGTATTTCCGCAAGAAAAAATAAATTATTAAAGAGTCAGCTCCCTAGAGAAAATGGAGCCCTGTCTAGTTTCTCACGTTCTGATGGGAACTCTTGGAAGTTGCACCTGCCCGAGGCTGTGGCTGGGTGGGTGTGGTCCCAGGGCCGGCCTGTCTGAGGGTTGGATGAAGGGGAAGGTCCTAGATCTCAGCAGAGCCCAGGACCTGCACTGCGCCCCCGCCCCACTGGCTGTGACCGCAACTGGACAGGTTATTTAAACCAAGCCTCAGTTTTCTCATCAGTAAAATAGAGAATAAAAATAATATTATATAATGAGCTGTGAGGATCGAAAGAGTCGACCCAGCCGAGGCCCTCAGTAGGCGTGGCAGGTGGCAGGGGTGGGCGGTAGCTCAGGCAGCTCAAGCCTAAGGGAGCTCTGAGAAACTGTAGCATTGGTGTGGAGAAAGTGGCTACAGTAATTGCTGAGGGCAGGGAGAAGGAAGAAGAGATGCGATGTGGGGGCATTTTGGGGACTTGGACTTGTCCCAAATGATACTGCAGGGACAGATGCTGGACACTGTATATCCTGCCATAACCCACTGAATGGACTGGCGGAGAGTGTCAACTACAATGTAGACTATTATCCTTGTGGTGCAGCAGTGCTCCAAAATGTATTGAATGTGTCTCAGTGATGAAAGAAATTGTTGATGGGAGAGGAGTGGGGGGCGGGATATGGGAACCTCTTACATTTTTTTAATGTAACATTTTAAAAAAGAATAAAGAGATCATAGGACCAAAAAAAAAAAAAACCAAATTCACTGAGCTGGCTCTCTGGAGACTCACTAGCCTGATGACCTTTCCTCGAGCCCCCTTTGTGCTCAGTTTTGGAGACTCGTCACAGTACTGTGGGGAATACAGAGACACAGATCCACCCACTAAAGAATTGGGGTGATTTGAACTTAAATGTTCATGAAAAAATGACCTCGGCTCCTTCCATTCTGCAGGGTCTTAAGCTCGGCCGCATCCCGCTCCGTTTCTGGTCCATTCTCTCACACATCCTCTCTCCTTCCCCCTCCAGCCTCCCACTCGCCCTTGCTTCCTACTTCATGGAGACAGAGCAGTTAGAAAGAAGCATCCTCAGGCCACGGCCCCCAGGGAACATACCTGCTGTCTACCTGCCGCTCCTGCATTCCTTTCCCCCAGAAAAGCCCTCTGCTCCCCACCCTACACCCCTCCGGTTTATCTCCTTCCCTTTAGAGCCAAACTCCACCCAGTTGCCTCTCCTGCCCTCTCCCGTTCTTCTCTTTTGAACCCATCCCCCCCACACCGCCAAAGCTGCCCTTGTCCAGGTCACCAGTGTCCACTGAGGTCTACACTGACCCACCCCAGGCCACCCCCGGTCCTCCTCTGCCTCCTCCCACGCCGCGTGGCCCCAGCTGAGCCAGTGCTGGCCCCAGGGCTCCTGCCGCTCGGCGCGTTCTCTGCCTCCTCTGGCCTCCGAATGCCACGGGGTTACCTGTGGGGTTCCCCAGGATGGCCTGCAGGCTGAAGATCTGGGCCAGGAAGACTCCCACGATGACGAACACCTCCGTCATGGTTCCCAGCATGCCCCGCAGGTGCTTGGGGGCCAGTTCTCCCAGGTACATGGGGAGGGCACTGTAGGATATGCCTTGGGGGGCGAAAAGAAAGTCAAGGGGCGCCCCGCAGGCCCACCTCCGTGACTTGGGAACGGAGATTCCTGGAGCATCTCCGTGGGGCGCCCCAGCGATAGGCCTCGGTCCAGCACGCCGCCTCCCTCCCCCCTGGGTGCACGGCCAGGGGCCACTCTTGACCTCGGGATCCTCAGGCCCAGGCTACACCCCTGGGTGGGGTGAGGACCTCCGTTAGTGACGGGGAGGGGTCCAGCCACGGTGTGTCTCTTCCCTGGTGGGGTTTTAAAAACAGCTCCTTTGCCGGGGTCATTCTGACTTTCCTACGACACAAACTGCCTGTGTGTCTACCTTTATACCAATAGGAGAAATCACTGAGGTCAAGGCGTCCTGCTGACCTGCTGGCTGAAGCCCCAAATTCTGTGTTCCTTTCACTTGACGCCCCTTGTCCTCTGTTCAAACTGCACGTCCTCCTCAGAGGTGACCTTGTGAACCTTAGCAGCTCTGTACACCTCCGGGAACAAGGGTTTTTCAAGATCCTTCCTGATGGAAAATTTCATTTCACCAAGGGCAGGGGTCAGAGAGCACGAGGGTCGCAAGGGCCTGAGAGCAGAGCCAGGAGGCCCCTCCAAAGGGAAGAGGGTTCCGGCCAGGGCACGGCTGCCCCGCCACTCCCTGCCTCTGGCCTTGGCCCGTGTCCTGGGCACGTCGCTCTCTGGGACCGTCCTCCGGCCGGTGAGCCTGAGCTCGGGCTTGGCGGTCCGGCCGTCGCCCCCATACCTGCACAGACTCCCAGCAGCACTCGAGAGAAGATGATCAGCTCAAAGGCCTTGGCCACTTTGCTGACCCCCATGAGGACGGCGGGGATGATGGCGAAGACGCTGTTGACCAGGAGGGTCCCCTTTCTGCAACAACAACAGAGTCCAGAGGGCGGGGCCTGAGGGGACAGGGCACCCGACCCCAGCTCCTGATCTCCAGGCCCGTCTTGCTGGAGAACAAGGGGCCTGGGCGGGGAATGGTGAGTGGGAGGAACGGGAGAGCAAAGATGAAGGGGCGGAAGCTCCAGGAAGGAGGGTCTGGGAGAGGGTGGGAGGGGCATTCTAACAGCTGAAGCTGGTTAAAAATGGTAGGTAGGGAAGAAAAAGGAGTGGGCTGCCTTGGGTAGGAGTGAGCTCCCCGTCACTGGTGGTATTCAAGCAGAGGTAGACTAGACCACTGTCAGGCATGTTGGCGAACAGGTGGAGAGCTGGACTAGATGATCTCTAAGGTCCCTTCCAAGGCTGAAAAACCCTAACCCTATGAAGGAGACATGAGAGGACTGACAACAGGATCCCCTGGAGGCGCCCTGCTCCCCTCATGCCCCCACCTTCTCCTGTGCTCTGTGCCTCGATGCTTCCTTGCATCAATGGCTCCCTTGCCCCCACCCTCCAGCCTTGGGCAACTAGAAGGGGCAAAGGGCACCCCCTTTCCAGCTCTGAGGGCCTCCAGGAGCTGCTCCCTGCCCTCACCCCTTCAGGGCTGGAGCTGGGGAGGCAGATGGCAGCCCCAGGGCTCTGCATGTCCCTCCTGACTTCGCCATATAATGCCCACACCTGCCGCGGCCGCCGGGACCCCAGTGGACACAGGGGCGCTGAGTTAGCCAGCCCAGGGGGGTGGGGCCCTGATGCTGGGAGACGGGCTGGTGGGGTCTCCAGGCCAATACGCAGACACCTCGCCCGAGTGGGCTGGAGCGTTCTGCCTGCACCACGCTGAGGGCTCCCGGGCAGGCAGTCCCGGCAGAGGCCTCCTCGGATGCCCCCGGAGCCCACACCTGGTGAGTAGGGCAGGGAGCCAGCCCCGAGGCCCACGTGCTCCCCACACACCACACGTGCACTCGGGCACACAGAATCACACACGCACGCACAGGTGTGCACAGACACACACATGCAGCCACAGGCACAGGCACACCCAAGCACATGCAAGCGTGCGCACACACACATACACCCCACCTTGTCGGGAAGCTCGGGGCTGTCCGGAACCCACTCACACAGGGTGGGCTCCACTGTACCCCCTAGCTCTCAGCTTCCTCATCTGCAAAACCAGGGAGCTGTAAGACTCGTCCCTGAGGCCACAAGCTCTGTGACTGGGGCCTCAGACCAGAAGTGGGGGCCCAGCCTGGGCTCCCGCAGCAGCCCATTATCCAAACGGTGTAACCAACAGCAGCACAGCCTAAATTAATCAAAAGACCGAGTTTTCTCCACTCAAATACACACTGTGGAACATTAACCAGTGCAGAATCTAGAAGTAGAGGTCAGGGGTCCGGCTCTAATAACTACATAAATCTCAATCGGCATCATTTTCTTTCATGTGTGCAAATGGAATGTGAGGAGGTCCTTGAAAGGTTCATTTTCTGTGGAGGGCTCTCCACTAGTTCCTGCAAATTGCCTAACTTGGCGCATCCAGGCCCGAGTGTAATTGTGAATTCCTCAGCAACCTGAAGCCCCAGGTGCCTTACCCAGCGTGTGACCTTGACCCACACTTTTCATTCCTGGGGACCTTGACCTGTGCATGCCTCCTTATCTCTCAAGCACCTGGCCCTAAACGTAAAGATTAGTGCAACCATGTCAGCCAAGCAAAGTGCAAAGAGCTCTATTCCTTTGCTAACGAGCTATGAGTCGGTGGCAGGTGAAATGACCCAGGCTGAACCGGAACCTCAGAACCCCACCACCTGGGGAGGCGGCAGAGCAGGGGAGGCTGCAGCTGTTACAACCTGGGGCCACGGCCATGATCAGGGAGTGAAACCCCGTCAATGGGCATTTCTGAGACACCTGCCGGAAGTGCTTCCAGGGCACGTCAAGAGCGTTGACCTCCAGGGCTGCAGCACCTTCACGTAGGGGGTGGCAGGAGACGCTGTTATTTTCTCTGGAGGAAACCCCAGAGAAACCCAGGGGCTCGCTTGAAGGTCATGACCACCCGGTAGGCGACCGCCAATGGAAGGTGTGGTGGGCTGCAGAGAATTTTCGGTGGGCGCGCAGCACCCCTCCTGTTTACCTGCCGCACTTGTCGACCATCAGGCCCACGACCAGCGAGCCGAGCAAGCCGCCCAAAGGAAACATGGACACGGTGCACGACCACAGGAGCAGCGTGAGCCGCGCGCCCATGGGCGTGCCGTGGCGCTCCACGTAGGTCTCGTTATAGAACGACTTCAGGACCTGGAAAACATCGTCCCATCCCCAGGGGAGAATACTGTGTGGCTCATGAGAACGACGACGTTAAGTGTCCTGGAGCCCCGGCCTCGTCCAGGGGCGTTTCTGCCAGTGTCCCCCACAAGTGACCCTACCGCTCCACTGTGACCCGAGAAAAAGTAATCGACTGTGTGATGGATTGAGCTGAGGAACCAGATGCACAACATCTTATTCCATCTGTGAAAGGATTCACTTTTCACAGCCTTACCTTGCCACAGGCCACAGAAAAAAATCGGTGCTCGTCGTGTGACTTTAGGAAGTTATGGAACCTCTCCCATCAGTTTCCTCATCGGGTACAGAGACAATGTGGGAGCATTAACTGTGATAAAGGGAGGGAACATTGTTTGAATGAGACAGGACGATCCATCAATGGGATAGTTATCCATATCCCGATATATCCCACGAGCAGTCACTGCACATCTCGGGCACAGTCTGCTGAGTTAGGCGGAGCGACAAGCCGAGGGTGGCCCTATTTAAATAAACAGCGGGATCACGTACCCAGACGAGTGGGTCACGCCGCGTCCCACACGCTCGGGCCCCCCGGGGACGTGGCGGCTGCACCCTCTGTGTTGCGCAGCCCGGTCCCCTCTTGGCCACACCCTTCCTCAGTGCCCAACCGTGGCTCCCCCGACGTACTCCCACAAGGTGCTGCCATCTGGAAAATTTCAAATAGACCAAGAAAAGGGAACCCCACCCCCCTCCCTGCAGCGAGGCCTTTCTTCTGCTCCATCTCTGCTCCCTCTCGCCTCTTCTCTCTTCAACCTGCTCCAGTCGAGCCTTTGTCTCTACTCTCACCTCAGCTGCTCCCATCAAGGTCAGTCCTGCCCCCCACAAGGTCAATGTCGGTGCTGGGTTCTAGTCCTGCTCTGGACCACCGGGCACGGGCTCCGCCCTCCCTCCTTGACTCTCTTCCTCTCCTAAGCCTTGGGGGCCCTCAGTGCCCCACCCCCAGGCCCCCCTGCCCTGCCTCCTTCACTTCTCCTCCCCCATCTTGATTTCTAAACGTCCCGGGGAGGGCGGCAGGAGTGGGGCGCACGGAGGGGTGGAGCGCCCAGGGCTGCCCGGGCTGCATGGCACCCCCTGGGGAGGCGTCCAGTCTCCCCCTGGTCTCCAGGGAGCTGGGGGCACCGAAGGGGAAGACGGCAGCCTCGGGAAGGAAGAGGACAGCGGCTGTCCCTGCCCCATGGCCCGGCCACCCCTGCCCCTCGAGCCCACCTTGTGCGGCGTGTTGACCACCGCAATGTTGTAGCCGTACTGGAAGGCCGAGCCGAAGGCTGCGCTCAGCGTGGCCAGCACCAGGGTGGGCTGGAGCCGCTGCGGGAGACGAGGCCAAGTTCAGGGCTCGGCAGGGTGGGCCGGACCCCGGAGGAGGGTAAGGCTGGGTCTCCACTAGCCCCCCCCGGCAGGAGTAAGGCCGGGCCAGGGAAGGTAGAGGCGGTGGCTGGGGGGGGAGGGCAGTAGGGATGGGGCTCGTTGTCCACCCCCTTACCACACCCCCCACCCCCATCTTAACCCACACCCCCAGCTTCACCCCCACACTCACCTCTTATCCCTACACCCACACCCACCCTCACCCCCTGCCCTCACCCACCCCTCCGCTTTACCCCCACCCTCCCTCCCAGGGATGCCGCAGTGGCCTGGGTATCTACAGCCCTTAGCCCTGCACACTCATTGCCGGTCCGAAAATCACGAGCAGAGCCATTCTTCAGACCCTTCTCCTTCTCCCAGCCCTGATCAGGGCACAGGGTGGGTGGGGGCGGGCGGGAGGTGGGCGCTCCCTCCCTGAACTTCAAGGCAGCTGCTTTCTTCCTGCTGCTCTCCCAGCGCTGGCACCAGCCCCCTCCCAGGAGGCGCCTTCCAGGCAGGCTACCCCCTCCTTGCTTGGAGCCCCTCAGGAACCTTCTCCTCCCTCCCAAGCCCCCACATGGGTGAGAAGGAACAGGACAGTGACAACTGCCTAGGCTCGGCACTTACTGCTTTCTGGACCGGGGCAGCTGGGGCCAGCCCTCTCTCTTTCTCCTCCATGCTGGGAGCAGGTGTGCTGTGCCGCCAAGCCCACCTGCAGCTCTGCTCTGTGCTGACCCCGGGCACAACCAACTCCTTCCCTCTCGGCCCCAGGGATTTATGACCCTTTGGCCTCTGCACCTGCTGACTTTCCCCAAGAGCACATTTTCATGAATGTGTGATAAGATTCACGTTGAGTCGAGGCTTTACAGTGCCAATCACACACAGCGTGGGCTCTGTCTCTGCATCGACCGACCAGGGACCAAATCCTGAAGCTCCCCAATTGCATCAAGGAAGGAAGACACATCTGACATCAGTCCCTGGAAATGAGAACTTTCAGAAAGCAAGTCCAGTGTGTGTCTCCTGTGTCATTTCTCAGTGTATACTGGCTCTTCCAAATTTGGACAACTTGTCCATTTGGGGGAAAAAGCAAATGAAACACTTTAAAAGAAATGGTACTTTATTATTTCCAATTACACTCAATAGTATTGAGTAAATCAATAAAATAATGGAATACTGGCAAAAAAAAGACTGCCATTGAAAAGATTTTCATGATTAGGAAAATTAAGTGGACACGTGGAAACATGTAATGAGCTTCATGTTAACTGACCAAAGCAGAATACATTATCTTCCTGGGTGAAAGAGCTTACTGATGAACAATGGCAGGAGTGGACATCCAAGGGATGAGTGTATGAGGGTTTTTTCTATCATACTCCTTGAAATTTGTCCAGCCTCTTCCCATTGTCCAATGCCAAAGCCATTTCCACATTTTTAGGTATTTATTACATAGCAGTGATACTGCCAGGTACCACAGTCTGTCTCAGTTTCCTATTGCTGCTATAACACATGAGCACAAATTCAGTAGCTGAAAACCATACACATTTATTGTCTTACAGTTCTGGAGGTTAGGAGTCTAAAATGTGACTCATTGGGCTAAAATTAAGATGTGGGAAAGCCTGCCTTCCTTCTGGAGGCTCTAGGGGACAATGCGTGTCCTTGTCCTTTCCAGCTTTTAGAGGCTGCATGCATTCCTTGGCTCGTGGCCCCTTCCTCCAGCTTCAATGCCAGCCACGTTGGGCAAGTCCTTGTCACACTGCAGTCATCTCTGAGGCGCCCTTTTGTGCCTCCTTCTTCCCTTGTGAGAACGTGGGGCCCACTCTGATAATCCAGGACAATCTCTCAACTCCAGCCATCTGATTAGCAACCTTAATTCCATCTGTAACTTTAATTCCCTGTTACCATGTAACATAACATACCCAGAGGTTCCAGGGATGAAGGTGAGGACATACTGTGAGTGGGGAGAGGGGGTGCAGGGTTATTCTGCCTATCACAATTATCTTTGCATTTGTTTCTTTTTTTTTTTAAGATTTATTTTGTTTTTCTTTCTCCCCAGCCCCTCATTGTTTGTACTTGCTGTGTCTGTCTTCCTTGTTTCTTTAGGAGGCACCAGGAACCAAACCTGGGACCTCCCACATGGGAGGGAGGTGCCTAATCACTTGAGTCACTTCCATTCCCTACTTTGCTGTTTCTTTCATTACTCATTGTGCCTCTTGTTGTGTCAGCTTGTCACATCAGTTTGCCATGCCTGCCTGTCCCGTCAGCTGGCTGTCTTCTTTAGGAGGCACTGGGTACTGAACCAGGGACCTCCCATGTGGTAGGTGGGAGCCCAATCACTAGAGCCACACCCGCTTACCTTCCATTTGTTTCTAAAGATACTTGAATGCTAGTCCACAGGATCTTTCAACTTTGAAGCTGATTGCATTCGGTACTCTTGGCCAGTCTCCGGTCTGATTAGGTCACAGTGTCATATATGCTTAAATAGCTTTCGATTAAGTTCTGTGTCTCCCCTTCCTTTTTCTGACTCTGCCACAACAAAGTCAAGCTGGCAGCAAGCCAAGCTCCTTCTTCCTCTCCCTTCTCCTTGGTACTCTTCTCCCAGTTCTCAGAGCAAATGTCACCACCTCCGGAGGCTACTTCTAGAACCACCCTCTCTGAAGTTGCCCTACACTGGCCAGGCATGCCCCAGCACTACCTGAAATGACCTTATTTGTTCACTTGCATTTCTGGCCATTAGATTCACTGCTTGGCACAGAGAAGGTACTCGGTAAATATTTGTTGAAAGAGTGAATGTCCTTGATCCATGATGTGCATGCTGCTTCCGCCTCCACTAACTTCCGGAACATTGTACCTTCCAATCCTATACAAGTCTTGCCCATTCTTGAAGGTTTGGTTCCTTAGAGGTCATTCCAGTTCACATTCATTCATTCAACAAACATTCACTAAGTGCCAAGTAGTTCCAGGTTCTCTGCCGGGCATTGGAGCTGCCCAGATGAGCAAGACAAGGCTCACAGCAGACCCCTAACTGAACACTCCGGGGGGAAAGCACGGCCTGGCCCAGCCTCGATGGTGGGCTTCCAGCCTCCAAGCTGTGAGCATATAAATGCTTGCTGTCTACCCAACCCATGGGGTGGGATTTCTCATAGCAGCTCTGGCAAACCAAGTCAGAGAGGAAAGAAAAATAAACTAAATCTAGGTTCTAAGACTTTTTTCTCGGCGTCTCTTGCAGTCCTGCGCTAGCTGTCTCCCTCCTGCCCTCTTCCCCTTCGAGCTGCTCTCCCTGAGGTCACCGAGTCCTCCCATCCTGGGATCATTTCCTTTTCTGGGCTCAGGATTCTTTGGTGGCTCCTTTGGTGGCTTCTCTGGTGGTGTCCCCCTCCCCCATCTGCTCAGTCTGTCACGCAGGGTCATCTCACACAGACTCGGCTTTCACTTACTCCGGGATCATTTGGAAGGACCTGATGTCCCGGCTTCTTCTTGGCCCCCCACGGTGGGAATGATGCTTTCAGGTGCCAGTCGGATCTCGACAGGCTCAGGTGAAACGGCCACGGCCTTCCCGTTACGTTCCCCATGAACTCCCACGGCGTACACAGCTCCTGGACCTCCCTCTACCCCTTCCCTCTCTCCCTGCTCCAGCGCCAGCCACTGATGCACCACTGGGCCCTTGCTCTTGTCGTTTCCTTGGCCGCTCATCCAGATTCTCCCGGGTGGTTCCCTCCTTCGTTCCAGGAGAACTTCCTCCACTTCCCCCTAACATCAGCAGTCCCTTACCTATCAGCCTTTATGCTGCTTCTTTTTCCTTAGAGCCCCACTCCTCCCCGACATGGTGAAGCCCCAGTGCCTGGAACAGAGCTTGGCACATAGTAAGTGCTCAACAAATGTGTGGTATTTTCTCCAAATCAAATCTCTGCTTTCCAAGCCCCAGAGCCATATGACCAACTTCCTTTACCCATATTTACCATGAGCTCCTCCATCTTAACAGGTCCTAAAATTTTATTGTCTTTTCCCTAAACCATTCACCACTGGCCCATGTCAGAGCCAGACTCCTCCTGATGGCTGAGGGGTTGCAGAGCCCACTGGGTCCCTCTGGACTCTCCCCCACGTCTCCCTGATCCCACCGTCTCCACTCGGGGCTGCATTATTTCTTGCCAGCTGTCCGAGCCCCACCCACTCCGCCTGGCTGCCACAGCACTTTCCTAAACTCAAAGATCATGAGCTCCGGGATTATCTGGAAGAATAAAGTCCAGACTCCTTAGCTTAGCACACAAGAGTCCATGGGGGGAAGCGGACGTGGCTCAACTGATAGAGTATCCGCCTACTATATGGAGGGTCCAGGGTTAGATACCCAGGGCCTCCTGACCCCTGTGGTGAGCTGGTCCATGCACAGTGCTGCCATGTGCAAGGAGTGCCTTGCCACGCAGGGGTGCCCCCACGTAGGGGTGCCCCATGAGCAAGGAGTGCGCCCTGTAAGGAGAACCACCCCCAGTGAAAAAGCACAGCCTACCCAGGAGTGACGCCACACACACAAGAGCTGACACAGCAAGATGACGCAACAAAACAGAGACACAGTTTCCCAGTGCCACCTGACAATGCAAGCAGATGCAGAACACACGGTGAATAGACACAGAGAGCAGACTATGGGGGGTAAAAGGAGAGAAATAAGTAAAATAAGTCTTTAAAAATAAATAAATAAATAAATAAATAAAAGGGTCCACGGGAACTAGGACGCTTCCCACCCCTCCCCAGCCCCTTTGCACCCTTCTGGCTTGTCTTCAAACTCATTGGAGCTCCCCTAGGCCCTCAACACCTCCACCTCCCGTGCGCGGTTCCTCACCGGGAGCATCCATCCTTGTTGCCTCTTCACCACCTGGAGAAATCCTCTTTTGTTGTTCACGCTTCCTCGCCTCCCTCTGTGCCTGCATAGTGCCAGGTTCCCAAATCTTACCTGTATCTACAAATAGCCCCACATGTAATGTCCCTATCTGTCCTTAAGCTGAACACAAGTTGTGTCCCTATCTTCAGCTCTAGTACCACATGCATCATTCTAGACTCTTCCCTTGCATATCTGTGAGTGAGATTCCTCCATCTGTCCTGTTTACTTAACTGTCCAGTCCCAGTGTGCACGGAATAGTCTCTTGCTGTACTTTACTTGTGGTTTTGTCTCAAGAACTGCGCTTCTCCCAAACACTTAACAATAGCTCAGAGCACTGAACCCTGCAGGGCATGGATCTCAATGCTGTAAACAAGGAAACGGACTTGGCCCAGTGGTTAGGGCGTCCGTCTACCACATGGGAGGTCCGCGGTTCAAACCCCGGGCCTCCTTGACCCGTGTGGAGCTGGCCCATGCGCAGTGCTGATGCACGCAGGGAGTGCCCTGCCATGCAGGGGTGTCCACCGCGTAGGGGAGCCCCACGCGCAAGGAGTGCGCCCCGTAAGGAAAGCCACCCAGCACGAGAGAAAGAGCAGCCTGCCCAGGAATGGCACCGCCCACACTTCCCGAGCCACTGACGACAACAGAAGCGGACAAAGAAACAAGACACAGCAAGTAGACACAGAGAACAGACAACCAGGGGAGGGGGGGATTTAAATAAATAAATAAATCTTTAAAAAATAAAAAAAAATTTTTTTTAAATGCTATAAACATATAAATACATACAATTCTCACCACAACCCTGTGAGGCGTTTGTTATTAGCTCAGTTTAACAGATGAGGAAATGGAGGCACAGAACAGCTAAGCTCCCTGCCCAAGTCGCACAGCTAATATGTGGCAGAACCAAGGTTTGCGCCCAGGGAGCAGACGCCCGGGGTCTGGCCGCCCGCCCGCCTGTGAGAGCAGCGGCGTTAATGCAGAATGAAAAACCACCCCTCCGCCCTTGACTGACAGTCGGCCCTGAGCACTCCTGGCCCGAGACCTTGGCTTCGTCCCTCTCTGCGTCCCCCCCCCCCCGCCCCCACTCGACGCTGTGCACCTGGGCTGGGCCCTCACTACTCACGGGAGTCCTGACATCCGGGGCCGTGGAACCCCATCCCGCACCCCCAGAAGCACTTCCCGCCTCCCACGGCTGCCCCCGGCCTCTGCCTCTGCTTCCCTCCCTCACGCCCTGCCAGGCCGGCAGCTGCCCCTCCACTTGCCCTTTCCACAGGCTTTACTCACCTTCTTCACACACCCGCCCCCCCTAATTCGCATCTCTAAGAAAAGAGGTCTCCCCTTCGCTGTGGGGAGTGGGTGGCGCCGGCCCGTCCTGTCCCAGCTCACCTTCAGGACCCACTGGTGCCCCCTGTGCCCCTGGAGTGGGCAGACCTTCCTGAGCTTGCTTTTTTAAAAAAAATGTATTCCCCACCCCTTGCTGCCCGCACTTGCTGTCTGCTCTCTGTGTCCATTGGCTGCGCGTTCTTCCACGTCTGCTTTCTTCTCCTCTCCTCTTCTCTTTAGGAGGCACCGGGAACCGATCCTGGAACCTCCAGTGTGTGAGAGGCGCTCAGGTCCTTGAGCCATCAGCTCCCGGACTGCTGTCTCCCTCACTGTCTCTCCTCTGCGTCTCCCTTCGTTGCGTCATCTTGCTGTGCCAGCTCTGCACGTGTGGGCCGCCAGCTCGCCACTGCGCAGGCCAGCTCGCCACTGCGCAGGCCAGCTCGCCTTCACCGGGAGGCTCTGGGAATTGAACCTGGGGCCTCCCATGTGGTAGACGAGAGCCCAGTCACCTGAGCCACATCCGTGTCCCTGAGCTGACGTTTTAAAATCACCACTTCGCTCCTGCCTCAGCCCTCCCTTCTTCCCTTCCTCCGGCAGCATCTGGGCTCCGGGATTCCAGAGGACCCCTGCCCCAGGGAGACGTTGCCTTCCACTGGCTCGTGGGAAAGAAGCACATCCTGGTGAAAAGTATTGACATTCGTTTTATTGAATATAAAGAAGCAATTCCAGTTTCCTTTAACAACACAGTTTAGGAGTAATGATCTCTGACTTGGTTCATGTCTCCAAGGGGACTTGCTCCCCAGCTTTCCAGATGTCATTATTTCCAGGACAGGTGTTTCTGGAGAAGGATTTGATACGTGAATCCTGCTCTGAAGTAAGGCATGTGGCCCCGAGAGAGCTGCGGAACTGGAGAAATGTTTCTCAGCTGAAAAAGGAATGAAGTTCTGATATGTACTACAAGGTGGATGGATTTTGAAAACATTATATTGTGTGAAATGAGCCAGATACAAAAGGACAGATAGTGTATGTTTCCACTTATATGAAATAACTAGAATATGCAAATTCATAGAGACAGAAAGTAGATTACAGGGAAGCAGATGTGGCTCAACAGATAAAGCATCCGCCTACAACATAGGAGGTCCTAGCATTCAAACCCAGGGCCTCCTGGCTCGGGTGGTGAGCTGGCCCACAATCAGTGCTGCTGCATGCAAGGAGTGCCAGCCCACGCAGGGATGCCCCTGCATAAGGGTGCCCCCCGCGCAAGGAGTGGCCTCTGTGCAAGGAGAGCTGCCCAGGCGAAACTGCGGCCCACCCAGGAGGGTGCTACACACACACAGAACAGACACAGCTAGATGATGCAACAAAAAGAGACACAGATCCCCAGGGCCTCCTGACCTGGATGGTGAGCTGGCCCACGCGCAGTGCTGATGCGCACAAGGAGTGCCGTGCCCCGCAGGGGTGCCCTCACTTAGGGGTGCCCCCACGCACAAGGAGTGCACCCCATAAGGAGAGCCACCCCGCACAAAAAAAAGCACAACCTACCCAGGAGTGGCACTGCACACACAGAGAGCTGACACAGCAAGATGACACCACTAAAAGAGAAACAGATTCCCGATGCCGCGGACAAGAATGCAAGCGCACACAGAAGAACACACAGAGAATGGACACAGAGAGCAGACAATGCGGGGGTGGTGGTGGACAGAAATTAATTAATTAATTTTTTAAAAAAGAGAAAAGTAAGTAGATTACAGGTTACCAGAAGCAGAGAGGAAATGGGAGAATCAATGTTTAATTAGAGTTTCTGTTTGGGGTGATGGAAAACTTTTGGTAATGGATGGTGATGATGGTATAGCAATGTTGTGAATGTAATTGATGCCACTGAATTGTATACTTGGAAATGGTTGAGATGGGAAATTTTATGTTGTCTATGTATTACTCCAATTTTGAAAAGAGAGACTATAGAGACAATGATAATTAAATGCAATACATGATCATGGACTTAATCAAATAATGAACCAGAAAATGCCCCAAAAATGTCTTTTGACATTTGAAAATTTGAAAATTTCAATTTGACAAATTGAAAAAAATGGACTATAGACTGACTGTATTAGTCAGCCAAAGGGGTGCTGATCAAAATACCAGAACTCTGTTGGCTTTTATAAAGAGTGTTGATTTGGGGTAGAAGCTTACATTTACCAGACCATATAGCTCAAGTTACTTCCCTCACCAAAGCCTATTGCTACATGTTGGAGCAAGATGACTGCCGACATTCAGCCTTCCTCATCCTGTTAGGGCTCCATGGTCCCAGCTTTTTCCAAAATCAGCCGTAGGCTGGGATAAGTCCCATCTCTCTTCTGGGACTTCTTTCCAGTCTCAGCTGCTCTGTTCTCTCCAAAAGGTCAGCTGTAGACTCTCAGGCTCTCAAGTCTTTGTCTCTCTCCTTGGGGCTTGATTCTCTCCAGGCTCAGCTGCTCTGCTCTCTCCCATGTGTTGACCTCCCAGGCTCCAGCTCAAAATTCCCATCTCCCTTCTCTGCTGTGTGGTTTCCCTTGGTAGGTGGGGACTCAATGTCCTACTGGTGTAGTCCAATCAATGCCTTACTCATAATTTAATCAAGTAAAAGTGAAACATCTGAATCCAATACAATCTAATATGCCCAGAGGAACAAACCAGTTTACAAACATAATCCAGTACTTATTTTAGGAATTCATAAACAATACCAAACTGCTACAGACCGTATGCTTTATTTCAATGTTAAATTTCTTGAGATTGATACTTGTACTTTATGTACTTATAAAACATATGTAAGTTTTATGTTCTATATGAAATACACATGAAAGTATTAAATGGTAAAGGAGTATGATGTATGAAAGCTAGGTAGATAGATAGATAGTTGATAGAATGATATAACAAATATGGCAAGATGTTAGAAGTTGGTAAATCTGTGTATCTGGGTAGAAGGTACATTGGAGGTCTCTGTATTATTTTTGGGTTATATTGGCAAGTTTCCTATTTGGAAATTATTTCAAAATAAAAAGTTTAACGAAAAAGGGAACATATTATGACCACTGAAGGCTTTTGCAAATTTCTAGAAACTTCTAATCCATCTTATGAATCATGTGTTAAGATATTCACCGTTTGAAAAGTAAAACCTTTCTTAGAAATCAATTAGTTGACAAATATATATTCCACGTAAACGATGGTGAATAGATTGTATTTCTATCAACCCTAAAATATAATATACATATTCATAATGAAATTGTGGTCTTGATTTTAAAAAAAACAAACTGAGCAGACACATCAGTGGTTGTAAAATGCTGGGGTGTCTCATCCTGCAGATTAATTCAGATAGGCTATTAAACAAATAGACAAACAAAAAACCCTCAGGAAAATTAAAAATATCAGAATCCAGAGTGGCTGCCATACATCATATAAAATGCCCAGTTTTGTTTGTTTGTTTGTTTGTTTGTTTGGCGGGCTTTTTTTGTCTTAATTTTTTTAATATTACATTCAAAAATATTAGATCCCCATATAACCCCCACCCCCTTCACCCCACTCCTCCCCCCATAGCAACAATCTCCTCCATCATCATGAGACATTCATTGCATTTGGTGGATACATCTTTGAGCACCGCTGCACCTCATGTTCAATGGTCCACATCATAGCCCGCACTCTCCCACATTCCACCTAGTGGGCCATGGGAGGACATACAATGTCCGGTAACTGTCCCTGCAGCACTACCCAAGACAATTCTGAGTCCCGAAAACGCCTCCACATCTCATCTCTTCCTCCCATTCCCCACACCCAGCACCCACCATGGCCACTTTCTCCACACCAATGCCACATTTTCTTCGATTACTAATCACAATAGTTCATGAATAGAATATCAGTAAGTCCACTCTCATCCATATTCTATTCCTCAATCCTGTGGACCTTAGAATGGTTGTGTCCCCTCCACATCTGTATCAAGAGGGGGCTTAGATTCCACATGGATGCTGGATGCAATCCTCCTGCTTTCAGTTGTAGGCATTCTTGGCTCCATGGTGTGGTGGTTGACCTTCTTCAACTCCATGTTAGCTGAGTGTGGTAAGTCCAATAAATCAGAGTGTAGGAGCTGAAGATTGTTGAGGCTAAGGGCCTGGCTATCATATGGTCAGTCCAGAGATTCAGATCCCCTGGGTATATATTAAACCCCAGCACCAACTACAGTTCTGGTGAAAGTAACAGGAGAGGCTTGTGAAAAAAAATCACATCTGAGTCCAGCTCCATCCCCCAGAAACACAAACTCCAAAGAAGGGCCAACTGACATGGCGCTGAACTCCATCTGCCATGACCATAGAACCTGGGGGTCTCTGTCGCCCTCAGAAGAACCAATACCCAGGGTTGTAGCTACTTTATCTGTCTCTGAAATGCCCAGTTTTTAACAACCAAAATTTAGGACATGCAAAGAACTAGAGAAATGTGTTACCAGATAGTAAGTTGAATCCACCAAAAGAAACGAAGAGTGCCAGAAATGGCAACTATAAAAGAGTATATAAATACAATGTTCTCTTCTCTTGATTTCTTTAAAAAAAAAAAAAACCCTAAGATTTTAAAAGAACAATTATAACACTTATTGTTGGGATTATAACATACAGATATGTAAGAAATATGGGAAAAACAGAAGAAAGGTGGGGGAAGAAATAGAGCTAGAGTGGAGTAAAGTTCCTATATTTCACTGGAATTAAATTACCGTTAACTTGACTTAGAGTGTGATTAGCAGTATATTGTAATTCCTAGAACAACCACTAAGAAAAAAACAAAAATGGTTATTTTTGTTTAATGGATTTGTTTAATGCACAAAAAAGGCAGAACCGAGGAACAAAAATGACACGAGTCCGAAGGAAAACAAACGGCAGAAGGGCAGTCACAAAGCCAAGGAAGCCGGAATTTACTCCCGGGGGAAGGGGACGGAGCGGCACCACTCATGGCAAAGAACAGTAGAAAACAGGTGTTTTCCACCCTAAGCAACTTTTCTGGCTTGCTGGACGTGAACACTTGCACAAATTAAAACCAAGAGTGCTGGGCAGAAGGGGCCGCCTGGCCTTGGGCGCCCGCTCCCTTCCGTGCGGTCAGAAGTCCTCGGGCCAAGAAGGGAGCCCAGGGGACCGGCCGCCCTTGTCGCGGCGTCTGGCTGGGGCTGACCGAGCTCCAGACAAGGCCCTGGAAGCTGCCAGGCGGCTTCAGAGACGCTCCCTCCGCGGGCCTGAGGGGCAGGCAGCTGGCAGCCGAGGCTGACCGCTGTGCCCGCACGCCCGCGTGTGCTGCCCCGGCCACCGCGGCTCTGCCCCCTCGGCCCGCGGGGGCAGCAGACAGAGCCCGGGTCCCTCGGCCACTGACGCTCCCCACTCTGCGTTTCTCCTACAGGGACAGGATCAGGTTGAAAACGTTTTTTACAGAGACTTCATTTCCCATTTGGGCAGGGTCAAGTATCCAGGTAAGGCAGGCTCAACAGGTGCTGCGGGAGGGGGGAGGAATGAGGGGTGAAGGGCGAAGCAGACGCGGGGGAGGGTGCGGGGAGGGTGCTCTGGTGGGGCGAGGTGGCCGCGAAGCTCCGACGGGAGCGCAGCCCTCCCTGCACATCTCTGGTCCAGCCCTTGCTGCTGTTGGCCCAGCTGGCGAGAACCTCCCAGAGCCTGCTCGTTGGCTCCACCTCCAGCGTCTCGCGATGGCAGTTTCTGGGTGGCCCGGGTTCTTCTAAGGAGGGGCTTCCTCCGTGAACGATGCTCACCCCTGGCCCAGCCGCGATGGCCGCCTCCTGTTAGAGCCAGCCTGGGCGCTGGACAGCGACGTCCTCCTTGGCTGCCCACCGAGAGGACTCCTAAAACTGGAGCCCCTCCCACGCCACCTGGGCGAGCGGGTCCCCGGAGCTGGTCTCCACGTCTCCTCTGCCTCCAGAAGCGAGGGTCTCGTCAGAGCCGTTGACCTCGTGATCCCTAAGAACCACCTGGGCGCCGAGGTCTCCACTGGGAGCGTCCAGCCCCTGGGCCTGCCCCAGCCTCCCGCTCCCGACCTCAGGGTGGCCGTCCCTCTGCCGGCTTGATTCCACAGCGCAGCCTTAGCACACTCCTACCAAAGCCCCGGTGCTGCCCTCCAGCCCGCCACCTGGCAACGCCCCAGACCAACCCTGGGCCACGCCTTTAGCCGGATCACCTGAAACCTGCTGAAGGGAGAAACTCACTCGTCCGTCCGGCTTTCTTTTTATTCCTAGCCACAAACATGAGCGGGTATTTGACCCGGCCTGGAAATCTTACCGCATCCCTTGGGCGTCTGCTTTGCCCCGCTTCAGGATTCTTTCACCCCATTTCTCTCCTGAAGCCCCCGGCCCTGGTGCCCGTTCCTCCTCTGGAACTGATGACCTTGCGCCTGCCCACTGGGCGGCCACAGCCCAAATTCAGACATAGTGGAGATATTAGCTCCAATGGGATGGGGACACAGAGGGCATTTTAAGGAATCAAAACCGCTCCCCTTAAATACACGTGGGGAGTGACGTCTGGCTGCCCTGCAGTCTCTGTTTACATGAGGACCATCAAAGTTTTTATCTTTTCCTACTAATGACTCTTCTTTTTATAGGATGTAATTTAGACTCTGAGCTTCAACTTCAACCAAACAAGATCAATGATAACCACTTGAAAAAAAAAAAATCCAACATGAGAAAGCTAAGGGAAAAGGAGTATCCAAAAAAAGAAAGCTAAGAGGAAACACCAAGGTTAACCAGCTTGAAGCATGAGCTATTGCAGGAATCTGTGCCTTCCACTCAGAGAAAGCCAGAGGCATGGGATAAATTTCTGATTAGAACTATGGAAACCATCACGGTTGAATAGAAGTGAGATGGTTTAAATGTATGTGGGGGAAATGGACTTGGCCCAATGGATAGGGCATCCGCCTACCACTTGGGACATCTGTGGTTCAAATTCCGGGCCTCCTTGACCTGCGTGGAGCTGGCCAATGCACAGTGCTGATGACCACAAGGAGTGCTGTGCCACGCAGGGGTGTCCCCCGCATAGGGGTGCCCCATGCACAAGGAGTGTGCCCCATAAGGAGAGCCACCCAGCATGAAAGAAAGTGCAGGCTGCCCAAGAATGGCGCACACGGAGAGCTGACACAAGATGATGCAACAAAAAGAAACACAGATTCCCAGTGCCGCTGATAAGGATAGAAGTGGTCACAGAAGAACACACAGCAAATGGACACAAAGAATAGACAATGGGGGGGGGGGAGAAACAAATAAAAAATAAATCTTAAAAAAAAATGTATGTGAGATGGAATTTGAGTTAGACGTCAATGGAAATGGATTGGAATGGAAATTTAACAAAAACCATCCTCCTCTGAAATCATTCATCTTGATCTGCTTAGATGCAAACCAGCTGACCTTCCCTTTAGCATTTAGAAGTAATTAAATAATTTTAGAAGATGGTCATTAAAAATTTTCTCCTTTTTCTTTCTACTACTTCTTTGCTTTGTCCCAAGGGACACAGGTGAGAGGATAGAGAGCCAGATGGAAGGGAAAGGAATTTCCAAGACCAAGATTAAGAAAAATGAATGAGATTTTCATATTAGGAACTTGTTGGTGGGGAGGTTTGGAACAGAAGTTATGTTCCGTGAGTAAAATAAAGACAGGAGAAGAAAAAGAAGGCAGGCCCCGGGAGAGATGGAGGGAGAAGGGGGGCCTCAGTGCAGGCCTCGCCCTTATGCATTAAATGGTGCCACCTGCTAACTCTGCCCCTTACTAGTAATGTGGGATGATACAATCAACTGTCTCTTGGGTCTGTTTTTTGATGAAATAAGATAATGCTTGAGGGAAGAGGATGTGGCTTAAGTGGTAAGGACTCCACCTACCAAATGGGAGGACCCGGGTTAGATCCCTGGGGCCTCCTGGTGAAAAAGAAGAAAAAGCATGCCTGCATGGCGAGCCAGTGCCTGTGTGGTGAGCCAAGTGCCCACGAGGCAAGCTGAGATCCCATGTGGGTGCCTGTGCGGTGAGCTGAGTGCCCACGTGGTGGACCAAGTGCCTGCATGAGAGCCCACATGGTGAGCCAGTGCCTACGCAAGGGAGTCACGCAGCAAGATGATGACGCAACCAAAGAGAGGTGAAGGGGAGAGACAAGGTGGAGTGCAGCAGAGACCAGGAACTGAGGTGGAGCAATTGACAGGAAACCTCTCTCCACAGCAGAGGTCCCCACGGTTGAATCCTGGTCAATCCTAGAGGAGAAATACAAGAAGACAAAAAGAGACATAGATACAGATCACACAGCAAATGGACACAGCAAAAACAGCAGGGTGGGGGAGGAGGAAGGAAAGAAAAAAAAGAAGGAAAGAAAAAAATGTTTGAGAAGTACCCAGCATTACAGCAGGTGTTTTTATCCATCAGTTATGTATAGTCTTCCTTGCCACCCCTTCCTTACCCACTCTTTTTTTTAAAACCTTCCTCCTCCTCTCTGCTTGAAGTCTTCCTTATTATTTCTGAGTTCCTTTATCTGTTCTCCTTACTCCTTTGTTCTTCCAAGTTGACATTCATCATCTCCAAAGCACTTTTGCACATAATGTCATTGAACTCTTAAGACCAGCCTCACTGAAATCACAGTGCCCTCATTTTACAGAAAAAGCGATTGAGATGCACAAAGGTCAGCTGCCTTCCCTAGATCTCCCATGTAGGAGGTGGGAAAACGAGGATTCAATTCCAAGTGTTTTTTCTCACTAGTCATCAAGATAATGCAAGTTAAAACCACAATGAGATACTGTTTCCCACCCCCAGACTGGCACAGTTGTGCAGCCTGACACTCCCTGCTGAGAAGGTGGGGCAATCTTCATCCTGCAGGGGGGCGTTCTGCAAGCACTTTGGAAAGACCACCCCAAGCTGAGCATGTGCATCTCCTGTGACCCAGCACATCCACCCTGAGGCATTGACCTTAGCGGAGCTTGCATACATCCAACGAGTAATAGAATGTTCCTCACAGCAGTACTTGTCATAGAAACATAGAGGAAACAGCCTAAATGTTTGTCAACAGGCCAAGGTCAAATAAATGACGTCTCACAGTTTGCACCATGTAGAAGCAAAAAAATAACTTCACCTATTAACATAGTAGAAACATACACACATCATGTTGAGTCAAAAAAGCAAGTAGCAGAAAAAAATATACCATAATGTTTTTATAAAAAGCTGAAAAATAAAATTACATACACCTGTAATTTTTAAAGTGGTGTCATACATAGTCAAGGTAATTGTTCAGAAGGATAAACATTAAATTCAGAATCTGGTTACATCCGTTAGGGGGATGGTGGGAGGAGAACACAGGACCTTTGGCTGTGTCTGCAGTGACTTGCTACATAAGCGGGGTATTCATGACTCTTTGTTACCTTTATTACTTTATTACTCCTCATTCCTTTTAAAATGCAAACCTGATCACATAATATTCCTACTCAGAACTCTCCAATGGCTTCCCATTATGTTTTGAAAACATTCTAAAGCCCTAATCAGGGCTAATCAGGGTCTCATCATTTGACCTCTGGCTACTTCTTTTTTTTTTTTTTTAAATATCCATATAATCTTTGTGTGTGTGCGTGGGTTCATAGAACAATTATGCATAAAATACAGCATTCCCATATACCACCCTATTATTAACAACTTGCAAGAATGGTATCTTGCATTAGGGATCCGTCTGTGCCCACATTATCTTGGGGAAGTGGGTTTTATGTTCATTTCTGGCACCTGCAAGCTACACCACCCGTGACTGATGTGCAGAGAAAGCAATTTACCGCTCTTTACTTTAATTTGTTAGCCTTTTTATCCAGCTCTCCCTGGAGGCTATACATTGTTCTACTGGAGTCCAGAGTTTAGGAAGAGGTGATTCAGGTGGCTCCTGCCTGTTAACAGTTGTTCTGATGGAGGGACTGATTCCTGGAGCTTCCCCCTCTTCCATCTTCCCGCAGTCCTCTCCCACAGCCCTATTTCTCCTTATTATATCATCAGTTATTGAGTTAATCCTTTCTTGATGACTGTTTAGAGTGATCATAACTTTTTAACATTATTTTAAAATGTCATAGTGGAAAGCCTTTTAGCTGATACACATTCATAGTGAATTCCCTGAGGATTAATAATAGCAATTGAATTTTTGGCTCAAGGAAACACCAACTTTTCAGTGTTTTGGTTTTGTTTTTTTTTTTGATAAATGATGCCAAATTGCCATCCAAAAAGGTCATTGCATTTTCCTGCTTTGTTTCTTGTTTTTCATTGGTATATTTTTTAAAAAGTGTGGTAATATATATATAACACAAAATTCCCTAATTTAACCATTTTAAGTGTATTATTCAGTGGCATTAATTATATTTCATTACATTAATTACTTTTTCATTACCCCAAACAGAAACTCTGTACCTGTTAAGCAGTTACCCCCCATTCCCCTTCCCCCTGACCTGGTAACCTTTTATCTACTTTGTCCTTTGAGGCAGCTCTTAAATAGGGAATCAATAGATGGATCTGGAAATTTGCAAGAAGCATACGTGGACATCAGTGATGTAGGCTACGGGTGGTAGGCTCTTTGTCTCTTCAGAGATAACCTAAACTATCTGTGACTTGTGGGTGTGGGATGATGAAATGTTGCAGTCCTGCCCTTGGTGAGCAGGGGACAGTTACACAATGCAAGGTCTATAAACTTTAAGTATTCAGGGGAAATGCAAAGCAAATATGCTAAAAGCTTAGCGAATGCCTGAAGTCCATGCTAAAAGCTTACTAAGATGTGGAAATATATGCTAATTCAAGCCTATTGAGAACTGAAACAAAAGGACCATTTGGCCTTTCCTCTCTGTATAAAAGGGACTCAAAAATCTTGTTGGGGCTCGGGATTCAAACAGAAAGCTCCCGAGTCCGGCCGGCCGTCGATAAACCATTTTTCCTTCTCAAAATCATTCCTGAGTCCTGGCCTCTCTATACTCAAATAATTGAATTTCTCTCAAATTCTACAACATCAGTACCCCCAAGATAGCTGCTGGAAGACCCTCGTGAGAACTCCCACTCAGAATGAGATTTCCTCCAGAAGCCAGGAGAAGCCCCGGATATTCTCCAGGGGCCTTATCATTGGGCCCTCCTGGCAGATTGATGGGTGGGGTAACCAAGCAAAGCAGCAAACAGCTGGCACTCCTCCGCTGTCATTAGCAAAGGGGTGGAATAATTAATGGTTTAAAAAGCAAGTGCAAAGGCCAACCTGGCCCCTGCTTCCTGGTCTTGCCTTCGTCTCCCCTGCCTGGAACACCAGGCAAGTAAAACCTGAGCATTTCTAATCTGTGATGGGGAACTGTAGTCTGTAAAGCAGCCCTCTTTATCACCTTCCAGCTTCTTCCTCTCTAGCTGGGACCCATGAGCTCTTATTTTCATCTCTTTCTCTTCCCTCCCTTCCTTAATTAATTACTGGCCTAACTAACTTGGCTTGCTCTTGAAATTCATTTCTCACAGCTTAGCCCAGAACCTAGAGAAAATCAGGCAACACTCTGAATTTGCTGATTTAAAATATTTTATATAAGTAGAATCATACAATATTTGTCCTTTTGCATATGGCTCACTTCACTCAACATGATGTTGTCAAGGTTCATCCATCTTGGGACATGTGTCAGAACTTCCCTCCTTTTCACGCTGAGTAACATTCCATGGCGTGGATAGACCACACGCTGCTCATCCATTCATCCGCTGATGGACACTGGGGATGTGCGCACCTCTCGGCTAATGTGAATAATGCTGCTGTGAACACTGGTGTGCAAGCATCTGTTTGAGTCCCTGCTTTCAATTCTTTTGGGGTATTTACCTAGAGGTGAAATTGCTGTGTCATATAATTTTGTGTTTAACTTTTGAGGAACCGCCCAACTGCCCAACTGTTTTCCACAGTGGCTGCAACATTTTACGTTCCCACCAACAATGTAGGAGGTTCCAAATGCTCCGCATCCTCATCAGCACTTGTTATTTTCCATTTTCTTAATCACGTTCCTGGATTTCCTCTAGGTTCT
This sequence comes from Dasypus novemcinctus, assembly GCF_030445035.2. Lineage (NCBI taxonomy): Eukaryota > Metazoa > Chordata > Mammalia > Cingulata > Dasypodidae > Dasypus > Dasypus novemcinctus. Next base: position 124,416,482 of record NC_080681.1, read on the forward strand.
TGATTATATTACAGAAAAGAATTTAAGAAGGGAAGCAGATGTGGCTCAACCAATTGGGCTCCCATCTACCATATAGAAGGTCCAGGGTTCGATACCCAGGGCCTCCTGGTGAAGGTGAGCTGGCCCATGCAGAGTGTTGGCCGATGTGGAGTGCTGGGCCAAGTGGAGTGCTGCACAGCAAGATGACACAACAAAAAGACACACAGAGGAGAGAATGAGAGATGCGGCAGATCAGGGAGCTAAGGTGGCTCAAGAGAATGATCACCTCTCTCCCACTCTGGAGTGTCCCAGAATCGGTTTCTGGAACTGCCTAATGAGAATACAAGCAGACACAGAGGAACGCAGAGTGAATGGACAAAGAAAACAGACAATGGAGGGAGGAGGGAGAGATAAATAAATAAATCTTAAAAAAAAAGAGATTTGAAGAAAATGGTGGTTTACTTAGGCCAGTTTATTAAGGAAATAAGAGAAGAGAGTAGAAATGGGAGAAAATAACAAATTACGGGTTCCCAGGTATACTTGCAGGTTGGTCCAGGTAGAGAAGAGGGCAAGAGAGCTTTCTGCTTGTGTGGTTACCTTCGAAACCATTAATTACTCCTCCCCCTTGCTAATGTTTGGGGGAGGGGCCCCGGTTTTTGGCTTTTTGATTGATTACCCCACCTGTCAATTCCTGGGAGTGGGAGGGGGTGGTCAGTGATAAGTCTCCTTGAGAATATCCAGGTTTTTCCTTGATCCCAGAAGGAATTTCGTTCTCAATGGCAGGTTCTCACGGGATTCTTCCAGCAGCCTTCTTGTGGGTTTTTTCCCGTGGGATTTGCAGCTGGAATTCCATGGCCACGTGTTTCACGGCCATGCTTTTCTGCAGGTTTTAGATCTGTCTCCCCATTCCCTAAACTAGCCTGCCTCAATCACAGTCACCCCGTGGGTGTGGCGTGGCGCCTCGTTGTACCCTGGCTCCTTGCACGTCATCTCGCACCCTCTCCTTTTCCCGCAGAGGTCCAGCCGGGGCGTTCCTCCAGCACACCAAACCCGCCCCGGCTCAGGGCCTCGGCACGGCCGTGCCGTCTGCCCTGGAAGGAGGGTGCAGGCCTCTTCTTTCTTGCTGCGCATCTCCACCCACACCCACCACCCAGGCCAGCACTCCAGAGACCGACAGTGAGCTTGCGACGGCCCTGGCTCTCTCGGGTGACACCTTGGTGGCAGCTTCTTCACCATTTTGCCCTGGACTGGGGCCCCAGGCTGGGTCATTGCTGTGAAATCCAATCCGGCGAGAGGGGGCTCGAAAAGGGCTCCAGAAAGGGGGTGTCTGTGGGACACCCCAGAGAGAATCATGGTGGTCTCTGCAACGGGCCCCTGGGCTGGCCGAGTCACAGTCCACCGAGGCTGCCCTGGGCCACCGGGAGTCCCAAGCATCGGCCAGGGCAGTGCCAGCGCCACACACAGAGAGGGCAGCTGGTGGGGTCTGGAGGGCAATGGGGTGCAAGTCAGGCTCAGCAAGGAATGCCCAGGGTCGTTCACCCCCAGGCTGCGCCCCAGGTCGTTCACCCCCAGAAGTTCCTACAATCTCATCTCATCTTGACCCTCCCAGCTATGACATGAGGTGGGGAAACTGAGGCCCAGAGTCCATCAGTGATAGAACTGGGATTTGCAGTCAGGCCTTGGGCTCCAGCCAGTCTTCTTCCCACTCTTCTGTGATGCCTTCCTTTGGGGTGGGGAGCGGGGAGGACCCAGACAGCACTTGTCCCCATATGCCTAAAGGGTAGAAAAACCAAGACTTGTGTTTCAGCACTTACTAAATAATGACAAAAGCTTGGGTTCCCGATGCACCCTTTAGCCCTAGGGAAGCTTATCCCCCCCCCCCCCCCCCCCCCCCCCCCCCGCACTTAGCGCAGACTCGTGAGAACATTTATGGCAATGTTTATAGTTCACATGTGTTCATCAGCACCGCCAGGTGTGGTTTCTCCTCAAGGAATGGCGCCCTTGGGAATCAGCAGGAGAAAAGTCTGTTTTCTAGAAAGAAGACTCAGGAAACTGCAGGTCCCACCAAACTCATCCATTCAGCGAGTTTCCAGAGGCCCCGCCGCGTGGGCGCACGAGCTCAGGCAGCTCCCCACCCTCCAGGAGGTCACGGTGGGCGCGCAGGAGGTCACGGTGGGCGCGCAGGAGGCAGGTGGTAGCGTTCCCGCAGGTGAGCACCCCCAGGTGTGCCTGGAGAGGCAGGGAGGGTGAGCCCAGGGGGACAGGCAGGGCTTGCAGGCACCGAGGCCTGGGAGGCAGGGCCGGGTGAACGCAGGAGGCCGAGGAGCGTGACGTGGCGGGAAGTGAGTCACGCACCTGAGCTGGAGAACCAGGACTTTCCAGGGGAGCAGTGCGCAGGTGGGGGTCTTTGGGGTGGCAGGCGGAGCAGGCCTTGGGCCCTCGACGTAGATGAGTGGTTCTCAGCCTCCTCATCCCATGGAGGGCATGGGAATCCCCGGAAGGCTTGTTGGACTGCAGGTGCCTGGGCCACCCCCGCCCCGGGGGAGTTTCTGATTCAGGAGGGCAGGGTTCGGGGGAAGGCAAGGATTTGCATTTCTAACAAGTTCCCGGGTCACCCCGATGCTACACTTGAGAAGCACTGCTGTGGTCTTATTTGAGCTTCTGGAGGTCTGAACTGGGGTGTGGCTCCAAATCCCTGGCAAGCAGTGACCTGTCGCTCTGACTTGTGGTGTTCCTTAAGGAACTATGTTATTCAAGACTCTTTTCTGAGTCAGAAGACCCAGATCAAACAGGTTTAGTGACGAAGGGAATCTATTGTTTCACCTGGAAAAATCCAGGCGAAGTCTGGCTTCAAGCACAGCCAGTGCCAGGCTGGACCCACGTCATCGCCCCCCCTCCCTGCGGCCTTGCTCTCGGGCAGCTGTGCCCTGCGGTGGCTGCCAGCACTTCCACGAGTCTATCCCCCCAGCTCAGCAGCCCAGGAGCAGCACTGCGGTAGAGAAACCCACCTAAAGCGGGACCCTGCGGGAAGCAGCTCCAGCCAAAGGGAGAGCAGGAGAGCAGCCGGCCCGTTAAGGGAGGGGGCCAGGAAACATGCCTGCACAGGTCTCCCATCTAAGTGGAGGGGTTAAAGGAAGTAAAAGGTAGCTCCTGAGCATGTGTCAGCACCTACTGGCCCATCCCTGGCAGGGATTTGGGGCAAAAAATAGGCCCAAATGAGCAAACAGAATGTCCCCATGAGCAAATAGTAAACGACAAATAGTAAATCCAGTTTTCCCAACACTTCAGCTCTGGGAACTATTGTATGTAAGATATAAAATAAATATAATTAATATACCTCAATAGATAAAGAATAAAAATGTGATTAGGGAATCAACAGGCAGATTTGATAAAGAACATGATAGAACCTCTAGAAATGAAAAGTAGGAACCAGATCCCAACCCGAGACCCAAGTAACAACTGACTTGGTCAAGGGCACACATGGAGCTGGGGACAGGACGGGGCCACCAGGCTGGCTCTCTGTCTTCACCCCACACTGCCTCCATGAAGAGGCCCACCCATGGGTCCTAAGAGGTGGGGAGAGGAGAGGAGGAGGAAGCTCACAGAGCAGGTGCTCTTGGCAGTAAGAGGCAAGTCCTGGCTGAGGATCATACCTACGAACTGCAGCTGGGCCAGTGTGAGCAAGGAGCTGCCATGTCCCTTTGGAAATCTAGAAATCTCTGGGGGGTGGGGGGAGGGCAAGGAAGGCTGGTAAAGCAACCTTGACTTAAGGAATTCTGGGAGCTCCCTTGCAAGCTGCTTGGAGGTGACCCGACCAGTGGCTTCTTGGGGATACTCTCTGCTCCTGGGGAAGGGGAGCAGATTGGATGGGGAGAAAGAACCAGCTGCTCTGGCTTCTTTTAGGTTCTTCCCACCTCCCTGTATCCTCCCAGATATGTGCATCAGAGAGGTGTGCTTTCAAACCTGCATGGGGGAGATAGAACCAGCTCTAAGTATGGGGAGCTGATTCCAGAAGCTACCTCTCCAGGAGAGGAAGGAATGGTGGGTGGAAGCTGCTCCCAGAATTTTTGTGGGCAACCCGGCCTTTTGCATCCTCCCTTCTCCATTTCTTCCTTTTTTCTTTCCCTGTTGCCAGAATCTTAGAATGTCATTATGAATTCATGTTGTTTATATGTATTTCAATGAAGTGCAATAATTATTATTAATTTTTTTGAGGTACCAGGACCAAGGATGTGGGAAGCTGACATTCCACCACTGAGCAACACTGGCAGTCAGTGAAAAATTATTTTTATAATGCTTTATTGGATATGGTTCACATACCATAAACTTCAACCTTTTAAAGAGTACAATTCAATAGTTTTGACTATATTCACAGAGTTGTGCAACCATCACCTCTATCTAATTTTAGGACATTTTCATCACCCCAAAGATAAAACCTCCTGAATTCATTACCAGTCACTCCCCAATTCCTGGTAACCAGTAATCTACCTTCTGTGACTCTGGATTTGCCTATTCAGAACATTTCATATAAATGGAACCCTACAATATATGGCCTTTTGTGACTTACTTCTTTCACTTAGCATGTCTTTAAGGGTCATCCCTGTTGTGGCATGTATCATTACTTCATTCCTTTTTAGGGTGGAATCACAAGCCACTATATGATAAATAAACCCCATTTTGTTTGTCCATTCATCAGTCAATGGGCATTTGGGTTGTTTCCATTTGGGGCTTTTTTAAGTACTGCTGCTCTGACCACTCACGTAAAACTTTTGTGAGGACAAATATTTTCAGTTCTCTTAAGAGTATACCTAAGAGTGGAATTGCTTAGTAATATGGTAACTCTGCATTTAACATTTTGAGGAATTGTCACACTCTTTTCCAAAGCGGCTGCACTATTTTACATTCCCACCAGCAATGCGGGTTCGAATTTCCCCACGTTCTCCCAAGCGCTTGTCAGGCTTAGGTCTCAGGGTAACGCTGGCTGTGTAAAATGAGCTGGGAAGGGTTCCTTCTTCTGTTTCTTGAAGACTTTGTGAAGGGCTGACCTTCTTTCTTTGGTAGAAATGCAGCCAGTCATTAATGCTTTTTGATCCTCAGCTAGTTCCAGCGTGGGCCAGTGCGAGTCCTTTAAAGACATCTCCTGTGTCCCTTTGGCAGATGACCTGACACCCCTCTTAAGAGGGTCCATGCTTCTCGCACAACACTGTTGTCTCAGGATCACCTTGTACATTTGCTGCTCCAGACCCAGGATTAGTCATTTCTCCAAGGAGTCCAGGTCCCTTTACGAGGGAAATGGTATTCAGAGACCGAAAGTAGGAGCAGGAAGGGGTGCTTATTGTTGCTACTGGCAGGAACTGTTCTAGGTTAAAAGGTATTTAAGAGACATAGCTAACAAATACAACATGTAAGCCTTGATTGGTTCCTGGTTTGAATAAATCTACTGTAAAAAATATTGGGGGGGGTGATCAGAGATTTGAATATGATAGGAATGTTCAATAATATTAAGGGATTATTTTAAATTTTGGGATGTGAAATAAAGGTTTTATTTTATTTATTATATAAAAGAATGGGCATTTTCAAAAGACCCATAATAAAAAGACTTTGACCAAAGGGGGAAATATTAAATACAAATAAGTTTTTATGGCTAAGAGATTTCCCAGTGAGTCAGAAGTCATTCCAGAGGTTACACTTAAGCACGTCTCAGCAGGATCTCACTGACTGCCAAAGTAAACAGAGCCTCAAAGAGCAGGGCTCCTGAGGGCTCTCGAGACATCCAGACACTAGAGGCAGGGCAGACAATTTTGGGAATTCAGCATGATGTGGGCTATGGGTGGGAGGCTCTTCGTCTCTGCGGAGATAACCTTAATCTAGGCTGTCTGTCCTGACTTGTGGGTGTGGGATGATGGGGGGCTGCAGTCCTGCCCTTGGTGACCAGTCCCAGGAAACAGTTTATCAATGCAAACTCTATAGACTTTGAATATTCAGGGAAATGCAAACCAAATGTGCTAAAAGCTTATCTGGAATGTATGACGTCCATGCTAGAGGCTTACTTAGGATGTGGAAGATATATGCTAATTCAAGCCTATTGAGAACTGAAACGAAAGAACCATTTGGCCTTTCCTCTCTGTATAAAAGGGACTCAAAAATCTTGTTCGGGGCTTGGGATTGAAACAGAAAGCTCCCGAGTCCGGACGGCCGTCAATAAACCATTTTTCCTTCTCAAAATCATTCCTGAGTCCTGGCCTCTCTATACGCAAATAATTGAACCTCTCTCAAACTCTACAACAAGCACCTGCACAGTGAGCTTTACTTTGGAATATGTGCTCCCCAATGTAACAGAGTTAGACTTATTTATAATTTCCCTACATGTGGTTCTTCTGCCCCTGTTTTTGAACCTATAATTAGCACTATACTTGTTAAATATATGTCCCAGACTTCAATCTTCAGTCTGTCCATATGCTGCTTGAGCCCTGAATCTCGGCAGAGTTGCAACACCTTCTCTCCAGTTCATAGGATTCACCCAGGACAACTAACAAAAGGATGATGATGGACAGCGCCCATTCCAGGAAGCAGAGTGTCTGCAACTGCAAGCGAGACGGTTCCACCCATTGCCCCATGGGATCTAAGTCCTCTGTCAGTCAGAAACAGGGTGGGCATCACCACCCCCAAATCCTCAAGCCTGAGGAATGAATGGACATAAGGGGGAAAACACCCATGAACTAAAGCAGAGTTACGATTACTCTAGCAATGGAAGAACTTGTACCATCGATGTAAAGGCAGTGCCCACCAGAGGTTCTGAGGGGAGGGAGAGGGAAGAATAGGAACAATACGGGGGCATTCGGGGGGCCCTGGAATTATCCTGCGTGACATTGCAATGATGGACACAGGCCATTATACATTTTGTCAAAACCTATAAAATTGTGTGGGCAAATTGTAAATTATAATGTAAACCAAAGTCCTTGGTTAGTACAATTGTGTTCATCAATTGTAACAAATGTACCATGCTAAGAAAAGATGTTGTTAATATGGGAAAGTAGTGGAGGGAGAGCGAGTGAGGTATATGGGAATCCCCTATGGGTTTTTTATTTTATTTTTTAAATTTATCCCCCGGGCCCCCTTGCCAATTGCTTGCTATCTGCACTCTGTCCATTCACTGTGCATTCTTCTGTGTCTGCTTGTCTTCCTTTGCTGCGTCATCTTGCTGCGCTAGCTCTCTGTGGGTGCAGGCGGTCGGCTCTCCGTGGCACGGGCCAGCTTACCTTCACGCGGAGGCCCTGGGAAGAGAACCCAGGGCCTCCCATATGATTTTGATGTAACATTTGTTTTTGATGTGGCATTTATGTTATCTGAAGCTTCTATAAAAATTTTTTTAATTGAAAAATCAAGGGAAGCAGACTTGGCCCAGTGGTTAGGGTGTCCATCTGCCACATGAGAGGTCCACAGTTCAAAGCCCAGGCCTCCTTGACCCATGTGGAAGTGGAGCTGGCCCATGCACAGTGCTGATGCACACAAGGAGTGCCATGCCATGCAGGGCTGTCCCCCACGTAGGGGAGCCCCACGTGCAAGGAGTGCACCCCGTAAGGAGAGCCGCCCAGCGCGAAAGAAAGTGCAGCCTGCCCAGGAATGGCGCTGCACACACGGAGAGCTGACACAACAAGATGACGCAACAAAAAGAGACACAGATTCCCGTGCCGCTGACAACAACAGAAATGGACAAAGAAGAAGACGCAGCAAATAGACACAGAGAACAGACAACCAGGGCGGGGGGCAGGGAGGGGAGAGAAATAAATAAATAAATAAATCTTTTTAAAAAATCAAAATAAACAAAATAAAACTGGAAACAACCCAAAATTCCATCAATAGGTGAATGTACAAAATAAACAAATGAATAAACAAACAACTAGTCTATCCAGATAATGCTACTCTGCAATAAAAGGAATGCAACAACATGGATGTAGCTCAAAGTAATTTGGCTGAGTGAAAGAAGCCAGAGAAAAGAATGCATACTGCATGCTTCCATGTATGTGAAATTCCAGAGAATGCAACCTAATTTATATTGATAGAAGTAGATTAATGATTGCCTAGGAAAGGGGGGAGTGGGAAAGAGGCAGGAGGCAGGAATTACCAACGAGCATGAGGATGCATTAAGGGGTGATGGATGTGTCAATTATCTTTATTAGGGTGATGGTTTGGTTTCATGGGTTGGTTTGGTTTATGTTAAAAACTGATTAAACTATGTAATTTAAATGCCTACAGTTTATTGCATATGAAGTATGCCTCAGTAAAGCTGTGAAAAAGGCTAAAAAAGATACATGATAAGATATTTAGAGGCAAAATATCATGTCTGTAATTTAAAATATTTCAGCGAGGAAGAGAAGGAAGAGGAGATATAGCAAAGCATTTATTATGAGTTTTAACGGAAAATTATAGAGAGCAGGTTTTTGGAAAAGGGAAATGTCTGAGTACAAGTCCCAAGAATCAAAAGTCAGGGACTGCCCCAGGTAGAAAAGGGGAGCAGGAAGTGGAGTCTGGAGCCCTCATAGTTGGCCACATACTGTGACCACGCAGGAAAGCCAAGAGGCTCACTGCGAAGACAGGAAAAGAAACGGGGTCCAGCCTCCTGTCCACTCCTGCTCCCAGCCTTGGCCAAGGGTGCTGGGCTTGTCCATCCCAGACCAAAGCACGTCTCTTTCCTTCCACTCGTGAACCTGAGCCACGCCCGGTCCTGCACACACGGTCAGCGTCAACCAAGAAAAGGTGACCAGCTCAGATGCCTTGTCCCTCTGATGCTGTTGTGAGGACGACGGAGATGACGGCGAAGATGTGGTCGATAATTAGGGTTTCTTTTCTGCGACGAGGGCACAGGCTAGGATCACACTCTGGGGACAGGGGAGGCTGAGGTGGCAGCATCTTCCTGGACATCAGAAAGTACTGAACAAGGTGGGAGTGTGAAATGGGGCAGCCGCTGTGGAAGGCAGCGTGGCGGATCCTCAGAAAGTGAAGAAGAGAATTGCCATATGACTGGCAATCCCACTACGAGGTATATACCCCAAATAATGGAAAGTGGGGACGCACACAGACATTTGCACACTGATGTGCAAAGTGGAATTATTCACAATTGTCAAAAGATGGAAGCAACCCAAGTGTCCCTAAGTGACGAATGGATGAGAAAACTGTGGTAGATATGTACAACAGAATGTTGTTCAGCCGTAGAAAGGAATCAAGTTCTGATGCACACGACAATGGATGAACATTGAAGAGCCCAGCTGAGTGAAATAAGCCAGGCACAAAAGGGCAGATACGGTCTGATCACGTTCTTTCATGAATTGTAACAAATGTACCACAAGGTGTTGATAATAGAGTGGTTTATGGGAATGCTATAATTTATGTACAATTTTTCTGTAAACCTACAACTTCTTTAATATAAATAAATAAATATATTAAAAAGGGGTGGAGTACTGAATAACACAGTTGTTGAAAAATGGAAGCAACCCAAGTGCCCATCAATGGGAGAATGGATGTACAAAGGTGCACCATTTGGTGAGTGGACGTGTCTCAAGTGGTTGAGGGCCCACCTTCCACACAGGAGGTCCCAGATTCTGTACCTGGTACCTCCTGGAAAAAAAAAAAAAAAAACCAACCAGAAGCAAAATAAATGAGAAAACCAACCCAGGGAAGCTGATGTGGCTCAGGGCTCGGGTGCTGGCTTCCCACATACGCGGTCCCAGGCTCAGTCCCTGGTACCTAAAAAAAACACGTGCACCATATACACATGCAATGGAGCAGTATTCAGCCATGGAAAGGAATGAGGTTCTGATACATCATGGATGAATCTTGAGGACCTCGTGTTGAGTGAAATAAGCCCGGCACTGAAGGACTAATATTTTATTATCTCACTTCAGTGAAATAACTAGAATATGCAAATCTATGAGTCAGAAATTAGAATACTGATTCCCAGGGGCATGGTTGGGTGGGGTTGGGTACAGTTTCTGTCTGGGATGATACAGAAGCTTTGGTAATGGACGGCGGTGGCGGCAGCACAACACCGTGAACGTAACTAACCCCGCTGAATGCTACACTTGAACGTGGCTGGAATGGGAAGTCTTGGTTTGTATTTAGGGTAGAAGGTTAGGAAAGGGCCAGCACCTTGAAGAGCTTCCAAAGGAGCCCTCAGCTAAGGAGGGGGCAGACACGCCACACGGACGGCGGCAGGACACACTGAGGGCTCAGATCCAAGGATCGGGATCTGCCTCACACCCGACACATTTCGTCTTCCCAACAACCCTGTGAGGGAGATACTAACACGATTATTTCCCCCCTTTTTCAGATGTGGGCAATGAGACAGGGAAGTTACTTTATCCAAGTGGCAGAGCCAGGTTTCAAACCGAGAGCCCATACTGGGATGGGCTGTCTTGGGAGGTAACGAGCTTCCTGTCAGTGGAGGTATTCAAGCAGGAGCTTGATAACAACGGTGAGGAACGTTGAACAAAGGGGTCTTACCAGGGACAGGGACCAGGAGCAGGCTGAGGACCCTCCCAATGTTGAAATCCATGAGGTACGAAGTGGCGGGGGGCAGGGACATCTGAAAAGCTGGACCAGTCAGCTGACCCAGGGGGGAGAGGCTCAGACACAGAAGAGGGGGGCGGTCCCTTTACAAGAAACCCCTCCCAAGCGGCTCCAAGAGTTCCATGACAGTGTCGCCTCCTGAGCGCCACTGAGGACGCAGCAGGCTTTAGCTGACCTGCAGAACGGTTTTCCGCCTGGACCGGCCACCAAGCAGGCCGTGAGCCCTGCCCAGGGCACACCTGGCCCCACACCAGGAGTCGTTTTCTCCCTGGGGGCTGCCAGCCCACCCTGCGGGAGCCCAAACCTCGCACGCAGAGCAAGGGGGCCCGTGCCTCCAGCCCTGCCACCCCCGGAGCCTCCTCAGCCTCTGGCCTGACCCCTGCGCTGGCCCGTGCACGGTTACCCCCCAGGGCATGTCGAGCCCACGCTGGTAACAATCCATGCTACACGCATTTGTTCAAGTTCCAGGAGCTTCTGAAAAAGAGATACCACAAAACTTTCTGGAAGGAAAAATCATGTTGCCTGCAAAAAAAAGGCAGTTTTCTTTCTGCCTTTTCTATCTGGATGCCTTTATTTCTTTTTCTTCTCTGCTTGCACTGGCTAGACCCTGCAGTACAATGTTGACTAGAACCCACATTATTTTTCCCTTTTCCTGATCTTAGGAGGAAAATATTGTCTTTTTTTTTTTTTTTTTGAGTCTCTGAGCTTCAGAGACTTTTCTCATCTATTTTTTTTTAAGGTTTTATTTATTTATTTAATTCCCCCCCCACCCCCACCCCCACCCTGGTTGTCTGTTTTCTGTGTCTATTTGCTGCGTCTTGTTTCTCTGTCCGCTTCTGTTGTCATCAGCGGCACGGGAAGTGTGGGTGGCGCTATTCCTGGGCAGGCTGCACTTTCTTTCGCGCTGGGCGGCTCTCCTTACGGGGCGCACTCCTTGCGCGTGAGGCTCCCCTACGCGGGGGCACCCCTGTGTGACAGGGCACTCCTTGAGCGCATCAGCACTGCGCATGGACCAGCTCCACACGGGTCAAGGAGGCCCGGGGTTTGAACCGCGGACCTCCCATGTGGTAGACGGACGCCCTAACCACTGGGCCAAGTCCATTTCCCAGTATTCAGTCTTTCATCACACATGTCAGCGGGAGGTTCTGTGTAGGTGCCTTTAAAGGAAGGAAGTTCCTTCTAGTGCTAGTTCTCTGAGGATTTTTATCAGGAATTCTGTTAATTCCTGGTGTCCAGTGGGGTGGTTGTATGGGCTTCTTGCTTAGTCTGTTAATGTGCTGAATTGCCTGGATTTTTAAAACAGTAAACCAAGCCTGCGTTCCTGGAATAAACTCCGCTTAGACGAGATGTATTATCATCCTTTTGATATCTTGCTGGATTAGATTTGCTAAAAGTTGGTTAAGAATCTTTGCAGCTGTGTTCATGAGGGATATTGGTGTATTGTCTTGTGAAGTTTTTTGTCCAGTTTAATGTCAGAAGACTTCATGGAGTGAGTTGAGAAGCATTCCTTCCTCTTCAGCTTTCTAGAAGAGTTTCTGTAGAACTGGTTTTATTTCTTCCTTAAATGTTTGGTGGGATTCACCAGGCAAGCGTTTTGGTCCTGGAGGTTTCTTGGGTGGCCCTGAGCACACTCGGGTGACACTGTTGGGTGGCTTCTTTACTGCTTTCTCTTGGGCCACTAATGGGGCCCAGTACCGTGAGACCAGCAGAGCAGGAGGGAGGCTTTGAGGAGCTCTGCGTGGCCGTCCCCTTCAGGGCAGGCCATCGGCAGATCAGGAGGAAGGCTCCGTTATTATTTTATTTTATTTTATTTATTTCTCCCCACCCTCTTATTGTTTGTACTTGCTATATCTGTTCATCTTCCTTGTTTCTTTAGGAGTCAAACTCCAGGACTTCCAATGTGGGAGGGAGATTCCTAATCACCTGAGCCACCTCCGCTCCCTGCTCTGTTGTGTCTCTCCTTATGTTTTTTTTTTCTTTCTAATTCTTGTATCATCTTGTTGTGTCAGCTTGCTGTGCCTGCCCGTCACACCAGCTCGCTGTCTTCTTAAGGAGGCACTGGGATCCGAACCAGTGACCTCCCCTGAGATAGGCAGGAGCCCAGTGGCCTGAGCCACATCCGCTTCGCAGGAGGAAGGCCTTGAAGAGCTCCGCGTGGGGTATGTGATCCCGGAGGGGCAGCCGCCATCCCGGGGAAGAGTCACAGTGGACTGCTGGAGTTCCTGGATGAGCTACCCGAGCTGGGGAAGCCCTACGACCTGTCAGAGCCACAGCTCCAGTCTCCTGAAGAACCAGACACTGGCCCAGGGCACTGCACAAACCCACACGAGGAGAACCTGGCCTGATGGGACTCTGGGATGAGCGTGCCCGGGGAATCCAGCTATCAGACATATTCCATAATCCCGACAGAAGTAACCCCTCACTTTCACAAAATGCTTCATAATTTACCAAGCATTTCCACTTGGTTTATACGAGGCAAGTATTATCAGCCTCAATTTAGAGATGTAGAAACTGAAGCTAAAAGGCATTAAGGCAATACATGATCCCGAACTGGATCTAGTGATGGAGGAAAAAAGGTCCAAATGGCCATTCTGGGGACCACTGAAAAAATACTTTTTTTTTTAAGATTTGTTTTATTTATTTATTTCTCCCCATCCCCTTGTTTGCATTTGCTGTGTCTGTTTGTTGTGTGCTGGTCTTCTCTATTTAGGCATTAGAACCGAACCTGGGACTTCCATGTGGGAAAAAGACACCCAATTGCCTGAGCCACGTCCACTCCCTGGTTTGTTGTGTCTCTCATTGTGTTTCCTCATTGTGTCTCTTGGTTGCATCATCGCACTGCATCAACTTATTGTGTCAGCTCACCGCACCAGCCCATTGCATGAGCTCACTGTCTTGCTTGTCTTCTCTAGGAGGCACCAGGAACCAAACCTGGACCTCCCATGTGGTAGGCAGGAGCCACTTCATCTGAGCCACATCTGCTTCCCTGAAAAAATTCTTATGTAGATAATAATCTTTATATCAATGTTAAGTATCTTGAACTTGATTACTCTACTTAAGGTAGTTACATAAGTAAATGTTCTTGCTTTTAGGATAATAAGGATGTATTAAATGGTAAAGGAGGAGAATGTACACAACCTACTCTCAAATGTTTAGAAGATGATGAAAGGAAGGAAGGAAGGAAGAAAAAGAAAGAGAAAGAAAGAAAAAGGAAGGAAGGAAGGAAGAAAAAGAAAGAGAAAGAAAGAAAAAGGAAGGAAGGAAGGAAGGAAGGAAGGAAGGAGGGAGGGAGTGAGGGAGGGAGGGAGGGAGGGAGGGAAGGGGGAGGGAGGGAAGGAAAGAAGGAAGGAAGGAAGGAAGGAAGGAAGGAAGGAAGGAAGGAAGGAAGGAAGGAGAGAGAAATGTGGTTTTAAAAGCAAATCTGGGTAACTGTGTAGGGGGTATGTTGGCGTACACGTTAAAAACTGGGAGGATCAAAGTAGGATCTAGAAAGTAGGATACCCAGAGAACCAGATGAGCACATCAGGAAAACAGGAGCACAGATTTTCCAAGGAATCTGGCTTTTAAGGGAAAGTAAAAATTAAAATTAATCAGAAAGTTCTTTGCCTTCTCCCACTACCCAGGGAGACTGTCTGAATCTGCAAATGAAAGTAGGATGTGGGGGTCCCGGAATTGCTTGAGAAGTGCAGAATGAAATTGAATGGATTAACAGCTCTCAGGAAAAGATACACACAGGGCGAGCGAGAGAATGAAGAGAGAGCGGGAGCTGAGGTTGGGATCGCAGTGGAGGTCTTGCTGGCCTGCAGCTGCTCCTGCCGTGCTGAGCCTCCCTGGAAAAGCACTGACCTCATTCCCGTCCCCTCAGTGTGGAGGGGATTTCCTTGAGCAACGGGGCTGTGGCTTGTCTGGTGTCCCTTGCAGTACATCACGGTCACTTTGATAGGCTCCCAAACTGCTTCTAGTAGCTCCAGAATCTGTGTGCCATATTTAATGCTCTTTCCTCCCGAGTCAATGAGTCCTTTCTGTTTGTATAAGGCTCCATGCGTGTGAAGGGTAAGGAAGGCATATTTGGAGTCTGTGCAGATGTTAACCTTGGCCCCAGCCACAAGGCTCTGGTGAGGGCAGTGAGTTTGGCTTTTTGTGCTAATGTGTTATCCGGGAGGCGCTGGGCCTCTGCTGTGGTTTCAGAGGTTACTACAGTGTATCCCACTCGCTGGTCACTGCCCTGAACAAAGCTACTCCTATCCATGAAGAGCTCCATGTCAGGATTTGGCCGTGGCTGGTCTTGGAGGTCCGGTTGGCTGGAATATATTCTTGCGATGTTTCCAAGCAGTTATGGACTGGAACCCTCCGTTCCAAGGGTGGCAGGGTGGCAGGATTGAGGGTTTTAACAAATTCTAGTTGGACGGATGGATTTTCACATACTAGGGTTTGATATTTAACCAGGCAGCTGTTAGTAAGACAGTGTGTTCCTTTGGCTTCTAAGATTGTGATTACTGATGCAGAACCCAAACAATTATAGGCTGCCCAAGAGTTAATTTTATGGCATCTAGTGTTACCATTGCTGCAGCTGCTACAGCTTGCAGGCATGAGGGTCATCCCTGGGCCACAGGTCCAGTTGTTTGGATGCATAGGCTACAGGTCTTTACCAGGAACCCAGGAATTGAGCGAGTACTCCTACTGCGATGCTTTGGTGATTGTGAACGTATAGGTAGAACGGTTTACTGAGATCTGGAAGCCCGAGGCTCAGTGCTTCCTTCAGAGCCTGACTGAGAGCAGTGAAAATGTCCTTCTGTGGGCTTTCCCAGAGCAGGTTCACAATCTCCCAGTTTTGTGGCTTCATATAAAGGGAGCGTGAGGACCCCAAATTAGGGATCCAAATGTGGCAGAATCCAGCCACTCCGAGGAATTCTCACAACTTTTGGTGGGTGTTGGGTTCAGGGAGGATACAGATTGCCTCCTTTTTTCAAGTCCAAGTTCACGGAGCCCTTGTGCTATTTTATAACCTAGATATTTGACCTGAGGTAGGCAGATGTGGGTTTTTTTCGTGGACCCTTGATAGCCCTTTTGTTGCAGATGTTTTAAATGGGAATGGGCTCCAGTAGCACAGTCTCAGTAGGTGGCACTTCCAAGAATGAGGTCATCTACGTATTGGAGGAGAAAAGTTATGGCTTTCTGGTTTAAAGGATTTGAGATCACTGGCCAGGGATTGTCCAAAAATAGTGGGCACATTTTTAAATCCCGGAGGGAGTCATGTCCAAGTTAGCTGTTGCTTTTCACCGGAGCTCAGATTGTCCCACGTAAAGGTGAAAATTGGTTGGGTCCAGGGTGCTACCCAAATGCAGAAGGCGTCTTTAAGATCCAGGCATGGGAAGCAGACTTGGCCCAGTGGTTAGGGAGTTCCTCTACCACATGGGAGGTCCGCGGTTCAAACCCCGGGCCTCCTTGACCCATGTGGAGCTGGCCCATGCGCAGTGTTGATGCGCACAAGGAGTGCCCTGCCTCGCAGGGCTGTCGCCTGCGGAGGGGAGCCCCACGTGCAAGGAATGCACCCCATAAGGGGAGCCACCCAGCACCAAAGAAAGTGCAGCCTGCCCAGGAATGCCCCTGCACACACAGAGAACTGACACAACAAGATGGCGTAACAAAAGGAAACACAGATTTCCATGCCGCTGACAACAACAGAAGCGGACAAAGAAGACGCAGCAAATGGACACAGAGAACAGACAACCGGGGCAGGGAGGGGAGAGAAATAAATAAATAAATATAAAAA
Organism: Dasypus novemcinctus; assembly: GCF_030445035.2. NCBI lineage: Eukaryota > Metazoa > Chordata > Mammalia > Cingulata > Dasypodidae > Dasypus > Dasypus novemcinctus. The sequence continues at coordinate 124,432,800 of NC_080681.1, forward strand.
ATAAGAATTAAAAAAAAAAAAGATCGAGGCATGAAAAGCAGATTGCTTTTGAGGGTATCAGGGTGAGGAGAGTGTATGGGTTAGGGACCGCAGGATGGAGAGTTACTACTGCTGGGATGACTGCTCGCAAGTCCTGGGTGGGCAGTAATCCCCATCAGTCTTTTTAACTGGGAGATTGGCACGGCTTTAATATGCCTTCATTCAGCAATCTCTGAGTTTGTAGCCGGACTTCTTGCGCTTCACATGGACTGGATATTGCTTTATGCTCACTGGGCTGGCTGTGGGCTTTATTTCAATAGTAATTGGAGGAATGTCATGTGCCATCCCTGTTGGGTTGCCCTCTGCCCATACTTCGGGCACATCTTTGAAGGGGAGCCATGTGGCCATAGATTGGCCAGCTTCGCTGAGGCAGAACAGTCTCCATTCCTCCTGCGGAGGGAGGGTTAGCACTATTTTCAGAGGGTTTGGTGGCCCCTGTGTTAATGTGGATTGCCCCATGGTGTTAAAGGTAATTTGAGCCTGTAGTTTAGACAGGAGGTCTGGAGCCGGGAGGGGGACTGGGCACTCTGGGAGATGCAGGAATTCGTGAGTGACCTCCTTTCCCCCAATGTTACAGGTCCTGGCTTGGAAGGGTTGCTGGGTGCTTTCACCAGGCGCCCTTACGATAGCGGCTTGTCTTTTTGATAATGGCCTCACTGGCTTGGTCATTACAAAGTGCTGAGCCCCAATGTCAACCATCATATATACAGTGCGGCCCCCAGTTTGGACTCCGATCATAGGCTCAACGGGGTCGAGAGAACAGGAGCCTGGTCTGTCCTAATACTCTCTATCAGAGCCTTCTATTCTCGCAAGAGCAATGAGCTGATTTGTGGGTCTTCCTTCTGAATTTTTGCAAACCCAGGGTTTGGTTTGAGACGCTCCACTAGCTTTCCTGGCTAACGTTTTGGCCGCTTGTTTTGCAGCAACAGGGTCGAGTGGCTGCTGGGACACTCCCACTTCCAATGTCCCTCCACCTTGCAGGACACACACTGATTTCACCCTAGGGTTGGGCCCCTCCCCCTCCTTGGGGCAGGGGTTTCCCAGTTTACTTTCCTTGACACAGGATTGCTTTTTTCGACCACTGCTGCTGCAAGAAGGTCTGCTTTTTTTTTTTCATCTTCAGGTTTTCTTCCCTTTGGGTTTCTACATCGCGGGTGACATAAACCTTGGTGGCTATTTCCATAAGCTGAAAAGTATTCATACCAGTGAATCCATCTAGCTTTTATAGCTCTCTTCAGATGTCAGCCTGTGATTGGGCAACAAATGCTGCATTGACCATTGCTTGGCTTTCAGGAGCGTCCGGTTAAAGGGCGTGTGTACACAAAATGCCTCACACAGTCTTTCATAGAATTGAGCCAGAATTTCATCAAGAATTTGTAGGATTGGGGTGGTTTTTGCCATGTTTACTGCTTGTTGGCTCCCAGCTCTGAACCCTTCACCTAAGGCCCTATGGAAGCTTCTAGTCGGTTGAGCCCGATCACGTTATTGGGATCCCACTGGGGGTCCTCATCTGGGAACTGTGTGTGGGCGTATTGGTCACTGCCCAGGGTTCCCTCGGGTGGGAGTTCTTTGAGCCAGGTTAGAGCCCCTCGTGTGACTCGCATTCTCTCTTCAAAGTTAAGGAAGATCATGATGAGCTGTTTACAATCAGCCCAGGAGGGTTTGTGGGTCTATGTGATGGACTGGAAGAGGTCCATCACGGCCTGAGGCCTCTCTGAGTATGATGGGGTTGTGGTTTTTCCAGTTAAAGAGGTCTGTTGTAGTAAAGGGCTGGTACACGAATGTTCGGTTTCCCCCTTGAATCTGGCCATCTGCATCGTAATAAATTGTAGCTTGGGCTTCATGGAGAGGTAACTGTAGGGTCGCCCTTCCCCCTGCTCCACCTGTCTCCGGGGCTCCCCGTGATCTGAGTTGTCATTTTTCAGGAACTCCTTCCTGACTGATGGTCAGCACTGCACTGCCAGGGGCAAACACGGCTGCAGGGGCAGCTGGGCTACATTTCTCGGTGCAGATGGTGACAAAAACAGCTGCGGGGATGGTGTGGGTACACTTCCTGGTGGGGTTGGCAACAAAGGCAGCTGTGGGGACGGTGTGAGTGCACTTCCGAGCGCAGACGGCGATGGGGGAGCGCTGCTTAAGGAAATTGCCTGATCCCCATTTCTCAGCACTGGTGCAGTAGGAGCGATCACAGAGGGCAGCAGGAGGTCATTCTGGTCTGGCCCTTCTAGAATGGGTGGGATGGCTCTGGATTTGGGGCTCACTTCCTCTGGATGCTTTGCACAGTGCTTGTTCAGCCTGGTTCCTGGGACAGCACTTCTGGGTTTTTGAATCAGGCAAATCCTGGCTTCTTTAGTTGTACATTTCCCTATCCAGGGTGGACTTTGACTCACAGCAGCCTGCCAAGCATTGATGTAGGGGAACTGGTCAGGGTGCCCTGGTTTTCCGGTTACTACGTCATGGCCTTTACGGATGATCTGGGGTCAAAAGTGCCTTCCTGGGGCCAGCCCACACTGGAAGTCAGCCATTCTAATTCACAAAGCATTCTAAACTTTCCTGGCTGGATCTTTATGCCATATACACCTCCATGGAATGCTCGGGGAAAGTTTTTCAGCATACAACCTAACAGGGTCCTACTTTGCATGTTTCCCATGTTTCCACCCTGTGTCGATGCTGCACAACACTTACTCAGCCTTTTGCTTCGTCCGTTTCCAGCCGCGTCCCTCATGGGAGTTTACGGCGCCTCTTAACCTTAGCAGGTTGGTATAAACCCCTGACTCGGAAGAGGGTTCCTTAGCAGGGAGGCCCTCCAGACCATCCTTGACCAGATGAAGTTGCCACGGAACTGCAGATCAGGACTCCACACTCGCCCCACAGAAGTGTGTTTCTGCATCTCACTCAGTTTCCACAACCACATGCACAAAACCACCCCTTTTCCATTCTCTGATCTAGAGAAGACGGCTTCCACCCTTTTCCTCAGGAGTACTGGGCCTTCTTTTAAGAGCTAATCAGGCTTCCCTCCTAATTTTTTTTCCTGCACTACACCCCCATGGGTCTTACCCATCTGGTGTGCAGAGCTCCTTGCTTCATTCTCAGGGGCTCTTGAACCCTCTGATGTCTCCATTTTCTCCAGGAGGGCTCTGGTGGAGTTCACAACCTCTTTCTGGACTAAGGGGAGTCCAGGGGCACCCAGGGTTGGGGTTCACCCAGGCCCTCCTGGCCTTCTCGGAGATGTCCAGGAGGGGCAATCAACCGTTGCTGCTTCTGACCTTCTCAGCATATTCCGGACAAGCCCCCAGAGATGTTGTAGCAGGGAGAAGTCAGGTATATGCAGTATTGAAGGCCAGGACACGAGGATTCTGGGAAGGAAGATTTATTACGATCGGCCAGACTCTGTGGACTCCTGTCCTAATAAAAACCAAGGCCCGAATAAGATTTTTGGCCCTTTTATACAGAGGATGGAGGAGTGGGGAGTCAAACGGTGCTTTATCTGTGAATCAGAGAGGTTATATCCTCCAGGTAAGCTTGAATTAACACATATCCCCCACATTCCAGGTAAGCTTTTAACACGAACCCCCCACATTCCAGGTAAGCTTTAATTAACACATTTAGTTTGCATCCTCCCTGAATATCCAAAGCCTGTAGAGTTTATACCTCTCTCATTTGGCTTTGCAGGGAACTAGGCATACTTGGATATAGAATAAGTTTGAATTTATGCACAGGCCATATTACTGGTACCCTCTGCAGGGGGGTGGCTGCCTGAGAGCAAGGCCACAGGGAGGAGGGGAGGCTGGAGGAGGAGAGGGACTCCGTGCTGATGATGTGGGTCCAGCCTGGCGCCTGGCTGTGCTTGAAGCCACACTTCACCTGGATTTTTCCAGGTGAACCAGTAGATTCCCTTCATCACTAAACCTGTTTGATCTGCATTTTCTGACTCAGAAAAGAGTCTTGAATTACATAGTTCCTTAAGGAACACAGCAAGTCAGAGCGGCAGGTCACTGCTTGCCAGGGATTGAGAGCCACACCCCAGTTCAGACCTCCAGGAAGCTCAAATAAGACCACAGCAGTGCTTCTCAAAGTGTAGCATCGGCATGATGTTAGAAATACAAATTGTCAGGAGGTGGATGTGGCTCAACTGATAGAGCATCTGCCTACCATATAGGAGATCCAGGGTTTGATACCCAGGGCCTCCTGGCCCGTGTGATGAGCTGGCCTATGTGCAGTGCTGCCATATACAAGCAGTGCCCTGTCACACAGGGGTGCTCCCTACATAGGGGTACCCCACACGCAAGAATTGCACCTCACAAGGAGAGCCACCCTGCACCAGCTCACCCAGGAGTGGCACCACACACACAGAAAGCTGACGCAGCAAGATGATGCAACAAAAAGAGACACAGATTCCTGGTGCTGCCTGACAAGAATACAAGCGGACACAGAAGAACACACAGCAAATGGACACAAAGAGCAGACAATGGGGTGGGGAGGAAGGGCAGAAAAATAAATCTTTGAAAAAAAAAAAAAGGCATACAAATTCTCGCCCTCCCCCGCACCCTGCCCTCCTGAATCAGAAACTCCCCTGGGGGGAGGGGGGGCCAGGCACCTGCAGTCCCACAAGCCTTCCAGGGATCCCCACGCCCTCCATGGGATGAGGAGGCTGAGAACCACTCATCTACGTCGAGGGCCCAAGGCCTGCTCCACCTGCCACCCCAAAGACCCCCACCTGCGCACTGCTCCCCTGGAAAGTCCTGGTTCTCCAGCTCAGGTCCATGACTCACTTCCCGCCATGTCATGCTCCCCGGCCTCCTGCGTTCACCCGGCCCTGCCTCCCAGGCCTCGGTGCCTGCAAGCCCTGCCTGTCCCCCTGGGCTCACCCTCCCTGCCCCTTCAGGCACACCTGGGGGTGCTCACCTGCGGGAACGCTACCACCTGCCTCCTGCGCGCCCACCGTGACCTCCTGGAGGGTGGGGAGCTGCCTGAGCTCGTGCGCCCACGCGGCGGGGCCTCTGGAAACTTGCTGGATGGATGAGTTTGGTGGGACCTGCAGTTTCCTGAGTCTTCTTTCTAGAAAACAGACTTTTCTCCTGCTGATTCCCAAGGGCGCCATTCCTTGAGGAGAAACCACACCTGGCGGTGCTGATGAACACATGTGAACTATAAACATTGCCATAAATGTTCTCACGAGTCTGCGCTAAGTGCAGGGGAAAATAAGCTTCCCTAGGGCTAAAGGGTGTATCGGGAACCCAAGCTTTTGTCATTATTTAGTAAGTGCTGAAACACAAGGCTTGGTTTTTCTACCCTTTAGGCATATGGGGACAAGTGCTGTCTGGGTCCTCCCCGCTCCCCACCCCAAAGGAAGGCATCACAGAAGAGTGGGAAGAAGACTGGCTGGAGCCCAAGGCCTGACTGCAAATCCCAGTTCTATCACTGATGGACTCTGGGCCTCAGTTTCCCCACCTCATGTCATAGCTGGGAGGGTCAAGATGAGATGAGATTGTAGGAACTTCTGGGGGTGAACGACCTGGGGCGCAGCCTGGGGGTGAACGACCTGGGGCGCAGCCTGGGGGTGAACGACCCTGGGCATTCCTTGCTGAGCCTGACTTGCACCCCGTTGCCCTCCAGACCCCACCAGCTGCCCTCTCTGTGTGTGGCGCTGGCAATGCCCTGGCCGATGCTTGGGACTCCCGGTGGCCCAGGGCAGCCTCGGTGGAGACTCCCGGTGGCCCAGGGCAGCCTCAGTGGACTGTGACTCGGCCAGCCCAGGGACCTGTTGCAGAGACCATCATGATTCTCTCTGGGGTGTCCCACAGACACCCCCTTTCTGGAGCCCTTTTCGAGCCCCCTCTCGCCGGATTGGATTTCACAGCAATGACCCAGCCTGGGGCCCCAGTCCAGGGCAAAATGGTGAAGAAGCTGCCACCAAGGTGTCACCCGAGAGAGCCAGGGCCGTCGCAAGCTCACTGTCGGTCTCTGGTGTGCTGGCCTGGGTGGTGGGTGTGGGTGGAGACGCGCAGCAAGAAAGAAGAGGCCTGCACCCTCCTTCCAGGGCAGACGGCACGGCCGTGCCGAGGCCCTGAGCCGGGGCGGGTTTGGTGTGCTGGAGGAACGCCCCGGCTGGACCTCTGCGGGAAAAGGAGAGGGTGCGAGATGACGTGCAAGGAGCCAGGGTACAACGAGGCGCCACGCCACACCCACGGGGATGACTGTGATTGAGGCAGGCTAGTTTAGGGAATGGGGAGACAGATCTAAAACCTGCAGAAAAGCATGGCCGTGAAACACGTGGCCATGGAATTCCAGCTGGAAATCCCACGGGAAAAAACCCACAAGAAGGCTGCTGGAAGAATCCCGTGAGAACCTGCCATTGAGAACAAAATTCCTTCTGGGATCAAGGAAAAACCTGGATATTCTCAAGGGGCCTTATCACTGACCACCCACTCCCACTCCCAGGAATTGACAGGTGGGGTAATCAATCAAAAAGCCAAAAACCGGGGCCCCTCCCCCAAACATTAGCAAGGGGGAGGAGTAATTAATGGTTTCGAAGGTAACCACACAAGCAGAAAGCTCTCTTGCCCCCTTTTCTGCCTGGACCAACCTGCAAGTATACCTGCGAAACCGTAACCTATTATTTTCTCCCATTTCTACTCTCTCTCTTATTTCCTTAATAAACTGGCCTAACTATACCACCACGTTCTTCAATTCCTTTTTTTTAAGATTTATTTATTTATTTTTCTCCCTCCTCCCTCCATTGTCTGCTCCCTGTGTCCACTTGCTGCATGTTCCTCTGTGTCTGCTTGTATTCTCATTAGGCAGCTCCAGGAACCAATCCTGGGACTCTCCAGATTGGGAGAGAGGCAATCATTCTCTTGCGCCACCTTAGCTCCCTGATCTACCGTGTCTCTCATTATCTCTCCTCTGCATCTCTTTTTGTTGCGTCATCTTGCTGTGCCATCACTCCACGTTGGCCAGCTCGCCACATGGGTCAGCTCGCCTTCACTAGGAGGCCCTGGGTATCAAACCCTGGACCTGCTATTTGGTAGATGGGAGCCCAATTGGTTGAGCCACATCTGCTTCCCTTCTTAAATTCTTTTCTGTAATGTAACCAAGAACCTAGAGGAAATCCAGTAACATGATTAAGAAAATGGAAAATAACAAGTGCTGATGAGGATGAAGAGCATTTGGAACCTCCTACATTGTTGGTGGGAATATAAAATGTTGCAGCCACTGTGGAAAACAGTTGGGCAGTTGGGCAGTTCCTCAAAAAGTTAAACACAAAACTATCATATGACACAGCAATTTCACCTCTAGGTAAATACCCCCAAAAGAATTGAAAGCAGGGACTCAAACAGATGCTTGCACACCAGTGTTCACAGCAGCATTATTCACATTAGCCGAGAGGTGCGCACACCCCCAGTGTCCATCAGCGGATAAATGGATGAGCAGCGTGTGGTCTATCCATGCCATGGAATGTTACTCAGCGTAAAAAGGAGGGAAGTTCTGACACATGTCCCAACATGGATGAACCTTGACAACATCATGTTGAGTGAAGTGAGCCATATGCAAAAGGACAAATATTGTATGATTCTACTTATATAAAATATTTTAAATCAGCAAATTCAGAGTGTTGCCTGATTTTCTCTAGGTTCTTGGCTAAGCTCTAAGAAATGAATTTCAAGACCAAGCCAGGTTAGTTAGGTCAGTAATGTATTAAGGAAGGGAGGAAGAGAAATAGGTAAAAATTACAGCTCATGGGTCCCAGGTAGAGAGGAAGAAGCTGGAAGGTGATAAAGAGGGCTGCTTTACAGACTACAGTTCCCCATCACAGATTACAAATGCCACCTGAATCAACTCTTTCTAAACTCTGGACTCCAGTAGAACAATGTATAGCCTCCAGGGAAAGCTGGATTAAAAGGCTAGCAAATTAAATACCGTAAATTGCTTTCTCTGCACAGCAGTCACAGGTGGTGTAACTTGTAGGTGCCAGAAAGGGACATAAAAACACACTTCCCCAAGATAATGTGGGCACAGACGGATCCCTAGTGCAAGATATCATTCTTGCATGGTGTTACTAATAGGATGGTATATGGGAACCCTGTATTTTATGCATAATTGTCCTATGAACCCAGGCAAATACACAAAGATTATACGGATATTTCAAAAATAAAAAGAAGTAGTCAGAGGTCAAATGATGAGACCCTGATTAGCCCTGATTAGGGCTTTAGAATGTTTTCAAAACATAATGGGAAGCCATTGGAGAGTTTTGAGTAGGAATATTACGTGATCAGGTTTGCATTTTAAAAGGAATGAGGAGTAATAAAGTAATAAAGGTAACAAAGAGTCATGAATACCCCACATATATAGCAAGTCACTGCAGACACAGCCAAAGGTCCTGTGTTCTCCTCCCACCATCCCCCTAACGGATGTACCAGATTCTGAATTTACTGTTTATCCTTCTGATCAATTACCTTGACTATGTATAACACCACTTTAAAAATTATAGGTGTATGTAATTTTATTTTTCAACTTTTTATAAAAACATTGTATTTTTTTCTGCTACATGCTTTTTTGGCTCAACATGACGCGTGTATGTTTCTACTGTTTTGATAGGTTGTAGCTTGTTTTTTTGCTCCTACATGGTGCGAACTGCGAGATGTCATTTATTTGACCTTAGACTATTGACAAACATTCAGGCTGTTTCCTCTATGTTTCTATGACAAGTACTGCTGTGAGGAACATTCTTCTATATCTCGTTGGATGTATGCTAGCTCCTCTAAGGTCAATGCCTCAGGGTGGAAGTGCTGGGTCACAGGAGATGCACATGCTCAGCTTGGGGTGGTCTTTCCAACGTGCTTGCAGAAAGCCCTCCTGCAGGATGAAGACTGCCCCACCTTCTCAGCAGGGAGTGTCAGGCTGCACACTGTGCCCTTCTGGGGGTGGGAAATGGTATCTTATTGTGGTTTTAATTTGCATAGTCTTTATGACTAGTGAGAAAAAACACTTGGAATTGAATCCTCGTTTTACCACCTCCTACGTGGAAGATCTTGGGAAGGCAGCTGACCTTTGTGCATCTCAATTGTTTTTTCTGTAAAACAAGGGCACTGTGATTTCAGTGAGGCTGGCCTCAAGAGTTCAATGACATCATGTGCAAAAGTGCTTTGGAGACAATGAATGTCAACTTGAAGAACAAAGGAGTAAGGAGAACAGATAAAGGAACTCAGAAATAATAATGAAGACTTCAAGCAGAGATGAGGAGGAAGGTTTAAAAAAAAAAAAGAGTGGGTAAGGAAGGGGCAGCAAGGAAGACTAAACATAACTGCTGGATAAAAACACCTGCCGTAATGCTGGATACTTCTCAAACATTATCTTTTTTTTCTTTCCCTCCTCCTCCCCCACCCTGCCGTTTTTGCTGTGTCCGTTCACTGTGTGATCTTCTGTATCTATGTCTCTTTTTGTCTTCTCATATTTCTCCTCTAGGACTGACCAGGATTTGATCCTGAAGACCTCTGCTGTGGAGAGAGGTTCCCGGTCAATTGCTCCACCTCAGTTCCTGGTCTCTGCTGTGCTCCACCTTGACTCTCCCCTTCATCTCTCTTTTGTTGCATCATCATCTTGCTGCGTGACTCACTTGTGCGGGCAGTGGGTCACCACGTGGGCACTCGGCTTGCTGCGTGGACATAGGGCTTGCCATGTAGGCACTCACCTCACCACATGGGCACTCACATGGGCACTTGGTCCACCACGCAGGCACTTGGCTCACCACACAGGCACTGGCTCGCCATGCAGGCATGCTTTTTCTTCTTCTTTTTCATCAGGAGTCCCCAGGGATCTAACCCGGGTCCTCCCATTTGGTAGATGGAGGCCTTTCCACTTGAGCCACATCCTCTTCCCTCAAGCATTACCTTATTTCATCAAAACACAGCCCCAAGAGACAGTTGATTGTATCATCCCACATTACTAGTAAGGGACAGAATTAGCAGGTGGCACCATTTAACGTATAAGGGCGAGGCCTGCACTGAGTCCCCCCTTCTCCCTCCATCTCTCCCAGGGCCTGCCTTCTTTTTCTTCTCCTGTCTTTATTTTACTCACGGGACATAGCCTCTGCTCCAAACCTCCCCACCAACAAGTACCTAATATGAAAATCTCATCCATTTTTCTTAATCTTGGTCTTGGAAATTCCTTTCCCTTCCATCTGGCTCTCTATCCTCTCACCTGTGTCCCTTGGGACAGAGCAAAGAAGTAGTAGAAACAAAAAGGAGAAAAATTTTAATGACCATGTTCTAAAATTATTTTATTACTTCTAGATGCTAAAGGGAAGGTCAGCTGATTTGCATCTAAGCAGATCAAGGTGAATGATTTCAGAGGAAGACCGTTTGGTATCCATTTTTGTTAAATTTCCATTCCAATCCATTCCCACTGATGTTGTCTAACTCAAATTCCATCTCACATACATTTAAACCATCTCACTTCTATTCCACCATGATGGTTTCCACGGTTCTAATCAGAAATTTAGAAACCTCTGGGTTTCTCTGAGCGGAAGGCACAGATTCCTGCAACAGCTCATCCTTCCAGCTGGTTAAGCTTGCCGTTTCCTCTTAGCTTTCTTTTTTTGGATACTCCTTTTCTCGTAGCTTTCTTCTGTTGGATTTTTTTAATCAAGTGGTTATCATTGATCTTGTTTGGTTGAAGTTGGAGCTCAGAGTCTAAATTACATCCTATAAAAAGAAGAGTCATTAGTAGGTAAAGATAAAAACCTTGATGGTCCTCACATAAACAGAGACTGCAGGAAAGCCAGACGCCATTCCCCACATGTATTTAAGGGAGTGGCTTTGATTCCTAGAATGCCCTCTATGTCCCCATCCCATTGGAGCTAATATCTCCACTATGTCTGAATTTGGGTTGTGGGCTGCCAGAATCCAAGAAGCTACATGACGGATATGGTTCTCCTCTATGGTTCCTTTTGTGGTGTTCAGTGGTCCTTACCTAAAGAGCATGTCTCTTTGAAAGATACATGTAAAAGTGGAATTTTTTAAATTTCTTTTTTTATTTGAGAAGTTGTAAGTTAACAAAACAATCATGCATATGACACAGGATTGTCATACATCACTCCACTACCAACACCTTACAGTGTTGTGACACATTTGCTATAAATGATGAAAGAACATCATCATAATATTACTGCTATGTATAGTCCATAGCTTATTTTTGGTGTATTTTTCCTACAAACCATCCTATTAACACCATGTATTAGTATTGTATATGTGTTATAGTTGATGAGATAATGTTCTCATATTTGTATATTGTTAACCACAGTCCATCATCCACTATGGGGTTCACTGTGTTATATGGTCCCCTGCCTTGTTCAGTGCATCCAAAGTATACACTCAGTAGCTCTCCATTTCATCACAGAGTTGTGCAGTCATCAGCTCAGACCACTTCAGAATGTTTTCATTACTCCAAAAGGAAAAATTCCATATCTTCTTATACCCCCCATTATTGACCCTTTGCATTGATATAGTACCTTCTTTGCCATTGCTGTAAAAATATTAGAATATTACTGTTAACTATAGTCTATATGTTATATTAGTTATATTTCCCCATTAATCTCCATATTCTTAACACCTTGTAAGAGAGGAGCATTTTTGTATGTGTACTATTAACCACAATAATAATTTTTTATAATAAAAATAATTGGGATAATTTTTTTACAATAAAAAATTGTCAGAGGTATGTATTTGGCCACTATCTTGGATTTGTAACTGACCTTGGTTTCTCAGTTATTCATTAATTCCTCACTAATAAATTGACCATATTAATCCATGTGGGATGGAAGTCTATAGAACTATGAGATACCACATTGGTCATGTAACTAGGCTGGCTGAGCCATTCGCTATTACATGGAGCTCTCATCTGGAGGGAAGGTGAAGCAAGATGATACCCTATTCTCCTTGTTTTTATTAGCAAATGGAGGCCATAGATTAGATCCCTTGGTTGAGCACTGGAGAGAAGCCCTCTTATTGTCTACCGAGAGCTGAAGTAATAATCCTAAACAGGTTTCAGGAGGAAAGGCACAGTGGACATATATGCACATAGCAACATGGAACATTTTGGTCTTAAAGGAGAAATATCTAGAACATCTGAGCTCCCTTTTGAGGGTAAATCAGAGTGAGCCTCCTTTGGAAAGATCACTTGCGATGTGGCATATAGAAAACTGTTTGTCAGTTCCTGTTGCAAGGAAAAAGTAAAATTATAATTAAAGAAAGAAAGGAGAGATGGTAAAACTTAGTATAAGGAGAAAGATCAGTGTGTCCAAGCTTCCTTTAGTTAGCCTGTTAACAACTGGAACTGTCCTAGAGGATCTCACCCTTTGGAAAAGGGATTGTTGTTGTTAATATTTTACATAGCATAGTATGGAGAAGTTATCATTTTAGCTGGTGTCATTTTTCCTCTGTTAGTATCATTTTGGAAGAACAAACCTATAAAGAGAAAACAATAAATGAACCAGGAAGGAAAGAGAGAGAGAATATCACAAAAGGGCCTTTTTGGGGGTGGGAGATGTTAAAGTTTTGAAAGATACATGTAAAGGTGGAATAGTATTGAGTGGACATATTGGAGACATATTCTATTGTATTAGAAGATGTAAAAGTATCAGGAATAGTTCATGAAAATCGTTCATAAAGACAATGAATTCAGAGGATATGTAGAATGCACCACAACTTCAGGGAGAAACAGACAGACTGAAAATGGGAAGACTGCAGAATATTGACATTCTTGTAACCACAGAAATAGGGTAAAACAAGAACAGGTAGAATCTGACCCAATGGAGTGAATGGTCCAATGGAGGTTGTACTGCTCATGCCCACAGTGCCCTGGTGTCTGAGGCCTGATCCTCAAGCAAATGTAGTAAATATTATGTGGTCTAGTTAACCCCACTGTGATGGTTCAATTTATGTGTCAACTTGGATAGGTTATGGCATCCAGTTGTTTAGTCAAATACTGGCCTTTTTGTTACTATGGAGGATTTCATAGATGGGATTAGCATCTACAATCAGTTGACCTTATCCAATCAGTTGGATGCCTTAACAGCAAGAACTGAGGGTTCCAGAGATCAGAGGAATTTCAGACTCAAGTCTTTAACATCACTTTACTGGAATTTCCAGCCTGCAGCCTGGCCTACAGAATTCAAGCTTACTAGCTCTCAGAATCATGTGCCCCAATTCACCAATGCCTTGTAATACACACACACACACACACACACATGCACACACATACATACACATACCCTGTTGGATCTGTTTCTCTGGAGAACTCTGATGCACCAACTTTAAGGGAATATCTAAGAGGAGCTGTGAATCAGCTTGTAATATAAATCAAAATAAAAGATGTGAGGGAATAATTTGAGTTGGGTTTAACAAGGTTAACTTGAGCCTACAACCTTATGAAAGCTTCTGGATGCTGCTAACATCTTGCTTTTCCTACTGTCTCTGGCCACTATTAGGTAGGTAATAAACCAGGTAGTCATCTATCTTCATGTCTCCTCTGTTCAACTCACTGGCATCTCTACCTGACCCAGGTAAGGGCGCAAACCCAATATGGGTTGGCCGGTGTCTTAGCCTCCTGCTACTTAGGTCTCCTCCCTTTACTATTATTAGAAAAGAGGGTCCACCCAGAGCAGGGAGGAAAACAAGGAGTCAACAAATTGCAAAAATAAACAGGAGTTGATCTCACTCACGCTGATTATGACGGTACATGAAGTTGGCTTTCACCACCCTGTGGTTCAGGGGCTGGGTCTTACGGTAATCATTTTGGAGGGTCTTGTTCTGGTGATCCAACACAGAGTTCTCTAGCTCCCAAATCTGCAGGCAACATGAAGTGAATAAGGGAGAGGAAGAAGCACTATGTAATTTAAAAGAGCTCACTTAAGCAGCTGGACTGGAGCTTGGATTCATATAATCCTGGGAAAGCAATTGTGAGACCTTAAGCCCAGAGGAAATTCTGAGTGCTATGTGCCAGGAATTATTCTAAAACTCACCCATCCTTTCATTCTTCTAACAGTATTTATAAACAATCTCTTTTAAACTCTTCTATTAGTATTTGGTCAATAGTAGAAGGGAGATAAGGGAAATATATCAAGCACAAAGCTCAATTTTTGTGCTCTGAAAATAACTATTTTGTCTACATTTCTAAAAGATTTTTTGCTGCATGTACAATTCTAGGTTGGTAATTCATTTTCATTTTGACAATATGAGATTCCACTCCCATATTGTCAAAAAGAATTGTCATTCTTTCTTTTTTTTTAGGAGGTACCTGGGTTTGAACCCAGGACCTCATACATGGGAAGCAGGCACTCAACCTCTGAATTATACTTGTTCCCCAATGAAAGTTGGGTTTTGTTTGTTTTTAGGAGGTACCAGGGATCACACCTGGGACATCATACAGTATTAATTAATGAGTTCACTGATACACTTAAAAATCTTTATGCTTAGTTTAGTGTTTTGTTTTGTTTTTAACACAACAGCAACTATCAGGATATCTATTCTATTGCCAGTAAAAAAACTCAGTACTGTTTTCCATGTTAACTTTGAGTTCCCCTTTCATCCGAGAGTTATTTAGGAAAATGTTTATAAATTCCCAAGTAGGTAGTTGTTGTTGTTATTGTAATACTTTCAATGTTAACTTCTAGTTACTTTGCAGTGTAATGAGAATGTGGCCAATAGCATTTCTATTTTTTTAATTTATTGCAGTTCTCTGGTAGCATATTACTTGGATAATTTTTTTTTACCCATTGCATGGGCATTTACAAAAAAATGGATATACTCTGTTGGGTATGAAATTCTAGATGTATCTATTAAATCAAACTTGTTACTTATGCTATTAAAGTCATTTTTATTCTTAAATTGCTTTGTCTTCTTATCTGAAAAATTCTGAGGGTGAAGCATGTTAGTCTCCTAGGGTTATTTTTTTTTTCCATCATCATGGGACATTCATTGCCCTTGGTAAGTACATCTCTGAGCACTGCTGCACCACATGGTCAATGGTCCACATTACACTTTACACTCTCCCCCAGTCCACCCAGTGGGCCATGGGAGGACATACAATGTCCAGTAACTGTCCTTGCAGTACCACCCAGGACACCTCCAAGTCTTGAAAATGCCCCCACAACACATCTCTTCTTCCCATTCCCATCCTCAGCAGCTACCATGGCCACTTTCTCCATCTCAGTGCTACATTTACTTCCATTACTAATCTCATTAGTTCCAGAATAGAGTATCAGTAAGTACACTCTAATCTATACTCTATTCCTCCATTCTGTGGACCCTGGGATGGCTATGTCCACTCCATCCCTCTATCGAGAGGGTGCCTCGACTCCACTTGGACAATGGATGCAATTCTCCTGTTTGCAGTTGTAGGCACTCTTGGCTCCCTGGTGTGGTGGTTGACCTTCTTCACCTCCCTCTTAGCTGGCTGGGGTAAGTCCAATAAACCAGAGGGTAGGAGTTGCAAGTCTGTTGAGGCTCAGGGCCTGGCTATCACATGGAGAGTCCAGAGATTCAGGTCCCCTGAATGTACACTAAACCCCAGCGCCAACCACAGGTCTGGTAAAAGTGACAGGAGAGGCTTGTGAACAAAGATCACACCTGAGTCCAACTCCATCACACTCAGAACCACAAACTCCAAAGTAGGGCCCTCCAAAGTAGGGCCAACTGAAATGGGACTGAAGTCCATCTGCCATGACCATAAAACCTGTGGGTCTCTGTCACCCTCAGAAGAACCAATACCTGGGTTGTATCTACTTTAGCTGTCTCTGGTACTCTGCTGAGGTGTGTGTAAGGGCAAACCCTCTGACGACCTCCTGGCTCTTTTTTTGGAGACTCATAGCCATATAAACTCATTTGTCCTTTCCATTTCCCCCTTTTAATCAGGGTCAAAAAGCATTTTTAACTCCTGATATTACATGTAGGCTGAGATATTCTGCTGGTCTGAGTTGACCCTTTTATTCAAGGTCGTTCTCCAGTTACATCATCAGCTGGTACTTTGTAGTAATCCCTCGGTGCCAGGGAGGCTCATCCCTGGGAGTCATGTCCCCGCTGGGGGGAAGGCAATGCATTTACATGCTGAGTTTGGCTTTGAGACTGGTCACCTTTGAGCAACATGGAGGCCCTGAGGAGGTAACTCTTAGGCACCCTGCAGCTCTAGGCCTAGTTCTTATTTCAGGCCCACAGGCCCACAAGCATAGTCATTAGCATCAAGAACTCACTGTTGGACCATCCTTCCTTATTGGTCTTAGCCATTGCACTTGGAGGATTGTTGCTGTTCCATTAGGGAATGCAACAGAGCTCCCCCGTCAGGAACCTCTTAGGGTTATTGAAGTGTTGTCAAGTCTTGTATATTGAACACTTTTTAAAATCTTAATTTTTCTACTGGGTTATTTGGTATGTAAATATACATGATTGTTTTAATTTCTTGGAAGAAAATAAAATATTCCTTTGTCCTTTTTAACACTTTGAAGTCTACTTTGTTGATATTACCAATGTCATCTCTAAATTCATATATTTATGTGTCTTGCTAGATTTTGCCATCCATTTATTTTCAACCATGGTTGTTTATCTTGTGAGTATCTCTGGGAAGTGAAAATTAACACCCACAACTCCAGACTTTTGTGAGGTTAAATGAGATGATGCATGGAAAGTACATGCCGTATACCTCAGTAGGGAATCAGTAAATATTTCTGTGTGTGTGTTAATCTGAGTGAGTTTTGTCTTATTATATCAAAACAATTTCCTGCTTTCAAGTTAAATACTCTGTGAAAGGAGAGAGCACAGGGTTTTCTTATATTCAGACATGGAGTCTACAGGAAAAGATACAATTTGGTTCCTTCTAGTTGGCAACGTTTTTTTTGTTGATATCGTCGGGGGGGTGTCCTCAAGTAGGAATCTTTCTACCGCTTCCCTGGAGTAGTGTAATGAGAAGTTTAGAAGCAATAAAAAATAACAAATGTTTGTTTCTGAGGCGGAACATCACCCGGAAGGAAATGCCAGTGTTGCTTTGCAACCTCAGTAACATTTGTCCATGTATTCAATTTGACAAACATTTATCAGGTGTTAATGCTGTCCTGAGGGACAAAAGACGACTGACAGCTGTTCTCTCGAAGGGTAAGTTTGACATTATCTTCCTGCACGAAGCCATTTAAGAAGATAGCACGTAAGCTCCACAAGGAAGGAGGTTTTTTACATCAAGCGCCTAGAACAGTGTCCAACGACAGCAGCACTCAGTAGACATTTGCCTTCACTATGCAACTCTTTCCCTGTGATTTGGATCAGGCTCCAGTATTTTTGCTGCATCAACTATAAGCTCTTTGGATTCCCTAATGCCTCAGTTTCCCCATTTCTGCCCCAGCACTAGTAAGATCACACCACATTATAAGTGAGGGACAAGTAGCCCTGTAGATGAGATGACAAATGCCACAGGAGCCCCAGGTGTTGGCATCAGGTGAGCTTTTGGGGATCCCTCTCATTAGCCATTTGGTGAAGGGGGAGGCTGGTAGAGCGGTGCCGTTCATTACCTGCTTCTTAGAGAGCTTGACGGTCTCGGCCAGGATAAACCAGAGGACGTTCTCGGTACAGGGAGGCGTGGTGAGTGACCCCTCGTAGCTGTAGTAGTGCTGGAGGTTCTTAGGCAGCATGTCCTGAATGTCAAGGCTATGCAGAGTCGTGTTTTGTTCTAATGGAGGGATCAGGAATTAAATGCATATTAGGGGCTGCGGCTGCCTCTAGGGAGGGAGCTCGGGCTCAGCCCTCACTGCGCTGAGTCTCCCAATTTAAGCAGAAGAACCCAGAAGCTGATCGTTGGGAAACACGTCCCTGCTCTCCTGCCTCCTTGAAGAGGTCAAGAGCAGAGACTCGGGGAGATAAACCGCTCAGATGCCTCCTCCTGCCGGCGGGGTCTTGGCTGGCACTCACTACACTCAGGCTGTTTCCTTCCCTGTAAAATGGAGGGTAATGAGGACGGCGATGAGGGCAAATGGGGAAATGCTTGAAAAGCGACTGGCACTGAACCTAGGGAGGTGCTCCCAAGAGGAACGCCCTCACCACCATCGCTAGTGTTGGGCAGAGGACACCGGTTACGACAAATGACCGGAAGGAAGAATGGCCCCAGAGGCTTCTGGGCAGGCACCCTCAAAAGAAGGGCAGAAGTCCTTGGATCAGGGACATTTAGGAGGGGGTGGATGGAGATTAGAAAACAGCATAAGGACCAAGCCAGGAGCGCCGCGGAGTGCCAAATCAGCACGGTGACACAACGAAAAGGGAGACAAGCAGACCCAGAAGAACACGCAGCAAACGGACACAGAGAGCAGACAGCAAGCCAAAAAAAGCTGCAAGGGGGGGTGGATAAAAAAAAAAAAAGCCAGGGTCTGGGTGCATCGACCAGAGCTCTTCCTGCCACGCCCCTTGGGAACTAAGCTCAGCTGATGGTGGAACGTTGGGATAGGGCACCCACAGGCAAAGGGTGTAAGGAGAGGGCACTCCCTAGGTGGGATGCAGGGAGAGGGCACTCCCCAGGCAAAGGGTGTAAGGAGAGGGCACCCCAAAGGAGGGGTGTAAGGAGATGGCAGAGAGAATCAGGCTGGGGATTGGCAGAGAAGGGTGGGGGCACGGTTGTGCCCTGGCTGTGCTAAGCCTTGGGTCCCCAGGGCAACATCGAGCGAGGAGCTGAATGGAAGAATCCGGGCTCCAGAGGGGGCCATGTTGATCAGCCGCCAAATTTCTCAGACTGCAGAGTCAGTTCATAGAAATAGCACCGCAGAAGTCAGTGGACTTGGGAAACCCGGTTCCGCAGGCCTGTGGTTTCTCCTGCCAGTGTGTCGGGGAGTAAACAAGCCAGATTGTTCCTGCGCCCACTTGACTTACCTGGCCTGCCTGCGGCCGTCACTAGGCAGATGGAGGAGAAAGAGAATTTTGGAGTCCATGGCCTAAAGATGGCAATTCAGGCCATGGGACTGAGTGAAGTAGCTGAGGGAGGACTGTCGTGGAGCCATGCACCGTTAGAGCAAGACCCAAAGAAAGAGACTGAGTGAGCAGAGCTAGGAGGGCAGGGCAGGGGAGAGCTGTCATACAATGGAGAGTGGTTACAGGGTCATTTAAGGGAAGAGGGAATGGGAAGCAAATTTGGCTCAATGGATAGAGCATCCGCCTACCACATGGGAGGTCCAGGGTTCAAACCCAGGGTCTTCTGACTTGTGTGGGGACCTGGCCATGCAGGGGTATCCCCCGTGTAGGGGAGCCCCACGTGTAAGGAGTGTGCCCCATAAGGAGAGCCACCCAGTGCAACCAAAAAGCGCAGCCTGCCCAGGAATGGCGCCGCACACATGGAGAGCTGACACAGCAAGATGACGCAACAAAAAGAAACACAGATTCCCAGTGCTGCTGACAAGAATAGAAGCAGTCACAGAAGAACACACAGTGATTGGACACAGAGAGCAGACAACTGGGGGGGGAGAGGGAAGGGGAGAGAAATAAATAAAAAATAAATAAATCTAAAAAAAAGAAGAGATGGGAAGCAGACTTGGCCCAGTGGATAGGGCGTCCGTCTACCACATGGGAGGCCCATGGTTCAAACCCCAGGCCTCCTTGACCTGTGTGGAGCTGATGCAAGCGCAGTGCTGATGTGCGTAAGGAGTGCCATGTCATGCAGGGGTGTCCCCCGCGTAGGGGAGCCCCACGCACAAGGAGTGCGCCCTGAAAGGAGAGCCGCCCAGCGTAAAAGAAGTTCAGCCTGCCCAGGAATGGTGCCGCACACACAGAGAGGTGACGCAGCAAGATGACGCAACAACAAAGAGGCACAGATGCTCATGCTGCTGACAACAACAGAAGCAGACAAAAAGAAGAAGACGCAGCAAATAGACACAGAGAACAGACAACTGGGGTGGGGGAGGGGGGAAGGGGAAAGAAATTTTAAAAAATAAAATAAAAAATAAAAAAGAAGAGAACAGGGGACAGTGGCTCAGGGGCCCAGCAGCAGGGGCACCATCCGCAGGCTGGGGGGCTGTAGGGGCAGATGAAGGCAGGGTGGGGCGAGAACAGTGAGCAGGACTATTAGACTGTTTCAAGAGAACAGAAGGGGAGGGGAGAGCTGGGTGCAGGGTGGGGTCTGGAGAGGCCTTGGCTTGTTTGTGTCTTGAGATGGGTGGACTTGAAGCACAGCTGAGTGCTGAAAGGGTGTTCCCATGAAGAGTCCGAAAAGAAGGCTGTGGGGGAGGGACTGGGTAAGAGAGGGGCAACGGCCTGGAGGACGGAGGGCTGGTGCAAGTGGGCAGGAAGACAGGGTCTGGCCCAGGCGTGGCAGGCAGGGGCTCAGAAGACGGGGTGAGGCCAGGGAAGGCTGTCTGTGCCCTTGCAGTGGGCGGGCACAGGGGCATCGCAGGAACGGGCACATCCAGAGGAGGAACGGGCACCAGGGCCGGGGGCTTCAGGAGAGAAATGGGGTGAAAGAATCCTGAAGCGGGGCAAAGCAGACGCCCAGAGGGATGCGGTAAGATTTCCAGGCCGGGTCAAATACCCGCTCATGTTTGTGGCTAGGAATAAAAAGAAAGCCGGACGGACGAGTAAGTTTCTCCCTTCAGCAGGTTTCAGGTGATCCGGCTAAAGGCGTGGCCCAGGGTTGGTCTGGGGCGTTGCCAGGTGGCGGGCTGGAGGGCAGCACCGGGGCTTTGGTAGGAGTGTGCTAAGGCTGCACTGTGGAATCAAGCCGGCAGAGGGACGGCCACCCTGAGGTCGGGAGCGGGAGGCTGGGGCAGGCCCAGGGGCTGGACGCTCCCAGTGGAGACCTCGGCGCCCAGGTGGTTCTTAGGGATCACGAGGTCAACGGCTCTGACGAGACCCTCGCTTCTGGAGGCAGAGGAGACGTGGAGACCAGCTCCGGGGACCCGCTCGCCCAGGTGGCATGGGAGGGGCTCCAGTTTTAGGAGTCCTCTCGGTGGGCAGCCAAGGAGGACGTCGCTGTCCAGCGCCCAGGCTGGCTCTAACAGGAGGCGGCCATCGCCGCTGGGCCAGGGGTGAGCATCGTTCACGGAAGAAGCCCCTCCTTAGAAGAACCCGGGCCACCCAGAAGCCGCCATCGCGAGATGCTGGGGGTGGAGTCAACGAGCAGGCTCTGGAAGGTTCTCGCCAGCTGGGCCAACAGCAGCAAGGGCTGGACCAGAGATGCGCAGGGAGGGCTGTGCTTCCGTCGGAGCTTCGCGGCCACCTCGCCCCACCAGAGCACCCTCCCCGCACCCTCCCCCGCATCTGCTTCGCCCTTCACCCCTCATTCCTCCCCCCTCCCGCAGCACCTGTTGAGCCTGCCTTACCTGGATACTTGACCCTGCCCAAATGGGAAATGAAGTCTCTGTAAAAAACGTTTTCAACTTGATCCTGTCCCTGTAGGAGAAACGCAGAGTGGGGAGCGTCAGTGGCCGAGGGACCCGGGCTCTGTCTGCTGACCCCGCGGGCCGAGGGGGCAGAGCCGCGGTGGCCGGGGCAGCACGCGCGGGCATGCGGGCACAGCGGTCAGCCTCGGCCGCCAGCTGCCTGCCCCTCAGGCCCGCGGAGGGAGCGTCTCTGAAGCCGCCTGGCAGCTTCCAGGGCCTTGTCTGGAGCTGGGTCAGCCCCAGCCAGACGCCGCGACGAGGGCGGCCGGTCCCCTGGGCTCCCTTCTCGGCCCGAGGACTTCTGACCCCGCGGAAGGGAGCGGGCGCCCAAGGCCAGGCGGCCCCTTCTGCCCAGCATTCTTGGTTTTAATTCATGTAAGTGTTCACGTCCAGCAAGCCAGAAACGTTGCTTGGGGTGGAACACACCTGTTTTCTACTGTTCTTTGCCATGAGTGGTGCTGCCCCGTCCCCTTCCCCCGGGAGTAAATTCCGGCTGCCTTGGCTTTCTGACTGCCCTTCTGCTGTTTGTTTTCCTTCGGACTCGTGTCATTTTGTTCCTTGGTTCTGCCTTTTTTGTGCATTAAACAAATCCATTTAATGTACCCTTAACCATTTTTAGTTATTTTCTGAGTGGCTTTCTAGGAATTACAATATACTGCTGATCACACTCTAAGTCAAGTTAACGGTA
Organism: Dasypus novemcinctus; assembly: GCF_030445035.2. Classification (NCBI taxonomy): domain Eukaryota; kingdom Metazoa; phylum Chordata; class Mammalia; order Cingulata; family Dasypodidae; genus Dasypus; species Dasypus novemcinctus. The sequence goes on from NC_080681.1 coordinate 124,454,921, forward strand.
ATTTAATTCCAGTGAAATACAGGAACTTTACTCCACTCTGGCTCTATTTCTCCCCCCGCCTTTTCTTCTGTTTTTGCCATATATCTTACATCTCCGTATGTTATAAACCCAAAAATAAGTGTTATAATTGTTCTTTTAAAATCTTAGGTTTTTTTTAAGAAATCAAGAGAAGAGAACATTGTATTTATATACCCTTTTATAGTTACTATTTCTGGCACTCTTCGTTTCTTTTGGTGGATTCAACTTACTGTCTGGTAACACATTTCTCTAGCTCTTTGCATGTCCTAAATTTTGGTTGTTAAAAACTGGGCATTTTAGATAATGTATGGCAGCCACTCTGGATTCTGATATTTTTTTCCTGAGGGTTTTTTGTTTGTCTATTTGTTTAATAGCCTATCTGGAATTAATCTGCAGGATGTGAGACCCCAGCATTTTACAACTACTGATGTGTCTGCTCAGTTTGTTTTTTAAATCAAGACCACGATTTTATTATGAATATGTATATTATATTTTAGGGTTGATAGAAATACAATCTATTCACCATCGTTTATGTGGAAAAATATTTTTCGGCTAATTGATTTCTATGAAAGTTTTTACTTTTCAAACGGTGAATATCTTAACACATAATTCATAAGATGGATTAGAAGTTTCTAGAAATTTGCAAAAGCCCTCACTGATCATAATATGCTCTCTTTTTTGTTAAACTTTTTATTTTGAAATAATTTCCAAATAGGAAAGTTGCCAACATAACACAAAGATAATACAGAGACCTCCAATGTACCTTCTACCCAGATTTACCAACTTTTAACATCTTGCCATATTTGTTGTATCATTCTATCAGCTATCTATCTATCTACCTAACCTAGCTTCTAAACAGTTGAGAGTAGCTTTCATACATCATTCTCCTTTACCATTTAATACTTTCATGTGTATTTCATATAGAACATAAAACTTATGTATGTTTTATAAGTACAAAAGTACAAATATCAATCTCAAGAAATTTAACATTGATATAAAGCATACGGTCTGTAGCAGTTTGGTATTGTTTATGAATTCCTAAAATAAGTACTGGATTAAGTTTGTAAACTGGTTTGTTCCTCTGGGCATATTAGATTACATTGGATTCAGATGTTTCACTTTTACTTGATTAAATTATGAGTAAAGGCTTTGGTTGGGCCACGCCAGTAGGACATTGAGTCCCTGCACACCAAGGGAAACCACAGCAGAGAAGGGAGATGGGAGTTTTGAGCTGGAGCCTGGGAGGTCAACGCATGGGAGAGAGCTGGACCTGGAGAGAATCAAGCCCCAAGGAGAGAGACAAAGACTTGAGAGTCTGAGAGTCTACAGCTGACCTTTTGGAGAGAACAGAGCAGCTGAGACTGGAGAGAAACAAGCCCCGGAAGAGAGATGAGACTTATCCCAGCCTACAGCTGATATTGGAAGAAGATGGGACCATGGAGCCCTGAGAGGAAGAGGAAGGCTGAATGTCGGCAGCCATCTTGCTCCAACATGTAGCAACAGACTTTAGGGAGGGAAGTAACTTGAGCTATATGGCCTGGTAAATGTAAGCTTCTCCCCCAAACCAACACTCTTTATAAAAGCCAACAGAGTTCTGGTATTTTGCATCAGCACCCATTTGGCTGACTAATACACAGTCTATAGTCCATTTTTTTCAATTGTCACAAAAATGTCTTTTTGGGCATTTTCTGGTTCATTATTTGATCAAGTCCAGGATCATGTATTGCATTTAATTATCATTGTCTCTATAGTGTCCCTTTCAAAATTGGGTAACTTATATACAACATAAAATTTCCCATCTCAACCACTTCCAAGTAAACAATTCAGAGTCATTAATTACATTCACAATGTTGTTATATCATCATCACCATCCATTACCAAAAGTTTTCCATCACCCCAAACAGAAATTCTAATTAAACACTAATTCCCCCACTTCCTCTTTGTTTTCGCCCTGGTAACCTGTAATCTACTTTCTTTTCTGTTTTTTTTTTAATTAATTTATTTCTGTCCATCCCCACCCCCCATTGTCTGCTCTCTGTGTCCGCTTGCATTCTCATCAGGCGGCACTGGGGATCTGAGTCTCTTTGTTGCGTCATCTTGCTGCATCAGTTCTCTGTGTGTGGCACCACTCCTGAGCAGGCTACGGTTTCGCGTGGGGTGGCTCTCCTTGCAGAGAGGCCTCTCCTTGCGTGGGAGGCACCTTTATGTGGGGGCACCCCTGCGTGGGCTAGCACTCCTTGCATGCAGCAGCACTGAGCGTGGGCCAGCTCACCGCATGAGCTAGGAGGCCTTGGACCTCCTATATGGTAGGCAGATGCTCTATCTGTTGAGCCACATCCGCTTCCCTGTAATCTACTTTCTGTCTCTATGACTTTGCATGTTCTGGTTATTTCATGTAAGTGGAAACATCCACTATCTCTCCTTTTGTATCTGGCTTATTTCACACAATATGATGTCTTCAAAATTCATCCACATTGTAGCACATATCAGAACTTCATTCCTTTTTCAGCTGAGAAACATCCCGTTGTATGCATATGCCACATTAGAATGACCAAGTGAGTGGCTTATTTTGCTTTTTCAGCCTGGCTTCCTAGAGGTCACGTAGGGGCAGCACAACCACGTGGTCAGCCAACAATTTGGAGAGATATTGTGCTCAACCCCTTGAATCCATGAGCTGTCCCTCCTCCCCTGATGTGGGACGAGTAGCACATTCAGCGTCAGCTGATCCTCAGCTCTGCCCCAGCTTCTGCTTCTCCCCAGCCCTCCTGGAAGCTGACACAGTCCTTCTGTTGTTCGCTCATTTCCAGGATTCCCCTGTTAAGTTTCAGACTATTCTGCCACTCAGCTCAACTAGGAGCACAACCTCAGCCTAGCAGAGCCGCAAGTGTTCCCTGTTTGTTTCTGTCTTTACTGTCAAGTCTGCTACTTTCCTTGACAGTGCCTCTCCGTGTGGGTTTTAGCTCTCATCCCAAATCAAGTCAGCCACCTCTGGCAAGGAAGCTGCTGGTTTCACGACCAGCTCTGCCCCAGTGAAACCACCTTCCTGACCAAACCGGGGCACGGGGATAAGTCAGCCCAGGAAACAAGGCCACAGAGCACCCTCCCGTTCTTACTCAAAATGCAAGCGAGTTTTCACCAATAATTTTCAATTTGTCGTTTGCCTTTGGTGCATTTCCAGAGTGCTGAGGTGGTTGTTTTGGACAATTGCACTAACACTTTTTTTGTGGGAGGATCAGATTTTTAGTCCTGCCCTCCAGAACTTCTTAGAAATGCAGAGGTCTGGCGTTTGTCTGTCGGGCTATGGCTGCCCCTTGCCCTTCAGGCCAGGTGTGTCCATCCGGTCAGCCCCTTTGGGATTCCAGCTCTTTTAAGCCATCTGGCCCAATCTCCCAAGGCCCCCAAGGGGGATAACACAGAGCAAGCCCCATCCTGAACAAGGTCTGGAAATGGGGTCAGCATTACAAAAATCATGAGCTCAAGAGGGATGAAGAAGACTCTTCACCTGGACTCCATGCCATGTTCTAAGACATGAATCTATCACTTCAAAGGTAGGCGCGTATGCCTACTTACCTCAAAGAGAGCTGCCAGGACCGCCAGACCGTCTGGGGCGTTTTTGGCCTTCTCGTAGTTCCTGTATTTAGAATTGTAGTGCACAAGGTGAAGCTGTGAGGGCAAGAGAGGGTAGGTCAGGAGCCGGCTTGAACGCCAGGGAGGCTTCCCCCGAGGCACACAAACCACTTCCTGCTCCCCTCCCCCTCCAGCTGGGTTCTGCATCTAGAACTTCTCACACATGGAAAGAGCACGAGTGGGATCCTGGGGTGGAAGTGGCATTTCGCCTCCCAGGCAGACAAGCTGGTGGAGCCTGCAGGGATCAGAGAAAGCCATGGGGGCTGCTGAGGTCTCTGGGGGTCGAGGAAGGGGGCCTGGGCATCTGTTCCTCTGGAGGTCGGGCAAGAGCTGGGGTCAGGAGCGGATTTAGTGCTTGCTCCCCGGAGACCTTGGCCCTTTGTGGAGGCCACGCGTGGATTTGTGTGAGAGACCCCGCAACCGCCTGCTTGATCGAGGGCCCAGGGTGGGGGTCTGCACAGTCCTCCTGACTGTGAAGGGCCTGGAGAGGGGCTGGGGGTGGGGTAGGGACTCTCCAGTCCCTGGTCAGAAAGGACCAGAAGCAGAGGGGTGAGGGTTTCCAGTTGGCTGGTGTCTGGTCTGCAGAGGGGTCACAGTGTCCCCCAAAATTTGTGTCCACCTGGAACCTCAGAATGGGACCTTATTTGGAAATAGGGTTTTGAAGATGTATTTAGTTAAAGATATCAAGAGCTAATCATCCTGATTTAGGACTGGCCCTAACTCCAGTGTCCCAAGAAATGAGAACCCAGACAGACAGATGAGAAGGCCACATCACGACAGAGGCAGAGACCCTTGAGGTTTGCCAGCCTCCCCCAGAACCCCAGGAGGCACAGGGAAGACCCTCCCCCCGAGGCTTCAGAGAGAGCACGGCCCTGCCCACCTGGGATTTGGCCTCCTGGCCACCTGAACACATCTCAGATGGTTTACGCCACCTGTTGGTAGCACTTTGTCACAGCAGCTGCCGGAAACTAAGGCATGGTCCTAAGAGCAGAAACCGTGGCCCTCCTCGCCCACTGGGCAGCCATACCCCAAGGACTCTCACGGCCTGGCAGAGAAAGCAGGACCTCACAGCAAGAGACACCGTAAAATAAAATAAATAAAATAAAATAAAAATAGAGCCCGCAAAATAGAATAAAATAAAATATATACATGCATACATATAGATATAGATAGATAGATAGATAGATAGATAGATAGATATAGATAGATAGATAGAGAGATAGATAGATAGATAGATAGATGAATGAATGAATGAATGAATGATAACTGATCAGAAGAAACTGTAACCAGAGTGAGGTGAGACCAGGCACCGTCTGAGCAGGAGATGGAGAAACGCAGAGGGAGTCATGGACAGGCAGGCAGCTATGACAGGAGGGAGGAGAGGGCAACTCAGGGAAAGTCCCCTGGGAGCAGCGTCCCCTTGCAGGCAGAAGTCCTGACCATGCATTGCTCACTGGCTCAGAGCTCTGTGGGGGCCGGGATCCCCTCGTGGGCAGCTCCACCTCGGCCTGGCACAGAGCCATCTATCAGCTCTTGAAGTGAGGCTCTGCCAAGTGGTGATGTCCTCTGTACAGTCCCAAGATCTCTGTCCCAAAAGCAAACCTCAAATGTGAAGCCCCTCTAACCCAGGAGGCCTCCCTAAACCAGTGGTCATCCTAAGGATGGATCCGGGCAAAAGAGGGCACCCGGAAAACCTAGCACATAGAAATCTAGCCGAAATGAAGGCGACTTATCTCACCCTGGGCGCTGTTAGCTCCTGCACAGCTGTGAGTTCCAGGAAGGCAAGGGCCCTGCCTGTGCTCCTGGCACATAAGTGACCCTTCAAGAGCGGTTGAATGAATGAAAAATAAACTCGCCCTCAGGGCTACTTGGCCATCATCATTGCAAACAGTCTCCGTGGCTGTTCGAATGAAAAAAGTGACTCTGGGACTTGAAAGAAAGAGGAGCCGGCAGGGTGGTCGCCATACCTCGCTGGCGAATCTCTTGCCATCGATGGTGTGCTCAGAGCCCCTGGTGTCTGAGGATGCGCCGCCCCAGTGGAAGTGCATCTGCTCTGCGATGTACTCTGTGCCATCGGGGACCGTCATGCGCATGGTGCCAGGCAACTGGATCTGCACTGGAGAGAGGACAGGGTGCAGGGCTGGGTGAGGTCCTCCAGGTCAGGAAGTCACCTCCCACCTGCCCATTCCCTGGGCTTCAAATGCCACGAGCAGGGTCACCCAAGAGGAGGAGGTGGTGGACACGCAGGTGCAAGGTGAGGTCAGGACCAGGTGCTGAGTAAGAAGGGCTGGAAGAGGAGCCTTTCCCAGGGCACACGCCGTCCCGCCCAGAACCAGAAGGTCAAGGCAGGACCACGGAGTGGCAGGTCCCAGCTGGTTGGCCCTAGGGAATGGGGAGGCCCTGACCAAATAATACCAATGGATGTGGAAACTTGGAATGCCCCTCCCCACCCCGGCCAAGTTTGGAATTGGCTCAAGGTGTAGGAAGAGTGGGCCACACCTACTGGGACTGGCCTTTCCAATTAACTTGACTACCCAGAGTTGGTATGGCTTAGAAGGCCACCTAAAGCCGCTGTCCTCTTCGTGACCAGGTTAAAACTCATGGCCCATGTAGCCTTCTAGAACTATCCCAACTGACAGCCAGCTCTTCTTGGATGGAAGGAAGCGTACCCACTGGCGGCCAACACCTTTATTTTATGAACAGGGAAGTTTACATGGCCCAGGCAAGTGGAAAGACTTACTCAGTGTCACACAGTGCATCTGTCGGGAGCAGAGCAGGGCGGAGAGCAAGGGTTTAAACTCCCCACTTGGGCTTCTCCCACTTGGCCATGACATGACTTAATTTGCCCTCAGAAGAAAGGAGACCAAATTCTGTTGCAATACAGTGAACACACAGAATTTTTTGCTTTGGATTTAATCTGGCTGTGATTATCGATGGATGATGGAACATTAGGCTCTTGCCAGTGGGAAAATTGATCATTCTTCCAGCTTCCTTCTGCCAGACAGGCCAGGGAAGCCGCTCAGATCCGACTCCTGTACCTGCTCCCCATACTAGCTCAGGTCTCGGGGAAATCTGTATCTTTTGGAATGAGCGAGGCCAAAAAGAAAATGGAGAGTGACACGCAAGAGTGAATCAAAAAAAATATCAATGAGGATATAATTTGGGACTTGGAAAGGGACAGGCAGCCTCTGTCCCATTAGCAAGTTTCCCTATGTAGAGTCATCAAGGGGAGCCCCACACGCATGAAAAAAGCACAGCCTGCCCAGGAATGGCGCCACACACACGGAGAGCTGACGCAGCAAGATGATGCAGGAAAAAGAAATACAGATTCCTGGTGCCACTGACAAGAATGCAGGCAGACACAGAAGAACACACAGTGAATGGACACAGAAGACAACGGGGGGTGGGAGGTGGGAGAGAAATAAATAAAATAAATAAATCTTTAAAAAAAAAAAGAACAGAGATGGGTTCCCCACTCAACACTACAAGCTCAGTGTCTCGGGCTTTGAAGCTTTTCTGGAGCCTCTGAAACTGTGAGAAAAGTAATTAATGCCATTGGCTCATATACTTATAAATGGCTAACACGGGCCTGCACTGATCAAGATGGCAGCGTGAGATGCTTCAGGCCTTCATCTCCCCACAGGAGCTTTGAACAACCAGCAAGAACTGGCAGAGACATCTTTCTCAGAGCTCCAGACAACAGCTAAAGGACTTCAGTGACAGGAGGAGCACACAATAGAGAAAAAGGCAACTTAAAAGTGGCAGGATCTCATGACACCCTGGCTGGCCCCTCCCTGACTCCTCACCGGCTCTCAGCCAGCCCATGACCTCACGTGGATCCTGGGTCTCAGTACCCAAGGTAGCAGAGTAAACCTCACGCACGCGCTGGGAGCTTGTATGTCTGACCCAGTCTGTCTGGGGGTGGCCTGAGTGACTTGTTGGCCCAGAACTGGTCCTGTATGGAGAAGGCAGCTCACGGAGCCTCCCACAGCACCCTATGGGAGAGCAGTCAAGAGGCTGCCGGGGGGAAACGGACTTGGCCCAATGGATAGGGCGTCTGCCTACCACATGGAAAGTCCGCGGTTCAAACCCCAGGCCTCCTTGACATGTGTGGAGCTGGCGCATGAGCAGTGCTGATGTGCGCAAGGAGTGCTGTGCCACGCATAGGGGAACCCCACGCGCAAGGAGTGCACCCTGTAAGGAGAGCCACCAGCGTGAAAGAAAGTGCAGCCTCCCCAGGAATGGCGCCGCACATACACGGAGAGCTGACACAACAAGATGACGCAACAAAAAGAAACAGATTCCCTGTGCTGCTGATAAGGATAGAAGCAGTCACAGAAGAACACGCAGCAAATGGACAGAGAGAGCAGACAACCGGGGTGGGGGTGGGGGGTAAGGGGAGAGAAATAAATAAATAATTTAACAAATTTAAAATATTAAAAATTTTTTAAAAAAGAGGCTGCCAGGGGCAAAGGACTGCTGGCTGTAGGACATAAAGTGCAATGCCCAGAACCAAGAGGACGAGGGACATCCGGAACTGTGTAGATGGGGGATTCCTAGGGCCACACGCACATGCCCAAAGAGAAGCTGCGGAAGCAGAAAGGATCAGGGATGGCCCTGCGCATTGGCCTGGAGCTACTCAGGGAACTGACTGTTTGGACAAGCCCTGAAGGAGAGGGCTGGAACAAGGTGTTTTCTTTTTTATTTTTTTCCTTCTTCTTCTCTTTGTTAGCTCCTGGCATTCAAGGAAAGTCTGTCAAAACACTAGCTGGATATAACTTTAAGGAACAGACATCTCAGAGTCTAAATCCCAGTGATATCACATCAAAATAGCAAAATGTCCAGGTTTCAACAAAAGATCACAAAACATGCAAAAAAATGGGAAGTTATGGCCCAGGCTAGAGGAGAAGATTAAAGCATTGGAGAAGCAGATTTGGCTCAACTGATAGAGCATCTGCCTACCCTGGGTCCAGGGTTCAAACCCAGAGCCTCCTGCCCCATGGGGTGAGCTGGCCCATGCACAGTGCTGATGCATGCAAGGAGTGCTGTGCCACACAGGGGTCTCCCCCGCATAGGGAAGCCCCACAAGGAGAGCTGCCCCATGCAAAAAAAAACGCAGCCTACCCAGGAGTGGCACTGCACACATGGAGAGCCAACGCAGCAAGATAATGCAACAAAAAGAGATACAGGGAAACGGACTTTGGCCCAGTGGTTAGGGCGTCCGTCTACCACATGGGAGGTCCGCGGTTCAAGCCCCGGGCCTCCTTGACCCGTGTGGAGCTGGCCCATGCGCAGTGCTGATACACACAAGGAGTGCCGTGCTACACGGGTGTCCCCCGCATAGGGGAGCCCCACGCGCAAGGAGTGCACCCATAAGGAGAGCCGCCCAGCGCAAAGGAGGGAGCAGCCTGCCGAGGAATGGCGCCGCCCACACTTCCCGTGCCGCTGACGACAACAGAAGCGGACAAAGAAACAAGACGCAGCAAAAAGACACAGAAAACAGACAACCGGGGAAGGGGAGGGGAATTAAATAAATAAATACAAATAAATCTTAAAAAAAAAAAAAAAAGAGATACAGATTCCTGGTGCTGCTGACAAGAATGCAAGCAGACACAGAACAAACAGCGAGTGAACACAGAGAGCAGACAATGGGGGAGGGGAGTGTGGAAAGAAGGTGAGATAAATAAATAAAAAATAAATCTTTAAAAAAAAAAAGATTAAAGCATTGGAAACCATCAATGAGGAGGACCAGACCTGGAACATACCAGATGAATACTTTTAAGATATGATCCTAAATATGCTTAAAGAGCTAAAGGAAAACATTGACAAAGAGCTAAAGGAAATCAGGAAAAGGACAGATGAACACAAGAATGCCAATAAAGAGATGGAAATTATGAAAATGAAATAAAAGGAGCTGAAGACCACAGTAACAGAAATTAAAACTTCCCTAGAGGGGTTCAACAGCAGATTGGGGATGGTAGAAGAAACAATCAGTGACCTTAAAGACAAGGCAAGTGAAATCATTCAGTTTAAGGAGCAGATTGAGGAAATAATGAAGAAAAATGAACAGAGCCTGAAGAATCTGTGGGACACCATCAAACCTACCAACATATACCTTGCGGGGTCCCATAAGGAGAAGAAAGAGAGAAAGGGGTAGAGAGAATATTCAAATAATAGCTGAAAACTTCCAAATTTAATGAAAGACATGAATATATAATCCAAGGTGCTCAATGAATTCCAAACAGTATAAAACTAAATAGACCCAGGCCATGTCATATTATAGTCATACTCTCAAATGCCAAAGATAAAGAGAGAATTCTGAAAACCACAAGAAAGAAGGAATATGTCACATACAAGGCAGCTTCAATAAGATTTAGAGCTGATTTCTCACTGGAAACCACAGAGGCAAGAGGCAGTGGGATGACATAGTTAAAGTGCTGAAAGCAAAAAATTGCCAACCAAGAATTCTATCTGGCAAATATATAGAATTCTATAGCAACAAAGCTGACTTTCAGAAATAAGGGAGGAATAAAGACATTCCCAGATAAACACAAGCTAAGGGAGCTCATCGCCATTAGACGGGCCCATGAGAAATTCCAGAGGGAATTCTGCAGGCTGAAAGGAAAGGACAGTAGACAATTTACTGGAGTCACTTGAAAAAATAAAGACCTCTGGTAAAGATAATGGCATGGGTAAGTGCTACTGCCTTTTTATAGCTCCACTTTTTACTTCCTATGGGTTCAGAAAGGTAAGTATGTAAAATGTAATGATAAATCAATGGTTTTTACACATAAAGTATAAACATGCAATTTGTGACAAGAACTACATAAAGGTGGGGGACAAAAGGGTATAGGAACTTGGTTTATTGAAGTTAGGTTTCTACCAAAGCAGATGAGATTGTTATAGATTAAAGATGTTAAATTTAAGCCCCATGGTAACCACAAAGAAAACATCAGAGAATATGCAAACTCATAGAGACAGAAAGTAAAGTACAGATTACCAGGGGAGGGGGGAAGGGCAATGGAGGTTAAGGCAGAATGAGTGCAGGGTTTTTGTTTGGGGTGAAGGGAACGTTCTAGTAATAGATGGTAATGAGGGTACTGCAACATTGTGAGCGTGATTAATCCCACTTAATAGTGTGCTTGGGAGGGGTTAAAATGGAGAAGTTTATGTTACATATACGTTTCCGCAATTGGAAAAAAAAAAAAAAAAAGGAAGAAAGGAAGATAAACTAAAGAGAGAGTGACAATAAAATGCAATACATGATCCTGGAAGGGAGAAAAGTCTCAAAGGGACATTATTGGGACACAAGAGAAATTGTAATATAGAATATAAGCTTTATATCAATGTTGAGTTTCTTGAACTTGATAACTGCACTTAAAGTGGTTACAAAAGGGAATATCCTTGTTCTTAGGAAATGTACATGGCAGAACTAAGTGATCAAGGAGCATGATGTGTACAACCTATGCTCAAGTGGTCAGAAAATGGATTGATAAATAGGCAGACAGACAGATAGCTGGGACAGAATGATATGGCAAATGTGGCAAATGTTTAAAAAATTGATGGAACTGGGTATCTGAGGGGTAGGGGTATGTTGGAGCTCTTGTATGGGGTCTGTATTATTTTTGTAACTGTCCTGTAAGTTTGAATGTACTTCAAAATTTTTTAATAAAAAATGGTTAAAATGGTAAATTTTGTTATATGTATATGCTACCATAATTTTATATATATAGTTATATAATTTTATATATATATAGTTTTTATGTATATATATTTATGTATATATATACATAATTTTATATATATATAGCTTATATATATATATTAGTTCCAAGAAATAAAAGAAGCATTGCAAAATCAAAATTAACAAATGTTACATCCTGGCAACTTTATTAATTATTAAGCAACTTAGTAGTCATCAGATTTTCATTAAACCTGAAAATTTATGAATTAGTTGTCTATTTATAATCAGCTGAAAACCTACAGCCAATTGTAAAAAGTACGATCAAATAATTTCAAAAGCTAAATCATAAAAAATCTTTCAAAATACACATCATAAAAATGAATGAACGTAGTAAATTCAAACATTTTAATATGTTTGAGATGCTCTACGTGGGTGGGGCTTCACTCCAGCCTTGTGGGAGGAAGGTGGGCTCTTCCTTTACAGTTTCGCTCTTCCAGACCCTCAGTACAAAGCCCTGCACACAGCAGGCGCTCAGTAGGTGCTCAGCAGGCACTCAGCAGGTGCACAGCAGGCACATGGCAGGTGTCAGTGGTTTGCTGCTGACCAGGTGGCATTACCTGGGCTTGTGGCTGCCTTTACTGCTGCCTTCAGCCCTTTTGTCCCAGCCCCTGCCCACCAAGGGTAAGGAGGGAAGGGAAGCAGGGACCTGCCCGAAGCTTCAGAGAGTCACTTTGGAAACAGCCCCTCCACGCGAACGATAAAAATGGGAGCTTCGTTAATTATCTGTGGATCTCCGTGGCCCAGAGCACTGGTGCCTGAGGTCCGCCCCACTTTTTCAGGTGCGATTCCATTCCCCCAGCGCCACCTTCAACAGCCCCACGGAGGACAATCGGTTTTATTTTCTAGGTTATGCACATGGGAAAACGGAGTCCCGTGACCTCGATTTTATGGGCCAGAGTGGGAGAGCGCCGCCCGGGGAAAGGATCCATAGCCGGTCCTGCTCAGCCACTGGAGGCTGTGACCTTAAGTGTGTCACTTAGGCCCTTGCCTGAAAAATGCCTCCCCCGTGGGGCCCTCGTGAGGCTTTAAGGAGAAGAGCCCACGTGGAAAACCAGGGGACATTCTGCAAATTTCTGCACTGATTTTGCAGTCGACCAGAGGGGGCTTCTGAAACAGGGGTGCACAAGACCCAGCCTTTCCGGACCTGCCCCCCATCTAGGAGGGAACCGAAACAGGTTTCTTTTTAAAGTCTGGTAAATGCCGGGCCTACCTGTCGGCACCCTGAGCTAATCAGATGCAATCTGAATTCAGAAAATCAGACAAGAAACAGCCCACGCGGAAGGGGTGGCTTCAGCAGCTGTCCCCGATGGGGACGGTCGGTCACTGCAATCCCAGCAGCCCTGCCCACCCGCGTTCGAACTTCCTGCTGACCAGGGCAGAGCATGAGCACCAGGAGGGGACCAGGGGGAGAGCAGGAGCCAGCAGGGAATCGAGTCTGACAGACACGATGAGACATGGAAGAGGCCACCCCAAGGCTGCCCGCTGGCCTCCGTTCCCGCCGGCCCAGGCGACTGTCACCTGCCTGCCCCTGCTGACCCGAGGGGCTGCCGAGGCCTCGCGGCCGCTTTACCTGTGTGGCCATTGTTGACCATGGGGAAGGCGCCCTCCTGCTCCTGGAAGCCGCTCAGGTCCAGCTCGGGCAAGGCGGGGTCGTACCGCACCTTCCTCCTCTGCAGGTTGATGGGCGACTGCCTCTTCCCGCCGCAGGCCGGGTAGTGGGCGGCCCAGTGCTCTTCGTCCAGCGCCCCCTCTGAGTCAGGAAAGAGCCAGGAGGGTCGCGTTCCGGGGCTGCCTGGGCTGGGGCCTGCCGCGTGGGAGACCCACGGGGTGCCCTTCCGGGAAGCAGAGGCCGAAGGGGCTTTTAGAGCAACTCTAGGACCCCAGTGTCTGGGGGCCCTGGCCCGAGTCCCCCCTCTCAGGGCGTGACCACTAGCCCTGGCAACAGGGCTTGGTACTTTGGCAGCAAAGAGAGTCTTAAACACGTAGCTTTCCCCCCGTTAGGTATTTTCAGTCCTTGGGCATGGAATTATTAGCATGTTGCTTTTGGGGGGCTTTCCCTCGATTCCGCTGAAAAGTACAGACTTCCTTTCCAAGCCCGCTCTGCCCCCAATCCACAGCACCCTTCTCGTCTGTTTTCTTGCTCCAACCCCTTTTAGGAATTCCCAGTGTGGTAAAGACCAGTGGGCGTCAGCTACCCCTATGCCAGCTAATGAAGCGTTAGACTCAAAGAGGCCATAGCATGATTAGTCAAAAAACACCAAAGTCAGGAAGTGTATCTTTTTAAAGCTGATGAATAATCACAGGGGAAAGAGGGATGACGGCAAGTTGTTTTTAGGGTGGCTTGGCCCCCTAACAGCCGAGGGTCATGGTTTCACCGATTTGTAGTTGGGGGGGGTCCAAGCTCTCTTTTTCCCTTTAGGGAGAAGCTCCGTGTTAAAAGCACAGCTTGGTTTCAGAAAGGTCTTTGTAGTTGGGGCTCTCTCAGCTTCTTGGTTTGCAATTAATAGAAAAGTCAGTTTTCTATTCTCTGCTCTTCACTATTCAATGATACAAACCAGTTTCTAAGGAATTCGGTCCCCAGAGGCAGGACACCTGCACCAAGGCCAAGGGCCTTAAGCACGGCCCCTTCACTGATTAAAATGTCCTGGCCTTGCCCCTACCAAGGTGGAGTGTCTCTCAAGAATGGCTGAAGGCCTTGGCAGTGGCTCCCCAACATTCTCCGGGGTCTCCAATGGCTCCCCGGGAGGCCCGGAGTCTCAGAGGCTGGGCTGCGCCTGGGAGGCCAGGCTTCCTGCTGAATCCTCTCCCCTCCTTCACCCCCGAGCGCCCCCAGGACCTCTGGGACCAGATGGGGCAGGAAGGCCGAGGGGCTGCAGGGGCTTGGCAGGCGGGTGGCATGTCCCGGTCCTGCCCTCTGCAGCTGGCCTTCCTGACACTCGTCAGAGCTTCCCCAGTGCTAGCTCCCTTGACCTCGGGACACAGCACCCACCTGCGCTGGCACCTCCCCATGTGCCTGGGGCTGGCACGGATGGTGCGGCACGGCCCCGACACCCGTGTGCCCCCTGCCTCCACCAGCAGCCTCGGGCCTCCTCCCGGGTCCCCACTCGCTGGTCCGGTACAGAATACAGGGGGTCAGCAGGCAGGAAGTCTCCTCAGTGCTCAGGGACCCACACGGCCTTCTTTTCTTTGGGTCCCCCGTGGTCTAGAATCCATGCTAAATGCCAGGGGTTTAAAGCTCCCATTTTAAAAGTCAGGATCCTAGTAACATAAGGGGCTGAGTCTCCCCGACCGCAACTGAGGAGGCAGTCAGGAAGTACCTACAGGTGCCTCGTGGCACATCAAGGAGAGACATTCGGGAAGACACTGTATTTGTGAAATTTCAAAAACCCTGTGGCTATCTCTGGAGGCTACAGTAGATCCTTTTTAGCAACTTTTTTTTTTTTGAGAAGTAAAGAATTTATTCTCAATCTTGCAAGCAGGGGTGCACAACCAGAAAACACGGCTGGCGCCCCAAACAAAGAAAAATGACACAATTTATACCCCTACGCCTAACGCGCAAGCCCTTCCTCTCCTTTCTAGCAACTTCATTTTCCAGTTACACTGAAGCAGATCGAAAAAGCAAACAGCTTTGCAGTCAAGCAGCCAGCTGGCTCTTGAGCCCGTCAGTGCCAGGGCGGGAGAGGGTTTTAAAGCAAAAATTCTGCAAGCGCATGGGATTTAGGAAGGGGGAGAGTTATTGTCTCTTTTTCTCAATTGAAGCCTAGGTTTAGACTGTTCTTCAGACACCCCGAGACATCGCAAAGGCCGCGCCTGAGCCCCAGGTGAGCAGGCTCCAGGCCAGGAAGCGCCCCAGGTCCCGAGCGGCCCGCGCTGCAGTCCTGTGAAATGGCAGGCTCCGCGCTTTTAGGGCTCACCTGAGTAGGTCCACTCGGACCCATGCTGGGCCTGGGCGCCCAGGAGCAGGGACAGCAGGACCACCAGCATCCTCCCGGCACTCCGGGTCTGGGTTCTGGGCCGTTTCCCGGGAAGCTCTTCTCTTATAAGGCTGAGAAATTGTCAGTAGCAATTGACCAAGTCCAGCCGGGCGGATCCACCTGGCTGCGCCCAGGAAAACAATAACAGCCTCTCCACAATGGCCCTTCTGACTCAGGTCGTTGGGCCAGGTGGCCGTGCACATACCTGATCTCCTCCAGTGTCATTACCATGTCCAATCGGTTCATGGGTTTGGTTATTAAGTGTCTTATGACAATGCATTGAAAATGCCACACAGTGCAGCCTTTGTGGACACGTGTCCCCTGGAGAAGGATGAGGCCTCAGGCAGACAGGAGCAGGATGGGGCATCCTGTCCCGAACGATGGCGCTTCCTGGGCCCCTGCTCCTGGTGGACAGAGCCCTAGGGGTTGGTGGGGTATCCCAGGTATCCTGGCAGCCCTCACGGGACCCCACCGTGCATTTCCTGCCGGTCTCAGGAATGGACACGAGCCACGGCTGCAGACCCATGCGTGCTGGCGGGAGATGAGGAGCCGAACCGGAGGCGGTTGCCGTCTTGTTCTAGCCGCCACCGAGTGGTGGCCCCAGAGCCCCAGCACACACGAGGCAGATCCCAGTGGTCCTGGGACCATCTGAGCAAGTGTGGGTGTCCAGGCGTCTCCTTGGGCTGCTTGCCCTTGTCACACCCAAACCCATCAAACACGTCTGATCAATGCATTGACTAATCCTCCTGAAATTAGCTGAGGGATAGACTTTAAAAATTTCCTCCTGGTGACAGGCCCACGTTTGCCATGCCCTTTGGAGAAGGAACTGGCGGAGGGCAGGCAGAGATCCTGCAGGGCACTCGCCTCCACGGCCAGATGCTGAGACCCGCCCATTCTGGCAAACATCTAATCCCTTCCCTTGCCTCCTCTTCCTCGTTGTTCCCTTCCAGAGTCAGAGGGATGTTGGAATGGCTGCGTGAATTCAGGACAAGGATACCGAAGGTGAACGCGGGATCTCCTGCATATTTCAAAAGGACTCCCCACTGTCATTTAATTAGAGAGCATCAATTGCTGCAAAGATCTCCCTGAAAACTTAGACCCATAAAGAACAAGAGCTGAAAGAATCTCAAAGGAAGCCAAGCAGGGCTAGGAGCAAGGATTCTGAAGCCAGCTCTGACATTTACTAGCTGTGTGACTTTGGGTAATTTATTCAACCTTTCTGTGCCTCAGTCTCCCCATCTTTAAGAGGGGGTCAACAGTAAATCTATGGAAGTGGATTTGGCCCAACGGATAGGGCATCCGCCTACCACATGGGAGGTCCAAGGTTCAAACCCAGGGCCTCCTGACCCATGTGATGAGCTGGCCTACACGCAAAGCTGATGCATGCAAAGAGTGCCGTGCCACGCAGGGGTATCCCCCACATAGGGGAGCCCCACGCTCAAGGAGTGCACCCCGTAAGGAGAGCCGCCCCATGCGAAAAATGTGCAGCCTGCCCAGGGTGGCGCCGCACACATGGAGAGTTGACGCAGCAAGATGACGCCAACAAAACAAGACACAGATTCCAGGTGCCACTGACAAGAATACAAGCGGACACAGAAGAACACGCAGCAAATGGACACAAAGAGAGACAACTGGGGGATGGGGTGGGGAAGGGGAGAGAAATTTAAAAAATAATAAATCTTTAAAAAAAAACAAAACAGTAAATCTATGGGTAGTCCTTGGAGCAGGGCCTGGTATGTGGCAAA
Organism: Dasypus novemcinctus; assembly: GCF_030445035.2. Classification (NCBI taxonomy): domain Eukaryota; kingdom Metazoa; phylum Chordata; class Mammalia; order Cingulata; family Dasypodidae; genus Dasypus; species Dasypus novemcinctus. The sequence continues at coordinate 124,472,029 of NC_080681.1, forward strand.
TGGCATGATTATCTATTCAGCCCCCTCATTTTATGGAGAAATGATCCCCAACTCCTGGAACGCTAGTCCACATTTACAGAAACCAGAGACCCACTGTCCAGGCTTAGTTCTGTCCCGTGCCCACAGGCTGCCCAAAGAGCCACCTGGTAGAGCCCAGCGTACCCCCACGTCTGCTAGCATTGCAAGGAGGGACATCAACCCTGAGACCTGCCAGGGCCCTGGCATCCACCTGGTGGGAAGACAGGGCCGCGGTGTGGGCAGAAGGCGGGCAGGCTTGGATGGGCCCGCGCAAGGTGGAGCTGAGTGGAAAGGGACTCTGAGTCAGCCAGAGCCGTGGGGTGGGGGAGACGGCCCAGAGAGGGAGGAAAAGGGGCCGGAGGGAGTCAGAGCAGATGGGAACAGACCCTCAAAGCGGCGACTCCAGGAGGGGTACCCACAGAGGCCACGAGGGGAGATAGAGCTTCTGAGGCTCCTGAGAGCCCCCAGCTCTGCCCCCATGGGCGTCCGCCATCTGGGGTTCACAAGAGAGCCCTGTTGCTTTCATTGCCCTGCATGGATCCTTACAGAAAGTGCACTGAGGGGAGCGGATGTGGCTCAACTGATAGAGCATCCGCCTACCAAGTGGGAGGTCCAGGGTTCAAACCCAGGGCCTCCTGACCCGTGTGGTGAGCTGGCCCATGCACAGTGCTGACGTATTCAAGGAGTGCTGTGCCACGCAGGGGTGTCCCCCGTGTAGGCCCTGTAAGGAGAGCCGCCCCGCGTGAAAAAAGTGCCACCTGCCCAGGAGTGGTGCCGCACACATGGAGAGCTGATGCAGCAAGATGATGCAGCAAAAAGAGACACAGATTCCCGGTGCCACTGACAAGAATACAACAAGACACAAAAGAACACACAGTGAATGGACACAGAAAGCAGACAACTGGGGAGGCGTGGGAAGGGGAGACAAATAAATTTTTTTTTTAAATTTTTAAATCTAAAAAAAAAAGAAAGTACACTGAAACTCGAGAGCCTGAAATTCCAGTGACCCCGCTGTCAAGCTCTCCTGCACCCTGTCCAGCCATCCCTTCCGAGGCCTGAGCCTGCTTCTCCATACCTTGGACTTGGCAAGAGCCCGGCTGACCAGCAACCCGTGCAGATGACTAACATTGAGAAAAGTTGGTTCAACTGAGTAAATACATTAATAAACGGATCAGATCAGATCAGCCTTCTGAGTCTAAGAGCCACCTGCCTCTGGAAAAGAAGGGTCTGTAGCACCCTCCCCAGACATAACAGACGCATTGCTTATGTTGCCTAATTTCTAACTCATTGTCTTCTCCAACTCTAAAATTTTCCATTGACCTTTTACATGAATTTTCTCCTTCTTGTATTTGTGAAGCATACTGTTTGTTTTGTTTTTTTAGTGTGTCGCTGTGTACTCTGAACTTCCTTTTGCCTCCATCCAATCACATCTCCAGCTCATCGGGGTTGTTTTTACTCTAAATTCCTATTTTTCTTTTTTTTTTAATTACTCTCCCCATCCCCCCCACCCCAATTGTCTGTTCTCTGTGTCTATTTGCTGCGTCTTCTTTGTCCACTTCTGTTGTTGTCAGCGGCACGGGAATCTGTGTCTCTTTTTGTTGCGTCATTTTGTTGTTTCAGCTCTCCGTGTGGGCGGCACCATTCCTGGGCAGGCTGCACTTTCTTTCGCACTGGGCAGCTCTCCTTATGGGGCACACTCCTTGCGCGTGGAGCTCCCCTACGTGGGGGACACCCCTGCATGGCAGGGCACTCCTTGCGCACATCAGCACTGCGCATGGGCCAGCTCCACACGGGTCAAGGAGGCCCGGGGTTTGAACCGAAGACCTCCCATGTGGTAGACGGACGCCCTAACCACTGGGCCAAGTCTGCCACCCTAAATTCCTATTTTTCAAAGGCCCATGGTTTGAGTGGCTGAGATGAGTTGCAATTTCATCACAACCTAATGTCAAAAATGAGAAAAGAGCTTTTGTTCTTCCTTGGTGCCACCCCAGCTTCATGGCAGATGCCCACTGAGGCAAAGAAAATGAAGAGGGCCAAGAAGCATGGCCAGCCCAGGTGAGCAGGGAGGCACGGTCAACACAGGTAAGCAGAGCAGAGTCAGCGCAGGTGAGCAAGGAGGCACGGTCAGCACAATTGAGCAGGGAGGTATGGTCAGCCCAGGTGAGCAGGGAGGCAAGGTCAGCCCAGGTGAGCAGGGAGGCAAGGCCAGCCCAGGTGAGCAGGGAGGCATGGTCAGCACAGGTGAGCAGGGAGGCAAGGTCAGTCCAGGTGAGCCAGTGCTCAGGTTTACACAGAATCTGTAGAGAAGAATGAGTCTGGCAACACAAGAATATGCACGTTTTTTCTGTAGGTCATACAGACAGGCCATTGTTCTGTTTCATGTAAGAATACAGACTTCTGAAACTCTGGAAAATGGATTTTTCTGGACAAGTGGGTTTTCTAGATGGTTAAAAGCCCAGCCCTATATAACCATCGAAACGGTGAATCCATTTTGGATTAGAACTTCTAAAATGTCTTATATTCTTGCCTGCTTTCTTAAATAATTAAATAATTAAATATTTAAATAATTAAATTTCTCTTAATGACTGAGGCCCACCAATACCAATATCAATTATCATCCTGCATTTTAATATATTGATGCCCCCTGAGCCATACTGTATTATTGTTCTGCCAACACGAAGCTAGCCCTGTTATATTTTTGGAGTTCTTATATCAGATATTGGATGGGGGAAAAAACAAAACGTGTTCACTAGTTTACTCAGTTATTAAAGTAATGCATACCCATGTTCATGAGTGATTTTCAAATTATTGGCATCCATAAGGCCAGGGCACGGCCACTCAGAACAGAAGCCAATCTTGGCTCTGCGGCAGGGTCCCCGCAATGCCGCTGCTTTGCTGGGAGTTAACCCTCGATGGATGGACTGTCGGGAGGTCGGGAGGTCCTGGGGAAGCCCTGGGCAGCAGGAGAAGCTGGAGGTATGAGTGTGCACATGTTGGTTTTCATAGTTAGTTTTTCTAACAGTTTGCCAGCTACTGCCTCTTGGGGTTGGCGTGGCCGCCCTCATCCCCTGCCTTTCTCTTTGCTCGGGATATTTTGTTGTTTTCTGTTTTCTTTTTTCAGTAAACAATTTTTTATTCCTTTTATTTAGCCGTTAGGCTGCCTTTATCTTGGGAGGTTTTTAAAGAAGAACACCGAATTAGATCCATGTCGATATCCTCCGATTTCTTTTTATGAAATTTGTATGATGCTGCAAGGTCGTACTCCCACTCTGCAATAATATCCATCTCGATTTTCCCATCTGCAGCTTTCTTTTGAATATGTTCTCCAGTCGAGGACTGGTATAAAGAAAGGGCTGCCGTCCTTGCCCTTTCCAAATAGAAAGGCCGTATCTGCCCCTTTATTATTTTTGGTTCCAAAAAAAGGATTCATAATTACTGTATCAAATGACTTGGACATTTTGCTAGCTAAGGAGCCATGTCAACATTTGTTAACTCCAATTCTTCCACATTCCTGTTACATAGTTCCAATGCATCCTGCCTATGTCAAATCCAGCACACAGCCACACTGCTCATTTTGTGGCTCCAAGGCTAAGCCATCCTCAATCACATCCCCAGTTTGCAACCATTTTGGTTTTGACGGCATTGTACGTGTTACAGATTGCATAAAGCAAAAATGCTGCAGGTGCAGCCTGCTCAGATACTACTCTAGAAGGGGTTTGGGCTTTTCTTTTCTTTTTTTTTTTTTTAAAGATTTATTTTTATTTATTTAATTCCCCTCCCCTCCCCCGGTTGTCTGTTTTCTGTGTCTTTTTGCTGCGTCTTGTTTCTTTGTCCGCTTCTGTTGTCAGCAGCACGGGAAGTGTGGGCGGCGCCATTCCTTGGCAGGCTGCTCCCTCCTTCGCGCTGGGCGGCTCTCCTTATGGGTGCACTCCTTGTTCGTGGGGCTCCCCTACGCAGGGGACACCTCTGCGTGGCACGGCACTCCTTGTGCGCATCAGCACTGCACATGGGCCAGCTCCATACGGGTCAAGGAGGCCCGGGGTTTGAACCGCGAACCTCCCATGTGGTAGACGGACGCCCTAACCCCAAAGTCCGTTTCCGGTTTGGGTTTTTCAAATCAATCTGCTTGTTGCAAGCGACTTTCTACTTCCTTGAGCCTTAATTTCTTCTTTTTTTTTCCTTTTTAAAATTGTGACCTCTCAAGTTTTAGTGGCATTGGCTCTCAGGAGGCGGCCTGCAACTAAGCCTAGGCTGGAAACACCATCCCTCTATTTCCTGTTTTTGATCTGTTTGGCCAGAAACAAGATGACTATACATCTTAGAACTGCATGTATAAGAAGGAGGGATACATTTAAAATGAGAGCCCAGAGGATCCCCTGTAACTAAAACGTACAAACCCTGAAATACCATTTTTGATTACTCAAATATACTTTATATCCTTTATGACTTTCAGCTATGTCCATGTACATGAAGGATTAATATAACTAAACAAAGACTGCGGCACTTTACAAGAGAGGACTTCCAGAAGGCCAGTTAACTTATGAAAAGGTTCAACCTCTTTAATGACAAGCGGAATGAAAACTAAAACCACAAAGAGATTCCACTACACAATTCATCCTCACCCAAAAGGCAAAAAATTAAAGGCTGACAATGCTCTATGTGAGCAAGACTGTGAAATGTCATTGCTAGTGGGAGTGTACGAAATTGGTCCCATCACTTTGGAAAACTGTATGTCAGTATCCGGTAAAGTTGAATATATGCAAAAACCCTATGACCTGACTCTTCTGTTCCCATTTTATATCTAACAAGAACCTGTAAATTTGCGCACCAAAAGGCACGTAAGAGAGTATTCATAACAGCACCATTCATAAAAGCCCACATCTAAAAACAACCCAAATATCCATTAACAGCCGCATGGGTCAATAAACCGTGGGATATTCCCACAGGGGAATGTTTTAGCTACTGCTGGGTACGGGCCACAGCGTGGATGAACCTTACAATAGGTTGAAGGAAAGAAGCCAAACATGGAAAGGAAGGACACATAGACTATGATTCTATTTATATAAAGTTTCAAAATGGACAAAAGTAATCTGAGACGTTGGGCGTAGCCGAAGGCAGCGCGCACGGGGGGGGGGGGGGGGGAAGGGGGGGGGGAGCGCGGGCAGCGCGGGGGGGCGCGGGAGCGCGGGGGGGGGGGGAGCGCGGGGGGGGGCGCGGGAGCGCGGGGGGGGGGGCGCGGGGAGCGCGGGGGGGGGGGCGCGGGGAGCGCGGGGGGGGCGCGGGGAGCGCGGGGGGGGGCGCGGGGAGCGGCCAGCCCCTGCGCGTTGCCCGGGCGCAGGGGGGGGGGCGTTTGTAGGGGTGCAGATGGTGCGGGGGAGCCCCAGACCACGACCGGAGGGCCACCCTTAGGACCACCCGGAACGGCGTCCCCCAGCCCGGCGGGCGCCTGAAGCCCGCGTTCCACGTGCCGCCACGCGCAGGGTCCCCGCACCTGACTAAGGGCCGCCGGCAACACGGCAGGGGCTGCGAGGCCCGCGGCCGGGGCAGGACCTGCTGCCCCAGACCTGCCGCCAAGGGCAGAAGCCGCGGGGACGAGCTGGGCAGGATCCGGCTTGTGAAACCAGGGGCGCTCTTGGCCGGAGCTCACGCGTCTCGGCTGTGAGCCACACTTGGGCAGCCAAAGAGCCACGTGCGGGTGTCACCATGAATCGAAAACTCATCTCTAAAGAAGTGACTGCTGGTAACAGCCGTTGAGAGCAAAAAAAACATAACCTTTGACAAAGACCAATGTTTTTACAGCATAAAGCTGCCTTATTTTGTGAAAGGCCTATTTTAAGCCCTTACAAGACTTTATATTCTGACATTAAAGCCTCAAGCTAAAAAAAAAAGTGGGGGAGGTGGTGGGGAGGGCATGCCTTCCCTCTCACATATCTTTGTAGGTGATGCTGCCTCAGTGGGCCAAATTGCACCCACCCAGAAAGAGGTGTGTGTTTAAAGGGGAGAATTTTTTAAAAGAGAATGTCAGTTTTTGCTACTGTATTTACAGAAAAAGAGACAAAATGTAAAAGTTCATTATAAGATAGGTTCAGCATTATCTTCTTTGGAAACATGGGGAAATCCTCATTAGAAATTTCTTTGCTATGAAATTTTAAAATACCTACACATTTATGCCTGGAAGGACCTGATTTTATTTTTTCTCTATTTTAATTGCATATAATAAGTTATTTCTTTATAAACTGTTTAGCATATGTTTCAGTTTCCTAGGATAGGCTTCTCGAAGCAAATACCCTAAACTGGGTCAGGTTAAACAATGGAAATTTATTTGCTCAAGATTTCGAGGCTGGAGAAATGTCCAAATCAAGGCATCATCAGGCAATGCTTTCTTCCCGAGACCGGCTGCCAGCGATCCTCGGTCCCTCCATCACGTGGCAAGGCACGTGGCAAGGCACGTGGCAAGGCACGTGGCAAGGCACGTGGCAAGGCATGTGGCAAGGCATGTGGCAAGGCATGTGGCGCCTCTGCTGGTCTCTCCTTTCTCTTTCAGGTTTTGTTGATTTCAACTTCTTTCTTCCATGGCTTTCTCTCTCTTTCTGTCTGAATTTCATTCCATTTATAAATACTCCAGTAATAGGGTAAAGATCCATCCTGTCTGAGGCAGGTCACAGCCTTACATGATGTTAAATTTCAGTGTTTATTCCTTCACACTTGTTCCAGATTCTGGGATATTTTTTAAATATCCATTAGTAGTTTTTTTGTGTTTTTGTTTTGCTTTGTTTTTAGAGGTACTGGGGTTGAACCAGGGACCTCGTATGTGGGGAGCAGGCTGTCAACCACTTGAGCTACATCCACTTCCCCATTAGTAGTTTTAATAAAAATTAAAAAAAAAAAAAAAAAGTACCTGGAAGGGAGCACAAGAGGCCTGCTGGGGAGGTGACCATGCTTTTGACTACAGTAACAGTTATACAAGGGTGTTCACTTTGAGATAATTTATTGAGCTGTACATTTGTGGTTTGGGCAATTTTCAATATATCAAAACCTCAACTAAAAAGTTAATAATGAAAATTTCTTAGATCAAATGGACTGTTCCTACAAGATATATCTTAAAGTTGGGATAAAACCGAGAGTAGTCCTATAATTATTCAAGCAATTGAATCAATAGTTTAAAAATATTCTCATGAATCAAAACTTAAATTCCCAGGAAGCGGATGTGGCTCAAGCAAATGGGCTCCCGTCTAATATATGGGACGTCCAGGGTTTGATGCCCAGGGCCTTCTGGTGAAGGTACGCTGGCCCCTGTGGCGAGCTGGCTCATGCAGAGTGCTGGCCTGCGCAGGAGAGGGGGCCCACGCGGAAAGCTGGCACAGCAAGATGATGCAAGAGAAAGAGACACAGAGGAGAGACAATAAGAGACGCAGTAGATCAGGGAGCTGAGGTGGCAACAAGAGAATGATCACCTCTATCCCACTCTGGAAGGTCCCAGGATCAATTCCCTGAGCCACCTGATGAGAGTAAAAGCAAACACAGAAGAACACACAGCGAATGGACACAGAGAGCAGACAACTGGGGGGAGGGGGAGAATAAATAAAAACAAATAAATAAATCTTAAAAAAAAAAAGAATAGCTGGGGGAAGCTGATGTGGCTCAAGTGCTAGGGCCTCCACCTACACATGGGAGGACCCAGGTTTGATCCCTGGGACCTCCTGGTGAAAAGAGAAGAGAAAGCGTGCCTGCACAGCGAGCCAGTGCCTGCATGGCAAGCCGAGTGCCCACGCAAGTGAATCACACAGCAAGATGATGATGCAACAAAAGAGAGACAAAGGGGAGAGTCAAGGTGAAGCACAGCAGAGAACTCTAACTGAGGTGGCACAATTGACAGGGAACCTCTCTCCACATCAGAGGTCACCAGGATCGAATCTCAGTGAATCCTAGAGGAGAAAGATGAGAATAGAAGACAAAAAGAGAAAGAGATACAGACGATCACACAGCAAATTGACACAGCAAAAGCAGCAGGGTGGAGGAGAGGTGGGGGGGGAGGAGGGAAAGAAAAAAAAAAGAAGAGCTGGTTTCTTTTGGATGAGGGCTGAGGAGATGGGAGGTGGAAAGCGAGCATTGGCTGTTCGCAAAGAGAGCACTTAATTTCCTTTTTCTTCTAGAGACCCCAGGTGTGCTCTGTCTGAAGGATGGGAAGATGACACTACTTTAACAGAAATATGCAGGCGTGGCGACATTGGGCAGGTGCGCACCTCTTCATTCCCAAAAGTGGTCCTCACTTCAGGGAAGGTACAGCCCCTTCCATGGTCATACCTGGACCTGGAAATGGGGGGAGGCAGCACTCGGACTTAGGGTCATGCTTGCTAGTTTCAGGGGGATTGAGGAACCCAGAGGACCCCAAAACAGTAATAGCAGAAACTCACTTTTATTTTGCGGCAGACTTCAATCCTAGCAGGTCTAGGGGGCAGAGATCTCAAACCGAAGGTTGCATGAGTGAAGTGAGAGTCCCTCTCCACACTGGCCCGGAAGCCCCTGGACCCACCTGTCGGGTGGGTGCTGGTCAGCTGCTGTCCCAAGCCAGGAAGCCTCTCTTCCCATCAGCCTATTAGGGGAACGGTTGTCAGTTCCCCGGATGCCTGCAAAACCTACAGCCACGTGGAAAAACAATCACAGCCCTTTCCTCCAAGGGCCCTGCGGGCATCTCCTGTGGGTGCTACAGAGAAATGGGCAGTGACGGCCTATGGGGGGAATGCAGGACTGGAGGTGACCTTTCCAGGTCATTAATCCAGGCAGGGGCACCAGCAGCGGCACGTCCAGGCCTCCAAGGGCGGTGGCCATCCAGCCCTCTCCAGGCCAGGCGCAGGCCACAGGAGCTTGCGCGGGGAGGGCTGGTGACTCCCCATTCCCCAGCAAAGTGCGGCAGAACCAGGTTCTCCGTGGCATCTGCCTTCCAGCCCAGGATCTCCAAAAGGTGCTAAGATGATCCGCACAGGGTCACGGCGTCCACCGTGGTCTTCACATGTGCTCTCAGCAGAACACAATCGCCACCTGATACGCAAACATGCTCTGAGCAATCGCCTTCCCACACCTTTCTGCTCCTCCTGTTTTGGGGCTGTGTTTTCAAACCTACCTAATTATTTTGACTTCCAACAACAGGTGTCACCGATAAATATTTAACCCATTTACAAAACCTTAGTAGTAGGAAGCAGCTGTGGCTCGATCAGTTGGGCTCCCGTCTACCATATGGGAGGCCCTGGTTTTGAGCCCCAGGGCCTCCTTGTGAAGGCAGGCTCGCCTGCCAGTGCCACAGAGTGCCACCCGGCCTGCCAGCACTGCAGAGAGCCGACTCAGCAAGGTGACCCAACAAAAAGGGAGACAAGGCAGTGGACTTGGCCCAGTGGTTAGGGCATCCACCTACCACATGGGAGGTCCGTGGTTCAAACCCCGGGCCTCCTTGACCCGTGTGGAGCTGGCCCATGCGCAGTGCTGATGCGCGCAAGGAGTGCCGTGCTGCGCAGGGGTGTCCCCCGCATAGGGGAGCCCCATGCACAAGGAGTGCGCCCCGTAAGGAGAGCCGCCCAGCGCGAAAGAAAGTGCAGCCTGCCCAGGAATGGCGTCACACACAAGATGACGCAGCAAAAAGAAACACAGATTCTGTGCCGCTGACAACAACTGACAACAAAAAGGGAGACAAAGCAAAAACACAGAACGCGCAGCGAATGGGCTCAGAGAGCAAACAACAAGCAGGCCGTAAGGGGGTGGGAAATAAATTTTAAAAATAAATAAAATTTTAAAATTTAAAAAACCTTACGTAGTCACAGAAAGAATGTCAGAAGGTTTAAAAGGGCTTGATGTATCGGTCACATCGCAACCAGTAAGAAATAGGACAGAAGCATGGTTTTGCAGGTCACGTACACCTTTTGCTATCCAAAGATTCCCCAGAGGATTCTGGTGACCCTATTTTCTAAAGCTGCAGTCAAGCATGTGGGCTGATGGTTTTTGAAATCAGGCTCGCCGGGGAAGAACCAGGCCACTGACTCACTTCCTGATTCTGAGCTTCAGAGGTTTGCCCCAGGAACATTCCGGAGAGTACAGAACATGGGTGCACCACCCAGCTCACTCCTGACCAACGCACGCATGTGGTTCAACGTCAGGCCCCTCCTCCACGGGCCTCGCCCAGCTCTCTCCCCACCCACATCCCCACCCCTCACCCACTGGAAGGGTGGGGCTTGGCAGGTGGGGCTTGGCAGGTTCCACTCGAGAAAATGGTCGGGACCCATCTCCAGATACTAGACTGGCAGTGTGACCCCCCACGCCATGCAGCCTGAGAGCAGGTCTCCTTTCATTTATAAATGAGCAGGGTAGGAGAAATAGAGCAGCCTTCACCCTGCGAGTCACGCGCTCCCAGTGGGGAGGGGCCCCAGGGCTCCTGGAAACCTTCGTTATGCCCGGTGTCAGCTCCTGGAGGACACGCGGACAGGCCGCTGCGCACGCTGACCCGAAACGCGTCGTGTGAGCCGAATCCTGCAGAGCAAACCCCGGGCCTGGCGAGAGGCCGTCCTCCACACTCGGCCACTTCCCAGTGTCACTCGGACACCAAGCTGGGGCTGGAGAGGGGTCGTGGGCCCAGGGTCTGGTCCCAAAGCCGGGGGGCCTGTCTGGGTGTGAGTGAGGGGCTGTGCGCCCCGCCCTGTGCTGAGAGCCGGGGACCCAGAGGCCCCACGTGCTGGATCTGCTGAGCCACAGTGCGCTGTCCAAGTGCGGGGCTTGGTCTGGCTCCAGCGGACCTGAAATCACGTGTGGGTGTGGGCCATTGTGGTCTCAGCCATCCCCTGCTGCACACAGTCCCTCCCAGTCCAGAGCCATTGATGCAAGCGCTGGACTGGATTGTCGAAAGCCAAAGGCAAAACCCGAGGGTCCAAGACCATTTCCGCCAGGTGCGGCTTCCTTTTCTGTAGGAACTTCTGTTATTCTTAACCAGCACCCCGTGTTTCTGAAGGCTCTATTTCCTCTTTCTTGAATCACCTCACCGAAGTATTGCAGTTGTCCAGCTCCCAGTCTAGCCTTGGCTTGCTTGGATGAAACTTTGTATGTATTTTGTATGGCCTAGATTCTATACTGTAATGGTGCTCTATGATTCATTAAAAAAAACAGATCTTTATCAGAATAATGAAAATGCTCTAAAAATGACTGAAGTGATGAATGCACAGCTACATGATTATACCAAATACCATCGATTGTACACTTCGGATGGATTTATGCTTTATTAATATGTATCAGTAAAACTGATTTGTTTAAAAAAACATAACAGGTCTGTGAGGTATTAAAGGAAAGTTTTCTCAAACATTTAAGAAACAAATAATCCAAAACTTACACAAAACATAGTCTAGGGGAGCAGATGTAGCAGTGGTTGAGCAGCACCTGCTTCCCATGTATGAGGTCCTGGGCTCAATCCCGGGACCTCCTGAAAAATAAAAAAAAAAACAGTCTAGCCCAGGAGACCTTAACCACAGCCTTTAGGCCAAATCCCTACTCATTTGCATACTGCCTTTGGCTATTTTACACTACAGGGGCTTAGGGGTTGAGTTTAGTAGCTGCCTGGAGACCAGAGGAACCACAAAGGGAAAAATATTTACTATCTGGTCCTTTACTGAAAAAGTTTGCCAAAAATAGGAAATTCCCACTAAAACATCTTAAAAAGCCAATATATCTTTGGAACTTGTGAGACCATAAACCAGAGAAACTGATCTTCTGGGACGGTGGCCTCAAAGAAGGTGGGCAAAACCCAACTCTCCCACAAAAATAGCAGAGGAAGGGGGAAAAGCTGCCCACGGGACTTGCTTTGGGGTCTTCAGACCAGGAAGGGGCTGCATAGCCCCAGGGAGGGTGAGGGACAGAGAGGCAAAGAAGCCGAAATGAAAACTATAAGTTGGTGTTAGAAAGAAAGCTGTATCTGTAAGAAAACCAAAGCTCACCCACTTGTGGAAGAGAAAAGAATTTTATTAACAATCTTACAAGAACGGGCTCACGACCTGGATAAAATGGCCGATGCTCCAAACAGCAAGAAACAGTGACATTTATACCCTAAGCCTAACGCGCAGGTCCCACCCCTGTTCCCCACTGACGGGGTACTTCAGGGGTTACAGCCGATCCGAGAGGTCTAACTAAGCTCCCCGGTTCCCGCTCTGAGTCCCCGCTCCCGCGCTCTCTGCATTCCAGCCGGCTGGGCGGGCTTGGCGCAGCTTTCAGTCCTGGTGCACTTTTCAAATTTGGCGCTGCTTTCACTATGGGCCCCGCCCCCACCTCTCACCATTGGCACCTCCTCATTTCGGCACCACTTTTCAAATTCTTGGCACCAAAGCCGCTAGAACCCCTGTCCCTCCCTCCTCCAACAGCAGCGCTGGCTTCCCCTTTGTGAAAGCTAAACTTAACCCTTTCCTACAAATCCCCCCTCTTTCTTCCAGACTCTTTTAGGTTTCACAATTTAGTTTCTCAAATCCGCTAAGAGCCTCCTCAAATTCTCCATCAAAGAGATCTTCCTCTTTAAGGGGGTACAAGGTGTTTTTCTTGTACTGTGTGGGCATCTGTTTAGTTAGGGCCGTGTCAATGAGTTTCTGAGCTAACCCTCGGGCACATGGGATGATGCACAATCCAACTGCTGTGAGTACCCCAGCCTTGATGGTAAGGGACGTCAGGACAGACAGGGTCACTCCTTTCCATTTTCTAAACCAACTTTAACCATCCCGTGAGTGGGTTGTCAATGCCAGAATTTTCTGCTAACTCTTCAAATAAGGCTGTTAAGCTTTGCAAGGCTTTGGCGGTAGTTCCATCTGGGTAGTTCCATTGGGGATGAAGGTACATCAGCTACCTCCAATCATAATACAGATGCCTCCTTTTTCCCCTAGCATCACGTCTAGGGCTATCCTATTTTCCCAGGCCATTCGGCTAGTAGCATCCAACTGTTCTGCTAGTCCCTTAACTGCATCCCTAGTGTAATTGATAAATCCTTGTTGATTATAATATATATAGTTAATCCAATCACATTTTTGTTAACTGTGACCCACCAGAACAAGAATGACTCAAATCCTGCAGCTACTTGATTTCTAGCTTTAAATTCATTAGGGACTCCCGGGGAAGTCCTATACTATCTAGATAAATTCAGTCATCAAAGGAACTAGGTAAAATTTTTTTCTTTCTCTCTCCCTGGTTTTGTGTTTCTTCCTCTTTTTCAAATGCCAGGCTAAATGGGATGGCCAATTGAACCAGAACACAGGTCCCTCCCCACTTTTCAGATAACATTAGTTGGAGGATGCCCTTTCTGCAGTACCACCAAAGGTCTGCTCGGGGTATGGCCAACCTGGAGAACTTGCCAGTACTATCCTCACTCATGTTCCATACTCATGTACACAAGGCCACGGTCCCAAGGTCCTGGAGCCCTTTTCCCCATCTAGAAAGATAGGCAGAGTGACTTCCTGGACCAAGGTGGGAAGCCAGTATGGTTTTGGTGTTTCCCTTTTTGACAGGAGGGAAGAGAGAGGACAATGTACTATAATTTTCAGCAGGAGTAGCACTCTGGAAGAGGAGTATCATGCACTAAACTCCCTTTCATGCTTTTCCATACCTAATACCTAGTGGAAAGCGTACAGTATGAGCAGTGGCTCAGACTGCTGCACAAGCGTAACAGTTGCTTTTGTTCAGACTCTGGACTGTATATTTGACCAATTCTACCCAGGCACTTGTGTCCTGATATCCTATTTCTATTTCTATGGTTTGCTTTAAATCCCGTTAAGTATCCTGACTGCTTTGGGATCATTCCGCATCAGAGAACTGGCCTTTGATGGGTTTTCCCTCGGTATCTCTGAAGGGTTAGCTGGAGGAGATGTTGACATCATATCCACAGGGGAAGGAGGAAATCGAATACAGAACCTCCCCAGAGGATCTTTACCTGTAATGTCTGCCCCTATTCCATATTCTTTTATTGACTACTTGGTCCCTGGTGCTGCTCCCAGTTTCTAATTTGTCTGCCTCCTTAACAGTTATTACTACTGGATTGCCCTGAAGACTTTTGTAGTCTGGCAGGGTATTACCTTTATAAAAGGTTATCTTACGCTTTAATGGCCTCGAACTTGGTGAGACCCATCCCATATTCATGGTCTACCCCTTATTCTGGGTAGTCCACTATACATCATCTCAGGAGGGGCAAGGGGGGCTTGACTGTAACCATTCCCCACTGGCTGTGGGCACAGGTATTTATTTTCCCCACTCAGCCATCGCTGGTGCTCTAAATTCCCACAGTCTATTACTTGGCAGGCATCAAAGTGCACGGTCTGGGACTCCAGACCTTCTGTCACGTTTATAACTAATTTGATGGGGCTAGTTGCTTCTCGGGTTTGAAACATCATGGCTAGCAAGATTATTTTCACCTGTAACTTAAGGTCTGAATTCCTCCTTTGGTATTCTGAGAGGACTAGGGCCATTGGTGACTAGGATGATACCCAGCTCAACCCCCTCTCCCCAGTTATTGTCTTTTCAGTGTAATATTTAAGGGACCTGGGGCTGAAATTATTTCCCAAGGCTTGGACAAAGTTGTTGGGCACTTATCATCTGGTTCAGGTACTGGAATATAGTGGGTCCAGCCTTTTTCTGCTGTCCAGACTGCAGTTTCAGTTGTCAACAAAACTTGACAGAGTCCTTGCCAGGTACACTGAAGTTTGGACTCCTTCCATGACTTGATTAGGGCCCAACTGCTGGGTTGGTGTTGATGGACAGTGAATTCAAGAGGCGGGGTCTAGGCCAGCAAACCACCATACCTGGGAGGTGACAAAGTAGAGGAGAAAGCAACTGTATAATTCTTAAGGAAGAAATCCTTCAACTCTAACGAAGGGAGGTCTCCAATCCTAGAAAAGGCAAGCCAAAAGCATTTCATATGGAGAGATTCCCAGTTCTTTCCTAGGGGCAGTTCTAATCCTCAATAGGGCTATGGGTAAGCACTTAATCCAGGGTAACTTTGTTTCTAAGACCAACTTGAAAGATGCTTCTTTAAAGGTTGGTTCATTCTCTCCACTCTCCCTGAAGACAGCGGGTGCCAAGGTGTATGAAAGTTCCATGTGACACCCAGCCTTTGCATAATATTCTGGAATACACAGGAGGTAAAGTGACTACCATTGTCTGGGTCTCCATTTTCCACTAACCCATAATGAGGAATGATTTGTTCAAGGATAATTTTAGAAGTTCTTGATGTCGTAGCTGAGGCCAGAGGATACACCTCTACCCATCCTGTTAGATGATCTATAATAACCAAAACATACTTTAGCTGATCCATTGGGGGCATGTCAGTGTAATCAACCTGAATGCTCTGGAATGGCCTGAGGCCCAGTTCTCTTCCTTAAAACTTTCTTATTGACCTTTTGGCAAATTATACATCATTCATTTATTTGTTTTGCTATAGTATAAAGGCCCATGCATCTAAAATACTTAAGAACCAGATCACACATTGTCTGTATCCCCCAGTGATCCCCTTGGGATAAGACTGCTAACACCTCTTTCATCACCTGTTTATTCAACATTTGCCAGCCATCCAGGAGAAGCCACCTCTCTTGATCATTTAGGGTGGCTCCTAACTGTTCCAGCTCTTTTGCCTCCTTTTCAGAGAATGTGGGGACCCCAAACTCTTTGGGAATGGAGAGTGTCAGTATCATCAACTTCAAAGGAAAACTAAGGGAGGCTTCCCTAGCCTCTTCATCTGCTAACCTATTGCCCTTTGCTTAAACGTATGGCCTTTCTGCTGTCCGTTTACATGCACCACTGATATGTCCCTGGGTCAGAGTAGATTGGCCAATACTAGTTTTATTAATTCCCCATGGACTAACCATTTTCCTTTGCAGTTAACCAATCTCCCCTTTTCCCAAAATTTTCCAAAGCTGTGGGCTACCCCAAAGGCATACGTAGAGTCAATATAGACTGTACCATCCTTTTCCTCTACTAATTTGAGGGCTTGGCTTAATGCATACAATTCACAAGTTTGAGCTGACCAGTCCTTAGGCAATCAACCAGGTTCTTTCACCTCACAAGTTAGTCCATCTACGATTACATAGCCGTTGTGCCTCCTTCCTTCTAGGACCCTGGAGGACCGATCTATGAATAATTTCTCCCCTGAGTGCAGGGGTAGGTCCCCTACATCAGACCAGACTTGGGTCTGATACTCAGTCAGATCTAAACAGTCATGCTCAGGAGGCTCCATTTGGTCAGGTCCATTCCAAAGGATGGAGGCTGGGTTTAGGCTGTGGTCTATTGTCAATATCGAGTCATTTTTTCCATTAGGATAGCCTCATACTTCAGAACTTGGGAATCAGTCAACCACTGTCCCACTTTCTGAGACAGAAAAGTTCTGACCTGATGAGGAGTGCTAATGACTAAGGCCCTCCCTGCAAGTCAGCTTCCTGCCCTCTTCTACCAGAGAGCAGTTGCCACCACAGCTTGAATGCATCCAGGCCATCCCCTAGGAGACAGGATCCAAAATCTTGGAAAGGAAGGCTACAGGTCTCCTTTGACTTCCCCAGATTTGGGTTGGAACCCCCAAGGCTGTCCCTTTATCTACTGTAAGAAACAGGTAGAAAGGTATCTCAAGGGAAGGGGGGGTTAGAACAGGGGCCTGCACCAGTGCCCGTTTGAGTCCCCCTGAAGCCTCTATCTCCCCCTGAGAGCTTACACCTCATGTTTAAAGGGTGCTGAAGGACGATGGTCACTCTTTTGTAACTGCTTCCCACTGATTAGAGGCAGTAGGCCTTACCTGACAGGGTATAAAACCGTCCTGCTATTTCACTTCTGGAGCACTTTTCAAATTTGGAGCCGCTTTCACTATGGGCCTTGCCCCCACTTCTCACCAGTGGCCCTTCTCACTTTGGCCCCACCCCCACTTCTCACCATTGGCCCCCCCTCGTTTTGGTGCCACTTTTCAAATTCTTGGCACCAAAGCCACTAGAACCCCTTCCCTTCCCTCCTCCCATGGCTGAGCTCTGGCTTCCCCTTTGTGAAAACTAAACTTAACCCTTTCCTACAGTTGGGAAGATGATGTGGCCCAAGTGACTGGGCTCCCGTCTACCACATGGGAAGTCCAGGGTTCAATTCCCAGGGCCTCCTGGTGAAGGCAAGCTGGCCTGTGCAGTGAGCTGGCCCAAGCAGAGTGCTGGCACAGCAAGACGACACAACAAAAAGAGACACAGAGGAGAGACAATAAAAGACACAGCAGACCAGGGAGCTGAGGTGGCACAAGAGAGTGAGCACCTCTTTCCCACTCCACAAGATCCCAGGAGCAATTCCTGGTGCCACCTAATGAGAATACAAGCAGACACAGAAGAAAGCACAGAGAATAGACACAGAGAGCAGACACCAGGGAGTGGGGGAGTAAATAAATAAATCTTTAAAAAAAAAAGTCAATTGCTAACCCCCATGGCAGGATCAGCACCCATCACCCCCCTCAAGGCCAACAGCCTGAAAGCTCGTGGCTCACTGCAGCCAACTGCTTGGGAAGAGGGAGGGTGCACTGAAGGGCAGAGAGTGATTTCTCCTCAGTGAATTTGGTCACTAGAGCCTACTTTGAATCTCTGCTCTGGCCAGACCAGAATCAAAAGCAAGTGGAGGGAAGCAGACTTGGCTCAACAGATAGAGCATCTGCCTACCATATGGGAGGTCCACAGTTCAAACCCAAGGCCCCTTGACCCGTGTCATGAGCTGGCCCACACGCAGTGCTGATGCACGCAAGGAGTGCCATGCCATGCAGGGGTGTCCCCCATGTAGGGGAGCCCCACGCGCAGGTAGTGTGCCCTGTAAGGAGAGCCGCCCAGCATGAAAGAAAGTGCAGCCTGGCCAGGAGTGGTGCAACAAAAAGAGACACAGATTCCCAGTGCGTGGACACAGAAGAACACACAGCGAATGGACACAGAGAACAGACAACTGGGGTTGAGGGGAGGGATGGGAAGGGGAGAGAAATTGAAAAAAAAAAATGGAGAATTCCCCAAACATAAATATTAAAAAAAAAAAAGAGCAAGCAGAGGTTGAAAAGAGTCACCTCCCAGGAAAGATTTGCTGACAAGCACCATCTGCTGGCTGGACAGGAAACTGCAATGCTAAAAATTGCTTTTAGGTATCTCTTGTCCCAAACTCCTTGGGGTGGATCTGCCCCCATTAGTGAGTCCTTGGACCTGTTTTGATAACTTAAGCTGGGCAATTTTAAAGAGAGAATAAGTCAAACCAAATATCAAAGAAAAGCTGTGAAAAGAAAAAAACAAAGACGAGAGAGAGAAATTGACCATCAGAGTAAATTCACCAACATATTCAGATGCCTAGACATCAGCAAAAATTTATAAGCTATAGTAGGAACCAGGAAGAGATGGCCCAGCCAAAAGAACAAACCAAATATCCTGAAGAGATACAGGATTTAAGGCAATCAGTAATAACCACACAACTCTCCTAAATCACGTCAAAGAATTATTGAGGAAATAATTGACTGAAAACTTCCCAGCCCTTATGAAGGATGTAAATATCAATATCCAAGAAGGACAATGCACCTAAAACAGAGTAAATCAAATAGACCTACCCTGAGACACCTACTATTCAGAATGACAAATATCAGAGATAAAGAGAGGATTCTGAAAGCAGCAAGAGAAAAGCAAAGGGAAACCCGATAAGATTAAGTGCAGACCTCTCATGAGAAACCATGAAGGAGAGAAGAAAGTGGTCTGATGCATTTAAGGTAGTGAAAGAGAAAAACTGCCAACCAAGAATTCTGTATCCAGCAAAGCTGTCCTTCAAAAGTGAGGGTGGACAGTGGACTTGGCCCAGTGGTTAGGGTGTCCGCCTACCACGTGGGAGGCCCGCGGTTCAAACCCCGGGCCTCCTTGATCTGTTTGGAGCTGGCCCATGAACAGTGCTGATGCGCACAAGGAGTGCCCTGCCATGCAGGGGTGTCCCCCATGTAGGGGAGCCCCATGCGCAAGGAGTGCATCCCATAAGGAAAGCTGCCCAGCGCAAAAGAAAGTGCAGCCTGCCCAGGAATGGCGCTGCACACAAGGAGAGCTGACACAACAAGATGATGCAACAAAAAGAAACACAGATTCCCGGGCTGCTGACAACTACAGAAGTGGACAAAGAAGACGCAGCAAAGAGACACAGAGAACAGACAATCGGGATGGGGGAGAAGGGGAGAGAAATAAATAAATCTTAAAAAAAAAAATGAGGGTGAGTTCAAAGTCATCAAAAACTGAGCAAGTATGTTACCAAAGACCAGATTTATAACAGATACTAAAAGGGGATGTACCGCCTGAAAGGAAAAAACAAGAGTGAGAGACTTGGAGAAGATTGTAGAAATAAGATTATTAGTAAGGGTAACTTAAAAGGTAAAAAGACAGACAATAGTAAGATATGACAACAGAAAGCCAAAGAATAAAATGGATGAAGTAAGTAATGCCTTTACAGTAATGACATTGACCACAAATGGATTGAATTCCCCAATCCAAAGACATAGACTACAGAATGGATTTTTTAAAATATGAGCCATCTATATGCTGTCTACAAGAGACTCACCTTAGATGTAAGGACACAAAATGGTTGAAGTGAAAGGTTGGAAAAAAATATTCCATGCAAATAGTAATCAAAAAAGAGCTGGAGTAGTGATACTAATATCAGCAAAATAGATTTTAAATGCAAAATTGTTATAAGAGATGAAGATGGTCATTATATATTAATAAAAGGGGCAATTCAACGAGAAGAAATAACTATAATAAATATGTATGCACCATCCTGGGTGCCCCTAGATACATGAGGCACACACTGGCAAAACTGAAGGGAGAAATAGACGTCCCTATAATAATAGTTGGAGACTTCAATACACCACTCTTAGCATTGGACAGAACATCTGGACAGAAGATAAACAAGGAAATAGAGAGCTTGAATAATATGATAAATGAATTACATCTAACAGACATGTATAGAGCATTACACCACAAACCAAAAGGATATACATTCTTCTCAAGGGTTCGTGGCACCTTTTTCAGAATAGACCATATGTTGGGTCACATAACAGGTCTCAATAAAGGTAAAAAGATTGAAATTATACAAAGCACTTTCTCTGATCATAATGAAATGAAGCAGGAAATCAATAATGGACAGAAACGGGAGAAATACAAAGATATATTGAGATTAAACAAACCACTTAAATAATCAGTAGGTCAAAGCAGAAATTACAACATAAATCAGTAAATATCTTGAGCCAAATGAAAACAAGAACATGACATATTAAAACCTATGGGATATAGCAAAGGCAGTGCTGAGCAGGAAATTTATAGCCCTCAATGCTTACATTAAAAAAGAAGAAAGAGCTAAAATTGAAAATGTAACTGCACACCTGGAGGAGTTGGAAAAGGAGTAGCAAACTAATCCCAAACCAAGCCAAAGGAAAGAAATAATAAAGACCAGAGCAAAAATAAATGAAATTTACAACAACAACAAAAAATAGAATCAAAACCAAAGTTGGTTCTTTGAGAAGATCAACAAAATCAACAAAACCTTAGCTAGACTGACAAAGAAAAAAAGAAAGAAGATGCAAATAAATAAAATCAGAAATGAGAGGGGTACATTACTACTGACCCCACAGAAATGAGAGCAATTATAAGTGGATATTATTAACAAGTGTGCACAATAAACTAGAAAATATAGATGAAATGGACAAATTCCTAGAAACACATGAACAACCTACACTGACCCTAGAAGAAATAGAAGACCTCAACAAACCAACAATCACAAGACATTAAAGCAGTCATCAAAAAACCTCCTATGAGGATACTTCAGTGGTTCATAAGCATGATGAATGGATATTCGCACATTTGTGTGAGATGTGACTCAATGTCAGGGAAAAAAAACCTCCCATGGAAAGCAAATGTAGCTCAAGTGAAGAGTGCCTGCTTCACACATACAAGGTCCTGGGTTAAATTCCCAGCCCCAGTACCTAAAAAAAAAAAAAAAACTCCCAAAGGTGAAAGAAGTCCAAGACAGGTGACTTCAGAGGTGAATTTTACCAATTATTCAAAGACAATCTAATACCAATCTTGTTCAAGCTCTTCCAAAAAATTGAACGGAAAGGAATGCTAACAAACTCAATTTATGAAGCCAGCTTCACCCTAATGAAAAAAGAAAATTACAGACCAATTTCTCTAATGAATATAGATGCAAAAATCATCAAAAAAGCACTTGTGAACCAAATCCAAAAGTGCATGAAAAGAATTATGCACCACCATCAAGTGGGTTTTATCCCAGGTAAACATGGGTGGTTCAACACAAGAAAATCAATTAGCGTAATAAAACTGCATTAATAAACCGAAGAAGAAAAATCACATGATCCTCTCAATTGATGCAGGAAAGGCATTTGACAAAATATAGTATCCTTTCTTCATAAAAAGTCTCCAAAAATAGGAATATAGAAGGAAGTTTTCTCAACATGGTAAAGTACATATATGAAAAACCCACAGCAAGCATTGCACTCAATGGTGAAAGACTGAAAGCTTTCCCACTGAGATCAGAAACAAGAAAAGGATGCCAAGTGTCACCACTGGTATTCAATATTGTGCTAGAAGTTCTAGCTAGAGCAAGGTAAAGAAATAAAACGCACCCAATAGGAAAGAAAGAACTGTCACTATCATGATACAATCCTATATCTAGAAAATACTTAAAAATCTGCAAGAAAAGCTACTAGAACTAATAAAAGAGTTCACCAAAGTGGTTGGATACAAGATTAATATGCAAAAATCAGTAGCATTTCTATACACTACTGATGAGCAATCTGAGGAGGAAATCAGAAAAAAATTCCATTTATAATAGTGACTAAAAGAATCAAATATTTAGGAATGAACTTAACCAATGACATGAAGGACCTGTATTCAGCAAACTATAAAACATTCCTAAAAGAAACTGAAGAAGACTTAAATAAATGGAAGGACATTTTGTGTTCATGGACTAGAAGATTAAATGTGGTTAAGATGTCAGTTCTACCCAAACTGATTTACAGAGTTCCGTAATCCCAATAAAAACCCCAACAGTCTTTTTTGCAGAAATGGAAAAGCCAATTGTCAAATTTATTTAAAAGGGTTAAGGGGACCCGAATAGCCAAAAATGTCTTTTTTTTTTTAAGATTTATTTTATTTATTTCTATCCCCAACTCCGCGCCCCCCCATCTGCTCTCTGTGTCCATTTGCTGTGTGTTCTTCTGTGTCCACTTGTATTATCAGGCAGCACTGGAAAACTGCTTCTCTTTTTTTTTTGTTACATCATCTTGCTGTGTTAGATCTCCGTGTGTGCGGCACCACTCCTAGGCAGGTTGCGCTTTTTTCATATGGGGCAGCTCTCCTTGCAGGACGCACTCCTGTGCGTGGGGCTCCCCTACGTGGGGGCACCCCTGTGTGACACAGCACTCCTTGCACGCAGCAGCACTGCACATGGGCCAGCTCTCCACACAGGTCAGGAGGCCCTGGGTATAGAACCCTGGACCTTCCACATGGTAGGTGGACACTATCAGTTGAGCCACATCTGCGTCCCCAAAAATGTCTTTAAAAAGAATGAAGTTGGAGAACTCTCACTTCCTGACTCTAAAGCAGGGGTTCTTAATCTTTTTCATTCTATAGACCGCTTTGCCAGTCAGGTGCAAACCACAGACCCTGTACTAAGTCTTCACTATGCTGCATATTATTTAATTAGTATATCATACCCACACCAACACATCCCCACAAGAATAATGCTCTTTTGAATTTCAGTTCAAGCTCACAGACCCCTGGTTAAGAACCCCTGCTCTAAAGCACACTACTTAGCTACAGTGGTAAACACAGTATGATACCAGCATAAAGATAGACAGATTGACCAGTTCTTAATGGAACTGAATCAATAACTCAGACATAGACCCTCACACCTATGGTCAAGTGATTTTTGACAAGACTGTCAAGTCTACCCAGCTGGGCCAGAAGTCTATTCAACAAATGGTGTTGGGAGAACTGGGTATCCATATCCAAAGGAAAGAAAGAGGACCCCTATCTCACACCTTATACAAAAATTAACTCAAAATGGATCAAGGATTGATATATAAAAGATGCATATAAAAGATGCAACCATAAAATTCCAGAAGAAAATGTAGGGAAACATCTTCAAGATCTTGTGATAGGCAATAGTTACTTAAACCTTACACCCAAAGCACAAACAATGATAGATAAATGAGACCTCCTCACAGTTAAACACTTTTGTTCTTCAAAAGACTTTGTCAAGAAAGTAAAAATGCAGCCTACTCGATGGGAGAAAATATTTGGAAACCACATACCAACAAGGGTCCATGTTACATAAAGAGATCACACAACTCAATGATAAAAAGACAAGCGACCCAATTTAAAAATAGGAAAAAGACTTGAATAGACATTTTTCCAAAGAGGAAATGCAAATGGCAAAAAAAGCACATGAAAAAAAAAGTTCGACATCACTAGCTATTAGGGAAATGCAGACCAAAACTACAACGAGATACCATTTCACACCTTAAAAGATGCCCATATCAAAAAAACACAGAAGACTACAAGTGTTGGAGAGGATGTGGAGAAACAGGAACACTCCTTCACTATTGGTAGGAATGCAGAATGGTGCAGCCTCTGTGGAAGACCATTTGGCAGTACCTCATGAAGCTGAATATAGAACTGCTGTATGATCCCACAATCCCGGAACTAGGAATATATTCAGAAAAACTGAAAGCAAAGGATGCGAACTGACATTTGCACACCTTTGTTCATAGCGGTATTATTCACAATTGCTAAACTATGGAACCAGCCCAAGTGTCCATCAACTGTTGAGTGGCTAAACAAAATGTGGTCTATACATACAATGGAATACTACTCAGCTGTAAGAAGAAATGAAATCAGGATGTATATGACAAGATGGATGAAACTTGAGGATATTATGTTAAGTGAAATAAGCCAGACACAAAAGGACAAATATTATATGGTCTCACTAATATGAACTCAATACAATAAGTAAACTCATGGCTGTAAACTAGAGTATAGGTTACTAGGAAATAGAGTGTGGGCTGAGAATGGGAGCTGATGTTCGACGTATGTACAATTTTTAATGAAGTTTACTGTGAAAGTGTAGAAAGGAATAGTGTTGATGGTACATTTTAGTGAGTATAACTAATACTGCTGATTTATAAATGAGATTATGGTTAAAGGGATAGTCTGTGGACATAAATGTCATTTGAAAGAAAACTAGAAAATTATCTAGGATAGGTATAACAGTGATTTTGGTGGTGGATGAAGAGTGAGGATAATAGTATAAATACAAGAATGTTCTTTTACAAAGTGCTAAGAATATGGTGATACTCCGGAAAATTACAACTAATGTAACTTAAGGATGATAGTTACATTGTAATATTTTTGCAGCAATGGCAAAGAAGATATTATATCAATTCTCAGAAACAACTATAGAGGGGTATAATGAGGTATGGGATTTTTCCTTTCGCAGTAATGGAAATGTTCTAAAATTGACTGAGATGACAGCACAACTCCGTTATGAAAATGAGAGCCACTGTGTGGATTGTACAAAGCATGGAGCCGTAAAACACAGGGAAGCCAGTGGTGGAAGATGGGCTGTGGTTAACAGGACAAATATGAGAAGGTTCTCTCATGAACTGTAAGAAATGTATAACATTAATACTAATACAGGGTATTGATAATCAGATGGGTTGGGGAAAAATACACTAAATGTAAGTTATGGGCTATAGTTAGTAGTAATATTTGATGATGCTAGTTCATCATTTGTAACAAAAGTTTCATGACAATACAAGGTGGCGAGGGGTGATGTATGGGAGCCCTATAAAATGACATGTATGCCTGTTTTTTAAGTTCACAACTTTTACTATACACTTATTGTTTATGTATATTCATTTATGAATGATATATTTCAATAAAATTTTATTTAAAAAGTAGAGAAGCCAAGAATTCATAGATAAGGAGGAAAAAATCCTCCCTGCAGGTGCATCTTAAAACACACCTGTTTGCTCCTAAGCACAATGGCTATCTGTGCTACTCCTGCTATATATCAGTAATTTCAAAGAAATGTGTTTATGATTCTGCAAATCCCGACTTGGCCCTATGCCCTCCCTGTGCTTGCCCATATAGCCCCCTGGGCCCCTGGATGGTGCAGGGTGCTACTCCAACTGTCCAACGGGCGCCCAGGACCAGCTTCCTGGTTTGTAGAAACTGTTACCGTTTTGCTGTATGGAGTGGCCTGCTGCATTTTTCTCCTAAGTGCCCATTCAACTTTGGCAGAAACCATTCTGTAGGTTCATGGCCAGACAGCACCAAAATCTAATGGAGGGAGCATGAGAAAGAAAAATTATAAGCCACTGTCACTCATGAATTTAGATACGAAAGTCCTCCACAAAGCAGAAATTACAAAGGAACGCATAAATGAATGCTCTTCCTGTTGTAAGAAAAGGGTTGTTTAATCTTCACACAAAGGGGAAGCCAGAGCCAGCTGTGCCGTTCCAGGAGGGAGGGAAAGGGGTTCCAGCAGTTTGGGCGGGCCAAGAATTTGAAAAGTGTCACAGAAAGGGGGGGAGGCCAATGGTGAGAAGGGAGGGCGGGGCCAAAGGGAGAAGGACCAATGGTGAGTGCTGGGGCGGGGCCAATAGTGAAAGCAGCTTCAAATTTGAAAAGCCACCAGGAGTGAAGCAGTGCCCAGCCCGCCCAGGCCACCAGAGTGGAGGGAGCAGGAGCAGGGACTGAGTGCAGGAATCGCAGAACTTGGTTAGACCTCTCAGATAGGCTGTAACCCCTGAAGTACCCAATCAGTGGGGAGCAGGGAGGGACATGGGGATTAGGCTTAGGGTATAAATATCACTGTTTCTTGCTCTTTGGCAAGCCGGCCATTTTATCCAGGTCACACCAGTACTTGCAAGATTGTTAATAAAATTCCTTTCTCCTCCACAATTGGGTGAGCTTTTGATTTCTTACAAGTGCAGCTTTCTTTCTAACACCGTTAAAAGAAAAACTTTGCAACAATATTAAATTTAGAATGTCACAGCTTTATTAGGCAATCTATCAATCAGGCAACAGTCTGTTCAGGAAGTAGAAGGGATCTCGCAAAGGAGGTGGAAAGAGAAAATGTATATAGGGCAAACACGGAAGAAAGTGAGGAAATGTTCTGATTAACTGAGGTTAAGCTTCCATTGTACAAGAGGGGAGGTCTTAAAAAGGGGAGAGCAGATATACATTGACTAGTACGGTATGCTTGTCCATTCTGATACGCTATCTCAACTGGACCAAAACCAGTTTATCACCAGATACTGTTTAACTGCAACCTTGTAGGGTGCATACCATTTTGTTAGAAACCCCCTGAAGGTCAATTGTTTTTGTTTTCTAGAAAATTCCTTCTTGGAAAGGGATCCCTCCCAGCAACACCCAGTGCTGGTGGCCATTTTATTTTCTTAACATCCTAAGACTTTCTTAGGGTAGTATAATAAAAACCTTGACTGGCTGGTCTTTGTCTTCAGTTCCCAGAGAAGCAACCTCTGAATCTTTGGGATTTCCCATGATAAGAATGTCTTCTGGTGGAGCAGGTGTAGCTCAGTGCTTCGGCGCCTGCTTCCCATGTACAAGGTCCTGGTTTCAATATCTGGTACTTCCCTAAAAAAAAAAAATGCCCTCTGTTACTACAATGGGCCCAGGACCACACCTGACAGTTCATTTGATAAGGAGACAGCAGGGAGGGGCCAGCCCCACCCATAGTCTTAGGATGGAGGGCTGGCCCCACCAGAAAGGCCAATCATGTGATTGGGAGGTTCGCATTCTGAACCCCATCATATCAGCCCAGCCTGGAAGGACCCAACCTCTGCATCTCTTCTTTTGGCTTATTATCTGTATCCTTTTACTAAAATAAAACTATAATCATAAGTATTGTACTTTCAGTGAGTTCTGTGCATTCTAGCAAAGCATCAAACCCTAGGGGGTGCTGGGAACCCCTGAATTTGTAGTCAGTTGGTCAGAAGTGCAGGCGGCCTGGGCCCCCGACCTTGCAACTAGTCCCTGAAGGGCAGTCCTGGAGAGGATCTCCCTAAACCTGTAAAGTCTGGCTGGACTCTGGGTTGTTAGAGTCAGGGCAGAATCAAATTGAGTGACTGCAGACTATGCAGATGCTAGCAGAAGCTTTGGAGAGCCTTACACCTCTTTTCAGCCTGTTTATTGAAAATTTTTGGTCCTGTGGTGAATGCCGTCCTTTTTCAATCCATCTATTTCGATTTGTTTACTCTCCTGGGGCAGGCACCATCTCCAACTAATTTATCAACTTACCCCAACCTCCCTCCCCTTGCCTGTTTCCAGGCTACCTTGCAGCTAAGAGGAAGGGAAATCTGCCAAGAAGACAATGGAAAAAGCTTTTTACTTTCTTATAAAAATAGGCAGATGTAAGAGGACAGTTTGTCCTCATTGCTTCTTCATCCTTTTTTAACCCTAAAATCAGGATGTCTGGATCTGTGACAACTATCCTGCAACCATGCAGATAAAAAGCCAACCTGCTAAAGAGGGCAGTGCAGAACAAGAGAGTCTGGGTGTCTTGATGACTTCATTGAGCAGCGGAAGCAGCGCCAGGAACTGCCTCCAGACTTCTTGTTTTCCAACAAAAATAACCCCTATTTTACTGAGTAATGGTATTTGGGTGTTTTGTTACTTGCATCTGAAAGCATTCCTAAGTGATACATTGATATGCTGAAACTGATATAATGTTTCAGTCACTTTTCTAAGCTATGCTTTCATAGAGCTTACATTCTGGTTGGAGGAAACAAAGATCAAAAATAAATAAGATTGTTTCAGATAGTGATACATATATAAAGAAAATAAAGCCAGCCTGACTGAGAAGAAGGAGTCGTGGGAAGATCTGAGGGAAGAAACCCTAAGGTGGGAACAAACTCAGTGAATGTGAGCTCTCCATACACCCAATCCTTTAACAGAACCTGTCAGGACTACCTGAAAAACATCTCCGAGTACCTTTTTTTTTTTTTTTTAACCTCCATGTTCTACCAGCCTGAGCTCAGCTACTTGCATTCTTGCTTGGACAACTACAGTGGACTCCACCTGGTCTCCTGCTCCCACTCTGGTCCTGAAGCATCTTCTCCACCAGGATGCCCGAGGGATCCTTCTAAACATGGGTCAGATCATGGCACTCTTTGCTCAAAGCCCTCCAATGATTCCCATCCCACTCAGAGTATCCTTGAGTCCTCACCATGGCCTTAAGCCCTAAACCGTCCACCCCAGTCTCCAACATTATCTCCTACTGCTCTGCCACCCTCCACTAAGCCCAGGTAGTGCTGTCCTCCTGCTGTTCCTTAAACCTGCCAAACATGCTCCTGCCTCAGGACCTTTGTACCTGCTGTTTGCCTGCCTGGAACACTCTTATTCTGGAAATCCATGTGGCTCCTCCTTTATCCCATTCAGGTCAAGGGACATCTTTTGAAAGACACTTTCTCTGACCACCCATCCTAACACTGACAGGCCTTCCTGTGTCTTCCTGCACTGCAGTCCTGAAGAATGGTCAAATCTTCTAAGTTCTGAGTCCCTGATCTTTTTTCCACAATAGAAGTCATTAGCAATAAGGATGGGGTGACTTTGAGAAAGTTCTCAAACTGAACGCATTTCCTTGCTTCTTTACTGGGTTTGCTCAGATGCTGGTCTGCTGCTCTAAGTCATCCATTGTTGAATCTCTCATAGAAACAAAAATATGAATTTAAAAGGTCCTACCCAAATTTATGGATATTTTCTTCTTTTTCCATCTCTCTCACTCCAATTTCCCATAAGCCCAGATTTTATCAGTACTGCCTTCATGAGCATGAATAGGCATTTTAAAAATCATTAAAATCCTTAAAATTTGCACCCACCTTGGTTGTAAATGATCCTAGTGTTCTCCAAATCATTAGCTTTAACCTACCAAGTCCCCAGTTTACGTCCTAATTAATTTGTTGACCTCCCTTCCTAATGAAAAAAAAAAAAGTTAACCATGTTATTTCCACGGATGATTTCCCACAATGCAGAAGAGTAATTAAAGGGGCTGGTCTGCACATCTGGGCTTCCCTGAACTCCCTCAGCTTTGGTGCTGGCTAGAGAGGGAACCAAGAGTACTTTCATCAAATGATGCTGAAACTTGGTATAGCCAAAAATGCCAAAATCATTCTGTCTTAGTTTGCGAGAGCTGCTATGACAAATACCATAAACTGGTTTGGCTTAAACAGGAATTTATTAGGTCCTGGTTTCAGAAGGTGGAAGTCCCACCTCCAGGTGTTGCCAGGGTTTGCGTTTTCAGGGAGTCAGTAGCATTCCCGCAATCCCCCAGCACATGGCCAGCTCTCGCTCCTGCTGTGTCTGCTCCTCTCATTTCCACTGCCTGCTGACTCTACCGACTGCATCTGAATTTCCTCTGCTGTTGAGGACTTCCTTCATCTGGACAAAGGCCCGCCCTGATTCCACTGGGCCTCATCTAAAGAGGCTTTGAAAAGCCTAATCACAAATGAGTCCATCCCATAACTAATACTGACATCTTCCAAGGTCTCAGTTACAAATGGGTTCACATCCACAGGAAAGTGGATTGAACTTACCTTTTGTGGAGTTTATGATTCAACCCCCAGCACTTACTGAATTCTGAAGTGTGGCCGACTGTATTCAGGATGATTGACAAGGAAGTTGCTCTTCAGTGAAAAGGAAAAGCCAGCCCTTGGGAAATAAGATAGTGAGTTTCAGCATCTATCAGTCCTTATTTTAATTGACCAGATGAGCAAATTACTGTCTGAGGCCAAAGGTTCCAGGTCAGTCACCTTCCTCGGTCAGAATTTCTGAGAACTGTCCCTAGAGCACCTTCTTTTAGAAATTTATTTTCCTCCCTTATCTGGTTTGGTGCTCCATTGAAATGCCCTGAAAAATGCAAAGAAGACAAAGCTGCCATTTTGCTTATCTACAATTGCCTGCATTTTGTTTGCTTCTCAATGTTCTGCTTGCAAAGCTAATGAGACTTCTGAGTGTCTCATTACTTGCCCAGTGCCCTCTGCCTTCAGGAGAGCCACCGTCCTAGTGAACGAAGCTGCTTTCCTCTAAACACCCAGTTTTTGTGGCAGAGATATATTATGCACTCATGAGACATCTAGTGGTCAGAAAAATACCAAGCAGGATTTTTTTTTTTTAGTTCATACAAGATCCAGGGTGTAATCACAAACAGCTGGTTTGCAGAGAACTGAATCCTGGACAGAGAGAAATGAACCTCATGCTTCCTGCTGCAATGTCAAGGAGAGTCCAGGTTAGCCCGGGAAAACCTATTTGACGGATGGAAAGATGCTCCTAAAAGGTCATCTGAATATCCTGGAAATCTATGGAAATCGATTTCTCAGATGATCAAATACTCAGTTATGGAGAAAGCAATAGATTTTTTTAGGTAAAATTTATATAACATAAAACTTAACCTATTTTTTTTAGGAGGTACTGGGACTTGAACCCAGGACCTGGTACATGGGAAGCAGGAGCTTAGCCACTGAGCTATATCCACTCCCCAAACTTAATCATTTTAAAGAGTCTAAGTCAGTGACACTCAGTACATTCATAACACTGTGCAGCCACCATACTTACCTAGTTCAAAAACATTTCAACACCTCAAAAAAGTAAAACCTGTAACCACTAAGCAGTTATTCCCCATCCCTCACCCTCAGGCTCAGCTCCTGGCAAACACCCATCTGTGTTCTGTCTCTGGAGTTACCTAGTCTATATATTTCGTATAAATGGAATCATACAGTATGTGGCCTTTTGTGTCTTGCTTCTTTCACTTAATATGATGTTTATGTTATCCACTGTCCATGTTGCAGCACATATCAGTTCTTCATTCTTTTTTATGGCTGAGTAATATTCTATTATATGGATAGACCACATTGTGTTTACCCATTCATCTGTTGATGGATATTTGGGTTATTTTCCTCTTTTGGCTATTGTAAACATTGCTGCTATGAATATTCATATACAAATTTATGTTTGAGTCCCTGTTTTCAATTCCTTGGGGTATATATCTAGGAGCAGAATTGCTGGGTCAAATGGTAATTCAATGTTATAGATTTTTAGACTCCTTGAAATTGATGAAGTGATTGAGCTCCCACCTACCACATAGGAAGTCCAGGTTCAGTTCTCAGTGCCTCCTAAAGAAGACAGTGAGCTGGCATGACAGACGGCACAGCAAGCTGATGCAACAAGAGACACAAGAAGAAAACATAGTTAGAGACGCAATAAAGCAGGGAGCGGAGGTTCCCAGTGCCTCTTAAAGAGGATGAGCAAGTCAGAGAGCTGGCGCAACGGGCAGGCATGGCAAGCTGATACAACAAGATGACACAACAAGACACAAGAAGAAAAACACAGTGAGAGACACAACAAAGCAGGGAACGGAGGTGTGTCAAGCAATTAGGCATCTCCCTCCCATATCAGAGGTCTCATGTTCAGTTTCTGGTGCCTCCTAAAGAAACAAGGAAGCTGAACAGACACAGCAAGTGCAAACAATGAGGGACTGGGGAGAAATAAATAAATAAAATAAGTCTTTAATAAATAAATAAATAAAACTTAACATTAAAAAAAAAAATTGGGGAAATGGATGTGGCTCAACTTGCTGAGCTCCTGTCTACCATATAGGAGGTCCTGGGTTTGATGCCTGGGGCCTCCTGGTGAGGGCAAGCTGGCCCACATGGCCAGCTGGCCCACATGGAGTGCCAGCCCATGCGGGAATGCCTTCCCACACAGGAGTGCCGCCCTGCGTTGGAATGCCATCCAGCACGGAAAAGCTGCCCCGTGCAGGAGTGCTGACCAACACAGAGAACTGGCAGAGGAAGATGACACAACAAGAGACACAGAGGAAAGAAAATAAGAAGATGGAGCAGAACAGGAAGTTGAGGTGGTGCAAGAGAGCCATCGCCTCTCTCCCACTCCAGAAAGCCCTAGGATCAGTTCCCAGAGCCCCGCCTAACGAGAATACAAGCAGACACAGAACACACAGTGAATGGACACAGAGAGCAGACAATGGGGGGAAAAGTGTGGGGGGGTTAGAAATAAATAAAATAAATCTTAAAAAAAAATTGATGGAGGAAGAATTTCAATTAGACCACACCAAATTTTCCTAAATAAATAATTGATTGTTTTTCCCAAGCACTTTCCAACATTACCTGTATCCAGATTGTCAGTCTAGTCTGAAAGCACCCGTGGGAATGAATGTAGAGATGGATGAGATGAAAGAACTTATTCAGGGAAGGTTAGCTTGCCTAAAGGTTTCCCATGGACATTTGTTTAGCTTGAAATGACAGCTCAGCAAACAGAAATATTTGACCCAAGTCTTTGGTATGCATGCTGTCGAAACATTTTGTTTGGAAATCACCTCCTGACCCAGAAGGATTTTGGCCAGCCAGTGCACCCAAGCTGAACAGGGCTGTCAAAACAATGACTTCTCTGATGTGTTTTAATTCATACCTTCCAGGTCACTAATCTGTGGTGTTTTCTTTAAAAGGAGAAAACAGTGAGGACTGTATTTCTTCTAGTGCCCTCTGCAATAAAATATCCCTTACTTGACATCAATGGAAGAGGAGCTATTTGGCATGAATGAAAGTTCCAGAAAACTCAAGCTGACTCCTTTTTTTTTTTTAAGATTTATTTATTTATTTAATTCCCCCCCCCTCCCCTGGTTGTCTGTTCTTGGTGTCTATTTGCTGCGTCTTGTTTCTTTGTCCGCTTCTGCTGTCGTCAGCGGCACGGGAAGTGTGGGCGGCGCCATTCCTGGGCAGGCTGCCCTCTCCCTTCACGCTGGGCGGCTCTCCTCACGGGCGCACTCCTTGCG
The DNA here is from genome assembly GCF_030445035.2 of Dasypus novemcinctus. Lineage (NCBI taxonomy): Eukaryota > Metazoa > Chordata > Mammalia > Cingulata > Dasypodidae > Dasypus > Dasypus novemcinctus. Next base: position 124,504,948 of record NC_080681.1, read on the forward strand.
CGTGGGGCTCCCCCACGCGGGGGACAACCCTGCGTGGCAGGGCACTCCTTGCGCGCATCAGCACTGCGCATGGCCAGCTCCACACGGGTCAAGGAGGCCCGGGGTTTGAACCACGGACCTCCCATATGGTAGACGGACGCCCTAACCACTGGGCCAAAGTCCGTTTCCCAAGCTGACTCCTTTAATCCCCCATTATAACTATGTTGAGCATTTTGGATGAAAAGCTTCCTCGAACTGCATTTTCTCTCTCCTGCCTTCCTAGACAGAAGATGCTGACCTTAAACATTATTTGTCTGAACTGCAAGGCGGTGGTGTTCTCAAGAGCTAAGGGTTTGGGAGGGATGCTAGAGTGGATGTAATTTACTTCCAAATTCTTCAGCCAGGTCTGTGCTTGTGATGTCATCAGTCACACGCAGACAGCGCCCTGCTTTCCCACCAGGGAGGATTCTCGAGAGGGTGGGCACAGAGATCCCCTGGTCGGCATCAGCTGGGGTGGAAGTCAAAGCAGGCCGGGAGGCGCAGAGGGCCGGGATAGGAGCGGGGAACGTCGGCTTGGACAGGCAGGCTCCCGGGGGCCGGTTGAACTGCTGGTGTGGGTGGGAGGGTACACGGGAACTTGGCATCTCATCTACACATGCAGTTGGAGCAAAGGCTGTGCGCTGGACCTTTATCGAGTGGGTGGGAGTCTGGGCTGGGCGACTGGGGACCTGGGCCCGGGGGTGTTCCGATCTCTGATCCAGGGTCTTGTTGTGGGACAAGCCCGTTGACCCACTGAGGCTCCCGGGCCCTGCTGCTCCTGGCTCTGGCCCCCTTGTGGGCTGCCTACAGCTGGGCTGGGGGCTTCTGGAGGGCCTGGATGACCCGTCAGGCTGGAGAGTGGAGGCCACCTGGCTCTCACATCGGCTGGGTTCTCCAGCCTTGCAGCGTTGCCCGGCTGCTGAGAGAGGGCAGGCCATGGCAGCAGCCGGCAGCCGTTGTTTGCTGGGGATAGATGGCGTCGCCTTGGGCCAAGCGGAGGACTCACCGGCCAACGGGGAAGCGGCTCTGCTCTTGACTGGCTGGGGTCCCTGAGGATGCGCTCAACCCTGCCCAAGCACATCAGATGTGAAACTGAAAAAGGCCGGTTCCCAGCTCCCCTTTTATTCCCGTCTTTTATTTTCTATTACAATTTTGGGGAGAGTGGAAAAAGGGAAGGTGGAGTAGAGCATCAACTTGAAGCTGAAGGTAACATTCTTAGAAAAGGCATAGACTTTTCCCCTCTACTAGGGGACCCAAGGTTCCCTCATTTTAAATTTTTTGTCATGAGATTTTTTTTCACGATAAGGACTCACTCGCCCTGGAACATCCAGGTAAAGTCCTGACTCGAGTGGAGAAGAACCCTGGGCTGAGAGCTGCTCGGCTGTTCTCCCCTGAACGAGCAGGGCCTTGTTGAACACAGGGAACTCCAACTCTGTCCAGAGAAGCAAGTGTGGACCTGGTGTGGAAGGTTCAGGAAGTTCAAGGGGGTGATGACCTCAGGACCAGTTGGAAGAAAACAGGTATTTCAAGACCAGTCACGCAGAGTAGGAAAGGGTAGGACGAAGGACCGTCAAATCATAGAGCAGTAAGTGTATTTGTGTCATACATGAAAATATTCTTGCTTTTATCGATAAGGGAGGTGCAGGTGGGAGTTGTGATGTACCATATGCTCGAAGGAAATGATTTAATACAAGCATGCAGTTAGAAGTAGATAATAGGTTGCTGTTATTACCCATGACTGCTATTGCTATTTTTGTATGATTAAAACTATATTATGGGGAAGTGAATATGGCTCAACCAGTTCACACCTGCCTACCACATGGGAGGCCCCAGGTTTGGGTCCTGGTGCCTCCTAAAAGATGAGCAGATGCCACCTCCCACTGCAATGAGCAGATGCCGTAGAGAGCAGACACCACAGCTTGTGGAGAGTGGATGTGGCTCAGGCCATTGGGCACTCATCCCTCATATGGGAGGTCCCAGGTTTGGTTCCCAGTGCCTCCTGGAGAAGGAGAGCAAACAATGAGCAGACAGATGAGAAAACCATCTGGGAGAGGGGAGGACAAATAAAGTAAATAAATCATTTTTTTAAAAGGCCGTATTAAAAATGCTTATAGCAAAATGTTTTTTAAAAAACTATATTATGAATTTTTTTAAAGCCCACTATAACATTTTAAAGCTGAGTGGACCCCAGAAAATTATGTTCTTAAAGTTAATACATTCCTGTGGATCAAACTTATTATAGGTGGGACATTTTAATGGCCTTACTTCATTAAGGGCCTTTTGATCAGGTTCCTTCAGTAAGGAACAGCCCAGGGTGGATCTTAGTCCTCTCATTGGAGTCCTTTATAAGAGACTGAAATTCAAATGAAGAGAGAGAAATCCACTGAAGCCAGAGGCTGAAAGCAACAAGGCCTGGAGGAGAGGGAAGAGACCAGCGGACACCACCATTAACTTGTCACGTGGCAGAGTCCAGAATTGCCAGCAGCCAGGAAGAAAGCATCACCTGATGATGCCTCGATTTGTATATTTTTCTTGGCCTTGGAACTGTAGGCTTGTAAGCAAATAAATTTCCATTGTAAAAACCAACCAATTTCTTCTTTTTTTTCAGGAGGCACCAGGGACTGAAACCAGAACTTCATATACGGAAGTAGAGTTTCAATCACTGAGCTACACCTGCTCCGCCATTTCTGATACTTCATTTCATCAACCTAGCAGTCTAAAACACCCACTTAGCTTCTCTTTATCACCATCAACACCACATGGTTTATTAATTAACATGATGGGAGCCAAAAATATTTTTTCACTGATGAACTGAGTGGCGTTCAAAACCCATGGCTGACTAGGAAAGTCGTCTAGAGTCTAGACAAGTTCCTGCCCTTGTTTGCACAGGACTTAAGAATCTAGGGAGCTTCCTGAACATGGGGTACCAGGGATCGTGGTTGGGGGAGAGAATGGGGAGTCAAATGACACAGAACTTCTGTTTAAGGTGACAGGAAGATTTAGTAATGTAAGTGCTGACCACAAAAGTTTTCCCTGTAATTGTAGTTATTACTTTAGCTTGTTTCCATTCCTTTACTTGATATTGTAGTTACTTTTTTATGTTAACTAAGGGACTAATAACACTTCTCAGTAACAACTCCACCTCCCCTTGTTTGAATTCCAATAAAAACTCTAACCTCTTTAGACTCAAGAAGACAGATTTGAGCTGGGGGGTGGGGGTTCCTGTCTCCATGCCAGTCAACCTTGCATTAAAGCTCTTCCTTTCCTTGAAATCCCGAAGTCTTGGCATTGACTTCTGGGTGTGTTAGGCAACAAGCCTTTGCTTGGTAACAATTGGCAACTCTGGTGGGACTGAAAGGTTCCCAGGTCTTTTCTGCCTGAGGTTCTGGGGCCTGGCAGGATAGTCTTGTCCAGTCACCGACCCTACATGGCCACCTAGACCTACTTGTCTAAAGGCTTGAGGACTGAGGCTTTCTCCTGTCCCTGCCAATGTCACGGGCCCATCAGTGTGGGTTTTTTTGTTTGTTTGTTTTTTTTGAGACAAAAAATTGTTGGCGGAAAACTCTGCATTCTGGGCTTCTAGGTTTTTGGCTATGTCGCATACAAGAATTTAAGGACATGCCATAGGGTAGGCAAGGGAGTAAAGAGTTTATTGAGAAACATGAAAACCAGAGTATCTAAATAAGATATGGGTTGCAGGCATGCAACAGAGTGAGACACGCATGTGGGCCCTGGTTAGGCCTTTTAGGGCCTTCCCTCCCCCCTTTCCTAATGTGGGGGAGGGCCCAGCTGTTTGCTGTTCTGATCGGCTCTCAGGGGGCCAGGGGGGAGGTCTTCTGTTTGGAGTTATCCGGGGCTTCCCTTTGACCCCAGAGTTCCAAATGGGACCTCGTGGCCAGGGTCTCGGTGGGGTCTTTCTGGCGTTGTTTGTAGCAGGGAGTTTCCGGGCGGGGTCCTGTGGCCATGATCTCTGCCAGGTCCCAATCGTTTTCCCTCTTTCCCTGTAGTAACCTGCCTCAACACAGCTCCGGGTTCTGGACGTCTAATAGGTGAGTAAGAGAGAAGGTGGGGTTGAGGTCCCAAAGGTTGCCCAGGGTTCGAGTCCCCGAATGGGGCTAAAATCCCCAAGGCCCTCCCTTCTCCAAGACCCACTCTGGCCCCACTCTGTATCTGATGTGGTTCTGGTCTGGTTCGGGGGTTCCATATCTGATCTGGTTATTGGGTTATGTGGATCTCTGTAAAGCCCTGGTACTGTGTTTGTAATAATAGTTGTTAATATGGCAAAGCTAACTTGTTTTTAGATGATCATGAGAAATGTAAATAGTATACCTGATTATAGCCTTTTAGCCTGTGTATTGAATAATAGGTCAGTGCTCACCTATGAAACCCATGAAACAGAAAAAGATGATATTCCTCTGTAAAACAGCCTGGCCCCAATATAAATTAAAATCTGGAGAACACTGGCCTGAAAATGAACTTATTTTAAGTTACAAAGACTATCCTACAATTAGATTTATACTGCAAAAGGAAATGAGACTAACCCCGTTGTTCAGTCTTTTATGTCAGGGATTCTTAACCACGGGTCCGTGAGCTTGAGTTGAAATGCAAGAAAACATTCTTGTGGGGACGTGTTGGTGCAGGTGTGATGTGTGTATTAAATAACACACAGTGTAGTGTGGGCTTAGCGTGAAGTCCGTGGTATTCACCAGACCAGTGAAACAAAAACAGATTAAGAACCCCTGTTTTGTCTTTATATCAGAATAAGAATTTGCAGAATTATAATTCAAACTAGCGAGTTTTATATTTCTGTGTGTCTGTTTGTTTGATGTATATTTTCCTACCTCCAGATAGTAATGCCAAATTAACAAATAAAAATTCTTAGGAGAGCTATATTCAGACTGCTTAAAGATAAATAAGCACTTATACATAAATGAGTACTCTCAGAATCCCAGAAATTGGGGAAACCAAGCTTCTAGTGCACTTTGTGTTTTTTTTTAAAAGCAAGTATAATTAAGCATTTCAATGGATTTCTTTTTTAACTTTTTTTTTTAAGATTTATTTATTTATTTCTCTCTCCTTCCCCTCACCGCCCCCCCCCATTGTCTGCTCTCTGTGTCCATTCGCTGCCTGTTCTTCTGTGACCGCTTCTATCCTTATCAGCGGCACCGGGAATCTGTGTTTCTTCTTGGTTGCATCGTCTTGCTGTGTCAGCTCTCTGTGTGGGCGGCGCCATTCCTGGGAAGCTGAACTTTCTTTCCTTCTGGGCGGCTCTCCTTACGGGGTGCACTCCTTGCGTGTGGGGCTCCCCTATGCAGGGGACACCCCTGCGTGGCACGGCACTCCTTGTGCGCATCAGCACTGCACGTGGGCCAGCTCCACATGGGTCAAGGAGGCCCGGGGTTTGAACCATGGACCTCCCATGTGGTAGACGGATGCTCTATCCATTGGGCCAAGTCTGCTTCCCTTTAGAGCACTTTGAACTCCTCCTGCCCTCCACCTCTGTGTCCTGGCTTAGCCTAGCTCCCCCCCTTTTATTTAAACTTTTATTTATTTTTTCTCCCCGCTCTCCCTCCCCTCCTTCCCCCTCCCCCTCTCCTTCCCCTCCCCCTTTCTACTGTTTTTGCTGTGTCCATTCACTGTGTGATCTTCTGTATCTATTTCTCTTTTTGTCTTCTATTCTCATCTCTCTCCTCTAGGATTCACCAGGATTTGATCCTGGCGACCTGTGATGGGAACAGAGGTTCCCCGTTAATCGCACCACCTCAGTTCCTGGTCTCTGCTGCACTTCACCTTGACTCTCCCCTTCATCTCTCTTTTGTTGTGTCATCATCTTGCTGCATGACTCACTTGCGCGGGCATGGCTCACTGCATGGGCACTCAGCTCACCATGCAGGCACTCGGCTCACTGTGAGGACACTGGCTCATCACAGGCATTCACATAGGCACTCAGCTCTCCACGTGGGCACTCGTGCAGGCACTTTGCTCGCCACGTGGGCACTCATGTGGGCACTCGGCTCACTCAATGGGCACTTGGCTTGCCATGTGAGTACCCACATGGGCACTCAGCTCACCATGTGGGCACTGGCTCACAGTGCAGGCACTCGGCTCACCATGTGGGCACTCAGCTCACAGTGCAGGCACTCGGCTCACCATGTGGGCACTGGCTCACAGTGCAGGCACTCGGCTCACCATGTGGGCACTGGCTCACTGTGCAGGCACTCGGCTCACCATGTGGGCACTCAGCTCACAGTGCAGGCACTCAGCTCACCATGTGGGCACTGGCTCACAGTGCAGGCACTCGGCTCACCATGTGGGCACTGGCTCACAGTGCAGGCACTCGGCTCACCATGTGGGCACTGGCTCACAGTGCAGGCACTCGGCTCACCACGTGGGCACTCAGCTCACAGTGCAGGCACTCGGCTCACCATGTGGGCACTGGCTCACAGTGCAGGCACTCGGCTCACCACGTGGGCACTCAGCTCACAGTGCAGGCACTCGGCTCACCATGTGGGCACTGGCTCACAGTGCAGGCACTCGGCTCACCACGTGGGCACTCAGCTCACAGTGCAGGCACTCGGCTCACCATGTGGGCACTGGCTCACAGTGCAGGCACTCAGCTCACCATGTGGGCACTGGCTCACTGTGCAGGCACTCGGCTCACCATGTGGGCACTGGCTCACTGTGCAGGCACTCGGCTCACCATGTGGGCACTGGCTCACTGTGCGGGCACTCGGCTCACCATGTGGGCACTGGCTCACTGTGCAGGCACTCGGCTCACCATGTGGGCACTCAGCTCACAGTGCAGGCACTCGGCTCACCATGTGGGCACTGGCTCACTGTGCGGGCACACTTTCTCTTCTTTTTCAGTAGGAAGCCCCAGGGATCAAACCCGGGTCCTCCCATATGGTAGGCAGAGGCCCTATCACTTGAGCCACATCTGCTTCCTGTAGTTCCCCTTTTAAATTGAAGATTTCCCAAATCCTACTGAGGACTCAGTGGGTTTTGCAAAACAAATCAACCTTATTCCAGACTTTCGAGCTTGGATACTCAGACCCTAACCAATTAATTTACAGGACCGCTGGTGAAGGTCATGTAGACATCCAGATAGACAAAACTATTTGGAAAAACAAGTGAAAAAAAAAAAAAAGAAATCCTGCAAAGTGAAAACAGCAGCTAATGGTGCAGAAAAATGCGGGAGGTGTGCGTTTAGTTTAAAGTTCTTTCTAATGGGCCTAGGGCTCGGGGTGATGGGCACAAGGGGAGTTCTGCAGAATAGGGCATGGCTTGTGTGGTTTATCCTGTGGGGCCGACTCCTTGGTTGCTGTAATGTTCTGAGGAAATTCCCCAATTTGGAATTATTTTTTTCCAATAATACCTTTGCAATGGTAGCCACAGTAAACAAATTATTAAAACATATTGGGGTGGAGGTAATTGAATAAAATTTAATTGCCAATTTTCAAAAGGTCCAATAGGTAAAGGAAAATGTCCTTGAGAGGTATGGAAAATGTTTTCCTGAATTGTGACTGGGACAAATTAAACAATTGTAGCATATTTTCCTGAGTTTGATAATCAGTATGCTTTCAAGGTTGTTCATAATTTTAAGATATTATGAAAACAGAGATTTTTTTTTAATCTCTAATGGAGAAAATTAAAAAAGATTTTTTGTGTTTAAAAAATTGCTGGGGGGAGTGGAAGTAACTCAAGAGGTTGAGCGCCTGCTTCCCATTACAAGATCCTGGATTCAATCCCCAGTACCTCCTAAAAAATAAAAAAATGAGGAAATTCCTGAATGGCCAAAGCTTTTAACTATAATTCCTGGAAACTTTTAGGCAAGTACAGATGAAAACTCTAGTAACAATGAGGCAAATACAGTTGCAAAAATGTAGCGACAAAATCTAGCCCTATTCCTGTCTCTATAATGACCTTTGAACCAAACAACTCTATTGGAAATACTTTTAAAAGAATGCTTTTATAAGCCTGTAATCAATTAAATCATGGCTTTAAACCAGTCCTCCCTCCTTGCCTCCAGAAAGCTGCTTTGGAAATTATTCATAATATATCTCACCAGAAGGAAGCAGATATGGCTCCAGCGATTGGGTTCCCACCTACCACATGGGAGGTCCCTAGTTCGTTTCCCAGTGCCTCCTAAAGAAGACAGCAAGCTGGCGCAAGAGGCAGGTGCAGTGAGCTGACACAAGATGACACAACAAGAGACACAAGAAGAAAAACATAATGAGAGATAAAACAAAGCAGGGAGCAGAGGTTCCTGGTGCCTCCAAAAGAGGACAAGTAGGACTGTGCGCTGGAGCAATGCGTAGGCACAGCAAGCAGATGCGACAAGATGATGCAACAAGAGACACAAGAGGAAAAACGTAACAAGAGACACAAGAAAACAGGTAATGGAAGTGGCTTAAGCGGTTAGGCGTCTCCCTCCCACATAGGAGGCCCCGGGTTCAGTTCCTCGTGTTTCCTAAAGAAACAAAGAAGACAAACAGACACAGAAAGTGCAAACAATGAGGGGCTGGGGAGAGAAAAATAAAATAAATTTTTAAAAATATATACATGTCTGACTGGAATACTGATAAAATGTAAACTGAAGAAAGCAGTATTTCTGGAAACTATGCCCTAAAATAGCTATGTCCTCTGAACTATCATTGTTAAGTATAATACAAGCATACAGTGTTATTCTACCTGGGAATACTCTCCCTAAAGTTACACAACTTTACTGATAAAATTAACTGGCATTATATCTCTTAGATCTTAAGATGATGAAAAATGTAAATTTATGTTTAACAAAATTTAGTTATTATTTTGACAAACTTTATTTTAAGAATAATTATGTTTTATAGGATGTTTGAAGACAGCTTCAAAGACCTTTTTGATAACCTAAGGTAGCAGATATGTAAAGTGTATAGGATGTGCTTTGTTAAGAAAAAGAGTGCATGGTTTTCACAGAATGAAAAACAAAATTGTAGGACAAAGCCTTGGAGGATACACAAAGTTGTGAAGAGTTAGTGAAATGAATTTTATTTGTCATGGTCAATACTGATTAGAACTTGATAAGCTTATTTATAATATTTTTAAAAGCTTTCATATTAAACTGTGTATTCATGCAGAACTGAAATTTGTTTTTTTCTCTGTTAAAATAACGAAATTTCTCAGTTTATTGGTCTGCTCTCAATGAGAGATTATAAAAAGTTTTTCTTAACCATTTGAGTTTTCTGTCATATCAGAATAATATCCTCATTGATGTTTATGTTGACCTTATAATCCTTTATGTTTTGTAAGCCAAGTCTTCTCACTTTTAAAGGAACCAAGTCTTTTTCTGACAATCTATTAATTCCTATTCTACTCTTTTATTGTCACTTTGGTTAAATAGGGAACCATATATTATTTCACAGTGACCCATTTCCTTAATTAACAAAATGTTCAAACCTGACAACTTTGAGATTTTGCCTTCCCAGAATTAAACCCTAAAGGATATCTTTTTATTTCAAACTGTTGCAAAGGATTTAGTCTTTCACCTTATAAAAAGAGAGGTGCTAAAAATAGTTAGGTCCATTTGATATGTTATCAGTTGTGTGGGAAGTATTGTAAAAACTAGAAGGGATTTTCTAACCTCCTGTTGGCTGAATTTGTATGTGTGAAATGTTATTCATTTAAGTATTTGGGGACTATATAAAACTCTAGGAGACTTGGCAGCGTGCTCGGTGTCCGTGGTGTGTCCTGTTACTGGTCTGCGTGATATTAAACACCATCTTGGTCCTGGTTTTAGTTATTCTTAAAAAAAAAAAGTTACACATCAGAGAAGCAACCAAATTTCCTCATCAGTTACATTGTTTTACTCTGACACTTCCCTTAAAGTACTTGCAGGCTGCTACAGGTCAGAGCTTCATCTTCCAAAAAAGGGAACTTTAAAAGAGAAGTAAGGCAAGACTATAAATTCTATTCTATTAATTAACATAACCCCGGTGAAAGCGTAAAGGTGAGACGGGGGAAAACCTGCCACAGTCTGCAGTTGAAGGCCTCAACGTACGTTAATTGTCAAAAGTGTTTTTTTCTGGAAATAACTTCACGTGGAAAGTGCTCATTAGGGAATTAGAGCCTAGATTATAAACTCTTGCAGCAGCCTTATTTGTTCCTGGGCCCTGGTTGCTATTTCTAAACTGTGAGCGGCTCTCTTCTTGGTGTGCAGCCTGTAGCTCCCTGCGTCAACCTGGGGCTCAGAGTGCGAGTTCTCCAGCTCCGGAGGTGCTGAAGGAGCAGCATTAATGCTCAAAGACAGCTCCACACGGCAACTGCTGAAGACGCTGAAGGAGGGATCAGACTTCAACTGGGGACATGAATGGGGCTGATCTGGTTAGGACTAAGGTGGATCAGAATACAGGGTGAAGAGTGATAGTGTCTGTATCCTGGGACTTTTAATTTCTATGCGAGCAGCTTTATTTGACTTAAGAAAAGCATAGAACTGTAAACTTCCCCACTTGGGGAATTCCCGTCATTCTCTCAAGCAATAGGGGCTCCTAATTTACTGAAACCATAATGAAAAAATTTTTGCAAAGTCTAAATCTAAAATCTACTCCTTTAGAAAACATAAATTATGCCCTTCTAAACCTATAACAGGGAGGCCTATGAAAATAAACTCCGGAACATATGAGCCTTGCCCAAAAAAGGAAATATGCTAATGAGCCAAGCCCTCGATTTTGAGGCTTATACTTAGGAGACTTATTTCTGTAATGATGAAACTAAGCCTAATTATAATTAATGCATAAGAGTTACCCCGTGAAAACTCGTGTTGTTGCTCAGATGTGGTCTCTCTCTAAGCCAAACTCTGCAAATAAACTCATACCTTCTCCCCCACCCACCACCACGTGGCACATGACTCCCAAGTTTGAAATTCCCTGGTGTGGAGGGATAGAACCAAATGTTGATCAGCAATGCTTTTTTTTTTAAGATTTATTTTTATTTATTTCTCCCCGCCCCATTGTTTGCTCTCACTGTTCTCTGTGGCTCCTTGTCTTCTCTTTTAGTAGGTACTGGGAACTGAACCCAGGACCTCCCATGTGAGAAGGAGGCACCCAATTGCTTTCTTGAGCCACATCCAGTCCCTGCTTGTGTGTCTCTCATGGTGTCTCCTTGTTGTGCCTCCTTGTTGCATCAACTTTTTTGCATCAGCTTGCTGTCTTGCTCTTCTTCTTTAGGAGGCACCAGGAGCTGAACCCGGGACCTCCTATGTAGGAGGCAGGCACCCGACTGCTTGAGCCACACCTGCTCCCAGCAATACTTTTGGAGAAAGATCTTGATCAAAAGGGATAAATGTTAAAAGAAAATAAAAACACACAAAATAAAGTTTCTATGGCCAAGAGATTCAAAGGGAGTAAGGAGGTCATTCTGGAGGCCTCAGCCAGACACAGCGAGCTTCCCGCCATGCCACAGAGGGCCGTGTTCCCAGGAAACCCGAGCGGGGGCTTCTCGCCTGGAACCGGCCCACTTCACCCCGTGTGCCTGCCGAGGGAGGGGCACATGGTGTTTAGGGTCCAGGGGAAAGAATGAGGTCGTTAAGAAAACAAATGTAGGGGGGAAGCGACCTATACTCTTAGAGCACCCATACAAATAAATCAACAAGAATTAAAAGCTATTTTTAAATATTTGCCAAAAATGGCAAGACTCTTCTTCACTTCCCACTAGCCCAGCCTCAGAGAAGGCAAAGGCTAACTCTCAAGTTGGCCAGCCCCATGGGCCAGGGTCCCCTGGGGAGCCCCCCACCCCACAGTCACCCGTCCCTCCTGGCCCCTGGGATGGCACAGCCGGCGGCGCAGAGCAGGCCCCCCAGATGTCCACGTTCCTGGGGGCCCTCCGGCACCAGCAAGGACCTCAGCCTTCAGCGCCTCCTTACTGGGAGAAGGAGCCCAAACCCACCCCAGGCACTAGCTCTGCGTTTCCGTTCCACCGGGGCTCGGCCACTGCACCTTCATCCTGAGCCCCCTGGCTCAACGCTGAAAGGCTTTCTCTAACCCACCAAAGGAACCTTTGCAAAGGCCCTGACCCCTGACCTGCCCTGACCCCTGACCCGCCCTGACAATCGACCAGCAGCAGACAAAGCAGAAAGAGGCAGAGGAAATGGATCTCTTGCTTACCCCAGGAGCCCTGGGGCAACTCCGCCTACAGGAAAACTGATCCTAAAACAAACCCTGCCCCACAAAAGTGGGAATGAAGGTCCCGGTGGCTACCTAGAAGTGAGGCAAATAATCCAGGGGGGACAGGCAGCGCTGTTGTAACTCAGGTGCTTTGTGCTTTGTCCCCACCTCAGAGCCCCCACCCCGTACCCCCTCACTTCCCCGCTCCCCTTGGCATCTGCCCCAGGGGTAAACAGGATGTCACCCCATCTTGCTCGGACCACCTTCTATTGAAAGCAGACAAACGAGTTTGAGGAAAGCACGCATGTTTGGGGCAGTGAAACCATTCCAGACAAGGCTGTAATTGTGGGTCCACGACGTCATGCATTTGTCCAACCCCAGAGAACTGCAAACTCTAGAGCGAGCCCTAATGCCAGCAATACACTTGTTGTAGAATTTGAGAGAGGTTCAATTATTTGCATATAGAAAGGCCAGGACTCAGTAATGATTTTGATAAGGAAAAATGGTTTATTGACAGCCGGAGGGACTCGGGAGCTTTCCGTTGAAAACCCGAGGCCCAAATAAGATTTTTGAGTCCCTTTTATTCAGAGAGGAAAGCCCAAATGGTTCTTTTGTTTCAGTTCTCAATAGGCTTGAATTAGCTTATATCTTCCACACCCTAGGTAAGCTATTAGCATGGACTTCATACATTCTAGATAAGCTTTTAGCACATTTGGTTTACATTTTCCCTGAATATTTAAAGTTTATAGAGTTTGCATTGATAAACTGTTTCCTGGGCCTGGAGTTGTTGCCATGGTCACCGAGGGCAGGACTGCAGCCTCTCATCATCCCACACCCACAAGTCAGGACAGACAGCTTTGGTTAAGGTTATCTCTGAAGAGACAAAGAGCCTCCCACCCATAGCCCACATCACACTTAGCTACTAAAAACACACCAGCCCTGGTTGTCAGTTGTAACCAAAGTCCCACACTATTGCAAGAGGTTAAGAATATGGGATACTGGGGGCAGGCGGGGCATGTACAGTAATCAGAAACTCTGTACTTTGGTGCAATTTTTCTGCAAACCTAAAACTGCTCTAAAAATAAAGTTGATGGTTTAAAAAAAGAAATAAAATGAAATGTGTAAGAAACAAAGATTAGTTTAGTTTTCACATAAAGGAAGAAAATAATGAGTAATGTAACCTGGCAGCCTACTGCCTCAGTCTCCCACTCCCGGGTTAAACAGCAACAAAGGAAACCAGCTTAAGCCAGTCCTACAGGCAATAAAAAGATGCCCAAGAAAGAGCTAAGTCAATACCAATTCATGCATCCAGTACCCATGTGCAATCTAAGCCCTCACTTGACATAGGTGTGCAATGGACACAACCAATCCAATGTCCACAGAGAAAATGTGGAATGGGTGTGGGAACGGTAGCCATGGGGGCTGCTGGGTGTGGGGAACGGGAGGAAGAGATGAGATGTGGAGGCGTTTTCGGGACGTGGAGTTGTCCTGGATAGTGCTTCACGGACAATTACGGGACACTGTAGATCCCCCCAGGGCCCACTGGATGGAACGTAAGAGAGTCTGGGCTATGATGTGGACCATTGACTATGGGGTGCAGTGATGCTCAGAGATGAACTTACCAGGTGCAATGGATGTATCACGATGATGGGAGAGAGTGTTGCTGTGGGGGGAGTGGGGGGCGGGGGCGGTGGGGTTGAATGGGACCTCATATATTTTTTTTAATGTAATTAAAAAATAAATAAATAAATATTAAAAAAAAAAAACCAATTCAGCACTAAATTCCATTCCTCATTTGACAAAGGGTAGCAGGTAAAAACTAAAGTGGTTGGAATGTGATGGGGGAAGCAATTAATCATAAACTTTTGCGCGGGAAAGATAGATCTTCTTGGATAGGCTGTAACTTCTGAAGTATCCAATCTATGGAGAAACAGAGGAAAGCCTTGCCTCCTAGGCTTAGGGGTATAAATTGTGTCATTTTTCTTTGTTCGGGGTGCCAGCCATGTTTTCTGGTTGTGCACCCCTTCTTGCAAGATTGAGAATAAATTCTTTTCTTCTCCACAATCGGGTGAGCCTTATTTTCTTCCAGAAGAAGATTTCTTTCTAACAGCTTTGGGGGCTTGTCCGGGATTCTGAGGCTTCAGAGAGTGGACCCCTGGGTTGGGCGACAGGGAGGTGCGCCCCGCTGTTTAAGCGATCTTGGACTCCACCGACGGGGGCTTCTCCTCTGGCAGCAGGAGGCCCGAGAACAGATGCTTAGATGTGCTGATTGTGGACGAGAAAAAGGGAAGGGAAAATCTGCCTCTTGTTGACCAGGTGACTCCATGCATGGACCAAGGTAAGAACAAAGGCTATTAAGTATTACCTTGGTGGTCGGGAATTCTGATGCGTCTGAGGTTCACTGTGTGTGCATGAGATGTGTGACATACAGTGTGAAGTGAGTGCAGAGTCCCAATTCACATTTCCCCTCTCCCGTGAGGGAAAGGGCCGGATACAGACAAAGAAAAGATTCAAAAGAAAGAGACCCAGACAAGATTCAGAATGGGAAATAGAGGCAGTCAGTCGACTGGGAAAAAGGGGAAGGGAGTATCTGTAGGATCCCCCAGAGACATTCCAGATAGTCCACTAGGGAGGATGCTAAAGCATTGGACCGATAGTAATTGGACCAAGGGAAAAGACAAGCAGAAAATGACTAAATACTGCTATTGTATCTGGACCAAGGAAAGTATTTACTGCCTGACATATTCTGGCCAAAATACCGGGCAGATGAGGATTGGCTTTGTGCTAAGCTTATACTGTATTGATGTGGGCTATGGGTGGCAGGCTCTTTGTCTCTTCAGAGATAATCTAAACTATCTGTGATTTGTGGGTGTGGGATGATGAAAGGTTGCAGTCCTGCCCTTGGTGAGCAGGGGACAGTTTAACAATGCAAGGTCTATAAACTTTAAGTATTCAGGGGAAATGCAAAGCAAATATGCTAAAAGCTTATCAATGCCTGAGGTCCATGCTAAAAGCTTACTAAGATGTGGAAATATATGCTAATTCAAGCCTATTGAGAACTGAAACAAAAGGACCATTTGGCCTTTCCTCTCTGTATAAAAGGGACTCAAAAATCTTGTTCGGGGCTCGGGATTCAAACAGAAAGTTCCTGAGTCTGGCCGGCCATCAGTAAACCATTTTTCCTTCTCAAAATCATTCCTGAGTCTTGGCCTCTCTATACTCAAGTAATTGAACTTCTCTCAAATTCTACAACAGTATGTTAATGGAAAAACACCCTTCTCCAAAGAAGAGTCTGACTACGCCATGTGCTGGTTAAAGAGAAAGGGGGCCACTCTCTATCCTATGAAAGCTGAGCATCCAGACCCCAAGACTAAGCTTGCAGAAACTAAGGCTGCAGAAACTAAAGCTGTAGAAACTAAGGCTGCAGAAACTAAACCCTGGGGCTCCCTGTCTACTTTCCCTCCTCCTTATGTTCCCTCTCCCCTCCCAGGAGAAGGGCCATTAGACTTGGAGGGCCCAATAGAACCCATTGTAAGCCCTGGGGAACCAGAGAATCAAGCAGAGCCAACAGCTTCACGGGTTACAACCCACCAACAGCTGAGGAAAGAATTGGAACAGTGTGAGAAAGATATACAAAATTTTCCATTTCCCAGAGCATCTGAGGAAAAGAGAGTGAAAGAACAAAACTCCATTGAGCCTTTGTATCCCCTGAGAGAAGTACCAATGGGGCCAGGGGAGATTGGCTATGTAAATGCCCCAGTGACGAGTACTGAAGTAAGGAACCTCAAAAAGGAGATGAAATCACTAGTGGAAGATCCAGCAGGGCTGGCTGAACAAGTAGATCAATTCCTAGGTCCTAGCTTATATACCTGGCCTGAACTTATGTCCATACTGAATATCCTCTTTACGGGAGAAGAGGAACGGTGCGGAGGGCAGCTATGAAGGAGTGGTAAAGGCAGCATCCCCCGGGACAGGGGGTAATGGCAGCAGAACAGGAGTTCCCAAATACAGACCCTAATTGGGATAATAATGACCTGGGGGACAGAGCACAGATGAAAGATCTTAGAGACCTCATTATACAGGGGATCAAATTGGCTGTACCCAAATCTCACAACTTGAATAAGGCCTTTGAAGTAGCCCAGGAGAGGGATGAAACTCCCTCTGCTTACCTGCAATGATTGAGAGACCAAGTGAGGAAATACTCAGGGATGGACCCTGATGATCCTGTGGCTCAGGGAATGTTAAAAGTCAGCTATGTGAAAGGGTCTTGGCCTGACATTCAGAAGAAGATTCAGAAAATAGAAGGATGGATGGATAAGCCATTGGAAGAGTTATTGAGAGAGTCCCAGAAAGTGTTTGTAAGGAGAGAGGAGGAAAAGCAGAAACAGAAAGCAAAGGTTAAAATTAGCACAGTTGATCAAAAGGTTAGGAAAGGACTCGAGAGGAATCAGGGAGGGGACAGGCAGAGGCAAGATAAAGATGCAAAATGGGCCTATTTAGATAAGGGGACTAGGAGAAGGCAAGGATCTGCAGGGTGCTATCACTGTGGGAGGCCTGGTCCTTTCAAAAGGGAATGCCCAAGTTTAAAGAAAGAGAGTCAGGTAATTCCCCTCGTGAATTTTGAGGATTAGGGGGGTCTGAGGCTCCTTACTTCTAAAGCCCACTGGGAGCCTTTAGTAATTCTAAGAGTGGGCCCATATCAGGAAGAAATTGCATTTCTAGTGGACACTGGCGCAGCCAGATCCTCCGTGACTCATCCCCCCAGAGGAACCAAATTCTCTGGAAGTTCCCTTACAGTCTCAGGGGTAAAAGGAGAAAGATTCAAGGTCCCCATTCTTTCTCCCACTAATATTTGTTGGGCAGACAATCGAATTGTAAGCCTTTTGTTGTACATCCCAGAAGCTGGGACTAACTTGTTGGGAAGGGACTTAATAGTATTCACGGGTCTGGATTTGGAAGTAAGGGATGGGCAGATAGAAGTAGTCTTAGCCACGCTCACTGAAGAAGATGAAAAGGATATCAGAGGGAAGTGTGGGTGAGAGAAGGGAATAGAGGGGGTTTGCAGGTATGCCTTATTAAAATCAAATTGAAAAAGAAAGGGGAAATTATTTGTCAAAGACAATATCCCATTCCCCTTAAGGGGAGGCAGGGGCTTCAACCCATCATCGAAGGCCTCCTTGGGGATGGACTCTTGGAGCCCTGCATGTCCCCCTTCAATTCTACCTTGCCTGTTCAGAAATCAGATGGAAGTTGGAGGTTGGTATAGGATCTAAGGGCCATTAATCAGCTCATTCAGGTTCGACACCCAGTAGTCCCAAATCCATACACTCTCCTTAGTAAGATCCCCTGCCATCATAAATGGTTTAGTGTAGTATATTTAAAGGATGCCTTTTGGGCCTGTCCCCTTGACCCAGAGTGTAGAGACTTGTTTGCCTTTGGGTGGGAGGATCCCTCTACAGGAAGAAAACAGCAGTATAGGTGAACAGTTTTACCCCAAGGCATCAGAGAATCCCCCAACCTCTTTGGGCAAGAACTGGAGAAAGTATTGGAGAAATTTGCAGTCCCACCTGAAATTTCCCTTTTACAATATGTAGATGATATGCTATTATTAGGTGAAGAAAGGCAGATAGTGGTCCGAACTACAAAGAGCTTATTGAATTTCCTGGGGAATCAAGGGCTAAGAGTGTCAAAAAGTAAGCTACAATTTGTAGAAAAGGAAGTCAAATACCTGGGTCATCTCATTAGTGAGGGAAGGAGGAAGATAAATCCAGAAAGAATTCAGGCCATTACTGAATTACCTCTTCCCCAGACAAAAAGAGAACTAACAAGACTTTTGGGATTGGTGGGATATTGTAGATTATGGATAGATTCTTTTTTTTTTTTTTTAAATTATTATTATTTATTTATTTAATTTCCCCCTCTCCCCTGGTTGTCTGTTCTTGGTGTCTATTTGTTGCGTCTTGTTTCTTTGTCTGCTTTTGTTTCTTTGTCCGCTTCTGTTGTCGTCAGCGGCACGGGAAGTGTGGGTGGCGCCATTCCTGGGCAGGCTGCACTTTCTTTTCACGCTGGGCGGCTTTCCTCACGGGCGCACTCCTTGCGCATGGGGGCTCCCCCACGCGGGGGACACCCTTGCGTGGCAAGACACTCCTTGCGCACATCAGCACTGCGCATGGCCAGCTCCACATGGGTCAAGGAGGCCCGGGGTTTGAACCGCGGACCTCCCATATGGTAGACGGACGCCCTAACCGCTGGGCCAAAGTCCGTTTCCCATGGATAGATTCTTATGCATCCCTAACCAAAGGGTTATATCAAAAACTGTCGGAGGAGGAGCCTGACAAGTTAGAATGGAAGGAGGAGGAAGTAAAGGCCTTAGAGGGGCTCAAAAGGGCATAGGTGCAAGCCCCCGTTCTAGCCCTTCCCTCCCTCAAGAAACCTTTCCACCTGTTTGTGACAGTAGGTAAGGGGACAGCCTTGGGGGTCCTAACCCAGATCTGGGGAGGGCAAAGGAAGCCTGTGGCCTTCCTTTCCAGAATCCTGGACCCTGTCTCCAGGGGATGGCCAGGGTGTGTTGAGGCCGTGGCAGCAACTGCTCTCTTAGTAGAAGAAAGCAGGAAACTGACCTTTGGAGGGGCCTTAGTTGTTAGCACCCCTCATCAGGTCAGGACTATTTTGTCTCAAAAAGCAGGAAGGTGGTTAGCAGATTCCCAAATTCTGAAATATGAGGCTATTCTAATGGAAAAAGATGATTTAATACTGACAATTGATCATAGTCTGAACCCAGCTTCTTTCCTTTGGAAAGGTCCCAACCAGGTAGAAACTCCTGAACATGATTGTCTAGACGTAACTGAATACCAAACCCGAGTCCGGCCTGACCTAGGGGATCTTCCCTTACATTCGGAGGAAAAATTATTTATAGATGGGTCTTCTAGAATCCTGGAAGGAAAAAGGCATAACGGCTATGCTGTTGTTGATGGACTAACTTGTGAGGTGAAAGAAGCTGGCCAACTGCCCAATGATTGGTCAGCTCAAACTTGTGAGCTGTGTGCATTAAATCAAGCCCTTAAATTGTTAGAGGAAGAAGATGGTACAGTCTACACAGATTCTAAATATGCCTTTGGCGTGTTCCACATCTTTGGAAAATTTTGGGAAGAAAGGGGATTGATCAATAACAGAGGGAAGAAATTAGTCCATGCAGAACTGGTAATACAAGTGTTAGCCAGTCTGCTCTTACCAAGGGAATTATCTGTGGTACATATAAATGGGCATCAGAAGTGTCAACTTTTGAAGCAAAAGGCCACAGATTGGCAGATGAAAAGGCCAAAGAGGCTTCCCTCTGTTCCCCTCTGGAACTAATGGTCCTGATACCCTCCATCCCCAAAGAAATTGGAATCCCTGTATTCTCTGAAAAGGAAGTAAAAGAACTAGAACAACTGGGGGAACCTTAGATAGCCAAGGGAAGTGGCTCCTCCCAGATGGCTGGCAGATGTTGAATAAGCAAATAATGAGGGAAGTACTAGCGGTTTTGCACCAAGGGAGTCACTGGGGAGTGCAGGCCCTGTGTGACCTGGTCCTCAAGCATTTTGGGTGTATGGGCCTTTATACTATAGCCAAACAAATAAGTGAATGGTGCATAATCTGTCAGAAAGTTAATAAGAAAGTTTTAAGAAAGCAAGTGCCAGGGGGGAGGGAGCCTGGCCTCAGGCCATTCCAGAGCATTCAGGTTGATTATACTGAAATGCCCCCTGTAGGTCGATTAAAGTATGCTCTGGTTATTGTAGATCACCTGACAGGGTGGGTAGAAGCATACTCTCTTGCTTCAGCTACAGCATCAGGGACTTCAAAAATTATCCTTGAACAACTCATTCCCCGATACGGGTTAGTAGAAAACATAGATTCAGACAATGGTAGTCACTTTACATCCAGAGTGTTGCAAAATTTATTATGCAGGGTCTGGGTATCACATGGAACTCCCATACACCCTGGCACCCACCATCCTCTGGGAAAGTGAAAAGAATGAATCAAACCTTAAAAAATCATCTAAGTTGGTGTTAGAAACCAAGTTACCATGGGTTAAATGTTTACCTATAGCTCTGTTAAGAATCCGAACTGCCCCTAGGAGGGAACTGGGAATTTCTCTTTATGAAATGCTCTTTGGTCTGCCCTTCCCTGGGAAGTCTGGAGAACTCCCCTCATTTGAGTCAAAGGATCTCTTTCTTCAAAATGATATACTGGCATTGTCTTCTACTTTGTCATCCCTCAGACATTGGGGTTTGCTGGCTCAGACTCTGCCTCTTGAATTTGCAGTCCACCAACACCAACCTGGCAGCTGGGTCCTAATCAAGTCATGGAAAGAGTCCAAACTCCAACCGAGCTGGGAAGGACCTTATCAAGTCCTGCTGACAACTGAAACAGCAATCTGAATGGCAGAAAAAGGCTGGACTCACTACACTCGAGTAAAGGGACCAGTACCCAAACTGCATGATAAGTACCCAACAACTTTATCTGAGTCTTGGAAAATAATTTCAGCCCCAGATCCCTTAAAGATTACATTGAAAAAATAATAACTGGGGTGGGGGGGGGGAGGGGGCTGAGCTGTGTATTGTCCTTGTCAACCATGGCCCTAGTCCTATCAGAACACCAAAGGAGAAATTCAGATCTTAAGTTACAGGTGAAAATAATCTTACTAGCCATGATGTTTCAAACCCTAGAAGCAACTAGCCCCATCAAATTAGTTATAAATGTGACTGAAGGTCTGGAGTCCCAGACGGTGCAGTTTGACACCTGCCAAGTAATAGACTGTGGGAATTTAGAGCACCAGTGATGGCTGAGTAGGGAAAATGAACACCTGTGCCCACAGCCAGTGGGGAATGGTTACAGTCAAGCCCCCCCCCCTGCCCCTCCTGGGATGATGTATAGTGGACTACCCAGTATAAGGGATGGACTGTGAATATGGGATGGGTCTCACCAAGTTCAAGGCCATTAAAGGGTAAGATAACCTTTTATAAAGGTAATACCCTGCCAGACTGCAAAAGTCTTCAGTCCAATCCAGTAGTAATAACTATTAAGGAAGAAGACAACTTAGAAACTAGAAGCAGCTGCAGGGACCAAGTGGTGGATAGTGTCTATGGAATGGGAGCAGACGTTACAGGTAAAGATCCTCTGGGGAGGTTCTGTATCCGAGTCCTTCCTCCCCCTGTAGATATGACATTGACAATGCCCTCTCCAGCCAACCCTTCAGAAACACCACAGGAAAACCCAACAAAGTCCAGTTCTCCAATTCAAAATGATCCCAAAGCAGTTAGGACACTTAACGCAGAAGATTTAAAGCAAACTATAGAAATAGAGACAGGATATGGGGACACAAATGCCTGGGTAGAATGGATCAAATATACAGTCCAGAGTCTAAACAAAAGCAACTGTTATGCTTGTGCAACAGGCCGCCCCACAGCTCATATTGTGCCCTTTCTGCTCAGTATGGAAAAGTATGAAAAGGAGTTTTAAGTGTATGATACTCCTCTTTCAAAATGCTTCTCCTGGTGAAAATTGTAGTACGTTGTCCTCTCTCTTCCCACCAGTCAGAAATAAGAACATCAAGGCCATACCTGCCTCCCGTCTGGGCCCAGGGAATTACTCTGCTTGTCTCTCTAGACAGGGGGAAGGATTCCAGGACCTTGGAACTATGGCCTCGTGTACACAAGTGTGGAATGTGAGCAGTGATCGTACTGACAATTTCTCCAGTTTGGTCAGACCTCGAGCAGACCTGTGGTGGTGCTGTGGAAAAGGTGTTCTCCGACCAATGCTGACTGAGAGGTGGGGCGGAACCTGTGCTCTGGTCCAACTGGCTATCCCATTCACCTTGGCATTTGAAAAAGAAGCGCGAATATCATCCCAGGGAGGGAGAGAGAAAAGAAGTTTACTTGGTTCTCTTGATGAGTGGATCTATTTAGATAATATAGGAGTTCCCCGAGGAGTCCCAGATGAGTTGAAGGCTAGAAATCAGGTAGCAGCTGGGTTTGAGTCATTCTTGTTCTGGTGGGTCACCATTAATAAAAATGTAGACTGGATTAATTATATCTATTATAATCAACAGAGATTTATTAATTACACCAGGAATGCAGTTAAAGGAATTGCAGGACAATTAGATGCTACTAGCAGAATGGCATGGGAAAATAGCATGGCCTTAGCTATAATGCAAGCTGAGAAAGGGGGAGTCTGTGTTATGATTGGAGGTAGTTGCTGTACATTCATCCCCAAAACACTGCCACTGACGGAACTATCACTAAAGCTTTACAAGGTCTAACAGCCCTAACTGAAGAATTAGCAGAGAATTCTGGCATTAGCAATTCACTCACAAGATAGCTTGAAAATTGGTTTGGAAAATGGAAAGGGGTTGCACTGTCCATCTTAACTTCCCTCATTATCTCAGCTGGGGTGCTTACCACAGTCGGATGCTGTATCATTCCATGTGCCCGCAGGCTAGTTCAAAGACTCATTGAAACTGCCCTAACCAAACAAATGCCCATACAGTGTAGGCAAAACAATCTGTACCCCCTTAAAGAAGGAGATTCTTATGATGAAGAGTGTGAGATAGCACTTAGAAAATTTGAAGAACGGAAATGTGAAAACTAAAAAGAATTTAAAAGAAAGAGGGGCAATTGTAAGAAACAAAGATTGGTTTAGTTTTCACATAAAGGAAGAAAATAATGAGTAATGTAACCTGGCAGCCTACTGCCTCAGTCTCCCACTCCCGGGTTAAACAGCAACAAAGGAAACCAGCTTAAGCCAGTCCTATAGGCAATAAAAAGATGCCCAAGAAAGAGCTAAGTCAATACCAATTCAGCACTAAGTTCCACTCCTTATTTGACAAAGGGGAGCAGGTAAAAACTAAAGTGGTTGGAATGTGATGGGGGAAGCAGTTAATCACCAACTTTTGAACGGGAAAGTTAGATCTTCTCGGATAGGCTGTAACCTCTGAAGTATCCAGCCTACGGAGAAACAGAGGAAGGGCTTGCATGCTGGGCTTAGGGGTATAAATTACGTCATTTTTCTTTGTTTGGGGCGCCAGCCATGTTTTCTGGTTGTGCGCCCCTTCTTGCAAGATTGAGAATAAATTCTTTTCTTCTCCACAATCGGGTGAGCCTTATTTTCTTCCAGAAGAAGATTTCTTTCTAACAAATGGAAATAAAATCAATAAAGGAATAAATAAAATAACCAAACAGTGTACATAGAAGAGCCAAAGTAAATCCTCCCCTCAACCCCTTCCCCAGAGGAAGCTCCTGGGAGCCGTCCAGTGTGTGCCTTTCTAGTTGCTCTCTGGATGCCCACACACAAGCCTGCACACACAGTTGGGTTTGTAGTGGAAGCAGGGAGGATTCAGTGAAGGCTAGGACTCAGGAATCTCTGAGAAGGAAGATTTATTAAGACCGGCCGGGCACGGCGGACTCCTGTTCAAAAAGCTGAGCCCTGAGTAAAGGTTTTAGGTTATTTTTCTACAGGAGACATACATGGTGGGGCCAGGAGAGGTTTAGGGGTCAAAAAGACTTTCTTTGTAGTTTTTTAGGGGTTAGCCATTTGTTTGAATACCAGCTAAGCTTGAATTAGCATATTGCCCACATTCCAGCTAAGCTTGAACTTGAATTAACATACGGCCCACATTCCGTCTGAGTGTAACTTTGAATACACATTCAGCCTACATCCTTTCTGAATATTCAAAACCTATAGGGTCTATATTACTTAATTAGCTTTCTAGAAACTAGGCACACTTGGATACAGAATTAGGTAAGTTTGAATTCATGCACAGGCTATATTAGGTTCACGCCACACACATGGCTTGGAGGGTGGATGCTTTCTACTTAGTGTATCACGGACACCTTTCCATGTTGTACACACACCACCGAGGTACCACGCTCTTTTAAGTGCTGAAATACGTTCCATTTCATGTGTGTACCACATGAATTTCTTTTTAAATTAGGTGTTTTGTTGTTGTTGTTATTGTCAATTATAGAAGCAATGCACACAAGTGATCGAATGAAACTGAATCAGAAGACTATGAAGCCCACCTCCCTCAGCAACCAGCCTCAGTCCTCAGAGGCACCCACTGTTGACAGTCTCTGGTGGCTTCCATTATTGCTCTAAAGACTGTTACTCCTCTATTTCTTGATTCAACCAGAGACATCAGAGAATGATGATGAAATAGCACAAGCTGTGTTTCCCTATCTATTCTCCACATTGGTGTCCTGGTCTCAGTCATCTCCACAACTCAGAACACTACCTTGCTGATTTCTGTCTTCAGCCTGACTTCTCCCAACTCAAAGACTTGTAACTCCAAGTCCCATCTCACCATCTCCACCTGGATGTCCAATAGGCACCTCCAACCTGCCTGTCCAAAGTTGAATTATTATATCAATTTCTGCCCCGCCTCCATCCTCCAGTTTCATTCTGCTCCAAGCCTTCTTCCATCTCAGTAAAAGCCATCACCATCCTCCAGTGGCTCACATCGGAGTCTGCCTGTAACTCCAATCTGTCGGTAACTTCTTGTTGACTTTTTCTCCAAAACTGTCCTAGGTCCAACCACCACTCACCATTTCCTCTGCTACAATCCTAGTCCAAGGCAGCAGGCTCTTTCTCCTCAGCTGTCACATCGGGCTCCCCCCTCCAGTCCCATTCCCTGGACTCCAGGGAATCATTCTAAAGGTAAACTCTATTACACGTCCATCCTTAAAGCCATGCTATGGCTTCCCATTAGAACCAGAATAAAATTCAAACTACTTACTATGATCCACAAAGCTCCATAGGATCAGAAGGTGAGTCCTTCAGGAAGCAAGCTCTGAGATGGAGTAGTAGCTGTGGAACAGAAGGGGCAAGAAGCCGAGCTTGGCAGGGAGAGCCTCAGATTTCCCGTCTGTGGAACCCACTGGACAGAGATGACCAGGCTCTAGTACCCCGAGCCTGCTCAGCCATTGGCTTGGGACTGCCCAGAAAAAGAATGGCCTCAGCTCAAAAGCTGGAGGCTTTAAGCAAACTGCACACTTTGCAGCAGGTTCCTTCTGGAAGGGAGGCCCAAGGGGTACACATCTGGGTCTCATCCTTATCTTGTACTCCTGTTACCAGATTTTATCTAGGTTCTTGGCTATGCTGCAGAAATGAATTTCAAGAGCATGCCAGGTGAGTTAGGCCAGTAATTTATTCAGGTAGGGAGGGAAGAGAAATGGGAGAAAATAACAAGCAGGGGCCCCAGGTAGAGAGGAAGGGGGTGAAAAGGGATAAAGTGGGCTGATTTACAGACGACAATTCCCCATTACAGGTTATAAATGCCCAGGTTTTACTTGCGTGGAAAATGGTGAGAGCAACACGCAGAGGGCAGGAATGGGTCCCAAGCCAAGAGAGCAGAAAAAGCTAGGAGCTCAGGCCTGGGGGCTGCCTTTTAAACTGTTAATTATTCCACCCCTTTGCTAATGGCAGGGGAGGGGTTCCAGCTGTTTGCTGTTTTGTTTTGTTTTGTTTTGTTTTTAAGATTTATTTATTTATTTAATTGCCCCCACCACCCCGGTTGTCTGTTCTCTCTGTCTATTTGCTGCGTCTTCTTTCTTTGTCCGCTTCTGTTGTCGTCAGCGGCACAGGAAGTGTGGGCGGCGCCATTCCTGGGCAGGCTGCACTTTCTTTCGCGCTGGGCGGTTCTCGGTATGGGGCGCACTCCTTGCGTGTGGGGCTCCCCTATGCGGGGGACACCCTGCCGGTGGGGCTCCCCTACGCGGGGGACACCCCTGCGTGGCAGGGCACTCCTTGCGCACATCAGCACTGCACATGGGCCAGCTCCACACGGGTCAAGGAGGCCCGGGGTTTGAACCACGGACCTCCCATGTGGTAGACGGACGCCCTAACCACCGGGCCAAGTCCGTTTCCCTGTTTGCTGTTTTGATTGATTACCCCACCCATCAATTCCCCATGAGGGCCCAATGATAAGGTCCTTGGAGAATATCCCGGGCTTCTCCTGGCTTCCAGAAGAAGTCTTTGTTCTGGATGGCAGGATCTTGGGGGTGGAGGTCTTCCAGCAGCCATCTTGGGGGTTACTGATGTCCACATGGACTTCTTGCCAGGTTCCAGATCCATCTATTGGTTCTCTATCTTACTAGCCTGCTTCACTCCTCTCCTACTCCTTCACTTTGACCCAGCCACACTGGCCTTCCTTCAGTCCCGTGAGGATGTCAAAATTAGAAGGAAAGCGGATGTGGCTCAACTGATAGAGCATCTCCCTACCATATAGGAGGTCCTGGGTTTGAACCCTGGCCTGTGTGGTGAGCTGGCCCATGAACAGCACTGCCACGTGCAAGGAGTGCCATGCCACGCAGGGGTGCCCCCCGCTTAGGGGTGCCCCCCACTTAGGGGTGCCCCATGCACAAGGAGTGCACCCCGTAAGGAGAGCCACCCCATGCAAAAAAAGCGCAGCCCACCCAGGAAGGGCACACACAGAGAGCTGATACAGCAAGATAATGCAACAGAAAAGAGACACAGATTCCCAGTGTTGCCTGATGAGAATGCAAGTGGACACAGAGAGCAGACAATGGGGGGGGTAGGGAGAGAAATAAATAAAAATAAGTCTTTAAAAACATTAGAAGATAACAGGAAATGAGTTCAAGTTGGAGGAGGTGGGGGAGAAGATGCTGAGGAGCCTTGTAAATCATAGTCAAGCATTTGACTTTCCCTCTGAGAGATTTGAGCAGAGGAGGACCAAGCTCTGAAGAGTCCACTGACGACTCTGGCCACTGTGTTGAGGACAGGCTATAAGGGGCAAGGGCAGAAGCAGTGTCAGCACTTAGCAAAGGATTGTGGGAACAGACCAGAGGAGACCAAACCTCCACGCATAGCAAAGGAAATGGTGAGAAGCATTTGGAGGAATGTTTGGAGCCCAGATACATTTAACGGGTAGAGCCAACAGGAGTTGCTGATGAATTGGATGGGGGGGGGGTCAGCAAAAAGGGAGTCAAACTTTACCCCAAGGGTTTAACCCTGAGCAGTTGGAAGATTGGAGCTGTCACTTCCTAAAGATGGTGGCAGGAGCAGGTTTGGGAGACAAGGTCAGGAGTCTGGTTTTGGATTTGATAAATGTCTTAGTGTGGGCTCCCCAAACACAGCACAGTCACAAGGACTTGGGGATGATTCCAAGTGAGCAGAAGGAAGAAAGCAGGGAGAGGGAGACAAGTTTCAAATAATAATTCTGTGCCATGCCTCATTTCTCCTTGAAAATATAAATACGCTCAGACACACCCACATAGATTCATGTTTTGTCTTTTCTTACTAAAAAGGTAGCATCCCGCAAACCATCCTGCACCTTGCTTTGTCCCTCCATGCTTGCGCTCACTTTTTTTTTAAGATTTATTTTTATTTATTTCTCTCCCTTCCCCTCCATTGTGTACTCTCTGTGTCCATTCACTGTGTGTTTTCCTTTGTCCACTTGTATTCTTATCAGCAGCACCTGGAATCTGTTTCTGTTTTTTGAGCATCTTCCTGTGTCAGCTCTCCATGTGGGCAGCACCACTCCTGGGCAGGCTGCACTTTTTTCACATGGGGCAGCTCTCCTTGAGGGACGCGCTCCTTGCGCATGGGGCTCCCCTACGTGGGGGACACCCCTGTGTGGCAGGGCACTCCTTGCGCATGTCAGCACTGTGCATGGGCCAGCTCACCACACAGGTCAGGAGGCCCTGGATTTGAACCCTGGACCTCCCATGTGGTAGGTGGACGCCCTATCAGTTGAGCCAAATCTGCTTCCCTCGTGCTCAGTTCTAGTACCCATTAGATGGCCATGGGTGACAGCAAGGTGGCTGCTGGACATGTGGCAGGAGCTTGGGGGAGAGGCCACTCTGGAGATAGAGATTTGGGAGTCAGTGAGACCCCCAAGGGACCGAGTGTACCCAGAAGAGAGAAGGGCTCCCAGGACAAGAGCAGACCTCCAGGTCACACCATTGGCATGACTATAGAGGTTTTAAAGTTTTGTTCCAGAAAGTTTCAAACATACGTAAAAGTAGAGATGATGGTTTAAGGATCTCTCTTAGGCCCATCATTCAGCTGCTACCTAATCATCTTTTTTTTCCTTTCTGGGCTATTTTAAAGCAAATCTCATGAACTGTGTCATTTCACCCTTAAAGTCTTCATTATGTGTTGTAACTGACAAGGTCTTAAAAAAATGTTAACTACCATATTAGCTTCTTATGGCTGTTGCAACAAATCACCACTAATTCAGTGGCTTAAAAGCACACAAATTTATATTATCTGACAGTTCTGGAGATGAAGAGTCCAAACACGGGTCTAAAATCAAGGTGTGGGCCAGGCTGTGTCCCCTCTGGAGACTCTAGGGGAGAATCCGCTCCTTTGCCTTGTGCAGCTTCTAGAGGCCACATTCCTCACTCCCACCTCACCACCACCTCCGCTTCTGTCTTCGGCCCCTCTCCTCCTGACTCAGCCCTCCTGCCTCTGTCTTCTAAGGGAGGTTCTTTGAGATGACATTGGGCCCCCTCGACAATCCAGGATGATGTCCCCATGGCAAGATCCTTAACAGATCACCTGGGAGTCCCTTTTGCCAGGTAAGGTCACATATTCACAGGGTCTGGCTTAGGACATGGGCATTTTAGGGAAGTATTACTCAGTCTGCCATAACCACCAGACCACACTCACAATTAACAGAATTTCCAGCTATTCCTTAAAATCAGTTAATGCTGGGAAACGGATGTGGCTCAACCAATTGGGCTTCCATCTACCATACAGGAGGCCCAGGGTTCAATACTCGGCCTCCTGGCCTGTGTGATGAGCTGGCCCACAAGCAGTGCTGCCGCATGCAAGGAGTGCTGTGCCATGCAGGGGTGCCCCCCCATGTAGGGGTTCCCCATGCACAAGGAGTGTGCCCTGCAAGGAGAGCCACCCCACACAATAAAACATAGCCCGCCCAGGAGTGGCGCCGCACACATGGAGAGCTGATGCAGCAAGATGACACAACAGAAAGAGACACGGATTTCCAGTGCCACTACAAGAATGCAGGCGGACACAGAAGAACACGAAGCAAATGGACACAGAGAGGAGACAACTGGTGGGGGGGAGGGGAGAAAAAAAATTTTTTTTAATTAAATAAAATCAGTAATGGGGAAGACCTTTGTTGCATTCCTGACTTAAAAGGATGGTTTCTCAGTTTAAGTAATTTCCCTTCTATTCCTAGCTTGCTGAGAATTCTTACCATAAATGATTGTTGACTTTTCTCATATGCTTTGTCCATGTCTATTAGGGTGATCATATGGATTTCTCCCTTCAGTCATATCTGTTCTAGAATATTCTCAGCCATTATCTTTTTAAACATCATTCCTCTCCATTCTCTTTGTCTTCTTGCTCTGGAACTCCAATTAAACTCAGGTTAGGGAAGCAGATGTGGCTCAAGCGGTTGGGCTTCTGCCTACCACATGGGAGGTCCCGGGTTCAGTTCCCAGTGCCTCCCAGAGAAGGCAAGCTTGTGTAGCAGGCAGGCACAGCAAGCTGACACAACAAGATGATGCAACAGAAGAGACACAAAGAGGAAAGACAATGAGAGTCACAACAAACCAGGGAGCTGAGGTGGCTCAGGTTATTGAGCGCCTCTCTTCCACATGGGAGGTCCCAGGTTCAGTTCCTGGTGCCTCCTAAACAGAAGACAAGTAGACACAGAGAGTACACAGCAAATGGACACAGAGAGCAGACAGTGACTGCAAACAATGCAGGGAGGATAAATAAATAAATCTTTAAAAACAAACAAAACTCAGGTTAGACTTTGTATTCAATCCTCCATGTTTCTCATCCTCTCACACTTGCCTTTTTTTGTCTCTCTGCGCTGTAGTCTAGCTTTTTCCACTCAGTCTTTCTGGTAACCAATTCTGTCTTCAACTGTGTCTAATAACTTGCTATTTAACCCATCTGTTTTCATTTCTAAAGGTTATATTCATTTCTACAGGTTGATACAAAAATTCACCGTATTAGTCAGCCGAAAGGGTGCTAAATGCAAAATACCAGAAATCTGTTGGCTTTTATAAAAGGGTATTTATTTGGGGTAGAAGCTTACATTTACCAGGCCATAAAGTGTTAGTTACTTCCCTCACCAAAGTCTGTTGCCACATGTTGGAGCAAGATGGCTGCTGAAGACGGTTCAGCCATCTTCTTCCCCTTAAGGCTCTGGTCCCAGCTTCTTCTAATCTCAGCTGCAGGCTGGGATAAGCCTCTTCTCTCTCCTGGGGCTTGTCTCTCTCCAGGCTCAGCTGCTCTGGTCTCTCCACAAGGTCAGCTGTAGACTCTCAGGCTCTCTCTTCCCAGGGCCTCTGCCCTGTCTATGGGGCCATCTCTACTCTGTGTTCTCCTGTGTACTTACTTCCTGCACCTCCAGCATCAAAAACTCCAACTGTCTCCTCTGCCATGTCGTTTTCATAATTTAATCAGCAAAAGTGAAACCTCTGAATCCAGTACAATCTAATATGCCCAGAGGAACAGATCAGTTTATAAACATAATCCAATATCTATCTTTGCAATTCATAAATACTAAACTGCTACAGTTGCCTATCATAAAATTCCATTTATATGAACTATCTCAAATGGGTAAATCCTTAGAAACAAAAAGGAGATTAGGGGTTGCCAGCAGCTGAGGGGAGAGTGGACTAGGGGGTGACAGCTTAGTGGGTATGGAGGTGATATTGGGGGTGATAAAAATGTTCTGGAATTAGATAGTGGTAATGGTTACACAACATTGTGAATGCACTAGAAGCCAAGAAATTGTACACTTTAAAATGCTTAGAGATTTAATCCTTAGGAATTAGGATTGGTGTGAGAGGAGTGGGGTGGGGAGGTGCGGGGAACACAGGAACCTCTTATGTTTTTTGATGTAACATTTTTTGAGATGTATATATCTTCAAAAAAACACAATTTACAAAAATAATGGGGGTGGGGGTGGGAAGTGGGTTATATGGGAACCTCTTATGTTTTTTAATGTAACATTCTTTGTGCTATTAACTTTAATTTTTAAAAATTTAAAAAAGAAATAAAAAACATTAAAATGGGCACACACAAAAAAAGAATCAATAATAGAGTGGTATAAGAAGTGTGGGGTTTTTCTTTTTGAAGTAACGAGTATGTTCTAAAATTGATGGTAGGAATGCAATGCAATGAATGTGCCACAATGATAAATGAGGTTGTTGATTTGGGAGGAGTGGGTGGGTTGGGGTGTGGGGTATATGGGAACCTCTTATATTTTTTAATGTAACATTTTTGTGATCTATGTATCTTTTTTTTTAAAAGGCAATTAAATTTAAAAATTTCAAAAAATAAAATAAAATGCTTAGGGAGGGAAGTGGATGTGGTTTAACCACTTGGGTGCCCACCTACCATGTGGGAGGTCCCAGGTTCAGGTTCCAGTGCCCCCTAAAAGAAGATGAGCAGATGCTGCCTCCTGCTGCAACAGAGCTAGATGCTGCCACAAGAAAGCTAGGCGCTCTCCTGTTACTTTTACCGGGACTTTAGTTGGTGCTGGGTTTTAATGTATACCCAGGGAACCTGAATCTCTGAACTGACCACGTGATAGCCAGGCCCTGAGCCTCAACAGACTTCAGCTCCTATACTCTGGTTTATTGGACTTACCCCACTCAGCTAACATGGAATTGAAGAATGTCAACCACCACACCATGGAGCCAAGAGTGCCTACAACTGAAAGCAGGAAGATTGCATCCAGCATCCACGTGGAATCTAAGCCCCCTCTTGATACAGATGTGGAGTGGACACAACCATTCCAAGGTCCACAGGATGGAGGAATAGAGTATGGATTAGAGTGGACTTACTGATATTCTATTCATGAACTATTGTGATTAGTAATTGAAGAAAATGTGGCATTGGTGTGGAGAAAGTGGCCATGGTGGCTGCTGGGGGTAGGGAGTGGGAGAAAGAGATGTGATGTGGGGGCATTTTCGGGGGTTGGAGTTGTCCTGGGTGGTGCTGCAGGGACAGTTACTGGACATGGTATGTCCTTCCACGGCCCACTGGGTGGACTGTGGGAGAGTGTGGGCTATGACATGGACCACTGACCATGAGGTGCAACGGTGCTCAGAGATGTATTCACCAAATGCAATGAATGTCTCATGATGATGGAGGAGGTTGTTGTTACGGGGGGAGGGGTGGGGAGAGAGGGGTGGGGGGTATATGGGGACCTCATATTTTCTGAATGTAACATTAAAAAAAAATAATAAAGACAGAAAAAAAAAAGGGATGAGGATGTGAAAAAAAAAAAAAGAGAGAGCTAGGCGCTGCCACAACTGAGCTAGACTCTGCCCCTGCTGCAACAAGCAGAGGCCACAAGCCAGCAGACGCCGCAGCCCACGGGGAGCAGTTGTGGCTCAGGCCATTGGGCATTTGCCTCTCATGTGGGAGGTCCCAGGTTTGGCTCCTGGAGCCCTCTCCAAGAGGCAAGCAAACAATGAGCAGACACACAAGAGAACCATCTGGGGGAGGAGGGATAAATAAAGAAAAATAAGGTAAATTTTAAAAATAAATCTTTTTAAAGAAATGCTTAGGGAATGGATGTGGCTCAAGCAGTTGAGCTCCTATCTCCCACATGGGAGGTCCCAGATCCAGTTCCCAGGGCCTCCTAAAGAAAAAACAGACAATGAGCAGACAATGAGCAAACCAAAGAGCAGACAACGAGCACAAACAACAAGCAAAAAACAATAAGCAAAAAACAAACAAACAATGAGCAAACAGCCGAGAGGGTCATCTGGAGGGAGGAGGGGAAATGCTTAAAATGGTGAATTTTATGTTATGTGCATTTTAGCTCAATAAAAATAAAACCTTCCTGGTCACTTTTGGAAGTCTCGTCTTTTTTGCTTCCTCCCCCAACTTTTTCTTTTATTTCTTAAGCATTTCATATATAGTTTTTTTTTAATTCTCTGTATCTGATCACTCCAATATTTGAAACCCCTTAGGTGGTCTACGTCTTGTTCAGAGTTCCTGCTTATTCTCTCATGATGGCTTGTTTCCTTGTGATCTGGTAAAGGCTTGTCATGAGTTTAAATTTAGTTGAACTATGTGAAATCCTGAGCGCTAAACTGAGGACGCTTTCCTCTAGAGAGGAGTAACTGGGACACAGTCAGTTAGCTACAAAGGGAAAATGACAAAACAGTGAAGGAAATATAATAAAATGTCAAATGGTCTGACACTGTGGAAGCAATAAGTGCCCCAGAAGATGAGAGAGATCTGATGAAAGAAATGGCGTTTGCTGATAGATAAGAATCTGTTAAGTAGGTAAGAAGACTATCTTTAGAAAAAAGTTTTTCTCACAGTCACGGGATCACAGGCATGTTACCAAATACAACCTCTTTGGAATCCCTGCTAAATTAGCCTGGAAAAGAACTTAGAGTAGCTCCAGATCTCCACCTAGGAAGGGCTTAGAGAAGCAACTAAATTGGAAGAGACGTAGACTTGTCTTAAAAGCACATTTGTAGAAAACAAAACTAGAAAAAGAGCGTTCGTGGATTATTTTTACCTAGATCATGTTTTGGAGGATGTCACGGGGGAGATGCTGGTGGAGGTTACAGGGGAGCTAACGGCCCTCTTGGTGCCACACTGAAGGTACGTCTGCAAGCTGCCGAGAAACCGCACCTCTCCTCTCCTTCCTACTCAGCTGCCCATCCTGCGAAGAGTGGGAAGGAATGTCTCAAGAGAAAGAGTTGAAAAGGAAGGATTCTCAAGCAAACCTCCAGGCCCTAAGCTTCCCTTGTCATTCTTTCATTTCAAAACAAGTCAAGGAGGGAAGCGGCTGTGGCTCACGCAATTGAACTCCCATTTACCATAAGGTCCCCGCGTGACAAAGCAACGCACCAAAAGGACGATGACGCAACCAGATAGGGAAAAAAAAAAGTCAAGGAGAGGCTGAGTACAGTAGTTTTTACAACTCGCACCACCTGCTCTTGCTGATGTGATGTTTGGAGCATGAACGCTTTGTAAATTGCTGGTTGAAGGAGGAAAACCTTGCCCACAGAGTTGACTGGTGCCAACACAAGTCAAGGATGCTTGGCTCCCGTTGCCTTGGGCGCTTGCTGAGTTTCTGACCATTTCCGTTCCCCTAGTCCCAGAAAGTTGGGAGTGGCTGGCCCAGCAACCCAGGCAGCTGCAATCTCCCCAGAGAGATCCTGCCTGGGCCTCAGGAAGATGCAGGGTCTTCTGTGATCCCACCAGGCGATCCCCACTGGGAAGGGAGATTTGGATGCGTGTGGTGGCTGGACCCGTTTCTCTTTCAGAATCTCGTGGGCGCAGGTGGATTCCTGAAGCTTACCACCAAATCTCAGCACTGCCTCCCAAGGAATCTCAGACTCAGAAAGTGGGTCAGAGGGAGCTAGAAAAATAAATCCAGCATCCCCAAGGGAGAAGCACTTCATTCATTCAACAGAAGTTTATCACGCACCGGCTTTGTGTAGGAGGGGGGGATAGACGGTGACCAGGAAAAGCCCCAGCCCGGGGCTCCTCACCGTGGGGCGACAGCCTGGTGAGCGGTCAGTCGTCCTGTCGTAGACCAGAACCACACAGCTGGCGACTCCCGTCGTGCTGTGAAGATGAATGACTCTGAACCACACACACAAGCCCTAGGATGAGTCCCAGAAGCAGAATACTGGTGACAGGTGGAGGCGGCGGGCATAGAGCAAAGAGAAAACCAAGAGCGTAATTCCATTTTCAAAAAGTCCAAAAATGTGCAACAGTAAACCACACTGTATATGTGATACAAGCATATGTAATAAACCTTGAAAGAAAAGCAAGGGAACAATAAACACAGTTCAGGAGAGTGGGCATCTCGGAGGTCAGAGAAGCAGATGGAATCGGCCGGGGCTTGCGGTCTTAAAGGGAAGGCTGTGTCCTCCAGCCGGGTGGTGGTACCCGATGCTCAACCTACGATAGCTGTCTACAATTGATGGTTAAAATACAGTTTTGTCTTTTACTGAAATTTGCTCAAAATGATTAAAAAGAAGAGATGTGAACCTGTATCCCTGGATCTCTTTGTCAAAGACTTTCTTCCATTCCTCTCGCTCTCTTTTTACCCCTTGTCTTTGTCCCCTCATCTGGCACAGACCAAACAGGCTGATTTTAAAGTATGTGTACTGTGTTACGCTCTAATGGACAATTTTTATCTTGAACAGTGTGTAATCCCAGAACTTCATTTTATGTACTTGGCATTAGACCTTTTTATACCAGAAGTAACCACATTTAAAAATTGAATTGAAAAATTCTTAAAGCCAGTTCAGGACCTTTGAACACACACAAAGGTCAAACATGCAGGTCATGGAGGCCGCGGGACAGAGTGAAAATCCCACGTGGGATGCTGGTCCCCCTGCTGGCCACACAATGACCTGCCCAGCATGAGAGAAAGGGGACCTGCTCCTTCTCAGAGCTCTCCTGGAAGAAATCCTCCTAAGGCCAGAAAATGCAAAGGGCCTGGGGCTCAAGGGATCCAAATGGAAATAGGTGGCTAGATGCCCAATTACGGGGATCACTGCCAACAGGCCACAGAATCAAAGAGGCAGTTTGTTGTTTGATTTTTTTTTTAAGATTTATTTTTTTTCCCCATGCAACACAGCCCTTCCCCCATTATTTGTACTCACAATCTGCTCTGTGTCTGCTCATATTTTTAGGAGGCATCAGGAACTGAACCCAGGACCACCACACAGGAGGGAGGCACCCAAATGCTTGAGCCACCTCCACTCCCTGCTTGTTGTGTCTTTCATTGTGTTTCCTTGTTGCATCATCTTGTTGCATCATCTTGTTTTGTCATCTTGTTGCTTCAGCTCGTCTTCTTTAGGAGGCACTGGGAAACAAACCCCAGACCTCCCATGTGGTAGGCAGGTGCCCAACTGTTTGAGCCACATCCATTTCCCATGTTGTTTGATTTTATTATTAAAGTAACAAAAAAAAAACTTACAGAAGGCTTGGGAAATGGGGGTACCTAGGGAACTTGCCCACGATTCCACCTCATAAATATCATTTTCCAGGCTTAGGCTGTATTTTTTCAAAAATACTAATTTGTTTTCAAGATTATAGGTTAAGGACACTTAAAGACATGAAAAAATGTTCAAGGTATATTGTTAAGGGGAGGAAGCAAGCTACTAAACACTAGGTATAGAAGAATCCATTTGTAGAAAAACACATAAGCACAGAAAAAATGATGAAATAATTCAGCAATCCCACTCCTAGGAAAAAATGATGAAATAATTCAGCAATCCCACTCCTAGGCATATACTCCAGAGAAATGAAACATGAACAAACACTTGTACACAAACATTCATAGCAGAATTATTCATAACTGCCAGAATGTGGAAACAACCCAAGATTTCATCAATGGAAGAATGGATAAACAAAATGCGTTACATCCACACAGGGGCTATTGTTCGACAATAAAAAAGAATGGAATTCTGATAGGTGCTGCAGCATGGACGGGCCTTGAAGACGTTACACGACAAGAAGCAGGTGCTAAAGGCTACATATTGTATGATTCCATTTATATGAAATGTCCAGAATAGGCAAATTCATGGAGACAGAAAACAGCTTAGTGGTTGCCAGGGCTAGATGAGGTGGGGGAAATGGAACTTGACTGCAGGTGAGTACTGGATTTCTTTTAGGAGGGACAAAAATATTCTAAAATCAATTATGAGGAGGGCTGCAAATCCTATAAATACACTAAAAACAGGGAATTGCACACTTTAAATGAGTGAATAGTATGGTGTCTGAATTATATCTCAATGAAGTTTTTTTTTAAAGACAAGATAGACATACTCCAAATTGTTTATAGAATTATTTATGGCAGCATGAGAGGGCTTTATTTACCTCTTTGTATTTTTCTGTGTTTTCTAAATTTCAGACACCTTTTATATAAGCAGAAGGACTGGGTGTTTTCATTTGTTTGGTTTTTTTTTAAGATTATTTCCCAGTGGCCATGCATGTTAATATTTCTTTTTTACCTTTTGTTCTAAACTTGGTTCACACTCTTCAAACTGCTTTCAGAAAACAAGGGGATTCTTTTTCACGTAATACCAATCAATAAACATTTATTAAGATCTACACTATTTGGCACAAATTCTTATT
Source organism: Dasypus novemcinctus (assembly GCF_030445035.2). Classification (NCBI taxonomy): domain Eukaryota; kingdom Metazoa; phylum Chordata; class Mammalia; order Cingulata; family Dasypodidae; genus Dasypus; species Dasypus novemcinctus. Next base: position 124,542,216 of record NC_080681.1, read on the forward strand.
TCCACCTGACCCTTATTTCCAGGGACATCTGTCTCCACCTCCATCATAGTTTGAAAACTAAGGGGTACAAGCACGAATCATTATCTGCAGTTTCTATATTAAAGACTTAATTACCTTAAAGAAAATTTAAAGGCTTAAGTGGACTGCTGAAGTGGACCAATTAAGTGGTGACCAGTTAGATCGGAGATTTACATAACTTACTCTCAAAGGTGTCAACAGATGAGGACCTGGGGAGTTGGTTGTGCTAGGAGTTTTTTACTTTTAAACGTAGAGGACACTACCTCCTACAGGGTTTGTCTGCATTTTCAAATTCATCCCAATCAACAAGCCAAGCCATCCTCCAGGCTGGGGAGCAGAGGTGGCCTCGGGGGACAGAACTCCTGGCTCCCAGGAAAGACATTCTACAACAAGAAAGAAGCAGGCGCTAAAGGCTATATATTGTATGATTCCATTTATATGAAATGCTCAGAATAGGCAAATTCTATTCTATTATATAGGACCTTAATAAATTTTTATTGATTGGTATTACATGAAAAGTAAGCCTCAAGGTCCTTTATCTGGCAAGCGGATGTGGCTCAAGCAGTTGGGCACCCACCTACCACATGGGAGGTCCCAGGTTCAGTTTCCAGTGCCTCCAAAAGAAGGCAAGCAAGACAGCGAGCTGATGCAATGGGCTGATGCGACAAGCACTGATGCAACAAGATGGTGCAACCAGATGACGCAACAAGGAGACATAACAAAACACACAACAAACAGGGAGTGGATGTGGCTTCAGCAATTGGGCACCTCCCTCCCACATCGGAGGTCCCAGGTTCAGTTCCCTGTGCGTCCTAAAAAGAAGGTGAGCAGACACAGAGAGCACACAACAAACAGACACAGAGAACAGACTGCAAAACAGTGATGGAGGGGCAGAAATAAATAAAAATAAAATAAATCTTATTAAAAAATAAGTTCCTTTATCTTCCTTTACCACCCTCCCCTCACATTATCCCCACTTTTTCCATTTGGAGGGCTGGAGGGAATGAGAACAAATATATGAAAAGAAGCTCAATTTAGCCAACAATCAAAGAAATATAGTTACCAATCAGCCAAAACCATTTTTAAAAGGAACAAAATTGGAGGACTCACACATCCGCATTTCAAAATATATTACAAAGCTATGGTAATCAAAACAGTTTGGTACTGGCATTAGGGCAGACAGATAGACCTATGCCCTGGACCTGAAAGTCCAGAAATAGACCCACAGATCTATAGTCAAGGGACAATCTATATATTTTGGTTTGTTACAATCCATATATTTGCTTATTGATTGTCTTCCACCCCAGAGTGTAAACTCCATAAGAGCATAGCAAGAATTTTGTCTTTTTCTCTGTTCTATCTCCAACCCTTAAAACAGTGTCTGGTATATAGTTGGCACTTGATAAATATTTGTTGAATGAATGAGTGAACTTTGACTCAGAGGAATGGCAATGGAGGTTTAGACTTTGTAGCGTGAATCATGTTTCAACACAAATCAGAAACTGGAGGTGTTGCTACTTCAGTTATGACATTTAATTTCGCATCATAGTGTTGTGAGTAGAAGGGTTTAAATGAATGTTGCTGGGGAGCAGATGTAGCTCAGTGGTTGAGTGCCTGCTTCCCATGTACAAGGTCTTGGATTCAATTCCTCATACCTCCAAATAAATAAATATCGCTGCCTATGGAGCTTTTGTAAATAGCTCAAACAGAAAATAAGTAAAAAGGAAATGCTCTTTCCTCTATTTACATTCAAGAACACCCCAAAGTTCTATGTGAATGCATCCAGAATGTACATTTTTTCCTTGGGCAAGAGCCCCAAACTCCAAAAGGGAATGTAACCATCTCAGAAAGGTAAAAAGTACTGATGAGGGTAGGAATGGATGTTTTATTTCCTTTTTTATTAGCCTCTCCAAGCATATTTATCATAGATAAATGCCCCAAGGCATTGCTCCAAATTAAACTGGTGGGGATGGGTGTTGCTGGCTTTCCCAGCACCCCCCACCCCTTAGGTACAGAATTAGACACCAGAGAGTAAAATCTCAGAATCAGAGAGGCTACTAGTGAAGCCGGCTAGTAAGATAGGGTATCTATAGATGGATCTAGAAGCTGGCAAGAAGTCCACGTGGACGTGATACCCCCAAGAAGGCTGCTGGGAGACCCTCCCCAAGATTTTGCCATTCAGAACAAGATTTCCCCTGGAAGCCAGGAGAAGCCCGGGATACTCCCCAAGGACTTTATCACTGGGCCCTCAAGGGGGATTGATGGGTGGGGTAATCGATCAAAACAGCAGACAGCTGGAATTCCTCCTTCCATGAGCAAAGGGGTGGAATAATGAACAGTTCAAAAAGCAGGCACAAGGCCTGAATGCGCCCTCGCCTTTGGACCCCTGTTCCTGCCCTCTGCGCCCTGCTCTCACCATTCTTCCTCTGCCATGATGGCCACGCAAGTAAAACCTGGGCATTGATAATCTATAATGGAGAATTGTTGTCTATAAATCAGCCTGCTTTACCACTTTTCAGCCCTTTCCTCTCTACCTGGGGCCTCTGCTCTGTTGTGTTCTCCCATTTCTCTTCTTCCCTCCCTACCTGAATGAATTACTGGCCTAACTCACCCAACATGCTCTTGAAATTCAAGTCTGCAGCAAGTCAAGAACCTAGACAAATCTGGTAACAATAGTGAAGTGGAGAGTACTGGGAAGCAGATTGGGCCAAGTTCCTTTGACTCTGATGAAGGGTCTCTTGCTTCATTTCCGTGGGAGTCTCCTGAGAAGCTGGGCGCAGAGGAGAGGAAATGAAGGGGTTCCTCCTCCCTGTTCCTGAGCTTACACTGGAGAACTACGATGTTAGGTCAGAAAACACAGGGACCTTTGGCAGAATGTGTAGAAAAGGTAAGTTATTTCACTTGCCCCAGTGATACAGATGAGGGAACACAAACAGGATGTCCTCTGGGGTGGGTCGTAGTTTTTTGGGGGCACCAGACCTCTTCCGGAACCCCTCGCCACAGAATGCATGCACAGACCAGCCCTGGAATTCAGCTCAGGCCCTCTTGGGGCTCGTGCCCAGATGAGGAAGCTGTATGTGGACGTCATCCATGGACTCTTCCAACAAATGAGCATAAATTAATCTCTCAGTAGAAAAAGCACTGGCGGGGGAAGTGGATTTGGCCCAACGGATAGAATACCCACCTACCACATGGGAGGTACAGGGTTCAAACCCAGGGCCTCCTGACCCGTGTGGTAAGCTGGCCCACATGCAGTGCTGATGCGTGCAAGGTGTCCCCCGTGTAGGGGAGCCCCACGTGCAAGGAGTGCGCCCCATAAGGAGAGACATCCCATGTGAAAAAAGCACAGCCTACCCAGGAATGGCGCCGCACACACGGAAAGCTGATGCAGCAAGATGAGACACAGATTCCCGGTGCCGCTGATAAGGATAGAAGCCGTCATAGAACACACAGTGAATGGACACAGAGAGCAGACAACTTGGGGGGGCAGGGGGGAGAGGAAGGGAAGAGAAATAAATAAAAAATAAATCTTAAAAAGAAAAAAAAAAAAAGAAACACAGATTCCTGGTGCTGCTGATAAGGATAGAAGCAGTCACAGAAGAACACACAGAGAATGGACACAGAGAGCAGACAACTGGGGGGGGGGGGAAATAAAAATAAAAATTTTTTTAAAATTTAGAAAAGCACTGGCGGGATATAAGCTTCTGGCCACGGAGCTGGAGCTGCAGCCCGGCCTAGAGGATGAGCTGACCGGAGCGAGCCCGGCGATGCCGTTAGATGGGACCTCAGATGGGACCTGATCCTGACGGGGCCCTCGGGCCGAGTCTGCGCCGAGAGCCACCGTGGCCAGGCTGCGACAGGCCCACATGGGGCAGGCTCTGACCGGGAGGTCACAGGAGCATCTTTGTCTTTGCCTGAACTCCTGGGCCCAAAAATCTCTTCGTGGTGAATGGAAGGAGAGGCGGGAGCCCGGGATGTCGATTCCTGGTCTCTTTCTTTTTTTTATCCCGAGGTTTCACAAATGATCTTAAAGATATTCTAAAAATCTCAAAAAAATTGAAAATAAATTTTAATTTGTTTAAATATAATAATACACCAAAATCCCTTTTGACAGAGAGGGAGCAGCTGCTGCCTTCATATGACGTCTTTCCTGGGCTCCCCTTGAAGAGCACCCAAGAGCGGGAACCCTGTGTCATTTGGAAATGGTTCATTCGATTTTTCTCTTAAACTGAGCTGCTCTCACCCCGCCGGAACTTCGCCTGTCTAGTCATTGTCCCCATCTCAGGAGTCACAGAGATTAAATCTATTCCCTTTACCACATAAGGATCCTTCAATAACTTGAGTATGGCTCTCGCGTCCCCCTCCACCTCCTCCCCTCCTTAGGACCCCGTGGTCCCGTGTCCCCCACATCCCGGCCTCCCCCAGAGGCAGCCGTGTGGGGTTATTACTCGGAACTTAGCACCCTTCCCGAGAGCACGATCCTTCCGTGAATGCCACTTGTTTTCGTTTTCTACGCAGCTCAAGCAAATACCATGAAATGGATGGGTCTATACAATGGGGATTTATTACCTTATGCTGTTGCGGCTGAAAGAAAGCCCAGTGCGGGCAGTGTTAAGGCGATGCTTTCTCGCTGAAGACTGGCACTCTGGGGCTGCCGCCGGTCAGCCTCGGATCTTCTGGTACATGGCAAGGCACAGGGTGGCATCTCCTGGGCTCTCGTCTTCCATGTTCTGTCCATGTCCAGCCTCTTGCTTCCTGTGGCTTTCTCTCTCTAGGTCTCAATTTCCCTCCACTTACAAAGGACTCCAGTAATAGGATTAAGACTATCCAGGCTGAGGTAGGCCACACCTCCTGAACTGAAGTAATCTCATCAAAAGGTCCTATTTACAATGGGATCACATCCATAGGAATGGTTTAAAAGTAAGAAAATGTTTTTCTAGGGTACATACAGCTCCAGACCACACTGCTTAAGTGTGAATTACAGAGCTGGGATCATGGTGAAGCAAGTGAGGCACAGGCCAGGGGTGCAAAATTCAGTGGGGGGAAGTGGATGTGGCTCAGGCGATTGGGCTCCCATCTACCATATGGGAGGTCCAGGGTTCTATTCTTGGGGCCTCATGGTGAAGGCAAGCTGGCCCACGCGGCAAGTTGACCCTGACAGAGAGCTGGCCAAGTGGCATGCTGACCTGTGCAGAAGTGCTGGCCTGTGCAGGAGTGCTGGCCCACGCAACAAGGCAAGGTAGCCCGAGTGGAGAGCTGGCATAGCAAGAAGACACAACAGAAAGAGACACAGAGGAGAGACAATAAGAGATGCAGCAGACCAGGAAGCTGAGGTGGCACCAGAGATTGAGCACCTCTCTCCCACTCCAGAAGGTCCCAGGATCAGTTCCCAGTGCCACCTAAAGAGAAGACAAACAGACACAGAAGAGAAGATAAGCAGACACAGAAGAACACACAGCAAATGGACAGAGAGCCAACAACAGGGGGCAGGGGAATAAGTAAATAAATCTTTAAAAAAAATTCAATGGGCACCAAAAACCTCAGAAATCGAGAGAAATCACACTTTAATGCATTAATGCCTAAAAAAATTCATGATAAACAAAACATTAAAATTTTAAATAAGACCCATAATATCGGATCCTAACACAAAAGGAAAAATGTGCGCCCCAATACTTGATTTTATATATATGTATTTTTTAGGAGGTAGTGGGGTTTGAACCCAGGATCTTGTACATGGGAAGCAGGCACTCAACCACTGAGCTACATCTGCTCCCCTTCCACCATATTTTTAATAGTTAAGTTTTTACAGGTCATAAAGATGGTTGAAACAACATAGAAAATGTTTGAATATTTATTTTTAGATATTTCAAAATCGACTAGAGGCAAACGGATGTGGCTCAAGTGACTGGGCTCCTGCCTACCACATGGGAGGACGCAGGTTCAGATCCCAGTGCCTCCTAAAGAAGACAGCAAGCTAGCACGACGGGCAGACGCAGTGAGCCGACACAAGATGATACAACAAGAGACCTGGGGAGGAAAAACAGAATGAGAGATACAACAAAGCAGGGAGGGGAGGTGGCTCAAGCGATTAGGCACCTCCCTTCCACATCAGAGGTCCCGGGTTCAGCTTCTGGTGCCTCCTAAAGAAACAAGACCAATGAACAGACTTAGCAAGTGAAAAACAACAAGGGGGTAGGGAGAAATAAATAAATTTTTTAAATTAAAAAATAAATCTTTTTAAAAAGAAATCTACCAGAATATGCTCACTTTTATTCTGCCAATCACCCCTCCCCCAGTGCCTACAGTCCAGCTAGCTCCCAAGAGGGGCCACTGCCCACACACATGGAATAAGGACGCAGCCTGTGACCAGCACCGTCCCCAGCACAGACAGCTTTAGTCTTTGAAATCTGTGCATTTTCACTATAATGTATTGGCTTCTAAAATGGAAGCAAATGCCTCAAAGAGCAGGTGTCTTTTTCTAATTCTCAACAGGTGCCCTGCTGCTAAGTCTTTTTCCCTGCCACCCATGCTTGTTTGTCTCTCTCCCTATATTGGTACCTTCTAGTATTGATCTAATGTATATTGATTTTATTGCACTCAACTTTCTATGAGGGAAACGGACTTGGCCCAGTGGTTCGGGCGTCCGTCTACCACATGGGAGGTCCACGGTTCAAACCCCGGACCTCCTTGACCCGTGTGGAGCTGGCCCATGCGCAGTGCTGATGCGCGCAAGGAGTGCTGTGCCACGCAGGGGTGTCCCCCACGCAGGGGAGCCTCACGCGCAAGGAGTGCGCCCATGAGGAGAGCCGCCCAGCGTGAAAGAAAGTGCAGCCTGCCCAGGAATGGCGCCGCCCACACTTTCCGAGCCGCTGAGGACAACAGAAGTGGACAAAGAAACAAGACGCAGCAAATAGACACAGAGAACAGACAACGGGGGGGGGGGGGGGGGATTAAATAAATAAAGAAATCTTTAAAAAACAAAAACAAAAAACTTTCTATGAGGAACCTCAGATTCTTTTTGGAAGTAGGTGGGGTTTTAAATAAATAATTGAGAGTTTTGCCCAAATCCAGTCCATCACCAAAAACTGCTTTGCTTTCAAGTACAGTCGATTCTAATTATTCATGACAGTTAGGATATAAAAATCTCCTGAATTAGTGAATACTGAACCATCGTCCTTGGGAGACACACAGGTTAGTCCCCTGAACCTCTGGTCACATTTTCATCAACCAATCCATATATAACCTTGTTTCCTGTGTGTTTCTGTTAAAAGATGTCCTATTTCATATGTACTGTTGATTCATGAACACTGAACTCTTAGCCAGCAGCACCATAACTCATGCCTGAAGCTTCTCTCTCCTGGCACATCACAGCCTTCTTGCATTTAGGAACACAATACAGCACGTCAGTGCTATGCTTGAGGGCCATATTAGACAGCAAAGTCACCAACAAAAAAACACAAAAATGAGGAAAATCTGGCCCTAAAGGAACTACAAAGAGGAAACCTGCTTACAGATGAGAGCTGAAACAAGAAGGCAGAACTCACCTTGCTCTTCCTCAGCTGGAAGGTACGCAGCGGGCAGTTCAAGTTTCTCACCATCTGCACATGTGCACAAATGACCATGAAAGTGCTGTGAGTTTTGATTTGGAAGTGACAAATATGAGTAGTTGAATTTGGAAATACAGAATCCACACATAAAGGGATTGACTGTATACCTAGAATCCAATGATTTCTCAGCCTTCCACTGCTACCACCCTAAGTGGAGCCGCCTGGTCTCCCCTCTGAGTGATGGAAAGAGCCTCCTCACTGGTGTCCCTTTTCTGGCTCTGCCTCCTGTGCTAGATGTTTCTTTGGTGACCCTGATGAACCCCCCACATGACATCCATGCCCTTGGGTAATGCCCTCTCCCCTTGAGGCTGGGCTTGACCACGTGACTTGCTTTGCCAACGGGACATCAGCACACAGAGGCTCCGTTAGAATTTGCCCACTGGGACTCGTCCTCTTGGAAGTCTTGTTTTGGGGAGGCAGCGGCCATGGTAGAAGCTGGGATGGACCAAGGATAAGCAAATTTTTTCCGTAAAGGGCCAGATAATAAATATTTTAGTCTTTTGCCACTACTCAACTCTGCCATTATAGCTTGAAAGCCATAGACAATATATAAGCAAATGCGCATGGCTGTGTTCCAATAAAACTTTATTTATAAAAACACATTTAGCCCATGGGTCATAGTTTGCTATCCCTGGGCTAGACTACTGAACAATGAAGAGCCGCGTGGAGATACCATGGAAGACGGAGGCTATCTTGCACATGTCAACCTTCACCAGCCTTCCATCTGAAAGCACCCACGAGAAACTCCAAGTGAGACTGGCAGAAGAACTGCTGGCTGAGCCCTGACCAATCCCACAGAACCATAAGCAGATAAAAAGGCTGTTGTTTTAAGCCACTAAGATTTGGGATGGATGGTTATGCAGCACTAGATAAGTGAAACACGCCTTCTAATCTTTCCTCAGCAGAAGCCAGAGTGATCATTTTAAGACAGAAGTCAGGATGCCATTCCTCTGTCAAAACCTACCAGGTTAGACACAGCAGAAACCCCAAGGAGAGAGACAGAACCATTCAGTTTATAGTAAACAGCTGACCTTGCAGAAAAAAACAGAAAAGCTGAGCCCAGAGGAACCCAGGAAGCCTGAAACCTGGCAGACGTCAGCAGCCATCTTGCTCCAACATGTGAAAATAGACTTTGGTGAGGGAATTATGCTTATGGCCTGGTCTCTGTAAGCTCCTCCCCCAGATAAAACCCATTATAAAGACCAAAAAAAAAAAATTCCAAAAACACACCAGGACTCCCTCAAGCTCAGGGGAAACCGACATTCCTTTCCTTTGCCTTCAGGGTCTCCACCCGCTAGACTCTGGCCTTGAGGATCTACCACTGTCCCAATGCCTGATTTTACATACATAACGACTCATTCATCCTGCTGGTGTCCCACTCCTCCAACACACAGCCAGCTGCCCCCAGCCTTTGCCCTTGAGGTTGCCCTGATGGAAATGCTCTTGCCCAGTGACTTCCCCATAGTCTACCCCAGAGACTTCCTTCGGTCTCTGCCCAAATGTGGCCTTTATATGGGTCATGTGGATAGTCACATGTATTTTCCTGAATTGCCTGCCTTCCTCCTCCCAGTCATAGAATGTAAGTTCCTTGAGAGTAAGGCTCTCCTCTCTCCCCCTTGCTGTATCCCCAGAACCTGGCACATAGTAGGTGCTCAATGAATCGTCACCAGATTGACAAATTTGAGTCACCTTTTTTCCCACTTATGGTCTGTGTCTATCTCTTTTCCATTTCCCTGAGTCCAATTTGGACCTTCATTCCAGCTGGTCAAGGTAAGTTTGTTAAGTTCTTTCAGATTCGAAAGCACAAGCCTCATACAGATTCCTTCCCTGTGGGGTTTCCTGGAGGAGCCGCAGAGAAGCAGCGTGGGCAGGGATTAGGGCAGTGGCACATCTGGCCTGCCTGAGCCCTAAGAGAGCCTAACACTATGGCTCTGAGGACAGTGCCTTGGGTACCCAGCAGCCACTTGGCTGAGCCCCACCCCATCAATCAACCAACTGATCCTGCGCGTCTCGCTGCCCGATGGGTGTTGACACCTCATGGCCTGTCCAGCCTCGTAGCTTCTCTCTTGACATCTGCATTTTCCTACCATCATGTCGTTCTCTTCATAGATCTTGAATCCAAACTTCCCAAGGGAAAGTATCTGACTGGTTGGCCAGTCACCCACCATTATGGATTGAATTGTATGTTCCAGAAACACCTGGCCAAGCCCAGTACCTGTGAAAGTGATCTTATTTGGAAACAGGGTCCTTGCTGATGGAAATAGTTAAGATGAGGCCCTGTGAATTAGGTGGGCCCAAATCTAGTAACTGGTGTTCTCAGGAGACGAGAAGAGACAAACACAGAAGGAAGAATGCCTTGCGGTGATGGGGGAGGAGACTAGTGGTGCCTCCACAAGCCACAGAACAGGCAGAGCCAGCAGGAGCAGGAAGAGCCCGAAGGCTCCTCCCTGGAGCCTGCAGAGGGAGCAGGACCCCACCGGCACTTTGATTTTGGACTTCCCGCCTCCAGAACCGTCAGTTTACATCTGTGTTGCTTTAAGCCCCCCAGTTTGTGACAACAGCCCCAGGACACCGAGATTCCCACCGTCCCCTGTGACAAGGCCCTGCTGGGCAGAGCTCTCAGGTCCGGCCACCTCAGAGGCCACCTTTCCTGTTGATCCCTGGTCCTGTTAGCTGCGATCAGAGGGCACAGGCCTGCTCAGCCTATGGAATCCGTCCCAAGGGACTGTGGGTGTGTCCGGCACACAGAAGGCCACACCCACAGGGTGAAGGGCCTGGCCCCACGCCTGGCCTGGGCAGTGCAATTCTGAGCTGGCCATTCACTGGTGGAGCTGTCCCCACCTCTGCTGGTCTGAGCCTCAGCAGCATGCTGTCACCAGCCGCAGCTAGAAGGGCAAGAGCCACCCCTTGGGGAGTCCCTTTTGACTAGTGATCAGTCTATCCAATGGCTCCTCCATCCTATCTGCGTTTTCCTTCCTGCCACAAGAATATTCCGAGAGGCTCTGACAAATGCTTTCCTCGCATTTTCCTGACCATCAGGAAACCGGGGAAAAGCGAGTGAGAGAGAGACTGAGGGGGTTACAGATTCCAACACAGGAGGGCCAAGGACCTCATCTAGGAAACAACAAGCGGATTTGGAAAATCAGGGAGTTTCTCCCCCTTTGTTTAGGAAAGGCAGAAAATGTCATCCCAAGTGTGGGACTGGGGACATTTTGTCACGGGAACTAGGTAGAATGTATCCAACTCCCTGATTTGTGCTGCTTTATTCTTCCAGCTACAAGAACAGCTACAAGCTTGTTCCTGAAAGAATACCGGCTCCAGCACCACTGAAGGCCTCATGAGTATTGCTCCGCAAACCCTGAAGCTGCTGCAGTTGAATTCTCTTCCTGGTCACATTTAAGGCACAGCTGTCCAAAGTAAAGGAAGGCTCCTTTTTTACCAAGTTTAGCGTCGCAGCCTTATACTCACCTCCTTCATCTCGGGGGAGCAGGAGGCTGAGCAGCTGAGGGCAAGGGCTTCCTCGGCTGGTCCCCCAGCGCCGTCACAATCCAACTGTGGACTTAGCAAGAGTGATGGTTAGGCTATTGCGTCAACTCGGCCAGGTAACTGTGCCCAGTTGTTTGGTCCAGCAAGCACGGGGCTAACTGTAATACAAGGGCATTTACGGACTTTAGTCACCATTGACTTTCTGCGATGGTAAATCCTAGATAGCTGATTACAATTAAATCAATCAGGGAGATTACCAATAGCAATGAGTGATGCTTAATCCCATCAGTTGAATGCCTTAAAAGGGAAGTGATTCCAGCATTGAGAGAATTTCCCAGCTCGTCTTTGGACAGGTAACATCTCCCAGAACTCATCGAGAACCTTCATTGGACGTTCATTGCAGCCCCTGGTTGCAGCCTGCCTGCAGAACCTGGACTTGTACATCCCCACCATCCCCATGGCTGCGAGAGAGACTCTCATAGAATCTCATACTATTGAACAGATATCTCTTGTTGGTTCTCTTTCTCTAGAGAACCGTGACTAATACAGCAAGTCAGTTAACTTCTCTGCGCTTTGAAAACTGATGATCATAGTGGAACTGTTCATGGACTTGATGGGATTTAATGACTAATCCACACATGAGCAGCATGGTGCCTGGCGGGTAATTAAGGCCTCAGTGATGTTCTCTCTTTGTAGTAGGTGGAAGGAGAACTTTATCTTGCTGTCCACATGAAGCCTCCATAGAAACCCTATTCTCAGTGAATCACAAGTGGCAACTCCCACCTGAAGGAAGAGCTGGTGTTCTGATTTGCTAGGCTGCTGAAGACAACCAGAAATGGGTTGGTTTTCACAATGGGGATTAATTAACTTGTAAGCTTAGAGGCCATGAAAATGTCCAAATCAAGACACCATCAAGGTGATGCCTTCTTCCTTAAGACTGGATGTCAGCGACCCTGGACTCCTCTGTCACATGGCAAGGCACACGGCAGCATCGGCATCTTCTGGGCTCTTCCTTCTCTTCCAAGTTTCCTTGCTTCCCGCTTCTTGCTCCTGTGACTTTCTCTCTCTTTGTCTAAGTTCCATTCTCTTATGAAGGACTCCAGTAAGAGGATTAAGGCCCACATCTGGATGAGGTAGGTCATATCTTAACAAAAGATCCTACACATGAAAAGATCCTATTTACAAGGGGCCTACAGGAATGGGTGAACTCTAAGGAATGGGTTAACACCTTTCCAGGGTCCATACACCTTCAAACCATCACACCTGGCTTCTGCTTTTCCTTCCATGGCTGTGCTGCACCCTCTGGCCCTCTTCCTTTCAGGGGCCACTCCTGCCTCTGGCTCACTTGGCTTATGGGCCAGGAACCCTTTGTGGCCACCGGCTCGGGTTCTTTGGCCCCCAGCTGCCCTGGGCCTGGCCTCAAGCATCTGATAGGGATGAAAATTAAAATGTCCCCCAGATTTTCTACTGCAGTTGCTACTCAGAGCTATCAGTGCCTCACAGGCCTCCCTCCCACCGTTAAGCAGTGATTCCCAAAGAGACGATAAGAGCCTCTGGAAGCTGTGACTGCTGGAGACATCCTCTTGAGGGTGGTGTTATCACACCCACTTCAAAGCTGAGGGAGCCGAGGCCCAGAGACCCTTGCACAGCTCCTTGACAGCAGGATACAGACTCTGTCCTCTGACTCTGACTGATTTTTCCTGAAGGTGATCCTTTGCCAGTCTAGAGACCCCTCAGTGTTCACTTGGTTCTTCCCTCATTAGCTCCTCTGAGGGGGCCTATGCTCGCTGGGTGCCTGCTCCTTGCAACCCCACCCCTCCAAGCCCCTTTGTGGGCAGGTCTCCTTATTTTAATCTCTTCATTGGGGCACCCCCAAAGAATGCCTCAACGTGATGTGGTTGAAAACCATACCGTCCTCTGCCATCTGTCTCCCCAAACGTATGCTGGGTTTCTAGGATAGGTTTGTTCTTTTCTAAGTGAAAGACTTGGAAAGGGTGGTAAAGCGAGAATCCAAGAGGATTGAATTTATTAAAAAAAACACTTGCAAGGAAAGAACTGAATTTTATTTTTCCAAACTGGGTCAGAACTCATATGCATACAGGTACAAACCCTTTAGAAAGCAAAGGGGAAGATGTGTGTACCCTACACATCCTGGTGTGCTCCCCAGAAACTCCTGCACCCATGCTCAGGAGACATTTACAACAAAGCTCAGAGCAGCATTGTTCACAGGAGCAAAAAAGAAAACCGGAACCAAACCAAAGGTACATTGACCAGAGAGTGTGTGATGGTCACACAGTGGAATGCTACACAGTACTGAAAATGAACCACCTACAGCTACCTGGATGGGCCTCACAAACAGCTAGGTGAAAAACAACAACAAAAAAATGACGAAAGTCTACAAACAGTAAGATGCCTGTTTACATCAAGTTCAAGAAGTATTTTAAAAACCCCAAAGAAATGCAAGGGAATAAGCATAACATTTAAAATAGTAGTTACCTCTTGGGCTGAGGAAGGACGGATACCCAAGGGTTTTCGATGATGACAGTGCAGATAATACATGTCTTATGCAGGTAGAGGGCACACAGAGATTCGTTTACTTATACCACATTAATGATACATAGTCTCTGATATGTGTTAAATATTTAATGATTTGTAAACAAACACAAAAACCTCACCCCCTGTTAGGAGGTTCAGCCTAGATGCTCAAGGATTTTCTGTTCTTATCTGCTATCTTACCTCCTTGGGGGAGGGGGTCATCTCACCCTCAAGTTTTCTAACTGGCTGGAGGCCTTACCCCCAGAAACAGTCCTATCACTTTTTCAGTAGACTAGCAGGTTTTCCACCACTGGCGCTCATATCACAGATGGAATCACTTATCTAGGAGGGTTCTAAATTGCTGCAGATTCACTTTCCCTCCATCAAGCACTACCTGCAAGGCTTCATCTGTGGTGTGCTGATAAAACCTTGGCTATCCCCTCCCTGTAAAAAAGTAAAGCCCCTGCGCTACCCTACAGGCAGCGATGAACTCCACAGCCTACCAGAAACTCAGGAGCCACCGAAATGGAAAGGATTATTTTGACAGCCTGTGGATTCAGGGACTGATTTGAGGGCATCTCCAATAAACATTAACATTTCAGCAACAATTTGAGGTCAAAGTGCTGGCTCAGAACACAGTGGGGTGACCTCCAAGAATCCTGCAGTAGCAGGTGTCACAGATCACGTTGTACTGTTTGATCTCCTGCTACATTCACTGCTTCTGGCCAGAGACCTATTACAAGAGCCATGTCTATCTTCCTCTCTCTAACAATTTTAGTGTAAAATAAAAGGCACTGTCTGGAGCCCTTTCAGATTCACACCTTAGAATTGCACTGAAAATAAAAGCTCTTAAGTGTTTGATTTCCTTAGAGTTCTTTCAAAGGCTTTAGCTGCTGAGTCATGGAGCTGGGATACTGGTCTTTCAGGAGTCAGAAACATCAGTGTACCACTGTGAAATCAAACTCTCCTAGCAAAATTCATAGAATTCTTTAGTAAAGCATTTTACCATTTCCTTGTTTTTTTCCTTGCTGAATTTAATCCTAAAGTTCTTGCTTAAAGGACAATAAATATGTGGGCTCAGTAGGCCTTCTTTAGCCTGTGTTTTGGAAGCCTAGCTCAGGGGGAAAAAAACAAATAATTAAATTCAAATACTGTTTGAATTTCTCTATGCACGTTGGTGTGTTAAACAAGATGACATTGTTTTGGCTCTCAGACTTTGAAATCAGGAGGAACGTTCAGAAAATACAAAAATAAATGCAGTAGAAAATAAAGCGATCATCTCAGCCTCCTCTGGGGCAGGGACACGTGCTGCAGAGTGATTTTTACTGGACTATCAGATTTTTCTCGATCAGAAAGGCAAAACCATTTTGCCCACCCCTTCTTGGTTTTCATTTGATAGACCACGGTGGAATTTACCTACCATTCTGTACTTTGAGAAATCACCCCGGGGCATGTGAAATTCCATCTCTAAATATTTATTTCTCAGTTCACAGGAAGCTGGGTGGGTTTGATCCAACCCTATGCATGGGAAAGATGGGAGAAATGACAACTTCTGTTTAAGATAAATCAAGAACAGCAGCTGGAAAACGAAACTCGCGTGGGACGTGGGCCTGGCGCGTAGGAAGTGCACGCTGTTAATAAATGAATCTCCACTTCCGTTCCCTGGGTGAGACACTCAACGTCCCACCAACGCCGCAAAATGAAAGGGACTCCGGGGTCACCTTGGCGGTCGCAGGGGCGTGGGACGCAGCGCGCAGGCGCAGGCGGGCGCACGTGGCCATAGGCCTGCGGCCCTGCGGGCCTCCCCCTCCCCCATCACTCTGCCCCTCCCCCTAAGGGGGGGTCGGGCCCGCGCCCCGTGGCCGCTTAACGTTTCCACGCCGACCGGGTCTCTCCCGCACCGCGCTCTGGGGCGGGCCGGGAAAGGGGACGCCGCGAAGGTCATCGGCAAGGTCGTGCGGCGTCGGAGGTACGCGGCGTGCGTGCGGGACTCGCAGTACGTGCCGGAGTCCTGAGCCCTCATGCCCGCCGCGTCGTCCCCGCCCCGGCCCCACAGATCCCCGCCCTCTTCAGGGGCCCCGGCGTGGGGGCGGGAGCGGGGGCCGCGGGGCCCGGGGCTCACTGGAGGGTCGGGTTCCTCACGGCCCCCGCCACGCTTCTCCTCAGCCCCTAGTCCCGCCCCTTCCCGGCGAGGGCCCGAGTGGCGGAGCGCTCGGCCAATGGCGAGGCGGCGTGAGGGGGGCGGGCCCGGGGGCGGGAGGGGGCGGGGCTGCGGGGCGGCTCGGAGGCGGGGCGACGGCGGGGAGAAGAACCCGGGCCAGCGGCGCGCCCAAATCTCTCGGCCTCCGCCTCCCTTCGTGTCCGGTGTCCCTTCGCTCTTTCCATCGGCCACGAGGCCCGGCGTCCGGGTAAGGACCGCGGGGCAGGGCCCGCGCTCTCGGGCGAGCTTCTCGGTGCACCCCGAGGACCGACCCCCAAGGGGCCACGGGCCGCACGGAGCCCGCGGGGCCGCACCTGTGGGACGCCCGGCTCCTGGGCGCGCGGGAGGGCGGCGTTCCGGGGCTGGGAGCTGGGTGGGGGCTGCGAGCATCCGGGGGCAGCCAAGTAAGGTGATTTTGGGGCAGAAAACGGCCTTCGTGGTCCTAAAGCCAGGCCCTTCCTAAGGCGGAGGGAGACGCCCTCGAAGCCGCGGCCCCCTGCTCCCAGCTCCGACAAAGAAACGGTATTAAAAGAGGAATTTTATATCCATTGTCTAAAAAAGTGCGTACCCCACTTGATCGTGATGCACCTTTTTTTTTTTTTTTTTTTGAGAAGTTGTAGGTTTACAGAAAAAAACATGTGGAAAGTAGAGAGCGCCCATACGTATCCCCCGAACCGTAACGGCAGGAAGGGGCTTTTGGGGGCACTGAAATGCCCGGCCCACGCAGGCGCTGCCCCCACCGCGGGGCCGGCCACCCGCGTTCCGGTCCCGAGCCAAGCCCCAAAGGAAGCATCTTGAAAGAGCTTCCTGTTGGCAGCTGCCCGCAATGAGGTCTGGCCTCTGGGCGGCGAGGGCCACGCGTGGGCCTGGCCACCCCTATGAAAAGCGACCCCGAGCGGTTTGCTGAGCAGCCTTCTAAGACCAGCCTCCGTCCTGCCCTGTGCTCCCTGAACTTGCGTTACTTTGGAAAACAGTTAACCAAATTTACAAACGCGTCATACTGACTGGATTATGTTCTGTATCATTAAAATGAAACAGAAAATTAGGTCTTTACTGTATACTGCACCACTCTTAGTGCTTAAAAGTAAGGTTAAAATCTACAGTGACGAAGGAAAGCTGTGGTTGCCTGGGAGATTGACTGCTGACGGACGTGGGTGTATATAATTCGTCGAAATTCATTAAGCTGCACGCTTGAAATGGGTGCATTTTATTGTAGGTAATTTTTTTTTTCACAAAGTTGATTTAAAATAAATACGTTTAAACCAGTTTGCTTTGCTGGAAGCTAGTAGATAAAAACTGGATACCTTTTTATTGGCTAATGAATAAACTCCACCGTTAATTAAAAAGCAAAGCCACGGAGATAACTTCAGTATCTTTAATTTTGAAACTTAAAATTTAAAACTAAAGATACATGCCATTTTTACTTCTTCAGAACATTCCAGAGAAGATGTTGGAAGGGAGCCCAGTGAAATAATGGCTTCTGAATGCTAACTTATTTCCTCTCATCCACTTCAGTGCCTTAACTTGTTGAATTAGTTTTTTCTTTGGGGGCACATCCTTTTGGTTGTTTTTGGTTTTGTTTTAGGTATATTTCCCTCAGAATGCTGTGGTCAAAGAATTTTGTTTTTACAAATCCTAACATGTCATATTAAGCTTTTTTAGTGGGTAAAATGCCCTTTGGAAGAAATGCTAGTTAATATATCTGTCTTGCTGAAGACCACATACTGAGATTTGAAAGACCCAGAAGGTGGCAAGATCCCAGCCCAGAGCCCAGGAGCACATGTTCCTAAACTCCAATCTTAAGCCCCCAAGTGAACACTCTACTGTTACCTCGGACATGATGAATCAGGTCCCAAACTTATAATTGAAAGGAAATGACAGAATGAATGATTTTGAAGTAAAAATCAGTGGCATTTAGTACTCTGATGATGCTGATATGGTTCCGTGCCTCAAAGTTCACTATTGAGACACTATAAATTAGAGGTTACTCCTGTTCCCTCCCCCTTTCTTTTTGCCCTGTTTTTACATGGTTTATCTTTGAACTTTCATGTCCATTCTTTGTCTTTTGGTCTTGCCTAGGTTCCTTTCCATTGCCATGGCAACCTTACTAGCTGATGAAACCAGCTTCAGACATTTTCCTCTAGCCATCCTGCATGCAGTCACCATGCTAATCTTTCCACATGGATTTGGTTTCCCCTGGCGCACACATCTTCCAGCTTTCTCTGCTTATGGAATGAGGCCTGACCTGGCGTGTAAGGCCTCTCAAAGTTGGGGACAACCCCCCCCCCTTTTTTTTTTTAAAGTTCCATTCCTACTGCTTCCAGTAGACTGTTTCCACTCCATCCAGTCTTCCTATATCTGATAACCGGTCCAGGAAGCCTTGGAAGTGATCCTTGAAGTAACGAGTAGAGTATGCATGATGGTTTGCAGAAAGTATAAACTCTGCTTCCCCCCACAGAAATCCACCATGTCTATTCTCAAGGTCGTTGCCAGAGAGATCTTCGACTCTCGTGGAAATCCCACCGTTGAGGTTGATCTCTTCACCCCAAAAGGTATGTGCCATCTGTGTTTCTATTGTTCCATCCACCATGTTCCTTTTTAAAAACAGGAGAGCCTTAGGCAAAAGAAAATCTTGTTAATGTAAAACTTTCCTTTTTGCTCTACACTCCGGTAGGTTGTGGTAGGTTGTGGTTTCTGGTGTGAGATGGGGAACTTGTGACACGAGTCCTTGACTTGCTGCTGCTTGGTGGTTACAGCATAGCCCCCGGGGGCCCTGGGTCCCTGCTGTAGGAACGAAGGAGAGACCTTACCCTGGAAAGGTCCCTTCACCTAGTCACCGCCTGTGCCAAATATGCAGATGTGATCTGATAGGATCTTTCTCCCTTGATAAGGAAAGAGATGAGGGGAGTCTGAACAAGTGTAGTAAATACAGTATTCTTTCCTTTGTTTCCAGAAATCATGTGGGGCTTTGGGAGAACCACAAGCTTTTAACTTTGCTGGCTGTAAATCTCCCCAAGAGTTTTCCCACATGAGAAAAGAAGAGAATGGGGACTCTTCAAACTTGTCCCCTTTTATTAAAGAAGAAAAATTGGTCTCTGGGTAGCTCTGTTTTATCCCCCAATGTCTCTACCATTTTAAAATGGACAGAGCAGGCAAGGTTGGAAAAGGAGCTTCAGGCGGAAAACTACTGGTGGTGCCCACAGGACCGAGTCACTGTGAGTCACAGCCTCCGCCCCACCCCACTCCTTCAGGAAAAGGAGGATCCTGGTGTCTAGACTTCATGGGCACCAAAAGTCTCCCGGTTAGTGCTGTGGGCTTGTGTAGGGCCCTGCTTAGTCAGCGGTAGAACTTAAAAACAGACATTAGGGGGTTTTCCGGAGGGGATCATGCTTAAACCTAGAGAGAAGAGTAGACATTTTCTCTGAAACCACTATAAATGACTAAAGGTAATATTTTGAAATTTAATTGAATGGAGCTTCCTCTTTTGTTTGTCTTAATCCTTTTATTAAAAAACTGAAGAGATGGATTGCTTAAGAGCCTTTCTTAACTTCTTTGGGTGGCCAGTGCCTGGTGGGGACACAGGAAGCTGGTGCATTTCAAGAAGAATGTGTGTCCCGCTTATCACATACAATCGCTGCAAATGGCACAAGTGTACAAACAGGTCACCTGATGCAAATACCTGGTTCCTTTTTTTTTCTCATTGCTTTTTGCCTTCACATCCCATACTCACTAGTTGTTCACATAGCTCAGATGGGGGAAATGCCTTACAATTTAGAGTAGTTTCAGGAAGCTGCCTACTTAGTCTGTGTAACTAGGTAGCTGCAAACTTTTCTTGTTTTCTTCCACATCCGTCTATCTAACCATGGGTTTCATTCATCCATTCACCTACCCATCCACTCATCTATATTTCCCCCATCCATTCATTTTCCTTCCCTTTTCTCCTCATCTTTACAAACCATCAACATACCAAATCATTCATTCATACCCAACACATCTGCAAGCCTTTCTCTTTTTTTTTAAAGATTTATTTTTATTTCCGCCCCCCCCCCCCCCCCCCCCAGTTGTCTGCTCTCTGTGTCCATTCGCTGCATGTTCTTCTTGGGCAGGCTGCGCTTTCTTTTGTGCTGGGCGGTTCTCCATACGGGTTGCACTCCTTGCGCGTGGGGCTCCCCTAGCAGGGGACACCCCTGCATGGCAGGGCACTCCTTGCACGCATCAGCACTGTGCATGGGCCAGCGCCACATGGGTTAGGGAGGCCCTGGTTTGAACCTTAGACCTCCCATTTGGCAGGTAGGCAGATGCCCTATCCATTGGGCCAAGTCCGCTTCCCTGCAAACCTGTCTTGATACCGCCTGCCCCATGCCTTCTCCGAGATTCACCGTTTTTAAACCATATAGGCTTAACCAGGTGGCTGGTTTCTGTATCTAGATAATAACTGCACATTCTAGTGCTTGTGTCCCAGTATTATTAAACTTTGCACCTTTTGTCTTTATTCCTTCTCCCCCCTACTCTATCCTGTTTTCAGTCTTCTCATTGTGCAGGAAAACCACAAAATAGCATTTATCACTGTCCAAGTTGAAGCAAATGAGCTGCAGAGATTTCCTGTAACTATTTGGGCCAATACTTTCAGGACTTGAAAGCGGGCAGTCTGATTTCAAACCCCTGAGAACTTCATGTTCTGAGCTGGGCTGCTGTATGATGACCACTAGCTACAAAAAGTAGTTATTGGACACTTAATGTGACTAATCCAACTTACGATGTGCTGTGAGTCTAAAATATATATTGGATTTTTAAGCCATCGTATGAAAAAATAGAACTTCTAAATAAATATCTCATAATAATTGTATTTGTTACATATTGAAATGGTGCTATTTTGGATGAATTGAGTTAAATAAAATTTGCCCTGTTAGTTTTTAAACATAGCTACTGGAAAATTGGAAGTCACCACCCCAGTTGCTCACATATTAGTATTCTACGGCCGTGCTCGAGGCCTACGGGCTTGCTGCTGGCACACAGGCCTCCCAGGCCCAGGTCTGCATTTTTTAACAAAATCCTGCATGATGTGTGTGGGAAGTGCTGCTCTAAAGCATTTTCTTTAGAGAAAGATGGGGAAGGCAGAAAGAACAGACTATTTGAGGCCCCTGTTGGAAGAAGGAAGTGGCAGTGTTTCCTGAGGGTGGGTGCCATCTGCAAGTGGGAGAGGGAACGTGGGCATGTGCTGTAATTCTTTCTTAATCATCACTCTTGGCTTCCTTCTCCCCCTCAACACCCAGGGCTCTTCAGAGCCGCTGTGCCCAGTGGGGCCTCTACCGGAATCTACGAGGCCCTCGAGCTCCGGGACAATGACAAGACCCGCTACATGGGAAAAGGTGAGAGGCAGCCCCACAGCCCACCTCCCAGCCTGTGGCCCCTGTTCTTGTGCTTCCCCGGCCTCTGGCGCTCTGTGGGGAGCTGGTATACATGGGTCACCTGCCTCGGTCCGTGAAGCACGGGGACGAGAGCTGTCAAGCTGGTTCCTGCTCAGTTTGTCTCCGTTCTTCATGTCTGCTTCATGGTTAGGCCGAAGAACGTAGGATTGAGAAGAGGACTATCAAATAATACTAAAGAGCCTTCCCCCCCACTCGGGGCTCCTGGGCCCCTCAGACCATCCCCTTCAAGGGGCTTTCTCATCCTTTAAGGGTGACCTATTGGTCCCTCCTGTTGACAAACTCACCGAAGTCGTGCTCTGTGGCAAAGCCAGTGTCGTCTTGTTTTCACATTGACTTGATAGGCTTTTTGCAACTTTTACCTCTACAGATAGGACCTATTGGGGGGTGAGGGGCCTGATTCTTAATGAGTGGAGACCAAAAAAATCTTAAAATATTATAGCATGCAGTATACTTGTAGGGTTAAAATTGCCTGGAGTGGGGACAACTACAAAAAAGTCAAAAGGCTCAAGAGATGGGCAATAATAGGGTGAGAAACACTGGGCTAGAGTCAGCGTTTATGTGGGCAGGAGGCTACGCAAAAGCAGTATCTAGTTCTGCAAAGAGCTGTCCACGTCCTACAGTGTTAACTGCCTCCTGGATACCGGTCTCATGAGGGACAGCGCTGTGCCTTGGTTGTAATAAGTGTAATAAGTGCTCAGGAAATAACTCTTTATCAAGGGGTGATCTCGTGGGCCTGCAATATCTGGCCCTGCCCGCCTGTTCTCTCTCTCTCTCTCTCTCCTTGCTAGCCAGTTCTCTTCTGAGCCTGTCTTTTTATCTCCATTCCTCTCAACTGGTCAGGTGTCTCCAGGCCTGTTAAGTACATTAACGAGTTCCTGGCGCCAGCCTTGTGCACGCAGGTAACGCATTGGCCCTGCAGTTGCTGCAGCTGGGCTTCCAGTGCATGGTCTTGCAGACTAACCTGCCTTCAGACATTCTGTGGGTTGCTCTATGCTTGGCTCTAATCCTTTGGGGTCCTTGGTAAGAGCACTCAGACTGGGCCAGAAAGTCCTTGATTCTGTGGGGGGCAGGGGGAAGGGGATTGTCAGGAGGGGCCCCTGGAGTTCTTCTGGTGGGCTTCTGGATATCTGAACTAGTGTCATCAGTGTTCTCTCCTGCAGTGCTGCTCAAGCCTGTTTCTTAACCTCAGTAATTTGATTTGATTGTTCCTTCTAGGTGTCTCAAAGGCTGTTGAGCACATCAATAAAACTATTGGGCCTGCCCTGGTTAGCAAGGTAGGAGCCTTCCCTCCTGGTAACTAATGTACATTAATGTGGTTAAAGCATCGCCCAGCTCAGTGGGCTTTTTTATTTACCAAAGAGCTTATTCTGAGAGCTAAAGAAGCCGACTGGATTCCCTGACAAAGCATGAGAAAGATTGGGTCTCTTCTAACCTGCCCTCTGCTTGTGTGTCCATGTCTAATCGTGCATGGAGTCGGTCAGAGTTGGCATGGGAGACTGTCCCAAGCCTCAATTCTCACCTCCAGCCATCTAGCCCTTTGGGAAATGAAGATCTAAAAGCTTTAAGAGTCCAGCTCTCAGGGAGTTGGAGTTCAGTACCTGTGGTGACCAACTCATTTTTCATTAACTGTAGAGATTTACTCTGTTTTCACTGACTTTAACATCAGAAACATTAAATCTTAGTTGGAATGTTAGTGTCAAACAGGTAAGAGCAGTGCTGCTGCCATTGAAGTAGAGCTGGGAGACGGGGCAGCCCTACCTGCTTGGCCATTTTTTTTGTCCCATTTATTCTCCTATGGCACCTCCCTCTAGAACTCCTGTGGGGCTTCCGCAGAAGGGAAGAGGGGGGCCAGTGTAGTTCGAGACACAGCTCCAATCCCCACCTCTGTCCTCCCTGCATCTGTCTAGTCTCCTTGCCCCTTGGGCTACCAACCGCCAGATGAGAGCCTCAATTGTCCCCCTCTTAACCTGACCTTGGTGGTTCTCTCATTGATCCTGGGTGCCGCCACACGTACCACTTTCTTGGGTCTTCGTACCTTACACGGCATGACTGATGTCATGAGTTGGGCTTTCGTTGACTTTTTTTTTTCCCCTTTAGGGAAACATATTTCTGCTTTTAACTGTTAATGAGGCTTGGCCTCTGAAGTCACCTGCTTAGGTGACCGCTTACCTCTTCCAGTGATGCCTTATCTAAAAAGCAAAGATACCAAATTGCCAACATGGTGTAGTGGTGATAAAAAATTTTCACATTTTAGTTTTTCTATTGAGCACATCATTTATAAAATAATGGAGTGTTGGGGAAATTTACTTTTTTAACTGTTTTCAAGACTAACACTGGTATTATGTATGTTTCACCAAAAACACTGATTTCTATCCAACATTTTGCTAAATTGTTTTTGACTACTTGGACAGATTTGCCAGTGTGAAGGACAGTCAAAGACGGCAGTGTAGCCTGCTTTGAAAGGCGTAACTCATCTGTATGAATAATACTTTCATTTATTGCCCAAAAAGTAGTAATGCATTCTAGAATATGTACCACAAGTTTTGTTTTTGTATAATTATAATAAGATTCTGCTTTTCCTACACAGAATAATCTCAAGGACTGTTTATTCCATCGTTTAATTATATTTCATTGTTGGCTCCCTGCTGCTTGGAAAAGCACCTAATGCTGCGAAAGCAAGTCAAGGCAGTTTTGTGTGTCTCCCATTGTTTTCATTTTTCCCTTTTACGCCTATAAAAACAAGCATATGCACAGAGCTGGCTTTGACGTCATGCGGTTGACAGGGTTTATAGATTCCAGGACAGGTACTAATTAGGAATGGGTATGCCATTTCCCTCCCAGGGGGCTTATCTTCTCTCTCCTTGTAGAAACTGAATGTCGTGGAACAGGAGAAGATCGACAAACTGATGATAGAGATGGATGGAACTGAAAATAAATGTGAGTGACCTGAGGGAGTTTTTGCCAAGGATTTTGGAATTTCCTCAAGGCTTTTTAAAAAAAAAATTCTGGAAAAGGTCATGTAATCCCTAAAGAAGAACTAAATGGCAGTCTGTGGACCCTTCCAGTTTCTTTGCCTCGCCTTAATCACATTTTTAAATGTCAGGAAGTCAGGCAAATGACAGAAGCTTGTTTAAGGGGTTGCTCAAAAGAGGTTTGCCTTTTGTATCAGTTTATAGAATGGGTGATAGTTCCATTGACCATAGGAGGGGCTTTCTCATAGGGGTCAAAACAGGGTGGGCCCGCATGGAATTGAGTTGGCATTTCTAGTTTGAACGTAGAAAGTGAAACATGAAGAGGGCGAAAGTTCCCAATGGAATCAAAGGTACAGCACAGTGTGTGGCACTTCCAGGAGAGGTGGCAGGAGAAAGGGGGGCAATTAGGAACACCTGGATTTAACTCTTCGGTTCTATTCTAGCTAAGTTTGGTGCGAACGCCATTCTGGGAGTATCCCTTGCCGTCTGCAAGGCTGGGGCTGTGGAGAAGGGGGTTCCCCTGTACCGTCACGTTGCTGACTTGGCTGGCAATTCTGAAGTCATCCTGCCAGTTCCCGTGAGTTGCTCATTTAAACTTGCTGTCTTAAGGTTTGCTAAAAGCTGCTGGGAGAATATTCCAGAAATGGGTTAGTTTTTAAAATGGGGTTTATTAGGTTAAAAGCTTACAGTTCTGGGGAGCTATGGTTGAGTACCAGCTTCCCAGATACAAAGTCTTGGGTTCAGTAACTTAAAAGGAAAAAAAAGTGCTTAATAGTTCCCAGGAGATATGAAAATGTGCAAATCCAAGGCATCATCAGTGATGCTCTCTCACCAGAGGTCAGCTGCTGGCTCTCCTGTCGTGGTTTTGCCTGTGTGGGTCTCTGCCTCGTCCTCCAGGCTTGCCTCTTTCTCCTCAAACTCAGCTGCATGTGACGAGACATAGGGCTCATGTCTCCCCCTCTCTTCCAGCCTCTCAGGGTTTCTATCTCTGCTGCTTTTCCTCTGTGTGTCTGTGTTCAGTCCTCCGTTTATAAAGGACTCCAGCAAGAGGACCAACCACCCTGGGTTATGCCTCGCTGAAACAATCCAGCAGAGGCCCCCTCAGCTGAATCAAGTGCCATCAAAGAGTCCCACATCCACAGGAATAGATTAGTTCCAAGAACATGATATTTTCTGGGGTCCACAAAAAGCTTCAGATGGTCACACTGGGGTGGGAGATGTTAGATGGGGACCTGAGACCCCCCACACCCTCTTCTCTTCAACCTTTGACTTGCCCGGCTCAGAGAAGGGCAGACTCTGGAGGTCCCAGCCTGAAACAGCTCCTCTGCCCCTTCTGAGCGTGTCAGCAGGTGACTGGACTTGCCTGGGCATACCACCCTTAGGTCATTAGCAGAGATGGTGGCTAAGCACTTAGGGTGATAAACATTACAGTTACCAGGAGAGACCTGGTGAGCACTTGATGGCCACACCTGGCCTTGATGGTGCTCTTCCGAAAACTGATCCTTACTGTTCTGTGGGTGACCCTGGGCCAGGTGCCATACCTTCTCCCCTCTGCTCTGCCAGGCTTTCAACGTGATCAACGGTGGCTCTCACGCTGGTAACAAGCTGGCCATGCAGGAGTTCATGATCCTCCCCGTTGGCGCAGCGAACTTCAGGGAGGCCATGCGCATCGGAGCGGAGGTTTACCACAACCTGAAGAATGTCATCAAGGAGAAGTACGGGAAAGACGCCACCAATGTGGGAGATGAAGGAGGCTTTGCTCCTAATATCCTGGAGAATAAAGAAGGTACCTGCTCTAAACGGGGTCCCCGAGCCCTGCCAGCCTGCAGCTCTGTCGCCCACTCTAGATGGTCCTTCCACAGGACTTGGAGGAGGGAAGTGGGTGGCTCACTTTGTTTTTAAAGAGTGACGAATTTCACTTCTGACTGGCTCAATTTGCTATTGGGGATATAGAGAGGCGATTTATTTTGCTTACTATTTTTGCTCCAACTTCCAATGGGGAAGTTTTGAGATCTGCTCTGTAAAGAGAAACAAAGGTTCAGGGCTGTGATCAGTTACTGTTTTGGTTAACTCAATTACAGTAACGCTTAAACGGGCTCTTTTTTTTCCCCTTTAAAGTCTTAAGCAGAGAATTTGAGATTGAATAGAGAAAGTCATAGGACATGAGTCAACTGCTGAATTTTTTGTTTCAGAAGGAAAAATATTGTCCCTTAAAGGGCAACTAAGGAAAAAAAGCATACTCCTACTATTTGGTTCAATCGTTTGAAATTGGTGGTGCTTGGGCCTTTCCTGAAAAGTACTTTCATGTGGTTTGATCCAATCCTTTGGAAATCTCTGGTTTGGAGCAGGAGCAGGCCCAGCGGCAGCTGCCACTCAGGCAGCAAGTGCTCCATGTAAGGCAGACTTGGAGGGCTAGGCTTTCGCCATCCAGGCCTCACCTTCTGGGCTTGCTTTGCTCTATTTAAAGCCACTTCCTGGGGACAGCTGATCTCAGCTGGTCACTGTAACTGTATCTTGGCCAGCACAGCTGTTCTGGGCACTAAATTTGGGCACAGTTTGTCAGCGAGGAAAACTGTCGCCTGCTGAGTGGTGGACTGAGGACCATGAGCAATGGTTTCTTGCCCCAAAGCAAAACAAAGTAACTGGAGTTGTCAGAACTGATGTTTGGACCAGAGCATCTTTCGTCTTCCTGTTAATCCCCCCATTTGGCTGCCTTTAAAGAGAACTTTTCCTTTACCTTCCTGCTTTCTAAACTTGTCACTGCCATGTCTTTCCAGCCCTGGATCTGATTAAGAGTGCAATTGGGAAAGCTGGCTACACTGACAAGGTGGTGATTGGCATGGATGTGGCTGCCTCTGAGTTCTTCAAGTCTGGGAAATATGACCTGGACTTCAAGTCTCCTGATGATCCCAGCAGGCACATCACTCCTGACAAACTGGCAGACCTGTACAAATCCTTCATCAAGGACTACCCAGGTGAGTCCTCCAGAGGTGCCCCAGCTTCCAGTGGGAGCTTGTCCAAGGAGTCTCAGGATTGTTCTTCAGGTGCCAGTAGTGACATCATTGGATAAGTTGTTTTACAAAGTACCCATACCTTTCAGTCACTGTCCCAACCTAGTAGAATGCAGTCTGAGCTCTGTTCAAGGGTGAGGAAGCCAAGCCTGAGCTTGTGAGAGCTGGGTGCTGGGTGCTGGCATGCGTTCATGCCTACAGAGTGGCTGTTCCTGCCTCTTCGTATGGGAGGAAATGGAGATGCAAGCATTTTCATAACTTGCCCAAGGGCACCCAGCAAATGGTGCTAAGTAACTCAGTCCAGGTTTAGCCAGTATTTAGATTCAGGTTCTTCCGTTGTCAGTGGCACTAAACTCTAACCACCCTGTAGAATTAAGCATCCCTTTTAAAAACATGCACTGAAGGTGACTTTTGTGCCCTGCTATGGGAGCAGGTCACCAGGGCAGTGTGTTTCCCCAGGGACGAGTTAGGGAACCTTTAGCATCCTGCGTGGGAGGGGTGTGTCAAGAAGGGGAGATAAGGCTTTGCGCATTGGTCATCAGGCCTGAAGGGCCACCCTGATGGTCCGCATCTCTCCTTTCCTCAGTGGTGTCAATTGAAGATCCCTTCGACCAGGATGACTGGGAAGCGTGGAAGAATTTTACTGCCAGTGCTGGAATCCAGGTGGTGGGAGATGACCTCACGGTGACCAACCCAAAGCGGATTGCCAAGGCCGTGAATGAGAAGTCGTGCAACTGCCTCTTGCTCAAAGTGAACCAGATTGGCTCCGTGACTGAGTCCCTGCAGGCGTAAGTGCCCTCTCAAGTGCACTGTCGTCCTAGAACCCGGGTACTGGGTGGTCCTGCTGGCTGGGACCGAAAGCATCCAGGTGGCAGGGAGGTTGCAGCCTGGAACTTAAGGGGTGGGCATTGAACGCCTACGGCCTGATCGTGGCCAGTTCTGACAGACCAGGCTCTCCCCTCAAAGGAGACTGAACCCTGTTTTCACAACAGGACTAGAGGGCTAGGGGAGGTCCCTGGTGTAGTCTGGCCCTTGCTGGTGATTTCCTAAGGCCCAGGAGCTTTAGCTGCCATCGCCTGCCCCTGCTGGCTCCTGACCCCCCACAGACCTCCTCCCAGGCATGATGGTGTCAGGAGAGTTTCTCTGGTTGCCCAGGTCACCATCCTGGTTCCCAGTGCTTGGCAGGAGAGGCTGCAGTACTGGGGCTGGGCAGTCACGTTGTCGGCTTTTGCTTCCAGGTGCAAGCTGGCCCAGTCCAATGGCTGGGGCGTCATGGTGTCGCACCGCTCCGGGGAGACTGAAGACACCTTCATTGCCGACCTGGTGGTGGGGCTCTGCACTGGGCAGGTGAGTGCGCTCAGCCCCTCAGGACACAACTTTCCTTGCTGCTATTCCCCACATAACTGCCAGGGTTTATGAGCCTGAACGGGGACGGTAATAGACGCCCTTTTTATACCCACTCCTTCCTGGAGTCAGAGACCTCTAGTTCTCTGTCATCACCCTTCCTCTTGCTGGAAAGATACAAGCAAATGTGGCCCTTTTTCCCCTCCTTGCAGATCAAGACAGGTGCACCTTGCCGGTCTGAGCGCTTGGCCAAGTACAACCAGCTCCTCAGGTAAAGGAAATGCACTTAGTAACTGAGTGGGTGGGCAGGTGGGGCTGCTTTGTACTTGGCCTCCTGCAGGGTGGGGCAGACCCTGATCCTGAGCAGTTAGACAGATCTCACTGCCCCAAGCAAGCCTTCTCTGGATCCTTTTCCAGAAGCAGGCCCCTGTTCTGTACGATACTGCCACCTTCTGGTGGAGAGCGAAGAATCCCCTTTAAGCACCTTAATCATTAGCACGGGTAGAGCTCAAAGCAGCTTAGTGGTTATCTTTTTTTTTTTCTTTTTAGTGTTTATCTAGTTTAGTGTCCTTGTTTTGTGGACGACAGACAGGCTTCTCTCCATTGTGCCAGGGGTGTCTGCTCCCCCTTTCCTCCTTGGTGTGTCCTTGGGAAGCCCTTGGGCATAGGGAGGCAAGGGAAGGAACGTCCATTCATAAGTTCACCTTGGGGGAAAAAACCTATTCTGGAAACATTTGAGCCTACAAAAAAGTAGTCTTTGTGCCCATCACCCAGAGACAAGAAGTTACCAAAATTCGTTCATTGTTTCTGTTTCTCATTTGTTTTGTGTGTTTTGTTTCGGTTTTTTGTGATTTTTTTTTTTTGAGGTACTGGGGGCTGGAAATTGAACCCAGAACCTCCTGTGTGGGAAATCAGCACTTAGTCAATGAGCTTCCCTGAGTTGATTAGCTGCTTGTTTTTGTTTTTATAGGAGGTAGGCATTCAGCTGCTTGAGTCACATCCATTCGCTCATTGTTAACTTTTTTTTTTTAAAACATTGTTTATCTTTTCAACTCCACAGTTGTGTTTTTTTGCTGGGGAATTTTAAGCATTTTAAATTCTAGACATCTTAAACATCTTATGATTTCATCTGTAAATACTTGAGTAAATATTTTTCTCAATAGACTTTTTTTTAATAGCAGTCACCTCACTGTTATATATTATATTGCCCAAAATTAATAGTAATTCCATGGTATTAACACCAAGTCTTTTCGATCTGCAGTGGTCTCAAAATACTTACTTTTTTTTTTTTTTTTTGTCATTGAGATCCAACCAGGGTTCATGCATTGTCTTCCCCATACCAAAAAAAGGAGTAGGGTTTTTTGATTCTGAGAAATCACAATCTTGACATTGCATATTTTTGTCCTTGGAGTAGAGAAGAGAAGGGATGGTGGGTGGATGACCTGCAGGGCACATTGAGGGTGAGGGGCACAAGTGTTGCTCTGTTTTTGGCAGCTCAGAGAAGCACAGGGGTAGGACAAACTGGCAGAGTGCTGGGTTTGTAGCTTCCGGGAGGGGGTGGGAATGTGGGTGGGGAAAACTGACTACATGGAAAAATTGATTGCTCTCTTCCTTTTTTCTTCTGAAGAATTGAAGAGGAGCTGGGCAGCAAGGCTAAGTTTGCTGGCAGGCAGTTCCGAAACCCCCTAGCCAAGTAAGATGGGCCCCTGAGCCCTTCACAAACAAGTCCTTGCCTGGTGTGAACACGGGCAGCTCAAGGCTGCATGCCAGGCCTGGCAGGGGCCTCTGGTAGTTAACTCCCTTCCCACCCTGTGATGTTCTCGCTGCTTCATAGAACGGCTGCAGAAACCAAGCCTGACCATCTGGAACCCTGGTGGAAACGTAGCTTTGTGATCATGTGATTGGCCCAAATCATTATTTTTCTCAGCTTGCTTCCCACTGAGTGTCTGGCCACAAACACATACAGTGTCATCCCCGAGGTAGCCACAGGAAGGACCCCAGTGATTCTGTGTACAAAATAAAAGGCCTCAGTGACCATAGAATACCATGTGTGTGTGTCTGTACTAGGAGTCCAGGTTCGTATGTCACTGCTATGAGTCCGTCATCCTTATACTGTGGTATTCCAGGCATTGCAAGGGGGGAGTACACCTGCCAGATTAGAGGCAAGAAGTGAGAGGGTGACTTAGAGCATCCGTTAGCAGAAGGTAGGTCAGAACAGGGGGTCCAAGCTAGAAGCAGGCACACAAAAAATTTTTTTTAAAGGTTTATTTTAAATCTCTTGTGGTCACTGACCTCTGTGTCTGCTCATCTTCTCTTGAGGAGGCACCAGAAACTGAAACTAGGTAAGTATTTGATTAAATAACTGGGCCTCTAGTCAAGCTGATACATCACAAAGCCTTAACAGTCTATCTCTTGTCAACCTGGCACCCATACACTTGGCTTTAAACCATACTTAATCTCAAAATAGCGGTATCAAGGTATACTTTGGCCTCACATGACACAACCATCCCATGTACAACCAAAATCAAACAAACTAATCCTTTCCTGATTTTTAAATGACTTTCTATCTGAAAATTGATTCTGGAGAGAATTGACCCATTGAACTGGGGCTAAGTAGTTCATCCTTGCTTTAAAGTAAGCTTTAACAACTTAAAATTTAGTTCAATGACATTTCCTGATGTTCAGTATTTAAAACTATGCCTGGCAGATACAGGCCTTTATCACTGTGGTTAGAGGGCAAGTATAGGTAGAAGCCCTTTCAGATTTGCTAGGCTGTTAAAGAAGGCTGCCAGGCCGCAGCTGGTATATTTCCACCACAGGCTCTTTGGTTTGTCATGTAGGCCCCGGGTAGAGAAAGTTGGCTGTGACTAAACTTCCTGATGCCCCAGAAGTGACACACATTCCTGACTGGCAGAAAGACACTGCAAAGAGTTATAGACCAGACCCAACTTTTTCCTAAGGTCCTCTCTGAAGCTGGACATTTGACATTTAGTTTCCAGAGAGGCATTCTTAGTACGACATCTGAGATGGGCCTGGGTTTTTAAGCATGCTTCTGGGCAACATCAGAACTCCACGTGTCTTTGAACAGCTCTGTTAGTGCATGTTAGTGGTCTGGGCTTTACATGTCCTCTATCCTTTAAAAATGTATTTTCACTTTTCCTTTCTGCTGGAACTGCCATCTTGCAGTAAGTCAACAAAATGACAAGCACAGAGGGAAAGAGAAGAGGTACCTGCTATGTTTTCTAGGCTTTTTATTTTTTTTATTTCTTTTTTTTAATTATTTATTTATTTTTAAATTTACATTAAAAAAATATGAGGTCCCATTCAACCCCACCGCCCCCACCCCCCACTCCCCCCACAGCAACACTCTCTCCCATCATCATGACACATCCATTGCACTTGGTAAAGTTCATCTCTGAGCATCACTGCACCCCATAGTCAATGGTCCACATCATAGCCCAGACACTCTCACGTTCCATCCAGTGGGCCCTGGGGGGATCTACAGTGTCCCGTAATTGTCCGTGAAGCACTATCCAGGACAACTCCACGTCCCGAAAATGCCTCCACATCTCATCTCTTCCTCCCGTTCCCCACACCCAGCAGCCCCCATGGCTACTGTTCCCACACCCATTCCACATTTTCTCTGTGGACATTGGATTGGTTGTGTCCATTGCACACCTATGTCAAGTGAGGGCTTAGATTCCACATGGGTATTGGATGCACTCCTCCCGCTTCTAGTTGTAGACACTCTAGGCTCCATGTTGTGGTGGTTGACCTTCTTCAACTCCATGTTAGCTGAGTGGAGTAAGTCCAATAAGTCAAAGTGTAGGAGCTGAAGTCTGTTGAGGATCTGGGCCTGGGTGTCATATTATCAGTCCAGAGATTCAAATCCCCTACATATATCTCAAACCCAGCACCAACTACAATTCCAATAAAGTAGCATGCAAGTCTTGTGAAAAGAGATCCCCTCTGAGTCCAATTCCATCACGCAGACTCAAAAGAACCAATACCTGGGGTTGTATCTACCTTATCTGTCTCTTAGACTCTGTTCAGTTGTACATAGGGGTATTCCTTCTGACAACCTCCAGACTCTTTTTTAGAGACTCACAGCCTTATAATCTCATTTCTCCTTTCCATTTCCCCCTTACTTTAGGTCAAACCGCTTCCCGAAGTCATGTTATTATATGTAGACAGGTATATTCTGCTGTTCCGCATTGAATCTTTAATTCAAGGTCATTTTCTAGTTGCTTCTTCAGCTGGTATGTGGTAGTGATCCCTCGGTGCCAGGGAGGCTCATCCCCGGGTGTCGTGTCCCACGCTGGGGGGAATGCATCACATCTACACGCTGAGTTTGGCTATGAGAGTGGCCACATTTGAGTAACATGAAGGCTGTCAGGAGGAAACCCCCAGGCACAATGCTACTCTAGGCCTTGTTCTTATTGCAGGTGTATAGGCTCAAAAGTGTAGCCATTAGTATCAAGAGCCCACTGTTGGGCCCTCCTTCCTTCCTGGTTCTTGCCGTTGCACCTGGAGGATTGCCGCTGCTCTCCCAGGGCCCACAACAGTGACCCCCCAGCCAGGAGCCCAGTACCCCCCCAGCTGTTGTTTTTAATTGTTTCCACTATGAGTATATATAGACATTACCATATACCCTGGGCTCTAGGCTTTTTAGAAAACAGTTGTTCTTCAGCCACATGTATGTGAATCTACAAGAAGGGCGATACCATAGACGTCAAGGGAATGGGTGCTGTTCAAAAAGGATGCCCACAGGGCAACAGACTTTGCCCAGTGGTTAGGGCATCCTTCTACCACATGGGAGGTCCACAGTTCAAACCCTGGGCCTCCTTGACCGGTGTGGAGCTGGCCCATGCGCAGTGCTAATGCACGCAAGGAGTGCCCTGCCACGCAGGGGTGTCCCCCTGCATAGGGGAGCCCCACGCGCAAGGAGTGCGCCCTGTAAGGAGAGCCGCCCAGCATGAAAGAAAGTGCAGCCTGCCCGGGAGTGGTGCCACCCACACACAGAGCTGACACAAGATGACACAACAAAAAGATTCCTGTGCCGCTAACAACAGAAGTGGCCAAGGAGATGCAACAAATAGACACAGAGAACAACAACCGGGGGGGGGGGGGGGGGAAGGGGAGAGAAATAAATAAAATTTTTAAAAAAGGATGGCCACAAACCACCATTGCAAAGTCAGAAGAGTTTACATTGTTACCCAACATGCTGTTGATATGGTAAACAGGTTAAGGGCAAGATTCTTGCTAAGAGAATGAATGTAATGAGCAGATTAAGCATGCCAAGAGTTGAGATGGCTTCCTAAAATGTGAAGGAAAATGATCAGAAAATGAAGGAAGCCAAAAAGCTATCGGTTCAACTGAAGTTCCAGCCTGCTCCCCACAGAGAGCACTTTGTGAGAACCGATGGAAAGGAGCCTGAACTACTGGAACCTTTTATGAATTGCATAGGAGGTATATAAAAAAGCCTGGATTGTAAAAATGCTGGTCTTTGATTTTCTCTTCAGTAGTAAGTGTTGTGTCCCTTCCCCAAAAGAATGAGCATTTAAAGCAAAACCGTGTCCTAATCATTGGGTAATAAATATTCTTGTATTTCAAAAACTTATTTCATGATACAAATGCTTTTCAACAGTATTTCCCAGCTGGTTCTCCCAATCTACAAATTCCTGTACCTCAGACATTAGAACAGTGTCAATTGATGAAAGCCCTGAGGTCAAGACAAGGATGCCCACTTTCATCACTCTATTCAATATTGTCCTGGAAGTTCTTGCCAGAGCAATTAGGCAAGAAAAAAAAGTATCCAAATTGGAAAGGAGGAAGTAAAACTAGTCACAGATGAACAGATGACATGGTCCTATATATAGAAAATGCCAAAGAATTTTAAAGTTTGCTAGAACCAATAAAGAATCCAGCACAGTTGGAGGCTACAAAATTATCAGTTGTGTCTCTATACACAAGCAAATTTCCTGAAATGGAAATGATTTTTTAAATTCCATTCACAAAAGCTTATAAAAGAATAAAATATCTAGGAATAAATTCAAAGAAGTGAAGGACTTGTTCACAGAAACTACAAAACATTGCTGAAAGAAACAAAAGAAGACCTAAATAAATGGCAAGACATCTATGTTCATGGATAGGAAGATTTAATATTACTAAGATGTCGATGTTATTCAAAGCTATCCACAGATTTAATGCAATACTTAACAAAATTCCAGCTGTCGTTTTTGCAGAAATGGAAAAGCTAATCCTCAATTTTGTGTGGAACTACAAGGGGCTCCAAAAAGCCAAATCAGTATTGCAAAGGAAGAACAAAGTTGGAGGTGTCACGTTTACTGATTTCAAAATTTACTGCAGGGAAGTGGATGTGGCTCAAGTGATAAGGCCTCCACCTACCATATGGGAGGGCCCAGGTTCAGTCCCTGGGGCCTCCTGGTGAAAAAGAAGAGATGTGTCCGCACAGTGAGCCAAGTGCCCGTGCGAGTGCCCACATGGTGAGCGAGTGCCCACACAGCTAGCTAGTGCCTACATGGTGAGCTGAGTGCCCTCACAGTGAGCCAGTGCCCACACAACTGGTCACAAAAGAAACATGAAAAGGAGAGTCAAGGTGAAGCCAGCAGAGATAAGAACTAAGGTGGCGCAATTGACAGGGAATCTCTCTCCACATCAGAGTTCCCCAGGATTGAATCCCAGTGAATCCTAGAGGAGAAAGACGAGAAGAGAAATAGAACAGAAGATCACACAGCGAATGGACACAGCAAAAACAGGTTAGGGGATGTGGGAGGGGAAGAAAGAAAACTACAAAGCCACAGTAATCAGTGTGGTATTGGCATAAAGATAGATATAAAGACCAATGGAATAGAATGAAGAGTTAAGAAATAAATCCACACATATATGGCCAACTGATTTTTGACAAGGGTGCCACGTCTACTCAAGGGGGAGAGAATATCTCTTCAACAAATGGAGTTGGGAAAAATGGAAATCCATATGCAAAAGAATGAAGTTGAAACCCTACCACACATAACATATAAAATTTAACTCTAAATGGATCAAAAACCCAAACAACAAAACCCATAAAACTAGAAGAAAACGGGGGAATCCTTCATAACTTTGGATTTGGTACAGGTTCTTAAGATACAATATCAAAAGCATAAACAAAAGAAAAAAATAGATAAAAAGGACCCTATTAAAGAAAAGTGAAAAGTCAATCTACAGAATGGGAGAAAGTAACTGTAAGCTTATATCTGATAAGGGTTTAACAGGCAGAATGTATAAAGAACTATGAAAACAAAAAGACAAACCAAATAAAAATGGGCAAATGACTTGTATACACATTTCTCTATTAACTATAGTCCATGGTTTACATTAGGGTTCATTGTTTGTGTTGTACAGTCCTATGAGCTTTTTAAAAATTCTAGTAACATATGTATAACCTAAAATTTACCCTTTTAAGCACACTTGAATATATAATTCAGTGCTGTTAACTATGTTCACATGTTGTGCTACCATCACCACCATCTCTTACCAAAACTTTTCTATCACCCCTGTAGCAGTTTGATATGGTGATGAATTCCAAAAATAGATATTGGATTATGTTTGTAATCTGGTCTGAACCTGGGCATGATTAAATTATGATTAGGGCTTTGATTGGGCCACATCATTAGGGTATTGAGTCTCCACCCCTTAGTGTGTGGGGACTCAGATAAAAGGCCTGGCAAAGAACAGAGTTGAGGGTTTTTGATATTGGAGTTTGATGCTGAAGCCTTAAGCTGGAATCCCAGGAAGTAAGCTCACAGAGGAAAGAGAAGCCAGCCCCAGAAGAGAGGAACCCTGAGCCTGGAAATAAGCAAGCCCTGGGAAGAGAGGTGGCCTGAACCCTCACAGATGTTGGCAGCCACCTTGCTCCAACACATGAAAATAGACTTTGGTGAGGGAAGTAACTTATGCTTTATGCCTGGTATCTGTAAGCTCCTACCCCAAATAAATACCCTTTATAAAAACCAACCAATTTCTGGTATTTTTGCATCAGCAACCCTTTGGCTGACTAATACAACCCCAAATAAAAACTGTTCAATTAATTCCCCATTCCCTAAGACCACCTCAGCCCCTGGTAATCTGCATTCTCATTTCTGACTATGGATCTGCTTTTTCTAGTTATATTGTATTGTGAGATCAGACCAATTTGTCCTTTTGTGTCTGGCTTATTTCATTTACCTTGTCTTCAGGATCCATCCACGCTTCAATGAGCCAAAACATCGTTCCTTTCTCAGCTGGTTCATCCTCATGGGTGGTGCAGGCTGTGGGTTAGTTAGCACATCAATCTAGACTCCCCGCTGAGCACAACGCAGTAAAGCCACAATCCAGGCTCTGCACACAGACCCGGCGAGAAGAGGGACAGGCCACAGGGAATTGGAAGCATATGAACCCCTGTGGTCTGGTTAAAATGCAACCAGGTCTCCCTGGCCGCTGAACTCCTTCCCCTTTCATTTAATCATCTTTATTGAGGAATAATTTACATCCAATCAAAGGCACTCCTTTTAAGTACTCAGTTAAATATATTTTAACAAATATATTCACTGTGTAACCAGTGCCCCGATTTTAACTTAGAACACTTCCAGCATCCCCAAAAGCTCCCTTGTGCCCATTCCCAGACAGTCCCCACCCGCCCCCAACCCAGGCAATCTACAGTGCTTTGTAAAACATTCCAATTAGTTGCCAACATAGGAAAACCCTCTATCTCCAGGGATTCCATAGGAGGTCAGTTCCCCCAGGGCTTCCCCGCCATTGACAACTGACCTGGTGCCTTGGAGAAGCAAGGACACCCTAACACGACCTTGAACTCTGCAGCTCAGCTAGTCCCAAGATGGAACGAGTGTGAGCACCACCGGGCCCTTCATCCCACCCCCCTGCCAGTCTTGGTGCCAAATTGGGTGCTTCACAGTGGGGACTGTCCCCTGGGACCAGGAAAGAGAACAGACTCATTTGCATATGTGAGCATAAGGCAGTAATTAAACCCAGGTGCCCAGGGGTGAGAAGGAAGTACATTAATACAGGAGCAATTAAAAACCCTCCAGCAGCCCCCATCTCCCAGCCCTCACTTCTGAGACTGGCTCTGACCGATGACCGTGGCCTTGGGGCTCCCACTTTCGCCACTGGACTGCGCCTTGGCTGCCTGGTTTTAGGGACTAGGCGGCAGCAGTTTGCCCAGAGGCTCTGGTGGAGAGGTCCTGCTGCAAGACGGTGGCGGAAGCTTCCACACCCCGGGCTCGTTTACTCCTCCCCGGTGCCTCTGCCATCAGCCTTGTAAGCATTCTCACAGTGTAGAAGAAATTTGGGTCTAAAGAGGTTGGTGGTTTGCCCTAGGTCACAGAGCTGGTGGGTATGTTGTCACCTGCAAGGTGACACTCTAAGTGCTTCCGGGCTGGCAGGCAGAAGTGGGGATTCAGAAACAACCTCCGCAGCGGCGTAGCCATGTCAGATGGCGCCTCGCCAGACCTCCAGCAACCAGGATCCCAAAGCCGGGCGTCTCCAGGGGGAAGAAGGCAAGGCCCCGGCACCTCGGATCCACCTGCGGGCGAGGAGGTGCTCCCCCAGATACACCTCCGGGGACGGGTGCTTGCCAACTCCCTTCCCCCAGGGCTAACGCTGCCCTCCTGGGGTCCAGCTAAACCTGACCTTCAAAGCCCGAGCCCCCGGGGCTGTCTGGGCTTGACTGCCCCCCTGCCGCAGTGCCGGGACTTTCCCTGTGACCTGCGCTGAGGTCTGGGCAGGTCCGCGTTGAGGATGAATTCCCGGACTGCAGGATGCTGGGGCCGCGAAGCTTCGGGAAACGCTCTGCAGGCCAGCGGGTGCCTTCGTTTCCTGGGGCAGCCAAAGCAAAGAACCACGAACTGGCCTGAAACAAAAGAAATTTGTTTTCTCACAGCTCTGCGGGCAGAAATCCAAAATCAGGCTGCGGGCAGGGCGGCTCCCTCTGCCGGCGGCCCGGAAGCGCCTTCCTGGCCCGCGCCCAGCTTCCGGTGGCGGCCCGCGATCCTCGGCGCGTGGCCGCAGCGCTTCAGTCTCCGCTCCACTGTCACGCATGTCTGTCTCTTGTCCAAATTTCCTTCTTATAAGGACCCACGTCATAGCAGATCAAGGCCCACCCCAGCTCAGTGTGGCCTCATCTTAACCAATCACGTCTTCAAAGACCGTGTTTCCAGCCCCACG
Source organism: Dasypus novemcinctus (assembly GCF_030445035.2). Lineage (NCBI taxonomy): Eukaryota > Metazoa > Chordata > Mammalia > Cingulata > Dasypodidae > Dasypus > Dasypus novemcinctus. The sequence goes on from NC_080681.1 coordinate 124,581,039, forward strand.
CCCCGCCCCACGCCCGTGGTCTTTTTCTCGTTTTGTTTGTTAATAAACTCTTTACTCCCTTGCCAGAAACAAAACAAAAAGCATAAAACTACTTCCAAATAAAGTCACCGTCATTCATGGGGTCAGGTTTAGGACTGAACATGTCTTTTGGGGGACCCAATTCACCCCAGAACAGAGGTTGCTGCTGTCTCCCTGAAATGTCACCTGCGCACGCTCCCTACCTCCCCGTTCCAGCGCCGCCCCGGCTGGCATTCTGTCAAACTTTATTTTTTTTCTCCAAAGCACTTACCAACACCTGAAATGATGTATCTGCTTTTTATTTTTCTTAATTAGAATAAGCTCCGTGGGGGCAGGGACCCTGTCCGACACAAGGCTGATACACCAGGAACAAATGGGTGATGGAAAGTGCTCCTCGGTCCACAAGTTCGTGCCAGTGTCAGACATACAGGGCCTCTGCTGCTGCTGTAGGACCTCGAGCTCTATGTTGATTCTGAAGTTTTGGTGCTCACGATGAAGGAGAGGAAGCGGGAAACGGACTTTGGCCCAGTGGTTAGAGCGTCCGTCTACCATATGGGAGGTCTGCGGTTCAAACCCCGGGCCTCCTTGACCCGTGTGGAGCTGGCCATGCGCAGTGCTGATGCGCGCAAGGAGTGCCGTGCCACGCAAGGGTGTCCCCCGCGTGGGGGAGCCCCCCGCGCAAGGAGTGCGCCCGTGAGGAAAGCCTCCCAGCGTGAAAAGAAAGAGCAGCCTGCCCAGGAATGGCACCGCCCACACTTCCCGTGCCGCTGAGGACAGCAGAAGCGGACAAAGAAACAAGACACAGCAAACAGACACAGAGAACAGACAACCAGAGGAGGGGGGGAAGTTAAATAAATAAATAAATCTTTAAAAAAAAAAAAAAAAAAAAGGAGAGGAAGCTTTTTATTTTATCTTATTTTATTTTTTAAAGATTTTTTTTTTCTCTCCCCTTCCCTGCCCATACCACCCTCTGCTCTCTGTGTTGTCTGCTCTCTCTGTCCATTCGCTGTGTGTTCTTCTGTGTCTGTTTGTATTCTTGTCAGCTGTACCGGGAATATGTGTCTCTTTTTGTTGCGTCATCTTGCTGCTGCAGCTCTCCGTGTGTGCGGCGCCACGCCTGAGCAGGTGGTGCTTTTTTCCTGTGGGGCAGCTTTCCTTACAGGGTGCACTCCTTGAGCGTGGGGCTCCACTATGTGGGGAACACCCCTGCGTGGCAGGGCACTCCTTGTGTGCATCAGCACTGCGTGTGGGCCAGCTCACCACATGAGTCAGGAGGCCCTGGGTTTGAACCTTGGGCCTCCCACATAGTAGGCGGAAGCCCTATCCATTGGGCCAAATCCACTTCCCTGCTGTGTCTTTTTCTGTGTATCTACTTCCATGTAAGAGTCTGTTTTATTGACCCACCAGGGGGGCAGGGACCCAAGCCTGCATGCCCTAATGATGTGGTCGAATCAAAGCTCTAATCTTCACATAATCAAAGTCATCTCAGTTGAATCTAATACAATCAAAGGGTATCACACCCAGAGGAACAGACCAGTTTACAAACATCAATATATCTTTTTGGAATTCATAAATAATATCAAACTGCTGTAATGGGTATTTTGGAATTCTCTGTATGGATTTTGTATTATATTTTGGAACTGTACTATAACTTTGAAATATTTCAAAAGTTAAACTTTATGGAAAAATAAAAATAAAAAAAAATAAATCAAGTCCAGAGAAGTGACTGCAGCTGCCTCTGGGGGCCTGCCTGCAGCTCCTGCCTCTCCCACCAGAGGACGTGAGCCTGGGGCTGGGGCGAGGCCACGCAAAGGGGGCTGCCCTTAGGCTGCCCACTCCACAGTGGTTCCCTCTGTTGTTTTCTTCCCTGAGGTCTTAACTATTGACAGATCACCTGGAAAGTTGTTGAAAAAGGGGCATTTTCAGAGAATGTGCCACCCCCGGAACCCCACCCGGCCCAGCAATGCTTCTTGCTATCTTTAAACAAAGCGCTCCTATGGTTTAGCACAGTTGCTTTAACCGGGCTTAAATCCCAGCTCAGGCTGGAGAAAAAACTAAGCTCGGCAGCCAGGGTGAAACGTCCATTCCCCCTGCCAGTGTGGAACCAGGTCTCCGACCAGAACATGCAATGTCTGAGGCCCAGGGCGACAGGAGCCTTCTCTCAGGGGTGGCCCCAGGCCCACCCCCACCTTCTGCTGGTGCAGCTTCCGCTCCCCCTGGCAGGAGACGAGCTGCCCATCGTAAGGCCAGGAGTAGGCTGAGGCAAGAGAGGACCGAGGGCACAAAATATAGAGAGGCACTCACTGTGATGGGTCCTGGCTCTGCTCGGGACACTCCATCCCGACTGCCCCTGCACTGGGCAGTAGCAACGCTGGTGGCCTGGGATCTGGTGTTCGCAGGACCCCCCTCCCGCCACCAGGGGGCGCTGTGTGAACTGCCCAGAGCCCCTTGGCCCGCTCTGCCTGCACAGTTCTGCCCAGCTGTCCTCGCCGGCCCCAAGACAGCCACTGGCACGGGACTGTCCTCCCAGCTCCCGGCTCTCAGGAGCTCGGAGCCAGAGGTAAGGCCAGCCCAGAGCTGCGGGCGCAGCTTGCTGAGGCGAATGGCGCTGTCGTTGAACACAGGAAAACTCCCGGGCAGAACAGCCCCTCTCGTGGTCGACCACAGACGCTGCGGCCAGGCAGGGAGGACCTTGCCCGGCACCCGGGGAGGCGGGTGCAGTGCCCCCTTCCTTGATTTCTGAACCTTTTAGGAACCGTCTCCCTCATTCCAATTTCTTGGGTGCTGAGGACTTTCATTTAGTCTTTCCAGGAACAAAGGGAAACAGATGCCGAAAGAGCCAACAGCGAGCCCTTCCCTCTGCGCTGGGCCAGCGTTCTGCTCTCCCTACCCTTGCTGTGCCACCCCTGACACCACCCCCTGGGGGCTTTAGCCCTGAGCCTCTGCTCCCCTCCCCCGGGCTCACATGGGAACAAAGTAACGTGGCAAGTGCTAAGCTCAAGCCTGGCCCTGCTTTCCAGCACGGCTGTGTTTGGCATTGCCAGAGACATGCCAGAAAAACAAACCAACAGGGGCTGAGAATGGTACTTCCTGGGGGCAGCCTGGTGCCCACTCTGGCAATGATCCGAGCAGACGCAGCCACACAGTAAGATCACGAGGCCACATGCAGCTGCTTGAGGGAAATATGCGTGTTGTATGCAAAAGAGCTGGCTGAGAGGGCCTCTGTGGGCGGACTTTTGAGGATTTCCCACAGGCACCTGCTCTGCAGCCATTCCACACCTGAGTGCCTGCACCTGTTTCCAGGGCCACTCGGGGGTGCAGTTTCTGGCAGTGCAGTCCGGCTCTGCCCTGGTGCTGTTCTGTTCTATCCCATCCCATTCATGGAGAATCAGTGACCCAAAAAAGGGCAGGGCTCCTGGACACCTGGTGTGGTTGCTGGGAGCTATTGTCCCCAGAAAAACAGGTTCTTAACAGGTTGTCAAGGGAAAACTTAACCCTTTCCTGTGGGTGTGAACCCTTGAAAATAGAACCTTTGGATGTGGTTACTTCCCTTAAGGCATGACCTAACTGAATCAGGATGGGTCTTAATTAATCTTGTCCCTGAAGGTCTTTTAGGGAAGGCCACACAGACAGAGAAAGCCAGACAGAGCAGGCAGAAACTGAAAGTCAATGGAACTGAGAAAGCAGGAGAGGCCGTCATGTGCACTGCCATGTGACAGAGGAGCCCAGGACCAGGGACTGCCAGCAGCCAGACCCAGAGCGCCACAGTCTTCTGGAAGAAAGCATCTCCTCCATGATGCCTTGATTTCGGACTTCACCTATCCTCAAAACCAGGAACCAATAAATTCCTGCAGTTTAAGCCAACCCATTGTGTGGTAGTTGTGTTTAGCAGCCAGGAACTTAAAAGAGCAGCTAAGAAATTAGAACACCTGGTCTCTGGGCAAACCTCGTATGGGGAAGGACAACCAGAGTTGGGGGTGGGGGTTGATCAGATCCTTGGCTCTCTTCTCTTGGTCTGTCCTGATCACACCTTTTTCCCTGCTTCTACGGCCTCTTCTTATTCACCAACATCAATTCATCCAGCCAGCAACCAGAGAAAAGGGATTAAAGAAATTGGCAGAAAGAGCTTGTTGTATTGAAAGACCCATGTGAATCTCTGGCCAGGGCCTCTAGAAGCCCTAGCGATATCAGCACTGGAAAAGTAATCTTGGAGCAGATATGGAGACAAAGGCTGAAAAAACAAAGGCTTTACCACCCTTCTCTGATCTCATGGGAGGCAGTGTATGTGGGAGCTGTCAGCATGGGTGAGCACTCTTTTCCTGAAAGAAAGTGACACTGTCAGCAATAGACTACCCTGGGAAGCAGATATGGCTCAACTAATAGCGTCTGCCTACCATATAGGAGGTCCAGGGTTTGAACCCAGGGCCTCCTGGCCTGTGTGGTGAGCTGCCCCACATACACTGCTGCTGTGCTCAAGGAGTGCCCTGCCACGCAGGGGTGCCCCCTGCATAGGGGAGCCCCACGCACAAGGGGTGTGCCCCACAAGGAGAACCACCCCACATGAAAAAGCACAGCCAGCCCTAAGAGTGGCACTGCACACACAGAGAGCTGATGCAGCAGGATGACGCAGCAAAAAGAGACACGGATTCCCGGGCCACTGATAATGCAAGTGGACACAGAAGAACACACAGCGAATGGATGCCAAGAGAGCAGACAACAGGGAATCTATTGCTGGGGGAGGAGGTGAGAAAAATAAATAAAAATAAATCTTGGGAAGCGGACTTGGCTCAATGGATAGGGCGTCCACCTACCACACAGGAGGTCAGCAGTTCAAACCCCAGGCCTCCTTGACCCGTGTGGAGCTGGCCCATGTGCAGTGCTGATGCATGCAAGGAGTGCCCTGCCATGCAAGGGTGTCCCTCGCTTAGGAGAGCCCCACGCGCAAGGAGTGCGCCCCGTAAGGAGAGCTGCCCAGCACAAAAGAAAGTGCAGCCTGCCCAGGAATGGCACCACACACACAGAGAGCTGACACAGCTAGATGATGCAACAAAAAGAAACAGAGATTCCCGGTGCTGCTGATAAGGATAAAAGTGGTCACAGAAGAACACACAGTGAATGAACACAGAAAGCAGACAACCTAGGGGGTGGGGGAAGGAGAGAGAAATTTAAAAATAAATAAATAAATCTTTTAAAAAATTAAAAATCTTTTAAAAAAAATAGACTATCCTGATGAACACAGGTTACCCAGTTCAAGAGACCCAGAAACATAGAGACGACCTCTGTATTTAATAATTCTTGCTATAACCTAAATCACCTTCACAGGGCAGGAGTGGGGTGGGGACTTCATAGGGTTGTTGGTCTATGAGGTTTGCAGAGCAAAATCCCTCAGGAACCACACACAGGTTTGGGGAGTGACATGTCCTCAGGCAGCACTTGCAATCTTTCGTGGTAGCTCTTGCCAAAAGCAATGTCTGTCACACATGAGACTGCAGCAAAGCAGCTGTATTTGTCAAAACAATAGATGAGGCTGGGAATTCATGCAGATTCCATCACAAACACACCCTAACGTTGATTTTCTTTTCTTTTCTTTTCCTTTCTTTCCTTTTCTTTCTTTCTTTTTTCTTTCTTTCTCTCTTCTTTCTTTCCTTTCTTCTTTCTTTCTTTCTTTTTTAAATATTTATTTATTTTTATTTATCCTCCCCCCACCCTGTTGTCTGCTCTCTGTGTCCATTCGCTGTGTGTTCTTCTGTGACCACTTCTATCCTTATCAGTGGCACCATGAATCTGTGTTTCTTCTTGTTGCATCATCTTGTTGTGTCATCTCTCCGTGTGTGCAGCACCATTCCTGGGCAGGCTGAACTTTCTTTCACACTGGTCGGCTCTTCTTACGGGGCACACTCCTTGCACATGGGGCTCCCCTACGCGGGGGACCCCCTGCGTGGCAGGGCACTCCTTGTGTGCATCAGCACTGCACATGGGCCAGCTCCTCATGGATCAGGGAGGCCTGAGGTTTGAACCATGGACCTCCCATGTGGTAGACGGATGCTCTAACCACTGGGCCAAGTTTGCATCCCGCTTCTTTCTTTTTTAAATCCTAGATACTATAAGGAAACATCTGCAGGATGGCAAAAAATAACATATATGTGCAAGATACAAAGCTTACAAAGTTTAACGTGTAGGTACTTGTTCATGGTTCTGCCTCTTTTGAGATGGTAGATGGAAGCTCCCCTTTCACTTGCCTCTAGCTGTCTGCTTCCTGGGATGAAGAGCCAATGAGGTGACTGGAAAGGGTGTGGAAAGAGATGCATGGAGAGTATTCTGGGCCCTGCATGGCTGTCAGACTCCCTGGAGCGAATTTGATCCAAAGGAGAAAATAGTAACAAAACTGTGCTTGCTTATTTATCTGTTCCTCTGGACTTTTTTTCCTCCCCCTCTCCCCCAACTTGCTGTTTTTGCTGTCTGTGTCCATTCACTGTGTGATCTTCTGTGTCTATTTCTCTTTTTTGTCTTCTCTTCTCATTTTCTCCTCTAGGATTCACCGGGATTTGATCCTGGGAACTCCAGTGTGGAGAGAGGTTCCCTGTCATTTGTGCCATCTCAGTTCCTGGTTTCTGTTATGTCTTGCCTTGACTCTCCCCTTCATTTTACTTTTTGTTGCATCATCATCTTGCTGTGTGGCTCACCACACGGGCACTGGCTCTCCATGTGGGCACTGGCTCGCTGCGCAGGCACGCCTTTACCAGGAGGCCCCAGGGATCAAACCTGGGTCCTGCCATATGGTAGGCGGACGCCCAATCTCTTAAGCCACATCCACTTTCCTGTTCCTCTGGATTTTAAAGGTAAACACAGTTTTACAGAGCAGAGATCAACTGAGGCTAAGTTACAGGAGTACAAGCCCTGGCAAAGACTGGGATGGTGCTCTGGGGCATGAGAGACCAGTGCTGATGGCAATGGTGGCAGAAGAGAGCATGGCTTTGGGGTCCATGTGGTACAGGATCTTTCTTTGTTTTTTTAAAGAAACAAGCCTTATCACTTTTTTTTTAAGATTTATTTATTTATTCCCCCACTTGCGGCTTGTTCCTTTCTTTGCTCTCTCTTCTGTGTCCATTCACTGCATGTTCTTTCTGTATCTGCTTGTCTCCCTTTGTTGCATCATCTTGCTGCACCAGCTCTCTGCGGCACACGGGCCATCAGCTCTCCACAGCACATAGGCCAGCTTGCCTTCTCAAGGAGGTCCTGGGACACGAACCCAGGACCTCCCATATGGTAGACGGGAGCCCAACTGATTGAGCCACAGCCGCTTCCCCAGCATCTTTCACTTGCAAGCAGAAGTGACAAATTCAAAGTGTCTTGAACCCAAAAGGAGATTTATTGGTGTATGACTTCAGGCATGCTGCGGTCCAGAAGCTGAAACAATGTCATCAGGACTCAGCATCTCTCCATCACTCAGCTCTGCTGTCCTCTGTTTTGGTTTTACCCCCGTTGCACACTGTTGCACTGCTCCCGCTGGTTGCGGAGCTCAGCTGGCTCAGGGAGAGCTGCGGGGGGGCCAGGGGCCCTTTGAGCCGGCAGCAGGCAGCTCAAGGTGTGGTGGGGACGCGCAGCGCGATAGAAAAACGCCGCGGAGACGAGGACTGTGCGCAGGTCTACTTTATTGAGGAAGTGCACTTGGTTATATAGTGTCGGGTGAGGGAGGGGTTAGTGCAGGGGTGGGCTAGCTATAGGGTGGCGGTGGATAGGTGGGTAAGGGCGGATGGCTATGAGGTAAGCAGTGGCTAAGGAGGGAGGCAGATTACATGTTGGCAATGTGGGCGGGAACAAAGGCTCGGAGGAGAGGTGAGGGGAGGCAGCAGCATAAGCTGCTGCTAAAGAGGGCTATAGTGTAAGGAGGTTACTAATGGCTAGCGGGCAGGGGAAGTGAGGTGGGGAACATACCCCTATGGGGGCTCTTCAGGCTTGGTGGACCCCATACATCCCTCAGCGGCTCAGCTTAGCAGCCCTAGGTTTTTCCCCCAAATTATTCCACCCAAAATGCTAAGACTGATTCTTATTGGCTGAGACTGGGTCACATGCTGATCCTTAAGCCAATGACCAAGACTCACTGTGGCCAAGGGGATGAAATCACTGGTCAGCTAGTTCTGGGTCACATGTTCACCTCCGGATTCTGGGAACAGATTGGCCTCAGCTAACAATGTGGACTCCCAATGAGATTGGGAAACGTGTGTTCCGCAAAGGAAAAAGAGGATGCTGCAACTTGAAGAAGAGTGAGTGGATGAAAGGCAGGCACAACCATCAGAGGCCACAGCTGGTACTCCTGCCACTCACTGGTTGTGTGTCTTTGGTCAGGTCACTTAACTTCCTTAAGCCTCAGCTGGAAACAAAGGCTTGCTTCAATCTTAACGGCCTCTTCCATTATAGGGAAACAGAAGGGGTCTGAGGTGTCATGGATTCCTACTATAGTGGAAGCTTTGGTTAGAATTGATTACAAGGTGATCTATTAAGACTTTAGCTGCTTTAACCCCTGGACACAGAGACTGAAGAAGAGGCAATGGTAAAACGTGAGCAGTTGGCTCCTTAGGAGATCAGCCATGATGGAAGCTCTTCCCCTGCTCTTTTGGATCTTTTGTGCTGTTTAAGTAATAAAGTGTTCACTTGCTGAAAGTTTGCTGTGCCTGAGCCTGCGTTCCCATGAAGCACCACATAGCAAGTCACTCCACAATTCCTGTTGGTGTGAACCCTTAAAATAGAACCCTTTGATAAGGTAACTTCAGTTAAAGTGTGGCCTAACTGAGTGAAGATGGGTCTTAATCCTATTACTGAAGGTCTCATAGGGAAGGCCACAGAGAAAAAGCCAGAGGGAGCAGCCAGAAGCTGAGAGTTAGCAGAACCTCGAGGAGAAAGGAGGAACCAGAAGAGGCCACTATGTGCATTGCCGTGTGACAGAAAAGCCAAGGACCAAGGATTGCTGGAACCAGCCCCAGAATGCCAGTCTTCCGGGAGAAAGCATCACCCTGATGATCCTTTGATTTTGGACTTTGAGCCTCAGAAACGTGTGCCAAGAGGAGCAGACGTAGCTCAGTGGTTAGTGCCTGCTTCCCATGTACGAGGTCCTGGGTTCAATCACCAGTACCTCCTAAAAAACAAACAAACAACAACAACAACAAAAGTGTGCCAATAAATTGTCATTGTTTAAGCCAACCCATTGCATGACATTTGTTTTAGCAGCCAGGAAATGAAAAAAATTACCCTACATTTTTTGTTCCATTTTCATATCTTACTTAGTGGCTCATGACTGAGCAACAAAGCTCACTTTTTAATTTTGAGTATAAAGCTCTGTAGGAAACCATAATAAGTATAATGACCAAGCAACCCTTTTGTTTTGCCAGGAAGAAAAGGGAGAGGTTGAGAAGGGTGGTTGGAGGAGTGTGGGGCTTCCTTCACAGCTTTAAGCAAACCAGATTAGAGTCCCCAGGAAACAGAAGGTGCAAGGGGTCATCCCAGCTCTGCTGAAACACAAGTAAAACCAGCTGGGTCGCTAGCAGAGACATGCCAGAAGACCGTCCATATACTGGTTTCCTTACATCCACACACAGGCTAGTGTGCAAGAACTCCTTCAGGGTGCTTGGGGCCTCAGCTGTGGGCCCTCAAATCAACATGCCACTTTGTCCAGATGCTGAAAAAATAAAGAATGGATCCCTCCACTAAAGCTGTCACAGCAATAACAGAGGGCCAGCTGGAGGTGCTGAACTGTCATCTGACTTCAGCCATGGCAGTTCTAAGGCCCCAGAGGGAAAATGTACAGTTCCAAACTGAGACAGGCCAGGACCTTAACAGGCCACCTGCTCCTGCCTGTGCACTTGAGCTGTTACTGCCCCTCAGGAACCCCACACTCCTTTTCCCATTGCCGATTGCTTCTAAGGGAAGGGAGAATGAACCCTGAGGTTTTACCATTGCCTCTTCTTCAGTCTCTGTGTCCAAGGGCTAAAGCAGCTAAAGTCTTAATAGATCACCTTGTAATCAATTCTAACCAAAGCTTCCACTATAGTAGGAATCCATGACACCTCAGACCCCTTCTGTTTCCCTATAATGGAAGAGGCCATTAAGATTGAAGCAAGCCTTTGTTTCCAGCTGAGGCTTAAGGAAGTTAAGTGACCTGACCAAAAACACACAACCAGTGAGTGGCAGGAGTACCAGCTGTGGCCTCTGATGGTTGTGCCTGCCTTTCATCCACTCACTCTTTTTCAAGTCGCAGCATCCTCTTTTTCCTTTGTGGAACACGCGTTTCCCAATCTCAGTCCACATTGTTAGCTGAGGCCGATCTGTTCCCAGAATCTGGAGGTGAACATGTGACCCAGAACTAGCTGATCAGTGATCTCATCCCCTTGGCCACAGTGAGTCTTGGTCATTGGCTTAAGGATCAGCATGTGACCCAGTCTCAGCCAATAAGAATCAGTCTTAGCATTTTGGGTGGACAATTTGGGGGAAAAACCTAGGGCTGCTAAGCTGAGCCACTGAGGGATGTATGGGGTCCACCAAGCCTGAAGAGCTCCCATAGGGGTAAAACCAAAACAGAGGACAGCAGAGCTGAGTGATGGAGAGATGCTGAGTCCTGATGACATTGTTTCAGCTTCTGGACCGCAGCATGCCTGAAGTCATACACCAATAAATCTCCTTTTGGGTTCAAGACACTTTGAATTTGTCACTTCTGCTTGCAAGTGAAAGATGCTGGGGAAGCGGCTGTGGCTCAATCAGTTGGGCTCCCGTCTACCATATGGGAGGCCCTGGGTTCGCGTCCCAGGACCTCCTTGCAAAGGCAAGCTGGCCTATGTGCTGTGGAGAACTGACGGCCTATGTGCCGCAGAGAGCTGGTGCAGCAAGATGATGCAACAAAGGGAGACAAGCAGATACAGAAAGAACGCGCAGTGAATGGAGACAGAGAAGAGAGAGCAAAAAAAGGAACAAGCCGCAAGCAGGGGAATAAATAAATAAATCTTAGAAAAAAGAGTGCACACTATCTGAATAGGCTCACAATTTCCCAAACCATCCATTTCTGGGTTCTTTGTGCTTCAGAGTTTAGTTCTCAGCTTATCCCTTTCCTCTTACATTTTATTACAAACTGCAAGGAGAAGCCAGGCTGCACCTTCCTCACTTTGCTTGAAAATTTCCTCAGTTAAATATCCAAGTTCATCACTGACAAGTTCTACTTTCAATCTGACATGTAAATACAATTTTCCTAAGTTCTCTACCACTTTATATCAAGGATCAACTTTCTTCCAATTTCAAACAATACATTCATTTCCTTCTAAGGCCTCATTGGAAGTACAGTTAATGTCCATATCCCTACCACAGTAATCCAGGCCTTTTCTACCAAGCACCTCAAAATTCTTACAGGTTCTACCTATTATCCAGTTCCAAAGCCATTTCCACATTTTAGGTATTAGGAGCACCCCACTTACCTGTACCAAAAATTTAGTTTCCTGGCTACTAAAACATATACCATATGTAGCAGTGTGATATAGTTATGAATTCCAAAAATAGATACTGGATTATGTTTGTAATCTGATCTATTACTGGGCATGATTGAGTTATGATTAGGGCTTTGATTGGGCCACTTCATTACAGATAAAAGGCATGGCAAAGGACAGAGCTATAGCTTTTGATGCAAGGGTTTTTGATGTTGGAGTTTGATGCTGAAGCCTTAAACTGGAGCCCTGGGAAGTAAGCTCACAGAGGAAAGAGAAGCCAGCCCCAGGAAGAGAGGAACCCTGAGCCCAGGAAGAAGCAAGCCCTGGGAAGGAAGGAACCTTGAACCTAGAGAGAAGCAAGACCCTGGAAGGGAGGAACCAGGAAGCCTGAACCCTCGTATCTGTAGCAGCCATCTTGCTCCAACACGTGAAAATAGACTTTGGTGAGGGAAGTAACTTATGCTTTATGGCCTGGTATCTATAAGCTCCTACCCCAAATAAATACCCTTTATAAAAACCAATTTCTGGTATTTTGCATCAGCACCCTTTGACTATTACACCATACAACGGGTTGACTTAAACAATGGGAATTAGTTGGTTCATGGTTTTGAGGCTAGGAGGAGTCCAAAATCAAGATGACTTTTCTGTCATACCGTGTGGCGGTTTGGAACTATGCACTCCAGAAAAACATGTCCTTAAGCTTAATCAATTCCTGTGAGTGTGAACCCATTGTAAGTAGAATCTTTTGATGTGGTTACTTCAGTTGAGGTAGGGCCCAGCTGAGTCAGGATGAGTCTTAATCCTGTTACTGGAGGCCTTTATAGATGGAATGAAATTCAGACAAATAGAAAGCCAGAGGAGCATCCAGACGCTGAAAGTCAATGGAACCCAAGAGACTGCCATGTGTATTTTCACGTGACAGAAAAGCCAAGGACCAAGGATCATGGACAACCAGCCCCAGAATGCCAGCCTTCAGGAAGAAAGTATCATCTGGAGGATGCCTTCATTTGGACCTCTCTTAGCCTCAAAACCATGAGCCAATAAATTCCCATTGTTTAAACCAATCCATTGCATGGAATTTGCTTTAGCAACAAGGAAGTTAAAACACATGGCAGTTGGCGGCGGACTTGGCCCAGTGGTTAGGGCGTCTGTCTACCACATGGGATGTCCGCGGTTCAAACCCCGGGCCTCCTTGACCCATGTGGAGCTGGCCCATGCGCAGTGCTGATGCATTCAAGGATTGCCCTGCCATGCAGGGGTGTACCCGTGCTGGGGAGCCCCACACGCAAGGACTGCGCCCTGTAAGGAGAGCTGCCCAGCGCCAAAGAATGTGCAGCCTGCCCAGGAGTGACACCGCACACACAGAGAGATAACACAACAAGATGACGCAACAAAAAGTAACACAGATTCCCGTGCCGCTGACAACAACAGAAGCGGACAAAGAAGATGCAGCAAATAGACCCAGAGAACAGGCAACCGGGGTGGGGAGGGGAAGGGGAGAGAAAAAAAAAAACAACACATGGCAATTATATTTTTTATGATCTATGTATCTTCAAAAAATTACAATTAAAAAATGAAGGAAAAAAACAACACATGGCACTGCATATGGCAACATCTCTTTTCTCGTTCAGGGTCAGTTGACTTTCAGCTTCTGGCTCTTCCTGTGACTTTCTCCCTGTAGGCCACTCTATAAGGCCTCCAGTAAAAGGATCAAGATCCATCCCGATTCAGTTGGGCCACATCTTAACTGAAGTAACCTCATTAAAAGGTTATATTTACAGGTTCACACCCACAGGAATGGATAAGTTTAAGAACATATGCCCCCCCCCACATCCGGGGTACATAACTCCAATTCACCATAGCAATATTATCCATTTTTCAGTAAAACACACACGAAAAATCTGACCATCTGTTATGGATTGAATCATGTACCCCACAAAGACGTGTTCAAGTCCTAATTCCCGGTTCTCTGGATGTGGACCCATCTGTACATAGGATCTCTAAAGATGTTATTAGCGCAAGTGAGACCAATCCGAATCCAGGTGGGCCTTAATCCCATTTTTGACTGGAGTCGATACAAGCAGAGGAAGTTTGGACACGGATATATACAGCAAGGGAGCCAGATGGCCATGATGGAGGCAGAGACTGGGTTATGAATGCCAGCAAGCCTCTGACTTCAGAGGAAGCACGGCCCTGGGGGCACCTAGATTTTGAACTCCTGGCCTCCAAAACCCTGGGACACTGAACTCCTGCTTTTTAAGCCATCCGGTCTGAGGTGCCTTGGACCACAGCCCAGGCAAAAGAGGGTGCCGTTCTTCCGTTTCCGGTTTCCAGCAGGGCCCTCCCTCTGCCCAGCTCTGGAACACGCCCCACCAGAGGGCTCACCCTTGGTCCCTCCAGTTCTTGGACTTAGTGGCCGACTTCCCGGCTTTGCAGCTGGTGCCTCCCACCAGCCCTCTGCCACCTGAGTCATCAGCCCACAGGAGGGCGTGGCGGGTGGGGAGGTGAGCGGCAGCAGCTCCATCCCCGGAACCCCAGCGTGAGCCCAGAGCTGGGACCCTGAACCCTGATGCTCACCCGTACTAGCAGCCAGGATGACTTCCATTTGCGCAGATCTTTGCCAGGCAAAAGTCCATTCTATTACTTGTTCCTACTTATCCCATTGATAACATAAGTTCTTGTCCTCTCTGCTTCTTTCTCATGGAGGACTGGCTGAAGAAATCGTATATGGAAGATAGGAGAGGAGATAAACACTTCCGAGTGCGTTAAGGTCAGGCTCTCTCTAGCATTGCCCTCGGTGACCTGGGCCATCCACTAGCTATGAAGCAAGATGATATCTTGAAAATCTTGACCTATCGATATTCATGCTCCCCCGCAAACACACACACTGCCTTTGGGACTCCTCCCCCTAGTAAGAGGCGTCTACATTCCTTCAAGAGTACGAGAGCTACAATAAAAATGTCAAGGTCAAGAAGCAATCAATACCCACCTTTTTTGAGATTCAACTGGGAAAGCCTAGGGAAAAAACAGCATTTATATCACACTGGGAGGATTGAAAAGAGAATAAGGAAAGAAGAGACCACCTTCCACCCCTCTTGGAGACCAGGGGAGTTTCCTGGGCTACGGCAGGAGAAGCAGAATGGAGCTGGGGCACCTGGAAGCAGGTTAGCCCAGGAAGACTGCTTTTAATTAGTTTCATTACAGACACAAAAATCCTTTAATGTGAAAAATATCTTTTCATATTTTTTCCAGTTCTTCCTGAAGACGGTTTATTGGTGTGCATTAATGACAAGGAGATACAATTTAGATTATTGATTTCTAAGATTTTTAATGATGGAAAAATGATTCAAAAAACTCAATTTATCATATTACACGTGTCCTCTGTCCCACCAAGTGACAGTGGGAGGCATCCTAGATGGAGGTGGGTGGTAGGTTGAATTATGTACCCTCCAGAAAAGACATGTTCTTAATCTTACTCCACATCCCTCTGGGTGTGACTCCATTGGTAAACAGGACCCTTTGAAGATGACTTGCACCCTTTCTTAATCCGTATTACTGGAGGCTTTATAAAAAGCCAGGAGTCAGAGAAAGACACAGAAGGAGACAAAGGACATCACCATGTGATGGAGACAGATGCAAGTCAAGAAACTCCAAGAATTGCAGCAAGCCAGCACCAGAACGCTATAGACTTGAAGGAAAAAGCAATAAACAATGAACGTTTGTTATTGAAGGCAAACTCTCATGTGGTATTTGTCACAGCAGCCTGCAACCTCATTTGCAGGGTCATTTGATTTTCAGGCAGAGAATAGCAAGTGCCAATACCCTGCGGTGGGAGCAGGGTAAGGGTAGCTCAGTAACAACCTTGGGCCAATGTGCTTGAGGGGAAACGGGCCAAGGGAAGAACAGCGGGGGGAATGAAGTTGAGATAAACCACGTAAGACTCCGTGGAACTCTGGCAAATCTCTGGGTTTGCTCTGAAGGAGATGGAGCAAGTGGAAGGGTTTGAGGGGAGGAAGGCAAAACCTACCTAAGTTTTAAAACAATCCTTCAGGTCATTCTTCTGAGAATAGGCCATTGGAGGCAAGGAGGGCGATGGTATCACCCAGGCGAGAGGTGGGGGGGTCTATGTTAGAAGTGAGCGAGTCCAGGATCCACTTTGCAGGTAGAACCAATGGGATCCACTGAGGGACTGGGTGTGGGGTGTGCACGGGAAGGGCCCAAGGTGATTGTGAGGATCTTGGAAGGATGGAGTTGGTATCAGGAGAGAAGGGGAGACTTGCATGGGAGGCAGATTTGAGGGAGGGAAGTTTGGTCTTGGACATGGTAAGTTTCAGACCTCCACTAGCTGTCCACTTAGGCTTTTGGACATGTGGGTTCTGGGGTTTGGGGAAGAGATCTGGGCTGGAGATACACATTTGAGAATTGTCAGCATAGTGGTCCATTTATGGCATCCAAAACAGTGAGTGTAGAGAAAAGAGCAGGGCTGAGGACTGAGCCAACATTTGGATGTTGGAAGACTGAAAAGGTAAGCCATCACCTACATTTCCCCCTCACTTTAAATTGCTTTGTTTATTATATTCATGCTATAAATCATTGAAGATTTATTTTGTGTACAGTGAGAAGCAAGGATCTGCATTGATTTTGATCCCGCCTTCCTCCCAGATGGTCCCAGTAGAGAGCTATTTAGCTGTTTTATCCGAAGAACCCTTCCCAGTCTAATCTCCTGCTCAGTCATTATCGATTAACCACGCTGCCACGCGACCATGTCTTCATTGGCAAAACTGTAGTCCTGGACTGAAGCAATTGAAGGTGACACGTTCGAACCTGTTTTCAGAAATGCATTGTCGCTTACTAACCAACCTTAAAAGAAGGTTATGCAGTTAATGAAATGTAAAGCTTTAGGGGAGCTTCTAAGATGCTTGCTAAATTCAAAGTATAATATGCTCACAGGACAAAATCTTGCACAGCAAAGGGACACACATCTGTGCAATCACCTAATCGTTACACCTATCTTGACGTCCTTACCCTTTGTTAATAAGGGAAAAGGCCTACATTTTCATTTCAGATGTCAATGAAAGAACCACTTTGTTGTTTTGAATGAACATGGCTTTGTGTTCCTCTCTAAGGGATAGGTTGACAGGGGGCTTCCAGCCTGAAGCTCAAAGGTCTTGGCTATTGTGTCCCCTGGCTCAGGGATCAGTCCTAGAAACATTAAATGCATTTGAATTATTGGAATAATTTATTGCACTTATATACTCCCTTTAGAAAGTTTGTGCTTTCAATTAGTTCCATTAGAAACACAAAATCTTTTATTATGACATCTTTTAATACTTTTTTCCATTTCTTCAGTCTTCCTTTTTTTTCTATAAAGACTCACTGATGCACATTAATGATAAGGAGATACAACTTGGATTACTGTTTTCTCAGATTTATAATGAAGGAAAAGTGATTTTAAAAACCAGTTTACCACATTACAAATGTATATCACATTTATTTTGACAAGATGGTAATTATTTGATGTCAGGAAATGGTAAAGGGCATACCCTAAATCAGCTCTTTGTAGACAAATAATGATGACACAAAGATATTTGTGAAATTATTTGTAAATCAGCCAAGTTAAGAATCAGCCAAATTATCCTATAAGTCCTTTAACCTTTTAGATAAGCACAGTTGAATAATGAACTGTAAAACATAGAGGGACGTAGTCCATGGATGTGTAATGATCATAACGCAGAGTCGTAATCGTCTTGGCATCCATCAAGAAACCTATAACTTCTATGACATTGAGTAGAGACTGTTTTGGATTCAGACCAAAATAATTTAATAAACTGTAATATTTTAGCAGCTGAAAACCTGGAATGAACTACCTTTTATTGCTCTAAATTATAAACAGAATATGTAAGGATGGATTGGGGGAATATGCGATTAAATCCCACACACGGGGAAAGAGCTTCATTGGCAGTTTCAGCGTTGGTGAATTTTTTTTAAATAATAGCATTGATCGTATTGAAAACATAGCACCTGCCTAGCACTTTGTTAAACACTTTATATGCATTAACTCAGGTAATCCTTACAGGAACCCTGGCAAGTGGATACTCTTACTAGCTCCATTATATATTTTAAGATTTATTTATTTATTTTATTTTTCTTTATTTATTCCTTCCCTCCCCCAGATGGTTCTCTCAACTGTCTGCTCATTATTTGCTCGCTTTCTCCAGAAGGCACCGGGAATTGAACCCAGACCTCCTACATGAGAGGCAAGTGCCCAACAGCCAGAGCCACATGTGCTTTCTGTGGGGTGCAGTGTCTGTTGGCTTGTGGCATCTGCTCGTTGTGGTGGGGACAGCGTCTGCTCATCTTCTTGAGGAGGCACCAGGACCCAAACCTGGACCTCCCATGTGGTAGGTAAGCACCCAACTGGTTGAGTCACATCCGCTTCCCAGCGTTTGTGAATTTAAGGTGAATAAATACACCTCTTGGAAGAAAGATTTCCTTTTCCATAAATGCCATTCCATCTTTATATTGTAACACAAAATATGAAAAAATAAGTGATGAATTATTTCAAACATTGATTCAGTTGGAAGTTATTTTTTATTGCTTTTATACCAACATATTTTTGGAATTTAGAAGAAATTCAATCTGCTGACTTTCTCTACTCAGAATCCTCAAAAATAATATGATTTTGGAAGGTGCAGCTGATTAATAAACATAAACATGCACAGGCAAATTACTTAAGAGTCTGGTCATCATGAAATTGAACTTTATTTTTCATGAAATTGAACTTTAGATAGTTGTAAGAATAAAAAGGGCAGATTTTCTTTTTCTAAAATATAAATATATTTACAAATATATACATATATATATTACTATTTAGTTCTAAAGGGAAAAAAACTTACTTTAATTTAGTCATTCAAGATCCATCCAATATATATTCAAGTGTTAAAATATTTAGAATTTTAAATGTCGTGGTTACAGTGTTCATATTTGTATGTACATTTTGCCCTTTGGGGCCAAACTGAGTGACTGAAAACCCAAACAAGCTTTGTACATCATAGCATTCCCCTCCTGGCTCCAGCACCCCTGAATTATTGTTATTTGATGACCATAGACAGCTACTGCAGGTGGAGGTCATTCTTGATAGAACTTTTTAATTGATTGGCTGTTTCATGCACATCTATTTTCATGTCATGAGACAGGGAAGGAAAGGTTCAAGGTCGAGGGAGGGCCGCATGCTGTCAGTGGACAGCATCAGCCATGCAGAAGGGCGTATCCCTTGGGCACAAAAGGAAGAAGCAGGAAGCAGCCTGATTGTCAGGGCCACACACGGTGCAGAGGGCAAGCTGCTAAGTTGCTATTGCCTGGATGACCTTCCCTTAGAACAGTGATGCGTAACCTTCTTTTGAGTCCTGGACCCCCGTGAGAATCTGATGAGAGTTTTCTCCTCTTCCCTGCAAAAATGTGTGTTTGCAAGTCCTCGTGCACATGCGCACACATGCTCATGGGTTTTCTTCTTTTTTTTTTAAAGATTTATTTTTATTTATTTCTCTCCCCTTCCCCACACCCTACCCCTCAACAGTTGTCTGCTCTCTGTGTCCATTCGCTGTGTGTTCTTCTGTGTCCGCTGTTATTCTTGTCTCAGCACTGGGAATCTGTGTCTCTTTTTTGTTGCGTCATCTTGCTGCGTCAGCTCTCCGTGTATGCGGCGCCACTCCTGCGCAGGCTGCACTTTTTTCCCCCACTGGGCAGTTCTCCTTACAGAGCACACTCCTTGCACGTGGGGCTCCCTTACATAGGGGACACCCTTGAATGGCACGGCACTCCTTGCACGCATCAGTACTGCGTGTGAGCCAGCTCATCGCATGGCTCAGGAGGCCCAGGGTTTGAACCCTGGACCTCCCATGTGGTAGGTGGGCGCCCTATCCATTGGGCTAAATCCACTTCCCTCATGGATTTTCTTTATACAATTTCAGGGTCTTCTTGGGTGCGCCAGGATCCCTTGGAATCAGATTAAGAAACTTTGCCTTGGGAAATGAGGCAATTCTCTTCTCTTAAAATGTGGACCACACTCTAAATCACTTTTACAAATAAATGAGTATGTATCCTGCCATAACCTACTGAATAGGCTGGGAAAGAGTGTAAACTACAACATAAGCTATAATCCATGCTGTGCAGCAGTGCTCCAAAATGAATTCATCAAATGCAATGAATGTATCACACTAATGAAAGAAGTTGTCCATGTGGGAGGAGTGGGGGTGGGGGTGGAGAGTGGAGTATATGGGACCCTCTTATATATTTTTTAAAAATTTATAGAAGTATATCACCCACACATAAACATACATAAACAATAGGTATATAGTAATAGTTGTGAATTTACAAAACAAACATACATAGCATCATGCAGGACTCTCATAACTCACCCTACCACCAATACCTTGCATTGTTGTTAAACATTTTAAATTAATGATTGAAGAGCACCGCCAATATATTACTACTAACCAAAATATTTTCCCCCAACCCACCCTAATATTATTATCTTTATATCACTTACATATGAACATATATAAACAATAAATGTAGAGTAAAAGTCATGGACTTAACAAAGCAAACATGCATAACATTATACAGGGATCCCATACATCAACCCTCTGCCAACACTTTGCATTGTTGTGAGACATTTGTCACAAATTATGAAAGAATATTGTCAAAATCTTACTACTAATTATAGTCCTTATCTTACATTTGGTGTATTTTTCCCCAACCCATCCTATTATTATTTTCTAAATATATTTTTTATGACAGAAGCTGTAAACTTATAAAATAATCATGCACATATACAGAATTCCCAGACAGCATCTATCTATCAACACACCACACCATGGTGGGACGTTTGTTACAGATAAAATAATATCATCTGCTTGTTACCACTTCTACAGTGTACATTTGGCTCACATTCTCCATACTGCCCCATTGTCAACACAGTGCATCTTTGGCATAGATGCAAGCATATTACATCATCACTGCTAACCACAGTCCATAGATCACTTAAGTTGTATTTTTCCAATGCTTCTCCACATTCCCAGCACCCTGCAGTAGTGATGTACACTTGCTTTAGCTGAGAAAGGACACTCTTGCATCTGTACTATCAACCACAATTGTCATCCACTTCTTGGTTTACTGTGCTATTCAGTTCTTAGATTATTCTCTAGCATTCTTTCAATTGACATTTACATCCACCTCTTATATATATATATATTTTTTAAGATTTATTTTATTTATTTCTCTCCCTTTCCCTCCATTGTCTGCTCTCTGTGTCATTTGCTCTGTGTTCTTCTGGGTCCACTTACATTCTTGTCATGCAGCACTGTGTCATTTTGTTGTTGTTGTTGTGTCATCTTGCTGCATCAGCTTTCTGTATGTGCAGTGCCACTCCTGGGCAGGCTGCACTTTTATTTTTCACACGGGGTGGCTCTCCTTGTGGGGTGCACACTTGCGCATGGGGCACACCTAAGCGGGGCACCCCCTGTGTGGCAGAGCACTCCTTGCATGCGGGCCAGCTTACCACATGGGTTAGGAGGCCCTGGGAATCAAACCCCGGACTCTCCATATGGTAGACGGATGCTCTATCAGTTGAGCCACATCCGCTTCCCATCTCTTTTATATATACATATATATATATTTTTAGATTTATTTTTTATTTATTTCTCTCCCCTTCCCTCCCCCGCCCCAGTTGTCTGCTCTCTGAGTCCATTCACTGGGTGTTCTTCTGGGTCTGCTTGTATTCTTGTCAACAGCACCGGGAATCTGTGTCTCTTTTCGTTGTGTCATTTTGCTGCGTCAGCTCTCCATGTGTGTGGTGCCACTCCTGGGCAGGCTGCACTTTTTTTTGCACAGGGTGGCTCTCTTTACAAGGTGCACTCCTAGCGCATGGGGCTCCCCTACGCAGGGGACACCCCTGTGTGGCACAGCACTCACTCCTTGCACGCATCAGCACTGCACATCGGCCAGCTCACCACTTGGGTCAGGAGGCCCAGGTGGTAGGTGGATGCTCTATCTGTTGAGCCAATCCACTTCCTTATATTTTTTAATGTAACGTTTTGTGTGATTCATATATCTTTTTAAAAAAAAGATAATAATAAAAAAATTAAAAAATATTTAAAAACACTAAAAAATAAACAAGGAAGTGGATGTGGCTCAAGCAGGTGGGTACTCACCTACCACATGGGAAGTACTGTGTTCGGTTCCCAGTGCCTCCTTAAAAAAAAAAAGAGGAAAACAAAACATCAGGGGTGTGTGTGTGTGTGTGAGAAATAAAAAAATTGGGAAACGGACTTTGGCCCAGTGGTTAGGGCGTCCGTCTACCACATGGGAGGTCCGCGGTTCAAGCCCCGGGCCTCCTTGACCCGTGTGGAGCTGGCCCATGCGCAGTGCTGATGCGCGCAAGGAGAGCCCTGCTACACAGGGGTGTCCCCCGCGTAGGGGAGCCCCACGCGCAAGGAGTGCACCCGTAAGGAGAGCCGCCCAGCGCAAAGGAGGGAGCAGCCTGCCTGCCGAGGAATGGCGCCGCCCACACTTCCCGTGCTGCTGACGACAACAGAAGCGGACAAAGAAACAGACAAAGAAACAAGACAGGGAAATGGACTTTGGCCCAGTGGTTAGGGTGCCCGTCTACCATATGGGAGGTCCGTGGTTCAAACCCCGGGCCTCCTTGACCCGTGTGGAGCTGGCCATGCGCAGTGCTGATGCGCGCAAGGAGTGCCGTGCCACTCAAGGGTGTCCCCCGCGTGGGGAAGCCCCACGCGCAAGGAGTGCGCCCGTGAGGAAAGCCGCCCAGCGTGAAAAGAAAGAGCAGCCTGCCCAGGAATGGCGCTGCCACACTTCCCGTGCCGCTGACGACAACAGAAGCGGACAAAGAATCAAGACGCAGCAAATAGACACCAAGAACAGACAACCAGGGGAGGGGGGGGAATTAAATAAATAAATAAATCTTTAAAAAAAAAAAAAAAGGAAAGAAACAAGACGCAGCAAAAAAGACACAGAAAACAGACAACCGGGGGAAGGGAGGGGAATTAAATAAATAAAAATAAATCTTTAAAAAAAATAAAAATAAAAAAATTAAGTAAATCTTTAAAAAATAAATAAAAATAAATGAGTCCTGGAGTGGATGTGGCTCAAGCAGTTGAATGTCCCAGGGTTCAGTTCCTGGTGCCTCCTGATAAACAAAACAAAACAAAATGAAAACAAGCAAAACAAATGATAAAACCAACTCAGGAAGCCAAAATGGCTCAATGGTTGAGCACTGACTTGCCACAGACAAGGTCCCGGATTTAACTCCCAAACCCTGGTACCTCAAAATAAATAATAAAGGAGTGCCACGTACAAGCCAGTTTAATGGACAAACACTGAATGGAATAGCAAAGTCTAGAGTGTTAACTAGTCTAGAGTAACTGGCAGGTTCACACCAGTTGCTTGCCCCTACCCCTCTCCTAAACACTCCTTCTGTGGCTCTATGATTCTAGCAAGTCCCCACAAAAGCGTCAGGAAGCTGGGACACTAGTTAGTCCAAGGCTGGAGGAGCCCATTTCCCCTCATTGGGTCTCAGTTTCCCCACCCGAGAAAAGAAGGGATTTGCAGATGTTTACACTTGCAGATATTTATATATTTATGTCTCCTAAGAAACAAAATATCAGTTGAAAACACTGTGATATAACCTTAAAGTATCAACTTTCAGCAGTCCAGCCAACCATGATTACCAAAACCTTTTTCATGGGGATTGAAGGTCGATGAAAATTTTCACAATGCTGAACAGGAGTGTATATTAAATTTACCATTTCCTAATGGATCTCAAATCCCATTTAATTCAGCTTTGAGAATCTGAGATCCTAAGCAAAGCAAATGGAACTTTGTTTACCGGGTGAAGGACACTTGTCACTTTTCTAATGTTGCTGAGTTTATCTCTGCTGTTGAAAAACTGTAAACTGAGTGCCAGGGATTTATCTAAAAACATATGGAGGAAAAGGAGAAAGTAAATTTTTGTAATATTAGAAGGATCCTGCCTCTACTATTTGCTTTATATTTAAAATTTTTATTAACAAGTTAAATATGGAAAATAATAGACAAATAGATTTTGGAAATGTTTTTTAGTATTTGCTTCCGATATATATTTTTAAGAAGTAAAAATATCACGGTTATGCTAAAAAAAACTCCTGTGCTGCATTCCTCATTCCTGCCACCCACCCTAGAAGAAACCTATCCAGAAAATGGGTTTGGCTTTTTAAAATATATATAATAATCACCTTTAGTTTTGGAGTAGTTTTAGGTTTAAAGAAAAATTGCATAGAAAGTACAGAGAGTTTGCATACAGTGCCTCACACACACACACAGATACACACACACAGTTTTCCCTATGACCTTACATTAGTGTGGTACATTTGTTTAATTGATGAACCAATATTGATACATTATTAGTATATAGTTGGGAGTGCATATTGCTCAAGGAGTTGAGCTCCTGCTTCCCACACAGGAGGTCCCAGGTTTGTTTCCCGTGCCTCTTAAACAAAAACAAACAACAAGTAAAACAAACTAAAAGATCAGCTCAGGGGAGCCAGTGCGGCTCAGTGGTTGGCTACCGGCTTCCCACATTCAAGGTACCAGGTACCTCAAAAACAAAGTTTATAGTTTACTTTAGGGTTCTTTCTTTGAGTTTATAGTTCTGTGGTTCTTGACAATTGTGTAATGTCATGTGTCCACCATTACAGTATCATATAGACTAGTTTCACGGCCCTAAAAATGCCCTGTGCTCCCCCTCTTCAGCCCTTCTGAATTCTTTCACTTAGCAATAGGGTTTCTCCATGTTTTTTTCTTGACTTAATAGCTCATTTCTTTTTATCGCAGTTTGGCTCTTTTTAGTGAATGTTTTTATATTTTCATTAACTATATTTGTATCCATAAAATATATATGGCATTGTTTAGTATGTTTTTATAATTTATTTTAATGATATGCTTCTATTCAAGTCCTTTTGCAAATTGCCTTTTTCCTTCAACTTTATGATTCTTAGAGATTTTCTGTATTATACACTACATTAAATTCATTCCCTTTACTGTGAGGCATTCCCTTACATATTACAATTATTCATCAATTGACCTGCTGATGGACTTTCTAATTGTTTTTAATTTTTTTCTATTGCAAACAATCCTGTTATCAAGGTCTTTGTACAATTTTCCTTTGGTACATGTGGAAGAGCTTCTCCAAGCTAAATATTGAGAAGTGGATTTGCTGAACTGGAATTGCTGAACTGGAGGGCATGCCTGCCTTTGACTTGACTACTGAGTGTCAAATTGTTTTAGAAAGTTAAAAAAATAAAAACTAAAAAAAAGAGCTACAAAGTGGTTGTAGCATTTTATGCTTCCTCTGACAATGTAGGAAGATTCCATTTCCCTCTATCCTTGTCAGGACTTGCTATTGTCAGATTTTAAAATTTTGCCATCTGATGGATATGAAATGGTGCTTTGTGGATTTAATTTGTATTTTTCCTGATTCCTACTGAGGTTCATTCATTCGACCAATACTTTTTTTTTTTAAGATTTATTTATTTATTTATTTCTCTCCCCTTCCCCCTGTCCCGGATGTCTGTTCTCTGTGTCTATTTGCTGCATCTTCTTCTTTGTCCGCTTCTGTTGTTGTCAGTGGCATGGAATCTGTGTTTCTTTTTGTTGCGTCATCTTGTTGTGTCAGCTCTCCGAGTGTGCGGCACCATTCTTGGGCAGGCTACACTTTCTTTCACACTGGGTGGCTCTCCTTACAGGGCACACTCCTTGTGCGTGGGGCTCCCCTACGCGGGGGGCACCCCTGCATGGCACAGCACTCCTTGTGCGCATCAGCACTGCGCATGGGCCAGCTCCACACGGGTCAAGGAGGCCCGGGGTTTGAACCGTGGACCTTCCATGTGGTAGATGGATGCCCTAACCACTGGGCCAGTCTGCTTCCCTCAACCAATACTTTTTGCATTCCTACCATGTACCAGGTCCTGTCCTTGGCTTGTGGGATACATCAGTGAACAAAATTAAGTGTCTGCCTGCCCTGCCCTCATGAAGCTTTCATTGTTGTGTGTGTGTGTATGGGCAGGGGAGAGGAACTTGGAAATGGAGAAGGTTGGATTGCAATTTTAAACAAAGTGTTTTGGGTAGAAAGTGAGGAAATTAGTTGTGTAAAGTATCTGAAAGAAGAGCAGTCCAGGCAGAGGAAACATGTTCTCAAGTGTGATTGTGCCTGTGTGAGAGCAGAGGAGTTGGGGGGAAAGAGCATTGGTAATGCAGTGCTTCACAGGCCACTGTAAGGACTTTGTTTTTATTCTGAGCTCCACTGGCAGCCTGGGATGCACCATGTATTTCTGGCTTTCTACCCTCTGAGCACATTAAGGATGATTCTGGCTTTCTTAAGGATGGATGAGGCTCAGCCAGTTCTGACCACTGAGCATTTAATTGCCAGTGATAAATCTCCTAGAGCTTTTTACTCCTCTACAAGGTGACCAGAAACATTCAGGCTTGTGTCCTGGGCTGAAAGCTCAAGTCCTTAAGCAATGATGGTGCTGAGCAGGGGTGACTGGCTGCCTGAGATGGACATGGTGCATGAGTAAGAAATGATCAGTATTTTAAGTGACTGAAATGTTGGAGTTGTTTTTTGACCACGGCATAATCAGGCTCATCTTTTCTATTTTTTTTATTTTTTTAAATTTATACCCTCGCCCTTGCCGCTTGCTTGCTGTCTGCTCTCAGTGTTCATTTGCTGTGCGTTCTTCTGTCCGCTTGTCTCCCTTTGCTGCATTATCTTGCTGCACCGGCTCTCCGTGGGCGCGGGCAGTCAGCTTTCCACGGCATGAGCCAGCTTGCCTTTACAAGAAGGCCCTGGGAAGCAAACCCATGGCCTCTCATATGGTAGACGGGAGTCCAATTGATTGAGCCACATCTGCTTCCCAATCAGGCTCATCTTGACTGATACTAAGACATTATCAGAAATTGGACTGAAGAATGATGTAATCGAACTAACATTTCAAAAGGATCATTGCTTATTGTGTTGAAAAGAGATTGCCTGGAGACAATGGTAGAAGCAGGGAGACCAGTAGTTAGGAGTCTATTGCACTAATCCATGCAAAAGATGATGGTGGTTTTGACTAGGGTGGTAGTTCTTCTGCCATATTGTTATTTTGTCTTTGTAAGTCTTATACCATTTTTGTCTCTCAATTCTTCAACCAATGCTTACTTTCATAATCATTTTTTTGTAGTGTACCATTTTGATTCCCTTCTCTTTTTTTCCTCTGTATATATTTTTTCAGCTGTTTTCTTTGTAGTTATCATGGGTCTTCAATTTAACATCCTAATAACACTCACACTTGATTTGATACCAGCTTGACTTTAATATCATACACTGGGAAGGGGCCTTGGCCCAGTGGATAAGGCATCTGCCTATACATGGGAGGTCTGCAGTTCGAATCCTGGGCCTCCTTGACCCATGTGGAGCTGGTCCATGCACAGTGCTGATGCATGCAAGGAGTGCTGTGCCACACAGGGGTGTCCCCCATGTAGGGGAGCCCCACGTGCAAGGAGTACACCCCATAAGGAGAGCTGCCCAGTGCGAAAGAAAGTGCAGCCTGCCCAAGAATGGCCCCATACACACAGAGAGCTGACACAACAAGATGACGCAACAAAAAGAAACACAGAGTCCCAGTGCTGAAGATAAGGATAAAAGTGGTCACAGAAGAACACACAGAGAATGGACATAGAGTAGACAACTGGGGGGGGGGGGAAGGGAAAAGAAATTTTTAAAAAATAGCATACACTAACACCTCTGTCCCCCAACTTTTTGTTGCACTTGTAAAAATTATGTCTTTATACATTGTATGCTCCAAGCAATATATTTATCATTACTTTTTATGCATTTTCATGCATTAGTACCTAATGCACTGCTTTATGCATTAGTACCTAATGCACTGCTTTTCTCTTGCAGTTTTCAGAACTCTTTTCTTGTCCTTGGCATTTGACAGTTTAACTACTATGTGTCTGGGCATGGTTTTCTTCAAGTTTATCATGCTTGGGGGTTCTTGGGTTTCTTAAATGTGTTTATTCATGTCTTTCATTAAACTTGGGAAGTTTTCTGTCATTATTTCTTAGAATATTCCTTCTGCCCCTTTCTTTCTTTCTTCTCCTTCTTGTACTACCATAATATGTATATTTGTATGCTTGATGGAGTTTACAATTCTCTTTAGGCTCTGTTCACTTTCTTTCATTCCCTTTCTTTCTTTTCCTTAGCCTGATCATTTCAATTGGATTGCCTTCAAGTTCACTGATTCTTTCTTCTGCCAGTTCAAATCTGCTGTTGAAACCCTCAAGGGAATTTTTCATTTCTGTAATCATGGTCTTCAACTCATTATTTCTATTTGATTCCTTTTTAAAATTGCTATCTCTTTATTGAAGTTTTCATATGTTCATTCTCCATTTTACTGATATTCTATAGTTCTTTCTCCATGTTTTTCTTTAACTACTTGAGCATATCGAGATTATTTTTTAAAATCGTTGTTCATTATATTCAAAGTCTGGGCCTCTTCATCAACAATTTCTGGATTTTTATTTTTGTTTCTTTGGATGGGCCATAATTTTCTGCCTCTTTGTCTTATAAGACTTTGCAATCTTTTCTTGCACACTGACATTATAATATTTTAATGTGTTAACTCTCGAATTTAGTCCCTAGTCTGTCTGTTCCTTAAGTTAGTATCCATACAGTGATATGACAGAGATTTCCTTGAGTGCCAGGAGTTAAAAAAAACAAACAAACCACAAAACAGAAAACAAACCACCACCACCACCACAACAAAAATACCTTTCACAGTCTTCACAAATTGGCTTCTGATCTCCTTCAGAGCTTAACGAACCTATCAAGATTAGCCTGGGCAAAAGTGAAGTGCAGGGTCTTTTTTGTCTTTTCTGAGCCTGCATCTTTTCCTTGTCTCGTACCTGCTTATGGCCTTAGGGCTTCCCTCTTTATAGGCACCTGAATGTCAGTAATCCTTTGCCCCAATCCACTTTGACTTAATTGTTTTTATACTCCTTTGACTGTCTGCAGGCTGCTTCTGCCTTCAGGGAAAGTTCTGGGAGGGCAAGCCAGAGATGAGTTTTCTGGTTCTGTCTTTCAGGCTATCACCCAATAGATTGCCTCAACATACAGGCACACCATTATGTGCAAAGGATTACTCTGCCTCATCTGGGGTACACAACGGGAACCCAGGACTGCTCCACACTGTACTGGGGAGGTGGTTGTGGGGCCAGCAATAGCACTGCAAACTTCTACTACTGTTTACTGTTTTTAACACTGCATTTTCTCAATTTGGCACTTGTTCAGCTACTGCAACCTCTTAACTATTTTCCATAGTTTTAAGGAAGATGGTTCTGCCATTTTTTTCTAGGTGTAAAGATTCTGTGGGAGAGGGCACCCAGGTGTGTCTTATGCCACCATCTTGGTTGACTGAAAATTTCAGTCCCTTTTAATTATTCCTTCTCTTCTCCTCAACCTCTTCCTGTTGGAGTCTCCATTCTCAGCCCTTGATCTTTTCTCTACCTATACCCAGGCTCAAGACTTTAAAGGCCATCCAATTGCTGATGATTCTCAAATTTATATCTCCAGTCCAGACCTCTCTCCTGAATGGAACCCCAGACTCATATCCAATGGCCAACTTAATCTTTTCACTTGGATGCTCTTTTAGTTTCCTTTGCTGTTCAAGCAAATAACATGAAATGAGTTGGGTTAAACATTGGGAATTTATTCATTCATGGCTAGATGCTGGAAAAAAATTCCAAATCAAGGTGTCATCAAAGTGATGCTTTTTTCCTGAGGACAGGTATTCTGGGACTAGCTGCCAGCATTCCTTGGTCCTTAGTTTGTCATATGGTAAGGCATATGGTGGCATCTTCTGGTCTCTCCCATCTCTTCCAGATTCCATTGATGTTCATATTCTGGCTGTTTCCTCTGTGCCTTTCTTTCTGTGTGTCTGAATTTCATTCTCTTAAAAAGGACTCCAGTAACAGGATCAAGACTCACCCTGGGCCACACCTTAACTGAAGTAACATCATCAAAAGGTCCTACTTACAATGAGTTCACACCCATAGAAATGGACTAGATTTAAGAACATGTTTTTCTGGGGGTACATACAGTTTCAAACTACCACAGGCATCTAATGGCTATGTTAAATTTAACATATCTAAGACTAAACACCGAACCTCTCCCAATCCTTGCCCCACCTGAAGTCTTCCCTATCTCAGCTAATGGTAACTCCACCCTTCCAGTTGTTCAGACTAAAACCTTCAAGTCTCTCATATCCACATCCAATCCATTGGCCCTTCCTTCAAACTACATCTAGGAGCGGACTGCTTGGGCCAGTTCACCATGTAGGTTAGCTTGCCTTCACCAGGAGGCTCTGGGAATCAGGGCCTGGAGCCTGGTAGACGGGAGCCCAATTGCTTAAGCCACATCCATGTCCCCTTCTGTTTCTTTTTGAGTCAAAGTATGTAGTTTATGTGTTTCTAGGAATTTGTCAATTTCACTTAGGTTATCTAATTATTTGGCATGCAGTTGCTCATAGTATCCTCCTATAGTCCTTTTTATTTCTGTGAGGTAGGTAGCAATGTCCCCCTTTTCATTTCTTTTTTTTTTTTTTAACTAGGTCAAAGAGCTTTTATTTATTTATATATTTTTATTTTACCTTTAAAATAACCAGGTAATTTTTTGTTTACTTTTAAAGAATTTTTACTTTTATTGGTTGTAAAAGTAAAACATGTTCATTATAGAAAATCTGGAATTTTCAGAAAGGAATCAAGACAAAAAACCACCATAATTCTATAACCCAGAGAATATCCATAGTAAACATTTTTACATATTTTCTTTCAATCTTCTTTGCACATAGATTTCTTTGCCTCACAATTAAGATGGTTTCTTACATAAGTTAGTTAGGGAATACATTTTTATATGCCTTTTGAAAGAACAAATTGTCTCTACTTTCCAAAAACTTGAAAATGTATTTTGTCAGCACTACTTTATTACATTCCTTCAAAGAGACACTAAAAGCCTAAGTCAATTATGAAGCTGCCTTTTCTAGGTGACAGGCTAAAATTTTTTTTTTTTAAGAAGGTACTGGGGATTGAACCTGGGACCTCGTACACGAGAAGCAGACGCTCAACCACTGAGCTACAATCACTCTCCCAGGCTAAATTATTTTATGTAATTTTTTAAGATTTTTTTTTCTCTCCCCTTCTCCCTAGTTGTCTGCTCTCTGTGTCCATTCACTATGCATTCTTCTGTGACCACTTCCATCCTTATCAGCGGCACTGGGAATCTGTGTTACTTTTTGTTGTGTCATCTTGCTGTGTCAGTTCCCCATGTGTGCGGTGCCATTCCTGGGCAGGCTGCACTTTCTTTCGTGATGGGCGGCTCTCATGGGGCGCACTCCTTGAGCATGGGGCTCCCCTATGCGGGGGACACTCCTGCATGGCAGGGCACTCCTTGCGCACATCAGCACTGCACATGGGCCAGCTCCACACAGGTCAAGGAGGCACGAGGTTTGAACTGCGGACCTCCCATGTGGTAGGCAGACGCCCTATCCATTGGGCCAAGTCCGCTTCCCTAAGTAATTTTAAGTAGCACAATATTACTTGACTGATGTTACTTTATTTGGAGGCAGAAGTTAAAATGCTTGTGCATAAGACATAAAGTGGCACTTAAGATTTTGTTTGGTACTTTTTCTTATGATTTGGCTTGGCTCAGGAGTGCTAATCTAGATCTCTGCTGTCCAATATTGTAGCCAGTAGACACGTGGGGAAAATTTTTTTTAATTCATTTATTCAGTTTTACCAGTCACATTTCAAGTGTTTAATAGCCATATATTGCTAATGGCTGCCATACTGTCAGTGCAGATAAAAAACATTTGCATTACCATAGAAAGTTCTTGTGGACAGTGCTGATATAGATGCTGTCACCAAAGAAAATGGCTTAAAGATGAGTTTTAGGGACGGGAAATGAGAAATAGACTTGGATATTTCAGAAAGCAAAACTAGGTACAATAGGAAGAATTATAGCTACCATTTGATCATGTGCTATATTAGGCAACTTAATATACATTATTTCATGTTATACCAACCTTGAGTGAGGTCATGATGAAGAAACTGAGGGTTGGGTTAGTAACTTACTTAGCATCACTTAGAAAAGAGGCTCATGTTTGTGTACTTCCAAAGAACCATCCCACACTACATGGGAGCATCAAAAAATTGCCTTTCTGCTAAGAATATAACTTTCTGAGGATATAAATAAGGTGGCTCAAAATGGATGGCTCTACCATTAGGATAGCTGAAGCTGAGCCTGAATAGCCATCTATCAAGAAGACTGGAATTGTTCCTCTGTGAGGAAGCTGTTAACATGATATTTGAGGGAAACGGACTTTGGCCCAGTGGTTAGGGCGTCCGTCTACCATATAGGAGGTCCGCGGTTCAAACCCCGGGCCTCCTTGACCCGTGTGGAGCTGGCCATGCGCAGTGCTGATGCGCGCAAGGAGTGCCGTGCCACGCAAGGGTGTCCCCCGCGTGAGAGCCCCACGCGCAAGGAGTGCGCCCCGTAAGGAGAGCCGCCCAGCGTGAAAAGAAAGTGCAGCCTGCCCAGGAATGGCGCCGCCCACGCTTCCCGTGCCGCTGACGACAACAGAAGCGGACAAAGAAACAAGACGCAGCAAATAGACACCAAGAACAGACAACCGGGGGGGGAATTAAATAAAATAATAAATCTTTAAAAAAAAAAAAACATGATATTTGATATAAAGGAGTAGAAAGAGCTAAACTGAAGAGACAATATTGGGCACATTAAAGAAGTAATGCCCTTGTTTAAGTGGCTAACCTTTACTGCAATTCAGTCTTTTGTTGCCCTGTTTAGTCTTTTATTATAGGGCCTAAAAATGTACCTCCTGTAATAAATTACAACCTTATGTTTACTCATAAGTTAGACATGAATTATTTTTACCATTTTATTTCTGTGTACAGATTTGCTTAAAATCAGTGAATTTCTAGGCCAGGTTCAGGTCACAGAAGAGCCTTTATGAGCAGTTTATATTGCCTAGCTCCAAGGTATGCTACAGAGTCTGGAGCAAAATGGGAAATAACATCTTTCTAAAGACAGGCTTAGAGATTCTCATCCAATAAATTAAGATGTTTCCTTTCTCTGGTAGCACAGCTGAGACATATCTGGCTGTGAGGCCACCATTCACAGAATAGCCAAGAAAACAGGGTATAGACCGCCAAAAACAAGACCAACCAGTCCACCCCGTGTTATAGTACAGGTCTCACAATTCAAATCACCTGTAGTCAAAGGTAAACTTACAAAACCTTTGTAAGATGCATGTGCTGTCAAAAATGGGGTCACTGCCATTGGTAAGTCAGCGGCTATACGAGCCTATGTCACATTTAAAACACGTCAAAAAAGACTGTTTGCTATTAGTCCACAGAGAGCAGCATTAAGTCCAATATATGTTGATCAATGTGCAAATAGATTCCTTTCTACTTCTGGAAGTTGGTTAATTTTTCTGCTTACTATATTGAAAGTTGTTAAGTTTTCCTCTTCGTATCATCTGGTTCTTGGTTTTCCATCTTGAACCTTAAGCTCTGCTTCTCTCAGAGGTTGCCGTAGTCCTGGTGGCTACGAGAGCTTCTCTCAGCCGTGCTACCTACCCTAACTCTCATAGCCACCAGGACTCACCGCAACCTCTGCACCCCACACACGGGAGCAGCCATCCTGACTGACACGTGACTCCACGGCGGCCGACTCCCCGCTCCCTCATTTCTGGTTTTAGTTATTTGTGTCCCCTTTTTTTCCTTTGTCAGTCTAGTTAAAGGTTTCTTATTTTATTGACCTTTTCAAATAACCAACTTTTGGTTTCATTGATTCTTTTTTTTTTTATTCTCTATATCATTTATCTCTACTCTAGTCTTCATTTCATTCCTTTTGCTTACTTTGAGTTTAATTTGCCCTTCATTTCCTAGATCCTCCAGTTGTGAGGTTAGGTCTCTGATTTGAGAACTTTCTTCTTCTCTCTTTTTTTAAAGATTTATTTATTTATTTATTTCTCTCTCCCCCAATCCCCCCCGCCCCGGTTGTCTGTTCTCTGTGTCTATTTGCTGCATCTTCTTCTTCGTCCGCTTCTGTTGTTGTCAGCGGCACGGGAATCTGTGTTTCTTTTTGTTGCGTCATCCTGTGTCAGCTCTCCATGTGGGCAGCGCCATTCTTAGGCAGGCTGCACTTTCTTTCTCGCTGGGCGGCTCTCCTTATGGGCCGCACTCCTTGTGCGTGGGGCTCCCCTACACGGGGGACACCCCTGCGTGGCATGGCACTCCTTACGCACATCAGCACTGCACGTGGGCCAGCTCCACATGGGTCAAGGAGGCCCAGGGTTTGAACTGCAGACCTCCCATATGGTAGATGGAGGCCCTAACCACTGGGCCAAGTCTGCTTCCCTCTTCTTTTTTTAATGAAAGCATTTAGAGCTATAAATTTCCCTCTCAGTACTCTTTTGCTGCATCTCATAAGTTTTCGTATGTTGTGTTTTTCATTTTCATTTCCTTCAAGGTATTTCCTAATTACCCTTATTATTTCTCCTTTGATGATTGGTTGTTTAAGAGTGTGTTGTTTGAGGAAATCAACCAATTGGGCTCCTGTCTACCATATAGGAGTTCCAGGGTTCGATGCCCAGGGCCTCCTGGTGAGGGCAAGCTGGCTCACATGGCAAGCTGGCCCATGTGGAGTGCCAGCCCACACGGGAATGCTGCTCTGTGCAGGAGTGCCACCCTGTGTGGGAATGCTGCCTAGCATGGAAAAGCTACCCTGCGCAGGAGTGCTGGCTGACGTGGAGAGCTGGTGCAGGAAGATTATGCAACAAGAGACACAGAGGAAAGAAAATAAGGGGTCGTAGCAGAACAGGGAGTTGACATGGCACAAGAGAGTAATCGCCTCTCTCCTACTCCAGAAGGTCCCAGGATCGGTTCCCGGAGCCACCTAATGAGAATACAAGCAGACACAGAAGAACACACAGCAAATGGACACAGAGATCAGACAACAGGGGGAATGGGCGGAGAGGGGGCATAAAATAAATAAAATAAATCTTAAAAAAAAAAAAGGAGTGTGTTGTTTGGACTTCTGGGAATATGGCAGATTAGAAGAACACATGACTCTCTCCCCTCACAGAAAAACAGCTAGAGGACAGGCAGAAACAGTCTGGGAGAAGTGTTCCAGGGTGTAGGACACCAAAGGAGAGCTGGACACCACCCAGGGGAGAGAGGCACAGGAAAAGAACCTCAAGGTTGAGACCTTGAGTAGACTGCAGTAGGAGCTGCCAGCGCCCTTCCCCCACCCTATGAGGAGATAGCATTGAATTCTCTGGCCCAAGGCCACAAACAAACAAAGTCCCCCCCCACTCCCCCACCCCCCCCACCACCACCCCCACCCCCCCCTCCCCCGTGCACAGAGATCCACCTCCCCAGGAAAGAGGAGAAAGAGGGATTCAACCTAAGGCTGATTCAGCTTTTGACCCACAAATTTGCTCTGCCGTGTCCCTCAAGCTCTTCCAGGCTGTAAATGCCCTCCCTACTGACTGGAACTTGTTGAGGATGCAGAGGGAAGTGGAATTATTTCCCACCTGGGAAAAGAGAGGGGGCTGCCAACAAAATTTGGAGAAATTTCTCTGAAAACGTTTAGTTTGTGAGGTTTTTAGCCTCCAGGTAGGAACCTCTGTCACATCGATCCAGTCTGTGTCATGTTGCAGCAAACACACTCAGATAGGCTTTGGACTGAGAGGCCTGCTGAAGAGCGCCATCTGATGGCCAACCAAGGAAGGACATATGAGGGAATTAAAAGTAAAGAAGAGAGGCTTTTCTGGCCTTTAGAGCCTCCCTCCCCAAGGCCCTTGGAAGCAGGTCTGCAACCCGTTACTGTGTCTAGGGCCCAGATTAGAGCAGCTAACAGGGACAATCCTAAAGACCCAGAGCAGGTCGAGCCAAGAATCAAGAACAGCCATAGTACAGTCTTCTGCCACTAAATCCCTACAAAAGAAAAAGAAATTGAGCAGCAAGTAAACTCATTATCATAATCAGATGCCCAGACACAAAAAATTACAAGGCATATTATGAAAATGGAAGAAATGGCCTAAGCAAAGCAATGTATCAAAGACCTAGATGAGACACATTATTTGAGACAACTGATCGAGATTCAAACAAATTTGCAAAATCAAATTAATGATTTGAAAGACAATATGGATAAAGAGATAAAGGACATCAAGAAGACACTGAGTAAGCACAAAGAAGAATTTGAAAACCTGAATAGAAAAGTAGGGAAGCGGACTTGGCCCAGTGGTTAGGGTGTCCATCTACCACATGGGAGGTCCGCGGTTCAAACCCTGGGCCTCCTTGACCCATGTGGAGCTGGCCCACGCGCAGTGCTGATGCATGCAAGGAGTGCCATGCCACGCAGGGGTGTCCCCGTATAGGG
Source organism: Dasypus novemcinctus (assembly GCF_030445035.2). Taxonomy (NCBI): domain Eukaryota; kingdom Metazoa; phylum Chordata; class Mammalia; order Cingulata; family Dasypodidae; genus Dasypus; species Dasypus novemcinctus. The sequence goes on from NC_080681.1 coordinate 124,617,081, forward strand.
GAGCCCCATGCACAAGGAGTGCGCCCCGTAAGGAGAGCTGCCCAGCATGAAAGAAAATTCAGCCTGCCTAGGAATGGTGCCGCACACCCAGAGAACTGACGTAGCAAGATGACGCAACAAAAAGAGACACAGATTCCCATGCCACTGACAACAACAGAAGTGGACAAAGAAGAACACGCAGCAAAATGGACACAGAGAACGACAACTGAGGGGGGGAGAAATAAATAAAAATAAATCTTAAAAAAAAAAGGAGAAAAGTATGAGCTCATGGGAATGAAAGAACACACTATGTGAGAACAAAAACACATTAGGGCTGGGAAGTGGATGTGGTTTAAGTGATTGAGCTCCTGCCTACCACATGGGAGGTCCGAGGTTTGGTTCCTGGTGCCTCCTGGAGAAGACAAGCAAGACAGTGAGCTGGAGCAATGGGCTGGCACAATTAGCTGATGCAACAGTATGACACAACAGGAAGACACAAAGAAGAAAGAGAATGAGAGACACAACAAAGCAGAGAGCAGAGATGGCTCAGGCAATTGAGCACCTCTCTCCCACATGGGAGGTCCCAGGTTCTGTTCCTGGTACCTCTTAAAGAGAAGACGAGCAGATACAGACAGTACACAGCAAACAGACACAGAGAGCAGACAGCGAGCACAAACAATGGGGGGGGGGAATAAATAAAATAAATCTTAAAAAAAACCATATAGGTGGGAAGCAGATGTGGCTCAAGCAATTCGGCTCCTGTCTACCATATAGGAGTTCCAGGGTTTGATTCCCAGGGCCTCCTGGTGTGGCAAACTGGCCTGAGCAGAGAGCTGGCCCACACAGGAGTGCTGACCCGTGTGGAGAGCTGGTGCAGCAAGATGACACAACAAAAAGAGACACAGAGAAGAAACAATAAGAGACACAGCAGACCAGAGAGCTGAGGTGGTGCAAGAGATTGAGCACCTCTCTCCCACTCCAGAAGGTCCCAGAATTTGTTCCCAGTGTCACCTAGAGAAGACAAGCAGACCCAGAAGAATGTACAGCGAAGGGACACAGAGAGCAGACTGGGGGGGGGGGGGGGCGGGGAGAGAAATAAATAAAATAAATAAATCTTTTAAAAAAAGAAGAAGAAATAGGAGATCTCAACAAACCAAAAACAAGTAAAGAAATTGAATCAGAAATCAAAAACCTCCCAACAAAAAAAATCACAACAAAACCTCCCAGAAAAGCCTAGTACCAGGTCACTTCACTGGTGACTGTTACCAAACATTCCAAGAATTAAAACAATCTTGCTCAGGGAAGTAGATTTGGCTCAACTGATAGAGTGTCCACCTACCACATGGGAGGTCCACGGTTCAAACCCAGGACCCCTTGACCCATGTGGTGAGCTGGCCTGTGTGCAGTGCTGATGCACGCAAGGAGTGCCGTGCCACACAGGGGTGTGCCCCACATAGGGGAGCCCCACACGCAAGGAGTGCACCCCATAAGGAGAGCCGCCCCTCACGAAAAAAGCACAGCCTGCCCAGGAGTGGCACCGCACACATGGAGAGCTGAAGTAGGAAGATGCCGCAACAAAAAGAGACACAGATTCCCTGTGCCATTGACAAGAATGCAAGTGGACACAGAAGAACACACAGTGAATGGACACAGAGGGCAGACAACAGTGGCAGGGAAGGGGAGAAAAACAAATAAAAAAAATTAAAAAAAAATATCTTGCTCAAACTCTTAAAAAAATTTTAAGAGGAGGGAACACTTCATAACTCACTCTATGAGGCCAATATCATCCTCTTACCAAAGCCAGATAAAATTACAAGACAAGAAAATTACTGACCAATATCCCTTATTAACATAGACACAAAAATTCTCCACAAAATACCAGCAAACCAAACTTAACAGTACATTAAGGGAAACAGATGTGGCTCAGCAGATAGAGTGTCCACCTACCATAGGGAGGGTCCAGTGTTCGATCCCCAGGGCCTCCTGACCTGTGTGGTGAGCTGGCCCATGCGCAGAGCTGCTGCATGCAAGGAGTGCCATGCCATGCAGGGGTGTCCCACGTAGTGGTGCCCTACATGCAAGGAGTGTGCCGAGCAAGGAGAGCTGCCCTGTGTGAAAAAAGTGCAGCCTGCCTGGGAGTGGTGCGGCACACATGGAGAGCTGACACAGCAAGACAATGTAACAAAAAGGAGACACAGTTTCTCAGTGCCACTGAGGGTGCAAGTGGACGCAGAAAAACACACAGCAGGTTGACACAGAAAGCAGATGGCGGGTGGGAAGGGGAGAGAAATAAATAAAATCTTGAAATAAAACCACAGTACATTAAAAGAATTATATACCACAATCAAGTGGGAATTATCCCAGGTATGCAAGGGTGGTTCAACCAAAAAAAATTAATTAATTTAATATACCACTATCCTCTTAATTGATGCAGAAAAGGTATATGACAAAATTCAACACCCCTTCTTGATAGAAACAACAACAACAACAACAAATATTAGAAAACATTTGAAAACCACATATCTAATAAGGATTTAATATCCAGAATATATAAAGAAATCCTGCAACTGAATAAAAAGATCCTGTGGGTTGTCTTTTTTACTTTCATGATAAAGTCCTTTGATGCACAAAAGTGTTTTTAAAATTTTTTTTGTTCTTATTTATTTCATTTATTTTTTAATTTCTCTCCCCCCGCCCCCCTCCCCAGTTGTCTGCTCTCTGTGTCCATTCGCTGTGTGTTCTTCTGTGACTGCTTCTATCCTTATCAGTGGCACCGGGAATCTGTCTCTTTTTGTTGCGTCATCTTGTTGCGTCAGCTCTCCGTGTGTGAGGCACCATTCCTGGGCAGGCTGCACTTTCTTTCACGCTGGGGAGGTTCTCCTTATGGGGCGCACTCCTTGCGCGTGGGGCTCCTTTATGCGGGGGACACCCCTATGCGGGGGACACCCCTGCATGGAAGGCACTCCTTGCATGCATTAGCACTGCGCATGGGTCAGCTCCACATGGGTCAAGGAGGCCCGGGGTTTGAACCACGGACCTCCCTTGTGGTAGGCGGATGCTCTATCCATTGGGCCAAGTCTGCTTCCCCACAAAAGTTTTTAATCCCTACTTCCTTCCAGATATTTTTTATTTTTGTAGGATGTACCAGGGCTTGAACCCAGGACTTTGTACATGGGAAGCAGGTGCTCAACCACTGAGCTACATCTGCTCCCCCACCCCTAGGAACCTTTTTCTAAATGATTTTTTAAATTATGGAAGTTGTAGATTTACAGAAATACAATGCATAAACTATAGAGCTCCCATATAAGCTATTATTAGCACCTTGAATTAGTGTGGTACATTTACTATAATTCACGAAGGAACATTTTTTAAATTGTAATATTAACTACAGTTCATCATTTACAGTAGGGTTCACAGTTTGTATTTTACAGTTCTATGTTTATTTGTATTTTTTCATTCTAGTTACATATATACAACCTAAAATTACCCCTTTTAACCACATTCCCATAAATGACTGTTAAAGTACAGTACTGTTAATCAAAAGTTTTAAATTTTGATGTCTCATTTACCTATTTTTTCTTTTGTTACTTGTGCTTTTGGTATAAAGTCTAAGAAACTTTTGCCTAACACAAGGTCCTGAAGACGTTTCCTGATGTTTTCTTCTAGCAGTTTTATAGTTTTTGTTTTATATTTAGGTCTTTGATCCAATTTTGAAATAATTTTTGTATATGGTATGAGGTAGAGGTCCACCTGTATCCTTCTGCATATGAATATCCAGATTTCCCAACGTTGTTTGTTGAAGAGACTGTTATCTCCTCATTGAATGGAATTGGCACCCTTGTAAAAAATCAGTTGGATATAAATGTGAGGGTTTATATCTGAACTCTCAATTTGATTCCATTAGTCTATATGTCAGTCCTTGTGCCAATACCATACTGTTTTGTTTACTATACATTTGTAATAAGTTTATAAAAATTTATTTATTTATTTATCTATCTATCTATCTATCTATCTATCTATCTATCTATCTATCTATCTATCTATCTATCTATCATTTCTCTCCCTTTCCCTGCCCTGCCCCTGGTTGTCTGATCTCTGTGTCCATTCGCTGTGTGTTCTTCTGTGTCTGCTTTGTATTCTTGTCAGTGGCACCCGGAACCTGTGTCTCATTTTGTTGGATCATTTTGCTGCGTCCGCTCTCCATGTGTGCAGTGCCATTCCTGGGCAGGCTGCACTTTTTTCGCACTGAGCAGCTCTCCTTATGGGGCACACTCCTTGCACGTGGGGGCTACCCTGTGTGGCATGGCACTTCTTGCGCGCAGCAGCACTGCGTGTGGGCCAGCTTATCACACAGATCAGGAGGCCCTGGGGTTGAAACTTTGACCTTCCATGTGGTAGGTGGACGTCCTATTCATTGTGCCAAATCCACTTCCCTGTAATAAGTTTTAAAATTGCTAAGTGTGAGTCCTTCAACTTTGTTCTTCTTTTTTTCAGAATTGTTTTGGCTATTCAGGGTTCCTTACCTTTCCATATAAATTCAATAATCAGCTTTTCCATTTCTGAAAAAAAAAAAACTGTTGAAATTTTGGATAGGATTTTGTTGCATCTGTAAATCACTTTGGGTAGAATAGACATCTTAACAATATTTATTCTTCCAATCCATGAACATGAAATGCCCTTTGATTTATTTAGGTCTTCTTCGATTTGTTTTAGCAATGTTGTGTAGTTTTCTGCCTACAGATCCTTTACACCCTTGGTTAAATTTATTCCTGGATATTTTATTCTTTTAGTTGTAAATGGATTTTTTATTTGCACAGTGGTGCAACCACTGTGGAAAACAGTTCAGCAGTTCCTCAGAAAGTTAAGTATAGAATTACCACAAGACCTGGCAATCCCACTTCAGGTATACACCCAAGAGAATTAAAGCAGGGACTCAAATCTATATATATATATACATTTATATATATCTATATACAAATCTATATATATTTATATATATCTATATACATATATATATATATATTTATATATTTAGGAGGGTATCAGGGTGATGGAAAATTTTGGTTGGGTCATGGTATTGGTAGCACAACATCGTGAATGTGATTAACAGCACTGAATTAAATACTTGAATGTGGTTAAAAGGGGAAGCTTTAGAAAAAATTTTAAAACCATAGGGCTGTACAACACAGTGAACCCTAACATAAATAATGGACTATAGTTGACAGTAAAATTATAATAATGTTCTTTTGTCAACTGTAACAAAGGTACTCCACTAATGCAAATTGTTACTAGGGAAAACATGTATGAGGGGGGTATATGGGAACTCTGTTTTCTGTATGATTTTTCTGTAAATCTACAAGTTCCCTAATAAAAAAAAAAGAGAGAAAGAGAGACCAAGGAGTCCCAGGTGACGATGTAGTGTCCTGGCTGCCCAGCAGAAAGAGCATGTCAAAAAGGCAGTGATCAATTGTGTGAAACGCTGCCTAAATCAAGAAAGAGGAGGGCTCAGCATTGCTCCCCATGGTTAAGCAATCTGGTGTTCACCGAAACTGTCAGGAAATTTTTGGTGCAGCAGTGGCATCAAAAGTGAGATTGAGGGAAGTGATTGTGGCTCAACTGATAGAGCTTCCACCTACCATATGGGAAGAGCTGGGTTCAATCCCTGGGGCCTCCTGGAGGGAAAAAAAGAGAGAAAGCATGTCCACACGGCAAGCCAGTGCCCACACGAATTCCCGTGTGGTGAGCCAGTGCCCTGCACAAGTGAGTCACACAGCAGTATAATCATGCATCAAAAGAGAGACAAGGGGAGAGTCAAGATGAAGCACTGCAGAGTGGCACAGCTGACAGGGAACCTTTCTCGCCATCAGAGATCTCCAGGATCGAATCCCGGTGAATCCTAGAGGAGAGAAAATGAGAAGAGAAGACAACACAGACAGCAAAAAAACCCAGCAGGGCGGGAGGAGAGAAAGGGGGGATATAAACAAACAAACAAATAAATCTTAAAAAAAAAAAGTGAGATTGAAAGAGATTTGAAAGAGAAGGGAGGGAAACATGTGGCTCAACCAATTGGGCTCCCGTTTACCATATGTAAGGTGCAGAGTTTGATGCCCAGGGCCTCCTGGTGAGGGCGAGCTGGCCCACGTGGAGTGCCAGCCCACACCGGAAGGCCGCCCCACCCAGGAGTGCCAGCTGACACTGACAGCTGGCGCAGCAAGATGATGCAATAAGAGACACAGAGGAGAGAAAATAAGAAGATGTAACTGAACAGGGAGTTGAGGCGGCACAAGAGAGTAATCGCCTCTCTTCCATTCTGACAGGTCCCAGGATCAGTTCCTGGAGCCGCCCAATGAGAATACAAGCAGACACAGAAGAACACACAGTACCCAGTGAATGGACACAGAGAGCAGACAACAGGGGGAATGGGGTGAGGGGAGGGAGAAATAAATAAAGTAAATCTTTAAAAAAAAACAAAAAGAAAGAATGGAAAAGAGGAATTGGAGACAACACACACAGATCCTTCATTTAGGTATTTTGCTATAAGAGGGAGCAAAAAAAACGGGGCAGTAACTAGAGTGTAGTTGAGAGAAGGATTAAGGAGGAAGAAAAACGAATTTATTTGTGTTGTTGGGAATGATCCAGTGGGCGGGCGGGGGGGGGGGAAGCTGCAGCAGAGAGAGTTGCTGTGGGAAGTCCTGGCATAATGAGAGGGGATGGGATCAAGGGCCAAGCAGAGGGCGAGGCTTAGGAGCATAAATAGTTGGTCTGTAATAGCAGACAGGAAGCCAGGATGTAGGTTTAGCGATAGGTAGACGGGATGAGGGTGGAGCCTGTGGAAGATCCCTGCCGATTACAGCAGTATTCTCAGTGACCTGGGAAAGAAAGTGATTAACTGAGAGTGAGAGGGGGAGGAAAGTATGTGAAATACTTGGCTGGAAAATTGGGATAGAAATTGCCAGCGGCATTAAGAGTCTTCTTGAGGTTTGTGGTCATGAATACAGTCAGTGTGACTTTAACCTCATTTGGATGGGGCAGGTGCCTAGTGGGCAGGGAGTTGGAATTATCACCAGGGTTGTGGTTTTGCCAAGGGGGTTATTAGGAAGTGAGAGGAAGAAATTATGCAAGGGAGAGCAAACAATGACTGGTCATGGGATATGAACAGGGAAGAAAGGGAGGGAGAAGATCAAGGGGTGACAGTGAAAAGGTGAGGGTCCATGGACCAGATATCCTATCAAGGTCAAAGTACTGGAATCAGGATACAAGAAGAATGACAAAATAGCTGAAAGAAGGTGGGCTGCAGGATGGGATGCACAGCAGTGGAATTAGGTTGGGCTTGTAGGTTTTCTTAACGTGAGTTTAGGGGAAAAGGTAGAGACTAAGGTTTGGAGGAGAGAAATTTTTAGGTTATTAGAAGGATCAGCCATGTGTATATTGAAACTATCAAGAATTAATGCAGGGAAGTGGACTTGGCCCAATGGATAGGGCGTCTGTCTACCATATGGGAGGTCCATGGTTCAAACCCCGGGCCTCCTTGACCCGTGTGGAGCTGGCCCATGCGCAAGGAGTGACCTGCCACGCAGGGGTGTCCCCCACGTAAGGGCCCTCCACGTGTAAGGAGTGCACCCCATAAGGAGAGCCACCCAGCACAAAAGAAAGTGCAGCCTGCCCAAGAATGGCGCTACACACACAGAGAGCCGACATAGCAAGATGACGCAATAAAACAGAAACACAGATTTCTGTGCCACTGACAACAACAGAGGCGGACAAAAAGAAGAACACGCAGCAAATGGAAACAGAGAACAGACAACTGGGGCGGGGGGTGGGGGAAGGGAAGATAAATAAAATAAATCTTAAAAAAAAAAGAATTAATGCAGTAGTTGCTGAGGGTGGGGAGAGGGAAGAAGGGATGTGATGTGGGGGCATTTTTGGGTCTTTGAGTTGTCCTAAATGATACTGCAGGGTCAGATGCTGGACTTTATATATCCTGCCGTAACCCACTGAATGTACTGGGGGAGAGTGTGAGCTACAGGGTCAACTATTATCCATGTGGTGCAGCAGTGCTCCAAAATGTGTTCACCAAGTGCGATGAGTAGGCCACAATCATGGTTGTTGGTGTGGGAGGAGTGGGGTGGGGAGGTGGAGGGTATAGGGAAACCTCTTATGTTTTTTAATATAACATTCTTGTGATCTATTAATTCTAATAAAAAAGTGTAATAAAAAAGAATTAATGCAGGAGTAGGAGTAGGAGTAGGCTGAGCATCTTTTCATGTTTATTGGATATACTAATTCTTCTGTGGAATGGCTTCTCTTAGCCTTTTCTCACCTTTCCATTTGCCTTTTTCTTATAGATTTGTAAGCTTTCTTTATAAATCCTGATCACTAATTCTTCCATGGTTATAGAAATGACAGTGATCTTTTTCCAATCTGTGGCTGTCTCTGATTATGATATAATTTATCATAAGAAATCTTTTTTATTTTAGTCAAATGTATCCGTAAACAGTGTATGCTTTTATTTAGGTCTTGTTCAACAACTTCTCATGTATTTCATCCTAAAGTTTCTTAAGTTTTGCACTTCACATTTGAGTCTCTTTTTTTTTCTTTGTTTAAAGAGGTACCAGGTCATATATTTTTTTTATTGTAATTAAAAATAATAATAATAAATAAATATTAAAAAAAATAAATAAAAATAAAGAGGTACCAGGAATTGAACCTGGGACCTCGTACATGCAAAGCAGGCACTCAACCACTGAGCTACATCAGGTCCCCCACATTTGAGTCTTTAATCCATATTCTTCATTTTCTATATTGGGTTTGGAAGTATATTTTCATTACTGTATTATCACAGGCTCCTAAAAGAAGTTAAAAAAAATCTGTAAAATTTTGTAAGACACAACAATGTGATTATGAACTTTGATTTTCTCTGTCATCATACCTCATTCTAGAAATATGCTAATGGTTTATGTGTCTTTACTTCTCAAGGCCAGGATTTATTAGCCTGTTTCTTTTACTCTTTCTTTTTTTTTTTTAATTTATTTCTCTCCCCTTTCCCCTCTTCCCAGTTATCTGCTCTCTGTGTCCATTCACTGTGTGCTCTTCTGTGACCGCTTCTATCCTTATCAGCAGCACCAGGAATCTGTGTTTCTTCTTGTTGCATCATCTTGTGTCAGCTCTCCGTGTGTGCGGCGCCATTCCTGGGCAGGCTGCACTTTCTTTCAAGCTGGGCAGCTCTCCTTACGGGGCGCACTCCTTGCACGTGGGGCTCCCCTATGCGGGGGGACACCCCTGTCTGGCACGGCACTCATTGCGCGCATCAGCACTGCGCATGGGCCAGCTCCACACGGGTCAAGGAGGCCCGGGGTTTGAACTGTGGACCTCCCATGTGGTAGGCAGACGCCCTGTCCATTGGGCCAAGTCCACTTTCTTTACTAGTTTTTTTGTTCCTCCATTTTATCCTTAAGTAGAGAGACTGAAATACATTTCATTTATTTGTGGTAATTAATTTACTTGAAGTCTTTATGTCCCAGGATAAAGTCATTTCATCACCTTTCCCTGGTTCACTAGCTCTAGGCCATTTCTCTCACCCTGGGATTAAAACCAGAGTCACAGAACACAAGGTTAGATGGTGTTTCAGAGCTGAGCAAATATTCACCACACCTTTTCTTGGCTTTATGGTTACTCTCCTTGGATGTAGTGAGGATGTGCTATTGTTTTGAACAATAATGGGACCCTTCTGATGGCTGAATGGAAGCCCTTTTGGGGGCTGCAGTTTCCTGGGCCATTCTTGTGGAATTCTCTTTGACCTAGAGAAAGTGAAAGTTCTGCTCTTTCTTTTGGATTTCCTCTATAAGAAAAGCCAACTGTCCATTGAAAAGGTGATTTTAAAAAATGTAACGAAATGGTTAGTTGCTCAGGTTCAATTTTAACCCCATCCCTTTTTTTTTTTTAAGATTTATTTCTCTCCCCTTCCCCCCCCACCCCAGTTGTCTGTTCTCTGTGTCTATTTGCTGCGTCTTCTTTTTTCCGCTTTTGTTGTTGTCAGCGGCTCGGGAATCTGTGTTTCTTTTTGCTGCGTCATCTTGTGTCAGCTCTCCATGTGTGCGGCACCATTCCTGGGCAGGCTGCACTTTCTTTCGCGCTGGGCGGCTCTCCTTACAGGGTGCACTCCTTGCATGTGGGGCTCCCCTATGTGTGTGTGGGGGGACGGGACACCCCTGCGTGGCAGGGCACTCCTTGTGCGCATCAGCACTGCGCATGGGCCAGCTCCCATGGGTGAAGGAGGTCCTGGGTTTGAACCGTGGACCTCCCATGTGGTAGGCAGATGCTCTATCCACGGGGCCAAGTCCATTTCCCCGCCACCCACCCCCCCCAGCTTTTTTGACCCAGGCCATACTGAAAGTCTGCTAGTCGCAGAGGCACACAGAGAGCGAGGCGTGCCCACCCGCGCCTCTGAAGGGAAGCTGCCCCGCGTGGTCGCTGCTGAAGGAGCTGCAGGCTCCCGCACGTCGCTGCACGGGGCGTCCCACAGCGGCGCAGTGAGCAGTGCACAGCCTAGCGGGTCATTCTTGCTCAGAAATTCGAGGGTCCGGAGGCAGTCGGCAGGCACTGAAGCCAGTGACTCACGAGATACAGAGAAACGCGAGAAACCCTAAGATGCCACTTGCAAGCCCCAAATGAGGGAGCTGAGACGAGAAGGCAGAAGCTGTGAAGAAAAGCTCCATGGTAAAGGGTGAGGAGGCCAGCCTGTGGGAAAGAGGAGGAGCTCAGAGGGCGAGGGATATTACCGGTGGAGAGATGGCCTGCGACACGGCTTCTAGTTCTTTCTTTGCATTGGGCTTTGCCTGGGCTTTTTATACGAGTATTCTCATTATAAATCTTCCACTACCTGAGATGTTGAGTGAATCTCCATTCCTCACGATACAAAGAACAGAACTGAAGTGCTCTATTTAAGATTAAACAAAACTGACTGTAGTGGAGTTTATTCTGGAAGTTTGGGTATTAAAAAGAGACATTTGGGGTTGAGGAGGATGGGAACATGGTTTTTTTGTTTGTTTTTAAAGATTTTGTTTCTCTCCCCTTCCCCGCTGCCCCCCCCCCCCCCGGTTGTCTGCTCTCTGTGTCCCTTCACTGCGTGTTCTTCTGTGTCCACTTCTATTCTTGTCAGCGGCACCCGGAATCTGTGTCTCTTTTCGTTTCATGGTCTTGCTGCATCAGCTCTCCGGGTGTACAGTGCCACTCCTGGGCAGGTGGCGCTTTTTTCGCGTGGGGCGGCTCTCCTTATGGGGTGCACTCCCTGTGCATGGGGCTTCCCTATGCGGGCGACACCCCTGCGCACATCAGCACTGCGTGTGGGCCTGCTCACCACCCCAGTCAGGAGGCCCTGGGTTTGAACTGTCGACCTCCCATGTGGTAGGTGGATGCTCTATCAGTTGAGCCAAATCTGCTTCCTGGAACGTGGGTGTTCTGAGATGAACATGGGTGTTCTGAGATGAACATGGGTGTTCTGAGATGAAGGTGTTCTGGCTCCCCAGCGCTGCAGTACCCTTCTCAAGTACCACATGCTGGGGACTTAACACAGCAGAAATTTTTTGTCTCACAGTCTGGAGGCCAGAAGTCCAAAACTAAGGTGTTGGCAGGGCCAGGCTCCCTCTGAAACCTGTAGATTTGGCTCCTCCCTTGCCTCTTCTAGCTTCAGATGGTTTGCTTCAACCTCTGCCTCATACTGACATGGCATTCTGCCCTCTCTTTTTCCAGGTCTGTGTCCAAACTCCTTCTTCTTATAAAGACACTGGTCATATTGGGCTAAGGACCCACTGTACTCTGGAACTCCTTTTGGCTGAACTAATTCCATTTGTAATGATCCTATTTCCAGATAGGGTCACATCACAGATACGGGGTGGGAGGCAGGTGAGCTCATTGTCTATGTTTTGGGGGGACACAATTCAACCCATAAGAGAGTTGACTAAAAAGGAAGGAAGCATCCAGCTGCGCATCCTTGGCGTGTTTAGCGCAGCAGTGGAAGCACAGCACGGCTGGCAGAGGGTGCACTTTGCTAGCTCTTCCAGGTTAGATTTGTTAATACCTGCCTGTCTGCTCTGTTTCTAAAGATGCTTTAGATTGAAGGAAAACATGTTGGTGGCCAACAGCACCTGCCACATCAACGTTATAAGATTGAATTCTGGGTGCTCAAATTAAAATTTTAGAATCTAAAATATGTTGTCTTTGGGTAGGAGATTCCTCTTTCTAGGACCCCTCTGTGATGAACAGGAGTTTTTTTTATTCACCATTTAGACAAAATAGGTTTTGCCTATAATTCTTAATGCGCCCCCCCATTAGTAAATTCTTACTACCCCTAAAAAGCAACACCTTTCCTCCAAGGTAAATCTAAGTAATTTGCCAAGAGATGCAGAAGAAATGTTTATCTTGAAATGCCGCTTCCCCCAGGGTGGGATTCACCAGCTCTTGGCCTCGTTCAGTTTACAGTGGACAGCTGTTTATAGCAGGAACTGTGCAAGAGCACTAACGTCTCAGGGAAAAGGGAGGGAGACTGTTAATTATCAATCTTGGAATTGGGCCAGACAGTGAAAATCAGCATCTCCTCCCCTCAGTTCTTTCACAAAGCCCTTGAGACTCTGAATAACCACAGATAGTCAAAAGTGGGCATTGGGGCTGAGAGCAGTCCCAAAGGCATCAGCCCCAGGGCACTGGCCAAGCACACCTCAAAGGGAAGATCAGCAATGCCACCGAATCAAGGAGGTGGGTTTGAGCAAGGTTTCCTTGAGATTTGTCTGTAAGTGTGTTGAGAAGCGACCCATTTCTACTCTGGCTGAAATAAAACACACCAGAGCTAACTGCTCTGCTTAACCAGACATGCCCAAGCAGGGGAAAGTGTTCTTCATTTGATCCTTTTTCTGTAAGGCATTTCAACTCTGAGGTATGTGTTTGCACACACACGATAACTGCCCCAAATCACTGATTTCTACATTCCAGTTCGGGACAAGGACTTCCAAAGGCTACCAGGGAAAAGACTGGAGAAGAAGCAATTCTGATTTACAACAAATTATGAAGTGAAAACCTACAATGGGCCAGTGTAAGGCTAGTGCTGGCAGAGTCCTGACTGGGAAGGGAGCAGTGCTCAACCTGGAAAAGTGCAGTGGGAAGTAGCTGGAGCTCCTTATCGGCTTGTATTTGTGCTACATCAACTTGGAAGCCAATTTCAAAGAATATGCATAGAAACAAACTTCAGTCTGTTAACAAGCTTGCTAAAGCACCCTATTTCTGCTTAAGGCATTTTAGGGGAAAATAATTTACTTGTTCTAAAGCTTGAGAATAGCCATATGTCCAAATAACTTGAATCCTTATTTTTTAATACAAAAATTATACACGCTTGATATGAAAAGAAAAAAAATCAAACAGAACCTAACTGAATGAAATAAAAAGTCAGTTTCTGGGGAGTCAATGTGGCTCAGTGGTTGGGTGCCGGCTTCCCACATACGAGGTCCTAGGTTCAATCCATAGCCCTGTTACCTAAAAAAAAAAAAAAATCAGTTTCTGATTTCCTTTCTACTCTCCATGCTGGCGTATATGTTTTTTTGTTGTTGTTTGTTAAGATTTATTTCATTATTTTATTTCTTTATACCCCCGCCCCACTGTTTGCACCCGTTGTGTGCTCATCTTCTCTTTAGGAGGCATGGGAACTGAACTCTAGCCCTTCTGTGTGGTAGGTGGGAGCGCAATCACTTGAGCCACATCTGCTTCCCTGTATGTGTTTCTTGACATTTTCATGGCAAATGCAAATTTGTCCTCTTTTTTTTATTCAAATAGAATTATACCTTACATCATTGTTCTATGACTTGCTTTTTTCATTTAACTCTGAATTGTGGCTATCGATCTAGATCAATTCAGATTTACTTCATTTGTTTTCAAGGCCATAAAGTATCCTATTGTATGTTGGTACCACAATTTATTCAAATATACTTTATTGATAGACATTTAGGTTTTTACAACTTTTCACTACTGTAAATAATGTTGCAAACCTTTTGTATAGATCCTTGTAATACTTGTGCAAGATTATTTGTAGAATGGCTTTCTAGAAGCAGAACTGTTGGGTTAAAGGCCATGGATATTTAACATTTTGATAGATAATGCCAAATATTCTAAAAAATGGCCCATTACATTCTTACCAACAGTGCAGGAGAGTGCCTGTTTTCCCACATCTTTCTTAATATTGGATATTAAGAAGTAAAAAAAAGAGTTTCCTAATCTGAGAGATGATTTTTTTTATTTAAAAAATTATTGAAGTATGTCACTCATACATGAAAAAACATAAGCAATATTTACTATAAAAATATACTAAAAGTTGTGAATTTACAAAACAAACATGTATGACATCATAAAGGCTCCCATACCTCACCCCACCACCAATACTTTGCATTGTTGTGAAACATTTGTAACTAATTACGGAAAAGCATGGTGAAAGTACTCCATATTTTACATTTGGTGTATTTTTCCCTCAACTTACCCTATCTGAGAGATATTTTAATTTGCATTTATTTCATTATGACTGCATCATATGCTTACTGAGTACATGTTTTCCTGTGGATGTTTTGTTCACATATTTTGCTCATTTCTCTCTTGATTTTTTCTTTTTTTTTAAAGATTGATTTTTAAATTTATTTCTCTCCCCTTCCCCCGCCACCGCCTCAGTTGTCTGTTCTCTATGTCCATTCGCTGTGTGTTCTTCTGTGTCCATTTGTATTCTTGTCAGTGGCACCAGGAATCTGTGTCTCTTTTTTGTTGTGTCATCTTTCTGTGTCAGTTTTCCATGTGTGCGGTGCCACTCCTGGCAGGCTGCACTTTTTTTTGGTCAAGGCTGGCTCTCCTTACGGGGCGCACTCCTTGTGCATGGGGCTCCCCTAAGCGGGGGACACCCCTGTGTGGCAGGGCACTCCTTGCACACATCAGCACTGCGTGTGGGCCAGCTCATCACACAGGTCAGGAAGCCCTGGGTTTGAACCCTGGACCTCCCATGTGGTAGGCAGATGCCCAATCAGTTAAACCAAATCTGCTTCCCTTGATTTTTTTCTTACAAGTTTATAAGAGAGGTTTGTGTTAAGGAAGTTAGTCCTTTATTACAGGACTATTGAAATATTGAAAATATTTCCCCCTAGTTTGCTTGTTCCTTGCATTGTTGTGGTGTTTTTTGCCATACAGAGATGCAAAATATTTATGCAGTAAGATTTATTGGTGTTTTTCCTTTATGGCTTTTAGGTTTCCTGTAATGCTTAGAAAGAGCTTCCTCATCCCAAGGTTTGAAAAAGTTTTAATAGTCTTCTAATACTTGCATGGTTTCTTTAAAAAAATTAATCATAAAATATTTAAGAATGTACATAATGCATATGTAGTTATAGAGGACAATAATAAAATAAACACCCAACCTAAGAAACAGAGGTTTCATTTTTACATGAAAAAAAATTCCTTCTTTAATTTTTGAAAAGGAATAATGAGAACCTAGTGTTGTTGTTGTTTTCCTGTTTTGCTTTTGCTTTTCTTTATAGCTGCCAGATTGTCTGAACATTATCTATTGAATAATCTCTCTTTTCCACAGGCTTCTTTTAAATAATGCTATTAAATTTCTTATATGACCTCTGTATACAAAATATAATCATTTCTTACCTATTGTAAAGTATATGAAGTAATAAAAAAGTCTCATATGTTTCTTCTTGTTTTCAGATTCAATGACGAAAATAATCCCCATTTCTAAAGCTTGCTGAAAAGAGAATAGGGAAACATTTTCCAATTTCACGGAGGGCGGGGTAATGTTGAACAAGTTATTTAACTTGTTTCCCCAGTTTTGTGACCTTTAAAACAGAGATAATAATAATAATACACCTCATAGGCTTGTTGTATGGACTAAGTGGGCTGAGGATATAATGTGCTTAGCATGGTGCTTGGGATGTACTAAGCATTCAATCAATAGCTTAGAAGTTGTTCTTATTACTATTGTTATTGTTATACCATTATCAGTTCTCAAGCCTTGGAAGGAAGGTCCTAGTGTCTGGCTTTACGGCTAAGCTAGATGTAGTATGGCCCTGATTTATAACATTACGCTTTGAAACTCTGTGGAATTTCGAGATTTCCAACTCAGTATTTTTATAAGTAAATGAAAATGGCACCAATCCCTAATACTGCAGATGCTGTTTCTTAATCTTGAGAGCCTGTCTCCTCCATGCTGGCCAGGCAGGATGCACAGGTATCCTCTTAAAGCAGTGTCCGTTTGCCCACCAGAGACAAACCTTTATTAGGAATAGCGTTTCTGTAAATGTAGATTTTGATGGAAAGTGAAGCCATCTAACCAATACACTTTACTGCTCATTATTTCCAAATTGATACCAAAGAGTTCCACTCATACCTTGAAAGCAGTTTATTGAATTTAATATGTTATAAAATTCAATTCTCACATTATCAGGTATATAAGGAGCTATTAACTAGTTCCCCCATTTCATAGCTCAAGGAATTGCAGGAGAGGATTATTTTCCCTGAAAGTTACTCAGAGATGTAATACCAGAACCCATTTGTTTTTAGATCTCTGGGGTCACAGTCCAATAATAACTGCTAGCCCAAATTATTCTTAAAAGAAACTGTTGATGTGGAAATTAAAATCTGAATAGATATTCCAAAGAGAAAATTAGCATTATTATTTGAAATAGATGAGTGATTTTGAGCTATCATTCTATCAATTATGCTGTTATACACAGGTTTTAACTCCTTCAGGAAAAGTATATGGTGTAAGGAACAAGACACCAATAAGCATTTACAGTATATTAATAAACCAAAAACAGGTTGATGATTCACCCGGGATTCATGCCAGTATCTGTGTAGGAACTCCTATAATCACGATATGCATTTCAAAAACCGCTAATTATAATTAAAATCCCAACCTCAATCCTAGAAGTTATATTACTTAATATATAAGCATTTGACCTATTCGCTCCCTTTTCCTCCCCAAAGGAACTGCAGACCTGTAATTATCGGTCTTTTTTGGAAGTAGAAGGCAATACTACCTTCTTCAAAGAAAAAAAGGCAATTTTCTTTTGGTAATTTTTTTTCCTTCAAATTTACAGCATAGAGTTGTACATAGATAGCGCTCTCTCTTTAAAATCCCCCCTTTATACCTTGGGGAGACTTTTCAGGTTTTCCTACATTTACATTCTATTCAGATAAGCAGGGCGGTTTATTAATTTTGCTTTTCTCTTTCTTAACCTTTCTTCAAATATTTATTTTTAAAATGTCATAATTGCTCATCAACATTTCGAAAGCGTCCTTACTACATGGTTCCCCAGAGTTAGGAACTCACGACTCAGGTGACTGAGAAGGCAAACTGTGATCATGGCACAAAAAAAAAAAAAAAAAAATCAACTTGACTCTAGACAGCCCTGCCTCCGCCGACAAGCTCGCGCTGAGCCGCCGGCCCAGGCCGGGGGGTCCCGGGAGTTCCGGGGCGCGCAGCCCGCGGCGGGGAGGGCTCAGCTGCACAAAGACGCGCCCCTCCGTCCCGCCCCGGCCGCCGCCCGCAGCGCGCACCTCCCAGCCCTGGGCGGCGGCGGCAACCCGCAAACTCGGCCTCGCCCCCTCCTGCCCTTCGGCTCGTTTTATTAAAAATGAAAAAAAAAAAAAAAAAAAGAAAAGTCCCGCCCCCTCCGCCCCCGATAGGCCCGGCCCTCGCGCGGGTCACGCCCGGCTGCGCCAATGGAGAAGCGTGATACTGCGAGGTGGGCCGGGCCGGAGCGGGGAGTGGGCGGTGGGTCGGCGCAGCAGCCCCGCCGCGACTCCGCCACCATCGCGGAGGCGCCGCTGCTCCCACAGACGCTCGCGAGCCGCCCCCCGCGCTGCCAGCCTCCTCTTCCTCCCGCACGCCCGGAGACGCTCGCCTCGCTCGGCTCCCGGTGCCCGCCTCCTCTTTCCCCGCTCTTGCTCCCCACATTGTCTCCGCCTGATTTTCTCTCCCAGCTGAGGAAAAATAAATCACCATCATCCTCAGGGAGCCCCCGCGCCCTCAGAAAAACAAAACCAGACATGATATTGGGCTCCCGTTTCTGAGGGATCTGCCTGACCGAGGAGGAGGGAGCCTAGTTCAGAGCCCCATTAAAGGTCACCGGAGGAAGCCCCCTGCCGCCCCTCGTTCCCGTCCCACTGGGCCGGCCCTGAGCCCGGCGGCCCCGCAGCCCTCCTCGCTGGCCTCCCGCCCCGTGCCCTCCACTTTCCGAGCTGCTGGGCCCCAAACACATCTCTATTGATGGTGTAGCGCATTAGGGAAGGTAAGTCTCCAACTTGCCTGGGCCGTGTGGTGTGGTTTATTTTTTCGGCCTCTGCCTGGTTACGGGGTCTTGGGCGGGGAAAGAGGGTCGGTCGTGAAATCACTCGTCCAGGGTGAGCCGTGAGCCCGAAAGAAAAGGTGGGCGAAGAAGCAGCTGAAGTCCAGGGGAGCGAGGAGAGAGGGCTGGGAAGGGGGGTGGGGGTGGGGAATAAAAGAGGGCCGGGGACTGTAGTCCTCTCCGAGCAGGTAAAACTGCCCAACTTGCCTTCTCGCCCTCGTTCTTTCTTTGCTTCTTGTTCAGGCTCTTGTTTTACTTGTCTGAGCTTTAAACAATTTTATTATGATGGACTACATTGTTGGCTGAACTGTCGGAGGAAAGGAAGTCTGGGATTGAAACTAAATTTCTTGAATGGTTGTAGATTCGGGGGTCTTGGGAGGGGACTTTTTAAAAAAGTATCATTTTCACATTGGGGAAGACTCTTCTTTGTATTCTAAATTTCTGGTCCTCTGCCCTATGTGATTACAAAATTAGGAAACCAAAATTCAATTGCGGCCGTGTAAGAATTCTTACTGTCGTGTTAAATTCTGCTCTCTGAAGGAGGGTGGCTTCTGTGTTTTTTTTTTTTTTTAAGGTTATGGAAATATGGAAAGGATAAGTAGTTTTACAAGGAATCGTGTGTTGGGGGGGGTGGGATGGAGAGAGTATTGCAGGTTTCCTTTGAAACTCGTTGCTTGAGAAGTTGCTGAAAGGAAAACAAAATGATTCATTGTTGAATTGTCATTTCTCTCTGCTGCTTTTCCAAGGTTTGCTTACAATTTTTCTGGATTACAGACTTCAAACATTGATTTAAGCAAAATGTGTCCTTGAGAGACTGGGTGCTTTAAATGTTTCAGTATGTGTTTCTATTTTAAGGAACATTTAGAAAGTAGTTTTGTATGAATTCTGAAACCGCTTTCTCCCAAGCAATTTTTTAAAAACAAAAAGGTAACTAGTAAGAGGGAACTTGGTGAATTACAAAACAGACATTTTAATGTGGCACAAATTAATGTGTCCTGTGTTCAGATTTGAAACAGTTTTAATTACTGCTTTCCATTTAAAGAGAGACCTTTTTGTCTGGTATACACTGGTTTCTTCAGGCTCAGTCTGTTGGGGGAGGGGAGAGAGGATGGCTCTATACAATAATCAGATCATCTTTTGGTAGATATTTGCTCCCATGGATTTGCTTGCTGAATTAATTCCACTTTAAATTTTGAACCAGTTTTGATTTTAGTGTCCTGATCTCGGTGGAAAAGTGGCTTCCAGTTGCCCCCTGTTGTTGTTGAGGTCGAAGGGAAAAGAGACAGGCAGACACATACACACACACACACACACACACACACACACACACACACACACTGTACCAGGCTGAGAGCTCATTGTTCTTCCATACACATTCATTCTCTTTCTCCCATATTTGGGACTAGGTTTGCTCAGACAAATACAGCTCTTTTTGGGGAGAGAGAGGAGAGAAGATGGGGGAAAGGAGGGTACTTTCCCCCCCCCAGCTTTCTTTTACCCATCTCATGTCTGGCTCTCCGCCCCCCCCAACCTTGCAAGAGCTGCAGAAGTGTACATTGGAAACTAAAGGACACTCAAAAACATGTTTAGTGACTCTTCTTTTGCACCTCCCTTTATTCCTTTTGCAGTTTTGGTTTCTGCTCCTCTTTTTGTGTATTTGAAGGTAAAATTCTGCCTTCTGTGTTGTGGCCTTAGTCATCTTTCGCTGTTTTCTTCTTCTTCCTTGCCCCTGACTTGGATGGGGATAGTGGTTAGTTCATTTGACTATTATTGTAGTGAGTGTGACCAGTGTCTTCTTTTCTAGGTAGAAATAGGTTGTCTCAGTTATCCTGGAGTTAAGAATATAAAGATCATATCTGAGGTTAATACTTGGCAAGCTAATGTATGTGTATGTTTTGAGTTACTAGTGATCAGGTATGCTGGTAATGAACTGTTTTTTTTTTTTGTAAATAATTATAGTAAAAGATCTGTTTTTCTGCTTTTGGGACTATTGTAGAGGCTCCTTTGATAAACAGACAAGGAATGGGCTGAGATAACCAGATAGGGTGGGTAAATCCCCCACCTCCCTCTGGGCCAAGGATGGCGGTTGGTGTAGTTAAGTGTAGATTTCAGAATAGCTCCTTCTACAGGTTAATTGCTTCGAAGGCTCCAGAGGAAGAGGTTGGGGGCAGGGATTGAGGGCTGATGCTAAATGATTTTCTTTTGAACACACTTACAGTGTCTTTCTGCAAATGCCACTTCTCCAAGCTGCTAGTACAAATGCCCTTCGACAGGCACGATTGCATCAAGGCTTATTACATTATTGGCTGTTTCCTGACAATTTGTTCTGTTATCAGAAGTATTTACACATTGTAATTCCTTTGAATTCATAACTCTTCCATCTTTCAGGAGAAATATAATTTGTCTTGAAATGTTAAGCAAAATAGGGGGGATCATTGGCATTCTAGGTGTTGGAGACTGTACATGCACAAGCAATTTTTAAAAGGTTTTATCTTCATTAGTAAAAAGTTAAATAGACCTACACAATAGAAAAGAAAATCCTAGCATTGGATAGAAATTTTCCTCAAGGATTTAATCAGGAAGAGGTGAGGGTGGGTTGGGGCATGGAAATCTTACTAAAAAAAGCAATTTTGCATACATATTACTGTTGCTTTTTAAAAGTGTTGTTTTCAATAGTCCTAAAAACATAAATGAAATTTCTGATAGGATGACTCATTCTATGTATTAAATGTTTTTTTTTTTTCTTAAAAAAAATTGGAGGCAAAAGAAAATGTGAAATGAGTGTGTACACAGATTAACATAGAAGAGGGCCAAATTCCTGCTAGAGGCTTCTAAATCTAGGTGCAGTTTCAGAGATAATCTGCTTGATAAACACCTGGAAGGATTGCATCCTAACCCTTCTCAGTTGTCTTTTACTGGGGATGGAGGGGGTTGGTATTGCATTGGTAAGGAGGACTCTTAGGATAAACATCTGTTCCAGATGGGCTCCCCCTAGGAATGTGATTTCAGATTCACTTTGTTTTCAGAATTTAAAGTGTTATCTCTAAGGTTGTATATCTTTTACAGTGAAATGTGAACAGTTTAAATGTATTATTTATTCAGTGGGAATAGAGTCAGGTAATTTCAATCCAGTATATCCTCTGCCAGTGTTTTGTTGCAAGGAAACTAGAGTAACTGAGAACAAATTCACAGGAAAAAGGTGACCCAAATCAAAGAATAAAATGAGTTTCTTAGCTTTTCAATTTTATTTATTGGTTGGTCAGAAACATTTTTGAAAAGCGGGATAGTAATCATTGCCAGGTCCTGCAATAATTGTACATAATTTTGAACCGATATATGCAAGGTGCTGTAAAGAGACACACACACACAGAGTGTCTTTTTAAAAAGTTGTATATGCTGAATATTATGAATTTAGTAGTATCCATTGCTTTTTAAATTAATTTTGAATCTTTAACATCTTGCTCAAATTGCAGTAATAAAAAACGCTAAATAGTAATATGCATATTCAAGGTCTTTTGGGAATAATATGCTTTCCTACTAACTGCCTTTTCAGTTGACTTAAAGGGTAAGAAAGAGAGCAGAAAGTTCAAATGTTTGTGAGTCATTACTGTAACCAAGCTGTGAACTTCATTACACACACATACCCTGGAACAATACTTTATTATCTAACATAATTTCTGATGGTGTTGTGCTCTAGTTGATCATAGTTTTTTTTTGATTGATTGTTAATTATTGTTATCCTGATAATTATCCTGAAGTTGTAACTTAGCTTGTCCTGTTTAAGCGTGATTTTGGTAAGCCTGTTGACTTGGGCCTGGTTTCTTTTTTTAACAGAGTTATAGTGTTATTTTAAAAAGAAGAAGTGAACATTGAGAAAATTAAGACTGCTTAAGCTATTTTAATGAACATTTGACCACGAATACTTTAACCTCAAATACTAAATATGTTTATTAGTTTGGAGTTTTGGTTGGAATTGTAAATTGTATCATACAAGTGTGTCAAGATGCAATATGTGGGGAGCAGATATAGTTCAAATGGTTGAGAGCCTGCTTCCCATATCCGAGGTCCCAGGTTTGATCTTTGGTACCTCCTAAAAAGAAACAAACAGAAAAACCAATTCTCATTGGGGAGCGGATATAGCTCAGCGGTTGAGGCGTTCCTCTTGTGCCACCTCAGCTCCCTGGTCTGCTGTGTCTCTTATTGTCTCTTCCCTGTGTCTTTTTGTTGCATCATCTTGCTGCTCCAGCTCTCTGCTTGGGCCAGATTGCTACGGGGGCCAGCACTCCCGTGCGGGCTAGCACTCCTTTGCGAACCAGCATGCTGCATGGGCCGGCTCTCCACTTGGGCCAGCTTGCCGCATGGGCTAGCTTGCCTTCACCAGGAGGCCCTGAGAGTTGAACCCTGGACCTCCTGTGTGGTAGACGGGAGCCCAATTGCTTGAGCCACATTTGTTTCCCACCTGCCCGATTTTAAACTAACTAAACTCATAACTTGTAAGGGCTTTGGTTAGGCTTATTTGGTTGCAAGAAACAGAAAGTCTTCTAAGCCACCTAAGTATTGGGGAAAGTAGAACAGAAATTTAAACCTTTGAGTCAGGCCTCACAAAAAACAAGAATATCAGATTTAGCTAGGCCTCATGGAGACTTGCATACTCTTAGGGATATGGGTCCTGCCCAGCTTTAGCCATCAGATTCTTTGTTGCTTCCACAGCTATAAGGATTTGTTTAGCCCTAACTAGTGCCAGGGCTGTGTTTGGTTGCCCAGGCTCTGTGTAGCATAAGGAGCATAAAGGTACTACATCTAAGAGGGACCGTGTTTACTTTGTGGGCCTAGTCTAACCTGAAAGAGAACATACGAGCAAGTATGGCCATTTAGTGTCTAGGCAGAGTTCTGGAGCAGCAGGGGAGTATCCCCTCCTACAAAATGCTAGCCCTCTCTTACAAAACCCCACTCCAAAATACATGGCCACCCACACATATATTTAGTAGGGCATGCATGTACACGTTCATTGGTATGTATATGTGCCCACCAGGCTCTCAGAGGTCTGATTCCCATTCCCCTTCTTGGAGTGGGGAGCAATGGCAGTGGGGTAGTGGTGGCATACAGTGTGTGCCAGGTGAACATGGTTTGGTGTCCAGGGGGAGTGTGCAAGAATGTGTCATGTGTTTTTATGCATGAACTCAGACATACTGCCTGGGGAGGCTTGGGAAACCTGTCTTCTAGCCAGAACCTGGCTAGACCTGGGAGGCAGATCTTTACAAGAGCAGCTTGGCTTGATTCCCAATAGGATGCATAGACTCTGGCCACTGATTTAGAAAGAAGTTCTGTATAGGAAGACATCATTCAGGTGAGTTTAAACTTAAATGCTCCTTACCCAAACCAGTGTTCGCCTCGCACCCTCACTCCTCTCTTACATTATGTGTGGGTTGCCAAATATGACTGAAGTGGGCAACAGTGCATATTCTCCTGCCTGGCAAGGGTCACCACATAAGGTTGTGCAGATTGGGCAACAAATGTACTGACTTAAATTTTTTACTGAAGGAAGGCATGCCTTTTAGTACAAAGGCATCAAAAAGCCAGTGCTGGCCCATCTAGGTCTCTACTATTAAATCAGCTGTTTATCTCTAGTTTGTGTCCTTATGCTTCTGCTTCCACTTCCACTACTAAGAACTCTTTGTATTTTTAATTAAAATTTCCCAAGAGAAAAGATCTGATAGGTCATTAGTTCCTTTCCCTAGCTAATGTTTTATTTTGCTTTAAGAAACTCTGTCTTATCTGGGAGTATCTGATTCCTTGTTTAGGTGAGATCACTTTATTGCATTTTTCTCTTTCTCCTTTATTTTCTGTGAATCTACTCATCTACCTATCTACCTGCCTACCCGAATCAGTGTTCTCAAACTGTATTCATAGCATTCTTAAGTACTGCAGCTATTTTAAATGTTCTGAGGTCAAATGAATTTATAATACACATTAGCACCTTAAAGGCTCAGAAATATGCTTATAGTCTAGACACAAAAATATTTTTTTTTCATTCAAAGAATACCTGTGACCTTCTCATGGAATACTAATATTCTGTAGAACACAGTTTTAAGAAACACATGTAAAATGAATCCTTTCTTTTAGCTAAATGGCTTATTCTTTTTCTGCTTAGTATTGAAGAAGTTAAGTTCTGAATGTTATCACAATGCTTTGCTACTCTGTACTATCTTTCTTAAGCGACATTTGTACTCCAGTACTTCCAGCTGTACAGAAAGACTGCTTTTTCCACCACATATTTCATTCTGGAATCATTGTTGCACCCAGTATCCCTCATTCTATTTCTCAATCACATGAGTCAAATATTTTTCTTTCTTTTTACTCCTTTTCAGTAGCTGTTCTTATTCAAGGTTTGATCACTTCAGTTTTGGACAATTGCAGTTAATTGTATAAGCCCTGGCAAGAATCTTTCAAGAAATAATAAAAACAAATATTTATTCTTTGCAGTGCATTGAGCTAAGCTTTACAGGAATGTTAAGGTAAAGAAGGTGGCCTTCTAGAAGATTATTCTCTTATACTACCTACTATATACATTTAACTGTTAGAAAGATAAAGTGTTTTAGAGACACAAAATATCATGGGATTTGTATTAATTATTTATTGCTATATAACAGATTAACCCAAAACTTAGTGACTTAACATGGTTAACATTATCTCACAGTTCCTGTGCGGGTTAGGTATCTGGGAATAACTTAGCTAGGTTGTTCTGGCTTAGGGTCTCTCATGAGGTTGTGGTCAAGATTGGGGCTGGAGTATGTGCTTCCAAGATGGAGCATTCACATGGCTATGGGCAGAAGGCCTTGGCTCTTAGCTGGATATTGTCAGGAGGCATGAGTTCCTTGCCATGTGGACTTTTCCATAAGGTTATTTGAGTAACTTTACAACATGGCATTTGGTTTCCCCAAGAACAAGTGGACGGAGAGAGAGAGAACAGAAAGAAAGTCTTAATGCTTTTTATGACTTAGTTTCAGAAGTTGCACATTATCACTTCATCTTATTCTGTTCATTAGAATCAAGTTACGAAGTCCGGCCTATACTCAAGGGAAAGATGCTTAGGCTCTACCTCTTGAAGGAGTATCCAAGAATTTGTGGACTTACTTCAAAACTATCATGATGGGGGAGATTAAAAGGAGAGAGAGCTAGATTAAAAAAAAGTTTTTCTCCCTTGATTGATTGTCTTCAGACAAGACTTGACTTTGGAGGATAGTTGCTGGTTCTTAGATCAAAACCTCACATTTTCACTGTTCCTTCTTCTTTTGTTGATCTGTCACTTATTTCCTGTCTTCTTCCTGTTCTTACATCAGACCATAATCTTTTTCAATTAAAACTGTGCTTAGGACATACTGCCTTAAGTTATTTTGGTTTGGCCAATCCTTTTTCCAGTCAGAGTACTTTTCTTTAGAATTTTAACCGTCTCACTCATTTTGTCACTTCATGTCTTGTGTTAATGTTTATTACTTGCACTGATACCTTAGTGTTATGTTTTTTCCATTAGATTTTAAATTTCTTGAACACAGAGCTTTTTAACTATACCAGTATGTGTGTTTACACTTGGAATTAGATGTATTCTTGAAAACGTTTCATTGAATCTAAGATGTGATTGATTGTGAGATGCACTATTATCATATGTGTCACTAAGAAAAAAATGCTGCGAAATAAACTTTGTAAGACCCATCCCACTTCCAATGATGAACAAATGTAAAACACTGTGCATCTTAGAATCGTTGAAATATGATTGCGCTATCTATTTTGGAAGTGTTTTCTTTTCACAGTTGTGTATTTCCTGGAAAACTTGTCCGAGAATCATCTTAAAACAGATTATTTTTTCCCAAAGTAACAGTATTATAAGCTGTGTTTTACCTAATGATTTCGCATAAAAAATCTTAGCTATGGTCAACTAAGTGCCTAAAAAAACAAAACAAAACAAAAAACTACCATAAACTGACAATCACTATAGTTAAATTATGTTCTAGTTCCTTTCGAATAGATTAAACATCCCTATGCATTTTAATTTGTAATGTAATATACATTATACATATAATACACAAAAAATACTACCTTATTCCAACAGCATTTTGATCTAAAATATGCTAACTTTATTTTAATTTTTTAAAAGATTTATTTATTTAACCCCCCCCCCCCCGTTCTCTGTGTGTATTTGCTGCGTCTTGTTTCTTTGTCCGCTTCTGTTGTGGTCAGTGGCACGGGAAGTGTGGGCGGCGCCATTCCTGGGCAGGCTGCACTTTGTTTTGCGCTGGGCGGCTCTTCCTACGGGGCGCACTCCTTGCATATGGGGCTCCCCTACGCGGGGGACACCCCTGCGTGGCAGGGCACTCCTTGCGCGCATCAGCACTGCGCATGAGCCAGCTCCACACGGGTCAAGGAGACCCGGGGTTTGAACCGCGGACCTCCCATGTGGTAGATGGACGCCCTAACCACTGGGCCAAGTCCATTTCCCATAACTTTATTTTAAATATTGGTATTTCTCAAAGTTCTATCCCATAACTTCCATCTCAGCCCCATCCTTCAGGGTGACTTCATTCCATGACTTCCTTTAACACCTGTTTGCTTCCAACCTCCAAATTAACAAATACATTCTTGATCTCTCTCCTGAGATCTAGACCCTAATTGTCCTCTGCTTCCTATACATTGTTACTTTGGATGTCTTTTGGGCACTAAACCTCAAACTGTGTTTGTCCACTTTTAACATTGTGTTATTGTAGCAAAGTAGTTAAGAGCTGTAGACTCAGTACCCAGCTTGCTGCTTGTTAACTTTGTGACTTTAGGTAAGTTATTTACCTTTGTGTATCTCAGTTTCTTTATCTGTAAAATGGGGGTAATAATAGACCTACTTCATAGGTTTGTCATGAGGACCAAAATAATTAACATGTAAAGTACTTAAAATGTGCCTGGCAAATAATAAGTGCTCGGTAAATAGTAGTCTTTTTTGTCATTATTGGTGTTACTGTTCTCATCCAGAAATTTAGCCTTCCACATGTGTTCCCTTTTGTTGCTATTTGCATCATTCAGCAACCAGGACTTGAAAACATTAAAAAAAAATTAATTTTATTTCTCCCCCTCCCCCATTGTTTGTGCGGGCTGTCTGCTCTCTGTGTCTGTTCATTGTGTGCTCATTTTCTTCTTCTTCTTCTTTTTAGGAGGCACCAGGAACCAAACCTGGGACCTCTCATGTGGGAGGGAGGTGCCTAATGGCTTTAGCCACTTCTCCTGCTTGTTGTGTCTCTCACTGTTTCCTTGTTGTGTCTCTTCATTGCATCATCTTGTTGGATCCTCTCGTTGATCATCTTGTTCTGTCAGCTCACTGTCTTGTTTGTCTTCTTTATGAGGCCCTGGGAACGGAACCCAGGACTTTCCATGTGGTCAGTGGGCATCCAACTGCTTTAGCCATATTTGCTTCCTATCAACCACAGGACGTTGGAACAAGTTCTCTCTAAGGTACTATATTAGTCAGCCAAAGGAGTGCTGATGTGAAGTACCAGAACTTCGTTGGCTTTTATACAGGGCATTTATTTGGGGTAGAAGCTTAGGGTTACAAGGCCCTAAGGAGTCCAATTCAAGTTACCATAAGAGGAACTTTCTCATCCAAAGTCTCTTGCCATGTGTTGATGGAAGATGGTGGGCATCCTCTGCAAGAGTTTAATCTTCCTCTTCCCTTTTAAGGCTCTGTAAGTCCAGCTCTTTCTGATCTCAGCTGTAGGCTGGCATAGGGCTCATTTCTTCCTGATGTTCATTTCTTTCTGGGTTCATCTGCTCTGGTCTCTTCGTAAGGTCAGTTGTAAACGCTCAGGCGAATGGCTTAACTCAGTTTCCAGGGCCACAGGATCCTCTTCCTTGTCTATGGCCCTTTCTTTCTTTTCTTGTGTATCTGCTTCTGTGTTTTCGATTGAGTGTCTGTTTATATAGGGGGTGAATACTCAACCCTGCATACTCTAATGACGTGGTCTAATCAAAGCCCTAATGTTGATTTAATAAAGTAAAAGTGAAACCTCTGAATTTAATAAAATCAAAAGGGTGTCATGCCCAGAGGAACAGACCAGTTTACAAACATAATGAGTATCTCTTTTTGGAATTCATAAATAATACCAAACTGCTGCAGGTACAAACTCTAAAATTTTGCTATCCCTTGACTTGAGGAAATGCTGTAAAACAGTACATGATGCCAAATGAATGGCATAGACCAGAGAGTAGTGCTGAGGTTCTGAGGTCTTAAATGATGAGAATGTCATTGTGAAGTTGTTCCTTTTCCTTGTGATGTTCCTGAGGGAGACTTATATGAGTAGATTAATGGCAAGTGGGGAATTCAAAATACTACTTTATTACCAGTGCAGAGCTGCCTAGTAAACTGGGTTGGATGGAGCATATGCCTAAACTTAAGGCCTGGGCAAAGGATTTCCTTCCCTCTTAAATCTCACTATTTTACAGAACATCCAAACATTAAATGTCTTTTTTTTTTTTAAGATTTATTTTTATTTATTTAAACCCCCCCCCCCCCCCCCGGTTGTCTGTTCTCTGTGTCTATTTGCTGCGTCTTGTTTCTTTGTCCGCTTCTGTTGCCGTCACCGGCAGGGGAAGTGTGGGCGGTGCCATTCCTGGGCAGGCTGCACTTTCCTTCACGCTGGGCGGCTCTCTTTATGGGCGCACTCCTAGTGCGTGGGGCTCCCCTGCGCGGGGGACACCCCTGCGTGGCAGGGCACTCCTTGCGCGCATCAGCACTGCGCATGGGCCAGCTCCACATGGATCAAGGAGGCCCAGGGTTTGAACCACGGACCTCCCATGTGGTAGACGGACGCCCTAACCACTGGGCCAAGTCCGTTTCCCTAAATATCTTTTAGAGTATGTGTGAGAGAAATGAAAGACAGCAAGATAGATACCCTTATATATATGTATAACTTTTTAAACCATAGTGAGTCTTCATACTTACCAAGAGGGTCCAATCAGTATTTTGGACTGTGACCCAGTTGGTTTAGTATTTCCTCTTCTTAGGGAGATTCAGGAGGGCAGGGGATGGAGTAAGAGTGTACATCTTTTTGGCCTAGCTTTGGGTCTGTAATGATCTTGGTTTAATGGCCTGTGAGGAATAACTAAAAACAGTTGGTTATCTGTCTAGCAGCCCTCTATTCCTACTTTTCTTTTCAGGACAGCCTCTGGGATCTGGGAAGAACAGCAAAATACTTTTCAAATTTAAGGATCAGGTTACCCTCTGAGGAGGAAATGAAAGAATAATAATGTGATAAATAATATTTCCTATTTGGGAAAGTGACCCAACATTAGTGATAGTTTTTGTGATGTTTTTGGAAATAGGCTGATTCTACTTTTGGTGAGTGGGGTGTAATCTTTGGAGAACATGATTATATATGATTGTATTAGCAGAGCAAAGCTAAAGCTCAACTGTATTATATTATCTGAAGCAAGGCTATGACAACAGAAGGGGGATGATTGACCTTGAGCTGGAAAAGAGGTATTCAGAATGTTGCATTCAGATTCTGCAGCCTTGGGTACTTTGCTGATTTGTCAACTCCAGGAGGGAAAAAGCCATGTCTACTTTGGTCACATCTAGCATGTGAGGAATGTGGTAAGCATGTATTTGTCGAATGAATGAATGAATATTGTATAACATTGTCAAAGCAGGTGATAAAGGAGCTTTGACTTAATCTCTTGACCCCAAGACATACCAGGAAGCTGATTTTTGACAAATTCTTGAGAACATTTTTATATCTTCATAAAATATAGTTTAGAAAAAACATTTTAGAGCTGCTTATTCACATCATCAAAAATTAGTTTTTAATTTAATCCTAGAAAGTTAAAAATATGTATTAGAGATTTTTAATGAAGTGGTACTTAATAATATATATGTTTTGTGTGACCTATTTATCTTTCAAAAAACAATTAAGAAATGAAAAAAAAATATGGTTCTCTGTAATTTTACCTTGTTTTTTATTAGTCTCAGCAGTGAGTAGTAGAAAACCAAAATAATAGTGGCTTGAAAAAGATAGTAGGTTACTTTCTATTTGTGTAAATGAGGCAGTGCTGAGCTGCTATGGTAGCTAGAGTCCATCTTCTTCAATGTGTGCCTTTCTCTTTATGGTCAGAGTGGTTTCTCCAGTTCAAGGCGTCAGTTTTTCTTTTTTTTTTTAAAAAGATTTATTTATTAACCCCCCCCCCCCGCCGGTTGTCTGTTCTCTGTGTCTATTTGCTGCGTCTTGTTTCTTTTGTCCACTTCTGTTGTTGTCAGGGGCACGGGAAGTGTGGGTGGTGCCATTCCTGGGCAGGCTGCACTTTCTTTCGCCCTGGGCGGCTCTCCTTACGGGGTGCTCTCCTTGCGCGTGGGGCTCCCCTACGCAGGGGACACCCCTGCGTTGCAGGGGACACCCCTGTGTGGCAGGGCACTCCTTGCGCGCATCAGCACTACGCGTGGGCCAGCTCCACACGGGTCAAGGAGGCCCGGGGTTTGAACCGCGGGCCTCCCATGTGGTAGACGGACGCCCTAACCACTGGGCCAAGTCCGTTGCCCCTCAGTTTTGCTTTTTCACCCACAGGAAGGAGGAAAGGGCAGAGTTTGGCACATTTCCATCCTGTGAGGATACTTCCCAGAAGTTGCACATATCACTTCTGCTTATGTCCCTTCAATTATAACTGAATCACAGGGACCACAAATAGCAGCAAGGGAAGCTGGAAAATGTAGTTTTTCCTGGAGATGGCTGTGAGCCTAGTCAAAAATTAAAGATTCTATTATTTTAGAAGAAGCAAAGAATCAGTATTTAGGACATCTGGCCATCTGTGCTATAAATCCCAAAGGATAATAATGTAGTATTAGCACATTTGGTAATTTGCCCTTTAATATTGTTTGTAAGAATACCATACTGCTACCATGAGTTCACTATTTAGTATAGAATTTTCACTAAACTTTGTCTTGATCTAGTGATAGCTTCAGATTTTTATTGCTAGGTAAATATTTTAACAAGACAAACTGCCTTCTGATTTTAATATTTTGATCTTAATAGCATAATGTACCCTGTATATATATATATATATATTTATTTATTTATTTTTCTTTCTTTATTTGTCCCCTCCCGCCTTGTTTGGGCTCACCATCAGCTCCCCATGGTGGCGTGGGCCATCACCTCTCTGCAGCGGTGCAGGCCAGCTTGCCTTCACTAGGAGGCCCTGGGAATTGAACCTGGGGCCTCCTAGATGGTAGATGGGAGCCCAATCGCTTGAGCCACATCTGCTTCCCTATGTATTTTTTTTTTTTAAAAAGATTTATTTATTTATTTAATTTCCCCCCCTTCCCTGGTTGTCTGTTCTTGGTGTCTATTTGCTGCGTCTTGTTTCTTTGTCCGCTTCTGTTGTCGTCAGCGGCACGGGAATTGTGGGCGGCGCCATTCCTGGGCAGGCTGCTCTTTCTTTTCACGCTGGGCGGCTTTCCTCACGGGTGCACTCCTTGCGCGTGGGGCTCCCCCACGCGGGGGACACCCTTGCGTGGCACGGCACTCCTTGCGCGCATCAGCACTGCGCATGGCCAGCTACACACGGGTCAAGGAGGCCCGGGGTTTGAACCGCGGACCTCCCATATGGTAGACGGACGCCCTAACCACTGGGCCAAAGTCCGTTTCCCCCTATGTATTTTATTTTCATGTGATTGATTATTGTAGGAAAGGTTACTGAAGTTTCCTGTTTTTATGTATTAAGTTTATAATAAAAAACTTAGAAACATTTAATTCTTACCATTTGTAAACTAGAAAAATGAGCAGATATCTTGTTGCTATTAATCTAATATTAAGAAATGCTTTTTAAAAATGCTTTATTAATATTCCATAAGAAATCTAATTTTATAAGACATCTGTATTGTTAGTATTTTATTTGTAATGACTTGGCACCTTTGTTCTCATATCTTAGAATTTCAGGATCCTTATGGACTCCTTCAGCAGTTAAAAAAAATTTTTTTTAATTAAAAAAAAAATTTTATTTTGTTTCTTTATTTCTCTCCTCCCCCCACCAGTTGGTCTGCTCTCTGTGTCCATTCGCTGTATGTTCTTCTGTGTTTGTTTGTATTCTTGTCAGTAGCACCTGGAATCAGTGTCTCTTTTTGTTGGGTCATCTTTCTGCGTCATCTCTGCATGTGCGGTGCCATTCCTGGGCAGGCTGCACTTTTTTCACACTGGGTGGCTCTCCTTACAGGGTGCACTCCTTGTGCGTGGGGCTCCCCTATGTGGGGGACACCCCTGCGTGGCGTGGCACTCCTTGAGTGCATCAGCACTGCGCGTGGGCCAGCTCATCACATGGATCAGGAGGCCCTGGGTTTGAACCTTGGACCTCCCATGTGGTAGGTGGACACCCTATCCTTTGGGCCAAATCCACTTTCTTCCTTAAGCGGTTTGACACTATAAAAAACTTTAATAACTTGGGTTATAGATAATGCTTAAATTTATCTATAATTTTCCAGATAATAAACAATGACTTCTTTTCAAAGCTCAGGTAAACTTTAGTTTTACATGTCATGGGACGGTTGTATAATATAATTGTCATAAATATATTTACTTTATTTTTATATATTTTTAGAAAGATTTATTTCTCCCCCTGCCCCCCCCATTCCCCCCCCCCCCCCCCGTTATCTACCTTCTCTGTCCATTTGCTGTGTGTTCTTCTGTGTCAGCTTGTATTCTCCTTAGGTTGCTCTGGGAACTGATCCTGGGACCTTCCGGAGTGGGAGAGAGGCATTTACTCTCTTGTACCACCTCAGCTCCCCTATTCTGCTACGTCTTCTTACTTTGTGTCCTCTTTGTCTCTTGTTGCATCATCTTGCTGTGCCAGCTCTCTGCGTTGGCTGGCATTCCTGTGCGTGGTGGTTTTCCCATGTGAGGTGGCATTCCCATGCAAGGTGGCTCTCCTGCGCAGGGCCACATTCCTGCATAGGCTGGCACTCCCAGCTTGCCACTTGGGCCAGCTTGCACTCACCAGGAGGCCCTGGACAACAAACCCTGGAACTCTCATATGCTAGAGGGGAGCCCAATTGGTTGGGCCACATCCGTTTCCCTATCTTTACTTTAAATGCCATTTATAAATTATTTGTCAATGTAAACCTAAAGTTATGAGTGTGTTATAAAGTTATAGTGTCCAAGGACTTCATAAAATCTAGTTTTAAGAAACTGGTCATAGCAGTTGCCTTTAAGAGGCATTCAAAGGCACTGGGCAAGGGGACAGAGAGCAAGGCGTTCTTACCTTTCATAGTCTTACATAATTACCTCACTAATCACCTAATTAAAGTAAATACGTAATAAAAGCCTATACTTTTTGCTTTTTAGGGGCTTTGGTGAAATGTAAGTTTGATTTATATATTAAATGAGGCTTACAAAATGACCAACACAGATTGTACCCTGGAATTGTCCCTCAGGAGATGATGGTATTGTGTGTGTTTTTTTTTCAAAGATTTATTTATTTCTCTCCCCTTCCCCCCACCCCCAATTGTCTGCCCTCTGTGTCCATTCACTGTGTGTTCTTCTGTGACCACTTCTGTCCTTATCAGCGGCACAGGGAATTTGTGTTTTTTTTTTTGTTGTGTCATCTTGCTGTGCCAGCTCCCCATGTGTGCAGTGCCATTCTTGGGCAGGCAACACTTTCTTTTGCACTGGGAGGCTCTCCTCATGGGGCGTACTCCTTGCGTGTGGGGCTCCCCTATGCGGGGGCCACCCCTGCGTGGCGCGGCACTCCTTGTGCACATCAGCACTGCGCATGGGCCAGCTCCACATGGGTCAAGGAAGCCCGGGGTTTGAATCCCATGAAGGATTGGCAGTATTTGGACATATGGTAAGTAGCTAAGAGGATTTCAGTCAGGAAATTGTATGGAGCAAAGGCACAGAGGCTGGAAACCATGGAAAATGGTGAGTACTTTTCTTGCTTCTATGATGAGGATAATTATATTGTATTTCACTTTCCTTTTACTTATTTATTTTTACTTTCCATTTTAAAAAAATGTTTATAGGTGGGAGGGAGGGGCAACATACAAACATGGGAGAGTGCCAGAAGTTCATTGAGAACTAAATGTTGAGTAAAACGTATCAAAGTATAAGTAGGAGGGTTACCTGGTTAGGACGCTCAGGGGGTATGGTCTGATGCGGGACGGACTCCGGAGGGAATAGCTGAAGGCTCATTTTGCCAAGGTGGGTTCTACCATTGGGTGGGGTGGACCCATATCCTGGGGAAGACTAATGCCGTCGAATAGAGAGAACTGTATCTCTCGTGAGAAAGGACGGCTCCCAGGGCATTAGATTGGCAGGCGTTGTGGGCCCTAAGGGGAGGGGAAAATGGACGTGCAATGGATGGAACAAAGGTAAATAAGGGGGCAAAAGAGGAGTTATGTGAGAGTACACGAGGATGAATATAAAACAGCTAATATTACACCAAAAACATATAGGGGACGACAGACTAATAATGAAAACCATAAGACAAAACATAGGATAACTAAAAAATTTAGAAAACTGTACAACCTAAAGTATGGACCACATAGTAAGCACAAATGTTACCTTGTTTGAAAACTATAGTTTCGGAATCTGTACATCAGTTTCAGGAAATATGATATGAATAAGTTAAAAGATTATTGCTGTGGAAGGGAAAAGGTTTTATGGTGGATCTGGGGAAATACTGTATATTGTATATATGAATTTTGGTGATCTAAGACTCTTCTGAAGCTGACATTATGTTGGGATTCACTTTACGGGAAGTTTTGGATCACAGAGTGGTTCAACAGTGGCAGCGGAGGAATACTGATATGGGATGTTATTGACAGGATATATATGGTTGACAGGGAGTTATACAGGGCATATGTCCAGGGTATATGGTAATGTCTATATATACTCATAGTGGAAACAATTAAAAACAACAGCTGGGGGGGTACTGGGCTCCTGGCCGGGGGGTCACTGTTGTGGGCCCTGGGAGAGCAGCGGCAATCCTCCAGGTGCAACGGCAAGAACCAGGAAGGAAGGAGGGCCCAACAGTGGGCTCTTGATACTAATGGCTACACTTTTGAGCCTATGCACCTGCAATAAGAACAAGGCCTAGAGTAGCATTGTGCCTGGGGGTTTCCTCCTGACAGCCTTCATGTTACTCAAATGTGGCCACTCTCACAGCCAAACTCAGCGTGTAGATGTGATGCATTCCCCCCAGCGTGGGACACGACACCCGGGGATGAGCCTCCCTGGCACCGAGGGATCACTACCACATACCAGCTGAAGAAGCAACTAGAAAATGACCTTGAATTAAAGATTCAATGCGGAACAGCAGAATATACCTGTCTACATATAATAACATGACTTCGGGAAGCGGTTTGACCTAAAGTAAGGGGGAAATGGAAAGGAGAAATGAGATTATAAGGCTGTGAGTCTCTAAAAAAGAGTCTGGAGGTTGTCAGAAGGAATACCCCTATGTACAACTGAACAGAGTCTAAGAGACAGATAAGGTAGATACAACCCCAGGTATTGGTTCTTTTGAGGGATAAAGAGACCCACGGGTTCTGTGGTCATGGCAGAAGGGGTTCACTGCCATGACAGATGGCCCTTCTTTGGAGCTGGTGTTTCTGCGTGTTGGAAATGGACTCAGAGGGGATCTCTTTTCACAAGACTTGCATGCTACTTTATTGGAATTGTAGTTGGTGCTGGGTTTAAGATATATGTAGGGGATTTGAATCTCTGGACGGATAATATGACACCCAGGCCCAGAGCCTCAACAGACTTCAGCTCCTACACTTTGACTTATTGGACTTACTCCACTCAGCTAACATGGAGTTGAAGAAGGTCAACCACCACAACATGGAGCCTAGAGTGTCTACAACTAGAAGCGGGAAGAGTGCATCCAGTACCCATGTGCAATCTAAGCCCTCACTTGACATAGGTGTGCAATGGACACAACCAATCCAATGTCCACAGAGAAAATGTGGAATGGGTGTGGGAACGGTAGCCATGGGGGCTGCTGGGTGTGGGGAACGGGAGGAAGAGATGAGATGTGGAGGCGTTTTCGGGACGTGGAGTTGTCCTGGATAGTGCTTCACGGACAATTACGGGACACTGTAGATCCCCCCAGGGCCCACTGGATGGAACGTGAGAGAGTCTGGGCTATGATGTGGACCATTGACTATGGGGTGCAGTGATGCTCAGAGATGAACTTACCAGGTGCAATGGATGTATCACGATAATGGGAGAGAGTGTTGCTGTGGGGGGAGTGGGGGGCGGGGGCGGTGGGGTTGAATGGGACCTCATATATATTTTTTAATGTAATTAAAAAAAAATAAATAAATATTTAAAAAAAATAAAAAAATGTTTAGTAGCAGATACAGCAGGCATAGTTCTTTCAACGCAGGTAATTTATATTTGAGGCTGTTACTGGTACTGTTTAAACCAAATTTTCAGAGCAGTTTGGAGAGGAATACTTTAGGTTGATGTCTCAAAGGAAAACAGTTTGGTTTGGCTGGAATAATAGAACACTGTTTGGAGTCTTAGTATGGGGAGTTTTAACACCAGGGTGGTAAGACTTTATTTGATAGTTTCTTACTTTCAAATGCGTATATAAACACTTATTGTACACTATAATACTATCCTGAAATTTACTTTTTAATTTAATGTATCAAGCACCTATTTTTCAACTTAATAGCTGTAATTATGTCTCAGATTTTTTTTTTCTTAAGATGTCTCCATATTACGACATTGGTTGATACCTTAATTTCCTAATAATGGACACTTAAATTTTTTTTTTGTGTGTGGTAATGTTTTTTGGTGCAATATTTTGTACTTTCGTCTGTAAGATAAATTCTTAGAAGTGGAATTGCGGAATCAATGGATATATGCAATTTTTTTTTTAAGATTTATTTTTTATTTATTTATCTCCCTTTCCCCCCCAGTTGTCTGCTGTCTGTGTCCATTCGCTGCATGTTCTTCTGTGACCGCTTCTATCCTTATCAGCAGCACTTGGAATCTTGTTTCTTTTTGTTGCGTCATTTTGTTGTGTCACCTCTCTGTGTGTGCGGCGCCATTCCTGGGCAGGCTGCACTTTCTTTCGCGCTGGGTGGCTCTGCTTATGGGGCGCACTCCTTGCGTGTGGGGCTCCCCTATGCAGGGGACACCCCGGCGTGGCAGGGCACTCCTTGCGCGCATCAGCACTGCGCGAGGGTCAGCTCCACACGGGTCAAGGAGGCCTGGGGTTTGAACTGTGGACCTCCCATCTGGTA
The DNA here is from genome assembly GCF_030445035.2 of Dasypus novemcinctus. Classification (NCBI taxonomy): domain Eukaryota; kingdom Metazoa; phylum Chordata; class Mammalia; order Cingulata; family Dasypodidae; genus Dasypus; species Dasypus novemcinctus. Next base: position 124,654,698 of record NC_080681.1, read on the forward strand.
GGCGGACGCCCTGTCAATTGGGCCAAGTCCGCTTTCTGATATATACATTTTTAATTTTGAAAGCTATTAACAAATTGCCCTCCAAGATATGTCCAGTGTATATGAAGAGTTTTAAGATTTTTATTTCCTTCTCTTCTCACCAGCCTGGCTGTTACTAAATCTAATGGGTGAAGAAGTGTGCAGTATCATTTTAATTTGTATTTCTTTGACCATGATTTGATAATCTTTTCATGTATCAGAATTGAAAAATATACATTTTGTGGACTCTCAGTAATAGAGCCCAAATGGTCTATGTTATAGAATACTTCCTTCAGAGTACTGTTTATATTTAAAACATTTTTGTAATAACAGTTTTATTGAGTTATATACTTCACATACCAAAAGATTCACCCTTTTAAAGTATACAATTCAGTTATTTTGAAATTGAATGCCAACCATTGCTTTATTTTTTTGAAGTAAAAATAACAATCAAGTTGAAATTGAGGTTCTTTCTTTCTCAAGTCATCAGCATATTGGGACCCAAATATGAAATGAGAAAGTGAAACTTTTCCTGTTATTTTTCCAGTCCTGTAGTCTCTCTTACATGAGAGTGCAATTAGGCTAGCTGGGTTCTGAAATGGAATGGTACATGACAACTGCTTTGGAATCTCAGTGGTTCGGTACTGGATGGGAAGTGATTTCTTTTAAATCATTAAACTGATTCCAACTGCTAAAGGTGATACAGACTTCAGTTTTTTTCTGAAAATGTTTTAAACGCAAAATGAAAAGTGAAAAAGTATTATGAGGTAAAAATATTTAAAAAATTTAGTGTTTAAAATTAGTTATTTTTGTAGGAATGATTGAACTTTTTAATAACTTGTTATTTTTCATTTCAGAGATTTCTTAATCTAATAGAGCGTGAGAGCGAGAGTGTTTAAGGTAAAATGAATAAGTTGCTTCACTTGCAGAACGGCAATGATGTGGCCTATGTGTGTTTCTGTTGTGATTCACACAGATAGTTTAAATGTAGAGAAAAGCATATGGGTAATTTACTTGACTGATTTTGTGAGTAAACTATTTCTGCCCTCTGACACTGGCTCCCATCTCATAGGGTCCTCAGGTAGCTCCTGTAGATTGCCCAAGAACCATTTACAGAATAGTAGTTTTTATTACTGGCTAAGTTTGGGACCTTGATCTGTATTGTTCTTCTCCTGGGGAAAAGATGACAGCAGAGGCCCATAGTAGATGGTTTTATATTGATTTTGATAAAACCAAATGTATCATTTCCTTTCCCTTTGATTTTATAAAGTAATATTTAAACATTTAGTTTCCTATTTTTCTTATTAATAAATATCCTTAAAATTGGGGTTGTCTGCATTTTAACCCCCTCATCTGCCATTATTTCTCTTTGTTTTTATATCTCTGTTTGGAAAATTATCTTTTGTTGGTGTGGTTTTAGTCGTTTAAATTAAAACATTCGCCCCCCCCCGGCATTCCTTGTCTTGTTACCATTTTTTTTCCATGTTATAAGGTTTTTTCCCTACCTTAATGTCCCTTTGTCTATGATTTGTAGTTTTGATAAAATGGAGTTTTTCTTGGGCTTTTAATTAGATGTTTTTGTCCTTTTAGCTCTTAGGGAGGTTGAAGATGATGCTGACATACACTTGGGTCAGTGGAATGATTACTTATAATGAGACTAATGTGAACACTGAGCGGCTCGAATATAGCATTTAGTTTAGCATTTGGGTGTTTCCACTTTCACTTGAAGGCTGTTTACTAGCTTAAAGGTACTGTCCTAAACAATAAAAAATAAAATTCTTATGTAATATGTGTATTCAAGTCAGGATGAGATATGAAAATTAGGTCCATGATGGGGTAACAATGTTTATAAATCTAGAAACTATTCTGCTAAGACATGCAACGTTGATTTGATTGGAGAGAGTAACAGGGTCTTTTAAAATACTAAGTATACCAGGGGTTCTTAACCCTTTTCGTTCCACGGACCCCTTTACCAGTCAGGTTAAAGCCACGGATCCCTTCTCAGTTGTAGCGGCAGAGAGTCGTATGACGCTCAACTAGCATCGGGTCTGATAGCTATCATAATTTCAACGTATGGATGAATGTAAGTGATTTTTCAAGATGTGCAACAACTGTAATGTGATATGAAATGAATGCTACTGTAATTTATTGCTTATATGCATAAGTGAAGGAAACGCTAGATTTCAGTTAGAGGTCAGAGAAAAATAAAGATAATAAGTTGTTTTTTTTTACAGACTCCCTGAAATCTTTCCTGGGCCCCTTGTGGGGGGTCTCTGGTCCCCTGGTTAAAAATCCCTAATGTATACTGTGTAATTCATGTGTTTTCTTGCTTTACTGAAATTTTCTTAACCATGATAGCCTATATGCATTTTAAATAAGTTTGATATGCCTCCTAGTCAGCATGAGAAAACTTGGATTCTGGTTCCACCTTTACCATGGACTTTAAGTATGAGTAAGTCCCCTGGTTCCTTAGCTGTCAAATGGGGACAGTCATATAAAAACTGAAATGAAAAAATAGATATGGAAATTCGTTGAAGCTATAGCATTCTACAAATCTGAAATATTTTAGTTATTCTTAGTGAGGAACTCAGGGAGATTGCAGCTCTCTATCCTTACTTAATTTAGCAATTTTTATCCTTTGTAATGTTATCTAGAGAAATCCATCCTTTTCTCCATACACTTCATATATATGTGTAGACATTTGTTCCGCATACTTTTATGCAGATATTACTAAGATCGTGCTTACCATTTCTAAGATACAGTAGAGAAATACTGTTTTGTCCTTAAGACTTTTTAATTTTATGACAAAAGACATCAAAAAGGCATTTTATGACAGGAATAATGCCTTTCTTTTTTTCTTCTCTTTTAATAAAATCAGCAATTTTTCAGTCCTTGAAATCTGTAAAAATATTGTTCGTAGAAACATACAGGGGGAATGGCATCAGTAGGTTGTTATTTGAATTAGGAATGGAATCAAATAGCGGTTTTTCTTTTTTTTTTCTTCTCTTTTAATAAAATCAGCAATTTTTCAGTCCTTGAAATCTGTAAAAATATTGTTTGTAGAAACATACAGTGGGAATGGCATCAGTAGGTTGTTATTTGAATTAGAAATGGAATCAAATAGCAGTTTTTCTTACCACCTCAATTTCAGACCCAGGACCGTTAATCTAAAAATACAGAGAGAGCTAAAGTTAGTTTGTAGTCCCCGAAATGATTTAAGATGCCTTTCTCTCCCTCCCTTCCTCCCTCTCTCTCCCTCTCTCTCTATTCATTCAGGAAGAAAGCTCTGAAGTGTTTTTGCTTTCTGGAAATCAAAGAATAATTTATGACAACAACAATTAAAAATAGGTCCTCTTTTTTAAAAAACAAAAAACAAAAAAACAAACACTTAAAAAAAACTCTCCTGAATTGGGGTAGATTTCTTTGGTTAAGTTATATCTTCCTATGAGATGCGCTCATAAAATTTTTGGATATTTGGGTGTAGTTTTTCTTGAAAATAAAATTCTGTAGGAAGTGACTATATTTCATCACCCCATTAGAAGAATTCAGGTACCAACAAATTCTTTGCATCCCCAAAGTCTGGTTTGCTTTTTTCCTTTTTGTAATTTTTTAGGATGCCAGTTGCCAGCCTTTCTGATGTGGAGCTATCTTTGAAATCCAAAGCATCTTTTGAGCATATTGAAAGACTCTAGAGATGGAAATGTTAAGGTTGCAACATGCTTGCAGAGTACCACATGCTGTTGGCATGCTTAGTGTAGTGATTTATGATTCTTGAAAATTTAGGCCTTTGATACAGCTGTCTTCAAGGTGGGCCTTAGCCCTGTCTGTGCATCTCTCCACAGTAATTCACCTTAAGCTCCCAATATAAAAACAGACCCATGCTTCTTTGATAGCCTCCTCCCTCTGCTGCCTTTCACAGCTTCTTTAAGCCTTCTTAAAATTGAGAAAAAATACTTGGTGTAAGACAACACTAAAAACAAACTAACATCTGGGGAAGTGTCAGAGAATTGAATGTTGCTGATGTATCACAGAGAGAGGAGTTTGACCTATTTGAACTCAACCATGACACCTGTTTAGTTTAGAAAACTTAATGACACTGAGTTGGCAGAGCTGCATTTTTGAGGTTCAGTTCCATTTAGACACGGTGACAGTCTACCGTCTTCTTTTAGGAGGTGATTGTCTAGGAGTAACTATATGCGCTTTTAGCATTGAGTCACAAGCACCAAGGAATCCACATACAAAAGATTGGTGGAGGGATTTTTAAGGAAATGTGATTATTTTATGAGCACATCTCATAGGAAGAGGTAACGTAACCAAAGAAATCTACCCCAATTCAGGAGAGGTTTGTTTGGTTTGTGTTTTTTGTTTTTTAAAAAAGAGAACCCATTTTTAATTGTTTTTGTCGCAAATTAATCTTTGATTCCCAGAGAGCAAGAATACTTCAGAGCTTTCTTCCTCAAGTAGTGAGGCAGCTGGTGATGATGGAGGTAAGTCTTTCTTAGGACTTTTGGTCCCAGACTTGTAATGTGGTGATAGGAAATGCTTTGGCCAGGCTTTGTAAAGAGTTGTCTGTGCATTTGTGTGATGTGTTAAGTGTGCTTCCTGCTCCTGTCCCCGAACAGTGAGATAGACTGAACGAAGGAAGAATAGCCACACGATCAGATGGGCTTTTTGAAGTCCTAGTGGTTGGTAAAGGATCATTATTTGCTTATATTTAGTACCATATTTTATTTTTAAAAAAATTTACCAAAAACCCCTCCCCAAATATGGACATTATTTTAGCTTTTAAAAAAACCATAAATCACAGTGTACATGAGTTTTATCTCTTCTCTTGCCTCTCACCCAAACATCCACTTTATTTCATACCTGTCTTTTTCTTCTCTTTTGCTTTCTTCTGCCTCTTTCCTTTATGTCCCATCATGGTTTTTTTTTTTTTGAGGTCTCCATGTAGGCATCAGTTCACTGGAAAGCCTTTCCTCAGACAGGGTCAGATGCCTGAACTGCTCACTTCCCCATGCCTTCTCATCACACTTCTTGTCAGTTCACTTGACTGTGGCCTCTGCTACCCTCTGAGCTCAAAAAGTACAGGGGCAAGCAAGTCTTGTTTGCTCTTGAGTCCTCATCTGCTAGGGTATATCAGGCATATATTATATGGTCAATAAATATTTTTGCAGTGTAAATGACTATTTTTGTCATTATAATTACAGCTTTTTAAAACTTATCTCCTAAACACCAGCACTTTTCTGCTTCTTTGGCTTCTTTATTATTATTATTATTATTGCAGAAGAACACAGCGAATGGACACAGAGAGCAGATGATGGAGGGGAAGGGGAGAGAAATAAATGCATCTTCACACACAAAAAAGGCACTGTCAAAATATTACTACTAACCAAAGTATTTTTCCCCAAACCAACCCTATTATTATTATGGTTATATCATTTATATGTGAACATACGTAAACAATTAAGTGTATAGTAAAAGTTGTGAACTTACAAAGCAAACATGCATAACATCATACAGGAGTCCCATACATCAACCCTCCACCAACACCTTGAATCGTTGTGAGACATTTGTTACAAATTATGAAAGAATATTGTCAAAATCTTACTACTAATCATAGTCCTTATCTTACATTTGATGTGTTTTCCCCCCAACCCACCCTATTATTATTTTTTAAATATATTTTTTATGACAAATTGTATGTAAACTTATAAAACAATCATGCACATGTGCAGAATTGGCAAACAACACACCTCCATCAACATACCACATTGTGGTGGAACATTTGCTACAGATGAGATAATGTCATCTGATTGTTACTGTGTCCATAGTGTACTTTGGCTCACATTTTCCATACTGCCTCATTATCAACACAGTACATCTTTTGCATAGATGCAAGAATATTATATTGTTACTACTAACCACAGTCCATTGGTCACTCCAGCTGTATTTGTCCCATGCATTTCCACATTCCCAACACCCTGCAGTAGTGATGTACATTTAGCTGTAGCTCACAAAGGACACTCTTGTAGCACTTAATTTTAATACTTTTAAATTAAAAATGGTAAAGAGAGCTACGCAGCAAAGCACATGTTTATATTTTTTAAAAGGTAAAGGTGTGTGGATATATTTATTCTGCCTAACTTCATAGTGAGTGGCCTATAAAATAGCATTTATTTTTTGCCCAGCTTTCATATCTTTACCTTTTTATTTTGAAATAATTAAGAACTCCAACATATTCTCACCCTTCCAGATACTGAGATCTATCATTTTAGTGTTTTGCCACCTTTTTCCCCCCAAAGACTTATTTATCTCCCTCCCCCCCCCCCCCCATTGTTTGCAGTTGCTGTCTGCTCTATGCTCTCTGTGTCTGCTCGTCTTCTCTTTTGGAGGCACCGGGAACTGAACCTAGGACCTCCTGTGTGGGAGAGTGGTGCTCAATCATCTGAGCCACCTCAGCTCCCTGGTTAGTTGTGTCTCTCTCTCATTGTCTTTCCTCTTTGTGTCTCTTTTGTTGTGTCATCTTGTGTCAGCTTACTGTTTCTGCCTGCCATGCCAGCTTGCCTTCTCCAGGAGGCACTGGGAACCAAACCTGGGACCTTCCATGTGGTAGATGGAAGCCCAGGGAAGTCCCCTTACCCGTTTTGCCACCTTTGACATATTCTACTGATATATCATCTATTTATTCATCTCTTTCTCTAATTTTTAACATTTGAGGGCAGGTTGCATACATCATACTCCTTGAACACATAATACATCCATGAACATTTTCTGTGGACAAGGATATTCACTTATACAGTCAACTTAAGTCCAGTTATCAAGTTCAAGAAATTATAATGTTGATATAAAGCTTACATTCTGTACTCCAATTTTTTCTTATGTCCCAGTAATGTCCTTTTTTCCTCCATTTTCATATCCAATCCAGTGCCATACATTGCATTTCATTGTCATTGTCTCTTTAGATTACCTTCCCTTTTTTTTTTTTTTTTTTAAAGATTTTTAAATTTATTTCTCTCCTGTACTCCCCACCCCACAGTTGTCTGCTCTCTCTGTCCATTCGCTGTGTGTTCTTCTGCTTGGATTCTTATCAGTGGCACCAGGAATCTGTGTCTCTTTTTGTTGCGTCATCTTGCTGCTTCAGCTCTCCATGTGTGCAGGGCCATTCCTGGGCAGGCTGTGCTTTTCTCGCTTGGGGTGGCTCTCCTTATGGGGTGCACTTATTGTGTGTGGGACTCCCCTACATGGGGGACACCCCTGCGTGGCATGGCACTCCTAGCACACATCAACACTGTGTGTGGGCCAGCTCACCACACAGGTCAGGAGGCCCCGAGTTTGAACCCTGGACCTCCCATGTGGTAGGCGGATGCCCTATCAGTTGAGCCAAATCCGCTTCCCTCTTCCTTTTTTTTAAATTTTGGAAATATATATGTACGACCTAAATCTTTCCATCCCAACCTCTTTCAAGCATACCATTCAGTATGCAGTATTTACAGTGTTGTAGTACCCTCACCACCATTCATTACTAAAACTTTCCTTTCATTGCATTCAGAAATCCTGCAGTCATTTTGTACCAACTCCTCATTGCTTCTGTCCCCCCATCTCTAGTAACCTGTATACTACCTCTGTCTCTTTGAGTTTGCATATTCTCTGATATTTTTTATGGTTACCATGAGGCTTAAATTTAACATCTAAAGCTTTAACAGTCTTGTCTGCTTTAGTATCAACTTAATTTCAATAGCATATATAAACTATGTTCTTTTATCCCATCTCTCTCCCCACCTTTATGTAGTTCTTGTCACAAATTGCATATTTATACATTGAGTCCCAAAGCATTGATTTATCATTACGTTTTATGCATTTGTCTTTTTTAGATCTAGTAGGAAGTAAAAAGTGTAGTTACAGATAAAAATAAAGTAGTACTGGTATTTATATTTGTCCATGTCATTGTCTCTACCAGAAATCTTTTTCTTAATGTAGCCTCGGTCAGGTTTCTTTTCAACTTGCATAACTTCCCTTAGCGTTTCTTGTAGGACTAGGCTAGTGGTGATGAAGTCTTAGATTTTGCTTATCTGGGAATGTCTTAATTCTGCCCTCAATTTTGAAAGATAGTTTTATCAATATAGAGTTCTTTGTATTTGCCTATATAGATATAGTTGGCAGTTTTTGCTTTCATCAATTTAAATATGTCATCCCATTGCTTTACCTCTCTTCTTTTTCAGATTGAGCATATTATAAAATGAGGCAACTGTGATGCTTAGACAAAGGAACAGACACTGATGGGGTGTATAAGAGGTATTGTTTTAAGTAGTGTATTCAGGAAAGGTTTGCCTGAGGAGGTGATATTTTAGCAAGGCCTTGAACAGGGTAAGGAACTAGCCATGCAGGGATCTAGGGATAGAACATTCCAGGTAGAGGGAACATGAAATGCAAAAGTCCCAAGGTGGGTGCTTGTTGGTGTGGTCAAAGAACAGCAGAATAGCTTGGGGAGAGCAGGAGGCTGGGACTGGGTCTGGATGGTCCCTGAAAACCCTGGGCCAGGCCTCTTGCTATTATTTTAAGTGCGATGGGATGTCATTGGGTTGTTTTGATTAGGCGTGTGCAGGATCTGATTGCCTTTTTAAAAAGATCTCTCTGGCTGCTGTGAAGAAGTTAGACTGCTGACAGTAGAAATGGGGAGACAGTTTAAGAGGCTACTATAGTAATACAGGTGAGAGATGATGTGGTTTGGATTAGCGTGATAGTAGACGTGCTGAGAAGTGATTAGGTTTGAGGTTTGGTGAAATGAAGTATCCTATGAGCTGAAAGTCTTACCACTAGTGAAAAAACAGCTGAAGGCTAACACCTTGTTGAGTATTAGTAGCATGCAAAATGCCTTTCTTCTTAAAGGATCTGATAGAGTCTATATCTTTGAAATTCCCGAACTAGTGAAATGGGGAAAGGAACCAGGGAAGGCAAGGGCTGGGACTTGATCCTATTGCCAGTCCATTTGCTGATGGAACAGGAAATATTCCATTACAACAGATGAGCAAATTCTCATTTGTAATGGTTACTTAGTTAATATAAAAGGTTTGTCTGAAGAATATATACTTAGGTAAATAATATACTGAGTTCTGTTTAGTATGATTGTGTTAAACTAGTTTTGTTTAGTATTAACTGAAATACATTGCAACAATAATAAGGAATGCAATAGGGGCCTTTCTGCTATTACCACAATCCATTAACAAGTTTTGTTGTGCTTGAATGCCTTTCATTGTTACGCTTTATGGTTCATACCAAAGCTGTAGTTGTAAATGACATCCATTTGACAACAATTTCTTAAGGCCCAACGACCAATAATGTATTTTTAGTAAATATCTGTTTACTGCATAGTAATGATAGATATTAGATTTTGCTCCTCTACTTTGTATAGCATTTTGATAAGGTAGAGAAAAGTATTTGATAAGTTCTTGAGCTTTGTTGAACTACACTATGTGAATGCCTTCTCTGTTGGCTACTTTAAAAAATTTTTTATTTTATTTTTACTTTTATTATTTTTTAAAAATGTTACATTCAGAAAATATGAGGTCCCCATATACCCCCATCCCCCTCACCCCACTCCTCCTACATCAACAACCTTTTTCATCATCATGGCACATTCATTGCATTTGGTGAATACATTTTGGACCACTGCTGCACCACGTGGATAGTGGTTTACATTGTAGTTTACACTCCCCCCCCCCCCCCCAGGCCACCCAGTGGGCCATGGCAGGACATACAGTGTCCAGCATCTGTCCCTGCAGTATCACCCAGGACAACTCAAAGTTCTGAAAATGCCCCCACATCATATCTCTTCTTCCCTCTCCCTACCCTCAGCAGCTACCGTGGCCACTTTATCCACATCAGTGTTACAATTCCTTCCATTACTAATCACAGTAGTTCCGTAGTAGAATATTAGTAAGTCTACTCTAATCGATACTTTATTCTTCCAGCCTGTGGATCCTGGGATAGTTATGTATTCCCTTTCTATAGCAAGAAGGGGCTTAGATTCCACATGGATGATGGATGCATTTATCCTTCTTGCAGTTGTAGGCACTCTTGCCTCCTTGGTGTGGTGTTTGACCTTCTTTACCTCCCTGTTAGCTGGCCAGGGTAAGTCCAATTAACCAGACCGTAGGAGTTGCAAGTCTCTTTCGCCGTGGAGGAATGTTTGCTTAGTCCAGGCATATCCTTCAGTGTAGAAGGGCCTGTGAAAAGTGGTTGAAGGTACTTCTCAAGCCTCTGAATTGGAAAGTCTCTTTTTCAAAATTTGGTTTTGGAACTATGAAATTTAAACTTTATGATATCTGTTATTTGTAATATAATAAGTCATTGTGTGTGTTTTTTTTTTAAGGAATACATTAAGATATAATTTTATAATTCTGTTTTATTTAGCCAATTAAAGATTTAGAACAAAGGTTTAGAAATCTTTTATGGGTAACAGGTCCCTTTATTAGTCTGATTAAAACTGTGTATTTTCTTCCCAGCAAAAGATGTGTACACATTTATGTAGCAAATGTATTCAACATGTATTTATTGAACAGCCACTGTTTGCCTCTACCCGGAATGCTCTATTCCCACATCTCTGTATGGCTAGCTCCTTACCCCGTTCAAGGCCTTGCTAAAATATCACCTTCTCAAACAAACCTTCCCTGAATACCCTACTTAAAAGAGTACCTCTTATACACCTTATCAGTAAATGATGCTTAGAATACATCACCAAACAAAATAGAAAAACCAACCAACCAGTCCGCCCCTATGGAGTTTTAAGAACATTGTATAGTATATTAGAATGTGATAAGTGCTATGGAAAAAATAGAATATGTAAGGAAGTTCATGTATAGGAGAAGAATGATGTTGTTGCATTTTAAATAGGGTAGTCAGGTTAGGCCTCATAGAGAGAGTGATATTTGAGCAGAAGCTTGAAGACGATGGTGTTAGTCATGTGGCATCATGTAGAGTTTTGGGATTTGAACATTCCAGTGCAAAGGTCCTAAATGGGAACAAGGAGGAAAATGGTTGGAGCAGAACAAGCAAGGGAGAGTAGTATATTAGTTTCCTAGGGCTGCTGTAACAAAATACCACAAACTTGGTGGCATAAAACAACATTTATTTGCTCACAGCTCTGAAGACCAGAAGTCTGAAATCAAGGTGTTGGCAGGATTGGTTCCTTCTGAGGCTCTGAAGGAGAATCTATCCCAAGCCTCTTTTCTAACTTCTGGTGGCTTTCAGCAATGCTTGATGTTACTTGGTTTGTAGCTGTATCACTCCAGTCTGCCACTCTTCATATTGCCTTCTTCTCTGTTTCTCTGTGTCTCATCTCCCTTTGCTTCACCTTTATAAGGATATCTGTCAATGGATCTAGATCCCACTCTTAATCCAGGATGGTGTCTTCTTAAGATGCTTAGTTTTTTTTTCCTTTTATTTTTTTAAATTAAATTTTATTTTTTAATTATCTTTTTTTAAAGTTAATAGATCACAGAAAACGTTGCATTAAAAAAACATGAGGTTCCCATATACTCCACTCCCCACCCCCGTACCCAATCATTTTTTAATTTGTATTTTTTTGAAGATACATAGATCATAAAAAATATTACATTAAAAAATATAAGAGGTTCCCATATACCCCCCCCACTCCTCCCACGTCAACAACCTCTTTCATTATTGAGGCACATTCATTGCATTTGGTGAATACATTTTGGAGTACTGCTGCACCACATTGTAGTTTACACTCTCCGCCAGTACATTCAGTGGGTTATGGCAGGATATATAATGTCCAGCATCTGTCCCTGCAATATCATTTAGGACAACTCCAAGTCCCGAAAATGTCCCACATCACCTCTCTTCTTCCCTCTCCCTGCCCTCAGCAACTACCATGGCCACTTTCTCCACATCAGTGCTACAATTTCTTCCATTACTAGTTAAAATAGTTCTATAGAGCTGCAAAGATCCTTTTTCTGAATAATGTCACATTCATGGTTTCTGGGGGATAGGAGTTGACCATATCTTTTTGGTGATCACCACTAAGTCCACTACTACTATAGTGACTCCTAAAATGGAAACAAAATGCAGTATGTACTGGTAAGGGGGAGGGGAGAGTAGTCCATTGGTGCCCTTGGGGCCCCTTTTAAGGAACTTGGCTGAAATTGAAATGGGGAGGCATTTTAAAAGGATCACTCTGACTGTTGGGTTACATTGGGTGACAGGGTAGAACTAGGGAGATTAGGTATGCTGTTGTAAAAATATCCGTGTGAGAAATAATGGTGGTTCAGACTAGTGTGACGGTAGGGAGAGTGCTGAGAAGTGTTTGGCTTCTGGATGTATTTTGAAGGTAGGACCAACAGTATTTTCTGGTAAATTTCAATGTAAGATAGGAATGTAAGAGAGGAATCAAAGATGTGTCCAAAGGTTTTAGGCTGAGCAACTGGAAGGATGGAGTTGCCATCAGCTGACATGGGAAGGCTGCTCTTAGTGCAGGGTTGTGGGGAAGAGCAAAAGTTTAGTTTTGGACATAATGAATTTAGGATAAGTATTAGACATCCAAGTAGAGATATCAGGTAGACAGATGGATATGACTTTGAATTCATGTGTGAAACCGGGATTGGAGTTATACAATTGTGAGTCCTTGGCAAATGTATGGTAATTTAAGCTGGGAATTAAATATTCTGAGAGAAGAACAATCAGGCAATGAAAATTGAGACGAGATCAGCAAAAAGGGAGGAAAACCAAGAGACTAAAGGCTTTTTGGCCTTCTGGAAGCCATGTGAGGAAAATGTATCGAGGAGAGGGAGAGAAACTGCGTCAAAAATTTGTTAAAATAAGATCAGGTTAGGACTGAGAATTAATCATTGGATTTAGCACTATATAGAGGTCAGAGGTGATTTTGACAGGATTCATTTCAGTGGAGTGTGTCAAGAGCTTTATTGAAGTGAGTTTAAGAAAGAATGGAGAGGGAAACGGACTTTGGCCCAGTGGTTAGGGCGTCCGTCTACCACATGGGAGGTCCGCGGTTCAAACCCCGGGCCTCCTTGACCCGTGTGGAGCTGGCCATGCGCAGTGCTGATGCGCGCAAGGAGTGCCCTGCCACGCAAGGGTGTCCCCCTCGTGAGACCCCCACGCGCAAGGAGTGCGCCCGTGAGGAAAGCCGCCCAGCGTGAAAAGAAAGAGCAGCCTGCCCAGGAATGGCGCCGCCCACACTTCCCGTGCCGCTGACGACAACAGAAGCGGACAAAGAAACAAGACGCAGCAAATAGACACCAAGAACAGACAACCAGGGGAGGGGGGGAAATTAAATAAGTAAATAAATCTTTAAAAAAAAAAAAAAAAAAAAAAGAAAGAAAGAATGGAGGGAGCAGATGTCGCTCAAGTGGTTGAGCACCTGCTTCCCACATGGGAAGTCCTGGGTTTGGTTTCTGGTACTTCTTAAAAACAAAAACAAAAAACCAACTCCAGAGCTGATGTGGCTCAGTGGTTGAATGCTGGCTTCCCACATGCAAGGTCCTGGGTTCAATCCCTGGACCTAGTACCTCAAAAAAAAAGAAAGAATGGAAAGAGAATTTGAGGAAGTGAGTATACCACTTTTTTTGAGATTATTTGCAGTAAAGGAAAACAGAGAAATAGGATTGTAGCAATGGAAATTTAATGAAGACTTTTTTTTTTTTAGATAGTAGAAATAACTATAAAAGTATTGCATTTCTTCAAAATTTTGTATAATCTCAGGGGATTAACTGGTCCCCTGAATCCCTCCATGGAGCTGGAATTTAAAAACTCCTGGCATTTAGCTTTTCAGCAAAACTATGGGAGAGTAACTTAGAGATCATGTGATATGGTAATTAACCACAAGGAATGAGAATTCCTAAATGTGTTCAGTTTTCCTTATACGGACTAGCCTTATTTGCCTTACATTTTAGAAAAGTTTATTTTACACTTATTACTTACCCAGGCATTGTTGTACATAAATTTAATCATCATAATAATCCTATGTAATAGGTGTTATTATACCCATTTTGTAATTGTGGGGAAACAGAGGCACAAGACATTACTTAACTTGCCCAAAATCACCTAGCTAGTAAGTGATAGTCAACTTTTGAACCCAAGCAGTCTGATTCCAGAGTATATGTGCTCCTAACCACTGCAATAGACTTCCTCTCATGGTTCTTTAATTGTGGGCACTAATAAAGCGAAGGAGTGTGGGGTGTTGAAGGGCAAATGATACTTTGGGAACTCTGAAAGATTCTGTGAAAGAAAGAGTTGCTGTTATGGATTTGACCCCAGGTGTAATGAATATAGTAAAAATATAATTTTTATTCCAAGGACTTGAGAAATAGCTGCTTTTCAACTCTAGCAGAAAGCATCCTATCTTGTATGAGAGTTGTTGGTTGGCACACAGTTCTACATTTTCTGTTTCCAGCAGATGAAATTGTTCCCTCTCCACCTGTACTTTATTTTCTGCTTCCTTTGACACTAAGACTTGATATGTTTGGTGTGCTCTAGATGACATTGTTCTCTTGGACCAGATGACCTAAATTACTGGCTCTGTTTATTGTAGAGGTTCAAGTATGCCTTTGGGGCTCTAGAGTTAAAATGGATGATTCTGAGCCAGTGTGGCTTGAAGCGCATAGCTGCTGGATATTACAGACTCCATTTGGTTTGGTATAGTCTATATGATCCCTTTCTCCATCATGCAATCAGTTCTTTGCTTTTTGAGGTACTCAGGCATGTTCTTTTTCTCCCTGTAATCTCTAATCAAGGATGGTCCCATTAAAACTAGCAAAAGCCAAGAATTGTGAATAACGAAATGATGAGAAACCACTTTCATTTTAAAATTTCTCTTTCTCTCTTTCCTTTATCTTATTTATATAATTTTGAGTTATACATTCATATGGTTCAAAATTCTTGGGGTATCATTAAAATATATACAATGAAAATACTTCCCATTCCTCTCCCCCCTTTATCCACATCCTACCCACTCCCCCACAATGTTATTTCTTAAGTATTTTTCCGAAGTTCTTCTATGTATCCAAGTAAATATGAATATAGACTCTTTATTTCTCATACAAAAAGTGGTATATTAAACACATTGTAATACTACATATATTGTTTGGCACCTTTTTTCCTCTTAAAATATTGGGAGATCTAATTTGGGGAAATACATATTGGAATCATTTTATATCTGTGCCCAGAGAGCTTCCTTGGTTTTGTTTTTTAATATATATTTAATGTATGTATATCCATTTGCATAGGATTCCATTTATCTGTTTATTTAAGCATCCCTTTATTGATGAACATATTGTTTTAGTTTTACATTATTAAAAGGCAGTATTGGGAAGTGGATGTGGCTCAAGTGGCTGGGCGCCCACCTACCACACAGGAGGTCCCAGGCCCAGTTCTTGGTGCCTCCTAAAGATGAGCAAGACAGTGAGCTGACGTGGTAGGTTGGTGTGGCAAGGTAACGCAACAAGCTGATGCAGCGAGATGACACAGCAAGGAAACACAAAAAGGAAACATAATTAGGGATATAATAAGCAAAGAGTGGAGGTGATTCAAGTGATTGGGCGCCTCTGTCCCACATGGGAGGTCCCGAGTTTGATTCCCAGTGCATCCTAAAAAAAAGATGAGCAGACACAGAAGACAGCGAGCACAAACAATGAGGGGTGGGACGGGGAGATAAATTTTAAAAATCTTAAAAAATAAAAGCAATATTGCAATGAATTATATACATATCATTTAAAAAATTTTGTCCTCATATATAAGCCAGTTTAAGGTGAGACTAGAGTGAGTGGGAAGTGTGTTGAGATGTTAAAATAACTCATATATTTTAAAAATAACTCATTTTGAAGAGACTTGAGTGTCTTAGAGAAAACTCGGGGCTTTCTTGATACCATTTCTCCATTCAAATCACCTTGCCAGTTGGATCACTTTAAATAGCTCTTTGGATGTGTTATTCCTCTGAGAATCTGTGATGGCTTCTTGCTTGGTTTTTAAGGTCTTTTTTTGAACCTTTGGCAGTCAGCCTTATTTCCCTTTCTTCTCCATCATGTCCCTAATCATGTGGTTCTCTTTCTGTAGGATTCTCATCTTGAAATGTTGCCTTTGTTTAGTCAGTTTTTATTACCTGGGTGGATAGTCCTGTCTCTTCACACAGCTTATCTAGATCTTACTTCATTTTTAAGTTCAGATTTCCCAACCAAGGACAATAAATTGTTCCCTGATTTTGTCTTGTGTTAATTCTCTTTGCCCTACGGCCTGTGGGTAGGTATTGGCTTAGGATGGTCTTGACTTATATTCTTTTTAATAGAGTAAGAACAGGATGAGGCCATGCAATCTCTAGCTTCCTCCCTCTTCTTTTTATTTCAAAGACTGATTTTTCATTCCTCTCACTTTTTGTGGCATCTTCATGTACAAAAGTTGTAAGCATGACCTATAGGGAATTCTTGCTGTTATCTATACTTTGATTTGGGAAATAACAGAGTTACAATTTATATAGAAGCAAGTGGTCAGATATATAAATTTTGATTTCACAACAATCCTATGAAGTAGGTAGGGGAAGAAGTCATACACATGAAGATATACTGGAGACCATAGAGATTGTTTACCCTTCAGGACAAATCAAGTTAGAGACAGCTGGGATTAGAACCCCGTTTCCTTAATATTTAGGTTAATTTTTTTTTTTAAATGTATGAATGAGTTGTATAAAAAAAGTTTAAGGACTTCCATATTATAAAATTTTCATTATTACAGTGAATAAAGAATGTTTTATAAGTATTTTCCTTTTTTTAAACTGTTGTAACACTTCATGAGTCTTTTGTTTAATTGACATATTTATTGATTTTACTGTATGTTAAACACTGTTCTGAGTATTGGGAATATGTAATGAATAAATAAAAAAAAATCTTGGGGGAAGCAGATGTAGCTCAAGTGATAAGACCTTTGCCTACCATATGGGAGGACCCAGGTTTGATCCCTGGAACCTTCTGGTGAAAAAGAAGAAGAGAAAGTGTGCCTGCGTGGTGAGCCATTGCTCACATGGTGAGCCGAGTGCCCACGCAAGTGCCTGTGTGGTGAGCCAATGCCCGCTCCGTAATCCAGTGCCCATGCAAGTGAGTCACGCAGCAAGGTGATGATGCAACAAAAGAGAGACAAAGGGGAGAGTCAGAGTGAAGTG
Organism: Dasypus novemcinctus; assembly: GCF_030445035.2. Lineage (NCBI taxonomy): Eukaryota > Metazoa > Chordata > Mammalia > Cingulata > Dasypodidae > Dasypus > Dasypus novemcinctus. The sequence continues at coordinate 124,671,895 of NC_080681.1, forward strand.
CACCAGAGTCCAGGAACTGAGAAGGCACAATTGACAGGGAGCTTCTCTCCACATCAGAGGTCCCCAGGATCAAATACCGGTGAATCCTAGAGAAGAAAGATGAGAAGAGAAGACAAAAAGAGAAATAGATACAGAAGGTCACACAGCAAACGAACACAGACAGAAAAAGAAAAAAAGCAGGGCGGGGGCGGGAAAAAAAGAATTAAAAAAAAACCTTGGCTTTTAGAGCTTATATTCTAATAGATATTAATAAGCATCTTCTCATTTAGAATTCTTTCTTAGCGTAGATTATAAATGCATAATGATATTAAAATTAAAGTGGTTCAGTAACTGCATTTCTAAGCATCAGAACCAATTTTTTTTTTAAAGGTTTGTTTATTTATCCCCCCACCGTCATTCTCCCTGTTTTGTTGTCTGCTCTCTCTGCCCAGTTGTTGGATGTTCTTCTGTGTTTGCTTGTATTCTCATTAGGCAGCTCTGGGAACCGATCCTGGGACTTTCCGGAGCGGGAGAGAGGCGATTACTCTCTTGTGCCACCTCATCTCCCTGTTTTGCTACTTATTTTCGCTCCCCTTTGTCTCTTGTTGGGTCATCTTGCTGTGCTAGCTCTGCACGTCAGCCGGCAGTCCTATGCGGGGTGGCTTTCCCATGCGGGATGGCATTCCCATGCAGGGCGGCACTCTTGTGCAGAGCTGGATTCCTGCATGGGCCAGCTCACCTTGTGGGCCACCTTGCCTTCACCAGGAAGCCCTGGGCATTGAACCCTGGAGCTCCTATATGGTAAATGGGAACCCAGTTGCTTGAGTCACATCCACTTTCCTAGTTTGATGTTCTTTTAACATTCAGTAGGGAAACGGACTTGGCCCAGTGGTTAGGGCGTCTGTCTACCACCACATGGGAGGTCCGCGGTTCAAACCCCGGGCCTCCTTGACCTGTGTGGAGCTGGCCCATGCGCAGTGCTGATGCGCGCAAGGAGTGCCGTGCCACGCAGGGGTGTCCCCCGCGTAGGGGAGCCCCACGCGCAAGGAGTGTGTCCGTAAGGAGAGCCACCCAGCGCGAAAGAAAGTGCAGCCTGCCCAGGAATGGCGCCACCCACATTTCCCGTGTGGCTGATGACAACAGAAGCGGACAAAGAAACAAGATGCAGCAAATAGACACAGAGAACAGACAACCGAGGGAGGGGGGCGGAATTAAATAAAGAAATAAATCTTTAAAAAAAAAATTCAATAAAAGAGAAAGTATGTAAAGGGAAGCTCAAATATTGATGGCTTTTAAAGGGAGAGAAGAGAAAAACTCACTTTTAAAATTTGGCAGATTGTGTGTTATATACTTAAAATAGAATGAGACAATCTTTTGGGGAAAGAAAGTACCTGATAATTTCAGGTGAATGAAAGAATTTAGAAAGTCCCTGAACCATGTAAAGTGAAATCATTTTAGGAAGTTTATGTAAGGAGTGGTTTGTGAACAGAGAAAGAATGTATTGTTTTATTTTGAATAATAAGCATATACTAAGAACTTTGGGATTATTACAGTTTTTGTTTAAACTAAGTACCTATGTGATGATGTTTACTTGACTCATGTTGAAATCAATTATTAACTATGTTTTCAATTGAAAGATTTCTCAGATAAGCAAAAGTTTAGCTTTGGTTTGAGAGGCAGTGTGTCATGATGGTTAAGAGCATGGGCTCCAAAGCCACGCCACATGGTAGCTTTATGTTAATAATGAAGTTACTTAACTTCCCTGAGCTTCAGTTTCCTTAGGTATGAAACAGGGATAATGTTAGTCACTACCTCAGAGGACTGTTGTGAGAATTAGATGAATTAGTATACACAAAGCACATGTGATGAGAGTGGTCAGACATGCCAGTGTTTATCGAACATCTGATGTGCGTGTGTGTGTGTGTGTGTGTTTTAAGATTTATTTATTTACCCTCTGCCCCCCATTGTCTGCTCTCTGTGTGCATTCGCTATGTATTCTTTTGTGTCTGCTTGTATTCTCATTAGGTGGCTCCTTGAACCTATTATGGGACTTCCTGGAGTGGGAGAGAAGCGCTCACTCTCTTGTGTGACTTCAGCTCTCTGGTCTACTGCATCTCTTATTGTCTCTCCTCTGTGTCTCTTTTTGTTGCATCATCTTGCTGTGTCAGTTCTCCATGTGGGCCAGCACTCCATGCAGGCCAGCATTTCACATGGACCAGCACTTTTCCATGGGCCAGCACTTCTGCACGGGCCAGTGCCCTCCGTGGGCCAGATGCAGGCCAGCTTGCCTTCACCAGGAGACCCTGGGTATTGAACCCTGGGCTTTTTATATGGTAAATGGGAGCCCAATTGCTTGAGCCACATCGCTTCCTTGCCATGTGTATTTCATGTTAGATGCTAGGAAATAGATTTTATGGAGAATTTTTTTTTTTTTTTTAAAGATTTTTATTTTTATTTATTTAATTCCCCTCCCCTCCCCCGGTTGTCTGTTTTCTGTGTCTTTTTGCTGCGTCTTGTTTCTCTGTCCGCTTCTGTTGTCGTCAGCGGCATGGGAAGTGTGGGCGGCGCCATTCCTCGGCAGGCTGCTCCCTCCTTCGCGCTGGGCGGCTCTCCTTATGGGTGCACTCCTTGCGCGTGGGGCTCCCCTACGCGGGGGACACCCCTGTGTAGCAGGGCACTCCTTGCGCGCATCAGCACTGCGCATGGGTCAGCTCCACACAGGTCAAGGAGGCCCGGGGTATGAACCGCGGACCTCCCATGTGGTAGACGGACGCCCTAACCACTGGGCCAAAGTCCGTTTCCCGATTTTATGGAGAATTTAGAGATGATATCATGAGAGAGTGTATGAGGATTAGATAGAGAGGTCACATGGTTGAATTCTGTTCTGCTAGAATAATAGAATAACTTTGAGGAGATGAAGGTTGACTCATTCAACAGTTAAAAATGCATGCCAAGGGAAGCACATGTGGCTCAAACAGTTGAGTGCTTGCTTGCCTCCCACATGGGAGTCCCAGGTTTGGTTCCTTTACGTCCTAAAGAAGATAAACAACCAGCAGACATCGAGCAAAAACAAGCAGATAACAAGCAAAAACAGCGAGCATATGAGTTAAAAAACACAACAATAAACGCAGACAATGAGCAAAAACCAAAATGAACAGGGAGCACATGTGGCTCAAGCATTTGAGTGCCCACCTCCCACATGGGAGGTCCTGGGTTCGGTTCCTGTTGCTTCCTAAAGAAAAAAGATAACAAGCAAAAACAATAGCAGACAGGGAGCACAAAGAATAAGCAAAAGCAATGAGCAAAAAACAATGAGCAAACAAACAAGAGAACCATCTGGCAGTGAGAAATGCATGCCAGTGAACAAGTAATTCTGTGATCATCTCTTGGAAAGGATAAGGTAAAGCAGGATTTTCCTCCATAAAATAGAAAAATTATTCTGGTTTCATTCTCTCCCTTTTTTTAAAAGTCATTGCAGTAAATTAAATTTGATGTAGAGTTTAAACAGTTAACCAAAATGAAGGAAGTGATATGAAATTCCTAGAAGCAGTAAGTGTTAAGTGGAAGTGTAGGTGGACATGAAAGTAAAAGGAATTAAAATCTGAAAGATGCTGACAGGAAGAAAACAAAGGATTGAAAGGTGAAAATCCTGTCCAGACGGGAGAACAGAGTATCATGAGCATTCAGGGTTGCTGGAAGTTGTGGTCAGTGAATGGAATGCCTTCAGTTGATGGTTTTAGGGAGGAAGCAAGTTGTGTGTTTGGCTTTAGAGAGTGAAGATAGAAATCACTGGAGATGAGCACATGCAGGAACCAGATACCTCATGTTGCCAACACCCTGGATTATAGCAAGACCTCAGTAAGAAGGAAGAGGATGAACAGGTGTCAAAGACCTCAATAAATTAGGGAGAAGAACCATCCAGAGGTAGCCCTATTAACATTGTGGCATTTTTTGTCTGAATTTTTTTTCTCTCTAACTCATTGTCTTTGAATATCATTGATATCATATTATATATAATGTTTTATAATTTACTTTAAAAGTAACTTTTTAGTTTTGCATGTATATAAAGTGGTTGTAGGCATTCATTGTAGAAAAGTCAGAAAACTGTTAAAAAAGAAGAAACTAAAAAGCATTCATAGATAACTAATGTAGGCTATTTGTGAAATCCCTCTTTAGGCTTTTTTTCCTACTTGGTATAATTTAATTTCAAAATATGGTATCCCCCTAGATACATTTTTTTTTTGCAATTACTCCACATTTAGTAAATGTGAATATTTTATATGCCTTTCAGTGTCAATAAACTTTCAGTATTTTTTTAAAAGATTTATTTTTTTCCCCCTTCCCTTGTTGTTTGCCCTCGTCTACTCTCTGTGTCTGCTTGTCTTGTCTTGTTTTCTCATCTTCTCTTTAGGAGGCACTGGGAACCAATCCTGGGACCTCCAGTGCGGGAGAGAGGCACTCATTCGCTTGAGCCACCTCAGCTCCCTGGTATGTTGTGTCTCTCATTGTTTCTCCTCTTTGTCTATTTTGTTTGGCCAGCTTACCATGCAGGCCAGTTTGCCTTCATCAGGAAACCCCGGGAAACAAACCTGGAACCTCCCATGTGGTTGACAGGAGCCCAATTGCTTGAGCCACATTTGTTTCCCAGTATTATTATTATTTTTGTCTTTATTTTTTTAATATTGCATTAAAAAAATATGAGGTCCCCATATACTGCCCACTCCCCTCACTCCACCCCTCCCATAACAACAACCTCCTCCATCATCATGGGACATTCATTACACTTGGTAAATACATCTCTGAGCACTGCTGCATCACATGGTCAGTGGTCTACATTATAGCTCCTGTATTATTTTTAATGACTGTTGTGTTCTGTTACATGAATTTGCTTTATTTTACTAACTAAATCCAATTATTAAATGTTTGTAATATCTTTTATTTTCCTCAACCAATTGTGTATTTAGTCTTTAAATTACAATGGGGGAAGCAGATTTGGCCCAATGAGAATAGGGCGTCTCCTACCACATGGGAGGTCCAAGGTTCAAACCCAGGGCCTCCTGATCCGTTTGATAAGCTGGTCCATGTGCAGTGCTGATGTGTGCAAGGAGTGCCGTGCCACGCAGGGGTGTCCCCTGTGTAGGGGAGTCCCATGCGCAAGGAGTACGCTCCATAAGGAAAGCAGCCCAGCACAAAAATAGTGCATCCTACCTAGGAATGGTGCTGCACATAGGAGAGCTGATGTGGCAAGATGATACAACAAAAAAAGAGACACAGATTCCAGGTGCTGCTGACAAGAATATAAGCAAACACAGAATAACACACAGCGAATGGACACAGAAAGCAGACAGCGGGGTGGGGGAAGGTGAGAGAAAAAAAAATCTAAAAAAATTTATAATGGTTGCATAGTGTTTTTTTTTTTTTTTTTTTTTTTAAGGTGGTGCTGGTGATTGAACCCTGGATCCTGACTGTACATGTGAAACAGGCACTCAATCACTGAGCTACACCTGCTTCCTGAATATAGTGATTGTGATTTGATGCATGGATGCACCAAGTTACCAGTGGGGAAGGGTCTTTTTAACCATTAACGTGATTTACAGAGGTCAGTTCAACTGTGCAATTATGGCCACGTGCATTAACATTTTATCTGTAGTATAAACTTCCATGGTTTGTTTTTATTTTTTGGCAGAAGTTGATCATGTCAATCTGGGCATTTATGCCATTTCCTGGACAAAGAAAATTTATATTGAAGGTAGTGAATGCTTAAGAATTTGGGATTTATTTTGCCATGCCAACAAGATGTTCACATTTTCCTTTCTTCAGTGAGAAAGGGTTAATCATCAAGGACTCCTCCCCCCCCCAACCGCCTTCTTAACCATTAAAAACCAAACTGACCATTTCAGTGTTATAAGAATCATGGCAATAACACATAAATTTCCTTACGTTTTTTTCTGATATCTTTGGGAATAGTACATGTTTTTTTGTAGAAAGCTTTAATGGAAAATATTTATACAGAAAATGAGCTTGTAGTATGAATACCTTAAAATAACTCATTTATCATCCTTAAAATAAATCTCAGTGCAGCTTCCAAGGACTCCTAAAAGCTTATTCTAAATATAAGGTTGGCCTTGAAAGGCTCACAACTGACTCCCCCTCCCCCCTCCCCTCCCCTCCCTCCTCCCCCCACCTCCTTTGTCTGCTCTCTGTGTCCATTCACTGTGTGTTCTTCTGTGACTGCTTCTATCCTTCGCAGTGGCACCGGGAATCTGTGTTTCTTTTTGTTGTGACATCTTGTTGTGTCAGCTCTCCGAGTGTGCGGCGCCGTTCTTGGGCAGGCTGCACTTTCTTTCGCACTGGGCGGCTCTCCTTATGGGGCACACTTCTTGTGTGTGGGGCTCCCCTACGCGGGGGACACCCCTGCGTGGCACGGCACTCCCTGAGCGCATCAGCACTGTGCATGGTCCAGCTCCACACAGGTCAAGGAGACCCAGGGTTTGAACTACGAACCTCCCATGTGGTAGGCAGTACGCCCTGTCCATTGGGCCAAGTCTGCTTCCAACTACTGACTTTTGTTCACATGACTTACTGAAAGCACTTTTCTAAATTGTTTCTTCATTTATTGTTAACTTGTTCGTTGTTTGCTCGAGCCCCGTGACCCCAGAAAGCAAGCCACATTCTTATTCACCACAGCACCTCCAATGCCCTGTTAATAAACATTCTTAAATGAATGAATTGTATCATATCTGTTTTCAATCCATTAAGTGACTAAAGAATTGACAGTAATTTGCCAGATACACATGAAAAAAGTGAAATGAAGCAAAGAGGGTTTGTTACAGGTGTCCCCGTTGTACAGAAAGATAATCAGTCTGAGTATCCTCTTTTTCCTAAATAGTGTTTTTCCCTCCATATTGTCTAGGTAACAACTACAGCACCATTTTGACCATCTCAACCTTTGCATGGTTTTCTAAGTCTTGATGCTCAAATTGAAGTCCTTATTCTATTGCTACTTTGATATATCTAGGACAGCACATATCATAGAAATACAATGTGAGCCTTAAATAGAAGCCACATATATAATCTAACATTTTCTAGTGACTGCATTTAAAAAAGGTAAAAAGAAACATAAAATTAATTTTAATAATATTTTATTTAACTTATTATGTCCAAAATATTTCAGCGATGTAAAGAATAGAAACATTATTGAGCTCTTTTTATATTCTTGTTTTTCACGCTAAGTATTTGAAATCCTGCATATATTTTAACTTTATATATTAGTTTGACTTAGCACATTTATTAGAGTCCTCAATGGCCACATGTTTGGTATCTACTATATTGAACAGCGCAGGTCTAGGAAATCATATAAAAACAAAACCATAAGTCAAAATGTTAATAATTTAGATGATAGCCATTTTACAGTCTTTCTGAGGATAGCATTCATAGTTATTTGACTTTTTTTTTCTTTTTTAGGATTACTGATATAAATTTATATGATCATTGTTAAGTTTTTGCTGCATGCTCAAATTTCTACTTTAAATTGGTGAAAAGTTTAACCAGGGTAATAATATTAATTTTATAGAATTTTAAAAATCCAGGAACCCCAAAGTTTGATCACATCCAGTGCTTCCTTCAAAATATTAAATACTAAAAATCAATAGATTGAGAGGCTCTAACTAGATCTATAATATTTTATTAATTGTTTTAGGGGAACAAAGATGTGAAGCATATATGGCAAAATGTTAACACTTGTTACATCTGGTTGATGGATACGTGGTATGCCTTATATTTTTAAATACTTGTCTTTTATGTTTTGAGTATTTCACAAATAAATTTGAAGATTTAAAAAAGCTTCACAAAAGTAAAATGTGAATAAGAACATTATTTGATGCATTATAGTTTCTGGAGATGATAACTGTGCTTGAACTTTTCCATATTGACAATATTCTATCTTATGCCCTAGTTAATAGTGAATTATAGAAAAATGGCAACTTATTTTCAGCAACTGCTTTCTTTGGAGGAGGCTTATGAAATACATACAATCTGGGTATGATTTAATATAATTTCACTTCATTGCTGTAGTATTTCAAAGAATGGGATATATTTTAGGATTGCTGTTCAGACAGATGCTTGACTTTCAAATCTTTAAATTGAGATATCAAGTAGAAGTGACATTTTTGGAGCTTAACATTTTTCAAAACGTTTTTTTATTTTGTAACTTAATCAACAGACTTCTTTATTTTTTTAATTCAATATTGCTTTAAAAGTACAGACCAGATGACCACTTTTTCAGTGGAAATAGGTGCTTTTTAAAATTTTTAGTTTTTTTAAGTAAATTTCTTTTCCTTAGAAACATTGATTGTCCTTGCTGAATTTGCACAAAGTCCAAATAAAAGTTTTATCAAAGCAAGATATGCAGTCTTATCCCTTCCTTGATAGAACCCCAAGTTTACCTGGTAAAATTTCATTTGGAATGATGCTTCAAGGAGATAAGGTAAAACAGAGTTACATCAGAAACAAAATCTTCAAGGTAGTAGCAAGTTTTACTCAAATATAGAAAAAGAGTATATCTAGAAATATATACTTAACAAATATTTATTACCGCCTATGTATTTCAACAAATATGAAAACAGTTGAAGCCTCCACCATCATGGAATTTATAGAGATAATTGCTGTTTGCATTTTGCTGTCTTTTCTTCCAGTCTCTTTCTAGATCATCTTGTGTGTATAGTGTTTTTTAAAAAAATTTATCCTCCCCCTGTTGTTGTTTGTGCTTGCTCTCTGCTGTCTGTGTCCATTTGCTGTGTGTTCTTTCCACGTCTGCTTATCTTTTCTTCTTGAATTTCCCTTTAGCAGGCACCGGGAACCAATCCCGGGGCCTCCAGTGTGAGAGAGAGGCATCTCATTTGCTTGAGCCCCTCAGCTCCCTGGTCTGCTGCGTCTCTCACTGTCTCACCTGTGTGTCTCCCTTTGTTGCATCATCTTGCTATGCCAGCTCTTCACCGTGTGGTCTGTCAGCTCTATGTGGCACAGGCCAGCTTACCTTCCCGCCTACCCGTGTGGTAGATGGGAGCCCAATTGATGGACCCACATCTACTTTCTTGTATATAGTGGTTTGTATCTTAAGCAGCATTTGCAGGGTAAATAATTTCTCCCAATACTAAAGTCTTTGGAAACCTCATTTTAAAGGGCTTCCTACTATTAACTATATAAATATGCTATTTATAAACATTTACATTATGCAAAAATGTATAAATTAGCAAATTTCCTAATTGTTCTGACCTCTAAAATGATAACTGTTTGTAGTTTGGTATACATTCTTTCTAACTTTTTCTCTAAAAAACCTATATACTATATATCTTTACATTTTAAATGGGTTTTAGTCTACACACTACTATAATTTACTCTTTTCACTAATCCACATACTCTGGACATTTTTTTCATATCAATAACTGCAGAGTCTACCTAATATTTAATGATCACATGGTATTCCCTAGTAAGGTACATTAGTCTTTGAACTTAACCAGTTTCCTGTTGATGGATATTTGGGTTCTGTTCAGTTTTTTGCTATTATGTATAGCGCTTCAGGTAATGTCTTTGTTAATATCGTTATGTAAACCTGTGAATATTTTTGTTGGATAAATTCCTAAAGATAGAATTACTGACTCAAAAGTTAGGCGCAGGGAAGAGGATGTGGCTCAAGTGATTGAGCTCCTGCCTACCACATGGGAGGTCCCGGGTTTGGTTACCAGTACTTCCTGGAAAAGGTGAGCAAGACATAGACCTGGTGCGATGAGCTGACACAAGATGACTCAGCAAGGAGATGCAAAAGGGCAAATACAATGAGACACAACAAAGCAGGGAGTCGAGGTGGCTCAAGTGATTGAGCACCCCTCTCCCACAAAGTCTCAGTTCCCAGTGCCTCCTGAAGAGAAGACAAGCAGACAAAAGAGCATACAGCAAATGGTCACAGAGTGCAGACAGCAAGCGCAGAATAAGGAGGTGGGGAGGGGGGAATAAATAAATCTTAAAAAAAAAAAAAAGTTAGACACATTTTAAACTTTAATAGAAATAGCTAACTTAGCCTCTGAAAAGGTTGTATCAGTTTGTATTCCTATGGGCATTACACTAGCCATAATTCTCTTCAATACAGCATTTATTGAGTGTGTTCAGTATGTCACTGCTGTTCCACGTTACTGTAATCCTTTCCACATTCTTCATGAAGTAGAGATGGTTATTTCCTCAGATTAGGAAATTGAGGACACAACTAGTAAGTGCTAGGACTACATGTAACCTGAGGCAGCTGGTTCCAAAACCTGTGGTTTTAATTACTATGCAACATTTCCTCTTAGATCTAGGATTGACAAAATGGTCAGTGCTACTACAATTGTGGAAATGTAATTTTGCGTTATTGAGAAAATAAAGCCTAATTATCCATAATGGGTTGGGAATGTCCCCTCCAGTCAACTTTATTACTGTTTTTTAAAAAATGATACTTAAAAAAAAGATTTATTTCTCTTCCCGCCTTCCCCTGGTTGTCTGCTTTCTGTGTCCATTCACTGTGTGTTCTTCTGTGTCTGCTTCTATTCTTGTCAGCGGCACCTGGAATCTGTGTCTCTTTTTGTTACATCATCTTGCTGTGTCAGCTCTCCGTATGTGCGGCGCCATTCCTGGGCAGGCTGGACATTCTTTCGCACTGGGTGGCTCTCCTTATGGGGCGCACTCGTTGCGCGTGGGGCTCCTCTACGCGGGGGACACCCCTGCATGGTACGGCGCTTCTTGCACACATCAGCACTGCACATGGGCCAGCTCCTATGGGTGAAGGAGGTCCTGGGTTTGAACCATACACCTCCCATGTGGTAGGCAGATGCTCTATCCATTGAGCCAAGTCTGCTTTCCTATTACTGTTTTTTTTTAACCAGGTACCCTCTGTATTAGGCTCTGTGCCTTGTATACCTACCTTACTTAATCCTCACCATAGTCTTGGGATTGGTGAGTTTTCTTTCTGTTGCAGATGTAGACACTATGCTCAGTGGTACCTGCTCTCTGTACTACAGAAAACAATTTTTTGTTGGTGGATTCAAATTGTTGTAGGAAATCTTCAATATGTTAACATACTTGAAAAATAATAATGTATTTTATCTCCTTAAAATGATTTGGGAATTCAGTGTCTTAAGGTTGTCATTCTCAGTTAGGCAAAAAGTTCTTATTTATTAGCTGCCTATCACTTTGTACCTGTATATTTATTTCATGGGTTAGTGATTCTTGTGAAGTATTATTGATTGGGCTGGAAGTGCAGTATTTTAAATCTTCCTTTTGTGTTTTTGTTTTCCTTGTAGTTGCTTCTCTCATTTAAAAAAAAAAAGGGCTTTTTCCCCCAGGCAAATAAAGCCTTTTGTACTCTCATATTATTGCCCTAAATTAACAGAAATGCCTTCAGGTTTAAGATTTTTTTTTTTTAATAGTTTTTTTATTTTTACCTTTCGTTATGACCTGGATGGTTTAGGTATTAGGAATAGCTTTTCAGTTGATGATTGTGGTCTATGGAATCTACTTAATCCTTCCCTTGTGCAAACAGTTTTTCTTTTTTTGTTGCATCATCTTGTTGTGTCCCTTTGCAGCCGTAGCGAGGGCCACCTTTGCTTCCACCAGGAGGTCCTGGAAACTGAACCCAGGACCCCCTATATGGTAGACGGGAGCCCAGTCGCTTGAACCAAGGCTGCTTTCCTGGAAACACCTATTGTGGCCTTTAGCCTAGAACAGGGGTCTACAAACATTTTCCATAAAAGACCAGTAGTCAGTATTTTAGGCTTTGTGGCCTGGATGATGTCTGTCATAACTACTCCACCTTGCCATTGTAGCCCCAAAGCAGCCATGGACAGTAAGTAAACAAACGAGTATGGCTACATTCAATAAAACTTTATTTACAAAAATCATATTGATTTGGTCTGGGGGCCCCAGTTTCCTAACTTCTGATCTTTATAAAATGTTTAATAACATGTTTTCTCTGAGAACGAAGGGCTTCTCCACTTAAGTTTCCTGGATTCCTTAAGACTTGTAATGGGTTTCCTTTGTCCCTCTAGTTACACCAAAGGCTTTTCTTGGGCAAGGATCAATATTACATGCATTAAAAAATGAGTGAATTCACATATTTTTTTTTCATGTGTTTTAAACAGTATTCTTGGACACATAAGTTTCTTCTTTTTCTTTACTAGAAAAGTCTACTGCACATTGTCCCATATGGTAGCTAGTAGCCTCAGGTGGCTATTTAAACTAAAATTAATTAAAAGTAAATAATTCACTTCTTTAGTCGCACTAGCTTCATTTCACTTGCTCAATAGCCATATGTAGCTAGTAGCTACTGTATTGGATAATGCAGAGACAGAATATTTCAATCATATAAGAAAATTTTATTACACAACATTGGTCTAGAATCCTTACGAGGGGTTAGGGGAAAAAAGACAGGAATAAGTATAATGAATAAATAACTTTATATTTTTTGGAGAGGTATAGTGTTTTTACACTTCTTTTCTGGAAATAATTTTTTACCAAAGTCATGATTAGAATGTAGAAGTCGAATTACATTGTATGAACTGGTTTTCCTTTTAGTTATTTCTATCTTTAAGTTATGGCTAAAAGATCAAAATTCTAGAAACATTTCTTATATCTCAGAGTAACCAAATATATGTGACATTAATTAGAAATTAGTCCTTATGCAAAATAGTTGTAAAGTAAAAGGCATTGTCCAGCCAATGGGTGCCTCTGTGATGTCACAGTCTCCATGCTCCAAACCAGGCCAATACAAGTGTCCAGTGGTCCTTCTGTATCCCTGCTTTGCCTTGTTCTTTCTCTGTCACTTTTATTTCAACCTTTTCCTTAAAGCTAAGATGCCTTTTCTCCTTTCTCTCATCACTCATCCTTCCTTTCTACCTTTTGCACAGATGACCTCACTTCCTATTTCACAGAGAAAATGGAAGCCATCAGGTTGGAACTTCTCACCTTCTGTGCTAATGCTACATGTCAGTGATAACCAACTACTCACAGTTACTGGTATTTAAAATTAATAGCCTATTAAAGTTAGAAAATTTAAAACCCTAGTTTTCTTTAAGCCTTAAATTCAATTTATAAATCTTATTAGAATACTTATTTTTTAATACAGTATGTTTTGTATAAAAATATAAGAAAAAACTATAAGATAGCTTTTGATGTATGTTGATGACTTTAAGTTAAATGAATTTATTAATTCCTAATCCAGTTCCATTTAAAAGCATAATTAACAATAAATTGCATTTAGAAATTGAATAAACAAATATATGACCTGGAAAGCTCACAATATCTTAAAAGAACACCTTCTGCAAGTACTTATACAACTTTTGTAAATATAAATAACTTAAAAATACGGTGAATTTCCTCTCATCCAAACCTGTCTTTCTATGCTTTCCTGTTTCGGTAAATGCTTCTCAGTTGTTCAGGCTAGTAACCCTGGATAGTATTGACTCCTCTGCTTCTCCCCACTGTCTATAATCAAGTATTGTTTCTTTTTCCTCCATCTCTTCCTTGTCCTAGTGCTCTGTCTAGTTAAGGCCCCTGTCTCTTGCTGAATTACTTTATAATTTCTAAACCCATCTGCCTGTTCAAATCCTTTGCCCTCCAATTTGTCTTCACCTTTGCACTCCTTTGATCTTTTTTGCTTTGTTTTATAACAGCTTTATTTATATTTAATTCACATATACAATTCACACATTTAAAGTATAAACTTGATTCTTTTTTTATTTTTATTTTTTAAAATTCTTTGTCCTATTTATTTTTTTAATGTTACATTAAAAAATATGGGGTCCCCATATAATCCCCCACCCCCTCACCCCATTCCACCCATAACAACCACCTCCTCCAACATCATGGGACATTCACTGCACTTGGTTAATACATCTCTGAGCACTGCTGCACCACATGGTCAATGGTCCACATTATAGTTTACACTCTCCCCCAGTCCATCCAATGGGCCATGGCAGGATGTACAATGTCCAGTAACTGTCCCTGCAGTACCACCCAGGACAACTCCAAGATCTGAAAATGCCCTCACATCACATCTCTTCTTCCCACTCCCCACCCTTAGCAGCTACCATGGCCACTTTCTTCATCTCAGTGCTACATTTACTTCCATTACTAATCACAGTAGTTCCAGAATAGAATATCAGGAAGTCCACTCTAATCCATACTCTATTCCTCCATTCTGTGGACCCTGGGATGGTTATGTCCACTCCACCTCTGTATTGAGAGGGTGCTTAGATTCCACTTGGATGATGGATACAATTCTCCTGTTTGCAGTTGTAGGCACTCTTGGCTCCCTGGTTTGGTGGTTGACCTGCTTCACCTCCCTATTAGCTGGCCGGGGTAAGTCCAATAAACCAGAGGGTAGGAGTTGCATGTCTGTTGAGGCTCAGGTCCTGGCTATCACATGGACAGTCCAAAGATTCAGGTCCCCTGAGTATACACTAAACCCCAGCGCCAACCACAGGTCTGGTAAAAATGACAGGAGAGGCTTGTGAACAATGATCACATCTGAGTCCAACTCCATCACACTCAGGAGCACAAACTCCAAAGTAGGGCCAACTGACATGGCACTGAAATCCATCTGCCATGACCATAGAACCTGTGGGTCTCTGTAGCCCTCAGAAGAACCAATGCCTGGGGTTTTATCTACTTTAGCTGTCTCTAGGACTCTGCTGAGGTATGTGTAAAGGTGACCCCTCTGATGACCTCCCAGCTCTTTTTTGGAGACTCATAGCCATATAAACTCACTTGTCCTTTCCATTTCCCCCTTTTATTCAGGGTCAAAAAGCATTTTTAACTTCTGATATTACATGTAGGCTGAGATATTCTTCTGGTCTGAGTTGACCCTTTTATTCATGGTCGTTCTCCACCCACATCATCAGCAGGTACTTGGTAATAATCCCTTGGTGCCAGGGAGGCTCATCCCCAGGAGTCATGTCCCACGCTGGGGGCAAGGCAGTGCATTTACATACTGAGTTTGGCTTCGAGACTGGCCGCATTTGAGCAACATGGAGGCTCCCAGGAGGTAACTCTTAGGCACCCTGCAGCTCTAGGCCTAGTTCTTATTTCAGGCACACAGGCTCACAAGCATAGTCATTAGCATCAAGGGCTCATTGTTGGACCATCCTTCCTTGTTGATCTTAGCTATTGCACTCTGGCGATTGTTGCTGTTCCATTAGGGAATGAGACAGAGCTTCCCTGGCTAAGAACTCAGCACTCCCCTAGCTGTCATTCCCAACTGTAACCACTATGAAAATATCCAAACATTTTTATGCACCCCGCACATATGCCCTGGAGAACTCCCTCCCAGCCATGCGCCCCCCCCACCAATAACATCCCACACCAGTAGTCTTCCCCTGCCACCATCAAACCCCTCTGTGGTCCAAAACCTCCCTGAAAATGAAGCCCAATATATTGCCAGGTTCCATTAATAGTAAAATGGAATATAGTGATGGGTTTAAAGGTTAGATATAGAATACATACTAATTTAGGAAAATTAAAGTAAAAATAAATTGGGTATCAAAAATTTAAAAATGAAAAAGCTTTGTTTTTGATGTTTTGCCTTCCATCACTGCAATAAGTGTTGCCCTGTATGCACATTGGCAAGGCAACTTCTTCCATATCTTCCTCAGTGTGTATGTCTTTTCTTTTTCTTTTTTCCCCTAATTATTCAGCTTGTCTTCACAAAAATTTTAGACCACAGTAATTCATATATACAATATATGGTACTCCCACATATTCAACATCAGACACTTTGTCCTTTCCCCAGCAATAATCTTTTTACATGTTCATACTATATTTACTGCAACTGATGTGTAGATATTGAGACAATAGTTTTCAAACAAGGTTATACTTGGGTTTACATTGCGGTTTATTTTTTAGACTGTACAATTTCCTAAATTTTTAGTTATCTTAGGTTTTACATTATGATTTACATTTTAGCCTATAGGCCCCTATACATTTTTAGTGTAATTTAACATGTCCTATATCCATCCTTGCATAATCTTGTGGAACACTTTCATTGCCCCACAATTACACTGATTCCACCTATTCAATACCTCTTTCCCCCTCCCCTCAGGGCCCACAGTGACAATCACTCTTCATTGCTTGAAGGGACATGTTCAGAGATACTTGCAACAATGTTGAGGGCTTGACATGCTCCACTGCCCTAAGGCATTGGGAGCCACCATTTCTCTTGAGAGACACAATTCCCTCTATTTGAGAATGTCAGCCCTCCCCTGGATGTGGGTATACCTTCACTCTCATTGTATGGGTCTCCCTCCAATGATATAACCCACTATGACAAAATGAGCACTCGCACACTCCCTAGAAGCCTGTCCTGCCATCAGATTATCCCCTTTAATCATCTTAAACAGGTAGCCTTCCTTATTATATTTTTGAAAAAGTTTTCTCAACATTATACTCTTAACCACATAACTGACAATCTCCTATGTTCATATGTTCTCCCACCCTCCCCCCAATTTCTTATATTATCCATCCTCCCATCGTTAGCCCCCTCAAGCCCACAAAGCCCCACCCAAAGGTATCCCTATGCCTCCTTTTTATCCCTTCCCTGTGCAAATATTTATCATAGATTTCACCCAGGTAGGTGTCACCTCACAACCTTCCTCTACCCCCCAAATTCCTTTAAGTCTATCATCCAGTCACTAGCTTTCTGAGGCAGCTTGGTTTACTTATTTCATACCATTGAGGTCATGTAGTATTTGTCCTTCAATGCCTGGGTTGCTTCACTCATTATAAAGTTCTGAAGATTCCTCCATGTTATCACATGTGTTTGTAGTGTATTCGTTCTTAAAGCTGAGTAGTATTCCATTGTATGTATATACCACATTTTATTTATCCATTCATCTGTTGATGGTCATTTGTGTTGATTCCAGCTTTTGGCAATATTGAACAATGCTGCTATGAACACTGGTGTGCATATATCTGTTTGTGTCTTTGTTTTCAGTTCTACTGGGTAAATACCCAGCAGTGGAATTTTGGGTCATATGGCAAATCTATAGCTAGTTTTTTTGAGAAACCACCAAACTGTCCTCCAGAATGGCTGGATCCTTCTGTATTCCCACCAGCAGTGGATGAGTGTTCCCATTCCTCCACATCCTCTCCAGCACTTGTAGTCTTCTGTTTTTTTCATAGCTGCCGTCTTATGGGAGTAAAGATGGTCTCTCATTGTAGTTTTGATTTGCATTTCCCTAATAGCTAGAGATTTGGAGCATTTTTTCATGTGGTTTTTAGCCATTTGTATTTCTTCTTTGGAGAAGTGTCTGTTTAAATCTTTTTCCGATATTTAAAATGGGTTGTTTGTCTTTTTATTTTCAAGATATAGGAGTTCTTTATATATGCAGGATATAAGTCTCCTATCAGATATATGGTTACCAAATATTTTCTCCCATTGTGTAGGTGCTGTTTTCACTTTCGTGACAAACTCCTTTGAGGTGCAGAAGGCTTTAATTTTGAGGAAATCCCATTTATCTATTTGTTCTTTTGCTGCTTGTGCTTTGGGTATGAAGTTCATGAAGACATTTCCTATTAAGAAGGTCTGGTAGATGCTACCCTACATTGCTTTCCAAAGTGTTTATGGTCTTAGCTGTTATATTTAGGTCTTTGATCCATCTTGACTTGATTTTTGTGTAAGACGTGAGTTGGTAATCCTCTTTCATTCTTTTACATATGGATATCCAGTTGTCCAGGTACCATTTGTTGAAAAGGCCATTCTCTCCCAGTTGAGAGGGTTTGGTGGCCTTATCGAATATTATATGACTGTATATATGAGGATCTATAACAGAATTCTCAATTCGGTTCCATTGGTCAGTGTGTCTATCCTTGTGCCAGTACCATGCTGTTTTCACCACTGTAGCTTTGTAGTATGATTTGAAGTCAGGTAGTGTGATTCCTCCAATTTCACTTTTCTTTTTCAATATGTCTTTGGCTATTCGGGGACTCTTTCCTTTCCAAATAAATTTCATAGCTAGTTTTTCTAGTTCATTAAAGAATGCTGTGTTGATTTTTATTGGGATTGCATTAAATGTGTAGTTCAGTTTTGATAGGATAGACACCTTAATAATAATTAGTCTTCCTATCCATGAACATGGAATATTTTTCCATTTATTTAAGTCTTTGATTTCCTTGAACAGTGTTGTGTAGTTTTCTGTGTATAAGTTTTTTTATATCTTTAGTTAAATTTATTCCTAGATATTTGATTTTTCAATTTACTATTGTAAATGGTATTTGTTTCTTGATTTCCTCCTGAGATTGCTCATTATTGGTGTACAGAAATGCTACTGATTTTTGTGCATTGATCTTATAACCTGTGACTGTACTGAACTCATTTATGAGTTCTAGAAGCTTTCTTTTAGATTTCTCAGGGTTTTCTATGTATAGGATCATGTCATCTGCAAATATAATGAGATTTCGACTTCTTCCTTTCCAATTTGGGTGCCTTTTGTATCTGGTTCTTGCCTCAGTGCTTGAGCAAGTACTTCTAAGACAGTGTTAAATAGAAGGGGTAATAGTGGGCATCCTTGTCTTGTTCCTGATCTTAAAGGGAAAGAATTTAGGATTTCACCATTGTAAATGATGTTGGCTGTGGGTTTTTCATATATACCCTTTATCATGTTCATAAAATTTCCTTATATTCCGATCCTTTGCAGTGTTTTTATCAAGAAAGGGTGCTGTGTTTTGTCAAATACTTTTTCTGCATCTATAGGTATGATCATGTGATTTTTTTCCCTTCAGTCTGTTTATATGGTGTATTACATTGATCGATTTTCTTATGTTAGACCACCCTTGCATACCACTTGTTCATGGTGTACAATTTGCTTAATGTGTTGTTGAATACTATTAGCAAGTATTTTGTTGAGGATTTTTGCATCTAGGTTCATTAGAGAAATTGGTCTGTAATTTTCCTTTCTTGTGGTGTCTTTGGTACTAGGGTAATGTTGGCATCATAGAATGAGTTAGGCAATGTTCTTTCTATTTTGATTTTCTGGAAGAGTTTCAGCAAGATTGGCGTTAGTTCTCTCTGGAATGTTTTGTAGAATTCACCCGTGAAGCCGTCTGATCCAGGGCTCTTCTTAGTTGGGAGGTTTTTAATGACTGATTCTCTCTCTTGTGATTGATTTGTTGAGATCGTCAGTTTCTTCTTTCATCAACATAGGCTGCTTATGTGTTTCTAGGAATTTGTCCTCTAAATTGTCCTTCTTGTTGGAATATCGTTTTTCAAAGTATCCTCTTATGATAGTCTTTATTTCTGTGGGATAGTGGTGATATCTCCTTTCTCATTTCTTATTTTGTGTATTTGCATCTTCTCTCTTTTTTTCTTTGTTAGTCTAGCTAAGGGTTTGTCAATTGTATTGATTTTTTCAAAGAACCAGCTCTTGGTTTTGTTTATCTTTTCAAGTGCTTTCTTATTTTCTATTTCATTTAGTTCTCTTATCTTTGTTCTTTCTTTCTTCCTTCTTCCTTTGGGGTTACTTTGTTGTTTTTTTACTAAGTCCTCCAAGTGTGCAGTTAGTTCTTCAAGTTTAGCTCTTCTTTTTTGATGTATGAATTTATGGCTATAAATTTCCCTCTCAGTACTGCTTTTGCTGTATCCCATAAGTTTTGGTATGTTGTGTTGTCACTTTCATTAGTTTCAAGGTAGTTATTAATTTCTTTTGAGATTTCCTCCTTGACTCACTGTTTTTCTAAGAGTGTGCTGTTTAATTTCCATATCTTGTTGCGAAATCTGGGCTTCTGGCCCTTGAAGATTTCCAGCTTCACTCCACTGTGGTCAGAGAAATTATTTTGTATGATTTCAATCTTTCTGAATTCATTGAGACTTTCTTTGTGGCCTAGCATATGGTCTGTCTTGGAGAATGATCCATGTGCACTTGGGAAAAATGTTTGTCTTGCTGTATTTGGGTGTAATGTTCTGTATATGTCTTTTAGGTCCAGCTCCTCTAATATACTGTTCAAAGTTTTTGTTTCTTTATTGATTCTCTTTTGAGATGTTCTGTCTAAAGTTGATAGTGGTGTATTAAAGTCCCCTACTATAATTGTAGATGCATCTATTCTTTCACTTAGTTGTTCCAGTGTTTGCCTCACTTATTTGGAGGCGTCCTTGTTAGGAGCATAAATGTTTATGATTGTTTGTTCTTCTTGAAAGATTATCCCTTTTACTAATATGTAGTATCCATCTTTGTCTCTCACAATTGTTTTGCATTTAAAGTCTATTTTGTCTGATATTAATATTGCTACTCCTGCCCTTTTTTGGTTATTGTTTGCTTGTAAGATTGTTTTCCAGCCATTCACTTTCAGCCTTCTTGAATTCCTGGGTCTAAGATGAGTTTCTTGTAGACAACATATAGATGGGTCATATTTGCTTATCCAATGTTCCAATCTGTGTCTCATGGAGCCTCCCTTGTATTTGATGGTTCTCTTTTCTCTTGCTGCTTTTAGTATTTTCTCTTTGTCTTGTGCATTGGATAATTTGACAAGTATATGTCTTGGGGTAGGCCTCTTGGGATTTATGCTGTTTGGGATGTGTTATGCTTCGTGGACATGTACATCCATCTCCCTCAGTAGGTTTGGGAAGTTCTCAGCCATTATTTCCTGTAATGCCTGTAATGCATATGTTTGTGCGTTTTGCATTGTCATTCAGGTCCCTAAGTCCCTGCTGGATTTTTTCTATCTTTTTATCAATTAATTCTACTATCTGTTTGATTTCAGTTATACTGTCTTCCACATCACTAATTCTTTCCTCTGCCTCTTCAAATCTGCTGTTATTTGCTGAAAGTGTAGTTTGATTTCTTGGATTCTGCTATTGATCCCCATCATCTCCGTGATCTTTTTGTGCATGATCCCAATTTCTTCTGTATGCTCTCCAAGTGTTTTCTGAATATGCTTAATCTCTTCCTTCACTTCATTGAATCCATGACACATGTTTTGAGAGCTTTAATTACTTGTTCAGTGTTCCACTTCTCTTTCTGGTTTTTAGTTTGTTCATTGTATTAGGCCATGTTTTCCTGATTATTGATATGGTCTGTAGTTTTTTGTTGCTGTCTGGTCATCATTTTATCTTGTTGGGTTTATTCTGTTGATTATCTTCTTATTCTAGCCTTGGGGTTTAATTAGTTGTTTTTGTGTGTGTGTTAAGGCTTCTCTTTGTCAGTTTTTTCTTCTTATTCTATTTCCTTGTTGTTGGCTAAGTTCTCTCAAAGGAAAATATTAGGTCCAGAGAAAGCAAAAGAGGTAAGGAAAGAAAAATATAATAATAGTATTGATAGTGAGTGTTAGCAGAAGAACCATGTGAGATCTGGGAAAATGTATATAGAACTCATGGAAGCTGTGTATAGTTACAGCCCTAAAAAAGTGGAGTATGTATAATAAGATATTAAACTGAATATTGGGAGGAATATACTATGAATTAAAAGGTCAGTGTGGTCAAGAGAGAGGGAAAAAGAAAAGAGAGGACAATAATATAAAGAGTGAATAAATGACAAAACAGATTGGAGGTATTAGAGATAAAAAGTTAGAAATATTGGGGGCTAAGCAGAGAGAAGTGGAATGTAAGAGGAACAATAAATGATGGAGCTGAGAATGATGTAAAGGAAAGGGGATAGCATTGGTAGTTAAATTCAATACACACAGAAAAGAGAAAATTGAGGATGGGGAAGCACAACAAATAAATGTTGCCTGCAGCACTAATATTAAAAAAAGGGAAAAAGAGAAAAAAAGAGAGAAGGGAGAAAAAAGAAAAAAAAAAAAGGTGGTTGGGGGGGTGATAAAGAGGAAGAAAAAACAAGGAAACAGACCAACAAAAAAGACCACATAAGGCCCCAGGCAAAGAATCCTTTTTGCAATGGAATAAGCTGCTTTGGAGGCTGACCTTCACCCTTTCTCCCTTCCTCACTTTTTTCTGTCCCAAGACAGCAGAAGGCAGTGTGAGGGCTCCTGTAGGATATTCAAATGGGTCCCTGGTGAACCAACTCACCTGAGAAAATAATGACTCTTAATTTCTTGAGAGAGTACCCACCCCTGTCCAGGAACTCTAAATATGCTATTGGAAGCCTGTAAAGCACGTCCTACTGTCCCCCTCCCTTAGATGTGCTACAAGGGGGCTGGCTAATTTTCTGACTCCACCTTCTCCCAGACCAAGTTTCCTATCCTAGGGCGTTTAGGTAAATTGGGCTCTCTCATCAGATTTGCCTCTTCTCTATTCCTAGGCTCTCCCCAAGTCAGCTAATATCTCCTCCAAACTCAATAAAAAGGGGGGCCCAGAAAATTTAACCTGCACTCCTTGGCCCCTGTGCACCTCCCACCTAAACTCTCCCACTTCCGGAGTTAGTCCGTGTCTGGAGGGGTAGGGCAATGCTGGATTTCCGGGAGTGCTGGCCTTGGGAAACAGAGGCCCAGGAGAATGTGGACTCGGGGTATTTAGCGTGGGCCGTGGGTGTCCAGGGGACACAGGCTTGGGATTCACACATTTGGGGGATGCAGGGCTTGGAAACTGCCCCACGACCAGCAGTTCTCAGTGGACGCCCTGGCTCTTAGCCCTAGGGGGGAAGGGATTTACCTTCCCACGGCTTCTGCGTTCAGTGTTAGAAACCCACAGTTCTACCGTGAGCAAACACCAATTCTGCAGTCACTCCATATCGATGTCCGGACACCTCCTGCCCTGCAGGTTCCCGAAATAGCCTGTTCCAGTAGGACTCCGTCACCACACAGCCGGTCTTTTGTAAGAGAGATGACAACTGTGTACTTACTCAGATGCCATCTTGCCCCACCTCCAAAGACCTCGATCTGATTCTTTTTAATATGCTCACAAAGTTATGCAGTCATACCACAGTCAATTTCAGAACATTTTCATCACTTCAAAAAGAAACCCTGTAATCATTAGCAGTCACTTCCCAGCCTAAACAATCACTAATCTACTGGTTTTATGGATTTGCCTATTCTGGACATTTCATATCAGTGGAGTCATACAATAATATATAGTATTTTGTGTCTGGCTTTCTTGATTTAGTACAATATTTTCAAGGTACATCCGTGTTGTAGCATTTATCAGTACTCCATTCAATTTTATTCCTATGTAATATTCCATTGTATAGATAATAGCATATTTTATTTATCCATTAATTTGTTGATGGACATATGGGTGGTTTGGGTTGTTACCACTCTGCCTATTATAAGTAAAGCAGCTATGAACATTCATATACAAGTTTTGTTTTGTTTCCCCCCCTTTAGGTACCAGGGCCAGGGATTGAACTAGGACCTTAGATTGAACTGGGACCTCATATGTGGGAAGCTGGTGCTCAACCACTGAGCCACATTGGCTCCCCTGTGTTGAGTTGAAGTTTTTTCTAAATGCTTTTTTATTTTGTTATTTATGATTTATTTGTATGTATGTGTGTTTGTGTGTGTGTGTATATGTGTGTGTATGGCCCCTACCATTGATGACTCCCTCGTCTGTCTATTCATCTTATTTAGGGGCACCAGGAAATGAACCTTGGACCTCCTATGTGGGAGGCACTTGAGCCACTTCCGCTCCCTGCTTGTTGCAGCATCTGCTGGTAGTGGCATCTGCTTGTTGCAGTGTCTACTGGTTTCAATGTCTACTGGTTGCAGCGTCTGCTCATCTTCTTTAGAAAGCACTGGGAAATGAACTTGGGATGTCTCATGGGGGAGGTGGGTACCCAGTTGCTTGACCCACATTGGCTCCCTGAGTTGGTTTTTTTGTTTTGCCTTTTTTTTTTTTTTTTTTTAGGAGGTACTAGGAACTGAACCCAGGACCTCCCATGTGGGAAACAGGTGCTCAACTGCTTGAGCCAAATCTGCTCTCTTGTGTACAAGTTTCTGTGTGGATATGTGTTTTCAGTTATTTTGGGTATTTATCCAAGAGCAGAACTGCTGGGTTATATGGTGACTGTAGGTTAATTTTTTGAAGAACTGCCAAGCTGTTTTCTAAAGTAGCTGCACATCCTGGTAGGTTTGAAATGGTATCTTATTAAGTGTTGGTGTGTTAGGCATCTTTCTTGTGCTTATTGTTGCTTTGTTATCTTCTTTGGTGCCTTTTAAAATATATATATATACTTTTTTAAAAAAGTACTTAGATTACGTAACTGTTACAATAAAAATATATGGGCTTTGGAGCCTTTTGATCTTTAAAAAAATAAAAATCTGAATGTATTAGTTCCCTAGATAAAACCTTCTAGTGGTTCCCTTATCCTGGAACATTCTTCTCTTCTGTTCTGCCTGGGCATCACTGATTTATTTAATTCTTTGGGCCTCAGCTTAGATGTAATTTCCTTCAGGAAACCTTGCCTGACCCACTGCCCATCACCCCATTACTGTCACTTAAACTGGGATTGTTTATTTGTACTTCCTTCTATATAGCCAGGTAGTAAATTTATTCACCAGTGATTGTGTAAGGCTGAATGACTGAAAAATTGGAATGAGTGTGGTTTTTTTTTTTACATTTAAAGTTTTATTTATTACTTTTTAATTTTGCCTTGAGGTTTTAAAAGATCTGAAGGTATTTCATGACTTTTGTGCATATTTTGCTTTCACTCTTGTTTTTACAGATGATGCTAGGATAGGATCATATAGAGAGCCATTTTGCTGTTCTGGGCATAGAGTGCCCCAGAGCTGCTGGTGGCTTAGGTCCTGTGAAACCTGTGCTTGCTTTTCACTTCTTCTGGTTGAGGGTGGATGTAGAAAATGAAGATGCAGCCTGCCCTGAGGGTGATTTTTGACCTGGCGGAGGCAGAGATAAGGGAAACTGAAGAACCACAGAACTGACAAGAAGCTTGGGTGTTTTGAGTGGAAACTGCCTCCTAGGACTGGTACAGCACAAATGATGACAGAGGTCTGTTTGACCTTGAGTTATCTTTTTGCATGGGAATAAATATTCGGTTATCTGGTGCCCTAGTTCTGCCTTTAGTTCTAGAACTATGGGCCAGACGTTCATTTTTAATGCTGTATGGAAAATCTGATCACGGGTTTAGATTTTTTTCCTTCTAAGTTTCCTTCTTTTTTTTTTTATTTTTATTTTAAAGATTTATTTATTTTTATTTATTTCTCTCCCCTTTCTCCCCCCCAGTTGTCTGCTCTCTGTGTCCATTCCCTGCCTGTTCTTCGGTGAATGCTTCTATCCTTATCAGTGGCACAGGGAACCTGTGTTTCCTTTTGTTGCGTCATCTTGTTGTGTCAGCTCTCCGTGTGTGCGGCTCCATTCTCAGTCATGCTGCACTTTCTTTCGCGCTGGGTGGCTCTCCTTATAGGGCGCACTCCTTGCGCATGGGGCTCCCCTACGCAGGGGATACCCCTGCATGGCAGGGCACTTCTTGCGTGCATCAGCACTGCGCGGGCCCCTCATGTGGTAGGTGGACACCCTACATTGGGCCAAGTCTGCTTCCCTTCCTTCTAAGAAAGGACCTCTTCTTTCTGAACTGTAAGTGGATCACACCATTGGCTTTCCGCGTTGTGCAAAACAATTAAAACAGATCTATTTATTTCTATGATTGTGACCTTACTGAGGTAAATATTACCATTCTCCATCAGGATATCTGGAAGTAGTCTTCTATTTTCATTTTTGTTCTCCAAATCTGCTGCAAATTGCTGACAGGAAATTTTAAAGACTCAAATGTTTCCTTTTCTCAACTTACTAGGTGCTGAATTCTTTGACTCTTATATGTCTAGATTCTTTTATAAGAGAAGTTGTGAGTTTACAGAACAGTCATGTATAGAATACAGGACTCCCATATACCACCTCACCACTAACACCTTGCATTGGTGTGCCATGTTTGTTATAATTAATAACACATTTTTATAATTGTACTATTAATTAAAGTCCATGGGTTCACTTAGGGTTCACTGTTTGTGTACTTTAGTTCATGGATTTAAAAACTTTTTTAAATTTTTTTTTAAGATTTTATTTATTTCTCTTCCCTTCCCCCTGATGTCTGCTCTGTGTCCATTTAAGTGTGTGTTCTTCTGCGTCCACTTGCATTCTGGGAAACTGTGTTGCTTTTTTTTTGTTGTTGTTGTTGCTGCATCATCTTGCTACATCAGCTCTCCGTGTGTGCAGTGCCACTTCTGGGTGGGCTGTGCTTTTTTTTGCGTGGGGTGGCTCTCCTTACAGGGCACACTCCTTGCATGTGGGGCACCCCCACACGGGGGATACCCCTGGGTGGCGTGGCACTCCTTGTGCTCAGGTAGCACTGTGCGTGGGCCAGCTCACCACATGGGTCAGGAGGCCCTGGGTATTGAACCCTGGACCCTCCATATGGCAGGTGGACACTCTTATCAGTTGAACCACAACTGCTTCCCTTAAAAAAATTTATTCTACCATATAATACAGTCTTAATACTTTCACTTTTAATCATATTCAGATACATTTTTTAGTGCTGCTTTCATACATATTTTTCTGTGCTGCTAATTGCATTCACAATGTTATGTTACCACCATCATTACAAATCCATGCCTAGATTTTTGCTGATTGTAGAGCTGTGATAAATGTTTTCATTTTTTCTTCCTTGCCCAAGGGTGTAGCTTTACTGTGGAGGGTAAATAATTTTCCATGACCCCCTGTTGTTCAGGCATTTTTAAACTCCTAGTCTTCATTTACTTGGCTTAGTTTCTCCCTAAGCCATGCCTCTAGGGCCTTGCTATAAGAGGGAAAGAAGAGTTAATCTATGAGAGAGACATCTGAATGTTTGGAAAACAGGTTTTGGGTAAATGAGGAGGGTGTTTTAAACAGAGTAGTCATCATGACTCATTTAGTGCATTTTCAGAATATAGCCCTTTTGAGGCTTTTTCATCCCAAAGTACCAAAACTGAGGCCTCATGTGGAGATGATTCCTGGCCTCAGTGCATGGTAGGATTGATGCTGCTTGGCATAGCTGACCAGTGCTACCTTTTTTCCAGTCTTCAAGTAAAATAAGCACTTTTCCTGGCTATTCTAGAAACCAAATAAAAAATTTTAAAGAGCTAGTTCCATGGGAATTACAGGTCCTCACAGATTTGTAGTATGTTTTTAAAAAAATTAAGTAAACGAGTATAAGCCATTTTGCTAAAAAGCTTGTTTTACACCCAGAAAGCTGATTTTGAATTTTTCATTCATTTATCAGATATTTGAATACAGTACCATATGTACTATATTCTTACCAGAATCTTTGGGAGACTTAGAGATGAATCAGATCTTGATCCTACTCCTAAGGAGCTTGTCCCCTAGCAGTGGCTATTCTTCTTGGTACATAAAGAATTGAAATCAGGAACTTGAACAGCTATTTGTGCACCAGTGCTCATAGCACTATTATTCACAATAGCCAAAAGGTGGAAGCAAAGCGAATGTCCTTTGATGGGTGAATGGATAAAATGTGATGTATACATACAAACAGTGGAATATTATAGCTAGCCACATAAAGGCTTGAAGTTCTGATGCATCCTACAGCAGGATGAATCTTGAAGACATCATGTTGAGTGAAAGAAGCCAGACTCAAAAAGACAAATATTGTATGATCTCATTTATATGTAATACCTACAATAAGTAAATTCATAGAGATAGAAAGTAGAATACAGGTTACCAGAGGAATAGGGAAGAGTGAGAGGAATGGAGAGCTGTTGCTTAATAGGTGCAGAATTTCTTTTTGAGGTGATGAAAAAGTTTGGAAAATGGATGTTGGCCATGATAGCCATGTGAATTAATTAATACCACTGAATTTTACACTGGAAAGTGGTTAAATGGGAAATTTTGAGTTGTTCATATGTGACTAGAATAAAGTTTAAAAAAAAAAGTATGAACACTAGCGTAGAAAGATTTGAATCCTTGTTCAGGCCTTCCTACTTGCCTGTCCCGTGACCTCTGGTCCTCCACACTGTGGCCCCTGCTAATCTCCACATCTTGAGAATTGTCTCACACTGGCATCATTTGCTCTCTAAATCGGGTTCTTAACCTTTTTGTTCCACTGACCCCTTTGCCAGTCAGGTGAAAACCATGGACCCCTTACTAAGTCCACACAGTACTGTGTATTATTCAATAAATACATCATACCCACACCAACATGTCCCCCAGGAATAGTGGTTTTTTGAATTTCAGTTCAATCTCATGGACCCCTTGTTAAAAACCCCTGCTCTAAATACAGCATAACAAAGCTTTTCTACTGATAAGGATCTTTTCATTCAACATTTTGTTCCCCATCTTATCCAAGGCTGACATTTCTGGTTTGTGGTGACGATATAAATGGTTATAGATGATATATAAATGATTGTCCAGCTGTTATAGGATTGGGTCTAAATGTTTGAGGGTATTTTAAGTTATTTCTCAGAGAATTGCTCCTTTTCCTTATTAGGGAAATGTGGCCTTGATTAAAAAAGAGTTACAGGAAAGCGGACTTGGCTCAATGGATAGGGCGTCCGCCTATCACGTGGGAGGTCCGCGGTTCATACCCAGGGCCTCCTGACCTGTGTGGAGCTGGCCCATGCGCAGTGCTGATGCACGCAGGGAGTGCTGTGCCATGCAGGGGTGTCCCCCGCATAGGGGAGCCCCATGCGCAAGGAGTGCGCCCTGTAAGGAGAGCCGCCCAGTGCGAAAGAAAGTCCAACCTGCCCAGGAGTGGCGCTGCACACACGGAGAGCTGATGCAGCAAGATGACGCAACAAAAAGAGACATATTCCTGGGCTGCTGACAAGAATAGAAGCCGACACAGAAGAACAGGCAGCGAATGGACACAGAGGGCAGACAACTGGGGGTTGGGGGGAATGGGAGAGAAAAAACAAAACTTAAAAAAAAAAAAAAGTTACACAATGTATAATTCGTAAACTGATCATAAGTAAGTATCTTATATATAGTAAGAGTATCATACATGTATTAGCAGGAAGATTGTGCCTCACATTTAAATTTTGTAGTGTTTTAAGTTCTGTATGACTGTCTTGCAGTTGAGCCTGGTGGAATTATATTGCATACAAGTAGCAGGCTAACCAGTTCTCCAAAAGGAATAATAAAGATTTTGCAGTCTCCATTCAATTTTTTAAACATTTATTTTTTATTTATTATCCCCCAGTTGTCTACTGTCTGTGTGACCATTCTCTCTGTGCTTTTCTGTGACCACTTCTATCCTTATCAGCGGCACCGGGAATCTCTGTTTCTTTTTTGTTGCATCATCTTGTTGTGTCAGCTCTCCATGTTTGCGATGCCATTCTTGGGCAGTCTGCGCTTTCTTTCGCTCTGGGTGGCTTTCCTTATGGGGTGCACTCCTTGCATGTGGGGCTCCCCTACGCGGGGGATACCCTTGCGTGGCACGGCACTCCTTGTGCGCATCAGCACTGCACATGGGCCAGCTCCACATGGGTCAAGGAGGCCTAGAGTTTGAACTGTGGACCTCCCATGTGGTAGGCAGATGCCCTATCCATGGGCCAAGTCCGCTTCCCTCCATTCTATTTTTGCTTTTGTTATCTTAGGAAAAATTTGCTTTGAAAATTTTCAACACTCTTGCAACTGCAAAATTCTTTCATTCCTCTTTTAGAAAACAATATGAGTTGTTAGAGTCTGTACAAACAAAGGCATAAGGTGCCTTGGCTTGTTTCATTTGTGAGCTTTTGGTCTTTCCATTGTAATTGTTGGATATATTCTTTTTTTTTTGAGGTACTAGGGCTCAGGATTGAACCCAGGAGCTCGTATGTGGGAAGGTAGTTCTCAACCACTGAGCCATATCAGCTCCCCCGAGATGTTTTTTTCGTTTGTTTACTTTTTGTTTTTTGTTTTTTAGGAGGCCCTGAGAACCCAACCTGGGACCTCCCATGAGGGAAGCAGGTGCTCAACTGCTTGAGCCACACCTGCTCCCCTATTCTTCATCTTTGCCATTTGAAGGGATGATGTTTCTTTCCATGTTACATCTGATGAATTCTAAAGTGAGAGCCTGCTTTAATAGTTTTCTAACATAACAGGATTCTGTATTTAAATTAATGTGTCAGAGGAAATAATTGACAGTAAAATACTAATTTTTCATTTTTCTGAAGGAAAAATATAACTTTTCTGTATCTTAATAGTTCTACTTCCTTTCTTTGATGATCTCTTCTACATTTCTTCCTAGACAGTACCTCAGATATTGAGGTGAGAGAATAAGCCCATATTGTGTCCATATAGGGAATTTGAATGTTCATCATCTTTATGATGGAGAAGCTGTCTTTGGTGAACAGGTAGAATGTTTGTTATTTTGGTTGAATTAATACTTTAGAATGAAAAAAAGGCTGAGAACAATTAAGTAAAATATATTAGAGATATATATTCTATCAGTTCTCTCTCTCTCTTTTTTTTTTAAAGGTCTATCTATCTATCTACCTATCTATCTACCTATCTCTCTCCCCTTCTCCCGCCCGCCCCAATTGTCTGCTCTGTGTCTATTTGCTGCGTGTTCTTTGTCTGCTTCTGTTGCTGTCAGCGGCACGGGAATCTGTGTTTCTTTTTGTTGCATCATCTTGTTGCATCAGCTCTCCGTGTGTGTGGCACCATTCCTGGGCAGGCTGCACTCTCTTTTGCGCTGGGCGGCTCTCCTTATGGGGTGTACTCCTTGCGTGTGGGGCTCCCCTACGTGGGGACAGCCCTGCGTGGCATGACACTCCTTGCGTGCATCAGCACTGCGCATGGGCCAGCTCCACATGGGTCAAGGAGGCCTGGGGTTTGAATCGCGGACCTCCCACGTGGTAGGCGGATGCCCTAACCACTGGGCCAAGTCTGCTTCCCTCTATCAGTTCTCTTAACCCACCTACAAAGTTTGATCAGCTGTGGGGAGAGTTGAAAAAAATAAGAATACATAAACCAGGAACAATGAAATGATACTGTTTTCCTTCTCATTGTCTTACATTTGGTCCTCTGGTAAGAGTATGGAGAAATCTATAAATTCGTGGTCTCTTTTGACTGAGCGTCACATTTAGTATTAGATTAATGATGTAGAAGAGAATTTGGTTTTGGAAAGCCCTATAATTCATTCACTTTGATGTAGGTAGAGGATGAGAGCTGCCAGTGGTATTTCTTCAGTGTTAACTTTGGAAAAAAATGATTATTTAGTGATGAAGAAATGGAGCAATAACTTGTTAACTAGGGTAAGTTTATTTGGGACAGGGGTTATTAGACATAAATTTTAACAGGAATAGGGAAATGTTTACTTAGTGACATTTGCCAGTTTTTGATACTTTTTTTGTTTTTGTGTACATTTTTTGTATTGAATGGTAAGTAGCTTCATTACTTTTCACCTTTATTAATGGCATTGGAAGCAGTGAAAAATAATAAGTGCCCTCCTAATGAGGGAATAATTTTCAAAGTTTTAAGCCTGCTAAAACTAAAGAGATTATTTTCAGTGCTATAATAATATAATAGCACATTTTCCTCCTATTATTAAAGTGATCCTGATCTTCAAAGAGAACTTTCAAAAAGATACACTAAATCAACAAAGCAGACTAATATTTTAGAAAGAATATTACCAGTAATAAAAAGGACAGAATTATGGTAGTTTGATGCATTAATTTTAACAAATTTTTTTTTTGTATAAGTTGTGTATCAAGATGAGAAATGTTAAACAGAAATATGGTTTTCATTTTGATTGTGTTGGATTTATAGGGATTACTGTCTTAAGAAACAGAATCAAGGTTTAGGTTTTTTTTGTTTAAGAGAGTATGGATGAAGTCAATTTTCTATGGCAGTAGAACAAAAATCTATTTACTGAATATGATTCAAAGCAATTTAATAAAAAATGTAGTAATATAAGTATAGCAGACTAGGCAGTAGTTATTTTAGTTATACATCGTCTGCTGCCTTCTTTTGATTAATAAATTGCCACAGATGATCTAATTCTGCTTCGTAAAGTAGTTGCTTATAAACGTTCTACTTGTTCTTTGTCCTATAGCTATTGTAAAATTGTTAATTTTGTTCTTTCATTTGCTTTCCCCTCCTTTACCTTGTTCCAGTGGTCTGCCAGAGATTTGGGGTTGTGCATTTTAGAAAGATTTATGTTATAAATCTTTTCTAAGGAAGTAGTCAATTTTTACTGATGTGTCTGCCTAGAAAATCTTCTTTACAACTCTGCAGGTTGTCAGTGAAATTGTCTGCTTTTTATTTTTACATTCCTATACCTACTCCACTTAACCACTTGGTGTATGTACCTTTCACTGTTGGCCTTACACAGCCTTTCCTTTTACCGAAGGCAGATTGCCTGAGGAGCCAACGAGGCTTAAGCTATATAGACTGTCCCTGAGACCCTTGGGAGGGCCTCTCACAATTTTAAGTAGTCTTTTTCCTTAGGAAGGGTCCTCCGCGTTGTAAAAACATCAGAACCTCAACCTTGCCCTTTATTAAATAGATAATATATATTGCTGTTAGAGGAGATGGAAAACAAAGGTAAATGTAGATTTTTAGCTTTGTGTTTTAAGTAAGAAGGGAATAGAATAGAATATTGAATGGGTTTGTGCTTGCAGTGTCAGATTTAATTTATCATGATAACCATCAGCAGTGCACCAGATGTTTTGACTGTATTTAGCTTCATATTAAATTAAGCCTAGCCAGTGACCTGCAAAGTCCATTAATACTGCTGCCAAAGGTAGCACTGATGACAGCTGCCTTTCATGTGTTACCACTGCTAACTGCTCTTTCCCTCCTGTCATATTTATTTTTTTAAAAAAAGATTTATTTAATTTATTTATTTCTCCCCACCCCCCTCGTTATTTGCATTTGCTGTGTCTATTTGTTGTGTGCTGGTCTTCTCTTTCTGGAAGGCACTGGGAACTGAACCCAGGACCTCCCATGTGGGAGATAGGTGCCTAATCACCTGAGCCCCCTCTGCTCCCTGCTTTGTTGTGTCTTTCATTGTGTTTCCTTGCTGTGGGTGTCTCTTGGTTGAGTCATCTCAGTGTGTCATCTTGTTGTATCAGCTTGCTGCACCAGCCTGTCACGCCAGCCCACTGTCTTGTTCGTCTTCTTCAGGAGGCACCGGGATCTGAACCTGGACCTCCCATGTGGTAGGTGGGAGTTTAGTTGCCTGAACCACATCTGCTTCCCCATATTTAGTCTTTGGAATTGCCAATGTAAAAGGTGAATCTTTGTATTGAGATGAAATTTGTCTTCTGAAAACCTGTGGTTCTGAATGAAAGAAGCTTGCATTTTTCTTTTCAGTCCGGTAGGTAGGCAGTTTTTATTTTTGGTTACTTATAAAGCAGTGGAAAGAATTCAAATAAATAAAATTAGTTAGAGATTTGTTTAGGCCTGACGCCTAGTGACAGGGTAGCTATTATATGAAAGTGGCAGTTTTTATATATGTGCAAAAACCAGAACCAAAACCAAAAAACCCAAATAACACACTTATGTACCCTTTAGAAGATAGTTCTATATCTGCTCCTAATCATGGGAAAACAATTAACTTATTGATATTGTCATATAAACACATTAAGATCTGAAAATCCTAGTATTTAGTTTTATTTACACATAGAAAGGCAAGTGTTAAAATCACTCAAAATCTTTATAAGGATTTAAATAAATACACTTTGACTTTTACTTGATTCCTACTTTATCAGCATAAACAGGGAATGCTTGGATTCTTTCCCCATGAATGAAGTTAAAACTGATCTGCAGTGTTCTCAGTGGGAGGATCATTAAGATGGCAGACCTTGCAGATCAAACAGTTTCTCCCCACACATGCTCTCTTTCCTAGAAAATCATTTTCATTTTTGAAATTAGACCTGTAAAGCATGTACTAACTCCAGAACAAATATCGTGAAAATTTTATCATAATGTTGCTTTTTAAAGTCCTAAATGTCTATTTAAAATGAAATTCTTTTGTATTAACCTCCTTTCATACGCTAGCTTACACTAGCCTGCAGAATTGCCTGATTTGACTTTCTAATGTAACTATAATGAATCTTCTGGGAAGCCAAATGATTGAACGCACGTCCTCTCCAACTCCATTGTAAAATATTCAGTCAGTACTGTCGATGTTGCTGATTAAAAATGAAAAAAACAACAACAACAAAATAAACTCCCCACAAAAGCGGTGGGGAATTGGAAGTGGGGAGAGAAAAATGAAAAAACAAAACAAAACAAAAAAAACCCAAACCAAACAAAAAACCTTCCTAAAATACATTAAGGCTTAAACCCAAACATATTCTCTTAGGGATTTCATCCTTTACTGACATCATGATGCGCAACGATACCTTGATTAAATATATTAAGGAACACCTTAATAAAAACATCAAGTTGGGTGGAGGTAAAGTTTGTGTTGTACAGCCAGAATTAGGGCATATGATTACATTAATTTAAAACACTTATTCCATAAAAACTCTTGGAAAAAAAAGTCCATTTGCACAAGCAGACAAATTACTGTGTATTTTATGCTTGAGTACCCAGCAGTGTTAAACATTTGCTCACTAATAAAAGCAGCACCTATGTAGGCCAGAGCCCAAATGTTTAATGACGTTCTGGCAAATGTGTGTCTGTTACAGACTTGGAGTCTTACAATAGCCAGAGAGTCAAGAGGAAAGCCCTCCATGGTATGTTGTAACTAGTTTATCCTATGTATTTATAACTGTACAGTGTATTGTATTTGGCTTATCTATGTGTAAGAAATTGAACACCAGAGTTTAATAATTAAGGATTTATTAGTTAAAACTTAATGTTGTAATAAGCCAGATGCTGCAGCATTGAAATAGTCATTTTCATTAGCAATTTTAAATGGAAGAGAATTGAATTTAAATTTGCAGTGTCTTGACTTTGATGTGTTAACATTTTAAGATATTTTTAAAATCCATCAAGTAAAAGGTAAGTTTCCCTTAATTTAATTGAGAGACAACAGCACTCATACTAAAATATCAGGATAGGTAGGTGCATTAAAACCCTCTGACTTTTTAAAATATTGCACTCTTTTGTTTGAAAAATGATAAAATAATCTTAAAATGCTTATGAAGAGAAATGATTGCAAAAATGTGTGGAATGTGAAGATTTATTTTTACTTTTAACTGTGAAAGATAGAAATCACTTAAATGGAAGAGGCAATGGTGAATGGGAATGAGGTAGTGTATTTTTATTGTTTCTTTTTGAATCTCAGGGAAACATTTTTAATAATAGCTTGAATGGTTTGGTGAAGCATGTGAAGGATACTCCCAGGAGAGGAAGATTATACTAGAGAGGGATCTCTCAATGAATCATTTACACTAACCTCTTGCTGAAGCACACTTGCATTTTTAATGAAGGATGATTGTATTTCATAAACAGACCTTTAAAAATTAAAATAATATTGATCCTTCCTCATTTAGGCCTATTAATATAACATGCTATACATCTCTTTCTAATAGCTCAGGACAGACTATTATTTTTAACATTACAAAACTTAATAATTTCCAACCAAAAATTTATTTATCTGTCTATCTATCTATCTATCTATCTATCTATCTATCTATCTATCTATCCATCCATCTATCCATCCAGCCAAAGGAGTCTATCTGTCTGTCTGTCTGTCTGTCTGTCTGTCTATCTATCTATCTATCTATCCATCCATCCATCCATCCATCCAACCAGCCAGCCAAAGGGGTGCTGATGCAAAATACCAGAAATTGGTTGGTTTTTATAAAGGGTATTTATTTGGGATAGGAGCTTATAGATACCAAGCCATGAAGCATAAGTTTCTTCCCTCACCAAAGTCCATTTTCACATGTTGGAGCAAAATGGCTGCCCACGTCTGCCAGGGTTCAGGCTTCCTGGGTTTCTCCCTTTCAGGGTGTTGCTTTTCTCTCCTCTCTGTGCTTACTTCCTGGGGATCCAGCTTAAGGCTTCGGCATTGAGCTCCAACATCAAAAACCCCTAACTCTGTCCTTCGTCATGCCTTTTATCTGTGAGTCCCCATCCACCAAAGGTGGGGACTCAATGCCTTAATGGAACAAGAGGTTTACATAATTACTTAATCAAGTAAACCAATGAATCCAATATAATCTAATATGCCCAGAGGAAAAGATCAGTTTACAAACATAATCCAATATATATTTTTTGAATTCATCCATATTTTATTAACAGTTCCCCCTCTGATATACTTGTCTGATGATCTTTTGTCTGAAGAACTATTACAGAAGAGTTTCTTCTCCTTGGGAATGGTGCTGACTTTAGGCATAATAAGGAAATAGACAAACTTTGGTTTGGGGATCCTCCCATCTTCTTTAATATGATTTTTCTACTTTCTCCACCAGCCCTAAGACCACAGCTCTTGCCTCATACCTGCCCTACCCCTCAGGTGCTCTGTGTAGCACTTTACCTACCTCTGCTTCCAGAGGTTGAAGACTTTGGTACTCAGTGTGCCTGCTCTCAGCCATCTGATGAACTATTTCACATTAAGGTATTTTACCCATAACTCTTCCAGAATTGTTTGCATTTAAAAGAAAGCACAGATCCTTTTGTGGTTCATAAATGTGATGAATGGGTGTTCACATGCTTGTGTGAGGTGTGCCTTCCTTCATTCTTTTTTACAATGTTGGCACATTACCTGTCTGACGTGAAGGAAAAAAAAAAAGAAAGCACAGGGAAGCAGATGTGGCTCAGTCGATTGAGCTCCTGCCTACCATGTGGGAGGTCCCGGGTTCAGTTTCTGGTGATGCCTGGAGAAGATGAGCAAGACAGCAAGCTGGTGCAATGGGCAGGGCTGTGAACTGATGCAACAAGATGATACAACAAAGGGACACAAAGAGAAAAGAAAATGAGAGACAACAAACCAGGGAACTGAGGTGGCTTAAGCGATTGAGTGCCTGTTTCCCACATGGAAGGTTTGATTCCTGATGCCTCCTAAAGAGAAGATGAGCAGACACAGAGAGCACACAACAAATGAACCCAGAGAGTAGACAGCGACTGCAAACAACCAAGGGTGGGGGTGGGGAGGTAAATAAATAAAATAAATCTTTAAAAAAAAGCACATATAAATAATAGTAGGTAGCCTTTTTTGTATGCCACCTAT
This sequence comes from Dasypus novemcinctus, assembly GCF_030445035.2. Lineage (NCBI taxonomy): Eukaryota > Metazoa > Chordata > Mammalia > Cingulata > Dasypodidae > Dasypus > Dasypus novemcinctus. Next base: position 124,708,896 of record NC_080681.1, read on the forward strand.
GTAATAAATGTGCCAGGCACTGCCCCAAGCTTCTTTACATTATGTAAAGGAAATTTATCTTTGCAATAACACCTATGAGGGAGATACTATTATTTCTCCATTTTATAGATGAGAAAATCAAAGCAGAAAGAGTAATTAAAACAGTGCTTACAGCTAGAGCAGGGATTCAGACCCTGGCAGTTAGGATCCAGAGCCCAAGCGCTACTCTGAATCACTACCTCTTTATTGATGTATTGATTTCCAGTTGGTAGGGTACCATGTAGTCCAGGTGAAATACCTGGTGGTGGTGGTGTCGCAGTTGGGAAGACAGGTGCAGAGATTTTTGCCTTCTTTACCCACTCTTCATCTTCAGGCTGGCCTGCTTTTCCTAATTCCTTTTCTGCATGTTCTTCTAAATGTGTGGTTAAAAGTACTGGTTCTAAGGACAGATTGAAGTGGGTTTAAATCCTGACTTTGTAATTTTGAGCAAGGTACTTAGTTTCTCCAATCCACAGTTTCCCTATCTCTGAATTGGGAATAACACTAGTGCCAAGTCTTTAATACCTACATAGTGAAGAGCAAACTAGGTAATAGATGCAAAATGCTTGTGACATTTCTTAGCACATGATACGCACTTACCCTGTAGCTCTACTGGCAGGGTGGACAGAGGTAGGGTTGGTAGGTGTTTGTGAACAGGGATGGCTTGGATATGTGTTTTCCAGAGTTAATGAGATATTGTCCTGATGGGCAACAGAAAAACACCTGTTTTAGGAAGAGTGTTCAGATATTTAAGCACTTTGGAACAGCTTGTATTAGAGACAGTCAAGGATGAGAATTGGTTTTGAGATGAAATGTTCAATATTATAGTAGTTTGAAGCTGTGAAAGACAGACTGTGACTGAAAATTACATTAACCTGAAGGTTTTCCATTGTTGATAGAGATTAATTTCAAAGGGAATAAAAAGGCAGATGGATTTTGAATCTAGACATCTATCTATGTATATATATACTTAAAATCACAACAAGGGAAGCTTCAGATTATGAAAGAAAAAGGATTTTTATGTGGTGATAGCACCAGGTTTTCTAGTTTTGAGTTAAATATTTGAAGTCTTTGCCAGAAATCTTAAAATAGAAATATTACATAGAAGTGAGAAAGCACCTTTTTAGTGAAAATAATTTTGTAAACTAGTTCTTGATCCTTACTACTAGGTTCTTAAATATTAATTTTTCTAATTAATTATAAAAAGCTAAAACTGCATGTGAAATATGAATGTGAGTAAAACTGCATATGTAAGACTGTTTTTCTTTGAAATTGAAAATGTATGTTAATGTATGTTAATATCAGACCCAGAAAACCCCACAACATTATGCTAAGTGAAAGAAACGAGACACAAAGTACTACATATTGTATGATTCCATTTATATAAAATGTAAATATAAATCATGCTATAAAGATGAAGTTAGATTAGTGATTATGTAGGGCTGGGGAAGGATTGTTAAAGAGTGTGGAGTTTTTCTTTTTGGAGTAATGAAATTGTTCTAAAATTTTTTTGTGGTGATGAATGCACAATATTGTGATTATAACTAAAAGCCACTGGTTATACACTTTGGATCGATTGTATGGTTTATGCATGTATCTCAATAAAACTGTTTTATAAGTAAATAATTGTGCAAGAACGGCCAGAAATAGCAGCTTTGTACAGCAGGGGAAGCACAGAATGCGCAGGTGGTAAAGAATTTTCTTGTTTGCTTATTATTATTATTATTGAAATAATGAAAATGGTCTCATGATGATTGAGGTGAAGAATGCACAACTATGGTGATTATACCAAATACCATTGATTGTATACTTTGGATGAATTGTACGCTTTATTAATAAAATTTACTTGTTAAAAACATTTCTGTAAGGAAGCAAGATTCAAGTTCTTACGCTATTTTAAAATCAGAGCTAATATTTGTGATACCATTTTATTTCATTTAATAATATATGTACCATTAAGAAAACCTCACAATTTGAGACCTTAAAATCCTAATTGTTCATAATTCTCAAACATTTATTAAGATTCTTTTTTGATAGTGGATATCTTTGATATTTTCCCTGTTAATGTAACTATTGATTTTAAAAGTGTGCAATATCTATAGCTTTTGTCCTTCACAAACCTTGACAAACTACAGAAAAAAACGTGTAAGAGGAGTTATCTAAAAAAGACAAACTGATTGTATCTCTTATAATCCCATTTGCAGGTCCTACTCCCATTTTAAGTGTTAAGTATTTCCTTTAACTCTTGCTTTCTGCTTTTCCCTATCTTTTTTTAAAAAAACAGATTATTTATTTATTTATTTATTTCCCCTTCCCTCCTCCCTTCCCCACCCTGCTGTTTTTGCTGTCTGTGTCCATTTGTTGTGTGATCTTCTGTATCTATTTCTCCTTTTGTCTTCTCATTTTTCCTCCTCTGTGATTCACTGGGATTGGATCCTGGGGACCTCTGATATGGAGAGAGGTTCCCTGTCAGCTGTGCCACCTCCGTTCCTGGTTTCTGCTGCACTTCACCTTGACTCTCCCTTCATCTCTCTTTTGTTGCATCATCATCTTCCTGTGTGACTTACTTGTGTGGGCACTGGCTCACCACACAGGCACTTGCTTGCCTCACGGGCACTGGCACAGGCCCTTGATTAGCTGTTCGGGCACTTGGCTCACCATGAAGGCATGGTTTCTCTTCTTCACCAGGAGGCCCCAGGGATCAAACCCAGGTCCTCCCATATGATAGGGGGAAGCCTTGTCACTTGAAGCACATCCGCTTCCCTTCCTCCTATCTTAATGTCTATTCTTCCCATGTTTAGAAACATCTTTTTTAACATATCCAGAGCCAAAGATTTTAATATAGCATTTGCTTTCATTATATTATGACTGTACTAGGGAATGTAAATATATGTATAAACATATTAATCAGAAGCATTTAAATTCCTTTTTGAAAAATACTGATTAAATTGTTACCCACTTTCTCAGGAAATATATCCTTAGTGTGAGAAAACCATACTGGTAATTGACACGACATTTTCTTAGTATTTCTTTCTGTCTACAATGTGCAGCTTTTGGCAGTTACAGAAGGAGACTACGGAATCTAGTTCTCCTGGGGCATTCCCTGGGGTGACTGACTTTGATGGCTCTTGGTTGCTGCAGTGATATGCATCCAGTGCTAGAGCAAGCTGCTGCATGAAGCCTGAACGCTTCTGTACCTGTCACTATATATCCTGAGCTTGAAACAGTTCTCTACTCTTTTTCTTGTCAGTTTATTAAAAGGAATACTTGCTACATTTACTGTCCATTTGGTTATCTACATAGCTTTAGCTGTCATGGTAGAAGAAAACAGTATCCTAAGAGTCTGTTTATAACAGTAGTATTTGTTTGTAGCAACTTACGGCATTTGATAGAAAGAATGTGATTTGAAGCAGTTGGTCCCAATTCTATTTTTAAAGGCAGTATTGATATGTTAAAAAAAATATGCAGTATTTAATATGGGCTAGTCAGTGGCAAAAGTGTGATTGTGTTTGTGGCTACAATTAAAAGTACGGCAAAAAAGAAAAAAAAAACAAAAACAAAAACAAAGGGAAAGAACACAGAATGACACAAATAAGAAGCAGAGCCCAACAGGATGTGATGACTATTTTTAGGTGACTGCTGCAACCCTAATCAGTGAGTGTTTTTCCTATTATGATACCTGATAGAAAATTTTATTTTTGTTTATTTATCTTTTTAATCCTTGGCTTTTGGGAGGGAGGGAGAATCTTATTTTGGGAGTGGCTATTTTAGGGCAAGAAATTAGGTAATGTTTTAGAGCTTAGTTGGAATATTTAACTAGTAGTTCTGAAAAGGACAAGTTGGTTAGCAGGTAAACCTTAAAATGAAAAACAAAAATAGAAAAACAATCTATTTTGTTAGTATTCTGGAAAAAAGTCACCACTGTACCTTTCCTGACAGAAACTCTTAGGCATTGATAGGTAAACAGGTACAGAAAAGTTACTGAGGATTAAACAAACTGGTAATGTGCGTCATAATGAACTGCGTTAGTTAAATTCTTTGCATAAGTTAACAGTTATATGAAAGGATGCTGCAAACTGATGTAATTTACAATTATTACATTCTTTTTGGAGATATCAGTAACTTTAAGTAGAGGAAAGAGAAGACTGGTGACAGGCTGAGAGAAGAGAGGATTGGAAAGTCGTATTTATAATAGTAGTACTTCAACAACAGTTATTGCTATGCTGCTGCTGCTGCTAAGAAGAACTAACATCTCTGGAGTCCTGGATATGTCCTAGGTACTGTGTTAGGTGCTTTACATGAATTATCTCATTGAATCTTCCCTACAACCAGATTATTTCACTATGTTACAGTAAGCCTACTGAGTTACAGAGAAGAGAAATAACTTACTGGTAAAAGATGTAACCAAGATCTGAATCTAGGCTGTTTGATTCTAGAGTCCAAGCTCTTAACCATGACCTGAGTGAGCAAGAGGCCTTTAAAAGAGTCTGGACTCTTCTCAGTGAAAGAATGCCTACTGCTTCTTGTATGACTTTGGGTTTCTGATACTCACTAGCTGTCATATGCTGCTTCTACTGTAGTACCTTAGTCTTTTTTTTTTTTTTTTTTTAAGACTTATTTTTCTCCCCTTCCCCCCCGTTGTCTGCTCTGTGTCTGTTCGCTGTGTGTTCTTCTGTATCCACTTGTATTATCAGGCGGCACTGGGAATCTGCATCTCTTTTTTGTTGCATCATCTTGCTGTGTCAGCTCTTCGTGTGTGCAGCGCCATTCTTGCGCTTTTTTTCACTTGGGGCGGCTCTCCTTTAGGGGCGCATACCTTGCATGTGGGGCACCCCTATGTGGGGTCACCCCTGTGCATCATGGTACTCCTTGCACACGGCAGCACTGCGAGTGGGCCAGGTCACCACACGTGAGTCAGGTGGCCTGGGGATTGAACCTTGGACCCTCCATATGGTAGGCGGATGCTCTATCAGTTGAGCCACTTCCGCTTCCCTGTAGTACCTTAGTCTTAGTCCTCATCTTTTCCTACCTAGACTATTGCAGCATGCATTCATTCAGCATTTTTTTTTTTTAGACTATCACTCTGTGACAGGTACAGTTCTAAGAATAATAGCTCCCTAATACCTCTCTAGTCTTCCGTTTTTTGTTCTTCTGTAATCCTTACTCCATTCAGAAGAGTGATCTTTCAGAAACATAGATCACCCCATTCCTCTAATTCAAACCCTTCAGGACTTCCTTCTCCTGCTAGAAATAAATTCTAGATTTTTAAAAAAAGATTTATTTATTTATTTAATTCCCCCCCTCCCCCGGTTGTCTGTTCTCTGTGTCTATTTGCTGCGTCTTGTTTCTTTGTCCGCTTTTTGTCCGCTTCTGTTGTCATCAGCGGCACGGGAATGCTGCGTCTTGTTTCTTTGTCTGTTTCTGTTGTCATCAGCGGCACAGGAAGTGTGGGTGGCGCCATTCCTGGGCAGGCTGCACTTTCTTTCGCGCTGGGTGGCTCTCCTTATGGGTGCATTCCTTGCGCGTGGGGCTCCCCTACGCGGGGGACACCCCTTCGTGGCACGGCACTCCTTGCGCGCATCAGCACTGAGCATGGGCCAGCTCCACACGGGTCAAGGAGGCCCAGGGTTTGAACCGCGGACCTCCCATGTGGTAGACGGATGCCCTAACCACTGGGCCAAGTCCGTTTCCCCTAGATTTCTTTGTATGATCTTGTTTCAGGATGGTTTGGCCCTTCTCAGTCTCTCCTGTAACCTCTGACCACTCTGCACCTTCCTGTTAGCTTCAGCCACATTGAGGAATGGACAAACTAACTCTCACCCTGGGAGGATTGCATTTATTATAGCCCCCTGTATAGTATGCTCTTTCGTTAGGTTTTTGCTTCACTCACTACATCTTATAATTTAGGTCTCACTTCCATATTATTCCTCAGGCTTTCCCCTGACCACCATTGTAAAGAAGCCCATCACTTCACATCACTTTATCCTATTTTATTTCATTTGTCTTCTGAAATTAATGAATTATGTTGTTTATTTACTGTGTATTGCCTGTACTCCCATCCCCCTGGTTATATGCTCTATAAAAACATTTTTTACCATTGAATTCCCAGTATGAGAAATAGTTCTGGAACATAGTAAGTTGTCAAGAAACATTTTTAAAGTGAGTGAATATGCTCACCATAATCTTTTCTCCCTCTTTTAGAGTCAGCCATGGTGGTGGTTTGCAACTTTTTGTACCCCAGAAAACCATGTTCTCAAAGCTAATCCATTCCTTTAGGTATAAACCTATTGTAAACAGCATCTTTTGATGAGGTTACTTCAGTTAAGGCATGGCCCAGGGTAGGTTTTAATCCTCTTACTGGAGTCCTTTATAAAAGGGATGAATACAGAGAGAGAATGCCACAGAAGCAAGGAACTGAAAGCAGCAAAAGCTGGAAGACAGAGACCAGCAGACATTGGCATGTGCTTTGCCATGTGACAGAGGAGTCTGGGATCTCTAGCAGCCGGTCTTAGGAAGAAAGCATCAACCTGATGATACCTTGATTTGGACATTCTCACAGCCTCCTCTGTAAGCTAATAAATTTCCATTGTTAAAAGCCAACCCAATTTATGGTATCTTCTTTCAGCTACCTAGCAAACTAAAACAGCCGCTATAGCGACATGGTTAGTAATGGGTGTTAGGAGATCTCGATCTGAATTCAGACTGCCTGGGTTTTTAATCCTGGCATTGTGTGCTAACTGTGTGGCCTTAGACATGCTACTTCTCCAACTTTCAAATTCCTTATCCAAAAAAATTAGATAACCTTCATGGGGTTGTTGTGATGATCAAAGGAGTAGACGACTAAATACATGCAAAGCAAGTTAAAACAGTATGTGGCAAACAGCTTACTAAATCTTGATAAATGTTAGCCATTATTATTTTTATTTTTATCACTGTCTTCCATGTCTATAATGTGCTAGATTTAGAAACTTATTTGTTTAACATTTCTCACTGGGTGAATTAGGAATACAGGCTTGAATCTTAGGTCTCCCACGTCCCAGCAGAATAACCTTGGCAAACGAATTTATTTTTCTGAGCTCAGGTTCATTACTTGTAAAATGGTGGAGGTAAATGATGTTGTTTCTCTCATAGAATTGTCTTGAGGTTTAAATGAGATTATATGTAGTATCTTGTTAGTTACATAGTCATATACAAAGTGATTAGTAAATTTACTTTGTTTCTTATTATCTTTAGTAACAACCAGGAAGGAAATAATAATATTAATGAAACAATCACGTTAGGGAGTAATGGAAGAGTAGACTTGGGTTGGGTGAAGTGAGTATGCGATATCCAGTTGGAGAATTCCCAGGAGGCTGTTTGCATGTGGCTCTTGAGCTTAGAAAGAGTTCTGGACTTGATTATTACATCTGGCAAAGAGGGACTAATTAAATAAGAATGTCTGGGAGGTGGATGTGGCTCAAGTGATTGGGTTTCTCTCTTCTGCATGGGTGGTCCTGGGTTCAGTTCCTGGTGCCTTCTGGAAAAGATGAGCTGGTGTAATGGGCAGGTGCGGTGAGCTAATGCAGCAAGGTGATGCAACAAAGAGACACAAAGAGGAAAAACAGTGCAAGACAACAAACTAGGGAGCTGAGGTGGCTCAAGCAATTGAGCACTTTTCTCCCACATGGGAGGTCCCAGGGTTGGTTCCTGGTGCCTCCTAAAGAGAAGACATAGAAAGCACACAGCAAATGAACACAGAGAGCAAATGCGACTGCAAACAGTGAGGTGAGTGGGTGGGGGGATAAATAAATAAAATCTTTAAAAAAAAACACAATGTCTTACAGTAGATAATAAATAAAGTATGAATATCTAATGTGCTGATTTATCTGTCTTGTCAAAGTTGTAATTGGTAGCAACAACAAAAAACAGAACCCAAAAAAAGGGATATTTAAAAAAAAGGGATATAACACAAGAGAAGGGTTTGTAGGACCTATCTGTATTGTTAAATTTTTCTCTATACCTAAAACTACTCTAAAAATTATTAATTAAAAAGAAATGAGCAGTGAGCTGATGTGGCTCAGTGGTTGAGTGTTGGCTTTCCACATGTGAGGTCCTGGGTTCAATCCCTGGCCCTGGTATCTCAAAAGGAAAAAAAAAGGGGGGCGGGGAAGCAGATGTAGCTCAAGTGGCTAAGCACCTGCTTCCCATGAATAAGATCCTGGTTCAATCCCCAGTATCTCCTAAAAACAAATGAAAAAAAAAAAAACAACTCTCATTGGGGAGCGGATGTGTAGCTCAGTGGTTGAGTACCTGCTTCCCATTTACGGGGTCCTGGGTTCAATCTCTGATACCTCCTTTTTTAAAAAAAGTGAGGCATGTCGAAAGATAGAAAAGAATGGGAATATGCATTAGATAGTAGAAGCAAGTATGCCAAGACATGGAGGTTGGAGCCTGGAAAAGAGGGTTAAGTCCCTTTCAAGAAGGTTGAGGTTGGGTATTTGAGTGCTATGTTGAGACTACTTTAACATATTTTTTTTAATGGACATTGGAATCCACTAGAAGTTTCTAAGATGGTGTGAAAGTTTGAAATTATTAATTCCAAAAAGAGAGATTAGATTGATTGTAAACTGATCTGTTCCTCTGGGCATGATCCCCTTTGATTGTATTAGATTCAGCTGAGATGTCTTTGGTTAAATTATCTTAAGACTAGGGTTTGATTCGACCACATCAGTAGGGTGTAATTCAGTTTAAGTTCTCATGCCTTTGGTTGGCTATATAAACATACACTTACTCAAGAATTCACACAGAAGAGAGAACTTTGTCAGTTAAAGTTTTCCATTCTAGAGTTTGGGCATTTTTCTCAAATATGCTGCAACTCATTTATTTTGTTTCACAACTAGATATTTAATGTCTTTTAGCATGGGGACCATTTGTATGTTTTATTTCTTTTGTCTTTTACCAGAAAACTCAGAATAGACCAGTGCACATTGTGGCTTACTGAATATATTCTAACTCAGCAATATCTTTGTTTTCTTATTTATTTATTTATTTTTTGCCTCACTAAAATCTGAAGATGAATTGATTTCTTCCAGACCAAATAAATATTGTGAGCTATTTAGATCAGTTCTGTATTTCCTATTCTGTTTTAATGACCAAATGTCACACCTGATTGCATAATTTTCTTCATCAGAGTTACATGATTCAGAATTTACCCATCAGTTATATTGCTGTGTCAGAATTCTTAATGAGAGTGTCTAAGACTGCAATTACCATGTCTTACTATCGTAGTTGTGATGAGTTATAGTATCAGAAGGATATTGAAGAAAAAATTCTTTTACATGTAAGACCAAATTCTATCTGTAGTTTGTCTGAACCTCAAAGTTTGGAAGATGTGCTATAAAATCCCTAATTACTCATATATGGAATTTAAATAATTTACATTTTCCATAGCAGAATTTTCTCTCATGTTGTAATAGGACATAGAATTTTTGCTTTTTGCTGAAATGTACTTGAGCAGTTTCTTAGGGCCAGCCTTAGTGATCTTCGAGTGCAGCTTTGAGTAGCACTTTAATTTTGTAAAGCCTTTTAGGTTTTGAGTTGAATTTAAATAGATATCACCTCTCAGATATAGGTCCTCTCCCACTTGGAAAGATTTTCATTTCATAGCTTCCATTTTAAGATCAATTTCTGGGATTATTTTCATTCATTCAGCCAATATTTATTGAGTACCTACTGTGTTCTGCAAAAGACAAACCATCCCTTTGTTCATGGGAGCTTATATTCTAGTGGGAGGAAACAGAAAATAAAAAAGTAAAGATGTGTTGATAGTGTTAAGTGCTTTGGATTGAAATACAGCAGAAACAGGATGGAAGTTTCAGGATCTAGCTGAGGGCATGGGAATGATGGGTCTGCAATTTTAAAGAGTATATAGGGAAGTAGGCATTTGAGCATAGTGAGGGAGTCGTGGAGATTTCTGAGTAAAGATTATTCTTAGCAGAGAGCGTAATCCTGAGGCCTATTTTGAGTTTCGTTTTATGCTTGGCTTCCCTTGATTAGACTGTGGGTGTGTGTATGAAGAAATTTATGGAAAATGAAATATACAACAGATGGAATAAAAGTTAAAGGATTTCTGAGGAAAAAGCCACACGAACATATTAGGTACTTGAATTCTTTCCTTGACTTTAGTATTAAAAATATTGCCTAAGGTCATGTATTTTACCAGAAGGAAAACTAAAAATTGTAACATTGGGACTGTGTAAGATAGTAAAACCTCATGTAAAGCACAAATATGGGTGATATTTCTTATATAAGACTATGTTTTGTAAAATATAAAAACAAATATGCTAGAGAGAAGGAAATGTAATAGCAGGGGAAGCATAGAAACATTGAGAGGTGTGAATTTTGTTTTGTGTTTATTATTGTAATAATTAAAGTGCTCTAAGAATGATTGAAGTGATGAAGGTACAAATAATATGATTACACTGAATAACATGATTATACACTTGGGGTGGATTTATGCTTTATTAATATGTATCAATAAAATTGATTTGTTAAAAATATTGTGTGTGGAATGTGTGCATGCATATCCCTGGGCTTGTGTATATGAATGTTTTACCCTGGCAGGCTTAGTACTTACATTGCGGAATATTCTTATAGAGGAAGTTGTAATTAATAATTTCAGTTCAGTGGTCAACCTGTGTTTATTATGCTTCTGTTGTTAGTTCAGTGCTCTGCTGGGTGTTGGGGAGGAGAGAAGATGTAAGACATTATGATCTGATCAGACTGGCCAGATTATTGTCTATACAAGATACAGTAAATTAAACCAGCATAGTTGAATGGGAGCAGTTACTGGATTGGTAATTCGAAGATGTATACATTTTGATTCTAGTTCTATTTTGTGATGATCTTGAGAGGCACCTAGCAATGTTGGTTAAGAGCATGCCCACTGTTGCTCATCTTCCAGGGCTCTTATTCAGGCTTCACCACTTATTAATTCTGCAACCTTGAGTTTTATTCCAAAGTTAGTATTCTTTTTTCTCTCCTCTACCCTCTTACCCAAAAAACTTAGCTTACTATTTAATGTCTCACACCTTTTGACCTTGAGAGCCTAGAAAATAAAAGCCTAGGATTATTTTATGAAATTATTTGAAGGAGAGTATGGTTTGCCAAATGGGGCCTTGAACCTTTTGGAAGGAAACTCTATGATGCTATTTGTCATGAGTCTTCTACCCTCCCCCCCCTTTAAAAAAATACATGAGTGATATACTTGTCAGTAAAGATTATTTAAATGTCTGGTTTAAAAACCACCAGGATATTCATGTTCTAATAATAATGAACTGATTAGAAGCCTCTTTATGCACTAAAATGATTTCTGTGAATGTCTCAGCGTTGTGATGTCCATAGGCTTGGGTACTGTCAGTCTGGTATTACTATTGACCTGCTTTTAATAGAGGCGATAAAGTATTTCTGGTCCAGTGTGAAAATATTAACAATTTCATTATTTGATATTGCATACAAAAAAAGCATATGTATGTATTATATGTTTTCTTTAGAGGACTGGTGGTTTATTTTCAGTTATGCAAGGAACTCATTGAAGGCTGCCATACTTTTTAAAAGAAGGTACCAGGGATTGAATCTGGGATATCATGCATGCAAAGCAGGTGCCCAGCCACTGGGCTGCACCTGCTCCTGCCATACTTTATTTTTTTTTAAGATTTATTTTATTTATTTATTTTTCCCCACCCCCTTGTTGTTTTCACTTGCTTTGTCTGTTTGTTTTCTTCCTTTGGGGGCATCGGGAGCTGAACACGGGACTTCTGATGTGGGACAGAGGTGCCTAATTGCTTGGGTCATCTCTGCTCCCTGCTTTGCTGTGTCTCTCACTAGGTTTTTCCTTCCTGTGTCTCTTGTTGCATCATCTTATGTCAGCTTGCCGTGCCTGCCTGTTGCATCAGCTCTCTGTTTTCTTTAGGAGGCATCAGGAACCTCTGCTCCCTGCTTTATTGTATCTCTCTCTGTTTTTTGTTCTTGTATCTCTTGTTGTGTCAGCTTGCCACTCCTGCCCATCAGGCAAGCTCACTGTCTTCCCAGTGCCCAGGAGGCACTGGGATCTGAACCAATGACCTCCCATGTGGTAGGTGGGAGTCCGGTCACCTGAGCCATATCTACCTACTCTGCCATACTTTTAAAAAATATATTTTTTGAAAAAGTTGTCTGAATAAATTTGCACACATTTAAGTTGTATAATACATTCATCAGCAATTTAGGTCTTTTTAAAAAAATATTTTTAAAAAATTAAAGTTAATAGATCACAAGGAATGTTACATTAAAAAACATAAAAAACAAGAAACATAAGAGGTTCCCATGTAACCCACTTTCCACCCCCCACCACATCATTTTTGTAAATTGTATTTTTTTGAAGATACATACATCACCCAAAAAAAGTTACACTAAAAAATATGAGGTTCCTGTATACCCCCAGCAAGTTAGGTCTTAAGAGGATTAAAGAATTAATTCAAAATTATTGAATTGCTGAAAATAATATCAGACCATTGTATGTAACCTAAGAAGATTTACACCTCTACAGACTGTAAGAAAAATAATTAATTATTAAAGGCTATTGCCTATATATATATACTTCCTTTAGTGCTTTGCCTTAAGTGAAAACCAGGTTCCAGAAGTCCTGAATATATATTTCCATTGGCTGTTGAGTAGGTAGGATCTTGCTGCTCAGTTTTGTAGGCTTGGTTAAAGATTCCTCCAAAGTGGCAGAGTAACTTTACATACCAATTCACATATCCAGCTTTTGCTCCGTATAGCCCTGAGCAAATTAGTAAGAAGGAGGTTCTGCATTGGCTTTTATGTGTAAGAAAGGACCTCATTTTTATTTCAGATGCGTTCAAAGTACTTGAGAAAATTGTTTGCATTGCATGACGATTCTAGAACTGTGGTTGGGTAAACAAGTTACTGAAAATGAATATGATGTATTGATTTTTCTACTGTGGAAGGTATGGTGTGCTCTGGAGTGTTCTGTTGCAATGTTTGATTTTCATTAGGTGGGTGTAAACAAACGGAATCCTTTGATAGACATACTACATTAGAATGGCACTGTTCACCTTGAAAACGGACTTTTTTGCTTATCTTAGTATAATATAATACTATACATTTATATTATCAACTGGCTGAATTAGTTTTTTTCTCTGAGGAATAGATTTTTTATTTGTCTTAGTTGTTAATCATGGAACAAAGGCATTTTCTCCTCATCCTTAGAATGATGTATGGGTAATGTATTTATTGCATGTATACTGTCAGGTATAATGTCAAAGCCGTAATCTTTTCCTTTTAAGCTGTTAACTTCATTTTTTTTCCCTCTTCATTCAGTATTCATTTGCTGAATTGATATTGATTGCTTACTTTTTTCCAGATACATTGTTAAGTCTTTGAAATTCAGTGATGAAGCTCTTTTTCTTGTCTTCGTAGAGGTAAAACTATGGAGATGAGAGAGGTATCAGGAAATTACAGTAATGTGTGATGTGTTCTAAATGTGGAAGAAGAGGGTTCTTTTGGGAGCACATAATGGGGTATCTGACTTGGAGCTAGAGACCTCTAAGGTGAGAACTGAAGAATGATGAAGAGTCAACTTCAAAGTGAATATGGAAATGTGGGAAGGTAGGGAGGGTGTTCTGGGCACAGGAAACGTGTGTGCAGTGGCCTAGAGGCAAAACAGAACAACAAAAAAGCAAGCAAGCCAGCAAGCAAGCAAACAAATAGCACATGGTAAAGAACATGGAAGTTCGAAATGTCTGGATTATAGATTTTGAAGAGGGAAGTTGCAAGGAACTTTCAAAGCCATTAAGAATTTTTGGGGAAGCAGATGAGGCTCAAGCATTTGGGACCTGGTCTACCATATAGGAAGTCCAGGGTTTGATTCCCAGGACCTCCTGGTGAAGGTTAGCCGGCGTGCACAGCTAGCTGGACCGAGCAGAGTGCTGGCCCACACAGAGTGCTGGCCTGTGCAGGTGTGTTGGCCTGCCCGTAGAGCTGGCACAGCAAGATGACACAAGAAAAAGAGACATAGAAGAGAGACAGTGAGAGATACGGCAGACCAGGGAGCTGAGGTGGCACAAGAGAATGAATGCCTCTCTCCCACTCCATTCGGTCCTAGCATTGGTTCCTGGTGCCACCTAAAGAGAAGACAAACAGATACAGAAGAACACACAGTGAATGGACACAGAGTGCAGACAGTGAGCGGAAAAAAACAAGGTGGGGGGAAGAAATAAATAAATCGGAAAAAAAAAGGATTTTGAATTCTATCCTATGGACACTTAAGAAATCCCTGAAGAGTTTTTTTTTGTTTTGTTCTTTTGTTTTTTGTTTTCAATGTTTTAGGGGGTTGGGGGGGATTGAACCCTGGAACCTTGGAGTTTCTCATTCACCATCTTGCTGGCATCCTGTTTTTAAAAGACATTGTTTTTTTTTTTTTTTTTTTATTTGTAGCATAAAGATGTTTATTTTTTTTTTATTTTTATTTTTTACTTCTTTTTTTTTTTATTTGTAGCATAAAGATGTTTATTTTTTTTTATTTTTATTTTTTACTTCTTTTTTTTTTTATTGACTTTGTAATAATATTACATTAAAAATATATATGTGAGGTCCCATTCAACCCCACCCCCCCACCCCCCCTCTCCCCCCCCAACAACACTCGTTCCCATCATCATGACACATCCATTGGATTTGGTAAGTACATCTTTGGGCACCTCTGCACCTCATAGACAATGGTCCACATCATGGCCCATACTCTCCTCCATTCCATCCAGTGGGCCCTGTGAGGATCCACGATGTCTGGTGATCACCCCCGAGGCGCCATCCAGGGCAGCTCCACGTCCCAAATACGCCCCCACCTCTCATCTCTTCCTGCCCTTCCCCATACCCATCGTCCACCATGTCCACTTTTCCCAATCTAATGCCACCTCTTCTATGTGGACATTGGATTGGTTGTGTCCATTGCACCTCTATGTCAAGAGGAGGCTCAGATTCCACATGGATGCTGGCTGCCATCCTCCCATTTTCAGTTGTAATCACTCTAGGCTCCATGGTGTGGTGATTGTCCTTCTTCAACTCCATCTTAGCTGAGTGTGGTAAGTCCAATAAATCAGATTGTAGGTGCTGGAGTCTGTTGAGGCTCAGGACCTGGCTATCACATTATCAGTCCAGAGATTCAAATCCCCTAACTATATCTTAAACCCCAACGTTAACTGCACCTCCAGCAGATTAGTATGAAAGTCTTATGAAGGGAGTAAAAGACATTGTTTTTATTGTGGTAAAATATATGTAACAAATTTTTTTTTTTAACCATTTAACTGTTTTTATGGTTGCAATTAATTGGCATTATGTACACTCACAGTGTTGTATAATTTATCACCACTGACTTTTTCCAGAACATTTTCATCATCCTTAACAAAAACTTCATATCCTTTAAGGAATAGCTTCATTCTTTCCTTCAGTTCCTGATAACCTCTAGTTTATTTACTGTCTTTATTAATTTGTCTTTAGGTATAGATAACTCATGTTAGTAGGATTATACAATATTTGTCCTCAACTAAAAGGTTGTATCATATTGAAACATGTATCAGAACTTAATTCATTGTTACAGCTGAATAATATTACATTGTATGTATGTACTACGTTATGTTCATCTAGTCATCTGTTGATGGACACTTGGGTTGCTTCTGTCTTTTGGCTATTATGAATAATATTGCTATGAGTATTGGCATAAATTATCTATTCAAGTCCCTGCTTTCAGTTCTTTTGAGTATATACCTTGGAGTGGAATTGCTTGGTTATATGGTAATTCTGTATTTAATTTTTTGAGGCACCACTGTAGGTTCCATAGCAGCTGCACCTTGTTACATTTCCACAAGCAATGCACAAGGGTTCCAATTGCTTCATAACCTCACCAACACTTTTATTTTCGCTTATTTGAAAACTGCCATTTTAGTGGCTATGAAATGGTATCTCATTGTGGTTCTGACTTACTTTTCCCTAATGGCTAAGGATATTGAACATGTTTTCAGAAGCTTGTAGGCCATTTGTATATGTCCTTTGGAGAAATGTCTATTGCAGTCCTTTACCCATTTTTAATTTGGGTGTTTGTCTTTTTGTTGTTAAAATGTAGGAGTTCTTTATATATTCTGGATATTAAACCCTTATCAGATAAATGATTTCCAAATAGTTTCTCTAATTCTGTAGGTTGACTTTTCACTTTATTGATAATATTCTTTGATGCACAAAAGTTTTAAATTTTTGATGAAGTCCAAAATTTTAAAAAATTGTTGCTCATGCTTTGGGTATCATATTTAAGAATCCAACGACAAATACAAGGCCTTGATGATTTACCCTTATGTTTTCTTCTAAGCATTTTATGGTTTTAGTTCTTATATTTAGGTCATCGATCCATTTTGAATTAATTTTTATATATGTTGAGACATAGGGGCCCTATTTCATTTTTTTTGCATGTGGGTATATGGTTGTCCCAGCACTGTTTGTTGAAGACACTAGACTGAAGTACTTTTTTAAAACTAGCAGATTGACAGATTGAATTTGCTATTAGAAAGTTCACTGTGGTTGCAATTGAAAAAAAAATTAAAGAGAGTATTGTCTGAAGTAGGAACTCTGAAGTTTTGACAGTGGTACTTAAAAGAGATGTTGTGGGCTGGGACCTGGGCAGTAATTGGGATAGAGAGAAGTGGATGGGTTCACAAAATACTTAGGAGTTAAAACTTACAGGACTTGGTGATTGAGGGAGTCATAAAGGATACTTCTAGATAATGGACAACTGGTAGATGATAGTGCTTATTCCAGTTATTTTTGCCTCTTCCAAATTTTTACTCTTCACTGCCTGCTCCTTGAAAATGATCTGGAC
Organism: Dasypus novemcinctus; assembly: GCF_030445035.2. Taxonomy (NCBI): domain Eukaryota; kingdom Metazoa; phylum Chordata; class Mammalia; order Cingulata; family Dasypodidae; genus Dasypus; species Dasypus novemcinctus. Next base: position 124,725,814 of record NC_080681.1, read on the forward strand.
CCTTTAAATACTTTTCCTGTGTTAGCTTTGTCAATAGAAGGCAATGGAGAAACATTGAAGGACAAAAGAGCTTTATTTGATGGCTCCAGTATACTTCTTGGGAGGCCCTTGCAACACGTGCCACTTCTCCAGTGCCCAGGCTGTGCGAGCTCCCCATAGGCTCCTCTCCAACCCCTCTCAGGCTGTTTTGTAGCAAAGTCCTCCATAAGACACCTCCCACAAACAGTTTTTCTGGCACCCTAGAGGACAGATTTCTGGCCAGCTCTGCTGGGTGTGTGCCCTCTCCAGCATGAATTGGGGTCCAAGCCTATGGGCAGTTGGGAGCCAGCCTGAGGACCCAACTTTTCGATGGGCCTCTGGGTGGGGGAAGGGTTGAGAAAATGTCTGGCTCTCCTAGTTTCATCCATGGCTACGGTGGGGAAGAGGAGGAGGAAGATAGAGGATCAAAGGCAGGTGGAGGAGAGAATCCTCTGGTCAGCCTTACTCTGAGGTGTCCTGAAGGGTGGACTTCAGGGATAGGAGTGTATGTGGGGAGCTTCTCCCTGTGATTACTCTGCTTAAAAGCCTTGTGGGTTGCCTCTAATCAGATCAGAATTTGTAGCCTTGGAGTCCACCTGGCATTGTATACCTCCCCTAACATTGTACAACCAGCTGTGGATGGGTCCCTGGAGTGGGGCCAGTTTTGGAAGACCCCTGTCCCTGGGTCTGGTAGGGTTACAGGCAGATTTCCATTTCTTCCCAGAAAGATAGGTGGCAAGTGCAGAAGAGTAAGAAAGTCCTGTGTGGCCTCTTTCCCTTTTCTTGTCTGTTCCAAGGCTGACACAACTGTGGCCAGTGATGTCTGTGCCGTTTTAGCTTTAGGGCGCTAGCTGGAAGTGAAGGTGTTTGGATGAGGGGCCACAGCTCCAGTCCCTGTCCTTCAGGAGAGGAGAGTGGTGGCGGTCAGGCCTTGCCCTAGTTCTGCTAGAGGAGGGTTTAACTTGAAGATGATGATGTCTAAAGCTCCTGTTATGCTAAATAAATACTTTTGAATAAAAATGGAATTATTTTTAAATAGGGCTCTAAAATTGAGTAAGATTTAGCCCTCATAAATCCTGGCTCTGCCGCTGTCCTACCTTGAAGGGGTTCATGTCATATCCCCAGGTACCAAGTAGCCAGACTAGGGCCCAAACTGGTGTGGGGAGAGGGATGTGGCTGGGAAGCCCCAGCCACCGAGAGGATTTGAGTTAGGGTGTGGGGATAGGTTCATTGGCAGAGTCAAAAGGGCAGGGAGTAGCTTATTGCTGCCCTCCCAAAATCCAGGTCCTCAGTCTCGATCTTAGCCCTGAGGGATGGGGAAACTCTTCCTTGAATGCTAGGTCTCAGCGCTAGGGGTGGTGTTGATTAGATCTTATGTTGTATAATATATCTGCTATTATTTATTGTATTTGTTGGTACTGTGATGGGTAATGGGTGATGGAGATAGAAAGATGACTAGGACTGTAGGCTAAAGGAATAGGGAGAGGAACAGGCTCATTTTAATTATTGAGGTATAGATGTCAGAGAAAGGCTGGAGCAGAGTGCCAGAGGCTTCTTCTGCCTGAGGAATTCTGATCAGGAGTTCCAGGGAAGGTGATGGCTGAGCTGGATCTTTCAGGGGTGCAGTTTTGCCCTGTGGAGAGAGGGTAGGGAGGAACTTCTGAACAGAGGGTACAGCATGAATCTGGTATAAAGCTGGTATGAACATTTGACATGTAGGGTGGGGTAGTAACAGAGGTGTGGATAAATTGGACAACCACTCGAAATGTCTGCTCTGTATCTCTGTGTCCTCATATCTATCTAGGTTTATTGCTTAAAATTCTTTTCTTCAGAACTGTTGCTATTTAACAGCAACCTAAAACTATTTAAAACTTTCTCTTAGTGCCATCATTTCCTTTAAGCTTTCATTGACTTTGAGCTTTGGATGTTGTAGGTTGAATGAGGTAGTATAACTAGTACCTGATTCCTGGTCATTAACAAAGCTCAGAACTATTTATAGTTTACACGAGTTCTCTTCATCTTGCCATTCTTGAAAAATTCAATAACTGAAGAAATTCCTCAAAATGGTATGAGTGTTCTTTCAATCTATATTTTTGGAGATTTGAGAAGTAAAAGTGTTTTTAACTTTTAGGAAAAAAAGCAACATTTCAGCTGTAAAGCACTTTGTGGTTTCATCTCTGTGACTGGAATGCCCTTTTCTTTTCCCGTTTTTTTCTGGTTGGCAAACTGCTACCCTACCCCTCTTTGAACATATAGCTCACATGTCAGTTTTCTGTGAAGTGAAGTCTTCTCCTGAAGGTTCCTGAGTATTTATTTGGTCTTAACAAAGCACTGTCCTGAGCTTTTTGTAATGTTGATTGCTTTTACCTAAGACCCTCAGGTTGCAGAAAAAGAAAACAAGGAAACATTCTTTTTTATTTGTTATCTTAATATGTTTAGACTTGTTGATGATACCTTTGGCTGAAGTGGTGCTGTGTATCCGGAAAGTCTCTTGAAGGTTCTACCTTTGAATCTTTAGAGAAATGATGAATATATTCTCTAAAGAAAGAGTAGAGGAATAATCATTGATTTTTAATTTTTTTTCCTCTATAAAGTAGAGTTAAAACATTCTTTATTGACTAGGAGAACTTCTGGGATTTTATACCCTCTGAAGGTTTTTTGTTTCTTAGTTTTGGTCAACCATTTTTTTTTGTATTTATTTTCCTTTATGTTTTAATATAATAGTTGACAAATGCAGAAAAAGCTATATATAACGTAATTGTAAGTTATAAAGCATAATGCAAAATACTAGCGATCCTTCCATGCCATTCTACAACCAGAGTAATCCTCATCAATCTTCCTGTGTGCTCTCCTCTTACCACATCCTCTCTTCCCCAGGAAGAGCCACTCTAATTTTCTTTTCATTATCACTCTGCATTTAAAAATAGTTTTCAAAAATCATACATATATATATATATATACTTCCATGTTTCTGTCAGTTTATTGGTTAATTTTACTTAATTTTAAGATTTATAAAAATGGTATCAAACTGCTTGTAGTTTTCTGATACCTGTATTTTCCCTAACCATCTAATATTGTTTCTAAAATTCTTCATGTAATTACACATAGCTCTAGTTCATTTTCATTACTGTATAATAGCTGATCGTGTGAATGAATATACTGTTTTTTTAATATTTAAAAATTTATTTTTACATCAGTGTTACAAGTTTTACTTAGTTAACACAAGATAATAACTATAATAACAATATATCTGCTTTAGTCAGTGGTTATACTCCCTCCTTATATTTGTTCATTCTTCAATCTTGAGGGATTTGGGACGACATCCACTGACTGCTTCAGGCTGAGAAGGGATGCAGATATTATCCGACAGAGAAATGAAATTATTTTGCTTGTAGTGAAGATGCTCCTTTCTTTTGGGATGTGGCTGCTCCATCCTTATCATTTTGTTAGTTAACAGGGCAGGCCTGAAGAACTGGAGAGTAGGAGCTGGCTTTATATCTGCTGGATTTCAGGCCTCAAAGGGCATAAGAACAGTCTGAAGGCTTTAAGCCCCCTGCTTCTCTTAGGTACTTAGACGGAACTTTTTGCTTTTGGTGAAGACGTGCTTATATAAAGTATTGGGAGACCAAAGAAAATAGGACTTTTGGCAATTTAACTTGATATTGGGTAAAATGGCAGAAGTCGTGTGATTCTGTGATTAAATATAAATTTGAAAAGCTGTTTGATAAAAACAGCTTTTTTATCCAAGTAATTATAATGAAAAAATTTTAATATATATATTTTATTAGAGAAGTTGTAAGCTTACAAAACAATCATGCATAATGTTCAGAATTCCCATACATCATCCTTCCACCAACACCTTACATTGTTGTGGAACATTTGTTACAGATTATGGAAGAACATCATTAGACTGTTACCATTAACTGTGGTCCATAGCTTACATTTGGTATGTTTTTTCCATATTATTAGCACCATGTATTAGTATTATCCATTTGTTATATAGTTCCTGAGAGAACATTCATATTTGTACAGTTAACCACAGTCCATCTTCTACCTTATGGTTCACTGTGTTATACAATCCCATTCCTGTACATTCTATCCAAAGTGTACACGCAGTGGCTCTTACTTTCATAACCGTGTTGTGCAGTCATTGCCTCAGTAAATTTTTGAATGTTTTGAAGCCTACTCCTTTTGATAATTGCTTCTCTTTGTTTGGGTTGTAAACGAAGGGCAAGAGCAATGTCCAGATTATTATATTTTTGGAAATATTTTTTATTGTTTTGAAGGTTGATAAAATTTCATATTAGGGAGTTTTTTTAAAAGCTGAAAGAAAAATGGCATGTTCACTCTAAGAATCATGTATAAATTTGGTAGTTTATTTTCAGAAATATTGAAAGAATTTGCTTTTTGCTGTTCTCTATGTATCTACTATTTTTGTATACTATATTATCTGATAAAACGTATCTGTACTCTAGCCATCCCTCTATTTTTGTATAAGGCTTTCCATTAAAGTATTTTATATTATGGCAAAAGATGGCCGACAACATAGGGGATTGGTTAAATAAATATGGTATACCCTACAATGAAATTCTGTGCAAATAAAAAGAACGAGGCACTTTATATGCATTGATGTGGAACAGTCTCAGAGATAAATTAAGTAAACAAAACAAGAAGCAGAAGACTATATAAAGTATACATTTGTGTAAGGAAAAAATTTATTCATATATATTGAATATGCATAAAATATCTCCAGAAAGCTTCAGTAAGAAGTTGATGAAAGTGTGTGTGGATGGCAGCCCCCTATATATTATGAATGTTAATAGCTGCTTATTTTAGTTGCTGGAAATTTAAATCTTGAAATTTTCAGGATGGCAAGATGTCAAGTTTAAGTGTTGAAAAGCACAAGTTACAGTCAGACAGCTAAGGTTCAAATTCCTACTCTGGTGTTTACATGCAGTATAAATTTTCCTATTAATAAAGCAAGGATAATAATAATACAGTTATTAGGGTTAAGTAAGATTGCCCATGTAAAGTGCCAAATATAAGCACAGTGACTGGCACACAGTGCTTGACACCCAATAAATCAATCTTGTCAGAAGCACATAGTTTTGTGGAAGAAGCAAATAATAAATAATTGAAATATTTTCACTAAGTGTATATATTGGGATCAGGTAAGTAAAAGGGTAATCAGAGAAGGCTGTATAAAGAAGGGACCTTTGAAAAATTTAGAAGGGTGAGTAAAAAATAAGGAAGACCATCACAACTCTGGAGAGTCCTTTTAAAAGGTGGAAAAATATGAAAAAATCTGGGTGGGTTCATAGTGGTTGGAACCAGTATAGGCTATGAGAATGGGAATGCCAGATGATAATGATAATAACTAACATTGAGCACTTAGGCAAGGCCCTATTCTAATAGTTTTTGTTTGTTTTGTTTAATTTTGCTGCATCCCTACAGTAACCCTGTTACTGATACTATTTTCATCTTCAATGTACAGATGAGGAGACTGAGGCAGAGATGTTAACTAACTTATCGAAGACCCTACTGAGTAAACCCATGTTCTTATGTATTCATTATGCTGTCTGATGAGGTGAGTAGGTAGGGATAGGACGGACCTTGAACAGTTGTGCCTGGTTTGTTTCCATAAGTCTTTTTTTTTTTCCTTTCTTTCTCTTTGATATATATTTTTAATTATTTATTTTTAAAAATTACATTCAAAAAATATGAGGTCCCATTCAACCCCACCGCCCCTACCCCCCCACTGTTTCCATAAGTCTTGACCCTCCCCCACCTTTCTTCCCTTCTCCTTCCACCCCATAGCTTTTATGTCCTAACAGAATTGTACAATTAATTGTAATACTTTGAGAAAAGTGGAAGAGCTCTTTAAACCGATCTTCACTTGCTAGTGAACATGGAGACATTTTTTAGGACTTCTCCAACTGTATCAGAGTAAAGGCAGGAGTCAACAACACAATCCTATTATTACATATGTTATATTAAGCCTGTATATAATTATCTATTGATGTGTAATGATTTCCCCCAAAACTTAGTGGTTTGAAAAAACATTCAGCATTTTTTATCTCATATAGGTTTTATGGGTTAGGAATTTGGTAGCAGCTTGGCTGTTGTGTTTTGGCTCATTGTCTCTCCTGAAGACTTGAGTTGGGGCTAAAGGATCCAATTCCAAGGTGACTAACTCATGCAACTGGCACGTTTGTGCTGGCTGTTGGCTGGAGGTTCAGTCCCTTGTCACATGGTTCTTCCTCTCCACAGGACGGTTTGAATGTCTTCATGATATGGCAGCTGGCTTTTCAGGGAAGGGTTCCAAGAAGGAGCAAGGTGGGAGCTATAATGTCTTCAATGATCCAGCTTTGCAAATCATGTATTGTGATTTCTGCAATATTCTTTTGTTATGGAATCAACAAGGGTTTGACTACCATGAGGCAGAGGTCATTGGGGGCCATCTTGGGGATTAGCTCCTATCCTTCCATGAAAACGTGAGTGACAACAGAATCATAAAATGTAGGATTGAAGGGAGCTCTAGCAGTAGTTCTCAAAAGTATGGCTCCTGAAGCAGCAACAGCAGCACTTGGTAACTTCTTAGAAGTACAAATTATTGGACCTCTCCCTAGACCTCTACTGACTCAAACTCTGGGGGTGGTGTCCAACAAACTATTTTTTTTTCTTTCTTTCTTAAAGACCTTATGTTTTAACATAGGTATAGATTTACAGAAAAGTTGAACAGATAGTAGAGTTCCTGTGTATATATTAATATAACCCTATAACCACAGATTTCTCTATTGTTAACATCTTGCATTAGTATTGTTCATTTATTACTGTTAATGAAGGCCAAGATTAATACATTGTTATTAACTAAATTCTTAGTTTCCATTAGGGTTCACTTTTTCCTTTGTATAGCTGTATGGATTTTGATAAATGCATAATGTCACCTATCTACCATTACAGTATCACACAGAATAGTTTCATTGCCCTAAAAATCCCCTTTGCTTCATCTGTTCATCCCTCTCCCTCTCCTCCCCTAATCTTTGGCAATCACTGATATTTTTACTGTCTGTATAGTTTTCCCCTTTCCAGAATATAATACAGTTAGAATCATATACTTTGTAATCACTTCAGACTGGCTTCTTTCATTTAACAACAATATGCATTTAAGATGGTTCTTTTTTCTTTTTTTCTTTTTACTTGATAGCATATTGCTTTTTTTCCCTTTATCTTTTTTCCTTTTCCTTTTTTGAGATACCAGGGCCCAGGATTTAACCTGGACCTCATATGTGGGAAGCTAGCACTCAACCACTGAGCCACATCAGCTCCCCTGAGTTAGGCTTTTCGTTTGTTTGCTTGTTGTTTTGCTTTTTGTTTTTAGGAGGCACCAGGGATTGAATCCGGAACTTCCCATGTGGGAAACAGGTACTCAACTGCTTGAGCCACATCCTCTCCCCAACATACTGCTTTTTTTGCTGAATAACATTCCATTGTATCATTTGTACCAGTTTGTTTATTCATTTAGCCATTGAAAGACTCTTGTGTCCTTCCAGCTTTTGGTGTTTATGAATAAAACTGTTAACAAACATTTGCTTTTAGGTTTTTGTGTAGATATTATTATTTAAAACTCATTTGGATAAATACCTAGGAGCACAGTTGCTGGATTGTGTAGTAAGGATTTATTTTAGTAAGACTGTTGTAAAAACTGCCAAACTTTCTTTCACAGTGGCTGTACCATTTTGGTAGTTCTGTCAGTGAATGAGAGTGCTTCTTGATCTGCATCTTGACAGCATTTGATGTTGTCAGTTTTGGGTTTTAGCTATTCTAATAGATGTATAGTGGTATCTCATTTAATTTTTAATTCACTAGTGACATATGATGTTGCAGATCTTTCATATGCTTATTTGCCACCTGTACATCTTTATTGGTGAGGTGCCTGTTCAGATCGTTTGTCACGCCCCCCCCCCCTTTTTTTCCAGGGCCAGGAATTGAACCTGGGACATCATATGTGGGAAGCCAATGCTCAGTGCTCAACCACTGAGCCAGATCTGCTTCCCTTAGTTTTTTTGTTAGGTTTGCTTGCTTGTTTTTGTGTTTTTCAGGAGGCACTAGGACCTGAACCAGGACCTCCCATCTGAGAGGCAGGCACATTCAACTACTTGAGCCACATCTGCTTCTTGCCTATTTTTAAATTGATTTCTTTTCTTTTCTTTTTTTGTTTTAAGATTTATTTTATTTATTTCTCTCCCCTTCCTTTTGTCTGCTCTCTCTGTCCATTCACTGTATGCTCTTCTACATCTGCTTGTGTTATCAGGGGGCACGGGGCAACTGCATCTCTTTTTTGTAGCATCATCTTGCTGTGTCAGCTTTCTGGGTGTGTGGCGCCACTCCTGGGGGGGCTGTGCTTTTTTCATGCAAATCGGCTCTCCTTGTGGGGTGCACTCCATGCATGTGGGGCTGCCCTACATGGGGGACACCACTGCGTGGCATGGCACTCCTTGCACGTGGCAGCAGCACTGTGTGTGGGCCAGCTTACCACACAGGTCAGTAGGCCCTGGGTATTGAACCCTGGACCTCCTATATGGTAGGCGGATGGTCTATCAGTTGAGCCACATTCACTTCCGAATTTGTTTGTTTTCTAACTATTGGGCTTTTTTGGGTCTATTTTGGATACAAGTCCTTTATCAGATATGTGTTTTGCAGAGAATTTCTCCTGGTCTGTGTCTTGTCTTTTCACTCTTGTAACAGTGTCTTTTGTAGAGCAGTAGTTTTTATTTTTAATTTCAGTAAAGACCAACTTTAAAATATTTGTTTTCATGGCTGTCGCTTTTGGTATTATATCTTAAAACTCATCACCAAACCCAAGATCACCTAGATTTTTAATGTTATTTTCTAGAATTTTTATGGTTTTGTGTTTTACATTTAGGTCTGTGATCTATTTTGAGTTAATTTTTGTGAAAGGTTTTTTAAACTTTTAAAATTTGTTCTTGTGTAAGAATGTCCATCTGGTCCAGCACCATTTGTTGAAAAGACTATCCTTTCTCCATTGAATTGCCTTTGCTCCTTTGCTGACGGTCCAAGTTGAGTATATTTGTGTGACTCTGTTTCTGGGATTGCTATTCTTTTCCATTGATATGTTCTATTGCCAACATCATGCAGTGTTTTGTGTTTTTTTAATTATCTTTTTTTTTAAAAAAGATACCTATATCACAAAAAACCATGCTGTTTTGATTACTGTAGCTTTATAGTAAGTTATAAAGTCTGGTAGTGTCACTTCACTCCTTCAGTTTTCTTCTTCAGTATCGTGTTGGCTATTCTGGGTCTTTTGCCTTTCTATATAAACTTTAGAATTATTTTGTTGATATCCACAAAATAACTTGCTGGGATTTTCATTGGGATTGTATTGACTCTGTAGTCCAGTTTGGGGAACATTGACATCCTAACAATATTGAGTCTTACAATCCATGGAGGTGGAGTATCTTTCCAGATTTCTGTCATCCAAGTTTTGTAGTTTTCCTCATATAGATCCTGTACATATTTTGTTAGATTTATACCAAAATATTTCCTCTCTCTTCTTTTTTGATGCTGTTAGAAACGGGTATTGTGGTTTTAGTTTCAAATTCGAATTGTTTGGGAAGCGGACTTGGCCCAATGGATAGGGCGTCCGCCTACCACCTGGGAGGTCTGTGGTTCAAACCCAGAGCCTCCTTGACCCATGTGGAGCTGGCTTATGTGCAGTGCTGATGGGCGCAAGGAATGCTGTGTCACGCAGGGGTGTCCCCGGCGTAAGGGAGACCCACGCGCGAGGAGTGTGCCCGTAAGGAGAGCCACCCAGCGCGAAAGAAAGTGCAGCCTTGCCCAGGAATGGTGCTGCCGCACACATGGAGAGCTGACACAATAAGATGATGCCAAAAAAAAAGAGAAACACAGATTTCCGGTGCCGCTGATAAGGATAGAAACGGTCACAGAAGAACAGACAGGGAATGAACACAGAGAGTAGACAACTGGGGGGGTGGGGAGGGGAGATTAGAAAAAATCTTAAAAAAAAATTCAAATAGTTCTTTGCTGTATATAGGAAAGCAATTGGCTCTGCCTATTAGCCTTGTATCCTGCAACCTTGCTATAATTCTTTATTAGTGCCAGGAGTAATTTTGTTGATTATTTGGGGTTTTCAATAGTGACAATCCTGTCATCTGTATGCTCCTCTTCATAGTGAATCTTGAAGCTCACTTGAAGTGTTCTCTTTGGCGTACATATCAAACTATCTTAGGTGTGTGCTCTTTATGTAACATCTCTGGAGTAAAGTTGTATATGTGAAATTTTATTTTCCCCATTCTTTATAAAAACATACCTAAAATATTATAAAACCTTAGAGCTCTCTATTCAGGCTTTTGGAAAGCCTCATGTGGACCACAATATAGGATGAATTAGCTGCATCTGTCAGTTCTTCTATTCCCTGAGGGCCCATCATTCCATTTCCTTAATATTTAGTATAGAGTAGATAACTTTTCTCCACACCAAGTCCTCCCCTTTCCCCCTTCGTGCTCTTACAGTTGGTATCCTTTTAAGTCTGGAGAAGTCTAGGGCATCTTTGTTTTCAGCAGGGTTTGACAGACTTTGTTTATAAAAGGCCAGATAAATATTTTAGGCTTCCTAGGCCACATCATCTTTGTTGGGACTGCCCAGCTCTGCCATTGTAATGGGAAAGCAGCCAACCATAGACAGTATGTAAATCAACAGATATGGTTGTGTCCCAGTAAAACTTTATTTAAAAAACAGGCTGCAAGAACTTGGCCTTAGTTAGGTGGCTTCTGTTCTAGATCCTATTTCACTTCTGTGCCCCCCAAATCACTTTTATTAGGCTGCTTTCAAAAGTAATGATAGATGTTTGGATGTGGAATGTTGCATTTTAGTTTTAATTTCTTTGTTGAGACATGCGCTTTTGGTGTTGAAGGAATATAGATTTTTTTCTCTAAACAAGGCTGGAGTAGGAATGGTTAACTTACGGTTTCATGTGAATCTAGATTAAAACAGGAAAAAATACTCTACTCGTTATAATAGTTGAGGGAAAGTATATGCCTGGATGGAGTATAGTAAAATATGTCTTCTAAGAAGTTCTCACGTTTTAGCAATAAAAGAAAATCTCAAGTTTTCTTTTGTGTTATAGGTGCATATAGAGTTATTAGGTTAGAAGATTATTTTAATTTTGAATCCTTGGCAGGTTGCTTATTCCAAAGCCTCATTGAAAGTGGGATACTGGTGTGTGTTTGTGCTTTTTGCAGCTACCACTAAGATCCTTTTATGGACCAGGTTGCCTGTTAGGACAAAAGGTGGGCTAGAGAACTGCTAGGATCTGAGAGAAAATATGGAAGCAGTAGAAATAGTTCCTGGGGTGGGTGCACTGGCTATATTGGGCCCAAGTTTTGTATGTGTGGTCAAATGTATGAACTTGGGAGGTTTTTCTAGACTGAACTGGCCACATGGGTTAATATAGATTTTATTATATTAGTGATCTTTGTTTTAGAGATCTCTGCAATTTGTTAGAGCTTTTGAAAAAGTACTTTTAAAAATGCAAATTAAAGAGTAGAATTATATTGGATGGTAATATAGTGTGATGGGAGGAAAATTAGAATTAGAATTTAGTTCACTCTTCCTACCCCCTTAACAACCCACATGGAAAGCCAGTTACTACACACGAGTTTCATTCATCTTACCTATCTGTAAAATGGAGAACAGTATTTCTCCTGCCAAGTTTGAAGATATGCAAATTAAGGCAAATCTTTTAAGACTTTGAAAAAGCAAATTAGAAGATGCTGTTTTGGGTGTGTTCTTTTGGGGTAATATTACTGATCTTTAAAAAGGATGGGCAATTGAAATATTACAGGTTTTAGTAATGACCACTACAAATTCATTTAAAAAAGGTTAGCTGCAATATTAGAATACTGAAAGCTTCCTTAAATTCAAAGGGCGTTATGATTACAGTATAATTATTCCAGTCTAAGAAGTCTATCAGAAGGAGACTCTAGAGGGCAGTGTAACTCTGCATATTCATGCTTCTCCTGTGTAAGGTTAAGTGTAAGGTTTTGCTTTAGGAAATTTTCTAGGTCTTCTGAAATGGTTCCCTCCACATGGTGTTCCAGTTTGGTGGAAATGAAGTGCTCTGGTTTGGCTTGGGAAAGTTATTTAAATAATATATCATAATTATTTGGCCCTAGGGAATATCCTTGCTGGGTTTAAAACATATTGGTTTAGAAAAAATGGAATTTGCTTATTGATTCACCTAAATTGAATTGAGTTTGCTCTTGAGGCATTTGTGTTACATTAGGCAAAAGAAATGTTATATCTTGTATTTCTTTCAAATCTTTTTTGAGTATTAATTAAATTTATCCTCTTAGAGAATTCAACAAATGGGAAAAGTTTGACTTATTCTGACACATTTTTAAACACCTTCTTTAGTGGAAAGGTTGTAAGAAGATGCATGAGTGGTGAATGCCTTGTGTCAATGTTGAACCTTTTCAAACTTTTCATGTTGGCATTCAGCAAAACTGGAAGTATATTATGCCACTTTCTTCTAATTTTTAAAGTTCTGTATATTTTCAGGGAAATCTAATATGCATGTTTTTGACTCATTTACACATAAATCGTGTGTATAGATGTGCCTTGAAGGAACTGTTTTGACATCCGGGGAACTTTGGGAACCTTTCAGATTTTCTCCCCTAAAAACAGAAAATGGGGATTACAAAGGGTAAACTAGTGAATCTCCTAGAATTTTAGGTTTAAGATTTTAAACTAATAATGATGAATTTAGGAAATAGAATTTTTGTAACTGCATTTTCTGCTGTTAATTGCAGTGTGGGAATGGATATAGCCAATGAACCCTTTGACAAATGGACATTTGAGATAGTGAGCTATTTTTTTTTCTTCTGCTATTCTGTTTGTGTCTCTCTAGTTTACTTGTATTTATATATTTTAAAAAATATATAGGGATATATTTCCTATATTCATATTTCACGTGCGGTTTCACTATGTTACACAGTGCCCTGTAACATATTTTAGCTATCCTTCTAGTAATATACATGTCCTTAGACTTTTCAACCACTGTCATACCCATACAATAGCACTGTGATGTGCTTTATCATTTCTGCTTATTTCCAAATTTACTAAAAACCTTTTTACCATTTCTGTATAGATTAACCCTCAGCTTTCTATTCTCTACCTTCATTGGCTTTCCTGGTGACTTATATTCTAATTATAAATTCTATGATTTATAATTACACAATATATATAGTTCATAATAACGCAAGTATTCAGTATGTGTCCTTTTGTGTCTGGCTTGTTTCATTCAATATAATGTCTTCCAGGTTCATCCATGTTATTATATGTTTCATAACTTCATTTCTTCTTACATCTGCATAATATCCCATCATATATATATACCACAGTTTGATTATCCATTCATTTGTTGAGGGACACCTGAGTTGTTTCCATCTTTTGGCAACCATGAATAACTCCACTATGAACATCAATGTACAGATGTCTGTGTCACTGCACTCAATTCTAATGGATATATCCCTAGTAGTGGTATTGCCGGGTCACATGGCAAGTCTATATTCAAATTCCTTAGGAATTGCCAAACAGTCCTCCACAGTGGCTGTATCATTCTACATTCCCACCAGCAGTAAATAAGCATTCTTATCTCTCCACATACTCTTGAACACTTGTAGTTCTCTGTCTTTTTAATAGTGGACATTCTGATAGGTGTTGAAATGTCTCATTGTAGCTTTGGTTTGCATTTCCCTAATCGCTAGTGATATTGAACATTTTTTTCATGTGTTTTTTTCCCAATTTGTGTTTCTTCTTTGGACAAGTGTCTCTTCAAGACTGTTGCCCATTTTTTAATTGGGTAGTTTGTCTTTTTGTTGTTGAGTTGCACTATCTTTATATATCATGGATATTAAACCCTTATTGGATATATGATTTCTAATATTTTCTCCAATTGAGTCAGCTGCCTTTTCACTCTTTTCAGAGTCAGTCCTTTGAGGTACAAAAGTGTTTAAGTGTGAGGAGGTCCCATTTATCTTTTTTTTTTCTTCTTCTGTTGCTTGTGCTTTGGGTATGAGGTTAAGAAACTTCCACCTACCACAAGATCTTGAAGATGTTTCCCCACATTTTCCTCTAGGAGTTTTATGGTTGTTGCTTTTATATTTAGGTCCTTGATCCATTTTGAGCTAATTTTTGTGTTAAGATAGGGTTCCTCTTTCTTTCTTTTAGATGTGGATGGATATCCAGTTCTCCCAGCACCATTTGCTGAATAGACTGTTCTGGCCCAGCCAGGAGGGCTTGACAGCCTTGTCAAAAATGACTTGACCATAAATGGATGGGTCTATTTCTGAGTTCTCGATTCAGTTCTATTGGGCAATCTTTCTGTCTTTATGCAAGCACCATGCTGTTTTTACCACGGTAGCTAAGTAATATGCTTTTAAAAGTTAGGAAATGAGAGTCTTTCAACTTAATTCTTCCTTTTTAAGACATTTTTGACTGTTTGAGGCCCCTTACATTTCCAGATAAATTTGATAATTGGTTTTTTCATTTCTGCAGAAAAGTGTGTTTGAGTTTTTTGGGATTGCATTGAATCTGTAAATCAGTTTGGGTTGAATTGACATTTTTATGATACTTAGTCTTCCAGTCCATGAATACTGAATGTCCTTCTGTTTATTTAAGTCTTCTTCAGTTTCTTTTAGCAAGATTTTGTAGTTTTCTGAATACAGGTCCTTTATGTCCTTGGTTAAATTTATTCCTAAATATTTGATTCATTTAGTTTCTATTATAAATGGTTCCCCCCCCCCCCCCCCCCCCCGATTTCCTACTCAGATTGCACATCAGTAGTGTATAGAAATGCTATTTATTTTGTATCCTTCTGCTTTGGTGAACTTGACTAATAATTCTAGTAGCCTTGTAGATTTTTCAGAGTTTTCTACATAAAGGATCACATCAGCAAATAGTGAAAATTTTATTTCTTCCTTTCCATTTGGGTACCTTTTTATTTCTTTCTCTAGCCTCATTGCTCCAGCTAGATCTTCTAGCACAATATTGAATAATCGTAGTGACAGTGGGCATCCTTGTCTTGTTGCGGATCTTAGCGGGAAGCTTTCAGTCTTTTACTGTTGAGTAGAGTGCTCACTGTAGATTTTTCATATGTGCACTTTCGCATATTGAGAAAGCTTCCTTTTAGTCCCATCTTTTGGAGTGTTTTTATCAAGAAAGGACACTGTTTTGTCAAAAGCTTTTCTGCATCAATTGAGAGCATCATGATTTTTCTTCAATTGATTAGTGTGGTTTATTTTTATTTTTATATTTTCTTTATTAAATCTTACAGGTATTGTTTAAGGGACAAACACACAGACAAGTATGCTACAGTGATGATGTCTTATTTTTAATACTTGAGAAGCTGTCAGATACTTCCAGGCATTATCTTCAGTGATGCTTCTAATCTTTATTCAAGAACTCCAGGAAATATTCAGCCCCTACAGCTACCACATATGTAGCAAATCCACATTTGAGTCCTTTCAGTAATGCACCAGTGAAGGAAAGATTGTTTGCAAGGCCATCTGTGTATCACCAAGCTTCATTGCAGCCCCATGGATCCCTTAGGCTTCATGTAATCAGCTTCTCCTGGGTAGCTTCTAATGGTTTTCCTTCTGTCTTTCATTGTTTATGATCTGGAAGTTCAATTTTATCATGAGCATGTTGATGTCCATGATCAGGGACCATGACCTCTCAGGACTCTCAAATTCAACCCTCCAAGCAGGAGCCAACTGGAAACTGATTAGCATGGTTTAATATGCAAATTGTTTTCCTTCTGTTGAACCACCCTTGCATACCTGGGATAAAAACCCACTTTGATCATAGTATATAATTCTTTTTTGTGTGCTTTTGGGTTTGGTTTGCAAGTATTTTATTGAGGAATTTTGCATCTATATGCATTAGAGATATTGGTCTGTAATTTTATTTTTTCTAGGTATCTGTCTAGTTTTGATATTAGGGTATTTCTTCTGGGTGACTCCTTTTATTACTATATAATGACCATCTTCATTTATTATAACAGATTTGCATTTAAAATCTATTATGCCTGATATATTTTTTATAGATTTATTTATTTATTCACACCTCAGTTGTTTTTTCACTCACCATCTGTTTTCCATGTCCATTTGCTTTGTATTTGTCTGTGTCTGCTTGTCCTTCTCTTTAGGCAGCACTGGGAACCTATCCTGGAACCTTTCGGAGTAGGAGAGAGGCACTCAGTCTCTTGTGCCACCTCAGCTCCTTAGTCTACTGCGTCTCTTATTGTCTCTTCTCTGTGTCTCTTTTCGTTGGGTCATCTTGCTGTGCCAGCACTCCTGCATGGGTCACCACTCCGCGCGGGCCAGCTCTCTGCTCTGGACAGCTTGCCTTCACCAGGAGGTCCCAGGAGTCAAACCCTGGACCTCCTGTATGGTAGACAGGAGCCCAATCACTTGAGCCACATTTCTTTCCCTATTCTGTCGGATATTAGTTTTGCTGCTCTAGCTCTTTTTTGGTTACTATTTGCGTGGAATATATTTTTCCAGCCTTTCACTTTCAACCTGCTTGTCTCCTGACGTCTGAGGTGAGTCTCTTTTAGACAGCATATAGATGGCTATATTTTTACATTCATCCAATGTCTTTTAATTGGGTAGTTCAAGACATTAGCATTCAGTGTACTGTAAAGTTATTATTTACTTCCTCTTTGTTATCCTTTGGCTGTCCATTGTCATATCTAAGTCTTGACTGTC
Source organism: Dasypus novemcinctus (assembly GCF_030445035.2). Classification (NCBI taxonomy): domain Eukaryota; kingdom Metazoa; phylum Chordata; class Mammalia; order Cingulata; family Dasypodidae; genus Dasypus; species Dasypus novemcinctus. The sequence goes on from NC_080681.1 coordinate 124,742,643, forward strand.
TTTTTACCGTTTAATTTACCCTTCTTACTAATCTTCATTTCTATATTTTTGTCCAAGTCTCTCACCCTTGTTTTTTCCTTTCAGGCTATAGCATTCCCTTTAGCATCTCTTGTAATTCTGGTCTTTTTGGTAAATTACTCTCTCAGTTTTTGTTTGTCTATGAAGACTTTAAATTCTCCCCCATTTTTGGAGGACAATTTTGCCAGATAAATAATTCTTGGCTGGCAGTTTTTCTCTCTCAGTACCTTAAATATATCATACCACTTTCTTCTTGCCTCCATAGTTTCTGATGCGAGGTTGGCATTTAATCTTATTGAGGTTCCCTTCTATGTGATGCTTTGCTTTTTTCTTGCTGCTTTCAGAATCCTCTCTTTACCTCTGATATTTGTCATTCTAAATAGTACATGTCTTGAAGTACGTCAGATTTATTCTGGTTTGGGTGCATTGTCCTTGAATATTGATATTTTTGTCTTTCATAAGGGTTGGGAAGTTTTTGGTCATTATTTCCTCAAATATTCTTTCCTTCCCTTTTCTATTCTTTTCTCCTTCTGGAACATCAATAATATGTATTGTTTGTGCATTTTGCGTTGCATTCAATTCCCTGAGACCCTGTTATATTTTTTTCCATTCTATTCTCTTTTTCTCTTTTCCTGTCTTTTCTAGTTTGGATGTTCTAATCTCAGAGTCACTAATTTTGTCTTTGGGCACCTCAGTTCTGCTCTTATGTGCCTCTAATGTATTTTTTTTTTTAAAGATTTATTTTTATTTATTTCTCTCCCCTTCCCGCCAGTTGTCTGTTCTCTGTGTCCATTTGCTGTGTGTTCTTCTTTGTCTGCTTCTGTTGCTGTCAGCGGCACAGGAATCTGTGTTTCTTTTTGTTGCATCATCTTGTTGTGTCACTCTCTGTGTGTGCAGTATCATTCTTGGCAGGCTGAACTTTGTTTCACACTGGGTGGCTCTCCTTACGGGGTGCACTCCTTGCGCGTCTAATGTATTTTTAATCTTATCCATCATGTTTTTCCCATAAGCTCTGTTAATTTTCTTTGCAGGCTTTCAAATTGTTCTTTATGCTCACCAGTGTCTTCTTAATATCTTTTATCTCTTTTGTCACATCTTCCTTTACTTCTTTGAATTGGTTTAGGAGATTGGTGTGATGATCATTTATTAGTTTTTAAATACCGTATGTAGCCGGGCTCTTTGGTTTGTTTCTTTGACTGGACCATCTCTTCTTGTTTCCTAGTATGGCTTTTAAGTTTTTGCTTATGTCTAGGCATTTGAATATGTTGGTGAGTTTACCCTGATTCAATTTATCTCTCTTGCCTAATGTTTTTTTTTTTTTTTCCTTCTTCTTTTGTTACAGCTCCCCTTTGATTTTTGGTTCAAGTTATTCTAACTCTTTAAAATTACCCAGCTGAAGTTATCAGAATTGGGTCAGGGACTCACTAATGGGGTGTAGATTTCCTTCTGCTAGTAGGGCTAAGGGGAGACCTGAAAGCTGTTTTCCCCCTTGCGGTTTCCTCCAGGCCAGCAGATGGCTCTCCTTGGCAAACCTTTCCATGGAGGTGTTTCATTCAACCTTGGTTTTCCCACATTTCTGATGTGGCCAGAGCCACAAATCAATGTGGGCTCTGCTGACCCAATTCACTGTGGAGAAGCCTCCGACTCTCCCTCTCTCTTCCCTTGAAACATCTCCCCTCTCAGTCTGCTGCAGTGAAACAGGGATTTTATCCAGGCTTAATACCTTGAAGGTGGTGGATGGGAACATTTGTTGTTTCATGTTCTCTCTCTGCTCCTTGCCTTCCTGGGAGTTGTGCAGCACTGTCCTGGTCTGCTGACCCCCAAAACAGGTTCCTTGGACAGCTTTTGCCCCCTCTCTCTTGTTTTTGTGAGATAGTTGAGTACTGTCTACTTACTTCCTGGAACTCCCTTGGGATTTTGACCTCGTTGAATGACCTCTAACTGCAGTTTTTCAAGGTACTCCTCATTTTCTTTAATCCATCTAGAGTATTCAAGTTTATGGTTGAAATGAATGTGTTAAAGTACTTGACTGTCTTTTCCAAAAGCTCTTATATGAGTACAAATAGTGCAAATTTAAGAAAGATACATTATGGAGAGTCTGTTCTGGTGTATGGTCACATTGGTTTATGGAAACCAACCAAAGTGAATGAATAAGTCTTCTGTCTTTTTGTTTTGTCTAGTTATTCAAGTGAGTTACTTCTTTCCCCCCATGGATAAAATAATTATTTTGACCTAGTTTTGCTTTGGAAAGAAACAGATCAGGATTTTTTTTTTAATGATAGTGTTTCACACATTTTTCAGTGATGTTAAAACTGAAGGGCAGGAAAACGGACTTGGCCCAGTGGTTAGGGCGTCCGTCTATCACATGGGAGGTCCGCGGTTCAAACCCCGGGCCTCCTTGACCCGTGTGGAGCTGGCCCATGCGCAGCGCTGATGTGCGCAAGGAGTGCCCTACCACACAGGGGTGTCCCCGCATGGGGGAGCCCCACGCGCAGGAAGTGCACCCCGTAGGGAGAGCCGCCCAGCGTGAAAAAAAGTGCAGCCTGCCCAGGAATGGCGCCGCCCACACTTCTCGTGCCGCTGACGACAACAGAAGCGGACAAAGAAACAAGACGCAGCAAATAGACACAGAGAACAGACAACCGTGGGGGGGGGGGGGGGGGGGGGGAGGGGGAAATTAAATAAATAAATAAATCTTTAAAAAAAACAACAACACAAAACTGAAGGGCAGTTGGGGAACAGGAGTGAATATGGGGTATTAGCTTTGACTTTTTTTTTTTTAATATTATTTATTTCTCTCCCTGCCCACAGTTGTCTGCTGTCTGTGTCCATTTGCTGTGTGTTCTGTGTCAATTGAATTCTTGTCGGCGGCACCCGAATCTGTGTCTTGTTTTTTTGTTGTGTCATCTTGCGTCAGCTCTCCGTTTGTATGGCACCACTCCTGGGCAGGCTGCACTTTTTTCGCGCTGGGTGGCTCTCCTTACGGGGCATACTCCTTGTGCGTTGGCCTCTCCTACGTGGGGGACACCCCTGTGTGGCATGGCACTCCTTGTGCGCATCAGCACTGCGCGTGGGCCGGCTCATCACATGGGTCAGGAGGCCCTGGGTTTGGACCTTGGACCTCCCATGTGGTAGGCGGATGCCCTATCCATTGGGCCAAATCTGTTTCCCAGCTTTGACTTTTGGGTATTAACTTTTTCTCTGGCTCCACCTTTATGTATATAAATGCTTTTTTCCCCATTACTAATCAAAGAGAGTAATATAAAATATTCGTGTGTACAGAATATGTAACACATAGCAGAACTTTAACATGAAATTATGTACTTTTAAACATGTACAGAATTGGTATGATGTGTGGATAAATTAAAGAGTTTTTTTTTTTTTCTTAAGAAACAGTGAAGGAATTACATGGTTTTTGGGAGAAACAGCTTTAGATTAAGTAGTTTTCACATAGTATCTAGAAATAGAAAGTAAAAACTTTTTCGCAGATATAATTTGTAGGGAGAAGAACTAAATCCCTGATTTTACAAAAAACTGGGAGGTATCTGTTAGTTTTCAAATTTGAAATAAACGTAAATGTCTCTTTCTTCTTATGACTGATGATAGAATCTATATATAAGACCCCATCCCATTCCTTAGAAGTAAATACTTTTTTAACTTTTAAATTTTTTTTCCTTCTTATTTCCCCTTCTTTCCTACTCCCCTCTGTTGTCTTCTCTCAGTGTCCATTCACTGTGTATTCTTCTGTGTCTGTTGTATTCTCATTAGGCGGCTCCAGGAATCCATCCTGGGGCCTTCCGGAGTGGGAGAGAGGTGATCATTCTGTTGCTCCACCTCAGCTCCATAGTTCACTGCATCTCATATTGTCTCTTTTCTGTGTCACTCTTTTGTTGAGTTGTCTTGCTGCGTCAGCTCTCCTTGTGGACTGTACCACTCCTGGGAGGTCTGCCTTCCTGCTCAGGGGCCACTCCTTGCCTGATGGGCACTCCTGTGTGGAGTGGCATTCCTTGTGTGTTGCAGCATTCCATGTGGGCCAGTTTGCCAAACAGGCCAGGAGGCCCTGGGTATCGAACCCTGGGCCTCTTATATGGTAGGCGGAAACTCTATCCCTTGAGCCATATCCGCTTACCTTTAGAAGTAAAATTTAGATTTGTATCCCCCCCCCAATGGAATCCAAAATGGTGCTCCATTTGTTGTTTTGTTATTCCACTAATTGGTGGCAGTAGCTCCTTTTGCTCTAGACAATAGATTTTCCTGAAGTTCTTCTTATAAAATGTCTCCAATTGGCTCTCTAAGTAAGACTTGTTTTATACAGTTACACACCTTTAGCTACTACTTCAGAGGAACACATGTTCTGGTTATATGGCAATTTCAGAGCTAAGATACTTCATGAAACATTGATGTCCATTGATAAATACCAGCAGGAATTTACTTTTCAGTTCCAAATTTGTTCATTAGAGCACATTCCCTTTCAGTAATTGCTTTCCTTTTTATGTTGCTGCTCCTTAATAATATGTTTTGTAACTCTCTTGGAATAGCTGGAACAGGGTTCAGCATGGTTTTTCTGTAAAGGGCCAGAGAGTTAATATTTTAGGCTTTCTGGGTCATACAGTCTCTGTAGCAATTCTGAACCCTGCTTTGTAGCTTTTGTGCTACAAATACAATATGTAAATGAAAGTGCATGCTTGTTTGCAATAAAACTTTTGTTTATGGACACTTGAAATTAGAATTTCATGTAATTTTTATGTATCACGAAACATTATTGTTTTTTTTTTTTCCCCCCAGCCATTAAAAAGAATAAAAACCACTCTTCACTTGCAGGCTTTGATCCATGGCCATGTTTTGCCAACCCCTCAACAGGAAAGCCAAAGAAGGCAGCACATAGAAGTGGTTACTTATGACAACTTTAATTTATGCAATTGCTTATCCAGGGTTGTTTTTATTATATATAAAATATAAAAAATAGGTATTATTATGTTCGACAATATAGTTTATGTACTTTTAAACAGTTACCTGAAGGTCTAGTGATTGAAAACTTCTGTCAGAGAAAAGATTAAAACTGTTTTTCTTTGTCAGATATTAAATGTGGAAAATTGCCAAGGGCTATGGATTTACAAGTTGGGAAAGGCTAGAACACAAAGAACGTGTATAGATTTGTTTGATATAAAGTCTTCATTTAAGGAAAGAATTGCCTTCAAGGCAATTTAGGGTATGATTCTATTTTGGTATATCCCATCTCCACTTGATGATTTGTACAATGTAATGATGGTAATTCAGAGCTGGGCAGTAGGTTGTCTGCTATTTTGATCCTTAGCATTATAGTTTTTTATCTGAAATAATGAAAGAGCCAAACTATCTTCTGTTCAGGTAGGGATTACTTTCCTTCTGCTTAAAGTTAAAAAAAAGTACAGCCTGTTTGTTAGCTTTTGTTGGACACCAGATCTTTCATAGCATCTTTTTTTCTACTTAACATTGTGAGCAGTTGCTTAATTTGAAGAAATGTTACTTCTGTTGATCCTCACTATGACAAAGATCAATGTACACAACACAGTCTGAATTAATAAGGTTCAAACTCATTAGGCCATGAAAATGGTTTAATCAGCAGTGAACCCTCTAAAGACCTTGTGGAAAGAATCCTAAAACAGATTCGAGGGGAAAAAAATGGTTAGTGCTTAGAAAAATGGTTAGTGCATATAAAAAATATAAAACCTGCTTCAAAGTTTATACTCCTCCTTTTTAACATCCCCTTGAATAACTTATGGAGTTGTTCCTAAGTTTTATTTAGGCGGGGAGACAGACCTCTTATTCAAGTAGTTTAAATTAAACCACAGTCATTCAGTGTAATTACTAATCTCTTCTTGGTGAAAAGTCTTTTCAGATACTGAAAGGGACTTTATCCATTCTCTTTTCTAACCTGAGGGTATATTCAGGCCGAGTTGTTGGATTCTTTTCTTCTCTGCTATCATTGTGCAGTTTTATTCCCTCTCTGCCCCTACACCCTTTCATTTTGGTAATATGTAGTTGGTTAATTTGAAGTGTGTGAAACATTTAGGATTTGGTAGCTGTGTAAGTGCTGACCAACCTTTCCTTCCATGCACCCTCTCTTTTCTCTAGTGAAAGTTCTAACTATTGTGTTGTAGGTAGTTTGTGACATGTAGGTAAAGGGTCGAAGTGGGAAAGTTCTATTAACAAATCAACTGAATTTTCATGTGACATAGCTTTTTATTATAGGGTATAGAGCCTGGTTCTGAAACTTACTAACTCTATGGCTTTATTTAACATATTTGCTCATATGTAAAATGGAGATAAATTAATAAAACCCATCCTTTAGGCATATTGTGGTACATGGAAAGGGCTTAGAAAAGTATCTGGCACATAGCTTATAGCATTATAGTTATAAAAAACTATAATGCTAAGGATCAAAATCACAGACAACCTACTGCCCAGCTCTGAATATTAGCAAATATTAACATCATCATCATCATCATCATCATCATCATCATCATCATCATTCACAGTTTGGATGAAAAAGAGCTAATGGGGAACCTTGGGATTTAAGCAGAGATGTGACATTATCAGAATTGAGTTTTGGAAAGATTGCTTTGATAGACCATGGGAAGAGGGATGAGGGCCCTGGTGAGCAAAGCTAGGGGCAGAAGACAAACTCTGGAGATTCTGAACTGAGGCTGTGGTAGTGGTGGTACTGAAGAGAAAGGGATAAGTCGTGTTTTCAAATGCAAACTTAACAGTTCCTTGGCTTTGGGATGGCAGATGGTGGGAAGAATGTAGAGATTCTTTTACTTGTGCAGATAGTGGTGCCATTAACCAATTAACCAAGACTGAATTTACAGGAGGAGAAAAAGGTGTGTGGCGTGTGTTGAGTTTGAGGTGCATGTAGGACATTTGGAGAGAGGTGCCAAATGTAGGCAGTTGTATAATTATATATCTAAGCTCAGGAGGGAGGTTGGGTCTAGACTAGTTTTGGTAATTATCATCTATATAAGCAGGAGTTGAGAACTTTGGAGGGAGTAGCATTGCTCAGAATAGTGTTTGGCATGTGAAGAGAAATCTGTAGACAGGCATTCTGTCTACAGATTTAAAAGTTCCAATCCTTGTGCCAAGATTTTACACTCACTAGCTCCTAAATCCTCATACAACTCTAATTTAGGTACTGTTGTTATTTACAGATGTAGAAACCGAGGATTGGAAAAATTAACCAATTTTCCTTAGTTTAGACAATGAGTAAGCAGTAAACTCAGAATTTGAATCAAGGTGGGCTAACTCTTGAACCTGAGTTCTTTTTTTAAAAATAAGATTTATTTATTGCTGAGTGTGTGTTCATCTTCCTCATTTTTTCAGGAGGCACTGGGAACTGAACCTGGGAATCCAATGTAAGAAAACCAAACCAGGGACCTCCCACGTAATAGGCAAGAGCCCATTAGGTTGAGCCACATCCACTTCCCTGAACCTGAGTTCTTAACTACTGCATTAGGATGTCTCCTCACCCAGAGTCAGGGTTGAAGATTTTTGGGGTGGTTGTGAGACAGGAACAAAGGAAACGGGTGAGGATGCTGGAGAGAACAGTTGAATGAAAATGAAATATTTGGTTCTATGCCAGGCATTTGGGAAAAAAGGGACAGATCAGTAGACTGGAGTTCTCATTGAAAGCCAAGAGGGGGATAAGAAAGTTGGGGCAGGGCTCGACAGTACTGTCAAAAGAGAATATGATCTAAGGGCTTCTCAACTACTGGTAATAACCAATGGTTTTGAAACCCAAGACCGAACTCCTGAGAACTTAAAATCATTTTGTCAGTTTTCTTTGCCACTCCCCAACCTCCAAAAAGAAACAAATGAAAGAAAAACCTACTGGAATTTTGATAGAAATAGTATCAACTAATTAGAGGACTAAGGCATGGGAATTTTTCCTATTAGGAACATTGTATGTTTCTCTCTTTATTCAGCCCTCGATAAAGTTTTGAGTTTTATTTATATTAAGTTTATTTTTGTGACAGCTGCACTGATGCCATCTTGACCTCTTTATGTTATTTTAAAAAATTATTATTTTTATATAAGCATTAGAAAAGCACATTTTTTTTTTCTTTTTTAGAAGGTACCAGAGATTGAACCCAGGACCTCATATATGGGAAGCAGACACTCCATTACTGAGCTATATCAACACCCTATATTGTTCTTGTTTTTCCTCTTAAGTTGATTCCTAGGAATGTTGTTTGTATTGTGAATCTTTTCCCCCAATTTCTAACAGTTATGTTAATATTTAGAAAAGCAACTGCATTTTATTTATTATCTAATTACATTGCTAAATTCTTATTAGTTTTAATACTTTTCCAGTTTATTTTCTTAGGTTTTCACAGTCAAGCAGTCATATCATCTACAAGTAATTTTCTCTTCCATGTGTGTTTTAACCTCTTCTTTCTTTTTCTTGTCTTACTAAAATATAATGTTAAATAAAACTGGCAGTAGTGTATGCCCTTGACTTATTCAGGATTCCTCTAGTGTTTCATCATTTATAATGCTGTTGGGTATTGGTTTGAAAAGTATTTTTAATATCATGTTAAAGAGAACGTATTTTTTAATGAAGACTTTTATCAGTTGCCTTTTTGGCAAGGCTTTCTTTAACAGAAATGTCTTCTGTTGTGTGGCGATCTTGGCTGAATTAAAGATGGACTTTGAAGATTTGGTTCAGTCTTGTGGTTCACTCAGTCCACATCCAAGTGCATTTGTGACCTAGCCTGAAAATGTAACTATAATTTATAAAATTGTTTCTTTGGAAATTTATGTCACATGTAAAAGCTAGTCATTTAAAAAAAAGTTTTTTTATTTCTCTGATATACTCCCTTCTTTAATCATTATCTAGTCCTTTTGATTCGCTTCTTAATTTTTTTTTTTCTTTTAAGGAGGTACTGGGGTTGAACCTGGGACCTTATAACATAAATTTCTTGATTTTCCTCACTCCTACAGACAGCCAAGCCCAGGCCCCCACAATCTTTGCTTAGAATACAGTTTGGCTAATTTTTCCTCAGTCTTTCAAGTCTCAGTTGTCCCTGGGACTTCTAGATTATGTGAAGGCTGGTTTTAGGTACTGTACTTGTCTGAGCATATCACTGATCACACATGACTATGATTGCTTATTTAATTATGAAGAAGGGATGGTGTGGTGCAGTGATGTACAACCAAGGCTGCACATTTGAATCCTCTGGGGAGTTTTCTGTACTATTGGTCCCTATCCTTTGATCACAAGAAGTATATTTCTAAAGTGCTCTCCTGCTATTCACTGTGCTGCCATGATAGGAACCCACGTATAGAAAGGGTAGTATGTGAACACCAGAGTCAGAAATATCCAGGTTCAAATTCTGGGTCTACCACCTTCATTTATTCGGCAGATACTTGTGAAAATCCTGTATGGTAGGCACTGTGCCAGGTGTTAGGAGTGTGGGTAGGGAGTAAGACAGATGGTCTGTGCCTGGTGATACCCACACCTTAGTGTGTTCTACCATAGCATTGTTTCCTCCAGTAGTAATTTACTGTATGCACCCTCATGATTTCTGTTCCTTCTATACATACCACTGGCACTTCTAGTTAATATTAAAAAGAAATTATTCAATGTGAAATATAGGGCTATTTATAATCATTTAATAATAGGTGAATATTCAGCTCCATGTCACACTGCTAGTAATACAGGGATGAGGGATTTACATTAATAAGATGATATACAGTTTTGAGTTTTGATATTACCTAGCACTGAAAATCCCACCATATGTGTTTAAGCAGTCAGAAAAGACAGTATGTTTGCCAGATTGTAATTAAAATTTCTACTAGAGGCCAGCAGCCCTACTAGCAGAGAGAAAGCAAGACTGAGACAGGAAGTCACTTTGCCAATTCCCATTGACCTGGGTGAAGTATCTGCCTGCAACTGCACTTTCACTCCCATCCAGCAGAAGATGTTTTAAGAAACTCTTGGGTGAAAATAATATCACTTTCAATTCATCCCCTCCCACATCCTGGGACCTTCTTTTAAAACCTGCAGGAAAGTTGGAGGACTGTGTTGAAAGGTCTAGAAAAGCAGACCCACTGCATTGCTCCTAGCGGTACAATGTTAACTATCCAAGGTAGGACAGCATAGGGCATTGGTCTTCAAAGGAGAGTGCTCCTTTTCCAAGGAACAGTATGTGCAAGATGATTCATTGGCATGCAGGAGAACTATTAAGGCTTCTATTTTAAAATTTTCATAGGGCCTGGGTATATTTCATGCACAATTATACATATTTTGGTTGTATACACCTGGAAATTTTCTACTCTACGAGTTATACAATTAAAGGAACACCCCTATAATGGCCTATGAGGCTTTCTCTGACCTTAACTTTCATTATTAGTGCTTCCTTGTTCCCCACCCCCTAATTCTGCTCCAGCCCTTCTGGCCTTCTTGCTGTTTCTTAAACAAGCCAGGCATGCTCAGAGCCTTTGCCCTTTTGCCCAGGTGGTTCCCTCTGCCTTGAATGCTTTTCCCCAGAGATCTTCCTTATCCTCTTGGCTGACTTCCTCACTTCTTTAAAGGGGTTTGCTGAAAATGTATTTTCTCATAAAAAAAAATTTTTTTTAAAGCTTTATGTTACATGTTAACATAAGAAATATAGGAGATTCCTATAAGCCCCATTCCCTCCCCCTCCCACACCTTCCCACAGTAACAACATCTTTCATTAGTGTGAAACATTTGTTACAAGTGATGAACACACATTAAAACATTGCTACTAATTGTGGACTATAGTTTACAGTATAGTTTATACTCTGCCTGCACCATTTTATAGGTTATGACAAAATGTATAATGGCCTGTATCTGTCATTTCAACATCATGCAGGACAATTCCAGTGTTCCAAAAATGCCCCCATATTCTTCCATATCCCTCCCCTCAGAACCTTTGGTGACCACTGCCTTTATATCACTGATAAAGATTCTTCTATTGCTAGGTAATGATAAGTCTATAATAGAATAATAATGTCTACTACAGTCCATTGGTCATTCCCCAATTTTGGGATGGTGATGCCATGCATTGTTAGTACAAAACAATTCCATGAATTGTTAGTGGAACTACTTTTTTTTTTGTTCATTTTAAAAATTGAAGTATATCATTCATATATGAACACACATAAAGTAAAGATTGTCAATTTTTACTTTATAATAAAAGATTGTGAATTTACAAAATAAACTTACATAACGTTACACAGGGGTCTTATACATCACCCCTCCACCAACTCTTTGCATTGTGAAACATTTGTTACAAACTATGCAAGAGCATCATCAAAATATTACTATCAGCTATAGTTGTTATCTTACATTTGGTGTAGTTTCCCCCCAACCCATGTTATTTTTTAAAAATATATTTTTGTTATAGATTTTGTGAACTTGCAAAACAATCATACAGATATGTAAATTTCCCATACAACTCCACACCCTGGTGGAACATTTGTTACAGATTATGAGACAATATCATCAGACTATTACTACCAATCGTGGTCCATAGCATACATTTGGCACACTTTTCCCATACACCTCCATTATCAGCACAGTATAGCTTTGGCACTGATGCAAGAATATTATAGTACTACTGTTAACCACAGTCTGTAGGTCACACCAACTGTAGTTTTCCCATGCTTGTCCATATTCCCATAACCCTGCAATAGTGCTATATATCTGCTCTAGCTCACAGAAGGACTCTATTGCATTTGTACCCTTAACCACAATTCTCAGCTGCCTCTGGGTTCACTGTGTTATTCAGTCCCTAGATTATTCTTTAGCTTTCTTTCTATTGACATTTACTTCTCCAGACTACTTTTTTCAGCCACAGTCTCATTTGTCAACCAGTTGGTACTCTCTATAATGTGTTACTATCAACTCTTTCCATCTCCACACTTTTACAGTCAAGTTAATTAAAACTTCTACATACATTAAGCATCCATAGTTCTTCTCAACCCTCCTCTTATCTCCTAATAACCTATACTATAGATTTTAATTCCGTGTATTTATTATTTGTATTTAGTTCATATTAATGAGACCATGCAATATTTGTCCTTTTGTTTCTGGCTTACTTCACTTAGTATAATGTCCTTAAGACTCATCCATGTTATCACATTTGTCCTAATTTCATTTCTTCTTACTGCAGGTGAGTATTCCATCGTATGTATATACATTTTGTTTATCCATCCATTGGTGGAGGGACACTTGGGTTGTTTCCATCTTTTGGCAATTGTGAACAGTGCCGCTATGAACATTGGTGTGCAGATGTCTGTTTTTGTGTCATAGTTTTTAGTTCTGGATATATTCCTAGTAGAGGAATTGCTGGATCATATGGCAGTTCTATATTTAGCTTCCCGAGGAACTGCCAAACTGTCTTCCACAGAGGCTGCACCATTTTACACTCCCACCAACAGTGAAGGAGTGTTCCTATTTCTCCACATCATCTCTAGCACTTACTGTTGTCTGTTTTGTTAATAATGACCATTCTATGTGGTGTTAGATGATATCTCATTGTTGTTTTAATTTGCATTTCCCTAATAGTGATATGGAACATTTTTCATGTGCTTTGTGGCCATTTGTATTTCCTCTTTGGAGAAATGTCTATTTAAATCTTTTGCCCATTTTTTAATTGGATTGCTTGTTCTTTTATTGTTGAGTTGTATGATAACTTTATATAGAATGGAAATCAAACCCTTATTGGATAAGTGGTTTTCAAATTTTTTTCTCCCATCAATTGGACTGCATTTTCACCTTCTTGATGAATTCCTTTGAATCACAGAAATATAGTGTAAGTTTGAGGAGGTCCCATTTATCCATGTTTTGTTTCGTTGCTCATGCTTTTGGTGTAAAGTTTAAGAATCCACCACCTACCAGTAGGTCTTTTTTTTTTTTAGATTTATATATATATATTTTTTGTTTCTTTCCCCTTTCCCCCCCAGTTGTCTGCTCTCTGTGTCCATTTGCTGTATGTTCTTCTGTGACCGCGTCTACCCTTATCAGTGGCCCCCGGAATCTGTGTTTCTTTTTGTTGCGTCATCTTGTTATGTCAGCTCTCCGTGTGTGCGGCGCCATTCTTGGGCAGGCTGCACTTTCTTTCGCACTGGGCGGCTCTCCTTACGGGGTGCACTCCTTGCGTGTGGGGCTCCCCTATGTGGAGGACACCCCTGCATGGCAGGGCACTCCTTGCGTGCATCAGCACTGCGTGTGGGCCAGCTCCACATGGGTTAAGGAGGCCCGGGGTTTGAACCGCGGACCTCTCATGTGGTAGGTGGATGCCCTATCAATTGGGCCAAGTCCGCTTCCCTACCACTAGGTCTTGAAGATGCTTCCCTACGTTTTCTTCTAGGAGCTTTATTGTTCTTCCTTTTATATTTAGGTCTTTGATCCAGTTTTAGTTAATTTTTATGTAATGTGTGAGATAGGGGTCTTCTTTCTTTCTTTTGGCTGTGGATATCCAGTTCTCCCAAAACCATTTGCTGAATAAACTGTTCTGCCCCAACTGGGAGGGCTTGACAGGCTTGTCAAAAATCACTAGAACATAGATGTGAGGGTCTGTTTCTGAAACATCAGTTCAGTTCCCTTGGTCTATGTGTCTATCTTTATGCCAGTATCATGCCGTTTTTACCACTGTAGCTAGGTAATACGATTTAAAGTCTGGAAGTGAGAGTCCTCCAACTTCACTTTTCCTTTTTAAAATATTTCTGGCTATTTGGGGCCTCTTACCCTTTCAGATAAATTTGATAATTGTGTTTTCCATTTGCTTAAAAAATGCTGGTGGAATTTTAATTGGGATTGCATTGTATCTGTACATGAATTTGGGTAGAATTGACATCTTCCAATCCATGAGCATGGAATGTTCTTCCAGTTATCCAGGTCTTTTTTTATTTCTTTTAGCAATGTATTATAGTTTTCTGAATACAAGTGCTTTGCATCCTTGGTTAAGTTTATTCCTAAATATTTGATTCTTTTAGTTGCTATTGTAAATGAAACTTTTTTCCTTACTTCCTCCTCAGATTGTGCATTATTACTGTATAGAAACATCACTGATTTTTGCGTATTGATCTTGTATCCTGACACTCTACTGAAATCATTTATTAGCTCTAGCAGCTTTGTTGTAGATTTTTCAGGACTTTCTAGATATACAATCATATCATCTGTGAATAGTGAAAGTTGTAATTCTTCCTTTCCAATTTGGATGCCTTTTATTTCTTTTTCTTGCCTGATTGCTCTAGCTTGAACCTCTAGCACTAGATTGAACAACAGTGGTGACAGTGGGCATCCTTGTCTTGTCCCTGATCTCAAAAGGAAAGCTTTCCTTTGAGTACAACTTCAGCTGTGGGTTTTTCATATATGGCCTTTATCATGTTGAGAAAGTTTCCTTCAATTCCTTTTTTTTTTGCAGTATTTTTATCAAGAAAAGATGCTGTATTTTGTCATGTGTTTTCTGTGTCAATTGATAAGATCATGTGATTTTTCTTCTTTGATTTATTAATGTGGTGTATTATACTGATTGATTTTTTTGTGTTAAACTAGCTTTGCATGCCTGGTATTAAACCCACTTGATCATGATGGATAATTCTTTTAATGTGATGTTGGAGTTGATGAACAAGTATTTTATTGAGGATTTTTGCATCTGTATTCATGAGAGAAATGGGTCTGTAATTTTCTCTTTTTGTAATATCTTTGTCTGGCTTTGGTATTACGGTGATATTGGCTTCATAGAATGAGTTTGGTAGCGTTCCTTCTTGTTCAGTTTTTTGGAAGAGCTTAAGTAAGATTGGTATGAAATATTTGAATGATTGGAAGAACTCACCTGTGAAACCATTTGGTCCTGGGCTTTTCATTTAGGGGAGCTGTTTGATGACTGTTTCAATCTCTTTACTTGTGATTGGTTTGTTGAGGTCTTCTATTTCTTCTAGCATTGGTGTAGGTTGTTTGTACATTCCTAGGAATTTTTCCATTTCATCTACATTGTCTAGTTTTTTAGCATAAAGTTGTTCATAGTATCCTCTTATGAGCTCTCTTATTTCTGTGGCATCAGTAGTAAGGTTCCCCTTTTCATTTTTTATTTCATTTATTTTCATCTTCTCTCTTTTTTTCTTATTCTGTCTAAAGGTTTGTTGATTTTGTTAATCTTCTTGAAGAACCAACTTTTGGTTTTGTTAATTTTCTTTACTTTTTTCCCTCAATTTCATTTATTTCTGCTCTGAACTTTGTTATTTCATTTCTTCTCTTTGCTTTGGGATTAGCTTGCTATTCTTTTTCTAGGTCTTCCAGCTGGGTAGTTAGGTCATTGATTTTAGCTCTTTCTTCTTTTTTAATGTAAGCATTGAGAGCTATAAATTTTCCTCTCAGCACTTCCTTCGCAGCATCCGATAAGTTCTGATATGTTGTATTCTCATTGTAATTCATCTCGAGATATTGATTTCTCTTGAAATTTCTTCTTTGATCCACGGATTATTTAAGAGTGTGTTGTTTAATATCCACATATAGATGTGAATTTTACCCTTATTTGCCACTTGTTTATTTCCAACTTTATTCCATTATTATCAGAGAAAGTTCTTTGTATAATTTAGGTTTTGTTGATTTTATTGAGATCTGCTTTGTGACCCAACATATGGTCTATCCTGGAGAAAGATCCATGAGCACTTGAAAAGAATGTATATCCTGCTGTTTTGGGGTGCAGTGTTCTGTATGTGTGTATTAGGTTTACTCCATTTATCATATTATTCAAGCTCTCTGTTTCTTTATTGATCTTCTACACTGATGTTCTGTCCAGTGCTGAGAGTGGTGTATTGAAGTCTCCCAACTATTATTATAGAGATGTCTATTTCTCCTTTCAGTTTTGTCAGTGTTTGCCTAATGTATCTTGGGGCATCCTGGTTAGGTGCATATATATTTATGATTGTTATTTCTTCCTGGTGAACCATCCCTTTTATTAGTATACATGTCCTTCCTTGTCTCTAATAACAGTTTTGCTTTTAAAGTCTATATTATCTGATGTAAGTATAGCTACCCCAGCTTGTTTTTGGTTACTGCATGCATGGAATATCTTTTTCCAACCTTTTACTTTCAATTTATTGGTATCCTTGGGTCAAGGTGCCTCTCTTGCAGACAACATGTAAGATGACTTATATTTTCTTATCTATTCTGCCAGTCTGTGTCTTTTGATTGGGGCGTTTAATCCATTAACATTCAATGTTATTACCATAAAGGCAGTTCTTATTTCATCATTTTGATCATTGCATTTTATCTGTCATTTTATAATTGACGGTTTTATTTACTGTTACTGATACGGTTGTCATTTCTAGACTCTCTTCCAGGCCTCTGTCTCCTGTCTTTTCTTTACAGGCTGTAACACCCCTTCAGTATTTCCTGCAAAGCTGGTCTTTTTGTTATGAACTCAGTTTCTGTTTATCTGTGAATATTCTAATCTCACCCTCATTTTTAAAAGATAATTTTGCTGGGTATAAAATTCTTGGCTGGCAGTTTTTCTCCTGCAGTATGTTAAATATATCATACCACTGCCTTCTTGCCTCCATGGTTTCTGATGAGAAATTGGCACTTAGTCTTATTGGGTATCCCTTATATATTATGCATTGTTTTTCTCTGGCTGCTCTCAGAATTCTTTCTTTGTCTCTGGCATTTGACATTCTGATGAGTATGTTTCTCTTTGGTCTATTCAGATTTATTTGGATGGAAGTACATTGTGCTTCTTAGACACAGATATCTATATCATTCAATAGTGTTGGTTAGTTTTCCACCATTATTTCTTCAAATATTCCTTCTGCCCCTTTTCCCTTTTCTTCTTCTGGGACACCCATAACACATGTGTTTGCATGTCTCCAGCTGTCATTTAGTTCCCTGAGATGCTGTTCAATATTTTCCATTCTTTTCTTCATCTCTTCTTTCGTTTGTTTGCTTTTGGAGGCCCTGTGGTCAAGCTCGCTGATCCTTTCTTCTCCTTCCTTAAATCTGCTGTTATATGCCTCCAGTGTATTTTAAATTTCATTTATTGCTCCTTTCATTCCCATAAAGTCTGCTGTTTTTCTAGGTATGCTTTCAAATTCTTCTTTGTGCTCATCCAATGTCTTCTTTTTTTTTTTTTTGTCCATAATATTTTAATACTTTCAATGTCTTCTTAATAACCTTAATCTCTTTAGCCATTTCATTGAATTTATTAAGGAGATTTGTTTGAACTTTTAAGATTAGTTGTCTCAACTCCTTTATGTCATCTGCAGGCTTATCTTGTTTCTTTAATTGGGCCATCTCTTCCTGTTTCTTGGTTTGGATTGTATTTTTTTGTTGGTGTTTCCGCATCTGGCTTACTAGATGTATTTATTGTGGGTGTAGTTTTACCCTTTAGTTTAGGGATTTCTTTTCTTTTCTTACTTGCTGGTTGTGTAACATGTAGGAGCCTGGGATGTAGTTGGTGCTGTAAACTGTGAAGGCTGAAGCTGCCCACATTGTCCCAGGAAGTGATGAAACTTCTCCCACCTTTCTCCTCTGTCAGGGGTAGGGACAGACCTGTAGCCATGTATAATAATCTAAGCTGGGCACAGCAAGACTGTCTGTAGTCACCTGGAGACATTGATGAAGCTTCACACCCCTTCCTCCCCTACCTTTGTCAGGGATTGAGCCATAGTTTTGGCCAGCAGTCTATGCTGTGTGGGTCCACAATGACCACAGTTGCTCAGATAAACTGATGTAACAGCAGACCCTCTCCCTCCTGGGGGTGGGAATGGACCTTCTGGAGTGTGCAGCAATCTGATCTCTGTGGGCCAGATACACCTGCAGTTGCCCTGAGAGGCTCAGGGGTACTGTCACTTCTGCCCTTTAGGGGTTGGGAGCAGAACAACAAATGCTCAACAATTCATTCCTGTTGGCTGAAAGTACCCATCGTTGACCGGGGAGGCCAAGGATGCACCAGCCCCCTCCTATCCTGTTGTGTGGTAGGGGTGGTTCTAAGGGTGCTCAACAGTTCAGTCTCTTTAGGTGAAGAATACCTGCTGTTGCCTGGAGAGGCTGAGGAAACACCAGCCCCCCTCTGTCCTCTTAAGGGGTGGGTTGGATCCATAGGCACCCGACAGTTCAGTCTCTGTTGGCTGAAAGTACCTACTGTTTTCCAGAGAGGCTGTGGAAACACCAGACCCTTCCTGTCTTATTGGGGGTGGATTCATAGGCATTCAGTAGTCCAGTCCATACAGGCCAAAGGTCTGCCATTGCCCAAAAAAGGCTGTGGAAAGAACAGCCCCCTTCTTTCCTATTGGGAGTGAGGGTGGGTCCACAAGTACCCACCAGACCAGGCTGTGTGGGCCAAAAGCACCTGCAGTTACCCAGAGAGGCTGGGCAAACACAGTCCGTCTCTTGTCCTATAGGGGATGGAGGTGGAGCCACAGATGCCCAACAGTCAGGCTTGTGCAGCCTGAAACTATCTGAAGTTGCCCTGAAATGTTGAGGCAACACCAGCTACCCCTTACCCTGCGGGGAGACAGAGGTGGAGATGGGCTCAGAGGCACTCAACAAACCTACTGGTGTGGGCTGAAAACTCCTGCCATTGCCTGGAGAGGCCAAGGATACCAAGCTCCTCTCCTGTTCTCTTGGGATGAGGGGATGCAGCCCCAGGTGTTCGAATATTCAGCTTGTGCCAGTGGAGAGCACTTGCAGTTGCCTGGAGAGTTTGGTGGAGGTACCGCCTCCTTCCTGCTGGAGTTGGGGCTGGATCCTAGGCTAGGGCTGCATTCAGATCTTGATGGAAAGAAGCCTGTCCCTAACTTCACTGGATTCCAATCAGCCAGACTCCCCCTCGTGGGGAGTCAGAGTCAAAATGGTGGCTACCGGACTCTTTCCTGCTTGGACATGTTCAGACCCTAGCTATTTCTAGGATTATACTTTAGCCAGCTGAGTCCACTAATCAGTAGCTGAGGTCAGTGGACATCTGTCTCTTCCTCCACCGTTAATGGGAAATGGAGCCTCCAACTCCAGCCACAGAATAGCTCCTGAGGCGGCTTGCATCCCTGAAGTAGGATGGTCACCAGCCTCTCTGGCATGGCTTGCAGCTTCCCAGAGAGGTGGTGCAGGTCCCCCCAGCTTCCTCCCTGCTGGAGGTGGGATTCAGACTTAGGCTAGACCTGCAATCGAACCTGGGTGGAAAGAAGCCGGTCTTTACAGGCAACATGATTTTCAGTCAGCACTGCTTCTCCTTGTGCCCAGGGTGGAGTCAGAATGGCAGCCACCAGCTTCTCTCTGACCCGGACAGGCTCAAAGTCTAGTCCCTAGGATTCTACTTCAGCTCGCTGAATCCACTAATCAGTAGCTGAAATCAGTGCCACACTGTGTTTTCCTCCCATTTTTATTGGGGGAAATGGAACTTCCAACTCCAACCACAGAATAGCTCTCGAGGTGACTTACATGCCATGGGCACCGACTTTCGTGGCATGGAGGGCTCTACTCACAGTTCCTCTGTGCAGATGGGTAGTCTCCTTCCACACTCTCAAGAATGTTGCAGGATATTCCTCTGGTCTCCTGGGTCCTCTGAACAGGTGCTTTAGGTAGCTCTGGGTGACCACCAACTGCCCTGTATCACGAGCTGACTCTAGGAGCTCCTTACTCTGCCACCATCTTGGCTCCACCCCCAGTAGAACTACTTTTAATTCCCCAGGAAAAATAGAAATGAGCAAAGTTATTTTGAATACAGTGCTTGTGACTCTATAGAAACTCTGTCTTGGATAGACACGTCTTTCCTCTAACTTGAATAAACTGGAAGGAAAATCTCCATTATTTGTTATTGTGTGTAAATATTCTGTAAACTGGTGTTATTTCAATAATTTCATTAGATGTGCTTTATTTAATATATACTAGAGTGCCTATTGGAAATGTGCTTGTGTTTTCTTCCCTCCCTGTCTCTGGGTTGTTTTTTTTTCCCCCTCAACTACACCTTATGCCTCTTTGGATATTTAATAGTATTTTAAGGACACAAATTGGGAATAAAAAGAATCCCTTGGTAATGGCTCATTTCATTTAATCAAAAACTTCAACCAGAACACATCACATGGACACAATAGCTTTTGACATTGTCTGGCCCTGTGCAGCTTTGCTGTACCCCTCCCCAGTGGGGGTGAATGGTGAAGGGAAGGGAGGAAGCAGTGAGGGAGTTTGCTATGGGGACAGGCACGGTCTATCTTGATAGATGCTCTGCAGGCTGAACCCAGTGGAGTATCTGTCCAGTCACACCCCTCCCTCTTTCATAAATAATGCAGCAGGGGTGGTAACAATAATTAAAAGCAAAATGCTAATTTTGCTTCTCCTCCCCATCATTTTTCTTTTTTTTTAACAGAGTGATATGCTGTGTAGACAAATAATGAATTACTAACCTCACTTCACTGATGGGGTGATTTAGGCCTTGGTTGATTGTTTTAATCAGGTTCTTATAATGAGTCCATGACAGAGTCCGTGACTACAATACTAATAATACCTAACATTCACTGTGCACTTCCTGTGGGCCAGACACTCCAGGGCATTATTTGAACTATTTTATTTCATCCTTCTGATAATGTTATTTAGTAGGTACTATTATTAATCACATTTTACAGATGAGCATATTGGGACTTGCCCAAGGTTATAGAGTTAATAAATTGTAGAGCTGCGATTTAACCCCAGCCATCTGACTCTTAGAACTGGAGCTCCCTACCCCACTAGGTTAAATTGCTCAGACTGCGAAGCTTATTCAGAGCTAGAAATGAAATGGTGCCTCCTGTTCTTAAAGCACCAGATAAGGAGACCATCACAGACACTAAAATCATCTGGGAAAATACATAGGCCTAAACCTTACCCGCGTCCCGTTCCCCCCGCCACCCCCATGAAATAGAACACATTTCTGCCTTTGCCTGTCTAGTTTGCTTGATTGTCTTCAGGCGCATTGCCTCCGCTGGTGGGGTCTAAGTAAATTAGTAGGGTGGGAGTCTAGTTGTCACCTGACATTATAATTTTTTAATGCCTTTTTTTTAAGTTAAAAGAAACTTTATTGATATATTATTATTAACTAGAGTCTGTGGTTTACATAGGTTTTAACAAATATAAAATATGTATTTACCATTTTGGTACCATGTAGAGCAGTTCTATGACTTTTTTTTAAAAGAAAATCTGTAAAATTTTAGAAATCTAACCATGTTAGAATTTATAATTATAAGAACTTATACAAAAGTCTCAATAATATTTCCTAAGGTAGATTCACTGTTCTGTTTCTTTCTTTTGCATTTCCCTGAATAAAGCAATTGAGGATATAATGGATACTATTGGTAAAACATGTTTCTTACTTGACATTGCATGCACTATGGTCTTGAATGCTAACCACTTTTAACTGTATTTACTATTGGAACTGGAATTAAAGACTTGGATTATAGTTTAACCAGCTTTTCTCATACTGCTCTCCTGTTATTTTTAGTTTAAATTTTTGCTGCAAGCTCTTTCCCACTCCTTAATTGACTCTTCAGTCACCACTTACCGTGCACATGTCAGCACTGCCACGGTTGCTAAACACACTCATTGTTGGCACTGTGGCAGTTTCTCTGTGAATTATGGGTCTCTTTTTAATCACTTTTAATGTTGAAAATAGGATCCATTCTGGTCCTTTAATGGAAATCTAGGGAGTGTAAGTCTGTCTCCTTTCAAAGTTTGTCCAACAGCTCTTGGTGGTCATTGTAAAATTATCCATCTGAAACTTTAACAGATTGTAAATGAGATTGGTATCCCAGTATTTGTTTTGCCATTGCCTAATGACACCTCTGTTTGTGTCATTGAATACTTCCAGAGCATAACCCTTAAGGTTTTCCCACATCTTAACTTGCCACTTGGCATACTTAGTTTTGACATCCAGAAGCAAATTTTGCTTCATGAGAAACTGCTTGCCAAAGTTTAATTTAGGTCTTCTTAGTAAAGCAGGGGTTCTTAACTTTTTATTCCACAGGTCTCTTTGCCAGTCATGTGAAATGAATACAACTGTAATTTATTTATTGCGCACATTCATAAGTGAAGGAAATGCTAGATTTCAGTTAGAGCTCAGAGAAAATAAAGATAATTAATTGATTTTTTTCAATTCAAACTCATGGATACCCTGAAATCTTTCCACAGACTCCCTTGGGGGTCCATGGACCCCTGGTTAAGAACATTTCTTTTAGAGGATTATTAATGAACTTGTGAAATGTACAAAAACTTTTATTATTGATGAAATACAACACACACCAAAAAGAAAGACCAAAAAAAAAGTGACATTGAAATTCAGCAGTATTTTTAAGACTAGGCATTGTATTTGGGAGATACTGAAAAATACCCTGTTAATCTAATGATTAGCTTTTAATTTTGCCTCTAACTAGTGTTTGAAAATATCCTTGACTTCCCTTTTATGCATCTTAATCTTTAAAAAAAAAAAAAGCAAACAAAAAAGCTTAAGCTGATTATGGAACATAACTGAATAAAATGGGTAAAATGCTAAAAATTGCTTAAAAATCCATTTTAAGTTGTTTGAAGCTGGATGATATATTTGTTCTTTTGCTTTATAGCATTTATCTTTTTAATAGCTGTTAACTTCAGTTAATAATATGTTTGGCCATGTACTAAAATTATAGTGATTTTTGGTTGTTATATCACTTCATTATTTCTTGTGATTGTTTCTATAGTTTTTCCCCTCTTTTTGATTTTATATTATTATTGTGATGGAGTGGCTAAACTTCAAGATTCTTCTTGCCCAGCATGTGGCAAAATGAAGCACAATCTGTCCTTTGAAGAAAAACAAATTTCAGTTCTGGTACCTGCAACTTAAAATGATTGACTGTGTCTTTGGCTTAAGAGTAGATTTTTCTTCTTTTTTTAAATCTGAAATTTAACTCTCTTCTCCAGGTGACCATAGCCCTCCATAAAAATGTTAATGGTTTGTGTCAATGTATTTCTCAAAAAACAGTAACTAAGTTCTTTCAGCAGTCTTTTTGTTGATTTTTAATTAAATTTTATCGACATAATGTATGTGCATGGAATTAAAAAATCAAATGGAGGCAAGTGGATTTAGCTCAACAGAGCATCTGCCTACCACATGGGAGGTCCAGGGTTCAAACCCAGGACCTCCTGACCCATGTGATGAGCCGGCCCACGCGCAGTGCTGATGTGCGCAAGGAGTGCCATGCCATGCAAGGCTGTCCCCTGTGTAGGGGAGCCGCATACACAAGGTAGGCGCTTTGTAGGGAGAGCCGCCCAGCGGGAAAAAAGTGCAGCCTGCCCAGGAGTGGCGCCGCACACATGGAGAGCTGATGCAGCAAGATGATGGAACAAATAGAAACAGATTCCCAGTGGTGCTGACAAGAATACAAGTGGACACAGAACACACAGCGAATGGACACAGAGAACAGACAACTCGGGGGATGGGGTGGGAAGGGTGGGGTGTAGGAGGGAGAAATAAATAAAAAATAAATCTTAGGGAAGCCGACTTGCCCCAATGGATAGGGCGTCCACCTACCACATGGGTGGTCTGCAGTTCAAACCCCGGGACTCCTTGACCACTGTGGAGCTGGCCCACATGCAGCGCTGATGCGCGCAAGGAGTGCCGTGCCACGCAGGGGTGTCTCCCGCATAGGGGAGCCCCTTGTGCAAGGAGTGCGCCCTGTAAGGAGAGCCGCCCAGCACGAAAGAAAGTGCAGCCTGCCCAAGAATGGCACCGCACACACAGAGAGCTGATGCAGCAAGATGACGCAACAAAAAGAAAGATTCCCATACCGCTGATAACAACAGAAGCGGACAAAGAAGAACACACAGCAAAATGGACACGGAGAACAGACAGCTGGGGGGTGGAAGGGAAATTAATAAATAAAAAAATCTTAAAAAAAAAAAAAAAAGAAATGGTAGGAGTGTCTGTAGCTCAGTGGTTGACACCTGCTTGTATGAGGTTGGGGGTTTAATCCCCAGTGCGTTCTCCCCTGCCCCTCAAAAGAGTATTATTATTTTTTAATAATTGTTTCCTGTTCCACCTCTCCCATTTTGGAGTCTTACTTTCCGGAGGAAACCAACTTTAACTTTGTAAACCAGTTTTTTTTTTATTTACCTCAGTATTGCTAAAGAATGTGCTTGTATTTCTAGTTTTCTATTTTAGACAATCTTTGTGTACTTCATCCAATGATAGGTAAGGATTTAGCCTTTTTATATCACCTACTTTCTCCTCCTCCATCTTTCCCCTGTAGTGAATCACAGTTTGTAGTTACACAGATATTGATCGAATGTTTATATTACTATGGCTATATATATATTAATATATATTATCCTAGCTGGATCATATATTTTATTATGATTTAATTCTGTTTCTTGTACAACTTCTTTAGTTTCTTTCCTGGAATTAATAATTGTCTCTTTATTTTCTGACCTTTTTATGTTCCTATTTATTAATCACATCATACTGTACAGCAGAACTATATGAAACTCCTCTCAATGTAGTGGTGAAATACCAGGTAATCTATAAATTACTCTTGGTAGTTTTCTTCTTGGAAGTACTTGTCCAAAGTTACTGTGTAGACCTGCCATGTACCCATTCAGATAAATCTTCCCTTTCATGTCACCCTGGGTGTGTACCCTCAGCCTCTCTTCTAAGTTAGAGATAATTTTTCATGGGTTCTTGCTCGACTCCCTCTCTCATTTGTGGAGTAACTTCCTGGGAAAGGGTTCTTGAGAAGCAAATGTCTTGATGCTGTGCATGTCTGAGAATGTCTTCATTTTTCATTCATATTTGATTCATAATTTGGCTAGGTATAAAATTTTAGGTTTGAGATTATTTTTCCTAAAAAATTGGAATATGTTGCTGTATTCCAGAAAAGAAGCCTGAGCTAATTTAAAGTGTACACTAAAGTATAAACCAGTGGGCTCCTAAAGGTTGTTTTTGGAGCAATGCCTTCTGAAAGATAAGGATGCCTATTTGGTTGAGGGAATGTAATTTTTCTCCCATATGCTAAATAAATATAGTTCAATCCCTTGAAGGATTATTGGGGATGTAAATTAAAATAAATAACATGCAATGAGTTGGCTTAATTGAATTTTTTATCCCCCTCCTTGTGGCTTTTTGCTTGCTGTCTGCTCTCTGTGTCCATTCTTCTGTGTCTGTATTTTATTTATTTAATTTCCCCTCCCCCCTTGTGGCTTGCTTGCTGTCTTTACTGTCTGCTCTCTGTCCATTCACTGTTCACTCTTCTGTGTTTTTTTGTTTTTTTTTTGTTTGTTCTTGTTGTTGAGTCGGTTCTCCGCAGCACGTGGCGTCTTCGGGCTAGGGGGTACTTGCAAGCCAGGCAGGTGTCTACAGCATGCGGGTGAGTCTGCCTTCACAGGGAGGCCCTGGGTTCACGTCCCAGGGTCTCCCATATGGTAGATGGCAGCCCAACTGATTGAGCCACAGCTGCTTCCTGGCTTAATGGAAATTTAATTGACTCATAGTTTTTAGGCTAGGAAGAGCCTAAAATTGAGGGATCAGCAAAGCAGTGCTTTCTCCCTGAAGACAGTGGCATTCTGGGGCTGGTGATCCCTGGTCCTTGACTTTTCTATCACATGGTAATGATTATAATGTAAGGCATGTCTTACAAGTGAAAGGAAATGACTGTCTTCTTTTTTCTTCTCCAGATACCAGATATTTTTGACTTTGGCATTGACTTGCAAGTACTCTCTGTTCCTTTCTTTTTCTCTCTCTGAAATGTATTCTGTTTATAAGGATTCCAGTAATCCAGATCAGATCCCAACCTGGATTAGTTGGGCCACACTGTAACTGAAGTAACATCTTCAAGAGATTGTATTTACACTGGGCCCATACCTCTTGGAATGTGAACCAAGACCAAAAACATATCCAAACTGGGATATATACGCTTCAATTTACCACATAAACATTAGAAATTAAAAAAAAACTATACTATAATGATCAATAGAGAATTTCTTAGATTGTTTCTCTTCTTGACACACCTTGGGCTAAATGACAAATTTTTGTGGTAATAGCCCTTTGTGTTTACATTTTAAAGCTCTTTATCTTGATATTATGATTTTTAAAATCATACTTTTTAGAAGCCAAATGGATTTTAAATTGATGTAATATGTATATTATGATAATGGACCTTTTGACTTAAAATTTTCATAATATAACATAAAATGGAGTCCAGAAATGATAAGCCATTTATTTTAATTGCCTGTGTAAGTAAAGGATATATATGTAAAGGATAGAATCATCAAATGGGATTTTTTTTTCTTTAAAGATTTATTTATTTATTCTCCCCCGTCTGTTCTCTGTGTCTGTTTGCTGCGTCTTGTTTCTTTGTCCGCTTCTGTTGTCGTCAGCGGCACGGGAAGTGTGGGCGGCGCCATTCCTGGGCAGGCTGCACTTTCTTTCCCACTGGGCAGCTCTCCTTATGGGGTGCACTCCTTGCGCGTGGGGCTCCCCTACGCGGGGAACACCTCTGCGTGGCAGGGCACTCCTTGCGCGCATCAGCACTGCGCATAGGCCAGCTGCACACGGGTCAGGGAGGCCTGGGGTTTGAACCGCGGACCTCCCATGTGGTAGACGGATGCCCTAACCACTAGGCCAAGTCCGTTTTCCCAAATGGGATTTTTTTGAAATAAAATATTACCCCCCCTTTAAAGATTTATTTATTTTTTTCTTCCTACCCCCTTGTTGTTTGCACTTGCTGTGTGCTGTGTCTTTAGGAGGCACTGGGAACTGAACCTGGCACCTCCAATGTGGGAGGGAGGCACATAATTGCTTGAGCCATCTCCATTCCCTGCTTTGTTGAGTCTCTCGTTATGATTTTTCTTGAGTTTCTTGTTGTGTCAGCTTACCATGCCTGCCTGTCATGTCATCTTGCTGTCTTGTTTTCTTTAGGAGGTACCTGGAAGCTCTGTTCCCTGCTTTGTGTTGTTTCTCATTATGTTTTTCTTCTTGTTACTTTTGTTGTGTCATCTTGTTGTACCAGCTTTATGTGCCTGCTTGTCATGCTGGCTTGCTGTCTTCTTTAGCAGGCGCTGGGAACTGAACTAGGAACCTCCCATGTGGTAGGTGGAAGCTCAGTCACATGAGCCACTTCCGCTTCCCAAAATATTAACCTTTAATGTTGAATATGATATGAATTTGTTTTGCACTCTAGGAGAATTTTTAATTATCTTAAAAAATATCCTTAATAGCAAAAATCAGCCATTTTGTTAGGAATTTTTTTTTCTAGTTAATTTGCATTGATTTGGTTAACAAGAATTTTCATTCAGGAAAATTATCATGTTATCATTTGATTACAATGAGTGATATTAGTATAATGATTTAAAATGAGGAAGTCACTAGAAAGCACTTATAAAATGGCCAGAATCAAATCTTAATCCAACTGCTAATTGTTATTAGGAGGCTGTTTAGCATTGATGTTACTATGGCTTTTCTTTTGCTTTTATAAATTCTCACAAAAGATAAACTGTTCCTCCTCCTACACTTAAACACACATAAAACTAGCTCCTATTTATGGTGAAGAGAGTCATGGAAGATTTATAATTCAGATTTTATAACAAGACTTATTTTATAATAATATGCTTTTTAAAATGTCTGTGTACCTTCCCACCTTCCCCACATTAATCTCTGGCTGAAAAGAATAAACTCCAGTCCTCTATAACACCTAACTGCAGACTGCAAGTATAAAGCCTTAAACTGTTAAAACAAACATTTCCTCAACCTTATTGCACTGACTTCCTGTTTTTAAAGCTTTTCTGACTTTCTTTAGAGAAAGACCAGTATAGCTATGGTTACATTCTGTGGTTATTGTCATTAAAAAAAAAGACACATATAAAACAAAACAAAAACTGTAGAATTTTTCTAAAGTCCTTGAGTATAAAATTCATTAGTGTACCAAAAAATGTAAATAGCATTGGATTCATATATGATCTTTGGTAGGCCTTCAATAGAAGGTAATAGGACCAGGTCAGTTTTTAATGTGTTTCTGTTCATTGTCTGCTACAATTGGAAGATCAGGATAATTTCACATTAAAAGACCTGCCCTATTCTTGGAAAGATTGTAAAGGAAGTATTTGGCAGTCATTTCCTTTCTCTTGTGAGACATGCTTTACATTATAATCATTTAAACATACCATAGAGACTACTGTAGGGCATATTTTTCTTTGTAGGGTTAGCTTACTCTGAAGATTGGAGGGGATGATCAGTGTTTAGATTTTATTATTAAATTTAATCAAAAGATGTAAATGTTAGAAGTTTTTAACCCATGTTGTTTTTTATACTAAGTGTGTTTCTTTGTAGCCCTTCTAATTGCTTTTCTGAGTCAGTTGAAACTAAAATTCAGAATGGACAGTCAGCATTTGTCTTCATGACAGTCTCACTCATCTCTAATCCCCTTTTCCCAAAAGAAACCACCCTGTTTTGTTTAGGTAGAACATTTTTGAAACTGTGCGTTTGATTTTTGTTTTAGCCAATGTATTCAGTGTTTGAGTGCATATTTTGAACTAGTTTCTTCTGAAGTAAAAGCACCCGGTTCTGGAGAGAAGTGTTTTGTTTTTAGACAAAAATTTACTGGAACAGTAATGCTACCTGTGATGTTGAACCTGGCCCACGATACTCATTTAATGTTTCAGAATATCTAAAAATATATTTTCCTGAAGTACATGTACGTTTGTGGGATTTTTTGGGAAAAAAAAAAAGTTTCCTGGAGGCATATTACCAGAGAAAACATAATGAGGATAAAAAATAAAAGGTGAAGCAACGTTTCGTTAATTAATGCCTAATTAATGCCTAATTTAAAAATTCTTGGTGTAATAATTCCAGTTGGGGTTTTGAGTTGTCTTACAAAGCTTGCTTTCTTTAAACTTGGCTGAATCTCCTCAAGTATTCGATCACATATTGTATTGTCAGCTCAAAGTACCCAAGGAACCTCATTCTAAACATCCATCAGGGTCTGGAATCCCTGTGCGCTTTCTTCCACAAAGTGTTTTTTGTTTTTGTTGTTTTTTCTTTTCTTTTTTTTTTTTTTTTAACCCATAATACTTTTCCAAATGAGAAATCTCTTTTCTTGATTGTATGTTTACCCTTTCAAAGCATCACTCTATTGGAACTCAGGGATACAATCTGACTAAAACTCTAGTGAGTTATGAAATAGAGATGAAAATGTACTTAATGTTGGGGAATGGATGTAGCTCACACAGTTGAGTGCCTGCTTCCCATGGGAGGTCCTGGGTTTGTTTCCTGGTGACCCCTAAAAAGAAAAGAAAAGGAAACAAAGCAAAAAGAAAACAACAGGCAAACAAATGAAAAAATCAACTCAGAGCAACCTATATGACTCAGTGGTTGAGTGTTGGCTTCCCCATAGGAGGTCCTGGGTTCAATCCCAGGCCATGGTACCTAAAAAAAATTAAATAAAAAAGCAATGCCTTCTTAGAGTTTCTCTCCCTCTCCTCTCTCCTCTTTCCCTTTTTCCCTGTCTTCCCACCCCGTCTCTTTCAGTTCCTTTAAGGCATTTCACTTCCTGTATCCATGAGAGGGCTGCATGCTTTAAAAACGAAAACCTCCAGGCCTGACCTCTGATTGGCTTTTTTTTTTTTTTTTAAAGATTTATTATTGTTATGGGAAGCGGACTTGACCCAGTGGTTAGGGCGTCTGCCTACCACATGGGAGGTCCGTGGTTCAAACCCCGGGCCTCCTTGACCGGTGTGGAGCTGGCCCAAGCGCAGTGCTAATGTGTGTAAGGAGTGCCCTGCCATGCGGGGGTATTCCCCCCCCCCCCCCCCAGGGGAGCCCCACGGGCAAGGAGTGCGCCCTGTAAGGAGAGCCGCCCAGTGGGAAAGAAAGTGCAGCCTGCCCAGGAATGATGCTGCATACACGGAGAGCTGACACAACTAGATGACACAACAAAAAGAAACAGATTCCTGGTGCCGCTGATAAGGATAGAAGCGGTCACAGAAGAACACAGCGAATGGACACAGAGAGCCAACAACCCGCGGGGGGGGGGAAGAGAAAAAAAAACTAAAAAAAAATATTTATTATTATCATTTTTATTTACACCCCCCCTTGTGGTTTGCTTGTCTTCTCTCTGTGTCCATTCGCTGTGTATTCTTCTGTGTCTGCTTGTCTCCCTTTGTTGTGTCATCTTTTGGCGCCAGCTCTCTGTGGGTGTGGGCTGTCAGCTCTCTGTGGGTGTGGGTCAGCCTGCCTTCACAAGGGGGCCCTGGGACGTGAACCCAGGGCCTCCCATATTGTAGACAGGAGCCCAGTCATTGAGCCACAGCCGCTTCCCTCTGATTGGCTTTTTATGTAAGAAGATTTCGCTTGTGAGTGCACACTGGAATTTAGTGCTTCTCCTGTATATAACTGTAAAAGGGAGATTTGATACCGCAAGTTGTGTTATTTTCTATTAAATAACAGTAAATACCTCTTAGCAGTTTATTACTTTTACATATATGATTAGGGTTGTGTTGGAACATGTCATACAGAACAGTTGTAATTAGTGTCCAACCTTATTGTTGTACTTTCTTATTTAATTTTGAAGTATATGCTGTTTATAGTTTTACTAAAGGTCAGCCTGGCCTTATATTTGAATCTGATGTTATGTGGGTTTCAGCAGTTTGTGTTTAGTTTTAAATTACCTCAAGTTTTATTGCTAAATATAAGAGAGTAAATATATTATGATTCTGGCACAAAAGGGAAAACTCACTTCTACTCAATACTCATGAATTATTGGTCTAATTATTTCAACATATATGTTCATTGTTCTCCATGTAAGTCTTTTTCTATGGATGTAATTATCATTAGCAACTGAATTGATTTAAGATTTTATCTTTTTGTCCTTCAGCACCTTTACCTACAAAGAAACACATGTGTTAGTAGATCATTAAATGTTAATTGGATGGAATTTGATATGACAAACAAATGGATAAGTAATTAGGAAAATTATTTTCTTAATTCATATTATTATAAATGCCTGACTTTGATTTGCATTTAAGACTTGTGTACCCTGGTTTGGCTGATAGTAATCTATTATTAAAATAAAAATAATCTAAATCATCCAGTAGTGCTAAAAGCCAAAAAATATTTTGGTATATTTTATATTCATGTACTGGTTCTGATTTCACATACATTTTAGGATATACTTAAATAAATGTGTGTGTGTGTGTATTATATAAGGTTTCCTTTGAAAAATAAAAGGCATGCTATTAGTACTTAACTAGGGCAACCCGAGTATCCTAGTTGTGTTGGGAAGCCAGATGATATGTGGAAGGGCATTTTTATCGGTTTAAGTTGATTTGAAAATGTCTGTGGAATGGCATTGTGGTGGAACCCAGAGGACATTTGAAAATGTGAGCCTATTAGAAGCAAGCTCAGGGTTGGAAGAATAAAATTTTGGAATCATTTGCACAGAAGCTTGAGAGTAGATCTCAGTCCTCACTCCAGAGATGCCAGAATGTGATAAGAAGCAGCTAGACTTTGACTCCCTAAATTCAAGAGGAGTCATTGAAAGAAACAGTGAATGGCCAGAGAAGTAGGTCAGGAGGGTACATAATCAAAAACTTAACCAGAGGGAGAATGTAACTAGAGGGAGAATGTGGGGACCTGGTATAGTGTTGGTAAGAATATAAATTGGCCCAGCTTTTCGGAAGGCAATTTGCTTGCATCTCTCTGACCAAAAAGTGCATAGCAATGGAATTAGAGATTCCTGCACTTTTTATAGAAAACCCACATAGGTACACAAAGACACGCTCAAGAAATTTATTCCAGCAATACTTAAAAGAGCAAAAAATGTGGAAATAGCCCCAATTATGAACTTGTTAATTATGGTACTTCCACACTGTAGAATTCTGTGCATCTATGTTAGAAAGAAATCTTCTTCTGGAAGAAAATAAGGCTCACCCGATTGTGGAGAAGAAAAGAATTTATTCTCAATCTTGCAAGAAGGGGCGCACAACCAGAAAACATGGCTGGCGCCCCAAACAAAGAAAAACGTTACAATTTATACCCCTAAGCCTAGCAAGCAGGCCCTTCCTCTGTTTCTCCATAGATGGGATACTTCAGAAGTTACAGCCTATCCGAGAAGATCTAACTTTCCCTCGCAAAAGTTAGTGATTAATCGCTTCCCCCATCACATTCCATCCACTTTAGTTTTTACCTGCTCCCCTTTGTCAAATAAGGAATGGAATTTAGGGCTGAATCGGTATTGACTTAGCTCTTTCTTGGGCATCTTTTTATTGCCTATAGGACTGGCTTAAGCTGGTTTCCTTTGTTGCTGTTTAACCCGGGAGTGGGAGACTGAGGCAGTAGGCTGCCAGGTTACATTAATCAATATTTTCTTCTTTTATGTGAAAACTAAACTAATCTTTGTTTCTTACAATCTATAAAAAGGATCAGGTGTTAATGGTCTTCTGTAAAGATAGAGCAGCAAGTTGCCATATAACATGATTAGTAAGATTTCATTTTTGTGAAGTAAAATTCAACAGAATGAACCCCCACATAATGAACGTACATGTTCTTATGTAAATGTGTATGTTTGTATATGTATATTTTAGAAGATAATATGGATAGATACACTTTAATCTCTTGAGTGGATTTGTTAGAATTTTCTGTAGGAACATATGTAATAAAACATTTTAATGATAATTAAAAATCCAAAAGGGCTTCCAAAAGAAATAAATATTTTTCTTTTTCATTTTCAGAATTGGCGTCTTTTTTTTTAGATTTATTTTATTTATTCACCACCTTCCCCCTTTCCCTGTCTTCTGTGCTTGCTGTCTGTTGTTCTCTGTGTCTGTTCTTTGTGTGCTTGTCTTCTTTTTAAGGAAGCACTAGGAACTGAACCCGGAACCATCGCATGTGGGAGGGAGGTGTCTCATTGCTTGAGCCACCTCCACTTCCTGCTTGTTGTGTCTCATTGTGTTTCCTTATTGTTTCATTTCATTGTGCCATCTCGCCACATCAGCTCACTGTCTTACTTATCTTCTTTAGAAGGCACCGGGAACTAAAGCCAGGACTTCCCTGTGGCAGGCGGGCACCCAACTGCTTGAGCCACATCAATTTTCCTCTATAGTTTTTGTTGTTCCATTTTGGGCAACTTGGAAAAGGGAAAGAAGCGATTGGGTAGCTTAAAGTTATAACTCCATAATCCATGTAATAATACAAAACAAAACCTCCCAACCGTAACATACTGTGCAAATGTAGCTAACTAGTATTATCTACCCTTGACTTTCGTATTCTTTTGACATTTTGACCCTAAAGTAAGCTACGTTACTTCAACTGAATGGTCATACTACATAATGTCATTGTTGATTGTCTCAACTTGGTAGTTATTTAAAAAAAAAACACAAAACTTGGTAGTTATATTTTTGGCAGGCCTCAATAGTTACTATTATTGGATGAATTTTAAGCTTTCATGTAAAAATGCGTGCCCCCACCTCCCTTTGGTAGTCTTGAGGAATGGTCCAAAGCTGCCATCTTTAGATGATGTGGCCAAGAGTCTTCCTTGCTGCGAAAGAAGCAAGTGATAGAGTAAATGCAAAGTACTTGGTTGTTGTTAAGGGTCTGGAATAACCTGGGCCCAGTTCAATTAGTGCTAAGGTTATACTTTTTATTTCCCCTGTGTGCTGTTCCTAGTCAAAGCTTTACTGTTAGTTTAACCAGACTTTCTATTTAATTATAACTGTTAGGGTAAAGTCAGATGTCAGCTCACTTGGCTGCTTGCTTAGGCCTGTAGAATATGGAGTGCTTTGCTTCTGACTGCATCTGTTGTCTGCTCTCATTATCTGTTAATGGTACTCAACTTGACAGGGTTGTTTTGATAAATGAAGGGTGTTATGAAACCAGGAGCTGGAATTTACATGGAATGGAGCTTAAGACAAAAGGAAGCAGTGACATAGACGGAGGTGGGAAGGGGAGGGGGGGAGAGGAGATCAAGTCATATCCAAGCAGTACTGTGTAGACTGCTAAAGATAATGAAGCTTAATATCTTTTGTGTGTGTGTGTGTGTGTGGGGGGGTAAATTAATATTTTTCATTCATCTCATACAATTATTCTCTTTTTTCCTGTGCTCATGTGCAAAAACATCTGAGAAATTATTGGTTTTGTTTTAATGATGCCCCTTTCTCATCGTTTTAATGATGCCCCTTTTTCAACTACAGATCTCTTAATTTACAAATTCACACTAATGGGGTTTGAATGGAACTCTTTGAAGAGTTGAAGGGTGTGCAGATTCCGATTGTCTATCTCCATTGCCTTGGGCTCCTCAGGTCAAAAGAGCTGCTGTTTTGGTTTCTATGTGAGGGGGAAAAAGAGGTGTTTTATTTAGAAAGGAAAAAACTGGAAATAAAGAAAAAGTTCAGTGTAAAGGGAAATGAGGATTTTCCTCCCAACCCCTTATAGCAAGCATTTGCTATTACATTTGCATTCAGAGAACCTGTGAAGACAAACTAGTGTACAAATGTGCTTTTACATTTTAATATTCTTTTTATATTGCTGTGTGTATATGTACAAGATTTAATCAACTATCCTTTTACCTCTTGCTGTTTGCATATTGCTTAAATTCCAGGTAAGTAGGAAGAACTTGAATAAATTACTGATGACTTCTGTTCCTCATAACTGTAAAAAAAAAAAGTGTAGTTTGTGAGTAGGACCCTGGCTAGGGTCTTAGTGTTTTCCTGAATTACCGCAGAACATTTATTTTTATCTCTGTAAAGTTAAAAATCCTTTTATTAGATTTTAGACGTTAATAAAAGATAAGCTATTTATTTGAGAGAGGCTTCTTTGTGCCAAGAACTGTGGAAAGAATACGAAGATGAGTAAAACAGGGTTGTTGCCCTCAATTCATTTATTCATTCCACAGATCTGTGTATTTTACACCCAGTATTTGATAATAAGCAAACATAACCTTCTCTAACGGAACTCACTGTCTAGGGGGGGATTATGGATATTAATCAGAAAATCACAGCAATGAATTATAAACTGAGATAAATGCTTTGGAGAAAAAGAACCATGAGAAATTATAACAAAGGAACACAACCTAGAATGGGGCCTCAGGGGAGGCGACTCTGAAGAAGTGATATTTGACCCGAGATCTGAAGGAGAGATCTGAGATCTCTGTGGGAGAGTGGGGGTGGGGAACGGCCCCAGCAAGGTTATTACTGTTGTGGAGGGAATAAGCAGTGCTGGAGACCTGTGGTAGAAATTGTGGTACCTTGGGGGAATTGAAAGACTGGTGTAACTGGAAGATGGGGGAGGGGATGCTTGTGGATTAGCAGAGGGTGCAAGACAGGAATGAAAAGAATTTAAGTGTCAGAATTACAAATAGTTTAAAGCAGTTAGAAACCCTTGGAGATAGCATGAATTCCGAACTGAGCAATTTGGTTATTCTTATCAGTCTTTCCCAACTCATTGTAAACCAGCACTTTTTAGATGGTCTGCAAGAGAAAAATCCTCTTCAGGAGCTGCCATGTGCCTGGGTATTGCTGGTTAGAAAATCGGAAGTGTGTCCAAGTATAGGAGTAGCTTTTGTAGCGAAGGTTTGGGATTGATTTCATCTCTGATACGAATGGCATGATCTCAGAGCGACCTGGTTTCACTAAGCAGATTTTCAAGCCACATTTCCCCTCTGGAGGTCTCATTGAGAAATAGTGTTTAGTGGAGTTTATAGCACAGCTAGATTTGTACCATACACCACCTCCAATTTGTATTGATCACAGCAGCCTTCCAGGGTGGCAAAGGCATTATATACTTACTTCATCAGCTTTGGCTCTCAGTACATGTGCTGTGTTAGTAGTTTGAGAGATATATTTCTCTTGATTTTTCTTTAAAAGAAATCAGCAGAATGATCGTTACTTTTTATTTAAAATTTTTGTGTGTGCGTGTGTGTGTTTACAGCAGAATGATCTTTAAAGAGCAAAATATTCATATCAGTTTGATTATTTGTGCCAGCAAGACAGGATTTCCTGGGTTCTCACCAATTCTTTCTTTCCCTCATTTGTTGAGACTATGGGCAAGTCACTTAATCTGTCTATATCTCAGCTGCCTATTGGTAAGGCGGTACCTGATAAATTCAGCAAATTTATGGGACCTTGGAAGATCAATTTATAAAGCTATTTGAGAATTCCATGATCCCCCTGGAGGGTGAATGGTGTATTATTAAAGATACTAGAAATGGTGGTTTAAATTTTGAGCTTGTACTTTCTAATTTTGGTGACACTGATGTTAATACTTTCACTTTCTTGTCCATAGGAATACATTTATTATTTAAAAAGTCCTATTGAGTGTCTTATTTAATAGGACAAAATTATCTTGGCTATTACCACTAGGGAATGAATTATACATGGTATAAATGTAGTGTGAATTTTAAAAAATTTTAGCAATTCGATATATTTTGCCAGACTTCATTGGGGATGGGGAATAAACTAACTTGAAATTAACAGTTGGTAATTCTATTTAGATGTACATAAAATTAGAATTAATTAGGGAGCCTGGAATCTTGTAACCAGTGTGTGTTATATGTTTAAAGCCACTCGATAAGGAATGTGCATTTATTTTGCTTCTTTATTAGATGAATTTCAATCCTTCACAATTTAAGCTATGCCTTCTCTAGCAGATGGAGCTTTATTTTCTTGTGGAAAAGGGGTTGAAGATTTTAAAGCAAAATGATTTACAGAGAATTCTTAAACTGTAAGGTAAATTGGAGTCAGAAATGTTGTTTGATATTTAAAAATGCTTTTTTCCTGTGCATCTTTGAAACAAATGTTCAGCGTGTCTCTTATTGTTGGGTATTTCTGTGCATTTGTTAGACATCAGAGGTGGCTGGCATTAATATTCCTGGCAGAAGCAGAGGCAGCTCTAGGATGTGTGAACTGCTGATCACTCACGGGGATGCACTGCTTAATATCTTGCTTGCAGATGCATTTTCTAGCTGACCACGCTATTAAGCGCTGCCATCAATCACGCAGCTTCTCGGTTCCGGCTGTAGGGAAGGGAGGGAAGCTTGGGGAGAGCAGAGGCTCGCCAAGGAAGGAGATAAAATTGCAGCCCGTATTGTGTGCTTGTCTGTGTGTGTGTGTGTGCGTGTGCGCGCGCGCGTTCGCGAGTTCGCGCGCAGAGCGGGCCGGGCTCCAGCCCGGGTTTTGCCGGCCGCCGTCTCCGCCGCCGCGGGAGGCAGCTCTTTCTCTTCGGGCGTTTGGGTCACAGGCATGTGGCGGTATCGGCCCCTCGGTCCTGGCTGAAGGAGCGCGGGCCGGAGCGGCCTCATCCCCCAGCCCCGCGCAGGGCCCCGCGCGACCACCGCCTTCCGGAGCCCCGGAGCAGCGGGAGATGTGCCAGCACAGCGCTGCCCTGCGGTCGCCCCGGCCTCCTTTTGTTTAGCAAGTGCATTTCACGCCCCGAGCCCCGCCTCTGCCCGAGGGCCTGGAGTTTGCAGGGGGTTCTGCGCGATCCTCTCCTCGCGGCGGGCGCCGGAGGTGGAGGAGGAGGAGGAGGAGGAGGAGGAGGACCAGGCCCGCGGGGTCAGCCGCTGACACCCACCGGCCGCAGGCAAGTGGCGGGGAGAGCGCGGCGGTGGCGACTGCAAGCTGCGAGTGGGGCGCGAGGGGCGGACCCTGGAAGTTGGGCAAGTGTGGCCGCAGGGGCTTTCGGAGGGGCGTGCACCAATAGTGTTCAAGCTGACCCTAAAAGATGAATTTGGGTATTTTTGAAGAAAGAAGATGGCTTTCCAGGAATAAGGAGTCTGTGTTTCCTGTGTTCCATTGCATTTCTGCTGGTCTTTCTAGTTTTTTAATTGCTCTAACGCTGTCATTCCAGTTTAATAAACCGAATAGGAAACATCTTTCGGACAGGGAAATTACCATTTTAAAAAGTATATGTGCGTATGTATGTTTTTTTTCCTTCTCTGAAGGGAAAGTTATTGAAGATGACTTGTAAAGATGACATGTAAAATACAAAAGTCGCTGT
This sequence comes from Dasypus novemcinctus, assembly GCF_030445035.2. Lineage (NCBI taxonomy): Eukaryota > Metazoa > Chordata > Mammalia > Cingulata > Dasypodidae > Dasypus > Dasypus novemcinctus. Next base: position 124,780,640 of record NC_080681.1, read on the forward strand.
TTAATCAAGAACTTTATCCCTTACTGTGGAGTAAATATAAGTTAAAAAAAGATGAATCTGATAGATTTGATTATAAAGTAATTCTGGGCTACTTAAGTGACAACTATAATTGGTTTGATGGATCAAAAAATTTTTTTTCTGTCAAAGTAGCTAAAATATAAGTCATTTTTTGAAGATTGCTCTAAGTTTAAGTTACTAAATTATTTTGGTGTGAAGTGGTGGCTTATCTGCCCAGCTTCCCCTTGTTTACTCAATCTTGTTCTCTGGTGAAAGCAACTGGGAGACCTGCCTGACCGCTTTTTGTTTGCTAGGAAAACTCATGTAATAGGTTACTTTATTTTACACTCAGCTTTTAAGCTTCTCTGGCACACATGTGCCACAACTCCATGGGGCATTGTTTGACTGAAGGCCTCCTCTCAGCCATATGGAAAAATTTTAAAATGGTATGTGAATGAACATGGCAGTCAAAGGAGATTAATTTTTCCCATTGAAATTCTGTGTGTACTGTAAGGTTGAGATACTGAGTAAAAGTTAAAGACAAAGTTGACAAAGTCATTGAGATCGTGTGCAGGATTACAGTATTGAGGTATGACTTTTTATTTTTTTTTTAATTTCCGGAGAACTCCAAATTTAAATTAGACACTATTTAAAACCTTACAGATGGGAACAATATCCCATGTAAGCTGGTTAATCAGTGGGCAATTATTTCCAGACGGACAACCGAGTCTGCGTTTTTATATGTGTTAGATTTGAGTTCTAAGAGGCAGTTGCCTTTCTTAATATTTACACTGCCTAGTAAAATAACACAAGACAGACATTTTAGATGCTTAATAGCAACATTAGAATAGTATGGGAGCAGAAGTTAGGTATTTATGTCCTCTCCCACCCCCCAACTCTAATTTCGCAGTGTTTAAACTATTATAAAGATCTCGGGGACCAGTGAAAGGTGATTTTGAGTCCAGAGCACACGAATGCTCATTGTATTCTGGCAAGCCCTGGTGCTTGGCAGGCTGTTTGAAATGTTATTTGATCTGGTTGCATGATAGAAGACTGAGATTCCCCTTTTCCCCCCAAGTTGCCTGTGAAGGTGATGCATCAAGGAGTACTGTTCGATAATGTTTTTAAAAACTTAGCCTACATTCATTCACTCTTAAGAAGGGTTCCAGAAAAAGACTGTTTCGATTTTTGTCTTGTTTTGTGGTTTGGCATTTATGAATTGAGGCGGGAGCTGACGTAATGTAGCAGTGCCACTTCCTTTGTGTGTGTTTTTATAGCACATAGGATATGTTCCAGCCTACGTGGTTGTGATAATATCAGAATTATTTCTGAAATGCTTGAATGCACTTCATCATTCTATCCATCCATCCATTCAGCCATCCATCCATCGATGGATTGATCTATCTATCTTAAACCCAAATACCTTCAGTTATGTGCCAGTTAATTTTTTTACATTGTAGATTTGGGCGGGGGGAAGAGTGTAATGCTGAACTCAATCACCTTGTCATTGACTGAACATTTACAAAATTGCCTGTAACTAAAGCAGACTAGCTTTTCATTTTAATTAGTGCAACTGTGTACAGCTGTTAGGTCAGAATGCATTGGCTGCTCCTGCAGGGTCACTTTGTCTTACACTCAGGATTTTATGGACTTGGCTGGCTGTGTTTTTTAATCTCTCTCCCACCACTGTGCTTGATTTTGGGGAAAGGATAGAATAAGACAGGCTTTTGTTTACTCATGTAATAGTTTACTTGTGAGAGATTTATTTTTGGTTTTGAGGAAATTGGTAAACCATGTAATTTATTAATAGGTATTACATTTACCATGCTTTTCCCAGGTCAGAGGGTTTTGCTTGCTATTGTGTGTGTAAGTCAGAGTAGCCAGTGTGTAGTCTGAGTAGTTTCTGACATAGGAACCTGATTTTTTAAAAAGGTTCTTTGTTCGTTATTCTATGATTACGTTGTTAAACAAAAAGAAATGTTAGCATCAGCCAAGATAACATGACTAGAATGAGTGTTTCGCCTTGTCTCTTCCAAAGGAACGGAAAGAGACATTGACTTAACAGTAGTTTGGCTGCTGGCTGGATGATTAATAAAAGGATTTAGAGATGTCTCTGCTCAGGTGAATGTGTGGCCAATTTTAAATTTTAAAATGGTTTTGGCTCCAAGTTTTCAGAAAGTGCTTTAAGATTGAGTAGATTTGAATCTTTGAATGTAAGTCCTGTGAAAAGCAGGTCATCAAACTGTATAATAGATTGTGATGTGAATGATACATTTTCTCAGTGGTCCAGTTTCCTGTTTACCTCCATATACTGAAGAGACACTGTCCAGAGTTGTTTGTTATCATTACCACAGGCTTCTAAGTCTATCCACTAAATTTTAAGTAGCAAAAGTCATAAAATTGCTTGAAATTTGTTTAAACATAAAGCTAATGTGGTGCCTTTTCTAGAGACCTATTTTACTGATAGACGAATATGCCAATTGGTGAGTGGGTAGCTGGTAGGGGTAGTGGAGCGGATAGTGCGGTTGAGGGAGAGAAAGGGAGTTGGTTGAGGTTGAGGTGGCCTTTTTTTCTTCTTCTTTTTTCTTCCAATAACTCATTAGAGAAATGGATCCTTCTTAAATGACCTGGAATGAGGAAAGACTGCTACATTTTCTCGAAAATGTGGTCATTCCAATGTATCATAGAAAATGTTTTCCCTTATTAAAAGAAATGAAATCATTTAGATGCAGAGACTGTTAAAGCTAAGGGAAAAATAGAAGGAAGTGAAAAGTATCCTAGATTCAAACAGGTTATTTCAGAAGTTCATTTGTATGACTTTAAAAAAAAATTGAGACCATATTTTCCTATTCTAAATATTAATGGTTATTAGAGACTTAGTCTTGCCTCACAAGTCTATTTTATCTGTGATATAGTTGACATGCTTATATATGTGTAATGAGAAACAATAAAACAATAATGTTGACATTTAACTAGCAGGAAAAATTGGCACAATTTTAATAATTTTTTAAGGCTATCACATGGAGCCATGCTGGTGAAATTAATCAGTTTATTCAGGATAGCTTGATGGTTAATAGTGAGACTGCCAGAGTTGTTCTCCTAGGTCCATTACTTACTCACTAGAGACCTGAGTTCCTTAAACCCTTTATGACTGTTTCTTAAAGATGAAGCAGGGAAAATTATCACCTTAGCACAGAAAGTATGCAAAATGCTTAGGAACTTGCTTGACATGTAAATAATGATGAATACTTAGTATACTGAGCACTAATTATGTGCTAAATACTAGTTTAGTTACTGTGAAGATTAAAAAAGACTTAAATACTTGTACTCATGGCACTTAAATTTCAGTTGAGGAAGACAAAAGAAAGCATGATTTGTGAAACTTCGAAGGATAACTTTGGGGCATTTCAGTGGTTTTTAGAAATTTAACATGGGAAGTTTAACTTCATTCTTTAAGCCATTATTTTCCTCCTCTTTGACTAAAAACATGTTGTTTTCCCCCTCACACCACTAGTAGGGTATTAGCCATTGTTAATAATTTTGGCTCACAGATGGCGAAGAGAAGGAGAAAGAGACTTTTTCTAGGGGGAGAAAGGAATGGGAAGTAACTTAGTGATATCAATTTAAATGTCCAACAGTAGTAGGGGAATGTTTGAATCACGGCTCTTCCATCAAAGGAAATATTATGTAGCCATTAAAAGTCATGATTTAAAAATTATCATGATGTAAATCTAAGTGGAAAAAACTGTAGATGCTAAACTATGGAGTCTGATTCCAGTTATATACATATCCATATTTACTCACAAAGGCTCAGGGAAAAGATTTGAAACAAAGTGGTAACCATGCTGATCCATCTACTGTGGGATTGTGGATGATATCATTTCATGAATATTGTTCTGTCTTTGCATGAATTATTTAATCCTTTTAGGTTTAAATCCCTGTGAAATACAAGTGAGGAAAACCTGAGACTTTAGGTTAAGGGATTTGTCCAAGGTCTGGTAGCTAGTGAGTGGTGAAACCAAGATCTCAAGCTAGAGGTTGACCACCTCTCATTTTATAGGAGCTGACCTTTGTAAAAGGACTTCCTCCCCAGGGCTGGCAGTTCTGTGGCCCACAGGGTCTAGGGATTTGTTTATCAGAACAAGGGTGCTTGCTGAACTTCAAGTGGAAGGAGCTAATACTGAGAGAATGCAAATACATGTAGTTATTGGAAAAGAAAAGCTGACACTTGGGGAAAGACTACAAAGATGATGGGTTCGCTCAGTGATCTTTGCTCTATGGTAATAAATTTAGAACTATAATCGAAGTCTTTATTTTTAAAATTCCTCAGGAAAGCTTTGTTATTGTAAGTCTGAAACTCTGGCTTCTAACCTTCTTTCCCCCATTAAAACAATTGGTTTTGTAAAAATTTATTTACCTTGTGGAAATAATTTTTATTAAGAAAATTCAAACATTACAAATAGGCATGTAATGAAAACCATACCTCATGGGTAACCCGTATTACTCCTTCCCTGTATTCCAGAAATTTTCTATGCATAAAGAAATATATGTATTAAAAATATACAAAAATAGTATATACTGCATGTACTGTTCTGCTTTTGACTTCTTTCATTCTCCATATTTGTACTTATGAAGAGTTAGGGAGAAATGAGTGTCTGTCCTTTAACCAGTCCTCTATTCATAGACATTGATTGTTTCAGTTTTTTATTTGTTTCTATTTTGATTATAGAGCAGTGCTGCAAAGAGCATCAGTGTCTGGTTCATAAACCTTTGTTTCCTTGTTCATAAAATTATCTGTGGGATAAATTCCTGGGTCTAGAATTACTTTAATGAAAGTTCTTATTAACTGAAAGTTCTGTTAACAATAGGAAGGTAACTAGGTAAATCAGGGTTCCTTGAAGATATCTGAGGTTTTGGGAAAAATCAGGTGTCATATTTGTCTTAAATTTAAAGCATTTCCTCCAAATAAAATGATAAGCAGAATTCTTTAAAAGTTATTTTTAAGGTCCTATTTATAATTAATAAAGGAGCAGAAGAAATTAGAGAATCTGCTAAGATTTGGTGCTAGAACTAGTAGATTAGGCAGTATGGCATTATTAAGTCTTTAAATAATTTCAGACAAGGTTGACTTTTTTGGTAGACGTGGAAAAGGAAATACTGGCTGAAAGGAACCCTTATTCTATTTGTCATTTTTGAGGATATCATATGGTATAGTGTTCGCTAAAAATTTTTCTTAATAAAATTGATTTAGTAATTCAATAAATATTTATTGACATTCTACTTTTTTCTTAAAATTTAAAGAGCAATTGTAGTTTACAGAAAAATCATGTAGAAAGTACAGAGTTTCCATTACACCATGCTCCCACCCCAGTTTCCCTGTTATTGACAGTTTGCATTCGTGTGGAACCTATGATGCAGTTGATGAAATGATATTATTATAATGATTAACGTCCATAGTCCATGGTTTACATTAAGGTTCACTCTTTATGTTGTACAGTTCTATGGGTTTAAAAATTTTTTATTATGGTAACATATTTATAAACTAAAATTAATCTGTTTAGCTGCTTTCAAGTATATAATTTAGTGGTGCTAATTTCATTTAAAATGTGTTGCTAATACCACCACCACAATCCATTACCCAAACTTTTCTATCACCCCGAACAGAAATTCTGCACCAATTGGGAGTTAAGTCCCCATTCCCCACCCCCATCCCTGCCTCTGGTAATCTGTATTTTAATTTTTGGCTCATTTTGCGTGTTCTCCTTATTTTGTATAAGTGAGATACAATATTTGCTCTTTTGCGTCTGGTTTATTTCACTCAACATGATGTCTTTAAGGTTGAGCTGGGCCTGGTGATAAGGAATAAATAAGACAGACATTGTGCCTATTCTCATAGGAGGACCCCTGAGAATTTGGTGAGAGCAGAGGAACCTAGGAGGTGAAGGATGGCCAGTGATGTGTAGAAGCTAGTTTGCAAATGGTAAGAAAATGGTGAGTTTTGTATGATAGTTAGAAGAGGCTGCAGGGCTAATGGCAGTGGCATTCTGTAGCTAGGATTTTATGGCGATCAATCTGACAGTTGTGGTCATGTTTTTGAAATAAAACGAGGTCATGAATATGAATCACTTTTTTTAGTAGAAAGTAGAAAAAAATTTTAATTTTAGTGTATCAATCAGAAGTTACCTGTGAAGATTTTTTGAAGAGCATGGAAGGTAAGTATAAGATATCCTTTATAAAATTAAAATTTTTCTGCCGTTAAAAATTTGGAATGGTCACTGGGTTCTAGAAATGAACAATTGTATCTATGTTTGTCATGTCTTGTTTCCACAAAGTGTATTAACTTTTGTAGTTGTGGCTTTAAAAAAGGATCAGTTTATATGTGACTGTGCTTCAAAGGAACAAAATAGAGTGAATATACTGTGCATTTGAAAAATTGCTTAAGTCAAAAGCCTCCAGATGGTTGTGTGCTGCTGTGTTCACAGCTGTATTTACTGCTAACTCACCAGATTATCTATTAATAAGTTAAAAATAGCTGGTTAGAAACAGTGATGTATTCAGGTCTCTGTTGGTTTTGAGTCTCAACAGCAGTAGTGACTTGTGTATCTTCTAGTAAAATGCCAGTTGAAATGACTTAATTTCTTTTGCATTGCTTTTTGGGATTTCTTAGATGGGCTGATTTATGCTTTCTTTAAACAACCAGAGTGCTTACATACAGAAATAGATAACCAGGTTGTTTTCATGTGATGTTCTTATGGGAATATGATTGGAAAAAGGCTATTGATTTATCTTTTAAAAATATTTTTGCTGTTTTACTTACTGTTTGTCATTTTTAACATTTTAAAAATGTTGAATATGTATAGTTGGCACTTTGTGTGTATATATATGTACATGTATATATATGTATATATACATACCTTCTATAAGTGTTTTGTCATTACCAAAAAATAAAAACAAGACAAAAGCCCTCCAATACTCAAATCCATTCCCCATTGTTTCTATTGTAAAGATTTAGTAAAAATTTCAGAATGATTGGAATTACTATTACTAAACCTTTTTTAAAAAAAGATTTCTTTTATTCCCTCCCCCCCCCCCCCCCATTGTCTGTTGTGTGCTCTCTTTTGTCTGTTTGCTGTGTGTTCTTCTATGTCTGCTTGCATTCTTGGTGGCACCGGGAATCTGTGTCTCTTTTTTTGTTGCATCATCTTGCTGCGTCAGCTCTCTGTGTGTGTGGTGCCACTCCTGGGTGGGCTGCACTTTTTTTGGGCAGGGTGGCTCTCCTTGCAGGGCACACTCCTTGTGCATGGGCTCCCCTACTTGGGGACATGCCTGCATGGCATGGTACTCCTTGCACGCATCAGCACTGTGCGTGGGCCAGCTTACCACAGGGGCCAGGAGGCTCTGGGTTTGAACTCTGGACCTCTTATATGGTAGGTGGTTGCTCTATCAGTTGAGCCACATCTGCCCTCCTGGATTACTAAACCTTAATTCTTTTTTGACAGTCACTGTGTATTTGCTTAATAAAATGAGCAGTTTGTATTAAATTAAATGTAAAACATAGGGTAATAATTTGAAACATTATCCATGAATTTTAAGAGAGAGTGAGTGTGTGTGTGTGGTTACATGGGCATTTATTAGTTAACTAGTATTATATAAAAAAACCCTATAACTTGATTAAATATTTTGGACAATTATTTCTTTTGGTTTTAACTATTTCTTACTGTTGTCTTTGTTTGTATTCTAAATTAGGAAAATTATACAGAAGAGTTTCTGCCTTCTGTGTATATTCTTTGACCACCTACCTAGACAATCTCTTTTCTTTCATAGGCTGTGCTCTTTTCACAAAACAATATTCTCACATTGAATAGGTAAGGGGGAATGTTCAGCAGTTGAATGTTCACCTTTCTCAACCAGATAATAGCAGTGATAATAAATGTTAGATGTTAATGGAAGGAACTTTAGCAATTAGGATTCACTCTTAAGTGTGTTGGGGGTAGGAGCAGTTTGAGTTTGGATTTTTGAATGGAAAAGAATGGAATGCTGAAAGTGCAATAGCTAAAGCAGTCTGGCTTTCGGGGAAATTTTTCTTCAGTTTTGCCAAAAGGTTTAAATTGAGTACATAAGCAATTTACTGGATAAGTAATATTTTATTATATGTGAATGTTTCAGTTTTTTTAAACTATTTCTGGTGTCAGCTATGTTGCAATTTTCATTTTTCCTATTATTTGCTTATAGAGTGGGAGAAAGGAGGACCATACTTTTATGTATTACATGTGCCTCATTGTCCATCCTGTCGGGGAGTGCATAAAGATATAAACTTAAAAGGAATAATAAAATCTGATTAGACTTTAAAAACAATTTGGGTGTAATTCTGGTACAGTAATGGTATGGTTCATGTGAAATGTAGTAGTAGTAATTTTTCAGAGGTTCTATGTTAATAATATTTCCCCTCAGTTTCCTAGTGTCCATGTTGCAAAAGATTTTTTTTTGGTAAAGAAATGGAGGGTGTAGCAGTTTCATATGGTTATGAATTCCAAAAATAGATATTGGATTATGTTTGTAATCTGGTCCGTATTTGGGCATGATTAAGTTGTGATTAGGACTTTGATTGGGCCTCATCATTAGGTTGTTGATTCCCCATCCCTTGGTGGGGATGGCAAAGGACAGAATTGGAGGGGTTTCTGATGTTGGAGTTTTGATTTTGGAGTTTGATGCAGAAGTCTTAAGCTGGAGCCCCAGGAAGTGAGCATGCAGAGGAAAGAGAAGCAAGCCCCAGGAAGAGAGGACCTGAGCCAGGAGAAGAACACAGTGTAATAGAGATGGCTCCTTAGACAAGGCAGAAACACTAGGGAGAGAGAGAAAGCCATTCACCTGATAGTCTACAGCTGACCTTATGGAGAGAGGCAAAGTCTAGAGAGCCTCAGAGTCTACAGCTGACCTTGTGTAGGAAATAGAGTTGCTGCGCCCAGAGGAACCCAGGAAGCCTGAACCCTCACAGACGTCAGAAGCCATCTGGCTCCAGCACGTGAAAATAGACTTCGGTGAGGGAAGTAACTTATGCTTTATGGCCTGGTATCTGTAAGTTCCTACCCCAAATAAATACCCTTTATAAAACCAACCTATTTCTGGTATTTTGGATCAGCATCCCTTTGGCAAACTAATACAGAGTGATACTTTGAAATTTTAGAAATATACAAATTCTGCCAAGATCCTTATCTGCTAGATATTTATAGATTTGTATTAGTTTCTATATTTATTGAGGAACCATTTATTGAATGATCAAGGCACTCAGAAATGAGGAAGACTTGATCCTGGCCTGAGAGTTTATAATATATCTAATGATCGCAGCACTATCTGAGGGCTTACTATGCACCAGGTGCTATGCATTTCAAAGACAAATTTAGAACTACTTCCCAGCCTTGTCTACTTGGAGCATTATGACTCTGTGTTTATCCAGTACCTGATATTATCAGAGATTAACACTATTCTGACTACTGCCTAATACCCACCCAAAGCATGGATTATGAAGAAAGAGAATTTGAGTAAGCTCTTCTGATAGTTATGCAATTCAGTCATTCCTCTGTCAAGGTTCTTAATGTTATTTTTATCATGAATTCCTTCAATATTGATGCAAGCTTATGGTCCTTCTCAGAATAGAGTTTGTGAACATTTGGTCACATACCCACAACACACAATTGTGGTTGGTTTGTTTATGGGACCCCCAAAGCCCATCTATGGACTTTTTGCTAAGAATTCCTGTTCAAGTGAGCCCTGAATCTACCTTTCAATTACCAGCAAAGCTTTGCATTTCTTATTTTTGGCAGATTTGCTTTACTTGAATTGTATTGGTCTGAGGCCATTGCTCTGTATGGAGCCTTGTGGAATGCACTGTTGTATGTACTGAGTGGTTTATAAAGTAGTTCACTAGGATGCTCTTCTCCTTGTCGGTCAGCTCTTTGTAAGACTCCAGAGGAGAAACGTTTACCAGAAATGTTTTAGCACCAGAAAGAGCAGACCTCCTGAGCATGTGGTATTTAACCTTAAGGCTTAAAATTCTGATCCCATTTCCTTTGAGCTAACTAGAGTTATGAAATACATAAATTCATGTACCACCTCACTCATGGTTTCATTTTCTTCAACCCCCCCTTTCCCCTACAATTTTCCCTTGTCTCAAGGAAAAGAGGAGCAATAGGGAATAATCGAGTACAGGTTCTGTATCCAGACAAGGTGTGTGACTTGAGGAAATATACTTCACCCATGGGTGCTCAGGGTCTTTTCTGTAAGTGGTTTCTACTTCATGCAGTTGCTGTGGGGGAAAATGGAAGCGCTTAGAGTAATACCTGGTACAGGTAAATAATAAATCTTAGCTGTTATTATCTCAGTTTCCTCTTCTGATTTAAATTTTATTTTATATTGTATGTATTTCAGTAAGTTGTATTGACCCTTTAAAGTAAGTCATCCTTTAAATCTATTGTCAAAAAAGGTTTAATTTCTATTGAAGACAGTCATTAAAGAAATGATACAGGAGAGTAAATTTTGTACATGTGGGATAGGAGGTGGCCAGTAGCTCACCAGAGAGACGGAGCTTTTGGAGAATGAAATAGTGGTTATGTTTCTTTTTGCAAAAGGCTTTACACCTACTGGATAGCCGTCACTGTGCTCACATTTGGTCCTTACCACTACCTTTTGAGGGAGTCAGAGCAGATGCCAGCTTCTCAGGTTGCAAAACTGGAGAACCAAGTGTAAACATAAATTGACTTGCCCGCGTTCACAGTTTACATTTGGAAAGTGGCTAAGCCTCTTCTTTTTTTTTCTTCCTCTGAATATATATTTTTTAATTTTATTTTTTGTCTGTCTTTATTTTTTTAATATTACGTTAAAAAAATATGAGGTCCCCATATACCCCCCACCCCCCTCACCCCACTCCTTCCCCCGTAACAACAATGTCCTCCATCATCATGAGACATTCACTGCACTTGGTGAATACATCTCTGAGCACTGTTGCACCTCATGGTCAGTGGCCCACATCATAGCCCACACGCGCCCACATTCCACCCAGTGGGCCATGGGAGGACATACCATGTCTGGTAACTGTCCCTGCAGCACCACCCAGGACAACTCCAAGTCCCAAAAACGCCCCCACATCTCATGTCTTCCTCCCATTCCCTACCCCCAGCAGCCACCATGGCACTTTCTCCACAGCAATGCAAGATTTTCTTCGATTACTAATCAAAATAGTTCATGAATAGAATATCAGTAAGTCCACTCTAATCTGTACTCTATTCCTCCATCCTGTGGACCTTGGAATGGTTGTGTCCACTCCATATCTATATAAAGAGGGGGCTTAGAATCTACATGGATGCTGGATGTAGTCCAAGCCTCTTCTATATCCTTTGTTCCATCTGTGAACACCTTTATTTTGTCAGTTCGTTCTTCTAATCTCTTTGCTTAGAAGAGCATAAGGTTTATTTTTAGTCTTTGTGGGGATATAATTTTCAAAGTGGAGAAATGTTCCACTCCTTACATTTTGACATGGGAACTCAAATTTCAGTGGTGAAAATTTGAATGTATCTTTCCTATCTAAGGGTAAAAAAGAGATATCTTTCCTATCTTAGCTTACACATTCTTTGATTAGATTAGAAGTGTAAAATTTCAGGGGAGTATCATAACCCTAAGAAATATGATATGACCTGAATTAGTACTCATGGCATTTTTATCCTTCAACTTTGGTTTGGGTATTGATTTGCCATTTAATCTTGCTGATTAGTGCCTGTGGTAGAATGTGGGAATTATTTGAACCTATTTGTAGGAAAAATATTGCTTTTCATTTTAATTAAAGTAGTTTGAATATGTCTTCATCATAGGGATGAAACATGAATTGTTAAAAGCTACAAACTTCAAACATTTAAATGGGGGAGGTGTGTGAAAAAACCCACACACCAAACAAATCCCTGAACCCCAGCTTAAGCCCTGCCCTTCATTCTGAAGAGTTCCACATCCCAACAAGTTTGTATTTATAAGCCATTCAAAACATAACCATATTTACTCCATTTCTTATTGAAATTTTAACAAAGACTCTGAAAATAAAAATCTGAGTTTTACTTCCTGATGTAGAAACTCTTCCTTTGAGATTAAGAGCTTGGAATAAATTTAAAAAAAAAAAAGGCTTTATTGGAGATGTAATTGCCATACCTTACAATTCACCTACTTGAAGTGGTTTTTAGTATATTCACATAGTTGTACAACCAATACCACAATATAATTAGGAATAGATTTTTACATTGCCGTTTCTGTTGATTAATTGAATGCTCCTAGTTAATCTTTTATGTGTAAGTTTAGACTTTTATGAGTAAGAATATAACAAAACCGACAGCTTCCCTGTTACATTATTGTAATTGGCTTAAGGCATTCAAACCCAGTCTGACATAAGGGAACTATCTTCAACCTAAGGTGTTAAATCCTTCAGAGACTGATGACTCCCTTCAGTGGATAATAAAGCAATTATGAATATGGTGTGAAAATGGGATGTAATTTCTTTCAGCATATTATGTGGAGAAATCGCAACTTTTCCAGAGCATTGCTTTTACATTTTGTGTACTCAAAATATATTAGATACTTGCAATTTTAATCAGTTTGTATTAAAGAAGTCTTGTTACTTGAAATGCAGCCAACTGTATGTCTTAGATTAGGAGAATTTTGTAGTGTTCATAAAATTCAAGTGGGTCTTTAAGTCTTTTCACTTGCCTGCTTTCCTAGATCACTGTTCTTTGTTTCTCTTTTCATACTTCATCACCCATCCTCATACTCAGATTTGTGTTTCAAAGAGAAAATCTTTGAAACCTTGAAGAGAACTGCAGACTCCCACCATCAGCCTTGCTACATGGACTGCCATTCTGCCTGTTGGTTTATAGATAGGTCAGTCCTTCTGTTCCAAGGTTCTATCCCTTGTCCTCTCCCATTGTAATTTCCTGTCTTTCATTCACGTTTCATTCTCTACTGGATCATTCCCAATAGCATACAAACGTGCTCTTTTTCTCCTATCTTTAAGCAAATACAAAAACAAAATCCCTTCTTTTGACTCTACCTCACCTTGCCAGGTATTTATTTCTCCTTTGCAGCAAAACTTTTCAAAAAGAGTTTTCTGCACTTAAGGCTTCCACTTCTCCTCTCTTTTCTTAAATCCATCCTATCATAAGACTTTTTCCCCATCCCTCCAGGGAAACTGCTCTTGTGAAGATGCACTAGCTCTTCTTCCTGGAATACATTTCCCCAGATACCAGGGTGGCCCACTTCAACACTTCGAAGACTCAGTGAGACCTACCTTTGACTCCTATTTCCTCTTCAGGGTCTCCTTACCCTGGTCTGCTTTTTTTCCCCCAGAGTACTTGTCTTCTCACATACTATGTGCTTTTTTTTTTTTTTTTTAAAGATTTATTTATTTTATCTGCTCCCTGCCCCATTGTCTGCTCTCTCTCTCCATTTGCTGCACAGTCTTCTGTGTCTGCTTGTATTCTTATTAGGTGGCCCTGGGAACTGATCCTGGGACCTTCCGGAGTGGAAGAGAGATGCTCATTCTCTTGTACCACCTTAGCTCCCTGGTCTGTGCATCTCTTATTGTCTCTCCTCTGCGTCTCTTTTTGTTGTGTATTCTTGCTGCGCCAGCTGTCCGCATGGGCCAGCTCTCCATGTTGTCCAGTACTCTGTGTGGGCCGGCTCTCAGTGAGGGTTAGCTTACCTTTACCAGGAGACCCCGGGAATCAAGCCCTGGACCGCCCATACTGTAGACGGGAGCCCAGTTGCTTGAGCTACATCCGCTTCCCTGTGCTTATTTGTTTTTATTGTTTATTGTTTTGTTCTTCCCACTAGAATGTATACTACTGAAGGGCGGGCAGAGAATTTTGACTGGTTTGGCCCATATAACAGTACTTGGCACATAATAGGTGTCTGATAAATATTTGTCAAATCTCTGCATTATTCAGTAGGACTAATGGCTTTAAAAATACTCTAAGTGAATATAACTATTTTATCTCTAGTCCTACTTAGCACCCTCCTCACATCTTTTGAATGACTTAATAACCATTTAAAAACACCCTGTGCGCTCTTCAGTAGCATATATGTAGGGCTTTTGTTTTTTTAACTTATTCATTTAGGGGTTTTACTTGGTCGCTCTTTTCTTTGGAATGCCAGCTATGACTGGAGCAATCTTAGATTATTTAAATTAGTTTCATCTGGCACCTCTAAAATAGCTACATTTTTGAACACTGAAAAAGTTCTAAATAGTATTAATGAAAAAAGTCGGTGTACATTATTAAGTCATTTTAATCTAATAACCTGTTTTTAAAAAAGATTTATTCCCCCCCCCAATTGTCTGCTCTCTTTTATCGGTTTGCTGTGTGTTCTTCTGTGTCCGCTTGCATTCTTGTCAGGTGGCATTAGAATCTGTGTCTCTTTTTTTTTGTTGTGTCATCTTGCTGTGTCAGCTCTATGTGTGTGGTGCCACTCCTAGGCAGGCTGTGTTTTTCGCACAGGGTGGCTCTCCTTGCGGGGTGCACTCCTTGCGCATGGGGCACCCCTATGTGGAGGACATCCCTGCATGGCAGGACACTCCTTGCATGCGGTAGCACTGTGCTTGGGCTGGCTCACCACATGGGCCAGGAGGCCCTGGGTTCAAATTCTGGACCTCCTATATGGTAGGCAGACACTCTATCAGTTCCGCTTCCCTCTAATAACCTTTTTATTGTAGATTCCTTAGGACCGTTAGGTACTATTTTGTTGTTTTATTATTGGAAATATGTTTTTAGCTTTAAAAGTAGGGAAATAACTCTGTGTTATGGAACCTTTGATTTTACAGTATTTTAATTGTCATGTACTTAGCAAATATAAAATACTTCTCAGAAAGCCTTTTTAAAGTGTATCTGGTAAACTTTTGATTCAGGGAATGTGTAAAGTTCATCTCTATGGAATGATCCAATCAGTCCTCTTAAAGTCCAGACCTTTTATGTAGGGTTTCAGCAACACATCAGTAATGGGGCATCCTCTTTAGAAATGCTGATCAGGGCACACAGCTTCATAAATATTGAAGTAGCTTTCTTCAGATTGGATTTAAGTGGGCAATTATATTTTATACTTACCAGTAAATTATTATATTCCTTTTTCTTAATTTACCCATGAAACTCTTGAAAAGAATCTTGTCCTTGTAGATATATGTATGTTGAGAGTTTGTAGGAGAATCTCTGGACATTGTAGGCAGACCTTTTAGGCGGAAACGTTATCATTGACTTATTTTATATATATATATATTTGGAACCAGTAAGCTAGCAAAACAATCCTTTTTAGCCTAATTCAGTACTGTGGTGTTACAAAAGGAATCAGAATCAGAATATGTCCAGTCCATACCAAGACAACATAGTTATTCATCAAAAAGTTAGTTGATATTTGGAAGATGGGGGGAGGGGGAGAGGAGGAAGAATTTGCCTGAAATTTTAAAAATTAACTTTTAAACCAGTTGAATTTCCATTATGTGTATAATTTGTTTTTATGTTTAAAGTGAAATTTTATTAAGTAGTTACAAAGCATGTTAAATGTAGCATCTTAATCTTCATAACCATCCTAAGGAGTAGGTACTAATATTATTACCATTTTAAAAAAATATTTTGTTATTTAGAGAAGTTGTGAGCTTACAAAACAATCATGCCTAACGAACAAAATTCCCATACATCAGCTTTTCACCAGCACCCTTACATTGCTCTGGAACATTTGTTACAGATTATGATAGAACATCATTAAATATTACTAGCTATGGTCCATATTGTATATTTGGTATATATTTTTCCTATATCTTCCCCAATATTAACAACATTATTATTAATGTCCATTTGTTATATTTACATTGTTAACCATAGTCCATCTTCCACCACATCGTTCACTGTTATATACTCCTATGCCTTGTACAAAATCTCTCCAAAGTGTACACTGTTGCTTCATTTTCATCACAAAGTAGTGCAGTCATTGCCTCAGTAAACATTTGAATGTTTTCCTTGTTTCAAAAGAAAAAATCCTAGTCCCTATTATTGATCCTTAGTGATGATATAGTAGCTTCTTTGACATTGATGCAAGAATATTACAATATTACTGTTAACTACATTCTGTAGGTTACACTATTTGTATTTTTTCCCATGCATCACCATATTCTTACCACCTTGTAATAGTGGCATACATTTGTTCTAGTTCATAGAAGAACATTTTTGTATTTGTGCTATTAACCACAATCCTCATCTACCTCTGGGTCTACTATGTTATTCAGTCCCTAGATTATTCTCTAGCTTTCTTTCAGTTAACATTTACATCCCTCGACTCCCCCTTTCAGCTGCAACCCCATTTATAAACTAGCCATATTAGTTATACTCACTATAATGTGTTATCATCAACTCTGTTCATTTCCACATTTTTAGTCAAGCTAATTAAAAATTCTGCATACATTAAGCATCAGTACCCCCTTTCAGCCCTCATCCCATCTCCTAGTAATCTATACTCTAGGTTTTAACTCTGTTTATTCTTTGTATTTTGTTCATGTTAGTGATCCATACAATATTTGTCCTTTTGTGAATGGCTTATTTCACTCAGCATAATGCCCTAAAGGTTATCCATGTTGTCATACATGTCCCAATTTCATTTCTTCTTACAGCGGCATAGTATTCCAGTGTAGGTATATATACCACATTTTGTTTGTCCATTCATCAGTTGATGAACACGTAGGCTCTTTCCATCTTTTGGTAATTTTGAACAATGCTGCTATGAACATCGCTATGCAAATGTCTGTTTGTGTCCCTGTTTTCAATTTTTCTGGATTATATTCCTAGTTGAGGGATTGCCGGATCATCTAGCAGTTCTTTATTTAGCTTCTTGAGGAACTGCCAAACTATCTTCCACAGAGGCTTCACCATTCTTCATTCCCATCAAGAGTCAAGTAGTGTTCCTTTTTCTTCACATCCTCTCTACCACTTGTTGTTTTCTGTTTTTTTAAAAATTGTCTTTCTATGAGGTGTGAGATAGCTCATAGTTTTGATTTACATTTCCCTAATAGCTAGTGATATTGAACATTTTTTCGTGTGCTTTTTCTCCATTTGTATTTTCTCTTGGGAGAAATGTCTTTTTAAGTCTTTTGTCCTTTTTAAATTTTTAAAACAGATAAATTTTACTGATATATATTAGTAAAGCATACAGTTAATCCAAAGTGTGCAATCAGTGGTATTTGGTATAATCACATAGTTGTGCATTCATCACTTCAGTCCTTATCAGAGCATTTTGATTATTTCAGTAATAACATAAAACCTTCAAATAAACAAGAAAATTCTTTACCTCTCCATCTCTGTATGCTTTCCCTACTGCACATGGCTGGTGTTTCTGGCTGTTTGATCCAAAGTGTATAATCAGTGGCTTCAAGTATGATCACAATGTTGTACATTCTTCATCTCAAAAATTTTAGGACAATTTCATTACTCCAAAAAGAAAGACTCACACCCCTTAGCATTCCTTCCTCAGATCTACATAACCACTAGTCTCATTTCCTATTTATAAATTGATTTATATTTACATTTCATATAAATAGAATCATACAATTGTGTAGTACTGTGTCTAGTCTCCATCACTTAGTATGTTTTTTTGTCTGATATTAACATTTTGTAGTATTAACTTAAATTTGTTCAGCTTCAAAGAAAAAGGATCTTATATAGACAATATATAAATATAAATATTCATATTTCACATAATATATTTAGTTCATAATTGGGCAGTCATACAGTATTTGTCCTTTTGTGTCTGGTTTGCTTCACTCAATATAATGTCCTCCAGGTTCATCCATGTTGTCATATGTTTCACAACTTCAGTTCTTCATACAGCTGCATAATATTCCATCGTGTGTATACTCCACAATTTGTTTATCCATTCATGAGCTGATGGATACCTGGGTTGTTTCCAACTTTTGTTTTGCCCACTTTTTAATTGGATTGCTTGCTCTTTTATTGTTAGTTGTATGATCTCTATAGCATGGAAATCAAACTTTTAATGGGTATGTGGTTTCCACATATTTTCTCCCATTGAGTGAGTGCCTTTTTACCTGCTTGACAGAGTCCTTTGAATCACAAAAGTTTTTAAGTTTGAGGAGGTCCCATTTATCCATTTTTTCTTTCATTATTTGTGTTTTTGGTGCAACGTTAAGAAACCACCACCTATCACCAAGTCTTGAGGATGTTTCCCTACATTTTTAAGGTTCTGCTTTTATATTTAGGTCTTTGATCCAGTTTGAGTTAATTTTTGTATATGGTCTGAGATAGGGGTCCTCTTTCTTTCTTTTAATTATGGATATCCAGTTCTCCCAGCACCATTTATTGAATAGATTGTTTTGCCCCAGCTGGATGGGCTTGATAATAACCTTGTTAAAAATCACTTGAGGGAAGCAAATGTGGTTCAAGTGATAGGGCTTCTGCTTACCATATGGGAGGATCCCTGAGAAAGTGTTCCTGCATGGTGAGCTGAGTGCCCACGCGAATGCCTGCGTGGTGAGCAAATGCAAGTGTGTCATGCAGCAAAATGAGGATGTAACAAAAGAGAGACAAGGAGAGAGTCAAGATGAAGCGCAGTAGAAACCAGGAACTGAGGTTGCGCAACTGCCAGGGAACCTCTGTCCACATCAGAGGTCCCCAGGATCAAATCCCGGCTAATCCTAGAGGAGAAAAAATGAGAAGAGAAGACAAAAAGAGAAATAAAGAAGATCACACAGCGAATGAACACAGACAGCAAAAACAGCAGGGTGGGGAGAGAAGAGGGGGAAAAATAAATAAATCTTTAAAAATACATATATATATATATTGAGGATCTGTTTCCAAACCATCAGTTCGGTTCTGTTGGACTGTGTGTCTATCTTTGTGCCAGTACCATGGAGCTAGGTAATATGATTCAAAGTCTGGAAATGAGAGCCCTTCAACTTCTTCCTTTTTAAGATTTTTCTGGCTATTTTGGGTCTCTTCCCCTTCCGAATAAATTTGATAATTGGCTTTTTCATTTCTTTAAAAAAGGCTGTTGAAATTTTTATCCAGATTGCATTGAATCTGTATATCTATTTGGGTGGAAATTGATGTCCTAATGATATTTAGTCTTTCAGTCCATGAACACGGAATGTTCTTTCCATTTATGTATGTCATGTTTGATTTCTTTTAGCATTGTAGTTTTCTGAATACAAGTGCTTTACATCCTTGGTTAAGTTTGTTCCTAAATATTTGATTCTTGTATTGTAAATGGAATTTTTTTCCTGACGTCTTCCCAGATTTCTCATAGAAGTGTATAGAAACAGTATTGATTTTTGTATCCTGCTGCTTTGCTGAACTTGTTTATTAGCTCTAGTAGGTTTGTTGTACATTTTTTGGGAACTTCTAGGTATAGAATCATCTGTGAACAATGAAAGTTTTACTCTTTTCCAATTTGGATGCCTTTTATTTCTTTTTCTTGCCTAATTGCTCTAGGTAGAACCTATACCACTATACTGAACAGCAGTGGTGACAATGGGCATCCTTGTTTTTTTCCCCATCTCAACAGGAGAGCTTTCAGTCTTTCACCATTGAGTACAATGTTAGATGTAGGTTTTTCATATATGCCCTTTATCATGTTAAGAAAGTTTCCTTCAATTCCTGTCTTTTGGAGTATTTTTTATCAAGAAAGGATGCTGTATTCTGTCAAATGCCTTTCTGTGTCAGTTGAGATGATCATGTGATTTTTCTTCTTTGATTTATTAATGTGGTTAATTACACTGATTGATTTTCTTGTGTTGAACCACCCTTGCATGCCTGGTATAAAACCCATTTGAGGGGAGTGGATGTGGCTTGAGTAGTTTTGCGCCTGCCTCCCCTACGGGAGGTCCTGGGTTTGGTTCCCAGTGCCTCCTAAAAAAAAAACCCAAAACAAACAACAAGCAGGAAATGAAAGAAAAAAAAAACCAACCCAAAACAACTAAATGGAGGTGATGTGGCTCATTGGTTGTGCGCCGGCCTCCCCCATATGAGGTCCTGGGTTCAATTCCTGGTAGTCCCATTACCTAAAACAAACACCATTTGATCATATGAATAATTCTTTCAATGTATTGTTGGATTCAGTTAGTGAGTATTTTGAGCATTTTTGCATTGTATTCATTAGGTGTAAAGGGTCTGTAAGTTTCTCTTTTTTGTGATACCTTTGTCTGGCTTTGGTATTAGGGTGATATTGGTTTCCTAGAATGAGTTTGCATATAACATTTTAATGTAGGTATGTCTTTAATAATCATTTGCAAAGGTAAGTCTATGAACTATAAAAACAGAGACAAAGTCCTTGGTTTACTAGTTTGAGTTTACCTTTCCTTTATGTAACCCTAAAATAATCTAAATTTAACCCTCAACTTAACCTCTTGGAATGGGATCATAATTCCCATTGAACAAAGGAGAAAACAGAACTCTGAGAGGTCAAGTTGCCTTGCTTGGTCCGTAGTTTGATTCCACTGCCAGTGTTACATATTTCTACCCCACAGCCTCCAGACTTGTTGGGAAGGGATGAGAAGGACTTAAGCAAAAGTGGATTGCTGGGAGAGAAATTTCCAAAGAACAAAAATGCCAGGACATGTAGAAGAAGAGAGAGGAGAGGAAGCTATCACTTATACTTTGAATATGGTCAGTGTGGTGAATTGCATTCTATACTCCAGTTTGGACGTGATTTTGGTCTGCATTCTGGTGGGTGTGGACCCATTGTAAATAGATCTCTTTATGATGTTACTTCAGTGAAGGTGTGGCCCAACAAAGTCAGGTTGTGTTTTAATCTGAATTACTGGAGTCCTTTATAAGCAAAATGAAATTCAGATGTAGGGGAGAAAGCCAAGTGAAGAAGCCCCGCCAAGTGAAGAAGCTGGAAATCCGTGGAACCTGGAGGAGAATGGAGAAGATGGCACTCTGTGCGTTGCCATATCACAGGAAAGCCAAGGACCACGGATGACCAGCCCCAGAATGTCACAGAGTTCCAGAGAAGGCATTGCCTTGCTGTTGCCTCAGTTTTGTGCAACTATGAGCCAAGAAATTCCTGTTCTTTTAGTTAGCCATTTGTATGGTATCTGTTTTAGCAGCTGTGAAACTACAACAGTTTGAGTAGATCACTTAACTATAATAAGATGGGGAACACTAGAAGATTGATTTTGGTCATATTTAAATATTTCTATTTTGTTATCTGGATGTGTTATTTTAAGAGGTAAAAAAACTGACTTAATCTGATATCAGTTTTTCTCAGAAGATCCTCATTAATCAGGTGTTGTGGGAAACTGACTTACCTGTTCCCTATTTGTTGCACTTGTCCCCAGTTATTGTAGATGTTGCCATGCTGATGAGGAACAGCTGCTTTGGGGTTCCTAATAAATGTGATGTGGAAACGAGGGTCGAGACTCGCAGTTCCAGAAGCTGTGAGTCCCCTGGTCCCATTATCTCCTTTTTTTTTTTTTTTTTTAAAAAAAAAGATTTATTTATTTATTGAATTCCCCCTCTCCCCCGATTGTCTGTTCTCTGTGCCTATTTGCTGCGTCTTGTTTCTTTGTCCGCTTCTGTTGTCGTCAGCGGCACGGGAAGTGTGGGCGGCCCCATTCCTGGGCAGGCTGCGCTTTCTTTGGCGCTGGGCGGCTCTCCTTATGGGGCGCAGTCCTTCCGCGTGGGCCTCCCCTATGCGGGGGACACCCCTGACCGCGTGGGCCTCCCCTATGCGGGGGACACCCCTGCGTGTCAGGGCACTCTTTGCGCGCATCAGCACTGCGCATGGGCCAACTGCACATGGGTCAAGGAGGCCCGGGGTTTGAACCGCGGACCTCCCATGTGGTAGACGGACGCCCTAACCCCTGGGCCAAGACCGTTTCCCTATCTCCTCTCTTGTGTCTTTCTCTATGTCCTTCAGTTCATAAAATTCTGTGTTGCCTTCCCTTTGAGCCAACCTATTGCTGAGCTGATCTCAGCAATCAGGAGGTTGAATTTTAAAACATAGGGGCCAGAGAGTTTGTTTGTTTAGTGACTACTTAAAAAAAATTGATTCCAGCATTTAGGAAAATACAAGGGAGCAAAAATTTGGTCTTGTGACAGTGCTGAGAATTATTTTATTTGTTGAAATTAATGTTCCCTTGTCAAAAAGCCATTTCTGAGTTCTTGGTGGGTGAATTTGATTTAACTGAGAATAGTTTACAGATTACAACATTAATTCATCTGGATTGTGCTAATCTGAAAAAAACAAAACGAAATTTGTTTTACTGTTAGTAGATGTCCTACCTGGTATTATCATATATCATATCATATAAAGGGTTTCCCCCCCTTTTTCATATTTTGACTCCTTCTGGGATAAAATCAAATGTTAAATATTGGGAGCATATGTGGCTCAAGCCGATGAGCACCTGCTTCCCACATGGGAGGGTCCTGGTTTTGGTTCCGGTGACTTCTAAAAGAACACACAAACAAAAAAACAAAACAAAGAACAAGCAAAACAAATGAAAAAACCAACTCAGGAGGCAATGTTGCTCAGTTGGTTAAGCACCGGCTTCCCACATACAAGGTGGTCCTGGGTTCATTCCCCTGCCCCCGGTACCTCGAAAAAAGAAAAGTTATATATTTTGACATACCTTAGTAGTCTATACTTATTTTCAGTTTTCCTTTAACTTCTCTAACACCTATTTAAAATTAAAAAAAATTATCGTTTTAAGATAGAATAAATTTAATCAGAAGCTATAATATGTTAGATTTGTAGTTCTTTATCTGTTGGGATCTGAAGAGGTTTGGTTAACAGATGTACCAGTCTAGTCCTTAGTTGAAAACTTTAAAGTTTTCTGTGGAATATGATTTGGAACTCAGGAGATTAGCTCTAAATATCTGGACTGGTGAAGTGGTTTCTGGTCCTTCTCTGTTATTTAGCTACTGAAGATGACCACCTTGTGTTCCATGTTCACTATCATTTTAGGAAAGATGATATGATTTAAAGACCTTGTCATGATGGGGAGAGCTGAAGTGTATCAGATTTTGCCACATTGGATGTCAAATAAGAGTTTAGAATTTAATATAGCCTCAAGGAGTTATTTGTTTTAAACAGTCAGATAGAAGTATACTTTTATAATTTGTCATGGAAGAATATTTTCTATATTTTATACCTTTATTGGTATTCTGTCCAAAGCAGCATCAATCACTTGGGTGGATGGTTTTCACTAGGCAGTCTGCAGTGGAGTGTGTCTAGTTTCTGTATCACTGAAGAGATTTGTGGAGAGGTTTGTTGTCCCTGTCCTATCGCCCACCCCAGCAGGTCCAGTGATTTAATTTCTCTAGTTCTTAAAAATATAAATTAAGTTGTCTGTTGTACTAAGTTGTACAATGCCTGGAAAAATGGCTAGGGATGGTGAGTGCTACTTGGTTTCAGTGAGCCCCCATCTCCTCTTTCTACTTAAATATTCAAGCTGTAGAGTTCTTAATCTGACAGGTATTCAGCACCAAAATATTGGTAATTTGTGACTTTTGTTAAATTTGTTTTGTGAAGTTATTCAATTTAATATTGATGAATCATAGTAAGAATTTTATTTTTTGTGTGTGGGTCTTCCCTCCCTTGTTTTCACATGAAGAAACTGAGACAAAGAGTTGGTAAATACAGCCCGATTTATTTTTTTTTAATTTTATTTTTTAATTATCTTTTTAAAAAAGTTAATATATCACACAAAACGTTACATTAGAAAACATAAGAGGTTTTCATATACCCCAGTCCCCACCCCCACGTCATTTTTTTAAATTGTGTTTCTTTTGAAGATACATAGATCACAAAAAATGTTACATTAAAAAATATAGGGGCTTCCCATATTACCATGCCCCCCCCCCCCCACACACACTCCACACTCCTCCCACCCAATTTCTGATTGAGAGTTTTTGGTCTTCAAACCAGTGCTCACTTTTCCACACCTAGCATTGAGTAGTTTTATTGCCTGCTTTTGCATCTGTACCTTCCTGAGATTGATTCTTGATTGCTTTTTAGAGTGAATTTAAGTCATGTGAAAGAATCACTGTCATTTCTAATAAAGGCTTGGTTAAAAAACCTGACTGAGGCTGATGCACTTGTAAAATATAAGTCATTACTTGACTGTCTAATTTTTATTCTAGAGCCAGCATTTCTTCTTAAATAATCATTGTATGCTTCACATTTCTGGATATAGAGAAGTGAGTTAGTATAGTTTTTATTTTGTAGATAACATTAATTTTCCAAACCCTTATATTAAAAGTCTTTGGTCTTATTTTCAGTAAATAGTGGACATTTTGACTTGAAAGAAACCAGGAAATAATTCCTCATTGAACAGTGCATGATCACAATAATTTTTGAGAGTTTATGGTCAGTAATAATCAACAACAAAAATGGACTTAGGAACGTTTCACTGAAGCAAAAACAACTTAAAGAAACTACCTACTTTACATAAGAACAGAAACTGGTTGTGTAGCTTAAGGAACAAGTTCACAAGTTGTGCTGTTGATAGCAAGATTTATGTTGAAATGTGTATAATTTATTATACACATTCTATGTTCCATAAATGGTATAAAGGAAGTGAGATGTAATTTAATTGCAATTATTAGTCATGAAATTATGAAAAATATAAAGCCCTGCTTTGTTACAGATAGCAAATAATTGAAGGAAAAGAACAAGTCCCCATTTCACACATAAATAAACAGACTTAATCTCATGATATGATAGAGCCACAGTACAGGGGAAGTGCCTGGGGGTGAGGAAAGCAGAAATCTGTGTCACTTAGTCAAAGTAGGCTAGTGGTAAATGAGACCTAGGATTTAAATAAGCCTTACTTGTCATTAGGTGTGGTTTCTTTGTGGTTATCTTGAAATGGGAATAGAGAATACAAAGTTGTTTTTAGGCATGCAATTTATTGTACTTAAGTGCCTCCTTTGCATACCTGAAGTGTAGAATCAAATTGAGTTACCTTATTTGACCAAATCTCTACATTTGAATATTAGGATATAAAATAATCTATTTCAGATTCTTCTCCCATTCCTGGACTACTTCCTTAATGCTGTCATTAAAAATCCAAGTGAGGATGGTATTTCTTTATTTGTACTGGCACCTGTGGTGATTATATGAATATTTCAGGTAACTTCTGTCTGTGCTAGTTTATAGTATTAAAGATAAATTTCATTTTATTTTTTAAAAATTTAATAGAAGGCCTGTGATATGGGACTTCAAGAAAAGTGTTGCCCAATTTCAGATTTTGTCGAGATACTTAATAGGATATTTTATTTTAACCTGGGATCAGATTTTTAGGCGTTAATGATTTTAGATTTCATCCCACATTGTGTACTTAGAGGGGAAATAGAATAATATATAGAGAATGATTAAGCTATGCAAATATTTGCAGTTTTGTCAAAATGTTAGTTGTTCTAAAGCCAGATATTTACCATAGAAATTAAAGGCTTAGGTAAATTGAAGAGCCAGCTATCTTACCTTTTAATGTGAATAGGCAGAAGATGTGGTTTCCAAAATTTTACTTTCAAAACACTTGACAAAAATACTAAGAGAAGGATTTCTTGGTTACTATAAATAATTCAGCACATCCACAGTGATCAGTGAAATCCTTAAGATTTATTTCTTTTATATAAAATCCATATCTGGTTTGGCTTGGAAGTGCCTCTGCGACTCAAGTAAGCTATTTGATAGGAATGTAGTGGTATTGTGGATTGTTGCTCTTTTCTTGCTTCCACACCCCTCTCCAATATCTTTTTCTTTCTGGGTGGTTTCTCTTAGCTCTGTTGTTAAGTTAGAAGAGACAAATCATTTTAAGAGCCCGGGAAGTTTGTTTCAAAGGTCAGCCTTCCCACCCTCCATTTAGGATTGCTACAACTCAGTGCTTATAATTGTTCTAATGAAGAATTTTCAAATTTGTATTCTTTCTTGTTTTATGTGCTTTCCCACTTCTCTGACCCCCCACATATGTGGTTGAGCCATTGGAAATTTTGACCTGTATTTAGATTTATAGAAAATATGCAGTAATATTTCCTTCACATGTATTCCTGCAGGATTGACCCTTATTAGTGGGAAGCAATTTTCTTCTGATCTTTTATCTTTCTACCTCCTTTTCCTGGGTTATATTGTACTCAGTTTACAGTTTGAGCTGGATGTGAAGAGTGAAAGGGTGCTTGGTCACTTCTAAATTGGTAAAGTTTTTCATACTTCAGTGGAGGGAGTAAAGTGGTATAATTCTTTCTTTTCCTTTTATCCTGGCTGAGTGCTTCCTTTTCTTCTAAGGATCCATTTAAGCATAGACGGTATATTTCACAGCCTCTTTCCTTTTTAATTCTGATTCTCGTTCCCCAAGATCTAAGATTCCCCTCTACCCCGTCCCACCCCTGGACTCCTCCATTCTTCTCTTTCTTTACTCCTCTCTCTTTCCCTTACCCATATGACTTTATGTCCTTGTTCTTGATTGGTTCCTTCCTGTTCTTGATTGGTTCTTTCCTATTCCTGTCAGAGTCCTTTTGGAAACATTTTCTGTGGAATCCTTTGCATTCAAGCCAGAGTTCCGTAGGGAGAATTTGCTTGATATAATACCATCCTACTTTTGCTTGCTTTCTCAGATTTGGAGACTCTTCCAAAGGGAAGTACTCCAGAAAAATTCAACCTCTTACATACACTCCAGGTTCCCACCTCCCTCCCCATTCTTATAAAAGAAACAAAAAGAATGGTAATCACTAAACAGTTTTGTATGCTTGTATTAGTCAACCAAAGGGGTACTAATGCAGAATACCAGAAATCTGTTGGCTTTTATAAAGGGCATTTATTTGGAGTAGGCGCTTACAGATACCAGGCCATAAAGCATAAGTTACTTCCCTCACCAAGTCTATTTTCACATATTGGAGCAAGATGGCGGCCAATGTCTGTGAGGGTTTCAGGCTTCCTGGGTTCCTCTGGACTCAGCTCCTCTGTTGTCTCCACAAGGTCAGCTGTAAACTATGAGACTCTCTAGACTTTGCCTCTCTCCACAAGGTCAACTGTAGACTACCAGGTGAACGAGGCTGTCTCTTTCCCCGAGGCTCCAGCTTAAGACTTCAGCATCAAACTCCAACACCGGAAACCTGCAATTCTGTCCTTTGCCATGCCTTTTATCTGTGAATCCCCACCCACCAAGGGGCGGGGACTCAATGCCCTAATGATGTGTCCCAATTAAAGCTCTAATCATAACTCAGTCAGGCCCAGCTACAGATCAGATTACAAAATCCAATATCTATTTTTGGAATTCATAACCATATCAAACTGCTACAATGCTCTTCCTAATTTTGCCTCAAGTGTGTATGGAAAGGGCGTCAGTGTAATATGACCACCATTCTTCCAGGTCATTTAATCCTTTACCACATGCCCTATGATAACTCCCCTCCTTCCCCATACATCACTCAGAAAACAGATCTCCCCTGAATATTATTTTCAAGCTAGTACTACAGTGTTGCATTATAGAAAAACGTTTATGGTTCAAGTTTTAGAGGGAATTTTATAAAATTATTCCCGCCCAAAGTCTCGAGTCTCCCATCTGTCTTTCTGTGTGTAAGAAACCTGTGCTAATCAGTGCAAGTGGCAGGTAAAACTAGCATAGTGCCCAGGGGAGGCTTTGAGATATTTTAGTCATTCTAGGGAAATAAGTGATTGAAAGTGTGCTTCTAAAACTTCTAGTTTTGTTAGAAAATCAGAATTCTTCCTTTCATCTTGTTTTATAAATAAAGAAGTAATTTATCAACTTTGCAGAAATTGGGGCTTTGTTTTTATTATGAAGAAAAACATGCAGCCTTCTACATACCCACACAATTGTATAGAATTGTTAAAATCCTCTGAGAGGGGATAGATTCATGATTTTATCCAGACTGACATTACATAAAGCCTGTCTGCCAAGAGACTTAGACCCTGATTTTAGAATGATGGCATAATATGTTGAGTGTGTCCGAGGAGATCAAGGTGAAAGGGGAATTTATAAAGGAAGATTGCTGATGGGGTAAGATAATGGAACCTGTGATTTTAAAATTTGGCAGATGTGACTATATGGATAAAAGGTATAGTGGAAAGATCTGCTTTCATGCTCTTTTTTTCCTCAGGTCAAAGTTGTGTGAATTGCTGAAAGAATAAAACCCTAGATTGCTATAGGACTCTCTCACCCTATTTTTCCTAAGAATTGTATTTTATTGTCTTTATATCAAGGATAAAGTTCTTGTACTTTAAAAGGGCATGGGTTAATGATGAAAAGGGAAAAATGGATTCTTAACATTTTACGAACCACATGTGGCTGCTGAGTACTTGAACTGTGGCTAGTGTGACTGAGAGACTGTGGTTTAAATTAAATTAAATTAAATTAATTTAAATAGCTGTATGTGGCTAATGACTGTCTTATGACAGTACAGCCCTAGATCAAAGCTCTTATGTGATTCACAGGACTATAAAGTGAATCATATCTGAGGGTATTATCTCATGTATAGATGTGGTATAGATTTGTGGACTTATATGCTTTTATTCTTTCTTTGTTTTCTTTTAGAGAAAGTTGGAATGTAAAAGGGAGTATAAAGGCACTCTGTGTGCAATTCAGAATTGTGATTTAATTTTTAAAACTAAAAAAAAAGGTAGCTTATTTTAATTTATTAATGAGAACCATATTACTCTGCCTTAAGAATCTGTGCTCTTTGATTATAAAAGAGGAACGCTTGTTAATGGAAAATGAAAATTGAAATCTAAAAGTGGATTTTGTTCATTTATCAAATATTTGAGTGCTTTTGAAGGTAAACATGGCACAGTCCTGCTCTGTGTGGGATCTAATTAGGATCTCTGCGTGCTTATTCAGACTGATTAGGATTGGCTTGGGGAAACCAGCCTCTCGGAGGGTAGGAGAGCTTTTTGAAGGGTGTGGTTGTCAAGGAAAGCTTCCCTGAGAACTGACTCTTTTCCTATTTAGCAATACAAACTAAAATAACTTTCCTAGGATCAGCTGGATGTGTTTTAATATACTGTTTTCTGCAAAGTGTTTATTGAGGGCCTCTGTGCTGTGGAGTTCTTAGGATGTGTAGAATGTGATTTGTTATTATCAGTGTTAACTGACAATTAAGCATCTTGTATGATACATATCTTGTGCAGATTAGTGCTTTACATGGATTATATTACCTCATTAAATACATTGTTTTATATATATATATATATATATATATATATATATAAAGAAATTGAAGTGTAGACAGAGAAATTGACTTGTCCAAGGTTACAGAGCTAGCAAGGAGAAGAGTGACATTTGTATTTTTATGGAGTAAGATAAAAGGTCGTGGCATTTTCATTGATTAAGAAATGAGCTCTTAATTTATGAAGAAGTAAATGGTGGCACTGAGGATGGAGAAAAGCGTTCACAGTATTTCCCCAAAAGTTTTCCTCTAAATTCATGTGGTTCAGGATGGTAATGGCCCCTTGCCTGCTGTTGTCTCCATCCATGTGGTGCTCATCTGCTTTGATTGGATGGCAGTTCTTGGTGAGCTAGGGAGGTTATGACTTTTTCCCTGTTCTTGGGACCTGGGTTGCAGCTAGGGTGCCCTGCCTCTGCGTCCTAGAAAGACTTTCTTTTTTTTAAGATTATTCCTTGATTCCTGACCCCTCCCCCCTTATCCCCCATTCTTGGTACTTCAGTTTATTAACATTTTAATTGAATGTTCCACCTGAGTGAGTCACTCCTCTCCCTTGTTTATGCTCTTTTTTTGTGTTTGGCCAAAAGAAAAACAAACAGAAAAACCTGACTTGATTCATTTAATCTTTCAGCTTGTCATTAAAGAATATTTCGTGAAGAGACTGATTCTTTATATGGTTTTGTAGTTAGAGTTGGGTTTAACCTCAAATGTGGCCAATTGAATATCTTGCTTGTCTCTTCTAAAACCTGATCAGTGGGCAAGGCACATATTGATGTGGCAGGTGTTTGGGATGTTAGATTCCCACCGAGAACACCGAAAATTAGTTGAGTGCATTTGAGTTGTAGAATTTCTTCTATGCTTGTCCATGACTTAATTGCTGTTCTAAGGAAGAATGAAAGTCAAAATTGAACATTTATAAGTTTTGTCATATAGAGATAAATTACATTGGGAATTACCCTGTGAATGAATGGTAATTAATTTGTTGAGCTGTTTTCTTACTGTTGGACTTCTTAGAACCTTTAATGTGACAATATATAGTATAGACTCTATGTGTCTTTGTAAGCAGTGTGTCCTGCACTTTACACAGTAAGTTTTATTGTTGTGATTGTTGGGCTTGAATGCCTGTCATACGGCCTCTAGATGGTCTTTCTGAGGAATTTGATTTGGGAAATGCTACCATGGGCTGTCCTTATTTATATGGTTTCTATCTTTTTAGCCCTTATTCTTCACCTACTGCTCTTCCTGGGGTACCTCATTCATTCCTATGGATTTGAGTATCTTCTATACATTATTGACACCTGAGTTGATATCCTTGCTTTGGTCTTTTCCTTGAGTGTCATATTGTACTTCTAGCTTCTTAGTAGATACCTCAGTCTGGAAACACTTTATATGTTGGCAATACCTGACATTTCTCAGAATCAAAATCTCTACTCCATTCACTAACCTCCCACACAAACCTCCTGCTTTGCTTTTCTTTCTCCTTTCAGTTATGTGCATCATCAGCCACCCAGTTGTTGAAACAAGGAATAGAAATCATAGTTCTTATGTCTTAAAGCCCCATCTGGTTGATTACCAAGCCTAAATTCTATAGGATATGTTAATAGTGTCACCAGCAGGACACACATCTTGTTCCTGGTGGAGATTAGGATTGGTTTAGTTATAGTAGTGATTGTGGGGGCCCCTCGGGATACTTAAAAATGTCTTTTTTACTATTGGGCACTTCGGTGTGTTTTTCTTTGGTGACAACAATTGCCTTTTCTTATTGTGTCTTTTCCACAAATTTCTAAAATTCTGTAACAGTCAAAAAATACTTCCCACTTGTTATGTATTATGTCGTTTGTTACCAAAAGTGATAGAGAAGTGACACACCTGTTCAGCTACTTTTAAAATAATATAATAAATTATCAATTGCTGAGAATGGCAGGCATGTGTTTAGGTAGTTAGTCATATTGTTAGTCAATTTGCAAGTTGCTAAGTAAAGCAGGGAGGAGAGTAAAGAAAGGGATCTATGTATTTCTCCCAGGCCCCATGGATTTGATCAAATTAACTTTAAGCAGAAGTGGTAAGTTTCAGTTGAAAGCTCTTGAGAAGGAATTCCTGTTTGTGGAAATGAGAGTTTGTTTTTTGAGAATGATGTTATAACCCTGTGCTCCATTTACATTTCAGTCTTGTAGTTTCTAGTTTGCATTTGTCGGTTGCTTTGGGGATTTATGTCCTCTAGTGTTGAATATTGCCTTGCTTTCATTTTCCAGGTAGTCTTAAAATCACTAGAGACTAGAGTTCTTCAATATACGTTTACATTGGGCAATAACCCTGAGCTTCTGATATTTTGGTTTTGGAGTGTGAGATGAATATTTTGCTTCTTGGTTTAATTTTTCCTTGACAACAATATTGAGGAAGTTTGTCAAGGGAACTTGACTTTAAAAGTTGGGCTACATACCTGATTTTAACCTGGCAGTTGCTCTCGAGGCTTTTATCTTGCGGTATATGAGATGAAAGCTTAGAAAAGAATGTGTGGTATTAAGTCTGCAGAACACGAGGAATTCAAATCTTGTTGAATGATCTCTTGCTTGTTGAAAGATCTACTGGCTTGCAGAAGAGAAATGTATTTTCTCCCTCTTTCAACCCTGCTCAGTGTTAGCAGTTTTTGTTCATAGGTGTGATCCTATATAGTTGCTTTCAAATGTGAAAAAAACTTGGTTGGTAAAGCTCTGAAAACTTAACTCTGTAGCCTTGAAAAAGAACTCTGCGATTCTTTGTTTCTGATGATAATGTTCAAGTCTGGAAATCAAATGGTTCTCTTTTAGCCTAGGTGAT
This sequence comes from Dasypus novemcinctus, assembly GCF_030445035.2. Classification (NCBI taxonomy): domain Eukaryota; kingdom Metazoa; phylum Chordata; class Mammalia; order Cingulata; family Dasypodidae; genus Dasypus; species Dasypus novemcinctus. The sequence goes on from NC_080681.1 coordinate 124,812,661, forward strand.
AGTTAAAGGGTTGGGTTAATAATTAATTGTAAATGTCAAGATGAGGCCTCTTTATGGCTATGGAAAGAGATGCAACTTTACCTTGTTATTTAACAAAAGCTTGTGTTTTAAATTGTAATGCTATCATTTTAACCTTGGTATCTTTTAATATAAAAATATTTAGCAACACAATATTTAGTTCTTCTTCCTTTGGCACTTATTTATTGTTTCACACATTAATGATTTTCTTAGTAATTACTTTCTTTCCAAGGTCTTCCTAAATAGATGACTTAGAGAAGAACCATATTTATATTGGAATTCCATGATGTAGACTTGATAACATTCTCTTTTCATTTCCAAGTGGGCCTAGTCAGAGAGGTAAAGGAGTATTTCACTAGAGAATATGTTACTTGCTGATTAGGACTGGAGTAAATGATCTGTGATGGGGTGGGTGTGGGGTAGGGGAAAGGATTATTTATTCCTATAAAGCTTCCTTTAGTGGAAAAAAAATAAGTTCCTATATAATAATAGGTACAATTCTTGAATTTGTGGCTCCTCCCCTTAGCAAAAGAATAGAAGTGAATATTAACTTTTCTCATTGTAATTCTGCCCTCTGTCTCAGTTTATTCTAGTTATTTAAAGAAGTTTTAGATTACATAAAAATGGCTTATTAGGAATTATTTTATTTTGAGACTCTCTGAAAACTGTGAAGATGGGGTGGGGTTGACATGTTGGGGCCAGAAGCTGGATATACCTGAGGCGGAATAACCAGAGAGCTTTTTATAGCAGCTTTTCAGCTCCTGCTGATACCCACAGTGGGATAGGTGATGTTCTAGAGGTATCTGCTGTCCCCGGCTTCCTTTCATATTTCCTTCTTTTCACTTGTAGTGTATTCTCTCATTTTCAAGTTCCAAAGTGGGAAGTACCTGCTTGACTTAGTAGTGTCCACAGATTTGCCAGTTGTGCTTTTCATCTTCTTGTTATATGTATATATATCCACTTGACTGCTCTTGGCTGTCTTGTGTGTACTCTTCCTGGCCATGGAGAGAACCTCAGTGCTCAGGAAAATAGCAGAGCTGTCCTCCTTGCCAGTGAATGACAAGGGCTAGATCAAGGTTTCTAAGAATTTTTGTTTAAAAATCTCCTTTCACTGGGCAATGATTCTTTGGGACTTTTCCTAGTCTGGACATTGCCCCTTTTTGCCATCAAATACAGGGAATCTAAATAGTCAATAGGCAGCTGTCAAATGAGTAAGGTTATGTGGAGTCATTGCTTTCCACCTTTCCTCATTGTGCCATACTGAAAAAATGATGTCTATAGAGCAGTCTGGGGAAGTCTGGAAATATTTTGGATGTGTTCGTATGAGGCTTTGTGAAAAATTAATTATATACTCTTTAATATTATAAGACAGGAAATGTAATGAGGGAAGAGAATAAATACTGAAATCATATAAAATGCTCAGATAAAATGTCTTAACAATTTCTAATGGAAACTTTGATTCTGTGAATCAGACATTTTCATATCAAATTTTAGATGTGAAATGACTACATGTAATTTATGATGAAGACTTTATGACAGAAATTTCTTCAAATACTTGAAGATCACCATTAATGGAAAGATTTGTTCATATGGGGGGGATGGCAAATGGAAGAATCAGTGCATTTTTTTCTAGTTACTGGAAACATCTTTGTTATTAACCAGAATTTGGCAATTTGATCTCTTTAAATTGCATTTCAAGGGTATGATTTTCTTTCTTTCGTTCCTGTTTTTTTTTTTTTTAAGAGGTACCGGAGCTGGGACCTTTTATGTGGGAAGCTGGCACCCAACCACCGAGACACATTGGCTCCCCTGAGTTGTTTTTTTCCCAACTCTGTATTTTTGGAACCCGGGACCTTGCATGTAGGAAGCAGGCCTTGAACCACATCCACTCCCATAATTATTTCTTTAAATGTAGCAGCTTTCCCTTTTCTTTCATTGGCAAATGTCATTTCAAATTTTTTATGACGATTCATAGATTTTGAATCTAATTAAACATTTTAATATGAAATATTTAAGAACAGTAAGCTTTCCTGATGTGTAGGTCAAGGGTTCTTAACCTTTTTTTCCTACTATGGACCCCTTCTCAGAATGTAGCAGCAGATAGTTTCATGATACTCAGCTAACTTGAGTCTAACTACTACTGTAATTTTGAAGTATGGATGAGTGTAAGCCATTTTTCAATACTCAACTGTAATGTGATATGAAATGAATACTACTATAATTTATTGCATACATTCATAAGTGAAGGAAAGGCTAGATTTCAGTTAGAGGTCATAGAAAATAAAGATAATAAGTAGATTTTTGTTCAATTCAAGCTCACAGATCCCCTGAACTCTTTCCGTGGACCCCTGGTTAAGAACTCCTGATGTATCATTAAGGGAATGCAGTATCTGTAACTGCCAGTATCTCTGGAGGCTTGTTGCCATTTTTGTCTTGGAAAATTCTTGTCCCCAAGAAAGGCAGGAATACATTTTTTCCCGAGTTGGTGTCTTGTATTCTTGGTTGTCACAGTACCTCATGGCTTTGGGGCTTTGAATGAGTAAATATTCATGATGTGTGAAAAAGCATGATACATTCTTTGTAATCTTGATCTGTTAAAAATGTATGACCAATTGTATGTATACACACATGGGACCTAGAAGGGCATGTCAAACTGTAAACTGCCTGTGATTCTGGATGACTTGTGTGTTCTTTGCTTCTGTGTTTTTCAGTTTTCTGTATTGTACAAAGAAAACTTTGGAGAAAAAAAAAAAAGAACCCCTGATGTAGATGTTCTGTTTGACTTAATTCTTCTTTAGGTTTCAAATTATGATGCTGATCAAAATTTACTAGTGACCCTTTAAATCTCATTTTTTTGGATCTGAGTTTTCATTTTGAATTCAAACATTTAGTCACTACATGGTTGTATTTTCCCTTTTCATGAGGACTTCCCAATTTTGGTATAGTTCATTCAGGCCCTGAAAAATGTTAGTTAAAGGAGACTATTTTTCGAACCCAACAACTCTCTTTCATTCATTTTCAAGGTAAGAACCTTTCAGATTTATTCATTCATTCATGCATACATACATACTTGCATACATACATACATACATACCAGAAACCCCTGCCAGAGGCCTTCATTTGGACAGCCTGTGTATTTTCCTGTGAAGCAGCAGAAGGAGGTATACGCATCCTATATCTCCCAAAGCAGAAACAGCCAGGACTGTACCAGCCTGGATTTTATTAGATACAGCACTTGATGACATCCTTAATATGGAATTTACCCACAGGTAGTTTTTACCTATATAAAGGGTTTCTGTTTCACAGTGTATTTTGGCCACTTTGAATATTTAATCCTTGGTAGTTTATTTGATAATACCACCCAGTCTTCTGTTTATATGAACTTGAATGCTGAGGATTCCTGGATTTATATCTCTAGCTCAGAGCTTTCTGACCTCTTAATTGATACATATATCTCTGCTTGGATTTCTGCTAGGCACCTTAAATTTAACATATTCCAAACAGAACTCCCAATTTTCCTTCCCATTTCAGTATTAGTAAATGACAATTCTGTTCTTCTAGTTCAGGCCCAAACCTTGGAGTCTTCCTTGACTGTCTTCTTTGTCTTATACTGCATCCAATCTACTAGCAACTTTAGATGGCTCTACTTTCTAAACGTATCCACAATCTGACCACTTCTTAACAACTGCACTACAACTACCTTTCCTGAAGTAGTAGTTTCCTAACCCTATAGGCAAAGGGAGTCTTTTAAAATGTAACTTAGATCATTACCTCTCTCAAACCATGTGGTGACTTTTCTTTTATTCTAGTAAATGCCAAAGACCCAGCCACTACTTCTTTGTCCTTACTGCTTCAGCCACCTGCGTCTTTTGCTTGGGTAGGTCAGGCAGCCCTTTCTACAAGCTCCTTCTCTGTGTTCTGGCCATGGGTATATCTACAGCTCTTAGAACAGTGCTCGGCACCTAGTTGGTGCTCAGTAATTATTTGCTGAATTAATGAAGAAATTGACAGAGTGTCTGTTCTGGAGATGGATATTTACTTGATCAGTGGCACAGCTACAGCATTTAAGTATTGCTGTCCAGGTTCTAGGACTTGTGTTCACAAACCCTCTGTCTTCCCTCCGTGGTCACTCACTAGCTGCTGGCATCTGGAATTGAGAGGTTCTCATGACTCTGCTGCCCTTCTCTTTGAATGACGTCAGATTAAAGAAGATGGTAGGGTAACACATTTGGTCAGCCTAGAGATTACATCCAGCTAAAATATTAATAGATTAGACATACAAAATTACAAATTGAGGTTTTTGATTTTTTTTTTAAAGATTTATTTCTCCCCACTCCGTTGTTTTCTCTTGTGTGAAAGTGTCTGTTCATCTTGTTTCTTTAGAAGGCACCAGGAGCTGAACCTGGGACCTCTAATGTGGGTGGGACGTGCCTAATCACTTGAGCCATGTCTGCTCCCTGCACTGTTGAGTCTTTCCTTATGTTTTTTCCCTACCCACCTCTCTTGTTGCATCATTTTGTTGTGTCAGCTCTCTGTGCCTGCCTGTTGTGTCAGATTGCTGTCTTCTTTAGGAGGCACAGGAACCTCTGCTCCCTGCTTTGTTGTGTCTCTCATATATATATATATATATATATATATATATATATTTTTTTTTTTTCCTTCTTCTTCTTGTGTCTCTTGTTGTGTTAGCTTGTTGCACCTGCCTGTCACGCCAGCTCGCTCTTTTCTTTAGGAGGCACTGGGATCCAAACCAGTGACCTCCCATGTGGTGGGCAGGAGCCCAATCCCCTGAGCCACATCTGCTTCCCCAGATTGAGTTTTGACCAGGACTTTTGCTTTCAGTCAGAGCTATTTTGTCTTTCCATCTAAAACTTACATTCTGAATGTTTAGGACTGCTTCAGGGAATTTTCTGTTTTCATTTTTCCCTAGATATAATTTGTACCCATGGAGCAGAAGTACATTAAGAATGCTTTTGATTTTTCATATATGTGTGAAGTTAATTTATTAAGTTAGGTATAAAATTCACTGTCATTTCCTTTCATCAAATGCTGAGAGCTTGTGTCCATGATTGCAGATTACTTTGAATCTTAGAACTCTGCAAACTGAAAGAAATCCTGTCCAGTTTACCTACTTCTGAACATGCTATGCATAGAGGTAGTAAGCCTGACCAAGAATTCTTGCCTGTTAAAGATTATTGTGGTCCGAAGAAGGTTTTCTTTGATTCTCAGAATTGGAGGAAATAAAATTAATCTCTGTATTTGCTTAAACTATATTTTTGCAGTTTTAAAAGGTGGTTTTTCTCAAATGTAGAGGTAGAGCTCATCCTTGTGAATTTTTATAGCCAGATGCATCTTCTGTTTGGCTGTAGCAAAGCCTGAGCAATTTCTTATTTGCAGTGTTGATGCTTGTTATGTTTTTAAAAAACAGCTTACTGAGGTATAATTCACATAATGTATAATTTACCCATTTAAAATGTATAATTTAATGGCTTTTAGAGTATTCACAGATTTGTGCATCTATTGCTACAATCAATATTAGAACATTTTCATTATCCCAAAAAGATGCCCTGTACCCCTTAGTGGTCACTCACCAAACCTTCCACGCCTGCTACTCCTAGGCAAACACTAATCGTCTTTCTGTCTTTATGGATTTGCCTGTTTTGGACATTTAGTAAATGGAACCATATAATATGTGGTCTTTTGTGACTGAGTTTTTTCACTTCACATAAAGTTTTCTAGATTTTCCTGTGTTGTAGCATGTGTCAGAACTTCATTTCTATATTGCTGAATAAGTTTTCATTGTATGGATATATCACATTTTGTTTATCTATCTGCTTGACTCTTATGTTTATCCACTCCTGGCTTTCTCTTTACTGCCTTGTTTTGGGAAAGTGTATTTAGGAAATGTTTAGTCCTTTCAGATCATAGACTTGGTTTCACAGGCATTTAGTTTCCATTGTTCTTGTTTGGCATTATGGCACTAGGTTTTTCCTTCTCCTTGGTTGGCAGCGGAGGCCTCCAGTTGACCCCATAACAGTAGCAGGTCACCAATGAATAATACTGCTTCTAACCAATCTTCAAGGCTTGTCAGGAAATACTGAGATTTTCAGAGTCTACGTCTGCTTACCTAATCCAGCTTCCAACATCTGTGGAATTATTGTTTTGGGTCATGCTTTGAATTGGTCCAGTTTTATTTCAGAGAACAAAAAACATGGCATATTATAGTTTCTGTAATAGTGTTAGCCTTATGGATTCCATACAAGTTAAGCATAATTTCAAATAAAGCAACTCAAATGCTTAACCCTTTTGAAATATCTGCATAGTCAAAATTATTTGTTGAAAACAGTGATTCTAAACTAGGGGTGAATTTTGCTCCCCAGGGTATGTTGGCAATCTGGAGATACACAACACACACACACACACACACACACATTTTTAAAATTTTTATTTATTCCCCCCCCCCCACACACACTTGTTTGTGCTTGCTGTTTGCTTTCTGTGTCTGCATTGTGCACTTTCTGCATCTGCTTGTCTTCTCTTTAGGAGGTACTGGGAACCAAACCTGGGATTTCCTGTGTGGAAGAGAGGCAGTTGATCTCTTGAGCCAGCTGCACTCCCTGCTTTGTTGTGTCTCTCATTGAGTTTCCTCTTTGTGTTTCCTTGTTGCATCATCTTTTTTCATCAGCTGCAGTGCCAGCCCATTGGGTCGGCTTGCTGTCTTGCTTGTCTTCTCCAGGCGGCATCGGGAACCAAACTCAGGACATGTGGTAGCCTGGCGCTCAAATACTTAAGCCACATTTGTTTCCCTCTGGAGATATTTTGGTTGATTTAACTGGGGCAGTGGGTTTGTCTATACAGGTAGAGGCCACAGATGCTGCTGAACATCCTACAATGCTCAGGACACCCCCATAACAGAGAATAACTGGCCCAAAACGTCAGTGGTACCCAGTGGAGAAGACCTGGTTTAGAGGTAGCAGTGAATTTCCCATAACCCAATGAGTAGGAGAGAGACAGCTTTAAGCAATAGTAATTGGCAAAAACTTTACTGTTAACAATATAGGAAGACAGTTGTTTGTGTGAATGGGTTTGTGTGTTATTTAAAGAAAAGGAAGATTAAAAAATTTTTATTGGAAATCTCCTGGGCACCTTGTTTTTGGGAATTTTGTACTCCTGTTTCAAATAATAAAGCTTACTATGAATTGTTTTTTAATTTTAATTGGGTTATTAATTGTAACCTTGAGATTTGCTTTTCTGGGTACTTTTATGTCCTTTGCCGTGGTCCTGTGTTTTGTTAGAGGAAATTAAAATTTTACTTGTAGTGAGAGTCCACCAGTCTTAGTTTTCTCTGTTTTTTTCCAAAGTCTCTCAAGGAAATGAGAAGGGGGAGTTCATTCTGTGACTCCTGTTTCAGTGCTACACAGGTCCTTCTCAGTTTTGGTCAGGGGATCCCATGGTGGTTATTTACGTTCCTTTGATAAGCCATGTGTTTGGGGAGTGGGTAAATAAACACTCAGGAGGATTGATTGAGCTTAAATATATGTTAAGTCCAAATGTAGAGTGTTAGGGCACATGTAGACTGAATGCATAAGCTTAAATAAGCCATTTGCCTAGATGGTCAGATTTGGTCAGGTGGAAGAACTTCACATCCCATTTATTTTTACATGAAAAAGCTTCTCCGAATACATCAGTTTCAGAGAGAAAAAAAGTCATACTTTTGTGTGAGTTTAGAGATCAGTTGACTACATATTTCAGTGTTGCCTTGCAGTGATTCTCTGGCATATTTTGAGATATTCTCCACATCATGTTGCTGTTTGCAAGAACACCCCATTTCTTATCCAGTGAGTGTGTTAGAGAGTGACATTGCCCCTTTCAAAGCAAAAGTCATCACATTTTCTTTCCCAGTCATGTTGATAGGAAAGGAAATAGGAAAAGAGAATTGATTTTCCTTTGAAAAGCAAACTGTTTAGTGTCACCTTGGCTTTCTGTTTCCTGTTTGTTGCAGCTGCTACACTTGGAAGCCAGACCCCAGCAGAGTGGGTAGCCCACTTAGGACTTTCACATTTGGACTATTTGGTAATGTTCCTAAAGGAGGATGCTAAAACATTTGTTGAGACATAGTAAATACAGAAATGGCAAAGAAGTACTTAAGATACTTTGGTCCTTTTTTAGGCTTCAGAGGTAGTGGATTCGGAAACAAGCTTGTTTGGATGGTACTAACAACTCTTGATGAAAAATAGGTCCTACTGCCAGCTGAGATGAATATTCCAAATACAATTTTCATCTCAAGAGCCTGCAACAGCACCCTGTTGCTTAGCATGATGTTTTGGAAAGCTTGCCTTTAAAGATTGTAATTTAAGGCAGTAGAGCTTTGGCTAAGAGTGTGGGTGCAGGAATTAGCTCCCTGGGTTCATCTTTTTGTTCTAAAACATAGTTGTATGGCCTTGGTCAATTTGCTTAGCCTTTCTGCATACTTTTTTTGGGCGGGGGGAGTATGAGATACTGGGGCTGGGGATTGAACTTCGTATGTGGGAAGCTGGTGCTCAACCACTGAGGTTCTCCCCCCCCACCCCTTTACCCCATTTGCTTGTTAGTTTGTTTTTAGGAGGCACTGGGAATGAAACTGGGACCTTCCATGTGGGAAGCAGGCGCTCACCCACTTAAGCCACATCTGCTTCTTCATATACTTTTGCATTGGTAAATGTCAAAGCAATAATATCTACTGAATAAGTTTGTAGTTAAGATGACCATATGACCTGATTTACAGGGTGTTTTTCCTGTGTAATTATTAATCATGCTTTCTTTTATTCTCAGATGGTAAATCAGTTTGGATGGTAAATCATGTAGTCACTCTTGGTATAGTGAAGATCAAATGCTTGTTAGTATATGTTAACTGCTCAGTTCAGTTTTAACTACTTTATTATGTAAAGATCTTCTATCATCTGTTTTACCCTTTCTACTTAAAGTTATTCCTACTGCTGTTCTCCTATAGCTGCCATCAAGATAGTCTATTTTTATTGAATGTTCTTTTTAATGAAGTTCTCACCTGGAATGTCTTTTACCTTTTTATTTCTCTTTATCCTGTTCATAGTTTATGAGCCAGTTTAAGTACCACTTCAGGTATTTTATTCATGAAATAGTTCCTTTCCTAAATAAAATTCTTGTCTAATTCCCTCTTGATTTAGCCAACTTGAGTGTGAGAGGAAGGAAAGGAGAAGATATAATTTCTTAATCTTCTTAGTGTGTTGGGCAGTGAAGTAGGATCTCAGAATATAACAGAGGGCAAAAACAGTCAAAGGTCAGTATCCTCACAGTTTCTAGCTTGGAAGTAGAGACCCGTGTAATCACACGAACAGATGTAAAATCACGGTTTCGCAAAGTTTTCTGAAGGGGATTTGATCTAATCGTACTGGACAAGAAAGGTTATCCTGAGGAAGTTGCTGTTGAACTGTGATCTGAAGGAAAAGAAGGGGATAGCTAGGCCAGGAGAGCTGAGCATTTCAGACAAAACAAAGGACATGAGCAAAGGGCTCAGTAGGAGGGGAAGTGGTGTGTTCAAGGACCTGAAGAAGGTAGTGTGATTGGGTTTAGAGTGTGGGAGAGTGATGTGAGATGAGACCAGGCAGTAAAAAGATAAGGGCCTTTTAGATCCTTGTTAAGGATTTGGTTTTTATCTAGCAAAAATAGGAAAGCACTAAAAGTATTTTAAGGTAGGGATTGACATACCAGTAGCCTTTTGAAAGAATCATCCTGGCTGCAGTGTAGAAAAAGAATTGTAGGGTTTCAAAGGGGAGTGCATTTGAAAAGACCAATCAAGACACCAATTTGAGGTCGTTTTCTTAGGAAAGCCATACTAATGTAGCTTGAACTAAGATTGTTGCAGGTATTAGGAAATAAATGAATTTGGGGAGAAATTTATAAGGTAACAATGATAGGATATCTTGATGATAGGATGTGGGATGAGATAGAGGAAGTGCTAAGGATGCTGCTTAGGTGTCCTTCTTATGTAACTGGATGGATAATGTGCCAGTCACCAAAAAGACAATCTAGGAAAGGGACTGGTTTGGAACAGAGTGAGCATTTCATTTGAACACGTTGAGATGTCTTTGAGACATCCAAGAGAGACCTTAGTAGGCATTTGTCACATGCATCTGGAGCTAAAAGAAAGTCTCATAGACATGTGTAATTGTGGGTACATGGTACCAGAGGGCTGATATGTGTTTATGAGATTGACTGAGGAGAAAGTAAAGGGTGAGAAAAGAGGGGTCTGGATAGTACCTTGAGGATCAACTACATAGGTTGACCCAGTAGAGGAGCAGTTAGATAGGTCCAGGAGGGGACCATGCCAGGAAAGCCAAAGAGAGCCTTTCTAGGAGAGTGTGTGGTCAGTCCTGTCAGATGATACTGAACAGTCAAATGATAAGAGGACAAAAAATCTGTAGTTAATTTCATACAGAGAGAAAATTGTTATGGTGAAGTCAATATGGTAGACCTGGTGGTCATCCTCATAAACTTTGCAGTTAATAGAGAATTGATGTAAGATACCAACTGGTAACAATAGTGACATCAATGAGGCCTTTTTTCTCATTTTTTTAATTAGAGAAGTTGAAGGTACAGAATTCCCATATATCACCCCTCCACCAAAACCTTACATTGTTGCAGAATATTTGTTGCAGTTTATATAAGAATATAATCAGACTATTACTATATTCCATAGCATACATTTGGTATATTTTTTCTGTACACCCTTATTATGAGGACTGTTTTGTACATTTGTTATAGTTGTGCATTTGTTATAGTTCATGAGAGAACACTCTCGTACTGTTAACCACAGTCCATCTTCTACCACATTGTTCACTGTTGTCAGCCAAAGGAGCGCAAAGTACTAGAAATCTGTTGGCTTTTATAAAGGGTATTTACTTGGGGTAGAAGCTTACAGTTACCAGGCCCTAAAGAGTCCAACTTAAGGTACCATAAGAGGTATTTCTCACCCCATGTCTGTTGCAATGTGTTGACGCAAGATGGAGGGTGATGTCTATAAGGGTTCAGCCTTCCTCCTTCCTCTTAAGGTCCTGTGGTCCCAGTTTCTTCCAATCTCAGCTATAGGCTGGCATAAGGCTCATCACTCTCCCCAGGACTTGTTTCTTTCTGGGCTCAGCTGCTCTGTTCTCTTCTCAAGGTCAGCTATAGACTATTGGGCTCATCTCTCTTCCTGGGCCAGTGTCAGTGGAGCAGTCACTCTTCCTGTGTATCTGCTTCTGCGTGTCTACTTCTGTGGGAGAGTCTGTTTTTTCAGCCCAAGGGGACTCTAATGATGGGGTTGAATCAAAGTCCTAATCTTAACATAGTTTATTTTTTTCTTTATTTATTTTTAAAGATTTATTTTATTTATTTCTCTCCCCTCCCTGTTGTTGTGTGTTCTTCTGTGTCCACTTGTATTCTCCATAGCACTAGGAATCTGTGTCTCTTTTTGATTGCGTCATCTTGCTGCGTCAACTCTGTGTGTGCGCGGCGCCACTCCTGGGCAGGCTGCGCTTTTCTTGAGCCGGGCAGCTCAATGCGGGGTGCATTCCTTGAGTGTGGGGCTCCCCTACACGGGGGACACCCTGTGTGGCACAGCACTCCTTGTGTGCAGCAGTGCCGTGTATGGGACAACTCACCACATGGGCCAGGAGGCCCTGGGTTTGAACTCTGGACCTCCCATATGGTAGGTGGACAATCTATCCATTGAGCCACATCCGCTTCCCTTAACATAGTTTAATCAGATGTCTTCACTGAGTCTAATACAATCAAAGAGTTATTCCCAGAGGAACATATCAGTTTAAAAATATAATCTCTCATTTTGGAATTAATAAATCTCAAACTGCCACAACTGTGTTATACAGTCCCTTGTCCTGTACAGTCTTGCCAAAATGTACACTCAGTGGCTCTTATTTTCATCAGAGTTCTGCAGTCATTGACCAATGAGATCATTTTATAGGCAGAATGGGACACAGTGAGAGAAGCCAGACTTTGGAAGGGTGAGTGAGTCTTCCTAGAGTTGAGATCATAAATGCCTGAGACCCTAATTGTGAGTAGAGGTTGGGTAGGCAAAAGGGAGGGGAAGTGTATTCAAAGCAGGTGGGCTCCAGGAACTGAAGAAGGTGGCTGGAACAGACTGGAGGGGCACAGATGGGAGCAGTAGAGGAAGCTGGAGAGAGAGATAAGAGGCAGCCAGGATGTGAAGGTCTGTAATCCTTGAAACAAAGTGGTGGGCATGGAATTGTACACTTTAAAAGGGTTAATTGTATGGTATATGAATTATATCTCAATAAAACTTACAGTTAAAGAAGTGGTAGGGTGTCAGATATGCTGGCTGATTGCATTGAAGGGCATATTGGAAGAAAGGCAATAAAATTAACAAATTTGTAGTAACAGACCATTTGGAGGCAGTTACAGTAATCTGAGAGATGATGATGGCTTGAAATAAACAAGTTATGTTTCAGAGTAATGAATTACAGATATAGTCAGGATATGTTTGCTAGATTATAAGAGCTGAGCAAAATGCCTGGTGTGTGCTTAGACATTTGAAAAATATAAATATTTCCTCCTGTGGCTGAATGAAGAAGAATTAATTGGACTTTACTGACTGTTTTTGGAATGAGAGTCATGTCCTACAAAGAGTCTGGTTTGTGCAACTGAAATGAATAGAACTCAGGGATTGAGAATTTAGTTTCCATGGGTAAGTTTTACAGGATCCAAAAGGAGATACTCTTGAAATTTTACTTGATTTGTATCAATAGGGTAGATTTTCCTCAAAGTAGATGATAAGTTTCCTGAGGGTAGGGACCATTTTTTGATACCTTTGGATCTCTCATAGCCCAAAACATTATTGTATATACAATAGATGATAAATTATGACTGATTTAAATACATGTTGTACCTAGTATACAATGGTAAAGGACTTTGCCAGTTATAAGTGCGTTACATATGCTATACTTAATTCTCACAGTAGCTCTGTGAAGTAGCCAGACAGTGTCCTACTTTTACAGAGATGACATTGTGACTCAGAAGAAGAGTGATTCGTCCAAGGCAGTAACCTACATGGCAGTACCAAGAACTTGGATCTTGTCTTCTTAAAGGGCCAGTGTTCTTGCAGTTCTGTCAATCAAGTCAAACCTGGTTGGGACTTAAAAAGGAGAGAAAAGAAATGGTTTTCTTAAATCACCCAGAGCATGACTAAGATTTGAGTCCTTTATCTGGATCCATTCTCTTGTTGGCTTCATTTTGAAAAGTTAAAATGATGTTTTTAGAAGTTGAAGTAACTGAAAATAGTTATTATTTCCTGCTGAAGGTCTTTGCCCCTGATTAAAAATTCAAACAAAACCAACTAAATTTGCTGTTCTTTCTGTTAACTCCAATCAACCTTATCAATTAAAATAAAATGATGAGGTGCAATCTAATTAGGAAACCATTGAGAGGAGTATGGGTTTTGTTATGAGTCCTGAAAGTACTCCTTTTGGAAACGTATGCTCTGCATTTTTTGGATAGTTTCTCTACCTATGCATGAATAATAAATGTTTTATGGATTAAAATTTTTTAATCAAAAATATACATTCACAGTCTCTTATTGATCTCACTCCGTCTCATGACTTTAAAACCCAAATAAAGCAGTAAATTTTTATCTCCAGTCTGTAACTCTCCCCTGATCTCTGTGCTCACATTTTCTACACAGTTTTTATTGGCTTCTCAAACTGAACATGTTCATACCTGAACTTCTCATATTCTCCCAAAACTCAAATAATGGCAATATCATCCAAGGTCAGGCTAAAAATCACGTGGTCCTTCTTGACTTCTTTTCTCACACCTCCTCACCTCTGAGTTTATCAGCATATCCTATTTAACTCATGTTTTAAAACTATATAAACAAAATGAGTCTCCTCACCACTCAGGTCACCCTGGTCTGTCCCAACTACCTTCAACTCTTGCCTGGGTTATTGCAATAAGCCTCTTCACCAGTCTTCCTGCTACAGCCTTCCACATCCATTCAGGTTTTTCTTAATGACCAGAGTAAGCTTATTTAAGCAGAAATCAGATCATGTGACTCAGCTCCCTGTGTGGGTAGAGTGCCATGTTTCACTTCATGTCATTCAGGTAAAAAACAGAAACAAAGTCCATATACTGATCTACAAGGCCCTACACTATCCAATCCCCCCTCCTCCTCCTTTTTCACCCCTCTGAACTTATTGCTGACCACTCTCTTCCTTCCTCATGCTACCTCAGCCCCTCTGCCTACTGTGTCTTTTTTTTTTTGGAGGGGGGTGTTAATTTTGTTTATTAAAGCAAATCAGTTTTATTGACTGATTTATTTACTTACCCCCCCACCCTTCCCCCCCCCCCCCCCCCGTCTGCTGTCTGTGTCCATTCGCTGTATGTTCTTCTGTGACCGCTTCTATCTTTATCAGAGGCACTGGGAATCTGTGTTTCTTTTTGTGAGTCATCTTGTATCAGCTCTGTGTGTGTGTGGCACCGTCCTTGGTCAGGCTGCCCTCTCTTTCGTACTGGGTGGCTCTCCTCATGGGGCGCACTTCTTGCATGTGGGGCTCCCCTAAGGCGGGGACACCCCTGTGTGACAGGGTACTCCTTGCGCACATCAGCGTTGCGCATGGGCCAGCTCCACACGGGTCAAGGAGGCCTGGGGTTTGAATCGGGGACCTCTCGTGGTAGGCGGACGCCCTATCCGTTGGGCCAAGTCCGCTTCCCTTATTGATACATATTAATAAACCATACAATCATCCACTTTCTTTGTCTTGAGTGTGCCTGGCTCTCCTGCTTTTAGACGTTGATACTTCCCCTCTGCTGGAAGGCTCTCTTTCATGTGTCCTCAGGATGACTTTTCTGATACTAATATTCAAGGTCAGCAACACCTCAGTGAGGCCTTCCCTGACTATCCTGTTTAAATTGCAATCCCTCCTCACCTCCTGTCCCCATTGGATTTTGTCACATACTATATAATCTTTTCTTTTTAAAGCAGTTTTATTGAGATGTATTCACATACCCTACAATACATCTAAAGTGTACAATCCGTGGCATTTAGTATAATCACAGTGTTGTGCATTCATCATCACAAAAAATTTGAGCACAATTTCATTACTCCAGAAAGAAAACCTCCATACTCCTTAGCAGGCACCTCTTAGTCCCTCTGTCCTTCGCCAGCCAACATAACCAGTAATCTAATTCCATCTATATAAATTGTTTTATATTTACATTTTATATAAATGGAATCATACAATATATAGTACTTTGTCTAGTTTCATTTAGCACAATGTTGTTGTTTTTGCCTGATATTAACATCATGTAATATTAAATTATGTTTGTTCCGTTTCAAAGAAAAAGTTTTACATGTGCAGTATTATCCATATACATGTTTCGCATGAAGTCTTACTATGCTGTATAGCCCCATGTACATTTTTAAGCTTTCCTTCTAGTCATATACATGTCCTTAGACTTTCCCTTTTAACCACTTTCACACCCATATAATAGCACTGCTAGTTGCAAACAGTATGATGTGCTTTCACCATTTCTATTCATTTCCAAAAATTAATAAACTACGTTCTTACCAGTTCTGCACAGATTAACCCTCAACTTTCCATTCTCTAACCTCATTCTATTTTCTGGTGACCTCTATTCTAGTTATTCACTCCATGAGTTTACACAGTACATTTATTTCATAACAGCGCAGTCACACTTTTATGTCTGGCTTGCATCACTTAATATGTTCTCCAGGTTCATCCATGTTGTCCTATGCAACTCTTTAAGGAACTGCCAAACAGTCCTCCACAGTGGCTGTACCATTTTGCATTCCCACCAACAGTGAATAAATGTTCTATTTCTCCATATCCTTTCCAAGACTTGTAGTTTTCTGTCTTTAAAAGTGGGCATTCTAACAGGTAAGAAATGATTTTTCATTGTAGCTTCGATCTGCATTTACCTAATTGCCAGTGGTGTTGAACTTTTTTTTTTTCATGTATATTTTCACCATTTGTATTTCTTTGGGCAAATGTCCATTCACGCCTTTTGTCTATTTTTTACAAATGTTTAAAAATTTTATTTTTTAATATATGTTTTTATTACAGAAGTTGTGAACTTTACAGAACAATCATCAAACAAAAGTGTTTGATTTTGAGGAAGTCCCATTTATCTGTATTTTCTTTGTTGCAGTGCTTTTATGAAAGAGCCAAGAAACTACCTCCTACCACAAGTTCTTGATGATGATTTTCCTACATTTTCTTCTAGTAGTTTTTTTAAGATTTATTTTATTTATTTCTCTCCCCACCTGCCCATTCCCTCCATTCCCCACACTGTCTGCTCTGTGTCCATTCGCTGTGTGTTCTTCTGTGTCTGCTTGTATTCTCTCATTTGGTGGCTCTGGGAACTGATCCTGGGACCTTCCAGAGCGGGAGAGAGGTGATTACTCTCTTGTGCCACCTTTGCACCCTGTTCTGCTGTGTCTTCTTATTTTTTCTCCTCTGTGTCTCTTACTGCATCATCTTGTTGTGCCAGTTCTCTGCATCAGTCGGCACTCCTCTGCAGGGTGGCTTTCCCTCATGGGCCGGCACTCCATGTGGCCCACCTCTCCGCATGGGCCAGCTTGCCCTCATCAAGAGGCCCTGGGCATTGAACCCTGGGCCTCCTATATGGTAGACGGGAGCCCAATTAGTTGAGCCACATCTGTTTCCCTCTTCTAGTAGTTTTCATGGTCCTAACTTTTATATTTAGGTCTTTGATCCATTTTGAGTTGATTCTTCTATAGGGAATGATATAGCTGCTCTGTTTCATTATTGTGGTTATGGATATCCAGTTTTCCCAGCACCATTTATGGAAGAGACCATTTTTGTCCTGGCAACATAGGCATGGTAAGTTTGTAAAAAAAACCAGTTGGCTATACAAGTGAGGGTTTATTTCTGGGCTCTCAGTACTATTCCACCGATCAAGGTATCTATCTTTTTGCTATAGCACAATTTTTTGGCTACTGTAGCTTTTTAATATGTTTCAAGGTCAGACAGCAAAAGTCCTCCCATATCGTTCTTCTTTTTGAGGGTGCTTTTGGCTATTTGAGTGCACTTTCCCTTTCATATAAATTTGGTAATTGCCTTTTCTATTTATGTAAAGTAGGCTGTTGGAATTTTGATTGTAGTGCATTGAATCTATAAACAGGGTAGGATCGACATCTTTACAATTTTTAGAGCAATCCTTGAACATGGACATGAAATGTTTATGTCTTCTTTGATTTCTTTTAGCATTGTTTTGTAGTTTACTGAATATATTTCTGTTCTTCTATGGTTAAATTGATTCCTGGATATTTGAGTATTTTTTTTACTATTGTAAATTGAATTTTTTCCCTGATTTCCTCCTCAGATTGTTTAATACTGGAGTACAGAAACATTTTTGTGTGTTGCTCTTGTATCCTGCCACTTTGCTGAACTTAGCTCAAGTAGCTTTGTGGCAGACATTTTAGAATTTTCTAAATATAGGATTGTTTTACTTCCTCTTTTCCTATTTGGATGCCTTTTATTTTATTTATTTTCTTGTCTAAATTGCTCTATTAGAACTTCTAGCACTATATTGAATAAGGTGGCAGTGGGCATCCTTATCTTGTTCCTGATCTTAGAGGAAAAGCTTTCAACCTTTCCTCATTGAGTGCGATATTGACTGTGGGTTTTCATACATGTCTTTTGTCACTGAAGAGTTTTCCCTCTATTCCTGTCTTTGTTTTTAGTCAAGAAAGAATGCTGGATTTTGTTGAATGCCTTTTCTGCATCAGTCGAGATGATCATGTGGTTTCTTTTCCTTCAATTTGTTAATGTAGTTTATTACGTTAATTGATTTTCTTATGTTGAACCACCCTTGCATACCAGGAATAAATTCTACTTGGTCATGGTGTATAATTATTTTGATATGCTGTTAGAGTCTATTTACAAGTATTTTGTTGAGGATTTTTGCATCTATGTTCATTAGGGAGATTGGTCTGTAATTTTCCTTTCTTGTAGTATCTTTATCCGACTTTGGTATTAGGATAATGTTGGTTTCATAAAATATGTTCGGTGGTGTTCCTTCATCTTCAATTTTTTGAAAGAGTTTAAACAGGATTGGTGTAAATTCTTCTGTGAAGCTGTCTTAGTTCTGAACTTTTCTTTGTTGAGAGATTTTTTTCCTCTCCCCTCCCCCCCCCAGTTGTCTGCTCTCTGTGTTCATTCGTTGTGTGTTCTTCTGTGACCGCTTCTATCCTTATCTGTGGCACCAGGAATCTGTGTTTCTTTTTGTTGCATCATCTTGTTGTGTCTGCTCTCCGTGTGTGCTGCGCCATTCCTGGGCAGGCTGCACTTTCTTTCGCGCTGGGCGGCTCTCCTTACGGGGTGCACTCCTTGTGCGTGGGGCTCCCCTACGCAGGGGACACCCCTGGGTGGCAGGGCATTCCTTGTGCACATCAGCACTGCACATGGGCCAGCTCCACACCGGTCAATGAGGCCCAGGGTTTGCACTGCGGACCTTGCATGTGGTAGGCAGACGCCCTATCCATTGGGCCAAGTCCACTTCCCTGTTGGGAGATTTTTGATGACTATTTCAGTTCTTTAAATATGATTGGTTTGTTGAGTTCTTGTATTTCTTGTAGAGTCAATGTAGGTTGTTTGTGCATTTCTAGGAATTTGTCCATTTCACCTATATTGTCTAGTTTGTTGGCATACATTCCTCATAATATATCCTCTTATAATCCTTTTTATTTCTGTGGGGTCAGTCATAACTTTACCCCTCTCTTTTTTTTTTTATCTTACTTGCATCTCTCTTTTTTTCTTTGTTAGTTAGCTAAGGGTTTGTCAATTTTATTGATCCATCTCAAAGAACTAGCTTTTGGTTTTGTTGATTTTCTTTTTTTGGGGGGGTTCTCAAATCCACTTGTTTCTCCTCTAATCTTTATTATTTCTTTCATACTTGCGTTGGGATTGGTTTGCAGTTCTTTGCCTAGTTTTTCCCATTGTTCAGTTAGATCTTTGCTTTTTTAGCTCTTTGTTCTTTTTTAATATAGTCATTGAGGGCTCTAAATGCCCCTCTCAGCAATTTCTTTGCTGTTTCCCATTAAGGCTGTTGAGTTGTGTTCTCGTTTTCATTCTTAGTTATATATAAGTTGGCCATTTATATAGTTTTTGAGTTTCATTTTGTGGATGACTTGTCTTTTGTTTCTTGAATTTTTATTACTTCCTTGCTTTAATCTTGGCAGAAACAAGTCTACCTTCTTGTGTATTGAAACAGTTTGATTTTGTAAGGAGTAGCATTAAATGTACACTTTGGAATTATTGTTTTTTTCACTTAAGTGCTAAAATAACATTTCCCCACAATTTTCTAGGGAGCAATTATCTTGTTAACTCCAGGGAGAGAATGATCTTTTCTTCATCTTACCAGAAGTATTTTTGTCCTGAACTGCAAATGAAAGGAGGTTTTTACCCCAAGCTCCTTATTCTTTTTAGATTACCAGTTGACCTTTAAATTTTTTGTTGTTAAAGAGAAATGTTGTAACAACTGTTGATATTTTTCTTTCTTGCATGATTGACTTGTTCATGTTCTAAATCTAAGCCTCTTGGAGAAATTCATATGTCCTGTCAGCAATATTCCTCCTTTGTCTGTGTGCCTCCCAGAGGTAATTGTTAATATATTTTATTTTCCTGAATACACAAGGAATTTTGATGTCCTTATGAGGAGAGATTTTCTGGTATCAGATTTGACCCAAGAGCTTTGGGGAAAATATATGTTAATTTATGGTTTTGGTATATACCAAGGAGAATTCTCTCTGCCTCTGAGATATATAATTGGAAAACGGATTTGTTTGTTGTTGTCTGGAGATGGTCAAGTTTTTGTTTGCTTGCGTTATCTGTTTCCTATCTGTTTCAGTAACATGAAAAACTTGTGGTTCTCAAATTATTCTCTGCTTCATTTTTTTACATTTAGGGCAGGTACCATGAGTTTACCCTCTGTGTTTCTTCAATTCCTAACACCTGGCACTTAGAAAGTGTTTAGTGTACATTGTTGAAAGAATAAGATGAGATGTTGGGAAGATGATATAAAACTGTAAATGGAAAGTGAATTGTTATGACTTCCAAAACTGGTTTGTAAAGCAGAACGGTTTTTCCTCTATTTAATTTTTATAAGAATTACATAAGGATTAGAGTTTGAGATTCACTTTTCTTATGATAGACTCTTAAAGATTTGAGACTTTTCTTATTGTATTTAGTTCTGTGGAGGAGTTTATTAAGGAAACTATGAATAGTGCAAATTTAAAAGAATGGAAAAAATAATTGTTAAATTTTGGTGGATCTCTGTTTCTGAGGTGTGTGTGTGTGTTGGAGTTCTGTATAGATGTATTATTTTTGCAACTGTCCTGTTGGAAAAATTGATGTTTGAAATTATTTAACATCCCCCTGGCCCTCCTTCCCACGAACCACCTAGTATTCTCTGAAGGTGGAAGGCTGTTCTGGAAGCTATTTTGTTTTGCTAAGGTGGAAATAATATATATATGTATTTTTTTTAAGTTTTTTTTTTTTTTTTTTGAAAATAACTAGGTTTGTAGACTTAGATGATATGTAAAAATGTAATTGAAGGAAAAATTCTTGCTTTGAGGCTTTTTTTTTTTTAAAGATTTATTTATTTCAGCGCCCCCCACCCCCACCCCCCACCACTGTTTGTGTTCATTGTCTGCTCAGTCTTCTTTTTAGGAGGAACCAGGAATGGAACCCCAGGCCTCCCATGTGGGAGGGAGGTGCCTAATTGCTTGAGCCACCTCCACTACCTGTCACTTTCTTTTGAGTTAAATCCTGTGTTTTTTTTTTTCTTGAGAAGAGTTAAGGGTCTTTAAAGTGGGTAGAAGGAGTCTTTTTGTGTGAGTCTGAAGTGGGTAGAATGAATCTTCAGATGTTGGTACATTATAGACATCCTAAGACATTTCCTGAGGCTTACCCAGATTATCTTGTTTTTCAGGTAGAAATAATTTTTTATTAAAGATTCTTTTCTCTTTAATATTGTGGGTAATGAAGTTCCTTTTGTATCGTTATAAATATTATATGTTGTCTACTGGAATACAACATATTTTTCCTTTCTCTTAAAAACGAAAACATCAATTGGTGTGCACAAAGCATAGCTTACTCTTTTCATTTTGGTATTGGTGAAAAACAAACCCAAACCATTTGCTCATAAGGCTCTAAACTGTATATTTGCAGTTTAGATTATATTATATATTTATATTCCTTGTTCTAACTTTTATGGTCTGTGAGAAGTTTTTAGTGCTAAAACATGTATAATTAAGAGATTCATTTAACAAAGCATTATTTTGGAAAAGAAATATGAGAGAATATTAAACCAAAATCAATCAATCTCTGTCTTTTCTGTTCTAAATAGCATTTTTGAAACGTTGGGGTTGTTGGAGTGGTTGGATTTTCCCTGGAATTGAGTGAGAAATTCAGAAGACTGAAGCCCAGGCTTACTGTCTACCTTTCACGGAGGCCTAGCCGTGAGAGGACAGAAGAAGGCACGTGGCGAATCATGACAGCTGACAAAGACAAAGACAAAGATAAAGAGAAGGACCGGGACCGAGATAGGGACCGAGAGAGAGAAAAAAGAGACAAAGCAAGAGAGAGTGAGAACTCAAGGCCTCGCAGGAGCTGTACCTTGGAAGGAGGAGCCAAAAATTATGCAGAGAGTGATCACAGTGAAGATGAGGACAATGACAACAATAGTGCCACCACAGAGGAGTCCACGAAGAAAAACAAAAAGAAACCACCGAAAAAAAAGTCCCGTTATGAAAGGACAGATACTGGTGAGATAACATCTTACGTCACTGAAGATGATGTTGTCTATAGACCAGGAGGTAAGAAAGGATTACATTTGGAACTTTACAGTGTTTGTGGTTGAAAAATGGCACCTGCATTTAAAATGAAATAAATATCTTTTTCACATGTTAAGAAAGGAAGCTTTGAACCCAGAAGACTAGAAAGCAATTTGGGGTTGGAAAACTTGAGATTATAAAAATACTTGGACCCGTGGTTGGTCATTTATCACTTGTTTGCTTTAGCAAGTCTTCCTTGCTGGTTTGTACATTTATCAGTTCTTCCCTTATTTTCTCATGCTACTTGTTCTCTCATTTACCATCTGCTCAGTAATTTTCATATTTTGATTTCTTCCTTGTTTTTTATCTTCAGCCACAAATTAGGTTGTGGTGATCTTGCAGAATGAAATACATGGTGGCCTGAAGTAAACCTAAATAAAGATTCTTGGAAATGGAATTTTACATTATTTTGTGAGATTGGCCAGAAGCTGGAGGGGGATTTTTATTTGCTTTCAGACCAAGGTTTATTGCTCCGGTTAACCTTCTTTTCCTAAGTATTGAGCTTAAGCCCTGTAATGATGATCATAGATAAAGCCCACTACCCTGCTTGTTTTTTCAGAAAATGTAAAGTGGCTGTATTGAGGTTTATAGGATTGCTCAAAAAGAGACAATTCATCTTTCAGGTGAGATGTTGGTAACAAGTCACTCAAAAGCCTTCCTTTTTAATTTAATGTATTATGTATGTTAAGGCACTTTTCTTAAAAGAGCCAGTATAACTAGCTAAGATCATTTTGTTCTCATTACGTGTACTGCTGAGGAGTGACATGTAATTTTATATGAAATATAATTATCAGATTATAAGCCACCCAGTTTGCTGCTTTCCCAGGAAAGGGAGATAAAAGAGACTATACTAAGTTATACCTTATACCATCAATCTGGTACATTCATTTTACTGAGGAGTATTGTCACTGTTTGAGCATCATATAAAGTTATGGATTATTTCCCCTTAAATATAGATGCAAGTTGGGAATTTCAAAAGATAATCAGTATTAAACTGTTCACAAATGAATTTTTCTTCACAACTACAATTTCTAAGAAGATACGTGGTATAATAAAAGATGAAGTTTTAGAGAAGTTAGAGCTCTGTTACAGAGATTTAGTGGTGTTTAGGTTACAATATTATTGGTATTTATCTTTGACTCAGACTTACATTTTAGGTAGTATGAATGAATTTCTTAATCACTGAAGAATCTCTAATTAGAGTTAACCAAGTTTGTAATAGACCTAGTTAGTTCTAGATTATGAGAAAGAAACAATGTGTTAACTCCTTAAATGTAGATTACAGTCATTTAAAAATAAGGAGAGACATACTTGTTATCCATATCTCTCAATACATATCAATTTATTAAAAGTATCAGTGGTTAATGTGATTGTTTTGATCATTCTCAGAGATTAGCTATCTGCCTTGTGCAGTTTTAAGCAGCAGTCTTTCTTCAAGTATGCAATATGGAGCATTACTCCTGGTAAATATCAATAGAGATACTTCCAAAAGTTCATAGTGAAGTACGTGTGGAGAAATGCTGCACATATACTGTCGGCTTTGTATGAAAATCTTAATTAGTAACTGAGAAATCTTTCAGTTAAGCAAACCTCTTTAAAATTAAAAAAACATACTGTTTTTCACATTTATGGGACTATGGCACCCTAAATTTGCTGAACACCTTTCTGGAAAAAAAAAACCAAACAAACCAGGTTGGTAAGCATTGCACATGCATTTTGCACTGCTTACAGGGTAATAGGAAGTCCTGTTTGGTGTCCAGAAGAATAAGTGGAGGAAGGTTGCTAAGAGTTTATTTATAAAGCAGTAAGTTCCTAATAAAATGTTTTGTTTTTTTTTTAATTTTTTTTTTAAAGAACTGTGTTTATGAAGGCTTGCATTTTTTCAGTAAATTTGAGGACCTTTGTGAAATGTGAAAAATGTGTGCTGTCTCTGGAAGCTAAATATGTTACAAAGGATCTGTAAAGGCCAAAAAAGGGTTGGGAGTTTTCTCTGGTACCCAAAATATACCCACTTCATGCAGGGCTCCTCTTGTGCTCAGGTGGGTGACAGTACTGTGCTCTTGGTTTACATCCAGCAAGGGCCAGTGGTTGTTCGATTCTGATAAGAAGGCTGTACTATGACCCTCTCAGTGGTTCCCTCCCTCCCTCCTCCCCATTTCCTCCTCTCTCCTCACTTGTTCCCTTTCTTCTACCTTTGCAGCTCATTTACTTGGTTGCTTTCTCCAAGTAACTTCTTAATAATGGAGGCTTGTTCAGTATTGCCTTTTCTTTAGGTTTACTTAAACTCAAGAATCAGAAGTAGAGTACTGTGATTAGATTTCCAGATGGGACTTGAATTTTTAAAAATTTTGTCGTTCTTCCTAGTCTTTTAATTTCTTGGTATAAACCATTACAGTGACATCCTTTGTTAATTATCCATACTCTATTGCAGAGATTCTGTATGCTTAGTTTTATCTTACACATTTAGAAGCTCTACAAGATATTATAAGGGGGATATCTTCAATGGATTGCTAATTTTTTTTTTTTTTGAAGTATAACTGGGCTGGAGATTGAACCCGAGACCTTGTATGTGGAAGCCAGCATGCAACCACTGAACCACATCAGCTCACCCGAGTTGGATTTCTTGCCTGTTTGCTTGTTGTTTGTTTTTAGGAGGCCCCAGGGACTGGAACTGGGACCTGGGACCTCCCTTGTGGGAAGCAGGTGCTTAACCACTCGAGCCACATCCACTCCCCAGATTGCTAATTTTAAAAATTCATTTGTTTCTTTAGGTAATAAAGTACTGATTGAGAGTTTTTTTTCCTTCTTCTACGTTTCTGAATTGGTTTTAATTTTCAGATTAAGTTTACATTTTAAATATCTACCAAAATATCATTTAAAAATGAGCTCCACAGTGATAATGGTGAGGATCAAACAAGGCTATTATAAAACCATTTCCCTGTCCTTGTGGGACAGGTATATATTCACGTTATTTGGTGTGAGAAACAAATGAGAGTTCCTCTGAGAGGTTTTATTGAGAAATGGGATATTATTTAGAATTGGTCACTAGCTAAGCTTTAGTCCCATGCATTGTTACTACCACCACCTCTTTTGCCTCTGCTCATCTCTGGTGTTACCATCACGGTATCCTTAGAAGCTTTGCATAAGCAGAATGGACTTTAGGTTACTTTTACTACCCCTTTTTCCTCCTGCTTCAGGACCTTTGTACTTGCTGTTGCAGCACTTACCTCTTATCTTTTCTTGAGCTCTCCCACTCCAGTGTCACGCCTTTCTAATCCCAGGTTAGTCAGCTCTCCTTAATTGGTGCTGACTTGGCATTTTGTATTTTTCTTCAATGCTTGTAATAATGATAATCTTCTGTTTTCTTCTGATATTATTTTAGAATTAATAACTTTTCCCCTTAAGATGGTAATTTTTTACTTATCATTATATTCTGGTACATTCCACAATAATGTATGTATTTCATAATACTTATAGAATGAATACATTTCTGGAAGCCTTTTTAAAAATTACTGACTGCTTAATGTTGAAATTAGAATAAATGCTTCTGGAAATTATCTTTAATCATTTATTTCACAATGGCATAACATAGTCCTTTAAAAAAAAACAACTATTGTATGTTGCTCCTGGGTTTAATCTGACTCCTTTGTTATCTGTCAGTGGTTACTCTGCTTTTGACATGACTGTCACATTAACAAATTTATTGATTACACAGCTGTGTGCAGTCAGTTTCCTTATGGGGCTTCTTTAGCCTAGGTTATTAGATTTCTAAAGTTTGCTGTGGTTGGCATATTAATTTCTTTCTAAAATTTTCATTTAGGTAGTAGGAAGTTTGAATCCTTTGTTCTCGATCTAGGTAGAACAGGTCAAAAGATTAAATCCAAATTATTGGAAGATACTTTCTTCATTTTTGTATATCAGTATTGCTTGCTATTGGGGTAAGGAAACCATGGTCTTTATAAATTTCCTATTAAGATGCTTCTCTGATTCTTGTATTCTGTCATATCAACTGATGATTTTTCCCCCAACTCTCTCATTTACTCTAGATGTAGTCCCAAAATAAGAGAAATCTCTTATATATATGAGGAGGGGGGATAAAATCAAGACTCAGAATTTTTGAGTTTGTTTTATCTAAGTCCTTTATATTTTCATGAAATAAGTGTGACATCAAGTTTACATAAAATAAATTTTATATATAAAAGACAAAGATTGAGTGTGTGGTTTGTGACTTCTTAGGGTGAAATAAAACCTTTCTCCCTTTATTTGCTAAGTTTTCTCAATGTTGGGAATTAGGCTCTTGAACTAAAAAATGACCTGGATACTAGAATTGATTATACAGTGAACACTGAAGTGTTAAAATTTGTTGATTCAAATGGAATTTAAGCTTGAAAAAAATGAAATCTGGGGGTTAAAATTATTGAAGTTTAAAGTAGACAAAAATGTTATGTTGAGCAAATGAAACCAGACACAAAAGAATACAATGCTGTTTGATTACATTTGTCTAAAGCTAAAAAAGGAAAAAAAACAATTACTCTTTAGTGTTCCAAGTCAGCATGGTGGTTAACCCTTATGGGCACTGCTGGCATGAAGAAGGCATGAACTCCTCCTGGATTCTGGTCATGTTCTATCTTGTGATGTTGGTTCTGGCCACATGGGTTTGTTCACTTTGTGAAGATTTAAAGTTATTTGTACTCTTCTGTATATATACACATATATTGTACTTCAGGGAATTGTTCACTTAAGTAAGAAAAGTAAAGTTAAAATATTATTTTACTGAGGGATAATTTTCCTTTAATTCAATATCTTATTTAAAAGGAATGAGTCACCAGCATTTTAACAAATGGTATTGTCCCAACATTTAGGTAATGATTCTTCATTGTGACATTGGGTTATGATTTTTAAGTGGTTGAATTTTTTTATTTTTAAAGGAGATAGTGGGGATTGAACCCAGGACCTCATACATGGGATATAGCTCAACCACTTGAGCTACATCTGCTCCCCAAAGGGGTGTTTATTTTATATATACTTAAAAAAAAAATTTATTTATCTCCCCCCGCCCCAGTTGTCTGCTCTCTGTGTCCATTTGCTGTGTGTTTCTCTGTGGCCACTTCTATCCTTATCAGCGGCACCGGGAATCTGTGTTTCTTTTTGTTGTGTCATCTTGTTGTGTCAGCTCCCTGTGTGTGCAGTGCCATTCTTGGGCAGGCTGCACTTTCTTTTGCACTGGGCAGCTCCCCTTATGGGGCGCACTTCTTGCGTGTGGGGCTCCCCTACACGGGGGACACCCCTGTGTGGCAGGGTACTCCTTGTGCGCATCAGCACTGTGCATGGGCCAGCTCCACTCGGGTCAAGGAGGCCCGGGGTTTGAACTGTGGGCCTCCCATGTAGTAGGCCAAGTCTGCTTCCCTGTATAAGTTTTTAAAAAGGGGGTACTGGGAAGCAGGCGCTCAACCACTTAGCTACATCCTCTTCCCAATAAGAGTTTTTTTGTTTAATTTTTAAGAGGTACCGGGGATTGAACCTCTGAATCACTGAAAACTTATCTAAGACAGTTGCTCAGACAAACAAACATTCCCATCCCAAACTAAAGCAAAACAAAATGCTAGCATGGGAAGCAGGTATAGCTCAGTGATTGGGCGCCTGCTTCTTATATATGAGGTCCCAGGTTCAGTTCCTGGTACCTCCTAAAAACACAATACAAAAAAAAACAAAACAAAATTTTGTCATTTGGTGTGCTGGGACATAAATTTATTGGGAAAAATAAAAACACATTTAGTCTGTAATTTTTATCCGTGTTTCTTATTTTTAGAAGAATTTTGCACGTACTTGATGTGCGAGTGAAGGTATCTCTTGGGCCATTCTTATTTTGGGATGGGGCAGTTTTCCTGGTGATGGCAAGAGTAACAAGATTCATGAATTCTGGCATATAGAAACTTCAGGGCACCTTGAATGAATGTTGTTTTTTTTTTTGTTGTTGTTGTTTTTTTTTTTTTTTTTTAAAGATTTATTTATTTTATTTAATTTCCCCCCTCCCCTGGTTGTCTGTTCTTGGTGTCTGTTTGCTGCGTCTTGTTTCTTTGTCCGCTTCTGTTGTCGTCAGCGGCACGGGAAGTGTGGGCGGTGCCATTCCTGGGCAGGCTGCACTTTCTTTTCACGCTGGGCCGCTCTCCTCACGGGCGCACTCCTTGCGCGTGGGGTTTCCCCACGCAGGGGACACCCTTATGTGGCACGGCACTCCTTGCGCGCATCAGCACTGCGCATGACCAGCTCCACACGGGTCAAGGAGGCCCGGGGTTTGAACCGCGGACCTCCCACGTGGTAGACGGACGCCCTAACCACTGGGCCAAAGTCTGTTTCCCTGAATGAATGTTGTTTGAGATTCTTCATTGACCTTGATGGTTTCCCATCTCCTCAGATAGGGTTTGTAGCATCTGTGAACCCACAATGACATGGGTTATGGTAGATGGGTGTTGAGAAAAATGTTTGTCAAATAAATAAAATATTTCCAGTCCAAAAAAAGAAAGTGGTTTGTTGCCTATTACAAGTTCATTTGCATTTTGTAGGCCTAATATTAAAGTGTTCACAAACTTGGAATGGATCCCTGCTGCCCATAGGATCAAGTCCAAAATCTTTGCTTGGCACACATTAGCTTCTGAGCTTCTGGAATTTGAAGTTGTGTATTTATTTGTGCAATCATCTGCAGACCTTACTGGTATTTGGGGAGGCAGCATGCTGAGGTGTAGGAAGATCTTTCTTGTTAGGTTGACATGGGTTGGAGCAACTGCTTCAGCACCTGTAGTTGGTGTCCTTGGAACAGCTGATGTTTTCTGAGCTTCAGTTTCTCTTCAGTAAAAAGGGAAAATTTAATTTTTATTTTTAATCAGATTATCGTATACAATTAATTGTGGATTATATTAAAAGTAATAGTGTTTTATTTATTTTGTTTCTCTTGAATTTTTGTTTTATTTGAGATCATCTTTTCCCAAGCCTCAAGAAATGATTGCCTTTTATTGTATACTAGGAAGTTATTCACATACTACATATGTAAAAGAAAATTCTTTAGCACATAAAAAATTATTGATTTATTTTATCTCTGAGAGGGTAGAAGAAACAGGAGAAACTGCAATACTAAAGTGATTCTAACCAACAAATGGAAAGTGATGGAAACTTCAGTAATAATTAACCATGTCTTTTTAGATTTCAAAATGAAAGGATTTTTAAGCATAGTTAGACAATGTATTTTAGCCACTTGCTACCCTCGTTGTTGGCCACAGATTGGCATCCCTTGGGCATCTGTTAGAAATGCAGCATCTCAAATTCTGCTCCAGATCTGCTGAATCAGAATCTGCATTTTCAGAAGACTTCCATATAATTTAAATACACATTAAAGTTTGAGAATCATCAATTTACATTGTTGCTCCCCAGTCTTTTTCAGGTCAAGGCACAACTTAGAAAATCAGTCAATTGCCTTGGGAACTGAGAGGCTCAGTATATCTCAGCACACCTGTCAGCGATTTGTGCCTGAATGGTTAGGAAGACCTGCCTCTAATTTAGGCAGATCAAGTGATCTTTTTTAAAGGGAAGAAGGAAGATATGATCTCTTGGCTTGAGATTTTGAAGTGAAATATAATGCATACATATTGTTCAAGAGAAACAGAGGTGGCTTCAGAACTAAATTTGACCAATCAACTGGGAACAGTTTGGATCTTCTAGAGAAATAAGTGCTTAATTGCAAGGAAACTGTGCAACCTGAGGGTTAAATAGGCATGAGGGAGTGAGGAAGCTGTGACCATAGGTGATACCTAACCACCATTTCTTAAGCACTCGCTATTTTCCAGGACCTGGCTCGTTTTACACATATTATTTTATTACATTAAAACATTCCCATGTAATCCAGGCATTATTTCACTATACACAGGTGAGGATAGGTCAACCCAGAGGCCAACTAGTTTGTAAAAATGGCAGGGGCCTCTGAGAATTGGTATAAGCCAAGAATGAATGGACATGTGCTTAAAATCCTGAAGATAATTGTAAAAACTAACAGTGTTGAAGGAAAAAGAAAGGGTAGATACATTTCTTGGAAAATGCCAAATGATATCATTACTTTGTTCTTTTTCTCTCCTTTCCCCACTCTTACTTCTAAAACTAGTTATATCTTACCTGCTTTTGAAAATTGTTTCTCTTACCTACTAGACCAGTTGAAGGTTTTTTTTTTTTTTTAACTAAAAGACAAATTTTTAATTTTCAATTTTGTATAAAAAGAAAGTAAAATAGGGAAGCAGATATGGCCCAATGGATAACGCGTCTGCCTACCACATGCGAGGTCTGCAGTGCAAACCCTGGGCTTCCTTGACCCGTGTGGAGCTGGCCCATGCACAGTGCTTATGGGCGCAAGGAGTACCGTGCCATGGAGGGGTGTCCCCCGCGTAGGGGAGCCCCACGCGCAAGGCGTGCACCCCGTAAGGAGAGCCGCCCAGTGGGAAAGAAAGTGCAGCCTGCCCAAGAATGGCGCCGCACACACGGGGAGCAGGCACAACAAGATGACACGACAGAAACACAGATTCCTGGTGCCATTGATAAGGATAGAAGTGGTCACAGAAGAACACACAGCGAATGGACAGAGAGAGCAGACAACGGGGGGAGATTAATAAATACAAAAATAAATCTTAAAGAAAAAAAGAAAGTAAAATAGAAATTGGTTTACACTATAAGCATGGGAAGGGCAAGGGAAACAAGGTCTTATTCCTTTTTTAAAAAAATTTATTGAAGTATATTACACATAAACATATATAAACAAGTATATAATAGTTGTGAACTTACAAAACAAACATATATAACATCATACAGGACTCTCATAACTCACCTTACCACCAATAACTTGCAGTGTTGTTAAATCTTTTTAACATTATCAAAATATTGCTACTAACCAAAGTATTTTTCCCCCAACCCACCCTGTTATTATCTTTGTATCATTTATATATGAACATACATAAACAAGTGTATAGTAAAAGTTTTGAACTTACAAAGCAAACATGCATAACATCTCATACATCAACCCTCCACCAACACCTTGCATTGTTGTGAGACGTTTGTTACAAATTATGAAAGAATATTGTCAAAATCTTACTACTAATCATAGTCCTTATCTTACATTTGGTATGTTTTTCCCCTAACCCACCCTATTATTTTTTAAATATAGTTTTTATGATAAAAGTTGTAAACTTATGAAACAATCATGCCCATGTGCAGAATTTGCAGACAACACACCTCCATCAACACACCACACTGTGGTGGAACATTTGTTACAGATGAGATAATGTCATCTGATTGTTACCATGTCCATAGTGTACATTTGGCTCACATTTTTCATACTGCCTCATTATCAACACAGTACTTCTTTGACATAGATGTAAGACTATTATATTATTACTACTAACCACAGTCCATAGGTCACTCCAGCTGTATCTGTCCCATTCTTCTTCACATTTGCAACACCCCACAATTCTCATCCATTTCTTGGTTTACCGTGCTATTCAGTTCCTAGATTATTCTCTAACATTCTGTCAAGTCGCATTTATATATTAGATTACCATTTTCATTCACATCCCCATTTATAAACTAGCTGTTACTGTGTGTTACCATCCATTCTATACGTTTGCACACTTTGTAAAGCTAATCAAAACTTCTACATACATGAAACATCAGTAGTCCATCTCAGCCCTCCTCTTACCTCCTTAAAGAATCCACCACCTACCACCAGGTTTTGAAGATAATTTCTTATTATTTCTTCTAGAAGGCTTATGGTTCTTGCCTTTATTTTAAAGTTTTTGATCCCTTTTGAGTTAATTTTAAAAAATTATTATTGTTTTATTTCCCCCCGCCAAGTTGTCTGCTCTCTGTGTCCATTCACTTTGTGTTCTTCTGTGACCACTTCTATCCTTATCAGCGGCACCTGGAATCTGTGTTTATTTTTGTTGCGTCATCTTGCTGTGTCAGCTCCCCGTGTGTGCAGTGCCATTCTTGGGCAGGCTGCACTTTCTTTCGTGCTGGGTGGCTCTTCATATGGGGTGCATTCCTTGCGCTTGGGGCTCCCCTACATGGGGGACACCCCTACATGGCAGGGCACTCCTTGCACACATCAGCATTGCACATGGGTTAGCTCCACACGGATCAGGGAGGCCCGGGGTTTGCACTGCAGACCTTGCATGTGGTAGGCAGACGCCCTACCCATTGGGCCAAGTCCGCTTCCCTGAGTTAATTTTTGGATAAGGTGTGAGATAGGTGTCCTCTTTCCTTCTTCCAGCTGTGGCTATCCAATTCTTTCATCACCATTTGTTGAATGGATTGTTCTGTCTGAGCTGTGTTGAGTTTGACAGGCTAGTCAAAAATCACTTGTCCATACATGTGAGGGTCTGTTTCTGAACCACCAATTTGGTTCCATTGGTCTATGTGTCTGTCTTTATGCCAATACCATGCTGTTTTTACCAGTATAGCTAGGTAATATGATTTAAAGACTGGAGATGAGGACTGGCTTTTCCTTTTTATGATGTTTCTGGCTATTCAGGACCCATGACCCTTCCAAATAAATTTGATGATTGTGTTTTCAAATTTTTTTTAATGCTGGTTGAATTTTTTTTAATCAGGATTGCATTGAATCTGTATATCAATTTCAGTAGAATTGACATCTTAATGATATTTAGTTTTCCAATCCATGAGCATGGAATGCTCATCCTGTATTTAGACCTTTTTTGATCTTTTTTAACCACTGATTTACAGTTTTCTGAATATAAGTGCTTTACATCATTGGTTAAGTTTATTCCTGACTATTTGAGTTTTAGCTGTCATATTTTATTTTCATCACTCTTTTGAGTGACTTTTATTGATATAATCTTCATTTCTAGACTCTCTTCCAGACCTCTGTCTCCTGTCTTTTCAGGCTCTAGCACACCCTTTAGTATTTCCTGAATATCTGGTCTCTTGGTTAGAAATTCTGTCAGTTTCTCTTTATCTGTGAATATTCTAATCTCGCTCTCATTTTTGAAATACAGTCTTACTGCATATAAGATTCTTGGCTGGAAGTTTTTTTCTCGTAGTATCTTAAATTATCAGACCGCTGTCTTCTTGCCTCCATGGTTTCTGGTGAGAAATCAGCACTTCATCTTATTGTGTATCCCTTATATGTTATGAATTGCTTTTCTCTTGCTCTCCTCAGAATTCTTTTTTTGTCTTTGGCCTTTGACGTTCTGTTGAGTATGTGTCTTGGAGTCGGTTCATTCAGATTTTTTCGGATGGGAGTACGTCGTGCATCTTGGACACCGACATCTGTGTCCTTCAAAGGGTTGGGAAAATTTCTACCATTATTTCTTCTAATATTCCTCCTGCCCTTTTTCTCTTCTCTTCTCCTGGGACATCCATGATGGGTATGTTTGCTCACCTTTTGCTGTCATTTAGTTCCCTGAGACCGTATTCAATTTTTTCGATTCTTATCTTCATCTGTTCTTTTGTATGTTTACTTTCAGAGGCCATTTCTTCAAGCTCACCAATCCTTTCTTCTGCCTCCTCAAATCTGCTATTATATGATTCCAATGTTTTTAAAATTTCATTTATTACACCTTTCATTCCCATAAGCCCTGCTGTTTTCTATGTATGCATTCAAATTCTTCTTTGTGTTCATCCAGTGTGTTCTTAATCTCTTTAGCCATTTCACTGAAATTTTATTTTTAAAGATATATTTTTTATTTATTTCTGCTCCCCCCCCCCCGTTTGCTGTTTTCTATGTCCATTTGCTGCGTGTTCTTCTTCGTCCGCTTCTGTTGTCAGTGGCATGGGGATCTGTATCTCTTTTTGTTGCGTCATCTTGCTGCGTCAGTTCTCTGTGTGTGTGACGCCATTCCTGGGCAGGGTGCACTTTGTTTCTCGCTGGGCGGTCTCCTTATGGAGCACACTCCTTGCACGTGGGGCTCCCTTACATGGGGGACACCCCTGTGTGGCAGGGCATTCCTTGTGCGCATCAGCACGGTGCATGGGCCAGCACCCCACGGGTCAAGGAGGCCCGGGGTTTGAACCTTGGACCTCCCACGTGGTAGATGGACACCCTATCCATTGGGCCGAATCCGCTTCCCCATCTCACTGAATTTACTAAGGAGATTTGCTTGAATATCTATGATTAGTTGTCTCAACTCTTTTATGTCATCTGGAGCCTTATCTTGTTTCTTTAACTGGGCCATAGCTTCCTGTTTCTTGGTGTGGACTGTAATTTTTTGTTCGTGTCTTGGCATCTGGCTTACTAGAGAATTTATTCTGGGTGTAGTTTTTCTCTTTAGTTTAGCGCCTCCTGCCCTTTCTTCCTTGCTGATTGTGTAGTAGGAGCCAAGTTCGTACTGTAAGCTGTGGAGGCTCAAGCTGCCCTCATTGCCCCAGGGCCCAATGAATCTTGTTCCAGCTTTCTCCTTTGCCAGGGGTAGGGACAGAATCACAACTGTGTGGAATAATCCAAGATGTGCAGGGCTAGACTGTAGTTGCCCAGAGAGGCTAATGAAGCTTCAGTCCCCTCTGTCCCCTGCCCAGGGTGGGGATGGAGCTGTAGCTGTGGGCAGCAATCTCTGCAGTGTGGGTCCAAGATGACCACGGTTGTCCTGATAGACTTCTGATTTTCAGTCTGTGCAGCCAGATGTACCTGCAGTTTCCTGGATGGGCTGGTGCAGGGCCTGCCAGCCTCCTCCCTGCCAGAGTAGGGGTTGAATCCTAAGCTAGGGCTGTGGGCTGATTTGGGTGTAAGAAACTGGTTCCTACCATCACTCTGATTTTCGGTCAGCTGGGCTTCCCCTCTTTCTGGGGGCGAAGTCAAAATGGCGGCCACCAGCCTTCTAACTTTGACTGATTCACACCCCAGCTCTTCCCAGGGTTATATTGTAGCCAGCCGAGTCTGTCAATCAGTAGCTGAAATCTGCAGCCAACCGTCTCCTCCTCCCGTTTTTGGTAAATGGAGCTTCCAATTCCAGCCACAGAATTAGCTCCTGGGGAGGCTCATGCCACCAGAGTAGAATAATCATTGGCCTCCGTGGCTTGGCCGGTAATTTCCCAGAGAGGCTGGTGCAGATCCTTGCACCTTCCTCCCTGCTGGAGGTTGCATTGGGGCCTAGGCTAGAGCTGCAATCTGACCTGGATGGAAAGAAGCTAGTCCCCATCAGCACTGTGGTTTTCAGTTCGTCCCGCTTCCCCTCGTGCCAGGCGAGGAGTTAAGATGGCGGCCTCTTCTGACTTCGACAGGCTCAAACCTTAGCTGTGCTCAGGATTATACTTTAGTCCACTGAATTTACTCATCAGTAGCTGAAGTTGGTGCCCAACTGTCTCTTCCTCCCACATTTTTGGGTAGTGGAGCTTTCAGTTCCAGCCGAGAAACAGCTCTCCAGGTCCCTTGTGCCTCCAGTGGAGGATGGGCACCAGCCTCCGGGGCATGGAGTGCTCTACTTAGGAGTGTTCTCTGCAGATGGGCAGTCTCCTTCTTCCATTCCTTCCAGGATGTTGCAGGATGCTCTTCTGGTCACCTGTAGCCCCCAAACAGGTGCTTCAGTTAGGTCCAGATAGCTCTGGGTGTGTACTAACTGCCCTGTAGCAGGAGCTGACTCTAGGAGCTCCTTACTCTGCTGCCATCTTGCTCGTTCTTTCATTCCTTTTTTTTTTTTTAAAGATTTATTTTTTATTTACACCCCCACCCCTGGAGTTGTTTCTGCTCTCTGTGTCCATTCGCTGTGTGTTCTTCTGTGACCTCTTCTGTCCTTATCAATGGCACCGGGAATCTGTGTTTCTTTTTGTTGTGTCATCTTGCTGTGTCAGCTCTCCGTGTGTGCGGCGCCATTCTTGGGTAGGCTGCACTTTCTTTCGCGCTGGGCGGCTCTCCTTATGGGTCCCACTCCTTGCGGGTGGGGCTCCCCTATGTGGGGACATCCCTGCGTGGCTCCGCACCCTTGTGCCCATCAGCACTGTGCATGCACCAGCACCACATGGGTCAAGGAGGCCCAGGGTTTAAACCACAGACCTCCCATGTTGTAGGCGGATGCCCTATCATTTGGGCCAAGTCCGCTTCCCTCTTGTTCCTTTTTTTTTTTTTTTTTAAGATTTATGTATGTATTTATTTCTCCCCCCCTCTGCTTTTTTTTTTTTTTTGGCTGTCTGTTCTCTGTATCCATTCGCTGCATGTTTTTTCTGTGTCTGCTTGTCTCCCTTTGTTGTGTCGTCTTGCTGCATCAGCTCTCCGCCGTGTTCGGGCCAGCTTGCCTTCACAAGGAGGCCCCGGCATGCGAACCCAGGGCCTCCCATATGGTAGACAGAAGCTCAAGTGATTGAGCCACAGCTGCTTCCCTCTTATTCCTTTTTATAAAGGAGAAAACAACATTAATAGTAACGACTACAAGAATAGCATGGCTGGGTTTGTTTTGGATTATACTTTCTTTCCTGTGACTTCTGTAAAGTCTGTAGTGTTTCTAGCATTACATCATGCTGTTAAACTATACTAGTCTGATTTTTACCAATGATACAGAATGATTTTTTAAAAGGTAAATGCATAACAGTTATGTAATTGGCAGGGAGGTAAGGTGAGGGGGAAGAGTTAAATTGTAATTGAATATTTAACCTAATGCTTATAAGTGGATTTGAACCGTTAATTCACCAACTGAAACTGAAATACATAATAACATACATGAAATATATAATAAAAGGTAGTATGTTTTTATACATAGAAGTTTTTTTTTAATGAAAACTGGGAAACACTGGCCAAATTACACAGAAAGACAATTTGTTGATGGGGTAACTTGCTGGATGGCGGTGGGAGGCAGAGGGTGGGGCAGGAAGAGCGGCAGCTGGAGAAAAACCTCAATGTGTTTGGAATTAGGACAGTTCTGATTTTTTGGTCAGGAACTACTGACATTAGGAACTGCCTACTACTGGAATAGGTGCCTTAGCATTTTCCTGTCCTTGCTGTCAATCATCGCAACAGTCATGGTCTGGGAAGAGGAAATTCAGTTGGTCAAGCTTGAATTGTATGTCTGTGTCTGGAATTAAAAAAGGAGGAATAGGGGAGTTAGTGTAGTTCAGTGCTTTGAGTACCTGCTTCCCATGTATAAGGGCCTGGGTTCAATCCCTGTACCTCCTTTGAAAAAAAAAAAAAGGGCAGAAACCTTGATTTGTACCTCCTTCTAAAATTGCACAGGGGTCTAAGGTAATTGCCTGCAATGAAATTAGGTATTTGTTAGGTAGGGGTAATAGATGCTGGATGGACAGAAAAACAACATATGTTCACTGCATACACAACTTTATCAGGAGACTATAGCACTAGAATCTATGAGAACTTTAACATGGATATTTTGAATAATTTGTTTTGCTATGTGTGTGATAGGTATGTAAGGAATGATGAAAATAGAATGTGCAATTTTTGCTGGTTCATATGCTATGTTTCCTAGGCAAGAGAAGTATGAATAGAGAAAGTTATAACATATAATTATATGTTATAATATAGAATTATATTTTTGCTGGCAAGATAAAAGAAGGTGAAATTTTAAACCCTTTAATTCAGCTGTTGCATAGGCAAAAGCCCTTTCAGCTCTATTTAAAATGAAAAGTGAGCACCTCCACCTGCACGCCAAGATACCCTCCTCAGAGAGTTCCACCCTCTGTGACAAGTTGTGTTGCCTGCTATTCCCACCTTCACAACAGGCTACTTTAATCTGTATTATTTCGGTGCCTCTAAGTCAGTACCTGTTGTTTTAAGGCATTTTAAATATCCTCTACGTCGGCCTTCAGTCACGCTGGGGTACATGTCATATCTTGAGGTATGAGTTTTTTTTAACATAGCAATATAGTTAGAGAGTTGGATTGGATGCTTCTTGAGAATCTTTACATAAGTACTTATATTTTTAGTGAACATTTTTTATGGAACATGAGGTTTTCCCAACAACATATATAATGTATTATAGCAGAAGTGCCTGTATAAGAAACAGTGAACCACAAATGCATTCCAAAACTGTATATTCCAAAAAAAGCGGAAATGTCTTTTAAGCGGTCATTTTACAATCATTCCTGATAATTGGAAAGAACATGTTAAATTATAATTCTTTGAAGTCATTTTTATGAGCAACTATTAATGTAATAAAATTCAGAATGTAACTTTCTGGTAAACTGATAATCTCAATTTTATGGATCTCACTCTTCTGCCTCTTAGCCTTTTAGCCTTTTAGGGCTCTCCACCTATTGCCCTGATTTCAACAATTGTTTGACCACGTTAGGACCATTGATCCTACTAATTTTTCAGGGTCCCTTACCCTGTTAATGTCCTTATACCTGGTTTCAACACCTTGTCCATCATTTAATGACTCCCTTACATAGTCCCTCCATTTCCATGTCTTCTGTCTCCCTTCTTATCTGTTACTGGACAGGATCTTTATCCTTTAGTTCAGTGATGTGCCTAGAAGTGTCTAGCATGCGATAGACACTTAGTCATTCATTCCACAAATACAGAGCTATAACGTGACTATAACCCTGCCAAATATAACATAGGCAGGGTTATGATGAAGGCTTTTTTTATTTTTATTTTTTTGGAGTCCTCAGGATTGATACTTATATGCAGAAAGACTATTCAGAAATTTACTTAGGCTTAAGAAATTGGTATTCAGTTTGTTAAAGTTACAAAATAAAAAATGCTGGCATGAGTGCCTGCTTCCCATGTACTCATCCTGGGTTTGATCCCTGGTAGCTCCTAAAAACGAAACATAGAAACAAATGAATGAAGAAAACAACTCTCATTGGGGAGGGGATGTACGTCAGTGGCTGAGCTCCTGATTCCCATGTACAAGGTCATGGGTTCAATTTCTGGTAACTTCTCTTAAAAAAAAAAGTGCTGGTCTACCTTAGTGTTTAGTTAACAAATCTTATCTCATTTATAAGTTTAACAGTCACTTTTAAGAGTTTTGAAAATATAATAGGTCCTTTGTTATAAACTCAGTTAATTGAATACCTCCAACATTTAAACTTGCCTTTATAAATTTAATATTTGGTTTTTATTTTTAAGGAACCTATTAATGCAAAACCTTTCCAAGTTGAAAACCTGTAAGTGAAGTAAACAAAAAATTTCTAGTAGATGTTTCAGTGCTTTGCATAAACTTACTTTTTATTTTAACCACAAGTTTGAATCAGCTCAAACAACTCCCATTAATTGATTACCGGATTTTTTTTTTTAAGCATTTCACATTTGGCTCAAAAGATTGTTTGAACATGATGGGATCCTAAGATAAGTAATTATGTTTCCTCTCCAAAGACAAAGATTTTTGAAACTGTTGGGATCTTACATTTGTTCATTTTCCTAGGACTATATAATCCTTATGGATATTTAAAGTGTTTAATTAAATGCTATATCACATGGCCTTGTCTGACTTGTGGTCACATCTCATGAAGTTTTTTCTGTAACACAGGAGTAGGCTGTGGGCAAAAGTTTTCTTCAGAAAGGTATTTTGTCTGTACAAATACATAAATGATACCTTAGTAAAAAGATATCCTGGTAATGCTAAATTCATGAGTAACATTATTTTGAGAGTAGACTTTGCCCTAATGCAGTTCCTGTTGACTATAGGATTTTGATTCTTTAGGACTTGATTCTAGTGTGGTGATCATGGTACATTCCTGGTAGCATGTATTTTACTCAGTCTGTCTGAGTCTTCTCAGACCTACATCTCAGTCTAGTTTTGGTTCTGAAGCCCAATGTTTTTCATTGATGACATATAGCTTGCTTATTAATACCTTGTCCACAAAGAGCAAAGAGAAAACATACCTATTCCACTTTGTTTTGCTTTTGTCCTCCCTATCAAGGAACATGGTCTTTAGGCAAGAAAAGATAGAAGTACAAAACAGGTAAGAAGAATATAAAATATCTTCTAGGTTAAGATGACAGAAGGATTTCATCTTTTCTTTCTAGTGAATGTTAGGGCTCCTTGGAGGCTTGCAATTGTGAAACGTTGACTAGGTCCATTTTTGTTGAGAGTGTTTCAGTTAATTGACAGTGTTTTGATTCGGCTCAGGTATGGGAATATTTCCCACCCCTCATCTGGATCAATAAATTAAAGTGAGTTTTCTGCCCAAATGAAGTACTTGAAAAGTAACTTGCAGATGTCTTGTTTGAGGCTATTATCCTTCTGAAGGGATGGGCTAAAAGGCTTATTTCATGTAGTGTGCTTTAGACCAATATGCTTGATGTTAACCTCTAGAATAATTTTTGAGTGTTTATAAACATATGGTTTGCAAGCATTTGGCTAGAATGTAGAGAGACCTGGAAACCCAGTTTCCACATTGTGTGCCATTATAAAATAAAACCCTTTCACATAGGGGTTTTCTATGATGTAAAATTTACGTCATCAGTTGAGTTATCATCAATTACTTTTTAAAAAAAATTTTCTCCCGCCCTCCCCCCTGTTGTCTGCTCTCTGTGTCCATTCACTGCGTGTTCTTCTGTGTCCACCTGTATTCTTGTCGGTAGTACCTGGAATCTCTCTGTCTCTTTTTGTTGCGTCATCTTGCTGCGTTAGCTCTTCATGTGTGCAGTGCCATTCCTGGGCAGGCTGCACTTTTTTCGCGCTTAGTGGCTCTCCTTATGGGGCACACTCCTTGCTTGTGGGGCACCTCTACGTGGGGGACACCCCTGCATGGCATAGCACTCATTGTGGGCATCAGCACTGTGCATGACCCAGCTCATCACACGGGTCAGGAGGCCCTGGGTTTGAACCTTGGACCGCCCATGTGGTAGGCAGACACCTTATCCGTTGGGCCAAATCTGCTTCCCATCAATTACTTATTGTTTAGGGAGCTCTTCTAGAGTTGTGGTCAGCAAACTTTTTCTGTATAGGGTCAGATGGGAAATATTTTTGGCTTTGCAGGCTATACTGTCTCTGTTGAGCTACTCAGCTTTGCTGTGGTAGCATGAAAACAGCAATTAGTGTGTCAGAACATATTCTTCTTTTGATTTTTGTTTCAACCATTGAAAAATGTTAAAGCCACCTTAGCCGATTTGACCTGCAGATCATATTTCTCTGAGGTTTTTGCCCCTGTGCCTCTGTCAGAAGTGCTCTGTCCTACCTTTATGCCTGTTTGAAACAATGCCATCCTTTAAGATCCAACTTGCATTTTTCTTTTATAAAGCCTTTCTTAACCTTTAGTTTAGCCTGCTCATTTAGTCCATAAAATTCTTTCACCTAGGAAAACGGATGTGGCTCAAATGATATGACCTCTGCCTACCACATGAGAAGACCCAGGTTCAATCCCTGGGACCTCTTGGTGAAAAAGAAGATAAAGTGTGCCTGTGTGGTAAGCCAGTGCCCACCTGGTGATCCGTGTGCCCACGTGGCAAGCCAGTGCCCGTGCAAGTGAGTCACGCAGCAAGATGATGACGTAACAGAGAGACGAGGGGGAGACTCAAGTGCACTGAGCCAGTGCCTACTCAGTGAGCCAGTGCCCACGCAAGTGAGTCATGCAAAGTGATGGCGCAACAAAAAGACAAAGGAGAGAGAGTCAAGGTGAAGCACAGCAGAGACCAGGAACTGAGGTGGTGCAATTGACAGGGAACCTCTCTCCACATTTGAGGTCCCCAAAATCGAATCCCTTTGTACCTAGAGGGGAAAGATGAGAAGAGAAGACAAAAAGAGAAATAGATACAGAAGATAACACAGTGAATGGACATAGACAGCAAAAACAGCAGGGCAGGGGAAGGGGGGGGAGAAAAAAAATTCTTTCACCTAGTGTTTTATGCTGTATTTTAAATTATTTGCTGGAATGATCCATTTAAGTTTTTAAAAAATAATTTTTACATGTTTGTGTGGTTGAAACCATTTAGGTATTAAGGTGTAACTTTTTCTGCTTCCCTTTCAAATTCCACCAGGCATAGGATGATGCCTTATAAATTAGTTGTGATCTCCACCTCCACTTGTTAATTCAGTGTAAACTCTTCTCAAAAAGCTTGTCAGTAAGAAAGATATCCCTGTGAAGCAGCTGCCATCCCAAATAATGCCACTTTGAAACCCTGTGTTTATTTCTGTTTTCTTTTTGAAAAAGTATACATAGCCTCCACATAGAACCTGAACAGACTGGATGTGGAAAGAAAGCAAATTAGTTAAGATGTCACTATTATAAATTAGCACTAACCATAAACATGTTAGAGGCTGTTACTGCCTCATGATAGTGTGGTAAGTTTCATGAATTCTCTTGGTTGTAAGAGCAAGTTGACAGCCTTCCAGGATGGAATCCGCCTCTATTTAGTATAGAGCCTCAGAACCTGGAGGTCCCGGATTAATCATGGAGAGAAACAACAGAGGGGGCAGAGGTTTCTTTTGTTTGATTTGCCAAGCTCGATACTAAAATCAGTCTGGTGGACTGTAACAAATAGAGTTCCAATCACAGTGGAACAAGATTTATATTTACCTAGAGTCTAATTGGACTGAGATTTCCTGCAGCTATGTTAAAATCCTCTGCCCTTTTGCTTAGTGAGCAAGCATTTGAACCCCTAAGCTCTGGAGGTTTTGCTTTTGCTGGCTCAATTAATTGTTAAATGTTCCTTTTATTATAATTATACATTGATGCCTTGCTTTGTAGTTGCCAAGGAAATTGCTGAAAGAGTCGTTTAATCTGTTATACTCTATGAGTTTTGTAAAAAGCTCCTTTTAAAAGGAAACTATTTTGATTTGAAGTAGCAGGGTGGTATTTGAGTTGGATAATGTCATTTAAATTGAAATGCAGGAATTTGGCTCTGCTCTTGACAGAGATTGGCTTGTACTTGACATTGACCCATGTGTTTGTCATCTTTCCAGATATTGCCTTCTATTTATTCTGTCAGCTTCACCAGCTGAGAAAACCAGATTTGCCAAAATTAAAAATATTGTCTGGGCATTTAAAGATGGAGCAGTGTATTATGTTTGTCGAATTACTTTAAAATGTACATATACGTATGCATATACATATATATGATACTTCATGTTTCTTCGTTATATCCCTGCATTTATTTTCTTACTTCTATCTCTAATTAAATTTCATTAGTCATTTTGAATTTTTGAACATTACATGCAATTGCCTTTGCAAGGAATGTCTTTTCAGTAATGTCCAGTGTATTGTTAGTATTATTTGTAAAATGTATAAATAAACTAAACTGTAAAAGGTAAAGATTTAGTTGTTGTATATTCTTTCTGAAGGCTGCAGGCATTGTTTTGGCTTTGTTTGTGTGTTGAGCAGATAAGTTGATGCTTGACAGATGGAGTTAGTGTTTCACTTTAGAATGATCAGCAGAGATTGGGAGAGTATAAGATTTTTGTTTGTTTGATTATGGCTATAAGACCTTTTTATAAAGAGGAAACGGGTATGAGTTTATACTATGGATTTTTAATATTATTTCAAAATATTACTTTTTATTCTCAATTTTTACATTAACATTTAAGATGTGCTGTATTATTAAAGCTATGTATAACTGTTGGCCCTAAGGCAGTCATTATCGTTAGATGGTATTTAGTTTTTGGTCCTCACTTGTCCT
The DNA here is from genome assembly GCF_030445035.2 of Dasypus novemcinctus. Lineage (NCBI taxonomy): Eukaryota > Metazoa > Chordata > Mammalia > Cingulata > Dasypodidae > Dasypus > Dasypus novemcinctus. The sequence goes on from NC_080681.1 coordinate 124,856,139, forward strand.
GTACATACCATTGTACTGGTATTGTAAAACAGAGGTATTGTACAATTGCCAAATTAATTCAGGGATTGTTAATAATACCTTGTATAATTAAAATTTTTCCCTCTTTAGTAGAGGGAAGGGAAATGTTATGGAAGATTTCCCCTGGTAAGTTGTGTTTTTACATTGTCAAGAACAGTTTAACTGAAGTGGTTTAATTACCACTATTTCACAGTACAAAATAAGTAAGATTTTTAAGTTTGTATTTGAGAGTTAATGCTTAATGTCACTCAGTCTTAGAGAGATAATGCTTCTTACGGTGAGTTTTATATCTTTCTTTTTAAACTAGACAATAAAGACCTGATTTCTAATTTGCTCTCTCTACTGCCTGAAAGACATTTTGAGGGAGAAAAACTCAGGGCTATCTTCCAGGGTCAAAACTAGTATGACTTTAAAGTCTGCAGCAACTCTCCAAGAAAATAGATATCTGGTGTCATGGAGTATATAGTCTTTTAAAAAATTGCATTTGATGTTTAGGTCATGATTGGTGGAGGCTAGTTGTTTGGAGAGACCATCATTTTTGTCCTGGGTTTTACTTGCTATTAGCTGTTAGGATTCTGAGTTTGGTGCTTTTTAACGGGTCTAAATAAGAGTTTCCTATTCCCCGTGATGTGTCTGTAACCAACTTTCTAGAATGATTAGTGGTATTTAATTTTCATATTCACTCCTCTGAATTCACCGACTGCTTTTTTTATGCATAATGTTTTGGCAAATGAATGCTTTATTTTAATAGAAGTTCTTTAATGTATGATCCTATTACATTTTTTTTAAAAAATATTTATTTATTATTATTATTTTTAATTACATTAAAAAAAATATATGAGGTCCCATTCAACCCCACCGCCCCCGCCCCCCACTCCCCCCACAGCAACACTCTCTCCCATCATCGTGATACATCCATTGCACCTGGTAAGTTCATCTCTGAGCATCACTGCACCCCATAGTGAATGGTCCACATCATAGCCCAGACTCTCTCACGTTCCATCCAGTGGGCCCTGGGGGGATCTACAGTGTCCCGTAATTGTCCGTGAAGCACTATCCAGGACAACTCCACGTCCCGAAAACGCCTCCACATCTCATCTCTTCCTCCCGTTCCCCACACCCAGCAGCCCCCATGGCTACCGTTCCCACACCCATTCCACATTTTCTCTGTGGACATTGGATTGGTTGTGTCCATTGCACACCTATGTCAGGTGAGGGCTTAGATTCCACATGGGTACTGGATGCACTATTCCCGCTTCTAGTTGTAGACACTCTAGGCTCCATGTTGTGGTGGTTGACCTTCTTCAACTCCATGTTAGCTGAGTGGAGTAAGTCCAATAAGTCAAAGTGTAGGAGCTGAAGTCTGTTGAGGCTCTGGGCCTGGGTGTCATATTATCAGTCCAGAGATTCAAATCCCCTACATATATCTTAAACCCAGCACCAACTACAATTCCAATAAAGTAGCATGCAAGTCTTGTGAAAAGAGATCCCCTCTGAGTCCATTTCCATCACGCAGAAACACCAGCTCCAAAGAAGGGCCATCTGTCATGGCAGTGAACCCTTTCTGCCATGACCATAGAACCCATGGGTCTCTTTATCCCTCAAAAGAACCAATACCTGGGGTTGTATCTACCTTATCTGTCTCTTAGACTCTGTTCAGTTGTACATAGGGGTATTCCTTCTGACAACCTCCAGACTCTTTTTTAGAGACTCACAGCCTTATAATCTCATTTCTCCTTTCCATTTCCCCCTTACTTTAGGTCAAACCGCTTCCCGAAGTCATGTTATTATATCTAGACAGGTATATTCTGCTGTTCCGCATTGAATCTTTAATTCAAGGTCATTTTCTAGTTGCTTCTTCAGCTGGTATGTGGTAGTGATCCCTCAGTGCCAGGGAGGCTCATCCCCGGGTGTCGTGTCCCACGCTGGGGGGAATGCATCACATCTACACGCTGAGTTTGGCTGTGAGAGTGGCCACATTTGAGTAACATGAAGGCTGTCAGGAGGAAACCCCCAGGCACAATGCTACTCTAGGCCTTGTTCTTATTGCAGGTGCATAGGCTCAAAAGTGTAGCCATTAGTATCAAGAGCCCACTGTTGGGCCCTCCTTCCTTCCTGGTTCTTGCCGTTGCACCTGGAGGATTGCCGCTGCTCTCCCAGGGCCCACAACAGTGACCCCCTGGCCAGGAGCCCAGTACCCCCCCAGCTGTTGTTTTTAATTGTTTCCACTATGAGTATATATAGACATTACCATATACCCTGGGCATATGCCCTGTATAACTCCCTGTCAACCATATATATCCTGTCAATAACATCCCATATCAGTATTCCTCCGCTGCCATTGTTGAACCACTCTGGGATAATGTGAATCACAGTTTTGCTTTTTAACTTAAGATATCCTGAATCTTTTGCCATGCCAGTGATTATAAATCTGAACCAATATTGTTGCTTAGTATGCCATTAATGCTGGAGTTCTTAAGCTGGAGTCTAGGGTTAACCAGGGGGTCTGTGAATAGAATTCAGGGGACTGTGAATTTGGATGGAATAAAGCTACATCTGTATTTTTATCATTTTATTACATTTCAAATGATATTTAGCATTTTCTTCAATTTTGAAAGGAGTCAGTAAACTACAATACTATTAGCAGGATCTGTGAGTGTCAGCAGTATAAATTGCTGATATTCTTATACCACACCACATAGGGAAAGTCACCTCAAATGTTTATGCTCATCACTACTTTGAAATTATAGAGGATATTAAGAGAATAATCTCTAGTAGAATCTGGTGTTTCATGAATCAATACAGAAGTAGGTATATTTACAAATTTGTTTTATAAATATTTCAATCCATTTTTTTCTTTGTAATCTGTGAATTTTATTTTCCGCATTTGAAAACTGTGTGTGTGTCTGAGAATGGGTATGTAGGTTTCACCAGATAGTTAAAAGCATACATGGTACAAAAACGTTAGGCACCCTTACATTAATAGAGATATACCATATTTTGACTAGTACTACGTTGTTGAGCTTCAGGTTGTTCCCAGATATTCTTTTTTTAATTTAAAGATACTTAGATTACATAAATGTTACACAAAAAATATAGGGGATTCCCATATACCCTGCTCCCCACATCTCCCTTTCCCACACCAAGAACATCCCGCATTACTGTGGTACATTCATGGCAATTGAACATATTTTCGAGCATTGCCACCAAGCATGGATTACAGTCCACACTATAGTCAACATTCTCTCCTGCACAGTTTTGCAAGCTATGACAAGATATACAATGTCCTGTATCTGTCACTGCGTTGCCACCCAGGACAATTCCCAAGGCCCAAAAATGACCCTGTATTACACCTGTTTCTCTCTCTCACTACCCTCAGAACCTCCAGGTATTCCTTTTTTTAAAAAGCTATATTTTTTTAAAGATTCATTTTTTATTTTATTTCTCTCCCCTTCCCCCTCCAATCCCCTCGTTGTCTGCTCTCTGTGTCCATTCACTGCGTGTTCTTCTTTGTCCACTTCTGTTGTTGTTGTCAGCAGCACGGGAATCTGTGTTTCTTTTTGTTGTGTCATCTTGTTGTGTCAACTCTCCGTGTGTGCGGCGTCATTCCTGGGCAGGCTGCACTTTCTTTCGCGCTGGGCGACTCTCCTTACAGGGCGCACTCCTTGCGTGTGGGGCTCCCCTGTGTGGGGACACCCTTGAGTGGCATGGCACTCCTTGCGCACAGTAGCACTGTGCGTGGGCCAGCTGCACATGAGTCAAGGAGGCCTGGGGTTTGAACCGCGGACCTCTCATGTGGTAGATGGATGCCCTATCCATTGGGCCAAGTCCACTTCCCCCATATATTCTTAATTATAAACCTCCAGATAGTCTTAATTATAAACAATAGTAATGATCATTTATAAATTCATTTCTGCTCACTTTCATTAGGAGGGTGTGATGGTTAGACTATTGTGTCTACTTGGCCAGGTAATTGTGCCCAGTTGTTTGGTCAAACAAGCACTGGGCTAACTGTAATGCAAGGGCATTTATGGACTTTAGTCACCATTGACTGGTAAATCATAGCTAGCTGGTTATAATTACATCAATCAGGGAGAGTACCATCAACAGTGAGTGACACTTAACCCATTCAGTTGAATCCCTTAAAAGGGGAAGTGATTCCTGCATTGAGAGAGAATTTCCCAGTTCATCTTTGGACATCCAGCATCTCTCAGAACTAATCAGGAATCTTCACTGGACTTTCATTGGAGCTCCTTGTTGCAGCCTGCCTGTGGAACCTGGGCTTGTGCATCCCCGTGGCTGCATGAGAAACTCTGATAAATCTCTTACTGTTGACGGATATCCCTTGTTGATTCTGTTTCCCTAGAGAACCCTGACTAATACAGAATTTGGTACCAGAAGTGGGGTAGGAGCTTACAGATACCAGGCCATAAAGCATAAGTTAACTTCCCTCACCAAAGCTTATTTGGAGCAAGATGGCCGCTGATGTCTGCGAGGGTTCAGGCTTCCTGGGTTCCTATGTTCCCGGGGCTTGCTTTTCTCTGGGTTCAAGGTTCCTTTCTTCCTGGGACTGGCTTCTCTTTCCTCTGCATGCTGACTTTCCGGGACTCCAACTTAAGTCTTCAGCATTAAAGTCCAGCATCAAAACTCTAAAATCAGAAATGCTCTGCTTTGTTCTTTGCCATGCCTTTTATCTGCGAGTCCCCACCCACCAAGGGGTAGGGACTCAGCACCCTAATCATAACTCAGTCATGCCCAGGTACAGATCAGATTACAAATATAACCCAATATTTCTTTTTGGAATTCATCAATAATATCAAACTGCTGTAGAGGGGAATTGCTGAGTGTCTGGACTTTTGAAGATTTTTAAAAATGTATTGCCATTTCAGTTATTTCTAACTAGCCCTTCATGCATCATAGGACTTTGGCATTTGCAAGCAACTGACTTTGTGGCTTTGAAATTGGAGAAGTATTGTCTAGGTAGAGACAAGATTTACATTATCTTTGAATGGTAAATATTCACCTCCTTGTGTGGATCCAACACATATGTCAGCTTGTTTTCCTTATCAGGTTAATGGCTTGGAAAGGAGGAGATTGAAGACGCTGTCAACAGCAGAGAGGATGTCTTATCAGTATGAAATAGCACATGGATTATGTTCAGAGAACTTTAGCGTAGTATGAATTCTGGTCAGCTTTAACTTATAAACGATAATGTTCCAGAAAACTTGGTTATCAGTGGTCCCTATATTTTTTTGGGTAAGAGGAGTCACACATTCCCTCTCAAGTTCTAAAATCAACCAGAAAACCAAGGCAGAGAAAGAAAGAGGGGACCCAAGTGGTGCTAGTAGATACCGGCAGCCTGCATCCAAACAAAATGTGTCTCTAGGGTAGGGGTTCTTAATGTTTTTTGTTCCATGAACCCCTTTGCCAGTCAGTTGAAAACCACAGACCCCTTACTAAGTCCACACTATACTTTGTATTATTTAATAAATATATCACACCTGCACCAACACTTCCCCACGAGAATAATTTTTTTTTTTGAATTTTCAATTCAGGCTCATGGACCCGTGGTTAAAAATCCCTGCTCTAGGGGCTGATTCTTAATTCTACTAAACATAGTAGTTTATCCTGTGTAATCAAGCTGGTTTAGTCATTTGAAAATCAAGAGCTCTGGATCTTTTTGTTGATTGTTGTTAAATGTCCGTGCTAGGGTCATCTGTTGTATTGGTCCCTCTTTTAAAATAATTTAAAGATAAATTTGAGTACAGTGGCCAAAAATGCAGAATTATGAATCAGGCAATATGTATTCTTGGCCTGGCTCTTTAACTACAGTAGAAGATTTTGTTATTCCATTGTGTGTGACCTGTATTCCACTGATGGTCCATCTGGTGTTTTTCCTCTAGCCAATATATTTGCTTTCAGAATAGCAAAAGGATAACTGGGTCAGGGCCTCCCTTTTTAAGGATTCAGTTCTCAGAAGTTGAAAGGATCTCTTTATAATCGCATGGCTAGAACTTAGTCACATGACCAAACCCACTGCAAGGGAGCCTGGGAAATGTTGTCTTTATTTTGAAGGGTCATGTATCTAGCTAAACATCAGATGTTCTGCTTTTTAAAAATGGGGGGAATGGAGATATGATTCAGCTGACAGCCTCTGTTGCAGAAATTGAAAATCAAGTACAATTAAAATGATTGAAGACATAGTTATTTGTTTCCATGTCTAGCTTTTATTAGATTGTGAACTTGTCAAGGGAAGGATGATATTTTTATTCATCTCAGGATCTCTAGTTCTTAGTTACACAGAGGTGGTTCCCAATAAGTTTGTGTGTGAATGTTTTTTGAGATTATGATTCTGTTCCTTGTAGAATGTTTCTCTTCTCTTTTTATCTTTGTTGTAATCTTGACAAGACTTGACTATTACCATTTTGATAAAAAACGAGAAGTTTAGTTTTTCCCCAAGAGTTCTGATTCATTTTGTCCAAGCAGATGTTCAAAACATGCTTTTTCCAAAATACAAATTACAAAAGGAACATGCTGAAGCAAAACTCTCATTAAGTGTTATACTGGCCCAGAGCAGCTGCACTCATTTCTTGGAGTGTGTTGAGTACTGAACCTCTGTGGCCCAAACAATCGACTCTCCTCTCATTTTAGGAAATGAGGCATTTAGACACTTTAAATGCTACTACCTTGCTCAAATCTCAAATTTTGATTATAAATATGACAAGTAGATGGTGGATTACCAAAGTCCCCAGCCAGTGAAATACTTTACAGCCTGAGAATGATGTACATGTTATATAAAGCGAAATTGCTGCATGTAGAATCCTAAGGAGAGAGGATTCGAAATCTCTGTGTTGGTCGAATTTCTCCTCCAAAATACTTCTTGAATACTTATTTTAAAAATGGCATTTAAATTCACAGTGGACTGATGATCCTTAGTGAAAAATCTGAGGTCTCTTTTATTCAGTCGTGAAAATATTCAGTCTTACTTCAATTAAAAAAGTAGTGGCAGAATAACAGTATAACAACAGAAGTCCAAATGAAAAACAACAATGAATGATTTAAAGGAGAGAAGAAAGAGGCATGGATACAATAAGAGCTGGGAACAGATCTTGCTTTCCAAGTTTTCCAAATGATTAAATTTGTAGCCCACTGAAAATGTAATATACTTTGAGCAAGCGAAGTTTATTTTATGGGTTATGTTCAATGTCAGCTATAGTATTTAGCAGTGTTATTAATCACCCAACAATAAGAGCCAAATCTTCTCTATCTGTATCTTAGTGTTTTTGGAGGTGAGATAGGACAAGGTACCAGTAGATAGGATTCTAGCCCTTGTGCCCTCTTTCTGTGGGGAGCAATGACACTCATTCAAGTAAAGTCATATGTCAGTAACAGGCAGTAAATGGGCAAATACCAACCGAATAGGACAGACCTGTAAGTTGGTGCATTAGAAGAGACATGAATGGGCAAGGAGAACTTAATTTAGGTCTTGGATGTTAGCCGGGATTTTTCTTTTTTTTTAAAGATTTATTTATTTCTTTATCCCCCCCGTTGTCTGTTCTCTGTGTCTATTTGCTGCGTCGTCTTTGTCTGCTTCTGTTGTTGTCAGTGGCACGGGAATCTGTGTTTCTTTTTGTTGCATCATCTTGTTGTGTCAGTTCTCCGTGTGTGTGGCACCATTCCTGGGCAGACTGCATTTCTTTTGCGCTGGGCGGCTCTCCTTACGGGGCGCACTCCTTGCGTGTGGGGCTCCCCTACATGGGGGACACCTCTGCGTGGCACGGCACTCCTTGCGCACATCAGCACTGTACGTGGGCCAGCTCCACATGGGTCATGGAGGCCTGGGGTTTGAACCGTGGACTTCCCATGTGGTAGATGGACACCCTGACCACTGGGCCAAGTCCGCTGCCTTGGACGGGATTTTGATAGGTCCAAGTAGAGGGAAAGCATCTTTAAAAGGGATAGCAGCATGAACAAAGGAATAGAATGGAATGGGGGTGTGATTAGAATGTGGTTTTAGGAAAATCAGAAATACACTGTGCAGATGTAGAGTTTTCAAGCTGGAAAACAAAATGAAAGGAGTATCTTGAATTTTTTTCTGTATTTTTCTTACTTGCTAGCAGCATTTGTGTGAACTTGAGTCTCTCAATCTGTGACCCTGGTTGTTACAGTTCTGGGGCAGGAAATTCTGGGTGCTTGCCATATTAAAGTAATTATTTGCAAAGTTTTTAAAAAATGTGCTTCTTTGCATGCCTATCTTTTTCTCCTTTGTGTTTTATTTTGTTTTGTTTTTTTGAGGTACTGGGGCTGGGGATTGAACCTGGTACTTCGTATGTGGGAAACAAACAGGTGCTCAACTAGTTGAGCTACATCTGCTCCTTCTTTAAGCATCTTTTACATAGCTGTGTGATTGGTTAAGTGAAAGGCAGTTACGCAAGAGGAAAAATCACTCATGGGGTTGTTTTGTTGTCTGTTAAGTAAAAATCAGAAGTTAATTTCTGTTTAAACAGAGTATCAATTTCAAAAGCAATTCAGTATGCATTGTGTGCTATGTTCCTTGTTTGTATATTTAAATCCATACAATAAATATAGCCTACTTTAAAATTTTTTCACTTAATTTTGACATCGTGACTGATTTGAAATACATAAGAAAATCATCCAAAAGTAAAAATGATGATATGGTAAGGCAGAAACTACTGCCATCCATAATAATAGAGCATCTCTCTGATCAGCTGATAGTTAAGCTTTTATTTTGTCTACCTGTAGTTACATTAAGTCCTAACTATTTCTGGAAAATCAGTAGTAAATATTTGAAAGGAAAGAATGGTAAATGAATACATACATTAGCTTTCCAAGCAAGGCTTACACGATGTGGGTGCCTATAAGGAATAGAAAAAAATAATTGGTATGGGAAGTTTTGCGACTTGATGCTTGAACTGTGGAACAGTTGCTTTTACAAAATTGAGAGCTGCAGACTACAATTAACTGTCATTCATTTCATCAAATAGAAATATGTTCCATTTACTGTACAATCAGGAACAAGGCGTGAATGAGTTTAAATAGATGGAATTTAAATTATACTGACTGTCCATTACACAGTAGCAGAAAACTTGTAAAGAAAATGGATTCACTATGATACCAGTTTACAGTAAAATCATTTGCCAAGTAAGAATTATAGGCCAGGCCTGTGAATACTTATGTATGTTTCAGATGAACACTGCAAATTGGTTGAATCATTTATTGTAAAACCTAGGTTCCCAGTGCATTGTTTTCTGAAAAAGGACAAGCATTGTTGCTTGAAACCTGGTCTGCATGATGTGACAGCAGATCCAGACCAGTCTACCTGTGACTGACTATTTTTCCAGTATTCTTAGAAGTGTTTGAACTCTCTCCACTTTGGTTTCTTAAATATACATTATCTCAACCAGTTATAATCTTTGAATTAAGGGTCTGTCAGCAATTCCTTTAGCAATCATCCTGTACTTCTTAGGAATTTGACAGCAGACCTTTTTTAATAGGGTAGAATTCACTAAATTGGGGGTGGGGTTGTTAGATGCCCTTTTTAGGCTTTAGAAAGTTAGGTTTAGTACAATGGCAAAGGGGCAGAAGGATGTGAGGGCAACTTAGAAATGCCCTTCCCTTATGTTTCTAAGGCCCTAAAATAGTGGCCCTTGCTGATTTTTTCTGCCATATAATAATTATTATTTTTAGATAAGTTTTAGATTACCTACATAAAAGTTACATCAAAAGTTTAGGGGATTCACATGTACCGCATCCTGTTCCCCTGCTACATTTTTTTTTTTTTTTTTTTTTTGAGATCTTGGGGCCTGGGGATTGAACACCGGACCTTGCATGTGAGAAGTCGGCACCCAGCTACTGAGCCACAGCACCTTCCCTGAGCTGGTTTTTTCATTTGTTCTGCTTGTTTCTTTTTATTTGTCCAGGAGGCAGTGGGAACTGAACCCAGGACCGTCCATGTGGGATGTGGGTGCCCAACTGCTTGAGCCACATCCGCTCCCCATTTTCTCTTATTAATAACATCTTATGTTATTGTGGTACATTTCTTATAATCGATGAACTAATACTGAAGCGTTGCTACTAACCATGGTCTATAGTTTACATTATAGTTTATACTTTGTACCATACAGTTTTATAGGATTTGAATCTTGAGCATTTGGGGATGATGATGCCTGCTCTGCTTCAGATTGAGAGGTGGCTTAAATCTTATGAGGCAGATGGAGGGAACTGTTTTGCTTGCAGTTGTAGATACTCTTTGTTTTTCAGGATGAGGGTTGTCCATCTTCCTCATTTTGTTTGTTGTCCTGGTTGAGTCCAATGAACTGGGGAGAAGGTGTTGGCTGCAACTCTGCTGAAATTCAGGGCTCAACTGGCCTATGAACAGACCAAAGATCTAGTCTCGGGGACATATTTAATGGGTATATTACTTGAAAAAAAAACAAACAAACTTTATTTTATTCTCTCCCCTTCCCCCCACCCTGCCCCTGTTGTCTGTTCTCTGTGTCCATTTGCTGTGTGTTCTTCCTTTGTCTGCTTCTGTTGTTGTCAACAGCATGGGAATCTTGTATCTCTTTTTTGTTTTTGTTGCGTCATCTTACTGCGCCAGCCCTCTCTGTGTGTGGCGCCATTCCTGGGCAGGCTGAACTTTCTTTCACGCTGGGCAGCTCTCCTTATGGGGCGCACTCCTTGCACATGGGGCTCCCCTACATGGGGGGCACCCCTGCATGACCTGGCGCTCCTTGCATGCATCAGCACTGTGCGTGGGCCAGTTGCCCACGGTTCAAGGAGGCCCGGGGTTTGAACCGTGGACCTCCCATGTGGTAGATGGATGCCCTATCCACTGGGCCACTTCTGCTTCCCTATATTACTTATTATAGGTTCAAATAAAAGGGGTAGACATTGTAAATGAGTCAAGCTGTTACATTGGGAACACATTATCATATATTCTAAGGTAAGGCCCACCACTGGTGGGATGCTTTTTTCATGGGTTTATATGCTTTTCCTAGTATCCAGATGCCTCAGAACCCTCAGGAGCACCCTTGTTTGGGCTTTGTTTACTGTGGCAGTCAGTGAGATTGACCTGAGATGTGTATAAGTGTAACCTCTGAAATCACCTCCTGACTCACTTTGGAATCTCTTAGCATAAAAATTCATTTATATTTAATGTTTCCTCCTTTTGGTCAAGGTCTTTTCCAGATGCATCACTAGTTTGTTGTTAATCCCTCCTTGTGAGGGAGATGTATTCCTGGGAGTCATGTCCCTCATCTGGGATGGGGTAGGTGGGTTGGTGAGTTTATTGGCTTAGAGAGAGGCCACATTTGAGTTACAAGGAGGTTTTCAGGAGGGAACTCTTAGGCAAGGGTTATTATTAGGTAAAGTTTCAGTTGTACAAGAATAAGGTTTATGAGTACAAGCATTAATATTGAAGGCTGACATATTTTTCCTTTTATTAGGCACTGCCTTTGTAGTCTAGAGTTTCTTGCCACTCTGAGAAAGTAGCAGGCTCCCCAGGATGGAAGTTTAGTATTTTGTTGGTTGTTATCCACCCACTGAGATAACACCCTATAACAGCATGACATATTCATATTCCACAGAGGCGTGCCCCAGGTGTACCCTTCCTCACACATCCCCTCTACCACCAACAGCCAGCACCAGTGACCCTCACCTGCCATAGATACGGAAAGAACACTCTCACAGTTATATTCTCAACCACACACCTCCCCAAAGTTAACCTGTTCTTTCCTCCAGTCCTTACCCAAGCTCCATGGTTGGCCCCTCCCATCCCCCTACCTCATTCACACTCACACTCCAACACCCCTTACTGATTTTGTTGTTGTTTGTTTTGTATGTGTGTGTGTGTTCATCTTAACTCAGAGGTTTCCAACACATTTTATTTTGCTGACCACTGGTTTGTAGCTTTTGGGGACCGACATCTGATGGGACATTTTATAGGAGGGTATGCAGATGTTGGTCCTCACTGATTTTGAAAATAGATTTCTCCCCTTACATTACCTGTATTCTCTGGCACCTAAATCCTGTGCAAATACAGTAGCTATAATCTATAAGATTATAATTTATTGGGTATTTGGGATGTTAAGCTGACTAGAGTGTTTTTCATAATGGAGATTCAATATAGGCTACAAGGTGCAGGCAGTGGTGGTTAGGAATATTTTCAGAATTAAATACAGTGATGAGAATGCTTACGATATTCTTTGCTTGAGTAATACAAATGTCAAACCATTATTAATATTTAGCATATCAGTATAAGTATTAAGATTGCTGTTGCTGACAGGATGATCTTGCTTTTTCTTGTTTTACAGAGTTCTCATGTCCATACAGGATATGATTGGTTTGGGAAGGGGGTCATAATGTATAATTATTCCAGTATCAGCATTCCTTCTTAAAGTTAGAAAGACAGTTATCTTTAAGCTTTTGATGCATTCGACGATTTCCTAACCCCTATAGGAGAAAAGAGAAATGTGTGAAATGTAAAAAATCTCTTTGGTTTGACCTGCAAACCCCTCACCCATCCTTGGTTTTCCTCATAATTTAGTTTTCCTTGTTAGGAATTAGGACAAAGATAGGCAAATGTTTGCTTAGAAGTAAATAGTGAGTTTTATTTTTAGACAAAGATAAGCCCATGTAAACCTGGTAGCACTCTTAGGAATCTATAGGCATTTGAATACTTAAAAAGGAAAGGAACCAAGAATATGTTACCTGAAATCTTTCTTCCACAGAATTTAAAATATGTAAAAGGATGTTACTGGCCAATTTTGGTAAGTTTTCAGGGCCAAGCACCGGTTTCTAACCACAGGATAAGAGTAAGGACTGGGAAGGTTTCACTTACTGAGGTGCTGTTTTCCCAATTTTTGTTTCCTTTCCCTCTTAAATTCTCTATTATTCCCGAACAATGGAGATGTCCCCTTCTCTTGAAAGCATCCAACAGAAAACTACAAGTAGGCTGTCCTGCAGTTATTTCCTAAAGAAGTGTTGATTAGAAAGCAGAAATCTTTTTGTTCATCTTAATAGAGCATAGCAACTTTATCACTATGATCCTTTATACTTTTTCTCCTTTTACAGCATCGTCACCTTCATTGAATTCATTTATTTTGAATGCTTGCTGTGTAGAGTAGAGAATTTCATTTATTGCAATAATGGGTAGGACGTTAAAAAGAGGACTGGTTAGAGGCTGCCACGTGTGTCATCAGGGCTTCTGGATTGGCATTTGGGTGTCAAGCCTCCAGTGTTGTTTCTAGCATGTGTGTAAGCACATATACCCTTTCTGGGTGTTGGAAATTGGAAACATCCTTTTTTTTTTTAAACTAGTAGACTTTTTATTCTGCAGTATTAAACCAGCCTATTTTTATTTCTTTGAATGGTTCGGAGCATTGGTAGAGGAATCATCTAAGTTAACTGGAAAGCTGAAGAGCACAGCAGTCCTGAGGGGTCGCTTCCCGTGTCACTGCAGTGCCGTGGTCCTCATTCTCACTCCCCCATGTCTCTGGGGAATTTGTTTGAGAGGAAGTCTTGGTTCATACATTCTTTTTACAAGTAGAGGGTCTTCTATTAGAAATTATACTATATTACAGCTTTAGGGTGACATGTCATGCTTTGTGAAAGGACTAAGGGTATTTTCAAAGGTTAATAAGTTAATTAATGGGGAGGGGAATTCTTTAAAGTGGGGCAGAGCAGTGACTGGACATTCCCTGTATGTTGTGACCATAGGCTCACAGTGCTGCTTGCTTGAAGATGGGGTGAAAGGGTGTCCACTGTGGTTTGTGAGGAGCCTCTCTGGAAAAATGCTGACAGTTTCTTTGTGTTTCATGATGACAAACTACGTAATGCTGCAGGCTGTGATTTTTACCCTTGAGAGGAAAGTGTTCTTGCTCTGTTTATATAAACCTGCTGAAAACAGAGAGGGCTTTCTCTGCTTTTGAAATCTGCCTTCATTTTTTGAATGGCTTCCTTCCTAAGCCTAGCAAAATGCTCTTTTGTTTTCAGATGGCACAGTAGATTTTTTTGGAAACAAAGCTATGTGGTTTTGAGAAACAGCCAGAAACATCCCTGTTCAGTACTATTGTCCAAATCATGGATTTTTTTGCTCCCTGTTTTCTAGGATTTGGGGTTATTTAATCGTGTGAGTCATTCCCAGGCAGAGGCTAGGTATTAGAGAAAAAGTCTCAAATCTAGACTGTTGATTTCATTTCCAGATGACTCTAGTGAAGAAAAAACTAATTATCAAGTGTTGTTTAGAATAACTGATATCTATGGTAATAACCCCACTGGTTTTTCTGGTCAATTTCAGGAATACTGAATTTAAGATTAAAAATATATATATATTTGCTGTAGCACTTGTTTGTCTAATCTGGTAAATATGTGTTTTCAGACAGGCAATTTTGAAAATGTGCATTATGCACTTTTAAAAAAATGATTTATTTATTTATTTCTCCCCCCTTCCCCCACACCCCGGTTGTCTGTTCTCTGTGTCTATTTGCTGCGTCTCCTTTGTCCACTTCTGTTGTTGTCAGCGGCACAGGAATCTGTGTTTCTTTTTGTTGCGTTATCTTCTGTCAGTTCTCTGTGTGTGCGGCACCATTCTTGGATGGGCTGTACTTTCTTTTGCACTGGGTGGCTCTCCTTGCGCGCATCAGCACTGCGCATGGGCCAGCTCCACATGGGTCAAGGAGGGCCTGGGGTTTGAACTGCAAAACTCCCATGTGGTAGTTGGACGCCCTAACCACTAGGCCAAGTCTGCCTCCTGCATTATGCACTTAATGGATTGCATCAGCTTTGCTCAGTTCATAACTGCTAGCTTTCTAATTTAAAAAAAAAAAAAAAGGCTTTTTCTTCTTCTTTCTCTTCCTTTTCCTCTTACCTGCCATGGAGGATTGTTGCTTTAACTGACTAAACCCAATTTTATAACCAGCTTCAGACAACCCATGCACTCATCAATCGTATTAAAATATCAGCAAATTATTTTGACTTTAAAGATTACTGGGACACATATATATTATAACCGAGGTCTTGACAATGCTTTTGATTCATGTCCTTATCTTTTCCTTTCCAAATAAACCACTTAATTTTTTTTTTTCCAATTAAACACCATCTCTCTTTAATGTGAACGTTGAGCCAACAGCGGCAGCACATTCCAACAAGAATATTTTTTTTTAAATATTTATTTATTATTTTTTTAAAATTACATTAAAAAAAATATATGAGGTCCCATTCAACCCCACCGCCCCCGCCCCCCACAGCAACACTCTCTCCCATCATCGTGATACATCCATTGCACCTGGTAAGTTCATCTCTGAGCATCACTGCACCCCATAGTGAATGGTCCACATCATAGCCCAGACTCTCTCACGTTCCATCCAGTGGGCCCTGGGGGGATCTACAGTGTCCCGTAATTGTCCGTGAAGCACTATCCAGGACAACTCCACGTCCCGAAAACGCCTCCACATCTCATCTCTTCCTCCCGTTCCCCACACCCAGCAGCCCCCATGGCTACCCTTCCCACACCCATTCCACATTTTCTCTGTGGACATTGGATTGGTTGTGTCCATTGCACACCTATGTCAAGTGAGGGCTTAGATTGCACATGGGTACTGGATGCACTCTTCCCGCTTCTAGTTGTAGACACTCTAGGCTCCATGTTGTGGTGGTTGACCTTCTTCAACTCCATGTTAGCTGAGTGGAGTAAGTCCAATAAGTCAAAGTGTAGGAGCTGAAGTCTGTTGAGGCTCTGGGCCTGGGTGTCATATTATCCGTCCAGAGATTCAAATCCCCTACATATATCTTAAACCCAGCACCAACTACAATTCCAATAAAGTAGCATGCAAGTCTTGTGAAAAGAGATCCCCTCTGAGTCCATTTCCATCACGCAGAAACACCAGCTCCAAAGAAGGGCCATCTGTCATGGCAGTGAACCCCTTCTGCCATGACCACAGAACCCGTGGGTCTCTTTATCCCTCAAAAGAACCAATACCTGGGGTTGTATCTACCTTATCTGTCTCTTAGACTCTGTTCAGTTGTACATAGGGGTATTCCTTCTGACAACCTCCAGACTCTTTTTTAGAGACTCACAGCCTTATAATCTCATTTCTCCTTTCCATTTCCCCCTTACTTTAGGTCAAACCGCTTCCCGAAGTCATGTTATTATATGTAGACAGGTATATTCTGCTGTTCCGCATTGAATCTTTAATTCAAGGTCATTTTCTAGTTGCTTCTTCAGCTGGTATGTGGTAGTGATCCCTCAGTGCCAGGGAGGCTCATCCCCGGGTGTCGTGTCCCATGCTGGGGGGGAATGCATCACATCTACACGCTGAGTTTGGCTGTGAGAGTGGCCACATTTGAGTAACATGAAGGCTGTCAGGAGGAAACCCCCAGGCACAATGCTACTCTAGGCCTTGTTCTTATTGCAGGTGCATAGGCTCAAAAGTGTAGCCATTAGTATCAAGAGCCCACTGTTGGGCCCTCCTTCCTTCCTGGTTCTTGCCGTTGCACCTGGAGGATTGCCGCTGCTCTCCCAGGGCCCACAACAGTGACCCCCCGGCCAGGAGCCCAGTACCCCCCCAGCTGTTGTTTTTAATTGTTTCCACTATGAGTATATATAGACATTACCATATACCCTGGGCATATGCCCTGTATAACTCCCTGTCAACCATATATATCCTGTCAATAACATCCCATATCAGTATTCCTCCGCTGCCATTGTTGAACCACTCTGTGATCCAAAACTTCCCGTAAAGTGAATCCCAACATAATGTCAGCTTCAGAAGAGTCTTAGATCACCAAAATTCATATATACAATATACAGTATTTCCCCAGATCCACCATAAAACCTTTTCCCTTCCACAGCAATAATCTTTTAACTTATTCATATCATATTTCCTGAAACTGATGTACAGATTCCGAAACTATAGTTTTCAAACAAGGTAACATTTGTGCGTACTATGTGGTCCATACTTTAGGTTGTACAGTTTTCTAAAATTTTTAGTTATCCTATGTTTTGTCTTATGGTTTTCATTATTAGTCTGTCGTCCCCTATATGTTTTTGGTGTAATATTAGCTGTTTTATATTCATCCTCGTGTACTCTCACATAACTCCTCTTTTGCCCCCTTATTTACCTTTGTTCCATCCATTGCACGTCCATTTTCCCCTCCCCTTAGGGCCCACAACGCCTGCCAATCTAATGCCCTGGGAGCCGTCCTTTCTCACGAGAGATACAGTTCTCTCTATTCGACGGCATTAGTCTTCCCCAGGATATGGGTCCACCCCACCCAATGGTAGAACCCACCTTGGCAAAATGAGCCTTCAGCTATTCCCTCCGGAGTCCGTCCCGCATCAGACCGTACTCCCTGAGCGTCCTAACCAGGTAACCCTCCTACTTATACTTTGATACGTTTTACTCAACATTTAGTTCTCAATGAACTTCGGGCACTCTCCCATGTTTGTATGTTGCCCCTCCCTCCCACCTATTTCTTGGACCATATTACCCCTCTTCCCATCCCCAGCCCCCCTCAAACCCAGAAAACCCCACCCGAAGGTAACCCCTTGCCCCCATTTTGTCCCTTCTTTGTGCTCATACTTACCCCCAGCTCATCACAGATTCCACCCCTACAGACATTAACTCACAGCCTTCCTCCACCCCCCGATTTCCAGTAAGCCACTTTTCCAGACTCTAGCTCTCTGAGGCAGTTAACTTATTTCATATCATTGAGGTCATATAGTATTTGTCCTTCAATGCCTGGGTTGCTTCACTCAACATAAGATTCTCAAGGTTCATCCATGTTATCACGTGCGATTGTAGTGTATTGGTTCTTACAGCTGAGTAGTATTCCATTGTGTGTATATACCACATTTTGTTGATCCACTCATCTGTTGATGGACTTTTGGATTGATTCCAACTTTTGGCGATGGTGAACAATGCTGCTATGAACATTGGTGTACATATATCGGTTTGTGTCCTTGTTTTCAGATCTGATGGGTATATACCCAGCAGTGGTATTGCTGGGTCATATGGCAAATCTATGGATAATTTTTTGAGAAACTGCCAAACTGTCCTCCAGAATGGTTGGATCCTTCTGCATTCCCACCAGCAATGGATGAGTGTTCCCCTTTCTTCACATCCTCTCCAGCATTTGTATTCTACTGTTTTTTTCATGGCTGCCAATCTTATGGGAGTAAGATGGTATCTCATTGTAGTTTTGATTTGCATTTCCCTGATAGCTAGGGATTTGGAGCATTTTTTCATGTGCTTTTTAGCCATTTGTATTTCTTCTTTGGAGAAGTGTCTGTTTAAATCTTTTTCCCATTTTTTAAATGGGTTGTTCATCTTTTTGTTTTCGAGATCTATGAGTTCTTTATATATGCAAGTTATAAGTCTCTTATCAGATATATGGTTGCCAAATATTTTCTCCCATTGTGTGGGTTCCCTTTTTACTTTCTTGACAAACTCCTTTGAGGTGCAGAAGGCTTTAATTTTGAGGTAGTCCCATTTATCTATTTGTTCTTTTGCTGCTCGTGCTTTTGGTGTGATATTCATGAAGCCATTTCCTATTACAAGGTCCTGTAGATGTTTCCCTACACTGCTTTCTAAGGTCTTTATGGTCTTGGCTCTTATATTTAGGTTTTTGATCCATCTTGAGTTGATCTTTGTATAAGGTGTGAGATGGTAATCCTCTTTCATTCTTCTACATATAGCTATCCAGTTCTCCAGGCACCATTTGTTGAATAGGCCATTCTCTCCCAGTTGTAAACCACTTAATTTTTGTGCTAACTGAAATATTTATGAGTTATTTTTGTAAATAGCTTTAATTAATGGGACAAAGATGAACCCCCCCCCCCCACCGCTCTCTCTGTCCATTCACTGTGTTTTCTTCTGTATTAGCTTGTATTCTCATTAGGGAACTCCAGGAACTGATCCTGGGACCTTCCAGAGTGGAAGAGAGGTGATCATTATCTTGTGCCACCTCAGTTCCCTGTTCTGCTTTGTCTTACTGTTTCTTCCTCTATGTCTCTTTTTGTGTCATCTTGCTGTGCCAGCTCCCTGCGTCGGCCAGCGCTCACACACCAGCATTCCTGCGTGGTGTGGCACTTACGCGTGAGTTGGCACTCCCTGGGCCAGCTCGGCTTGCGGGGCAGCTTGCCTTCACCAGGAGGCCCTGGGCATCAAACCCTGGACCTCCTATATGGTAAATGGAAGCCCAACTGGTTCCGCCACATCTGTTTCCCGAAATTCTTTTTATATAAGTGTTTGGACTGAATTTAACCTTGCTTTGAAAATCATTAGGAGTAATAAAAGATAGATTCTTTTCCTGTGACTCCTGATTGTATTCTCTTTTAGCTGGATCATCCTACTTTTGGTGGAAGTACTTGAAGGAAAAGTTTGACTCTACAAGAGTTTTTCATGCTTTCATTTTACAAATGAATCAGAAAAGCCAGGTCAAAACAATATGTCAAATTTGACATGGTTTTAAAATTTTTAATTCATACTACCCCCTACCTTGTCATTTTGTTGTATGACTGTTAATGTCAAATAAGCTCTCTATTTTGCCACTTAATTTTGTAGTGAGCTTACCTGATTTTTTCAGGCATAAGTTTCGAAATACTGATAGTTCAAAATTACTTTATAAGTGATCTGTTTTAAAAATTAATAGCCTTGTGTATTGGAGTCTCATATGAATTCATAGTTCTGGATCAGTTTAGGTTGCAATGGTAACTTTTTAAAATTTTATTTTTAGGTGGTACTGGGGATTGAACCCAGGAGGTTGTACATGGGAAGTAGGTGCTCAGCCACTGAGCTGCACCTGCTCCCCAATGAGAATTTTTTGTTTTTGTTTTTGTTTTTAGGAGGTATTGGGGATTGAACCTGGGACCTTGTACGTGGAAAGCAGGTGCTCAACCATTTGAGCTAAATCTGCTCCCCCATGGTACCTTTTTCAAACAACAAGGTGGCTTTGTAATTTAGCAGTAAGGCATTAATAATTGTAATAATTCCATGCTTCATGCCTGATGGTCAGATCTTCCACTTTGTGTCCCTTGTGGCACCATTCACCCGGCCAGGTGTGAAGCGGCCTCCACTAAGACTTGAGTAATGTTTAGATAAATGGGTGTAGGTGGCTGCTGTTTCTGTACCAGCATATACTTTCCTCCCTTCTCTAAGTTACGTTCTGGTATACTTACAGATCATCATTTTCCTACAGTAAGCAATGAAAGCATAGATTCTCTCTCTTGTTTATGGTAAGCCTTTTATATCCAAGTTAATAACTGCTTTATTTCTCAAAATAAGCGGGTTAGGAGTAATAATGATCCTGTTGATTATGAAAAGTATATACAAAGCTTTTCTTCATGTAAAAAGAACACAGCTGTTCATAGTCCTCACTTTCTAAGCATCTGTCATTTGATTCAGTTCTGTCTTATTTTATGAGCATTAATGCCAGGCATCATCCTCATGGGTACAGGGAATGCAGTAGTAAGTACCTTTCTCTGCAAGCTAGGAGCCTCTTAGTTTGCCACCTAAGATTGATAGTAATGTAGACAGTGCAGACCTTCTGACTGCCAGATAATAACTGAACAAACAGAAAATATAAATTGTTAGTTTTTGTGTAAAGGAATGGAGGTGTTGCCATTTCTTTACAGAGGAACCATGAAAATTACTGCCTTTAGACCTAACTCATTATATGGTTGGTATGACTAGGAGCTGGTGGAATGAAGGAGTAAAGAGGGTTTGGCATGGGGGTGGGGTAGGGTGTGTTGATGTGTCTTTTGGAGAATGCAGCAAAAGGGGAGGATGAGGTATGGTGGGACCAGGCCTTTGAATGCAGCACGCTCTTTGTCGGGTGAACCTTAAGAAATTGAAATCATTTGTTAGGAAGTGCCCAATTTTGAAGCCAATTGATATTAGCTAGGCAATGATGGTGTTAAGTGATGAAATATGAAGAATATGGCTTTCTGTAGAAGGTAATGATACTGGGTGTAGTTTCTGGTTCTTGGCCATTTTGTGAGAAAGAATTCGAAGACATGAAAGACCACCACAAATTAAGCAAGCAGAGAGTTTATTGCAGAGTGAAATTACATACTCGAGATATGAGGGCAGGTGCTTTTCTAGTGAAGAGGTGTGTCTGGTGACTCGGGACTGGGCTTTAAGTAGGGGTGAAATGGGGAGGGTCTTCTGGCCTTGTGGATTCAGTTGGTTCCCCACCAGTTGTGCAGAATAAGATGTTGTCACTTATTTTCTGAGTTTTTTATGCAGTAGCTCAGGCTTGGCTACCCGCAGTGCTTTTTGTTGCTCCTGAGAGGTCGTGCTCACTGCCCCCACCTCCCTTTTCCAAGTTTCCTATTGTGACCTGCCTCAGTGATAGGAAAAAAGGATAATAGATTGTGATTTGCAGTTCAGGTTGCGGGGAGATGAGTAAATAATTGATGCCTAGAGATTTGAAATACTGGTAATGGGTACAACCAGAGTTGAAACACAAAAATTAATAACCCAGGGTCATTCCAAAATTGTATACATTGGAACTACCATTTTCATTGTGGGGAATGGGTTTCTTGTTGTTTTTTCTTGAAATAGCCCACTGGATGGGTGGCTCAGAATCATTCCCCCCTTTGCTCTTGGTTCTTAACGTGTGTGAGAAATGAAGCAGTAGAGGAGTCTACCTGTCTTCCCAAGCACCTGAATTACTCTAAGATGCATTTGTTCTGAAGGGCACTGAGGAAGGATAAAATGAATGGCATTTTAAATAGGGTAATCATGGCCACTCTTCCTAGAAGATATGACTAAATCTGCAGAGCTCTTTACTTTTAAAGTAAATAATGCATAGATCTTCCTGTCCTAAATATTAAGGTGCTGTTGGGTTGTAATATGGGTTGTTTTTTTAAAAATGTATCTTTAACAGACCATTTATAAATGACACCTTTTAGGTGTCAGTTGTTGAGAGAAACAAAAACAGTTATTCATTCAACCACTGCCATGTCAAATAGAAATTTCAGAAAGCACTCTTCTTCCCTGAGGAAAATGTAATGTGGTGGTATTCTTTATTCCAGCTCTGACTTGCTACCTTGGTTTCTTTATAATTGTAAAATAAAATGTGTTTAGATTAAAATTTAATAGCAAGTTACCCATGATATTAGATCAGTTTTCTTTTTCTTAGTTTAGGTGGAAAGGTCATTGAAATAGTGTGTTCAAGCTTGTCTTATTTGCATGTTTTCATTTATTTCCTCACAAAAATTTATTGAAAACAAAGTAGCATTTGGTAAAGCCATTTCTCTTCCTGGAGACACAGGACATCTAATGTGAATAAAGTATTCAGTATTTTGCCATTTGTGTAACCTTGAGCAAGGAATTACCCTATATCTAAGTTTTTTCATTTGAATTTGGATTAATTCCATGTGATTCACTCCTCCCCTTCTTTATTAGTCAGCCAAAGGGGTGCTGATGCAAAATACCAAAAATCCGTTAGCTTTTATGAAGGGTATTTATTTAGGGTGAAAGCTTACAGTTACAAGACCCCTAAGAGTCCAACTCAAGGCTGCTTTCTCACTGAGTTCCTTGCCACTTGTTGAAGCAAGATGGTGGGCGATCTTTGCCTGGTCTCTCCTTTCTTCTTCTCCTTAAGGCTCTATGGGCCCAGCGTCCTCTGATCTCAGCTATAGGCTGGCATAGGGCTTGTCTGTCTTCCCAAGGCTTTAGCTGTTTGAGCCTTCTCGTTTCTGTCATGTGGCAAGACTGAAATGACCAAGTTTTCCTCTTCCATGTCTGTGGAACTCTCTCTCTTCCTGTGGGAGTATCGTTTATATCAGCCCACCAAAGGGGTGGGGACTAAACCCTGAGTCATGCCCTGCTGACCTGGTCAAATTAAAAGCCTTAATCTTTTATGAGGAAAACTTAAAATCTTGAATTTAATAACAGCCAAAGGTATCACACCCAGAGGAACAGACCAATTTACAAACATAATTTTTCTCTTTTTTGGGGATTCATAAATAATATCAAACTGTCACAGGGACTGTAAAAATGACTTTATCAAGTACATTAAATGATCAGAAAAGTGGTCAAAAAGGACTTTTCTTTCAGTAGTGTAAAGTTACTTGTAATTTAATATCACCTTGAAAAAAATGTTACTGTAAAAGGTATGTGCTTTGTCATTTGTTTATTTATGCAGTGGCTTTATGGGCCCTGTCTTTGTTCACTTAAAGATAAATACCATTGTTTTAAAATTTCTTTTTCTTTTAAAGACTGTGTGTATATCGAGAGTCGGAGGCCAAACACACCGTATTTCATCTGTAGCATTCAAGACTTCAAGCTGGTAAGCATTTTTTAATGGGCTGTTGATTCTATTCGGCAACTCTTTTTCCAGCTCTACTGGCTGTCTGTTTTGGTTGCTCTGCATCACTATAGACATGATGACCAACCAGTTCAAAGGTGGTGACTAGTTATATTATTTCAGTTTTCTAACACTTGTAATGCTATGTGGTGAATAATGTTTCTGAAGTTTTTATTCCGTTAGTAACTTTTTTAAAAAATAAAAAGCAGTTATATTGAGATATTCACATACCATAAATGTGTACAATCACTGCCTTTAGTAGCTCCTTTGAAAACTAATTTCAGAGAATCCCTTGAGTTTTTGAAGTAGTATTTTTTCCCTCAGCCATTGTTAAGAGCCTGAAGTAAAGTAAATTTAGGAGTTGATGCTAAGTAGGAAAAATATGTATAAATGAGCCAAAGATTGGTTTTAGGTGGGAAATTGTAATTTACTTAGATATTTTGAACATGAATGGAGTATATATTGAATGTTTCTTTTCTTCTTCTTCCTTTCTTTTTTCTTTTTCCTTTTTTTTTTTTTTTTTTTTTTGAGTCTCCTAGTGGTGGTGGTTGGGGGAAGAAAGTCTGGCTTAGGGATGCTATAGCTACTATACTTTCCTCATTAGAAATTTTTTCTGGGTATGAAGGTATTGCTATCACCCATTATGAAATCTCTTCGTTTTAGACCAGTGGTTCTGACACTTTGGGCTTTGGATCATTGGATGTCAGTAGAGATTTTGCAAAGGTCTGCAAATAAACATGCTCAGTCTTAAATAAATGTATCTTGCATATGTCTGTACAATTATTTTACACGTGTGAATATGTGTTGTGATTATAAAAATTCACTGAGAGCAATGTGCAGCTAATAATCATAGTTTATTATGCATTTTCCTCAAACAGCTTATACTTGAAATACTATCAAGAACTATCATTGGGGGATCTTTTGAGACATTTTGGTGTTGACAAGTGATCCTGGTACTTGAAGGATATGATCCACTGTTCTACATTTTTAGGTGTAATGAAGTCCTATTATTTAGTTTTGTTGAGATGTTTATCCCTACCTGTGAGTGCTCTTACTTCCCAAATCCTTTCTAACTTCTGACTGTATTTGTATCCTGATACACATTATATGAGCTATGTTAGTCTAAAGAACTAAAGGAAAGTCAAACATGCCTCTGAGATTTATTTATTCTTGGTAGTTTGCTTTTAACGTCCCTGTTTGGTTTACAGGGTGGTCTTGCAGTTTAATCTTGTCACATCTAATGCTTTCTATTCGATTTTTATATCAGTATGAATTTTTACCATTTTTAGAAGTCTTTGGTATTTATTATATCTTTCCTTCCAAAGATATTTTTACAGATGGTGCACTGACATCTGAAAATTGGCGTGGTCGCCTTATTTCCTGAAGAGTTTTATTTTGGTAGTGGCTGCTGCTACTGCTTTTTCCATGCTCATTGTCTTTGGTGGGATTTCTTTACCAAACCTAATACCAAACGTAATAGCTACATAAGAAATTGCCAACGTTTTCCATTTATGTAGTAAATTCCAAGCCCTTTTGTACTATTTTTGTATGTTAGCTGATGCCTTCAGTGTTTGAACAACATCTCTTAGGAAATGCTGATTACAGTGTGATAGTGCTGTTCTGGGCAGAGTTCCTGCTGAGTTACAGTAATTGCTCAGGGCATTAGCAGCAATAAAAGCTGAAGCTTCTGTCGTCAGTATTGGTCTAGTACAACACATTAAAGCGTCTGCAAAAACAGTGTGGGAAGCAGGTTACAATATGTTTAGATACCTTTTTCTAAATCACACACTGCTATTTCTTAGGTGTTATATAAGAATAGCAGAGATGATTAAATATTTCCTCTTGAAAGGAACGTAGCTACTCTCTGATACTTGCTTTCTTCTTTCTTTGATTCTCTGAACTGTATGGGAAGATAACCAAAGCGATGGGAGTTTTAATACATTTTTTTCCCCTCCAGCTTACCCAAGCTTAAAGGGAAAGGATAGGCAAAAGGAAATACGCTTTGTTTCTCTGCAAGATTTTTTTTGAAAAAAGGAATTGGAGTTTGTTTTGACACAGCAAATAACATGTGGCAAATAGAAAAATAAAAAAAAGCCCAATAGCTTTGAAATGTTGCTGATTAATTATTTTATCTTTTAAGCTATCATAAAATAAAAAGTTGATTTAGGGTTATAACTGAGAGATATCTTTCTTTGCTTACCACATAAAGATATGTTTCTTTGCTTACCACATAAATTTTTTGGTATAAGGTATATTTTGAAACTTTAAAAAGAACTGGGTAAATGCCTTTATGGTATATATTAAGCAAGAATATAATGTTAAACACAGCAAAAGCTAGTGGATTGAATAGTGGAAATGAGGAGAAATCTAATACCAGTCACCAAGACGAGCATAATGCCAGTTCATTGAACTGAGGATCCTGGGCAGTATTTCATGAATTGGCTCTGTCTGAGATGAGGAGAAAGGGTATTTGGATTTTATGTGAGGATATTGTCATCTAGGCTTTGCTACTGCAACCCTTAAAAATCCGAGTCTGTGCTTATAGAGCATAGCTACCTTTATGTCCTAGTTTATGTTCATTGTCCTGCCAAACTATTAAATAGTGCGCCTGTTTGAATAATAGTTTACGTGGTCATCTTGCCTATGGGAATGGGATCCATGGCTTCTGCTTACATATAACTGTCCAAACACACAAAGTACTACCATCCCACACAGGTAGATAAGTTTCACAGAAGTTGTGAAAGCTATAATATTACAAAGTAATTAAGTTCCTAACTGTGTCGAGTTTTCGAAAAATAGCCTTTTTAAGGGAAGGAAATTTTATTTTCTGTTAGGAAGCATTCATTTAGTTGGGTTTATTTACAAACTGGGAGATGTTGGTTTGTTTCAATACAATAACAAAAGTATCTCTGGAACAAGTAGTTAAAAGCAGGGACATAGATTGGGAAATGTATGGTGAAATTACAGACAGTGTGTGCTTAGAAGAAAGAAGAAAGGAGTCATCTTAGTTATATAAGGCCGCTTTTCATCTTAGGTTCCCAACGTAACTAATAAATGAGCTGGCAAAATTTCAGTACTTTGAGAGAATAATAAAATGGAATGGCAATCTATTTTTGTGGACTGGCTTGAAAAGAATAGTTGAGCCAAATTTCTTAGATTTTGGAATTGGGAAACTGAATGACAGAGGCAGTTAGCAGAGGGATCAAAACTGAAAGGATGAATCAAAAATTACCCCAATAAAGGGAGGCTGGGGTCGCCATAAACAAGTCATAATCAAACTGACACGATAGTTTTGGAAATCAGGAAAAGCAGAAGAATGGAGCATCTGTGTAGAGAGCAGTAAAACGCCTAAAGGGAATGAAAGAGAATGCACGGTCATTCTTTCCTTGAGTTCTCCTGAGGCCTGCTGTACTGCATGCTTCTTTCCCTTGGAGTCTTCCGTTATCTTGTTGTTTTCTCTCAGTAAAGGCCGCTTTATTTGAATTAGCTTGAGTGGATCTCCACTAATTGAACTGAAAGATTTAGCTTTGTTTAACAATTCCAACTCTTTCTTCTTTTGCCCTCCTATAGCTTTTCTGTGTCAGTGTGTGACTTAGTCTGCTTTGAGGGTTTTGCTGAATAAGTAGGTGTCATCAGTGAGCATTATATCCCAGAGTGCAATTAGGAATATTTTGGTCTATAATGTATGCCTTCGGCATGCATTAATTGAAAACCGACTTTGTGTTTTCTTTCAAACTCTGCACCGTAAGGGGAACTGAAAGAAGTATAAGATACAGTTCCTTCCCCCAGTGATCTTAGATTCTAATTGGACAGACAATTTGTGTCATTGTTATTGGTTGTCAGTCTCTTTTGGAGAATACTTTGAAGAGGATTGCCATGGAGAAAGCCACTCACTCTCTGTCCTAAAAGGAAGATTTCTTTCTTAAAACAATAAAATTCTGTTTTTTTAGACATTGTAGTCTTAAGAAGCATTATAGCAATAATTTGCTATCTGGAAATAATCGTGGAGTCCGAGAATACTAACAAGAAGATCACTGAGATTAAGACTTTCCATTCAGTTTAACACTGAGGAGTTCCTTGTCTGGTTCTAATAGTAGTAGTTCATACCTAGTTCTTTACTCACAGAAAAGTATTCTAAAGCCATTTCTTTTTATATTATGCATGGGCATTCTGTGTGGACCCCTAATGTATTGCTATCATCATATGATAAAATTAAATATGATTGTGGTTCCCTAAATTATATATTTATAGGCTTCAGCTGATAGCCAAATGAGTTTCCAGAAAGGATATGTGATTATTATAAATATTTTTCCATATAAATACCAGTGATTTACTTTAGCTGCTGTTTGGTTTATAAAAACTGGGAAAATTGTCCTCAAAGTTAAAACTGGTCTAGAGCTTCTTTAGAGTTGGGAATATGTTGGTGTATTCAGTTTACTGTTAGCTGGGCTCAACGTATTATTATGGCTCTGCGTGGATCAGCATACTGTTGTGTCATTGATGTCTCTACTAGCACTGGTTCTAAGTGCTGATTATGAATGTGAAGTAACTAAGATTCTATATTGCTCATTGCCGTGGAGAAGGCATGTCTCCATTACTGCAGCAAATGTGGAAGCCAGGATTTTTGGGGATGTAATGCCATATCCCTCTCTTTATTCCATTATAAAAAATGAACAGCTCTGGGGAGGCACATTTGAAATTATTTTCTGGTCCTTATATGTATCTGTAACCCTAGTCCAGAAGCTGACCATCACCAATCCGCTTTTATTCTTGCCCTTTGCTGATGGTACATCAGAAGAAGGGCTACAGTAGAGAATTAGCTTCAGCTTTGCTTCTACCTACCATTAAAATTGCCCTCTCTCCATCAAATTTCGTTTCTAAAACTGGATTAAAAGCAACAAGAAACTTTTTCCTTCTTTAAAATGGAACCTTATTGAGGATAGGTAGGTATATCTTCTCAATTTTTGTTAGAGACCTTTACATAGATAATGCTGGAAGATACCATTATGTGAGACTTAATTAATATACACTTTTTGTGTACACATATGCATATACACACAGAGAGTTAATTATCAGATTTATCATATTTATTTCTTATCCATCACAGTTATTTAATACCAGCTTGGCTATTTTGATCACTAGGCATAGAATGTATGGTATATGGGCATTCAGGAAATGGGCATTCATTCAGCTAATCAAAGCATGATTCTTTAAATCTTTTATCAAAAGCTTTTGAGGGGAGGTGAGGAAATCCACATTAATTTGAATGTGGCTAATTCATAATTTAGAATATGTTATTCTGGGACCAAGACAAAGAATTGTAGAGTGCACATGGTTTTGGGCAAGAAACTTTTTAACATTCTTAACCTCACTGTCCTTGCTTATGAAGTTGGATTATAAAGCACTGACCTTACCAGGTAGGTTGTTTTTTGTTTAAAAAAAAAAAAAAAATCATACCTACAAAGTGTATAACCCAGTGTCTGGCCCACAGATGATGATGATGATGATTAGTTGCACTCTCAATTAATTTAAACTTAAGGTCAGATCCCATGTTAGTTTTGTTCATTGATATATACTTTATACTTAGAGAACATTGCTTGGCCCATATGAGCTCTACAATAAATACTGAGTATTGAATGAAGTAACATTTCAGTGGAAAAATATACTTTAATGTTTTCAAAAACTTTAGTAATAGTTTGCGACAGAGCATTCATTAGCTACAAATTAACCTTATGTCTGTTAAACTAGCCAAAGAGATCTGCTAACTTGCCTTTGGTTGGCCTGCAGTATGTAGTGTTTTATATATTTAAATAAAACTCTGTTCCATTGTAATTACTTCAAAAATCAGTTTCTTATTTTCTTCAGCAAGGTTAAATAAATGTAGCCCAAGTAACATAAGAGGTTTTTAGGCATCATTATATTCAGTTTTAAATTTTCTATATGACTTATTTTTAGCAAAGATATATGAAGGCTTTGTATATATGAACATTTCAGAGAAGGCCAGCTGTTATGAAAAATGCCTAACATATGATGATTCCTTTCTGTGTGAAGCAGTGTCTTGACACCACCCTTACCCCCCTCCACATACAGAACAGTCTCTCAAATTAGACCTGCAGAATTGGATATTACATTCTATATAGTTCTTTCTTCCCTTTACCTTCTTGTTTCTTTCCCTTATAAAAAGGTCATTCCTGCCCAGTTATAGCTTTGTGACTTGATTATGGTGGTAAATAACAAAGTGAAAACCTTCATATTCATTATCAAATGTTTTCAGTGTGTAAAGACTTCAGTATTACTTCGAGATAATTGAATGTACAGCTGAAACAGTTCTTTAAAAGGAGTCGTTTCTTTCTATTAGTTTAGTTTTTTTTCCCCTTAGGACTGAGTATATCAGCATAATAATGCTCTCTTATACAGTTGATTTCTAAGAAGAAATAGTATGCGTTACTAATTTGGTGCAAGAATTTTTTTTGGAGGACATGCCTCTTTTTTAAAAAAATTAAGTTAGTCATTGCTCTCTAAGAATTGTAGTAAGTTGCAGTAGAGCATTGAGTTTATTTTGTGGTATTGTGGGTTAGGATTACATTTCCTTTTACATATAAATTTGAAATTTATAATTTTATTTAATCCTTTAAAAGGCAAGAATAGGATGAAATCTCTTAGCCCTGAATTTAAGGAATGGAGTCAGAGAGATGTTGTCTGGTATCAACTTTCCCTTCTCTCCCCTAATAATGGGGCAATGATGGTGACTTTTGCTTCCTTTCTGTCTGATGTGGATGTCAGTTTATAGGTGGAGGGCTGGTTGTTCTTGTAGGTGGAAATCCAAATGAGACCTTGGGAATAAATACTCTCAGAACATCTTATTGACCCCGTTTACTCAGCTTCTTGGCAGTCTGTTTTCACTCATGGCTGACAGTCATCGTAGCACACATGGGATTTAAAGTTTTAATGGTTCACAATTAAGAAGTTAGTTAACTCGTTTTCTCCTAACTTAATTGGATTTTAGTACTTTCTATTTGAGAAATTCAAAAAACTTCTGTTTACATTTATTCCATGAAATATTGATCTACAATGTTATTTACTAAAACTGTTATCTATATGTGAAAATTTTTCAATGCAGAAAACTCTAGGTATTCTAATTTTCTTTCTTAAGGAGTTTAAGAAAAGAAAATTTTGAGACAATCTGATACTTTGCAGAGATCTGCCATGCAAGAATATTGGTCAAGTTGTGTTCTTCAAACTTGATTCCTTAAAACTGGAAATTTGTCATTTGTATTTATATCAAAATAGTTCAAGAAAAACCCACTAGCAGAACTTAAAGGAAAAGAATGAATCTCACATACTGTCAAAATGTTTTCTAATTCATAAGAACAATGGCCTACCTTGAAACGATGCCTTTTTTAATGCTTAAGATGTTTTAATACTTGAATTACTTACTTTTTAAAAATGTCAAGGTGCTTAGAAATGCTTTACTAGATGTTTTTATTTAAAAAACTTGATTTGAATGAATCATTTCACAATCATTGAACAAACATTCATTTGAATGAATATTTAAGGATTTGAGTGGCTGATTATTTGGTTTCTTAGTTCAAGAGGTTAACCAGAAATACATTTTTATTTTGATGCTTATGGTAAAAAATAAGAAGTATACTGTACATTTTGTATAGAATTGAATCTTTGATTTGGAATTTGCCTTGCTGGTAGGGATAAGAAGGAGATGTGTGGTGGCAGTGGTTATGATTCTGAACTATACTGTCATTGAGACTGGGAGTCAGATTGACTGCACAGAAAGCTTACCATGTGGACAGAATGTACTCCAGAGGGTAATCTTTAGAGAAAGCAAAAAGAAAACAATCATGATAAATACATCACCAATCTTAGCTTTTTATTAGGGTGGGGGGATTTGTCTTTTTATTTTTGGTTCTAAAAGAGACATTCAAAATCAAAATTTGAGTTAATGGGGCATATCAAAGCCTTGGTATACAGAAAGGTATTAGAGAATGATTCTGTGTAACAAAACTTCTTAATAATAAAGTGTTAATTTACCTGTAATTTTTAAACAACTTTAAGAGATTATGTAAGTATTTAGATTTTATGGTCATTTTAGTTTTTAAAAACCACATGAAATTGGATTGGTTTGATTTAATAAAAATGTCATGTGCTCGCTAGAATATTTGAAAGAGAACATATTCAAACTATAATCTGAATTATCTTTTGCCATACTATAAGGACTATGCCTGACTTTCAGAAGTTGCTCTCTAATCTTTTTTAAACTCGTATTAAATGTTTTCAAGGATTCTATTTTAAAAGACATTTGATCATGGTTTTTACCCCTAAAAGAAATATCTTTCTTGAATTTTATTCTCTGTGCCTTTTTCATTATACTTACCTTTTAGGTCTCATGAGAAAATTAAAACACATTTTAATGATTTCTTTTGTTCTTTGGTTTTAAGTCTTTGTCTATTTACCTGGCCTTTTGCTTTACAAAATTTAATGAGGACTTGAAGAAAATAGCAGAGGTGAATGTTTTCTTGTTATGGACATATTATAAGCAAAGCATGCCACTGTTACTGTGCTTTGGCGTTGTGTCACAGCTTAACTTGGTTATTTTGAGGGGCACACACCATACTGCTTTACGACAAGACTCAGATTAAATTGTGAACTCAGAAGGGTCATGTGTTTGTTCACACCCTAAAATAAGGGAATTGCTTGGATTAAACACAGAGAGGTTCTAGTGATAGAACAAATTAGTTACCTGACATTTCAGAGGCCATCTGATAAGGATTTTTGCAGGTAACCTACTTGTGTGCTGAGTGCCCCTAATAACCAGGGCATTATGAAGAGGCATTGGGCACGTTAACTTAAAACTTTTTTCTTTTTTAGGTCCACAACTCCCAGGCCTGTTGCAGATCTCCAACTCCTGCTTTGTGTGACCCCCCAGCATGCTCTCTGCCGGTGGCATCACAGCCACCACAACATCTTTCTGAAGCCGGGAGAGGGCCTGTAGGGGTAAGGAGAATCCCGTTTTTAAAAGCTATCAATATTTTATATCCCATAGGGTATAAAATAGGAATATTACCTCCCTCCCCAGAGCCCCTTTAAAAATGTGCTGTATTGTATGTGTTTTTAAAGGAGTAACAATTACATACTTGCACAGAGGAAGGAAAATACGGGACTTGCCTTACCCCTCTAGGACAGTTCCAGAAGATAGTGGGGTTTTGGTGATAGGGTATTTTGGCACCAGCAGAGAGCATGCTGGGCTGCTGCAAGGAGCAGGAGCTGGCAATCAGCAGCGAGTATGGATGTTGGCAACTGAAATGGGGAATAAAGGGGGTAAGTTTGAGTCCAAGTGTGGAATGTTCATTTCTTCAGGCTTATTGGGACTTATGGCCCATGAATCTAAACTGTGTGGGTGATGTCCTCTTAGGTGACATTTGTAGAGTATTGCTTAGAAATAGTGAGGATTTTTTGTAATGCTAGATATAGAATATATAGAATAAACACTTCAAAAGACTTGGATTGGGGTATAGTTGTACTTCTTACAGCTGTACTCTAATTCCTCTGTTACCTGGTGATAAGTTAGGATGTGTGGAGTGCAGTTGGATGAAATGAATAGTGCTTTATGTAGGAAAAATCTTGCCTTTCACGAAAGCTCTGTACACCTTTTATGAAATCTCTGCATACACTTGTCTTCCTTTTCCTTCCATTAGGAGGATTTAATGGTAAAATTTCCTGAAGGATAGGTATTTACTGTATACCCAAGACTGCCAAAAATCACTAAAGAAGTTTAAGACCTGTCTCTGTCTTATATGTAATCTGATTGTGGGGCTCAAATTTGTATTCCAGAAACAATTAGAAGATAATACAGACAATAACCATACCCCTCTCTCTATATATAAAATGTAAGATATGTTAATATCTAATGCATTGTTAAATATAGTGTACACTATTAATATCTTGGAACTAAGAAAAGGGAGTGCTCCAAATGGGCTATAGCAGTCGGGAAGTTTTGTGAAGGTAGGTTTTGAGGAGCTAGGTATAGTTTTGACGTTTCAGTTAGAATAGGGTAGGCTGAATGGGGGAGTCTTCCAGATACAGGTCTGCCTGTCCCTATAAGCAACCCAGGCCATGAGCTTGATGAGTCTAGGAGCTGTAAAAAGACCTATAGGATGCCAGTGGAAGACAACAGGTTAGTGGGTCTTAGGAGGCAGAGATGGAGGTGTAAAATGGAGCCAGATCTCAGAGGAACGTAAAAGTTAGACAAATTAAGGTTTTATCTAGTAAATGGTAGAGAGCTTTTGTAGCCCCATGCTTACCCAGGCAGACTTGCTAACCACTGCTTAAGAATATTCACTAGGCAGCAATACGCAATGTGGAATGGGAAAAGACTATAGAAGTTCCAGTTGTCAGGTTAGGGCTGTTGCTGTCCAGGCATAAGGTGAAGAGGATCAAGACCGTGGAGATGGGATATTAATAATTGTAACAGAATCAGGAATGATTGTAACAACAATAACACCATGTTTATATAGCCGCCAGGATATTTAACAAGAATTAGATGAGAAAAATGTTTCACATTATGGGAAGTCTTTTAATTCTTGAAATAATAGCTATTGACAATGGCCAATGACAAATAGCAGAGTCCCAACTTGAATAGTGCTACCTGCTTTTAGAGCTACAGCATTTACCACTTATCATCTTATCTCAGTATATAAGACATGA
Source organism: Dasypus novemcinctus (assembly GCF_030445035.2). NCBI lineage: Eukaryota > Metazoa > Chordata > Mammalia > Cingulata > Dasypodidae > Dasypus > Dasypus novemcinctus. The sequence continues at coordinate 124,890,213 of NC_080681.1, forward strand.
TAGTTTCTTGCTTTATTCTCTAATCTGGTCAATGTGAATATCATTTAGACTGTTTGATTTATAATACCCACTAACTAGGATTTGCTTCATGGATTTTAAATTTTACCTGTAACAGCACTGATTTTTTAGTAAGCTTTATATTAATATTAGTGATTACCAGTATTTATTTTTCAACAGTAAAAATATTTGGGTCCTAGTATATGTGGGTTTGAAAGGAATCTGTAGTAAGTTGATGAATCTTCTTTTAATCAAGATGTTGCTGCATAGAGCTAATTTTATTGATTGTTCTTCAAAGACACTTTGTACTGCCAGAGTCATTTTAGCTGGCTCTGAATTGGATCCTGTTGGCACAGACCCCCTTGTGCATCACTTGTAAATCCTGCTACCACACAAATCTAATACAGTGCAATAAGAGAGTTGCAGGGGGAAGTTTTGATTACAGGGTTGCAGACAATATCATTAATGCTTCTTGCCATGGTATACCAGATGTCTTCCCTAATAGACTATTTTTATTAATTTAGTTTTTATAGTATAGCATTGATTGCATCTCATAATTTAATTTCCTTCAGGTATATATTGATGGTCTGTATTTCCATACTAGTAGTAGCATACATTCATATGGTTAAATTTTATCAATTTTAACTTATCTGTTCATTTTTTTTTTAGGTATCTTTGATGGGAAGGCAACATTTTTACTTATTACTGGGAATCTGTTGGCTTGGATATTTTCAAGCTCACTGGTAGCGTTGGGGTGGTGAGGGAGGTAAGAAGCAAAGAAGACCTTGCCCAAATTCTGCCTAGACTGGGCAGAGATGATTTTTCCCCTCAACTGCTTGAAGGTATCAGGTTAAACACAAACTACATGGGAGCATACCAGATTTTTTCTCCAAAACAGCATAGGTGTAACCATTTAAATGGACTTAAAATGCTCATTTATTTCCCTTGTAAAGGCTGTGACTCTGCTGGCTGTTGCTTCCGGTGACTGTATCTATACTCATCCTCCCTGGGAGGTCAAGGGCTAGTTGGTGGTATTTAGTTGTTTAGGGTTTTTGTTTTTCAGCCATTACTTTTTGTGTGTCTAAGACCTCTGGGTGATTGGCCAACACACTTAAATAAGATAGTTCTGTCATAGTGGATCGAGCTGTTTTATTTAATTAAATATATTTTACCACTAGTTTTATTTTTGGTGCATTTTCCTTCAGAGAATATTTTTTTCCCTCCCTCTTCTTTTTTTTTTTTTTTTGTATAACATAAGACTACTTAATTAAACATTTGTAACTCCTAGTTTACTCACTTGTTAAATGGATATAATATTGCCACCTTACCGCAAAGGGTTGTTGCAAAAATTAAATGAAATAACTAAATTGTTTAGCATAGTACTTAGTATATGGTAAGCATTATCCTTTTATCACCTAATACTTTTGAATTTTACAAACATTGGTTTTAAATAGTTTATTAGGTGTTTAGACATTCTTAATGAGGTCCAAAGGCCCCTAGGTGGTCTCTCTGAATTTAACTTCCTGAAATTGCATGTAAAGTCATATTCATGCATGTACATATATATGTGCACTTTTTTTGAGAGAGGATCTATACTTTTCAATCATGGATGCTAATTAGTAAAGGTATTGAATACATAAAAAATTTAAATTAAAAGCTGCTGCTCTATAAAGAGTTTGAGTTACTTTGTTTTTATTGTCTTTGCAGTCCGTCATTGAAAACCCAATCAGTCACCTCTTTATTAAGGAAGTAAACTAACATAGAGCATTTACATTGTGCTCAGGCAATCTGCTACTTTTAATCTTCACTACAATCTGTGATATTCCATTTTTTAGGTAAGAAAACTTCAGGTCCATTTTTACATAAAATACTTCCTTTTGTAAGCAACAGGATTGAGGTTTAAATCAAGGGAACCAACTCTGGCCTTGGATAGTCTTCGTTGCTTTCAGTTCTAGATGGTCCCTGCAGTGGTACCTCAACTTTCCTAGGGAGCTTCCTGCGCTAACAAGTTGCTCATTCACTTTGCATGCAGAGTCGTTAGATATTTCTGCCACTAAGAGATGTACAGGTTACCCTTTTCCCTGAATAAACATGCAATGGCATTAGTACTATGGTGACTTTCTTTTTTAAGTTTTAAGCTTTCTATTGTATGTGTATACATAAAAAAAACCCAAATACATGACTGACAATTTCCCATTTTAACTACATTCAGGTGTACAATTCAGTAGTATTAATTACACTTACAAAATTATGCTACGATCACCTAGATCAATAACTCCAACTTTTTCATCACTTTGTTTAGAAAAGTGATGTTTAAATAGCATGATCAACAGCTACTATGAATTCCTATTTCATTCATCTTAATGGCATGTATGTACACTTGAGAAATAATTCCTGTAGAACTTTTCTTTGGGATAGTTTTGGTCTCTGGTAAATCTTATTCCATTTAAGAATTTGGACTTTATATTTCCCTTGGAGCAAATTCACTCCACCATGCATATCAGTCCTCTCTCATTGCAGAGAGCAGAGATCTAGTGCCCAGCAACAGGGGTTGCTTTTACCCAAATCCATGCTTAGTGAGAGGCAGTGCTGGGCCCAGAAACACAGTCTTCTGGGTCGCAGGTCAGTGCTCTTTCCACTGCCCCACACTACCTTCCTTAACCCATGAGGGTATTCTTTGGCTGGCCTATGTGATAATACCACTTACTTTTAAGACCAAGAATGATTTGCTTAATATGAAGTTGAAACTTTTGTCACTGTCTCTCAAACTAGTGTTAAAACAGTGTTCATTTTTGCTTATGGAAGGCATTTTCATTACTTTTTAATTAAACAAAATTTTTTAAACTTTATTTTTAAAGAAGTTTTAAATTACAGAAAAGTTACATTGAAAGTATAGGGGATTCCTATATACCCAACTCCCTCCCCTTCTCACATTTCCTCCTACTAATAACATCTTAAGTGAATGTGGTACATTTGTTACAATTGATGAACAAATATTGAAGCATCACTACTAACCATGGTCAATTGTTTACATTATGGTTTAAATGTTATACTGTACAATTTTGTAGGTTTTGACATAATGTATAATGGCCTGTATCCATCACTGTAAAATCAGGCAAAACAATTCCAATGCCCTAAAAATGCCCTATGTCCTACCTGTTCTTCCCTTCTCTCCCCTTAGAACCTCTTTTTTTTTTTAAAGATTTATTTTTATTTATTTCTCTCCCCTTCCCCTTACCCCCGCACCAGTTGTCTTTTCTCTGTGTCCATTCGCTATGTGTTCTTCCGTGTCTGCTTGTCTCTTTTGTTGTTGTTGTTGTTGCATCATCTTTCTGTGTCAGCTCTCCATGTGTGCGGCGCCACTCCTAGGCAGGCTGGACTTTCTTTAATGCTGGGCGGCTCTCCTTACGGGGCGCACTCCTTGTACATGGGGCTCCCCTACGCAGGGGACACCCCTGCATGGCACAGCACTCCTTGCGCACATCAGCACTGCACATGGGCCAGCTCCACATGGGTCAAGGAGGCCCTGGGTTTGAACCGTGGACCTCCCATGTGATAGGTGGATGCTCTATCCATTGAGCCACGTCCGCTTCCCTCAGAACCTCTCTTAACCACTACCTTTATATCAGTTCTTCCTTTACTACAATAATAATAAGTCTACTTTTGGTCTGTGGCTGTATTCCCCCCCATGTTTGTTCATTCCTCTCTTTTGAGGATTTTCGAATGATGCTGCCCACTCTTCTTCAGATTGAGAGGGAGCTTAGATCTTATGGCGCAGGAACTGCTTTGCTTGCAGTTGTAGATAATCTTTGTTTTTTGGGATGAGGGTTGTCCATCATCCTTGTTTTGTTAGTTTTTCTGGTAAGTCTGATGAACTAGAGAGTAGGTGTCGGCTGCAACCCTGCTTAGATTCAGGTCTCAACCGGCATATGAACAGACCAAAGATTTAAGTCTCTGGGACATATATTTAATTTCTCATTATTAAGTATCTTTATTTTTTTGAGGTACTGGAGGCTGGGGATTGAACCCAGGACCTGTATGTGGGAACCCAGTACCAAGCACTGATTCATATCGGTTTCCCTGAGTTGGTTCCTTCATTTGTTTTTTTTTTTTCAGGAGGCACTGGGAACTGAACCCGGGGCCTCCCATGTGGGAAGTGGGGAGCTCAGCTGTGTGAGCTGCATCAGCTTCCTTAAGTATCCTTTGTAATGCTCATACTTTTCATACTTGGGTCTTCTGTATCATTTAAAATAATTAAAAGCAGAAAAATTTATTATAAAATGCTGTTTCAGAAGTTAAGCAGATTGTTATTTCTTATCAGTTTGTTGAGTAAGAAGAACTCTATAATCTGGTTGCTTGTTTAGCTCTTGTATTAGTCAGCCCAAGGGGTGCTGATGCAAAATACCAGAAATTGGTTGGTTTTTATAAAGGGTATTTATTTGGGGTAGGAGCTTACAGTTACCGGTCCATAAAGCATATGTTACTTTACTCACCAAAGTCTATTTCCACGTGTTGGAGCAAGATAACTGCTGACGTCTATGAGAGTTCAGGCTTTCTGGGTTCCTCTGGGCTCAGCTCCTCTGTTTCCTCCACAAGGTCAGCTGTAGACCATGAGACTCTCTAGGCTTTGCCTCTTTCCACAAGCTCAGCTGTAGACTATCAGGCAAACGGCTCTGTCTCTTTCCCTATGGCTCCAGCTTCAGCATCAAACTCCAACATCAGAAACTCTCATCTCTGTTCTTTTATCTGTCCTAATCATATGTCCTAATCATAACTCAAGTCACACCCAGGTTACAGATCAGATTATAAACATAATCCAATATCTGTTTTTGAAATTCATAACCATATCAAACTGCTACAGCTCTGTAGGAATTTCTGAGGATAAACTGCTTTTTCAGTATTTACTTTGGCTTCCCCTGCTGATAATAAGATATACCAGATAGAACCATTGAGAGATATCAGAGATACTGCCCTTTATATTTGATTGTAGTGAAAGGTAATAAAATTACTGACTTCTCAGAAGAATTGCTAACCAAATACAGAGATTAATCCAACTAAGTTAAATGAAAGATGATTAATAGGTGTTGAATTTTAACATAGCAAATTGAAGAAACTCTTTTTTTAAAAGATTTATTTATTTATTTAATTTCCCCTGGTTGTCTGTTCTCTGTGTCTATTTGCTGCGTCTTGTTTCTTTGTCCGCTTCTGTTGTCGTCAGCGGCACAGGAAGTGTGGGTGGCGCAAAATATGGAACGCTTCACGAATTTGCGTGTTATCCTTGCGCAGGGGCCATGCTAATCTTCTCTGTATCGTTCCAATTTTTAGTATATGTGCTGCCGAAGCGAGCACTGAAGAAACTCTTAAAACACCCTGTGGACCTTAATTGGGAAACCCCACACTAAAATTAGTGAACCCAATTCCCTGCTGCCAGTTCAGTTTTTTCTCCTGGAACAGTTGTTTCTATACCCCTCTCTCCCTTGAAATCTAATTGTTAGTAATTTTTATTCTTATGGCTGTCTTTCCTCATATTCATCTTCTCCTTTTTCCAAACAGGAACATCAATCCATATTTTCAGAAAACAGATTTGAAGAATTCTGTAATTTTATAACTTTCTAAATTTAGGTAGTCTTTTTGTTACAACAGGTCTATAGAAGACTTACCAGTCCCGTTAAAGTTTTATTGCACTTCCTTTTCTTTCAGGGATAGTGCATTACTCTTTGTCTTTCAGTACTATTTATGTCTTTCAGCCCTGTTTTCATTGAAAAATATGTAAGCAAACATATGGAGCCTCCCAAGTTTTACAAGTTCCCAGAATTAGGTTTACAAAATATAAATTGTCAAGGACATTTTAGCCCCTAGAAATAGAGTTTACAGTTTGTTTTTAGCCTAACTTTGTTTTGTGGTCCTAAATGCTTTTAGTGTTACCCTCCTGGCTTTAGGATCTGAGTTCTTTCAGTGGCAATGTCTGTTTTAAATATCAAGATTTTGAGTGGAAGAGGAGATGATACTCTTTCTTAAGGGTACCAAAGTTTTCCTAGGAATTAAAGGGAATTTTAATAAAACTGAAATTGATTAAAAATTTTTCAGAGTCTGTGGTAGTGATTATGCCTCAGGCCTGGAAGTTGGCATTTTCTCTTATCTTTGATCTTATATAGTACCAGTAGATTGGATGTCAGGTATTTGTTATTTTTTTCCTTTTCATTTTATTTTTTAAAAAATGAATGTTTCTCTAAGTGAATATCTGAGAGGAAAAAATCTTAGATCCTTGGACTGTGTATAGCTTTTATATCCATTTTCAGGAACTGGTATCACATTTTCAAGAAACTGGCTGTCTAAAGGGAGAGAAGTTTGCATATCTCCATCCTTTCAGCAAATATAGAGTTGCTTTTCCTCCATCTGCTGACTTCCCTCTCATCTCACTGAAATGGATATTTGTCAGCTTTATTACTTAATGGCTAAAGTAATCAAAAGGTTTATGAGAACTGATAACTGAAACTACTTGCTGGATTTTTATTAACGTTTTTTGTGAATTTTGCATGTACATAAAGATTTGATTGTTCTCAGGGGTATCCCAAATTTTTATTCCTTGGTAATTTAAAAATATACGTCAACTGGTACTTATCCTACCCATTAGTAAATTTCATTGATAACTTTTGTTCTTTTCACTTAATTTCTAGAAAGGTAGATTGGGAAATTTTTAAAATTTAGAGTCTTCTGAATTTTTCAAAGTGAGGTCTAGGTGTATTTTTTAGGTAGTTGGAATTATAATAAAAATGTAGTTTGATTAATTAAAATTAGTAATGTCATATCCCTGTACCTGGGTACACTGAAAAGGACATTCAGGGCCATGATTATATCATATTTTTTAGGGCAAAGAATTATATGTAGGCTAAACCTTTCCTTTATCTTGATCTTTGAGTAGAAAAGACATCTTGGCATAGCCAAGACAGATATATTGCTGAGTTATTTTGAATCTCTAATTCCAACCATATTATATTGTACTTGACTGGGAAATACTTGAATACTGGCTTCACTTATGTAATGTAAAAGTGTGTGGTCTTTAATGATTTAGACAAGTTTATATCCTGGCTTCAATAATAAGAATCAGTCTACAGCCTGTTAAAAATAAGTAGGAAAGTATTAATTTACCCTGTTTTTAAAGAGAATAGCAGTATGTTTTCTTAAATTATTTAGAGATACAGTTATGTTGGCTGGTAATATTAAATCTCTTAGAAGAGATATTCTGGGACAATTTCATATTGACTCGGTAAGATATCTCCGGCTGTATGAGTGACAAATGCCTTTATTGAGAAATTTTTAGTTGTTGTTAAATAAGGTAAACCTCAATTCAGAGCTTGTTTTCTGGATCCCTGTTAGAACACTGCCCTACTATTTAGCACAGAAATGAATGTCCATGTAGTAGATGAAGAGAGGTTAGAAGTTGTGTAATCAGTTGTTTGGACCTCAGGATGCATTTCTCCATAAGCATAAATAGGTTTCCTGGCAAGTCCATCATGTTAATTTGAGCTTATAACATAGCAAAATACAGAAAGACTTTGACTTCTATATCACCATCTACAGATATATAGACATCTTCCTTTCTTCAGGTAATAATTCCTTAGTTATTATGACCTGGGATTCCTTCTTAGCACCCGCCTCCCCCCCCCCCCCAACAAAACTGGAAACCGTCTGAGGAGATGGCAAGTGCTGGCTCTCTGCCTGCCCTCTCCCTCACATGCCTAGTTTTAGGTCCTCATTTTTTCCCATTTTCTATCCCTTCTTCCTCCTCTTAAAAAGTCTCAGCCCATTATCCATTTTGGTGGGGGCTTATTTTTTAGCCTTTTATTTGGAAATAACTTCAAACTTACACAGAAGTTGAAAGAATAGTACAAAGAGATCTGCCTTGTATACCCTTCCTCAGATTCCCTTATTCCACCCCCCTGCTGTTTTGCCGTGTCCATTGGCTGTGTCATCTTCTGTATCTGTTTCTCTTTTTGTCTTCTCATCTTTCTCCTCTAGGATTCACTGGGATTTGATCCTGGGGACCTCTGATGTGGAGAGAGATTCCCTGTCAATTGTGCCACTCAGTTCCTGGTCTCTCCTGCGCTTCACCTTGACTCTCTCCTTCATCTCTCTTTTGTTGCATCATCATCTTGCTGCGTGACTAATTGGAGTGGGCACTGGCTCACCACGTAGGCACTCAGCTTGCTGTAAAGGCACTTGGCTCACTGCACGGGCACTTGCGCAGGCACTCAGCTCACTGTGCGGGCACTAGGTCACCACGTGGGTGCTCAGCTCCCCATGTGGGTACTCCCATATGGGTACTTGTGTGGGCACTTGGCTCACTGCGCAGGCACACTTTCTCTTCTTTTTCACCAGGAGGCCTCAAGTATCAAACCCAGGTCCTCCCATATGGTAGGTGGAGGCCTTATCACTTGAGCCACATTCGCTTCCCAGAGTTACTTATTTTGAATGTTGATCACATTTGCTTTCTCTCCATATGTGTATATATATGTATATATTTGAATATTATATTTTTTCTGAATTAATAGTAAAATACAGACATTGTGCCCCTTTCCCCCTAAATACTTAAGTGTGTGTTTTGTAAGAACAAGGAGATTTCTTAAAAGATTTATTTATTTGTTTGTTTGTTTGTTTATTTCTCTCCCCTTCCCCCCCCCCCCCCCGCCCCCCCGTGTCTGTTCTCTGTGTCTATTTGCTGCGTTGTCTTCTTTGTCCACTTCTGCTGTTGTCAGCAGCACGGGAATCTGTGTTTCTTTTTGTTGTGTCAGCTCTCTGTGTGTGTGGCGCCATTCCCGGGCAGACTGCACTTTTTTTGCCCTGGGCGGCTCTCCTTAGGGGCGGGGCGCACTCCTTGCGCATGGGGCTCCCCTGCGCATGGGGCTCCCCTACGCTTGGGACACCCCTGCATGGCACGGCACTCCTTGTGTGCATCAGCACTGCACATGGGTCAAGGAGGCCCGGGGTTTGAACCACGGACCTCCCATGTGGTAGACGGACGCCCTAACCACTGGGCCAAGTCTGCTTCCTGTGAGATTTGTTTTTATAGACCATCTAAATCAGAAACTTTAACTGTGATAGAATACTAATCTAATCTACAAGCATTCAGATTTTGCCATATGTCCCAATAATGCTGTCTATAACCATTTGTTTTTCTGACCTAGGATCTAGTTTCTAAGTTGTTCACTGTCCTTTCACCTGGAACAGTTCTTCAACCTTTCTTTGGTCTTTCATGGCATTGGCATTTTTAAAGAAGTATAGGCCACGTTTTCTTTGTTTTTGTGTTTTGTTGTTGTTGATTGTGGTTTGTCTGCTATTTCCTTACCATTGAACTTAGGTTGTATGTTTTTTGGGCAGTAATATTGCATTATTGGTATTGTGTCCTAAGTGCCTCACATTAGGGGGCACATGATGTCAGTTTGTCACATTGGTGATAGTAACCTTGATTACTTGTTTAAAGGGGGTGTTGGCCAGGTCTCTACACTATAAAGTTACTATCTTTCCTTTGTAATTAATAAGTAATTTGTAGGGGAGACACTTTGAGACTGTAAATACCCCTCCATCAAATCTCACTAATATTAATCTGTTGATTATTTTTGCCTGATACACTGTGGTGATTGCAAAATGCCACTCATTTTTTACCCAAACTAGACTGCTCTGTCTCTGAAAAATAGATCAGAATCACCTACCATTAATTCATATGTGTGATTTTTGTCTTTGCTTACTGAATAAAGTGAAACGAATGGTAGGGGAGGAAGAGAACCTTTGAGTTGTCAAGGTATCTCTCATCACTAGCAAGACAAGGACTTTATTTTCTGTAGAAAAGAGGAAAATCCTGTGATGGTGTTTTGTTCCATTTTTTTAAGCTAAGGAGGAAAGAACTGTTGATCAGAAATAATAATAGATAACAGAGGTGGTAAAACACACACTTTTAAACATTGTCGAAATCATGGCATTAGTTTGAATCACATTAGGGACACATACAAGTTGTGGAATCCAGTTACTTAATCTCTAAGTCTTAGATTTTCAGTTGTAAAACCAGAATACATTTTTATTCCTTTTTTTAAAAATAAAATTTTCTTGAAGTGTATCATTCATACATGAACATATATAAACAATAAGTGTATAGTAAAAGTTGTAAACTTACAAAACTAACATGTATAGATAGCATCTTACAGGGCTCTCACACATCACCCCACCACCATCACCTTGCATTATGTGATACATTTGTTACGAAGTAGGAAATAGCATTGCCAAAATATTACTACTAACTATAGCCCATATCTTACTTTTGATATATTTTTCCCCCAACCCACCCAATTATTAACACCCTGTATTAGTAGTGTACATTTGTTATAGTTCCTGAGAGAATATTCTCATATTTTTCCTATGTTAAACCAGAATACTGATTTCAGTAGTTATTGAGTGAGGCCCAGGAGATTTCTTCAAAATTAAAAAAAGAAAGAAAGAAAAAGAAACCTCCTGACCCCGAGATTCTGATGGGGAGCCTCCCCAGTGAATGTTCTAAATACATATCTGATTATATTCTTTATAGGATGTAGAACTTTGTTTGAGTTCTGAGACTTCTTACCTTTCTCAAATGAACTTAAAAAATTTGTTTTTGTGGTACTCCCCTGTACTTAATTTCCTTCCTCCCACAATACACAAATTAGGTATATGCTTTATGTTTATAATCTTAATGCAGCTATAAAAGACAGTCTAGGTGAGCAGGTGTGGCTGAGGGGTTGAGTGCTTGCTTCCGTATTTGAAGTCCTGGGTTTAATCCCAGATACCTCCTTAAAACAAACAAAAAAACAATCTATAAGTTAATTTCAAACAAAATTACAAAATCATTCAGATACCAGCATTGATTCAGTAGGATGGGCGATGATGTTTTGTTGAAATAAAATACCCTTTTGTGACATAAATTTATTACTCATTTTGAGAGTCCGTATTATTTGGTGGACAAGTTGATGTATGACATAGGTAGTCTCCTGTGTTCCTTAAGTACTTATTTCTATCATTCTTTATTTTCGTTACTATTTTATATATCACTTTTCTTTACTATTCTTATCACTGTGAAGCCTTTATAATTGTAAGTGTAACTTGCTTTGGTATGACTTTGCCTTTATCAGGCACAAATGTACAAGTGGCATATTGGAGTCATCTTCTTTTCTTACCAGTTTGTGGTAGTTGCAGTAGCACTACTTAGTTACTTGTTTGTATACAAGCTTACTCAGAGTCAGTCACAAGATTCTAAACTCTGATAATGAAATGGTAAAATAGTAAATCCAGAAAATGAATGTTAAAAATTTTTCAAAAATACTTTAAACATTGTTTATATTACAGTTCACTTTTCTTCTGTACAGTTCTGTGGGTTTCAACAAATGTATAATGCCATGTATAAGATAAACATTGAAATGAAAAGAAATATTAGGTGTCTCTACCCTCCAGTCTTCTGTCCCAGTCTGAGACAGCCGGCATCACATATATGCTCTGGCTACTTTATAGGTTTTTCTTTGTGGGTAAGTTGAGAGAAGGGACTGTTTTAGTCATCTTTTTCTCTCCAGTATATAGAACATCCTGGCTTAAAGCACTTGCTCCTTAATCAGTGAAGTTAAATTTGCTTCATTTACAAGGCAAAAAAAGCACATTGACTTTTTTTCTTCTTTCTCTTTTTTTAGACATCAGATGAAAAGTTTTCCTTTTTTTTAAAAAGGAATATATTAAATGCAACAGTGGGACCTACAACACAAAGAATAGCTTTTAATAAAATCAAGAGAAAGATTTGGTCAATACTAGCCAGTAAAACCAAGTATGTATAATTTCATTTTTTAAAAGGAAGTAACCCTTTTTTTTTCTTTTTTCAAAGATTTATTTATTTATTTAATTTCCCCCCCTCCCCTGGTTGTCTGTTCTTGGTGTCTATTTGCTGCGTCTTGTTTCTTTATCCGCTTCTGTTGTCGTCAGCGGCACGGGAAGTGTGGGCGGCACCATTCCTGGGCAGGCTGCTCTTTCTTTTCACGCTGGGCGGCTTTTCCTCACGGGCGCACTCCTTGCGCGTGGGGCTCCCCCACGCGGGGGACACCCTTGCGTGGCACGGCACTCCTTGCGCGCATCAGGAATGTCTCTCCAATTTGCCTTCCACCTTCCATGCAAAGGACAGGGATTGGAACCAGAAGAGTAGTCTTGGCTACAGTTTTAAGCAATTAGGCATCGATAAATGACTTAAGTTTAGGTTTTTCTCTAAGTTTTGGATTTCTTAGGGTTATGTGTAGCTCATAAAAACATTATACATTAAAAACACGTGCATATAAAATTTTCAGCTAACATAGCATGAAGCAGCTTTATGCTTTCGTTTTCATTTTTTAAAGTTTTGATTTTTTCATTACCTTTTTAAAAAAAGATACATAGATTACATAAAATGTTACATTAAGAAATATAAGAGGGAAACGGACTTGGCCCAGTGGTTAGGGCGTCCGTCTACCACATGGGAGGTCCGCGTTTCAAACCCTGGGCCTCCTTGACCCGTGTGGAGCTGGCCCATGCGCAGTGCTGATGCGCGCAAGGAGTGCCCTGCCACACAGGGGTGTTCCAGGTGTAGCGCCGGTAAGGAGAGCCACCCAGCGCGAAAGAAAGCGCAGCCTGCCCAGGAATGGCGCCGCCCACACTTACCTTGCCGCTGATGACAACAGAAGCAGACAAAGAAACAAGACGCGGCAAATAGACACAGAGAACAGACAACGGGGGGGGGGGGGGGGGGGATTAAAAATAAATAAATAAATCTGTAAATCTTTAAAAAGAAATCTAAGAGATTTCAATGTACTGCCACGCCCCACCCCCACCCCCCGCCCCCGGTGTGGTCTACAGTGTTAAACATTGGCCTTTTGAATCTTTATTGGAGAGGATTGTACTGTGTGTGTGCTCTTAAGATTTATTTTATTTTTTTATTTCTTATCTCCCCCCCCCAGTTGTCTGCTCTCTTGTGTGCATTCTCTGTGTGTTCTTCTGTGTCTGCTTGGATCCTTGTCAGTGGTACCAGGAATCTATGTCTCTTCTTATTGTATCATCTTGCTGCATCAGCTCTCTGTATGTGTGGCCCCACTCCTGGGCAGGCTACACTTTTTTTTCACGCTGGGCGGCTCTCCTTACAGGGTGCACTCCTTGTGTGTGGGACTCCCCTACGCAGGGGACACCCCTGGGTGGCATGGCACTCCTTGCGCACATCAGCACCGCACGTGGTCCAGCTCATCACACGGGTCAGGAGGCCCTGGGCTTAAACCCTGGACCTCCCATGTGGTAGGCGGACGGTCTATCTGTTGAGCCAAATCCGCTTCCCTTTACTGTGTTTTTAAAACAGAAAAGTGGTTGGTTGCTGCACAGGAGGGATAGACATGTTGTGAGTTCTCAGGCTGCTGCCCTGATTGCAGCCTCTTAACAGTGAACTCTCTCTTGAAGCTGATTGGAAGGGAGCATTTTGCTGCACTACCATTAGGGCCTTCTGACGATTTGTAGTTTGAAAGGAAAGGTAGAAGGACCTAATCAGCCAGCTATAAAATGTCTTTGGTACTTCCATAATAGATGATGTATACATGGTGAACTTGGCCGTGAAGACTCTTGGGATTGTGGTACTTTGATCTAAAGGACATGGAAAGAATGCTTTGGGGTCAAATCTAAAGTCAAATTAGAAACAAATGGCTGACCCCAAGTCCCACCCCAGGTACTCCATGGCTGGCAGGTCTAAATTGCCTACAGCAACCAGGTAAAAGTCCAGTGACATCAATGGAGTTTTAGGGTGGAATTTTAAGGTAGGTAATCAGAGTGCAAATATTCTGTCAGGAATGAGAGCAGTTTGAGTTGTGCTTGATTCAGAACACATTGGCTTGTTTTCACTCTTAAGAAAAATTTAGTTTGAATATTTTGCTGGTATTCAGAGGTACGGAATATTCTTGAATTAGAATTACCACCAAATTTAATATTCAATAATTTTTCCTTGAAAGTTGGAGGACTTTCTGACTCTCTTTTGTTGCAATGGGGAAATAGTGATTGAGAAACATACTGCTTCTCCCTGAGTTTTCCTTTTGTTAGTAGCAGCTTCTTGGATATAGTAAAAGTATCCAGGGGAGTTAAGTGTGGCTCAGTGGTTGAGCACCTGCTTCGCATATGTGAGGTTCTGGATTCAATCCTCTGTATCTCCTAAAAACGTGTATGTGTGTGTGTATCCTCCACAGATTGCGGGATTGGCATATTATCATTATGTATGTGATTGAGTATAAATCTACTTTTGAGATTTTGAGCAGATTTGTTAACAAACAAGATAGAATGCACAAAGATAGGGTGCATTGTTGAATTGTCTGAAAAAAAAACTGAGCTGAAAATGATAATCGACAGATATGTTTAATCAACAGAACTTCAAATGCTGTGGTGTTACTGTGGGCTAAGTAGGGAAGGCACAATCATGAGACCAAGGAATCTTTAGAAATGGATGAGGAATGAAAGAATCTAAGGTGGCAGTTTTAAGGATTGCGTGCCAGGATAGGAACTGTGATTAAATTCCCAGATGTTGTCACTGAGCTGTAAGGATGAAGATAACACTCTCCTTCTGCTGAAAACAAAAGTCAATACTCCTTGATGGGCTAAATTATTAAAAAGAGCCCCACTTACAGTGTTTCATTATCTGGGATTTGCCTCAGCTGAGGATTGTCTGCAGTGTGGGGAGATTTGCTAGGCATTTCATATTAAAATTATTCAGTCTGAATCTCTTTTGATAATTCTCTTCCATTTTACAATGCTCTTGAATAGATTCACGATTTGCTTTTACCTAAGGAGTGTTATGCTTTTTGAGTTATTAAATAGAGGGTTGGACATGTAGGCACTTTCAAAAAACAAAACAAGACCTTATTTTTTGTTTTCTCTGTCTTGTAGTTGTGGGCAGTTGGCTAACAGATTACCTTATTAATAGCTTTAGCAAACATAAAATGCATTTGGCATATTACATGAACCTGACACATTGATTAATATACTCTGAATTTTATGTTTTTACCTTATGAAGAAAATTATGTAAGAAATTGGACTTTGTTTTGTAGTTTTTAGTCTAGAGGGTATTTTCTTAGGTGGCTGGTAGGATTTCAGTCAACAATTGACAAAGAAAGCAGTTCCATCTTGCCAGTCTCATGGAGGGGGCAAAGAAACTACCACTGTGCTAGTTCAGTGCTAGCCTAACTTGTCTGGGCATTATGTGAAGGCTTGGGAATAAAGAGCCTTCACAGATAATCCTTGGTCATTATCCACTAGGATGGGAGAAGTTATGCAGGAGGTACTGTCATGTGGAAGCATAGTTGGCCTTGTCAGTTGGACTGGCCCAATAGAAATATGCATAAAGTTTGAAGCCTTATGCCCTTCTACAGTCTGTGTGATGGAAGATAAGACTCTGTACATCAAAATTTCAGAATTGCTGGTATCATAAATTTATGTGCTTTTATAGAGCTATTTGTAAAATTATTTTTTTAAAAAGATTTATTTATTTATTTATTTATTTATTTATTTATTTATTTATTTATTTATTTATTTATTTATTTATTTATTTATTTATTTATATCCCCTATCCCCCCATCCCGGTTGTCTGTTCTCTGTGTCTGTTTGCTGCGTCGTCTTCTTTGTTCACTTCTGTTGTTGTCAGCGGCACGGGAATCTGTGTTTCTATTTTGTTGCTTCTTCTTGTTGTGTCAGCTCTCCATGTGGGCGGTGCCATTTTTAGGCAGGCTGCACTTTCTTTCGTGCTGGGCGGCTTTCCTTATGGGGCACACTCCTTGCTCTTGGGGCTCCCCTACACGGGGGACACCCCTGCGTGGCAGGGCACTCCTTGCACACATCAGCACTGTGCATGGGCCAGCTCCACATGGGTCAAGGAGGCCCGGGGTTTGAACCACAGACCTCCCATGTGGTAGGCAGATGCCCTAACCACTGGACCAATCCGTTTTCTGTAAAATTATTTTTAAAAATTCACCTTCAGGAAGAGCCTGGTCAACAGGACAAAGCCGTGTTAAAAGATGTTGGTCTCTGTAGCAGAATCATGAGGTGAGTCTAAAGAACAGTACAAAATCAAATTTTATTTCCCCAGAAAAATGATCAGATTTAAACATCTTTTTCTTTATTTGTGTGGGGAGAGGGTTGAAAAGGAAGAGACTTTAGTGAAGAAAAGGTAGAAAGGAGAGATCCTTGAAAATGATGTGGTTGGATTCCAGTAAAAAAGGATCGACATGGTTTACATGCATGGGATCCAGCCACTGTGGGTGCCCACCGGTCACAGAGAGGTTCTGGTGTGTGGTGAAGCTTACCCGAGGGAAGCAAACCCCATGCCAGGTTGCATTATAAAGAATTGATGGCAAAATAGGTGCTGCTTCTGCCATAGTGTACTCCTCCCAGTTCTGTCCTTAACTACCGGTGATGAAAGCCTCATGCAGACAGTTATTTTATCTTCTGTGCTGCCTTTCTTTCCACGTGGCCTGTTCTCTTGTTGTGCTTTTTGCAGTGTATTGTGAGGTGCTTGTTTCTTGTTTCCCCTACCAGATTTATACCTTCTACCTTCCTGTCTGGTCCATTTTGGTTGAATGAATAGGTAAAGGACACAGGTGGTGGTCTGTCTAGGAGTGAAAGAGAGGTGGCCTTACAACAGGCTGCTGGTTTGCTGAACATTTAAATCCCCATGGGGAAGTCTTTAGAGTACACATTTGTGTCCTGCCTAGTAATTTGGAAAACAAAATTTAAGTTTTTCAATTTGTTTTATTAAGTTGGTTTGAGAGCAATTGAAATTCTGAGCATATTGCTTTATGTGAAAGAAAGAGACAATAATATTGACAGTTTATATTTTGGGGAGAAAGGCAGAAGCGCTGAGCCTGAGACAACCTTTGGTCTTATTTCCTGCCTGGATGAAATGACACCTTCCTGCTGTTTCTTGAGGAAATGTAATTATCCGCACAATGACTGATGAATACCAAGCAGTTAGTTCAGCAGAGGATAGTTCTGGGAAGATGGACTGGAACACCATTAACAGGATTGCCCATTTAAGAAAAAAACCACTGAGATGTTTTACTTTAAAATTACAGTGAGGAAAGTGGATGTAGCTCAGGCTACTGAGCTCCCACCTACCACATGGGAGGTCCCTGGTTTAGTTCCTGGTGCCTCCTAAAGAAAATAACAGGCTGGTGCAATGGGTAGGCATGGCAAGCTAATACA
Organism: Dasypus novemcinctus; assembly: GCF_030445035.2. Taxonomy (NCBI): domain Eukaryota; kingdom Metazoa; phylum Chordata; class Mammalia; order Cingulata; family Dasypodidae; genus Dasypus; species Dasypus novemcinctus. Next base: position 124,907,466 of record NC_080681.1, read on the forward strand.
AGATGATGAACAAAACACACGAGAAGAAAAACATAATGAGAGACCCAACTAACCAGGGAACAGAGGTTCCCAGTGCCTCCTAAAGAAAAATGAGCAAGACAGTGAGCTGATGCAACAAGCTGATGCAATGAGAGAGACAGAAGAAAAGAAAAACAATGAGAGACACAGCAAAGCAGGGAATGGAGGTGGCTCAAGTGATTAGGCACCTCCTTCCTATGTTGGAGGTCCCAGGTTCAGTTCCCAGTGCCACCTGAAGACACAGCAAGTTCAAACAACGAGAGAGTGGGGAGAAATAAATAAAGAAAAGAAATCTTAAAAAAAAAAAAAAAAAAAGCTGATTAAAAATTACAGTAAAACTCCCTTACTTTACAGATCTGATTACTGTCCAGATCAAATCGTGTCCTCCATATGTCCATTTAAAAAGGTACGGTGGCTCTCAATCCGAGTGACAGTCCGTGCTGCAGACTCTATTCCTTTCTTATGGTGGTAACCACATGACAGGGGTTTCTCTTGCTACATTGCAGGGTAAATTCCTTCGTATGTGAATATTTTGGTCATGAAATTTTAACACATTGATTTTTACTACATATTTTTTCTTTGGCTTTACTAATTTTGGGGCATTTTGTTTTAAAGACCTGGTTAAATGTGAAGTAACCTGGGTTTCTTTGAGAATTAAAATTTTTTAAAAAATTATCATTGGTACAGGTTTATGGTTAAGCACTTGCTAATCTACTAATGGAAGGAATGGAAGGTAAAACCTAGTTAACTTTCCTTTTTATTCATGGCTTGCTATGGACATCTTCTGTCATGTTTAGTAATGCTTTTGACTTTTAGGAATATTGAAGTAGAAATTTCTGTCTGGTCATTGTGGGGTGCTTGAACACCTTTAGATACTCTGCATCAGTAGTATCTCCAAAGATACATCATGGTATATCATAAATGTCTGAAGTTAATTCACTGGAGAAATACTTTTACTTATTCCAAATGGGTTTTCTCTATAAAGCAGATAAAATATCAGTGCACGTCACTCCATTTCTGTGTCATATTCTGACTTGTGTCTGGCATTAGTGGTTAGTGACATTTTTTGCTTAAGTCAGCTCTTTTCAAGGTAAATTCTTACATCTCATGAACTAGAACTGCTAAATATATCAAGGTGTTTAGAAAAGAAGACTCATTCCTGTCCGCTGACAGAGAAGTGCCATCTTTCTTCGTGCTGCTACTCAGCTGTCTGATTAATAACATTATTAACCATTGCCATATGCTTTTTGTACCTAAGAGGTGGCAGGCTTTTTCTGTAAAGGGCCAAATAATAGATATTTCAGATTGGTGGTCTCTGTCACAGCTACTCAACTCTGCTGTTGGTACAAAAGCAGCCACAAGCAATACGTAAGGAATAAGTGTGACTGTGTGGCTGTGTTCCAGTAAAACTCTATTTACAAAAATAGACTTGTGGGTCTCTAGTTTTTGACAGGTGCTAGTATAAAGTCTTATTATTCCCCAGAAAGGGTCACTCCAAAGCTTGCTTTCCTGTTTCACTATGGCCCCCTGCATCCCAAAAGATTGAGAGTGGGTTTGCAGAGTTAATGGTTTTTGTTTTTCTTGCCTACATTATTTTGAGCTGGTGAATCCTTCTTTTATGTATCTACATTTATATCTATAGCTATGATTTTATCTCCAATGGTTTTTGAACTGTACACTGGTAGAGAGGTTTCCTTGCGAGAACTCAGTTTCACTAATGATCCTTGGTAGTTTGATATTTAGAAAAAGTTAAATGTACATAAATAAAATAGATTAAAGTTCATTTCCTAATACTTCTTGCTTGTGTGTTTGTGTGTGTGTGTATTTAGGAATGTAGCAGTAAAATATTCAGATTAGCAGAAAGAGCCTTTTCTAGAGTTAGTTACTGATGAAATAAAATGTTTGGTACTCATACAGGCATAAAAAATTTGCTCAAAGAAAGATTAGTCCACAGTCACTGATTACATGGTTAACCCTAACCAGCATTTTTTAAATAACATGCCTTTTTTCACAAGGGTGCATCTTGGGTTGTGAGTGGGGGAGGCTCCTTGCCAAACCTTTCTCCTCTGTTGAAAGAATACTACAGAACTCATTTGATTGACAGTGGTTCACAGAAGTCTTGTTTATATGAAAGGTTAGGGCATTATTATTTGCAATTGTTTGGATAATGCTGTCATGTAATAATAATCTGTTTTTACCCAGATCCAATATTAATGTTTTAAATTTTATTTGAGACTAAGGTTTGAGGGTTTGTTTCATAACCTCCCCTAATGTGATAGGTATTATTTGCTCTTAATTTGTTGCTCTATTCCTGGCTAAATTATTTTAACTTGACTGTGATTTCTGTCCCTCCATCTCTTTTTTTGTTTTTAAGATTTATTTATTTCTCTCCCCTTCCCAGCCATTGTATGCTCTCCATGTCCATTTGCTGTGTGTTCTTCTGCATCCTGCTTGTATTATCAGACGGTGATGGGAAATTGCGTCTTTTTTGTTGTGTCATCTTGCTGTGTCAGCTCTGCTTGTGTGTGGTGCCACTCCTGGGCAGGCTATGCAGGGCAGCTGTCCTTGGGGGACACACTCCTTGTGCGTGGGGCTCCCCTACGTGGGGGTATCCCTGCATGGCATGGCACTCCTTGTGCGCGACAGCCAGCTTACTACATGGGTCAGGAGGCCCTGGGTACAGAACCTTGGACCCTTCATATGTTAGGTAGATGCTCTGTCAGTTGAGCCATGTCTGCTTCCCCCTCCATCTCTTTTCACAAATGCTTTATTTCTATTCTAAATGCAGGCTCCTTTCCCTGGGGCCTTTTAGGTCTGATTTTTTGTCTTCACTAGTTGACTGTGATATTTTTGTTGTATCTTTCTATCCAGTTGATTTAGTCAGCCAAAGGGGTGGTGATGCAATGTACCAGAAATCTGTTGGCTTTTATAAATGCTATTTATTTGGGGTAAAACCTTATAGTCACAAGGCCATAAAGAGTCCACCTCAAGGTTGGTTTCTCACCAAAGTCTGCTGCCACGTGTTGAAGCAAGATGGTGGGTGGTCTCTGTCTGGTCGCTCCTTCCTTCTTCTTCTTAAGGCTTTGTGGGCCCAGCTTCTTCTGACCTCAGCTATAGGCTGGCATAGGGCTCATCTTTCTACGTGGGGCCACAGGATCAAAGTTCTATTCTTTTCCATATCATAACAAAATTCTCTCCTCTGACATCTATGATGCTCTTTCTCTTTTCTCGTGTATGTTCTTCCTGTATGTCTTCTTGAGTGAGTATCTGTTTATATAACCCACCAAGGGGGTGGGGACTTAACCTGAGGTATACCCTAGTGATGTCCTTGAATCAAAGCCCTAGTCTTAATTTAATCAAGGCCATCTCAGCTGAATCTAACACAATCAAAGGTTATCATGCCCAGAGGAATGGACCAGTTTACAAACATAATAGCTCTTTTTGTAATTCATAAATAATCTCACACTGCCACACCCAGTGATATACACAGTTTGTGTAACTTGTTGTGAGTATATACCCTTTATTATTTGTATTTTGTGTATGTATGGTCATGACAAAGCTGAGAGGTGGATTCTTCTTGTCAAAAGAATACCCAGCTGGTTTCTGTTTTTAGTTCAGTACTTCCTAGTGTGTGTTACTTTAGGCAAGCTCTTTAATCTTTAAGGACATTAGTTTTCATATCTGTCAAATCTGGATAATACTTGTTTTGCTTACTGCATTCACAGAGTTATTCTCATTAGAATAAAGAGGGGTTATAGGGAAGTGGATGTGCCTCAAGAGATTGGGCTCCTATCTACCACATGGGAGGTCCCTGGCTTGGTTCACAGTGCCTTCTAAAGAAGAAAGTGAGCTGGTGAGATGGGCAGACATGGCAAGCTGACACAACAAGATGATGCAACAAGAGGCAAAAGAAGAAAAACATAGTGAGAGATACAACATAGCAGGGAACAGAGGTTCTCGGTGCTTCCTAAAGAAGATTAGCAAGACAGAGAGCTGATGTGACAGGCTGTCATGGCAACCTGGTGCAACGAGAGACACAAGAAGAAAAATAAACCAAAAACATAATGAGAGACACAAAAAAGCAGGGAATGGTGGCTTAAGCAATTAGGCGCCTCCTTCCCACATAAGAGGTCTCTGGTTGGTTCCCGGTTGCCTCCTAAAGAGACAAGGAAGAAATATAGACACAGCAAGATCAAACAGTGAGGGGGTAGAGAGAAAACAAAAATCTTATTTAAAAAAAAAAAGGGTTATAATATAGTGACTTGAAATCTTACAGTGATATGCAAAGGTAAGAGCATCAGTTGTTATTAGGATGGGATGTGTAATAAAAACCCAAATAACAGTGACTTAAAGTAAAAGTCTCATATAAAACAAGTATGCCATCCCATTTGGTAGGGTGGCATGATCCTCATGTATCTAGTCTCCTACTCTCTGCTCCATGTCTTTAGTGCTTGGTTTCCATTCTCAGGGTCACCTAATGGGCACAGATGACTGTTGGCAACTTCAGCCATCAGGTTCATGTTCTAGGCCCGCGTTACTTAAATCGTGGCCCAAGGACTGTATTTGTTACCAGTCTACCATGAGATAAACACAGAAACTGAAAATAACTGTTTAAAAACTTTTGTAGCCATTTGACATTGCTGTAGTATTTTATAAAAGTATGTGTCTGCAATGGATTGGTGGGAAGTGGGGAGGGAAGGAATGACTATTCCAGCACAGATACTTTGAGACCCATTGTTCTAGGCAGCAGAAAGTAAGGAGACACATAGGCAGAAGCCAAGTTAGGCTTGATTCAGAGATTTTCCAGTCGCCCTACTTAACAACTTCTTTTTATAAGCCTCTTGTCTGAGTTTTCCAGGCTGCTATGACAATTACCACATAGTGGATTGGCTTAAACAAAAAGAATGTATTGGCTCATAGTTTTGAGGGTAGGAAAAGTATAAAACTGAGGCACTAGCAAGGCAGTGCTTTCCCCTAATGCCTGTGACATTCTGGTGTTGGTTGCTGGTGGTTATTGGGGTTCCTTGGCTTATATCCCTGCCTCTATCACTTTGGTGATCTGCTCTCTTTTCTTTCAAGTTATGTTGAATTCCTGCTTCTTACTATCTTTGTGACTTTCTCTGACTCTTGGTTTTTAGTTTCTTACTTTTTATAAGGTCTGCAGTAATCTAGATTAAGACCTAACCTCATTCCGTTGGTCCACACCTTAATTTTAAATAGCTTCTTCAAGAGATTGTATTTACAGTAAATTCACAGTCACAGGAATGTGGATTAAGATTAAGAGCATGCAAGCTTCATAACTTGTCTTTTTTTTTTTTTTTTAAGATTTATTTTTATTTATTTCTCTCCCTACCCCCACCCCAGCTGTCTGCTCTCTGTGTCCAGTCACTGTGTGTTCTGTGTCCGCTTCTATTCTTGTCAGTGGCACTGGGAATCTGTGTCTCTTTTTGTTGCGTCATCTTTCTGCGTCAGCTCTCCATGTGTGTGGTGCCACTCATGGGCAGGCTGAACTTTCTTTTGCGCTGGGCGTCTCTCCTTATGGGGTGCACTCCTTGCACGTGGGGCTCCCCTATGCAGGGACACCCCTGCGTGGCACAGCACTCCTTGTGTGCATCAGCACTGCACACGGGCCAGCTCCACATGAGTCAATGAGACCCTGGGTTTGAACTCTGGACCTCCCATGTGATAGGTGGATGCCCTATCCATTGAGCCAAGTCCACTTCCCAACATAACTTGTCTTTTAAAGTTATACTAATCATCCACCTGAGGCTGAAAATTGCTGAACTCCTAGAACTATTTGAATGGTCTGTACTCATTTGTCAGTTATAGGAGCAACAAGCTTACCATTATTATTGATAAACCAGGTGAACAAAAAAACGAAGCCATAGTTTGCATTCTTAAGTGCTGTCACAGTTTGGTATATAGTTTGTGAATTCTAAAAATAGACACTGCATTGTGTTTGCAAACTGGCCTGTCCCTCTGGGTGTGTTAGATTATATTAGATTCAGAGGTTTCACTTTTACTTTATTAAATCAAGATTATTTATTTGACCATGCCATTAGGAGACTCAATTTGAGTCTCCGCCTTTCCCCTTTGTGGGCTGTAAAATAGATAATCAAAAACAGGGAAGTAAATACATGGAGAAGGAAGAGTAAAGAAGCAGATAGGCAGGACGAGAGAGTGCTCGGTAGACATGTCCCTGGAAAGAGAGATGAGCCTGATAATCTATAGCTGACGTTGTGGAGAGAACAGAGCAGCTGAGCACAGAAACAAATGAATCCTGGGGAACGTGATGAGCCTTGTGCCAGCCTGTAGTTGAGATTGGAAGAAACTGGGACCATGGCGCCTTAAGAAGAAGGAGGAAGACTGAACCCTTGCAGACATTGCCCGCCATCTTGTGTCAACACTTGTCAACAGACTTTGGGTGAGAAAGTACCTCTTATGGTATGTTGAGTTGGACTCTATAGGGCCTGATAATTGTAAGCTTCTACCCCAAATAAATGCCCTTTATAATAGCCAACAGATTTCTGGTATTTTGCATCAGTACTGGCTGACTGATAAAAGCATAATATTTTATTCTGTACGTCACTCTAGTTTAAGACATCAGGAAGATTTTAAGAATAAACGTTGGGATTCCAAGAAAAAAATAAAGATTAAGAGCATGTCTAAATTGGGGTAAATAATTCAATCTTCAAGGAAGACTGACAAGTTGTGGTTTTGGCCATGTCCAGTAATGTGGGAGCTCTATTATTAAAGAAAAAGGGGAAAATAGAACTTGAGTAGGCAACTAGCAGTCTCTGCCACAGTTGGACATGCTTGTTGCCAGTCAGTGCCTGTTGAAAATATCACATCTACAAACGATGCATAGTGTCTGATAATGACCTGCAGCCCTTTGTGGGCATCAGGAGGAGTCCATATATCTCAAATGGAACTAAGAACACCTAAAGCAGAGTAGAATGACATAAGATATCAGATGGTTATCATTTGTAAAAAAAGATTTCCAACAGATTAAAAAAAATTATTTTCATAACTTAGAACTAAATTTGTGAATTGAATTACAGTTCATCTTACACCATGGATTATCTTCACACAGATATGATAAATTTGTTTCTCCTGTGATAAGATGTAGAATCATGTTTATAAGGATGACTTTTAAAAAGATATCTTTTATTGGTTTGGAATTGGCTTGAGCATCTCTTGTATGTTGTATGAAACTGCATACAGAGTCTAAGTTTTAGGGTGATTTTAAAGACAAGTGCTATCAATTAAGTGGCTTGTGATTTCATAAAATTTTGTTTGTTCTTTTTTATTGAGAAGGGGAGGTACTGTAAAGTATCTTCACTATGAATATAGTACTTCACATTGATATTGCAGTATTTTTTCCTACTTTATAAAAATCCTTGTTTCTTTCCTGTGTGTATTTAAAGCCAATATGTATTAAACCCTCACATTATGTAGCATTTGGTACTGGGCACCTTTCGGGGAGGGATTTTAAAAGAGTGATAGGGGTAAGCGGACTTGGCCCAATGGATAGAGCGTCCGCCAACCACATGGGAGGTCCGCGGTTCAAACCCCAGACCTCCTTGACCCATGTGGAGCTGGCCCATGCGCAGTACTGATGCGCACAAGGAGTGCCCTGCCACACAGTGGTGTCCTCTGCGTAGGGGAGCCCCATGCGCAAGGAGTGCGCCCCGGAAGGAGAGTCACCCAGCACAAAAGAAAGTGCAGCCTCCCTGAGAATGGCGCCACACACTCGGACAGCTGACACAAGATGATGCAACAAAAAGAAACACAGATTCCTGGTGCCACTTATAAGGATCGAAGCAGTCACAGAAAAACTCACAGCGAATGGACACAGAGAGCAGACAACTGGGGGCGGGGGGTGGGGGTGGGAATAAATAAAAAATAAATTTTAAAAAGAAAAAACAAAACAAAAGGAAGCACAAATTTCCGGTGCCCCTGATAAGGATAGAAGCGGTCACGGAAGAACACACAGTGAATTGACAGAGAGAGCAGACAACTGGGGGTGGGGGAGGGGGGAAGGGGAGAGAAAGAAATAAAAAATAAATCTTAAAAAAAAAATAAATAAATAAAGCTCTTTGAGAGCAAAGACTCATCTCCCTTTTTCTTTGCCTGTCTGAGGACCTATATGACTCAGACATTCAATAGTCATTGAATAGATAAGTGAATAAAGGAAAAATTAAATAAATATTTGTGATATAGCAGATGCTAATTATTTAATTATACTTGGGGCAGTGGTTTCTTAAGCCACTTTCTGAGGTGATACATTTTTGGGGTAACCATGGAAAATAGTCAGAGGAAGGCTTTATCAGAGAAGCTTTGTTTCTGCTTGAGGGATGATTTGTATTTCAATTTGTAAAGATTTGGACCTGGGGAAAGGGTGGGGATAAGTAAAAGGCCTTACTTTGCCTTGTGACATCTTTGCTGTCTTTTGCTCCACTGAAACTGATATTACATGGTTGTCACTTGAAGTGTCTGAGGGAATCTGGCACTTGTCTTTTTATCACGGAAAGTTATATGTTGTTGGTTAGCCTGTGGATTGACTGTTTTTCGTTTGGGTAAGGAGGTCACACCTCACGTAGTCAGTCAGCTGTGTGTTCAGGACAGAGTCCAGTGAAACAATTAATGTTCACCCAAAGAGAATGGACAGGGCACCTTCCTTAGAACAGGGGTTCTTAACCTTTTTTGTTCCATGGACCCCTTTGCCAGTCAGGTGAAAACCACAGACCCCTTCTCAGAATGTAGCAACAGATAATTTTATGACCCTCAATTAACATTGGGTCTAACAACTACCGTAATTTCAAAGTTTGGGGGTGCATGAACAATTTTTTGTCATAAGCAACAACTGTAATATGAAGTAAACTGTGATTTACTGCATTCATTCGTAAGTGAACGAAATGCTAGATTTCAGTTAGAGGTCAGAGAAAATAAAGACATTAAGTTGACTTTTTTCAATTCAAGCTCATGGACCCTCTGAAATCTTTCTTTGGACCGCTGGTTTAGAAGGAGGTGTGGAAAGGTGGGCCTGGGGGGCTTTTCTAGCCCAGGCACCTTTTAGGAACTGTTGCTAAATTTTACAAGAGGCAGACATAACCCAAGCAACATATAATAAATCAATATTGTTTGCAAAACCCCGAGTCCATCGTGAAGTAAGAGTTATTAGTCTCTCCCTCAAGACTGGCCAGCTCCATGAAGGCAGGAATATTTGCCTATTTTGTTTACTGCTGTAGCTACAGTGCCTAGAACAGTGTTTGGCACTTAGTAGTAGGTGCTTAATAAATATTTGTTGAATTAAAAAATATGAATTAGACTTGGCCATTGTACTCGGAGTAGTTTGAGATGAGTAAGAGAGATGAGTCATGCATTTCAGGGACCACCACACACACTGTAGAGAGTGGGGGGTTAGGGAAATGTGAGAATGGTTTTCCAGTGTGGGGCTTGGATAAGGGTGCCCAAAAGTGGTAGCCTTTGAGCTAGACCTTGAAGGATTGATTAGAAGGATTTTGACTGGTGAACAGAAAAGCTTTTTTAGGCAGAGGTTGGAGACAGAACATTTTTGTTGAATATTGAACTTTAGCTTGTCATTTAAAGACAGTGGTTGGAGATAGATGGAAATGTATGTTGACATCTGAAAGCCATTTTGAGAAATGAATTTTGTTAGTCAGTGATGAATGATATTTTTTTGTTTTGTTTTGTTTTAAGCAAATGAGCATATGCTCCAAACTATGCCTTAAGATGATTAGAGTTGCCAAGAATGAGAAAGCTACTAAAATTGTGCAAATGAACCAAAATGGGGCCTGATCCAGGATGCTGTTAGTCAGTGTTGGGAGGAAAAGGGAGAAACTTAAAGTTATTGTGAAACATTGATCTGCTCTGCAGTAAAAAAAGTGAGAGAGAGAATCCTTTCCCTGCGATATATAATTGCTAGTCATATCTGTTTCTATAAATTTTATTGATATTTACATTTTGTATAGATGGAGTCTAATAACATGTAGTGTTGTGTGTCTGTCTAGCTTCTTTCCCTTAGCATTCTTCTTTTTTTTTTCTTTACCCCTGATGGAAGAATATTAATATACTGCTATCTCCTACCTTGTATAATTTACTTTGGTTATATTTTTACCCAAACATTACCCTGTTATTAACAGCTTGTAACATTAATGTTCATTTGTTCTGTTGCAGAGAAAAACCTTCTTATATTACCCACATTCGTTTTCTACAGAAGGGTTCGCTATGCTATACAGGCCCATGTTGCATTTTTTTAGCTTTCCTTCTCGTGATATCCATGATGCAGATGTTCCCTTTCAACCACTATAATACCTAAATATTAGTTTTTCTAATTACAAACAATATAATGTGCTTTCAATGTTTCTATTTCCAAATATTTACAAACAAGCTTTTTGCCAATTCTGTACAGATTAAGCCTCAGTTTTCTATTCTCTGTCCTCATTCTATCTTCTGGTGACCTATATTCTAGCTATTAACTCCACGAATTTGCTTATTATGTTTAGTTCATAATAGTGAAATCATACAATCTTTGTCCTTTTGTGTCTGACTTGCTTCCTCAACATAATGTCCTCCAGGTTCATCCATGTTGTCAGACGCTTCACTACTTCATTACCTCTTACAGCTGAATAGTATTCCATTGTATGTATGTATACCAGTTTGTTTATCTCTTCATCAGTTGATGGACACCTGAGTTTTTTCCATCTTTTGGCAATTGTGAAATTGTGAATAACACCACTGTGACCATTGGTGTGGGGAGCCAGATTTTGAGCTTTGGACTCCTTAAAGCCTGTGCTTTTTCCAAAAATTCCTTATGATGGAATATAGAGAGGACAGAATGTCCTGATCCTTGACTATCCGTTAAATGTGAGTGGAGATGAAGTATCCTTTATGGTTTTTTGGATCCAGCGGTTTGTTCCATTTGAAGTTTTATGTCTGTGGTATTTATTATGAGTATGAGAAAAAAGTTTAATGCTTGTTCTCTCGTAAGTTTTATTTTGTTTGTTTATATTTCAGAATTGTTCTTAAATATTTAGTTTCCTGGATTGTATATTTAATCTATGGATGTCATTCTGATTAATCCTGCCGGGGAAGGAAATGTCTACTGTGCACTAAGTAGCTATCTATTCCTTTAGTAGAATCCTGTGACAATTCCATTAGATTTCTTGTATCTCTGTTTTCTTACATACCCTCCCTTCCTCCTTCCCTCCCTTTCTTTTCTTTCTTTCCTTCTTCCCTTCTTCCCTCCCTTCCTCCTGGTTTTTTTTTTTTTTAATAACTGGACTTTGAACTTGGAACCTCACACATGGGAAGCAGGCTACCTCCCTCCCAAATCAAGAAATGGGACTTTGCTAGCCCTCTCAGCTCTTTCGCAATGACAGTTCCTAGCTTCCCTACAGAATTATCCACTGCCCTCACCTTTATATTACACATTTTTTACATGCTCCTTTATAGTTTTATCACCCAAGAGTGGATCCCTGGACACAATAATATTGTCTTGCTCTTGATATATTTCCTAAGTCTCTTATCTACAGATATTCTCCCTCCGTCCCTCTCTCTCTCTCTCTCCCTCTCTCCCTTTATTTTCTTAACACTGTTGAAAAAGTAAGCCATTTGGCCTGAAGTAACTAGAATCTGGATTTTACTGATTACATCCTCGCAGTTAAAGATGTCCCTTTGTCTTCTATATCTTCTGCCTATTGGTATCAGGATCCCCAGAGGTTTGTTTGAACTCAGATCTGAACTGATCCCCTTTCAGCAAAATTAAAGGTGTTGTAGTATACTTTTATCAGGAGGCACATAATGCCTGGTTTTGCTCTTTTTTGATATTAGCCTATCTCCATTAATTCCTTGAGAGTTGCAAAATTGTGATATTCCAGTTCTTACCCTTATGAGACTCAGATTGCTCCATCATTGACTAAGAGGAGCCTCTTGAAGTTGGCTCCTGAGTCTTTTTGATGTGAACTTAGTATTCTTTGATAGTTTCCTTGACATCTGTCAAGATGGTTCATCTTCATTTTGTACATTTACTGCAGCAAACTTGGAATCTGCTTTTCTTCTAGAGTACCTGGTTTCTTTCAGTGGAAAGTGATATTTCAAGAACATGGTCTGGGCCCTTTAGGTCTCATTGCTACTGGCTTGGTGACTATTTCTAGACATTTGGTTTTTATATTATGTGAAAATTTATTTCTATAGTTTCAGTGGACAGAGCTTGGAAATATTATATAGTTCGTACTGATAGACTGATATTTTTAATTCAAATTCTGGATTATGTTTTTTTTTTTAAACTTAACCTTATTTGTATTCCATCTGTATCTTCTCATGGGGATTCTGGGTTTTCCAGGACACGGAAGTGACAGAATTAGAACATCCCATAATTATTTTCTTTGTCTCATTTTTTTCAAGTAATTAGCCTCAGAGCAACAATACTTGTACTGCCACCACCAATTATGATTTCTGAAAACAGTTTTTAAAAATGTTTCATTTTCACATGCTCTTCTTATTCTCCCCCATATTTTGAATACTACTGTTATCTACATTGCCAAATTATATCAGGTGTTACATACTGTAGTCTTTCCTTTCTTAGTTCTTTGAGTAACTTTCACCACTCGTGCTTATATAGATGTCTCGTCATTTTGATTATCTGGAGTTTATTCTTTAGTAGATTTTTGAGAAAGGACTCATGGAAATAATATTCCCTGCCTCTTGAATGGTTATAACAGATCGTCTGTGTCCTTATACTTGAAGATCAATTTCACTGGCTCATGTTATTAAAGTATACATTGTGCCCCTTATGTGTGTAGTTTCAAATCTTTATTTCAGGAAAATTTCCTTGAATTATATATATATATATTTTTAATCAGCTTTATTGGTATATATTAATAAAATATACAGTTCATGCAAAGTGTACAATCGGTGGTACTTGGTATAATCACATAGTTGTGCATTCATCACTTCAATCATTATTTTAGAGCATTTTCATTATTTCAATAATAAACAAGTAAACAAGAAAGTTTCTTGAGATTGAGAGGTAAAGAATTGTATTTTTTGGATTCTGTTTTTTTAATTTGGTTTTCTTTTTCATGAGCTCTTTTTATCTGTATGTTGAATCCTTGCTTACCTTAATATTTGCTGATAACATCTGAATCTTTTTATCTTATTTCTTTTTGATTTACAAAAGTTTTCTTCTTTCACCCTTTTTTTCTTAAAGCATTGTTAGCTGTGTTTATTCACTCTTAGCTACCTTCTGGTTTAATCTTCATTTCCAAAATGATTTGTTTTGTTTTGTTTTTGGGTGGCTTCCTATTCATCAGAGAGATTTTGTTGTGAATGTGTGTTGAATTTTTGAGCATCCTATTATGATCATGTGATTTTAATTTTTTCAGTAGTAATGGTGGGTTAGATTGGTTGATTTTTGATTATTGAACCACCTTTTCATCCTTGGAATTGTATTTGCTAATGTTTCATTAAGGATCTTTTTGTCTGTATTTACGAGAGATATTGGTCTGTAGTTTTTTTTTTTTGTACTGTCTTTGGTAATTATGGTATTACTAGTTTCATAGAAAGACCTGTTGTTTTTCTGCTTCTGAGATCCCTAGCCTATCTGCTTTCTTCTCTCTACTTTTCAGGGTCTTAAGTTTGTTTTACATATAATGTCCAAGGCTTTTAGTTCTACTTAGAGGGAGGACTACAGAAAAACACATACTCTATCTTCCTTGAAATGGTAACTCCCTATATAAGTGGAATCGCCTAAATTCCACTGCGTAATAATATCAGGTTTTCCTTTCTCACTCAAGATTAAGCTGCTTTGCTCATCTTTTGTCTTTTTTTTTTTTTTTTTTTTTAACATTTATTTATTTTCTCCTCTTCTCCTCCACCCACCATGCTCTTTTTGCTGTCTTTTGTTGTCTTCTCATTTTCTCTCCTCTAGGATTCACTGGGATTTGATCCTGGGGACCTCTGATGGTAAGAGAGGTTCCCTGTCAAATGTGCCATCTCAGTTTGTGGTTTCTACTGCCCTTCACCTTGACTCTCCCCTTGTCTCTCTTTTGATGTGTCATCATCTTGCTGTATGACTCAATTGTGCACACTGGCTCACCATGTGGGTGCTTGCGTGGGCATGCTTCGCCCCCCCCCCCCCCATTGTCTGCTCTCTGTGTCCATTAGCTGTGTGTTCTTCTGTGTCTGCTTGTATTCTTGTTGGCAGCACCGGGAATCTGTGTCTCTTTTTTTTGTTGCGTCATCTTGCTGTGTCAGCTTTCCGTGTGTGTGTGGTGCTACTCCTGGGCAGGCTGCACTTTTTTTCACGCAGGATGGCTCTCCTTATGGGGTGCACTCCTTGTGCGTGGAGTTCTTGTACATGGGGGACACCCCTGCGTGGCACGGCACTCCTTGCACGCATCAGCACTGTGCGTGGGCCAGCTCACCATATAGGTCAGGAGGCCCTGGGTTTGAACCCTGGACCTCCCATGTGGTCAGTGAACGCTCTATCAGTTGAGCCAAATCCGCTTCCCTTTCTCTTCTTTTTCACCAGGAGGCCCTAGGGATCGAACCCGGGTCCCCCCATATGGTTAGGCAGAAGTCCTGTCGCTTGAGCCACATGCGCTTCCCTGTCTTCATCTTGAATACTCTTATTTGCACACTTTAAATTTCTGAACTATTAGAAGGATTTGTGGCTCAGTAGGTTTTTTTTTCCTCTTCACAGAGTTCCTACTTGTATTGTTTTCATTTAGTGTTTTTTCAAAAAAACGTGGCAGCTTGCTTTCTGCCATTTCCTAACTCTTTTTCCTTTCCTTTACTTTAATCTGGTTCTTCATTTTCCTTCACTCTCTTGTCCCTATTCTGCTCAATTTGTATTCCATTTCCTGTAGTTTATATATGTGGGGCCCTGTCCTGGAAGTGAGCTGTGGTGGGGCAGTTGTTTAGAGTTCATAGGTGGCTAGAGTGCTGCAGCCCTTTTCATCTAGTATTGGTCTGGATTAGGTGTTCTTAACCATTTTGTTCCACGGATCCCTTTGCCAGTTAGGTGAATTGAATAGTACTGTAATTTATTTACTGCAAACTTTCATAAGTGAAGGATATGTTAGATTTCAGTTAGAAGTCAGAGAAAATAAAGATAATTTATTTTTTTTCAATTCAGTCCCACAGTCCTCCTGAAATGTTTCCATGGACCCCTGGTTAAGAACCCTTGTTCTGGATGAACTTTCTTGTTATCAGCATAGGCAAAACTCTGTCAAGTTTCTAGGTGCTGTTATCAAATTGGCCCATCTCAATACTTGTTGACTATTTTGAAATCCTCCTGACCTTAGGGATGTCAGATAGCCCATTACTTCTTTCTGTTTACTCCCACACAGGCACTGATTACCAGGGTTTTATGGCTATTTGGTTGTTTATACCCTACCACCTGCTTGTATTTTGGATTTTGTGAAGAGACCTTCTTACTTAATTCTTTTGGGTTGTCAACTGAATTTTGGTCTGACTGTAGTTTTATTATATGTGGAGATAGAAAGATTCATAAATTTGGCTGCCATTTCTGCCATCCTCCCAGAATTCCCAGTTTTTATTGAAATGTTTTTTTTGCTAATTCCCAGAATGACAAACATTTGAATTCTTAAATCCTCACCTGCTGTCCTGTCTTGGCTATGGCAATTCATTTATAAACCTTTGAGGGTGGAAGGATAGGTACAGAAGACAAGTCCAGGCAAAGGAATCTTTTTTTATCTATTATTTATTTTTGTCCCCTATCCCCATTGAGTTTCTTTATTACCAGTTCAGTCCATGTCAGAGGTCCACATACACAATTTTTTTTCTAGGCTAGGTTCAGGCATAGAAAAGGCTTTCCTGGTCTTATCTTCCTAAATTTATACCCAGATTAATATGTAAAATCTCATCATTGATGGTGAGGTGAGACTTTGCTTCTACAATCCCAACCCTCAACCCCCTGACTCCTCCCCTGTCACCTATGCAAAATAAATGCCTGAGTGGGCTGACAGGTGTTTTCTCTATTGATGGGAGTGTATCCCTTATGAGATAGCTTAAAACATGTTAACTTTTCAGGAAAATTATACTTTGAGGCAAAGGAGGAACCAAGTTGGGCATGGGGGAGGTGGCTTGTGGAGACTTGAGGAAATGTGTTGCTTTTGTATGAGATTATTTCTGATATAATATACCAGTGAGCAGTTATACCTAAAATATTAAAAGTTTTACAAACATGAGCATTAGCCATTACAAATTTTACAACAGTTGAGTATATGTACATATTATACAAATATGTATTTATGAAATGTATTTGTGTAATACAAATGGAAAAAATCTCAAAATGTATAACCGAAATGTATCCTCAAGATGAATCAATATTGCTGTATATTTTATGGAAATATAAAGTATGTGAATAGTAGGAGATGATACTTTCCGATATTGATAATACCATACAAAGTGAGATTAAAATGCCAGTTATTCCATGGACTAAGGTATACCTTTTATTTTTTTAACTCAAAGTTAAGTGAAGCATGCATATACTATCGTATTATGTTCAATAGGCAAAGGAAAGCCTTTTCAACAACTAACTGGAACACTGGATAGCCATATGGAAAAACAAAACAGCCTTACTGCACACCATTCATAAAAATTAATTTTGGGATTTTCAGCCCAAATATAAGCTCAAAAGTATTAAGTTCCTAGAAGAATACAGTAGACTATCTTTACAACCTTGATGTGGTGGAAATTTCTTAAAGAGGACATAGAAAGTATTAATATAAAAGGGAAAAAATTGGAATTCATCAACACTGATTAAAAAAATGAATAGAGAAGCCACAGACTGTAAGAAAATATTTGCAGCACAGATATGAGAAAGGAAATGAATTCAGAATACGTCAGGAAAACTACAACTCAGTAATAAGACAAACAGCTCAGTAAAAAAAAAAAAAAAGACTAAGACTTTCAACAAATACTTCACAAAAAAAGATACATGAATGCTGGCAAGCCCTGAAAAAGTTCTCAATATCATTAGTCATTAGGGAAATGCAAATTAAAACTATAATAAGATACTCCTACACTACCATTAGAATGGCTACATGGGAAAGACTGGTGACCCTAAATGTTAGCAGTGTCAACTCTCAAACATTGCTGGTAGGAATGAAAATGGTACAACCACTTGAACAAATGACACTTGCTTCAAAATTCAGTATAAGTCTACACTGATTAATATGAAAGAAAAGTGGTTCCTTCTAGGGGTGTGGTGGAGATTGGGAAAGTACTTGAGAGACTTCATGGAGTGGTAGAAATGTTTTGAGTTTGGGTTATAGAAGTATGTATACCTTTATTAGAACTGAGGGAACATTGTACCTAAAATCTCTACCCTTCCCCTGTACATAACACCTCAATTTTTAAAATCTAATGCAGATTAGAGGATATTTTATACAGTTTACTAAATCTTATAATTCTATTTGTAAGTTTTAGGGTTTTTTTAAGTCCAAATTTAGTTGTTTATGTTTTTAAATTTTATTATGTAGTACATTAGTATAGAACTTAAATGAAAGGTTTCATATTTGTTTTACTCACTGTCTAGCTGGTTTCATAGTGCATGAGTTGAGTCCCAAATTGAATGGTTGTAAAGTCTGGTTATGTCATGAACTATTCTAATTATCTCATTTGGTATTCATAATTTTTTTCCTAGGTGCTTAATAAGTCTAATAATAACTAGTTGTAGTGGAACTCTATTTTCATGTGAGTTTACTTGCTATTATACCCCCACAAGTCTATTTCACATAGGGTCTTGTGATGGAATGATGAATTTCAAAATGAAGATCAGGCCAAATTACTTGACATCACTTAAGTTGTCAGTTAATTTTGTAAAGGTCCCTATGTTTCACTGTTTATATTTGATTAGTTTTTAACCTCATTTATCTTGTTTTATTATAGTCAGCCTCAAGACAGTGCTGATTCCTACAATGCAGTCTAGTTTGAGTACCCTCTCTGTGCCTTAGTTTTCATATCCTAACTGCTTTTCTATTGTTTTTATAAAAATTCACTTGTGTATGAGGAGTACTTTATTCACAAATATATATATATATATATATATAGCACATAGTTTACTTTGTGAATGTATCCTTTTTTAAGTAGGAAATTGAATATTATATCCAGATTATTATGTTTTCCCAATGTTCATGTTTTATGCACTATAAATTTTTGTTGACTGCTTTGTGGAAGATCACAGAAAACTGCTCTTAAGAGTCTGTTCAGATATATTTACAAGAACATCTCATGCCAATGTTTACTTTGCCAGATGCTAGAGGTTAGGAACTTTAAAATGATCTCCTGGCAAGGTGTTGGTGTTGGTGCGATGCGTGGGAATTTTGTATGGCATACATGATCATTTTGTAAACTCACAACTTCTCTAATTAAAAAAAAGATAAAAGAAAAATATATGATTTGCCTCTGGCACATTTCCCTTTTGCTGTTCCATATCTGCCTCCCTTAGGGAAGATGTGTGATGAATGTGGCTAGAATAAAAAAGACTGCATTTCTGCTGTATGAGAAACTTCCATATTGATTACATTTGAATGCAAGATAATTTTGATAAACTCTTTAAAGTATTATTCTTCCTGCATTATTTTTCTTTAAATACATTTTGGTTCACCCTTCTTACCTCATTTGTGGCGCTTCAATTTCTGTATAATATAAAAGTATAGAAGAAATAGAGTACACATTGGATTATCATGACTGCATGGACTAAAAATAGAGTACAGACTCCGTATGTAATACTTGGGGGGAAATGATCAAGAAGAGCAATCTGCTTATAATTAGAGAGAAAACAAGAAAAAGAGATTATTTCTTTGTGTCTTACATAATATAGGCACAATAGTGAACTTTTGCACAACAACTGAATCTGGCTTGGTCATATTATAGACTGAGAGATGGGCATACAATGTATAAAAATGGAAAACTGAAAATTGAATACTTTTGTTTAAAAACTATGATTTATTGTAAATTACCAATTTATTTAAAACTGTCTTTGTAGAAACCAACATGATTTTAATTAATTGCCTAGGGATAATCTTCTCTCAGTATTATTTGCTAGAGGGTTAGGACCTCATATTGATAGGATAACACTAAAACAATGTTCTCTACTCTTGTGCTGTAACTAATGGATGGGAGTTGAGGAGCTGGCTTTAGTTAATGTGTAGGAGCTCGGGTCTGTTATTCAGAATGTTAGGGCCAGGTGAAGGTTTTGTAATTTATTGTTATAACTAGTCTCTCTAGAGTAGGGCAAGTCAATGTTTTATTACTTGGATAATTATATCTTATTTTTGTGTTTTATTGCCATTCGTTCAGTTACTCATTTATTCCTTTTAGTTGAATGTCAGCTATGAGCAAGGTACTATTTTAGTTATTGGGAATACTAGGAACAAAACTGATAACACCACCCTTGTGTGTGTGGAGTGTGGGTAGAGACGTAGACAGTAAATAAACAATATGACAGGTAGTGCTAAGTGTATCGGTTCTTAAACTGGGAGCCTCTGAATATCCAGACAGTTTATACAATAGTTTGAATGGCATGCACATTTTCTCCAGAGAGAAAGTCTTAGCAAGGACTAAAAACTATTGTTCTAGATCCTGATTTGAGGTGTGTTTACCTGATATTGATTTCTGTATAAATGCAAAGAAGCAGTTGATTCCACTATCTCCTCTTCTTTGTGTTCAGATTAAATTTTCTTGGGCATTGTTTCATTTTATGTCTCAATAATTATTGACTGCCAGTTAGAATTTTGACGGTTTCTCTCTCTTTTTTTTTTTTTTTAATTTTTTTTTAAAAAAAGATTTATTTATTTATTTAATTCCCCCCCCTCCCCTGGTTGTCTGTTCTTGGTGTCCATCTGCTGCGTCTTGTTTCTTTGTCCGCTTCTGTTGTCGTCAGCGGCACAGGAAGTGTGGGCGGCGCCATTCCTGGGCAGGCTGCACTTTCTTTTCACTCTGGGCGGCTTTCCTCACGGGCACACTCCTTGCGCATGGGGCTCCCCCACGCGGGGGACACCCTTGCGTGGCACGGCACTCCTTGCGCGCATCAGCGCTGCGCATGGCCAGCTCCACACGGGTCAAGGAGGCCTGGGGTTTGAACCGCGGACCTCCCATATGGTAGACGGACGCCCTAACCGCTGGACCAAAGTCCGTTTCCCGATCCTTGTTTTAAAGATCATCATTTTTGATGGTGGTAGGCAGAAAGCTTGAATATATATTTCTAAGAATCTGTTGAGATTGCATTTGCACTAATATTGGTGACTGTGCACAAGCAACAGTCATGCAGTCACCAGCACAGATAAACATTGAGCATGGAGGAGCACCGTTTGGGGCTTCAAGCAAGGATTTTGGGAAAGGTTTCTTTGTTCTTAAAAACTGGGAAGTGGAAAGCCAGATTTGGCCCAACAGATAGGGCATCTGCATACCACATGGGAGGTCCAAGGTTCAAACCCAGGGCCTCCTTGAGCTGTGTGATAAGCTGGCTCATGCGCAGTGCTGATGCGCGCAAGGAATGCCATGCCATGCAGGGGTGTCCCCCCGTAAGGAGAGCTGCTCAGGAATGGTGCTGCACACATGGAGAGCTGACGCAGCAAGATGACACAACAAAAAGAGACACAGATTCCAGATGCCACTGACAAGAATACAGGTGGGCACAGAAGAACACCCAGCGAATGGACACAGAGAGCAGACAAGTGAGGGGGGGTGGTGGGGAAGGGGAGAGAAATAAACAAAATATAAATCTTATAAAACAACAACAAAAATAAAAAACTGGAAAGTTACTAGATCTCCTGGGTCAGCGGGTTTCCTCATTTCTATGGGACATTTGCCAAAAACAAGGTCTCTTTAGGGGTGGATATAACTTTGATTCTTTGTTAGTAGGCTTGACAGAAGCTCCCTTTTTATGTGTACTTATTTTTCTTATAAAGAATCTTTACCTATTTTGTATTTTAGCACAAGGGGCAGATGTCTCCATCTCTGAGCTGGGCTTTACCACATGTCCTGCCTTTTCAATGTCTCTTTTAACTTGGGTAGCTCTCTTTGTTAAAAGGCCAAGCCTCTTAGTGAGATGTTCTGGGAAAGAGGACCCCTTGATATTTGAAAGGTGAGAAACCCATTTAAACCATGTACAGCTTCCGACAGCCCCACTGCTGTTTTCTGCTTGTTTTAATGTTAAGCGATAGATGCTCTGTCTGGTTGTGTTCAGTAATTGGATGTGAACTGTATAAGTGACATTTCATGGCAAATATGAGGACACTGTGTATGATACTTGATTTCATTGTTGCCTATCTTTAGGTTTAAAAGTAGAAACCATAATGGAATTTAATTATTAGAGCATATATTCAAGGATTAGTTCAATGCATTTGTAATGCCCTTAGTTAATAGGTAACTGTTTAGTTATTGTGCATGACACTGAGTGCGTGTGATTTATAATGCCACTGTGTGTGCATTGCAGCAATAGAAATGCTAATAAGGCTGTGTGTAAGGAGGACTGCCGTCAATACTTTGTCAGCAGCTTGCTGCCACATATTCTTCCTGGAAAGATGTAATCTGTAATCAAAGTGGAGCTTGTGGAAATAGCAAACATGGACAAAAAATGTTAGGATAAAAAATAATGCTTGTTGCTTTTTTTCAAGGAAGGTTTCAATTACATCTTATTATTGACATTTCTCCTCTCCTTCTAAGTGTGTTACATCTTCCTTGGTAAATAACAGGATGAATAGGATTTTGTTAATACTATATTTTCATTTCATTTCAGGGCTGCTTTATAAGGTAGCATTGAATAGAATAACACATATTCAATAAAACACTCTAAATTCTATGTTTAAAGGCTGTATATCTCTTTAAATTCAGTAAAAATTTGACCATTTTTGAGGTGGCATTGTCTGTGTAATGACACATGTCTAGAGGACAAAGTAATACATGGCTTTTGTCTATAGGCAGTTGAGAACATGTGACTGATTCATATTTATTTGCCTTAATATTCTTAGAAGTTTTAAGTATAAAAGACAGCCTGACTGTTGGCAAGGACAGCTGTAATTAAATAGGCTTGTTCCTGTTCACTTTTGTTCTCTAACAGCATAGATGATGCATGCTTCCACACTGTTAGTCACCATCTATCATCCTTTGGAAAGCTGAAAGGAAACAGCAGAAACATACCAGGGAGGAAGGAAGAGAGAGAAAAGCGGACTTGTAACATAAACCAAATAATCTGTGGGGTTTTTTTTTTTTTTTTAATCTATTTTTGAATAGGTAATACTTTCACTTGGTTCAAAACTGAAAAAATATTAAAAGGTATACTGAAAAGTCCCTCTCCCATTTTGGGGCTAAGTTCGTTCCCCTCATACACCCCCAAGTAATCACTGTTATGACTTTCAGATACACTTTTCTAATACATTCATGCATATACATATTCATGTAAATAAGCAAATATAAAGATGATCAAATTATGCATTGTTCTGCTCCTTGTTTTTAAGAATATATATAGATGCTTCTATAACAATACATAGAAAATTTCCTTATCTCTGCTCCCCTTTAAAAAAATATATACCTGCATAGTGTTCTGTTATATGAATGTTATATAATTTATTAAATTAGGTCCCTCTTAATGGACACTGCATTACTGAAGCAAATAAACTTGTTATTTTGTATATATAAAATTAAAATATATTTTAGGATACATTGCCATAAATGATACTGTTGGGGAAAAAAAGGATAAATATATTTGTAATTATGATAGAAATTGCCAAATTGCCCTCTGTAAGAGTTGTACCAATTTATATTTATGTAAAAAGTGCATGAGAATCTGTTTTCCTATAACCTGTCGAAGCAGAAATGTTATCAACTTGGAATTTTGCCCGTCTGAACAATATATTATCAGTGTAGCTTTAATTTACATTTTTCTCACTATGATTTCATTTTTCACATTTCAATCTTTGGCCTGTTTTTTTGGAATTAATTTTGGTATAAAATGTGAGGTATGGATATAGTGTTTTTCATGACTCCTCAGTAATGTCAGCACAGTTTTTAAAATAGTTGCTTTTCTCATTTGAAATGCCATCTTTATCATAGAATTAATTCCTGAAAGTAATTTCCAACTGACAATAGCTTGTATTTTTCCTTACAATTACATGTCTCTCTTGAATTTTCATACCTACTTATTTAAATATTTTAGAGGATTGAAATTATATAGAACTTGTTTGACCACAGTGGAAATAGGAATCAAAACCAAAACGATAACCTGAAAAATCTGCAAATGTGTGGAAATAGTATACTTAAATAGCCTATGGGGCAAACAAGAAATCACAGTGGGAATTAGAAAATATTTTTTGCAGCAAATAGATTAATGAAAATACAACATACCTCAATTGTAGGATAAAGCTAAAGGCATGCATAGAAATAAATTTTTAGCTTAAAAATATATGAGAAAAGAAACAAGGCTGAAAAAAATCAGCGGTCTAAGTATCAATACAAAATATGCAAACACCCTATAAATTAAACTCAAAGAAAAGGAATAATGAAGATAAGAGTGCAGGTTAATGAATTACTCAGTGTAGGGAAAGGAGTATTGACAAAACCTAAAGTTGCTCCTTTGAAATGACTAATAAACTGATAAACCCCTGTAAAGACTGTTAAAGGGAAAAAAGGCAATCAGTTACCAATATGAAGTATATAAAAAAGAGGACAACACTACAAATTCTATGGCAGGCATCAAGAAGATAATAATGAGGCACTGACCAACTTTGTAACCATACGTTTGAAAATTTAGCTGTGGCACCGAACATTTAGTAACTTCTTTAATTGGAATAGAAAGTTTTATGTGCCTTGGAGAAGTATGTACAAAGAACATGAATAGGAGTGCTCATAGCAACAACCTAAGTAATATTGAAAAACTCAAAATGACCAATATGTCTATCAGCAGGAAATTTTATAAACTCATTGGGTAAACTCAAGGTAATTTGTATCATTTAAAATGAACGAACTAGAGTAAGGATGAATCATGCAAACATAATGCTATATAAACAAAGCAGATTGCAGAAGAACCCAAACAGTACGATGCCATTTATATAAAGCACACAAAACATCCCCTTATATATATTTCAGTTGTATGATATGTGAAGTAAAAGCATAAAGATCTACATGGGGATGATAAACAGTAAATTCAAGGTAGTGGTTACCGTTTATGGAGTAGGGAGTAGGAATGATCCTTTTTAGGAGGGGTGTCCTTTTGGTTTTGGTAATGTTTTATTTCTTACAGTATGTTTGGTATACATAGTTATTGCTTTTATTCTTTGTTGTTTGTCAAATAGCTCATAATACATTTTTTTTTAAAAGGAAAAGAGAAACAAGGTAGAAGAACCTTAGGGATTTTTCATGAACAAGCTCACCATTTCCTGAGAGTGAGAGTGAGTCACGCACACTTGGGTTTCTGTGTTGTTCCTGCAGGTGGAGAAATTGTATGGATTAATCAAGGGTTTTTTTTCACCCTTTTTTTTTTGTTAGTGAAGCAGTCAGATTACAGTGTACTTCCTGTTATCCTCATATACTGTTTTGGGAAGTCTGGTAATTTTAAGGAAACTAATACTTAAAGAGAATAAATAGTGTAAATAAATTTTACTTGCCTAGGGTTTTACGATTAAGTAGCAGATTTGGTTCATTTTAACCTTTTTTTTTTTTTTTTATAAAGCACTTAATGTTATCTGACTTTTTTTGTGGAGAAAAGAGGGGGTTGTTAAAGAGCCTGTCCCTCCATTAGGATGTAAGCTTCTCCTGGACTGGGGCTTTAACTGTTTGTTTCAGAAAAGGATAGAGAACAAAGGATTTAAAGAAAAGTGTCTAATTTCAGTATATATTGGTATTGGTGCTGGAACATGATGGTAATCTTTTTGACAAAAGTTATCCTAATTTTAAATGAATCCTGATTGTGGTAATATGCTATTTGATTTTCTTTCTTTCCTTTACTCCTTTTCTGCCATTGCCGCATTTTCTTAGCTAATGCTTGACTGAATACACAGATCGATTATCTGGGGATTAACTAAGTCTTCTCATTTCCGACTTTCCATTTCTCCTCTCCAGCAGGCCAGCAGGCCTTTGTTGTCTGGCTGTGAGCTGAGATAAGCTATCAGGACATGTTTGTATTAGAAAAATAGTTGTAGATGGAACAGTTATAAATACACAAAAAGTTTTAAAGATTATGGTCTTTGTTTTGATTTAAGTTAAAAGGAGATAGAAAAAATAAAGACATTTAAAACAAGATAGACTAGTTTGCATAAATTGAAATAGGGAAATGTAATTTTTCAGATTTCCTGATGATTTCCCTCTTTCTTACCCAACCTTTTGAATTTGTTTATTGGCAAGTTGAGGGTTTGGTAATTGTGATTGGATTCTTGTTGTAATGGGATTTCTTTGCAGGCGGTGTTTACTTAAATCAGTAATTTCTGAACTTTTATCGCTAGTGTTTCTTTAGAAAATACTTTATTCAGTTCTAAAAACTCTTGTACTACTAAAAGGTGTTTTGCTGTATTACCATCTCTGCAGTTTTGCAGTTTAACTAGAAAAGCAATCGTAGAAAAAGGTTATAGCTCAGAGGGGAAAGATATTGCTAGATTCCCATAAAATAGATATTTTCATCTTTATAAATGATGATTCATTATTGTAGTTTAAGCTAAATGTTTTTCTTTCTTAAGAGTTGATTTTGTTTAATACCGCCAGTTTTGTCCATTAGGAAACAGTACCATTTTTGAAATAGCCACAAAGTTGGCTGGAATGGCAGGTTGCTAAATAATGTTTTATAGGTTACTTTTTCTCTGCAAGCTTCAGCTTAATAGTGTTAAAAGAAAAACTTTTCATGCAATTTAGAATCTCACAGCTTTATTGAGCAATTCACGAATCAGGCAATATTCCTCACAGAATGTGGAGAGAAGCTCCCCAAAGAGTGTGGCAAGAAGTTCATACTGGGTGAATGTAGAAGCAAATGTGCAAATGTTTTGATTGGCTGACATTAAATTTAGTGGGGAGCATGTGGTTGCTTAGGAATGAGAAAGTTAGATGGTGATAATAAAGATCTAATTGTATATAAATTTGGTCTTCTGGGCAAGTGGGGAAATTATAGGGAACAGAAACTTGTTGTGGAGATTAGCACCAAGGGGCCTCCATGTTGTGCTACTAGATTTTATTTATCAATAGGTTCACCGCGGTTTTAAAGTATGCCTTTTTAGTCCAATACATCTTCTTTGAATCAATCTTTGAATACTTCTTAATAGCACAAGCTCATATTTTATAATTATCTTACATTTAAAATGAGAGGTTTCTTATCTAGATTTTCTTCCCTTATTTGGTTAACTTCCTGTTCACTACTGGAACATATGATTGTATATATAAAAATAAAATATTTGATTTTTTAAACATTCACTTTCAAATGAACATGTGCTTTATAATCTCCAGCCATAGTCTAGGGAGCATGTCTCCATTGTTTTAATGCTGTTTAGTGCTACCAAGCCTGAGAGAGTGGGGGCATCTGGACCCCAGACTGTTTGTTTACTTTATCCCTTAGAGCAGTAGTTTTCAAGTGTGGTGCAGGGGTCACACTGTTATCATAAGAATACCAAGACATCCATTTTCATTTTCACCCTTAATCTCTCATGAGTGTACAGTGGAGTTTCCCAGAGGCTAAAATGATGTGTGATGTATTTCAGTAGATTCTCAATCAGATGTAAGGGATTGCAAAGATAAGAGTATTACTTGTTTCCTAAGTTTTGTTTTTAAAATTATAGTTATTTAAGAGTATAAGGAGGGAAGTGGATGTGGCTCAAGAGATTGAGCCCCCACCTACTACCCAGGAGGTCCCAAGTTCCATTCCTGGTGCCTCCTGGAGAAGATGAACAAAGACGGTGAGCTGATATGACAAGATGACACAGCAAGGAGACACAAAGAGGAAACATAATGAGAGACACACAAAAGCAGGGAGTGGAGGTGGCTCAAATGATTGAGTACCTCTCTTCCACATGGGAGGTTCCAGGTTCGGTGTCCAGTACCTCCTAAAGAGAAGATGAACAGACACAGAGAATACAC
This sequence comes from Dasypus novemcinctus, assembly GCF_030445035.2. Classification (NCBI taxonomy): domain Eukaryota; kingdom Metazoa; phylum Chordata; class Mammalia; order Cingulata; family Dasypodidae; genus Dasypus; species Dasypus novemcinctus. Next base: position 124,934,592 of record NC_080681.1, read on the forward strand.
AGTGAATGGATAGAGAGAGCAGGCAGCCAGTACAGACAACAAGGGAGGTGGAAGAATAAATAAATAAAAATAAATCTTAAAAAAAAAAGTGTAAGGAATTCTGAGACTAAAGTTTGAGAACTTCTTATAAAGCATGTGTTGACTCAATGAAATCTCAAGATATTTTAGTATCAGTTTCAATAGCAAAATCTCTGTGATGAATCTTTAATCATAAGTTAGTAATTTTTATTTTTATAACAATGTGCTGGTTTAAGTTCAGTTTATGAAAGTTCTAGAGAATTCAGTAATTTACAGCCCAGACTCTTTTTTCCTTTCTATAACTTTTCTCAGCACTTTGTCATCTGCCCTCACCTTTGATATATGATAGAGCTCTGTAACTTTAGCTACATCATGGATAAGGAGTCAACCTTCAAAACCAATAAATCCACCACAATTTTAACTACCACCACTGTCACCAAACAGCAAACTCGAGTATTGCAAACATGTTAAATCTTAGACTATTTAGGCTTGATTTTGTGTTTTAAAGAAATCCAATGGAATGTTTAATGTTTTAGTAAGGATTAAGCAGAATTTGGCAATTTCTTACTGTGCTTTGGACACTTATTTTCTCTCCCTTTGATGGGAGAAATCCTTTGGGCCACAAAGAAAATTTGTGATTATACACCATACTATTGGACTATACATACTATTGGACTATACTATACAACCATAGAAGCTTTAGATTACATAAACGTTACGTAAAAAATATGAGGGATTCCCATATGTTCCACTCCCTCCCCCTTCCATACGTTCCCACATCAGCAACATCTTCATTAGTGGTACATTTGTTACAATTGATGATTACATATTGAAGGATTGCTACTAACTGGGGAGTACAGTGTACTCAGTTTTGATGTCTCACAGACAAATACAGAATCGTCTGACTGTGTCAGTGTTTGTACCACAATAAGCTTTGTCTCCATAGTTATTTATTGTAGACGATTAAATGTTCATGTGTCCTATTTTTACCCTACCAAAATATTCAGATATATTTTTGTGCAGATTAAATTGTAGACCACTGAACGAAAAGAAGAAATTTCTTTATCAAACGATATCATCAAGATACAGTGATTTTCAAAATAATTTTTGATTATTTGTGCCTGTGTCAGCACATTTTCAGTTGCATCATCTTTGTATTTAACCAGTTGTTTGTACATCTTGGTTGTAAACATTGTAAAAAAGCACCTGCCTTCCCAGAGTTCTACCTTTATGCTTCACCATTTGATACAAGGTGATTTAAATCTACTCTTCTATACCCAGATACTGTTGCAATCTCCTGTAATATAGTATAGGATTGAGTATTTAGGATTCCTTGTTTTTGAGAATGAGTTTGTAATCTTCATTCTAGTGCCTGAAGGCAAGAAAGAGCTTTATTGGATGGATGTGGTCTGTTTCTATTTTTTGTTTTGTATTATCTTTTTTTTTTTGAAGATACATGGATGACACAAAACTAAGATTTTTTTGCTTCATCTATTTATCTTTTTTTTTTTAAAAAAAGATTTATTTATTTATTTACACCCCCCCCCCCCCCCCCCCCCGTTGTCTCTTCTCTGTGTCTGTTTGCTGCGTCTTGTTTCTTTGTCCGCTTCTGTTGTCCTCAGCGGCACGAGAAGTGTGGGCGGCGCCATTCCTGGGCAGGCTGCACTTTCTTTCGCGCTGGGCTGCTCTCCTTACGGGGTGCACTCCTTGCACGTGGGGCTCCCCTACGCGGCAGACACCCCTGCGTGGCGCGGCACTCCTTGCGCGCATCAGCACTGCGCATGGCCAGCTCCACAGGGGTCAAGGAGGCCCGGGGTTTGAACCGTGGACCTCCCATGTGGTAGACAGATACCCTAACCACTGGGCCAAGTCCATTTCCCCTATTTATCTTTATAAAAGGAATCTTTATGCTAGTTCTGAGCAGATCCCTGGGTAGTTCCAGGTTATCTGATTTGGAAATGCCAGCAAATATTAAGTAGCCTCTGAACAGGATCTTTGCCTCATTTATTTTGCTTTAATGGATATTTAAAACTCAAGTGGTGTGGGTACCAGAAAGGATATGTGCTATTTACCGCAATAATTGTAGCTCCTCCTCAGGTTAATTCAACAATGAACAGGGGATGTCAAGAGTGACTCCTGGGGAAGCAGGCTTGGCTCATCGGATAGAGCATCCGCCTACTACATGGGAGGTCCATGGTGGTGAGCTGGCCCACGTGCAGTGCTGATGCATGCAAGGAGTGCTGTGCCACGCAGGGGTGTTCCCCCATGTAGGGGAGCCCCACGTGCAAGAAGTGCACCCTGCAAGGAGAGCTGCCTGCGTGAAAGAAAGTCCAGCCTGCCTAGGAGTGGTGCCCCACGCACGGAGAGCTGTTGCAGCAAGATGATGCAACAAAAAGAGACACAGATTCCTAGTGCCACTGACAAGAATCCAAGCGGACACAAGAACACAAGCGAATGGACACAGAGAACAGACACCTTGGGGGGGGATTGAGGGAGGGGAAAGATAAATAAAAATTTTTAAATAGTGACTCCTGGAAGAATTTGATCCTTTCAGGGTACACTTGTGCACATACATATATCTGGGAAAATTGAAGAAGGGTGTTTCAGGACAAAAAGAGTAAATACTTTGTTTATTCAATGACAATGGGAAATTTACTCACCCTCACGCCAACCTCCTTCGGCTTCAAGTAAAATGTTTACTTAATGTCAAGTACATTTGGGAGAGGGAAATGGATGTGACTCAACTGATAGAGTGTCCCCCCACCATATGGAGGGTCCAGGGTTCAATACCTAGTGCGTCCTTGCCCATGTAGTGAGCTGGCCCACACGCAGTGCTGCTGCGTGCAAGGAGTGCCGTGCCACACGGGGGTGCTCCCTTGTAGGGGTGCTTCACATGCAAGAAGTGCGCTCTGCAAGGAGAGCTGCCCCGTGTGAAAAAAGTGCAGCCTGTCCAGGAGTGGCGCAGCACACACAGAGAACTGATGCATCAAGGTGATGCAACAAAAAAAAAGAGATGCGGTTTCCCTATGCCGCCTGACAATACAAACGGACACAGAAGAACACACAGCGAATGAACACAGAGAGCAGACAATGAGGGGGGAAGGGGAGAGAAATAAATAAAATAAATCTTTTAAAAAAAGTGCATTTGGGGGAGAAATAACATGATAGAGTAATTATTTGTAGGAGATAATCAAAGCCTTTTCTTCTCTGAGACCTAGACTGTGAAGTCAGTGTTTTGGCTTTATCCCTGATCTCTTGGTCCCATTGTCAGAGCATCACTCTGGGATAGGTACACCTTGATGACCTGAGCTTTGGTGGCACTTTTGTTTTCCTGTTATTATTTCATGGCATTTTGATCTGTAATGGCTATATAGATATATAAAACATTTTTAATGCCTTATGTTACGGTGGAATAGTGGCATGAAGATATTTCCTACCTGATTTCATTTTGGTAGCATACAAGATATTTCCTACCTGATTTCATTTTGGTTGATCTCAGCCCTAATGTTTGTCCACAAAATTGGGTAAAGATGATCTTCTGACTTATATGGAAAGCTTATCTTTAGATTTGACTAGCCTGTGCCCATAGTGCTGTACCTTGTGTTAATTATCTTTTACCTCTGAAGAATAGTAATCTGTGACTCCATTGTCTGTTCCTACATCCCCACCTCCAACCCCAAGTCAGGAATCATTGAGGCCACTAAACTACATCCCCAAGGACTTCAGTGTTATTTTTTTATGTTGTTATACAAAGCTTTTCCAGAGGATAAAAGACTGGTTCTCGGGAAGATTCTGGTTATTTACAACAGTATTCTGTTATAGAAAGTCCGTAGAAATGGAAGTTTACTCTTGGGCTTTGGATTTTAATTTGGTTTTATATTTAGGATGGGTGAGTTGTGCGGTGTTGATGAGGTGAGCACTGTTTCCAGTCAGCAGCAGCCTCCTATTTGGCTTTCCTGTCTCAATTATCTTCCTTTATCCTAAATTTACCCTTGTCAGTTATCTAGTTCTGAATGCTGATTTCTGGCTTTTTTCTTTCTTTTCTTTTCTAATTAATTTTTAATTTTATTTTTAAAGAAGCTTTTGATTACACAAATGTTATATTAAAAATATAAGGGATTCCCATATGCCACACTTCCTTCCCCTCCCACACTTTTCCACATTTAACGACATCCTTCGTTAGTGTGGTATATTTGTTAAAATTGATGAACACGTGTTGAAGCATTGCTACTAACCATGGACTACAATTTACATTATAGTTCAGACTCTGTCTCACACAATTTTGTAAGTTATAACAAAATGTACAATGGTCTGTATCCATCACTGCAGTGTCATGCAGGACAAATCCAATGTCCCAAATATGTCACCATATTACACCTATTCTTCCCTCTCCTATCCCTCAGAACCTCTGGTGGCCACTGTCTTTACATCAATGATAAGAGTTCTTCGATTGCTATTAATAGAATAATAAGTCTGTAATAGAATAATAATAAGTCTACTTTAGTCCATTATTCATTCCCCAGTCTTGAGGATTTGGGCATGGTGATGCCCATTCTGCTTCTAATTGAGAGGGGGGTTAGATCCCATGGGGCAGATAGATGGAACTATCCTGCTTGCAGTTGTTGCAGACACTCTGTTCCTTGGAATAGATGTTGTCCATTATCATCTCCTTTTTAGCTGTTCCTGGGTGAGTCCACTGAACTGGAGAGTCGGTGTTACAATTCTGCTGAAATTCAGAGCTCAACTGGCACATGGACTGATCAAAGATTTAAGTCTCTGGGACATAAAATATTTATCAAGTGTAGTGCTGATTATTGGTTCAAATAAAAGGGGCAGAGGAGCCCCGTGTGTAGAGAACATATAAATGAGTCTCTCTTACACTGGGTAGAGAGCATAAATTCCAAAGTAAGGCCCAGTGACAGGGTCCTGAATTCCTGAGCTGTCTACCCTCCTTATAGTATCTGGATATCTATCTCTAGAGCCCTCAGGAGCCCAGCTATTTGAGGCATTGTTTACTGTGGCAGTTAATGAGATCCTGCTGAGACTTGCGTAAGCATAACCTCTGGAATGACTTCCTGACTCACTTTGAAATCCCTTAGCCATAAAAACTCAGTTGTATTTACCATTTTCCCCTTTTGGTGAAGGATTTCTGGCTTTTTAATTCATTAATTCTCAACATTGTTCTCTGACATTTTAGGTTTTCCAGAACTCTTTCCTTTTCTGATCCCATATACTCATCGTTACGCTCTTTGTCTTTTTTTCTGAGCCCAGTAGAACTTTGTCTTCTATTTCTAGGAAATCTCCATTTCCATAAGTTTACACACATCTTTCATTTCAGAAGAAATCCAAGTGGATGTAGCTCAGTGGGTGAGTGCCTGCCTCTCACATTTGAGGTTCTGGGTTGAATCCCAGCTACCTCCTTAAATAAATTTTTTCCCGGGGAGCAGTTGTAGCTCAGGGTTGAGCACCTGCTTCCATGTAAGAGGTCTTCGGTTCAGTCCCCGCGACTTTGTTTAAAAAAAAAAAAGAAACCTAAGCCAAAAATGTGGAAGACTGAACCCAGAAATGGCTTTTCCTTCTTACCTCAGAGCTGCTTCTGTGGAACTTCATTGTCAGCAGATTGGATGTGCGAATGTTTGGTGGTTTTCTCTTAGTGCTGTCCCCCACCCTGGTAATTTTTCTTAAAAAAAAAAGGGATAAAATGATGAGAAATAATTTACTTTCCAGTGAGCTCTTCTCTGCATTCAGAAATCCATCAGGGGTCTTTCACATGAGTAGGTTCTCACTACTTTCCTCTTCATTCAGCATTCCATGAAAAATATATCATTTATAAACACTTCAGCCCTTATAACCATACATTTATATCACAAATAAAAAATGAGGCATATTTGTTAGAAATACTTGACATGCCTCTCGATTTATTGCATAAGTTAAGGTACTCCTCCCAATTTGCTACATATGATTTATTTGGTTGTATTGCTTTTACTAGCTGAGGAAAGCAATACCTTTAGATCACTTGCTATATTTTGACTCAACTCTTTATCTGTGAGTGAATAAATGATAGTAATATACATTGAGAGCTACTTACATTATTTTATTTAATCCTCACAACCTAATGAGGTGGAGACTATTATCTTTTCCCCATTTTATATGTGAGATAATTGAGGCTTCGAAAAGTTATGTAATTTGCCCATAGTCACACAGCTTTTAGTAAACTGCAGAGTCAGCATTTAAATCCAGGCACTTTGGGTTGAATCACACTATCCCTAAGTTTCTTTCTGGTTTTAATTTTCTGTGATTTTGAGCAAAAGTCTTTATCCTCTGAGTAATAGGGAGGAAGATGAAGATTTCCTGTGGCTAATGTCTGAGAAACACTTTTACGTCTTTGGAATATTTTGGAGTGCTTACTGGGAAAGGGAATGCTCTTGGTTCCCTTGAGTTGTTCCTTCATGCAGAAGCAATAAGTGTTAAACGTCTTAAGGATAGTACTGTTAGCTAATGGTGTTGTGTTGATATATAGAAAATATGAGTGCCCCCCTCATATATTTGGTTTTGTCTGAGGAAGAATTCTAGACATAAGCATTTAAGAATAGAAAGAGACCCTAGAAGTCATCTTGTTCTATACCTTCACTTTTGTTTAAAGATGTATTTTATTTATTTACTTTCCCCCCCACTTGTTGTTTTGCACTCCCTTTCTGCTCTCTTTATTTATTCCTTGGGTGCTCTGTGTCTGCATATCTTTGTTTGTTTGTTTGTTTAGGAGGCACTGGGAACTGAACCTGGGACCTCGCCCTTGCTGTGGGAGGTGAGCGCTCAACAGCTCGAGCCACATCTGCTCCTTGCTTATTCTGTCTCTCATTGTGTTTCCTTGTTTTGTCTCCTCCTTGTGTTATCTTGTTGAGTCAGCTCGCTGCGCCAGCCAGTTGTACGAGCAAGACCATCTTGCTCATCTTCTTTAGGAGGCACTGGGAACTGAACCAGGATCTACCATGTGGTAGGCTGGTGTCCATCTGCTTGAGCCACATCTGCTTCCCTTTCCTTCACTTTTCAGAGGGTTAGATGACTTGACTAGAAGGTCAAGTAGTGTTGCAGATAGGACTAGAAGTCTGGATTACCTATTTTTAGTACCCTCCATAACAACAGATTGCTTCCCTTTACAGATGCTTCATCTTTAAACTCCTGGCCTCTTTAGGGAGATTGTGCCTATTATAGCTGCTTAAATTTGTTCAAAACTTTTGTTTGCTCTGACTCTAACTTTGTGTTTTATCTGTGGAAGTAAGGAGTCTGGCCATTTTTTTTTTTTAAAGCAATACTGCCACTCCCTGGTTACTGTCTAGTACTGCATTAAGAAATCCAATAGTCTCTCTGCTGCCTTGGCAATCTAATTTAAGAGCCATAAATCTGAAAATCTAGGTACAAATACACCAGAGCAGTATTGTGTGTGTGTAATCAATAAGTGTACCTGGATCAGAAAGCACTATACTTACAGTTGTTGTCCGAATCACTGGCTGATTCTGAAAAACAGATATTATACAATTTCTGGTTACTGCATATAAAAGGTATTTTTGTTGCCCTTCAGGTTTTCTGACATCTCAGTGTGTTACAGAAACACACTGAAATATAGATTTTAGGACATTTTTGCTAGGACTGCTAGTAGATCTGAATTCCCATGTGCTCCCAGGAAGTAACTTGTTGCTGTGAGCCTTGAGACAGCAGTATAGCTCAGTGGCTACTGTCATCTCTTGAAAGAAATCATGTTCTGGTGAAGAAATAATTCCTTTAATTCTCAGCAAAGTTCTTGAAACTTTTCTGAGACACAGATTATAATCACCTGCTAACAGAGAAAATAATATTTTTGAGTACCTACTCAATTCCAGGTATTTTATGTCTTTGAAATTTTTTCATTCATCTGTTTAAGTAGGTTTCAGTATCTCTATTTTACAGAAAAAAAGACCCTGAGGCTCAGAGAACCTTAATAACTTGTCCAGAGTCATATAGCTTAGAGGTGGCAGAGTTTGAATTTGAAGGCCAGGCCTTCCCATATTCTTTTCAGTAGTCCATGGTTCCTATACTGTAGTGCTTGAGCCCAATTTTATTTGGTTTTCACCAAGGACAGTCTTGTCCCACAGGGAACATTTGGCAATGTTTGGAAACATTTTTGGTTGTTAAAACTGGAGGATGGGGGTTGAGGCCAGGGATAGTGTTGAACATCCTACAATGCATTGTACAGCACAGAATGATCCAAACCAAATGCCAGTAGTGCAGAGAATGAGAACCCCTGTATTAAAAATTCTACTGTGTTTAGGCGAGGCTATCCCTGAGCACTGCAGGCTGTCTCTCTTCCCCTCCTGTATATCTTTCTTTCCTTGAGAGTGTTCTTTTCTGGTCCTGCACTTTATCACCCTGACTCGGGAAGAAACTTTTAGCTGCTTTTAGCTGTCTTTTAGCTGCTTTCTCATGTCCTGGTTTTTTGTACCTGATTGCCTGTATATTCTCAGCAGTGGAGTTAGAAGATCCCTGCTGTCCCTTAAGCTCACTGAAAGCCAAATTACAGCCAGGATTTAGGTTCTTCTCAGTGTTGCCTTAGTACATTTCCCTGTGCTGCAGGGAGCTTGACTGTGTAGGTCTCTGGATATTTTATACTTGATCTGTCTTTACATCTTTTTGAGATCTCCTCCTTTGCCTAGAAAGAATCTATTGAAATCTTTTCCGTTTCTTTTTCAATGGTTCACTCTTCTATAATCTGTAGCTGTAAGCATTTACTTCTTTCTCTAAAATTCCTCTATATAATCATACATAGATTTATTTAACATACTGGTTTGTCCTCTTTTTCCCATCTGCAGTACAAACAGTATAATATTTTTTTAAATTTAGAGAATACTTTATTAGTGTCTGTATTCAAAGCCATGTAGGTAAGACCTTACATATTTAATACAATGTGTTATACCTGTACAAATGGAAAAAAAAAATAAGTTTAACGTTTCTAGACCAGTATGGTTGTCAATTTCTTTACAATGCCAACTCACCAGAGTACAACTGGAATACTTCTTCCAAAGTTGACAGCACAGCTAAAGTTTCCAAAAATTTCAAGTTTTATGTATATTAAAAAAAAGACTGGTAGCAATATGTTACGCATCAAGAACAGCAACAGGTTTTCCAGGTTCTGCAGTCACCTGAACAAAATTATAGAAGCATCCAGCACACTCCATTTTTTAAAAAAAGTGAAAAACAAAAATCCCAGAAAACAGCAAGCTCTATTATGTTATGATACCTGGTACCATTTTTTATTAGCTTCTCAATCATCATCTGGGAAAAAAATTCTAGAATAATGTCATTAAAAATAGGTCTGATATAGCACGGTCACTGCTATGTATCATAAAGCAGGCACAAGATATTTTACATTCAGAGAGTAACTGTCTGTGAATTACAGAATTATCCTATATCTATAATACTAAAGGGTACAATTAAAAGGCATTATTTTAGAGATTTGATTCTACTTTTCTAGCAGAGGCCCCAAAAGATGGTGTGACATGTAAAATTGCAAAATGAATAAAAAGTAGAGAGTACCCATCATGTAAAATTATTCTTGATACTATTTGTGACATTTGCTTTGTACTAGCCCTTCTTCACATTAGAGTTTAGTCAAGAATTTTGGCAGTTGTTTTCTTTTCTTTCTGGTTCTTTAAATGTATTAAATGTTTTTTAAGAGTTGGGAAAGGGGTTTTTACCACCTTCCTGGCCTTTTACTGAAGATTATATTTATGACCTCTTATTAAAACAGGATGTTTCTTCTTTCATTGATGGAGACTCTAGAGGTAACTTAGGATTTAGCCTTCTCCTTTATAAATATGAGGGATTTTAAAAAAAATTTAGTTTTCATCCTTTTCTGACCTGCTGACCTTTGATACGAAGGAAGAGGCTGCCAAGAGAGGTGATACTACATGCACCTTGGGAAAGTCTGTTGAGAAAAATATTTTATGAAGCCTTGGGAAATCTTAGAGCTCTGCCATGTTGAACTGTTTCATGACCAGGTGCACAGAGATCCTCTAAACCAGACTGTAGCCCCATAGTCTGTTTCATGACCAGGTGCACAGAGATCCTCTAAACCAGACTGTAGCCCCATAGTCTTCAAATGGAAACGCAGTATTTGATCCTTTCTTTGAATTACTGGGAACAGAATTACCTTTTAGGGGTTAACATGATTAAGTGTCCCGCAAAGAGTACTTTTCATTCACATATATTTACATACACTTGTTCTGATCTCTGGAGATTCAAAGATAAGTAAGGCATGGTCTCTGCTCCATGAACTTACAGTATGCTCTTCACCTATAGTTTACTGTGTTAGTTTGCCATAGTAGCACTAACTGAAAAGTTCTGTGGCAGTAAAGTGGAGGGAAAATCTAATTCAGTCTGGCAATCCTTGGAAAGGTGATGACTTTTTCCCAGGCCTTACTGGGTAAGTTCTTTCTAGCTTATATATTGTTCTTAATGAATTTGGATGGCACGTTAACACATTTTATATATTTACTGAAATGACTAAGGTAGAAGAATGTGGTCATATAATGTCATGTAGTTAATGTTAAATTTAAAAATATAACATGGGGAAGTGGATGTAGCTCAGTGGTTGAGTGCCTGCTTCTATGAATGAGGTCCTGGGTTCAATCCCTGGTACCTCCTTAAAATATATGTAATATGAATGAATCAAATCAGTTACCCAGACTGGGGCATGTACAGTTTCATGTTTGGTTCCCATTTTTTCCTGAAATAAGCAACTTTGAATGTCAGGGTCAGAGGGGTACTATAGCTTAGTTGTTTTTTTTATATATAGCTTAGGTTTTTATTGTAATAAATGACCTTGTAATTGACTTAGGTGTTGTTGTGGTCCTAGTGGTAATTGTGTGTCTCCCTCTCTTCCTGTCCACCTCTTTTGGGGCTTTTGATCATGAGTATGGTATATACCTGTGGGGACCTCAAATCCTGTTCCTAATGCTGTTAGATTTTCCTTTTCAGAGTAAGAGGGACCATCTACTCATGAACGTCAAATGGTACTACCGTCAGTCTGAAGTTCCAGATTCTGTGTATCAGCATTTGGTTCAGGATCGACATAATGAAAATGGTAAATATTTACTTCTGATCTGAAGCTTACGTTTTCTTAGTTATGGGCAAAATTTTTTGTAAATCAGATGTGCATTAAAAGAATATAAAACATTATGATAAGTTTTTCTGCAGAGCATTTTATAAATGAGGACATTACTGGCCTGTTTGTTTTTCCCTGAGTTCTTTCATTATTTTTGCTTTGATTATTTCTTTATGTGTGTTAATAGTGTCTTCTCATTAAACTTGAAATAGAGGTAGGTCTTCTATGGGAATAATTTTTATTCCTTTTTTTTTCATCCAGTGGCAAACAGATAATCTTTTAAGACCCTATAGGATTGTATTTTATTTCTTTTTTCTTTTCCAGTAATATGAGAAAATTATGGAATGTCTAAATATTCAGGGTTGTTAACTTCAGATTTCAAAGCAAAGCTTTCTGAGTCATGTTTAGGAATTCATTGTGAGGATCTGAGCTTCAGAGCAACTGATTTTTTTCACTCTTTGGTATTGTAGTTCCTACTTAGTAACTATTGACACACATTCCGATTGTACAGATGTACAATAGCTCCTTCTCCTTGACTTCTGGGAGGTGGTAGGCCTCAATTGTTACCCATTAATGGTATAAGGTAGGTTTGGTAGTCCTTGTTTAGAAGCTCAGGGACTTGTCAAGGCTATGTGTCTTCTCAGTGGCAGCACTGGTGCTAGGCTTCAAGCTCTTTTTGGTCTGGGTGTCCTGTGTACTTTCTATTACTTTTGGTGCAACACATCAGTAAAGTTTTGGGAAGAAGATGTGGCTCAAGTGATAGAACTTCCGCCTACCATATGGGAAGAACCAGGTTCGATCCTTGGGGCCTCCTGGTGAAAAAGAAGAAGAGAAAGTGTGCCCACGCGGCAAGCCAGTGCCCACACGAGTGCCTTCGTGGTGAGTCATGCCCGCACAAGTGAGTCATGCAGCAAGATGATGATGCATCAAAAGAGAGATAAGGAGAGAGTCAAGGTGCAGTGTAGCACAAACCAGGAACTGAGGTGGCGCAATTGACAGGGAACCTTTCCACATCAGGGGTCTCCAGGATCAAATCCCGGTTAGTCCTAGAGGAGAGAAAATGAGAAGAGAAGACAACACAGACAGCAAAAAACCAACCAACAAACAAAAAACACAAAAAACCCAGCAGGGTGGGAGAGGGGAAGGAGGGGAAATAAATAAATCTTAAACAATTTTTTTCCCTTCTCAAAACCAGAAAGAAAATTTCTGTTAAAGCAGTTAAATTAAGGTTTAACATTAAAAACAATAATTTTGTTATTGAAACTATGTGATTTCACTCAGTTCTGGGATATTTAGTAATAAAATGAAAGGTAGACAGAATCATGAAATATTTTAGTAGCTGACAAGTTAGAATGTGCTAGTTATTTCTTCTCTCCTAATCTCCCCCTTTTAAAAAAATCTTTTTGCCTAATGTGTTTCAGCAAACAGTGGTTTAAACTCTGTTTGAGTTCTGTTTTAAGGGATCTTTAAGGGGACCACAAGATACTATAGGGAAGCAGATTTGGCTCAACTGATAGAGCATTCACCTACCACATAGGAGGTCTAGGGTTTAAACCCAGGGCCTCCTGGCCCATGTGGTGAGCTGGCCCACGGGCAGTGCTGTTGTGCGCAAGGAGTGCCCTGCCACGCAGGGGTTTACCCCACATAGGGGAGCCCCATGCACGAGGAGTGCGCCCCACAAGGAGAGCTGCCCTGCACGAAAAACGCAGCCTGCCCAGGAGTGGCACCACACACATGGAGAACTGACGCAGCAAGATGATGCAACAATAAAGAGACATAGATTTCTGCTTGCATTGCCGCCGAGAATGCAAGCAGACACAAAAGAACACAAGCGAATGGACACAAGAGAGCAGACAACGGGATGGGGGGAAGGGTGTGGAAGGGGAGAGAAATAAAATAAATCTTTTTAAAAAAGAGAGAAATAATGGTATGTTTTAAAATCGACACCCCCTCCACCCCTGCCCCATATACACACCTCCTTCTCTTTTTTTGTGACTGAGGGGTTTTCGTGTAGGTTATAAAATACATCCAACATGCTGTTTCATCATTTGAAAAAAATATCCCCTTATTCTCCTATAATATCCTCTTATTTCTGCTATATTCTGTTCATTTTTTCTGTTTGCACACTTAAGATACCGACTAGGCCTGGTTGTTTATTGTGCTTTCCTTAGTAGGAGATACACCTGAAAGAAAACTTTCGCAAAATTTTCCTTGCTGTTTTGAAAGCTCAATTTTAATGTCTTCTTCATTAATTAATTATTTTTTGACAGACTCTGGAAGAGAACTTGTCATTACTGACCCAGTTATTAAGAACCGGGAGCTCTTCATTTCTGATTACGTTGACACTTACCATGCTGCTGCCCTTAGGTAAGTCAGAGGCATGGTCTTTTGTGTGAAGAAGTCATTGAGTATGGGAGGTAAATGATCTAATACCCCCTGACCTCTTCTGATAATCATCTAAATCAGACTGTTCTCACTGTTTTAGTAAGTGAATACCCTAATATTAACTGGAGTATTGGGGTTTCACAGGTTGCCCATAGTTTAATCTGTGTGGCTTTCACACAGGCTGTATATTATGTTGTCTTTATTTCCTAGTATTTTTTGCTGAAGTTTTTAGGGTGAAGTGTTACAGATGGTCTGCAATTTATTTTCTAAAGATTCTACCACTACCATCAGAAAAGAGATAAAGAAATGGATGAACTCAGTGTGGCAGCATGTAAATAATGGAGAATTTAGGCAGAGTTTATAAGAATTTTCATTAAAATGTTCTTTCAATTTTCTGTATGTGTGGAAAATTTCCTACCCAAAATCTTGGTTGCTGGGGTGGGGAGGAGCCTATACTGAACATTTTATTCTGAAACAGAAGGTAACATTATAGGTATTCTTCATGCCTTAGATAATTATGCCCCAAAGTGGTAGCACCATGACCTCCTGCTTTGTACCATCTGGCATTTTCTGCCCTTCTCAAGAAAAAGACATCCTTATATTCTGGTGGTTGTTTTGTAGGTAAAGTGGGGAGACATTGGGCCTCTTAGGTGCTGGGGGGAAGTAAGACAACTAATATTCTTCCAGCCTGTTCCCAACTGGAAATAATAAACTGGTAAAAGAACTACTTAGTTAATGAATATGGTTTTCAAAACGTCATTGGGATTGGCTGCCTTTTAAGTTTGCCATCAATGAAATATAGTAATTTCACTATTACAGTGCTCAGATAGTGCTCAGTAAAACCATCTGGAGGCTCTTGTGCAAAGCTAAATGGCTAGAGTCAGTTATTAAAGGCAAATTAGTAGCAACTTTTACTCTAAGTCTAAGTCAGGTTTTGGAAACTCTAGGCTGAGTAGTAAGTATTTTTAACATCACAAGCCATGTGGTCTGTGTTGCACATACTCTAAGTCAGCCATTGGAGCATGAAAGCGGCTATAGATAACAAGTTAAAAAAAATGAGTGAATTTGTGTTCTAATAAAACTTTATTTATGGATAATGAAATTGGAATTTCACTTAACTTTCACATGTCATAAAATATTACTTTTCTTTGACTTTTTTTTTTTTTTAACCATTTAAAAACAAAAACCATTCTTAGCTCATGGGCCATTCAAAAACAGGCAGTGGGCTAAATTTGCTTGTGAGTCATAGTCTGTTGACCCCTGCATTAGGAATAGAAGCATATGTGGTTTTAGTTGGCTTCTTTTAGGACTTTAGATAAATTTATATATTTCCTATTTTTATAAAATAAGTGTTTTATAAATTTCTCCCCAAACTCCCTCAAGCTTTACATGTCCTTATAGAGGTGATTTTCCAATCTTAAACTGGCATGCTGAGCAAAGCGTTTAATGGAAGTTCGTTTAGATTGATGGCACAGTTAAATTTTTAAATAAAAGCTGAGTGATAAAACATGTGAATCGATCCTGTAAATATTTCTTATTCTGCTTTGTATGCTTTCCCCCTCTTCTTTCTTTCTTGTGTCATTGGTTGAGGTAAATAGATTTTAAGCCATTTAGAGTTTCAGTCAAAACAATTATGTGGAATATGTAAATTTGGTTATTCCACATGTTTTGTTGTAATTGCTTAACATGAATGTATTTGAGTATCTATGATTGTTCATATTTGCAGTCATTTTTATTCCATTTTAACATTTTTAGAAGAACCTGCCATCCCATATAATTCCAGCTGAACCCAAATTAATTTAACTAGGTTTACAAGTAGGTATTTTCTGGAGATGTGTAACTGTACAGGTTACCATGCCTTCACTGGCCTCTATGGACTGGAGTGATAATCTTCTGTTCATTGTGTATGTAACTGTTCATTGTGTATGTAACTGAAATCTTTATTGATTTTTTCTTCCTGTGGTCTTTTCTTTAAAGTGGTTCTAAAAAGTCGTAGCTGTTCTATAAAACTTTCATCTTGAATATGATTCCATTAGCTTTAACTATGGCCTGGCTTTGTGACTTCAAGAGTGGGTCTTTTCAAAGACACCAGTGATTTCTTGTTATGGAATGATGTGGCCTTGTAAGTGCACAGTACATAACTTTTGGCAGACTCACATTTGCCACGAGCATATTTTCTGCTCATTTGGTGTGGTTCTTATTGCTGCTTAGTAACCCAAATGAGTTTCCAGGAGCAGTGTTTTCACTATGAAAGTAGCTTTGTGTTGCCTATAAAATCATCTCTGTTAACAGCACAATTGAATGGCAGTTATCCCAGGAATCTCTGTTTAGTCCTTCTCTCTTCACCCAAATGAGATTTCTTTAATTTAAAAATATTTGATGGTGGTAGGGCAGGATTAAGCTTTAGGTTTTTCTTCCAACTCTCCCTTTTACTTTATCCACAGAGATATGAACCAGTACTGCCAAAAATAAATTCGATTTTGAGGACGAGGCAAATCAAATAGTCCATAGGCACATGAATATAATAGGAAAAAAATAGAGGGCAAAAAAGAAAAAGTTTAGGAAAAGACTAAATATTGTTAGTGCTTAGCACCATTCTTCTCAAAGATCAGAGGGTTCAGTTACATGAATTCACTGTGGCTCACTCTAACTCTGAGGGGACTCTTGCCCTTATCATTCAGTTGGGAGGAAACTGCTGTATTTCTCTTTCAAGCTGGTGCTAGAGTTGGGTTATGAAGCAGAGAGAGCTTTACTCCTTAGCCACCATGTATCAAAAGGAAAATCAAATTCTCCTGTTGCCTTTTGTGTGTAAGTTGTGAGAGTATAGCATTTTCCCACTAAAACTAAATTTATTCCCTTAAGAGACTGTGGGACCTTCACAGTTGTGGAAATCTGTGTTGAGGACCAGTGTTATTTAATATTGCTTTGCTGCCATTTTTTAATCCTTTTCTTGGCTGTCTCTCATCCCTACCTTTCAAGCTAAGTTTCTACAGCTGCTTATTTTTTTTTTTTTTCATTGCATTTATCAGTAGCCATATGGAAAAGTTAGCATCTTGAATATAGGGTATTTTTGAGATCTCCCTTTTCCAAGGTATGTATTTTTGACTGACACAGCCATATAATAGAAAGAAAGTACAGGATTGACATTAGGAGACTTCAGTTTGCAGGGAGTGGGTGTGGTCAAACAGTTCACCTGCCTCCCACATGGGAGGTCCTGGGGTTTGGTTCCCAGGTTCCCAGTGCCTTCTAAAGAAGACAAACAATGAGCAGACACTGAGCAAAAACAATGCACAGACAGTGAGCAAGCAATGAGCAAAAACAAACAAATAGGGAGTGGATGTGGTTTAAGCAGTTGAGCGCCCACCTCCCACATGAGAGGTCCTGAGTTTGGTTCCCAGTACCTCCTAAAGAAATAACAAGCAGAAAATGAGCAGAAAACAACAAGCAAACGACAAACAAAAATACAAAACAGCAACGAGCAAAACAGACTAGGAAGCCATCTCAGAGGGCAAAAAAAGAATTAAGTTTGCATCCTGGCTATACCACATAGCTTTGTGCCTCAGGTCAAGTTTGTTAACCTTTGAGCTGTCCTTTAACAGTCTTATTCAAGTCACATGACTAAGCAACAGAATCTACATTCAATAAGATAAGGTGTTTAAAAGTACTTCACAAAATTGCCTCTCATTCAGTGCTATGAGTTGTACTTGGCTCATTGAATCTGAATTGGGTTCTCAAAAATGCAAAATGATGAAGAAAAAAGTGAAATTAAATTTAATTTTGAGCTGAGTTATTGATAGTATGATTACTCAGGATTCATCCATTTATTTCTTTTTTTTTTTTTTTTTTTAACATTTGGATGGGTGGATAGGTTAATTGATTACTTCTGATATGGGGAGAAGAATTTAGCTCAGGGAGGCATCCCTAGGTGCTCTGAGAATAAGCAGATAAACTTGAACTTGCAATTTGTTTGCTGTTAACTTTTCTCCCTAGAGTAGGAAGTTATTTATTGATGCTAAAACCCCCTGGAGTTAGCACTTTGTGCTTGAACTGAGAGCATATAACCTAGGCAGACATGTTCAGGTTTACTGTGCACTTCTAACAGATTATCATCAACTATTTATCATGGGCTTGGATCTAAGGAAGGCAGCACACAAGATTTTCATAAAAGCCTTATCAAATAATCACTTGGAAATAAAATATCCTAGGGTAGGTCAGGTTACCAGCTATCATCTTTCTTAGCAATTCATGTTGTAGGGAGATAGGTGATTTTTCTGGAAGCCCGATTAGCTCTTTTTGGCTTTTTTAAAAAATCTCCTTACCTGGTTAGGGACAACTAGAGTCATATATGTTTTAGAGATGAAACATGTTAATTACATCTCTGTACAGTTCCTCAGCCATTCTTTAATGTTAAAAAACAATTCCTTTATATTCTATAAGTTACCTGAAAGTGTTCATGATACCCAGAGTTCTTCGTTTTGCAGCTTAAGATTCATTTCTTAGTTCTAATCTATAGTTGTTTTTATATGTGAAATAACTTAGGCCTACAGCATTTTTATTACTTTGCTTATACATGCTTAGTATTTCATAGCATGTATCCATTTATTTGTTTGGTCATCATTTAATACATTATTGAGTTACTAGCAGGTAAAGGACTCTGTAGTAAATGCTGGAAACTTGAAAAGAGATCCTCTCTGCCTTTGATTACTGCATAGGCCTTTTTTCATTAGCTTTTTATTTGGGGCTAACTTTTAGACATATAAAAATGATACAAATTGTACAGAATTTCTCTATATATATATCAGAACCAGGAAACTAATATTGGTACAATACCATTGAGCTAAAGACCCTATTTGAATTTCACTCATATCCTTTTTTTGTTCCAGGATTCCGGTTGGGATCCCACCTTGCATTTAGTTGTTATTTCTCCTCAGTCTTTCCTTATCTGTCATGACCATGACACTTTTAAAGATTATTGATAAATTATTTTGCTAAATGTCCTTCATTTTATTCTTGCCTGGTTGTTTTCATGTGATTGGAATGAAGTCAGTGCATTTTGGGCAAGTATCAAGTATATTGATGAGTGCGTAGTATCAGATTCTAGATATTAATATGTGATGACCAGGACATCTTGGTTAAGGCTGTTTCTGCCAGGTTTCTCCATTGTAAAGTATCTTTCCCCCTGTAATTAATAATTTGGGGGAGATTACTATACAAGTTGTTTTACCCACTGATTTTAGCATCCATCAGTGGATCTCATCTGCAACAATTATTACCTTGGTTCTTGCCTCCTGGGGATTTTATCTGATACTGTCATTTGTATTGCTCAAATTGCTCTAGCTTTGGCCATGAGAAGTTACTTCTAGTGGGTTCTTACATTCTTTTGACAAGCCTCCTCTACTCCCCCCCCCCCCCCCCCCTGGTTTCTGTAAGTTGCTCCAGACTCATATTTCCCCTGCCTTAACCCTGGAACCAGCCATTCTTTAAGGAGTGCTGGTTCCTTTTAATAGAGAATGGTATTTAGAAACCAAGATCTGGATATTATGTATGCTTATTACTACTAGATATTATTGTTTATAGGCCTTCTCAGGCTACGGAGCTAGGAAATACATGTATGTTTACTAGCAAATGTATATAAACACCTATCTCTCTGTCAATTTGTTTGTCTCTCTATCTATATAAAAACAGTGAGGTAATACGGATACGTCAGATTCCAGCCCAGCACCACAAACCACAAGGTTCATTTTTATTCTTTACCTTCCCTTATTTGTAACTTTTTTCTCCAACAGTGAGGAATTTTTCTTATTGTTTAAAATAGATTTACTTGTTTTGTTTGCTCAATTCTAGAATATACATGTATTATGTCTTTGTATTCCATTTTTGTTCTTCCTGGTCGATTATGACAGTTTATTTTGGGGCTGTCTGAAGGTATATGGATTGTTACTATGGTTCTGAGGATCAGAACTATACAAAAGATATAGTCTTCAACCTTGCTACCATGTTCTTCCAATTCCTTTCCCCAAACCCCTTTTCCACTCTCTTCCACCCACCTCCTATGGGAAACTGATGGTTTTACTTTCTGGTTTAGCTTTTCTATACTTTCTTTTTCATACACAAGCAAATGCAGGTTCAGTTTCCAATAACCCCATCTTTTTTTATGTGAAGGAAAGCATATTGTACTTTTGCGTTGTGCTTATTAACTTAATGGTATGTTTTAGAAATTCATCCCTATCCGTTCATGAGATCTTTTTTTTTTTAATGCTGCATAGTATTCCATTGTGTGGATGTATCATAATTTATTTAGCTATTCTCTTCTTATATGGAATTTAGGTAGTTTCTAGGATATTGCAATTATAACACATGCTGCAATGAATATCCTTGTGTACATGTATTTCTTATTGTTGGGTGTGTATTTTCAGGGTAGATTCGTAGGAGTAAGATTACTGGGTTAAAAGGTTTATGTGTATGTGGTTTGTTAGATACTGTCAGATTTTCCTTCAGAAGACACATACCAGGAAGTAGACTGGCTCAACTGATAGAATGTCCGCCTACCATATGGGAGGTCCAGGGTTCAATCCCAGGGCCTCCTGGCCCATGTGGTGAGCTGGCCCACGTGCAGTGCTGCCACACGCAAGGAGTGCTGTGCCACACAGGGTTGTCCCCAGCATAGGGAAGCTCCATGCGCAAGGAGTGGGCCCCACATTGAGCTGCCCTGCGAGAAAAAAGCGCAACCCGCCTAGGAGTGGCGCCCCACACATGGAGAGCTGACACAACTGAAAGGAGACAAAGATTCCCGGTGCCACTGAAGAGTACAAGTGGACACAGAAGAACACATAGCAAATGGATACAGAGAGCAGACAATGGGGGAGGGGGAATAAAATAAATCTTTGGGGAAAAGAAGGCACATACCAATTTGCATTCCTCTCCCCACCAACAATGTATGAGACTGCCTGTTTCTCTAATGGGATATATGGTCTTATTTAATTTTTAATTTTTGCCAATCTGATAGGTAAGAAATGATGTATGAGGGTCTTTGTGAATTATCTGTTCTTGTCCTTCCCCACTTATCCATTGGGGTTTTGCCTTTTTTGTTCTCTCTCAGAAATTTCTTTATCTGTCTATGGTGTATGTGTTGTACATGTTGTAATTTTTATTTTAATCATGCAAGGCTTTTTTTTTCTCTAGTCAAATTTATCAATTTTTTTCTGTCATTACCACTGGATTTTGAGTCATAATAAAAAGAGTTTCCCTATACCACATTTAAAGAAGAACTCTTCCCTGTTGTCCCATCATTATTTCAGTGATTTGAGATGATACCTTTGTCATATATTATTTTTCATATGTACTTTGGGTCTCATTCTGGATTTTCTACTCTGATTTTGGTCTATTTAACTATTTATGTGCCAGTACCATACTTTTAATTGTAGAGGCTTTTTAGTATGTTTTCTAACATCTGATGAGGCTAATTACCTCCCTTTTTCAGTTGTTTT
This sequence comes from Dasypus novemcinctus, assembly GCF_030445035.2. Lineage (NCBI taxonomy): Eukaryota > Metazoa > Chordata > Mammalia > Cingulata > Dasypodidae > Dasypus > Dasypus novemcinctus. Next base: position 124,955,619 of record NC_080681.1, read on the forward strand.
TCCAAATGAACCTTAGGATTAACTATTAAGCTTAGTGTTAACTTTTCCCCATGAACCTTTAGTATTTAACTGTTAGTGTTCCATAAAATAGCTTGTTGATATTTTTATTGGAGTTACAAATTAACCTATGGAGAAATGGCATGTTGAGTTTTCCTCTCCAGTAACAGGGATGTTTTTCTATTTGTTCAGCTTTGCTTTTGTATTTTAAAATTTTTTCTTATATAGGTTTTGTGCATTTTTAAATTACATTCATGCTTAAGCATTTAATCTTATAAATACATATTGAACTCTATATCCTGATAATAGAGAGTACACATTTTTCTTAAGCACCTTGGCGCATTCTCAAAACTTGACCATGCAGTAGTTACAGAAAAAATCATCTATATGCTTATAATGCAATACAAGTAGAGTGATAAGCAAAAACAAAGAACAAAAAGGCTCTCCCACCTGGAAATTAAAACTTCCTATTAAACAACTCCTGGGTCTAAGAGGACGTACAAACTGAAATTAAAGATTTTTCTTAAAATGCCAGTAAAATTATTTTATATATATAACATATAATTAAATTATAATTTAAGTGGCAGTAAAATAGAATCTGTGGCATTCATTTAAATCAGTGTTCAAAGGAAAAGTAGTTACACTAAATACATTAATAAAAATGAAAAAATTAGGGAAACGGACTTGGCCCAGTGGTTAGGGCGTCCGTCTACCACATGGGAGGTCCGCGGTTCAAACCCCGGGCCTCCTTGACCGGTGTGGAGCTGGCCCATGCGCAGTGCTGATGCGCGCAAGGAGTGCCCTGCCACACAGAGGTGTCCCCTGAGTAGGGGAGCCCCATGCGCAACGAGTGCGCCCTGTAAGGAGAGCCGCCCAGCATGAAACAAAAGTGCAGCCTGCCCAGGAATGGCGCTGCCCACACTTCCTGTGCCGCTGACGACAACAGAAGCGGACAAAGAAACAAGACGCAGCAAATAGACACAGAGAACAGACAACCGGGGGAGGGGGAGGAATTAAATAAATAAATAAATCTTTTAAAAAAAATGAAAAAATTAAATCAATTCAATTCCCAGCTCAAAGTAGAAAAAGTTCAACAGAGCAAATCAGAAGAAGGCACAAAGAAGGAAATAATAAAGATAAAAGTAGAAATTAATGAGGGGGAAAATATTAGACCTATAAATCAAAGTCCTCATTTTCAGTTCTGCCATGTTAAAAAAAAAAATCATAATGGGAGCAAGTGGAATTTATTCCAGGAATTCAAGGTTGGTGCAGTATTAGAGTTTCTTTATTAATATCATACACCATATTAATAAATCTAAGGGATAAGACATATAATTATCTCTGTAGAAGCCTCTGACAAAAATTAACATCCGTTCAAGATTTGAAAAAAAGAACCCTCAAGAAAATAATAATTGGGGAATACATTCTTAATATGATAACAATAAATATCTAAGTCCTAAAGCCTAGTATCCTGTTTAATGGATAAGCACTAGAGGCATTTAAGATAAAAAGCACAGCAAGGATGCACACTATTTCCACTACTTTCCACATTGTATTATTAGCTAGTGTGATCAGAGGTAGAAGAAAGGGTAAAGAAGTAAGGCTCTCTCTTTTTGCAGAAAATTAATTGTATACCTGGAAAACTTCAGAGAATCTATTATAAAACTATCAAAGAATGAAAGAGTTCAGTCCTGTAACAGGATATAAAATTAACACGAAAATTAATAGCCTTCATATATATAAACAGCAGTTAGAGGACATAGTGATGGATTAAATCCCATTTACTACAAATTTATAGTCATTTATCAGATCATATGCTCTGATTCCTACTGCTTTTGGTTTTCTCTAAACCAGTTTTTCTCAGTGAGGAACACTTTTTAACTCCAAGGGAGACATTTAGCAATGTCTGGACACATTTTTGATCATTACAATGGTGTGGTTGGTGCTACTGTAAAGAAGTTAGGGATGTTGCTAAATATCCTATGATATGCCGGACGGTCAGTTCCTTACAGCAAAGAATCTTTTGGTCCAGAATATTAATAGTACTGAGATTAAGAAATCCTGCCCTAAACATTTGATTTCCAGTGGCTGTGTTTGTGTTAAGAAACATTTAGATTTGTGGCTTGCTTTTGTATCTTTAATTAATACAGTAATCACTCCAGTGAGGAAATACAGACTTTATTATCACTTTCATTTAGCATGAACAGTGATGGACACAATTTGTTTTATGTAGCATTGAGTGGTATACAAAGTTTCGTGTCTTATTTGTTCTTAATAGCTTTAGAGATCAGCATAGCAGGAATTATTATCATTCCTATTTAGTGGATAAAGGAATTTATGTATTTCTTTGGGTCTTCAGTGACTTAACTATCTTGGGGATGGGTAATTAGTTGCAGAGAGAATTGTTCCTCTAAAAAAGTATTCTTATTCTTTTTGTTTTGTTTTGTTTTGTTTCCAGAAGCTCATTTTAGTTCTGATTAAATACTAGAGATATAGGTCTTAGGTCTGGAAAGTAGTACTTAGTCCCTGTTTTTTTTTAATCTTATTATTCTATATCAATGCTTCCAATATAACTTTCTGGGATGATGGAAATGTTCTCTAAATCTGTGCTGTCCAGTATAGTAGCCACTAGCCCTTATGGTTGTTTATATTTGAATTTAAGATTAAATAAAATTTAAAATTTAGTTCTCTTCAGTTGCACCAGTTATGTTTTAAGCACTCAATAGCCCTGGATTATCTTCTAATTTCTACCTTCCAAAGGGGTTTTAGCATTGTTATTTAATTTAAAATACAGATCTGATCTGAGCCTGTCTTAGCTTCTGCCCACTATTGCAGCTTGGGTCACAATTACTTAAGCTGTTGGGAGAAAAAGAGGGCATTGCGTTTTACTTTTTTTTTGGTAGGAAGTATATGAATGTTGTCATGTTGTAATCTGTAGCCAGTTCCTGTCACTAATTAATACTGTGGCCATTAGCTGGTATGTATGTTGTTAGCATGTACTCTCATGGCATCCTTAGGTGAATGGAAAGCCTGCTGTAGCTGTGGGAGACCACCTCTTTGGAAGCATTGGTACATGCTATTGAGGTGAACGGTGACTTTTGATCCTCCAACTCCATCTAATCTAATCCCAGTCTTTGGTTTCTACTTGACACAAATATAACTGGCTCTGGCCTCCAACGGACATGGAGTTCTTTCAATCTGTCTGCCTCCTTTGGAGTCTTGGAAATTCTTCCATCACTTGTGTGTGTGTATTTATGTGTGTAGTGGGAAGGTGGACTGTACTGCATGGTATAATGTTTCTGGCATTTACTTTTGGTAGCTGAGGAAACTGCTTTTTAGGAGGTTGTAGTATTGTAAGAGTTTTGTGCTAGATCATGGTTTTTGTTGGTAGATGGACCTGGAAACCCTACTGCACTTCACTGCAGTATTTCTATGAAAAAGTGTTTTCCAACTTAAAATCATTTAACATCTGAAAATTTGAAAACTTTTTTTTTTTAATATATGGGTGCCCAGCTATTGATATAAAAATTAAAATTTCTCTAAAAAAGTTTCCCTGTCATGTTATTTCTTGTTGGTTAAAGAAGGAAAAATATTTATGGGCCAGACAGAAGCTGTATTCTAAAGAAATAATAGATGATATTATTTTGGTTTTAACCATTATACTTTCTGCCTCTCTCCATGTAGCAGGAAGAAAAAGCCCATTTTGCTTTGATATCTTCGAAAGACTTTAGACTGAATTTTTCTCAAAGCTATTTAATTAAGGTTTCAACTTTTCCCCTTTCATTTCTAGTTGTTTAGTATCTTTTTCATCACATTCCTGCCCCCAATTCTTCTTTATGTTTTGATTAATTTTGCTTTATCCCTAAAATGGTAAAACAAAAGCAGTTAAGTTATAAAGTTGCATATTTAAGCAGTAATGGGCATTATCTTACTACTTTTGGCGCTGCCTATTTTCTGAATAGACTACCAAGTAATAGGTTGCTAGCCATAGTGTACATCCTCTTAGAGTACCATGTATTCATTTATATGCTCTGTCCCCACCCCATTCCTCCAACACTATTTTCAAAAGGTTTGCAAAGAAATTGAAGATATTACTAATTTTTGTTATTGTTCATTTTCAGAGGGAAGTGTAACATCTCTCATTTTTCCGACATATTTGCTGCTAGAGAGTTTAAAGCCCGAGTGGATTCATTTTTCTACATATTAGGCTACAACCCTGAGACAAGGTAAGTGAGTCACTTGGGCCCACTCATTGAGAACTTTTGCTTTTCTCACTTTTGTGCACACACATGTGTATGCACATGTGAACCTCTGGGCATATACTAGTAAGATAAAGCAAATGATTCCAAAATTCTGTAGCAAAGCTCTTTGGGAGCAATTGTAATTATTTCCTTTTACTTTTATAAGGAAAAGAAAAGTGAAAAAATTTGGGTTTAGAGGAGAGAGAAAGACATAATTTTTGGTCATCTGTGTTTTGAGCTCATTAAGAATTGAATACACATCTGTCAAGCTTTCTGATAGCATATTTTAAAAACTAGGGCATTATGGTTGGTTACTCATTTGTTTTGTTCACTTTGGTAACAAGACACCAAAAACACTCATTAACCTATCTTTAATAAGAGTATTAATATGTGATGGACAGTTCTCAACCATATGGGTAAAATCCATGTGATAGTTTTTTTTTAAAATGAAAAATAGTAGGGCCAAAATAATTATTTGTTTCTGTCTGTGATGGACCTTATTTTAACGTAGTACTTGGGAGAACTTTCAAGAGAGTTTATGTATACGTAGTTACCCTGTATCAATCATGGAACTACATGTTTTATTAAGGATTTTTTAAAAAAGGAATGTTACCACTTGATCAAATGACACTAAGTGACATATATACAAATATAAAGATTTAGAAAGAAAGGATTTTTGACTCAAGGAAGTTGGTGGAGGAAGTATACTAACTTGTGTTTATAAGATGGACATTGTTTTAGTGAAGTCTTTTTTCCCTAGAGGATGCTGAGAAACTAGAATGTTATTCTTTGAACAGTCAACCTAAGGTTAATAAAAATAAAGATGATCTTCATTATGGTGTATGAGACTGCATAAAGCTTTGTTTGAGGCATGTATGTTAGTCTCGCTCTCTCCCTCTCCTTCTCTTTCTTTTCTCTGTGTCTGTCTCTCTCTCAGATTCTAGACAGTTACTGTAGCAGTAGTAGTAAAATGCTCACCTCTTTTGCTTCCTCTCAGAGTAACTGTTTTAAAAAAGAAAGAAAACAATAAAACTTGAGCTTTTGTGTTCATTTTCAAAAGTATGTGAGATCCAATGACATAAAAACTGGTGGTAATTTTTCAAAAGCATCTTATATTTTGAAATGTTTGTTTTGGTATATGCATTTATTGATGGCCTTACATATTTTCTTATTGTTCAGTTAAAGTGTAAAACCCTTGAACTTGGATCTTTATGTAGATACAAAGGAGTCTACTTTTTAAACTGTGGTAAATAGTTGTCAAATTGTACAAATTAGATTGTATTAGTGAATTGGCAAAATAGCTTTTGTGTTTTAAATGTTCAGGTTCAAAACAACCAACCAAATATATTTTTTACTAGTTCTGGTTATATATCTGTTTTTGCTGAATGCTTATTTAAAATGATATATAACTTACCTGTGTAAGCTAGAGAATAAATACAAGTTACTGTTTCATTTTTCATTATGTGTTGGTAGAAATCATCCACGATGATACGTCCCATCAATTTTGTTTTGAAATGTATGTTATGGAGAGCAGATTTAGCTCAGTGGTTGAGCACCTGCTTTCCATGTATGAGGTCCTGGGTTCAATCCCTGGTACCTCCTTAAAAAAATAAAATTTAAAATAAAGTAAAATTAATGTGTGTTAGGTATGCAGTAAAATACTATTATTTGCCTCCAGCTTGACAAAAAAATAGCACACCTATAGCAGCACATTTACAGGATCTGCATCCCAAATCACTTTTATTAGTGCCTTGACCTTCCTGGTTATCATTTGTTCATTTCTACTCTTATAAGTACTTGAGGTGTGTTGGATTAATTGAATAACTATTTGAATGTATACTTATGAGTAGAGTTTGAGGCAGATCTCAAGCTTCTCACAGTTGAAGAGTAGAAGCCACTTCTAAAAAATTTGCAATAGCAGAACCATTGATGACTCTGAAATTGAGACAAAATTTATGTGTGTGGCCTCCTGCCCTAGCTTGTTGGTCTCACCATTGGAACCCTCTTTATGTCTCTGAAGTTTCGTGTTTGATGTATATAGTTCCCACAGCTGCTCAAATGATTGTGTCTGATTTAACAAAGGATAGGAAAACAAATGGCTTTTTCTCCATCTGGTTTATTACAACTCAGTCCTTCAAATGCTCAGAGTACATAACCTTGCAAAATTTATCTGTTTTTGTCTCTTTTAATTTTAAAAGTCATAGAGCTGAGTGATGGGCTAATTTTGGTATCGTTCTCACCCCTTTTTTTGAGTGAGACTAGTATGTAATCATGGCTGCTTAGTGCTAGAGGCTAATAACTCTTAGTACGTTGAGTCATTTAAGTAAATATAAGTTAACATGGTGAGAAAAATAACAAGCTGATCTTCTGATTGGGTAGTAAATTTCTGAAATTTTGCCTAGGTCAGTAAGAACATGGGAAGTTGGTGACTAAACATTTAGACTGTTCCTTTCCCCTTAAATAATGCAGAAACTTCACTCTAAGTGACCAGTTGAAAATATACTTAAGATGGAATTGTGTCTTTTTCTCATAGCACCCCCCCCCTTTTTTAAGGTGGTACTGGGAATTGAACCCAGGACCTCATACATGGAAAGTAGGTGCTCAACCACTTGAGCTACATCTGCTCCCCACAAATTTTTTGATAGCAGTTGAAAGTTGATTTATGTAATTTTCCATCATTTGTTTAGCATATCACCCAGCACTGAAAGCTTGAATTTTTTTCCCCCCAGATTTATTTGCATAGGGCCTTTTTAAACCTCAATGCTGGACAACTTTTTTATTTTCCCAACATAATCTGGTCATTATTTTTTTGAGTGTTATGTTTTGTCAGGATAGTGGTTGTCCAGAATTTTTTGAATCTGCTGATACTACTACTTTACTGAACGTACTTTTGAAAGTAGGAAGCAAACTTTTCTATGATCTTGGGTTGATTGCCTTTAAAATTTAGGGAGGAAGGATTTCTTGGTATTTGGCATGGAATTACTTTGGTATTATTAGATTTTATGTGTTTATATTTTATTGATTTTTTTCTACCTTGAATTCTGATGATTAATACTAATAAAGCATTCATAATAATAAAGTCCCATAATCTCTTATTTTTCAGTTCTGAAATCTGAAAATAACAAATATATGCTAAGTTTGGTGCCAAAACTCATTTTGGTGGCCAAACCTGACCTGAACTGATGTGAGGCTATTTCTATTGTTAATTTAATTCACTTTGTGTGAATTTGCACACATTTTACTGCAATAATAGTAATGTGATAGAATATAGGTGTGATGATTTGAAGCTGTATGGACCCCAGAAAAGTTATGTTCTTAGAGTTAATCCATTCCTGTGGTGTGGACCATTGTAAGTAGAATCACTTGGTGAGTAGGATTTTAAGTTAGGATGTGATCTACCCTTTTCAGGGTGGGTCTTAATCCTCTTACTGGAGTCCTTTATATTTATATGAGAATGAAAATTAGGCAAAAAAACGAGAAAACACCACACAAGCAAGAAGCTGAAAGCAACGAAATCCAGAAGAGAAGGGACAGACTAGCAGATGCTGCTGTATGCTTTGCCATGTGACTGAGTAGTCCAGGATTGCCAGCATCCAGTTTTTGAGAAGAAAGCATAACTTGATATCTTAATTTGGACATTTTTCTCAGCCTTGAAACTAAGCTGATAAGCTGATAACCCCCCCATTGTTAAAGTTGACCCATTTCCGGTATACTGCTTTTGGCAGCCTAGCAGACTAGAACAATTTGGCTTTTGCTCAGACACTGCTGGGGTATTACTTATTGTATGACATTTTCATTACAATACTTTTCTAAAATTCAAATAATCCTGAATTCTGTAAAACCTTTGACCCTAAGGATCTTAGATAAGGGATTGTGGATGTGTAATAGTGTTGGCCATGGCATTTAAAGTACAAAACTTGGCAAAATTTAATTGGGGCAGATGTTTCTAACTATACGCAGGCATGATACAAGATACAAGGGGCTGACAAGAGGTTTGCCTCTAATGTGGGTCTAAACTTTGAACTCTCAGAAATTGGGCTATGCTATTGGAGTTGGTTTTGACATCTTTGCTGTCAGGTTGTGTTCGTTTTTGCTATGTGAACAAGATCCATTCCAGATTTACTTCTGCTGTCAGGATTTCTGCAAGACAATGTTATGTGCTCTCTCTGTTGTTTTTTTTTGTTTGTTTGTTTATTTGTTTTTAAGGTACTGGGGGCCAGGGATAGAACCCGGGACCTCTTATGTGAGAAGCCAGTAGCTCCTCAACTACTGAGCCATGTCGACTTTCCTGAGTTGGTTTTATCATTTCTTTTGCTTGTTGTTTATTTTTGTTTTTTCAGGAGGCACCAGGAACCAAACCCTGGACCGCCCATGTGGGAGGCAGGCACTCAAGCTGCTCAGGCCACATCCACTCCCTATGTGCGCTCATTTTGTTTAAAGGGTCTCATATAGAATCTGCTTAGAAACGTAATGAAGTCAGTGAATTTCAGCTCAGAGGACTTAATATAAAGCGAGTTAGACTTTACAAATATTTGACGCAAAACACACCAGTGTTCTTGGTTGGATTAAAATAAGTTGGTTTTAGTTTGTAGAAAGAGAAAAGGATGGAGACATGGCTAAGTGTATTCCTTTAATATCCTTTGGATTTTTTTTATTTTTTTATTTTTTTAAAGATTTATTATTTTTAAAAAATTTTATTTCTCTTCCCTCCCCCCTCTAGTTGTCTGCTCTCTGAGTCCATTTGCTACATGTTCTTCTGTGAATGTTTCTATCCTTGTCAGCGGCACCGGGAATCTGTGTTTCTTTTTGTTGTGTCATCTTGTTGTGTCAGCTTTCCGTGTGTGCGGCGCCATTCCTGGGCAGGCTGCACTTTCTTTCCCGCTGGGCGGCTCTCCTTACGGGGCGCACTCCTTGCACGTGGGGCTCCCCTACGTAGGGGACACCCCTGCGTGGCACGGCATTCCTTGTGTGCATCAGCACTGTGCACAGGCCAGCTCCACACAGGTCAAGGAGGCCCGGGGTTTGAACTGCGGACCTCCCATGTGGTAGGCGGACGCCCTATCCATTGGGCCAAGTCCGCTTCCCCGCTTTAATGTCTTTTGTATTTGTCCAATACCTTATGGCCATTTAATCTGCCTACTTGGTTCTTTTGTTAAGAACTGCTATTTGGAGATACCAGCCATATTGTGTTCTACTGTGATGCCATTTCATCTTTGTGTCCACGGGAAAAGCCTGTACTTCCTGAACTCTGTTTCCATTTCAATAAAATGGAAATAGTAAAAAGCTATCTTTCACAGGTTCTTTTTTTTTTTTCTTTTTTAAAGTTTGAAAAATATCAAGATTTTTTTTCCTTTCTAATCCTGTAAAATGTTAAGTTTAAAAGCAAAACATGAACTACTTCCCAAGATGTCTTGATCTTCTACCAGGTAGAATGCCTAACCATCTGGTTGACCGTGCTGGCATACGGAAACCTGAGTACTGTGGATTCTTTGCTGTGAATCCTATAAAAGTTTTTGAAAATATACATTTGCTAAGAATATAAGAGTAGCTTCTTCATTGACCATAATGAAATGGATCCAACAGTCTTTAATTGAATTAATAAATGGTATTCTTGTAAAACATGCCTTTTTTTTTTTTTTTTTTTGAGGTACTGGAGCTGGGGATTGAACCTGGGGCCTCATATGTGGGAAAGCGGCGCTCAACCCCTGAGCCACACTCGCTCTACATGAAACATGACTTTTTTATACTCAGTATTTCAGTGAAAAATGTGAAGGATCTAAAATTGAAAACTTTTTTTTTGAGAAATGGATTTGGACTCTTTAAATCAAAATGACCAGTCCTCCTGTATAGAAATTAGGTTTTGCTGAGTTCTTGGTTATTACTCCTGCCTCTTCCCATTCCCCACTTCACAAGTGTAGTCTGTTGGCCAGTGCCTTTTTTTTTTGTTTTGTTTTTTGTTTTGTTACCATACTCCTGACTCCTTCCACGTTTATACCCTTCCATTCCTCTACTCCTTACCTTCCAGTGAGTTAGTAGTGGGAGTAAGAGTAAGAATAAACCCTAGTAAGAACAAAACATTTGATAGTGGTCATTTGAGAAGGGATGGCTTTGTCTTTTTTAAAGATTAATTTTCTTTCTTTCTCCCCCACCCTCTTGTTATTTGCATTTGTTGTATCAGTTGTCTTCCTTGTTTCCTTACGAGGCACTGGGAAGTGAACCTGGGACCTCTAATGTGAGAGGGACGCGCTGAATCACTTGAGCTACCTACCTCTGCTCTCTGCTTTGTTGTGTATCTCATGATGTTTTCCTTGTGTCTTGTTGTGTCAGCTTGCAATACCTGCTTGTCACACCAGCTCACTTTCTTCTTTAGGAGGCACGGCAAACAGAACCAGGGACTTCCCATGTGGTAGGTGGTAGCCTAATCGCTTGAACCACATTTCCTTCCCCTTTGTCTTCCTTAAATCATTAAACATGAACTTCTGCTTACCAGAAGAATAGTGTAATAATATTTAGGCTCCTACAGTGCAGTTAGGGACAAAAACATTTGAAATTTAGCATTTTGTATTGATGGTCATTGAGAATCTTCCCCCTCCCCCCTCCATCCTTTCCCCTCTCCTCTCCCCCCTTTCCCTCTTCGTCTTATGAAAGTGTCAGCCATCTGCTCAGAGACTTGGTCTGTACCACCAAAGCAGCTAAATATGTTCTTGGTTCTTTGTTTTTTTTATCGTGACTCTTCTCTTGCTGATCAGGTGGAAAACAAGTTGACAGCTCAAACCAGATCCTTATCATTTCTTATCCTATCATTTCTTATCAGGAGACGAATGATGTGGTCACCTGCAGCCTCTTTGCTTTTCTCTCTTCAACCTCTTTATGTCAAGGACATCTGGGATCTATTTTAAAGTGAATGATGAAGGAGAGGGCCTCCTCAAATGGAATTTAGCCCATATATGATTCCCCCACCTCCCCACAACTAACGATGAGGTATTTGCCTTCTAGGAAAGAAATTAACGTTGAGTTTTCAGACCCCATTAAAATTTTGCCAGTTTTCCAGTAATGACCCTTATAATGAAAGAATTCATTCTAGTGTTGTAGATTTAGTTGTCATATCTTGCTCATCTTCTTCAATCTAAAAGTTTCCTCAGTCTTTTCTTGACTTCATGACCTTGAAATTAAAAAATTATTACCAAGCTAATTATTTTGTAGACTGTCCCTCAGTTTGCATTTATAATGTTTCTTCATTGTTAGATTCATGTCCCATATCTTTGGTAAGGATATCACAGAAGCCTTGTTTTCTTTTCTCTGCATCCTGTCCAGTTCTCATTTGTCCTATTGTGGATATTGTTCACCTTGGTCAACTGAATTAGGTGGTGTCTGCCTGGCTTTTGCACTGTAAAGTTTCTCCTTTTCCTTTTGTAAATAATGACCATTTATGGGAAAGTACTTTGAGATTATGTAAATATCCCCTACTTCATCAAATTTTCAGTTCATTTACTTATATCATTATGGGCTAATGGTTTCCCATCTTATTCTGTGGCTTAAAATCTGTTACTATCTGTAGCAGTTTGGCATTGTTTATGAATTCCAAAGATAGTTATTAGATTATGTTTATAAACTTGTCTGTCAGAGATATCACTTTTAATTGGTTAAATTATGATTAGGACTTTGATTGGGTCACATCAATAGGGCATTGAGTGGCGGCTGGGGACTCTCAGAGAAAAGATACGGCCAAAGACAGAATTTGGAGTTTTAAACTGGAGCCAAGGAAGTGAACACACAGCAAAAGAAGAATACAGAGGAATAGAGATGGTCCCTTAGACATGACAGAAAGCCATTTGCCTGATAGTCTACAGCTGGCCTTGTGAAACAAGCACAGCAGCTGAGCCCAGAGAGAAATGGAGCCCCAGGAAGAAAAGAATCCAAGAAGCCTGAACTCTGGCAGACATTGGCAGCCATCTTGCCCCAACATGTGACAGTAGACTTTGGTGAGGAAAGTAACTTATGCTTCATGGCCTGGTAAATGTAAGCTTCTACCCCAAATAAATAACCTTTATAAAATCCAAAAGATTTCTGGTATTTTGTATCAGCACTCCTTTGGCTGACTTATACACTGTGATTATTCATTTTGATGTCAAATTGTCCCAGGTTTGGGAGAATGATATTTAGAAACCAAGATCTGGTACTAGGTGCTTATAACTACTCTCAGGCCTTCCAAGTAAACAGACCTAGGGAATGAGGTGTATGTGTGTGTATCCATTAGTTCCTACCAAATTCTTCAGTTCTAATCCCATACCCCATGGGGTTCCTTCTAGTTTTTTTCCCTTATTTGTAATTCTCTTCTTTAGCAGTAGGAAACCTTGTTCCATTATCCTTCATATCTTTACTTCAAATCTCTTATCACCAACCTTGCTCTCTCCCATACTTTGACACCCATGCCCAGGTTTCTTCTGTGCATAGATAATACTCATCACCTATCAGGCTCCACTGCCTGATGCCTGGCCATCCTCCTACAGGGAAGTCCTCCTCACCCAGCTTGGGCTCTGGCACTCTATACATAGAATTCCTTTTTACCTCACTTGTGAACACCAGCTTCCCAGGCTGGCTGCCATCTTATGCTGATGCTCTCTTTACCTCTCTCAGACTTTGTTACACCCCTGTCTCCCATGGGCATCTTGGTCATCCTGCCTTGACTTGGGCATTTTATACTGGGTCAGCCTCCTCCCTATATATCCTTCTACTGGCACCAGCTCTGAAACCATATGCTAGGCTGCCACCCCACAAGGACACACTCCTTACCTGTGTTCTTTGACTCCTCATGCTATTCCTTCCCTTTATTCTTTACCTAAGGCAGTCCCTTATAATGTCTCTAGGATTGATTTATTCAAGAAAGGACTTGGGGAGAAGGGGAAAGGTTGTGTGAGCTTACTTAACTCTTAAAGTAGTCCACTGAGTTTGGTGCTATTATTATTCTAATTTTAAAGATACAGGATCCTAGGGCTCAGAGAGGTCCAGCAACTTAACTGTGATCACACAGTTGGCAGGGGGCAAGGCCCCCTAATTCTACAGCACATGCTTTTTCACGTCCTAGTACATAAACGTTCAAGAGAACTGAAAAAATTTTAAAAAGTCAAATTCAGGGAATTCAAATTTGTTTTAAGAGATTTACAATTAGGTTTTAGTAGATTTAGCATTTGCTCCTTCTGAGTATGACCTCAACTCAAGGAATCAGATTTGTAATACTGTCTCTTAAAGGTTCATGGGATAAATTTGTAATAACCACCTATTACACTGTTTTGGATGTCCCATTATACATAGCCGAAAAGTTGACAACCTAGAACTCTTTTATTTCAATTAATTTGGATTTGAGACATTTCAAAATTCACTTCTGTTTTAGTAAAGTGACATCTTCTGCCCATAACAGATCATGGTCTTTGTATAGTTTTTGAGGATGAGTTGTTAGAGCTGGATAGAAATATTTTCGTTTGCTTTTCCTCTGCCATCCACATCTGAACTCTCTTAACATTTACCTCATATGGCAGGTATAGGAGACAGTTGAGAGAGTATGTGTATACTTGGGAAACAATCTACTGAACTTTTAAGAACTTAAATAAAATAGGACAAATGGTGAAATTTGATCATTTCAAAAACATCTCACCAGGAAACATGTATCAGTTTTGACTAAAATATAATAAAGCTGCTTTTACATGTAGAGCTGAACTTGTAAGAATTAAGAGAAACTCAATACCAAAACAACCCAGGGTGAGAGGGGACTGGCTTGGTTGCTGATCTCCTTAAGAAAGGATCTTTGGCTTTAACATCTACTGGGTTCAGGAGGTGATGCCTTGATATCAAGGGGTTTAGAGAGTTGGAACGGAGAGACTTTCAAAAGTCAGGACCATCAGAGGCCTGTTCCCTTGGGGAAAGGGTGAACTAGATAAAATTTCCCTAACTAAAGGGAAAAAAACTTACGTGTTCAAGCTAGGGACTCTGGCTCCAAAATAAAGAAGAGAAGGAAAAGAGGGAGGATTCTCTTTATAATTCATAACTTTGGGCGTTGTCCCCAAGACATATGGGGTTTTAATTATTCTTTTGAAAAAATGTAAGACCTTGTGGGTGAGAAGATAACCAAAACCATGATCTCGTGGAAGACACAGGAATGCCTGCAAAAGCATATGTAAACTTTCTCTTTAGGGACCACTCTCTCATTCAAATGGTAGGATCTCCACAGATTAAAAAAATACCTTCATGCTCAGCTCACAGTAAAAATATTCACAATATATTGGAAGAAATCATATACTATCAATTTGAATCAGATAAGTAGTAAGATAACACACCCAAGAATTTTAAATACTAGAATTGTCAGAAAGAGACTACATGAAAAACTTAAAGTACAACTTTACTTCCTCATGTAAGCAAGCAAGTTTGAAGGGAATTAATTCTAGGCTAGTCTGGTGGCTCCACAATCAGCAAACCTAGCTTCTGCTAGCTTCACCTGCAACTTTTATCTTGTGACTCAAAATTACACTTAAATGCTTCCCATCACATCCAGAGATTTTAGCCTGGAATAAACTGGAAAAGTAAAGTACATGCTTTATCCCTTTCAAGGCAGTTTTCATAATTTGCATAGGACAGTTCTTTTCATCTCATTAGATCAAAAAGGGATGAACACGCTTTGTAGGTAAATTCTACCAGTGTTACAGAGAAGAGAAAAAGATGATTAGGTTCACTGTGTCATTTTAAGAAGATAATAAAACTATTATATAAAACCTGTATAAAGATAGTATGAGTAAGTAAAATTTATAGGTCACTCTTATTTATGAACGTAGATGTAAATAGTTTAAATAAAATATTAAACGAATCTAGCTGAATATTTTAGAAAGTTGGGTTTATAAAAAAGAATGGTTTAATATTAATTTTTCTTTTACCATTTTAACCTACCTAAAGGAAAAATATACAACCATCTTGATGTAGAAAAAGCACTTAATATAAATTTCAATACCAGTTCCATATTAGGAGTGAAAAACACCTTAACAAAGTACCCATAGAATAAACCTTCCTTAATCTTGATAGTATTTACGAGAAACCACAACACGCGCCACACTTAACAGCAAAGTGTTGGAAGTCTTCATTCTAAAGTTAGAATGAATATAAGAATTCCCATGCCCAGTAAAACATGACAAGGAATTATATATGAAGATTAGGAATGAAGAAAAGAATCTTTATTATCAGGTGTTATATTTTTACTATAGAAAATGTTGGAAAATCTATAGAACTAATAAGATAAATTGCCAAGCTTGCTGGATATTTGATCAATATATAATACTCAGTTCTATTTTCACATACTAGGAACAAAAAATTAGAAGGGGAAGTTTAAGCAAACTGCTTCTGAAAGCCTCCCTTCTGTTATTGTGAAGTTAGGATGAAAGTCAAATTGAATATTTTTTTCCCAACAAGAGTTTATCTCCAGAATTTCCTAAATGTTAAGGTGTTTTTAAAATAATAAGCTTTATTTTTAGAGCAGTTTTAGGGTTACAGGAAAATTCCACAGAAAGTACACAGTTCCTGTATATGTCCCCTACCCCCAAAAAACAAAACAATATACTACTATCACAATACATAGTTTTCCCTATTATTAACATTTTGCATGAGTGTGGGACATTTGTTACAATTGATGGACCATTATTTATACTTATATTCATAACTAAATTCAGTAGTTTACATTAAAGTTCGCTCTTTGTGTTGTACAGTTCTGTGGTTTTTCACAAATGTGTCATGTTGTATATCTACCACTATGGTATCAGAGTACTTGAAATGCACTAAAAATGCCCCTTACTCCACGTGTTCGTCTCCCTCCCTTCCCCTGAGCCTGTAGCGCCATTGATCTTTTTTTTACTATCACTACAGCTTTGCCTTTTCCAGAATGTCATAGAGTTGGAGTCACATGGTATATTGCCTTTTCAGACTGACTTCTTTAGCTTAGCAATATGTATTTAAGGTTCCTCCATGACTTATTGATAGAGGAAATAACTCATTCCTTTTATTGCTGAACATATTCATTTGTATGAACGTACACCACAGTTTATTCTTTCATCTATTGAAAGGCATCTTTGCTGTGTGCAGTTTTTAGCAACTAATAAAGCTGCTATAAACACTTGTGCAGGTTTTTATGTGAGCATAAATTTTCCCTACCTTTGGGTCTGCACCCAGGAACATGATTGCTGGGTCATATGGTTAGCTTATGTTTAGCTTTGTAAAAAACTGCCAAACCTTCTTCTAAAGTGACTGTACCATTTTGCATTCCCACCAGCAGTGAATGAGAATTCTTGTTGCTCTACATGCTGGTATACTTTTGATATTGTCGGACTTTTGGATTTTAGCCATTTTAGTAAGTGTGTAATGGTATCTTACTCTTGTCTTAATTTGCAATTCCCTAAAGAGATATGTTGAATATCTCCATATGTTTATTTACCATCTGTATATCTTCTTTATTGAAGTGTCAGCTCTGCCCATTTTTCAGTTGGGTTAAAAAGTTCTTTCCTTATTTTGGATACAAGTCTTTAAATGTTTATTTTACACATATTTTCTCTCAGTCTGGGGCTTGTCTTTTCATTCTCTTAACAGTGCCCTTAGCAGAGCAGAAGTTTTACATTTTAATAAAGTTCAACTCATAAAGAATGTTTTTATTGCTGGTTTTGCTTTTAATTTTCTTTTTGTTAAATAGAATAGATATTTTTCTATTTCTGGTCAGTAGAATACTCAAATAAGGAAACTTCTATGTTACAGCTCTTATTTTTGCTCTTATTGGGCATAAATTCTCTGCTCACTAAAAATTAAGTTTTTCATTCAGTTTTAATATATTTTTAATGTTGGAAAGAACACATTAGTATAGTATAGTACATTCATTTCACCTGCTCAGCAGCAGTCCTTTAAGCAATTCAGAAGTGTTAATCTATTGTCTGTTGTTTATGAGATTCAAATTTTAGTTACCAAAGCAAAAGACAAGAATTTTTGTTGTAGCCTTTATATAAAAGGTAAAATATAACAGGAGCAAAGTTTAGGGATTAACAGGAGAGGACAGGAGAGATAGGATCCCAAGACAATACCTGAAGTACTGTGGATCACAGCACCTCTGGGAAGATCCTAGCAGTAGGCTGCAGATGGAAGCTCTAGAGCAGCTTTGTGCAGAGTATATGTCCATATCCTGGCAGAAAGGCAGGTGGTCGCAGCTAGATGAAGGTCTGAGTGAGTATCAGCATCAGCAAGCAGGCACCTGGTGTTCAAGAGAAACCAGTAGAAGAAACAAGTTCATGGAGGCCTGTAGCAGTTTGGCATTATTTATGAATTCCAAAAATAAATATTAGATTATGTTTGTGAACTGGTCTTTTCCTCTGGGTATATTAGATTTTATTGGATTCAGAGGTTTACTTCATTAAATAATGATTAAAGCTTTGATTGGGCCTTGTCACTAGGAGGTTGCATCCCCTCCCCCTTGGTGGGCGGGGAGTCACAGAGCAAAGACATGGCAAAGGACAGAGTTGTTTTGAGCTGGAGCCTGGGAAGTGAACACACAGGAGAAGAACAGAGGAATAGAGATGGCTCCTTAGACACAGCAGAAGCACCAGAGAGAATGAGTGAGCCGTTCACCTGATAGTCTACAGCTGGCCTTGTGGAGCGAGCACAGCAACTGAGCCAAGAAAGGACCCCTAGAAACCTGAACTCTTGGCAGATGTCAGCAGCCATCTTGTCCCAACACATGGCAGTAGACTTGGTGAGGGAAGAAACTTATACTTTATGGCCTGGTAACTGTAAGCTTCTACCCCAAATAAATACTTCTTTATAAAAAACCAACAGATTTCTGGTATTTTGCATTAGCACCCCTTTGGCCGACTTACACACAGCCCTTAAGTACCGAATAGAGTACCAGGATATATTCACTTAGATAGTATAAGGCAAGGCTTAGTCAGTGGAAACAGCCCCATTTCTAGACTCTGAATGAATTTATGGTTAAAAGTGGCACAGTGGCTCACTTAATTACAGATCACTAAGCTTCAGAGCTGCTTGATTTTCTCTGACTAGGAGCAGGTGTGGACTGATCCTATATCCTGGGGTTGAATTTGGAGCATTAAGTGACTCTACTTTGGGGAATTAGAGCACTGTGGAAGCACAGATAGCCAGACATGTCACTAATTATCTATTCACTAGATTCCCTGAGAAGTGGTGTTAAGAAACAGTATAGGCTGGCCCACGCGCAGTGCTGATGCACGCAAGGAGTGCCTTGCCACGCAGGGGTGTCCCCGCGTAGGGGAGCCCCACGCACAAGGAGTGCGCCCTGTAAGGAGAGCTGCCCAGCATGAAAGGAAGTTCAGCCTGCGCAGGAATGGCGCCACACGCAAGGAGAGGTGACACAACAAGATGACGCAACAAGAAGAAACAGTTTCCTGTGCCGCTGACAACAATAGAAGCGGACAAAGAAGAACATGCAGCAAATGGACACAGAGAACAGACAACTGGGGTGGGGAGGGGAGGGGTGTGGGGAGAGAATAAAAAAAAGGAAACAGTATAGGAAAGTGGACTTGGCCCAATGGATAGGGCGTTCGCCTACCACATGCGAGGTCCACAGTTCAAACCCCAGGCCTCTTTTGACCCTTGTGGATCTGGCCCATATGCAGTGCTGACACATGCAAGGAGTGCTGTGCCACACAGGGATGTCCCCTGCATAGGGGAATCCCATGCACAAGGAGTGGACCCCATAAGGAGAGCCGCACAGCACGGAAGAAAGTGCAGCCTGCCCGAGAATGGCACCGCACACAGGGAGAGCTGACACAACAAGATGACGCAACAAAAAGAAACACAGATTCCCAGTGCTGCTGTTAAGGATAGAAGTGGTCACAGAAGAACACACAGTGAATGGACACAGAGAGCAGACAACTGGGGGCAGGAAGGGGAAAGAAAGAAAGAAAGAAATCTTAAAAAAAATAAACAGTATTTTTTTGCTTGTTTTATTTATTTTAAACTTTTAGTTTGGAATTTTATACATATACACAACCTAAAGAAGAGTTATGAGGATATAGTACAAAGAACTCTCATAAACTTTTCACGCAAATTCACCAGTTGATAATATTTTGCTATATTTTCTTTTATTATTTTATTTAGTTGGTTTTATTTCCTTTAGTTAGGTTTTACTTTATTACAGATCTGCTTTAATATCTCTATTTTTCATATTACTCTCTATATTTGCTGTCTTTGTGTCTTTACTCCATAGTATTTTCCTTTCCTGAACCATTTGGGAATGAAACACAGACATCAAGCAAGCACCTTTCTACCTAAATATTTTAATGTGTAATTCCCAAGAACAAGAGCATTCTCTACATAACCATGGTACTATTATCAAAACAAGTAATTATAACATTGATATAATAGTTCAATATAGTCCATATTCAAGTTTTGCTATTTTTCCCATTAATGGCCTTTGTAGCAATTTTTCATCACAATTATGCATTGCATTTAGTTGTCATTGCTTAAATATTCTTTGTGTTTCTATGTTTTTTTATTACGTTTCTTGGCCTCCTTTTGTTTTTCATGACATTGCTATTTTTGAAGAGTAGAGACCAGTTTTGTCAAATTTCCTTCGATTTGGGTTTATTCGATGTTTCCTCATGGTTAATTCAGATTATGTAATTTCTGTCCCGAATACTTACAAGTGACGTTGTGCCCTCTCAGTGCATCAGATATATTTTTTGAGGTTACAGTATAAAAAAGTTGTGGGGCTCCGATAAAGACGTTCACATACTGTCCTTGCCCCCAAAGAGTGTAACATCAAATCGAGGCAGCCCTTACAAAGCTGTAATAATTTGTGATGAGTTAGTTAGAGACAGCAGGAGGAATAGAAAGTGCCTTGAGATTTCTGCGAGGAAGCTAGCCAATCCCAGTTAAGGGATGGCTGGTGTTGGAGTACAATGGATGAATTGTCAGAGAGAGTATGAAAGAGAGGAGGTGTTACATAGGAGAAAGTGGAGTTTTTGTCAAAGCAGCATTTGTAGGACAAATTTGAGCTTACAGTGTCAGGGAAGATGAAGAGGATTTGAAGATAGGGTAGAATCATTACTGGGATATAGTATTACAGACAAAGGTCCATTAGATTTTGATATCTTCAAGTCACTGATGGCGTCTAGTGGAACCCAGATCATAATTCTCATTTACCAACTTGCAAGTACAATAAGCTTTTTTTTTTTTTTAAGATTTGTTTATTTCTCCCCATCCCCTCGATGTTTTGCACTTTCTGTATCTGTTTGTCTTCTTGTTTCTTTAGGAGGCTCCGGGAGCTGAATCTGGACCTCCGATGTGTGAAGGAGGCTCCTAATCACTTGAGCCACTTCCACTCCCTGTTTTCCTGTATCTCTCATTATGCTTTTCCTCACTGTGCTTGCCCATCACATCAGCTCCTTGTCTTCAGAAAGCACTAGGAACTGAACCAGGGACTTCCCGTGTGGTAGGCGGGAGCTCAGTCTCTTGAGCCACATCAGTTTTCCCAGTAACCTTTTTTATACTGTGTTCCATATAACAGTTCCCATGGGTTTTCAGAGTAATGTTGAATTCATGAAGTTATCATCTAAGTTATTTTTTCCCCAAGTGAGTAGTTGGTATGTGAGAGAGTTTAGTTATTTTGCTTTTGTTTTTTGCTTTTTTCCTAATGTACTTTTGAGAGGGAATGCTTTGCTTGTCATAGTCCCGTTATTTGGCTGCTAGGTTTTTAACAATTGCTTTTGTTTTTAGAAAGTTCTTTTTTTCTGGACTGTTTCCTAGTCACAACAGTTCTGGGAAACATGTCTTACATACCAAGAAGAGAAACCTTTCTTCAAACCTGTAGCTACTTGTGTTAGTGTGCTGGGTCAAATGTAAAACTTGAATGTATTTGGCATTTCTTGTGTTTTGTAAATTACATTTTCAGCAGGATAAGAATTATTTTATTCATTGTCTTAGAATGTAGGTTATTTTCTAGTATAAACAGGAGTACTGAGGAAATGGAATTACTTCAGAATTTACCTCGGAATCTTGATGCATTCTTTTAAACAGGTTTTAATTCATTCATACTTCATTGCATTTCTGGGAAACAAAATAGACACCACCCTTTCCTATCCTACTTTTCAATTTATTATTTGGGAGAGATTCATGGTTTTCCTTTTCCTCTTTCTTTCTCCCCACTCCCCAATGGCTCCCTCCTCTGTTTGCTAGCAATTTTTGCTTGTTGTCTGCTCGTTGTTCTTGCTCATTGTTTCTGTTTTTTGTTTTTTGTGTTTTTTTGCTTGTTGTCTGTTTTTGTTTCTTCTTAGTAGGCACCGGGAAGTGAACCCGGGACCTCCCATGTGGGAGACAGGCATTCAACTGCCTGAGTCACATCAGCTCCCTTCCCTTTCTTTTTTAATTGTAAGTAAATAATATATAGAATTTTCTCTTAGATTGCAAATGGAAACTAAGCCTACAGATCCAGAATTAGGGTTTTGTGTATGGCTAACAGCCCAGTTTGTCATTTATTGGATATGGGGGGAAGGACAAGAGGGCAAAAATGTATTTTTAAAGGTTATCAGAAAATGTCTTGGCTGGTAATAATGGGCAAGTATGAACACTCCATAGGACTGAGTATGACTAGGTGGTTTCGCTTTGCTTCTTTAGGGCTTTAAAATGCTTTTCTGATTAAATTTTAAATGAATTTAGCTCACTGGGTAATGTTATAAAGAATGACCTAGGATTTTGAATCAGGAGATCTCAAATGACATTGAGGTACTCGAGTATTTATGGCAGGGTGTCTTCTGAATGCTTGCCTTGACCTCCCTGCCCTTGTTATTGTTAGAAATACTTTATTCAAACCAGCCATATGTATTTGTATAGTATTACTTTAGAAAATGGTTTTCGTTTATTATTTGGGAGATTTTAGAACTTCTTATCTAAAGAACATTCCCATTGAGCTCATAGCTTTTCCAGAATTTTGTGTGTGTCTTTTGCCAAATGTTTAACGTTTTCAAAAAGAAATTTGTGGGACTGCCCCTCTTAAGTAGCTACTAAGACGTTTTTAAATGTGCTGCCGTATTTCTGTTGATTTCATGTGTAGTCATTCATATCTCTATCTTTTGATTAAATTCGTTCTTGGAGATCTTGCTATTTACAACCACTGTTTATTACAAAACAAAACAAATCCCAAATAACTTGCTTGTTGTCTTGGCAGAGCAGGGCATTTAAAGCCTCTCGGTGGCTTGGCTTTCCACGTTCCCGGGTGTTGGCTGTCTTGGATCCCCTTTTTAAGGCCCCACTTCCCTGCACACTAGCTTGGTATGCAGGGAGAAGCTGCAGAGTCTGTTGGCTGGGCTTTATTTACGGAAACAGCAGGGTTGAGATTGATTGCGTTGAGAGACAGTGTATGGATGAGGGAGGGTCACAGCACATGCTCAGTCCTGTCAGTGTGAGGGGGAAGTTTCTGCGTTCTACGTGAAGGCTTAGGTCATAGCACAAGCTCAGTGAAAGCTCTATGAGGTCTCTCAGAACTGCATGTGCCTCCATTTTGAGTTGTTAGAGTAGAAAAGGGCAGAGTTTTTGCAATAAGTAGAGGTTAAGGATACAGCTAGAATCACCAGAGCCTCTCTTTAGTCATGGATGAGCCATTCAGCCCTTGCAGGTAGGCTATCGTCCTCGGGCCTCACCAAAACAGTGACGGTTTCTGCTGCTCTTTCTCACTCATGAAAATGTTTATGAATCATTTCATCATTCATAGTGCATGTTTCTGAGAACCTTTCAGCCCTGTCTGGCTATGTAGGTGGTGCTAGTAAGCGTGAAAGCATTGCTAAGGGAATGGTATCTAACTGGAGATGCATTAAGCAAATATAGAAACAACTGCTTTGTGGGTCTCTCTGTCCCTGTCCTCTTTCCCCTTCCCTCACTTCTCCTTCTCCTGATATAGTTTTAACCTGAGTTGTGCTGGATGCATGTTGCTGATCTGGCTTGCCTTCAAGGACCTGCAGAGCAGACCTGCATGTTGCCCATGTGGCTGGTAGGCAATGCCTGGGCCCGTTAGCTACTCTGTTTGGGTGTTTTAGGAAGGGTGGTAGGTGGGCAGCTATTGGTTGCTTTGAAGGTGGGTGGAACTTGTTTTGATTGAGAGCCTGTTTGCCAGAGCAGATGATAATTTCATGATCTTTTTCCGAAGTCTGGAAATGAAATAGTGCATATGTTTTGACATATGCAGAGAATGGTTTTGGGTTAATAAGGTTGCAACAATATCACCTTGAAATAGATTTTTTTTTTTTAATGAAAGGTTATGTCACATCAGTTTGTACTGTCTGTTGCTTCAAAAGAAAGCAATACCCTTTTGCCTTTGGAGCTTATGGAAAATTTTCTGACAATTTTTAAAAACTTGCACACTGATATTCATGTTAGAACTTTGGGGTTCCAGGCTTTTTTGTTTATTTTTTTGTTTGTAATTTTTGCTTTAGCAGAGGACACTGTTTGTTGCATGTGCATAGTTTGTTGTATGACTTGTGAGTTCTGTAGGGAAGGAGTGAAAAGGGTAGTTGATGCCTAAGAAGGTGTAGACATTGACATGGCCAGCATTTGTGTCCACTGCTTGATGGCTCTTACAGGAGTCTCTTCTACTGAGGGGAAGTTGTGCATTTTGTGGCACATGCTTGCAAAGAGGCCTCAGACAGATGGCTTTCACCATGGCTAACTCAAGGAGCTGGTTGGAATTAGCAGATTTAGGCAAGTTGATGGTACATGAAGTTTTTGAATTCTCTTAATTCCTTCTCTTTGTTTCTCCTCCTTTTTTTCCTTCTTATAAAGGCTGAAAAAAATCTTAGAAGTGACATGTTCTGTGCATTGGGAGAATAAAAGAAAACATACAGTTTAGAAGAATATGCATCTGAAAACTTATAGAAGAGGGGAAATTTTTACTGTGTTGATGATACAAGGAGAAACTCTTCATATAAACATCTTAGTTGTATAATATGAATATGAAGCTGTGCATGGTGAACTCTTGTTAGAGGAGGCCCCTGATTTTTGGTGGGAAGTTTTTTTTTTTGTTTTTTTTAGGAAGGTTAATGTTGGTGAATGTCTTTTACTGAAAATATTGCAGAAGTATAATCTGACTACTAGCAGATTCAGTTTCAGAATTGTGATTAAGGAGATGCATTATACAAGGAAAATTTAGGATAAGTACGTTTATTATTATTTGTTGAAATCTATTTTTCCATTCATGTGAGGTCTCTTTTCCCATTATCATTATATTTATTCGAACATTGCATTTGGGGGGTTGGACAGATGCCTTCTTTATCCCATACCATGAAGCGTTGCTTCTGGTAATTGTCTTATTTTACTCTGGTTAAAACTACCGTGTGTTCTTTTTTTCTGCTTCTCTCCTTGAAGCCTAAAATTATCTATTGTCTAAACTATAGGAATTGGGCCCTGCAGCACTTACCAGTCCTTCATGTGTGGAATCAGTTCAGAAGTGGAGTTTCAGACTCAAGGAAAAAAGCCAGTGTTTTGAATCAGGTGAATACTTCTCAGGAAAACAGTTGTAGAACTTTCTTTCTGTTCTAGGATCTTTAAGTATTCTTAACTTTTTTTTTTTTTTTTTACATTTAGCAAATAAAATGTGAATAATAGCATGGACTTCCATTCCGATCAGGAAGTTGTATTTGTAGCTGAATCATCTCTGACTCGGATTCTTCCTGTTAGTTAGTTTGGCCTGGCCTGGCCTAATAGAAATCTGGATTTACAGAGTTGGATGTTGCCACCTATTTTGATGGCGAGGTCTTGTAATTACTGACAAGGATTTGTGGGCACTTTTCATTCAACTCTTAATGGAGTTGAATTTTGCTGTTTTATTTGCTATAGCTAGGTCTTGGTCATATGCATTTGTTCTGTATTTTCCTGTCCTAGAAAAATATTTTTAGAAGGTTATTTGCTGAACAGCTGTCTCCTGCTTAGGGCTTCTATGCTTCTCTGTTGGAGGAGGTGAAGGGACAACAAAATGGGAAGAAGTTGCCTTGGTTGGTGAAATTGTCTAGGGTCTGTATAGCTTGGAGATTGGAAAATGCTAGTTGGTTTCATTTTACCTTATTGTACCCCTCCTGTTGTGCTTCAGAAGATCAGGAAATGTTAATAAATAAAGGAAATATATGTTTCAAAAAAGAGCATAATGGTAAAAGTTCACAAAATTATAATCCTGTTATTAGCTTTTCCTTGTTATTTTATAGACTCTTGGATCAGAATCATAAGTTGAACCTTATAAGTAAAGTGTTCCTTTTTAACATAAATTTTGCAGCCTGTCAAAAGCTAAGACGAACTTGGTTGTGTTTAATTATTTTTAACATTTTTGTTGTAACGTATGTACAATATAACATTTCCTATTTTAGCCACTTTAATGAGATTCATGATGTTTTGCTTCCATCACCATCATTGATTACTAAAACTTCTCCGGCACCCCAAACAAAAACCCTGCACCCATTAAGCAGTAACTCCCCCTTTCCTATCCCTACTACCACTCCGGTACCCTATGTTTGGCATTGTTTGTATTTAATTGACACTTCATTATTAATCAGCTCATAACATAGCTCTGCTTTTGACAGCTTCCTAGACTCTTGTCTGTGGTTGTTTGCTTATGAATTGGAAGTCTTTGATACACCTAATACCTGATGTTAGGTGTTCATTATTCCTAATCCTTTTTCCTTCTGAATAAGTTTCTCCTTTTCCATTTGCTTTTGGTCATTACTGAGGGGCATTGCAAAAGCCTTAGAATAAATAAATGCCTGACAGGATCAGAGAGAAAATAGAAAATACTGACTAAAAATGAAGATTTGAAATTTTGTGTGCATTCATGATTCTTCTCCTAAAAAAGCACAGGCAATTGATAATCATCTATATTTAGCAGTTTTTTTTTTCTTTCCTTTTCTTTTCTTTTTTAAAGAAGTACCTGGGATTGAACCTAGAACTTTTGTACATGGGAAGCAGGCACTTAATCTCTGAGCTACAGCAGGTCCCCAGCAGTGTCTGATATGAGAAGTTACAGGTGCTTGTTGAAAGCAAATCTGAAAGAAAACTAATCTGCTCTCATGTGATTCTTTGGGTCTAAGCAGATGATAACAGCAAAGCCTATGAGGAGCTTGATGTGGACTGGAATTATATGTTAGTGCCAAATATTGTATGTTACTACCAAATGGAGGGAGGAAAGAATAAATAAGACATTTAGACAGTGGAACAGGTTATTGTAGCATGTTGCATTTGCAACTAGGTCTTTCTCTCCTGTTTTGTTTTTGTGTTTTTTTGTCTGCTGTCTGTGTGTTCTTCAGTGTCTGCTTGTATTCTCATTAGGCAGCTCCAGGAACCAATCCTGGGACCTTCTGGAGTAGGACAGAGGTGATTACTCTCTTGCGCCACCTCGGCTCTCCTATTGTGCTATGTCTTCTTATTTTCTCTCCTCTGTGTCTCTTGTTGAGTCATCTTGCTGTGCCAGATCACTGTGTCAGCCGGGTTGGCCGGCACTGCTGTGCAGGGTGGCATTTCCACGCAGGGTGGCTCTCGTTTGCAGGCCACGTTCCTACATGGGCTGGCACACCGTGTGGGCCAGCTCACCACATGGACCAGCTTGCCCTCACCGGGAGGACCTGGGCATTGAACCCTGGACCACCTATATAGTAGATGGGAGCCCATTTGGTTGAGCCACATCCATTTCCCTCTCCTGTTGTTTTAAAAAATTTTTACCCTTTTTTTTTTTTTTTTTTTTGACATTACTCATATGTTGTGTATAGAGGCCATATTCACTGCATTTTATTGTCAGCCATGGAAATTATTATTCTTCAGTCAATTCCTAAATTTTTAGTTCTGGACTAAAATTATTTTTAGGAGAACCCATGGAAGGAGGGCTACTTTTGTGGCTTAGACTCTCTGTATTTAACTAGCTGAGACTTCTTGAAAGAGTCCTTTTATCTCCTCAGGCTTTAGTTTCTTCTATTAAGCTTGAAGACTGAATCAGATATAACTTTCCATCAGAGAAAATTTAGAATTTTGTGAGTCTAAATCCTAGACAAGGTGCCATGCTGAACCTTTATGTTTGTGTATGAAGGTGGAACATTATCTCTTTCAGTTGTTGACTGATTCTTTGTCCTTTGGGTTTGTTGAATAAATGCTGAGTTTTGTTCCTGCTAGCAGTTTGTCAAGTCTGTTTTCAGATTAATTTTACTTGAGCTATGTCCTGTCACAGGTGACTTAAATATATAATTTTGCAACAAAGCCCTTAGTTGCTTCCTCTCTGTGGCTAAATAATAGAGTTAGAATAATAGAGTCATTTATTCATTTAAAATATATTTTGTGCCTGTGTGCTCTGGGATATAGTGATGAACTAAAAACAGACTTAGCTGGTATACCCACATGGTAAATGGCATACCCACATGGTAAATGCTTTCATTCTAGAGGGGAAGACAACCATTGAAGAAAACAATTAACATGAAATTAATATAAAATCATGACTGTGCTAAAGGCTGAAGGAGAGGTAGGTCATGCTATGAGAATATGTAATGGAGAGATTAGCTTCTGGTCACACTGCCTAGTACTTAGAGCTAATAATAGTAACAACTACTCTGCGACAGGCACTGTGCCTTATTCTTTGCATAGATAGTCTTTTTATTCTTATAGCACCCCTACATCTAGAAAACTTCATCTTAAAGATGAGGAAACTGAGACTCAGAGAAATTAAAATTCATGTCCCTCAGATCAAACTTAGAGCTAATAAAACCTTGCTGTGTAATTTTAATCCAGGTTAATTTGGCACTGAAGTCTGTGCTCTTTTCCCTGACATGTGCATCTGGACTTTAATGTATGCATAACAGCTTCTCCTTCCTAGTAGTGAGATGCCTAAGTCCTGGGACATCCCAGTGGGAAGCACAGAGCACAGTAATTTTACTCAGAATCAGGGAAATTTTTTTGTATAATAAAATGGATAAAATGGATGGGGATATATTACAGAATAGAATGCAAAATTTGCATGGGTTTTTAAGATATTATGCCAGACTTTGAAGAAATTTCAGGCTTGCTAAAGAGTGCTTTGGAAGCGTGTGATCATGCTAGAGAAATTGAGAAACCCAGCACATTGTCCTAGTCTTCCTTCTTGTCAGCCTTGTTTTTAGTTTTGCCCAACAAACCTTCTAAAAAGAAGTGATTCGATGAAACTGCCTTTTGAGTTTCTAAAAATTTGGTGTACAGGATTTGGTTCTGGACCCACCAACTCTTCTATGTAGAATTTCTAGTCTTCTGTTGATGTCATGTCAGTCTTCCTGCTCAACTTAATCAGAATTATCTGCTGCCCAAGCAATAAGATCCTGAGTGATAGGAAAGGGCAGGATTGCACAGTGATCTCATCCACACATGACACCAGCCACAGAGCAGAGGTCTGACTTATGAATTGTCAATCCAAGCCTGATGGGAATGGGCCACAGGCTACTCTGCTATTAACATCCACATCTGCTGGTTTGGGGTAGGAGCCAGGCATGTGTTGTTTAGACTGGATTATGATGGCAAGTCACGCCACCTCCCTGTAAAAGTTCCTTCCAGCTCTTGCCTTTAATTGCTTGATGGCAGGGCTGTCTAATCATGTCTTCTCCCATTTGCCCCATGTCTTTAACCTTTTACTTCACTTACATGGTAGACTCAGGCCCTTGTCTTAAGTGTAATCATCATGATCATGTAGCAGTATGTAGGTGTCCTCTGAGTGAACATGAGGCAGACTGTGGCCTTCCTGGCACCTTCCCTTCTCTTGGGTTGAAAAAATGACTTTGTCAGTTTCTTAGGAAAGCCCATGTGGCAGGCCAGCAATTTCTAGGCAGTGTGCTCTTCCCAAGGAATCCTTCCTGTGTCTGGTCAGTAGCCTTCTCATCTCCTTTGCATAGATGCTTCTCCCTTTTTTGATATTCACTTGCAGGCTTCATGCTTCTTTCTGTCCAGTCCCTGTTTACTTCTTAGTCTAAGCTGTTTCCTTGGTAACCGGTTACTTTTCAAAGGGAACATCTTGTCATTTTATTTAAACTACTGCAGCTGAAGAGAACTGAAATATTAAATTGTAGTTGCTATGGCTACTGCTTTCTTACATCAGTTTCTTTTGTATCAGATTGCATATACAATGACTTTTTTTAATACTCAAGGAATAAACACGATAACTTACTATTATTTTTGTAATTTGGCTTCTGGGACTTTTTTCAGATTTCAAAGCAAAGATTTGTAGAATACTGTGGACTGAACCTCAGCTGTTTAAAAAAATGTGTATTATTTACATTAATTGTACAGAGAAATTTTACTGGTGAGGATGGTGACAATTCTTAAATTTTTTATGTGGTATGATTCAATAAGGATGTATCCAGAATGATGAACCCTCACTAAAGAGCCATAGTAAACTTAGGGACAAAAGAGATATGTGACTTAGAGTTAATTCTTTGAATCTCATCATTAATTCCTTGTGGGCATCTTTTTCCTTCAGTTACTTGTTCAACTGTCTATATTATCACTCTGGGGAAATCTGTTTGCCATTTAGTCAGCTTTCCTCATCTCTGACTTTCTTTCTTAACTCCAGTCTATCTGTAGTCACTTAGCTAATTCCTTTGATTTTTTTTTTTTTAAAGATATATTTATTTATTTCTCCCCCCTTCATCCCCCACCCCAGTTGTCTGTTCTCTGTGTCTATTTGCTGTGTCTTCTTTGTTTGCTTCTGTTGTTGTCAGCGGCACGGGAATCTGTGTTTCTTTTTGTTGGGTCAGCTCTCCGTGTGTGCAGCGCCATTCCTGGGCAGGCTGCACTTTCTTTCGCACTGGGCGACTCTCCTCACGGGGCGCACTCCTTGCGCTTGGGGCTCCCCTACACGGGGGACACCCCTGCGTGGCAGGGCACTCCTTGCATGCATCAGCATTGCGCATGGGCCAGCTGCACATGGGTCAAAGAGGCCCGGGGTTTGAACCGCAGACCTCCCATGTGGTAGACAGACGCCCTAACCACTGGGCCAAGTCTACCACCCTCCTTTGACTTATTAAAAATGTTTTATTTTGAAATAACTGTAGATTCCCTGGAAGTTGCGGTGTACTACAGAGAGGACCCATGTACCCTTCCCTCACTTTCTGGCAATGGATACATCTTAAGTAACTATATAGCACAGTATAAAACCAAGAAATTGCCACTCTCTGTGTATAGTTGTTTACCATTTTATCATATGTGTAGCTTTGTGTAACCACCACTGCAATCAAGATACGGAATTATTCCATCATTACAAAGAAATCCTTCATTCTACCCCTTTAGAGTCATACCCACTCTCTCCCCACCCTTCCCCTCCCCGTTCTCTAACCCCTGGGAACCACTAATCTGTTCTCCAGCTCTATAATTTTATGCTTTGAGAATATTATATAAATTGGCATTTAACTAAAGATTTTCTTGTTCAACATGGTTTTCAAACGTTCAAAAACGTTTTGATTATTCTTTCTTGCTTTGGTCATTGAGATGAACATAGAGGGACTTGGCCCAATGGATAGGGTGTCTGCCAACCACATGGGAGGTCCGCGGTTCAAACCCTGGGCCTCCTTGACCTGTGTGGAGCTGGCCCATGTGCAGTGCTGATGCGTGCAAGGAGTGCCCTGCCACGCAGGGGTGTCCCCTACGTAGGGGAGCCCCACGCACAAGGAGTGCGCCCCATAAGGAGAGCCAACCAGCGTGAAAGGAAGTGCAGTCTGCCCAAGAATGGCGTTGCACACATGGAGAGCTGACACAACAAGGTGACTCAACAAAAAGAAACACAGATTCCCGGTGCCGCTGATAAGGATAGAAGCAGTCACAGAAGAGCACACAGTGAATGGACACAGAGAGCAGACAACTGGGGGGGAGAGGGGAAAGGGAGAGAAATTTTAAAAAAGAAAAGAAAAAAGATTTATTTAAAATAAAAAGGGTGAACACTGAACTGAAATAGGGCAAAGGAAACAGATTATCATACAGATTCTCCTTATAGTTAATTGTATAGTTTTGTTTTAGTAACATAATAGCTCTGCCATATGGGAGTGTGGTTGAGAGCCCTCATTTGGGAGTCAGCTAAACTTGAGTTTGAATTTTGACTTTTGCGTTTGTTATCTCAGGCAATTGTTTTAACTTTCTTAGCTTCAGTTTCCTTATCTGCAAAGGTAGGGATTATAATAGCACCTTCCTTACCTGGTGGTCCTTAAGATTAGATTGGAAAATGTATGGAAATTGCTTGGTGGACAATACCTGGTACATAATAAATGCCCCATGTATATATTAGTTGCTTTACTAATGTTACAGTTGGTATTGTTATTTTCTATAGAATGGAGATTATCATTGGAATAATGAAAAAATAAATATGCCTGGCATGGAAAGCACTAAGTGACTACGAGTGCTGCTATTTTCCTTCTTTGTTGTATACCATACCTAGATTTAAGGTAATGTACATGAAAACCTGGAGGTGTGGATAGAGGTGTAAACATAGGTATCTTGCATTATCCTGGGGTATGTCTTCCACCTTTGGTTTCCTATTTCATAGAATAGTATCCTTCATCTGCCTTGGCTGGGGATTTATGCTGCCCTTAATGGCCACCTGGGCTTTGCCTGGATCTACTTTGTTCATTAAGCAGCATTGTATATCCAACAGAAACCTCTAGTAGCTATGTTGTTTTGTACAGTGGATAGAATGAGAACTAAATTTCTGTGACTATCACTACTGAAGCGTTCATTAGTATCAAAACATGAACTAAATGATTTAATACATAGAAATGAATAATATTGTAGTGTACCTAGAACAGATAGTGTTCAAATGTTAGCTATTCATAATTGAAAGGTAAACCTGGCATCATCTCGACTAGAAGCCTTTTGAATTTTAAGCACCAGTACTTTTCAGCGTTCAGAGTGTTCATAATCAGTAGTTCTCAAAGTGTGGTCAGCAGACCCCAATATTAATTTTATCAAATCTCAACTTTTGACTTCATGTCTTTTTAATATTCTTTGTGACAAAATGGCAAGTGTCATAAAAGACCTCTGCTGTGGACCAAAGGCCAGTGACTGTCTTGAGGAAAGGCCCTTTAACAGTGGTTTGAGTTAGAAGTTGAGCTAGCTACTGTTTCATGGAATACCTCCCCCCCCCCTTTTTTTTAAACATTTGACAAACTGTAGTCATTCAGACTTGGGAATTTAGCAGGCATTTTCTTAAAAATGAGTGAAGAGGGATTGGAGGTGGCTCAGGTGATTAGATGCCTTCCTCCCACACGGGAGATCCCAGTGCCTCCAAGAAAGAGAAGACCAATACACTACAAATGGGCACAGCAAATGCAAACAACAAGGGGGTAGGGAGAAATAAATAAATCTTTAAGAAATTAAAAAAGAATTAAGTGAGCCTGTCGTTTCATGAAGAACAACTGAGAGTATTTGCCAGTGTTTTTAATTTGTGCCTTGATGTAAAAAAGACTATTCTTTTGAGATAGTTAGTGATGTTTATGAATATGAGTTTTTAAAACCATTACATAATAAGCTGTCAGTACTTGGAAAATCTATATACTTGGTGAACCAGTATTTTCCAAATGACCGGTGCATGATGTTAGAAAATCATGCCTGGGCAGAAGAGCCAATCAAAGGCAAGACAGACCAATCAATGGATTTTAATGTAATAGAGCAGAAAAAGTTCATTAGTAAGGTTTAAATTCTGCATTGTAACAACCTTTAAGAAACTTTCACTTGAGTGTTTGTGTAACAGCTAAAAGAATATTCATAATTATCAAAAAGGATATTATAATAGTCTTCCCTTTTCCAGTTATATATCTGTGTGAGGCTGGATTTTCCTCATATACTTTAGCCAGAGCAACATATTGCAACAGAGTGAATGTAGAAGTAGATAATGATTAGCTGTTCTTCTGTTAAGTCAGGCGTAAAAGAGAAGAAATATGAAATAATTCCTCTATTTTCACAGGTTTTTAAAAAAATACAGTTATTCATAAAAATGTTCTAGGTGTAAACATACAGTAAGTTTATTGCTATTTTTAAATTGATAAAATATTTTGAAATTTCTCATAAACACAAGCGCCTTGAGATACTCAATAATTTAAAGAGTGTGAAGGGATCCTGGGACCAAAAAGTTTGAGAATTGCTGAGTTGATTAAAAGGAAAGTTGTAGCAGTTTCATATGATTATTTAGAATGTTTTCTACAAGCTGTTGATATTAAATCATCATAATTTGTGATGATTTTCACCAAGTTTTACATCTAGTTGTCTGGAAATACTGATGGAACCATGGTGTTCCATCAGTGTTTGAAATACTGATAATTAAGTATGTATAGATTATGTCAGGCAGATAGTATATTAGATTCAGAGTTAACAGAAGAAGAATTAGAAGTCAGTCCCTGTACTCTAGAAGCTTATCGTCCCACAGTGGATGGAGGTCGGCGATGACCAAATTCGAGTTGCGTGTTGCCTTGAAATAGTGAGATATGAACACAAAAGGACATTCAGGGAGAGGGGGTAGTGTAGGGAAATTGAAAGAACATTTAATTTCATGTAGAGTTTGATGTCAGAAGGGGAGGATGGTGATTGTTCCATAGATTCTGGATAGAGCTGGATACTGGCAATTTCCTTTGAAGCCTACTCCTCTTTCATCTTTTGTTCATATACTGTCCGGTTTCCAATTAGAAGTATCTAGTGCTCTGTAAATGGGATGTGTTGCTACCTCTTTTTATATTGGACATAAAATACATTTTACAATTTATTCTCTATTTGGCAGCTTCTGGGTATACGATTGGCTAATACCATTGTTTACTCACCTTGAACCCTAATCCATGCTACTAAACTACACTATTTTAAAATTGCATATGGGGAATGGATGTGGCTTAAGCGGTTGAGCTCCTGCTTTCCAAACGGGAGGGCCTGGTTTTGGTTCCTGGGGCCTCCTAAAAAAACAAAAATGAACAACAGGCAAAACAAATGAAAAAAAAAACCACTCAGGGAGGCAGATGTGGTGGCTCAGTGGTTGAGCATTGACTTCACACATACACGAAGTTCTGGGTTCAGTCCCCGGTCCCTGGTACCTTAAAACAAAAAAAAACACATGAAAAAAAACCCAGTTGCATATGATTAAAAATACTTTCACTGAAAGAGATGATTTTTAAATAAATTTTTAAAGTGTTCTTTATTTTATATATATTTTGGTTTATTCCTTAAACCAAAACTATACCTTTTTAAAAAAGCACCCTTCATTGATATAAACCTAAAAGAGATAAACTATTTCCAATTTAGGCTCTTAAGATACCCCAACATATTGTATTGTCTCACTTGTATCATTATTAGCAGTATTAACAATACTAGCCTCTTATTTTTTGGGAAATGGGATAAATAGTTCCATTTAACAAGGTATTGGGGGGTTGTTTTATAATATTATGGCACATTTTTTAAAAGCTAAACATGATGATAGAATTTGCTTTTTAAAATATTAAAGTAAAGATGAACCAGGAATATTGGTCCTGGAATTGTTAGGAGCTAGCCATCTATGTAGCAGTGTTAGGAAAATGATCTTGTAAGTGGCTACTTAAGAGCCCTGGAATAACATACACCTTCCAGAAGACCCTAAAAGTTGACCTCTAGGCAGTGTTAGGGGGAAGAGCTGTGATTGATGCTTTCTGAGATGATACTCTTTGGCTTTACCTGCTTGTAGGCAAGAAAACATTTGCAAAGTATTTAGAAACAAAGGAAAGTGCTTTGGGCAACTCCTTTGGCTGCTGAATGTTTAGGGAAGAGAAGGGGACAGGTTGGAAGGAAGATAGTGATAACACTGCTTGTTTTTCTCAAAGAAACACACTGATTTAAAAAGCCTCCTGGGAAAGGGGAGGTGGCTCAAGTAATAGGGCTTCCACCTACCATGTGGGAGGGCTCCTGGTGAAAAGGAAGACAAAGCATGCCTGTGCGGCCAGCTGAGTGTCCACGTGGTGAGCCAAGTGCCTGTGTTGGTGCCTGCGCGGTGAGCTGATTGCCCATGTGAGTGTCCGTGCAGTGAGCCAGTGCCCACATGGCGAGCCAAGTGCCACACAACGAGCTAGTGCCTGTGAAAGTGAGTCACGCAGCAAGATGATGACGCAACAAGAGATGAAGGGGAGAGTCAAGATGAAGTGCAGCAGAAACCAGGAGTTGAGGTGGTGCAGGTGACAGGGATCCTCTCTCCACATCAGAGGTACCCAGGATCAAATCCTGGTGAATCCTAGAGGAAAAAAACAAAAAGACTAACTAAAAGAGAAATAGATACAGAAGATCACAGAACAAATGGACACAGACAGCAAAAACAGCAGGGCAGAGGCGGAGGAGGGGGAAAGGGGATAAATAAATAAATATTTAAAAATTTAAAAAAAAGCCTCCTGGATGATTTATCTGATTCCTCTACGTAGCTCCTAAAATAGCTTTTTCTAATTCCTACATAAATTTGCTAAAACCATCCATTTTCTAGCCTCTTTTTTCAACCTGCCGTTTCCCTACTACAGAAACATGTATGACATATATTAACATATAAAAGCTCTTCCTTGGGAAATGGACTTGGCCCAATGGATTGGGCGTCCACCTACCAAATGGGGTGTCCATGGTTTAAACCCCAGGGCTCCTTGACCTGTGTAGAACTGGCCCATGCTCAGTGCTGATGCGGGCACGGAGTGCTGTTCCACGCAGGGGTGTCCCCTGCGTAGGGGAGCCGCATGTGCAAGGAGTGTGCCCCATAAGGAGAGCCACCCAGCGCTAAAGAAAGCTCAGCCTGCCCAAGAATGGTGCTGCTCACACGGAGAGCTGACACAACAAGATGATGCAACAAAAAGAAACAGATTCCCGGTGCCGCTGATAAGAATAGAAGTGGTCACAGAAGAACACGCAGTGAATGGACATAGAGAGCAGACAGCTAGGGGGAGGGGGGGAGGTGCGGAATAAATAATAAATCTAAAAAAAAAAAAAAGGCTTAGGAAAAACTTAAAAAAAAATAAAAGCCCTTCCTGTAAGCTCTCTTCCATCACAGTCCCTCTCTTTCAGTCCATCACCTCTTCATTTTGAATGGTTTATCCCTACTTGGAAAACCTCCCTTTTGTTTTTCCCTATTGTGCATCTTTTCTCCTTCAGTGTTCTCTTTAGAAGTTAGCCACTTCAGAGGGTGTTTCCTTTTGAAGCCTTCCTAATTTTGACCACTCTCCTTAGTATTTATGTACGCTATTTGTCCTACGACTTTTTATTGATTTATGAATGTAGTGACTGGATCTATTCTTTGGTATTTTAGAGATGGCTGATACTTCCCTAGTTAGAGGGATTAACAGCTTGCTTGTTTGTTTATGTTTATGTTAC
Source organism: Dasypus novemcinctus (assembly GCF_030445035.2). NCBI lineage: Eukaryota > Metazoa > Chordata > Mammalia > Cingulata > Dasypodidae > Dasypus > Dasypus novemcinctus. The sequence continues at coordinate 124,992,224 of NC_080681.1, forward strand.
TTTTTTTTTAATTAGAGAAGTTGTAGGTTTACATAAAAATCTTTCATAAAATTCAGAGTTCCCATATACCACCCTTTTATTATCACCTTGCATTAGAGTGGTACCTTTGTTACAATTCGTGAGAGAACATTTTATAATTGTACTATTAACTATAGTCTGTTGCTTATAATAGTGGTCACTGTGTTGTACAGCCCTCTATGTTTTATTTTGTTGTGTGTTTTTTTTGTTTTTTTTCGTTTTTATTCTAGTAACATATATAACAAAAGTTTCCCTTTTAACCACATTGAATTGTAAGCGTCTTAAGACCTGAGTACCTGACTTCTTTTCTTTTTGTTACTCTTCTCTCTCTGTCATGTCTACTGTCTACCTTTACTAAAATGGCTCTTCATGAGAAAAAATGCTGGTTTTAAAGAAGAAAGTACTGACCCAAGAGTCCTAAAGCAAATAATAAGTTTTCCAAAATTCATTTTAACAGCTTCAAACATAATGGGGAAGGGAGTGGTATCGGATCCACAGGAGAAAAATAAGAGACTTTGTCAACTCTTCGGTTATTTGCTGCTTTATTTTGCTCTCCAGCTCAGTCAAGTCAACAGATAATCATTGAGCAGCTCTCACTATGTAAAAGCCCTCTTCTTGCCACTATTGAAAATTCTAAGGTGACTATAAAACAGAAAAATTACTTGTCACTGGGCATGGGATGGGTTTCCCTAAGATGGCCCACAGATAGTCATGATGCAAAGTTGAGAGTCAGAGAGCTAGAAACTGAGCTCTGGGAGAGCAGGAACTATTTCAAGGCCCTGTGCAAAGCCTGGGACACAACAGGCATTCAACAGATAATTCATGAAGGGGTAAACAGAGGAAGGCACTGTTTGGTGGGAGTTTGTGGAGTGAAATTGAGGACAATATCAAGAAAGGCTTCATGGAAACATTAGCTTTTATAAGGAACTTAGATGATTAGGGTTTTGGAACAAGGAAAGGGACAGCATTGCAAATTCAGTAAGAATGGCACAGACAAAAATGAGATAAGCTCTTTCACCCTGTACCAGCTGGGCTCATTCCTTCACATCTTTTACATCTAAGCTCAAGTTTCATTTTATTAATGAAGTCTTTTCTAACTGTCCTGTGGCTGTAAAAATATTTTATCACTTACCATCTACTTAATTCCTCCGTATTTTTAATTATCTGACCAATTGTTTATTTTGTTTTGTTTTTTCTTCCCTAATTAAAATATAAGTTTCAAGAAGGCCAGGATACTCTGAAATGTTTTGAATAGAAGAAACGTGTGATTGGGATTGCACTATAGGAATGTACCTTTCTATGAGATGTCATGGGAAGGTACTTGAGACAGGAAGCTGCAGAAATTAGGTTTTCAGAAGGAAGAGTTTTTTAGAGACGCATGTGTATGTGGGAGAACGGTGGTATGTTGGATGGGGCGTCCTTTGAAATAGTAGGAAAGTTAAGTCTTCCTGAGTTGTCCCGCATTTATTTTCAGTGAATTACTCTTGTTGAAGAATGTGTAGATGTGTGTCAAAACTGTTTTATGCTAATTGTATCTGCTCTTTTCATGACAGGAGGCTGAACAGTACCCAGGGGGAAATTCGTGTTGGTCCTAGCCATCAGGTAAAGCAAATTTTAGTTGCTTCTTTAATATGTTTTTATTTCTTATTGTTCTCTGTATTCTTCATTATGTTAAGCAGCGCCTTTGCTATAGAGAATTTTATATAAATGCTGAGATTTTTTTTTTTTTCAGGTGACCACATGCTTTTATTTTAAAGTTTTAAAAACTGCTTTCTTTCAGAAGAGTTGAGATAGTTATTTTGGTTGGAAGCCTGTTGTGTTGTGACCTGTGCCTTCTTATGCTTTATTCAGTCTCATGTTTTATTTCAGACTCCGGCCTCATGTTCATTGTTACATTTTTTGATCTCTCTATCCGTTAAGATGCTTCGGATTGGCAGGAACTGGCTCAGAATGGCTCTTTATTGTCTTACTGATCAGGGCATCTAGGTCAGGCCAGATCAGGGCTCTGCTGTCCTATCTGAGTTTCTCTTGTGTCTCAGCTGTCCTCCATGAGTTGGCTTCATTCTTAGACTGGTAGCTTGGTTTTACTGATGCTAAGATCACTCCCCCCCCTCACATTTTATTATCTCTGATGTTGGGCTTCATTGTACATTCTGAGTATGATTATAATTTAAACAGCAGCATGTCTCCTTTCTAAAGGCAGATAATAGTGGATCTTACAATGAATGAAATATAATAGGTGTTCAGAGGAAGAGAGCATTCTTCCTTTTTATCCCCTTAGGAGCAAGGGAAATTTTCTCAAAAGGTCCCCCCAAAATCACCACACTTTTCATTGGCATGAGGTGAGCCAGTCATGAATTGATTTCTAAACCATGAGGAAAATGGGTTTAGCATGACTGGCATAGACCGTCATTTGAGTTGGAATGGATGTTGGGTAAGTCAGCTGCTATGGCCCGCTCATTCTAGAGACATGAGATATAGGCAGCAGAGATACAGACAACTCCATATCAGAACACATAAGTGTTAGTCTTCTAATTAGATTTTGAGCATTTATTATATGTCAGTTTCCTTATTTTCATTCACTCTTTTTGGAACCCATTTTAACTCTGTAATGAGAAAGAAAGTAACTGAATATTAAAAGCAAAACACAGGGAAACAGAGATGGCTCAAATGATAAGGCCTTTGCCTACCATATGGGAGGACCCAGGTTCGATCTCTGGGACCTCCTCGTTGAAAAGAAGAAGAGAAAGTGTGTCTGCACAGTAAGCCTTTGCCTGCGTGAGTGCCTGTGTGGTGAACCAAGTGCCCACGTGAGTTTCTGCGATGTGAGCTAGTGCCTGTGCGGCGAGCCAGTGCCCATGCAAGTGAGTCACACAGCAAGATGATGACACAACAAAAGAGAGATGAAGTGGAGAGTCAAAGTGAAGCACAGCAGAAAGCAGGAACTGAGGTGGTGCATTGACAGGGAATCTCTCTCCACATCAGAATTCCCCAGGATCAAATCTCTCTGAATCCTAGAGGAGAAAGATGAGAAGACAAAAAAGAAAAATAGATACTGAAGATCACACAGGGAGTGGGCACAGTCAGCAAAAACAGCAGGGTGAGGGCAGGGGAGGGGAAAATAAATCTTAAAAAATAAGCAAAACACTGAAACCATCAGAGGCATATAATTGCTACAAAACATCTCATCTCAGAATGAGCATTATAACTGATAGAAGGAAGCAGATGTGGCTTAAGCAAGTGGACTCCCGTCTACCATATATGAGGTCCTGGGTTTGGTTCCCAGGGCCTCCTGAAAGTGAGCTGGCCTGCGCTGTAAGCTAACTCAACAAGATGACGCAACGAAAAAGAGACACAGAGGAAAGACAATGAGAGACACAACCAACCAGGAAGCTAAGGTGTGGCTCAAGTGATTGATTGCCTATCTCCCATGTCGGAGGTCCCAGGATCTGTTGCCATTGCCTCCTAAAGAGAAAACAAGAAAAGGAGACAAGCAGACACAGAAGGACATGCAGTGAATGAACTCAGCAGACAGTGAGCACAGACGGCAACGTTGAGTGAGGGGTGGGTGGGGGAATAAATAAATCTTAAAAAAATTAAAAATAACTAATAGAGACAGAAAAAAGCTGTCCTGAATGTCTACCTTGTTCAAGTAAGCCATCTAGGTGGACCTCACTACCACCTTTGGCCTGCGTTTTCTGTGCCTTCGGGCCACGAGTTTTTAGTCAAAGGAACCCTGTACTTAGCCAGGATCACATGTCCTTTTCTCTATCCTCTTTTGTACTAGGATATTTATCCCTTCCATTTTTTCTTTTTCCCTCTGTGTTACCAGTGTCTTGAGATATTTGTGCCAGACTTTTGTTTTACAGATTTTTTTTGCCCTTTATAATTACAGAAAAAATGGTTCTTAAGTAAAAGATCCTTGAATTTTTGGAAAGGGAGCAGATTTCACTGTGCCTTGATTTTTGTTCTCTCATTTTAAATTGAGTTATTTGTATTATATCAGATTTTAAATTTATTCTACATGCTTTATATTTTTAAAAAAACAGGACTTTCTTTCTTCATTGAATTGGCAACATTTACCACCTTAAAATTTTTAATTGTTTTTTTAAGGCAGAGGGACTGCGGCAGGCAGTAGCTGCTCTTCTCTAGCTCTGGGAGGAGTGGACATAGTAAAAAACATGGCTGTGATCCCCCACAGACTGCTACCACCACTGCTGCTGCTATCTCTGCTGCTTGCTGCCCACCTAGGAGGCACCTTGGCACAGGGCTCAGGCTGCGGGCAGAAGCTGCAGGGAGATTGTCCAGGGGGCTGTATGGAGGAGGGTTGCCGGCAGAGAGCTGTGTGAAAGTGGGGGCTGCCTCAGGAGGGAGTGGGAGCAGTGTGGAGTCTACACCCTGAACTCTGCCCCAGAATTGCAGTGTCAGCTGCCAAAGGAAGATGAGGCACCTTTGTGGACTCTGCTGTTGGAGTGAGGTTGCTGCTGCCAGGCCCATGCGCCCTCAGAGGAGACTTCAAAGGAGAGTAAACCCCCAGGAGGGACCACCCACCCACTTGATGTGAACTGCAGAGACCAAGAGAGGAATCCTGGGACCTCTGCCACCCTCTCCCGGCCCAATCCTGGGGGTCTCCAAGCTGCTGAGATGGGCCCCTCCTACTAACACCTGAGCTCAGTCCTACAGCAACTCCAGACTGAGGTATACTGCTGGGCTCACACCCTCTATATGATTAATTGTGACCATCAAGACTTCTACCAGAAGTGGCAGAGCTGCTCCTGCAGAGGTCCCCAGACAACAGTGGAAGCGCCTTCTGTCCCTCTGGGATCAGCAGCTAAGGCAGGGTGGAGGGTGCTGTGAGGCCACTAGTAGAAGCGCTGTCAGTGTCGCTTGGGTTATTTATTGAACCATAAGTAGCTCAGGGGCCCCAAGCCCCACACTCTCCCTTCAGCTCCTGCCTCCTTGTCCCACTCACCATGGGCCTTAACACAGTTCTCAAGTGGGAAGATGGTTGGTATTGGCATGGGATGCTAATAAAGCTGTTTTGGGGGTCTCTGGCCTAAAAATATGTACTTTTTAATGGGAAATTTTTCCTTTAAAATGGGGATTCTTAACCTTTTTTGTTCCATGGACCCCTTTGTCAGTCAAGTCAAAACCATGGACCCCTTACTAAGTCCACACTATGTATTATTTAATAAATATATCACACCCACACTAACATATTACAACAAAAATAATGTTCTTTTGAATTTAAATTCAAGCTCACAGACCCCTTGTTAAAAACCCTTACTTTAAAAGTAGGGGGAGCAAAGCCTTTTCAATTTTTAATACCCTAATTTATTTTTGCTTTATTTAATTTTTCTAAATTAGTATGTATTGTATATCTAACCTTTAAGCCTGTCACTATATTCCATTTTAGTTTTAATGGAGTTTGGCAATATATTAGGCTTCAATTTCGAAGAAGTTTTGGACCACAGAGAGGTTCAGCTATGGCAGGGAAGGAACACTGGTGTGGGGTATTATTGATGGGGGCATATGGTTGGGAGGGAGTTCTCCAGGGCGTGTATACAGGGTACATAAAAATGTTTGGATATTTTCATAGTAGTTATAGTTAAAAACGACAACTAAGGGAGTGCTAAGTTCCTAGCCAGGAGAGCTTTATCACATTCCACAGTGGAACAGCAACATCCCCCTAGTACAATGGCAAAGACCAACAAGGAAGTATGGTCCAACAGTGAGCCCTTGATACTGATGACTATGCTTATGAGTCTGTGTGCCTGAAATATGAACTAGGCCTAGAGCTGCGGGGTGCCTAAGAGTTACCTCCTGAGAGCTTCCATGTTCCTCAAATGTGGCCATTCTCTAAGCCAAACTCAGCATGTAAATGCATTACCTTCCCCCCTGACTTGGGACATGACTCCTGGGGATGAGCCTCCCTGGCGCCAAGGGATTATTACCAAGCACCAGTTGATGATGTAACTAGAAAAAGACCTTGAATAAAAGGATCAACTCAGACTAGCAGACTATCTCAGCCTGCATGTAATATCAGATGTTAAAAACTGTTTTTTGACCTTGAATAAAAGGGGGAAATGGAAAGGACAAATGAGTTTATATGGCTAAGAGTCTTCCCAAAAGATTCGGGAGGTCATCAGAGGGGTCATGCTTACTTATGCCTCAGCAGGGTCCCAAAGACAACCTAGGTAAATACAACCCCAGGAACTGGCTCTCCTGAGGGCTACAGAGACCCGCAGGTTCTTTGGTCATGGCAGATGCCTCTGGAGTTCAGTGTCATGTCAGTTGGCCCTACTTTGGAGTTTTTGTTCCTGAGTGTGATGGAGTTGGACTCAGATATAACCTTTCTACACATACCTCTTCTGTCACTTTTACTCAACCTCTGGTTGGTGCTGGGGTTGCTGTATCCTCAGGAGACATGAATCTCTGGACTGTCCATGTGACAGCCGGGCCCTGAGCCTCAGCAGACTTGCAACTCCTACCCTCTGGTTTATTGGACTTATCCTGGCCATCTAACAGGGAGGTGAAGAAGGTCAACCACCACACCAGGGAACCAAGAATGCCTACAATTGCAAGCAGGAGAATTGCATCCATCATCCACGTGAAATCTGAGCCCCTTTTCGATATAGAGGTAGAGTGGACATAACCATCCTAGGGTCTACAGGATGGAGGAATAGAGTATGGATTAGAGTGGCCTTACTGGTATTTTACTATGGACCTATTGTGATTAGTAATAGAAGAAATTGTAGCACTGATGTGGTGAAAGTGGCCACAGTAGCTGCTGAGGGTAGAGAGAGGGAAGAAGAGATATGATGTGGGGGCATTTTCAGGACTTGGAGTTGTCCTGGGTGGTACTGCAGGGACAGATGCTGGACATTGTATGTCCTCCCATGGCCCACTGGGTGGACTGGGGGAGAGTGTAAAGTACAATGTAAACCACAATCCATGTGGTACAGCAGTGCTTCAAAATGTATTCACCAAATGCAATGAATGTGCTGTGATGATGAAAGAGTTTGTTGATGTGGGAGGAGTGGGGTGAGAGGGGTGGGGGATATATGGGCACCTCTTATATTTTTTAATGTCCAAAAAAAAAAATAGAGGAAAAAATAAAGTAGAGGGAGCAGAGCAGGTGTAGCTCAGTGGTTGAGTGCTTGCTTTACACATATGAGGTTCCAGGTTCAATCTCTGGTGTCGCCTTAAAAAAAAAAAAAGTAGTACAGTAATGCCCCATATCCTCATTACTCAGGTTTCACAGATATCAAACTAGTTTGATTTACATTCCCTTATACCTCCCATTTTGAAACAAATCATAAATATATCATTTTAGTAATATTCCAAAGATAAGAGCTCTTTTAAAATAAAAAACACAATCATTATATCAAACCTAATAAAAATGATCACTTTCTTAATATTCAAGTGTCCACCTATGTCCAAATTTCCCTCATAGTCTCATAATTTTTTATATTGCAAATTGGTATCTAAAGGCCCATACAATGCAGTTATTTGGTATGTCTCTTAAATCTGTTTTAGTCTGTAGGCTTCTTCTCTATCTACATCCCCACACCCCACCCGCACCCTCAATGTTTGTGTGGAAGAAGTTGGGTGATTTGTCCTATAGGATTTCCCAGTCGGAATTTTGCTGATTGCATCCATATATATCAATCTTGTTTCCTTGTCCTCTGCATTTCATGAATACTAGTGGTTAAATCCAAAGGTTTAATCAAATACTGATTTGATTCCTTATTCTACCCACCCCTCCACAAGATTACTTCATGAATGGTATAATGTACTTCTTTCAGGAGGGAAACATGCTCTTTTTTTTTATATATATATATATATTTATTTTTTAAAGACTTAATTATTTATTTCTCTTCCCTTCCACCCCTCTTGTCTGCTCTCTCTATTTGCTGTGTGTTCTTCTGTGTCCTCTCACATTCTTGTCAACGGTACCAGAAATTTGTGTCTTTCTTTGTTGTGTTATCTTGCTGTGTGAGCTCTCCTCGTGTACGGCGCCACTCTTAGGCAGCCTGTGCTTTTTTCTTGTGGGGCGGCTCTCCTTGTGGGGTGCACTCCTTGCACGTGGGGCTTCCCTACGTGGGGGGCCACCCCTGTGTGGCATGGCACTCCTTGTACGCATTAGCACTGCACGTGAGCCAGCTCACTAGAAGGGTCAGGGGGCCCTGGGTTTGAACCCTGGACCTCCTATATTGTAGGTGGAAGCTCTATCCATTGAGCCAAATCCGCTTTTCTGCTCTTTTAATTATATTGTAGTTAGATCCATTCTTTCATTAAGGACTTCAAAATGGTGTTGTTATTATATCATTCCTTCTTCATTTTATTGCTGAAGAAAGTTCCCTGAAGGTACAGATCATATAGAAAAGGCAAGATAAAAGCAGTTTTCAAAATTTTGAGTTGGTTCCCCTACATTTTCCAGTGGTGACCATTAAGGGTTGTTGGTGTTTGTTTGTTTTTTTTTTCAAGTATTGTAAACGCATTGATTTAAAATCATTTGTTATCTTTTAATCCATTTCTGCTATTCTTATTGATGAATAAATTATCTCATCTTTGGCTAGCCTCTTCCTGCTGGTTTCAGCATCCTTTTAATTTGGCTTCACTTGTCTTTGATAGGTTTCCTTTTACCTGTTATGACATGATTTTAATGCTTCATCTTTTATGCACTCCTGCCCTAGAAATTAAACTTTCCTCTTAGGAGCCCTCTTTTGTTTTACTGGGAAATAGCATTTAGAGACTGGGTGCTAGGGTGTTCGTTGTTACTGGGTTGGTTACTGTTTTTAAATAGTTTTGTTTATATACTTATGGAAGATGTTTACATGGCTCCAAAGTCAAATCTTCAAAGTGTACTGAAAAGAAATCTAACCTCTATCCCTGTCCCCTCCAAATGTTTCCCTCCCTCCCCTATGTTAATCTTTTTTTTTAAAGATTTTAATTTGCCCTACTTATGTTTATTCCCCTTCCCTTCTTAGATAACTGATAGTGTAAAATACACATTTTTTGCTACCTTTCTTTTTCTTTTAACAATATGCCTTGGCATTCCCTCCATAACAGTATATAAAGCTGTTCCTCATTTCTTCCTGCCACTTCATGGAACTCCTTTGTATAGATATACATTTATTCTTCTAGGTACTGTTGATGGACATTTCGGTAGGTTCTGTTACAAGTTTGCCATACAAGTAATGCTGCAGCATATAGACTATGCATATAAATTTGTATGTTTCTGCCATTTAATCTTTGGGATATATCTCCAGAAGGATGATTGCTAACTTAGAGGGCAAGTATATCTGTATTTTTTAGGACATTTCCAAATTATCCTTCAGAGATATTGTACCATTTTGCCTTCACGTCATTACCTCATACAGGTGCTTTTTAAAAAAAACATAAAAACAAAAAAAAAACAACTTAAAATATCCAATGTATTTTTTATCTTTATTTTAATGAACAAAACTGTTAAAAATCCTGATGCACAAAAATTTTTTTTAAAGGTTTATTCCCCCTCCCCATTTCCTCTGTTATCTCCTCTCTGTGTCCATTTGTTGGGTGTTCTTCTGTATCTGCTTGTATTCTCATTAGACAGCTCTGGGAACTGATCCTGGGACCTTCTTGAGTGGGAAAGAGGCAATTACTCTTTCACGCCTCTGCAACTCCCTGTTCTGCTGCGTCATCTTATTTTCTCTCCTTGTGTCATCTTGTTGCGCTAGCTCTCCACGTCGGCCAGCACTCCTGTGCAGGGTGGCTTTCCCACACTAGGTGGTGTTCCCGTGCAAGGCGGCACTCCTGCAATGTGGGCCAGCTTGTCCTCATCAGGAGGCCCTGGGCATTAGACCCCGGACTTCCTGTATGTTAGACGGGAGCCCAATAGGTTGAGCCACATTTGTTTCCCTATCTTTATTCTTAAATACAGTTTGTAATTGGAAAGTAAAATATTGTGAATCCTTGGTTTGACTTTTTTAAATCGATTTTATTGAAACCTATTTTATAAACCAAACAATCCGTCTCAAGTGTACAATAGTTATATTTGGTATAATCATAGAGTTGTGCTTTCATCACTACAATCAATATTACAGAATATTCTTTACTCCAAAAAGAAATACCCCTTTGTAGTCACCTCTCAATCTCTCTATCCTTCCCCTGCCCTACCTAACCTCTAATCTGTTTTTTTCTGTAAGCTTATTTGTTTTTATATTTTGTATAGATGGAGTTAAACGTTATGTAGTACTTTGTGTCTGATTTCTTTCATTTTAGCATACTTTTTTTTCCTCACAGCACTGATGGAAGAATATTAACATATTACTATTCGCTACAGTCCATAGTTCACTTTGGTTATGTTTTTGCCTAAATATCACCCTATTTTTAACATCTTGTAACATTAACATATTTTTTCTGTTTCAGAGAAAAACATTCTTACATATGCATTATTCACCATACTCATTGTCCATAAGAGTGTTGGCTAGGCTATTTGGTCCCATGTTTAATTTTTAAGTTTTTTTCTTAATGGTATACATAACCTTAGATTTACTCTTCCAACACTGTCATATCCGTAATTATCTCTGACTAGTTAGAAACAATAAAATGTGCTTTCATCATTTCTATCCATTTCCAAACATTTATAAACAGAGTTTTAACCAGTTTTGCTCAGATTAAGCCTCAGCTTTCCATTCTTTATCCTCTTTCTATTTTCTGGTGACCTATGTTCTAGCTATTAACTCCATGAATTTGCTCATTATTTAGTTCATAATAGTGAAATCATAAATTTGTCCTTTTGTGTCTGACTTGCTTAACTCAGCATGTCCTCAAGGTTTATCCATGTTGCCATACACATCATGGCTTCATTTATTCTTACAGCTAAATAATATTCCATAATATGTGTATATTGCAATTTATTTATCCATTCATCAGTTGATGGACACCTGGGTTGTTTCCATCTCTTTGTGATTGTGGATAATGCTGCTGTGAAAAGGATGTCTTTTCATGTTCCCACTCTTGTTCTTCTGAATATATACCTAATAATGATATTGCCAGATAACATGACAGATCTTTATTTAACTTCCTTAGGAATTGCCAAACAGTTTTCCACAGCAGCTGTACAATTTTACATTCATACTATTTCTCTACATCCTATCCCAACACTTGTAGTTTTGTTTGGTTTTAGAAATGGCCTATTAGGTGTGAAATTATATCTCATTGTAATTTTTTTTCAAAGACTTATTTTTTTATTTATTTCTCTCCCTCCCCCTTCCCACCCCAGCTGTCTGCTCTCTCTGTCCATTTTGCCGCATGTTGTTCTTTTTGTCCACTTCTGTTGTCAGCAGCATGGGAATCTGTGTTTCTTCCTGCCGCGTTATCCTGCTGTGTCAGCTCTCTGTGCGTGGCACCATTCCCGGGCAGACTGCACTCTCTTTTGCGCTGGGTGGCCCTCCCTATGGGGCGCACTCCCTGAGTGTGGGGCTCCCCCACATGGGGGACACCCCTGCATGACATGGCACTCCCCGTATGCATCAGCACCACGCATGGGCCAACTCCACACGGATCAAGGAGGCCTGGGGTCTGAACCGTGGACCTCCCATATGGCAGACGGACGCCCCATCCACTGGGCCAAGTCCACTTCCCTCATTGTAATTTTGATTTGCATTTACCTATTAGCTAGTATGCTGAACATCTTTCCGTGTGTTTATTTGCCATTTGTATTTCCTCTTTGGAAAAATGTCTATTCGGGTTTTTTTTTTTTAAACTGTGTTGCAGTTTTGTATGTTGTCAAACAAACTTGAGGATTTATGCCAGTCTGATAGGTGGGAAATGCTATTGTATCATTAATTTCATTTCTCTCATTAGTACGGTTGATCACCTTTCCTATTATTAAGAACCATTTGCATTTCTTTTTCTTTAAACGCTCTTAATTTTATTTCTAGTTCATTTTTCTCTGGTGATTAGTGGGGACAGACACAATGGGTTACTGAGCCTCCAACAGTATAGTACTTTAAAGTGAATGTAACAGGCAGAAACATTGGAGGTTTTAAAAATTTATTTTTTATTTATTTTTCTCCCCTTCCCCCTCACCCCTAGTTTTTTGGAGGTTTTAAACTCTAGCTCTTTATTTAAAATATCAGACTAGTGGGCCCATATTTATCATTTAATGAAATGAGATAATTGAACATATATGTTGCAAAACATTTTAATTTCTTCGGTCTCCAATGCTTGTGGTAATCACAGTACCTGCTTTCCCTTGCTTTGCACCATGAGAATGAGAAAATGCCAGAGGTATTTGAATCTGGTGAATTAGAGAATCTTGGTGGTTGAAAACCATTGTTCAGATATTTTTTTTGTTCCTTTAATTGAGATATGCTTTACTTACATTGAAATTGTTCTTATCTTATGTAAACTGTCCAGTCAGCTGTTGTGTTTGCCTGTTAAGACATGGAGGGAGTGAATGTCGTTTAATCAATTGGGCGCCCACCTCCTGCATGGGAGGTCTCGGTTTCAGTTCTCAGTGCCTCCTAAAAAAGATGAGCAAATGCAATGAGCTGATGCAACGAGCAGATGCAATGAGCAGGGAGTGGATGTGGCTCTCTTATATAAACTGTTCAGTCAGCTGTTATATATTCCTAACAAGACATGGAGGAAGCAGATGTGGCTCAAGCAGTTGGGTGTCCACCTCCCACATGGAATGTCCCAGGTTCAGTTCCCAGTGCCTCATAAAAGGAAGACAAGTGGACAAAACAAGCTGACCCAGCAAGCAGATGCAATGAGCAGACAGTGAGCAGACACAGCAAACAGATGAGGGAGCCATCTGGGGGGTGAGAGACACGGAGAAGTGGATATGGCTCAAGTGGTTGAGTGCCTGGCTTCCCACATGGGAGGTCCCAGGTTTGGTCTCCTGCCCTGGTACCTCAAAACAAACAAACAAACAAATAAATAGAAGAACATTTCTGTCTTCCCATAAAGTTCTTTCCTGCCCCTTCATATGTAAGTGCCCCCTTCCAAGAAGGAACCACTGGTTTGATTTTGTGTGTATGTGTTTTATGATGATCTTGACTCACATTGTTAATTGACTCGAGAGCAGCAGTTGTCTAGTAGGAGAGTTCATTCGTAGATAGCCTTCATTATTTGTATATTTCTTTTATTTATTTGTTTTCTCCCTTTCCCTCGCCCCTCTCCCTGCTCTTTTTGCTGTCTTCATCCATTTGCTGTGTGATCTTCTGTTATGTATTTCTCTTTTGGTCTTCTTCTCATTTTTTCTCCTTTAGGATTCACCGGGATTTGATCTTGGGAAACTCTGATGTGAAGAGAGGTTCCCTGTTAGCTGGACCACCTCACTTCCTGGTTTCTCCTGCGTTTGACTTTGAGTCTCCTTTCCTCTCTCTTTTGTTGAGTCATCATCTTGCTGTATGACTCGCTTGGGTGGGCACTGGCTCACTGTGCAGGCACTCAGCTTGCCTTGCAGACCTTGGTTTGCCATGCGGACACTGGCTCACTGCACATACAAGCACACATTTCTCTTCTTCTTTTTCACCAGGAGGCCCCAGGAATTGAACCCAGGTTCTCCCATATGGTAGGCAGAAGCTCTTACCACTTGAGCCACATCCACTTCCCTATTCTTTGTAAACTTGTTATATTGGAGAGGGAGAGAGAGAGAGAGAGATTCTCTCCTTCAAAGCTATGTTCTGAGGCTGTTTTTGTTTTTAATTATTTTATATGCACGTATTCCTTTAGACTGTGTTGGCCCTGTTTCGCTTTGACACAGTTTACTTCTCCTAAGTAAAGATTATATAGTCCATTGTACAATTTTCTGTGGTGGAATGATCCTGAGTATGACACAGATCAATGGAAAATGACTCAAAGTTTTGCTGTTATTTTCCTACTGCCTAAGGAAAGAGTTTCAGTAAGCCATTGCATCTGTTCTCATATGCAGTCTTGATGGTGATTACTTTGTTTCTGTCTTACAGGCCAAACTTCCAGATTTGCAACCGTTTCCTTCCCCAGATGGTGACACTGTGACCCAACATGAGGAACTGGTTTGGATGCCTGGAGTTAATGATTGTGACCTCCTTATGTACTTGAGGGCAGCAAGGTAATAGGATTCCACCCCATCATACTTTCTGAATTGATTAGTAGACAATAAACTTTCTCCTTACATCGAAAATTGTATTTGTATGTTGGCCAATCTCTGGCATTAAATTTTCTTATACCCTTTGTAATCAGGGTCCTGATCCTTACTACCAGAGGAAAATGGTTTACCATGGTATTCTTCTTGGTGTTTGTCCCGTGTCAGATTTTGGAACTCGTCATCAGAAAGAAAACAGCTTAAAGCCATATATACAGTTATCAACACCATTCAGTCCCATAGAAAAAGTGGGTTATTCAGACCATCTTAAATTTCCATTACAGATTCATGTTATTGCTGTACTCTGACTGTTCATCAATGCCTGACCCCAACTTGGGCATTTTTGTGACTTACTGGTGTGAGAACATTTATCTATGATTACACCATGGAACTTACTTGCCAACATCCAAAGGCCTCAGCTACAAAAGAGAATTTTATATCTGTTCTTAACATGTCAAAGAGTAGGTAGACAGCTTTCCTTTGTCTGCAGTGATTTCTGGGACTCACTGTCTGCAGCATCAATAATGTACAACAGATGAAAACACTAAAGCAAGGCTTAAAACATCTCAATTTTAGTGTGGCTGTTTTGTGGTCAGCATTGTTGTGCATGTGGCATACAGTAGTGATAAGAATGCTTGAATGGAGTGAATGACTGCTAGGAGATTCTTTTACCTTCTTACTTGTAATTCACTTGGAGGTAGTTGTTGTATACAGTATGAGAGGAAGTAAATGAAGTTTCAGAGGGTTTAATTTTTTATGTTTTATGGGGACTATTCCACAAGATTGTAAGCTGGCCTACTATTAGGGCAAATTTAGATTATTCATGCACTCAGAAAGAAAACCTGAGTACTAGTAAAGTGTAGAAAGAAATAAAACAGATGTACCTAACTGAAAATAACATTTCCCATTCTGCCTGAGTGACAGGCTACTTGGAGAGGAAGTTTTTCTTATTTTTCTGCCAGAGCTGAGGCAGAATTGAGAACTCTTAAGTTACTGTGCATTAGTAATGGAATTTGGGCTGGGCTGAAAATGTACTCTGAAAATTTAGGGTTAAAAAATCTGTGTTCTTGAAAATAAAAAGTAATTTAAAAAAAAATTATGTACTCATGTTTTTTCCTTCCTTTCTTCTGAAGGAGCATGGCAGCATTTGCAGGGATGTGTGATGGAGGTTCCACAGAAGATGGTTGTGTTGCAGCATCTCGGGATGACACCACTCTCAATGCATTGAACACAGTAAGTCTCTTAAAGTCACCCTTGGTGGGAAGAAAATTATTTTATCCCTTTGCTGGTTGTAGGGAATATGTGACAAGCATGGAATGTGAAGTAGCCTTTCGTCTCAGGAGCAAGTACTTTGGTGTACTGCTAGAATTGAAACATGGGTTTTCGTTTTGATCCTAGAGCTTCTAGACCTTGGCCCAGTGACATGGTTTCTCCAGCTTCATTTCCTAATCTGTGTCTGTATTGCAGAGTTGTAGTAAACCTCAGAGGAGATCCTAAACAGTAATTGTTAATATTTATTGAGATCTCACAAAGCCTAGTACTCTGCATAGATGATCCTATTTCTCACAACACCCCTCTGAAGTATGTCTATTATTACAACTATTTTAGAGATAAGGAAATAAATTTAGAGAGATTAAGTCACAATCCAAGGTCACACACTCAAGATTTGAATCCAGAAGCCACATTCTTATTCTTCTTCACAATGTAAAATACAAACTTATTTTTTAAAAATAAATTTGACTTTGGAATATCTAAATATTTCACATAATTCCAAAACAAAATTTTTCAAATAAGAATCTCTAAAAACTTGAACGCTAAATGAAATAAGTGAAACTAACCCTGTTGGGCTGCTTGCATGACAAACCACCATAATAGCTTGTTTGCTTTAATCCTGCAATACACATCATCAGCTCGAAAATAACAACATACAGCTACATACAAGCTGTATAATTTCTGAAACTAGTTTCCTTTTTTATTCCCTTCTTTTTTGTCCTTAAAATATATTCCATAGATCTGTATAGAAAAGTCAATGGATTTTAAAGTTCTTTCTTTAAGGTTAATGATGAATAATCATCAAATCTGAGGGAAAAATAATGAGTTACTATGGAAACAATTTCTGATACTATTAATGAAGATTCTATATGGTAATATGTATTTACATAGGATAATGAGCATGAGGCTGACCCACTCCTCTGATGATTAGCTAAGTGTAATTTAAATAACCCAGTTTTTTTTTTTTTCTTGAAAGGTCATTATAGTTGGAAGGAACTTTGGAGATCATCTATCCAGTATCCTTGAATAGGTAAAAAGGCTAAGAAAGGCCAGGTGACTTGCTCAATGGCAGCAGTCCCTGGCAGCAGTCCAGAAAGTTCCTAACAGAAGAAAGAAAGTAACTCTGATCCTCAATTTAGGGATGTTTTTATACATGTTTTGCTTTTGAGGAAACGTATATGGATATCTCAGTGATAAGATTGAATTTTGTTCCTGATCTAATTGTTTCCTGGGTATTCCCTGATGTTGCAGTAGTCCCTTTGTATGTGCTGTTTTGGGCAGTTGAGTGATTTTGCTGAGAATATGCTGTGTTCTAAATAATTCAATGTTCTTTTTCACATTCCCATACAGTATATTTGCCTTTCTTCTCATTTATTTGATACTTAAGTTTTTAGGTCTAAGGAAGCTTTATTCTGAATGAAATAAAGATAGAGCTGGCAGGTACCTTTGAGATGATTTTACAGATTAGGAAATTGAGTCTGAGAGAGTGTTGATACTGCAGGAAGGCTGTGGAAGGTGTGGGTGTGACTGTCTGAATTCAGAATACCTTGAAAAATGTGTTTGTAGTCACAGTAAATTTTTGATATGAGCTTGTTTTCTGTTGGTTATTTTTTTATAAAAGCTTTATGAAACATTCTGCTTTTATAACTTCTAATCAACTGAATTTTGAGTAATGAATATTTTGCCACAATGTAATTATATATGTTTTGGCACCTTCCTGAATTTATATGATTTTCTTTCTTTTCTTATTCAAAACTCTCTAAGGATTCTATAGAACATGTTCTGTTGCAGAAATAATTGGGAGTATTTTTGCCCATGGTCCTTTGTGGCATGTTCCTTCTCAAGTTTTTTAAGCATTGCCAGAGGGTTTTTAGTTTTACTAGTTTTTATTTCTTTGAAACATCACTTGAAATTTGGCCTGCCTAGGCTGGCCCATGATGGCTCAGCTGTTTTGAGTTAATGCAGTACAAGTACATTTAGCTACTTAGGGCCTATTCTGTTTGCTCATTTCATAATGAATGGAAAAGTTTAGTGACTTTTAATTTTGGTGTACTTCATTGTTTTACTAGGTCACAGAGGTTTTTAGTCTTAGGCACTAGAAGAAAACGAATGAATGAAAAAAAAAATTTTGTGAGAGGCTATTGTTTATTTTGACTTCCTTAGAGTAATGGAGGATTTGAGCTATATTGAATAATACATTTAAAAGATAAATCCTTTGTTATGTGGAAAGTGTTCATTGCTTTTCTTCAAACTGTATAGCATAGAGTTAAAACATCAATTTAGAGAGTGTTTTGTTAGTGGTTAGTGTCTAATAGCTATTTCCCAATTATAAAAATTTTAAAAATATATATATAATCTGTTCTATGGCCCTATTAGAGTGTGTTGAACAACCTATTAGGGTGATTTAAACATAAGCATATTTAAATAGATGATTTTTTAGAACTGCTACTGTTGCCAGGTTCTTGCCTATGTGGCATAAAAGAATTTAAGGATACACCATAGGGTATGCAAGCAGGTAAAGAGTTTATTGAGAAAGGAGAATAAGGGAAAGTACACACCCAAGACATGGGTGGGTATGGGCATGTTCCAGGCAGGAGGTGCACAATGTTGGGGCCCCAGGGTAGGCCTTTCTTCTTCTCCCTTCCCCTAATTAAGGAGGGACCTCAGCTATTTGCTGTCCTGGTTGGTTGCCTTTCCATTTTCACCTGTTAGTTTTCAGGAACCAATAGGGAGGCCTTTCTGTTTCCAGTTAGCCAAGGCTTTTTTTGAGCCCAGGAGTTTCAAATGGGACCTCTTGACCAGGATCTTGACGGGCATTTCGGCTGTAACAGTTACAGCTTGTTTTCAAGTGGCTGCTGCCTTCCCTTGGGAGTTTCTGGGTGGAGTCTGGAGCCCTGTTCTTTGCTGGGTCTCAGCTGTGATGGTTGTGGCTTTGTTTTGGCCACACAAACACTAGTAGAAAGTTTTGCATCTATCAGTTCTGTGTGACAATTGTATGACCCTATGTTTTAAATGTTCATTCTTTTAAATTACCTACTTTTACTCTGAATTTTTTCCCTTCATTATTCAAATGAGGCTGTTGTTTTTTTAGGAGGAACTGGGCACTGAACCAGGACCTTTGTATATAGGAGGCAGGTTCTCAACCACTGAGCTATACCTGCTCCCCCCAAAATGAGATTTTTTTTTTTTTTTAATTTTTTATTGACTTTGTAATAATATTACATTAAAAATATATATGTGAGGTCCCATTCAACCCCACCCCCCCACCCCCCCTCTCCCCCCCCCCAACAACACTCGTTCCCATCATCATGACACATCCATTGGATTTGGTAAGTACATCTTTGGGCACCTCTGCACCTCATATACATTGGTTCACATCATGGCCCATACTCTCCTCTATTCCATCATGTAGGCCCTGTGAGGATTTGCAATGTCCGGTGATTACCTCTGAAGCACCATCCAGGGCAGCTCCATGTCCCGAAGACGCCTCCACCTCTCATCTCTTCCTGCCTTTCCCCATACCCTTTGTCCATTATGTCCACTTTTCCCAATCCAATGCCACCTCTTCTATGTGGACACTGGATTGGTTGTGTCCATTGCACCTTTATGTCAAGAGGAGGCTCAGATTCCACCTGGATGCTGGATGCAATCCTCCCATTTTCAGTTGTAATCACTCTAGGCTCCATGGTGTGGTGGTTGTCCTTCTTCACCTCCATCTTAGCTGAGTGTGGTAAGTCCAATAAATCAGATTGTAGGTGCTGGAGTCTGTTGAGGCTCAGGATCTGGCTATCACATTGTCAGTCCAGAGATTCAAATCCCCTAAATATATCTTAAACCCCAACATTAACTGCACCTCCAGCACATTAGCATGAAAGTCTTATGAAGGGAGATCCCATCTGAGTCCAGATTCATCACACATAAACACCATTTCCAAAGAGGGGCCATCTGCCCTGGTAGTTAACCCCATCGGCCATGACCATAACTCCCATGGGTCTCTTTAGCCCTCAAAGGAACCAATATCTGGGGGTTGTATCTGCTTTATCTGTCTCTCTGACTCTGCTCAGTTGTGCATGAGGGCAAACCTTCTGCCAGCCTCCAGACTCTTTTTTAGAAACTCGTAGCCATATAAACTCATTTCTCCTTTCCATTTCCCCCTTACTTTAGGTCAAACAGCATTTTAAAGTCATGGTATTTTATGTAGACATGGATATTCTGCTGATCCGCATTGAACCTTCCGTATAAGGTCATTTTCCAGTTGCATCATCAGTTGGTAGTTGATAGTGGTCCCTCGGTGCCAGGGAGGCTCATCCCCGGGTGTCATGTCCCACGCTGGGGGGAAGGCATTGCATTTACATGCTGAGTTTGGCTTCGAGACTGGCCACATTTGAGTAACATGAAGGCTGACAGAAGGAAATTCCCAGGCACAAAGTTGCTCTAGGCCTTATTATTATTTTGGGTTTATCAGCTCACAAGCATAGTCATTAGTATCAGGGGCTCACTGTTGAACCCTCACTCCCTCCCGGTCCCCACCACTGTACCTGGGAGACTGTCGCTGCTCCCCTAGGGACCACGACAGAGCACCACTGGCCAGGAACCCAGTACCCCCCCTACTGTGGTTTTTAATTGTTGCCACTATGAGTATATCCAAACACAAAATGAGATTTTTGATGTGCAATTTTAAAAATGATTTATTGAGGTATAATTTTATGTACAGTAAACTCCTTTGATTTAAAATATAAATTTGATAACTTTTTACTGATACATATCTGTGAAATTTCTAAAATAATGAGGATTAAAAAAGACATTTCCAACACTCCCAAAAGTTGCCTTGTGCCCTTTTGTAGTCCTTTGATGCTTCCAGCCATAGATAACCACTGGTATGTTTTCTGTTATCATGTATTAGTTTTTATTTTCTAAAAGTTGTATAAATAGAATCATTCGGAATGTATTCTTCTGGGTATGGCTTCTTTCAGCATAATGATTTTGAAATCCATTCATATTGCTGCATATGTCAATAGTTCATTCCTTTTTATTGCTGAGTAGTATTTCATTGTATGGATATTCATATTTTGTTTATTCACTCACCTGTTAATAGACATTTGGGTTGTTTCCAAGTTTTGGGCCATTTCCAATAAAGATGATATGAACAGTGTTATACAAGTCTTTGTACATATTTTCATTTCTCTTGGGTAAATATTTGTCTTGGAGTAGAGTGGCTGGATTGCATCATAAGTGTATGAGTAGCTCTTTTAAGAAATTGCCAGAAAGGTTTCCAAAGTGGTTATACCATTTTACATTCCCATCCATAGTATATTAGAATATCAGTTCTTCAGAAACCTCATCAAGACTTGATGTTGTCAGTCCTGTCTTAATTTTAGCCATTCTAATGAGTGTGTAGTTTTTCAGTGGGGTTTAAATTTGAATTTCTTTTCATGTTTCATTGTCCATTTGTGTGTTTTCTTAAGTATTCGACTCTTATGCACAATTTAAAGATTTTGGTTGTCTTACAATTTAGTTGTAAGACTTATTTTTGTATTGTAGATACATGTTCTTTGATACATGTGAGGTGAATCCACATTCATTTTTAAAAATTTCTTAATAGTGTCCTTCAAAGAACAAAATATTTACTGTTGATAAAGTACAATTTGTTGTTATTTTCGTATAGTGTTCTTTTTATCCTATTGATACCGAGCAAAAGTGGGTTCTTTTCTCCAGATGAGTCTTTAAAATTTAAAGCCAATTCCTGAGACATTGGGATTTCAAAGAAAGAAAGAGTTTCATTGGTTGCACAAGCAATGAAGCACAGTGGCCTCATGGCCCAAAACTGCTTCTCTGATCTGCAATCTGCAGAAATTCTAATGTTTTATAACATTCGGGTACCAATGAATAATTGGGTTGGAGCTGAACAACAGGCTCCTTCATTAATAAACTTTAAGGGGCTGAACAGGACTGACGCGGGTGGGACAGCAATTCAGGGTCAGTCACCAGGATTTGGGATTGAGGTATACAGAGCAAAGGTCAGTTACAAGGTCTTTCATATGAATGTGAAACAGAGGTAAGTGAAGTGGTTACCACCCCAAGTTTACACAAGGGTGAGTTCAATCTAGAATTACCGTCACAATAGTTAGCATACACAAAGATGAGGTTAAGTCTATTGAGTAACCATGGAGGGGTGGTTCCGCTATAGCCAGCTTCAGTAATTAACACTTATTAGCCTTTTGCTATTTTATAATATAAAAGCAACGTATATGATTTAATCATCATAATTATTAACTCAGTTATACTAAGTTCTTTTGATTACCCCAAGATTACAAAGATTTTTCCTTTGTTTTCTTCCAGAAGTTTTAGTTTTTTAGGACGGCAATTATTTTCAAGTTAAAAAGACTTTCTTTTTCTTGTTTAATTGCCTTAAAATTTTTATTGAAAATAACTGCTTGTAAATGTTTAGATCTTTCTCTGTAATCTTTATTCTGTTTCATTTGATCTATATGTCAATCCTTTTTTTGGTACCACAATATCTTGACTACTCTAGGTTTATAAATGATAGACGCCTTGAATTTGGGTAGTGTAAATCTTTCTTCTTTGTAATTGTTTATTAAGATTGCTTTCACTATTTTATGTTATTTGCATTTCCATATAAATTTTTAAACATCTGTTGGAATTTTTGTTGGGATTGCACTGAATCTATGATTAACAGCTTAACAATATTGAATCTTCTAATCCATAACATGGGATGTCACCCCTTTTTTAAAGATCTCTTTACTTCAATAATATTATATAATTTTCAATGTACAGATCTTGCATATATTGTGTTAAATTTACCCCTAAGTGATTTCTTTTTGGGGATTCTATTGTAAGTAAAATTGCAGTTTTAAAATTAAATTTACAAATGTTCACCTATTAGGACAGAAATAAAATCAATTTTATGTATTTACCTTGTATCCTGTGACCTTGCTAAGTTCATTAGTTCTAATAGTTTTCTTGTTGCATCCTAAGGGTTTTCTATGTACACAATCATGTCATCTGCAAATAAAGATAGTTGTACTCCTTTCTGATCTGTATACATTTTATTTCTTTTTCTTGCTTTTATTGCACTTGCTTGGACCTCCGATACAATGTTGAATAGCAATGGTAAGAGTGGACTGTTGTTGCCTTCTTTCTGTTCTTTTGGGGGAAACATTGTCTTTCACTACTATGTACAATGTAGTTTTTTGTAGAGACTCTTTATCAAGTTGGGGGTGTGCACTTTTATATCCTAGTTGAGTTTTGACATGAGTGGACATTGGATTTTGCCAGATGCTTTTTCTTTTCTGCTTCTCATGAGATCATGTGGCTGTGTAATCTTTTATTTTGTTAATGTGTTAACATAGTTAATTACATTGATTTCAAATGTTAAACCAATTATGCATTCCTAGGATAAATCCTACTTGTTTACTATATATTATTGTATTCAGTTTGCTAGTATTTTGTTTAAGGATTTTCACATCTGTGTCCTTGGGGGATTTTGGACTGTAATTTTCTTTTTTGTAATGTCTTTGCCTGGTTTGGATATCAGAGAAATATTGCTCACAAAAATTAGTTGACAAGTATATGCTCCTATTTTCTTGAAGAGTTTGTGCAGGATTGGCAATTATTCTTTTTTAAAGTTGGTAGAATTCACAGAGAAGATATCTGGTCTAAATTTTTTTATGGGGGATTTTAAATGTAGAAATAATAATAGGACTGTTCATATTTTCTATTTTTTTCATGTGTCAATTTTGGTAATTTTTTGGTCTGTGCCTTTTAAGCATGTTTTTCATCTCCATTTAGTTGGTCAATTTCTTTTATCAAAGTCTAAAATATTCCTATATTTTCTTTTTTCTTTCTTTTTTTTTTAAGGTACCATGGACAGCAGGTACTCAACCACTGAGCTACATCCACTCCTCAGTGAGAGTTCGTTTTTTCATTTGTTTTTAGGAGGTACCAGGGATGGAACCCAGGACCTCGTATATGGGAAACAAACGTTCAACCACCTGAGCTACATCTGTTCCCATATATATATTTGCTGTTGTTATTGTTTTGAGTTAACATGGGGCTGGGGATTGAACCTGGGACAATATATGTGGGAAGCTAGTGTTCAACACTGAGCCACATCAGCTTCCCTGAGTTGGGTTTTTGTTTGTTTTACTTGTTGTTTGTTTTTGTTTTTTCAGGAGGCACCAGGAGCCAAACCCAGGGCCTTTGCGTGTGGGGGTTGGGAGTGCAACTGCTTGAAGCACATCCGCACCCCCTGTATTTTTCTTTTTAATGTCTGTAGTATCTGTAATGTTGTACCCTCTTTCATTCCTAATATTGATACTTTGTTCTTGATAAGTCTAACTAGAAGCTTATCAATGTTATTGATCTTTTCTGATACCTAGATTTTTATTCCATTGATTTTCTCTATTATTTGCCTTTATTTTATTCCATTCTTATTTCTTGTCTACTTATTTGGGGCTTAATTTGCTCTTTTTTTTTTTTCCTGGCTTTCCAAAGTGGTAGCTGAGATAACTGGTTTTATATATTTTCTCCTTTTCTAATAAAACTATTTCATGCTGTAAGTGATCTCCCAAAGTATTCCTTTAGCTGCATTCCACAAATTTTGATTTCTTCTGCTTTTCATTTTTCTGTTAAAAATATTAAATTTTTGCGTGTGTTTCTTATTTGATTCTTTAAGAATTGCTTGGTTTACAGAGATTTAGGGCTTCTCTAGATTTTAAAAGTTTGGAATGTTTGTGATTTCTAATTTAATTCTGTTGTGGTCAAAGAATGTCCAGTAAGATTTCCAATTTTTTGAAATCTATTGAAACTTGTTGCAGGGTTCAGCACATGGTTTATTTTGGTTCCATTTATGCCCTGTACACCTTGTTCCACGTACACCAGTAATGAAGATATATTCTCCAGTTATTGGGTGTACTGTTATATAATTGTCAGTTTCTTTCAGGTGGTTGATACTATTTTTGAAGAATCATGTAGCTTACTAATTTTGTTTTTTCCAAGTTGCATTGCCAGTTACTAAGAGAGATCTATTGACATCTTTAACTATGATAGTGGATTTGGTTATTTTATCCTTTAGTTCTGTTAGTTTTTGCTCTGTATATTTTGAAGTTTTATTAAGGCCAGAAACACTTATAATTTTTATATTTTTCTTCATATATTGACCCTTTTACCTTTTTGGTATGATCCTCTTTGTGTCTAGTAATGTTTTTGATTTGAAGTCTATTTTGTCTGATAATTATACACCCCTCTAGTTTTCTTATGCTTCTTGTCTGTAGTACCTCTTATTCTATCTTGTTACTTTGAATCTTTTTTTTTTTTTTTTTTTTAATCTAAAGTACCTCTTTTATGGTCAACATATAGTTGGTTCTTGCTCTTTTACCCATTCTGGCAAGACCTGCCTTTTGTTTGAAATGTTTGGTCCATTTTAATTTAATACAGATGGTTCTCAGATTATATTAAAACTTAAGCCAAATGTACACTTTTTTTTTTTAAGTGTTATGGGAGATTGAACCTGGTACCTTGTACATGGGAAGCAGTCACTCAAACCACTGAACCTCATCCCTTCCCCGTACACATTCTTAATAGAAGAGACCTCATTGGAGAAACACACTGGAGAATCTTGTATAAACATTTTCATGGCCACGTGATTTACTTGGAATTACTTTTGATTCAGATATGAACTTAGGGAATAATTTAGTACAGAGTTCTTCAGTTGTCATTCAAATTAACTTGTGTTTCTTTATCATTTAACTTCTTATCTAAGAAATAGTTTTGTAGTGATGTAGATTCAGAAAACTTCAGAAATATGCAGGCCTCTCTCTTTGGGAGAGGAAGGTTTCTTAGTAGCAACAAGCATTTTCCTGGGAGCTTAACAGTAGAGATAAGATAATGCTTCATTGTGTGTGTGTGTGTGTGTGTGTGTGTGTATGTTTAGTTAGGGAATTTGTAGTTTTATAGAAAAATCTTGCATAAAATACATAATTCCCATGTGTCACCCTATTATTTAATTCCTTGCATTAGTGTGGTACATTTGTTATTAATCATGAAAGAACATTTTTATAATTGTTCTATTAACTATAGTCTTCTGTATACATTAGGAGTCACTGTGTTGTACAGTTCTATAGGCTTCATTTTTTACTCTAGTAACACATATACAATCTAAAATCTACACTTTTAATCATATTCAAATATATTATTCAGTGTTGTTATTTTCATTCACAGGTTATGCTACCGTCACCTGTGTCCATTACCAGAACTTCCAATCATCCCAAGTGGAAACTGTGTACAATTTAAGGATTAACTCCCCATTCCCTTTGCCCACCCTGGCCTCCTAGTAACTTATATTCCATTTTCTAACTATGAATTTGCTTATTCTAAGTTTTATTATATTTTTAAATTTTAAATTGTGAACACTTATAGATCCAAAATTTTACTATGATTTTATAAGTTATGTTAAATAAAAACATTATGTTAAAATGCGAATAAGCAGTAGTGGGGTGCAGATATAGTTCAAGTTGTTGAGTGCCTTCTTCCCATGTATGAGGTCCTGTGTTCAATCCCTGGTACCTCCTAAAATAAATAAGTAGTGGTGCTTTTCCTGGAAGGTCTTGGATAGAAATTTTCTGTGTACTCTTCAGGTATGCCTTTCTTCATAGGCATCTTATATTAAGCTTATCTGTACACTTTTATATAACATATAATGTATAAACATAGTTCTTTGTAACTTAGATGGCCTATGTTATACTAATGGGTATACATCTTTGAGTGCTTAAATTTATTTGGCTTTTTACAAAATAGGCCTTAACAAAGAGAGAGAGATCTTTATATTTGTGCTTAGAAACTGCATTAGAGCCCTGTAGATTGAGACTAAAGTTTTCTAGGAAATATAATGCTAACTTAATTTTACTAAACTGATACTGGGTTTCGTGTTTTGGGCTCTGGTATCTTCCCCATTTCCTAGTAAAATTCAAATTCTTTTGACTTCTCATTCACAGTATTTAATTGGCATTTTTATAAGTTTAGCTTCTCTCACCAACACTAACCATATATATACCCACTATATATAAGTAAAATTTATAATCATTCAAGAAAGATTTTACCTCCACCTAGACAGCTTTATCCCCTGATTTATGAATGATTGTACATTTGGATGAAGCTTTTTACGTATTAAAGAGAGTATGTATTTGTTGGTAGATTTATTGATGCATGTCCACATCTCCCTCAGCAAAGTGTGCAAGGCTTCCAGTAGCTTAATTGTTGCTTTTTCATCTCCAATCTATAAATATCACTACTTGTTAACCATTGTATTAATCAACTTTGTTTTCTGAGCTATAGCCTGATGCTGGTACATGGTAGAGGCAATAAATGTTTGTTGAATGATTGAATACATAAATTAGGTTGAGGTCCATACCATGTTAGATCATCCCGAGCTTGGTATATAGCAAAATATGTAGATAAACCTACACTGAGAATTATTTTCATCTTTTCTCTTTTACTTATTCTAAAAATTAAGTTCATAGAATTTGTCAGAGATTTCTTGTTTTGCTCATCTTAGTTTTCACTAAAGCATCTGGACCTGGGTTTGCTTTACAGTAGATGTTACTTGTGTAAATATGGCACATTTATTTCTAAGCTTCCTAATAAGTCATTGCCAGAAGTCCCTTTCATAGAAGTTTTTCTAAAGCATGTGATTAGTATTCTTCTACCACTCATTCTGCACCCACACCCTTCACTTAAATTCTTCCCTTTGAACTACTACTTCTTTCAGATTAGTTACCATTATTGGTTAGTGTTGACTGGCTTGGGTTAATAGTAGGACAATGGTTTTTTCCTTTCAGGGTTTTGATTTGTTATAGAAAAGATCAGTGATATACTATGTGATTTCTTATCTATGAAAATTTAATAAGTTTCAGAACAATATCTCAGTCCATATTGACAAGGACCTTTGCTAGTGTTTAATTTATAATAAAAGAATATTGGTGCCTATTGCATATTAAAGTTTTAACTATAGACTAAGTGACGATGCTGAAAAAGACTATGCAGTTAAGGCTTGTTAGTATAGCCACCATCTTTTCAATGGACCATCAGCTTAATGTGTAAATTTCTAGTTTTATTTATGGTACTTCAAATTAGGAACATTTTGAACTTTTGTTTTGAAAATTAGGCATTTAGAAATTTACCAGTGCAGCCCCTTTGTGCTGAGAACTTCATAAACTTATTAGTATCCTAAAGTTACAGGTAACAAGACTTTAAATACGGATTCCTTATTTTACTCTTGTTCTTTTGTCTCATTTACATAAAGAGTTGAACTCTTTTTTTTTTTATTCTTGCCCCCACCCATCTCGTTTTCTGCTCTCTGTGTCCATTTGTTGTGTTTTCTTCTGTGTCTGCTTGTTTTCTCATTAGGCGGCTCCAGGAACTGATCCTGGAACCTTCCGGAGTGGGAGAGAGACAGTTACTCTCTTGTGCCACCTTAGCTCCCTGTTGTGCTACGTCTTCTTATTTTCCTTGTGTCTCTTGTTGCGTCATCTTGCTGTACCAGCTCTCCGTGTCAGCCAGCACTCCTGCGTAGGGTGGCACTCCCATGTGGGGTGGCATTCCCATGCAGGCCGGCACTGCACGTGGGCCAGCCTGCCGCACAGGCCAGCCTGCCCTCACTAGGAGGCCCTGGGCATCAAACTCTGGACCTCCTAAATGGTAGACGGGAGCCCAGCTGATTGAGCCACATTTTTTTCCCAAGAGTTGAACTTTCAAAATTTACTGCTTTAATATTTTGTTCTTTTTTAGATCATGTATAAGTTAAAGTTGAACTTTATGGTCCATTTTATTCTTTTCCCTAAATATGATAGCATGATAAAGTTTCTCATGGTTGGATGGGGAGATGAAAGACCCCACTGGTGAAATCACCTTCATTACTTGTTACAGTAGCAGTTTTTGTTTTTGATATTTCTAAATAGAAAAGTCTTGTAAATTCTTTTCATTTGTCTTCTTTTTTTTTTTTTAAGATTTATTTTTATTTATTTAATTCCCCTCCCCTCCCCTGGTTGTCTGTTTTCTGTGTCTTTTTGCTGCGTCTTGTTTTCTTTTGTCTGCTTCTGTTGTCGTCAGCGGCACAGGAAGTGTGGGCGGCGCCATTCCTGGGCAGGCTGCTCCCTCCTTCGCGCTGGGCGGCTCTCCTTATGGGCGCACTCCTTGTGCGTGGGGCTCCCTTACGCGGGGGACACCCCTGTGTAGCAGGGCACTCCTTGCGCGCATCAGCACTGCGCATGGGCCAGCTCCACACGGTCAAGGAGGCCTGGGGCTTGAACCGTGGACCTCCCATGTGGTAGACCGACGCCCTAACCACTGGGCCAAAGTCTGTTTCCCTCATTTGTCTTCTAATGCAGCTCTTCAAAATTGGGGTCCTTCTCTTATTCATGTAAAATGCTCACAAGTTTTTTAACCATTGTTTTCTTTCTTTTTAAATTATATACCAGCTTTATTGAGATATAATTCATATACCATACAATTCACCCATTTAAAGTGTACAATTTAATGGTGTTCTAATATGTTCAGAGTTGTGCAATCATCACCACAATCAATTTTGTAACATTTTTGTCACCCTAAAAAAAATCTGTGGTTATTAGCATCCGCCCCAGATATTCCTCCCTTCCCCAGTCTTAGTCCATAAATCTATTTTCTGTCTCCATAGATTTGCATATTCAGGACATTTCACATAAATGAAATCAGGCATTATGTAGTCTTTTGTAATTGCTTCTTTTGCTTAGCATGTTTTCCAGATTCATCCATGTTGTATTATTAGCCTTTTTTTTTTTTTTTTTTTTAATCTATACCATTTATTTCTCTTTCTGGTCAACTCTTGTTTCTTTAAAAAATGTCCCACCTGTACTAAAGCAATATTTCTCAGGTCTGGTCAGCATAAAGTGACAAAGAAATGCCTTAATTATTTTATAAGCTGATCATCTGAATATAGTCTCAGCTTATACGCCTGTGTATCTCATTCTTTTTTTTTTTTTTTGGTCTTGCTTTGTTTCATTTTTCATTTTATATTTGCCTTTGCTAAACCACTTTTCCCACTTTGAGCTTTGCACCTGAATTGTGAATCAGACATGGGACCCTAAATTTATTTTTCGCTGTTATTTCTAGTTTGTTAGATATAAACTGTTGTTTAGCTGCATGACATAAATAACAACAACAACAATAATAAAATTAAAATTTGTCAAATTTTTTTTTATTGTATGCTAGGCAAAAGTTTAAGTACTTTTTATGAATGAATTCATTTTAATCCTCCAAACAAGGCATTGAGGCCAAGTATGGTTATTACCTACAAATTAATAAGCATACCCTGTCTTTATTTACACACATAATAATTTAAAATTGTGAACAGAATTGAATTGAGGCATGTATCTTATAGCAGTCTTCTTAAAAGTCCTGTGAATCAGCATTTTTGGAGATTTGCCATTCAGCCAGTTGGAAATTCTGCAGCCTGTCCGTGCATCTCAGTCTTTTCTCATAGGGGGCTTGGTCAGATGTGACTCAGCTCGTTCGTTTGGAAAAATTAGAAAGTTAAGTTTACTAATTTAAGAAACCTGTGAAATAATTTTTTCAATACCAGAGAGCAATAAAATCTGTTGAGATTTACAAGTGGTTTTGACGGAAAAAAAAAATCTGCTTAATGTCAGTCAGAATTTTAAGATCTTTGAGCCTGTAATAAGTATTTTAGCAAATGAGGGTAAAAGCCCTTAGCCTTTTTATGCTTAAGAAGAGGGCTTAATAGAATCATTCATTAATTTATTCAGCAGTAAATATGATTGAGTTCCTGCTCTTTGCAAGGCCCTGTGAGTGGACACAGATGCACCAAAACACTTGTTGAAAGTGTGGATAATCTAAGCATGCAATTGTTTGAACAAATTGGGCACATGATTTTTAGAAGGGCTCATATGTTAAAAGCTTATTTTTAAAAATAACTTTTAAGTACCAATACATATGAGTAAAATATATGTTTTAACATGTACTATAAAATCCTTAACTTCATAATATCTTTCCTACTACTCATGTTTCTTCTCTCTTTCACCTCTCTCTTATAAGGATGCTTGTCATTCAATGGGTGATAGGTTTAGGGCCAACCCAGATAATGTAGAATTATTCCTCATCTCAAGATCCTTAATTAATCACATCTGCAAAGACTTTTTTTCTCCCATATAAGGTCCCAGTCACAGGTTCTAGGGCTTTGACATGGATATCATGTTGGTGATCATTTTTTGTCCTACTGCAGTTGTACTTCAGTATTATGTAAAGTGTTACTGAAATAAATTACAGTGCTTTTTAGTTTTCCATAATAGTTTATTATTTTTAATTCCTATCTTTTTCCATCCCTTTTATTTAGATTTAAATATGTACTTCTGAGAATTTAAAAATTTGTCTAATGGTGATAGTGATATTTCCATAACAGCTGAGGGCATTCACTTAATAAAATACTAGAAAGAATGTGTTTTCCTTTCTCTATCCAAAGAATGAATTCATTTGGTAACAAAATTGACATATGTAACTACCATATTAACTGATATATTCTGACCTACCAGGTTGCCAAATTTTTCTTTGTCTGCCAAAGCAGAAAGGCCATTTGCTCCTCAGTGGCACACTTGGGCAAGATCCATTTGGTGTTGTGCTGTTATAGGTTTGATCTTTGTGGTGGCTATGGGTAGGCCCAGGGTCCCCTTGACTGCTCTGCCCCATCTAGTTTGTTCCAGTATCTAGTCCCACAGCCCTGTCCTGAGCCCAGGCCTGCTGTACTCTAAATAACCTATGTTTACCTGGCCAGCCATCTCTGCCTCAGGAAGCTGGATACTTTCTGTATGCATTTACTCACTGGTGCCTGCCCTACCTGCCCTCCCTCCTTCCCTGGCTCTTGGTCCACACTACTTGTGTGTACAGCTCACTTCGGTACTTTAGATTACCTGTTCCCTGAGTATTTTTGAAAATTTGGCTCCCCCCACCCCCGCCACTCCTATTTCTTTCACTTCAGAAATGAGGTCTGCATTTTCATATGTCCTCAAATCAAGTGTACTTTTACTTGGTGCCTCTAAAGATCATTCCTGGTGGCAGGTATACAAAATCGTGTGAGACTTTTAGAGTTTACCTTTGGTTTTCATAATATTTTGCAAAATCTTTGTCTTTAACAGTCTTTTTAGGTACCAAAGCTGGAGACTGAACCCAGGACCTCGTGTGTGGGAAGCTGGCACCCAATCACTGAGCTACATCCACTCCCTGAGAGTTGGTTTTTTCATTTATTTGTTGTTTTTAGGAGATACCAGAGATCAAACCCAGGACTTTGTACTTGGGAGGCAGGCACTTAACCACTTGAGCTACTCTGTTCCCCTGCTGCTCTCTTTTGAAATCATACAGTGTCTGATTTGTTCTTTTGAGACCTGTTGTTGATTGGTGGGTGAAGAAAAAGAACTGTGAGGAAACTAAGTTTCTAAGGCTCAGAGTGGGTGCCTTCTTGGTTCTCCAGTGCCATTGCTTGAGGGCTGCACTTGGGTTGCCCAAGAGACTTCTTGCCTGTTTCTTGGTTATAAGCTCTGTTCTTGGCCGAGGTTTCCAGATAAAAGAGCAGTTGCTTTGAAATTTTCTCAGCTCTGTGGTCTCATATGCTTTATTTATTTATTCTTTTAAAAAAGATTATCTGCCCCTCCCCACCCCCCATTGTCTGCTCTCGGTGTCCATTTGCTGTGTGTTCTTCTGTGTCCCCTTGCATTATCCGGCAGCACTGGGAAACTGCATGTCTTTTTTGTTATGTCATCTTGCTGTGTCAGCTGTCTGTGTGTGTGATGCCACTCCTTGGTGGGCTGTGCTTTTTTTTTTTTTTTTTTTCCCTCCATCTGGGGCAGCTTTCCTTGCAGGGCGTACTCCGTGTGCATGGGGCACCCCTACGGGGGAGTGGGGGGCACCCCTGTGTGGCACAGCACTCCTTGCACATGGCAGCACTGCATGAGGGCTAGTTTACCACACGGGTCAGGAGACCCTGGGGATTGAACCCTGAACCCTCCATATGATAGATGAATGCTCTATCAGGTGAACCACGTCTGCTTCCCTCATGTGCTTTAGACAACCTTTTTGGTTGTCTTTGTTGCATAATTTTATCATTGTGACCAAAAAAATTAATAAATGTCACAGCCTTAAAATTACTTTTATAAACCCACTGAAGTTCATGTTGCTAAGCCCCACAAATTGCAAACAGTTATTCCTGCACCTATTGTGTCAGATTGAAAGCAGTTCATTTCTTTAAATGTTTTCCCCTTAATTACAATACAACTAGTCCTGAGTTTTTGTTTTGCTTTAACGGTTCAAAGAAATCTGGTTAAATTTGACCCCTACCTGACCTTTCACATGTAAGTTGTTTTAGCATTTATGACTAGGTTCACTAGTGCCTACATGAGGTAGATAGAACTGTGTTTTTTCTTTCGGTCACCTTTAGCCTTCTCCACAGTTTCATGTTAGAACCTTACTTTTCCCCCCTGTTTTCAAGACTTGTTAAGAATAAGTAAAAATGTGTTTTAATCTTCACTGTGGCCCTGAACCATTTCTATTTCTGATTAGTCATAGGTCTTCCTAAACTGACAAGTAATTATTTAGAAAAGCAGTATAAAGAATCTAGATTCATGATTCTGCTAGTAGTTTTTCTCTCTGTGGCCAGAGTTAGGGTCACCTGTATCATCAAGCTGAAATCTTATCAGTGGTTTAAAGAGTCAGCCTACTATTGGGAACATCCTCCCATTGGGAACATTAACCTAGATCCCAACATCTTTGCTTTCTTTATGTTCTGTGACTGAACTCACATATAAAAAGGAAGAGGAAAGGTTTTGTTTCTAAGAAGTGAGTTTGTATAACATTAACTGTGTAAGTGATAAATTATCCATAATTTTGTCTAAAGACCAGACATAAGGTATAAGTGACTCCTATGCAGTAGTTGTTAAGTGTTTGGCCAGGGGAATTTGGCCTAATTTAGTAGCTATATTGTTTAATTTAAAAATTAATAATATCACTATTTCTTTATTTGCTTAAAAGATCCTTTAGTATTTTGCCTTTTTTAAAAAGTCTTTGTAAAGTGAAGGAATGTTATAAACTGAGAAATTCTAAGAATTACCTACTTCAGCCCCTTCTTAAAATCCAGCCCCTTCTTAAAATCCCAATTTACTCTCCTAGACTGCTCCTTTCCCAGGACAGCTTGTTACCTCTGTCAGCTAAGTTTTCTGTTTTCTTTTTTTTGAAAGATTTATTTATTTATTTATCTATCTCCCCCTGCCCCCAGTTGTCTGCTCTCTGTGTCCATTTGCTGCGTGTTCTTCTTTTTGTCCGCTTCTGTAGTTGCCAGTGGCACGGAAATCTGTGTGTCTTTTTGTTGCGTCATCTTGTGTCAGCTCCCCGTGTCTGCGGCACCATTCCTGGGCAGACTGCACTTTCTTTCGCGCTGGGCGGCTCTCCTTACGGGGCGCGCTCCTTGTCCGTGGGGCTCCCCTATGTGGGGCACACCCCTGGGTGGCAGGGCACTCCTTGTGCACATCAGCACTGCGTGTGGGCCAGCTCCACAATTGGTCAGGGAGGCCTGGGGTTTGAACCCCCGACCTCCCATCTGGTAGATGGACGCCCTAACCACTGGGCCAAGTCGGCTTCCCAAGTTTTCTGTTTTCTTCTAACTCAGAGTTTTTATAGTTTCCCAAAAAAATTGCCAATTTCTCTATTATTTCCCTTCTCAATGCCATTTTTCATTCTTCTAAGAATTGTAGAATGAAATGCTTTGTAATGGTCGTTCCTGTAGTGCTCTAAACCTTGTTCACTTGCCCTAGGCAGCATGTAGGAAAGCAAAGCCTGTGCTGTTAATTTAAAAGGTAAATGCACTTCCTAGCTTCATCACGTGACTTTTAAGAGTATTTCTTCTACCCCTTAAAAATCTGATTCCTCGGTTCTTGGACCTTCATTCTTCATGCTCTTTCCCCATGATAGTCATCGAGTCCTATGCTTTTCGGGCAGAGTAATAATTACCTCTGTCAGTGTTCCTTGAACTTTGTGTTTTTATGATAGCATTTGTTTCATTGTTATTTTGTTAATATGTGTGTCTTTTGTCTGAGCTGCTTGTTCTATCCTTACTTCTACCCACCTGCACTCGATCCGAGTTAAGAAAAAGATCTAACCCTTTCTAGCACACTGTGTGATGTTCAACAAACCCTGGTTTCCCCTCCTCTCTCCCCTGAAACTCCAGAAACTGGCAGAATGCCTAGAACATTGTTATTCTGATGAAGGGAAAGAAAGAGGGTTGGTTCAGTGGTTACTGTTTATTTCCTTGTGAAAATTAACTGGATGCTACTCTCAGCAGTTAAAATATTATCTCTAAATAAAATAAAAATATTTAGACAAATTCAGAGCTTAAAAAAAACAAAACAAAACAAAAAACAAACAGTGAATAAACGCTATCCTTTAGTTTTAATTCTGGTTTGTTGATGTATACATCTATCATTTTTTGCTTGGTGTAGTATAGGTTATTGGTGATGGAGGTATGACTGAAAATTTATTGACGTCTATGAATTATGATTTGTGAGGAATTTCTTTAAGTTCTTAGATTTTGGCTAGATCTTTCCCATTTATGTTAATAATTGAAATAATTAATATCACATGAAGAATATAAAGATTTATTCCAAATCCCACCTTTTTTCCTTTCTAATTGTCTTGGAAATTTCTTGCCTTGAGTATTTTGCATGGAGCAGAAGACTTTGAAACCTAATACTTTACTTAGTAGACTGTAGTTACTTAATATTTAGCCTGAATGTAGTCTAAGAGAGGGTTTTTCTACAATTATTATAATAGCTATAATTGTAAAAGGATGTTTTGGTGGTATAGAAACTGCCAGATGCAATGCCATAAAATCTAAAAAGGTCAGAGTAAAAGGGACATTTGAATTAAGATATAAATTATAATAGGAGAACAATATTTTGATGTGTGAGAACAGAGATGTCAGGGCAGGGAGATGTAATTCATGGGTTCATTGTAGAACAGAGGCGCCTGACAGCTGAACCTTGCCAGAAGGAAAATTTATTTGCAATATCATGCAGACAGAATATGGCAGCTAAGATGAGAAGCCAGAGTGGAAACTTGAAACGTTGTGGTAATACGCAGAGTTTATGCTAATAAAATTGCCTGAGACCCAGAGAAGTTTAATGACTATTGTAATATAAATGAGGTGTTTGGACATGTGCACGTTTTCTATCTTACTTAAATTAAAACATCTTACGTATTCTATAAAGTAACACACTTTATAACCAGGCATTAAGGTTTTCTCTTACCTCTCTCTGTCCAGTATACAGAGTTGCTAAAATTTCAGAATTATTTAGGCAGGAGAGTTAAAACTTAAAACAAAATTTCCATCCATGGAGCTTTGAGGAAGGATATAATTTCATGTTTATAGCAGTCCATGAGAAGTTCAATCATGAGTTAATTAAACTGTAGGCAGTCATTAAGTATTATTTATGCTTTTGAGAAGCTTGCCAATAAAGCACTTATATATATTATTGGGGAATGATTTGTTAGGCAGAGTGAGATTCGCAGATTTAACTTGGGCAATTATGCAGAAATGTCTTTTTCTTCTTGCTTCATGGACCTTTCTTCCTGCTATTTACTGAGAGGTCAAAGGCTGTAACAAGACAACTGTATGCCTAGTTGCCAGCATGGTTGACTCTGTTGACCAAGTGTGTGTTTGAATAGTCTTAAATAAGGGATATGTATCTAAAATATTACTCCCTATGATAATACCTTGTCTCTCATTGAATTCATCCCCTTGTTCTGTTATTATGCCCACTCGACAGATGAAAGCCTCAACACAGATGGTTTGGGACAGTCCTGGTAATAAACATTTGCCCCCACCCCGAATCCTGTGCTGTTTTCACTGGGCTACAGCAGGCACTTGAAAGTTTATATAGAAGGGTTGCTGAGCACCTGGAGTCCTTGAGAGTTTCTTAAGCAACTGGCTAATTGTTTCCAGTTCCATATTGTACATGTCTTTGGCTCACAGTGATCCACTGTAGTGGTGGTTTATTACAGTGGAGCTATACCAGGAGTTTATTACTCTGAAGCTATTGTTTTTAGTACACAAATCTACCAGAATGACTCCCCTCATTCTCTCCTGCCCATATTTGCATGACACTGAATCCCCATTGCTAGCACAGTAATTGGCATAAGGAGTTGCCCAGGGCTCTTCGTTGAATGCATTGAAGGCAAAGAGAATATCATGTGAGCATCTTGTCTCTGGGGCTGGGAGGATATCCCACTGGACCTGCCTCCATTCCCTGGATCTCATGGACACTGGACTTCTGATGCAGAAGGTGTGGTGGAGGAGGGATGGATAACTAATAGGGGAAGAGTTCACATTTGTCATTTACAGTAAACAAACCAAAAATTAAGGGAAGAACATACATTTGAGGATTCTGTGGGGCAAGCCTAGGCGGCAAAAGGGCAAACTGATGGAAAACAGTGAAACAGGGATTGTTCCATGATGGAATGGCTCAAAAGGCTTCTGGGTTGGTGATTCTATATTTTGTGATCAAATTCTCCAGCTGAAAACCCCAGATCTTTCCCTGTGGTTTGTGGGAAAACAGGTTTTACTTGAATAGAAATGCAGTCATGCAGTTAGTGCTGTATGATTTACAAGTAATGTTCCCTTGAAAATTGGATTTAAAAAACCCACAAAAACCTGTGGTAACAAATTTGAAAAGCTAAATGACATCCTGATTTAGTGGATGGTATGGTAATAAGGATAGTGAAAGATCTAAGTGCTTCTCCCATCAGTAGTTGAGAAGCTTAGAAGTTGATTGAGTCAAGATGCTATGTCTTAGTCCCTGCTTTTTGAAATTCTCTTTCAGCAGCAGCTCCAAAATGTACATTTCACTACACCATACATTAAAATTGCATTTAGGGGAAAGCAAATGTGGCTCAAGTGATTGGGCTCCTGCCTACCACATGGGAGGTCCATGGTTCAGTTCCCAGTGCCTCCTAAAGAAGATAGCTAGTGCAACAGGCAAGTGTGGCAAACTGATACAGCAAGGTAACCCAACAAGAGGCAAGCGTGGCAAACTGATAAAGCAAGGTAACCCAACAAGAGACACAAGGAAAAAAAACCTAATGAGAGACCCAAAAAAAACAGGGAACAGAGGTTCCTGGTGCATCCTGAAGAGAATGAGCAGGATGGTGATCTGGCATGATGGGCAGGTGTGGCAAGCTGATGCAACAAGAGACAGAGGAGGAAAAACACAACAAAAGACACAACAAAGCAGGGAACAGAGGTGGCTTAAATGATTAGGCACCTCCCTCCCACATTGGAGGTCCTGGGTTTGGTTTCCAGTGCCTCCTAAAGAAACAAAGAAGACAAATAGAAATAGCAAGAGCAAATAATGAGGGGGTGGGGAGAGATAAATAAAATAAATCTTTAAAAGAAAAAAATTACATATAGGGGAGTGGATGTAGCTCAAGTGGTTGAACGCCTCCTTCCCATGTGTGAGGTCCTGGGTTCAATCCCCAGTACCTCCTAAAAAAAAAAAAAAACAATAGAGTTTGCATTTAATCCCAGATTTACCAGTCTGACTTGGTA
The DNA here is from genome assembly GCF_030445035.2 of Dasypus novemcinctus. Classification (NCBI taxonomy): domain Eukaryota; kingdom Metazoa; phylum Chordata; class Mammalia; order Cingulata; family Dasypodidae; genus Dasypus; species Dasypus novemcinctus. Next base: position 125,030,290 of record NC_080681.1, read on the forward strand.
AAGTTCTACCTTGAATTTTATTTTTACCCCCATCTGAAGGAAGAAAATCTTTATAATTACCTAGAAAACTCCTTTTATGAAGGGCTTACCTATGCATGATGCACCGAACAAAGAAGGTAAAGCCCAGCGTTCTTGGACCCCAGAGATAGGATGTAACATCTGTATATAAGTGTCATAGTAGAACAGATTCACACTGTTCACAAAATTCTCAGTTATATGTTTTTGGCATCTATGCTCCATGTTATTCACAGTTCTTTAGTGCCTGCCCAAGTTTCACACTCAATAAATACTTGTTGAATAAACGAATGATGTCCTGAACGCCAATAATCTTCCCAGAGCGCTCTAAAATTATTCATCACTGTTGTGAAGCAACATGGGCCATACCTTTTATAAAAAAAGATTTATTTCTTTCTCTTTCCCCACCCCATCATTACCTGCTCTCTGTGTCCATTTGTTGCACATTCTTCTGTGTCTGTTTGTCTTCTCGTCTTCTTCTTAGGAGCCACTGGAAACTGATCCTGGGACCTTATGATGTGGGAGAGAGGTCCTCAATCACTTGAGCTACCTCAGCTCCCTGGTTTGTTGTGTCTCTCATTGTTGTTCCTCTGTGTCTCTGGTTTGTTGTGTCTCTCATTGTTGTTCCTCTGTGTCTCTGTTTTGTTGTGTCAGCTCTCTGAGTGTGCCAGCTCTCCACGTGGGCCTGCTTGCCTTCACCAAGAGACCCTGGGAACCAAACCTGGGACCTCTCATATGGTAGATGGGAGCCCAGTCACTTGAGCCACATCTGCTTGCCTTGCCATGAGCTTTTAATTAGGAATTTATGATTTGATCAACTTGATTTCTATTTATTACTAAAATATGTGCTTTTAAAAAATAAATAGGCATGGAGTTTTTATTTTTATTCAATTCTAATCCATGTTGTTAAGCTCTCATTGTACATCTTCATTATATCATAGAACTTGGCATATATCTCCTTGTTCTAGATATTAGGCTAAATATGGAACTCAAACCTTATTTTAATTTTTTTTTAAGATTTATTTCTCTCCCTTTCCCCGCTCTCCCCCCCCCCCCCCCCACGCCCAGTTGTCTGCTCTCTGTGTCCATTTGCTGTGTGTTCTTCTGTATGTGCTTATATTCTTGTCAGTGGCACTGGGAATCTGTGTCTTTTTTGTTCTGTCATCTTGCTGCATCAGCTCTCTGTGTGTGGGGTGCCGTTCCTGGGCAGGCTGCACTTTTTTCACGCTGGGTGGCTCTCCTTATGGGGTGCACTCCTTGGTGCATGGGGCTCCCCCTATGCAGGGGACACCGCTGCATGTCACGGCACTCCTTGCATGCGTCAGCACTGCGCATGGGCCAGCTCAACACACAGGTCAGGAGGCCCTGGGTTTGAACCCTCGACCTCCTGTGTGGTAGGCGGATGCTCTATCCATTGAGCCAAATCCGCTTCCCTTATTTTAATTTTTTATACCTCAAAAAAGAGGTGAGATTGGACAGTTTTCATACATTTGCAAGTTATAATAATCTATTTTAAAAATAGTATAATGTTGGAGTGCCATAAAAATAAATACATTACTATCTACATTCATTACACATACACCGCACATTGTACCACCACTCCAAAGCAGTAGCCAATATTGGTAGTTGTTAGAGATGATTAGGTTTGTTTTAAGTTGACTTACTGTTAGAATTAACATGTAACCTGGACTTCTTGGATGGTTGTGATTTAAAATAAATAGATGTCCTGTAAAATAAGAGAATGTCCTGGAAATTTTTATTTTTAATACTTTCTATTTCACTCAGTGAGCAATGAGAACAAATTTGTAACATCCCTTCCAATAGCAGTTGAATCATTAGAAAGATGAGAGTCCTGCTGTGTATATTTCAAACCTTTATTCATTTCATTGAACAAATACTTATTTTGGGCTTATTAAGTGTCCAGCCCTGGGACTACAAGCAGTTACTTGGAAGGTAGTCTGTATGTCCTTCTAATGAGGCTTCTCTTACAGAGATAAAACAGGGCTCTCTCATTCTGGTTCTATAGCTCTTTGTGTACACCTAGGTGATAGTAATTATTACAGATTACTTGATCTTCTCATCTTCTATCTTTTGTATTCCCTCAACACATTCCCACCATTTGTGAGTATCCTGGGAGTAGGAACTGTGATTTATTAAGACTTACTTTCACTGAGTGTTCAGTAAATACTTGTGAATTGTTCAAGTAAGGGATTGAGCCCCAGTGAAAAGATCAGAATGTTTACTCCATGAGGACAGGGATTTCTCTGCCTGTTTTGTTAACGCCTATGTTTCCTAGGCCTATTCACATTGCCTGAAACATAGTAGGTACTCAGTTGACTTAAGACTGAATGAATTCAAATAAACTGAGATTTAGACTTAACTTGGGTACATAGGGACAATAGTTGAAGGCATTTATTCTTTTACATGTTAATTTAACAAGTGTTTCTTGAGTGTCCCCTTCATGATAGGGACTTTTCTTAGCCAAAACAGATACCGTTCTTGTGTCAGAAGAATAGATCTGTAAAAGAAAGGTAGATTTCCATTAGAATTTTAGAGAGACAGCTATAGTTTGGGCAGTGGACCTTTGTACCTGTTGTTTCTTTCCATCATCTGTAAATTGGGACTCAGGTTTGAGGAGTGGATGAGACCACGGAAGCCAAGGCAAATGTACTGTTGCAGTGTAGCAAAGGGTCAGTGCTGCCGGGCACTGCCAGGGCTCAGAAGAAAAGGGAGTGAGGAAAGGTCAATAGATTCAACCGGAGAGGAGATGTCTGGTCCTGAAAGGAATGTGTAGTTATACCAACATTTTCCTTCAGGTGTACTGAAAAATTAGTGTATTATCACAGTATTATTTTCTTTAAAAAGCTCTTGTATTGTAGGCACTTTAGTTTTTTTTTCAGTTATAAGACTAAAGAAATGCTAAGGGAAAGAGCAATCTAATATATCTGTAGGCTGCTTTGGGGAGAACAGAACAAAGAGTAGAGTCAGTGATTGAGTTCAGGTCCTGGCCCTACTACCTACTGGCTCAGTGTGGTGAGCACCTTTACTTGATCTTTCTGTGCCTCGGCTTCCTCATCTGTAAAATGGGGTGACAGTAGTTCCTATCCTATGGGATTAAATGAGAGACTATCTTCCTCACAGGATAAGAAAGATAAAGAATACATGGAATGCAGTTTGCACTGTGCCAGATTACATGCTCAATAGATGTTTTTTATTTTTGTTCTTAATCCTATTCTTGTTATCATCAAAATGTTCTCTATCTTACCCATATCCCTCTCCCAGAGCAGCTGGATCTGGGAGGATGGTTGGGATGAAAACAAATTACCACTCTCACTAAAATGATTGAGGGTCTGTATGTCCCTTCAGTATTCTTCTATTAAAGAAAGTAAATGTAGGGCTTGCTTTCTATTGATTTGCTTCCAATTCTCTTATTTGGTGCAATTGACTAACTCAATTGTTGTTGTTGTTTCAGTTACATGAAAGTGGTTATGATGCTGGCAAAGCCTTGCAGCGCCTGGTAAAAAAGCCTGTGCCCAAGCTTATCGAAAAGTGCTGGACCGAAGATGAAGTGGTGAGCTTCAATGGGCATTTGCCCTCATGTTCTGGGTCATTGGGGTGGTTGCTTTGAAGTGTGTGAGCTCCCTGCTACTTGGGGAAAGACGTGCATTCAGGAGAATCACCATCATGGCATCCATCAGTCAAAGGGAGAGAACCTTGAAGTCTCCTATTTACTACTTGATTTTAGTAGTAGCTACTACTGATGGGAAAGATTTTCTCAGGTTTCATGGGAAGATAGGAGAAATTGGTAATTATTCTTAAAACAAGTTAAGTTTGGTTGGGTTGGTTGATTTATTTTTGGTGCAAGCTGACACTATTTTAAGGCACAAGCTTGTTAAAATCAACTGATGCATAACCTAGAGTAGGGCTAGTGACTTCTTTTTATTTTGAAGGCTGGCAGGACTCTTAACCTACTGAAGGACGAGTGAATTTTATGTCTATTCTAGTGCTATGGCACTTTAGAAGAGGTGAGAAGGGAGAGAGAAATGTCCTCACAAATACAGATTTGCAAACCCGCAGATTCCCATCCCAGCAAACAAGGGTTTTCATGAAGCTACATCCCCATCTTGTGATTTTCAAAAGGCATTGCTGTAAAAGGCTCACTGTTTCTAGTGCTTTCTCAAATACAGCCTTTAGAATGAGTTTATTGCTTGATATTTGCCCTTCAGGTCAGATGAAATTAAGATGAAGGTTGGCACTCAGTCACATATTGATTTCTAGTTCTTTAACACATTAAAAAAATATGTGATGAAACGAGTGTAAAGAAATTTTAGGCGCTCTACTGATCCCACCCTTTCTTATTTATTTGGTGGTATTCATTGAGTGCCTACTACATGCCAGGTTCTTTGTTAGGAGCCATGTCCAAAAGAACACAAAGTCCCTCTTTGCATGAGTTTCATGTTTTAATGGGAAACTGTCTGTAAATCAGTATATGTCAAGAGGAGTTGCATGTGCTGAGATTGAGTAGAGTAGGATAATGGGGGTGGGGAGTCCACTGTGAATGGGGGTGCTGGTTTATGTTAGGGTGTTGGGAAAGCCTTGGTAAGTAACATATGAACAGAGACCTTAGTGAGATGAAGAGATGAGAGTTGTAGACCCTAAGGTGAAAGCATGCTTGGCATGTTTAAGAAATAGGCAGGAACATATTTGGTGCATAGTGGTCGGGGGGCAGCAGTAAGAGAGGTGGATGGTGGGGTGGGGTGGAGGCAGATCAGGTCAGGTATGGCCTTGTGGAACCAGGGTTAGGATTTTGCTTTGCATGAGCAGATTTTGAGCAGAGGAGAGATTTGATCTGACAGTGGGGATCACTGTGGCTGCAGAGCTGAGAGGAGACTACAGGGCAGCAGCCAGGCCAGAGACTGGTAATTCAGTGGTACAGTAGCAGTTGTGGCGGTGAGAGTAGTGAGAGCCTGAATGTATTTTGAAGGCAAAGCCAGGATAATTTGCTCATGGTATGTTTTTGGATGGGGTTTCAGGAGGAGTTGAGAAGAATGGAGGAGGAATGGGAAAAAAACTAGGTGGCAGCAAAGAGGTGGACTGAAATGGCCTTTGAAAGTTTGATAATAGAGTGCCAGTTGAATAGTTCTTTAAGTCTTTCATTTTATCAGATTTAGGATGAAGTTAGTGTAGCTGTTTTGAAATTTTAGAAATCTTACCTGATTAGGGGTGAGACCAAAAAATCATTAAACATTGTTTTTCAGATCATTGCCAAAGTTACAAACATTATACTCAAGTTATTGTTTTTTTTAAAGATTTATTTATTTGTTTGTTTGTTTCTTTCTTTCTTTCCCCTTTCCCCCCACCCCCCACTCCAGTTGTCTGTTCTCTGTGTCTATTTGAGGCATGTTCTTCTTTGTCTGCTTCTGTTGTCAGCGGCACAGGAATCTGTTTCTTTTCATTGTGTCATCTTGCTGTGTTAGCTCTCTGTGTGTGCAGCGCCATTCTTGGGCAGGCTGCACTTTTTTTTTACTCTGGGCAGCTCTCCTTAAGGGGCGCACTCCTTGCGGGTGGCGCTCCTCTACATGGGGACAGCCCTGCGTGGCACGGCACTCCTTGCGTGCATCAGCACTGCGCGTGGGCCAGCTCCACATGGGTCAAGGAGGCCCAGGGTTTGAACCACGGACCTCCTATGTGGTGGGCGGACGCCCTATCCACTGGGCCAAGTCCATTTCCGTACTCAAGTTATTTTGAAGTCATATTGATGTAGTTTCTTACCTTAAACCCATTTATGGGAGGAGATAAGAGATTGGATAGGTAAAATATTTTAATTCTACAATTTTAAAAAAATCTTTATGGAGCAAAGATAAAAGGAGATGAATAGGATGCTTTACAAGATTTCTTTCATGCTTCTTGGTCTGGCACTTCACAGTCTTTAGGCCTTTGTTGGTACATGTGTACCATGACAGTTGGGTCTAATCCTTATTCTCCTTTAGTTCTTGAACATAAATCTCCCTTCTATCTCCATTTTTTTTTTTTTTAAGATTTATTTTTATTTATTTAATTCCCCTCCCCTCCCCCGGTTGTCTGTTTTCTGTGTCTTTTTGCTGCGTCTTGTTTCTCTGTCCGCTTCTGTTGTCGTCAGCGGCACGGGAAGTGTGGGCGGCGCCATTCCTCAGCAGGCTGCTCCCTCCTTCGCGCTGGGCGGCTCTCCTTATGGGTGCACTCCTTGCGCGTGGGGCTCCCCTACGCGGGGGACACCCCTGTGTGGCAGGGCACTCCTTGCGCGCATCAGCACTGCGCATGGGCCAGCTCCACACGGGTCAAGGAGGCCCGGGGCTTGAACCGCGGGCCTCCCATGTGGTAGACGGACGCCCTAACCACTGGGCCAAAGTCCGTTTCCCTATCTCCATTTTTTATTGGTGCCTCCCTCCCTCTCTCGCCTCTCTACCCCTTCTACTTTGCTGTTCCTGCCCTGCTCTACCTCCCTTTTCCTCATGCCTCGTCAGCTCCTCCCTAGCCATGACTCTGTCTCCTCTCTCTCTTCCTTCATTCCTTCCTTAACCTTTCATTCCCTCTGGAATTTTAAAAATACACAGCATCAAGTCCACTCTCCTGCTGATTTCCTTTTCTTGCAGCATTTGTTTATATCCAGCAAGATGTTGACTATCTCCATTGCTGCTGCTTGGATATTTTAGCAGAGGCAGTGGGATGGAAAAGGGAGCCTCACATATCGGAAAGAGCCCAGCTTCATTAAAAAAAAATAAAACATGACTCCAGAGTTGTAAATATTGAGTACAGAATAATGATCCTTGACTACATAGATCTTTGTCAGTTTGGGCTCATTTTTATCATGTTTGCTTCTTGTTTCATGCTGTTTTGAGAAATGTTTTGGCAGTCATTCAGTTCTTGCAGAGCCTAGGGATAAAAGTGTTCCCTTATTTATAGGAAGTTAAACTTCATTTTCTTAAATCTCAAAAGCAAATAAAGGGAGTTGCGGTGGCTCAAGAATTGATTGCGTCTCTCCCACATAGGAGGTCCCAGGTTTGGTTCCTGCCACCTTCTAAAGAGAAGATGAGTGAGCAGGCATAGAGAGCACACAGCAGATGGACACAGAGAGCAGACAGCAAGTGTAAACAACAAGGAGGGGGATAAATAAATACAGTAAATCTTAAGGAAAATAAAAAGCAGATGTGGCTCAAGTGATTGGGCTCCTGCCTACCACATGGGATGTCCCTCGTTCAGTTCCTGGTGCCTCCTAAAGAAGACAGTGAGCTGGCCCAATGAGCAGGTGTAGCAAGCTGACATAACAAGATGATGCAACAAGAGACACAAGGAGAAAAACAATAAAAGACACAGCAAAGCAAGGAGCAGAGGTTCCCAGTGCCTCTGAAAGAGGGTGAGCAGGGTGGCAAGCTGGCGCAACAAGAGGATGCAATAAGAGACAAGGAAAAAAGCGAGAGACAAAACAAAGCAGGAAACGGAGGTGGCTTAAACAGGCATCTCCCTCCCACATTGGAGGTCCCAGGTTCAGTTCCCAGTGCCTCCTAAAGAAACAAAGAAGACAAACAGGCACAGCAAGTGCAAACAAAGAGGGGGTGGGGAGAGAGAAATCTTAAAAAAAAAAAAAAAAAAAACAGGAGAGAATGATTAATTGATTGATAGACTAAAGGAAACTTCAATAAATGTATCCAAAGCAAATCTTGGAACTGTTTTACCTGGCAGCCCCCTCTTTACCTTAGCCCAGCTTTGGATCCAGATAGTAATACCTGTTCCATTCACACTGCCCCCTTTGTTGAATTTACCATATTTTCTCACCCCAGGAATCTGAGGAATAAGCCAAACAAATGTGTACCAGCTAAAATTAGTGCATGGGCCTACCTCTCTTCTTTTTTCCCCCCAATTTTCTATATATTTGGGATATTTTAATTATTTTTTAAGCTTTATTCTCTCTCGAATATTAATTTGATTACTCAAGTCCTGTCTAAAATGGATGAAGTTATTTTTCTTTGTGTCTATATGAATACTTTGAAGTGGCTACCCCCCCACCCATGTGAGAGGGTTGATGGGATGAGCACCTGATTACCCTTGCCTTCTTCCAGCAGATGTGGACCCCCTTCCTCCTTATGCTAGAGGTCCTCTCCTCTGTGACTCTTCACAGACTACCTCTTTCTCTTGCCAGTCCAAATCCTAGCCATTCTTGAAGATTTAGCTCATTTCTTCTGCCCATACCACAGCCATTACTCCCTCTTCTGAACTGCATTTCCCATTTACATCATTATTGGCAGTTAATCCTTTGCCCCTTCATGCTAGCTTTTCATGCCCTGATTGCCTGCTTGTTTTTTCCTCACTGTCTTTATTTCTGAGTTGATTGCTTTGTTGCCCTTCTCCTTGTAAACTTATTAAGGGTAAGACAAGGTCTCTATCTACAGGGGCTTGAAGAATCTTGCTGATTCTTTATTCAAGGTTATTCTTTTAAAAATTGTTTACTACATTAAGACTGTCCTTAATATATCACTTAAAACTTGTAATTGTTAATAATCATAAATGAGTATCAAAAAGAAAACATTTACATGCATCCAAAGCTAACTTTACAAATTTTACTTTTGGAAAAAACTCCTAAATTAATAGCAGCAGTAATATCCCCCAACCTCTTTTTCCCAGTTTTTCACCAATTCTTGAGATCTAAGACCTCAGAGTTATCCAGAGGAGGCCTTCCATCTCACATTTTCTCTCAGTAATTTTTCTGATAGTTTGTATGTAGGCATAGTATTTTTTTTTTATTGAAGTTGCCTTGGGGCTGTGATATTTTACAACTTGTTGTAATAAAGCAAAATTGATGTCAATTTCTGTCAAATTCTAGACCAAATAAAAGATACACGAACTCAGCTTTAGTGGAGTGGTGGTAAGAAACACATTGGTAGCTAGCCCATGGAAAAATCTTTCATGTTAAATAAACTGGATACACATTTTTGAAGAAATGGCTAGGGAATTTAATGACACTAATAAATACTACAGTATGGACAAGGGTGGAGCCAAAGCAAATGGTTGTCTACTGTGTATGAGAGTTTTATTAATCGTTAACCAGTCTCTCTTACATTAGACTAAAAGTATTCTTCCTTTATAGGAAGTCATGCAGATCAGAATTTATGAAGAGGAGGAAATATAGATCAGAACTTAAAAAAAACCCAAAATCCTAGATTATTAGGTTTTAATTAAACATGATAAACACATTTAAATATGACATAAAGGCCCCTGGCTGTGAACTGCACCTCATCAAAACAGATGAAGTCACCCTTCCATGCTCGGATAGTTTTTAATTCTGTTTATTTATGCATGCAAGCTGAAGGTAGCATTTGTTCCTGTTAATGTTGTTGCTTATTGCACTCGGATTTCATTTCATTGCTTCTTGATACTGTGCCCTTAATTAGCATTCATTTGTTGATTATGGAAATACTGGAGATGAATTCTTGAATTCTTTTTAGAATTCAGGGTCTGCATTTTACTGGTGGAGTTGGGAGTTCGGCCTGGCTTGCTTGCAAGATTGTGAGGCTCAGAACTGGGTGTTCCTCTGGGCCATGCATTTACTCTTTGCTTCCCACTTGGCCATGTTTGGTTTTTGAAATATTTTCATATTGAATTAGCTTTCAGCAAAAATCCAGGTTTTGCACAAGGTAAGGGTTTTGTTGCATAAGTTTTCATTTCATCTTGGGTAACTTGCAGTATAGAAATATACTGCTTTTTAAAATATTTTGTATCATTTTACATGAAATGCTTTGAGGTGACCAACCTAGATACAAATATCTTCTGAAATTTTTATCCAAGGATGGTTAATCCTTGGTAGTAGATAAACTTCAATTGGTTATGTACATGGATTTACAAGTTCATACATTTTAAAACATCTAAACCCACCTTTGATTGAAAGCTCAGTTTATCATAAATACAAATGAAAATCTCTCTTTCAAAATTGGCGTGACTTGGCAAGCTGTTTTCTGAATATTTGTAATCTACTAAACCTGTGCAGTTGGTCAAGAAATTACATATGGAATACATACAGCTATTTGCATGGTTTCTTTCCCCAGCAACATCCTCAAATGCCTTTGTTATACCCTGTTTCTCTGCTAGAGAAAACATTGATTTCATTGTTCCCTCTTTTCAGGCCAGACATCTACATGTGTTAGAAGATGGAGCTGCTTAGTGGGGCAAAAAATACAATGAATTTATTTATTGTTTGTGTGGCAGCTTTAAAAAATGTAATTCACAGCAAAATAAAAGTTAAGGTCTTAGGGAGCAGATGTGGTTCAAGTGGTTGAGTGCTTAGTTCCCACATGGGACGTCCTGGCTTCAGTTCCTGGTGCTTCAAAAAAAAAAAAAAAAAAAACGACAACACACACAGAAAAACCAATTCACGGGAGCAGTTGTAGCTCTATGGTTGAGCATCAGCTTCCCACATATGAGATCCCGGGTTCAATTCCTGGCCCCCAGTACTCCAAAAACAAACAAGCAAACATCTGTTAGGGGAACAGATATGGCTGAAGTAGTTGAGCACCTACTTCCCACATGGGAGGTCCCTGGTTCCATCCCTAGTACCTCCTAAAAAAAAAAAAAAAAAAAACCAACTCCAGAACTGATGTGGCTCAGTGATTGAATGCTGGCTTCCCACATACAAGGTTTCGGGCTCAATCCCCAGTATCTTAAAAAACAAACAAAAAATGGTTAAGGTCCTTTTGTGAAGGGTGAAAGCAGAGGGGGAGAGAGAGAATAATGACAAAGGAAACAGAGACTTACACAGCCTGCAGTTACCATCACATGGTTTTAAGATGTCCATAATTTTGGTGTTTGAATTTACATTTTATATCTGCAATAGAAAGGGAGGCTTAATTGTATGCTGTTTATTGTAGGGATGGTAAAATTTTCAATATTGTTTACAGTTTCACATAGTCATTAAAAGAATGTAATACTAGTAGAGGATCCTTTAAGTCATCTAATATGAATCTATTCATTTTCTTCTCTTTAAAATTGTATGTGAATTTCCCTTTTGTTAGAACATCATTTTAAAAAACCAAAGAGGATTTAAAAACTCACTGTACCACACTATCATTTAAATATAAGTTTACTGGTTTCTAGCTATCATTGGGTCTTTGTTTATGTATATACATGGCTTTATGTAATTGTAATCTTTGTGTATATTTTACATACATGTAAATTCAAACATTGAAATTCACACTTTCTAAAGAAACTTTAAAAAGTTTTTTAATTCATTTAGAAACTTTGCTATAACTGAAAGGTAGACATGCTATATGTGTAACACATAGGTACTTAGAAATGTTTAAATTGAGTTCTAGTAGATTTCTCTCCACTAACTACACTTCCTCCTATTTTAAACATAATTGTTTAACTGTTTCTTATGAACAACTTAATTCTTAGATTTGAGAGTAGAAAAATAAGAGAAATATAAATGTTGACGTGTTACTTACATAAATGTTGGTCTCATTTCATGTTGAATATTCTGATGATGGTCCTAGGTAAAAATCAGTTCTTCATATTAAAAAAGTCAGTGGAATTTGTGCTGTTTCAACTATTAATGAAATTGAATTATTTTTCCTGTGATTAACTCGCATTAGCCTTTGAACTAAACCCTTGTTTAATAAAAAAGTCGATTCTATGGATAGAGTGGAGTTTATTGGTGGGTCCTTTCAGAAATGAGATAGTGAATTAAAAATCAATTATATGTACAGAAAAGTTATTATAAAGAAATCAATTTTGTCAGTTAGCTTGCAGAAAGATTCTCCTTTTAACACTGTAAAGAGATGTATTTTTACATCCTTTAGTAAATGAGATAGGGCATTTTAAGGGGAGAGATATTTTAAAACATTATTTCATTTCATGTCAGTAGAAGTTGCCTCTGGGTTAAAACCTATAAATTCAGCCTTCCACACATATGTGGCCTTATTGCTTTCTAGGTTTCCTCTTTACACTATGGTTCAAGAAGTTAGTATGTTTGTTTCTCTTTCTCTTGAACAAGATCATCGTTACTCTTATTTTCTTAAACCAATACATTTTTTAGTTTATTATTCTCCAGCCCTATTTTTAGATTTTTTTTTTTTTTTAAAGAAACTGATCATGAAATACCTATTCTTCCCCTCCGGGGCTCCATGTACATATACATGCATGTTCGCATCTGCTTCCATGTTTGGGTCTTGGAGCTGTGAATACCAGAACAGATGGAAGACCTGAAAGGTAACCCCACATTGAATACAACATACCCCGAATTAGTCTTCGTAGCTAGGGATAAACTTTTTAAATTGAAGAGTACTTTTTATGACATGTTTTTTCATTTGTGCTGGGAGAGGGGGTTTGCTGGGGGGGATTTTCATCCTGAAAGATTAATAAACACTAGAGCAGTTGGATACATGTTTTCCATCTAATTTTCAGGGGCATTTTAAAAAATGCGGGTAGCATAGACTTTCAGCTACTCCTAATCATCTTTTCTCTGCTTATTCTAAAAATGAGAACAAGACACAGGGGGACTTGAGAGATTGTATTTGTTCTTCCATAGACAGAGTGGTTATTTTATAAATGACAGGTATAAAAACCTTTTTCTTGAGTTTTTTAGCAACAGAGCTGGTGTTCATTTTAAGGTGTAGGCATGTGGTAGTCTATGTACAGTAACATTAGAGCCCTAGGTTTCAGAGGTGAGACATTACCCTGGTAACTGGAATGCTTGTTGGAGGTAGAAAACAGGAAGTAAAAGAAAAAACTGGAACCCTACAATGAGAGGCAGCTTATTTAAAGCTGTCTTCTCTCTCCTGGCATACTTCCATCTTAAATCTAAAGGCTCTCTGAGGTAGGGCCAGTAATGGCCTCAGTAATCCCCTACTTACTACATTTGCTCGAATCATAGCCTGTTTTCTTTGCTTGTTTTATTTTCTTTTGTTGTTTATTCCCTAGTACTGCTTTGTTATTCTTCTTCCTCTAACACTCTGCATGCTGCTAAATGACATTTGTGAATGATATTTCAGCACTTGCTTTAAAGACATTTTCCAGAGTACTTTTATATAGGTGGATTCCAGATGTTTTCCACATGCATAAAGTAAAGTATTAGGAAGCAAAATTTGGTGACCATAACAAGAAAGAGACAGAATTCTGAATTGGGCTTCACCAGCTTAGCAAGGAAAGGCAGAGTTTGTCTCTCCAGCTCTGAGAGATACCTGCATCCCATATTGGAGTTTGGCAGGTGGAAAAACCTGCCCATTGTCAGTAATTGTTAAATCTTTCTGATAGGATACCCTCACGTTCTCCAGTCCTTCAGCAATAACAAAACATAAAAGTATCGTTTTCATATCATCCTTTGGAACAGCCCAACTTCTTTTTCAGCTAATTGTAACTTCCCAAGTTTTTGGCACTAGAGCACCCTGACTTTGTGGCTTGTCTCCCACATTAGAACTCTCTGACTTCATAATCAACTTTCATTATTTTTTTCTTCTTTTCTCCCTTTCCCCCACACCCCACCCCCTTCCCACTTCCCTTCCATCCTTCTATCCTTCCATCCTTCCCTCCGCCTGTCAGACATAGATTTATCTTCCTTTGTGGCAATACTTTGAAATGGATCATGCTTTTAGGGGAGTCAGAAAGCATCACACCAGGGAAGCAGATTTGGCTCAATGGATAGAGCATCCTCCTACCACATGAGAGGTCCAAGTTTCAAACCCAGGGCCTCCTGACCGGTGTGGAGCTGGCCCACACGCAGTGCTCATGTGCACAAGGAGTGCCGTGCCATACAGGGGTGTCCCCTCCATAGGGGAGCCCCACGCACAAGGAGTGCACCCCGTAAGGGGAGCCACCCCGTGTGAAAAAAGTGCAGCCTACCCAGGAGTGGGGCCGCACATACAGAGAGCTGATGCAGTAAGATGATGCAACAAAAAAAGAGACACAGATTCCCGATGCCGCTGACAAGAATATAAGCAGACACAGAAGAACACACAGCAAATGGACACAGAGAGCAGACAATGGGGGAGGGGGAGAAGGGGAGAGAAATAAAAAATAAAAATAAAGTCCAGCATCTGACCCTGCAGTATCATTTGGGACAACTCAAAGTCCCAAAAATGCCTGCATGTCACATCTCTTCTTCCCTCTGTCTGCCCTCAGCAACTACTGTGGTCACTTTCTCCACCTCAGTGCTACAATTTCTTCTATTACTAGTCACAATAGTTTTATAGTTGAATATCACTGACTTTAAACAGATAAACTGCCTTGCTCTTTAACTGCTAACATCTCTGCATGAATCAATGCTAACCTTGATAATTTCAGTGTGGCATGCATCTCACCATCCCACTGTGGTATCCTTGACTGATTTTGGCAGTGGTTGTAAATGAGTGCTTGAGTTGGACATTGTCACCATGGTCAACCTAGAAAGGAGACAGCAACCACAGAATTTAAAACTCTTTTTGAGGTCCTTTTATACTCCTGACATTCTGCTAGGGATCACGGGACATGCAGGATGCATGATGTTTTCTGTTCTTGGAAAGGAAGATCAGGAAGGTCTCTGTGGAGGAGGTATTACTGAAAGGGACCTTGAAGGATGGACAGAAATTACCAGGTATAATCTATAGAGAGAATAGAACAACAAGGACATAAAAGACAGTGTGAGGTGGTTGGTTAGTAGTGAGTTGCTCAGTTAGAATGAAGCTTAAAGGTATGGAAATATATAAGATATCTGATTCAAAACCTATTAACCCAAACAGAAACTCTGTACAATTTAAGCATTATTATATTATCTAATTTTGCTAGTACTACCTAGAAGGAAGAAAGAAAGGCAGAACTATTTCAAGAAGTTGTTTAACTCGCTGAATGGACTGTACAAAGCACGGGACTATATAACACAGTGAATCTTGGGGTGGAAGATGGGCTATGGTTAACAGACCAAGTATGAGAACAATCTCTCATGAACTATAACATATGTAATGGGAAGCCGAAATGGCTCAGGCGACTGAGTTTCCACCTACCACATGGGAAGTCCAGGTTTGTTTCCTGGTACCTCCTGGAGAAGACTTGCAAGATGGCAAGCTGACCTGACAAGATGATGTAACCAAGAAACAGCAAAGAAACACAATGAGAGATACAACAAAGCTGGGAGCTAAGGTGCCTCAGGCACTTAGCTCCTCCCGCCCACATGGGAGGTCCCTGGGTTTGGTTTCCAGTGCCTCCTAGAAAGAGAAGACCAACACACAACAAACAGACACAGCAAATGCAAACAACAAGGGGGCGGGAAGAAATAATAAATCTTAAAAACAAAAACAAATATATAATACTGTAGCAGTTTGATATTATTGATGAATTCCAAAGAGAAGTATTGGATTTTGTTTGTAACCTGATCTTCTCCTCTTGGCATATTAGATTATATTGGATTCATAGGTTTACTTGATTAAGTAATTAGGTAAACCTCTTGTGCCAGTAGGGCATTGATTACTTTGGTGGGTGGGGACTCTCAGATAAAAGGCATGGCAAAGGACAGAGTTGAGGGTTCTTAATGTTGGAGTTTTAATGTTGGAGTTTTGGTGTTGGAGTTTGATCCTGAAGTTGGAGCCTTCGGAAGAGAGAAACCCTGAGCCTGGTAAGCAGCAAACCCTGGGAAGAGGAACCCTAATCCCAGAGAGAAGACGACGTGGGAAGAGAGGAACCCAGGAAGCCAGAACCCTGACAGATATCAGCAGCCATCTTGCATCAACACATGGAAATAGACTTTGGTAAGGGAAGGAACTTATGGTTATATGACCTGGTATCTGTAAGCTTCTATGCCAAATAAATACCCTTTATAAAAACTAACCAATTTCTGATATTTTGCATCAACACCCTTTTGGCTGACTAATATAAATACTAATACAGGGTGTCAGTAATTGGGTGGGATGGGGGAAAAATACACCAAATATAAGGTATTGGCTACAATTAGCAGTAATATTTTGACAGTGCTCTTCCCTAGTTTGTTATAAATTTTTCATAATGCAAGTTGGTGGTAAGGTGATAGATGATGCTATGCATGTTTGTTTTGTAAATTCACAACTATTACTATACATTATATATGTTCATGTGTGAATGATATACTTTAATTAAAAATCTTTATAATGAAAAAAAAACTGACATAGGAAGAGACTTTCAAGAAAATGGCAGAATAGAAGAGGGCTTCCCTGTCTTCTAAAAACAGCAAGAGGAAAGGCACAAACTGCCTGGAAAAACTGCTCTAGAGGTTTGCAGACCAGGGGAGTGCTTTCCACTCTCCAGGTGAGAGCAGGATGGGGAGATAGAGAAGCTGAAGAAAAAACATGAGTAAATCGTCCCCATGGCTAGGAATGGCACCCAACCCCCTACCCTCCTTCCTGACCAGGACTGGCTGCTGCTGATACAGAAGGAAGCAATAGTATTTTTTCCCTGGGAAAGAGGGTAGTGAGGCCGAGGGTTTAGCATGGCTTCTGATTGATGAGTTTGGATTGCAGATTAAATTAAAATGGCAGACAAGTCACAGGATTTGAAACAACTAATTAATGATGTTCAAACAAATCTCCTAAATCAATTTTATGAGTTGAAGGAATATATGGCTAAAGAGATAAAAGACTATTAAAGACTGTTAAGACATTGCATGAACATAAAGAATAATTTGAAAGCTTGTACAGAAAAATAACAACTTATAGGAATGAAAGACACAACGGGTGAGATTAAAGCTACATTAGAAGCATTTAGAAACAGATTTGAACTGGCAGAAAAAAGGGTTAGCTTAGAGGACAGAACATCTGGAATTGAAAAGACAGTAAAAGAGAAAATGGAAAAAATTGAGCAGGGGTTCAGGGAATTGAATGATAGAAGGAAGCACCCTAGCACACACATCATGGGAGTTACAGAAGGAGAAGCAAGGGGCAAAGGGGGCAGAAAGATTATTTGAGGAAATAATGACTGAAAACTAACAAACTATGATGAAAGCTATGAAAGTCTACCTCCCAGAAGCACAGTGTACTCCAAATAGAATAAATCTGAATAGAACTACACTGAGACAAATACTTATCCCTCCCTGGATAGAATTTCTAGTACAATATTGAATAATAGTGGTGACAACGGGCATCCTTATCTTTTTCTGATCTTAGAGAAGGAGCTTTCTCACTACTTAAGTATGATGTTATCTATGGGCTTTTCATATATTCCCTTCACCATGTTGAGGAAGAGTCCTTCGTTACCTAGATTTCTGCATATTTTTAATAAGAAAAGGTGCTGGACTTTGTTAGATGATTTCTCTATCAATTGAGATGTGACTTTTTCCATTCTTTCTGTTAATGTGGTGTATTATATTAATTGATTCTCTTGTGTCAAACCACCATTGCATACCTGGGATAAATCCCACTTGATCCTGGTATATAATTATTTTATTATGCTCTTGGATTTGGTTGGCTAATATTTTGTTGAGGATTTTTACATCTCTTTTCATAAGAAATACTGATGATAATTTTCTTTTCCTTAGTACTTTTGTCTGGCTTTGGTATGAGGGTGATGTTGACCTTACTGAATAAATTAGGGAGTGTTCCCTCCTCTTCAGTTTTTCGGAAGGTTTTGAGGTGAACTGATGTTCATTATTCTTTGAAGGTTTAGTAAAATACACTTGTGAAGCCATCTTGTCCCAGGCTTTTCTTTGTTGGGAGATACTTGGTGACTAATTGAACCTATTTACTAGATTTTGGCTTGTTGTGAGACCTTCTATTTCTTCTTGAGTCAGTGGAGGTAGTTTGTGTGGTTCTATGAATTTGTCCGTTTCATCAAGGTTATCTAATTTGTTGGTGTGTGGTTATTCATAATATACCCTTAACAGTCCTTTTTATTTTTGCTTTTAGTTATTTGTATCCCCTCTCCTTTTTTTCTTTATCAGTCTAACTAAAGATTTGTTCATTTTATTGATATTTTCAATGAACCAATTTTTGCTTTTGTTGACTTTCTATATTGTGCTTTTATTCTTTATTTAATTTATCTCTGCTCTCATCTTTATTTCCTTCCTTCTGTTCACTTTGGGTTTAGTTTGCTCTTTTTCAAGACTTTCCAGTTTTGAGGTTAGGTCTCTGAGATCTTTCTTCCTTTTTAATGTAATCCCTTAAAGATATAAACTTCTCTCACAGTACTGCCTTTGCAGCATCCTCCAAGTTTTTATTATGTTGTGTTTTCTTTTTTTTTGCGTCAAGATATTTTCTATTGTCCCTTATGATTTCTTCTTTAACCTCTTGTTTGTTTGAGTACGTTGCTTAATTTCCACCTCCGTGACAGTTTGAGATTATTTTATGAATCCCAAAAAGCTAAAAGATTATGTTTGTAAACTAGTCAATTTCTCTGAGTGTGGTATCCTTTGATTATATTAAATTCAGTGAGGGGCCTCTGATAGTTTACTTGATAAAATCAATGTAGGGCTTCTGATTAAGCCGTGTCAGTAAAGTATAATCCACGTTGAATCCCTGCCCCCTTGGTGGGTCAAAATAAATACTCACTCAAGAAGACACAGGAAGAGAGAGAGCTCTGTCATTTTTGATCTGGGAGCCCCAGGGATAGATGAACCATTCAAATGCCTGATAGTTTGCAGCTGACCTTGGGAAGAGAGCCAAGATTGATATAGAAGGCTGAGAAACATAGGAGCCCTATGCCAGGAGAGAGAGGAAGCCTATAAGTGAAAGATGAACCGTTGCAGAGATCGGTGATCATCTTGCTTCAACACATGGCAACTGAGTTTGGCGAGAAAACAACCTTGAGTTGGACTCTTTAGGGCTTTGTAACCCCAGATAAAAACTCTTTATAACAGCCAACATGGGAAGTGGATGTGGCTTAACTGATAAGAGTGTCTGCCTACCATATAGGAGGTCCAGGGTTCGAACCCAGGGCCTCCTGGCCTGTGTGGTGAAGCTGGCCCACAGGCATTGTTGCCGCATGCAAGGAGTGCCATACCACACTGGGGTGTCCCCCGCGTAGAGGAGCTCCATGCACAAGGAGTGTGCCCCGCAAGGAAAGCCATCCCTAAATAAGTGGCAAGATATCTAAGACAATAATAAAACTTTTTTTTTTTTAAAGTCAACAGATTTCTGGTACTTTGCATTGGCACCCTTTTGGCAGACATCTTTTATTGATTTCTTGTTTATTCCATTGTGATTGGAGAAAATACATTGTATGATTTCAGTATTTTTGTGTTTATTGAGAATTGTTTTGTGACTTAGAATATGATCTATCCTGAAGAATCATCTATGTGCATTTGAAAAGAATGTGTATTCTGCTGCTCTTGGTTGAAGTGTTCTGGATGTATGTCTGTTGGGTTTAGAGTAGCATTCAAGTCTATTTCTTTATTGATCTGTCTAGATGTTCTGTCCATTATTGAAAGTCTCCTATCATTAATGTAGAACCGTCTATTTCTCCCTTGAAATCTGTCAGTATTTACTTCATATATATATATGTATATATATATTTTTTTAAGATTTATTTTTTTCTCTCTCCTTCCCCCCCTCCCCCCAGTTGTCTGCTTTCGCTATGTGTTCTTCTGTGTCCGCTTGTATTCTTGTCAGTGGCACCGGGAGTCTGTGTCTCTTTTTGTTGTGTCGTCTTGCTGTGTCAGCTCTCCATGTGTGCAGCCCCACTTCTGGGCAGGCTGCACTTTTTTCGCGTGGGGCAGCTCTCCTTACAGGGTGCACTCCTTTCACGTGGGGCTCCCCTATGCAGGGGACACCCCTGTATGACATGGCACTCCTTGTGTGCATCAGCACTGCACATGGGCCAGCTTCACCACACGGGTCAGGAGGCCCTGGGTTTGAACCTTGGACCTCCCATGTGGTATGAGGATGCTCTATCCATTGAGCCAAATCTGCTTCCCTATATATATTTTTAAGATTTATATTTATTTCTACCCCCACACCTCATTTAGTGCTCACTGTCTGCTCTCTGTGTCCGTTCGCTGTGTGTTCTTCTGTGTCTGCCTGTCTTCTCTTTAGGCAGCACAGAGAACCAATCCTAGGACCTTCAGTGTGGAAGAGAGGTGCTCAATCTCTTGTGCCACCTCAGCTCCCTGGTCTGCTGCGTCTTTTATTGTCTCTCCTCTGTGTCTCTTTTGGTTTTGTCATCTTGCTGCACCAGCTCTAGCCAGCACTCCTGCACAGGTTAGCACTCTGCATGGGCCAGCTCGCCTTCGCCCGGAGGCCCCAGGAATCAAACCCTGGACTTCCTATAGGGTAGATGGGAGCCCAGTCTCTTGAGCCACATTTGCTTCCCTGCTTGATATAATTTGTTGCTCTGCAGTTATTAGTAGCATAAATATGCTCAAAGAACTAAAGGGAAACATGGACAAAGAACTAAAGGAAATCAGCAAAATGATAGCACAAAGAGACCATCAATAGAGAGCTGGGAATTATGAAAAGGAGCCAAACAGATTTTAAGACCATAGTGACAGAAATTAAAATGTCCTATAGGGATTCAGCAGCAGATTGGAGCTAGCAAAAGAAAGAATCAGTGAGCTTGAAGATAAAACAAGTGAAATCATCCAGTCTGAGGTACAGAAAAGAGAAAGAATGAGGAAAAGTAACCAAACCTGAGAAACTTAACCTTTTAGACGAAAATATCAATATATGCATTGTGGGAGTCCCAGAAGGACAATAAATAAAGGGGCAGAGAGAATATTCAAAGAAATAATGGCTGAGGACTTCTTACATTTAACAAAAGACCTGAATATAGACATCCAAAATATTCAGTGAACTCCAAACTGGATAAATCCAAGCAGAGCCTCACTGCCACCTTTGTAATCAAACTGTAGAATGCCAAAGATAAGAAGAAAACTGACACCACAAGAGAGAAGCAGGGAGTCACGTACAAGGGAGCCTCAATAAGATTAAGTGCCAATTTCTCACCTGAAATTATGGAGGCAAGAAGGCAGTGGGAAGATATTTAAAGTGCTGAAAGCAAAACCTGCCAACAAAGAATTTTATATAAGGTAAAATTTGTCTTTTGAAAATGAGAGAGAGAGAAAGAGAGATTAAGATTATACCTAAATAAACAAAAGCTGAAGGGAATTTGTCACCACTAGACCAGTGGTTGAACTGCAGGTTGAAAGTTGGTTCAACTGCAGTTTTAAAGGATAATACAATAGACAATAGATTGAAGCCACATGAAGAAGTAAAGATCTCTGGTAAGGGTAACAAAAGTAGTAAATATAACTGCCAGTGCTATTGTCTTTTTTTTTTTTTTTTTTTTTAAGATTTATTTCTTTATTTCTCCCTCCACCCCCCTCATTGTCTACTCTCTCTGTCCATTCACTGTGTATTCTTGTGTGTCTGCTTGTCTTCTCTAGGTGGCACTGAGAACCAATCCTGGGACCTTCCGGAGTGGGAGAGAGGTGCTCAATCTCTTCCGCCACCTAAGTTCCCTGGTCTGCTCTGTCCCTTATTGTCTCTCCTCTGTGTCTCTTTTATGTTGCAGCATCTTGCTGCACTAGCTCTCTGCTCAGGCCAGCACTCCTCCATGGGCCAGCACTCCACTCAGGCCCTGGGAATCAAACCCTGGACCTTCCATATGGTAGACAGGAACCCAGTCACTTGAGCCACATTCACTTCCCTTCTATTGTCTTTTTGACTTGTAGCTTCACTTTTTACTTCTTATAGGCTATAAAATGCAAATGCGTAAAATATAATGAGAGATCAATGATTTTGGACTCATCGTGGACTCATTTGTGAGAAGAACTGCATAAAGCCCGGGGTGTTGGAAAGCTATAGGAAGATGTGGATGTTATTGAAGTTAAGTTGGTATCAAATCAAACGAGATCATTACAGATTTAGGATGTTAAATTTAAGCCCCATGGTACCTACAAAGAAAATACTGGAGATTTTGTAAGCTCATAGAAACCGAAATTAGAGTACATATTGCCAGGGGTGGGGGTGGCAAGGGGAATGGGGAGTTAATGCAAAATGGGTATAGGGTTTCTGTTTGGAGAAAAGGGAAAGTTTTAGTAATGGAAGGTGGTAAGGGTACCACAACATTGTGAATGAGATTAATCCCACTGAATGACATACTAGGGAGTGGTTGTGATGGGAAATTTTATCTCGTATATATGTTCCCACAGTAAAAATAAGAGTGAGTAACGGGACAGTGACAATTAATGGCAATACTTGAACATGGATGAGATCTAACAAGGGAGGAGAAAGGACTCAAAAAGACATTATTGGAACATATGAGAAAATTAGAATATAGACTGTAAGCTTTTTATCAGTTTTAAATTTCTTGAGCTTGGTAACTGCAGTTAAAGTGGTTACATGAGCGATTGTCCTTTTTTTTTGGAAATGTACATGCTAGAATTAAGTGTTCAAGAAGCAGGATGTGTACAACTACATTAAAGTGTTCAGAAAATGGATGGATGAATAATGGAAGGATTGATTGTACTGAAGAATGCTACAATAAATGTGGCAAAATGTTAAAATTGTATCTGGGGGATAGAGGTATTTTGGAGTTCTATCTCTATGGGGTTCATATTATTTTTGTAACTGTCCTAAAAGTTTGAAAATGTTTCAAAAAAAAAAAAAGGAGGAAGAGACTTTTAGGTAGGTGCAGAATCACTGCATAAAGGGACGGGTTTGGCAAGTGAGTGACCTTGTGATTCAGAAACTTGGATGGATGCTGTTGACTAATGGTAGTGAAGTAGGAATGAGTGCTACCGCTGGTGTCAAAACAAAGAGAACTTAAGTTCTGGCCCTGAAAATTGGAGGAGTGAAGAGGGATATTATGAGAAAGATGAAGAGTTTTGGTATGCAGGCATCTTGAGAACAGGAAGAGAAGACAGTAGGTCTCCAGGGAACTTCGTATGAGGAACCAGTCGAGAGGCTGTTAGGGTGATGACTTCCTGGTCGTAAGTAAGTCTAATCTGAATTGTGATAAGAGTAACAGGGGGAAGGGTGAGACGGAAGGAACTGTGTGCCATCGATGGTCACTGTGGGTCCCATGAGGGAGGGATGTATAAGTTTGAGTCTCGGTCTCTATGCCCTGTGCTGCTAGATGGATGTGCTTCTTGAAGTCCAAGCAGCACCTTACTCTTTGCCTGGGGCTCATGAAGTCATTAAAAATGCTCTATTTAGTTTAACATGAAGATGGAGAGCAGTGACAAGGCAGGATTTTGTGAGTAAAAGTATATGTAGAACTAAAATTGTAGATTAGAGGGTTGGCTCCGGAATATATTACTGCTGTTTATTTCCTCAGTCACTTTACAAGTACTTTTCATGTGTTAGGCACTCTCTAAATTCTTGGGGTAGATATAACAGTGTGATTGTGCATTCTAATGGGAAACAAAAACAAATAAACAAGCATAAATAAGATGAATTCAGGCTTGTGCTTTGAAGAAGATATACCAGTTGTGCAATATTCGGCCTCTGAAAAGGGAGAGGAGTCGTACAAGTGTCCAGCTGCCTTTTTTAGGGTAAAAGTAGCTTCTCCCTCCTTATTACTATTCTTCCAAATAAGTCTGGCAGAAGGTACCACTGATACTTCAAGTCAGTCAAGAATGGTGCATGCGTTTCTAATAATTAAAATTATTTGGGGAAGTGGATGTGGCTCAAGCAATTGAGCTCCCACCTACCATATGGGAGATCCCTGTTTCAGTTCCCAGTGCCTCCTGGAGAAGAGAAAGACAGCAAGATGGTGTGACAGTCAGGTGCCGGTGAGCTGACATATTAAGATGACACAACAAGAAGACCCAAGAAGGAAAGACAATGAGAGAGATACAACAAACCAGGGAACTAAGGTGGCTCAAGCAATTGAGTGCCTCTCCCACATGGGAGATCCCAGGTTCAGTTCCCAGTGCCTCCTAAAGAGAAGGTGAGAAGCCAAGCAGACACAGAGCACACAGCAAATGGACACAAAGTGCAGACAGTAAATGCAAACAATGGGTGGGAATAAATATTTAAAATCTTTAAAAAAAAATTTATTTGACCCCATTTGGTGGACTTGTTTCATAATTGCTTATAAACTGCTCTTTGTCAGGCCTAGATAAATGCCTTCAGGACTCACGACCTTTCTAGAGATTAGAAAAGACTGAATTTAGCTGAAAGTAGAGACAGGAACTTGGCTATGGAAATAAAATCATGCAGTTGTCTTTGAAGTAGAAATCAATTTCCAGTCCTTAGTGTGACATCATTTTTTTCCTAACATGGTAGGCACATTTTTTAGAATATTTTTATAAATTCTTTTTTTTAAAAAAGATTTATTTATTTATTTCTCTCCTCCCCTCTCCCCCCCCAATCCCGGTTGTCTGTTCTCTGTGTCTGTTTGCTGTGTCTTCTTTGTCCGCTTCTGTTGTTGTCAGTGGCACAGGAATCTGTGTTTCTTTTTGTTGCATCATCTTGTTGTGTTGGCTCTCCATGTGTGGGTAGCACCATTTCTGGGCAGGCTGCACTTTCTTTCTCATGCAGGGCATCTCTCCTTACGGGGTGCACTCCTTGCACGTGGGGCTCCCCTACGCAGGGACACCCCTGCATGGCGGGGCACTCCTTGCGCGCATCAACACTGCACATGGGCCAGCTCCACACGGGTCAAGGAGGTCCAGGGTTTGAACTGTGGACCTCCCATGTGGTAGATGGATGCCCTAACCACTGGGCCAAGTCCGCTGCCCTAGAATATTTTTAAATGATAAAAATATTTTTAAAACTTTTTCATGGATTATTTTAGACTGGGGAGAAGATTAGAAGCTTCTGGCTCTTGTTAAAATCTTTGATGATTATCTTGTGGTAGATCTGGATGAATGTTCCCTATGGCCAGAAGCCAGAAAAGAGAGAGAATAGGAAAATGTTGTGCTTAAACCAAAAAGGGGGTCTGTCTAACCCTTGTAGTCCAATTTAATTGTCACTACAGCTTGGTTTTTTCTGATGCTTCTTCAGGGTAAGATGTTTTATCAAACTAGTCCTAAAAACTTAAAGCAGGAAAAAGACATGAAGGACTTTGATGGTGGATGATGAATTTTTCTCATTGTAAAGAACATTTCTTTCATCCTTTATTATGCTATAAGATTCTCTCTCCCCACCATCTCCCCACATTAACCATTCTAGATTTTGTTCAGAAGGTCCCACCAATCCAACCTACCTGTCATTAGAGCAGGCTGGATCTTCTGCCAGCCTAGAGAGAAAGCTGTAAAGCCTAATCTCAAGTCTCAGGGCTGTCCCCAGGGAGCAGTCAGCCAGTCATTTGAGTTGACAAATGAACCACAGGAAAGAAATCCACAGCTGGTGTGTGGGATTTCTTCTGAAATGCTTTTTGCCACTATGTCCTGTTATTCTTCAATTTGTGATTTGGTCCAAAACAAGAAACTCCAGTTTCTCCTCCTCTTTTTCTTTCTACCCTTCCACTCTCTCTTCCCTCACCCCCACCCAGCACTTCTACCTTTCTCACACAACTCCTTATCTGTCTGTAGTAATTATAGTAATATAAATCTTTTCTTTAGAATTTTTATTCTGAGAAATAGAGTGTAATGGTGTATATTATTCAGGGTTCTCTAGGGAAACAGAATCAACAAGAGATACCTGTCAATAGTATGCGATTTTGTAAGAGTCTCTTACACAACTGTGAAGATGCACAAGTCCAGGTTCCACAGGCAGGCTGCAACCAGGGGCTGCAATGAACGTCCAGTGAAGTTTCTTGACGAGTTCTAGGAGATGTTGCCCGTCCAAAGACAAGATGGGAAATTATCACTCAATGCTGGAATCACTTCCCCTTTTAAGGCATTCAGTTGAATAAAGCGTCACTCATTGCTGATGGCAATCTCCCTGACTGATGTAATTGTAATCAGCTATCTAGGATTTACCACTGCAGTAAAGCCAGTGGTGACTAAAGTCCATAAATGCCCTTGTATTACAGTTAGCCCAGTGCTTGCTGGACTGAACAACTGGGCACAATTACCTGGCCAAGTTGACACATTAGCCTTACCGTAACATGGTGGAAATCAAATGTGTTGGCACACCTGATTTCTAGTTGAGACTGTATCTCGAACCAGTTACCATACCCTGGACAAATCATTTATCCTCTCTAAGAAATGAGAGTGTTAGTTAAATCAGCTCTGATAAAGTCCTTTTCAGCTTTAAAAATCTTATATGCTGATAATAGGAACTTCATTTTTTAAAAAGATACTTAGTTTACATAAATGTTACATAAAAAATGTAGGGGATTCCCATATGCTCCACTTCCCACACCTCCAGGAACTTTTATTAAACAGCTGTGATATGGCAAGGACTCTGCGAGGTAGCCCCAGAGGGGCTGCTTCAAGGAGGTGAGGTTGTAAGGGCAGTGATATGGAAATGCGGGAGGTACCATAGTGGGGGCACAGGAGAGTGCAGCATAACCTAGGCACCAGATGGTAAGTAAACTTGCCCCAGTTGCAGTGTGGATGAGTGGAGGTCCTCAGGGGCTCAAGAAAGGCTTGATGTTGCATGGGATTCCCAGACAGAAGTGTTACTGTGTATACAGGGCATGTTGAGGGAACAGCAGAGGCCTGGTTGGAGTGAAATTGAGAGCACATGTGGCAGATAATTCAGCACAAGTGCCACCCACTGCCTCCTGCCTCTGTTGCTGCAAACAGTTTTCCCCTGAGCTGAAATGAAACCTCAGAATCCTTTTTTTTTTTTTAAGATTTATTTATTTCTCTCCCCTTCCTCCGCCCAGTTGTCTGCTTCCTGTGTCCATTCACTGTGGTTCTTTTGTGACCACTTTTATCCTTATCAGCGGCACCAGGAATCTATGTTTCTTTTTGTTGCGTCCTCTTGTTTTGTCAGCTCTCCATGTGTGCAGCACCATTCCTGGGCAGGCTGTACTTTCTTTCGCGCTGGGCGGCTCTCCTTATGGGGCACACTTCTTGTTTGTGGGTCTCCCCTACGCGGGGGACACCCCTGCGTGGCACGGCACTCCTTGCGCGCATCAGCACTGTGCATGGGCCAGCTCCACACGGGTCAAGGTGGCCCGGGGTTTGAACGGCGGACCTCCCATGTGGTAGACGGACGCCCTAACCACTGGGCCAAGTCCTCTTCCCTCAGAATCCTTTTTAACACAATATTCCAGCCTTAACTAATGGATGTGGTATCAGGTACAACAGGCTTTGAGGCTGGAATGGTAGATTGGAGATTACAGAGCATTTTAATTAGTATGAAGAGGAGTTTGAATACTTCACTCTCCTTGAACAGAGAAGAACCATATTCAGTTTTGGAGTTTAAATATATAATGATTTGTACCTTGGTGGAACAAGAATTCTGAAGTGCAAACTCTCCAGTGGTGCAGTCTGTCTTGATTCTAGAAAGTAAAACATGTGATTTTAGTAACCATAATTTGGTTCTGTTGGGTAAAACTAGAGTTTGATAAATCTAGTTGAGATGTGGAAACTTACTTTGTACCCCCCAAATTTTCTGCATCTTTCTCTAGTAGATACAAAGTTCTCAATTATTTTCCCACATGAAACTCCTAAAATAATTACGTCTCAAGCCATGTGCCCCCTCCCAAGTTTAAATTGACATGTAATTTTTTAAATCATAGGATGCAATTTCTAGCATATTGTAAATACTGACATTTAAAAATAAAACTCATTACTCTCTTAAATATACCCAACTGCATTTTCAATACCATATTGATTTATACCCACTATCATCTATTTTTAAAATACATCTTTAGCTTGTATTCTTATTCTCCTTCCCCATGGACTTTTTCCTAATTTATGATTGTCTCTTGTCCAATCACTGTTTCATACTTGCCTAAAACTAAAATATATGCATCAATGGAGAGTGGATGTGGCTCAAGCAGTTGAACACCTGCTTCCCACAGGGGAGGTTCCGGGTTTGGTTCCTGGTGCCTCCTTAAAAAAAACAAAAAAAAAAAAAAACAAATAAGCAAACGAACAAAAAATCCAACTCTGGGGAGCCAATGTGGCTCAAGGTTGAGCCCTGGCTTTCCACCTATGAGGTCCCGAGTTCAATCCTCAGCCCTGGTACCTCAAAAAAAAAAAAAAAGCGTATGTATCAAAGTATATGTACATATTATTTCCTTTAACCGCAAAACTCTGTGTTAAAAGAAAAATTATTTCAGATTATGTTATTAGTGCACAGCTGATGAAAGCAACATAAATGTTATAAATGTTGATATTTTACTTTTGTTTAAAAATTATTGGAAATATTTATTGCAGGTGGTTGAGGCTTTAGAAAAACATTAGTTCTCATATGAATATTACTTGGTGAAATGAGAGCAATTGTCTGTTTCAGTTTTATTCTTCTATATGTAGATGTAAGCCTCTATTCATGCTTACATGGATAGTAGATGGGAATGATAATTTTGTTACACTGCCTCTAAATTATTTGAATTCCTTTCATAATAATGCCAAAATATCATAATTTATCTCCAGACATGATTTTCAGCAATCTTATCAGTTGACACCTGCACTAAGGGCCTCCTTCAGTTTTGTTGAAAGCAAAGAATTAGAAAACTACTTGTCTTGTATAATAACCTTGTTGATCTCCTTGGAGAGGTTGTTGTTAACTTTGTCAACACCAACATCAGTATTTCGAATTGACCCTGGCATTTTGACATTGGGGGCAGTACTGTACACAGCATTCCCAGTGAGTGTGAGTATCCCCTGTTCTGTAAAGTGAGAAGAGAGCATTTGTGAAAGGGAAGGTGAAAAAAGAGGAGCTGTACCTCTCTCTTAGATGTGCCTTCTCAGGCAGGTGAATTTAGGAAAGAAAACATGACGGTTGAGACTGAGACTGAATTTTCTTAAAACTGTTTGAGTCCATGTACTCTTAAGAATGTGTCTGCACACCTCAGTTTTCAGACTGTGGGCCTACAAAATCATGTTTTCTAGGCCCGACCCTGGATACTGGGGAAACCCAGGGGAAGGCAGTCAGAGGTGGGAGGAATCTGGTCTGTGGCGTGGCAAGGGCCTTTCCTAGACCTCAGCTGCCCTTGGGAAGTGAATCAAGCACAAGCTGCACATTGCCTTGGTGATTTAGAGATGAATAAATTACTCTCCTTGCCCTCCAGGAGTTTATAATCTGAGCTCGCATGATAAAACAATCACCAAAAACAAACAAAAAACCCTCTTCTAGGTCTTATTTAACACCATAATAAAACACATATATTACTCTGTCACACATTTTTTAATGTTTTAATTGAATTGCAGTATAGCTGGTTTCCTTTGTAGCCCCATATATTTTATTTTATGTATTTTAAAACTTTTTTTTGCAGAGGAGTTAGAATTTATCGGAATGCTAAAGGAGTCCATGGCACAAAAACAATTAAGAACCATGCTCCACATGCTGGCCTTTTCCAAATACCACATGCAGTCAGTATCCAGAGAGTCCAAGATGACAATTTCAGTAAAGTGGCTTCCGGCTGCCAAGTAGATGCTAGGTATGTCTGTAGCAAGGTATTACTGAAAATGATGCATTAGACTATTTCAGACTTCAGACCTGGGATTCTCAGGTATTATCCTAAGGATACTAGTATCTTCCTTTCTACTGTAATCCCTTTGTAGTCAAACTAGTGAATCCACCTGGAACCACCAGGGGGCGTGGTTCTCAAGGGTCATTGACCCTCCTTGCCCCTAGGCTACCACAGGCCATGATGGGGGGGGAGAAAAGGTCATTATCTTCACAACAGTTGAGAATGTTCTCGATTTTATTATTAAATAATCTTAACCTATGACTTTTTAGTTACCGTTTGGGTCGTCTCTCCGTCTCCGTCGTTGTCGTCGCCCCCTGCCTTAAAATTCATTATTTTCCTGATTCTTTCTCAGGCAGCTGATTTGCTTCATGCACCAGGTCCCCTGACTTGCAGCTTCAGAGCTGCATTTAGATCAGGTATCTCATTTACAGTATCACATTTCTGTTACCATACACTGTGTGACCTGGGCCTCCCCACAGCTTTTTAACAATTAGTAATTGAGCAGGAAGTGTGTTTTTATTACAGTGGCCTTTTGATTTTGGTTTTACAATCATGTAGTGTTTAGCGGAGAGCAGAGGTGGGGAAGTGGCTCTCTGAAACACATTTTTGACAGAGAGAAGTCTGTTGTTTCAGCCACTTGGCTATCTGTCAGCAATTCTCAGAACTTCCCCCTTGTGTTGGTTGCTTGGCAACCTGGGGTTGGAGCAATCAAAGCATGGCCAGTGCTTTTTCCAAGCCCAGATTGGGAGATGATTTATTGGTGGAACTGTAAGCATGGGAAACTAAGCCTCAGAAATGTGTACCTTTTGTTGTTGTTGTTTAAACCAGGACTTTATTCAACCCACATCAAGAAAAAAAATCACTTGAAGGGTTTTAATGCAAAATTTTAAAGAAAATTGGGGCTTAGCACAAGCTTGTGGTTATTATGTGTCGAACCACCTATGTATAGGGTTTGTTATATTTTTTTTTCTTAAGGAGGTACCAAGGATTGAACCCAGGACCTCGTATATGGGAGGCAAGCAGTCAACTACAGAGCTACATTTGCTTCCCAATAAGAGTTGGTTTTTTTGTTTTGTTTTTAGATGGTACAGAAATCAAACTCAGCACCTTGTACGTGGGAATTAGGTGCTCAACCACTTGAGCTACATCTCTTCCCTTAGGTTAGTTTTTTAGTTGGATTATTTTTTTTTCTTGAACTATTTTATTGGAACACCCAACATTTTAAAATTCAGTACTTTTTGTGGTAAGTGAGGACACTTGGAATGTCATCTTTCCCCCAGAAACCCAGGCCAGGGGACCATCAGGGTCTTCCTGAGCTGTGAGGCCTTGGTAGAGTCAGGCACAGAGCCAGATCCCAGCTTCCCTGCCGCCAGGGTCTGTCCTGGCTGTGACCCAGGGAACAGCAGTGTGATTGCTAAGGGCATCATCCAAGAGAGCAGTGCTATAGCCCTGAGGTCACGTGACATATGGAATAATCACTCTTTCCCACTGTTTTTTCAAAATTGACTGAAAAATACAAAGATCCTTCCTTATTATATGCTATTTTAACAGGCGTTTTAAACAGGTCTTCCTCTTCGTCTGTGTATGCATCCATGTTTACTTAAGGGGGAGCTTTCCTTTTAGGAATGAACTTTCAGATTCTTCCCATTTTCTTCTGCCTACAGTGCCTTCTCTTGCCTCCTCTTCAACCCCCTCCCCACAAGTTAATAATTAAAGCCTTTTAACTGTGAAATTTTCCTATATTGACTCATTTGTCCTATAAAAGTGAGATTTAACAGCTCATTCTGAGATTTCTCCTTTATAGATAGTCTCTCATTTCTGCACGACTGCAAATGAGGATAGTAAATCTATTTCTGGGGCTATTCTGCATGTGGGTAGAGGAAGAGTTAGAAGAGTCCCAGCCCAATTTAGTAGCAATCTGAGTTTTTTTGTTTCTTGTTTTTTGTGTATATGTAAAACTTTTAAGAAAAATACATTGAAACTCAAAATCCACTCTGGCTGCAGCCCATTGTATCCAACTCTGTATGTAAATGTGCTAGTAGTATGTTTGCAGTCCTTACAAATTCACCGATCTAATCTATTCGTGTATGCAGTTTACACACAGCTGTGTTCATGCACCCTTAATACCAATGTTTTTGGTATTAAGTTTTTGGGACTGCTTTTGTTCTAAACAAAGCCAGCAGAATAGCCTCATTTCCAGCCCTTGATCTAAGGACCCTCCCCTGAGGGGCTTTCTTGAATGTGATGGCCATCCTGCATGGGGACATGTGAGACCAAACAAGGTGCCTATGATAGAAAGAAAATAGTGACCAGTCACCACTGATTAGAATGGGATGTGCCTTGCTGTTGAGGTTTGGCTGTTTTAATTGAAATACCCTAACCCCACCCTATCCCATCCCATTCTACTCTATCCCAGCCCCTTCCCACCACCCCTACCGCATTCTCTAAAGGGACCATTAAATTTTCTCCCATTTTGGAGATCATTCTTTTAAGTGAACAAAGTTAAATGCGGAACCCAGGCGCATGTTGTATTATCTTGAAGGGAAAATAAAGTGTAAGTTTCCCTTTTATGGCAGGAGCTGAAATGAGAACCGCCCCCCCTCCGCCCCTGCCACTTGTCAGGGCCTCAGTCTCCCTTGTTTGAGAAGTGAGACAGATCATAATGGCTTTTGCATTTGGTTGCGTTCTTCTGGAAGACAGGTTTGACTTAATTTGAAATAACAGGCCTATATGATATTATTTATTTTAGGAATATATGATATCATTACCATCATTCTTTTTTGTTTGTTTTGCTCCTCGTCTGCTCATTTTTTCTTGTCTGTTTTGCTCTTTGCGCGTTTATTTTTGTTGTTTTCTTGATGTCTGCTCATTTTCTACTTATTGTTTCATTACCCATTAATCTAATAGTATAATTCTTTCTATTGGAAAACTTTCAGTGCTTTGGGGATGTTTTAATATTTACAAAAAAGAAATAAGGCTCATTGTAGATCCAAGCTGTCCAATGCTGTAGCCACTAACCACATGTGGCTATTGAGCATCTGCAATGTGCGAGTCCAAGATGAAATGTACTGTAATCATAAAATAACACTGAATTTCAAAATACCGAGTATTAAAAAGGAATGTTAAAATATCTCAGTAATAATCTTTTGTATTGATTACATGTTGAAATGATAATGCTTTGGAAATACTGAGTTAAATAAAATGTAGTGTTGGGAAGCAGTTGTGGCTCAACTGAGAGAGTGTCCACCTACCATATGGAGGGTCCAGGGTTCGATAGCCAGGGCCTCCTGACCCATGTGGTGA
This sequence comes from Dasypus novemcinctus, assembly GCF_030445035.2. Lineage (NCBI taxonomy): Eukaryota > Metazoa > Chordata > Mammalia > Cingulata > Dasypodidae > Dasypus > Dasypus novemcinctus. Next base: position 125,063,047 of record NC_080681.1, read on the forward strand.
GCTGGCGCATATGCTGTGCTGTGGCATGCAAGAGTGCTGTGCCACGCAGGGGTGTCCCCCACATAGGGGTGCACCACACTTAAGGAGTGCACCCCACAAGGAAAGCCACCCCGCACTAACAATGTGCAGCCCGCCCAGGAGTGGCGGTGCACACACAAAGAGCTGAAGCAACAAGATGATGCAACAAAAAAGAGACACAGATTCCCATCACATGACAAGAATGCAAGTGGGCACAGAAGAATACACAGCGAATGGACACAGAGAGCAGACAACAGGAGGGAAGGGGAGAGAAATAAAATAAATCTTAAAAAAAAAAAAGTAGTGTTAAAATTAATTTTGTTTCTTTTTTATTTTTAAAATATAACTACCAGAAAATTAAAAATTACATACTTGGTTCACATTTGTGACACATTCAATTTCTATTGGGTAGCTCCTGATCTAGACTCATTCAATTACAATTTTTACAAAAAGCTTCCTAACTAAAGATTTCTAGACAAGACGTATTTCCTTTTTTCCCTGTTATTCCTCTTTCTCCTCTGCTGAGACCAAAAAAAGGTACACTTTAAAAAAATCTATTTATGAACCACTTTACCAAAGCATATATGTAGAAACTCTATCATGATATCGCAGGGAAAGAAGGGGCCTCTAATGCCTGGTTTGGATTCTGTTATTAGTGTTGGGTTATTTTTAATTTGGGTGTAGTCATGCAATCATAATTGGCAAGAGGTACTTAACTGGCATTATTTCTACATCTTTTAATGCTCCTGCTTAACTAGCCAGTTCTCATTTGACTTGAAAGTGCATTGAAGCATGCTTTCTGATAGTCACCCAGTGGCAATCATTTTTGCTAGTTCTGTAATAATGAAAGGACTTCTGTATTCTCAAGTATCATCTAAACTCAGAGACACTGACAAAGATATTGACAAAAACTCATTGGCTTTTGATACTGGACCCAGTTGCTGTGTAAACCATTCAATATGAAGCCATTTTTTCATTGGTCTTTGAATGAAATATGGAATAAATTTCATTTGACATTTGAGACTGCCTGGGGAAGGTTTAACATAAAGGTATGTTGAAAAAGGAAATGATTGGCTTCACCCTGGGTTCCAGACTGGCATCAAAATAGTAGGATGGCTGGTTTCTCTATTGGGACTGAAATTTTGAACTTAGAGGAAATTCAGGCATCTGATTGTTTTGTAGGTGGTAGTTAGAGAGTGAGAAATTTCACAGTGACTGCATGATTGGAGATATTGGGTCAAGCTGGAGGGTAGAAGATAATTTCATTCACTTTTCTGGGTTCGTGATGGGGCTTCTTGGAAAAGGATGCAACCCAGAACCCAGCAGTGTCCGTCCAGGTTGAGATGGCAATGCCCTGAAACCACAGAAGGCTTGATTCTGAATAGGAGGTGTAGGTTCAAGTATGAGCTTGGGTAAAATGTCAGATTTAGAAAGATTGGAGAATCATAGACAAAAATGTGATTATTTAAAGTTGTGCCATTCCCTGTCTCTAAATTATAACTAGATTCTGGGAATAACACTAGTAAATTGTGCAAAGTCTAAAGTGGAGTCAGAAATCAGGAGCAACATATGGGAAAACAGTAAAAACCCACCATGGCTGCTGAATATGAATATGAATTTTGATATATTCTCCGCCCCCCCCCCCAACAGGTTGGTTCTGGTACTACTTATTGAACAAGTAGTGCTGCACTCAGGTCACCCTTTTGTTACTGTGTCACGTATTTAAACCAACGTACGCTTCTCAAAGCAAAACCAAGAGGAAACCTTCAGAAAGAAATGTGTTTTAGATATGGGGTGATAGGAATCTACAATAAACAGGGCTATATGGAGAAACTTAAAGGTTCTCATCTAGTCAGTAAAAGCCATTGATGTACAGGTCGGTGTCATGTAATACAAATGTTTGGGAATGTTTAGATTTCTCTGCCTGGCATCAGTGCTCTTCTCACACTACCCCCTCATTAACATAAGACCACATTTACCTTTAGGACAGGGCTTTGATTTCCTTCTGCTACTTTGTACCATCCGAAGAGCAGCTGATACATTCCTGTTACTCACTACCTGGCTTACAAACTTAGAATTTTGTATCTCTGTTGGGGGCAACTGTGGTTTGCTTACTTGCAGATCAGCCTGTTCTTTTAGTCCCCTGGGAACCAATAAGTTATTAACATTAAATTTTGTGCAGAAAACAGTAGAGCAGAAGGAACTGTTTTCACAGTGGGAATTATTTTAATACCTACAGTGTTTTCCAAACAGTTATGTAAGAGGACTGAGTAGAAGTCACTTTTCACAAATCATGGTGAGTATCTGACTGTGTTACACTAGTTAAAATTTACCAGAGGGACTTAATTTTGAAAGCTCTCAGCCAGTGATTAATAGAGTTATATTTTAGCCATTTTTGTAGCTTAGCCTCTCTCTTGCTTCTCTTCCTTGCTGCAGACATGGGTCAGATTCAGCACTTAAGATGATATGAGCCATGTTAGGCATTTCACTTGTAGACAAGGGAATAATCATACCTTATTCTTTGAAGGATTTGCTCTCAACCTTATGTGTGCTGTCCAGTTTTATATTCTGAATGTTTTTGTGATAAGGGACATGTATCTTATGGCCAATTTAAAAGATGAACAAATTGAGACAAGAATAAATTAAGTTTTGGGAATGTAACTTTTATTTGTTCGTTCTCTGTACTTGTGGTATAACACTGGAGACACCGGACAATGGCTTTGAAATACTTAAGTTCCTGAAAGACAAACACAGGCAACAAATACCCTGTTACATTTCTGACCTGCACCCTGTTCTTGACTCCTTTCCAAGGTTCCACCCATTTGAGCCTCCCCAATTGTTTATACTTGCCATCCCTTGACCCTCCTACTCTGGTTCAAGGATTAGGTCATATATGGTCAACTTTCCCATCTGTAAATTGGAGATGTTCATAGTCCCTACCTTGTTAAAGTTGTGATTAAACAAGTCTGTGCTTGTAAAGCATTGCACAGGTATAGGAACCACTCAATGTCAGTCATTCTCATTGATTAGAGTGGTGCCTCACTTTTTCATATGGTCGCACATATAGGAATTGATAGTATTTGTACTGTGCAGTGATAAGGTTAAAGATGAAGTAGCCTGCCCTAGATCCTCCCTACCACCCTGCGGGCACAGAGGGTCTGCATTGGGAGACTGGAGAGGAGGTCACAGCACATAGGCACAGGCCTGGGAGGCTCTGACACACCAGTGGGCTCAAGAATAGCACGAGGATCTTTTGAACATGTTAATTTTATAGCAAGAGATAATGTTATTTCATTTTGACCCTATTATTTTTATTCCTGTTAAGTATCTCCCATTTTGAAAATGGCTATGTCTAAATAGTCGTGTCAGACTTTCCTTCATGGAACAGAAGAGCAGACTCTTATGTTCTTTCCACTCTACTAAAAGGAGAAATAGTGATGCCAGATTTTTCCAAAACCCAATTTAACAATGCTTTGTTCAGGTAACACAATTTCTAAAAGCCAGGAGCTAAATTTTTTCTACTAGGCACTTAGGGATAGATAAATCCTGATGGTGGTAGAAAGTTTTAGCTCAATAATGGAAAACTAACCATTTGTTTAAAAGTTGGAGGACAGTCATAAACTAACTTTTAAAGCAAAGAACAGTCTCCTAGCCATAAATAAATATATATTCATTTTGGGATCGCATCTGGCTATGAGGATTCAGAAATAGAAAAGGACTTGTTTTGTGTTCCCAAGAAGTACATAGATTGGTTGGAGAAGAGCAGCATCGAAGGAACGAGTGCCAGCATCCAAGACAGCCTCAGATCATATGTCTGAGAATGGCCAGACTGAAGCCTTGTTAGAATATAAAAAGCAGGGCTGCTTAGTGCCAGGAGCAGTGACAAAGCCAAGTTACTTGCTGTCCTTTTTCTTTTTTATTAAAAGGTAACAAATATACAACATGAAAGTTCCTATTGTAATCACTTTCCAGTGTGCAGTTCAGTGGCGTTAATTATTTCACAACATTGTGCTACTGTCACCACCATCCATTACCAAAACTTTTCCATCACCCCACCCAGAAACTCCTTGCCCATTAAGCATTAACTTCCCATTTCCCAGTCCCTGTAATCTTATTTCTAGCTCTACAAATTTGCATATGCTAGTTATTTATCTAGTCATCTGTTGATGGGTGCTTGAGTTGTTTCCAGCTTTTGGCTATTGTAAATAATACTCGTATAAACACTGGTGTACAAATATCTGAGGCCCTGCTTTCAGTTATTTTAGCTATGTATCTAGAAGTGGGATTGCTGGGTCAAATGGTAATTTTGTATTTAACTTTTTGAGGAACCATCAGACTGTTTTTCATGGCAGCTTCACCATTTTACATACCCACCAACAGTGTATGAGGGTTCTTATTTCTCCACGTCCTCATTAACACTGGTATTTTTTTTTTTTTTTTTTTTACCAGTAGCCATTCTAGGTGGTGTGCAGTGGTATCATATTGTGGTTGATTTGTACATCCCTAATGGTTAATATTGTTGAGCATCTTTTCATATGCTTATTTATATTCTTTGCATAAATGTCTGTTCAAATCCTTTACCCATTTTTAAAATAGAATATCTTTTTGTTATTGCATTATAGGAATGCTTTATATATTATGATTCTTAAATCTTTACCAGATATGATTTCCAAGTATTTTCTCACATTCTGTAGTTTGTCTTTTTTTTTAAGATTTATTTTTTATTTATTCTCCCCCCGCCCCCCTTTGTCTTCTCTCTGTGTCCATTCACTGTGTGTTCTTCTGCTTCTATCCTTATCAGCGGCACCGGAAATCTGTGTTTCTCTTTGTTGTGTTGTCTTGTGTCAACTCTCCCTGTGTGCGGCGCCATTCTTGGGCAGGCTGCACTTTCTTTTGTGCTGGGCGACTCTCCTTATGGGGTGTACTCGTTGCGCGTGGGGCTTTCCTACATGGGGGACACCCCTGCATGACACGGCACTCCTTGCATGCATCAGCACTGCACATGGGCTAGCTCCACACGGGTCAAGGAGGCCCGGGGTTCGAACCACAGACCTCCTATGTGGTAGGCGGACACCCTATCCATTGGGCCAAGTCCACTTCCCTCTTTTCATTTTCTTGATAATTTCCTTTGATATACATGAAAGTTTTTAATTTTGATGGTCTGTTTTACCTGTTTTTTCTTTTGTTGCTCTTGCTTTTGGTATAAACTTGCTTCCTTTTAAAAATACACACATTCTTTTTCCTTCACCCTTGGCATCTATATACCATTAGGTACAGAAAAGTTAATAGAATAATTCATGAGGCCTTGAATTTCAGCCCTATAAATGCAGAATTTCAGCACAGCTACTAAACAAACTTAAGAAACAGGCTGTCCATGAATTTGTAGCCCCTGTCTGTTTATAAGTTGATAGTGTTATTAAATTAAAGCCTTAAAAATCTCAGAAGCCTATGTAACATACTGGCCTATTCCAATCATTGACTGCTGCGAGTGGTTGGTTTTGTTGTTGTTTTTAAAAGCTACTCTACATTACTGGTAAACCACAAGGTAAAGGCTGGTCTCTGAGAAGCAGATGTTTTGCTAGTTTTGAGGCCTTGTGGCTTTCCATAGAGAAGTAACAGTACAGGCCACATGAAGCTTTCACTTCCTTTTTTTTCCCCCAACTGAGGCCAATCGTGTTTTGATCTCAATAAACATAATCATTGATACACATTGATGGCTGTGGCAGAGCTATGCTCACCATCAGGTGCCAAATTTGTATTTCTGGAAGTAGTTAGCTTGAGATGTCTATGAAACATGCAAGTGACTGTTTCCAATGGACTTGGAGCATGGATTTCATCTTAGAAATACCAATGACAGTCTTGGGTGATATTTAGAGCCCAAGGGAATGGTGGAGATCATCTGGGGAGGGAATTTAGAGAATAGAAGGCCTAGAACAAGGCCTTGGGAGACTCCAATATTTAGAGATTCAGTGGAGAATTAGGCTGCCTGGGATGAGGAAGGTAGAGTTTGGACTCATGGAGCCAAGAAGGTCAGCTCTGTCATCAGAATTCAGAAAGGATCTTAATAGTCCAAGTCCACCATGACCACCCTAGCCCAGGCCCTATCCAAATCAGGGCTTGTTTGACTTACATATCAAATACTTGGGGAGCACAAGTGCCTAGTGCTATAGGGTGGCAAAGTGGTATGAAATACAGGTTCTGCCCTTTCAGAACTCACAGGCTCTATAGGTTAACAGGGCATTATACAAATAAATTAATCCTAAATGAATGGGAGGGAATGGTGAGGGAAACTCTGCTTTTGAGTAGGAGGGATTTGAGCTTGGTTGGAGGTACCTTGAGTGGGCTGTGGAGAGGAATAAAAAAGACCCTGTAGTGTCTGGAGTTCAGACAGAGGTCAGAGTAAAAGCCAGTTGGTGATATCGGACATCTAGTTGGAAAAGGACAGGATCTTGAAGGGTCCTGAATTCAGGGCTAAGGGTATAAGTGCCATCATGCAGAGGTCAAAGTGCTATTCTTAGGTAGGGGTTGGGGGGAAAGACAGTGTGGGACTCATGATGAAGTTTGTGGTTTTGAAAATTTCCTTAGCAGAGGCCTATAAGATAGGTGGACAGGGGAGATGAATTAACAGGTTAGCTAGTAGGAAAGAGGGATAAGGGCCTGGCCTGGGGTCTGATGGTGGAATGGGCAGGAAAGGAAGGCATCGAGTGACCTATCTTAGGATTAATACTAAGGACTTGGTGATTTTCTGTTGTGGTCAGCAGGAAAGGGCAGTGCCATAGGTAATGGTTCCATGACAAAAAATGGTTACCACTGTAGATTCTCATCTCCATTTTTCAGTGAACGTGATAGTGAGAGGATGGATTTTAGAGCCAAATTGCATACGTTTAATTTCTGGCTTTTCCTCTGATGAAGAATCTGATGACTTTGGTCTGTGCCTCAGCTTTCCTTTTGTGTAAAATAGGAATAATAGTAGCACTTCCTTCTTAGATTGTAAGAATTCCGAGATAATATATGAGGCTCCTGGCATACAGTATGTACTTAATAACTGTTAGTCGAACAGCTGATGTTCAGAGGATTTCATCATCATCATGGCAAGAATCAGAATCTAAAGTCACATTTATCTAACTCCCCCACATTATCCCAGTATCTCAGATTCAGCTTTCTCAGATGCTGTCTTCATCATGCTGGCCCCTCCTAGTAAACCAGTTGTAGCTTTGCATCAAGCCCACATTCAGGTTTCACAGTCCTGCAATTCCATTGTCTGGCTCATGCCAGATTGCCCACCTCAGCTCAGTTTAGACCAGGATTTCTTAACTTTTTCTGTTCCACAGACCTCTTTGCCAAGTCAGGTGAAAACCATGGACCCCTTACTAAGCCCACACTATGCTGTGCATTATTTAATAAATATATCACACTCACACCAACATGTCCCCACAAGAATGATTTTGTTTTTTAAAGATTTATTTTAACTAAATAAATATTTAAAGATGGATTGAGGTATGTGTTTGTTGTTTGAGGTGGCTGTCTGCTCTCTGTGTCTGCTTGTCTTCTCTTTAGGAGGCACCAAACTGAACCTGGGACCTCCCATGTAGAAGAGAGGTGCTAAACCGCCTGAGCTACCTCCCCTCCCTGCTTTGCTGTGTCTTTTGTTGTCTTTCCTCTTTGTGTCTCTTTTGTTGCGTCAGCTCACCTTCTTCAGGAGTCACTGGGAACTGAACCCATGACCTCCCATGTGGTGTGTGGAAGCTGAGTCGGTTGAGGCTCATCTGCTTCCCAGAATGATGATTTTTTGCATTTCAGTTCACACTGACGAACCCCTTAAGAACCCCTGATAGAGAACCATTCTTTCCTATAACTCATCTTCCATTCTCCACCTCTGCCCTTCATAGTGTTCCCCTACCTCTCATCTACCTCCACAAGTCCTCTCCATCCTTTGAATCTGGCCCATGTTCCATTGCCTTGCTGGACATGTCCTGGACACTTCAGTTCATCCCTTTCCTTGGCACCCTTGCTGCAGAGATGAGCTACATTGGCCTCTTTAACTGGTCTCTGTATTGCAGCTGTCTTTCTGTCCCTAATCCACACGTATGCCATACTGCCATTGGAACAGTCCTTATCCAGCCTTTTCGTGACACTCATGTTTTAAACCTGTCAGCCTACAATTAGGAGGATCATGACTCTTCAGTGTGGCCTAAAAGGCACTGCATCCTGATTCATCACCTGCCTGGTCAGTCTTATCTGCTGGCACTCCATTTTGTACACTTTGTCCTCCTTGCAGTTCCCAGAACGTTCTCCAAGCCCTTCCTAGCTGAGTCTTAAGCCTGAAGCCCCTCTGGAACCCAAGTTCTTTGTTGTCACTTCCTCTAGGACATCACCTAGAGTATTAAATTGCCTCCTCCTTCTAGCCCCACCCACTGCTCTTTGTTCCTCTGTTGCTCTTTACTTGCCTTCCGCAGGACTGGAGTTCCTTGAGGGAAGGCTTTACCTTATTCCTGTCAGTATCTGCACTTTGAGATGCTACAGCACACAGCCCAGGGTGTGCGCTGATCATACGAATGATAATTTTTTCAAGTAGTAAAAGGTCACTTCTTCAGACTAGGAGAGCTTGCTTTTCTCGTGCCTTGAAAGATTTTTCCATTGAACGACATGAATTATGTTGAAAATTAACAATGATGAGTCATATCTTAGAAAGGAATGAAATCCGAAAATGCCGAGCTTTCAGGAATGGAGTGGAAGGTAGTAGACCAGTCTTGCAGGCCAAGTCTGGCCCCTCACCGAATTTGCTGGGCTGGTTGAGGCCGTGAAGTCTTCAGACACGGGGAGTGGGAGGGACTCTCCCGCCGGGTGGGAAGGTGATTTATTGGCCTGGGCGCTTCCGCACGGATTTGGTTGTGAAACGGCTCCCCGCGAGGTGCCTGCTAATGTCCGGGGCCTGGCGGGAGGCCAGCCTTATGGAGCCGGAAGGGGTCGTGGGGCCCAACCCCTCCTTTCGCCGCCGAGGGCGCCGCGGTGGGGGCGGTGGGAGCGCTGCTATGTGCGCCCGGAGGCTGGCGCGGGCGCCGCGCGGCCCTGGAGGAGCTCCGCGGGGAGCGCCCTCTCCTCGCATTCGTTGCGGTAGGAGGAAGTTTTTGAGCTCTGCTGCCCTTAATTTACTCCTGTTCGGAAACGAGGAACCAGATCCAGCGCCGAAGTCCCGGGTCTTCGGCCGCGGGGGCAGGCCAGAGTCCCGGACGGGGGCCGTGCGGGTGGACGCGCCCCCTGGCTGCGGCCGGGCGGGGGTCGGGGGACCCGGGAGAGGCCGGAACGCGGCGATCCAGGCCGCCTTTTGCAGCCGCCCGTGGCCTCGCCGGGCTCTGCGCCGCGCTCCGGCCTCCTCCCCCAGCGGCGGTGGCCCGGGCCCCGCGCCCCCCGCGCCCCCGGCGCGGCCCCGCCGCGGTCACACGCCGAGCCGCCCTTGGCCGCCTCTGCCCTCCGCTTTGTAGAACCGGAGTCGAGTGACAGGCGGGCGGCCCCGGCGGCCTCTCGCCGCCACGGACTCTGCGCGCCGGCCGGGCTTTACCTGTGGCTGCCGGGGGCCGCCGCGCCCGCGCGTCCCGGAGAAGCGCCGCGGGGTTGGCCGCGCAGGACCCGGCTGCGACCCCCGAGGTCGGGGTCTGGGAGCCCAGGGGACTGCCCTCTAGTAATGGGATAAAGTGAAAGTCTCCGGGCTGAGCTTGGGGAAGAGTCTGAGACAGATTTAAAAAAAAAAAAAAAATGGGGGCGGGGAGGGGCGTTGGGAGGAAGGAAGGGGTGCTGGCCAGTCTTTATTTGGTGGCTTGGAGTGGCTATGTGGGGGCAGGCCAGCTGGGCGATATCGGTGCCTTCCGGGGCCTTCCTGGCGAATTCCTTGGATTTACAAAAGGGGGGGTGGTTAACCCTCTCGGGTCTCCTTGTGGAGAAGTCACCAGGTTTGGTTCTGCTTCCTTGCTTTTTGCTCGATACTTGGGCGAAGCTTCGTTCTCAGGTGTAAGGACTTGTGCTGTTTATTGAAACAAGGAGCACATTTGTTGTTTATACCTTCGTGGACCAATGCTGAGATTATCCGACCGCACCGAAGGGACCGATTGCTTTTTAGCTTCAGGATCGGGATTCCCTTCTCTTAAACGCGGTGCCCTGTCTGGTGTGCGTGGGATTAGGTTCTGATGAAAACTCTCAGGGGATCAGCTCTAGCCAGGGGGTTCCAGCTGTGCTGCTGAAATATTTCTCCCAGCTTAGTCAATATTCCCTAGCGCTAAGACTTTTTTTTTGTGGTTGTTATGCTGCTGATTGCAGATATCGTTGCTTTGCTGACATCCTGTTTTGTTTTTGGTTTTTACATCCCATTTATTGTTTCTTTTTTATCACAGAAACGCTTCGTTAAGGGGCTCAGGCAGTACGGCAAGAACTTCTTCAGAATTAGAAAAGAGCTGCTTCCCAATAAGGAAACAGTGAGTACAATTGGACTTTATGTAACTTGATTTTTCCCTCATTGCTCCTGCTGTGCCTCTGCATTTGATCTTATGAAATGATTTCCTTTAACCCTGTGCTGTGCTCAGACTCAGGCTGGCCGCTAAGATCGTATTCATTTTACTTCCTCCATTTTTAATTTTAGTTCATTTCAGATAGTAAAGCTACAATTATGTTTAACCCACAGAAGAATGTGAACTGTAAGAACAGAAAGGTCTTTGGGAACAGAGGGTCATTTGGTGATGACTGGGGAATTAACATCCAATTTTAAATACTGTGGCTGATTTGGTGATGACTGGGGAATTAACACTTAATTTTAAATACAGTGGCTGAAATGGGAAATGTTATTTTTCACCAGTTTGATTTGGTAATTGGCAAACGCCATCAGGCAAACCAAACAATAAAAGAGGTTCGTAGCCAAATATACGTTGAGTTCTACTGGGACTTTTATTTAGCATTATGTTTTGAAGAGGAGTTTTAACTCTCTTCTATTCTGTCCTTAAAAGTTTGCACTTTTCATTGGGCAGATACATTTAAGGGCTCTTATAAATTGCTTAAATGACTCTTTTAAAAGATTCTTTGATATTTAATAAAGCTGGGAGTCAAATCTGCGTATTACTGACAAACTTGGGGTAGAAGGATTTGCTGCGGAAACTCGAGTGAAGTTGCAGGAAGAGAATGCTGGAAAAGGGATTCAGTTGCACTTACCTATAATTGCCTGCCTCTGGACCTTGCAGGTGGTATTGGAGGAGGTTGGGGAGAGTCTTCTTTTCAGGTGGGTTAAGGAATAAGGAGACTGGGTGGAGGAGGGCCAGCCACTTCCCAGTCTCTGTGCCTGAAGCAGGCCCAATAACCAGTTCAGGACTTGAAGGGATGGGGAGAGGAATATCTTCTAATCTGTCTAAACATAGAATTGCTTTTTTAGGGAGTAGCTGGGGGAGAGATGGATGAAACATACCCATTATGAAAGTAGATGGTATGTTTGTTGGTCTTGATTTTCTAATTGGGTGGTGTTTACTGGTTTCCTGTTACTTAATTTCAATCCTGTTTTTTAAAAATGAACTGATGCTGGACACTTCTGTAGAGTGCATTAACAGTGATAGAACAGGGTAAGGAAGGGTTCTGAGATTTCAGGTATACATTTGTTTAAACTAGTAGTTTGTATCCATCAGATGATAAGTAGATTAAAACTTTTAATATTTATTGGCATGTAAATATGCTAAGACTGGCCATATTGAGAATGGTGAAAAAGGGGGACTTTTCATTAACATGAAACTAAAATGCATACTATTTAACTAATTAATTTATTTAACTAATCAATATAGTCAGTTTATTTCTTTTTCTAAAAACAAAAGAGGTATTTAATGTGGTTCAGTGAAGTTTTCTGGGGATTCAGTTATTTGAAGTTTGATTTGCAGTTTTTAAAATAAGTTCCTTTACCAAAGGTATAGGAATTTGGGTTTAGCTGAGGGAACATGAGAGACATCCGTCAGTAGATTTGCCTTGAATATGTGATGGGCCAGATTGTAACCTTTCAACTAAAGTTTTTGCTATCACTGTACTCTGCTAAAAGTTGCAAACCATGCAGAATTTGATACAAGAAATCTCTCAACAATTATTTATATCTTTCTGTATCAAAAAATAAGTTAACTTATAATAAGATTAAACATTAAATTTTGAAACTACTGCTAGCAATTGAAAATGTATTTCCCCAGTGTGGAAATGCTTCTGAATAACCTTTAACCTAGGTAAGACTCTTCTAATTTGCTTTTCTTCTTGCTCTGGTTTTCCTTTATTCATTATTGATGAAGTCTGACTTAATAAATAGTCTTTTCCCTCCCATAGAGAGGTTCTCAGAACACCAACCTTTTGAACCAGCTCTCTCGTCTTCCTGAGACCCTTCTTCATCACTCTGCCACTGTCCCTGTTTTCAGTGTGTAACTCCTTCTCTGGCACCCAGCTGTCTTCCTGTTTCCATCTTCTTTATCAGGGCATGTTCATTGGAACTAATGGAAGACTTTTTTTTTCTTTTCTAGCAATGAAGGGATTATTATAGCTTTTGACATACGACACTTGCTAAACATTCATACTTGCTTACTGTCTTTTGCTTTGAATTGGAGAAATATGGTGGGTAGTAGGATAAATCTGTAAGTATTCAACTGTGATAGGCAATTACATTTTCCTTAGTTAACAACATACCCAAGCTAATCATTCACAACACATAGGGAGGAGGAGGACAAAGGTTATTTCTCATTTTTGCTGCAGAAGATAAGGAAATTTGCATGTGTCAGTGTTCTTAGTTCAAAACCACCTTGGTAGAGAAATCTTCTATGGTCATACCCCTTTTATAGTAAATCCCTCTAATCTGGATACTTTCTACATTCTTTTTGTATCACTGGAATTATTAACTCATTTCTTTTCCATTCTCAAATGACTTGAAACATCAGAAGAGTGTCAGCCTCCAGAAGAACACACCTGATTGGGCATAGGAGCGAGGGTCAACAGGCCAGTGTTCTATTCTCGGCCCAGCCTGTAACTATAGTACTGGATTGATCTCTTCGAACCGTTGCGTCTGTTTTGAGCTGCTTGTTGGGAAGTTCAGGTCAAATCCTGACAAGACTGGGAAATTATTTTCTTAACAGTGGTGTTTTTTTGCATGAGAAGTTTATAGGTGAGCCAGTTTTTATAAAATGCTTGGACATCTTTGGCTGCTGTGCCCAAGAGTGAAGAGATAATTCCTGCTTGTCCTCTGGTTCTCATATGAAGTTCCTCTTCTGCCAGCTACTTGCTCTGGGACTTTTAAGCAGGTTACTCAACCTCTCTGCTCTTATATTTCTGAGTCTGTAAAATTCCTGCTGCCTAGAATTGTTGGTAGAACTTAGATGATGTCTATAAAGAGTGCTTAAAAACAGTTGAAAATAATTCCTCTTCCCATCCACCCCCAATACTACTACATAAAGTAGCTAAAAAAAAATTATCTGCCTTTCACTTTATCAGTCTTGCCCATACTCTTTTAATTGGAACACTAAAAAGGGGTGGAAGACAGTACCTAGTTTCAAGAATGTGTTTCCTGGGTCTTGGAGGTTTGTTGAGAAGATTTTCATTCTTTCAAATTCATTCAGTGCAATTACATCAGAGAAAGGTTCCTGGTGGGCATGGACAACTTTCCTAGCTCTTTTGGTTCCTGTTGTTTATTACACAGGAGCTAAATCTGGCTTTTTTTCTGAACATTGCTGCCAGTCGAAGTGGGAATAGTGGCTTTGCACAGAAAACCAACATGTTTATAGAAGTTTAGTTGGATGAGTAGTGCGTATTAACCTCGTGGTACCCAAGAGAATAAATGCAAGTTGTATCTTTTAGTATCACCGATATGGAAATATCCTGTGGTTTATTCCATTTGCTTCCCCACAATATACTTGAAAGGTGGATAATTAGTAGGTAAAAAATGGTAAGAAATTATGACAGAGCATCTCAGATTGACCTTGACTGTATACCTCTTCTCTCTTAGGACATTGTTTGGCCTACACCACATCAGAGCCTTGGGCATTAGTGTATTTGTGCTGTGGCTGAGCTTCTGAGAAGAGGTGGGGAACCAGGCCTGTTAAGTTCTGCTTTGAGCACCGCCACTTTATCATTGGGCAGATGAATTACATGACTTATGAAGTTAAATGAATACCTAAAAGGGTAGGAAATCTAATTACCTTAATTATCTGGGAGGGATAATCTCAGTTTTCTGGAAAGGAACCTCTGATAATGGATAATTCAAAATAATGGATGATCCAAAAATAGTTTTTGATTTTTTAATTCATTGCCATTTTCTTCAAAATCATGAGGTAATTATTAATATATAAGTATACATTTGTATATACACCTATCCTCTCACACTGAGAACATGTCTGTGTTTTTTTACCAAAGACTTTCCATGTCTGGCACCTACATGATGCCCTTGGATCCTGGCCTTGCTACTCAGACAAGGCTAGCATTTGATCAGAGACAGGGAACTTTCCCAGTGACTTGGCACTGCTGTTTTTGTCTCACATGCTGGTAGAGAAAAGAGATGCCTCCAAAGTGTTAACCTCTGAAGGGAGACAGAAGATGAAAAAATATGTGTTCTTGAGTATCTCTTATCTCTTAGTTTTATTTTTGAGCACCTAGCTCAATAGAGGATACACTCATGTTATTTGTAAACCCAGTTGGGGCTGTGTTAATATTTATTACACTAGAAACTCATCACCCCGTTTTCAGAGCTAAACATTCTGTGTAGTTCAATTTTTTAAAAATGTGAACATCCCTGGAGCACTATAATGAGTCATCTACAAAGGGAAGCAGGGAAGAGATGTGGCCCAAAAAGTTGGGTGCCCATCTACCACGTAAGAGGTCACAGGTTCGGTTTCTGGTGCCTCCTAAAGAAGACAAGCTGACACAATGGGCTGGCGCTGAAGGCTGACACAATAAGATGACACAATGAGCAGGAAAGGAGATGGCTCAAGCCATTGGGCACCTCTCTCCCACACGGAAGGTCCTGGATTCGGTTCACAGAGCCTCCTTAAAAGAGATGAGCACATAAGGAACAGACGTAGAGAGCAGATAGCAAGTGCAACGCAATGGGGGTAGGGAAATTAATGATTAAAATAAATCTTTGAAGAAAAACAAAAACATTCCATGTTCATGGAGTGAAATACTTAATATTTTTTAAAAAAACAAAAAACGGGATCATCAGTTATCTGCAACCCAAGAAGTCAGCATTATGGTGAGGAAGAGGACCCATTTACATGTCTGCCATCTGCTGAGAATCCTAGTGGAGGCTCAGGCCCCATGAAGTAAGCACAGACACTGGGGCTTTTTGGATGCCTAATTTAAGGTTGCGGCATTTGAACAGGCCATGGTTGGGAGTGTGGAGGAAAAGCGAATTTCCTAATTTTCCCAATGGAGGAAATATGAGCAAAGGCGTGGAGACAGGGAATTGCAAAATGTGCTCAGCATGTATACTGGAGATTGGAGAGCAGGTTACATAAATTGATGATATGGGAATTAGGTCAGGCATATGACTTAGGTAGTAGACTACAGGGAAACTTGAACTCTTTCCAAAGAGTGTTTGGGTAGTGGGCCTGTTGAAGGCCTTTGAGAAGTGACAGCCTCTGATCTGAGCTACAAGAGTGTATAAGATGTATAATATGGAGACAAGAGAGGAGGCTCTTGTAATAATTCAGTCTTGTAGGAAGACAAAAAATGGGGAGTTGAAAATTGTTTTATGGAAATGGAAATCTGCTTTTTATCTTAATTTTCTATATTTCATGTCACTTTTTAAAAATAGTTTCACTTTTAAATACTTTTATTTTTAAAATTTATTTATTTTAGGGGAAACGGACTTGGCCCAGTGGTTAGAGTTAGGGCATCCATCTACCACATGGGAGGTCCGCGGTTCAAACCCCCGGCCTCCTTGACCCGTGTGGAGCTGGCCCATGCGCAGTGCTGATGCACGCAAGGAGTGCCATGCCACTCAGGGGTGTCTCCCCGCGTAGGGGAGCCCCACGCGCAAGGAGTGCGCCCCGTAAGGAGAGCCGCCCAGCGCGAAAGAAAGTGCAGCCTGCCCAGGAATGGCGCCGCCCACACTTCCTGTGCCGCTGACGACAACAGAAGGGGACAAAGAAACAAGACGCAGCAAATAGACACAGAGAACAGACAACCGGGGGAGAGGGGGGAATTAAATAAATAAATAAATCTTTTTTTTTTTAATTATTTATTTTAAAGAAACTTTAGATTATATGAATGTTATATAAAAATTATAGGGGATTTCCATATGTCCCACACCCTCTCCCCCCCCCCGTACTTTCCCACATTAACAACATCCTTCATTAGTGTGACACATTTGTTACAATTGATGAACACATCCTGAAGCATTGCCTCCAACTATGGATTATAGTTACATTATAGTTTACACTCTGTCCCCGTGCAATTTTGTAAGTAATGACAAAATATATAATGGCCTGTATCCATCATTGCAACATCATGCAGGACAATTCCAGTGTCCCAAAAATGCCCTCATATTGCATCTGTCTTTCCCTCTCCCTCCCCTCAGAACTTCTGGTGGCATTTAATATATTTTTGTTACAGAAGTTGTGAACTTATAAGTGTCATTGTTTTTTGAATGTGAGGCTGAATTATTTGTGAATTCAGTCTTGAATTATCACAGTGACAAAGGGGCAGTGGTTTTTGATGCCTTTTTTTTTTTTTAACTTTGAATGATGGGATAGAAAGTATTGGAGATTTAAATTTTTTAATTTGGGTGATAGTATAACTTCCACTTTTCTCAGCCACATTGCTGGGAATGAAATCTGTTAAATATATACATAACTAACGAATATTAATTGTTCAGGCAAATTATCTTTTGTATAGACAGTATTCACCAACAAAGACTAGTGTTGAAAAAGAGCTTCAAGAATCAAGATTGTTAACATTAAGTTAAAAATGACTCTAGGATTTCACTGTGATCTTTCAGCATGAAATTTTCTTTTAACTTCAGATTATAACTTCAAACAATTTTCTCACCTTTGTAATTCTTCATCTAATGTTACATAACAAATGTAGATGTCTGGAATAGGTTTATACTATTGAGAACCACACAGTTAGGTTATAGCCACATTGTAGAAGGTCCCTGGTTTTAAACTTAGTGAATCCACTACAAATATTTTGTATATTTTCTACTTCGCTTTACAGCAGTGAGGATATACAAGCTGTGATATCAATCACTTGGGGACTTGTTAAAATTGCAGACTCTTAGCCCTCCAGGCCCTTATTTTGAACCAGAATCTGCATTTTAATAGGCTACCCAGGTGATCTGAATGCACATCAAAGATTAGGAAGCATTCCTGTTTATAATAATGTAGACTTGCAAATCCTAAACCTACATGACACATTCATTCTTAAGATAATGTCTTTATTCTGTTGAAGTTGTAAATTATATCACTATTTTGGCTTTATTTTTTTCAAATTATTATATGTTTCAAACATAGAAAAGTATCTAGGCTTGTTTTTGCTATCGTTAATATAATTTCTTAATATAGGTTCTGTCTTCCCATCTCCTACACAAATTTTTCCCTGGAAACAATTGTCTTATTTCATACAAAAACACTTGTCCTTCTCTTTGCCTTTGTGGTATGCAGTCATAGTATGTGAATTCAGCTAAGCTAGACTGTATCTTAGCTAACAGAAATCTTTTAACTAGGTGGGGGGTTGTGTTGAACATGGGACCTTGTATGTGGGAAGCTGGTGCTCAACCCTGAGTTGGTTTTTTCTTTCATTTTGCTTGTTGTTTGTGGTTTTGTTGTTTTGTTCGTTTGATTTTTGTTTTTAGAAGGTGCAGGGAACTGAACCTGGGTCCTCCCATGCCAAAAGTGGGCACTTAACTGCTTGAGCCACATCCACTCCCCTAACATCAATCTTTTTATTTGACACCATAGCCTTCTTTTACTGATGTTTACATATTCTTTACTACTACAGTGCTTTCAGGTTTTTTGGTTGTTTGTTGTTTTTTTTCCTTTCTCTGGTACCCCTTCTATATGAAAGAGAAATTGAAACACTTTGATGGGTTGGCAAGATAGACACAAAGAGACACATCTATATGCCATACTTTTTCCTTTCATCCTTGTGTAGATACAGGCAGAGTTGGGATTTTCCATTCAAGGCAAAAGCAATTGCCATTGTAAACAGGCACTGCATTTTGGCAGCAAATACTGTGATCCTATAACTATTCCAGTGCAAAGGGTTTGTTCCTATTAAAATGCTGCAGAGGCTTTAATCTATTAATCCTGATAGTCTAAACTATATGGATATTTGACTAGGCAATAGTCCAGTTTTGATTAGGGTAATCTAAGAGAAATTGGCGAATCCCCTTGGGTGAGTGAAGCAGTTAAGCAGTTTGCATATAAGAAACTTTTGCAGCTGGTGTTGGAAAGAAAGGGAGGCCTTAAAAAATTAGGTTACTTTTGTCACCAAGGGCCTTGAATATTTGCTGTTCTCAGTGTAAACTAAGAGAGCCTGTGACCTTATCGTACCTAAAAGAACTAGTGGGAATGACATGAGAGTGTGTGATTATATTAAATGTATGCTCTGTAGAAACTGCACTCAAATGAAGAATGCCTGGTCTTTTAAAATGTTTTTGAACAAAATGCTGCTTATAAGGATCAGAGTTATTTACTTGCTATTGGTATTTGCTAACTTGTATTTTTTATGATTTGGCTGGTCTTAGTTACCTAGGTGACTTTTAGATGGAAACATTTATGACTTTTAAACCGAAATAGACCGTTTTTTTATGAGCTGGTAAAACAAATCAAAGATTTGAAATGGTCTTTTAAAAAAAAGACTTATAAATTGTGATTACTGTGGTTATATTCAATGTGTTTATCCTCTGGAGCTCACTTTATATCATAGATTAAAAAAAATTCAGGCTTCTGAGATCTGTGAACCCACCTTGACTTTGAAAATGCAGTTTGCTAATGTTTTTAAAAATACATGTCTGTTAGAAAACTGGCATTAAAAATAAATTTTAAAATGGATCTGAAATGATAATCTTTGAATAATTGGTTCTTTTTCATCTTATTTGAAATTATGTCCTTTACTAACTTATTTAGAAAAATAGAGTAAAAAATAATTGTATTGTTTTGAAAAGTAAAGTAAAACATTAAAGTCTTATTCATAGCTGCTTACCAGTGGGAAAGACATTCACTCTTCCCCTGCCACTATTTTCCCTTCCCCCATTTTTTTCCGTTGTGTGTAATTTGAAAACCATTAATTGTGTTATAGAAATAGGAAAAAGTGGGAGAAACCTTTTTTGGGACACCAGAATTCAGTTAAACTAAGTTTTCTTTTAAAAATGTTTAATTTTCAAATCACATTTCAGTAATTAAAGACCTTTGGTTTTTTTTCCACTTTGGAAATATAATTCTTTATTCTGCTTACATGTCTTCTTAAATCCTTTTTCCAGTTCTTCTAAATCATGACATCATCATTCCCAGAATTTGGCCATTGAGATGTAGAAGCCATTAGAGTTAGCAAAGTTTGGAATTTTGGGGGATCCTTTTTTTTTTTTTTTTTTTTTTGAGAACCTCTGATAATCCAGGGTCTGTGCCCTTTGGGATGGGATGATGAGTGAGTTGAGAGAACAGTTACCCCAAGGGGCTCACAGTCAAGTGAAGGGGCCAGCCAGGTTTGTGTTCTTCCCTGTAAAGTGACTGAGTTAGTCACTTTATTGAGAGTGTCTAGAGCTCCTTTATGGAGGTCCCACTTGTGCTGTGCATCTGGAAAGCCTCATAAGCCCTTTCCTGTGTGGGCTTCTTGCTATAACACAGAGAGCCCAGTCCTCTCTCTAAGCAGAGTTTTATTTTGCTCTATTTATCTATTTTAGTCCTGGTCTTTGGAGTCCGCTTCCTCATATGTGTGTATATGTATTTATATAGATTGCAAGACCTTCTGGGCAAGGACCTCATTTCAGTATATCTTCATATCACTTTTAGTGTTGTTACAGGCCCTTAATGTTTATTAAAGATGAAATAAATGTGTTCACATGTGTGAATAGTGGGATAGAACTACATTGTAACTGCAGTTATATAATTATTAGTCCTAAAAGTAGATTAAAATTCCACCAGTTTTTAAAGAAAAATTTACCCCATTTTTTTTCTGTGTTGGTTCTCACGATCTGCTCTCAAGAGTACTTGAAACCTAGACAGCCTAGGCCTTTGGCTTTGTGTAATAGAAAATCCATGTTAACTCTAGAGTCCAAAGATAGAATCACACTAGGGCTTGGACTTCCCTGTGCCACAGTGGACCTTCCTGTGTTGTTTATTATGGGCGGCAAATAATCTCTACTGATTGCACAAATCGTTCTATTTTCTAGATTATAAATTGAAACCCATCGTTTATTTTTCTAAGGTTCATAGAGCAAGTCAAAAATAATAAAATAATGTCCTGCACAGTGAAGCTGCCAATTGCAGCTTGGCATCAGAATGATCACTAGAGGGAGGGAGGGGGTAGAAAGAGATGGCGGTAAGAGCCAAGGGAGGTGGAGAAGTTTCAGTGTTGTTAGATCTCTGCAGTTTTGCAAGGTTCCTATGACTGTTCATGGATTTTTTTCCTTTCAGTCTGTTAGTGATTCACCATCATATGCTATTTTATTGTCTCAGGAACTTTTATCCTGTGTCTTTGGTCTTTGAGTGAAGCAACACTGAGGATGTTCTAAAGAAAATTAAACTAGAGATTTCCTTCTATGATGCTTTGAATATATATTTTAAGCTGCTGTGATTGTCTCTTTATTCACACTGAGCTGGATTTTTCTGGAGTACACTAAGCAGTAGTGACTTTTGGGTGTCTGATTATTTTAGAGAGCTGGAGTAGTATATGTCCAGTGTCTTTGGGGTTTGGTCATTATTGATTTAAGTACGTGCCTTGTAAGGTCAAAACTTTGCTTCTCCTTCCAACAAATGCACTCAGTTAACAAGGTATATTGAATCAGGTCAGAGATTTGTAGCCCTGTCAAGGGAAGTGATTTAGCTTTGGAGAGAGAATCTGGAATTTGTGGAAAAATAGGAGTAATAATTAAATTCTAAAGGAAATAGATCCAGTAAATCTGTATACGTGGCCAATTTCAAAAAGTAAAGCAGGCAGCCAGTGAATTGTGGACAAAGCACTATAGATGTCCTGGAGAATGTGGGTTAAAAAAGAAACAAACCTTTTTTTTGTGAATCCCAAAATTGGCTCTGTTCTTTGGATGAATTTCCTTACCAGAACTTGAAGCTTTTATTCTTTTGACCATGTAAACCTACTAAGTAACTAAAAAAATCCATCTGCCTATCTGTACCAGGTAATTGGTTAGAATTAATAGGTAAAAGATGAATACCTATTTATATAGTTAATTTTACATTTATATTTAGATGTACAAGTTTACAAATAGAAATGTGTACCCATTTATCCAGAGTATTTGTCTTTGACTCAAGCTAAAAGATATTACCTTCTTTTGTACTATACTCTTAGAAATCAGTGATTTAGATAGGATATTACACTAAATAGTATGTATGTAAAAAGTTTATCATTTATTCCTAATACAAGTTGCTCAGCAAGCACTTACTGAGTTTATTGAGCATGCTAATAAGGAAATAAACGATGTGGTTTTACTCCCTGGGGAACTCTACCACTATTTGGTTACCACAGTGCAGATTGGAGTGAAACCAAGTGCTAAATTGTATGGTATGGACATTAGGTGTTAATGGCAGTCAGAAGAGCCGAAGATGAGGACTTGGGGAATCAAGTGCATCCTGAAAGATGTGGAGTTAGAGCTTGAAGGTTTTTGAAGGATCAGTTTTAAAATGTTAAAACTTCTTTGAAATGCCTTGCCAAGGAAAGATTCTTGAAGCATCCTCATTGTCTCTTGAGGTGCTTTCCAATGCATGAATCCCTTTACAGCATTCCTGCCAAAGTGGCTTTCCCTGCAGCTCCTAAGTAGCTGGTAACATGAAACTCATTAAATGCAATCATGGTGCCTTTGAACAGTTCCCTTGTTTGAAATGTCTTCCTTATATTAAACTGAAATCTGAATCGCATCACTTTCCAAGCATTGTCCTAGTCGTGTCCCTTACAAGGAGAATAATTGCCAAAACTCTTCCTCAAGGCTGCCGTTCGGATGTATTAGGGCAGTTGGCCTGTCCCTGCCCAGCCTTCTGCTCCATGCTGTCCAAGCATGCTTCTGCACTCCTCCACCATCTATTCCAAAAAAATCTCCTTTGAACCTTTCTCATAGAGCACACAATGAGGCTCCCATCTCTTGCCCTGACCATCTTTGTCACTTGGCAGGCAAGCAGACTGGCAGGCTGGCGTGAACGTGTCAATTCAGTAGAAGTAGCACTTCTACTATTATACTATTACACTTACTAGTGTAATAAAGTCATATTATAGATTGTGTTTATTCTGTTGAGCTGTTGGGCTGAGCACATTTAGCATTTTTAACTGAGCTCTCATTTCCCACAATGAGAAAATGCTAATATCAGGATTTAGTAAAAGATGTTACTTGATAAAGCATTGCATTCCTGGACCAACCATGAATTAAGTCATTTTAACTCCAGGATTGGACCTGACCTGAGCAAAGATTTTCAATGCCAAACCACAAAATAATCATGCATAAAATAGTAGGTGCTTTCCTTGTGGACTAGACCATTTGCTTCAATCACTGAGATCCCTCAACCCAGACACTCCCCAGGGACCATGTCCATACTGATCATCTTGGCACCGAACCAATCCGTCAACCCATTTTCTATATGTTTCAGTAAACTGTAGCTGGTGATTAAGGTGCCATTCATCTGTTTCCTGCTGTTTTTCAAACCAATAGTTGAAAGCATAGTTGGAAGGGCAGAGCTCTCCTCCTCTCCTCCCCTTGAAAATAAAAACTCTGGAAATGAGCAAGTCATAGACTAAATTGGGTGCCCTGGATTTTAAGGTAAAATAATTTTTCTGGTGTTTGTTTTCAGTTTTCCAAATTGGATTTTCTTTTCACTGAAGCCTTTCTCTTTATCTCAGACTGGTGGGGGAAGTACCCCCAAACAGTACCATTAATAACTATCCTGCTAGAATGTACACAGTTCCATTTTTCTCCCCTGAAGCTTCACCTGGTTGTTGGAACAGGCTAATCCAGACCAAATAGCTAGTTAGCATTTCATTCTGTTTACTATTGCTGGATAACATGGGAGCAAGGTCAGAAGGTATATAATTCAGCTTCATAACCAGTGTCTTAGATAAACACAAATAGACAGGTATCAGGCTAACCATTTCCTATTCTCAAATGCTATACTCCCTCTGCTGGTATTGAAACAGCTAATGCTTCCTGAAGAAATGTGCAGGTCTGCATTCGAGATGACATGTTCTGTTTCCCCAAGTCTTCAACTGCGTATGTTGCACAAGGAAAAAAAAAAGAACACTTACTGGTTACAGGAAAATTATTTCAATTCTCAGGCAAGGATAGGGAGGAGACAGTGTGAAAGAATTTGTTTTCTAATACCACTCCCCCACCTCACAATCCTACCCCTAAAATAATACAAGTCAATACTTTTTGACTTGTTTAGGATGTCTTCAAATAGAGAATTTCTCTGTTTGATTTTGTGTTCATTTATATTTGTTTTCTCTCCCATCCACCCTTGTCTACAGTCCAGGCTCCACCTCCTCCAGAACTCAGGCAGGATCAGAGTTATCTTTTATAGCACATATAACCTTTATACCAAAAAGAAAGTACATTGCTTATAACAAAATGAATCTCTTTTCTGCTTTTATTTTGAAAAGTCCTCTTCTTGTTTAATGTGGCAAATGTTGGTGCTGAAATCCTGGTCCAAGTAGGCATTTGTGCATCCCGGAGGAACTTTTGACATATCTTAACTCTGGCCTTCTTTCTCAGTGGTTCAAAAACCTTTAATGATCTGTGAAGCTCTGTGACTTCAGTACATAGCACCAGTGGTTTCAAGAACCCTTCTTACTATATATAAGACCTGCTCCATCTCCACATGCTGGGTTTTTGACTCTCTGAAAGGCTGATCTCTCACAAATTTTGGTTATACATCAGGGCATCATGGATTGGGACCTTGATAATGCTTTTGTGAAAGATTTTTTTTCTCCCTCTCTTTGAAAAGTTATGAGAATTCCGGGCACTTGGCCAGTCTATGGAATGTGATACAGTAGAAACATTTCAGCCCTTTGTTACTGTTCGCCTTTGATTAGGTTTATTTCCTGTGAGCTCAATCTTGTTCCCCCCATCCCCCACCCCCATTATGGCTAAGAGATTAGCTTAAACCAAGATTAAACATTTTATTATTCAAACTGCTACAGCCTAGTAGAGTCATTGTGCCAGAAAGAGACAAGGGCAAACAACCTTTCCCCTACAGATTTCTCCTTTCTAAGGCTATCATCTACTTTTTTGTTTTGTTTTGTTTTGTTTTAAAGATTTATTTATTTATTTATTTCTCTCCCCTTCCCTGCCCCCACCCCAGCTGTCTGCTCTCTGTGTCCATTCACTGCACTTTCCGCTGTGACTGCTTCTATCCTTATCAGGAGGACGGGGGATCTGTATTTCCTTTTGTTGTGTCATCTTGTTGTGCCAGCTCTGTCTGGGTGGTGCCATTCTTGGGCAGGCTGCACTTTCCTTCACTCTGGGTGGCTCTCCTTACAGGGCACACTCCTTGCGCGCATCAGCACTGCGCGTGGGCCAGCTCCACACGGGTCAACGAGGCCCGGGGTTTGAACCACGGACTTCCCATGTGGTAGGCAGACACCCTATCCATTGGGCCAAGTCCACTTCCCTATTTTGTTTTGTTTTTTTTGAGGTACTGGGGCCAGGGACCAAACCCAGGACTTCACATTGTGGGAAGCAGGCACTCAACCACTTGAACCACATCTGCTCCCCTGCCTTCTACTTTTAATGCCAGCTTTCATGGAAGAATGTACCAAACTATGTAAACTATGTTGCCCCCACCCTGCCCTATTCTACTGAAGGTGTTCCAGGAAACTATTATATAACTTGTCTTGAGATTTTGTTAGTCAAGTTAAAAATCCTGGTAGACCTTTCTTCTGGGGTTTCTGCCAAGTAGAGGGAGGAGGCCTTCAGAGCAGCAGTCAACAGTGACTCGCCTTTGATCCTACTTATGATTCTCCATATCAAAAAAGGACATGGCTGCAGCTTTAAAAACTTTATTAACACTGCTTTGACATTGTATTTATAGCTCTTCTTATCTGAGAACACTTTACAGACATTCATTAGTCCTACCAGTAGGCCTGTGAGGGACGCCAGTATTATTTCATGTGCACAGGTGAAGAAACTGAGGTACCAAGAACATTAAATGGTGCCCTCACCAGACACCACCCAGGTCAGGGAGTGGGATTGAGCCAAGAACAGGGCCTCAAGGTAGGCTTACCTATAGAACTTCTCTGATGAGTGCTTGGGTTTGGACATGGTTTGTTTTTTATAGGAGGAACATGAGTTTTTATTATCATAGAAATTCTTTCATCACAGTAGGATTTCTTGGCTAGTTTACAGTGATGAAATGTCAGTATATGTAATCTCTTTGTATCCTAGAACTGTTAAGACATGGAGTCTCTCATAAACTAGAAAAAGGCACTACAATTGAAAGTTATGCTTGATCTGTGCTCCAGAATCTGCTCAGTGACTTTCTCTTGGGAACAATGTAGCCTCCTTCCTTTTGGGTTAGGTCCCTAGGAACCTGTCACTTTCAAAATGACAGTTCTGCAGTGAGCAGCACAGCTTCATCCTTTCCATATTCTTTGCTTAGAACATGCAATTCACCAAACAGAGAAATTGGCTGCTCAAAGAACATATATGCTTAGCCATGTTTTCTAATGGCAACTGTGATCCTCCTGAAACCGCTGCAGACAGTACTTTCTGGACCCTCAGTATTTTTTAACTTTCCATTGGTAGAGCAGTGCTAACATTGGTATTCTTGCCTGTTTTGGTGAGGTAGATTTTTGAGACTTAGGTTATTTTTTTTGTTTCTTTGTGGGGTTAATGGAAGGTTCTATAGATCATTTGTGGCATGGTTCTTTTCACCCCTTCTCCCACAAAGTCATTTGAACTCTTAATTCTTGTCTAAGCTGAAAATTTGGTCTAAAATTATATATGTAGGGAAGCGGCAGATGTGGCTCAAGTACCTAAGTCCTCTGCCAACCATATGGGAGGACCCAGGATTGATCCCTGGGGCCTTCTGGTGAAAAAGAAGAAGAGTAAGTGTGCCTGCATGGCGAGCCAAGTACCCATGTGGGTCCCCACACTGCAAGCTGAGTGCCTGCCTGCATGGTGAGGCGAGTGCCTACATGGTGAGCCAGTGCCCACGTGGCAACCTGAGTGCCCACGCAGTGAACCAGTGCCCATGCAAGTGAGTCACACAGCAAGATGACACACAACAAAAGAAAGATAAAGAGGAGAGTCAAGGTCAAGCACAGCAGAAACCAGGAACTGAGGTGGTCCAGCTAACAGGGAACCTCTCTTCACATAAGAGGTCCCCAAGATCAAATCCCAGTAAATCCTAGAGGAGAAAAAATGAGAAGACCAGAAGAGAAATAGATACAGAAGATTACACAGTGAATGGACACAGGCAGCAAAAACAGCAGAGAGGGGGAGGGGGAAGAAAAGAAATACGTGTTTTAAAAATATAAAATTATATATGTAAACAGTACCACTCAGTTCTTTAAAAATCAAGTTATAGTAAATGAACTAGAAATTGTCACCAACTATTGTCATTATCTCCAGCTGTTCTTTCTCTCATGCACAGACACATAAACATATTTGTACATGTAATAAAATACTCTAATTTCAAAAAATTGGGGTTATTCTGTGCACAGTTATTGCTTTAAACCTTTTAGTTCAAAATAATTTCAGATTTCAGAAAATTTGCAAGAGAAGTATAAATTATTTCCATATATCCTTTACTCATATTCCCCAAATGTTAAAATTTTTTCACATCACTTTAACTTTCTTTTCATGTATGTTTGTATGATTTTTTTCTCCTGAGTCATTTGAGGGTAAGTTGCAGACCTGTTGCCTCTTTATCCCTAAATATACTTCATTTTTATTTATTTATTATTTATTTATTTCTCTCCCCTTCCCCCCTACCCCCGTCTGCTCTCTGTGTCCAGTTGCTGTGTGTTCTTCTGTGTCAGCTTGCATTCCTTTCAGTGGCACTGGGAATCTGTGTCTCTCTTTGTTGTGTCATCTCTACATATGTGCGGCGCCACTCCTGGACAGGCTGCACTTTTTTCGCATGGGGTGTGTGGAGCATACTCCTTGCGCGTGGGGCTCCCCTACGCAGGGTACACCCCTGCGTACCATGGCACTTCTTGAGCGCATCAGCACTGTGCATGGGCCAGCTCTCCACAAGGGTCAAAAGGCCCTGGGTTTGAACCCTGGCCCTCCTATATAGTAGGTGGACGCTTTATTGGTTGAGTTAAATCTGTTTCCTCTAAATATACTTCAAAACTCACAATTTTTATGATAGATATTATATTGCTTTCTACCTCCTCTTTAAAATTTATCTGGTTGACGGACTCAGCCAGAGCCCTTCCACTGCAGTGAAAATCTCGGTACACCTAAGTTTATCCTTTGTGGGAGTTGGGGAATAGGGAAAGGTCTGTGTTTAGTCATTTTATTTCCCTTGAGAACACAGGAAAATAGACAGTGGAAAATAGGAAATCACCGATAAGTCCATCACCAAGAGAATATCGAGGAATGGTCCATATTCAGTGGACTGTTTTAGGCATATATCAGTATTTTTTTTAACAGAAATGGCCTCCTTTTTTTTCTGTAACCCAACTTTTAAAACTAAACTGTATGTGACTTTCCATCAAACATGTATCTGTATTGTTGTATTTGATGATTATGTTTTTAAAAGATATCAGTTTTATTAACTAGCTCCCAATTTTGAACAATTATTGTTATTTCCAGTTTTCTGTTTTTGTTCCTATGTTACCATAATTTTTCGTCATGAATATCTTAGTTTTGGTTTTGGTCTTCACCATTTATTTCCTCAAGGTACATTCCTAGAAGTGTAATGGCCATGTATTTCCAAGTGTATATACATTTTTAAGGCATTCAATACGTAGTGCCAAATTGTTTTCCACAGATACTTTAGAATGCACTCCCACCAGCAATGCTTGCTTCCCCACAAAATCTTTTTTTTTTAACAAATCTATTTTATTGATACATATCAATAAAGCCATAAATCCATTCAGAGTGTACCTTCAGTGGTATTTGGTATAATCACATAGTTGTGCTTTTATCACTTCAGTCATTATTAGCACATTTTCATTATTTCAATAATAATAAGACAAACTCTTGACCATTGATTATTGTTCTTTTTGGTGTTTTAATCTATTCTAAAGTTTCCTTGTTCTAAGAAACCTTTATGCTGCTTCAAATAACACTCCCCACCCTCCAGAAACCTATCAATGGCCAATTTATCCAGAGGCAGCTGAACAGTGCAGGGATCTGAGTCCTCATCTCCCTGGCCCTGGCAATATTTCGGTGAGTCACTGGAGCTGATTTACAGCCTCAAAGAGCCAAGCCCAAAGGGCCACACTCGGGGCCTACCACCCAGCCCAACAGAGTAGTCCTTCCTCCATACCTTAAGCAGTCATCAGCAGTCTGCTGCTATCCAGTTTGCCACTGTATTTAGCTGAGCAATTGTTAATGCCAGTTCAGATACTATAGAATTTTTAAAAATATGCATATAACAAAAAAAAGAAACTATGAAAAATTTTAAAACAGGAAGTTTTAAAAGATAGATGCAAAAAAGAACAGAAACTCTGAATATACTAATTAATAATCATTAAAGAAATTGAATCTATGGTTTAAACATCCCTCTCCCAGCACCCAGATAGTTTGTTGTTTTTAAAGCTTTGTTGTTATTTTATTTCTCTCCCCTTACACCGCCCCCCTCCCCCGTTGTCTGCTCTCTGTGTCAATTCGCTGTGTGTTCTTCTGTGACCACTTCTGTCCTTATCAGTGGCACCAGGAATCTGTGTTTCTTTTTATTGTGTCAGCTTTCTCTGTGTGTGGCGCCTTTCTTAGGCAGGCTGCACTTAACTTTCACACTGGGCAGCTCTCCTTATGGGGTACACTCCTTGCGTGTGGGGCTCCCCTATGCGGGGGACACCCCTGCGTGGCACAACACTCCTTGTGTGCATCAGCACTGCCCATGGGCCAGCCCCACATGCGTCAAAGAGGCCCAGGGTTTGAACCGCGGACCTCCCATATGGTAGGTGGACGCCCTATCCATTGGGCCAAGTCTACTTCCCCCAATAGTTTATATATGAATTTTACCAGATATTCAAGTAAAAAATAATTTTTTTATATACTGTTTTAGAGATTAGGCCAAGAAGGAAAGCTCCCCAAACTTTATAATAATAGTCTAATAAGGGGGAATTATAGGCCAGTCTCTCACTTCACAGAGATCAAATTCTCTATGTGAGGGAAGCGAATTTGGCTCAACTGATAGAGTGTGCACCTACCATATAGGAGGTCCAGGGTTCAAACCCAGAGCCTCCTGGCCCATGTGGCAAACTCACCCACACGCAGTGCTGATGTGTGCAAAGAGTGCCCTGCTATGCAGGGGGTTCCCCTGTGTAGGGGAGCCCCACACACAAGGAGAGCGCCCTGCGCAAAAAAAAAAAACTCAACCTGCCCAGGAATGGCACACAGACACGGGGGCGGGGGAGGAGGTTATAAATAAATAAATAAATAAACTATCTTTTTTTAAAAAATTCTCTATGTGAAATATTATCAAACTTAACCCAGCAATGTATAAAAAATATAGTACATGGTGACCAAGTAGGTTTTATCCCAAAATGCAAGGATAGTTCAACATCAGAGACTCTAGTAAATATGTTTATTTCTGTGTGACACATCACCCCAAATTAATCACGTAAAATAACCATTTTGTTTTACCCATAGATCCTGTATCCCGTGCCTCAGGAATTTCAAGCAAGGCACGGTGGGGGTGATTTGTCTTTGCTCCACGATATCTGGAGCCTCAGCTGGGAAGATAAAAATAGCTGGAGGTGATGTGAAGAGCCTCAGCCTTTACTCACATGTCCGGTGTCTGGCTGGAATAATTCTAAGGTTCAGCTCAGCTGGGACTGTCAGCTGGAGCATCTCAGCATATTAGCTCGGTTCTGAATGGGAGTGTTCCAAAAGAGCTCAGCCAGAAACTTCATGACCATTTCTGTCCTAGCTTCAGAAGTCATGCAGCATCACTTATGCTATGTTCTCTTGATCACTAGAAAATGGTCACTTGGTCTCTTGGTCACGGAGGTCATTCCAGATTCAAGGGAAAGGAACATAGATGCCATCTTTTGATGGGGGAATGGCACAATCACATTGAAAAAGACTGTGGGGTGGGAGATATTGTTTGCCACATACTATGATGCACTGAGAAGCAAATGTAATCATCAAAATAGTTGGATTAAATGCATTCGGTAAAATTTAGCAAACTAGGAATGGTAGGAAGCATCCTTAGTCTGAGAAGATGTACTTAACCAATACTCAACATTAAACATCATACTTTAAAGGTGAAACTTTAGGAATATTCAGTTTAAAATCAAGAGCAAAAACAGGATGCCCATTGTCATCACTACTACTGTGTACTCAGATTTCCATACAGTATAAGCAGATGAAAGAGGGAGAAAGAGAAGACATGAATGGAAAGGAAGAAACAAAATTTTGATTTGCAGATAATAGGCTTAACTACGTAGAAAATCTAGAGACTTAATAGAATAAATGAAAATATGGAAAAATTGCAGCGATTGAAAGATATAACTCACTGGTATTTCTATGACCCAACATTACATTACAATGTAATAGATTAAAAATACCACTCATAGTAGCAACAAAAATGGTAAGATTCTTAGCAATAAATATAACAAATGATGTGTAAGGCTTTTATTTAAAAAAAAAAAAGACATGTTAAGACAAAGACAATAAAAATACTCAACATTAAAAAGTTATCACTCATTACTGTGTAAATTCAGTATGACATCATTCAAAATCACAAAAGGATTTCTTGTAGAACTAGAAACTGAGTATTTATGGGAGAATAAAGGGCCAAGAATAACAAGAAAATTGAATAAAGAACAAGGAGATAGACTTTGCCCTGTGAGATAAGACTGGTAAAAAGCTTGGAGTTATTAGGGTAATGTGGTAATGAAACAAAATAGATAAGTATTGGTGAGACAGAACATTGTGGTATTAGTGGGGAACCAAGAAATTTTTCAGTAAATGGTTTGGAAACAATTGGCTGAGCATATGGAAAAAATTAGATCCTAACTCCCAGATTAGTTAAAGACATATATGTGGAAAAAAAGACTTTGAAACTATAGTAAATATGTTTTTAATACTCCCTGAGTGGGAAATAATTTATGAGAATTTACAAAAAGCACAACTCAAAAAGTAAATAATGACCATATCCACTGCCCCCAAAGCGCGCATGGTGGTGGCAGGGCTGATGTATGGTTGATGACTTTCCAGATGCTGAGCTACCTATATCCCTGGCACAGGCTGTTACTGAGCCATAGTTGGAGTAGACTGTGCCTTGGAGTCCCCAGAATTCCAGTCATTCTTCACAGAAGGATTAAAGATACTGACAAAATTGTCAAAGAAAATCATCAATTAAGAATAGTAGAGTGGACTTACTGATATTCTATTTATGAACTATTGTGATTAGTAATCGAAGAAAATGTGGCATTGGTGTGGAGTTAAGTGGCCATGGTGGCTGCTGGGGGTAGGGAGTGGGAGGAAGAGATGTGATGTGGGGGTGTTTTGGGGACTTGGAGTTGTCTTGGGTGGTGCTGCAGGGTCAGTTACCGGACATGGTATGTCCTCCCATGGCCCACTGGGTGGACAGTGGGAAAGTGTGGGCTATGGTGTGGACCATTGGCCATGAGGTGCAGCGGTGCTCAGAGATGTATTCACCAAGTGCAATGAATGTCTCATGATGATGGAGGAGGTGGTTGTTATGGGGGGAGGGGTATATGGGGTCCTCATATTTTTTTTAATGTAACATTAAAAAAATAAAGGCAAAAAAAAAAAAGAATAGTAGGAGGAGCTGTGAGGGATTAATTAAATGGAGTAAAGCCTTAAGATGTTGATTTTGATACCACTGCTACCCCTACTCAAATGAAGGACATATTTCAGTCTGCTGGTATTTTTACAATAACAAAGGAAAAAAGGCATGGAACAAATTCTGACAGCCTTCATGAAGGAAATTTGGAAATTCCCATACTCTGGATTGAAGTCATCATTGATGGAAGACATGCTGTGGTAGAATTCAAAACTGACTGGCAGAAAGATGCCGAATGCAGAGATCTTACTATAATCAGGTTTCATGGTACCTTATTTGACTAATAGTTTTAAAGATTTAAAAAATTGAAGATTTGTTGGGCATGCTACACAGAGAGTACAAGATTATCTTCGAATTTAAGCTATTTCAGAATTTAAGATATCTCCCATAAAAGGGAGAATTGTAGAAAAACCCGGTGACCATGATCGAGAGACTTTAGAAGCAGTTTCAGAAAATGCAAAAGGCATGGCTGTAATATCAGGAGAGAGGATTTGG
Organism: Dasypus novemcinctus; assembly: GCF_030445035.2. Classification (NCBI taxonomy): domain Eukaryota; kingdom Metazoa; phylum Chordata; class Mammalia; order Cingulata; family Dasypodidae; genus Dasypus; species Dasypus novemcinctus. Next base: position 125,095,695 of record NC_080681.1, read on the forward strand.
GTGGAACTGAAAAAAAAATTTTTGTTAATAGGCATATTAATCACTTACCTATGACCTTGATATGGCTCCTTAACATAGGTTTACTTGTTAATGCAAGTTTAGGAGAATTTAAAAGTCAGTAAATATGTTGAAGGTTTTCACCAAAGCCAATGACTCTTTTGGCCTAATTCTTCAAAATACAGGATGATGTCACAAATTTGGATTTGAGATTGAAGATTTCAAAAGAGAAAAACCTTATTTATAGTTAAAAATAGGAAGGATTTAATTAAAGCAGCAGATAGTTCAGAGCCATTGAAACTCTATCAGCACTTCATTATAGATTCTATAAGATGTAGTCATATCTAACCTGATGTGACTACCCGGCATGTGTGAGCTGCTGAAGTACCCAGGGGAGCATTGTCTTTGGAAGGAAATGAAGCAGTGATCCATTCTTCCATTTCCTTTAAGTGGCCATGACTTCACTAATAGCGGGTATTTCTTTGGGAAAAGAAATCAGGGCTCTATTGCAAGTTCTGAGAACAGTAGGGAAAAAAAGTGGTTACCAAATGGAAAAAGACGAACTTTTGAATTACATTAAGAAGAACCAAAAACTGACCAGAGGTGGGTACTAAAATAGTGAAAATTGGGAAGTGGGTGTGTTTCAGGCCTTTAGGCATTGGCCGCCGGTGTTGGAGGTCCAGGTTTAGTTCCGGTGCCTCCTGGAGAAGGCAGGCAAACAATGAGCAGACAGAATGTGGGGGAGGGAGGATAAATTAAAAATAAAGTAAAAATTTTAAAAAATGGTGAAAATTTTTGGTAGTGAAGCATCTTTGTACCCTATGGCCAAGTAGCAGTTTGGGACCTTGATAAAACTATTTTGAAAAGCATTTTTTATTAAAGATCAGCTGAGAGGAAGTGTGACATATACTCAGCATAACGGCTTATGTTACAAGAAAGGCAGTTGCAGAGATAACTGCACACAGGTTAGTAATTAAGTGCATTATAACATAATGCAATATTTTAATGTATGTTTGGACCCATCATAAAATTCCTACTCTATATAGGAAGTATACAGATCTAGCTGTTTCAGAAGTCTGGGTTTTGTCGTGTGTAAAATACACTTACCTGAAAATAGTATTATATGCATATTTTTGCATTTCAGAAAGTTTTATATTTAAATGTCAGCAGTATGGAATATTCTGAGATTATACACTTCAGAAATGTTTTCTTACTGCACCTGCTTTAGATTTTACCCTGAAGAGATGCATTATGCTACTAAAAGGAACTCCCTGGAACAAACATGAAGAATAAGAGTAAGTTTTAGTTCAGTGTAAGTATATGAGCAACCGGTGCAGTCAAAAGAGCTATAAGCCCACAGTTGTTAGTAGTAATGATGTAGAGCGTATGAAAAGAATGGCAGTCTTGGGCATACTGAGTTGAGCATTGTAAGAGCATACCTTCAACAGTTTCTTGAGATGTTTTTCATTTACTTAAATAAATATGCAGCGTGGCAGTCAAAAAACATAATGATAATATATTTGTCTATAGTAAGACTAAAAATGTCTGTCTTATAGGAAACCATAAACAGAGTGTGGGGGGGGGGGCAAAGTGATGGACTGAGAGAAGATATTTGTAACACATGTAGCAGGATTAGTATGTGGAATGATTAGTGTTAGAGAACTTCTATAAGTCCCTAATAGATGAAGCAAGTTCAGAAGGGAAATGGGCAAAAGGTAAGATCAAGAGTCTTATGTAAGGAAATCCAGATAAACCATGAAAAGTCATTCATCCTCACTAGCAATGAGAAATGCAGAATAATGCAGATACTATTTCACACCTTCAGAGTCACACAGTCTGTCATTGCTTAGTACAGTTGAGGTTACTGAGAAACAGGAGTTCCCATGCACCCCTAGTAAGAATGTGCTTTGATGTACCTATTTTTTGTTGACACATTAAGTAAAAATCGTAACTATTTTGGTAGTAGCCAATTACTCATTGTCTAGCAAGGCTCTGAGCTAGAGTCCATGGGGTGGTGGATCCTGTCCCCAGCTGACCATCAGAGTCATTGGATGAAATCCATTTTTAGGTTCCTTGGTATTTTCTGGTGACTATCCAGATTTGAAACCCTCCTCCCCCAACAAACGTACAATGTCTCTTTCTCTCTAAGGTTATAAAGAACGTTTCACCAGGGAGTCAAAATAGAAACATTTATATTAACTTATAAGAAAAAGGGAAAAAGATTTGATAACAGAATTGTTGGAAGCACTATGTGATTAATTACCAAAGAAATGATAAAGTCAGTAATCCTTGTAGGAGTTAAGAGAAGGAGGTCTGTGTTAGTGAGCCAAAGGGCTGCTGATGCAAAATACCAGAAATTGGTTGGTTTTAATAAAGGGTATTTATTTCAGATAGGAGCTTACAGTTACCAGGCCATAAAGCGTAAGTTACTTCCCTCACCAAAGTGTGTTTGGAGCAAGATGGCTGCTGACGTCTTCAAGGGTTCAGGCTTCCTGGGTTTCTACGTTCCTGGGGCTTGCTTTACTCTGCTTCAAGGTTCCCTCCTTCCTGGGGCTGGCTTCTCTTTCCTCTGAGTGCTGACTTCCCAGGGCCCAGTTTAAGTCTTCAGCATCAAACTCCAAAATTAAAACTCCAACATTAAAAGCCCTCAACTCTGTTCTTTGTCATGCCTTTTATCTGTGAGTCCCCACCCATCAAGGGGTGGGGACTCAACACCCTAATCATAATTCAGTCATGACCTGGTACAGGATCAGATTACAAACATAATCTGGTATTTCTTTTTGGAATTCATCAATTATATCAAACTGCTACAGGGTCTCAATTTAGACTGGGATGGTCGAGAAACACTTCAGGAAGAAGGTACAGCTTGACCTAGGTCTTGAGGAGTGGGTATGCTTATCTGTGATGGGGGAAGATAAAGGTGCAGCTAGTGAGAATTTGAGAACTAAGCACTAAGTGAATGCACAGGTCAGGGAAAGCACTGTGATGATGACAAGAGAGGCCCTTGTGTTTTGAGGGTGTTACTGTATGCAGCCATGTGCCATGTTGGGATGTTAGATAGGAGGTCAGATTGTAGCTGCCCTGCAGTGTACCATCATAGAGAGCTGTAGTGACTTTTCTACCAAATTGAATACCAACCTTTAGGCTGGTATTCAAGCCCCTAATTATTGTCACCCAAATCAGCTTTTCCAACCTAATTTCCTATTGTTTTCCCTTGTGTACTTCAGGTCCTAGCCAAAGTTTCCTGCCTAGGATGCCCCTCGATTACTCCCAGTGGAAAACTCTATACATTTCCAAACTTGCTTCCTTTGTTAATCCTTTCCTGAACCAAAGATGTAATTCCTGTCATTTCTTCCTTCTCTAGCCCCCATAAAACTATGTACTTTTCTTTAGGGCATTTATCTGAACTCTGCTTTATCTTTCAGAATTAAATTTTATGTCTGTCTTTTTTGACTGAGCTGTAGGCAGGGACTGTCCTGCTATACTTACCTTTGCCATAGTGCCTTCACAAAGTTGCTCAAAAAATAAAATTGCATTACTGATTTAGAGTTGGAAGTTAAACTCAATCTTCTTAAATTTATTTATTTATTTATTTTAAAGAAACTTTAGATTACATAAACGTTACATAAAAAATATGGGGGGGGGGGCAGATGTAGCTCAAGTGATTGGGCTCCCGTCTAGCATATGGGAGGACACGGGTTCAATTTCCAGGGCCTTGTGATGAAGGCAGATTGCTTGCACTGTGGAGAGCTGATAGCCCGTGCCTGCAGAGAGCTGGCATAGCAAGATGACACAACAAAGGGAGATGCAGAGGAGAGACAGTGAGAGAGATACAGCAGACCAGGGAGCTGAGGTGGCTTAACCTATTGAGTGCCTCTGTCCCATGTTGGAGGTCCCAGGGTTGGTTCCCGGTGCCTCCTAAGGAGAAGACAGGCGGATGCAGAAGAATGTGCAGCAAATGGACACAGAGAGCAGACAGTGAGTGCAGGCAGCTGTTGGGGGGAGGGGGGGCACAAATAGAATCTTAAAACATATATATATGTATGTATGGGATTCCTATATGCCCCACTCTCTCCCTCCCATACTTTCCCACATTAACAACATCCTTCATTAGCAGGGTACGTTTGTTCAATAAACACGTATTGAAGTATTGCCACTAACCATGGATTTTAGTTACATTATAGTTTACACTCTGTCCCCGTGCAGTTTTGTAAGTTAGGACAAATATATAATGGCCTGTATCCGTCATTTGCAACATCATGCAGGACAATTCCAGTGCCCCGAGAATGCCCTCATATTGCAACTATCTTTCACTCTCCCTCTCCTCAGAACCTCCGCTGGCCACTGCCTCCACATCAGTGGTAAAAGTTCTTCTATTGCTAGAAGAACAGTAAGTCTGTAGTAGACTTTAGTCCACTTTAGTCCATTTTTCATTCCCCAGTTCTGAGGATTTGGGACTGGTGATGCCCACTGTGCCTCTAATTGAGAGGGGACTTAGACCCCTTGAGGCAGATCTTGCTTGCAGTTGCAGACTCTCTCTGTGCCTTGGGATGGGCGTTGTCCATCATCATCACTTGTTAGTGTTCTGAGTGAGTCCAGTGAACTGGAGAGTAGGTGTTGCAACTCTGCTGACATTCAGGGCAGAACTGGCATGTGGGTGGACCAAAGATTTAAGTCTTTTGGACATATATCTATCAAGTATAGTACTAACGGTAGGGTCAAATAGAAGGAACAGAAAGAACCATGTGCAGGGAAACCACGAATGAGTCCAACTCTGTCACACTGGGGAGCATAAATTCCAAGATAAATCCCACCAGCAGGGTGCCAATCTCCTGAGCTGTCTGCCCTGCCTGTAGTCCCTGGGTGTCTCTAGGGCCCTCAGGAGTCCCACTATTTGAAACTCAATCTTTTGGAAGATTATTTTGTCAGCAATGTATTTTGGAGAACAAAAAGTCTGGAATCAGAAAGGACAAATAACAGAAAGTCTGGGAATATGAGTGTTGAGTACTGAAGTCAGGGTATAATAGGGAGAATGAAAAGACCAAGGGACTGAGAGCTTGTGGAAGACAAAGGCAATACGCATTTCAAAGGAACATGTACCTTTAAGGCTTAGAGAAAGAACTGAGGAGCCAGCATCAAACAAAGGAACAGCAAAGTTGAGTTACCTGCCATTTTGTTGACAAAATTTTAGACCTATTGAGGTTTTGTTTTTTTTTTACATTTTCATTTCGCATTTTGCTCAGTTTTGTAAATGACAAGAATTTTTTTTTCTGTGAAAGATTTAACAGCCTAGTTGCTTAGGCAGACAGAACTCACAAGTCACTCATTCATTGGGGACTTCAGATAAGACTCTTGGATGGACATTGTAAAAGGTAAAGGCTCTTCACTATAAATCAGGATCATAAATAAATAGAACCCACCTCAGACAGTTGTAGTGAAAAAATAAGGTGGCAGTGATTACAGGTAGCATTAATTGTGCTCTCAGTGCCAGGCACTGTTCCATAGCACTTGAAGCTTATTTAATCTTCATATCAACTCCATGAGATAAATACTGTTGTTGTCTTCATTGTGCATGCAAGGAAACTGAAGTAGAGAGTTTATATCGTCCTGAAGGGCACACAGTTCATGCTGAGTTCAGGCAGTGTGGCTGCAGAGTTGCAGAGTACCCATGCTTAGCCACTGTGTTAGGCTGTGCCAGATGCAGTGTCTGTCACAGAAAGTGCTACTGTTGTTGTTCTCTCCTACAGAGGACACACTCTTTGCTCTCCATTGCTTAATGCTTAACCCCCCACCCCCAGCCCCCGGGTCCCCATGGCTCCCCTGTCTCTTTACTCATTGTCTATTCATCGTCTTTAGAAGGCACTAGGAAACAAACCCGGGACCTCCCATGTGAGGTGAGTGTCCAACCACTTGAGCTTCTTCCACTCCCTGCTGGTTGCAGCATCTGCTCTTTACTAGGCACCTGGACCTCCAGTGTGGGAGGCAGGTTCCCAGGTGCTCCAGCCATATCCACTGCCCTTTCCATTGCTTTTTACCAGATGTATGTAAAATTACATGATTGGTTGGAAAGCTTATATTTCTGAGTATTGATACTACCCATTGAATTTTTCCATATCTTTGAAATGAGAAGATGCTTTTTAAAGCATCCACTTTGTGGAGAAAGCATGCTATGTCAGAATGAATATTAGCTTTAAAAAAAAAAACTTAATTTGAACTGCTTACTGGGTCTCCTTTGGGGGTGGTAATAAAAATGTTTTGGAACTAGGAAGAGGTGAGGTTGCATGTGAAAGTACTGAATGCCACTGAATTGTTCCCTTTAAAGTGGTTTATGTTATGTGAATTTCATCTCAATAAAAAGATACCCTTTTTACTTTGTTTATTTGTGCCTTCAGGAGTATAATTACATAGAGGAGTAATGGGCATTATTTCATACTGTTAAAATTAAATAAAATTTATTAGACTGCTGACTGCATGAATTGTTATCCACAACTGAAAAGGAAATGAAAATTCTACTTGTAGTTGACCAGCCTTTAGAATTCTGTTGGATTCCACTTAATTTTCATCACTCTAGTCAAGAGTAAGAGGATTTGGGACCAGATGTGGCTCAAGCGATTGGACTTCCGCCTGACACATGGGAAGTCCCGGGTTCAGTTCCCAGTGCCCCCTAAGGAGAAGACGAGCAGACACAGCACACAACAAATGGACACAGAGCAGACAGTGACCTCAAACAGGGAGTAGGGGGGTGGGCACGAATAAATAAATAAGTTAAATAAATAAATAAAATCTTAAAAAGAAAAAAGAGTAAGAAGATTTGATAATAGGGGACTAATCCCACGAGGAGAGGTACTTTTAAAGTGGGTTTTCATGTACCTTAAGTCATTTTCATGTCACATTTTTCTTAAGCTTTATCACCTTTGGAATTTTGCATGGACAACAAATACCACATTGAATTCAGAAGAGTAACAGCTGGGGTTCACATTGTGCCCCACAGCAACCCTGGTCTCCTTGGACCTAGCACAAATACCCTCCCGCCTTCCCTTCCACTTATGCCAGCTGCTCTGTGTAGGAGTTAATGTGTTCTTGAAGGATAGGAATAAGAGAATTACCATTGATTGCTGTCTTAGTTTCCTGGCTGCTAAAACAAATACCAGAGAATGGATTAGGTTAAACAGCAGGAATTGATTCATGGTTTAGAGGCTAGAAATCTAAAATCGAGCCATCTGCAATGCTTTCTCCCTCCAAGACTAGCGTTCTGGGGCTGGCTGCCAGCCCTCCTTGGTCCTTGGCCTTTCTGTAACATGGTAATGCACATGACCATGTCTCTTTCTCCCCTGAGTTCGTTGACTTCTTCCTGTGATTTTCTCTTTCTATCTGAATTTAATTCTGTTTATAAAGTACTTCAGTAATCTGAATTAAAGCCCAACCTGATTCAGTTGGCCATATCTTAACTAAAAATAACATCTTTAAAAGGTCCTATTTACAATGGGTTCACAACAACAGGAATGGATTAAGATTAAGAACATGTTTTCCTGGGGTGCATAATTCAGTCTACCACAGTACACTCTTTAAATGCCAGAAAAGACATGTTCTTCCCATATGCAGTCATTCCTTCACAATATCCCAAAAGCTTTAAGTCATTTCAGTAACAATGTTAAGTACAAAGTCTCATCAAAATCAGATATGTGTGATCCATCCTGGAGCAAAATTCTTCTCTGAAACCTAGAAAACAAATTATCTGCTTTCAATATACAATGTTGGGGCAGGCTTAAGATGAACATTCCCATTCCAAAAGGGAGAAAATGGAAGGAAATTTGGGGTCATGGGTCCCAAACAAGTCTGAAACCCAGCAGGGTAATCTCCATTAGATCTTAAGGACTGCAAACCATCTCTGGCTAAATGTTTTGTCTTCAGGACCTGATGGAATGGCAGCTCAACTCCTTCTAACCACCAAGCTCTCCAGGAACACTGGGGTGTGCCCCCCCCCCCCCAAAACATCAGCCTCTTCACAACTGCTGTGGGTACACAGGTACCGCACACTGGGGTGACAGCACTCTCCTTGAACAACAGGGCAGTTGACCTGCCTTCGCCAAGCTCAGGGACGATTGCTCTCCTGGCTGAAGGAGATCTTCTCTGTCCAGACCTTTGCTTCCATGGTTCTGCCCTTGAAGTGATTCTTCCTTAAATTTGTCATTTCTCTGCGCAGTTTTTTGCCTTCTCATTAATCATTAACACTTTTCCACTTGCTTGAAGGTTTCTGCTAAAGTTTGTTGGAAGGAAGGCTGATCTTTCTCTGGAATCATCTGTAAGTGGGTAGTTGATGGAATAGCTGTAGAGAAAGAGGTTGTTGACCCCTGTGCCTTGTCCGATCCAGTATTGTTGTCTGAGAATTCCTTCTCAGATTTGTATCCCCATTTTCTCTGGACTCTTGCTATCCAATTCTGTCCAAACAACTGAGCCCCCATTTCTCCTTGTTGCAGTCTTACTATATTCATTCAAGTCTTTTTTGGTATTTTTGCTTTGTTTTGTTTTACTTTTCCTGTTTGGAAATGCAGGTGTCTTAAATCCCCACAAGACAGTTTAAGAAAGAAATCAATTTACCAAAAGATTGAGAGAAGTTTGGCATTGTTTACTCAAAGCAAATTCGCAAATATGCCGCTCTTCTGAATCAAATACCCCTCCATCTTTTTTTCTTCCTCCCTGTAGCCCCAAGTGTCCTCAGATGCCTGCACAGCTGAGCAGGAAAGATTCCTTTTTTTCTTACACTAGTAATCCAAACAAGGCCAAAGAGGAAATTGCTCATTCTTTGGTATTATTAAGTTTATTTTTAGTTTCCTAGTACTTGATTTATTTTGGATGAGGTGAGGTACAAAATACAATATCGTACTAAGGGAAATACTTGGACGTCTTATCTGAAGCTTTTTTTTACTGTTTGATCCTTAAAATGTTTTGTTTTTTTTTTCTTATTTTATTTACATTTACTTATTCAATCAACCAGTCACTCAGCAGATATTTGAGTTCCTAAGTGAAAAACTTTTTTGGTAGATGCTGAGAATATTAAAAACTAATAGGAGGAAGTGGATGTGGCTCAGGGAGTTGAGTGCCTCCTTCCCACGTGGGAGGTCCTGGGTTCAGTTCCCAGTGCTTCCTAAAAACAAACAAGCAAGCAAACAAAACCAATCAGGGAGCCAATGTGGCTCAGTGGTTGAATGCCAGCTTCCCATACACAAGATCCCAGTACGTAAAAACAAAACAAAACAAAAAGTGAAATTTTCTCTACCTTTAAAGTATTTATAGTCTATTAAGAAAAATAAACTCCCCAAAATGTAATTCAGTGTGGTAATTGCCACCATGGAAGTATAATAAATACAAATGTAGTAGGTTGGGTTTTTTTTTTTAAGATTTTTTAAAAATTTATTTCTCTACCCCCGCCCCCTGATTGTCTGCTCTCTGTGTCCACTCTCTGTGTGTTGTTCTGTGTCCACTGTATTCTTGTCAGCAGTACTGAGAATCTGTGTCTTTTTTTGTTGGTCATCTTGCTGCATCAGCTCTCTGTGTGTACGGCTCCATTCCTGGGCAGGCTGCCCTTTTTTCGTGCTGGGTGGCTCTCCTTGCAGGGAGCACTCCTTGCTCCCCTATGTGGGGGACACCCCTGCGTGGCATGGCACTCCCTGTGCACATTAGTACTCCGCGTGGGCCAGCTCACCAAACGGGTCAGGAGGCCCTGGGTTTGAACCCTGGACCTCCCATGTGGTAGGCGGACATTCTATCCATTGAGCCAAATCTGCTTCCCTGTAGTGGGTTTTATGGTGTAAAGATAAATACTCAATCCTCAAGAGATGGAATGGGCAAGTAAAAAGTAATATGTAGAGTCATATGTCCCACATGAATTCTTTGAGTTTACATTGGGTTTTGGTTCTGTGTCATGTCTGTGCAGTTAGAGTATCTGGATAAGAATTGAAATTTGGAATTACAGAATGTCAGGAAATGCATCTGATTTGGTCTTCTGAAATTGTTAGTCCCCAACCATCCATCTTGCTATCTTTAAGCTCTCAGGGGGCTTTCGTAGAGAAATCAGGGGTATCTTTGGACTGCACTGCAGAATTAGTCACCTGTTAGGGATTGGGGATAATAGGTCCTCATGATGGGAGATTGGGCCTTGAGGACCTGTTATCTGAAGCTTTGAATTGCTCTTCAAATTAGAACTAGAGAAAATGAAGCAAGTTTAAAAAGATATTCTTACATTTTGATATCTTATGTTAAGATATTTTAAACTCCAGTTTATACAGTTTTTATTTTTACTAGGATTTACAAGTGAATCCACAGTGAATTTGATGCCACTAAACTTTCATTGATTAAATTGTCTCTGGTTTAGTTGCCCAGTTCTGGATGCATTAGAGTTGAGGGTACTTATTTTATCATCCTTATACTATTCAACTGATATTAATAACAGAAATAATGCCCAGTTTGTGCTTAAGTCCCTTTGTTGGGAGGTATCTACTATACTTTATGAACATTCCATATTATTCTTAAACCATCTTGATCTGTTTGGGCCAGAAACCAACACCATTTTATGAATAGAATTAAATGAGACATGGAGAAGAGGAGTGTTTACCCAAGAGCAATTTAGCAACTTAGTCACCAGAGGAACAAGGTTCCACGGCTTGCTGTTCAGCTGGAAGAGCTTGAGAGAGGCAGATGCTGTGACTCCTCGTCTCATGGGTCTTGTCAAATAGGGCATTTCCTCTTCCATCGCGTTTCCTATACCCTTAATGGGATGGAATAAGAACTGTTACTTTTGGACCCAGCAGATAATTGGTAAGCTTAAGGAGATGTCTTAAGACTAAAATAATCACAGATATGCCTGGAAAGGTAATATAAAGTCCATAGGACATTATCTGACATTGCAGTATCCTCCAGAGTAGGTTGAGTGGGAATTTAGGGACTAATCCCTATGAAGTCCTATCTGAGCATCTTCCTTTTCCTACTTTTGAATAAGCACACATTTTACTCCTCATAGTTTCATGATAAACATTATTATTGCTTTTTTTTAGTGTCTATTTCATTGGGTAGTTTCAAACTATTTTGACCCTGCTTGACATAGTTTAGAATTCTTTCATTACTTTCCATGAAATAGAAACCTTTGAAATGACCACTGACATGACACATGGTATTTGCTGTCCTGCATCTTTGAATATATCAGTTGCATCTGTCAGAGCTGCTTCATGAATAGTCAGAACTTCCATTGGAAATGTCCCTCCAGGGTATGTAACTTTCCAGACAAGATGGAGCAGTTGATAGAAATATTTTCACCATAACCTTACAGCAGATGTTTGCTCTGGTGTGCTGGCTTAACAAATACTAGACATAGTTCATTATGGCCTCCACCCCCCTGGTAGATGGACTTGACCATAAGTGTGAATTATGAAGACTTTGGGCCATAATTAAACATACTGAATGGAAGAATGGAGGTGCTGTAGATTGTGTTCAAAGCAGGTGCTCCATGTTGACAGGGAAGATAAAGTGTTTTATCTTTGCTGAATTTTTAGAAAGCTAGAAATGAAGAATGAGACCCAGAGGAGAGGGAAAAGACTATTTCTCAAGCTTGTTGCATATGATATCCAAAGTAGGTAAAAACATCAGACTAAAAGGATAAACAAAGGATTTGGTTAGATTTGGCCTTTGCAGTTTTTTTAACTATACAATATTTTGTTGATTTCTATTTCTTATTAGGTCCTCTGTAAGATTTTTTAGGAGGTACTGGGGATTGAACCAGAGACCTTGATGGGAAGCAGGGACTCAATCACTTGAGCTATACCTGTTCCCCTTATATGAGATTTTTTATCTCATAAGAATTAGGCACTATGACTAACAACCTCTTGAGCATGTAAGTGCTTTTTAAGATTATCTCTTAATAAAATAAGTTATTAGAATTCTGTATAGGCACTCGTTCTGCAAATGTTTATTAAAGACCTGTAGAATGCTGTGAACAGTGTGTTCCAAGCTAGAAATACAGCAGTAAACAAAAGATACGTACCCTGGTTCATATATGAAGAAGACAGATTAAGTGAATAATCCCATAAGTATGTAATTATAAATCCTTTTAAGTGCTATAAAGGAAAAGAACTAGTTATTAGAGATTATAACAGAGGGGCATCGCTTCAAGAAAGACATCTCCAAAATTGTTTCATTTAAATTAAGGAAGGCAGGGTAGAATCAGAAAACTTTTCCAGGCCAAGAGACCAGCCTGTACACAGGCCCTGGAGTAGAATGAGCATGGACTAAAAGAAAATAAGTATAGCTGGAGTGTACTGAGCAAAAAGAGAAATGGTGAGAGTCAAGGTAGAAGTGATATGTAGGATCAGATCTTGGCAACCTTGCAGGCCTCTGGAAAACAGTAGCAGGCATAGCAGCATCCCCTGAGGGACCCCTGATGTGTCAGGCACTGTTCTGGGTTGTTGTCATGCACTGACTCGTTCATTTCCTGAATGGAACCTAAGAGGTAGGCACTATAGAGAAGGAAACTGAAGTTCCAAGGATTTAAGTAACTTACTTGCCCACATTTATAGAACGAGAAAGTCTTACAGCCAGGATTTGATCTGAGGAAGTCAGGCTTCAGAATCCATGTTCTTGAACACCTTGCCATGTTTTTATCCTAAGAATAGTGATAAGACATTAAAGAATTTCAAACAGGGAAGCAATATCAGATTTGATTTTTTTTTTAAAGGTTCCACATGAAAAATAGGTTGTATTATATCAAGAGTGGAAGTTGTTGGGGAGGGGTAGGAGATGATTAGAGTGATCAGGAAAGAGGTGATACAGGGATTGAACTAGAGTGCTGGTGGTAGAAGTAGAGGGAAGTAAAAATATTCAAGAAATATTTTAGATGCAGGGTCAATGAAATTTGGTATTGAATTGGATGTGGTGGAAAAGGGAGAACAGTGTCAAAGAATCCTAGATTTAGAGCCTGAGAGCTATTGGATGGGTGAAAGTGCCATTAAGATGCAGAAGTAAGTTTGGGAGGTAGGAATGAAGTTCAGGGTTCCCTTTTGGTCATGCTAATCCCCTCCCCCCCCTCCCCCCTTTGTGGCTTTTTGCATGCTCTCTGCTCTCTGTCCATTCACTGTGCATTCTTCTGTGTCTGTATTTATTATTTATTTTATTTCTCCTCCCCCCTTGCAGCTTGCTTGCTGTCTGTTCTCTCTGTCCATTTGCTGCGCGCTCTTCTGTGTTTTTTGCTTGTCTCCCTTTTTTGTTGCATCACCTTGCTGGGTTGGTGCTGTGGTGTCTGCGGGTCGGGTGGCACTCCGCAGCGTCTGCGGGCGGGCGGTGCTCTGTGGTCTGTGGGCGAGCCTGCCTTCACAAGGAGGCCCCAGGACGCAAACCCAGGGCCTCCCATATGGTAGACGGGGAGACCAACTGATTGAGCCACAGCCACTTTCCTGGACATGCTAATTTTGAGTAGTATGTCTTTATTTTAAACGGGAATAGAAAAAAAATCCTAATTAGACGAAACTTAAATTGTGTATATAGTTTAATAGGATAAATATGATTGACTATAGTTAAAAAAATCCTTGGAATTGGGAGAACTTTGAGGCTTTATCTTCACTATTTGAATCTCTTAGGGGACTCAGTGAATAGCACCCCTATTCTCTTCCCCAGGTTCTGAACAAAGAGTGGCAGATGGGAGACAAAATATTGTCTCTAGTTTTGGTACAGTTCAGATAGGGGAACAGAGCTTTGTGGGCAGGGGAAGAGCCTAGCCCCACAATGTGGAGTCATAGATGATACACTCCCTGAGGGCAGCTAATTTCCCAAACTATAGGTGATACTGAACCAGGTTTGTTCTTCCCATTCACCAGGTGACTCCTAACCTGGGTGGGGCTGGGGGGAAGGAGCACAGAGTGTGGTTGAAGGGCCAGGGGTTAGACAAATTGGCTTCCCTCTACATGGATGAAACTGTCTGGAGTGAGGAGGAAGCATTTCTCCCACAGCTTGTCTTTATTCTTCTGTGTACGGCCGTTGTTCTTGTTCCTGCAGAGGTGTCGCAGGATACCTCTGGGCTCAGATTGGAAACTGCTGGTTGTGATACAATGGCTCTGCTTTAGGTCACAGAGTGGCTTCTTGTTCTTGGATTTTATATTGGTCTTTCTTTCTGGTGCATGTCCCAACACTTTATGGATATATCCTCACCATCTAAATACCCTTGATCTTAACCCAATGCTGTTATTTTCACTCCCTCCAAAGAAATTCAGCGCAGTTTGGCTCTGAATCTTGGCAAGCTTAGAAACAGAAAAGATGAACAGGATCTTCAGGGGCAGACACTCCTTTGCCCTTGGCAAGCTGAAGGTGGTGAATTGTGTGCAGGAGTTAGGTGCATTTAAAAGCCAGGGCTGCTGTTGCTACTATGAATTGTACTTTATAGAAGACTGCAAACAAAACAGTGCACTACTCAGCCTATGGATTATTTCATCTAGAAATGACAGTGAGGCTTCATCAGGGGAGAGAAGCAGTGAGATTGTGATGCTCCAAGCTGGCTGCCCCGCTTCTCAACCTGAAGGCGAGGCATTGGGTGTATCTCATGCCTTGTGCTTGTTAAGGCCTTTTTTTTTTTTTTTTAACCTGAAGTGTTAGACCTGGTGGTTTATACAGTAGATAGATAGTACTTTTAGCACCTTTGAGCTCTTCATTGTAGCTAACTAGCCAAAATAAGTGGTCCCTGTGTAATCGTAGCAGTGGACCTTCAAATTGACTGCAAAAGCATCAGTTACTGAAGAGAATTCTGCACCCTCTTCATGGTTGTTATGGCTGCTGATATATGTGTGGTGGTGGTGGGAAGTCTTGCCCAAGACCTGCTGTGTATTTATGAAAACGAGGCAGAGCAGTCTTGGCCCCTGCACACTTATCTGCCCCCGCTTGAATAAAGTGGGTGCATCTTCTGAGCCAAACAACAAAGAAATATTTAATGAAATGAATGGGGTGGCAGGGAGATTGCATTTGTTTTTGGAATTGACCTTATGTAGATGCTCAGCTCTGGTTATTTTAAGCTGATTTGGATAATTTTGAAAAGACTAACCCGAGGGTAGGGCTTCATGTCACCCTTTCCTAGTGTTCATGCACATAACTTCCTAAGGAATTTCATTTCATATGCCCTGGCACTTTAAGATATCACAACATCCAGGAAAGTAGTGATCCTAACAGGACCTTCTGGGGTTGAGTAAGAGAAGGGAAGGTCTCAGACCTGAGACCCACTTTGGGATTTGAAGAGCCCACACACAGATAGATACAGGAGACTGGAGCATGAATGTCTGTGCAGTGGAGTTGCTGTGGAGGCTCAGGCCATGCCCTTACTTGGGCAGACAATAGCATGGGGAGAAGAGAGAGCAGGTAGAAGAGAAGCTCGTTGGCAGTGTGAGCAGATGGCTAAGCAGGGACAGAATACACCCCCCTTGGCTTGTTGTCTAATGAACTGGAAGTACTTACATATATAACTTGCTAATTGTTTGTCGAATAAGATACCTTTTTTAAAATTGCAGGATTGGAATCTTTGACAATCCTTTTCTTTTTTTTTCATTGCTTTTGGTAAATTTTGAAAAGTTGCAAAGGAATCTTTATATACAATATGTGTATTGTTTGAAAATAGAAGCATGATGATACCTGTACACTACTTTGCCATTTAAGACTGCATGGATTGTACCCTCTCCAGCCCAATCCTCTGCCCTCTCATAATCAATAGCCTAAATATTGTAATTCCCTTCTTTTTCTTTATGATTTTGCCTACAATATTTGTGTCCTTACTCAATATATTATTTAGTTTTGCATGTCTTTGAACTCTATATAAATGGAATTACTACACGCAAAAAAATCATTTTCTGTACCTTGTGCTTTTTCATTCAACTTTATGTTCCTGAAAGTCAGCTATGTCGTGTGTAGTTCTACAGTATTTCACAGCATTGTATGAATGTAATTTATCTTTTCTGCTGTTGCAAACAGTGCTGGTGTGAACGTTCTTATGTTTTCTGGTGCTTATGCACAAGAAATTATCTAGGATATACCTAGGAATGGAATTTCTGGGTTGTAGCATATGCATAACTTCAGTTTAAATAAAGTCACTTTTTTCCCAGCTGTGTATAAGAGTTCCAGTAATTTCACATCCTTCTCAATACTTGATAGGATCAAACATTGCAAATGTTAAGCAATATTGTGGGTTTGGCATATTTCAAAGTAGTTTTAATTTGTATTTCCCTGGTTACTAAAGACATTGGGCAACTTGTAATGTGTTTATTGGCCATTTGTGTTTCCTTTTCCATAAACGGCCTGTTTTAGTATGCTAAAAGCTACCCAGAAATGGGTTCGCTTTTTAAATGGAAATATATTAAGTAAATAGCTTATAGTTCTGAGGCTGTGAAAATGTCCAAATCAAGGCATTATCGGAGATGCTGTCTCACAGGGCAAGACATAGTGATGGTTCTGCCAGTCTGGGTCTCTGCCTTCTCCAGGTTTGCTTTCTCCCTGAGCTCAGCTGTGGGCAGTCAGGCAGATGACTTATCACTCCCCTTTCCTCTGGGCCCCTTCCGTGCCTCTGTGCCCTGCTGATTCTAGTCTCTGGCCTCCAGACCTCTCTCTCAGCCCCTTGGGGTTTCTCTCTCTGCCACTTTTTCTCTTTGTATCTCTGTCTGTGGCTTTTTCTCCCATTTATAAAGGGCTCCAACAAGAGTACCAAGAACCATCCTTGGTCATGCCTCACAGAAGTAATCCAGTCAAAGGCTCCCAACTGAATCTAATCCAGTCAAAGCATCCCATACCCACAGTAATTAGTAAGTTCTTGATTAGCTTCAAGAACATGATCTTTTCAGGGATCTACAAAAAGCTTTAAACTGTCACAGGGCCTGTAATAAGTCTTTTGCCCATTTTACAATTGAATTGTCTTTTTCTTTTTGATTTGTAAGAGTTCAGAATAATACTCTTTTTTAGTAATGTATATTACATATGCCTGCTTCCATTTTTTGGCTTATCTTTTCATGTGCTTTATGATGGGTTTAAGACTAATATGTTCTTAATTTTAATATAGTTTAAATTTTGCAGTCCTTTATGAGTTGAGCTTTTTGTAAATTGTTTAAGAAATCTTCTGATTGTAAAGGGCCATGTGCTATATTTATTGTCTTCTAAGAATTTCATAATTTTGCTTTTCATATTTGTCTTTAATAAGATAGGGGAGCAGGGATCAGGCATCCCAATATTATCTGTTTAGAAGTCCAGCCTCTTCTATACTGATTTGTATTGCAACTGTGCCAAAAATGAAATTTCCATAAATATATGACTCTGGTTCTTCTTTAAGAGTGTCTTGATTATTGACCTTTTTCTCTTCTTTAAAATTTTTGTGATCTCCTTGTCTTGTTTCACAGTCTCACAGTTGGGATTTTGAAAGAAATTGCATTAAGTTTCTAGATCCATTTGAATATGGAGTTTTCTTTACTCTCCCCTTTCCTTTGGATGGTCCAAGTCACATTTTTGTCCTTTCCTCATGCTACTTCCTGTATCTCATGTTACATCCTTTTCCTAAAATAATAAAGGATAGATTTCAAAACCTTTGTCTTTTTTTTTTAATTTTATTTTTTATCATTTAGCATGAACATACATAAACAATAAGTGGCTGACAGAAATAGCCCAGTGGAAATCTTGTTAAGCAGACCTAAGAAGGACTTGTCAGTGCTGCTTTGGGTTAATTTTCAGGTTGTTATTCAAGTGATAGTAGTCATTTCAGTGATTGTGGGCATCACTATGCCCACAATTGGCTTATTGATGGTCAGTTGTCATTCTGTTGCACATGTACCCATGGGGAACAGATAAGAAGGGTCCCACACCTGCCCCATTGATTTTGGGAAGCTGTGTAAATAGGTGAGTGGTGACTGTTTTTGTTTTTTTTTCATGTGAAATTCAAAGACCTGAGCAGTATAGTTAAACCCAGTTAAGAGTCAACAGTTAACCAAAATTTGTGCCACCTCTGCTTCATCTTTTTTCCTTCCTATTGAAGTATTTTAAAACACATCTCAATCATTACATCAGTTTATTTCTCTATATGTCTATATATATCACTAAAAAATTTTTTTTAATTAAATGTTTGGTACATAAACAGATTGCCATTTTTTGAACCAACAGAAGTATTGCTGGTCATGCATTGGTTTAATGTCCAGTCCATGATTACATTTTCCCTAATTTTTTTAAAAAGAAATCTTTTCTCAATTATTTCTAGGGTGGTTTTTTTTTTTTATTGAGATGTTGTTGGGATATTTAGTGTAGAAATATTGCCAGATGTGAAAGTCCTTTTTTTTTTAAAAAAAAAGATTTATTTATTCCACCCACCCACCCCCATTGTTTGCAGTTGTGCCCATCCACTGTATGCTCTCTGTGTCTGCTTGTCTTCTCTTTCGGAGGCACCTGGGACCCTCCCATGTGGGAGGGAGGCACTCAGTTGCTCGAGCCACCTCAGCTCCCTGGTTTGTTGTATCTCTCATTGTCTTTCCTGTTTATGTCTCTTTGTTGCATCATCTTGTTGCAACAGCTCACCATACCTGCTTGTCGCACCAGCTCACCTCCTCTAGGAGGCACCGAGAATCAAACCCAGGACTTCTTCCCCTCTGGTTGTTGGGAGCCCAGTTGCTTGAGCCACATCTGCTTCCCTTTCTCAATTGTTTTTAACATGCATTTTCACAGTTGGTTTGTTTAAATAGGATCCAAACAAGATCCTAGTGGTACTTGATTGTTGTACCCTCAAGTGTCCCGCTCTTGATCTAGGTCAACCTTCCCTCTCCTTCTCCCCCTTCCACCCCCCCCCCCCCATTTTTGTCCTATTGACTTGTGGAAGCAGTTCTGGGGATAGACCCACATTCTACATTTTTGGCTGTTTCCTTGTGTTCTTAAGCTTTCTTCTCCATTCCATGTATTTCTTGGGGGGAGGGGTGACCTGAAGCCATTACTGCAGAGATTTGAATAAAAGTGTACAGAACTGTGTTGTTCCCTCATGTATTAGGGTTCTCCAGGGAGACAGAACTGACAGGAGACATCTGTAAATAGTATGAAATTTTATAAAATTGTCTCATGTGACTGTGGGGATGCACAAGTTCAGATTCCATAGCGCAGGCCACAAGATGAAGGTCCTTGTTGAGTTCCCCAGGAGATGCTGGCTATCTAAAGTAGAGATGGGGATTCTCTTCATGAATGCTGAAATCACTCCTCCGTTTAAGGCCCTCAACTGATTGGGTGATATGTCACTCATTACTGATGGCAGTCTCTCCTCAGTTGACTGTAGACATAATTAGTCATGTATGCAACCACCTCACTGATGAGTAAAGTCCATGAAGTGCCATTGTATTACAGTTAGCCCAGTGTTTGCTTGACCAAATAACTGGGCATCATTACCTGGCCAAGTTTATATTAGCCTAACCATCACACCTTATAACTGGAGGGAGCAAAGAAAATGCCTTCAAAGCATCAGATTGCCGCTCCAGAACCTTTCTGATCCAGACCATATGTGACAAGAATTTTCAAATGATATTCATGAGGCTGGTTTTCCGCTTATCTGAGGTTTTAGTATACAGCCTCTTACTCTGTTCTTTCCTTAAGCTGCTAATACTTGCCTTCTTGTTTACTACCATATTTGAGTCACTGTTGAAATGTTGAAATGTTCCCAGGAGAGGATCCTTACCTTTGCGTATTAACACTGTGTTAGGATGTAGATGCTTTGGTGCCCTAATGCATCCAGACCAGCATATTAATTCTCTGGGTATATCAGCACAGTTTCTTTACTTCTGTAGTGAGAAAGTATTACAGAATAGACTTCGTTTCTAGAAGGGAAAGCATAGACAGTGGGGAGAGGATTTATATAACTCAAGAACAGAGTGAACTTCAGATACATGTCAGCTCACACATCCCCCTATTATGCAGCACAGATTGGTGGACGGGCAGCCCTCTAACTAGCTAGAATAGATCGAAGAACCTCCTCTCCCCAAATCATTGGGCCAGAGGAAATTTGGAGATGAAACAGTTGTACATGGGAAACGGACTTGGCCCAGTGGTTAGGGCGTCCGTCTACCACATGGGAGGTCCGCGGTTCAAACCCCTGGCCTCCTTGACCCGTGTGCAGCTGGCCCATGCGCAGTGCTGATGCGCGCAAGGAGTGCCCTGCCACGCAGGGGTGTCCCCCGCGTAGGGGAGCCCCACGCACAAGGAGTGCGCCCCATAAGGAGAGCCGCCCAGTGCGAAAGAAAGTGCAGCCTGCCCAGGAGTGGCGCCGCACACACTTCCCGTGCTGCTGACGACAACAGAAGCGGACAAAGAAACAAGACACAGCAAATAGACAGAGAGAACAGACAACCAGGGGAGGGGGGAGAATTAAAAAAATAAATAAATAAATCTTAAAAAAAAAAAACAGTTGTACAATATTTTTTCTACTCAGATGAGTCTCTGCTCAACATCAGGAACATGGATCCATGTAGAACAATTCCAGAGCCCTAAAAATGCCCTATGTTCCACCTGTTCTTCCCTCCCACTCCCCTTAGAACCTCTGGTAACCACTGTCTTTATATCAGTGTTATATAAGTTTTTCCATTACTACAGGAATAATGTCTACTTTGGTCCATGGTTACATTCCCCCCTTATGTTTGCTCATTCCTCAATCTCGAGAATTTGGGAATACTGATGCCTACTCTGCTTCAGATTGAGAGGGGCTTAGATCTTTTGGGGCAGGTGGAAAGAACTGTTTTGCTTACAGTTCAGATACTCTTTGTTTTTGGGGATGGGGGTTGACTATCAGTATCATTTGCAGCATTAGTTTTGATGCACAAATTGGAAAGGTATAGGTTGGGGAACTTGTAACATCCTGTTGTTTAATTTCATGACACTATAACTCCATTCTTGAGTGTCAAAATATGTATGTTTATATTTTAAAAATTAGTCTATTTACAATGAATTCTGTTTACATTGAACTTTAAAAATATTTTCTTATTGATGATATAGGAACCCTAGAGTGTCACAGACCCCAGACTGAAAATTGCTGGCTTAAATCACAATTTTCAAAATTACCTATAAATTTTTTTGAGGTACTGGGGATTGAACCCAGGCCTTCGTTGGTGGGAAGCAGGCGCTCAACCACTGAGCTACACCCACTCCCAGATCACAACTCTTTAAGTAGAAAAAAATCTGAAAAGACATTTTGAATTTAAGCTCATCTCTTTGACCTGTGCTATCTCCCAGACTGTGAACTTGCCCAAAATTCTCTTACCCTCCAGTATCTCTAGCATTCCATTATTCTTTACCTATGTAAAGTAACTATAATTTTTTTGGAGGCATGTTAGAGAAAAGTTGCCTGATGAGTTCATGTATAGATTATTCTTTCAAAGGTTTTTTTAAAAAATAAATTAATTAAAATAGTACTTTAAGGTAAACTTCTGAGTTTTTAGAATTGAGAATAAGAACAATAGCTGCCATTTATTGAGCATATGTACCATGTGCTTCTTCCTAACTATAACCCAGTCAGGGAGGGAGCTGCTGTTGACCCACCACCCAATTTACAGTTAAGGAAGTAGTCCCAGAAAGGTTAATTAACTTTCCATGCATGATTCCAACCAGAACCATCCAAATAGCCAGTAAGTAGAGGACTGGAAAGAACATAGTACAGGAATAGGGACACAGGCAGGTAAAGCCTTATCTGTTGTGTTTACTGGATTCCAGAGGTAGATTCTGGTCTTGTGGTGTTCTGGTCTGTGCTAAATATAGGTTAATGACTGCAGATGCGAAGCAGGGCTTTGCAGAAGGTCACTTGAATGTCTTGGATCTTGTTTGGCCTCATTGGTATGCTTTCTGGCATTATCAGAACTTGACTATGTGTGCCTCATGTCTCACAGGATGGGTAGAGCCTATCCCAAAATAAAGCCAGTTCATCTTCTCCTAGGCAAGTGAAAACATTCAAATCATTCAGAACCCTGTTTCTTCTTCCTTTTTTAAAAAGCAATTTTATTGAGATACATTCATGTATAATACACTTCATGTAAAGTCTACGTTCAATGGCTTTTGGTATAATCACAGTTGTACATTCATCACCACACTCAATATTAGAGCATATTCATTATTACAAAAATAAAAATCCCCTACCTCTTAGCACTCACCTCTCAATTCCCCATCCCTCCCCTGCCGTGCATGGAGTAATGTAATTTTACCCCATTCAGCTCAATTCAGCTTTTTTGAGTCAGAATTTTGAAAACCTTTAATGCTTTTGCTGTTTCTAGAAAACTTGGGTTTGTCTGCTTAGAATTTTGTTTTGATTATGAGAATGATGCACCAAAGATCATTGCAGCAAAGCCTGTGGAAGGATTGAACCTATTGTGGGCAGTGACCTGTCACTGCTGGTGCAGGTGCTACAGGCACACAGCCCAGCAGGTTTTCCTTTTTTTTTTTTTTCTTAAGCATCTAGCAAGTCCATCAACAGATGAATGGATAAACAAACTGTAGTATGTACAGACAATGGAATATTATTCAGTGTGGAACAAAGGAATGAAATTCTGATGCATACACAACATATGAATGAACTTGAAGACACGTTGAATGAAATAAGCCAAACACAGAAGGATAGATATTGGCATGTTTCATTTATATGAAATACTTAGAATAAGCAAACTCATAGAGTCAGAAAATAGATTACAGGCCACTAATGCAAGGGTGAAAGTGGGGAGTTACTGCTTAATTGGTATAAAGATTCTATTTGGGGTGATGGAAAAGTACTGGTATTGATTAATGATAACAAAACATTGTGAACGTAATTAATACCCCTGAATTGTATATTCGAATGTGTTTAAAAGGGGAAATTTTATGTTGTATATGTAACAACAATAATTTTTAAAATATGTCTAGCAAGACTACTAGCTTGAAAACATAATCCCAGCGCCTCTTGGTATCTGCCCCCCCCTCCCCCCAGTCAAGCCTTGCGTATACCCTAAAGAAATTTGGTGCTCATTTAATCCTGTATTTGAGCCTTAGGTTTGTGTGTTCACCTAACAAACCCTTCAAAGGAGATTAGACTATATAACTACCTTCCTGAGTGCACTTAAAACAGGGTCCAGAATATTCCTACTGTATGAAGTAAGGAAAAAGGAAGTTACCCTTTTAGTGCCAAAATACCACTGAACCAGAGTGCAATATCCTTGTAGAACTGTTAATTCAAGTTAAAGCCCAGCCTCTGGAACTGTGTCAAGCCAAGGCTTCAGTGGCTCATCAAAGATTTGTAAAGTAAACGAAAGCATCTATCTGTTGAGTGGATTCAGAGTGTCACATCAGTTCAGACAAGCACCAGCATTGCCTGAGGGACTCCTGCTCTCATTTTACACTTGGGCTTCCCTTGGGATAGGGAAATAATTTTCTTTTTTGAGAGTTACTCTAACTGATTGAATAGATCAAGGAATTTGTTTTTTACTTTGATTTACAAATAGATAAAGTTCTATGAAAATACTTATAGGCTTGAACCTGGGACCTCCATACATGGGAAGCAGGCACTCAAATCACTGAACTGCACCCGCTTCCAAACTTGAAGAGTTTTGATACTCAGAGCCAATTTCTTATCTATTCAAGTATATCTCAGTTTTAAAAAGCTTCACTGAAAGTTTTCCAAACTTATCTCCAAAACTAAAAAGTTTGCTGTTTTTGTGAATATTGATGGCTTCTCTGTTTTGTAAATTCCCTGGTAAAGTATAGTTCTTTTTTATTTACATGTCTCTGATACTTCTCAGCTCAAAGCAGTGATCATTTATTGAGCTCTTATTTAATGCCAGTCACTCTGCTTATTGTTGCTGAGGTTACAGAGTTTAGAGTATTAGAGTGACTGCACCCAGACTTCCGCCCCTGTTCACATGAAATGTAGAGTACAATTTGGTGGCACACGAGCCATAAAAGGGTCATCAGGGTAAGAGACTCATACCCCCAGCTCAGAAGTGAGAACATGAAGGAGGTGACATATGTGACTGGAAGCCCTAAAAGGAGGCTAGGAGGACTCCTGGCAGATGTAGACGGGGGTAGGAATGGTGGTTAGAAGGGAGGATGGCATTCTAGGAACCTGCAGAGAGAGAGCCTCCGGGCTAGAAGGCAGGTCAGTGGAAAAGGCTGTCAGTCCTTTTTTTCCTTGAGGAAAGGACTCATGAAGCTGGATGGAATAAGAGACACGCTGAAAAGCCCTGGTGATGTCAGAGTAGCCTCAGACTTTTCCAGGACCAGTTTCCTGAGGGAAGTTTTGGAAATCCTGCTCTCTGCCCTGACATGTTATTACCACTTTGCTTCTTCCATCAGCAAAGCAAGGTTCCTTGTGGACTGAAGACTAAAGTTGCCTCGTAGGAAAATTCCTAACTTTCTGTTCTCCCACATTCATTGCAAAGGATTTTGACTTCTGTTGGGAAGTGAAGCAGAACTGGATAAAGACCAGTTTCTGAGACTTTCAGCAACTGGAAATTTCTAAGCTTTTAACATTCTTAATGAAATGTTTGTTGACTTTATTTTATTTTATTTTTAAAGATTTATTTCTCTCCCCTTCTCCCCCCACCCCCACACCCCGGTTATCTGTTCTCTGTGTCTATTTGCTGTGTCTTCTTTGTCCATTTCTGTTGTCAGTGGCATGGGAATCTGTTTCTTTTTGTTGCATCATCTTGTGTCAGCTCTCCATGTGGGCAGTGCCATTCTTAGGCAGGCTGCACTTTCTTTGGTGCTGGCCGGCTCTCCTTATGGGGTTCATTCCTTGTGCGTGGGGCTCCCCCACGCGGGGGACACCCCTGTGAGGCACGGCACTCCTTGCGCGCATCAGCACTGCGCGTGGGCCAGCTCCACACCGGTCAAGGAGGCCCGGGGTTTGAACCGCGGACCTCCCATGTGGTAGACGGACGCCCTAACCACTGGGCCAAGTCTGCCGCCCTGTTTGTTGACTTTAGAGTTGTTCCTGGGATTTCAGATTTGAGCAGTAAAAATGCAGAGCTCATCCCTCGGTGTTGCTCCTTCCGTGCGGCTCTTTGTTAGAGAAGACTAATGCCCAAGAGTGACCTTTTACCAATGGGGCATGAAGAAAACCAATCTCAACCTAACTGCTGGGGGAAGGGTTATTAGGTACCTGCCTATACCACCCCAAGAAGCTTGTTGCTATACCCTAAGTCCATGGAGGGAAGAGGTGGTGGTAATATTGGTGATTTGTCTCCAGAACAAGAATTGCCAGGATTTTGATAGAAACATAAGTATGCTAATTATAAGCCTGCGCCACACTGCACAGAAGGGATCCCACTCAGCCCTAGAGAGCCTTCCTTACCACCCCGACTGGTTTCAGAGATCTAGATTCATCTGGCTTTTTTGAAATGTGTATTAAATGGTCAAAGATGTTTCCACCTCTCCTCTAGGCAAGTGGCCCCATAGTTGCAGCAGCATCTCCCCGAATTCCCTTTGAATTGGAGCTGCTACGAGGGGAGCAGCTTCCTTAAACAGCTGAATTAACATGACATCTGGCAAAAGTGACCACTGTGCCCTTGGAGCTCTACTTCCCTACAGCCAGCATGGGTAGCAGTGCCACTTGCTGGGCTTTTCAGAGGTGAGCCGGCCCCCTGCTGACAAGGACCCCAGAGGAGACCTAGAGAGGAGCCAGGGACAGGACCCCCCTGAGCCTAAATCACAAACTGTGATCAGGGGTCTAAATGGTTCCTTACTAGAACCAACACCCCTGGGGCCGATGTTGTGTGTGTATTCTCAACTGTCGTATGGGTACCCCAGAGTAATGTGCTGTAGTCAGGGGGCCTCGCTCCCACATTAATGAGTCCCTGAGGTATAGGCTGTGCTTTTGGTGCTTTTGGTGGCAGAGTCCCAGGGAATGCTGCAGTGCTAGGGGAGCTTTGCTCTTTCCTGTAGAACTGAAGAATTAAGCCTTTGGGAACTCTGGGGGATTCTTCCATTGTGTTCCACTGGCAGCTGGTTTTTGTGTCTTATGGTCCTCCTCCTCTCCCACTCCAGTGTCCCTCCTGTCTTGGATTTGAAGAATGAGGTGTTCTGGGTTGGGCTGGTTCTTCTGGATTGTAGTGGAGCAGTTGTAAGGAAACCCGGGTGGAAAACCTGCCTTCAAAAGCTTGCTGGAATCATTTGGGAGATTCCAAGTGGTGGCCTAAAAGTGCACATGTGGGGGCTGAAAATGGGCAGTTACTTTGCCATTTTCCCACACCACTCCCCTTTGGTCCCTGTTCTTCTTCTCCAAAAGTAAACTGGTTGCGGGAGGGGGAAGAGCAGCCATCTGCCTGCTGGTCCTCCCCTGCCTGGAAGCCCTCTCACAGCCTGGTGGACTTGTGATTTAGTCACTGTGCCTTCCATCCTCTCCTGAAGCCCTGTTCTTTTGAATGAAGACACTCTAGTCCCTTCACCCTCCTTCCTGGAGTTTGTGTGCTAAAAGACTCTGAAACTACTTCTGCCCCAGGTTTGAGACAGAGGCCAGATAGCTAGCACAGAGTGGGTCCACAAGCCTGAATGGATTCGTAAATCTTTGCCTTAGGTTAAATCCCAATTTCAGGTAGAGGTGAGATATTTCACATCTAGGGAGAAGGAGGTGGTATCCTAATTGTGTTTTTGTACTTTGAGGAGTCATCTTTGCTTCTGCTCCTTTTATTAAACAAATGTGATACAATGACAAAATTAAATATCGTTTTCCTTTCTTTGTAATGAGGAAGTTTGTCCTTTATTTTAAAATTCAACTTGCAGAAGCAAATGGTACTTGATAATTTGCTGTACATCCATAAAAACCATAAAATATAAAAAGCAATGTTGCTAGAGTAGCTGTTCTCATTTCCTGGCAGTCATTACATGCTTCCAATACAAAAACATTTTTCTCCTAACTATATTTTCTGGGCTCAAAAATGGATTTCCCTCCAGCCCCTATCATTCAGTTATCACCTCGGGAAATTCATAGATATAACTGATGATCTATTTGTCTTGCAGCATGCCACCCTCTCTCATCCTTCATCTCTAGGCTAGTTCCCATCATTAAATGTTACATTGCCGATGTATATTTTATAAGGTGACCCTGATGGATGTCAGTTTGATATTGTGCAGGGATAATAAGATTGCACATATAATGAAGGGTCGATACACAGAAAAATGTTTACGAGATGGAGAAGGGCAGTTTTAACAGTTTTATAGCTTTCTTTTTTTCCTTTCTCTCTTTTCTTCTTTTGCTGGTAGAATTGTGGTTTTGTTCCAGGAACTAGAAAACACTAAGAAAGGTGATGTGGTGATATAACCACATCTCACTTGCCCTGTTGCTGAATGCTAATAAAATGAATTCAGGAAATAATGTAGTAGTCACTTGTGGGAAAGAAAAACTGATTTCAACGAATTAATTCTTGGGGTTTGGGAGACCTTTCTGAGAAAACAATAATGTTGGCATTGTTACATTTAAAATGTTAATAGTCTTTAATCAGACAGCTCAGTAAAACCAAAAGTAAGTGCCCTGAGTAGGCCCTGTGTGTGGGCTCTGTGCTAAGGGAAGGCTGGTTTTGTCACTATGTTAGGACTGCCTAGGGCTTCTGTGCCAGAGCTTTCTGCAGTGTGAGTGACAAGCATGTAGAGACTGGGGAAAACCACCTGCATGGTTCTGAGTTTGAAGCCACTGCTTTAAATAGATGCTTCTTGCTGGAGGTAATTTGGAAGGATGCTTTGTAGCGTGTGGCGAATATAAAAGTCTCTTGTTCTTGGGCAGAGCCCCATATCTTGTAGGGACTCTTCCTGCTCTAAACCCTGAACTTTCTGCCAGGGAAGGAAGCATCCCTGCTTTGGGAGCAAGAAGCAGGTGAGGGTCTCCTTACTTGGTACATTTCTGACATGTAGCCTCAGCCAAAAGTAGGCCAGAAGGCTCTTCTTGTTGCACAAACCAATGAATGGATGACTGGAGGCTTGGTGAGTGGGTTGGGAAAGGTTGTGGGCCTCCCATATCTGTCTGACATGATCCTTGGAATTTATTTTTGGTATGAGAAGTAGAAAACATTTTCCTAGGCTTCTGATTATGCACCTGTGCCTACCAAATGTGTTCCTGATTTTGGTACCTCTGAAATTGCTTCAGGCTGGTACAGTTCTGTCAAAATCTAGATGGCTGTTTCTCCTTCATTGTTTAAATTGGTGGTTGTCAAACTTTTTAGAGAAGCAGCATGACAGAGTGGTTAAGAGCATTAGACTGGAAAAAGACTGCCCAGGGCTACCACTGCAGCTGTACGAGTTGGCCACAAGATTTCTTTTTGCCCCAGTCACTTTGTTTTTAAAGCAGGCATTATAAAGACATTTATCTAGTATGGGTACCTGTGAAGATTAAAATTAAGATGTGGAAAGTAGGTATTTTTAGTGCTTAGCCAATGTTGTTTTAGATTCCTTAGCCTAGTGAAATGTTACTGGCTGGATTGCTTGCTTGTAAGTCAGCATGTGAAATGGTAGTCTTGGGCTCCTAAGCACATCCTCCTGCCTGCCCATGCCCCGACCTTCAGAACAGCTGCTCCTGAACACCTCCTGCAGATTAAGTTTTCACTGATGAGTGGAAAATGAAACAAAAGTAAGAACGCGTAATTTTTCATAATACTAAATATAATCAAAGAACTCTTCTTATCCTTTTAGAGTTAATTTTAGTTAACATATGTAAGTGAATTTTAATTCTCAGGAAATACACTCATTTCCTCAAATGTTTACTTAACACCTATTATTTTCAAGATGTCCTAGACCTGTAGGGTACTCAGAGGTTAAATGGACACAGACTTTGGGAAATTAGACAAGCTCATTCACGATTACAGCCTAAGGAGAACCTGTCTGTGCCAGGAGGAAAGGAAAAATTAAACATTGTAAGTGTTAAAATAAAATTTAAAAACTTCATGATGATGGATGTCTTACCCTACAGTTAGAGACCAAGGAGAAGAGGCTTCAAGATGAAGGTAGTATCTATATAGAATGGTGCTAGCTTCCTGTAGTGAGGAGGACTTTTGGGACATGGAACTGAGGAGGTGGCAAGGCTTTGTGGGCTGCATGCTGCCAACACAAGGAGAGCAGTGAGGTCAGCAAACCAGCCTTTGTGTTTGGCATAAGCCACAGGCCAGTAGAGGTAGGGAATGCCGTGGTGAGGTCTTCCAAGGACAGAGGGGAAGGTCTGGAAAAAGCAGACTGGCCTGTGTTCTGGAGGCCCAGAGGAACCATCAGTGGTTTGGAGAGGGAGGTAATAAGGCTAAGTTGGGCTTTGGGAAGACTCACCAGGTCTCTGTGGGAGGAGACAGGCCAAGCCCAGTCCATTAGCAGAACCTCAAGTTTTGGACATCTAAGTGGAGGTGTGACCAGAGGTATGATCTGCAATGACTCTGAGGTCAGCAACTAAACCAACATAGGACTTAGGAAATCTCATTATAATTTTGATTGAAAAACAAAACAAAACTATCTAATTCCTTCACACTGTGCACATTTAAATTAAAACACACCGAAAATTTAAATTTAAGAAACTTTTTAAAACATTGCCAACTAGGATTTTTTTTAAAAAGTGGGACGGGAACCTAGTTCAGGAACATCTCTATGGGAATCTTAATCAGGCCTTAACATCACCATCACCATCCATCACTGTCACATCATCATCATCATCATTACATCACATACCTCCAATTTGTCCTTCTTCCTTTCTCCCTTTTCTCCATTCCTTCCTCCTTTTCCCAGAACAGGACCTGAAGGTGGGTAAGAGGAGATGCTTTGCCCAGAAGCAGGCTGCCTCCCACTTTGGATTTAGGTACAGGTGAATCCACCTTTGGGCTTGCCTCACCTTTGGGCTTGCCTCGGACTTACTCCTGGATAGCATGCTAGATCAGGTGCCCTTCCAGCCTCTTGCATGCAGGAGGCTGTGATTCTAGAAGCCACTTCTGTGCTATGTACCTTCAAGCATATCATCATTCTGCCACACACACACTGAGATCACAGAGGTGGTATTTAACAATTAATAGCAGAGCTGGCTGATAGTGTCGGGGGCTCCTTTGGGGATTAGAAGATTCAGTTGGTTAAGGAAAGAAAGAGCCCAAAAGAATACCATGTTAATTATCGTTGCTGGAAGACAACCATTTGCCTGCTAGAAAAAGATCCGTAAAGGGGCTGCTCCTTATGTTCTGCCCAGTGCCAGCTTCTCCCTTCCAGTGTTGTGCATAGTGGTCAGAGCCAGCCTTATACTTTCACTACTTTGAATTCATTTTTGCCCACAAATAATAAAAAATGCAGCTGAAATTCCCAGGCTGTGTCTCATGGACTTCCAGATTGAGGACCTCCAGATGGAGCACTCTAAGGGACAGAGTCCACACAGGCTCCCAGAGGTCTCAGAGTCACGAGGTGCCCTTCCTGTGCCTCCACCGTTCCTGTACCATAATTGGGGGATGAAGTCAGAGAAGCTGCTTTTCACTGTGTTCCTTCCTTCTTCTGCTCCATTCTGGGCCTTGTTTCATAGTTATTCACTGCTTGCTGGAACCTTTGCCTGGAAAATATACACCTTTAAAAAAAAAGTTTTACATTACTCCATCCTGTAAATGATAGGTTTCTTCATCCCCTTTACATGGACCACCAAAGAAGAAACTGTATGATAATTATGGGCCTTTTTTTTTTTCCAACAAAAATCAGAAAACAGATTCTTATTACACATTAGTCCTTAAATTAAAGGTATTGTGTAGAGATCATTTAGCTGCTCTTTCTCTACATATTCATGTTGGAATATTTATTTAGCATATATGAACAGTGTTAATATGTTTTTAGGAATTTAGGTAATTTCTTCTAAATGCTTACTTTCTAACCTTTGCAATCTGGTGTATCATTTGCAGGGCAGAGGCACCCATTCATTAGCCCTGCCACAGCAGGTGCCGTCCCATCTGCTGTCTGAGCTCTCAGTGATGGGTGGGATTAGGTACAAAAGAGCAAAATTCTGGAGTTTAAAACTCAGTGAAGTGAACACACAACGAATGGACACAGAGAGCAGACAATGGGGGGGGGGAAGGGGAGAGAAATCAATAAAATAAATCTTTAAAAAACACACACAAAACTCAGTGATGTGACCTGTCAAATAGCTTCAAAAAGAAGCTGTATTTATAATCCCATTATCCATGAGCAGCATCCAGGCCTACCCCTCCCACCCCCACCTGCTATCTCCCTTGCTGACCCCTTTTTCAGTAAGCAGTGCTTGGCCCAGATAGGACACCTCTTGAAACTTTGCTGTTGAAGAGGAAATTAACTTCACCTTTGGAGAAGGCATCTGTGGGCAGCCCGCAGTGGATACTCCTGTGGGTGTAGTGACCTGGGTAGGCTGGAGACCTGATTAGATTTCCTCCTCCTCTCTCTCCCCTCTCCTAATGTTCTTTCAAATTCATACTCTCTCCCCTGCTATCCTCTACCCCCTCACCACCCCCATGTAGGAGTAGGCAGGTTACTGGATTTCCAAGGCCTTCCTTAACATAGCTATAAAACAGCCAGTCCTCATCATTCATTTCTGCTAGAATTGCCAGGATGGAAGTTAAATACTCCCTGCTCTGTGCATTGAATTGATTGGGGAAGGGGAAATGGAGGGATGCGGTGGGGGATGGGGTGATAAAGGATGGTAATAGTAGAGACAGTCTACATACACCCTGTGCTCCATATGCCAGGGTCCCCTGCCTCATCTCCCATACTTCCAGGTGGGGAGGATCCAGGCCTATTTTAGTGACTGTAAAAATAGTAATCTGTTACAATCACAAAAATAAATTTGAATTCAATCTTGGGTGTACCCTTTTATATCTAATATGAGGCAAAAATAATTGACTACCTTTTTTTTGCCTCCACTCCACCTCCCAGAGGCTCCAAATTCTGAGGGACTTTGGCGGAGTTAAGGCATAGAGAACCTTGGGGAAGGCGTTCTTGGCTCTTGTGCTCAATGTTGAGGACAGGCCTGCTGGCTCAGAATGAAATGAGCCTTTGCTACTTATTTTTTAATTGGGCAGGACAAGTTCCAGGGTCTCATCCCTTAGCATTGTCAGTACCTGAGGAAATTAAATAGCACTTATGTTTGCAAACAACATTTTAGTGAACCAAATGCCTGCAGATAAATTCACCTGCTTGTGAAACAGGAAGGAGACCCAGTCAAGTTGTCTTCTGCAGTAAGGCTTTCAATTCCACCTCCCCCCCCCCAAACACACACACAGTGGAATGTTCACTCAACCCCTGGAACCATGTTGCTATTTTGTTACCCCAAGGTAAAGCAGAGCTGGGCCTAGCCATACCAGGAGAACTTGTGCTTGAGATGGATTTTAGACCTGAAAAACTACCTTTAAGCTGTGAGCTGGCAAGACTTAACAGCCCCATCCCCTTTTGCTTCAGTTTGGATTGCCCAGGTGTAATGTTAGTAAGGCCTGCCCTAGCATTTTAAGTTGTGTGCGAGTGAACTTGATGGATTCTCTGCTAACATAGACCACAGATATAACATGGTCACTGAGGGGGAGGAAACAGCCCTCCTGCGAATGACAAATGGCCTAAGCCCAGGAAGCCCCGTGGCTGGTGCTGGGAGCCTTTTTATGGAAAGTCAGAGAACATAACATGTTTATTTTTCTCACCCTGAGTATGTAGCCTGGGGAGAAGACCTGTGTGTGTGGAGAGGGTGCTTTGGGAGGAAGCTGATACAGAAATGCAGAAACAAAAACTGTAGAATTGCCAGTGGCTTCTTTCATATGATCTTCTGGGAAAATGTAGCCCCGTACCCTGAAAGAAAAAGGAAAGGAATGGGGGGGGGGCGGGGCACAGCTGCTAAATATAGACCAAAGGGCAAATAATATCTCACTATTATACAAATAGCAGTGACCTCACAGATCCCATGAAATATCTCCACAATTCCCCAGGATCTTTGAACCATACTCTTGAAAACCCTCACGTTAGACCTCTCCTCCCTGCTCCCTATTTCTGATGTGCAGGAGTCATAGTGGCCAGCAAAGCTTGTGGGTGAGGATGGGCAGGGCATGCAAGCTGTCTAGCATTATCAACCTTGCCGGCTACTAGCCAGTGGCCTCTCTCTGCAGCCTCTAGTCCTTGAAGACCAAAACATCCTCTATGAAGTTAGAACTGCTAACCTGAGAAGTTATATAAAAGAAACATTTCCTGATATTTGGGCCTTTGCAGAGCAGACACTGTGTAAGAAATATTACTTAGCCTTTCCCAGCAGTTCCCTTTAAGACATTTTGAAAAAAATTTAAAATGTTGGCTCAAATGAAAATCAGATCAAGGGGGAAAATTTCTCTTGGCAAAGCTACAGCCAGTAACTCTGAATTGGAGATGACTTTGCTCCTTTTCTTTCTCTTTTTTACCCAGGCACTAAACCAGTTTAGTTCATCTTGCAGTTTAGTTTTGATGCTGAGATATAAGCTGTGTTGACTGTGAGGCCTTCTTGAGAGATGAGGTGAGGACACTGGGAACAAAGTGATCATTACAGGCCATTCATGTGGACAGCACTTACACCTCTGTGTTTGCTTGCAAGCAGGGGCAAGAGCTAATTTGCAAGGCTGCCTTTGTAGAGCTGCCTTTTGATCAATGATTGCCTGTGTTAATGTTTCAGTAAGTTATTGATTCCTGCAACAGCTTTTGTTCTCTGCAACACACACTATGCACGTTTGATTAAAGTTCAGTTGACTTCATTCCTGGTGAGGTGGTGAGCTGCTTCACTATTTGTAGAACCAAAGCTTTTACTAACATGTTCTTTTGTTTGTGTTCTTTTGTTTGGTGCCACCCATGCGGTCACCAGTATTCTGTTTCTAATCCTCCTAGATTCACTCCATTCTGATGTATAATCCCTTAGTAGACATTACAGTGGTTAAGAGGCAGCTAATAAAACCCAGCCTGGATGTCTCATCTCCCCGATGACCAGAGATGGTGCTACATTATATTTGGGCCATGTCCCTGATGACCATGTGTATTAGTCATCCAAGGAGGGTGCTGATGCAAAGTACCAGAAATCTGTTGGCTTTTATAAAGGGTATTTATTTGGGGTAGAAGCTTACAATCACAAGGCCCTAGAGATCCAAGTCCAGGTACTGTAAGAGGTACTTTCTTTTTTTTTTTTTTTTTTTTAAGATTTATTTATTTATTTAATTTCCCCCCTTCCCCTGGTTGTCTGTTCTTGGTGTCTATTTGCTGCGTCTTGTTTCTTTGTCCGCTTCTGTTGTCGTCAGCGGCACGGGAAGTGTGGGCGGCGCCATTCCTGGGCAGGCTGCCCTCTCCCTTCACGCTGGGCGGCTCTTCCCCATGGGCGCACTCCCTGCGCGTGGGGCTCCCCCACGCGGGGGACACCCCTGCGTGGCACGGCACTCCTTGCGCGCATCAGCACCGCGCATGGCCAGCTCCACACCGGTCAAGGAGGCCCGGGGCCTGAACCGCGGACCTCCCATATGGTAGACGGACGCCCTAACCACCGGGCCAAAGTCCGCTTCCCTGTAAGAGGTACTTTCTCACCCAGAGTCTGTTGTCATGTTTTGATACAAGATGGCCCAGCAGTGTCTCGAAGGATTCAGCCTTCCTCTTCCCTCATAAGGCTCCATGGTTGCAGCTTCTTCCTGTCTCAGCTGCAGGCTGGCATAAGGCTTTCTCTCTCTTCCTGAGGCTCGTTTCTTTCCAGACTCAGCTGGAAGAGACCTTGTCTCTTCACAAGGTCAGCTGTAAACTCTCAGGCAAATGGCTCACCTATCCCCAGGGCTTCAGCATCAAAACCAAGTTCTCTCTGTCTTTTTCTGTGTTCTTCTCTTATCTCTGTGTCTCTGTCTGTGTGAGAGTCTGTTTTTATCAGCCCATGGGGCTGAACCCTGAGTCGCACTCTAATGACATGATTGAATCAAAGCCCTAATCTTAACACTTAATTCAAAGTGTACACTCAGTGGCTCTCATTTTCATCACAGCCAGCCAGAATTTTGAAATTTATATTCTTCATGCTCTCAGCAACTGTAATTTGAGAAGACGGTCTTTCTTGCTTGGTCCTCTTGATCCTTGGCACTCAGGTGATGAAATACATTCTGGACTCTTTATTCTTGTTCAGAAACTCTTAAATATTGCAAAGTTGATGTTTATTTCATTATTAGATTTCTTTGGTTTGTGTCCTAATTTCGTCACATATTAGAGGACATGGTATAGGACTAAGGGTTTAGAGTTTGGAACCTGGACTTTGTAAGCCCTTTTTTCCATCTTAGAGCTGTTTTGGGGCATATCTGCCTCACTAGGCTTTTTGGCATCTCGTTTTTTAATCTGCAAATTATGCTAGCTTATAAAACCATTTGGGATTCTTTCAAAACATTCATATTTGAGAAATGGAAATAATCACAATCACTTGTAACTGAGGCAATGTATTACAAACATACGCAATTTAGGGTTATTAGGGTGGCTACATTTTTTATGGTGTTCAAGTTAGAGGTTTGGCAGAGACCCAGGTAGTACCTTTCTACCTTTCTTCTATTTTTCTTTCCCATCTTTGTTCCCTTCAGTTTCTTATAGCTTCACATTTCCTCCCTCATCCCAGGCCTCTAAATCCCCTGACCCCTAAAATGATGCAGGTTAAAAGAGAAGGGGAAAGAACCATTTTGGTGATGGTGATGGTGATAGTATTTTTCATTCTTCTGTCAAGCCTTGGAACTTGGGCTGTGATTTACTGTGGTATTTGACCTTTTCATCTGATGAGGCAGGTTTCACTGACAAAGTATTTGAAGAATAAACGTGACCTGCCTTTGCTTCCATTCCATATTTTCTCATAGGAAAGCCAGAGCCGGGTCAGTTTTATGTCATGAGAAGTATCTTAATCCCCTAAAAGATTGATGAGTTTTCTCTCTCTAGCCAACACTGAGGGATTACTGTAAACAAATGGGTTTCCAGGTCAGGAAGGTGGAAAGTAAAGTGGCCCAAATCAGGAGAGTCTCAAATCTTGACTGTATGCTTGGGTCATCACAGCCTGAATTTGTAGAATAACCTGTGATAGGGAAACAAATCAGAAAATTCCAAGGTCACTCCCTGCATTTTCCCTTTATGTTCAGTTACCATCTCCTGGAACTGAGAATTGACATGTACGTCTGTATGTGCCTCTGTGTGTGTGTGTGTGTGTGCGCGCACACGTGTGCACGTGCCTGAGTGCACTTACGTGTTCATCCTGGGGGTGGTTGACCCAGAGTAGTGCTTCATCTGTGAAATCTTGACCTGTCCTACTTCCTCCAAGACAAGTCATCCCTGGAGTGTTGCCATCAGAGGCCTGGCCACTATCTGGTGATCTCTTGTTGTTGGTAAGGAATGGGTGGCATTTCTTCTTGAGTTATGCTCCCAATTTAAAAAGAGGACTGCTCAAAATTTAGAGGATTCAAACCCTGATGTCAGAATAACTTCTGTCCTAATTAAATGACAGCACTGCTACCAGAATTTTATTGGAGGGAAGAGAAATAGTAAAAAAGGAGAGATTTCAAAAGTACTTTTTATTAGCACTCATTTAAATTGCTGTCTTAAATGATTTCCTGGGATGAGTGATCAGGAAAAGTAGAGCGGGCAGATGTAGCTCAAGTGGTTGAACTCCTGCTTCCCTTATTGGAGGGCCTGGGTTCGGTCCCTGGTGCCTCCTAAAAACAAAAAAAAACAACAAACAAAAAAAAACAATTCTGGGGAGCCAATGTGGCTCAGTGATTGAGTGCCAGCTTCCTGCATACAAGGTCCTGGGTTCAGTCCCCAGCCCTGGTACCTCAAAAAAAAAAAAAAAAAAAAGACATGGTCACCTAGCAAGTAGTCACCAGTGGTGGGGGAGCTGGCAGCTGACGAGGGAGCCTGGGAAGTGGCTTCCGGCTCCCCAGCTGCAACTTCCCCTTCTCATAACCTTGGTTCTGAGAGACAGAACTGTGAGGCAGTTCCAGCTGGACCACTGGTTTCCAGACCTGGCTGTATCTGAGGAGCACACAGGGAGCTTGTTAAACACAAATGCTCAACTGCGTTCTTTGGGGAATCTCATTCAGTGGATAAGGCCTGTGAATCTGTGTTGTACCACCTCTTGGGGTTGAGTCTGAGGGCCAGCCAGCTATGGGGTCTCTAAGATCTCATGGAGTATATTGGGACTGCTTGAGAAGAAGAGTGGGCCTAAATCAGACTGGTGTAAGAGGGTTAGAATACCCCTTGATGCTGAAAAGGGGAAAGGGCCAGGCCTCTGTCTCCCCTGAGCTGAATTCCTATGTTCAGCTGCCTGGTCAGCATATGTACTGAGATGTCAGAGTAGGCATCTTACACTTAGCGCGTCTAAAACCAGTCTCTTGATATTTCCACCTAAAGTCTACCCTTTGCTGACTCCTCCATTTCAGTAACTCGGCAACTCCGTCTTTTCTATTACTCACACCAGAAACCTTGGGATCATTCTTGATTCTTCCCCTTTTCTCACAGCCCACATTTCACCCATCAGCAAATCTTGTTAGTGTTACCTTCCAAATAAGTCCATAAAGTTCCCATTTTTTGCTGCTTCCTTTGCCAGCACTTGGTCTAAGCCATCATTTATCTGTTGCCTGGATTGTTTCAGTAGTTCCCTAATTGGTCTTTTCTGAACACTGCAGCCAGAGTCTCCTTTAAAGATGGGAGTCTGAGCACGTCACTCCTCTGCTTAAAACCCTTCAGTGGTTTCTGGTCCGCAGTACTGAGGGGCCACAGGTGCAGTGGAGCCCTCTCCTGCTGGAAAGGTGGGGCAGGACCTGGGTACACTCTGCTGGGGTCTCCTCCCTTCTCTCCAGTAGCAGCAACCTAGGGTAGGAGGGGAGGTAGCTGGGTTGACTTTCCTGCTAGTTTCTTTGCTAATTTGCCTGTTCTGGACTTTGAGACATACAGGAAAGAGTAAATTAGGTGCAGACCGGGAAATACTTTGAATCTTCAGGGTGAGAGGTACGGCTTGCTTGCTGGTTTTCTTACAAGGAGCTTCAGATCATGAGGCATTTTTATCATCAATTCAGCCTGAGTTGGAGGCCAGCTGCTGCTCACATAGAGATTTCCATATTTTAAGCTGGTATTTGAGCAAATCCTGTGCTGAGAGAGCTTGCCTGGGCTTCAGGGAGAGGCTTTGACATGCTTGGAAAACATCTTTAAATCAGAACCAAAGCTGTGACAATCTTTTTTTCAAGTGGTGCTTGGAAAGACATCCACAGCTCCAGGTGGTTTATGCTATATAAGTGTATTAGTCAACCAAAGGGTGCTGATGCAAAATACCAGAAGCCTGTTGGCTTTTATAAAGGGTTTTTATTTGGGGTAGGAGCTTACAGATACTAGGCCATAAAGCATTGGTTACTTCCCTCACCAAAGTCTGTTTCCCTATGTTGGAGCAAGATGGCTGCAAATGTCTGCCAGGATTCAGGCTTCCTGGGTTCCTCTCTTCCCGGGGCTTCTCTTTCCTCTGTGTGCTTACTTCACAGGGCTCTAGCTTAAGACTTCAGCATCAAACTCCAGCATCAAAACTTCAATATTAAAAGCCCTCCTAGGGAAGCAGATTTGGCTCAACTGATAAGAGCGTCTCCCTTCCACATGGGACGTCCAGGGTTCAAACCCAGGGCCTCCTGACCTGTGTGGTGACCTGGCCCACACGCAGTGCTGATGTGCGCAAGGAGTGCTGTGCCATGCAGGGGCACATAGGGAGCCCCATGCACAAGGAGTGTACCCCTCAAGGACAGCCGCCCCACATGAAAAAGCGCAACCTGCCCAGGAGTGGCGCTTGCACACGTGGAGAGCTGACACAGCAAAATGACGCAACAAAAAGAGACACAGACTCCCAGGGTCGCTGACAAGAATACAAGCAGATACAGAAAAACACAGAGAGCAGACAATTGGGCAGGGGGGGGCAAGGGGAGAGAATAAATTTTTTTTTAAATCTTTAAAAAAAAACCTCCTATTCCATCCTTTTCCATGCTTTCTAAATGTGAGTCCCCACCTACCTACTGATATAGCCCAATCAAAGCCCTAATCATAATTTAATCACACCCAGGTACAGAACAGTTTACAAACATAATCCAATAGTTATTTTTGGAATTCATAACTATATCAAACTGCTACAATAGTTTATGGAAGCCAGTCAGAAGTTGTTGAATCATAACCATCCTGTAAGAATCTTTAAGGGCTGTGGTCTCACTTTCTAGAAAAATGCACATAATAGTCCAGCCCTGATGTCTTTGCACTCCTCCCTAGCGCATGTGCATTTCCTGCTTTTCCATACCTCAGACGTGCCCACTTCTCTGCCAGCTTACTTGTCATCACCTTGAAAGGCCATTGCCTCCAGGACTGTTTTTTTGTTTTTTGTTTTTTAACTTTTTTAAATTGAAATATATCACTCATACATAAACATACATAAACAATAAGTGTATAATAGTTGTGAACTTACAAAACAAACGTATAACATCAAACATATATAACATCTCACCCTACCAGCAATAACTTGCATTGTTTTTAAATCTTTTTAATTAATGATTACAGAGCATTTTCAAGATTTACTTCTAAACAAAATATTTTTCCCCTAACCAATCTGATTATTATCTTTATATCATTTATATATGAACATACATAAATAATTAAGTGTATAGTAAAAGTTGTGAACTCACAAAGCAAGCGTGCATAACATCATACAGGGGTCCCATACATCAACCCTCCACCAACACCTTGCATTGTCCTGAGATATTTGTTACAAATTATGGAAGAATATAGTCAAAATCTTAGTACTAATTATAGTCCTTATCTTACATTTGGTGTGTATTTCCCCCAACCCACCCTATTATTATTTTTTAAATATATTTTTTAGGACAGAAGTTGTAAACTTATAAAACAATCATGCACATGTGCAGAATTCCCAAACAATACCCTTCCATCAACACACCACTATGTGGTGTGTCATTTGCTACAGATAAAATAATATCATCTGATTATTGCCATGTCTATAGCATACATTTGGCTCACTTTTTCCATACTGCCTCAGTATCAAGACAGTACGTCTTTTGCATAGATGCAAGAATATTATATTATTACTACTAACCACAGTCCATAGGTCACTCTAGCTGTTTTTTTTCCCATGCTTCTTCACATTCCCAACACCCTGCAGTAGGGATATACATTTGTTCTAGCTCGCAAAGGACACTCTTGCTTCTGTACCATCAACCACAATTCTCACCCACCTCTTGGTTTACTGTGCTGTCCAGTTCCTAGATTATTCTCAAGCATTCTGTCACTTGGCATTTACATAACTAGACTACCATTTTCAGTCACATCTGCATTTATAAACTAGCTGTTACTGTGTGTTACCATCCACTCTATACATTTCCACAATTTTACAGTAAAGCTAATTAAGACTTCTATATACATTAAACATCAGTAGTCCATGCAGTCCTTCTCTTATCTCCTTTAAGAATCTACCACCTACCACCAAGTCTTGGAGATATTTTCCAATAATTTCTTCTAGAAGTTTTATGGTTCTTGCTTTTAATTTTAGTTTTTTGATCTATTTTGAGTTAGTTTTTGGAAAAGGTGTGAGATAGGGGTCCTTTTTCCTTCTTTCAGCAATGGATGTCCAATTCTTTCAGCACCATTTGTTGAATGGATTGTTCTGTCCAAGCTGTGTGAGTTTGACACGCTAGTCAAAAATCACTTGACCATACATGTGAGGGTCTGTTTCTGAACCATAAATTTGGTTTCATTGGTCTATTGTGTCTGTCTTTAGGCCAGTACCATTCTGTTTTTACCACGATAGGTAGGTATTATGATTTAAAGTCTGGAGATGAGGGTTCACTTTTCCTTTTGATGATGTTTCTAGCTATGCAGATCTCCTTACTTTTCCAAATAAATTTAATGATCATGTTTTCAATTTTTTCCTTAATGCTGGTGGAATTTTTATCAGGATTGCATTAAATCTGTATATCAATTTGAATAGAATTGACCTCTTAATGATATTTAGTGTTCCAATCTATGAGCGTGGAATGTTCTTCCAGTTATTTAGGCCTTTCTTGATTTAACATTAAGTTGCAGTTTTCTGAATACAAGTGCTTTACATCATTGGTTAAGTTTATTTCTATTTAAGTTTTATCCGTCATTTTATTTTCATCACTCTTTTGACACTTTTTAGTTACTTTTATTGATATAATCTTCATTTCTAGACTCTCTTCCAGGTCTCTCTCCTGTCTTTTCTTTTCAGACTCTAGCACACCCTTTAGTATTTCCTGAAATTCTGGTCTCTTGCTTAGAAATTCTCTCAGGTTCTATTTATCTGTAAATATTCTAATTTCACCCTCATTTTTGAAAGACAGTCTTGCTGGATATAAGATTCTTGGCTGGAAGTTTTTCTCTTATAGTATCTTAAATATATAGACCACTGTCTTCTTGTCTCCATGGTTTCTGGTGAGAAATTAGCACTTAATCTTATTGGATATCCCTTATATGTTATGCATTGCTTTTCTCTTACTGCTCTCAGAATTCTCTCTTTGTCTTTGGCCTTTGACATTGTGATGAGTATGTGTCTTGGAGTTTCTATTTGGATTTTTTCGGATGGGAGTTTGTCGTGCTTCTCAGATAGATATCTAATGTCCTTCAATAGGGTCAGGAAATTTTCTACCATTATTTCTTTAAATATTCATTCTACTCCTTTTACCTTCTCCTCTCCTTCTGGAACACCCATGACACGTATGTTTACATGCCTTTTGCTGTCCTTTAGTTCCCTGAGACCTTGTTCAATTTTTTCCGTTCTTTTCTTCATCTGTTCTTTTGTATGTTCACTTTCAGAAGCCATTTCTTCAAGCTCACCAGTCCTTTCTTCTGCCTCCTCAAATCTGCTATTATATATTCCAGTGTTTTTTAAATTTCATTGATTGCACCTTTCATTCCCATAAGATCTGCTATTTTTCTATGTATGCTTTCAATGTCTGTGTGCTCTATGTGCTCATCCAGTGTCTTCTTAATATCCTTAATCTCTTTAGCCATCTCATTGAATTTATTAAGGAGATTTGTTTTAACGTCTATAATTGTCTCAACTCCTTTACGTCATCTGGAAGCTTATCTTGTTCCTTTAAGTGGGCCATAGCGTCCTGTTTCTTGGTGTGGATTGTAATTTTTTGTTGGTGTCTTCACATCTGGCTTACTAGAGTATTTTTTCTGGGTGCAGTTTTTCTCTTTAGGGCTTCCTTTTGTTTCTCCCTTGCTGGTTGTGCAGTAGGAGCCAAGCATGTAGTTGCTGCTGTAAGCTGTGGAGGCTCAAGCTGCCCTCATTGCCCAGAGACCAATGAAGCTTCTTCCAGCTTTCTCCTTTGTCACGGGTAGGGACAGAGTCATAGCTATGTGGAATAATCCGTGTGCAGGCCTAGACTGTGGTTGCCCAGAGAGACTGATGAAGCTTCACATCCCTTTCTCCCCTGCCTGGGGCAGGGATGGAGCTGCATGTGTGGGCAGCAATTCTATGCAGTGTGGGTCCAAGATGACCGCACTTGCTCTGGTAGACTTCTGATTTTCAATCAGTGCCAGCCCAGTTCCCTGCAGTTATGTGTATAGGTTGGTACAGGGCTCCTCAGCCTCCTCCCTGCCAGAGGCAGGGCTGAAGCCTAGGCGGGCTGCAGGCTGATCTGGTTCCTGCCGACAATGAGAGTTTCAGTCAGCCCCTCACGCTGGGGGTGGAATCAGAATGGCGGCTACTGCCCTGTTTCTGTCTTGGGCTGGTTCTCACCTCAGCTGTTCCCACGGTTATCTCATAACCAGCCAAGTCTCCCAGTCCGTAGCCGAAATCGGCAGCCAACCATCTCCTCCTCCCGTTTCTGGGAAATGGAGCTTCCGATTCCTATCACAGAACAGCTCCTGGGGTGGTTTGTGCCACCAGAGTAGGATAATCACCAGCCTTCACGGCTTGGCCAGTAATTTCTCGGAGAGGCTGGTGCCGGTCCCCGCAGCTTCCTCCCTGCTGGAGGTGGCACAGGGGCCTACGCTAGACCTGCAGTATGATCTGGATGGGAAGAAGCCAGTCCCCACCAGCACTGGGATCCTCAGTCCACCCTGCTTCCCCTCGTGCCAGGCACAGAGTTACGATGGCGGTTCCCAGCCTCTTTCTAACCTGGACAGGCTCAAACCTTAGCTGTTCTCAGGATCATACTGTAGCCCACTGAATTCCCTCATCATAGCTGAAGTTGGTGCCCAACTGTCCCTTGCTCCCCTGTTTTGGGAAAGTGGAGCTTTCAATTCCAGCCGCAGAACAGCTCCCGAGGCGGCTTGTGCCTCCAGTGGAGGATGGCACCCGCCTGCGGGGCGTGGAGCCTCTACTCACAAGTCTTCTCTGCAAATGGGCAGTCTCCTCCTTCCATTCCTTCCACTATGTTGCAGGATGCTCTTCTGGTCTCCTGGAGCCCCCAGACAGGTGCTTGAGCTAGCTGCAGAGAGCTCTGGGTGTTTGCTAACTGCCCTGTAGCAGGAGCTGACTCTAGGAGCTCCTTACTCTGCGGGCATCTTGCTAGTTCTCTCCGGGAGCGTTTTTAACGGAACTTCACCTGTGGGGGATATTCAGCATCTATCATAAGACTTTGTTTCATAGGATCTAGGCTTCTTTGGTTAGTCTCTTCCAACTTTAGTCTTTTCAACTGGATCTTAAGTCACTGGAGAATAAAATCTTTGTCTTCTCTTGGCTCCTCAATTCACAAAACAGTGAGCCTTCAGTGAGGCCTGGCCGGCGCTGGCCAAGGGTCAGGAAGTTCCCACCTCCACATGTGGATGCTCCCAGGGACCACGTGCCAGGGTAAGATAGTGTGGCCTGTTAACTAACTTTCTATAACGTCGTTTAAGTAGAAAGGAACAACATAATCTAGACTCTTTCACTGCTTTATGGGATGCTTTAAAAATTCTAGGTAAAGATACTTTACCTTGAGAGTGATCTTTTAAGACATCAGTCTCTTGTCAGTCATGTTTAGCTGAACAAGGTATTTCCCCAAATAGTCAACAGAACCGTTGCCAGAGTTCCCCCACCACTTCAGGGTTTTCTTTGTTTATTTCTGGGATAGTCTAATTGGCCATGCATTTCTGAACCGTCTCACACCTGTCTGGTATTTCTGGAATGCTGTGAAAAAAACAATATCTGTATACACGTGGACACACACATGCCTCGAATGTAAACTCTGTGAGGGCAGGAATTTTCTTTCCTTTTTGTCTATTGTTTATTGATGTGTCTCAGATGCTTAAAACAATGGTGGTGTCTGGCACATAGTAGGCACCCAACAAATATTTGTTGAACCAGTGAATGTCTTCAATGTCTGGAAGTTATGCTTCGATGGACTGAGGAGACAGGCCCCATTAGCCCAGCCATGGGCAGCTCATTGGTGCATTCCTGAGCAAACCACCCTCCCCTTACAGCTTCAGGAGCAAGCTGCTCTTTGTATTCCTCTCTGGTCTGGTATGGTTGTAAACCCAGCTTCCTCTCCCAAAAGAGGGAACAGTCAGGGGGACATCTAAAAGACAAACCAAACCCTTCTGGATCCTTTAGCTCACTGCCACCTCTTCCTTCCTGCAGGGGGAGCTGATCACCTTCTATTACTACTGGAAGAAAACCCCAGAAGCAGCCAGCTCCCGAGCCCATCGTAGGCACCGCAGGCAGGCTGTATTCAGGAGGATTAAGACCCGCACAGCCTCCACGCCCGTCAACACGCCCTCCAGACCCCCCTCCAGTGAATTCTGTAAGTGGGGAGAAGGTCTTGGCACCTCAATGGGTGTGGGAGACACA
This sequence comes from Dasypus novemcinctus, assembly GCF_030445035.2. Taxonomy (NCBI): domain Eukaryota; kingdom Metazoa; phylum Chordata; class Mammalia; order Cingulata; family Dasypodidae; genus Dasypus; species Dasypus novemcinctus. The sequence goes on from NC_080681.1 coordinate 125,140,459, forward strand.
GTCACATGCACCTGTGTCTTCCCAGTAGCCTTTGCAGAGGGCTTTGGTTTTGAGCTGATGACCCAGAGATTCGTCTTGTGTGCAAGCCCGTGTGCACGTGTTTGTGAAGCCTCACCTAAATATACCTTTAATTGGGGTGGATGGGTACAGTGTGGAGAGTTTTCAATATTATTTGTACAGTTAACTTTTCTAATGACTCTAACTTGGCTTAATTTTTTTTTTGAAAGTGTTAGGGCTTGGTCTTGGTGTTGGTCTGTGGTAATTTTAGTACTCAAAGAGATTTTTTCCCACCCAGTAGATGATGAACTGTTTTAAGTTCTCATTCTACTCTTATTTTGATAGTAATAAGATCAAATCAACATTTTTTTTCCTCTGAGAAGAAACAAGTGCTTCACTAAGACCTTCTGGGTTCTAAGCTGAAATGCAACCTAATATAACAATGAAGCTCACACGTGACACCTTCTCAACCCCTAACAGCCTACACTGGAGAAAGCTGCTGTTGTGGCAAGGGCACTCCGATGCAGGGGCGTTTAGACTACCCATGCAAACAACCAGAAATAATATAGTAGGATTATGAGAGGCCAGGAATGGGGTGGCGTGAAGTCGAGAGGGGATTCCTCAGGGTGCCTGGGTGAGCTAGGGGCAGACGTCATGGGTGTACTCCCCCCCCCCCCCCAATTCAAATCCAGCCAGTTGTGGACATCAGTGCCTGCACCCCAGGATGCAGGTATGATATCCACCCCTGTCTGGCAGGGCAGGTCCTTGAGCACCACTCCTCACACACAAACTCTGTGTGTTGGTGACCGACCCTTAGTGATTCAAAGTGGGCCTCTCAGATCTGCCCTCCTCAGCCCAAAATGCCACTCTGGCTGGTAGCTCTGAGGTAGGGCAGGCCAGAATTTACAGGGTGGTCCCATGTCTTGGCCAAGCATAATGGCTTCTCTCCTACCCTTCTCTGTGCCCGCTGTGCCCAGTGGACCTGAGTTCAGCCAGCGAGGATGACTTTGACAGTGAAGACAGTGAGCAGGAACTGAAAGGGTACGCCTGCCGCCACTGCTTCACCACCAGTAAGTACCTGACAGCCCCCTGGGGCAGGGCAGGGTGGGCTTGGTGAGGCCGCAGGGGCAGGCCAAGCTTGGGGATGCCTAGGTTCTCAGTGTTTGATGAGTCAAGTTGGAGACCTGCCAGGGGTATCATTGATTTTGCATTTGTGTTGTACCTTGGGGTCACTTGAGAAAAGTGAAAATCTTTATTCAACTGTTTCCCTGTTTAGCAATTGGTGTGGAGCACTGGCCAGTGGGGAGGATGGCCCCTGCTTAAGCTCAAGGTCTGTGGTTCCTGGGAGCCAGCTGCTGGCTCCTCCTGACACCCAGAGATGGGAGGGGGCAGCAGATGTTCCTATGACCCATTCCTGGCACCAGCACAGAGCAGGGCGGCCCCAGCTCCTGTGCTATCCAAGCCCCAGGCTGCTTGGTTCTCTTGGCACGAGGACTGGACCAAGTCCACAGAAGGGCCTCCCTTCTCAGACATCCCCAAGGAGCCAGGTGGCTTCCAAGACTCTTCCTCACACAGCCTCTAAAGATTGGCACCACGGGGGCCGCGAGAACATCCTGCTCTGCACGGACTGCCGCATCCACTTCAAGAAGTACGGTGAGCTGCCCCCCATCGAGAAGCCAGTGGACCCCCCACCCTTCATGTTCAAACCCGTGAAAGAGGAAGACGATGGGCTCAGTGGGAAGCACAGCATGAGGACACGGCGAAGCCGGGGCTCGGTGAGTCCCCCGCCCACTGCTGCAAGCCCGGGGCATCTGGGACGAGGACCTCACCCCTCCAAGTGGAACGCACAGTCTATGGAGTTGGGAAGAGTGTTTCACTCTCTTCTCTCACTCAGGTCTTAGAGGAATTAGTGGATATAGAGCTGAGCTTATTTTACAGAGAGATCTGGGCTCTTGGTTTCTGGCTGCTTGCAGGCTCTCCAGGTCCCTCAGACCTTCCTTTCTCCTTAGCACCAGTGCTCCAGTGTGATGTATTACTGCAACTTTAAACTTTCAGCCTCTTTTAACTTTTTTTTTTTTTTTTTTTCAATTTTTGGTGCAGTTTTGGAAGTTTTTGGTACATTTTTTATGCACCACATAGCCCCTTCTGTTTCCCAGGTTGGAATTGTGGCCGGAGCCTTTTGGGGAGAGGGCTTCTCAGGGCTAGGGCTGAGGTCACTGACAGGGCCTTTCAGTTTGGCACTGGTCTGCCTCGTATCCCATTCTGCCTGTGGTGGGGCTGTTCACCTTCCTCTAACCCTAGCGTCCTGTTAGGCTGCCGGGAGCAGATGAGCCAGCTTTAACCACTGCACCACAATTTCTTCTGAGCCCTCATGGTTTTGCAGAAACATGCTGAAGAGACTGGTGGCTAATTTATTTGACAGCCTCATCTCTTTGGGTCACTTCCATCCTGTCAAAAAGTCAGCGAATGTTTCGTTTATTCTGATGGGGAGAGTGGGCAGTTAGGTGGAATAAACCAAAAGGATGAGATGATTTAAAGATGACTGTGTGGGGTTGTGTTTAGGAAGAACTTTGCAGGGCGTGTTGCCCTCACTGCCCTCCTGCCTCCCTGAAAGCCCTAGTCCTTCCCAGCAGGCATCACACAGGGCAGGGCCTTGAGAGGAATGCTTGGGCTTTACATTGGGTGAGGGGTCACCCACCCCACCTGTCCCCTCAGCTCCACAGTGACCTCCTGCATAATGAGGGCAAGGCACGGGTACCTCCTGTTGATCAGGGTGCTGGGGTGGGTTGTCAGGGTGCTGGGGTGGGGTTGTCAGGGGAGGGGGTGGGATCTGCCCTCCTCTTCTTGTGGGGGACAGGGCAGTTTAGGAAGAGCCACGTGGGGTCTGGGGATCCATTCTCACCCACCTCTGGTTGGGGGGCAGATGTCTACACTGCGCAGTGGTCGGAAGAAGCAGCCAGCCAGCCCTGATGGTCGCACCTCTCCCATCACGGAAGACATCCGCTCCAGTGGCCGGAACTCACCCAGTGCTGCCAGCACCTCCAGCAATGACAGTAAATCTGAGACCGTGAAGAAGCCTGCCAAGGTGAGGTGCTTTTGATTGGGTGGGACTGCTCGGCCCCTTCCTCCTGCCTACCCCTTAAAACCCAGGATTGCTGTTATTGGTGCTCATTTCCCTCAGACACAGGACTGCCCTGGTCAGCAGTGCGGACTGGAGGCCCAGTGCCTTGAGCTGGGGTATCCATCTCTGCTCCCAGCGCTGCCCTTCAGGCCTTCACCTTTGGGAGCCATCTGTGATTTGAGTTTCCCAAGGACCTCTCTCCAGAGCCAAGTACTCCCTGTCCCCACTTACTTGTTTCCTTCCTGGCCCCGGCTGGCCCCTTCCACAAGCTCTCTGGCTTCTGGAGATGGAGCTCGGAATCAGGGAGCAGAGGGACAGTGAGCAGTCGTCATTTCCTTATGGGAGGCTGATGGGATATACTTCCTTGGCCTGATGGCCTGTTCATGGGCCTTCCCACTGCAGAAGGTTAAGGAGGAAGCGTCATCACCTCTGAAGAGCACCAAGCGCCAGCGAGAAAAGGTAGCCTCAGATACGGAGGAGGCAGACAGGACCAGCTCCAAGAAAACTAAAACTCAGGTGAGCTTTGCAGCTGCACACTGTTGACTAACACACTGATGGCTGTTGAGAAGCCCCTGGCCCAGCTTCTTCTTCCTGGAGAATGGCAGTGCCTTTTCTCACAGGAGGGCAACTAGAGTTCATGGCCCAGGCCAGTGTGGGGTACAGCTAGGGCAGCCTTTGAGATAAATCAAGATAGGACCTGTGGTCCTTGGGGCCATACTTCCTGCTTCTCCTGAAGAAGCCTTTACTGTCAGCTGGGAACCAGCAGCGCAGGGCAGAGCAAGCCCCTGCTCTCCTGGGATTTCCACCCCTCCCTTCTGTCTGGCCCCAGGTGATCAGCCGGCCCAACTCACCATCCGAAGGTGAGGGAGAGAGCTCGGACAGCCGCAGTGTCAACGATGAGGGCAGCAGTGACCCCAAAGACATCGACCAGGACAATCGCAGCACGTCCCCCAGCATTCCCAGTCCCCAGGACAACGAGAGTGACTCTGACTCCTCAGCCCAGCAGCAAACGCTGCAGGCCCAGACCCCGGCCTTGCAGGTTCCCAGTGGGGCTGTCCCGGCTCCCTCCACAGCCCCGGGAGGGATCAGCCAGCTCCCCCCACCAGGGCCTACAGCCTCTGTCCCTGGAGGCCCTCCACAAGGCTCCCCCTCAGCCTCTCAGCCCCCTACCCAGCTGCAGGCCTCCACAGCACCTGCTTCCCACACCCATATCCAGCAGGCACCTGCCGCCCTGCATCCTCAGCGTCTGCCCTCGCCACATCCACCACTGCAGCCTCTGGCTGGGCCAGCCGGCCAGCCCTCCGCCCCGCCTCACACCCAGCCGCCACCACATGGCCAGGGCCCACCCGGCCCTCATGGCTTACAGGCCGGGCCCCTGCTGCAGCACCCAGGCCCCCCTCAACCCTTCAGCCTCCCACCCCAGGCCTCCCAAGGCCAGGCCCCTCTGGGAGCCCCGCCAGCAGCAGCGCACCCACATGCCCCACATGCCCCGCTGCAGCTCCCACCTTCTCAGGCAGCATTACAGGCTCAGCAGCCCCCACGGGAGCAGCCCCTGCCGCCAGCACCCTTAGCCATGCCTCACATCAAGCCCCCACCCACCACACCCATCCCTCAGCTGCCTGCACCACAGGCCCACAAGCACCCACCTCACCTCTCAGGGCCCTCCCCCTTCTCCATGAATGCCAACCTTCCACCCCCTCCGGCTCTGAAGCCCCTAAGCTCCCTGTCCACGCATCATCCCCCCTCGGCCCACCCACCCCCCCTGCAGCTCATGCCTCAGAGCCAGCCATTGCCATCCTCACCCGCCCAGCCCCCAGTACTGACCCAGAGCCAGAACCTGCCCCCTGCTGCTGCCTCCCACCCCCCAGCAGGCCTTCACCAGGTACCCCCCCAGCCTACATTTGCTCAGCACCCCTTTGTCCCTGGGGGCCCTTCACCCATCACCCCTCCAACCTGCTCCTCCACCTCCACCCCACCCGCGGGACCTGGCACCTCGGCCCAGCCACCCTGCTCTGCTGCTGTGGCTTCAGGAGGCAGCATCCCTGCGGGGGCATCCTGCCCTCTCCCCACTGTCCAGATCAAGGAGGAGGCTCTGGACGAAGCTGAGGAGCCAGAGAGTCCCCCGCCCCCACCTAGGAGCCCATCCCCCGAGCCCACAGTGGTGGACACACCCAGCCATGCCAGCCAGTCGGCCAGGTACTATCACCGGAGGCTGGGCAGGGGAGATCAGGCGGGGCGGCCAGGCATGGTCAGGCCTTGCAGAGCCCCCAGTGAGAGATGTGTTCTCTTCTAGGTTCTACAAACACCTGGACCGGGGCTACAACTCGTGTGCACGCACAGACCTGTACTTCATGCCTCTGGCGGGGTCCAAACTGGCCAAGAAGAGGGAGGAGGCCATTGAGAAGGCCAAACGGGAGGCTGAACAAAAAGCCCGAGAAGAGCGGGAGCGGGAGAAGGAGAAGGAGAAGGAGCGGGAACGCGAGCGGGAGAGGGAGCGGGAGGCGGAGCGAGCTGCTGTGAGTGCTGGTGTGGGGCCAAGGCTTGGTAAGGCTGGCTTGTAGGCAAGGACTGGGTGTTGGCCTGCATGGCGGTGGGCAGGTCGTCAAGGACAGGGCCCATCCTTCTAGCACAGGGCTGCAGCTGGTATCTTCCACGTAACTTGAAGAATCCACAGAGAAATTAAAAGGGTGGATGTGGGAGAAGAACCAGGAGTTTATAAACTGGTCATGTTGGCTCCTGCAGTAGCCCCGCCTGGTGAGGACCATGTAGGCAGGGGTCACCAGGGGCCTGCTTCTGGGGGAGGGGGAGGAGGTGAAAGGGGACCAGCATGCAAAATGACACGAGCTGGGGGTGGGGGGCCTCCGGTGAGGCTCCTAGCCTGTTAGGCTCTCCCCGTCCCCACAGACACCCACGTGTGTTATCTTCTCAGATCTGTAAACCCATCTAGGGCATATGAAGGAAACTGGCAGGTACAAGTGACATTTGGGGCAGGGACTGCATGGCTCAGGTGTTGGTGCAGGGGGAAGCAAGGTAGCTTCCATTTTTGCGAGGTGAACCCAGCTTAGAGCCAAGGGTGCTCAGCACCCCCCTCATGTACTCCTTCCGTGCAGCAGAAGGCATCCAGCTCAGCACACGAAGGCCGCCTCAGCGACCCCCAGCTCAGTGGCCCTGGCCACATGCGGCCGTCCTTTGAGCCACCACCAACCACCATTGCTGCTGTGCCCCCCTACATTGGGCCCGACACGCCAGCCCTCCGGACTCTGAGCGAGTATGCCCGGCCTCATGTCATGTCACCCACCAACCGCAACCACCCCTTTTACATGCCCCTCAACCCCACTGACCCTCTGCTGGCTTACCACATGCCTGGTCTCTACAACGTCGACCCTGCCATCCGCGAGCGCGAGCTGCGGGAGCGTGAGATCCGCGAGCGGGAGCTGCGGGAGCGGGAGTTGCGAGAGAGGATGAAGCCAGGCTTCGAGGTGAAGCCCCCGGAGCTGGACCCCCTGCACCCGGCCACCAATCCCATGGAGCACTTTGCCCGGCACAGTGCCCTCACCATTCCCCCCACGGCGGGCCCCCATCCCTTTGCTTCTTTCCACCCGGGCCTGAATCCCCTGGAGCGGGAGAGACTGGCCCTGGCGGGCCCTCCATTGCGGCCTGAGATGAGCTACCCTGATAGACTGGCGGCCGAGCGGATCCACGCGGAGCGCATGGCGTCACTCACCAGTGACCCCCTAGCCCGGCTGCAGATGTTCAACGTGACACCGCACCACCATCAGCACTCCCATATCCACTCGCACCTCCACCTCCACCAGCAGGACCCCCTCCATCAAGGTGGGTGGCCCTGGACATGGGGGAGGCAGGGCTGTCCCCGCAGGGGTCTGAGAAGGTGGCATGGCTGAGCACTGGTGGGAAGGAAGGGCAGAGATGGGGAGCCTGACCAGAGATGGGAGTCAATGTCAAGAGGCAGAGATTTTTTTTTTCCCCTAAATTAATACCTAGTTCCAGGCAGCCCATAGAATGTCAGCATCCACCTAGGAATCGTATCTTTGCTTTACTCACAGACAGCCCTTTTGACTTCTTGGTCTCAGCTTTCCAGGGCTGCAAGTCCCAGGCAGGTGCCTCACACTGGGGCCTTCTGCCTAAGTCCCTTGGGTAAAGCTGCCCTTGTGACCATCTAGCTCTCCTTCTTGGCCCTTCTTGGACAGGGGATTAGGCCCTGTGGAGAAGCCAAAGGCCAGGCCTGAGGAGCAGGGCAGGGTCTTGTGACCTTTGGAGCCAAGGAAGGTGGAGGTGGAGGCACCTGGGACACACAGGGAAGCTGGACGTTGCCCATTAGCAGGAACTTGAAAGAACTGTTCTCTCTGCAGAACCAGGAGCTTGGCCTGGAGGGCACAAGAATGGGAGGGAAAAATGCAGGCCTCAGCAGCCAGTGCTTCACTTTCTTTCTGGAGCAGCCACTTTTGGTCAAGAGACCACTGGTTGCCAGGTGGTGCATCCAGCCCTGGAGACCAAGAGCTGACTTCGGTGAGAAGGAAATCACTGGCAAGATCAGCTGAGAAGAGCAAGCACAGAGAGGGCACCAGAGCCGGGCGCTGCCTGCATCTGCTCTCTACCCTTTTCTTAGGTTCAGCAGGTCCTGTCCACCCACTGGTTGACCCCCTGACTGCTGGCCCTCACTTGGCTCGCTTTCCCTATCCCCCGGGCACCCTCCCTAACCCTCTGCTTGGACAGCCACCCCATGAGCACGAGATGCTTCGCCATCCGGTTTTTGGTAAGAATTCACCTCACCTGTTTACCACACCAGGGATGTTACCTTAGACATGCTGGGTTGGGACAGGCACTCCAGCCTGAGGGTTGGGTTGGAGTTCTGATCCAATGACTCCATTCATTAGTCCATGGATTCAACGTACTGGTCAGCACAATGTGTGCCAGGCAGTGGCCAGCCTCTGAGAATGCACCTGTGATGAAAGCAGGTCAACTCCTGCCCTCAGAGGGTGGCCATCAGTGGGGCTCAGTGAAGCATAATCGAAGAGCCATGGCGAGTCCCTGGAAGACCCATCACAGGGGCCTAGGGAAAGTACTAGGTGCCACAATCAAGCTGAGACTCAGGGAGGCCTCACTGAAGAAAAAGCCCTAAGGCTGGGCCCAGGTGGGAATTTGAGGGGAGAGGGCTCTGCTCCGAGGAGTCCCTGGTAAGGAGCTCCCGCCCCTCACCTTGACTTCCCATAGCCAGTGGGGCAGGGCAGCTGGGCATGCTCTTTCCTCACTTCCCTGCTGGCCAGTGTGCTCTGTGGCTGCCGCCCTTGTGCTGGCCACCACCCTGGCTGTGTCTGTAGTAGAGGCTGTGTTGTCTTTGGCAGGTACCCCCTATCCCCGAGATCTGCCTGGAGCCATCCCGCCCCCCATGTCAGCAGCCCACCAGCTGCAGGCCATGCATGCCCAGTCAGCCGAGCTGCAGAGACTGGCCATGGAGCAGCAGTGGCTGCATGGACACCCGCACATGCACGGCGGCCACCTCCCAAGTCAGGAAGATTACTACAGGTGAGGGTGGACCATTGGTCAGAGCCCAGGCTCTGTGCCCCGAGGCTGCCACTCTGTGTGACTGTTCTCTTGGCCTCTGATGCAGCCTAGTGGCAGCGCCCCTGCTCCCTGGCTGTGTCATGGGACCCAGAGGGAGCTTCCAGGCAGCCACCTAGGTGGGGAGGGAAGGCCAAGTGGCTGCGTTTCCCCCTCTGCCCCATCCCCAGCTGCCTTCCTGCGTGCATGTGTGCATGCACACATGCGCACACACACTCATCCCACTCCCTCCACCCCCCGTGTCAGGGATCTGACACTCACTGTTCTTTCCTTTCTTTTTCTTTCCAGTCGACTGAAGAAAGAAGGTGACAAGCAGTTATAAGTTATTTATTTGTTAACGCTGGCTGTGGAAACCCCAGTTCTTGGGGGGAAAAACAGGACTTTTTACATACCATAGGAGCTACAAAAGCAAAAAGAATATCTTCTAAAGATTTCTTTATATATTTAAAAACTCCACAACTAAAAATGTATTCAGCATAATAGTGTTTGTTTGTAGAGAGGATTCCTTGAGACTGGTTGGGTCTCCCTGCATGACAGTCCCCCAGAAACTAGTGCATCCTGGACTGGACTGAAAATTCAGAAAACTTCCCTTGCAATCTTGGGGTTCAGCTTTAGTTTTCTTTTCCTTCCCTTGTTTCTCAGTAGGTGCTAGAATCCAGCCCATATCCATCACTGTGCGCACAGCACACTGGTTAGGTGTTCCCATACCTGCCAGGTTTGCAGATAGGCAGCATATGAGTTTGGAATCCAAGAGCTATAATATTTTAAAAAATCTTTTATTTTACTACATTTTAGGAAATCTTCATAATTTGAGAAAGTTCTGCAGCATGGCTTTTTAAGTCTGTAAATAAATAATTTTAGAACAGCCTTTTTTTTCCTTCCACAAACTATTATTCTTTTCTATTTTTTTCCAGCCATGTCACTAATTGTGAATTCTTACCAGCTATTGACAGAATACAGAGTTGATTTTTTAATAAAAAGTTATATATAATATCCCTTTAATTAAAGGGAGCAGATGGGCGTTACTAATTACAAATGGGCAGAAGCTTGGGACTAGATTTGGTCACAGCAGTGAGCATCCAGGGATTTGCAGGGACAATGTTACAGACTGTTTTGCTGCTTTGATCTTCACTTCTGTCTGTTCCTAGCATGTGCTTTGCCAGTGGTGCAGACATCTGTCAGATTGAGCCCCCTTTAGTTTTGCATCTGGAGTGCGGAGTTGTATGTCCATTTTATTCTGCCTGGTCTCGCCATTGTTCTCTCCCCCTGCAGGGGGAGAAAGCACGTGTTCATGTCTGTCTGACTGTAGGTTTCCTTATAGATTTCTATGCATATGCATTTGATTGTTCTCAATGAATTACCTTCTTTAATATTCTGAAATTTTCATAAACATTCTAGAAAACTAAAGAAAATGATTCCATACAAATGACTTGGCGCCTGAAAGACCCAGAAAATATGCTTGCCAAAGGACTCTGTTAGAAATATGCCCTCTAGGGCAGTAACACAGTTAACGTGCATCATCACTTCTTATGGTGAGGAGCACACCAGGCTGTCCTTGTCTTGGACTGAGGCTGCTTTTGAATGAGTTGAGACCCTGGGATGACCATGGTTGTAGATGGTGGCTTGCGTTTCTACCCCAGAAGCAGGCCTGGGCACAGTGACCCACATCAGATTGGGTCCCATGTGAGTCCCCTCCTTCATTCTGGAAGTAGGAACGAGAGTCCCAGCTACAAACATGAAGGCAGAGCAAAAGCAGGCTTCCCCCGGCCCCCCCTGGGAGGCGCTGCCTTTTAAGGGGTCAGGCGCTTGAGAGCAAAACTATCTTTGTTCCAACCTGCCTCTACTTTGAGTTGCAAACACAATGTACTTTCTCCAAAGTATAGGGTGGGGGAAATTCTGGGGACGTCTGTACCTGTTGATCAAGCTTTCTACCAGGACATGACCTTTTCCGTTCTTCTCTCTGACTCTTGAGAGCTACTTGTGCCATTGTTAACACCCTTGTAATGTGGTGGTCATAGCAAAGAATTGTCAGACCACAAGAGAAAAACTTGTGGCTCTGGGGACACAAAGTGAGTCCAGGACCCAAACCACAGTTGAGACATTCAGAAAGGCTGACCCTCTGACCCAGAACCAGCAGGCATTGGCTCTCAGATTCAGATTCTGGGTTCGTTCCCAGCTTGATTCTAGCCGTGTTTGATCTTAGTTGGGACAGAGGGTTGTCTTTTGAACTTTTTGTGGTTTTGTTCTTTTCATCTTTTTCTCATTCCATTTCTACCTTAACTTTTACTCTTTAGGGGAGGCCTGCTCAAATTAGCCCTTTGTCATCAAGCTTCTGGCCACGCTAGGTGGTAGTGAGGTGCTATCAGGGTGGTTTGGTCCTGTGGGCCCTCTCTCACCTGTGAGGGGGCTGCTCCACTGTGGACGGGGAGCACCTCCTTTCCCACTGCATCCAGGCTCTGCCGCCCTCGTCCCCACTTCCCTCCCGTCTGTTTGGTTTGGTTTTTTGGCAGACCACAATGCCTGCCTGGGTTCACTTAAACCTTCATCACCTCCTTCTCATCCATTTTTCCAAAGAAGAGAGTGAAGTACTTTGTAGTCTGTGCTCGAAGACTCTCTGAAGGTGTCTTCTTATTAGGTTTGGCTAAATACTCCCCCACCCCCATCCCAAGGTGAAGCTCTGAGATTCTTCCATTTAAGAAATCCAAAACAAAACCTGAAGCCCTCACCTGCTTGGCTACAAATTGTTTGGCCCCAGACCGGCACAGTGTCTTTGGAGCCCCACCTGTTGGTTTCCTTTTGGACTTTCCTTCCTTTCGTTGGCAATTCTGGGTTCCTTTTCTGTGTTTGTGTGTATCTTGTTCAGTGTCCTCAGGGTGGGCGTCACGGCTCCCCACGGAAGCAGAGCGGCCACAGCGAAGCAAACTGTAAATAGGAGTAGTTTGCCATGAGGCAACACTGTGTGAACAGAGTAGGCACCCAGAGCTTGTGGCTTCTGTGTTCTCCATTTGAGTATTCTGTGATTTTTTGGAAATATTTGTGGACATAAATAAAACCGAGCTACACTACAACACCTGCGCGTGGTTCCTGGGCGCAGGGGGTGGCAGGTGGGCTGTTGCCCCTGCCCTAAGTCAGCCCCCCAGGGTGGGGAAGGGGCAGGGGGCAATTAGGGGTTCCCTACCACTGGGAGCCCTGCTGTTGGCAGCACAATGCTTGCTTCCCAAAGTGGCTTCCAGAAAGATCCACATCTGTGATGTCTGGGATAAAGGGCTTCTCTGGTGAGCTCACTTGCTCTCTCGGGCTGCTGCAAGCTGCCGGCGTGATGAGGTGGACGGGGCCCGCGACAGGCTTCCGCAATGGTGGAACGAGCCATCGCGGTTGCCAGCACTGGGATGAAGAACGCCTGCTCCTCTGCCCTCCCCAGGTCCCTTTCTCCCCCAGCTTTTCATCCCACACCTGTAGTTTGTAGACTCCAAGGTGTGTGGACGTGTGGTCCTTCCAGCTTAGGAGAGGTCTGAGCCACTTCCTGCACTGCCCCCTCTCTGCCTCACTGAGGCTGGCCAGTGCTGCCCCAACCCCACACCCTAGCGTTAGGTGGCCTCCAGCCTGTAAGGTGTGAGCATGGCCACGAGGGGGCAGTAGTCGCCAGAGTGGATTCATGCATTGGTTTCAGAAACCATCAGAGGGCATTTTCCTGAATCTTCAAGCTCTCCCTGGAAATTTACATGCGCTCCTTTTCATCTGGGACATGGCCATAAATTTCCACTTGTTCTGGGAGATGGACAAGAGCAGCCCAGAGAACTAGTAAACTGCCCTCAAATCAGGCAGGGTCTACAACACACTGGCAAGGCTCGGGGAACAGTGTGTCAGGCTCTGCCTGGATTCAGGCTGGAAGCAGCTTTGCCAGAGCGTCCTGAGTGGCATACACAGTGTCCCTCCAGGCACCTCCTGTGTCCTCAAGCAGCAGAAATCCTGCTCAGCAACTCAGGTGGTTAGGGAACAAGGGAACAGAGCTGCAGGGATGCCACCGTTACACCAACCAGCTGCGGTGGGGGGGGGGGGTGGTGAGGAGAGCAGGTGGAGGGAAGGGAGGAGGATCCGGGTGCCGTCTGGGCTGGCCTTCCTCGTTTAGACGGTCCTCTGAAACTAGTCTAATGAACAGGATAACCTGAATGTCACAGTCAGGTGACAAGATGTGGCTTATGAATAAATCAATAGGTCTCACTGCAGGAATGGCCCTCATAGAGCTGGACAGCTGGTGTGCTTGTTTCTCAGGCCTGGACCACTGTCACCCCGCTGTGGTGCACCCCCTCTGAGGATGAGGGTCTGCGGCAGAGGCAGGGCCAACTGGACATCAGCCAGATCCACGAGGAGGTAAAGGACGCTGCTGTCTAGACAGGGCCTCTGCCTGTGGGCCCTCTGTCCTCAGTCCTGGGAGTAGGACCCCAGCTTGGCTCAGCAGCCCTTCTGCTTCCACTGTGGTGCAAGCTAAGAACATGGTACTTTGCAGGGCATGGTGCAAGGGAAGACTCGGGAGGGATGTAGCTGCTGTATTGGCAGACGTCTGTGTTAAGTCCACATGAACAGGGAGACCTTACCTTGGCACCACCTGGGTAGATAAGCATCACTTGGCCAAAGCAGAGGGATGCATAATGGAGAGATCAGCAGTGACTTTGCAGATAGATGCCCCTGCGGTCAGCACAATGGAGATGTACAGTTGTGGGTGCAAAAATGAGCGAGGGTCTCAGCTGGAGCACTTGTACACAGAAGCTAGAGGAGATATGCGGGGCCGCTCACCATTCTTGAGCTTTGCAGTCTGCCGGCCAACGCAATCAGGTTCAGGGACTCTTCTGAGCACAGTAGTGGAATCAACGGGGTTATGTGCCCAGACCCCAGGGCTGGAGCTGGCAGACCAGTGCAAGTGTCTGACCTGCACAGGACCCCTGAATGGATCCTTGCCACTGGCCACCCTAACTCCCTCCACCCCCAAGGAGAGTCAGCTGGAAGGACCTGTTGAGGGGAGGCATCCAACTGATCAGTCGGGTTGATGAGGCTGCAGGCTGAAGCAGGCCCTGTCGGAGCACATGGTCCCAGGCCCACGAGCTGCCTCCCTGGTGAGCCCCAGCCTCAGCCTTCACCCTGGGACCTAGGCACCTTCACAAGGTTCTCTGTCTTGATCACATCGTTGGCCCTCGAAAGTCTCCGTATCTAAGGTGTCCTATCTCCTGCGTCTTGCTTTGTTCCCAGCTGCCCCAGCGAGCTCTGGCGGCTCACGTTCTGTGCCATGATTCTCTACTTACAGTCTTTGCCAGGAGCATCTCTTGGGTCACCCGTGATGGTGTCATTAACTTTTTGCATGTCAAGGACCCAGGCTGTGGTCCCGTCTCCCCCAACCAGTGTGCAGGGGCATCCCGGCTCCCCCACCCTGGGCTTGATTCTGTACCAGGCCCTAGCACTGGGAAGACACTCGTAAAATCTTGTTGAATGAGTGAGTGAATGAATGGCCTCGCATGATGCAAATGTGCTGTTAAGGCATAGAGTGCATAACCACATAGCAAGGGCCTTGAGCTTGAACCTGCAGTGGCCTCCTCCATACCTTCCATGAAATTTCTTTTCATCTTCCCTCCCCCAAATCTAGGTGTGCTGCCCTCAAAGCCCCACCAGGCTCCAACCCTGATTTAAACCATTCTTAGAAGTTTAGGGGGAAATCAAGCGTGGCCTTTGGTGGACAGCTGAGGTGTGAGTACCTGTGGGTAAATTACATTAAGAATAGAACTTTAAGGCCTTTCTTAGAAGACTCATCTGTTCCCAAGCAGATTCCTGTAGCCACTGAGCTGTTTGAGGACCTCTGGCTTCTTGCTGCCCAGTGGTCCCTTGTGCCTCCATGAGGCTCTGCTGCCCTTGGTGCAGCCATGCCAGTCCCTGGCCACCAAAGTGGCAGTAGGTACAAAACCCAGGTGCTCTTCCTCTGGGCCACTATCCTGGGTGAGACTGGCAGCCCATGGTGAGTCCAGGTGCCCTCAGATGACCAAAGAGAAGGCAAACATTTTGTGGAAGTTCTGAGAACGTTTCCTGGAAGAAGGGACCCTGGGCACGGGGAGGGATACTCGGGGCAAAGAAGCAGCAGGGATGTGGAAAAGCCCATGCAGGGCACCTGGAGCTGGAGGCAGTGCAGGCGGAGGCTGGGCGGGAACCAGGGGTGGGTAAAGAAGATGTTTTGTGTCAAGGACAGGAAGTTTCTTTTGTTCTCTGCTGTGTCCCCAAATTTTTAAGTAAGGAAAGATCCTCTTTACCACATGGAAATCAAATGGCAAATTAGCAAATCTTGGGCCTCGTGGTTTAGATTCTGTGGTTTGGTTTCCACTGCCATCTGGTGGGAACAGACCCAAAGTTCAAGGGCAGCTTTTTGGAGTGAGCTTGAGGGCAACCCACTGCACCCTGCTCCACCCATGGCTGATGATAGTGATTCCCATGGGAAAAGCAATCTTCCGTTACCTAGGAGTTCTAGGAAGAGAGCCTGGGATTTAACAAGCCAGAAGCCAGAGGGGGAGCCTTCCCATTCTTCATCTCTCTTGCAGATTTGACCAGTTATAATCGAAAACAGCCCAGAGCTGAGAACAACCCATCCAGCATCACAATTTTCTAGAAAACCTAAAGTTCTTCTGAGGAGAGTTAAGTTTGGGAAGGATGGGTCTGGGATCCCAGAATAATCATGGGTCTAATAGCCTGGAGACTGGGTGCAGGGCCCAAGGAGGAGATGAAGGAGCTATGTGACTTTGAACCTGCTGTACTTCACCATTGTCGAGTGGGACTGATGAGACCCTCCCACAAAGGGCGAAGTGACAGGGTACTGGGAGCCACACAACTTCACACCAGGCCCAGCTCATGCTGTGGGGACAACAGGGACCCAGCCATGCCCCTCGCCTCGCTGCACTCACAGCCTGGTGGGCAGGCTGACCCATTGATCATCACAGTGTGGGAAGAGACCCCTGCCCAGATGTGGCTTGGGTGGGGCCAATGCCGGTTTGGGGTTTCAAAAGATGAGAGATGGTCAGACCAGGTAGTGGAGGCCGTCGAGCACATGACAAGTCTTAGCTTTACCACAGCCCACAGGCACGTGCTGGGAGGGGCGCAGGCCTGAAGGCTCCGTGCACACCATGCCCATTGTGCTGCCTGCACACAGGTGCTGGAGGGAGGCGTGCACCCGTGTGCGCTCTCCTGCACATCAGACCCATCATGGTGCCTGCACACATTTAGTTTGCTAAATGTTGCCAAAGCAGTATACCAGAAATGAGTTGGCTTTTATAACAGCATTAGATTAAAAGTTTACAGTTCTGAGACCCCGAAAATACCCAAATCAAGGCATCAGAGATGCTTTTTAACCAAGCTGCAGCTGTGGGCAACCAGGCACATGGCAGGGCACAATGGCAGCATTGGCTCATTTGGGTCATGCCTTACTGAAGTGATCTAAGCAAAAGAAAGGTCCCTTAACTACATCTAATCAAAAGATCCCATTTCCAATAGGTTTACATGCACAGGAGTGGATTAGCTTTAATCTGGGGCCCAGAAAATCTTCAAACAGCCACAACACAACAGGCGCCGGGAGGGGTGCAGGCCCATGTGCTTTCTCCTGCATACCAGGCCCACCTGGCACCTGCCCACAGTAGGTGTTCGGTGTCATCTGTGGAATAATTGGAGGATGGAAGGGGAAGTACGGGCTTTGCCCTGGCCACTGTCTCTAGCAGGACCAGTGTTCACGCAGATGCTATCCGATCTGACTTTCCTGGGGTCCCTGCCACCCTGGAACATGTCAAGCATGTTCGCCCTCAGACGTGGCTTCCTGCTTCACAAGTTGGATTTTACCAGAGAAGCTGTCCCAGGCATTTTAGCAAAGCCTGCTCCCCTGCCCACTGTCACTCCGTCCTCCGACCCTGCCACATCCTTCACAGCACCTACGTCCCTCCTCAGTCGTGGATCAGCAGATATCATCTCTCCCACTCATGTCAGCTCCAGCTGGACCCCCAGCACCTACCATTGCCCTGCACACCTGGAGCACCCAAATGGTATTTGTAGGATGGATGGATAGTAAATGGATAGACAGATGGTGGACTGATGGATGGTGATGAATGAATGAATGAATGAATGAATGAATGGAATGAATGGAATGAATGAATGAGGCCTCCTGACCAAAAGCCTGTT
Source organism: Dasypus novemcinctus (assembly GCF_030445035.2). NCBI lineage: Eukaryota > Metazoa > Chordata > Mammalia > Cingulata > Dasypodidae > Dasypus > Dasypus novemcinctus. The sequence continues at coordinate 125,157,353 of NC_080681.1, forward strand.
ATGCCCTCACAGCTTCCAGGATGCAATATGCAGGGTGCTTGGTCCAGTTAGACCAGGCTCTCTCCACCACGGTACTACTGGCATTTGGGGCTGTGCTGTGCATTGTAGAAGGGGGGTGCAGAATGCATCCCTGTCCAGCAGCACTCACCCCCAGGGTTGTGACAACCCAAAATACCTCCAGGCATTGTCAGACGTCCTCTGGGGGTGCAAACCACCCCCTATTGAGAACCTGAGTCGGGCCTTTTCTTTCAATAAACTATTCTTACAACCTCCTCCCAACCCCCATGGCAAGTGCCCCAGCCCCCAGGACACCCTGCACCCCTCGAGATCCACCCTGGAAACCGCAGCCTTTGCTGCTGTCATTTATTACTGTATCAGATCTCCATTCCACGGGAACCCTGTCCCGCTGTCTCCCACGGCCCTTCCCCAGACCCCCAGGTCCAGGCACTAGTCAGGTCGAGGCCCTGGGGGTATCAGACATTCAGCACGAGAGGCCGGTGCTCCTCCTCCGCAGTGTTGCCGGGAGGGAGTTCATAGATGACAAACAGGGAGGAGTACAGGCAGCCCAGGAAAGACACGAGGCTGGAGAAGTACATGACCCCACTGGCACTGCCCACGGCCGAGGTCAGGGGCCCCAGGACGAGGGAGACCAGAATCTGGGCCAGGAAGTACTGGCAGCTCAGCAGCGAGATGTCCACACCCATGCCACGTCGGGTTCCGTCTGCGCTGGACCCTGCGAACTGAATCCGGAGATGGAGCGCGTCAGAGAGACCTGCCCACGTTTGGCCCCAGGCACAGCATGGTCACATTTCCAGGGCCCCGCGCGGCGATTTAATATTTGTGTTCAGAGGCTGTGGTTCAGGAGGCCACAGAGCCACCTTCCCACAGGGTTCACTTTCGCACCTGAAGCAGCAGAAAATCCCTGGGGCCTGGGGGCCCCTCTGCGAGTCGAGTCACCCCCTTTCTTGACCTTTGTAACACCTGCTCCCCCAGGTCCTCGGCCCAGCCTCGAGGTGTCACTCCCGCTATGCTGGGGATGGTGGTGACAAGGGTCTTGAGAGACCCCGGGGCTTCAGGAGACTCCCCAGCCCTGGCCACTCGCCCCGGCTCCTAGGGGGAAAAGCCGTTTGGGCACCAGCGCCTCCCCCAAAGCTGCTGCTGGAGCCGCCTCGCTCTGCACCCAGACGCAGACGTGGCCGATGGTGGCGCTCGGGTCAGCGCTGCCCACCCCCTGCCTGGAGGAGGCTGAGTCCAGGCTGGAGCTACAGGGTGCTCCAGGTGGGACCCAAGGCCAGTCAGGGGCTGGCTGCCTGAGGTGGCAGGTGGGGCCTGGAGCCACCACCAGCCGGAGGCCCCAAGCCTTCCAGGTAGCCTTGGTCGAATCCAGGCGGAGTGACCCGTGGCCTGAGTGTCCCCTCCCATGGGAGAAGGCAGCCCTTTTCCAAGAACGGGGCACATCCTTTGGCCCGGGGCAGGGAGTCACCAGAATTCCAGGGGTCGGAGGAGGGAGCCAGCGGCTCTCCTGGCTTCGTGGCTGCCCAGGTGGCCACAGGGGCAAGCTAGATGCGCGGGGCGGCCGGAAGGTCACTCCCACGTGGCCACAGTCTCAACCTCGCCCTGTGGTCCAGGTGAAGTCGGCGGTGGGTCCGCTGGAGAGCGCAGGGCGGGGAGCCGCGGTTGCCCTCTCGCGGCCGCGCCTGGGAGTGCAGGGCAGCTTTCAATTGTCAAAACATGTAACCGTGTGCTCACCAACCCGCGAGGCTGAAATTTGTCATATTCCAAACTCCTTCTTGTGCATCAGGCCAAAGGGAAGCACCCGCTGGGACACGTAATTAAAGGGGTGCAAAAAACTCAGTAATCAAGATATTTTTAGAAGATAATATTTAATGCGCTTTTTAAAAATGTTCAAGTTTTACTGCAAAAAAAAAAAAAAAAAAAAATTCCATGAAGGGATTCTTATTCAGCCATAAAAAGGAATAAAGTACCGATTGGGCTGACAATGTGGAGGAACCTTGAAAACATGATGCTAAGTGAAAGAGTCAGATACAAAAGGCGACATGTTGTATGACCCCACTTACAGTAAATGCCCAGAACAGGCAAATCCAGACAGCTGGAAAGTAGATTAGGGGTTGCCAGGAGTTGGAGTGGGGAGGGTGGGAAGTGACTGATGAGGGGAACGGGGTCTCCTGATGGTGGTGCTGGTTGCACAATATTGTGAATACACTAACAACCACTGGGTCGGATGCTTCAAATGGGTGGGCTTCAGGGTAAGTGAATTACATCTAAAAAGGGAGAACCAGCAGGATGGCAGCAGAGAAAGGAGCTCCTGTAGTCAGCTCCTGCTACAGGGCAGTTAGTAATCACCCAGAACTATCTGGAGCACCTGTTTGGGGGCCCCAGGAGACCTGAAGAGCATCCTGTGACATCCTTAAAGGAATGGAAGGAGGAGACTCCCATCTGCAGAGAAGACTCGTAAGTAGAGCGCTCCACACCCCGGAGGCCGGTGCCCCTCCTCCACTTGAGGCACAAGCCACCTCGGGAGCTGTTCCGTAGGTGGAATTGAAAGGTCCACTTCCCAAAATGGGGAAGGAAGAGACAGTTGGGCACCAGCTTCAGCTGCTGATGAGTAAATTCAGCAGGCTAAAGTATAATCCTAAGAACAGCTAAAGTTTGAACCTGTCCAGTTTGGAAAGAGGCCAGTGGCTGCCATTTTAACTCCGCACCTGGCATGAGGGGAAGCTGGACTGACTGAAAATCGCAGTGCTGGTAGGAGCCGGTTTCTTTCACCCAGATGGCCCTGCAGCCCTAGCCTAGGCTTCAGCCCCACCTCTAGCAGGGAGGAGGCCGGAGGGCCCTGAACCAGCCTATCCAGGTAACTGCAGGTACATCTGACGGGCACAGACTGAAAAATTGGAAGTCTACCGGGCAACTGTGGTCATCTTGGACCTGCACTGCATAGACTGCTGCCCACACCTGCAGCTCCATCCTTGCCCCAGGCAGGGGAGAAAAGGGCATGAAACTTTATCAGTCTCTCTGGGTAACTACAGTCTAGGCCTGCAAAACTAGGCCACAGGACTGTGACTGTTCCCACCCCTGGCAAAGGAGAAAGTTGGGAGAAGTTTCATCGGTCCCTGGGGCAATGAGAACAGCTTGAGCCTCCAGAGCTTACAGCATCAACTACATCCTTGGCCCCTACTACACAACCAGCAAGAGAGAAAGGGCAGGAAGCCCTAAATTAAAGAGAGAAACTGCAACCAGAATAAATACTCTAGGAAGCCAGATGCCAAGACACCAACAAAAAATTACAATTCAAACCAAGGAACAGGAAGCTATGGCCCAGTTAAAGGAACAAGGAATGCTTCCAGATGACATAAAGGAGTTGAGACAACTAATCATAGATGTTCAAACAAATCTCCTTAATAAATTCATTGAGAAAGCTAAAGAGATAAGGGATATTAAGAAGACAATGGATCAGGAAGCAGATGTGGCTCAACTGCATCCGCCTACATATAGGAAGTCCAGGGTTCGAACCTAGGGCCTCCTGGCCTGTGTGGAGCTGGCCCACACACAATGCTGCTGCGCGTAAAGAGTGCCATGCCATGCAGGGGTGTTCCCCATGTAGGGGAGCCCCACGCGCAAGGAGTGCACCCCGCGAGGAGAGCCGCCCCACACGAAAAAAGCACAGCCCACCCAGGAGATGTGCTGTACACAGGGAGAGCTGACAAGCAAGATGACGCAACAAAAAGTGACACAGATTCCCATGCCACAGAGAATGTAAGCAGACACAGAAGAACACACAGCAAATGGACACAAGAACAGATAAGGGGGGAAGGGGAGAGAAATAAAATCTTTTTTATTGGATGAGCACAAAGAAGAATTTGAAAGCATACATAGAAAAATAGCAGATCTTATGTTAATGGAAGGTGCAATTAATGAAATTAAAAATACACTGGAATCATATAATAGCAGATTTGAGGAGCCAGAAGAAAGGATTGATGTGCTTGAAGAAATGCCCTATGAAAGCAAACATACAAAAGAACAGATGAGGAAAAGAATGGAAAAAATTGAACAAGGTCTCAGGGAACAAAACGACAGCAAGAGATGTGCAAACATACATGCCATAGGTGTCCCAGAAGGAGAAGAGAAAGGAAAGGATAGTAGGAATATTTGAAAAAATAATGGTAGAAAATTTCCCAACCCTACTAAAGGACATGGATATCCATGTCTAAGAAGCATATTGTACACCCATCTGAATAAATCTGAATAGACCAACTCTGAGACACATCAGAATGTCAAATGCTAAAGACAAAGAGAGATTTCTGAGAGCAGCAAGAGAAAAGCAATGCATAACATATTAGGGGTACTCCATAAGCTTAGTGCCAATTTCTCATTGGAAACCCTAGAGGCAAGAAGACAATGGTATGATAAATTTAATATACTGCAAAAGAAAAACTTCAGGCAAGACTGGTTTTCAAAAATGAGGGTGAATTTACAATATTCACAAATAAATAGAAACAGAAGTTTATAACCAAGAGACCAGCTTTACAGGAAATACTAAAGGGTGTGCTACAGTTCAAAAAGAAAGAACAGGAGAGAGACTTGGAAGAGAGTCTAGAAATGAAGATTATATCAGTAAAATAACTAAAAGTGTCAAAGAAGTGGTGAAAATAAAATATGACAGATAAAACTGAAATATTTAGGAATAAACTTAACCAACAATTTAAAGCACTTATATTCAGAAAACCACAATTCATTTTTAAAAGAAATTTTAAAATGACCTAAATAATTAGAAGAACCTTCCATGCTCATGGATTGGAAGACTAAATATCATTAAGATGTCGATTCTACTCAAATTGATATACAGATTCAATGCAACCCTGATAAAAATTCCACCAGCATTTAAAAAATAAATGCAAAACATGATTGTCAAATTTATTTGGAAGGGTAAGGGGTACTGAGTAGCCAGAAACATCTTAAAAAGGAAAAGCAAAGTTGGAGGACTTGAACTTCCAGACTTTAAATCATAATACCCAGCTACAGTGGTAAAAACACTGTGATACTGGCATAAATACAAACATGTAGACCAATGGAACCAAACTGACAATTCAGAAACAGACCCTTACATCTAGGATCGAGACTTTTGACAAGCCTGCCAAACCCACCCAGCTCAGGCAGAACAGTCCATTCAACAAATGGTGCTGGGAGAACAGGATATCCACAGCCAAAAGAAGGAAAGAGGACCCCTATCTCAAACCTTATACAAAAATTAATTCAAAATGGAATAAAAACCTAAATATAAAAGCAAGAACCATAAAGCTTCTAGAAGAAAATGTAGGAAAATATTTTCAAGACCTGGTGCCAGATAGTGGCTTCTTAAAGGAGATAAGAGGAGGACTGAGATGGAATACTGATGTTTAACATATGTACAAGTTTTAATTAACTTTACTGTAAAAGTGCAGAAATGTACAGAGTTGATGGTAACAAATTACAGTGAATAACAGCTGGTTTGCAAATGGGAATGTGGTTGAAAAGGGCAGCCTAGGGATGTAAATACCAAATGACAGAATGCTAGAGAATAATTTAGGAACTGAATAGCACAGATGAGAATTGTGGTTGATGGTACAGACGCAAGAGTGTCCTTTGTGAGCTAGGGCAAATGTACATCACTACTGCAGGGTGGTGGGAATGTGGAGAAGCATGGAAAAAATACAACTGGAGTGACCTATGGACTGTGGTTAGCAGTAATAATGTAATATTCATCCATCTATGCCAAAGATGTACTGTGTTGATAATGCAGGAATACGGAAAAAGTATGCCAAATGTACGCTATGGACCTGGTAATAATCTGATATTATCACCTCGTAATCTGTAACAAATGTGCCACCAATAGTATGGTGTGTTGATAGAGGGGTGTTGTATGGGAATTCTGGACATATGCATGTTTGGTTTCTAAGTTTACAACTTCCGTCATAAAAATGTATTTTAAAAATAGTAATAGGGTAGGTTGGGGGTAAAATACACCAAATGTAAGGTAAGGACTATATTACTAGTAAGATTTTGATGATATTCTTTCCTAATTTGTAACAAATGTCTCATGACAATGCAAGGTGTTGGTGGAGGGTTGATGTACAAGACCCCTGTATGATGTTATGCATGTTTGCTTTGTAAGTTCACAACTTTTACTGTACACTTTTTGTTTATGTATGTTCACCTCCTTAAACCAAGGGGTCCCTTTGGGGCACATATAATAATAGGGTGGGTTGGGGGAAAATACATACATGTAAAGTACTTTGGTTGGTAGTAATATTCTGAGGATGCTCTTTAATCATTAGTTAAAAATGTTCCACAACAATGCAAGGTAGGGTGAGGTATGAGAGCCCTGTGTGAAGTTATATATGTTTGTTTTGTAAGTTCACAACTATTACTATACATTTGTTGTTTATGTATGTGTACATATAAGTGATATACTTCAATAAAATTAAAAAAAGAAAAGAAAAGAAAAAGGACATTAAAGGGAGCAGATATGCCTCAAATAGTTGAGCACCCACCTCCTACATGGGAGGTCCCAGGTTCAGTTTCTGGTGCCTCCTAAAGGAGACAAAACAACGAGCAGACAACGAGCAAAAACAAAATGTAGACAACAAGCAAAAACAAGCTAGCAGGGAGCAGATGTGGCTCAAGCACTTGAGCACCCGCCTCCCACACAGGAGGTCTCAGGTTCAGTTCCCAGTGCCTCCTAAAGAAAAAACAGACAACGAGCAAAACCAATGAGCAAACAGACGAGGGAGTCATCTGGGGGCCGGAGGTGGGGGGAGAAGGCCATTAAAGAAAAATCTATGCTGAACAAAATATCAGAATTTTAAATGAAGGCATGATCAATATTCCTGAATGTTCCTTTTACCTCAGACTCCAGTATGACCCAGTGGTGTTTCTGATCTTATTTTCATTGAAAATTTTGATAACTTTAATAATTTCATGGGTTGGGGACATAAATTTTGATTTTTAAAAATACTGCATGGACACAGTGTTCATCTTGATTACTGAGTTTGGGAGTTCCCAGGTGAGTGCCTCACCTGCCTCACCCTAGGCACGCCCTGAATTGCTTGAGCCGGTGCTCAACAAGGACTCCGAAGCCTGACAGAGGGAAAGAAGGGGGCTGGGTCTGCCTGCACCCCAAGTTCCCACATGAACCAGGCGCTGACCCAGGGCGGCCACGCAGGGACTGAGGAGGCAAGGGGGGACATCGGGCGGGGCCCCAGGCCTCCGACCTGTGCCCGGAAGGGACCCCCTGGTTTAAGGCGCTGCCGTCGCCATCTGGAAGTTCTTCCTAAAGTTTTAACAAAGGGTCCCGCATTTTCATTTTGCACCGGGCCGGGTAAAATGCGTGGCAGGCCCGGGGCACTTGCGGGGACATTCCTCCCGGAAGACGCGCGGAGGCGGGAGGAGGGTGCCCTTTTCACGGCCGCGGAACGAGGGGCCCCGCAGCACCCACCTCTCTGCTCTGGTAGTAGTCACACAGGAGCGAGTAGGGCAGGGTGCACAGGGTGGAAAACAGAATCCCGTAGGTGACGCAGAGCGACAAGACCACGTAGAGGTTCCTGGAGAGCGTGGCGAGGCCGGTGCCCAGCCCGAAGGCGAGGTAGGCGATGAAGTAGAGCGTGCGCACGCTCAGGCGCTCCTCCAGCTTCTCCAGCACGGCTGCGGGCGGCGGCGGGTGAGCGGGCGGCCCGGGCCCCGCGGGCGCCGTGCGGGGCAGCCCTCCCCGGGAGAGCCGCGGGGCAGCCAGGGCGGGCGGGAGCACGGCAGGCCTGCGGGGCCTGGATCCCGCGGCCCGGCCCGCAATGGGGCCTCCGGCAGGCGCAGGGGGTTCTGCGGTCACCCCCCACGGGGGCTCGCGCGTGGGCTCCCGCACCGACCGGCGCCTCCTCGCGCCCGTCCCGCTCCCAAACGCGCGCCCCGCAGCGCCATCGAGTGAGGGCCCGCGTCTCGGCGCCCACGGTGAGGGGCGGACACCACGCGCTCCTAGAACCACATGGAGCAAGGACCCCCGCCCCGCGGCCAGCCTGCCCCGCAGCGCCGAGCCGGCCACGACCTGAGGACTCGCGGGCAAAGCGCCTCGAGACGCCGCACACCCGCTCCTAACACGCCGCGGCGGGAGCCCCGCTCTCCTGGGGCTGGAATTCACGAAAACGGGGCGCGGCCCCCGCAGCTCCCGGGGCTCCCTGCCCGCAGCCCGCCGTGGCGCCGCTCGCCAGCCAACAAAGGAAAAAGGGGGTTGTGGCCGGAAAATGCGGTGAAATGCAAATGTCACCCACACGCCGCCCCGCGCCCCGCGCCCCGCGCCCGCCGCCCCGCGCCCCGCCGCCCCGCGCCCGCCGCCCCGCACCCGCGCCCCGCGCCCCGCCGCCCCGCCGCCCCGCGCCCCGCCGCCCCCCGCCCGCCGCCCCGCCACCCCGCACCCGCGCCCCGCGCCCCGCGCCCCGCCGCCCCGCCGCCCCGCCGCCCCGCACCTGCCGCCCCGCGCCCGCCGCCCCGCACCCGCGCCCCGCGCCCCGCGCCCCGCGCCCCGCGCCCCGCGCCCCGCCGCCCCGACGGCTGCTTTCGCCTCCAAGGCAGAGAGTGGAGCCCCGGCAGTGGCAGTTCGTCCCTGCCCTTACCTCGGTGCGTTCCCCGAGAGCACCAGCCCGCCCGGCCCCCCGCCCCGGCCCCCCGCCCCGAGGGCGGCCAAGGCGGGGGCCACCTGGTCCGTCCTGTCCTCCACTGTCCCTCTCGGCCCCGGGGCCACGTGGGGCGAACACGCCCGCCCCCTGCCCCCGCCGCGCCAGCCCCGCGGGGCGGCTCCCCGGGCCCCGTGGCCGCGGCGCTCGGGGCGGGTACCTGAGTAGAGGGCGGCGCTGAAGGCGTAGATGCACATGCCCCAGCAGCCCGCCGTCACGCCGCTGTTGTACCGCCGGTACGCCTCCGACGAGCGCGGGGCCTTGGGGTCCCCCTGGAACACCACCTCGCCCACGAAGTCCGTGTAGAAGAGCAGCATCCCCTCGAACGAGAGCCACCCTGCAGGCGGTGCCCGGGGAGGGTCAGGGACCCGCGGGACGCGGGGTGCGGGGTGCGGGGGAGAGGGCTTGGCCGCGGGCGCGGGACGCGGGGTGCGGGGTGGGCCGCGGGCGCGGGCACGGGATGCGGGGTGCGGGGTGGGCCGCAGGCACGGGAAGGGGGTGCGGGGTGGGCCGCGGGCGCGGGAAGGGGGGTGCGGGGTGGGCCGCGGGCGCGGGAAGGGGGTGCGGGGTGGGCCACGGGCGCGGGAAGGGGGGTGCGGGGTGGGCCGCGGGCGCGGGAAGGGGGACACGGGAGTGAAGCCCTGCGCTGACGCCACTGCCGGGCCGGTGCTTTCACCAATGTGCCTAAGAAATTATCTTTGTAAAGGTAAAAATTAGAAGAAAACGCAAATGAATGATAACACTGCTACCCAGAGACAACCTATTTTGTAAATTTCCTTTGTCTTTTTAAAAAACATATTTTTTGTAAAAATAGGCTCTATTGCAGGTTGGTATTCCTCTCTTTCTCTGAACATCATTGCCTGGAGGAGCGCTAACCCTCTCCCACCTCCACTCCCAGTGGCTCCTCTGCCAGGAAAGCAAGACAAGGCCCATGGGTGCGCCAAGAACTGGGGTGCGGGGGCCCCTTAATTGGGAGAAATATATTAAGATTCTCAAATGTCAGTAGAGACCCAACTGCTCTCCCACCGGCAGCACTTCCGACCCCATCCCTCTGCCTCGGCATCAGTTTCTTCTTCCGTGGAGGAAGAGGGGCCGGTGCTGACGGGGCCTCCTGCACCCCAGGAGCACCTTCCCACGCCTTTAAATATTCTGGAACAGCCTCGTTTCAATGGCTGCCAAGTATTTCAAAATGAGGCTGCCCTGCAATACTTGTAACCCTTCCCCACTGCTGGGCACTGACGCCCCCAATCCCAGCTTCTGTCTGTCACACATAATGCTGGGATGATCTGCTGACCTTGCCCATAAGGGCTCGACGACCTTTCTGATTACGCCCTCGCACAGCCTACGCAGCCCAGACGGTCCCTTCGCTTGGCTGGGGGCAGATGTTAACTTCAGCCCCTTGTCTAACCAGCACGTGTTTACTGATTAGAAAAGTAACAAATGATCTTTGTAGAGACAAAATTTACACGATGAAAACGGAAATTAGCAATAACGTCGCCATTCAGAGATGGCTGCTGTTAAAATTTGGGGGTGGGGAGACAAAGGCTGTGAACGTTGTAAGATTCTTACACGTTGCCAAGGGACCTTCTGTTTTATGTCCCACGTTGAATGAGAGCCCCAGATTATCTTAATTTCCTAATAATCCTCAAACATTCAACAACCCAAAAGCGAAGAGATACCAAATGCAAGCCGGGGGTTTTCAGTCGCAGCTCAAGCACTAAGCCTTCTGAGTTGAAGGACAGCCACCTCCAGTAAGGTGCCAGGGCGCGGCGTCCGCCCTGTGTCTCAGCTCTAGACCAGGGCAAGGCGAGGCCCCAACTGATGGCCAGTCAAAGTCCGTCACTCGCTGTGAGTTTCCACCAACCACTGGTTTGAAGATCTCTTTTTTGGCTTTTGGAGACTCAGGTGTGCGGCCCTGGGGAAGGGGTGCCCCTCCCCACCCAACGCCCTGCGTTACTCTGGAGATGCCCGGTCCTGGGCAGGCACCACCCAAGCCCTGCTGAAGGTCTCGGGTGGCTGAACCAACACGCTTCGGGGGAGCATCATTTTCAGAGGCGCATCCTGGGAAGTGAAGCTCTGGGCGTGCTGGCAGGTGGACGGGGTAGGCACCCCGTCCCCATCACGCAGCACCCTGGGGCAGGGACACGCGCGGAGGCTCTGCTCACCCAGGAAGTGGTTGACGCAGAGGTTGCGCAGCGCCTCGGGCATGTGGCAGATGGTGGCGCACAGGCGCCTCATGGACAGGGGCTGCTCGGATCGCTCGCCGGAGCCCACCAGCTCGCTCTCGTACTTCACGCCGTTGAGTAAAATATTGGCCACCTGCAAAGGAAGTCCGCAAAAGACAAATCAAATCCCGGGCAGCACTGTGGAAGCGTGGACTTTTTGTGACACAAAAGGGAAGCAGAAACAGAACTGGGAGGGGCTGCGAAGCTGTGTCCTCTTATTAGACGGGTCAACCGAGCATCAGATACCACCCCTGAGAGAGAAACGGCCGCCGGTCATCCCTTCAGAGAGCCGGAGCAGCTAAGAAATCCCACGCTCTATCTGGCCACGTTCAAGGGGTGCTGGGATCTATGGCACTAAGAGTAAGTTTCTACCGTGCAAATTTGAAAATAAATTTAACAATGAAAGAAATATGGGTCAGTTCAAATTCAGACATTATGAAGTCCCTTCTTGTCCATAAGAGAAGGTCATGAAAGGCTTATTTCAAGGCGGTTGGGATGTCTGTACAAACCTGTCTCTCAGCAAGGGGAACTCTTGTCTACCCAGAGAACATGGCGGCCAAATCAACACGGGCCACAGACAGATGCACTACCCGAGGTCCTCTCCAAGGGTTCACTGTGGCCTCAAGACTCTCCCCTTGTCAGCAGAATTGAACCCACAGCCAATGAGGGTCAGGGTTCTTTCTAGGGCCCAAAACCAACATTCTACCGACGAGTTCTCTCACTGACTTTCTTTGCCCAACTCTTCCTGGAGTGAGGTTTGATTTCCCAAGAACGCTGCTTGGGCAGGTGAACTAGCCATTTTGGAAGTTAATTTATTTATTATTTTTAAATAAGGAAGAAAGGCTGCCCTGGCTCAACTGGGGAGCTCATGAGGATGTCAGTCCCTGGATATTCCAGATGGAAAAAAGAAGGAAAGACCCCCCCCCCCCCATTCTCATCCCAAGAGCTTGTCACCCACACCTGCCAGAGGGAGGCTGCTAAAATTACCCTCCTGTCCCTACTTGAACCGCTGTGCTTATATTTAGCTTGTGAGTTATACTTTCCTCAAGGAATGGAGAATTTAACAGGACCCATTACACTCTATTCAGAATGGAATTTGAAAAAAAAAATGATTAAAACAAGATTTTCAACAACCAGCAGGATGGCGGCAGAATAAGGAGCTCCTAGAGTCAGCTCCTGCTACTGGGCAGTTAGTAATCACCCAAGGCTGTCTAAAGCACCTGTTTGGGGGCTCTGGGAGACCAGAAGAGCATCCTGCAACATCCTTGAAGGAGTGGAAGGAGGAGACTGCCCATCTGCAGAGAAGACTCGTAAGTAGAGTGCTCCATGCCATGGAGGCCAGTGCCCATCCTCTACTGGAAGCACAAGCCACCTCAGGAGCTGTTCCATGGCTGGAACTGAAAGCTCCACTTCCTGAAAATGGGGGAGGAAGAGAGGACTGGGCACCAGCTTCAGCTACTGATGAGTAAATTCAGGGGGCTAAAGTATAATCCTGATAACAGCTAAGGTTTGAACCTGTCCAAGCCAGAAAGAAGCTGGGAGCTGCCATCTTAACTCTGCCCCTTGGCACAAGGGGAAGCCAGGCTGGCTGAAAATCCCAGTGCTGGTGGGGACCAGCTTCTTTCCATCCAGATCATATCGCAGCTCTAGCCTAGGCCCCAGCCCCACCTCCAGCAGGGAGGAAGCTGGGGGGGACTGCGCAAGTGTCTCTGAGAAATTACCTGCCAAGCCGCGGAGGCCAGTGATCATCCTAGTCTGGCAGCACAGGTCACTGCAGAAGCTATTCTGTGGCTGGAATTGGAAGCTCAATTTCCCAAAAAACAGGGGAGGAGGAGACGGTTGGCCACTGACTTCAGCTAATGATGAGTCAATTCGGCTGGCTAAAGTGTAACCCTAAGAACAGCTTAAGTTTGAACGTGTCCAAGTCAGAAAGAGGCCGGTGGCTGCTATTTTGACTGATCCCTCCATATGAGGGGAAGCTGGGCTGACTGAAAATCACAGTGCTGGTAAGGACCAGATTCTTTCACCCAGATCGGCCTGCAGCCCTAGGCTAGGCTTCAGCCCCACCTCTAGCAGGGAGTAGGCTGGCGGGCCCTGCACCAGCCTATACAGGTAACTGCAGGTACATTTGGCTGGCGCAGACTGAATAATCAGAAGTCTAGTGGGCCAACTGCGGTCATATTGGACCCCCACTGCATAGCTTGCTGCCCACACCTACAGCTCCATCTCCACTCCAGGCAGGAGAGAAAGGGGTGTGAAGCCTCCTCGGTCTCTCTGGGCAACTACAGTCTAGGCCTGCATAACTTGGATTATTACACAGATCTCTGGCTCTGTCCCTACTCCTGGCAAAGGATAAAATTGGGAGAAGCTTCATCGGTCCTGGGGAAATGAGGGTGGCTTGAGCCTTCAGAGCTTACAGCATCAACTACATCCATGGCTCCAGCTATACAACCAGCAAGAGAGAAAGGGAAGGAAGCCCTAAATTAAAGAGAAAAAATGCACCCAGAGTAAATACTCTAGTAAGCCAGATGCCAAGACACAAACAAAAAATTACAGTCCGCACCAAGAAACAGGAAGATATGGCATAGTTAAAGGAATAAAATAAGCCTCCAGATGACATAAAGAAGTTGAGACAACTAATCATAGATGTTCAAACAAGTTTCTTTAATAAATTCAATGAGACGGCTAAAGAGATTAAGGATATTAAGAAGACTCTGTATGGGCAAAGAGAAGAATTTGAAAGCATACATAGAAAATAGCAGATCTTATGAGAACGAAAGGCACAATAAATGAAATTAAAAATACATAGGAAGTGGCTGTGGCTCAGTCGATGAGCTCCTGTCTACCATATGGGAGGTCCTCGGTTTGAGTCCTAAGGCCTCCTTGTGAAGGCAGGCTTGCTTGCTGCTGCGGAACACTGCCTGGCCTGCCGATGCCCTGGAGAGCCAACTCAGCAAGGTGATGCAACAAAAAGAAAGGAGACAAGTGAGAACACAGAAGAGCCCGCAGCAAATGGACACAGAGAGTAGACAGCAAGCAAGCCACAAGGGGGGGAGGAGAAATAAATAAATACAGACACAGAAGAATGTACAGTGAATGGACACAGAGAGCAGACAGCACACAAAGAGCTGCAAAGGGGGAGGGGCTTAAAAAATATATATACTGGAATCATATCATAGCAGATTTGAGGGACAAAAGAAAGGACTGATGAATTTGAAGAAATGGCCTCTGAAAGTGAACATACAAAAGAACAGATGGGGAAAAGAATGGAAAATTTTGAACAAGGTCTCAGGGAACTAAGTACAGCAAGAGACATGCAAACAAACATGTCATGGGTGTCCCAGAAGGAGAAAAAAGGGGAAGAGGAACAGAAGGAATATTTGAAGAAATGTTGGTGGAAAATTTCCCAAATCTATTGAAGGACATAGATATACATGTCCAAGAAGCACAATGTACTCCCATCCAAAAAAATCCTAACAGACCAACTTTGAGATACATACTAATCAGAATGTCAAATGCCAAGAACAAAGAGAATTCTGAGAGCAGCAAGAGAAAAGCAATGCATAAATGTAAGGGATACTCAATAAGATTAAGTGCTGATTTTCTCACCAGAAACCATGGAGGCAAGAAGACAGTGGTATGATATATTTAAGGTACTGCAAGAGAAAAACTTCCAGCCAAGAATCTTATATCTGGCAAGATTGTCTTTCAAAAATGAGGGTGAGTTTAGAATATTCACAAATAAACAGAAAGTGAGAGAGTTTGTATCCAAGAGACCAGCTTTGTAGGAAATACTAAAGGATATGCTAGAGACTGAAAAGAAAAGACAGGAAAGAGAGGCCTGGAAGAGAGTCTAGAAATGAAGATTATATCAATAAAAGTAACTGAAATTGTCGAAAGAGTGGTGAAAATAAAGTATGACAGATAAAACCCAAATATTTAAGAATAAACTTAACCAACGATGTAATGTACTTGTGTTCAGAAAACTACAACTCATTGTTAAAAGAAATCAAAAAAGGCCTAAATAATTGGAAGAACATTCCATGCTCACGGATTGGAAGACTAAATCTCATTAAGATGTCAATTCTACTCAAATGGATATACAGATTCAATGCAATCCTGATAAAAATTTCACCAGCATTTTTTTAACTAAATGGAAAACATGATTATCAAATTTATTTGGAAGGGTAAGGGGTCCTGATTAGCCAGAAACATCTTAAAAAGTGAAATTGAAGGACTCACTTTTCCAGACTTTAAATCCTATTACCTAGCTACAGTGGTAAAAACAGTATGGTACTGGTATAACACAGGCATATACATCAGTGGAACTGACTTGATGGTTCAGAAACAGACCCTCACATGTATGGTCAAGAGATTTTTGACTAGCCTGTCAAACCCACCCAGCTCGGGCAGAACAATCCATTCAACAAATGGTGCTGAGAGAACGAATATCCATAGCCAAAAGAAGGAAAAAGGAACCCTATCTCACACCTTATACAAAAGTTAACTCAAAATGAATAAAAAATCTAAATTTAAAAGCAAGAACCATAAAGCTTCTAGAAGAAAATGTAGGAAAATATCTTCAAGCCCTGGTGGTAGGTGGTGGATTCTTAAAGGAGATAAGAGGAGGACTGAGATGGACTACTGATGTTTAATATATGTAGAAGTTTTAATTAGCTTTACTGTAAAAGTGCAGAAATGTACAGAGTTGATGGTAACACATTATAATAAGTAATAGTTGGTTTATAAATGGGGATGTGGCTGAAAATGGTAGTCTAGGGATGTAAATGCCAAATGACAGAATGCTAGAGAATAATCTAGGGACTGAACAGCTCAGTAAACCCAGAGGTGGATGAGAATTGTGGTTGATGGTACAGATGCAAGTGTCCTTTGTGAGCTAGGGCAAATGTACATCACTACTGCAGGGTGTTGGGAATGTGGAGAAGCATGGGATATATACAACTGGAGTGACCTATGGACTGTGGTAAACAGTAATAATGTAATATTCTTGCATCTTTGCCAAAGATGTACTGAGTTGATGATGGGGAAGTATGGAAAATGTGTGCCAAATGTATATGGACCTCGTAATAATTGGGTGATATTATCTTATAATCTGTAACAAAGTTCCACCACAATGTGGAATGTTGAGAGCGGGTGTTGTTTGGGAATTCTGCACATGTGCATGATTGTTTTGTAAGTTTACAACTTCTGTCATAAAAATATATTTTAAAAATAATAAAGGGTGGGTTGGGGGAAAATATACCAAATGTAATATAAGGACTAAAATTAGTAGTAAGATTTTGATGATATTCTTTCATAATTTGTAACCAATACCTCATGACAATGCAAGGTGTTGGTGGAGGGTGGATTATGGGACCCCTGTATGATGTTATGCATGTTTGCTTTGTAAGTTCATGATTTTTACTATATTCTTAATGGTTTACGTATGTTCATGTATAAATGCTATAAAAATAATAATAATAGGGTAGGTTGGGGGAAAAATACTTTGGTAGTAGTAATATTTTGAGGATGCTGTTTAATCATTTGTTAAAAATGTTTCACAACAATGCAAGGTATTGGTGGTAGGATGAGGTATGAGAGCCCTGTATGATGTTATGTATGTTTGTTTTATAAGTTCACAACTATTACTATACACTTATTGTTTATGTATATTCATGTATGAGTGATATATTTCAATAAATTAAAAAAACAAAAAACAAAAAATAAGATTTTCAACCATACCTAAAGAACTGTACCTGGAAGCCAGTCTGAATTTTTCTGAAACAGGACAGGATGACCCAATACTGATGAAAGAACTGACTGATGATGACTCGCGAGGCTGACGGTGCCCTGATTTAAGCCATTAGAAAGTCTCCCTCCTTTGAGAGTCATGGTGTTTTTCTAATTCTTCAGTGGTTTTCAGTTCTTCAAACCCTTCTCAGACCTGAGCCGATACCCCCCAACAAGGACGAGGATGCACATTTGCAGCCTGACTGCTTCGTGGGAGGTGGCAGTCGTGCTACTAGACATCAGAGGACAGGCCATGATGTGCCAGAGAAAAGCAAACGAGATGGTTATGCGAAGAAAACACACAGCGAAAGTGAACCACCACAAAACAGGTCTCCAGTTAACCTTTGGCAGAATCAGAGCCAGGGTTTCAGGGAAGTCTTCCTGGGAAGAGTGGATGGGTTCCCTGGGGTCCCTGGGGGCTGGGGGTGGGTGGGACGGAGTGCAGCATAACAGCAGGAACTGTTCATCCGGGGTCCTTTGGGGCTGCAGTTCAGGTTCAGGCTGAGCTGGAGGGTAACTGCAACAGGTAACTGCATCTGCATCAGGTTACCGCATCAGGTAACTTGCATTGGGTAACCACATCACGTAACCCTCATCAGGTAACCTGCATCAGGTAACCAGTATCAGGTAACCGCATCAGGTAACCGCATTAGGGAGACATAGCCCATGTGCATCTGCAGCCCCAGCAAATGTGTCTTCTTGGACTTTGCTTTCGGCTTACCTGGCCTCTTGAACTGCCCCCCCTGGAGGAACCTGGGCAGGTTGAACACAGGTTTTTTTTTTGTTTTTTTTTTTTAAAGATTTATTTATTTATTTAATTTCCTCCCCTCCCCTGGTTGTCTGTTCTTGGTGTCTATTTGCTGCGTCTTGTTTCTTTTGTCCGCTTCTGTTGTCGTCAGCAGCACGGGAAGTGTGGGCGGCGCCATTCCTGGGCAGGCTGCTCTTTCTTTTCACGCTGGGCGGCTCTCCTCACGGGCGCACTCCTTGCGCGTGGGGCTCCCCCACACGGGGGACGCGTGGCACGGCACTCCTTGCGTGCATCAGCACTGCGCATGGCCAGCTCCACACGGGTCAAGGAGGCCCGGGGTTTGAACCGCGGACCTCCCATATGGTAGACGGACGCCCTAACCACTGGGCCAAAGTCTGTTTCCCTGAACACAGTTTTTTTGTTGTTTTGTTTTCAAGATTTTATTTATTTATTTCTCCCTACCTTCTGGGTGTTTGCACTTGCTGTATCTGTTCGTCTTCCTTGTTTCTTTAGGAGGCTCTGAGAACCGAACCCAGGACCTCTGATGTGAGAGGGAGGCACCTAATCGCTTGAGCCACGTCTGTTCCCTAGTTTGTTGTGTCTCCATATCTTTCTGCTTGTGTCTCTTGTGTCAGCTCGCTGTCTTGCTCTTTCTTTTTATGAGACACCAGGAACCTCCGCTCCATGCTTTGTTGTGTCTTTCGTAATGTTTCCTGTTTTTCTTTTTGTGTCTCTTGTTGTGTCAGCTCACCACACCTTCCCGTTGCTCCCGCTTCCTGTCCTCTTTAGGAGGCACTGGAAACTGAGCCAGGGGCCTCGCAAGTGGAAGGTGGGGGCTCAATCGCTTGAGCCACATCCGCTTCCCTGAACATGGTTTTATGGGACTCATGCTTAAGAAGCTCCAAATTCTTACTGAAATTGTTTCTCATCCTGTAATGTCTCTGGGGGCAGACAGGACATATTAACCATCATGCTACTTTAAAGGAAAGCATAACCTCGCTTAAATTTAAAGGAGCCTCCTCAAGATCACGAATTCTGAAAGCTGGCAAAACCCCACATCTCAGTTAGTGGCCCTTCCACCAACCTGCGTACTAAACACAACTAAATAGCCTTCTGGAAGTTTCTTTGCCTTCACAGGAGAACATGCCACTGCTCTTCAGAATCCATAGTTTGCACGGTCTCTAGAAGTCAGCTAATGTTAGATTCTAGGAGAGATGAAAATAGGGAAGGAGAGACCAAAAGCATCTGCCAGGTTTTATGTTTTGTTTTCATCTTCCACGAAGACTTAGATTCTTTGACACCAGATTTCCGTGGCCAACACAGGCTATAGGATATAACTTCAAGATGGCAGAGTAGGAGGCTTCAGCCCCCACCTCCCCACACAGAAGCTTCAAACAACCAAAAAGAACTGGCAGAAACAACTTCCCCAAAGCTCCAGAAAATAGTTGAAGGACTTCAGTAACAGGGCAAGCACCAAATCAAGAAAAAGAAAAAAGCAGCAGGGCCTCGTGGCACCCCGGTTGGCCCCTCCACACTTCATTGGCTTGGCACATAGTCAGTCGTGCTCCCAATGCAGATCCCTGGTCCCAGTTCCACAGGGAGCAGAGTAGCCCTCGTGCACATGCTAGGGGCATGGATGCCTGCCCTGCTCCGTCTGGTGTGGCCTGGGGGATGCACTGTCCCAGAAGTTGTCCCATGTGTAGGAGGCTCATCAAGCTCTCCGCAGATGCTGTGGGAGAACAGTCGAGAGTCTGCCTAGAGCAGGGGTTTGCTGGCTGTAGGACAGACAGTGCAGTGCTCCCGAACATGAGAACACTGTTCCTCAGGAAGAGGGGGTGTTTGTATCGGTGTAAATGGGGGAAATCGTAGTGACACATGCATACACACAAACACACACACTCGCACACTCAAGACGAGATCAGGGTGGCTCCTGTGCTTTGACCACAAGCCATTCTCTAAACGCTTTGTATGGATAAGCCCTGAAGGGAAGCACTTGAACGATCAGTCTGCAAAGACTAGGAAAGGTATTTTCTTTTTTTTCCTTCTTTGTTTTTGTTAGCACCTGACAATCATAACACTAGCTGGATATAAGCTTAAGGAACAGACACCTCAGAGTCTAAATTCCAGTGATAACACATTAAAATGTCAAAATGTCCAGGTTTCAACTAAAGATGACAAAACATACAAAGAAACAGGAAGTGATGACCCAGGAGAAGAAGAGTAAAGTATTAGAAACCATCAATGAAGAAGACCAGACATGGTACATACCAAAGAATTTTTAAAAATGGTTCTAAGTATGCCAATAGAGCTAAAGGAAAACATGGACAAATAACTAAAAGAAACCAGGGAAACAATAGATGAACAGGAAGAGTATCAGTAGAAAGATGGAAATTATAAAAGGAACAAAACAGTGCTGAAGACCATTGTAATGGAAATTTAAAATTCCCTAGAGGGGTTCAACAGCAGATTGAAGCTGGTAGAAGAAACAATCAGTCAACTTGAAGATAAGACAACTGAAATCATTCAGTCTGAGGAGCAGAAAGAAGAAAGAAGAAAGAAAAGTAAACAGAGTCCAAGAAACCTGTGGGACACCATCAACATACCAATTATGCAGAAGGAAAGGAAAGGAAAGGAAAGGAAAGGGAGGGGAGGGGAGGGAAAAAAGGGAGGGGAGGGGAGGGGAGAGGAGAGGAGGGGGGAAGGAAGGAAGAAAGAAAGGAAAGAAAGGAAGGAAGGAAGAAAGAAAGAAGGAAAGAAAGAAGAAAGAAAGAAAGAAGAAAGAAAGAAAGAAAGAAAGAAAGAAAGAAAGAAAGAAAGAAAGAAAGAAAGAAAGAAAGAAAGAAAGAAAGAAAGAAAGAAAGAAAGAGGCAGAATATTTAAGGAAATAATGGCTAAAAACTTCCCAAATTTAACAAAACACATGAATATACACATCCCAATGAACTCCAGACGGGATGCTGTGTCATATTATAATCAAACTGTCAAATGCCAAAGATAGAGAAGTCTGAAAGCCATGTGAGAAGCAATGTGTCACATACAAGGGAACGACAATAAGATTAATTGCCAGTTTCTCATCAGAAACTATGGAGGCAAGAGGCAGTGGGATAACATATTTAAAGTGCTGAAAGCAAAAAATTGCCAATCAAGAATTCTATATCTGGCGAAACTGTCTTTCAAAAAGGAGAGGGATTATGCCATTCCTAGATGAAAGCTGAGGGAGTTTGTCACCATTAGACCAGCCCTACGAGAGAGACTAAAGAAATAGACAAAAGACCAATGCCACATGAATAAATGAAAATTACTAGTGAGGGTAATGACAGGTAAATATAAATGCCAGTACTACTGTATTTTTGGTTTGTAACTCTACTTATAGGACTTCTTATAGGACTCTTCTTATAGGACTCAAAGGCAAATGCATAAAATATAATGATAAATCACTGGGTTTGGACCCATAATGTATAAACATGTAATTTGTGACAAAATTACATAATGGTGGAGGGGAAAGAGGGGTATAGGAACACAATTTGTATATACTCTTAAAGTTAACTTGGTCTCAAAGCAAAAGAAATGGTTACAGATTTAGGATGTTAATTTTAAGCCCCGAGGTAACTACAAAGAAAGGATCGGAGAACATGCAGACTCATAGAATTAGAAATCAGAAGTACAGGGCCAGGGCCAGGGGCAGGGGGAAGGGGGAGTTACGCGTAATGCGTGCCGGGTTTCTGTTTGGGGAGATGGTGAAGCAGGCTAGTAAGATAGGGAATCAATAGATGGATCTGGAACCTGGCAAGAAGTCCACGTGGACATCAAGAACCCCAAGAGGACTGCTGGAAGGCCCTCCCCAAGATTCTGCCACTCAGAAGAAGACGTCCTCCGGAAGCCAGGAGAAGCCCGGATATTCCCCAGGGGCTTTGTCATTGGGCCCTCCTGGGGATTGACGGGTGGGGCAATCAGTCAAAACAGCAGACAGCTGGAGCCCCTCTCTGCCATTAGCAAAGGGGTGGAACAATGAACAGTTCAAAAAGCAGGCACAAGGCCTGAATTCTCTCTCGCCTTTGGACCCTGTTCCTGCTCTCTGCACCCTGCTCTCACCATTCTTCGTCTGCCATGACGGCCACACAAGTAAAACCTGGGCTTTGATAATCTATAATGGGGAGGGAAGCGGACTTGGCCCAGTGGTTAGGGCGTCCGTCTACCACATGGGAGGTCCGCGGTTCAAACCCCGGGCCTCCTTGACCCCTGTGGAGCTGGCCCATGTGCATTGCTGATGCGCGCAAGGAGTGCCCTGCCACGCAGGGGTGTCCCCTGCGTAGGGGAGCCCCACACGCAGGGAGTGCGCCCCGTAAGGAGAACCGCCCAGTGTGAAAGAAAGCACAGCCTGCCCAGGAATGGTGCCGCACACACGGAGAGTTGACACAACAAGATGACGCAACAAAAAGAAACACAGAGTCCCGGTGCTGCTGATAAGGATAGAAGTGGTCACAGAAGAACACACAGTGAAGGGACATAGAGAGCAGACAACTGGGGGAGGGGGGGTAAGGGGAGAGAAAAAAATTTTTAAAAAAGATTTAAAAAAAAACTTTAATGGGGAAGTGTAATCTGTAAATCAGCCCTCTTTGTCCCTTTTCACCCCCTTTCTCTCTATCTGGGACCCATGATCTGTTATTTTCTCCCATTTCTCTTCTCTCCCTGCCTGAATAAATTACTGGCCTAACTCACCCAACGTGCTCTTGAAATTCATTTCTGCAGCACAGTCAAGAACCTAGACAAACTCTAGTAAGAATGGAAAAGTTTTAGTCATGGAAGGGGGTGAGCATACGTGGATATTGTGAATGGTTGAGACAGGAAAGATGTACACCTGTTTCCACAATTTGGAAGGACAAAAAAACTAGCAACTTCAGAGACAGGACAATTAAATGCAATACAGATCCTGGGTGGGATCTGGCAAAGGAGGAGAAAAGGCTCAGGGGGACATTATTGGGACATAAAAGAAAACTTGGAATATAGAGTGTAAGCTTTTATCAGTGTTTAAGTCCTTGAACTTGCTAACTGCCCCAGGGTGCTTGCATAAATGAATATCCTTGTTCTTAGGAAATGCACACCACAGCCTTAAGTGTCCCGGGAGCATGACCTGTGCAACCTACAGCCAAGCGTCAGTGAACGGACTGATAAATAGGCAGAAAGATCCGGCAAAGGTGGGGGGACAAGAAACTTGCCTCTGGGTTTCCGCAGGTAGGGGTGTGCTGCGGCCCTCTGCAGGGGGTTGTATTATTTCCGTAACTGTCCCCCAAGTTTGAAAGGATTTCAAAGTCAAAATGGGCCATGCAGTTGGGGGGAAATACTAGAAACGAATGAAAGGCCTCTGGGCGCTGTCGCCTTCGGGCTCGCGCGGGGTGTGCAGGCGCCCAGGCGTCGTGGGCAGCCCCTCACCGCGCTTCGCCTGTACCTCCCCCGCCTCCCCCACCTCATCCTGGGAGCCCCTTCGGGGCACGGGAAGGGAGACGCCGGTGTTTATGCAGCTTCTCTTTTGATCTGCGCCCCGCGCCCCCGCCCCCGCCCCGCGCCCCGCGCCCCGCGCCCCGCGCCCCCGCCCCGCGCCCCGCGCCCCGCGCCCCGCACCTGCTGGCTGAAGGTCACGTTCCGCCTGCGGCTGGCCTCCGGGCAGCCCCCGCTGGCAGCGTCGGGGATGGCCAAGGTCTGGGGCCGCTTCAGGATCCCGCACGAGCGCGGCCTGGAGGCGTCCAGGGAGCCCACCCTGAGCGCGGCGCCCTCCGGGTCGGCCGCGGGCGCGGCGCCGCCCCGCTCCCGGCGCGCGAAGCCGTCGGGCGCCCGCGGGAAGCTGGCGCTCACCGCCGGCCGCGGCAGGCTGCCGGGCAGGCCCGGGGACGCGTCCTGGGCGCCCGTGAAGCAGTCGATGAGGACGCTGTCGAGGTTGGCGGCGCCCAGCGACGACGCGAACTCGCTGAGGCCGGTCAGCGAGCTGTCCCTGCTGACGAAGCTGCCGTACTTGGGCGTCAGGGGGCTCAGCGGCGAGATGGGGCTGGAGAAGCCGGACAGGCCGGCGCCCGGGTGCGGGTCCTCGGGCGGGACGGGCGGCGAGGGCGGCAGCGGCAGGCTGGGGCTCTTCATCGCCGGCCTCTTGTCGCCCGGGGGCCGCAGGGGTCTCTCGGGAATGCTGAGCAGGGTGAGGACGGTGGTGAAGCTCAGGGTGACGGCCGTGAAGATGTAGACGACCCGGAGCTGCCCGCCCAGGGCGCTCCCGAAGCGGGTTTTGTCCCAGTGGATGCCCCCGACGACGTAGCCGAAGCCGCCTCCGAGACCTGGGGAGAGAGCGGGGCTGAAGGTCCCGACACGCGCGCGCAGGGGCGCGGCCCAGGCCGGGGACCCGCACGTCGCCCCGGCCCCCCTCAAGATGAGAGCGGGGCTCCCGCGGGACAGCCCTGGGGCGGCTCAGGTGAGCGGGCACCTGCCTGCGCTGCGCTCCGCTTTCCGCGGGGCCTTGCAGGAAGCCGGCAGGTGACCGTCTAGACGGAAGCGCGCGCTCCCCTCCAGCTCCCCCCTCGCGTCCCAGACCCGTGCCCGCGGCAAGATCGCGTCTGTGGCACGGGATGCGGCCACACCTGGCCACCCAGGTGGCCCCGAGGCACTCCCCGTCTTGTTCACCTGGCGGCGTCTTCCTGGTGCACGAGCGGCATTAGGAAAGTCACTCCTGACAGTGACCAAGGAGGGGCCCTGGCCTCTCCCACCTGACGTCCCCCCACCTGGAGGATGGCCGGGCAGCAGCCCACCTGGCCAGCGAACCCTCGGGAAGCGACAGGGCCGCAGGACTCGGTTCTCCGCCCGCCTGCCTGCACAGGGCCCACTTCCCGCAGCCCCAGCCAGTGGCCCAGGGGCCCTCAGGTTACAGCGCATGCGCCAGGCGCCCAGTGGCCACGGACCTGACCTCCAGAAACCGCCGTTTCTTCGGGCCTGGCTTTAAGCTGCCAGCACAAGGGCAAGAGGCCTGCGCGCCCGGCTCGCCCCACGGCCCAGGCCCCCCGCCGCCCCGCCGCCCCGCCAGCACTGCTGCGGACCGAGGCCCTTTTACCTTTTTATTTTTTTTCTTTTCTTTTCTTTAATTTTAATTTTACTTTGAGTTCATCTGTATGTTGAGTTGGTCTCCTGGTTGGGAGACGAGTCTCCTTGGTTTACTCACAGCGGTTTAGGGGGACCTGCATTAAGCAGCGTGGGCTTTTTGGCTGCACTCTGCTTGGGGGAGAATCAGACACATCAGGGATTTTTACCTTTTTAATAACAATCCCTATGGAAGGGCCTGGGCTTCGGACACCTTCCGCTCAATCTTCCACCTGTACCTAAGGTGTGGTGGAAACATGAATCTAATTATTCAGTAGTTTTCCTGTAGGACTTCCTTCATTTGTCCCATATTGTCCTCCTGAGCCTTTTAATTTCATGTCCATGTTCTTTTTATTATCATTATTTTTAGGAAGTACTGGGGATTAGACCCAGAACCTCGTATACAGGGAGCAGGCGCTTGGGGCTCCCCCACGCGGGGGACACCCTGCGTGGCGCGGCACTCCTTGCGCGCATCAGCACTGCGCATGGGCCAGCTCCACACGGGTCAAGGAGGCCCAGGGTTTGAACCGCCGGCCTCCCATGTGGTAGGTGGATGCCCTAACCATTGGGTCAAGTCCGCTTCCCCTATGTTCATTTTAAAAGCCCCAATCCCATCCCTTGGCTGCCTGTCTTTCTAAACTGTGGGGTAGGGTCTTTTTAAAATTTTATTTTATTATTTTCACCTTCACATTTATGATCTTAACTGCCTTTTCTCCCATTCTGAAGATGTTAAGATGTGATTGCTCTTTTCTGATCCTTAAAAAAGGTCATATGTGAGATGAACTTTATTAACTAATTTTTTAAAAACAATCATAGTGATACATTCCCTCAGTTAAAAATGGTACAGAAAGGTAAAACAGAGTCCCTCTTCCTACCCTCTAGGCCCAGCCCTGGCTCAGGGGAACCACATTGGTACCTGTGCGTAAACAGAGAGAAAGGACATTCTCAGGTGGAGCAAGTGAGGCTTAGAGAGGCCAAGCACACCCCACAACTAACACGTGCACTGCCAAGAACTGGTTCAGGCTTTCAGAGTCCAAAGCCGGACCACTCACCAGACCGACAGCTGCTTCCCGCACACAAGTCTTTTCACTGATTCTTAAAAATCTTTCTGATTGCAACTTTAAATGGAATTTTTTTTTTTTTTTTTTTAGGTACCGGGAACAGAGGATTGAACCGAGGACCTTGTATGTGGGAAGCCAGGACTCAACCACTGGGCCACATCAGCTCCCCTGAGTTGGTTTTCTTTGTTTGCTTGTTTGTTTTTAAGAAGCATCAGGAACCAAACACATGATCTCGCGTGTGGGAAGCAGGCACTCAACTGCTTGAGCCACATCCGTTCCCTCTTCCATTTTATTTTGTAATAAGCTAAGTGTTTTATAGAGGAAAGCTAGAAATATTGATTTTTACAGAATTCCATGGTAACCAAACACCCAACTGAATTCTTTTGCTGTTTTGCAGTTCGTGCCCTTGAATTTTCCATCTGTACAATGACAGATGCCAGTGATGATGACGTTGACACTCCGCGTCTCTCATTTATTTCTACATCAGCTCTGCAGAGTTAGGGGTCATTCTTGCCTTATTCCTGACTTTAACAGGAATGTTCCCAATGTTTTGCCATTAAGCAGGACACAGTCATACACACACACACATAGACCTAGCTACAGTCAATCCTCATTATTTGCAGATTCCATATTTGCAAATTCACTTACTTGCTAAAATTGACAACTCCAAAATCAGTGCTCACGGTGTTTTCACAGGCATTCGTGGACATGCACAAAATGGTGAAAGCTTTGAGTCACCTGATGTGCACGTTCCCAGCTGAGGATGAGCAAGGCGGTGTTCTGCCTTCTTGTCTCAGCACCCACGCTGTCAACAAGTGGGCTTTTCATGTACATTTTGTGCCACATATTCCCCTTTTTTTGCTTTCCTTGCTGATTCTGCTGTTTCAAATGGCCCCCAAGTGTAGCGCTGAAGTGCTGTCTAGTGTTCCTTAAAAAAAAAAAGCTGTGATGTGCCTTGTGGAGAAAGTGTATGTGCTAGATAAGATTCATTCAGGCAAGAGTTATTGTGCTGCCAGCTCCACCTTCAATGTTAATGAATCAACAATACATATTAAAGTGTCTTTAAACAGAACACACAAAACAAGGTTATGTACTGATGGGCCTAACCCTGTATTCTCCGGGAACCAAGGTTCAATATTTGCAGGGACTTTATAGAACATTAAGTACCGCAAATAATGAGAACTGACTGTACACACACACACACACCCAATTTATATTACTTTCGATCTCTTGCTTGAGATACTTATTTTCAATCACTTCAATATTCATCCGTGTATTTGAATTTTATTAACTTATTTTTCAAATCAGGGAGCGGGGAGGGGCTTCACAATGCACACACAGGAGCCAGCACGCCAAGGGGAGGAGCTGCATACCTGCCAGGAGGGCGTGGATGTTGAGCCCCCGGTCCTGGTCCGCCGGGCCGCACACGTCCATCATGTAGGCATGGCTGGGGTTATCGGCCGAGTCGGCGCTGAAGTCCATCAGCACCACGCCGCACACAGTCAGGAGGATGCCCCAGTGGTGATCTTCGGCCGTGTCGGCCAGTGCTGTCCCGATGTCCCTGCCGTTCAGCAGGAGCGAGAGGCCCAGCAGCGCCCCTGGACACCGAGACACAAAGAGTCACCCAGAGACACCGTGGCCCAGCATGCCCTGAACAATTTTCTCCTTGAGTCTAGAATCCTTAGGGCCCCAAGAATTTTTTTTAGTCCAACGTCAAGCAGAGCAAACTGGCAAAGTCACCTGCAGACTCACTGCTCTATTTTTCTCTATTTTTTACTGCATTAGGATCAGGGTTTTTATTTCATCAGACAAAGGAAGTAAGAGATGAACTTTATGGACTTTTCTTTTTTAATGACCACAGTGACTCATCTCACAGTTAACTCAGGCCTAGTTATGGGGTAACCCCTGCCACCACTTGACTAGACAGTGAGGGCTCAGTAACTGCTTGGGTCAGGACTCTCTTAGATTTTCTTAAAAGGAAGTCCTTGGGGTTTCTTTGTTGTCTTTCATTTTATTTCAATGCCAAAACAACAGACCTAGAGCCAGGACAAGAATGAAAGGGCGTCTCCTTCCAAACCTTGAGGTACATCGGTCACTCCAAGCACCCAACAGAGGCTGCAGCAGGAATCCTGGAAAAAGCAGGCCAGGGGTCATTGTCCAGAACCACACAGCACAATGGATGACCAAGAGAGCTTGGCCTCATCCCATTCTTGAAGTATCTGCACTCATATGTCCCCAATGCATCAAAAGAGTAAAATGACGAAATTTGGAATCAGCAATGAAACCCTAAGCTAGAAAAATAAAGGATAAGCAGACTCCTGGAATCCCTCTGCATCCCCTTAAATGTTCTATTTTGGACCCTATGAGGCCCTAGGCAGCCATGCCTTCCTTGTGATTCCAAGAAATCCCACGACCTCCCAGATCAAACGTTAAGCTTTATTGCTTGCATCCACCCATGATAGCTTGGCACAAAATGGCAGTCATCCTTGGGGTCTGCTAAATTCCTGTTCTACAGTCTGGGTTAAAGTGCCTTAAAATGTGGCCGATAGCCAGTCATATCTGCACTTTCCTTCAGCTCCCTACTAACAAACTTATCCCTTTTTCTTCTCTTATTCCCTCAGGACCCTAAAGTGAGACTTCCAGAAGCTTCCAGGGACTTCCAGAGGCTGCCCACCATCAGGGCTGAGGTGGGGCTCACCGAGGATGGGGCTGATGAACCACACCAGGCTGTACAGTTGGTCGGGCAGGCCCATCTGCAGGAGCACCGGGGTCACGTACGCCGTCTCCATGGCGTAGCTGAACTCAATGCCAAACAGAATGCAGCCGTTGAAGAGCAGCTCCCGGAAGGACCTCTGAGGGTGCAGGTCCCCGAAGTCCACCAGCTCAATGGGACATGGAGTATTAGGGGGCGGGGGTGGAGAGGGCCGGATGCACTTCCTCCTCTTGGGGTGCCGTTTGAAGTTGTTGGCCCGGTGGCTGATGTGTCGGGTCACGGAGCCTGAGTAACTCGAGACCTGAGACCTCCAGAAGTCGTGAGGAGCCAATGTGGGGAAGTGGGCCTCTCCTGGAGGAGTGCTGCTCGCTGGGGGGATCATCGTAGGGAGGGCTTGTGGGTGTTCCTGTGAGGAAAGTCCATTTGGGGGGGCAGCAGTTACTTCACACGGGGCCTCCATTTTAAGAGTTAATTTTTCTGAGAAACCATCCCCTACCCCTTGCCCCACAACTGGCATCCACTCACCCTTTTCAATTTCAAACTCCAATTATTCAATGCTGATATATAGGAAAGCAACACACGTTTGTATATATAAACTTGTATCCTGCAGCCTTATTAGTTCCAGGAGTTTTTGTTGATTGTTGGGGATTTTCTACACAGGTAACCATACCATCTACTAACAAAGACAGTTTTATATCTCCTTCACTATCTGTGTACCTTTAATTTTCTTTTCTTGTCTTATTGCATTAGCTAGTACTTTCAGTATGATGTTGAATAGGAGTAGTGAGAGGAGACATCCTTGTTTTGTTCCTGATTGTATGCTCACCCTTTTCACATGGGAAACATTGTATGAACACTGGAGAAACTTTAGGATAAAAAACAGTCCACCCAAAGTAGAGCCTACTGTGTATGGGTGATGTGACAAGGCTCCTTTTCCCCCTCAGTGCAGCTCATCTCCCAATGACACCAAAGCCTAATGCTCTCTCCCTGCTCAGATCAAGGACCCCCAGATTCCAAAGTCTCCACACTAAAACTCAAGGGGATCATTCCCAAACAGAGGCTCTGTCAGGAAAGTCATGCAAAGAGCAGCTAAGGAAGTAAAGGCAGCCAAAAGCCCAATGGCTGGCCTCAGACCTACTGAAGAATCTGCAGCCCATTTCTAGTGCTAATGTTGCCCTTCCCTGGAGGTTCCAGGGAGCAGAGAGGAGGGGAGACCAGACATGGGACAGGGTCACATGCAGGCACCCTGAGCACTCGGTTAGGTGACAGCCCTTCCTTCATGTGTGCCAAAAGTCACAGCTGCTAAAAGAGTTTAATAAAGATCCTTTCATATCGGCGTGGATTTTAACAAGTGCATTTTTAGTCAAGCCAGGACAACGACAAGTTTTACAGAGTTTTAAACCGCTCTCTCCGAAGAGACAAACCAATGGAGAGACAATTTACAAAGTAAGGGGCAAACAGAACCAGGGAAGGCTGAGAAATAGATTTTCCCCCTTTCTCAAATAATTTTTTGAGCAATTTTCACAATGTCAAGGACTTATTAGCAATTAGCAAATGTCTTCACAAACAAGCCCCCACCACCACCTCCTTGCCTTCTGTGGCACTGGGAGACCTTCTCCTGGCATAGGCTAAGACTTTAGGGATATTGGAATAGGGTGAATGTAATTTGCCCACGGGAAAGATGTGAATTTTGGGTGGCTGGAGGGTGGACTATACTGGGGTGAACAGTGTCCCCCCCCAAAATGCATGTCCTCCTAGAATCTTGGAATGTGACCTTACTTGAAAATAGGTCTTTGAAGAAGCAATTAAGTCAAGATGAGGTGGGAGGGGAATTTGTACCCAGAGACACATAAAGACAGAAGTAGAGCCTGGAGGGAGGCTTCCACGAGCCACGGAACCACAAGGAGAGCTGGCAGCCACCAGAAGCTAGGAGAGGCAAGGGGGGTTCTTCCCTAGAGCTTTGGGGGGAGTAGGGCCTCCCAACATGATTTAAGGACTGCTGGCCTCTAGAACTGCGAGAGAATCCATTTCTGTTATGTCAAGCCACCCAGTCTGTAGTCATTTGTTATGCCCTGGAAAACTAAGACTGCATCCAACTGTTTTTCACTGATTTGAAATTAATCTAGATTATACATATTAAAAGAATGGGTCCCAATAGGTTGACCTGTGCATTTCAGCCAATGTCTATTTCACTAAGAACAGGGAGAGGAAATCTCCTGAGATTTGAGGGGAAAAGACAAATATAGCCTAAGAGAGGGGAGATTCTTGGATTCCGTTTGGCCCTCTGATAGCCCACCCCACCTCGCCTCTCAAGAAAGCAATTCCCCAAATTTTCTTTGAAGTTCTTCCTGAGAAGTAGGCTCCAAACCTCAGATGAGTTTCTCAGTGTTGACAGGTTTCCTGACAAGGACACGGGTCATTTACAAAGATAAACATGATTGGCTTCCTTTCAAAATTAGTTTTAAGCACTAGAAATGAGGCCCTTATTTCTGACATCAGCTTAACATACCCCCTTTCATCACACCATCACTAGCTCATAACTTTGTCACGAATCATCCTAAAATGTGTCACTCTAGCCAGGCATCCCCGACCCCCCACCCCCACCCCATCCACTCCAGGGTTATCTTTATTCTCTTTAGAAGATACCAGTGATGGAAATGATTGACTGGAGAGAGGACCCAGCAGAATTCAGGCCCTAGTGCTAACCCAATGACCCATCCATCCATCTTCCCAACCCCATCCATCCTTCCAAATTGCCAACCATCCATCCATTCATCTACACACATCGGGGCACTCATCCACCCATCCACTCATCCACTCACTCACCCATTCTCCCACCCACCAACCCATGCACCCATAATTCCATCCATCTATCCATCCATCCATCCATCCACACTTTCACCTAAGAATCCTTCCATCCACTCATCTACCATACCTTTCCAAACATTCATCCAGCCACCCACACATCCCCCCCTTCTGACTGAGAACTGAATACCAAGACACTTAAATCAAACAGATAAAAGAAATATCCAGGCATTGCGCTGGCGTTAGCTGAAAAGAAGAGGAAAGGCGTTCTAAGCTGCGGGGACCGCTGCGCAATCAAGCGTGCACCACAGCTGGGCACGATGGGGGTGGAGAGAGAGATGGCCATTAGGGAGGGGTCAAGGCACGAAGGCCTTGAAACCTAAAAGATGGACTTTATACCAAGGTGACACGATGGCCTGGCCAGAGACTCATTCTGCTCTCGCTTCTGTGCCTTATTTTGTGACCTAAGGGAAAAAAACCCATGCTTTCCTCTAAAACAAGATCTGGTGTACCTCAGAACTTTGTAGACAATACTTCATTAAAAATGTAATTGATTTATAAAGATTCAATCAAGATTGAAAGAAAAAAAAAAAAAGCTAAGCTTCTTGCTTATGTTCCTCACGGGGTTTGGCCCAGACCCTCGGATACAGCAAATACTCAAGAAAAACTCCAAAAACCTAGGGAGCTCTTAGCATCCCCTGGAATTTCATTCCAAGGTGGCAGGATTAGAGTGCCACAAACCAACTACCAGTGCCAGGTGACTGTCCCACACTCGGTCCGGGGCCAGTGCCCTCTGTCCAGCCCCTTTCCTTCCGGCACAGGTATCAGCACTTACACCCCGTGACTGAAGCGCATGCCTCAGGCACCTCACCTTTATCCTTGGAAGGAAGAGCTGTGCACCCAGTTTGGAGGAATTTCACCTTTAAACAGCATGGAGAAGTCTATTTTTGAGAAAGGGAACCTTTTGATCCTACTTAAAATGGACTGTGTAGCTAGCCCACTCCTCTACCTGTGACGTGCCAACTCCACCACCGCCGCCCCGTCACCCCCAGTTCTAGAACAGCCCATGGCCTGTCCCGGCAAACGCCAGAGCCTCAAGGTCCCCACTTTAAGTTCCCTCCAGCAGCTAAGCCTGGAGTAAACCTGCGCTTGAAAAAGGCCTTCGTGAAAGGTATGCCTCCAAATTTGGGGATCAGTACTACCATTTAAAAATAAGATGCATCTATTGGAAGTTCCCATGAAAATTTATTTCAAGAGTTGTAAGACTTCATTTTGTGAATGTTACTATTAAAAAATGATCAGAAGTGAAATCTAAAATAATGAAACAGAATTTTAACACGCCAAAGCAAATATTCACCAGACCACAAGGTATGACTGTGTACTTGGTCCAAAGAAAAAGCATACACTGTCTCCAGATACCCAAAGGTTATCCAAGGACCTCTGGTACTTTGGGAAGACAGAGGATGTTTAAAGGAAGGAGCCCTCGGACTGTGGTACCCAAAGTTTAAGCAGCAAATGAGTAATCAAAATAACGTCCATGTCATCTGAATGCTTAAAATTATCCTGCTAGGAGCCAACATCAATTCCTCATTTCTTTCTCCTCTTCTCTCTGAAAACAGCACTTCCCATGGGGGGTTCAGGTGGGGTCACTTGCCCTCGCGTTCCTCATCCAAAGGCAAGGAAAGCCCCCCGGAGCACCCCTGGGCCTGCAGGCTTAGGGGTTTCTTTCATCAGCTCGTTCCCGGATCACAGGCCAGTGAGCTCGCCTCTCACTTTCTGCCACCGCCAATTAGGGTCCCACCTGAGCGCCAGGGCGCACACGGCACCTGGGTTTCCCCAGCACCCGACTCTATTTCCCTACAAAAGCTGGAAAACACAGACATCATGGTAACCCCCGAAATCATGGGAGAACTTCTCCACAGTCGAGGACGGAGCGCAGGGAAGGCGCCTCGTGGTCCCCGGGCTGGCGCTCCGGGGGGCAGGGATCGCCCCGCTCCCGCTCCGCGAGCTGAAGCCCGCGGGGCGGGGGCTCATCCCCGGGGCCCCGGGCGGGCCACAGGTGCAGCCCCGCGCAGGGGTGACGCGGGCGCCGAGGACACCTGCCCGGCGGCCGGGGCGCAGGCCTCGGGCTCGGCGGGCACAGCGGCGGCCGGGCGCGGGGCCGAGTCCCCGCTCCTCCCGTGCCAAGGGCGAGGGCACCTCCCCCGGGCCCGAGGGCTCCGCACCCGGGGCGGGAGGCGGGGGCTCTGTGTACAGTTCAAGCCACCGGACGCCCCCGAACAAGGGTCGCGGGGCCACCTCGGCCCGGGCGCCGCACGGCGCGGGGCGCGCGCGGATGGGGAGGTACCTGCGGTCCGCCGGGCCGGGCTCCTGCCCGCCGCGCGCTCGGGTCCCGCCCGCCGCCCCCCGCGCCCGCAGCCGCATCACCGCGGGGCGGGGCCGTGACGTCACGCCCGCAGCCTCCCCGCCCGCGCCCGCAGCGCACCCTTAAAGCGGCCCCGCGGCGCCCCGCGCCCCCGCCGGCCGCGCGCCCCCCGGCCGCCCGCGGCCAGCCACGGTCCAGGTCCGAGGGGGCGGCGCGGGCCCCCCGCGGCCCTTCCCGGTGGCGAGCGACGTGCCCACCCCCGCCCCGGGAGGAAGGCGACGCTGACGGCGCCGCGTGGGGGGCGGTGTCCCCTCCCCGCGACCCCTTTTCCTCTTCTGATTCTAGAAGAAACGGGAACCGCTTCGCGCGCCCCTCCGCGTGCGGGGCGCTGCGGGGGGCAGCAGCCCGCCTTTACGCACGCGCGTAACGCGCGCACCCGGTGCCCACTCGGCCCTGGGAAGGCAGCAGCGCAGGACGCAGACGCGAGGCCCTGCCCCCCGGAGCGACGTTTCAGACGGGGACAGAGAGCGGCTCCTCCGAGAGGGGCTCAGGAGAGTGGGGGTGCAGGGGGGTGGGTGCTGCGGTTCTAAGCAGAGGGGCCCTCCCAGAGGTGACGTCTGAGGAAAGGCTTGGGGAGGCCTGGCTGCCACCTGGCGGGGGAGGAGCACGTGCAAAGGTCCTGGGGTGGAGGAGGGCCGGGCCCAATAATGCTGCGGCACTGGGCTAGCCCGTCGTCAGGGAAACGACCTCTGCGGAGGTGCTGCCGAGGGGAGCGCGCGTCTAGTAGGGGGGTCGCCGGGAGCGCAGGGAGGGCGGTGCGCTCAGCACGGGGTCGGCGAGCGGCTGGAGGAAGGCTGCGGGCTGGAGGGCGGAGGCGCCCGGCGGGCCGGGGTCAGAGCAGAAGCGGCTCGGCCTCCGCGCTGGTGGCTTTTCCCGAGAGCCAGGCGAAGCCCGCACAGGGTCTGTGGCGGGCGCGGGTGACAGCTCGCGTCCCGGCTTGGAGAGGCCCCTGCGGCTGCAGCAGGAAGGCGGATTGGAGGGGGCGGGGGCGCCGGGAGCGAGGAGCACGGGCGGTGGGCTAGCCGCGAGTCTAGGAGGCAAAACCCCCTAGGGCCGGGGGTAGCTGTGGGTGGGGAGTGTGGGAGGAGGCGCCGAGGGGTCTCCAGTTTGAGCCCCCGATACGGGGAGGTAGACTCGCCGAGGGGAAAGCGGGTTTGGGGTGGGGGGGGCGAGCGCCGAAGGTGGGGCGCCCTAGCCCGGGTGGCCCCGTTTCCGGGTGGGGGTCTGTTCAGCCGGCGCGAGGCTCGCGGCGCTAGCAGGTAAGCCTCAGCATCCCGCCGCGCGTGGGGTGGCGGCCCGGCCGGGAGGGCAGGCCGCGTGGGGGCTCCTAGCTCGGGGGGCTGCGCCGCCGCGCTGGCCCCCTGGGGTGGCGGCGAGGGTGTCTGGGTGGCCCTCATCCTTCGTGCGGGAAGGACAGCCAGGCCGGAAGGCAGGTGGGGACAGTGGCGGACACCCAGAGGGCCACAGGGCCAGGCAGGGCCACGAGGCAGCAGGGACCCCCCCCTCCAGGTTCCCACAGAGCCCCGGGAGGGCAGGGGTTCGCCGGGCCCCAGCCGCCCCTGCAGCGCACCCGGGGGACCTGCATGTGGCCAGGAGCCCCTGCACCCACCCCAGAGAGGAGCAGGGGGACAGAGATGGGAAAGGCCGATTGATTACCCCCAAGAGACCAAACCGGACCCAAAGGGACCGTTCAAATGACTAGACTGGACTCGATTTTAAATCCAGTTTGAACAAAGTCAGTACCTCCCGCCGCCCATACCTCCCATCCACCTGGTGGGTGGTGGCTCAGCAAAGAGGGCAAATCAGTTGGCGATAAATAAGTAAACACGTTCCTCCGCACACCTGGGTAGGGTGTGAGTAACTGCACACCTGCCGTGGCTCAGGCCACGCAGGGAGAAGCCCGCGTGGAGAGGCGGTGGCTGTCCCCGGCCGTCCACGAGGTGGTGGCAGAGCCCCACGGCCTGCGGCTGCGGCGCACATCTTGTATTTTTTCAGCACAGAAGGGAAGAAGAGGTAGTCGTTTTAAAGCATTTTCTGGTTTTTCAGGGATTCCTAGTTCTAAGGTTGGATTTTCTTTTAACTTTTGCTTTACTCAAAGCAAGTACCAAGTGTTTGCCTGCTTTTTAAACTGAAAAATATTATTTTTAGTAACAGAGCTTGTGCCAGGGGCTGTCAAGGCCTTATGCACCTTAATCTCATTTAATCCTCACAGTTTAATGAAACGAGCAAATCCCCACCCTATTTTCCATCTCCAGAACGAGGATTCAAACCCAGGACCAGGTCGCTCAGAGGAGCCAGGAACCTTATGGGTTAAACAATTGTTATGGAGTGGCCTGGGAACAAAGTCATAATATTTCTGCGGGAAAATGAACTCTGACTTCCAGACATATGCCCTCCTGATAAAGAAGCTTTGGAAGCAACAGCTGGACCCTGGGCCCTCTAGCAGGGCTGGGACTCAGGGGAATTAGAACCCAGAAGGATTATATTTGGGATCTGGAGAGGGGCCAGAGCAAAATCCCAGGGCGTAGATTTCAGGCAGTGCTAGAGCCGCAGGGCGTTGGGGCTCCGAGGTTCTAGACCAAGGCAGTGGAAACCAGGTGTGGCGGGCACCCAGGGGGCAGAGTCCTGCCTCCTTGGGACGTAGAGTTGCCAGATGAAATATAGGATGCCCAGTTTAGTTGGAATTTCAGATAGACAGCAAATTATTTTTTAGTGTAAGTCTGTTCCAGGCAGTGTTTGGCACCCTGTATTTTGATGTGGTAACTCTGGTAGCCCTTTGGGACAGGTCTTGGCGCCGAGGAGAGGAAACCGCCCCTCGCTGACGAAGCTGGGAGGCTTTCAGGACCTCTGGTGCCGGGCTGCTCTTCAGAGCCTTGGAGAATCCAGAGGACACCCCAGATGCAGAGGGGCGTCCCCGCCAACCTCCGGAGGGGGCTCGAGAGGAGAAACCCGCAGACAGCCCTTCACCGAGATCTTTAAAGTCCATTGGGTTTTTGTGCTTTATTTGTTCCATATATTAAAATTCTGAGTCTAAACACTTAACCTCCACTTGTATTACTAATAAATAAAAGTTTAAACAATTTCCACATGATTTTAATCTTTTTTCTTAGTAACAGTCATGAGTTAGTAAATTTTACATCATGAAATACAACCCAGAATAGTGCACCAAACAAAATAAACAGCTCGATGATGGACCACAAAGTGCGCACTTGTGTAAACACGAGCCAGGTCTAGAACAGAATATTTTCCAGATCCCTAGAAGCCCCTCCTCACACGAACCCCTGCTCCCAACCCCCACCAGGACATAATCACTATAACAACTGTGATATTTGTCACTTTCTGGGTTTTTTTCTCTATAGCTCTAACACCTGTGTGAGTGTTAAGACAAGCAGGTCCTGAGCTGGTGGCAGGTCGTTTATTCTGGAGATGAGCCAAGGATGCAGGGGTGAGGAGAGCGAGGTGGAGGGGGCAGAGCCAGCGGCCAGCACAGGAGTCACCAGATTGCACCCGTGGGCCGCCGGGGTGCAGTTCTGCTGGCGCCCTGAGGAGCCAGTTGGAATGGGTCTGGGAATCCTCCCTGTGATGATGGGGAGCTGGGGCATTTAACTGGCATCTTTTTGCCCCGGGAAGTAGAGGATTACCCCTGGGGGTGTTACATACCCTGCACTTGCAACGGCACCTGTAGGCAGCAGAACCAACTCCCAGGGTGCTAAAGAAAGCACAGGAGTCTGAGGTGGGAAACTGTCAGGGTGTGGAAACTGCCTACTGCACTTACAGGTGCGCCCAGGAGGCTCACAGCACACCACTCCAGGTGCCCGTCTGCTGAAAGATGTGGAGCTGGCACCAGTGTTTAAAGGAACACACTGCTTCCTTCATCTGGAAAGTCTTGCGGGGGGGGGGGAAAAAAAAAGACAACCCAAGTAAACAGTTTGTTTAAAGACACTCTGTTACAAGCGCCTTGATTCCTTGTGAATGGGTAAGGGCATGCAGACAGGAAATCCTGAGTAGCTTCATCCAGAAACTCTAGGGCTTTGTTTAGCCAGGTTTGTTGTTGTTTTGTTTTCTTTTTTTAACTTCGTATAAATGGAATCATAAATATGTATTCTTTTGCTTACTTTTGTGCATCATTCTGATTTTGCAAGTCATGGCAGTGCTGTCTATGTTCTATCATATAAGTATACCCTAAGATCTTTAGCCATCCTTCTGCTGATAGACATTTGGGTTGTTGCCATTTTAGGGTTATTGCAGATAATGTTACTATGGACATTCTGGTACAAGTTTTGGTGCACACGTGTAGGTATTTCTGTGGATAAATATATGTTCAGCTTTAGTAGAGAATGTCAGTTTTCTAAAAGTCATGCTTATTTCCTTTCTAATATTAGTATTGCTCACATACTCACCACAGTCTGGTATTGTTCATCTTTTGCTTTTAGCCATCTAGTGGGTATTTGTATTTAATTGAAGTTTGTTTTTTTTTTTTAGATTTATTTTATTTATTTCTCTCCCCTCCCTCCCCCCCACACCGATTGTCTGTTCTCTGTGTCCATTTGCTGCATCTTCTTTTGTCCACTTCTGTTGTCAGCGGCACAGGAATCGGTGTTTCTTTTTGTTGCGTCATCTTGTTGTGTCCGCTCTCTGTGTGGGCGGCGCCATTCCTGGGCAGGCTCCACTTTCACACTGGGTGGCTCTCCTTACGGGGCGCACTCCTTGCGCATGGGGCTCCCCTACGCGGGGGACACCCCTGCGTGGCAGGGCACTCCTTGCGCGCATCAGCACTGCGCATGGGCCAGCTGCACACAGGTCAAGGAGGCCCGGGGTTTGAACTGAGGACCTCTCATGTGGTAGACAGATGCCCTAACCACTGGGCCAAGTCCGCCGCCTAATTGAAGTTATAATTTAAATTTTCTCTGACTTACTTATTGACCATCTCATTGTCTCCCTTGTAAAATGCCTGTCAAGGCTTTTGCCCATATTTCTTTTGGGTTGTCTGCCTTGTTTATTGATTTACAAGCATTTGTTATGTATTCTGGGTACAAGCCTTTTACAAGTTCTTAATTTTGATGCAGTCCAATTAATCAATTGTTTTCTTTATGGTGTTTTTTGTGTCCTATTTAATAAATCTTTCTTTACTTCAAGGTTGTGAATGTAATTCTGTGTTATCTTTGAGAAATTTTATTGTTTTACTTTTCACATTGAGATCTTAATTTACCTAGAATTGAGTTTTGTTTTTGGTATGGGATTGGTGTCGTTTTTTTTCCCCACATGAATATCCACTTGACTGAACACAATTTATGAAAACGAATGTCCACGCAAAGCGGATTTGGCTCAACTGATAGAGCATCTGCCTACCATATGGGAGGTCCATGGTTCAAACCCAGGCCTCCTGACCCATGTGGTGAGCTGGCCCATGCACAGTGCTGATGTGCACAAGGAGTGCCGTGCCACGCAGGGGTGTCCCCTGTGTAGGGGATCCCCATGTGCAAGGAGTGCGCCCTGCAAGGAGAGCTGCCCTGCTCAAGAAAAGCGCAACCTGCCCAGGAGTTGCCCTGCACACATGGAGCACTGACACAGCAGATGATGCAACAAAATAGACAGAGAAGAGCATACAGTGAATGGACACATAGAGCAGACAATGGGGGAAGGGGGGAAGGGGAGAGAAATAAAAATAAATCTTAAAAAAAAAAAAAGAAAAGAAAATGAATGTACTCTCCTCACTATTTTAGAGCACTACCTTTTTCATAAATCATTATAAAGATCCTAAAGAATATTATAAACAATTCTTTGCCAAAAGAATTTTAAAATTAAGATGAAGTGGACAATTTGATTAAAAATATAGATTACCAAACTATCACAAAACGCTTTAAAGTAAGGATTTATGTCTGTGAGATCTGTAGCAATGCCCCATTTTTTCCATTACTGATACTGATTATTTAGGTTTTCTCTCTTTTTTTCTTGATCGGTCTTGCCAGGGGCTTATCAATTAGTCTCTTCAAAGAAACAAATTTGTTGATCCTCTCTATTGTATGCTTATTTTGTATTTAATTAATTTCTGCTTTTACCTGTATTATTTCCTTTCTTTAACTTTTTCCCCCATCTCTTTTGCTGTTTGTTTCTTAATATCTTTTTTTTTTTTTTTAAGATTTATTTATTTATTTAATTTCCCCCCCTCCCCTGGTTGTCTGTTCTTGGTGTCTATTTGTTGCGTCTTGTTTCTTTGTCTGCTTTTGTTTCTTTGTCCGCTTCTGTTGTCCTCAGCGGCACAGGAAGTGTGGGCGGCGCCATTCCTGGGCAGGCTGCTCTTTGTTTTCGCGCTGGGCGGCTCTCCTCACGGGCGCACTCCTTGCGCGTGGGGCTCCCTCACGCGGGGGACACCCCTGCGTGGCAGGGCACTCCTTGCGTGCATCAGCACTGCGCATGGCCAGCTCCACACGGGTCAAGGAGGCCAGGGGTTTGAACCGCGGACCTCCCATATGGTAGACGGACGCCCTAACCACTGGGCCAAAGTCCGTTTCCCTTGTTTCTTAATATCTTGAGATGAATGCTTAGATTATTCATTTTTTTAAGCTGTTTTTCTTTCTAAATGAGCATTTAGAGTTGTACATTTTCCTCTAAGAATGACTTTAGATTCACCCCACATATTTTGATATCCAGTGTTTTCATTTTCATTCAAAATGTTTTCTAATTTCCACTACAATTTGACCCATAGATATTTAGAAAACTCTTAATTTCCAAATATGTTATGTTTCTAAATTCTAGTTAAATTTCTGTTATTGATTCCTAACTTAATTACATTGTGGTCAGTGAAAATACTTTGCATGATGTTTGTTGACATTTGCTTTATTGCCTAACATGAGGTCACTTGGGGGTCACATATTTATGTGTACTTGAAAAAAAAAAGTGTGACTGTGAAGTACAGTGTTTTATATATGTCACTTAAGGCAAATTTGCTAAGCATGTTCAAATCTCCTATATCTTTACTTTTTGTATGGTATTTTAAAAGTTACTGAGAGAACATATTACAATATCACGTTATGCTTGTGCATTTGTCTACTTGTATTTCTGTCAGTTTTTGCCTTTTTTCATTCTAAAATTGAAGTGTTTAAAAAATTTATTTTTGAAGTTTATCATTCATATATGAACATACATAAACAATAAGTTTATAGTAAAAGTTGTGAACTTACAAAACAAACATGTATAACATCACACAGTGGTCCCATACATCACCCTACCACAAATACCTTACGTTTTTGTGAAACATTTGTAACAAATTATGAAAGAGCATTGTCAAAGTGTTACTACTAACTATAGACTGTTTCTTACATTTGGTGTATTTTCTTCCAACCCACCCTACTTTTTTTTTTTTAAAGATTTATTTTTATTTATTTATTTCGCCCCCCCCCCCCTCCAGTTGTCTGTTCTCTGTGTCTATTTGCTGCATCTTCTTTGTCCGCTTCTGTTGTTGTCAGCGGCCTGGGAATCTGTGTTTCTTTTTGTTGCTTCATCTTGTTGTGTCAGCTCTCTGTGTGTGCGGCACCATTCCTGGGCAGGCTACACTTTCTTTCGCACTGGGCAGCTCTCCTTACGGGGTGCACTCCTTGCACGTGGGGCTCCCCTACGTGGGGGACACCCCTGCGTGGCAGGGCACTCCTTGCGCGCATCAGCACTGCGCATGGGCCAGCTGCACACGGGTCAAGGAGACCCGGGGTTTGAACCGCAGACCTCCCATGTGGTAGACGGACGCCCTAACCACTGGGCCAAGTCCGCCGCCTACTTTTTAAAAAAATAAACCATATAATTTATCTAAAGTGCACAATTAATGGCATTTGGTATAATCACCGAGTTGCGTATTCATCACTTCAAAATACTGGTGCATTTTCATTACTTCAGTTTTTACTTTTGGGGCTATGTTTTCATGTGCATACAAATTTAGAATGGTATATCTTGGTGGCAGATGGGACCCCCTGTCATACAGAATGTCCCTCTTTATCTCTAACAATCCCTCTTGCCTTGAAATCTGCTTTGTCTGACATAGGTATAACTACATCAGCTGTCTTTTGGCTAGTGGTGGCCTAGCATGTCTTTTTCCACTTTTATACTTTTAAAAGTATCATCATAAACAGAATAAAATTGGACATTTAAAAATCCAGCTTTGTCTTTTATTTAGAGTTTTAGTCCATTATATTTAACATAATAACTGACATATTTGGGTTTAAATCTACCATCTTACTCTTTAAATAGTTTGGTCTAATTTGTCTATGTTTCTTTTTCTCTTTTTTTCTGTTGTACTGATTTTTTTTTTCATTGTTATCCATTTTCCCCCTCTACTAGCTTGGTAGTAGATATTTATTCTTTTACTATTCATTTCATGGTTACACTAGAGAATGAAGTATTCATCCTTAACTAATGAAAGTTTAACATAAATGAGCACTTTCACTTGTTTCAGACAAGTAAGGACTTTGAAATACTTTATACTATTTATTCTCCTCCCCTTTTGTCATTGTTGTCATGTATTTTAATTCTATATATGTTTAAATCCTACAAGATTTGTTATTATTGTTTTGGACAATTTTCCAATAGATTTACTCATACATTTAACCTATTCATTGCTTATTACTTCTGCCTGCACCTCCATTTTTCCAGCTGAGATCATTTTTCTTCCCTTTTATTTTATTGCAGGCTTGTTGGTGATGATTTCTCTTAGGTTTTCTAGTCTGAATATGTAACATTTTCACCTTTATTTTTAAAAAAGTACTTTTGCTGGGTATGGAATTCTTGATTTATCTTTCAGTTTTGAAGAGATTATTTCATTGCTTCTGGTTTATATTGTTTCAGTTAAGAAGTCAACTGTCAGTCCTAATTGTTGATAATTTGAAGTAATTTGTCTTTTCTCTCTGGCTGATTTTTAGTGGGTTTTTTTTTTCCCCCTTGGTCTTT
Source organism: Dasypus novemcinctus (assembly GCF_030445035.2). Taxonomy (NCBI): domain Eukaryota; kingdom Metazoa; phylum Chordata; class Mammalia; order Cingulata; family Dasypodidae; genus Dasypus; species Dasypus novemcinctus. The sequence continues at coordinate 125,199,884 of NC_080681.1, forward strand.
GGTTTATAATAGTTTTATTATGATGTATCTATTTTGGTTTTCTTTGTATTTATGGTGTTTCTGGAATCTGTGGTCTGATCTTCTATCTGTTTTGGAAAATTCTTATCTATTATCTCTTCAAATTTTGCTTCTTCTTAATTCTATCTCTTCTCTCCTTCTTGGATTCTATTTCCATGTAAGTTTGAACTTTTTCCCATCCTTTTGTCTCTGCTTCATTTTGGTCATTTTATTCTGACAACTTTGAGTTCATCAATTCTCTCATCACACTTCTTAATTTCATGAACTTTATTTCTCAATTTTGGAATTTTAATTTGATTCTTTCTATAGTTTCTAGTTCTCTGCCAAAACTCTCAATCTCATCTTTTATTTCAATGAACATAGTAAGTGTAATGATTTTAACTTCTGTGTTTGGGAACAAACAATCTATGGGTTCCCTGTGGGTTAGTTTCTATTATCTTATTGTTTCTCCTCATAACCTAGTTATTTTTGTTTGGGTGCTAGACACCATATATGAAACATTGTAGAGATAATATGAGACACTGCACGATGTTCTCTTTCTCTGGAAAGTTTTGATATTAAATTTAGCAAGAAGCCAATCCTGGATCACCTCAAAACAATCAGAGATTGAAATTGTTGGGATCTGGGCCTCAATCCCTGCAAGGGTCAGCTCTACATCTGTTTAACCCTTACTCCTAGGGAATAAATCTTCAAGGTCTAGCCCAAAGTATTTACAATGTATGGCAGTTTGTAAATCTTCAGGGTCTAGTCCAAAGTTTTACAATGTATGGCAGTTTGAGATCATTTTATGAATCCCCGAAAGAGAAGATTATACTTGTAAACTAATCTATTCCTCTGGGTGTGACACCCTTTGATTGTATTTAATTCAGTTGAGGGGTCTTCGATTAGATTACTTGATAAGATTGCTTTAGGGCTTTTGATTGGACTATGTTAGTGACGCATGACTCAGGCTGAGTCTCTACCCCCTTGCTGGGTCTGATATAAATGGACACACACAGAAATAGACAGATAGGCACAAGAAAAGGAAGCCAACATATTTGATTCTGCCGTGTGAGAGGAAAGGACCACTTAAGCACGAAGGCCCAAGAGGCTGGGCCCACAGAGCAGCTCAAGAAGAAAGGGTGAGACTGGAGGGGAAGGCGGAAACCTCTGTAGAGTTCGGTGGCTTCATCTTGCTTCATCTTGCAACACGCTGGCATCAACAGTAGCTGACTTTGGTGAGGAAGCATCTCTGATGGTCCCTTGGTTTTACAAAAGCCAACACATTTTTGGTAATTTGCATTAGCACCTCTTTGGCAAACTGAAACACCATGTCTTCAATATGATGATCTCTGAACTCCAATTTTTGTTCCACTAGTCCCTGTGAATCTGTTGAAAGCTCTAGTAAGCTTCTCAACTGCTCCCAGGATCTGCCCATGTCTCTAAAGGGAAAGTGGCCCAAATGTCAGATTAACCTCTCTAGATAGTCTTTGTCTTCTCCTCCTCCTCTTTCCCTCCTTTCTTCCTCTTCTCTCCCCTCCTCCCTCCCCTCCTCTTTTTCTTCCAGTTCATAGTCCTTTAATATTCCTTATTAATTCTCTCAGGTCTTTTTAGCTGTTAGGAGGGTTAGTCACGAAGAATTTTTAAGCAATTAAAATAATTCTAAATAATGGTGTGGGCTGTTTTAAGACAATAGTCACTGGAGATAGGCAAGCAGAAGTTGAGCAACCAGTTGCCAGGGATACTGGGGAAAGGACTGAAGCAGCCATGGAAAGCTTGCGGAGATAACCCCTACGGACACATCCAATTCTGATATTTAGTCATGAGAGGGGGGGCAGGGGCAATGAAGAAGAAATAGCCAGGGCTGGTGACTGAGTACATACGAGGATGAAAGAGAGGGATATGTAAAATACTTCTCCAGGACTTTAGGGTTAAAATATGGTTAAATTGAATATTTAGGCAAGACATTTATGTGAAAATGTATATTTGAGAATTAGAGACATGGGCCTGGATCCTAGCTATGTTTAGAGATGTGGATTTAATGTTTATGGTTGGATTTTTATTTTATTTTATTTTATTATTTTATTTATTTCTCTCCCCTCCCCCTGCCCCCGTTGTTTGCTCTCTGTATCAACTCTCTCTGTGTTCATCTGTGCCCGCTTGCACCCTCGGTGGTACCAGGAAACTGCATCTTTTTTTTTTTTTTTAAGATTTATTTTATTTATTTAATTCCCCCCCCTCCCCCGGTTGTCTGTTCTCTGTGTCTATTTGCTGCGTCTTGTTTTATTGTCCGCTTCTGTTATTGTCAGCGGCACGGGAAGTGTGGGTGGTGCCATTCCTGGGCAGGCTGCACTTTCTTTCACGCTGGGCGGCTCTCCTTACGGGGCGCACTCCTTGCGTGTGGGGCTCCCCTACGCGGGGGACACCCCTGAGTGGCACGGCACTCCTTGTGCACATGAGCACTGCGCATGGGCCAGCTCCACACGGGTCAAGGAGGCCCGGGGTTTGAACCGCGGACCTCCCATGTGGTAGACAGACGCCCTAACCACTGAGCCAAGTCCGTTTCCCTTTTTTTTTTAAAAAAAAAAAAGATTTATTTATTTATTCATTCCTCTCCCCTTTGCCTCCCACCCCCCAACCCAGTTGTCGGTTCTCTGTGTCTATTTGCTGCATCTTCTTTGTCCGTTTCTGTTGTTATCAGCAGCACGGGAATCTGTGTTTCTCCTTGTTGCGTCATCTTGTTGTGTCAGCTCTCCGTGTATGCGGCTCCATTCCTGGGCAGGCTGCACCTTCTTTTCATGCTGGGCGTCTCTCCTTATGGGGCATGCTCCTTGCGCGTGGGGCTCCCCTACACAGGGGACACCCCTGTGTGACATCAGCACTGCGCATGGGCCAGCTCCACATGGGTCAAGGAGGCCTGGGGTTTGAACCGCGGACCTCCCATGTGGTAGACAGACGCCCTAACCACTGGGCCACGTATGCTTTCCTGCATCTCTTTTCTGTCATGTCATCTTGCTGCATCAGTCTCCACGTGTGTGATGCCACTCCTGGGTGGGCTGTGCCTTTTTCACATGGGGAGGCTCTCCTTGGAGGGCGCACTCCTTGTGTGTGGGGCTCCCCTATGCAGGGGCGCCCCTGCGTGGCACAGCACTCCTTGTGCACAGCAGCTCTGGGCATGGGTCAGCTGCACACGGGTCAGGAGGGCCTGGGATCAAACCCTGGACTCTCCTGTATGGTAGGCGGATGCTCTATCAGTTGAGCCACATCTGCTTCCCTACAGTTGGATTTTGATCAAGGGAACAGACATATTTGCAGTTTCCACTCCACTGCTAACTAAACCGAGAGGGTCCCTTGACTCACTAATTGCCATTTAAATACCATCTATTCATGAATGATTCCCCTGTTTATATCTCCAGGCTTGAGCTGCCAGTTCTCTAGATTTATATATCAACTTCTTACTTGACCTTTTAACTTAGATATCTAACAGACACCTCATGTTTATCATGTCCAAAGCCAAACTCTTGATTTCCTCCCCCAGATCTGCTATTTGACTTGTTTGCCTAAGAAAATTTAGATGACACCTAGGAACCCATGGAAATGTGGGCTAGACATATTCATTACTTCTCCAGGCATACGCATAAGTCAATGACCCCAGATGATAGACAGATATTTCCTAAACATCTGCTTGAAAATATTCTATGGCCATTTCCCACATCATTAAACATTCTGCGTTGTTTTCTGGGTCTTCCCTCATCTGTTTCTCTCTGTCCACTCAGGTACACTTTTCTCCCCAACTTGCACAATCCACTTCCATAACCCTGGACCCACATTTGCCTGTGACTCTACTATGCTCTTTCCTGCTTCTGTCCCCTTTCCCAGTGATTTATTTAAATCCGACCAATTCCTGCAGTTCTGATGTTCAGCCTGCCTTATATCTCTAACCCTCGTTTACTTCCTCTGAACTTGCCTGTCTATGCCACATAATTTAGCACCATGACTCACGATGTTCAATATTGTTTCATTTATGTTCATCTTTTGTCCCCAGACCAGTCTGTTACACCTCCCCTGCCCCCAATGCTTAGCACAGACTTAGTTCTGAGACGATAACCCCTACTTGTTGACTAAAAGGGAATGATCTGAAGTATCAAAAATGACTTATTTTCTCATTTCCTCGGCACAGAAGGCCTCACACTTGTACTTGACTTCTGCACGTACACGGTGCTGGCCGAGGCTGGGCAGCCTCTTGGGTCCTCCCTTCCTGTCATTTGGTCTAAACGTCTTCTCGGCCACAGGGTAGCCTGAAATAAGCTCCAGAGAACAGAGACAGGGCTTGTCCTCTCAGATGGAGCATGAGGTCAGGTCCAGGCCTTCTCTGCGGCTGTGGTCCTCACACTCGGGTGTGAATAAGGGCCATTTGGGGGCTTTTAAAAATACCATTCCCCCAGAGATGCTGATTTAGTAGGTCTGCGACGGCGAGTTTAACTAACATCCCAGATGCTTCTGGGCATTTTGAGAAACCAAGCTCCTGCCATTTTTGGATGAGTTTAGAGACTAAATGACCCTTGGTTCTTGGAACTTCTTTTCATACACAGACTCTTCTGTCCTTCTAGTGTTAAAGGAAATCACTGTACTGTAGTCTTTTTTGGGTTTTCCTCAAAGACCACCAAAAGCTTGAACTGGTGTGAAGTCACCACCACTGGGCTTATGGGCACTCTCTGCAGAGGCACGCTGAGACCAACGCCCCGTCTCCACGGGCCCCTAAAGATCATCTCGCATCTCCTTGCAGTGGTACGAGGTTCAGCCAGCCTGGGGTTTTGGCTTTCGCCGCGATCACCTCAACAGTGACGGGAGCTGAGTGGAGGTGAAAACACCGCTCTGGCTCCAGGTCTTGCCATTTCGAGTGGTGGTTTTCCCTGAGGGAAGGTTTTCTGGTGTAGGGCATGGTTCAGACTAGCACTTAGTTGTCAAATACAGCTCAAGAAAGAGGAATGTTTAAATGTTGGTTTTAATTTCAGATCTAGAAGTTTTGGGGAGAAAAAGAGGCATGTGTTTGTGTAGTTTGTAAAGAAACAGCCTGGAATGGTACAGCCTGCATGTCATAGTTATCTATCCCTGGGCCGTGGCGTTGGGGTGGGGGCAGGTGACTTTAATTTTTTAATTCAGACATTTCAATACTCTTTGTGGTGGTGATTATTTTACAATGAGCATGTGCTACTTTTATGATAAAAATAAGTTAAAGAAAAAAGAGCCAGCACCGTCTTTTAAAATAAAATATTCAGCATAAATAGTCAAAGTTCCATGTAATAAAAGTAGTGACGTGAGAGCTTGAAAGGATCCTATTAAGTAGTTCCCATTGTCCAGGAAGGGGCTGCCCCAGTAATTTATAGGGCAGTAGAACTGATTGCCTTCTTGGTCACTTTGGGCTCTCATTTCTATTTTTGCACCATTTAAAGCATTATTTCCTGGCTTCTGAGTTTCCCAGTAGCATCATTTAGATTCTTTTTGACCTTAAGCAGAACAGAAGTTGCAGCTCGCCCCTGCTTTCCTCACTGCAGCCCTGTACCCCACAAATGGAACTTGAAAGCCGAGAACTTTGTCTTCAGTTAAACCTGACCAAAGAGGTCGAGTTGGGATCCTCCCACTTCCACAAATCTCTCTTCTCCTCCCGCCCACCGTGATGTCCCTTCTGTATGGAGGCGTTTGGTATTAATTAAACTGCTTTGTTTTCTCCTTCAGTGAGTCCGCCTCCTGCAGGGACTATGCCCTGCTCACTTTCAGCTTCACTTGGGCTCAATGTTTCAGCTGCCAACACACAGACACCTCATTATTCAGCGCACTTGAACTGGGACTCTTTTTCTGTTTCTTGGAAACCTCCCTCAAGAGTTCCATAATCCGTTCTCTGGGGAAAACAGTAGCTCCTGCTGAGTGAAATTCCGCTTATGGAACCAACACAGACTACGCTGTTCTCTTTCTTAAAGAGATTTTTTTTTACTCCATTTAACTTGTTTTTCAACTAAGCTCCATGGATCAGACTTCTCCATTCAGAAGCCACCTGGCCAGCAGCAGTTGTGTCTTTCAAATAGAATTAGATTCTTTTCTCAAGGCCCTACATTTTGGAAAGAGCCAACTCAATAACCTTGAGGTTGGCCTTTGGGCAGCTCTGGGGTGGGACGAATCCAGCCGGCCTCCAACAGGTCGTGCCCCAAACCGGCCAAGATCGCCAACGCTGCAGGGTTCACAAAATGAGACCGGGCTACCTTCCGCCGCTCCCTCTGTGCAGAACCTTTGGAGAAGTTTGTAAAACAATTCCCTGGCTCCTTTTCAGCAGAGAAAATGCCTCTGTCAGAGGCCTCTGAAGGTGGGGAAGGCTTGTCTTTTCCGGCAAGAGAGCAGAGCGTTATTGAGTTATTGTAATAACTCAGAGTGACACCGCTATGTAATTCTAGAGGTGTAATTAGTGTTCAAAAGCTCTGCTCATTTATTATTACAACCCTGTCCTGGAAAACAAATAGCATTCACAGTGTTTGCTGAAGAATTGCAAACATGAAATTGCCAGTGATGTATTTTAGGAAGTCTAATACATCATATTTAACCTTTGAAATTGCTCTTAAAAATTACTTCCAGATCTTTTAAAACCATATTTCAATCAAGATCAAGGGCTGTGGTGCTTGCAGACAACTTCACTCATGAATTACAAAATCCCAAATGGGAAGGTTTTATGAGATGATGTGGTACAACCTCAACACTTTAAAAACAAGGAAAGGAGGCCTGGAGAGGTTAAGCAACTTGCCCAACGTGGCATGGCTTTTAAATAGCAGAGCCAGCAAAAGATCTCCATGTTTTCTTCTTCATCCAGGGACCTTTATTTATTCTACTACCCCAGTGAGTCTCAAATTCTCAACCCAAACAGGCCCAAGGCCCCTTCACTCCCTTGATAATATTCATAGATAGTATAATCTACCCAAGCCAATAAATGTCAATCACTCAGTATAATGCCCTAATTATAAGATAAGGCAGGAATAAAACAAAATAAAACTAAACTAATTTCGAATTTACAATATTTCTTAGGACCTAACTTCAGAAGTGACCCCAGTCAATTTGCATATACTTTTCACCTACCCACACGCACCAGGAGAGTAGTTACACTCGCTGCCGTGGCACTAGGAGACCTACGGAGGCCGGCCCGAGCCTCCCCTTCTATGCACACAGCCCGCCCCAGCCCCGTGCTATTGGCAGTAACGATATCGAGAAAACAGACTATAATATACCCTCAATTTACACAGACTTTGCATTCCTGGAAAATCCAGTTTGCAAAAAACACACAACAATTTCCATTTATATGTAAAATGGAAATTATGTTTTAGGCTCAGATTATACAGAGGGTTTTTTTGTTTTGTTTTGCTTTTAAAGATTTATTTATTTATTTATTTCTCTCCCCTCTCCCCTGCCCCGGTTGTCTGTTCTCTCTCTCTATTTGCTGCATCTTCTTTGTCTGCTTCTGTTGTTGTCATCTTGTTGTGTCAGCTCTCTGTGTGTGCAGCACCATTCCTGGGCAGGCTGCGCTTTCTTTCGCGCTGGGCGGCTTTCCTTGCGGGGTGCACTCCTTGCACGTGGGGCTCCCTTACGCCCTGCGTGGCAGGGCACTCCTTGCGCGCATCAGCACTGCACATGGGCCAGCTGCACACGGGTCAAGGAGGTCCGGAGTTTGAACTGTGGACCCCCCATGTGGTAGACGGACGCCCTAACCACTGGGCCAAGTCCGTTTCCCTGTTTTTGTTTTTAAACTGCATAAATATTGGGAGGATATTTAAAAATCGTATAGAACACAGAAAGCTGTGTAGAATTAAGGGAAGATTCTTCATTGCTTGGGCCTGCCCTGCCTGGCTACCCTGCCTTTTAGATATCCTCGTACCCCACCCCGTCCACTGTAGGGTGGCACCGTGTGGGAGCGCGGCGACAGCAAGGGTCGGCTCGTCTCCAGGCGCCGGTGCGAGTCGGACCCGGGTGGCGGGAACGGGCGTTAAGGCCCTCCGCTTGGGGTTCGGGCGTACTGCCCGCCCCTCTGCCCAGCTGCACCCGCTTCCCCCTCGGTGGCCTAACCCCGCCTCTCCCCCGAGGGCCACCACCACGCCATGACAGCCCCGCCTCGCTGCCGCCGAGAACCCTGGCTACCCCGTCTTCTGCCCGCAACCAGTGATGCACCCCTGCACGAACCTATCAGCCGTCTGCCGCCCCCCGGCCACGCCCCCTGCCCCTCCCCTGTCTTCGCCCTATATTAACCGCTGTACTTCTGAATAAATCAGACTTGCGCACAGATCCTGGTCTCCTCGGTAGTCTTCTTCCTACCGCGCGTCCTCCGCACCTTGCCGGCCCCGGAGCGCCTTCTCGGAAGGCCCCTCCGTGTGTTGCAGCCCTCCGCCCGAGCCCACACCGCCCCTGCAGCGGCCCTCCGGGCGAGCCCACACTGCGACAGTCCGCTATGGAGGAGAGACCATCCTAGTACCTGAAAGGCTGATTCTGAATTAGTGCAGTGGAGGAACAGGTTAATGCCAACCCCTGAGCTCGGGAGGCACCCCCAAATTAGGTTCCCAAGGCTATTGTAACAAATAACCATAAGCTAGGTGGCATAAAGCAATAAAAATGTATTGTCTCACATTTCTGGTGAACCCAAGGCGTAGGCTGGGCATGCCCCCTGAAGGTGCTAGGGGACCTCCTGCCTCCTTCCAGCCTCTGGTGGCTGCTGACAATCCTTGGCGTTCCCTGGTGTCAGGGATTGAATTATATACCCCACAAAAGACATGTCCAAGTCTTAACCTGTGTGGCTGTGAGTGTGACCCCGTTTGCAAATAGGACCTTTGAAGATGGTGTTAGGAGTTGAGATGTGGATATCTTAATCCATGTGACTGGAGTCCTTACAAGCAAAGGAAATTGGACACGGAAATAGAAGCCAGAAGTAGGGAGAAAGGGATCAGAGGCTTCCTGGATCGCGCTGGACTCCAGGAGAAAGCAAGCCCTGCCGATGCCCTGACGCTGGGCTTCGAGCCTCCAGAACCGCACGACAATAAATTCCCATCGCTTAAGCCAACCTGCGGTGGGCTATTTGTCATAGCAGCCCTGGCAAACTAAGACACTTGGTTTGTAGATGTGTCACTCCGTTATCACATTACCTTCTCTCTGTGTGTCTATGTTTGGCTCTCTTTTCTTCTTATAATCATTTGATTAGGGCCCAACCAAATGAATCCAGAATGACCTCATGTTAATTTAATAATTGCATATGCAAAGGCTCTATTTCCAAATAAGGTCACATTCTGAGGTTCTGGGTAGACATGGATTTTGAGGGGACACTCTTCACCCCAGGACCCTCCCCTTAAAACTAGGCCATTTCCTCAACCAGGAAGTCATTGCCTGGACTTCCTTCTACTCCCTTTTCCCTCTGACATCTGAGCACCACAGGGAGAGGACCCCTCTTCCGGAGCTCCTTCTATGATGCTCCCAGTCCTGCTGTGCCTGGCCAGAGCTCACCTTTCCAGGGGATAACAAGAATTCAGGGGATTGGATATGTTCTGCTTTTTCTCTTCTAAAAGTTTCCCACCATGTGTGTGTATTCCCCGTGGTGCTGGCAGTGTGTGCCTTCTTTACCTGACAGTGTCTTGAAGACTGTCCCCCAGGGACAGTGGCAGCCCCCTGAGAGCACTGCATGAACCCATACCTGCTGCTGGATTACCTCTCCTAAAACTGGATGGAGCTCCATATACATACTTAATGGAGCCAAATTTACCATCCCAGTGAACTGACTTCTGCATCAGAGCTCAGGATTAACCAACATCTACCCATGTCGGCGTGACCAGTCTTCCCTCCAACCCTCACTTTCTCCTATTGTATATACCTGCAACTCCTAGCTCTTTCTATGTTATGAAAAAATATTTTGCTAAAAACAAAATCTTTGGAGTACGCAAAACTCTGGCTGTATTTGCCCTAAGCCACTTCCTTCCATCAGCTCTGCTAGGAGGTAAAGCAGCAAACCCCAACAGGAGAAAGCTCCTGTCTCCTAAGGGCGCCGGCCCTTTACCATAGCTCGGCGATTCTGTGGCCCGGTGGATGCTCTTCCCAACATTGCTCGTAAGGAATGATTTAAAACATATTGCTCTTAGTTTCCTAGGGCCACCTTAACAAAGTACCACAAACTGGGGGGCTTGAAACAGTAGGCGTTCATCGTCTCCCGGCTCTCAAGTCCAGGCGTGGGCAGGGCTCTGCTCCCTCTGAAACCCCAGGGTAGAGCGCTCTGCCTCCTCCAGCTTCCGGGGTCCGCCGGCCGCCCGGGCATGGCCTCCCTTCGACCCACTGTCTGCGTCTCCTTTCCCCTTCTTTTAAGGACACAAAGCACATTGGGTCAGGCCCACCCTACTCCAGTTTGGCCTCATCTTAACTGATCACATCTTCAAAGACCCTGTTTCCAAAGCAGGTTGTGTTCACAGGCTTGGGAGCGAGGGCCTGAGCTTAACTTTCAGGGGGACACAACTCAGCCCTCTCCTCGGCCTCTGCGTGGGCTCTGATGACTGTCATCTGAGCTGTGGCTGTGTGTGCTCTCCAGCTACACCCCCAGGCAGCGTCCCGGCTCAGGAAAGCATCCTGCGCTCGGGGGCCAGGTTTATGACCATGGAATCAGTCTAATCCCCCAAGGAACAAATGCTTCTACTGCAGGGGTGTGTTTTTATTAAGCATCGGTTTTTATTGCTGGGGCATTGTTTAGGCACTTAAAAATAATTTAAAGAACTTTAATTTTTTGGCTTCATGCAACTTTAGGCCTTTATAGGGCAGTTAATTATTGCAAAACTGCCTCTGCTTTCAGATGCTGGGAAGCTTCTTGGCAAGCCCCGTTCCCCATTCCCTCAGCCACCAAGACATTTGCACGTGCCGAGGTGCAGGTTGCAACACTCCTGCTAGTTGCGCGTGGTCCTATAAAAACAGTCTCGTGTATTAGTTTCTTCCTGTCTGGGACCAAACCTCTTGCTTTGCGTCAAACTTAGAAATAAGCAATTGTATAAGCAGAGAACTGGCTGGAGGGAAATTTTCATCCATAAAGGATCAGGGTTCATCTTGAGCAACGTTGCTTGTCTTAAACTGTCAGAAGTGAGTTGATTTGATGAAGCTTTGTTTGTCTCCTGACATGTCTTAAGCTCGACCTCTGAACTCTGCTCTTTCATTCAGAAAGTGGCACTGCGGACGTTCTTGCTTTTCTGTAAAACGTGGACTTTTCAATGATCTCCTCTACCCGGTCCAGAATAATGCTTTTAGGCCTTAGTCCGCTTCTCTTCTCCCTTTCCCTGCAGTAGGGCCATTGGAGCTCACCTTCCCAGCTTCAGCTTGCTTCCCTCCTTGGAGCCTTTCCTGGATTCCCTGGCCTCTCTTCCAGCCCCTCTGCCCCCCGCAGGTACTCAGCCGCTGGTGAAGGGGGCTTTGTTTCCTCGTAGACGGAGCCCCTCGAGCTTAGGCAGTGGAGCTTGACCCAGTACAGGGCTGGACGTACATGAACAAACAGGGACCGGGACGGAACGGATGAGCCGGGCTCGGCAGCCTTGGCTCACTGATGCTCTGTCCACATGTCTTTGCATCTGGAAGTCAGTTCCGTCTGTCCTGCCTCACTCTGGCCAACTTCACGGTTTCACAGCCAGAGGGGTCGGTCAAATGCATCTCCCTGCTCCAGCAGCTGTCTCTGCCTTTTCTATAAACACTGATGTGTTGGAATACCAGATCTTCTGGAAAGGGACAATGCTGGGAAACACTTGCCTTGGGGCAATGAGGAGTGGTGATAAAGTGTTCTGAGGAAAGCAGGTAACCAGGTCAAGGGGAATTTCAGTATACCTGCCCTGACAGGAATATGACTTCTCCAATCGAACCTCATTCCTTGCCAACCGCCAGTACTATTCCTTGCAGAAAGGACAAGCGAGAACTTTGTGATGAGATTCTATTTTTTGGTACAGTCAGAATTCCAAAGCAGAGCCAAGCGAATGCCACTCCAGCTCTGCCTCTTCTCATGAACAAACTCACAAACGTCCCTCTTCTTTGAGGAGTTAATGTTGTAGGCAGATGCAGATTTTATTCACTCCCAAATCACGTCATTGCCCATTTTCCAGTTTAAGAGGGAAACTTCATAAAAGGTTTCATTTCCACTTGACCTGTGGAGGAGGGTGGAGTATGTGGTGAGTTGGAAGCTGTGGACAAAACAAGGGTATAAAAATTCCAAATAGAGCAGCACTGCTGATGACATTAGCCAGCCTTAAAATTGACAGCCTGGCCCCCAGTGATGGAGCACGGGCTACCCAGGGGAAGGGGCTCCGCAGGACACAGGAGAAGCTGGGGAGAGCGTCTCTCAGATGAGAGAGGACCGCTCATTGCACAATAAAATAAGGGATCCTCCAAACAGATGATTAAAAACAGAGAATTTAACATCTCAAAAGGAGAGAAGCATCTTGACTATCATCTGTCCCACTTCCCCACCTGCCAGAAACTCAGAACAACAACAAGAAAAGATGCAAAAATACCTTGGTAGAGGTCCCATGGAGGCCATGTGGACCAGAGAGGTCAGGTGGGAGGGGCCGAGTGGGGAGGACCCCACCCTGGAGGATGAAGGCGTGGACTTCGTGGGGCCAAACCAAAGGGAGGAGACCAGGCGGAAGGATGGGGCAGGGCTTCATGGGGACACCGTCTAGTTAAGGTTATTTTATTACCTTTCTTACAATAAGTGTTGGGGACTTCCAATCTCTCATAAGAGTGTGGAACTTCCCCGTCCTCCAAGTTCCACCCAAAGTCGACACGAAAGTCAGGATGATGGAAATCTCCACATAGGGTTTCCCATTGGCAAATGTATCAGAGAGTGCACTCATATCTGTGGTCAAGTGGGTGCTGCCTGGGCTCCCCTTCTCTCATCAGAAGTACCCTCAGTCCCAGGCAAGGACAGGCGTCCAAGGCCCATCTGGGACGTACGACCAGAGTCGCCTGAATCAATGCTTGTGAATGGGCAATCTTTGGGTGTTTGTGTGAGCAGTCAAGGAAATGAGAGATGAGGAAGATGTCTGACGTATTGGCATTTTATCCCATGACTTTATTGTAAAAAGTCAACAACAAGATTGTAACTAATTTTATAGTATCTAAAGAATAAATTAAAGTCTCCCTCCTCCACCCTAAGTGGAAAAAATTTAAAGAAGTGTTTTTAGAAGAATATGTCAGTGTATCAACTGTATAAAACAATTAAGGATGAGTAAGACTTAAAGAGCATGAATAACAAGCTTGATTTAATATATGTAGATAAGGAGAGAGAGAGAGAGAACATTGACTATTGGAGACTACACATCCTTTTCAAGCACATACAGAACATTTATAAAAATTGACTAAATATTGGGCCATAAAGAAATCTCAGTAGGGGAGTGGATAAGGCTCCAGTGGTTCAGTGCCTGCTTCCCATGTATGAGGTCCCAGGTTCAACCCCTGGTACTTCCTAAAACAAACAAACAAGCAAACAACACCAACTCTCACTGGGGAGCGGTTGTAGCTCAGTGTAGCTCAGTGGTTGAGCACCTGCTTCCCAGTTATGAGGTCTGGAGTTCAATCCCCAGTACCTCCTGGGGAAAAAAAAAAAGAAATCTCAGTAAACTGCTGGAAATTATACAACACAGACTATAGTCTCTGACCATATGTAAATAATTTTAAATATTTATAAAAAGCTCAAGTAACCATAATCCAAACTACAAATTATTAAATATTTAGAACTGAACAATTAAAGCATAGAATATTAAAGCTTATAGAATACAGTTAAAGTGATACATACAGGCTAGTTTTTGTCTTAATTGCATGTTTTACAAGGAAAGAGAAGTTGAAAGTCTAATAAAATAGTCAAATCTTAGAAAAGTTATCAAGAAAAAGAGAGAAAGCATCATAACAACATTATGAATTTAAAAGGTCCATAACTTCATATAAAAGATCAGAGACTCTTATGAACAATAATAGAAAAAATTTTAAAAGTTAGATGAACTTGCAGGTTTCTAGACTATGAATTAGCAAAATTGACTCAAGAAGAAATATCAACCACGGCTCTGGTAGTAACAAGTAAAGAAATTGAAGTGGTGGCTGAAGAGCTCCACACCAGCACCACCAGTTATCAGGCTCGACTGGATTTACAGGCATGTTTTACCAAATGATCAAGGAGCAGATAATCGCTCTTTTATATAAACTATTCCAGGGAATAAGAAAAGAGGGAAAGCTCCCCACCTCCATCTTGTGACAGACTCTTGATGCTGAAACAAGTAAAAGACAATATTATAAAATTATGGCCTTAACTCATTTGTAAACAAATATTCAAAAACCCTAACTAAAATACAAGACAACTGATATGATAGGATGTTGAAAATATCCAAAGAATGCAAGGACTTTTCCCCCCAATTTTAAAATTGAGATAATTCGCATGCCATAAAAGTTACCACTTTGAAGCATACAATTCAATGTCTTTAGTATATTCATAGGGATGTGCAACCATCACCACTATCTAATTCCAGAACATTTTTCATCATTCCAGAAAGAAACTCCATACCATTTAGCAGTCACTTCCCATTTGGTTCTCCTCTTGCTGCTTGAAACCATTAATATACTTTCTGTCTCCCTGGATTTGCCTATTCCGGAAATATCATATACATGGAATTGTACAATATACGATCTTTTGTGATTGGCTTATTTTACTTAGCATAATGTTTTCAAGGTTCATCCATGTATCAGTATTTCATTCCTTTTTATTTCTGAATAATTCTCCATTGGTTGGTTATATCCTATTTTGTTTATCCATTCATCACTTGGCGGCCGTTGGGGTTGTTTCCACTTTCTGGCTCTGCTGAATGATGCTCTTTTGAACATCTGTGTAAAAGTTTTTGTGGGAGCGTATCTTTTCAATTCTCTTACTAGGAGTGGGATTTCAGGGTCATATGGTAATTCTATATTTAACCTTTTGAGGACCTGCCAAACTGTTTTCCAGTGACTGTACCATTTTACATTCTCACCAGCAGTGTATGACAAGTTTTCATTTCTCCACATCCTGACAAACACTTGTTATTTTCCATTTCTAAAATTATAGCCATCTTAGCAGGCTTGAAGTAGTATCTCACTGTGGTTTTGATTTGCATTTCCCTAAGACTAATAACATTCAGCATTTTCATGTGCTTATTGGCCATTTGTATAATTGCTTTGGAAAAATGTTTTTTCATATCATTTATCCGTTTTTAATTGGGTTGTCCTTTTACTTTTGAGTTACGGGAGTTCTTTTTATAATCTACATACTAGACCCTTATCAGATATATGATTTGCAAGTATTTTCTCCTTCTGTGGGTTTTCTTTTCACTTTCTTGATAGTGCCCTTTGATGCACAAAATTCTAAATTTTGATGAAGTCCAATTTTTTTTTGTTTTGTAGTTGGTACTTGTGCTGTTGGTGTTCATATCTAACAAGCAATTTCTTAATCCAAGGTCATGAAGATTTACACTTAGGATTTTTCAAGGGTTTTATAGTTTTAGCTCTTATATTTAGGTCTTTGATGAATTTTCAGTCCACTTTTGTCCTTGGTGTGAAGTAGGGGTTCAAATTCATTCTTTTGTGTGTGACTATTCAATTGTCCCAACATCATATTTGTTGAAAAGATTATTCTTTTCACTAATAGTTTTGGTAGCCATGTAAAAAAGTCAATTGGTCAGAGATATTTGGGTTTATTTCTGTGTTCTCAAGTCTACTGATCTACACATCTGTCCTTATGTCAGTACTACTCTGTCTTGATTACGTAACTTTGTAGTAGGCTTTGAAATCGAGAAGTGTGAATCCTCACACTGTTCTTCTGTTACAAGATTTTTTGGCTTTCCTAAGTCTTTTGTAATTCCACATGACTATTAGGATCAGCTTGTCCATTTCTATAAAAAAAAGCAGTTGTAATTTTGATAAGGATATGTTGGAGTTAGATTTATTTTCAAAGTATGGTATTTTAACAATATTAATTTTCCAATCCCTGAATATGAGATGTCTTTCCATTTATTTAGGTCTTCTTTAATTTCTTTTAACATCGTTTTATAGTTGGTATGTTTTATTAGAAAAAAAAACTATCAATGTGGTTTACCATTTAACAGAATGAAAGAGAAAATAATTCATTAAAACTCAACACTCTTTCATGATAAGAACTCTAAGTAAATTTGAATCCAAGAGAGTTATATGAATGCACAACTATGTAATTATGCCAAATACCATTGATTGTACATTTAGAATGATGGCATGGTTTACTAATACATATCAATAAAATTGATTTGTTTTTTAAAAAAAGAAGAGAATTATCTTAATAGGATAAAGAATGTGAACTAAAAGCTACAGTAAACATCATATGTGTTTTAGTTTGCTAAAAACCGTGGAGAGCAATATACTGGCAATGGATTGGCTTTCATAATGGGAATTTATTAGGTTAAAAGCTGATAGTTCTGAGGCTGTAAAAATGTCCAAATCAAGGCATCATCAGAGACGGTGTCCCACTGGGGGTCAGCTGTGGGTGATGAGGCACATGTCAGGCCTTAATGGCAGCTCTGCCCAAATCAAGGCATCAAGTGAGGCGCTATCCCTGAGCTCAGCTGTGGGAAATCAGGCAGATAGCGCATCTCTCTCCTGTCCTCCAGGCCTCTCTCTCATCCCCTTGGGGTTTCCCTGTCTCTGCTGCTTTTTTCTGTGTGTCTCTGATTTTGTCCTCTGTTTATAAAGGATGTGACAAGAGGCCCAAGACCCACCCTGGGTCATGCCTCACTGCAGCAATCCAATCAAAGCCTCCCCAGCTGAATCCAATCCATTCAAAGGTTCCCATACCCACAGGAATGGATTAGCTCCAAGAACTTTTTTTTTTTCTGGGACCCACAAAATCTTCAAACTGTCACACTCTGTCCTCTGGATCCCAAAAAGACATGCTCCTTTGATATGCAAAATACATTCATTCCATCACAGTATTTCAAAAAGACCTTAAATCATTTCAGTAGCAATGTTAAGAAAAAACTCATAAAAATCAATTATAAAGCAGGGCAGACTGAAAATCACAGTGCTGGTAGGAACTAGCTTCTTTCCATCCAGATCAGACTGCAGACTTCAGCTCTAGCATCTTCCTCCCCTCTGGCAGGGAGAAAGCTGGAGGGGCCTGCACCAGACTCTCTGGGAAAATAGGGGCCATGCTGTGGAGGCCAGTGATCATCCTACTCTGGGGTGCAAGCTGCCCTGGGAGCTGTTCTGTGGCTGGAATTGGAAGCTCCATTTCCCTAAAACAGGGGAGGAACAGACAGCTGGCCACCGACTTCAGCTACCGTTCAGTAAATTTGGCTGGCTAAAGTTAATCCTAAGAACAGCTAAAGTTTGAACCTGTCCAAGTCAGAAAGAGGCCAGAAGCTGCCATTTTGACTCCAGCCCTGGCATGAGGGCAAGCCAGGCTGACTAAAAATCAAGGTGATGGCAGGGACCAGTTTCTTTCACCCAGATCAGCCTGCAGCCTAGCCTTGGCTCCAGTCCCACCTCTAGCAGGGAGGAATATGTGAGCCCTACACCAGCCTCTCCTGGTAACTGCAGGGACATTTGGCTGGGACAGATTGAATAGTTGGAAGTCTACAGCTGTGGTCATTTTGCACGTGCATGGCATAGATTGCTGCCCACACCTGCCACTTCATCTGTGCCCCAGGCAGGGGAAAAAAGGGCGTGAAGCTTCATCAGTCTCTCTAGACCTCCACAACTTGGATTATTATACATGGCTGTGACTCTGTCCCCACCCCTGGCAAAGGAGAAAGATGGGAGAAGCTTCATCGGTCCCTGGGGCAATGAGGGCAGCTTGAGCCTCCACAGCTTGCAGCACCAACTACATCCTTGGTTCCTACTACACAACCAGCAAGAGAGAAAGGGCAAGAAAGTCCTAAACTAAAGAGAGAAACTGCACCCAGAATAAATACTCTGGTAATCCAGATGCCAAAACACCAACAAAAATAACAATCCACACCAAGAAACAGGAAGCTATCACCCAGTTAAAGGAACAAGGAAAGCCTCCAGATGACATAAAGGAATTGAGACATAAATGTTCAAACAAATCTCCTTAATAAATTCATTGAGAAGGCTAAAGAGATTAGGGATATTAAGAAGACATTGGATGAGCACAAAGAAGAATTTGAAAGATACATAGAAAAACAGCAGCTCTTACATTAATGAAGGGTACAATAAATGAAATTAAAAATACACTGGAATCATATCATAGCAGATTTGAGGAGGCAGAAGAAAGGATTTGTGAGCTTGAAGAAACACCCTCTGAAAGCAAACACACAAGAGAATAGCTGGAGAAAAGAATGGAAAATTTTGAACAAGGTCTCAGGGAGCTAAACAACAGCAAGAGACATGCAACCATATGTGTCATGGGTGTCCCAGAAGGAGAAGAGAAGGAAAGAGGGGCAGAAGGAGTATTTGAAGAAATAATGGTAGAAAATTTCCCAAATCTATTGAAGGACATGGATATACATGTCCAAGAAACACTATGTACACCCTTCTGAATAAATCTGAATAGAACAAATCCAAAACACATACTAATCAGAATGTCAAATGCCAAAGACAAAAGGAGTTCTGAGAGCAGCAAAAGAAAAGCAATACATAACATATAAGGGATACCCAATAAGATTAAGTGCTGATTGTCTCACCAGAAACCATGGAGGCAAGAAGACAGTGGTATGATATGTTTAAGATACTGCAAGAGAAAAACTTCCAGCCAAGAATCTTATATCTGGCAAGATTGTCTTTCGAAAATGAGGGTGAGTTTAGAGTATTCACAAATAAACAGAAAGTGAGAGCGTTTGTAATCAAGAGACCAGCCTTGTAGGAAATACTAAAGGGTGTGCTAGAGCCTAAAAAGAAAAGACAGAAGAGAGAGGCCTGGAAGAGAGTTTAGAAATGAAGATTATATCAATAAAAGTAAATAAAAGCGTCAAAAGAGTGGTGAAAATAAAATACGACAGATAAAACCCAAATATTTAGGAATAAACTTAACCAATGATGTAAAGCACTTTGTATTCAGGAAACTACAACTCTTTGTTAAGACATCAAAAAAGACCTAAATAATTGAAAGAATATTCCATGCTCATGGATTGGAAGACTAGATATTAAGATGTCAATTCTACTCAAATGGATATACAGATTCAATGCAATCCTGATAAAAAATTCCACAGGCATTTAAAAAACAAATGGAAAGCATGATTATCAAATTTATTTGGAAGGGTAAGGTGTCCTGATTAGCCAGAAATATCTTAAAAAGGAAAAGTAAAGTTGGACAACTCTCCATTCTGGACTTCAAATCATATTATCTAGATACAGTGATCAAAACAGGATGGTACTGGCATAAAGACAGACACACAGACAAATGGACCTGAACTGATGGTTCAGAAACAGATGCTTACATATATGTGCAAGTGATTTTTGATAAGCCTGTCAAACCCACCTAGCTTGGACAGTCTGTTCAACAAATGGTGCTGAGAGAACTAGCCAAAAGAAGGAAAAAGGACCCTTATCTCACACCTTTTACAAAAATTAACTCAAATGTATTAAAAACCTAAATATAAAAGCAAGAACCATAAAGCTTCTAGAAGAAAATGTAGGAAAATATATTCAAGACCTGGTCATAGGTGATGGATACTTAAAGGAGATAAGAGGAGGACTGAGATGGATGGGCTACCGATATTTAATGTTTGTAGTTGTTTAACTTAATTATAAAAGTGTGTAAATGTATGGATTTCATAGTAACAAATTATAGTGAGTAACAGCTGGTTTATAAATGGGAATGTGGCTGAAAAGGATAGTCTAGGGATATAAATCCCAACTGAAGAAAGTTAGGGAAAAATCTAGGCACTGACTAACACAGTAAACTCAGAGGTGGATGAGAATTGTGGTTGATGGTACAGGTGCAAGAGTCCATTGTTAGCTGGAACAAATGTACATAACTATTGCAGGGTGATGGGAATGTGGAGAAGCATGGGAAAACTACAACTGCAGTTACCTATGGACTGTGGTAACAGTAATAATGTAATATTCATACATCTATGCCAGAGATATACTGTGTTGATAATGAGGGAGTATGGAAAAATGTGCCAAATGTACACTATGGACTTGATAATAGCCTGATGATATTATCTCATAATCCGTAATAAATGTTCTACCACAGTGTGGTGTGTTGATAGAGGGGTGTTGTATGGGAATTCTGGACATATGCATGATTGTTTTCTAAGTTTACATCTTCTGTCATAAAAATACATTGAAAATAATAGGGTGATGTATTAGTCAGCCAAAGGGGTGCTGATGCAAAATACCAGAAATCAGTTGGTTTTAATAAAGAGTGCTTATTTGGGGTAGGAGCTTACAGATACCAGGCCATAAAGCATAGGTTACTTCTCTCACCAAAGTCTATTTTCACTTGTTGGAGCAAGATGGCTCCAATATGAATCCAATATAATCTAATATGCCCAGAGGAAAAGACCAGTTTCCAAACATACTCCAATATTTCTTTTTGGAATTCATCAATAATATCAAACTGCTACAGGTGGGTTTGGGGGAAAATACACCAAATGTAAGATAAGGACTATATTTAGTAATATTTTGACAATGTTCTTTCATAATTTGTAACAAATGTCTCACAACAATGCAAGACGGTGGTGGGCTGATGTACGGGACCCCTGTATGACGTTATGCATGTTGCTTTCTAAATTCACAATTTTTACTTCACATTTATTGTTTATGTATGTTCATGTATAAATGAGATAGTAATAATAATAATAATGATAATAATAATAGATTGGTTTGGGGAAAATACATCAAATGTAAGATACTTGGATTAGTATTTAATAGTAATATTTTGAGGACGCTCTATAATCATTAGCTAAAAATGTTTTACATCAATATAAGGTATTGGTGGTAGGGTGAGATATGAGAGCCCTGTATGATGTTATGTATTTTTGTTTCATAACTTCACAACTATTACTATATACTTATTGTTTATGTATGTTTATTTATGAATGATATACTTCAATAAATTTAAAAAATAAAATAAATCAATTACAGGTGTGCAGTCTGTCTTGGGGCAAAATTCTGCTCTGGCTATAGACCTGTGAAACCTAGAAAATAAGTTATATGCTTCCAGTATATAGAGGGACAGTCATAGAATAAACATTTCCATTGTCTTAGGAAGAAATTAGAAGGAAAACAGAGGTCATGGGCCCCAAACAGTTCCAAAAACCTGCACAACATACTCCAATAGATTTCAAGTCTGAGCGCCATCTATAGGGTGATGATTTCTTCTCCTCAGGGTCTCTCAGAAGAGAAGTCCCACCCTTCCAAGGGCTTGCCCAGCAGCCATTTTCTCAGCCCCACCCTCGTCAAAGGAGCTGGGGGGCAGCCAAGCTATAGGCCTCACCCTCCAAAAACACTGGTGATGCCACACTCTCCCCAATCTCTGGGGCCCAGGCCCAATCGCCTGCAGAACGGTGGGGTGATGACCTAACTCTCCTCAACCCTTGGGGAATGTGCTCCACCTCCTCTAAAGCCTGGGGCAGCCGCACGCTCTCTGAACAATGGGGTAGAAGGCCTGCCCTCTTCAAATGCCAGGGAAAACTCACCCTTTCCACACACATGGGGTGGGGAGTGCCCCTCTCGGCCCAAGAAGATGTCTTAAGTCCAGACCTGGGGGAGACTGTAAACTACAATGTAAACTATAACCCATGCGGTGCAGCAGTGCTCCAAAATGTATTCACCAAATGCAGTGAATGGGCCAAATGATGAAAGAGGTTGTTGAGATAGGAGGAGTGGGGGTGGGGGGGGGAAGGTAGTGTATGTGGGAACCTCTTACATTTTTTAATGTAACATTTTTTTGTGTGATTTATGTATCTTAAAAAAAAAAAGGGGAAACGGACTTTGGCCCAGTGGTTAGGGCGTCCGTCTACCACATGGGAGGTCCGCGGTTCAAACCCCAGGCCTCCTTGACCCGTGTGGAGCTGGCCCATGCGCAGTGCTGATGCGCGCAAGGAGTGCCGTGCCACACAGGGGTGTCCCCCGCGTAGGGGAGCCCCACGCGCAAGGAGTGCACCCATAAGGAGAGCCGCCCAGCGTGAAGGAGGGAGCAGCCTGCCCAGGAATGGCGCCGCCCACACTTCCCGTGCCGCTGATGACAACAGAAGCGGACAAAGAAACAAGACACAGCAAAAAGACACAGAGAACAGACAACAGGGGGAGGGGAGGGGAATTAAATAAATAAAAAAATAAATCTAAAAAAAAAAAAAAAAAAGACAATTTATTAAAAAAAAAAAGTCCAGATCTCAGCTTCCACAGTTTCGCCCTTGCAGTCATTTTTCCTCCAATCTCTCCTTTTTCTGTCCCTTTTAGTTCAGGCTAACAGTGGTTTCATTCACACAGATTTCACAAAAAAAACTTCTTGGTTTAGCACGTAGGAAAAAGGAGTCCAAGCTGTCAGACAGCAATAGCTTCCACAAATCCTTCCTGCATAACTGCATTTCCAATCCTGTCTTGCAAGGAAATGGCTGCCTCTTTTCATATTCAGTTAAATCCTCACATGGGTCCCTGGGAATTCATTTTCTGGAAGCCCAGGATTTCCCAAACCATCAGTTTCTGGGTTTTTTTTGTGTGTGCCCAGGTGCTCAGTTTTCAGTTTATCCCTTTCCTCTCACATTTAGCTGTAAGTTACAAGCAGAAGCTGGGCTGTGTGTTCTACATTTAGTTTGGAAATCTCCTCAGCCAATTATCCAAGCCCATCACTTTCAAATTCTGCCTTCCATCTAACTTCAGGAATGAATTTTGCTAAGTTCTATGCCACTTTAAAGCAGGGATCACCTTCCTTCTAGTTAGCAATGGCACAGTCATCATTTCTGTTTAAGGCCTTATCAGAAGTATCTTTAGCATCCGTATTTTTACCAACAGTCTCTTCAAGACAATTGAGGCCTTTTCTATCAAACATCTCACAATTCTTCCAAGTCTTCCCTCACCCATTTATAAAACCAGTCCAGGGGAGCAGATGTGACTCAAGTGGTTAAGCATCTGTTTCCCAAATGGGAGGTTCTGGGTTTGGTCCCTGGTACCTCCTAAAAACAAAAAAACCAACAAACAACAAGCAAACAAATGAAAAAACCAACTCAGGGGAGCTGATATGGCTCAGTGGGGTTGAGCGCTAGCTTCCCACATACAAGGTCTGGGGTTCAATCTCCAGGCCCAGTACCTCAAAACAACAATAAAACAACAAATGAACAAACCAAAAAAACCCTCTGCAGTATTTTTGGTATTTGCATAGTAGAAGCTGCATCCCACTCATGGTACCGATTTCTGTTTTAGGTGCTGGGAGCAGTATACCAGAAATGGGTTAGTTTAAAAGCCGACAATTCCGAGGTGTGGAAATGCCCAAATCAAGGCATCATCAAAGATGCTGTCTCAATGAAGTTTGGCTGTGGGTGATGAAGCACATGGCAGGGCATAATGGAGGCTATGTCTAAATCAAGGCATCGATTCCTTAGCTCAGCTGTGAGCAATCTCCTCCAGGCCTCTCTCTCAGCCTCTCAGAGTTTCTCTGTCTCTGCCACTTTTTCCTGTGTGTCTCTGCTTTTAGTCTTCCATTTATAAAGGATTCCAGCAAGAGGAACAAGACCCACCCTGGGTCATGCCTCACTGAGGATTTCCAATCAAAAGACCCCCAACTAAATCCAATTAAATCAAAGTGTCCCACACCCCCAGGAATGGATTGGCTCCAACAACATGATCTTCCCCAGGGTCTACAGAAAGCCTCTAACTGTCACAATATGTAAAGGTGAAATTTTAAAAGCAGTATCATTAAAGTCAGAAACAAGGTATTGCTATTCAACATCAAACTGGAGATCTTGGCCAATGTAATAAGGTAAGAAAGACAAATAAAAGTTATATGCATTATAAAGCAAAAGACAAAATTATAATAGTTTTCAGGCACTAATGAATGTCTCTGTAAAAAAAAACTAACAGAAATAAGTGGACACATTATTAGAAACAATAAATAGTTCAGCAAGCTAGCAAGTAGAGTCCCAAGACTTGAGAAAAGAAAGAATGATGTAAAACTACTATTTGAAGATATACAGGCTGAAGATTTTACAAAATTGATGAAAAGACATCAAGCTACAGATTCAAGAAATGCTAAGAATCCAAAGCAGGATAAATACAAAGAAATACCTTAGTGAATTCCTAAGTATATAAAAGTAAAAACCACTGAAAATCTAAGAAAATAAATATTTTAGGAAAAGCCAGAGAAGAATGGTAGGTTAACATCAAAGAGCAAGAATGAGACTTATAGCTTGGAGAGCAGGTGTTCCTCAGCAGCTGAGCACCTGCTTATCACGTGCAAGGTCCTGGGTTCAATCCCTGGTGCCTTCTTAAAACAGAAAAGACTTAAAGTTAACTTCTCAGTGGAAACAACAGAAGGCAGAAGATAGTAGAATGTACCTTCAAAGCACTGAAAAAAAAAGACCTGTCAAAGCAGAATCCTATTCTATACTGAGATGTATTCGTTTCTTAGGACTGCATGAACAAATTAACACAAACGAGGCAGCTAAAAACAACGGAAATTTGTTGCCTCACAGTTCTGGGGACCCAACGCTCAAAATCAAGAGGTTGGCAGGGCTGTGCTCCCTTTTTCTGTAGGGAAGGGTCGTTTCATGTTTGTCTCCTGACTTTTTTTTTAAATAAATCTTTCCAAGGATTTATATTCCTCAATGTTCCAATCTCTGTCTCCGACTTCACAATGTCTTCTCTGCGTGTCTCTTCTCCCCTTCTTATTGGGATGTTAGTCATGTTGGGCTAAGGGTAAACCCTACTCCATTTTGAGCTCGTTTTAACTTAGTTAATGCCGTCTTCAAAGACCCTATTTCCAAATATATTCACATTCACTGATACTGGGATTAGGACTTCAACATATCTTTTTGGGCAACACAATTCAACCCAAATACTAGAGAAAATATTCCTCAACATTCAAGGTAAAATAAAAACATTTAAGACAAATAAATACAGATAACTTGGTACCAGTTAATTCACAGTAAAGGAAATACTAAAGAGAATTCTTTAGGGAAAGGGAAACTGATCCCAGAGGGAAGCATGGAGATGCAGGAAGGACCAGTGAGCAACACAAGGGGTAAAAATGTGGGCAAATCTGAATGAATATGGATTACATAAAATTATAATGGCAAGCCTTGTGGGGCTTTAAGAGATTGTATACTAATATATGTGACAACCATTCCACAAAAGGTGAGAGGAGAGTAAGTAGAGTTAACTCTATTTATAGCTGCATTATCTAAGGAGTGGTAAAAATACCAATTTATATTAGACTAATAAATAAATGACACATGTTGTAATCTCTAGGGTAATCAGCAGTAGTAAAAGAATGTATAACCAACAAGTTAGTGGGGGAGGGGGGAATGAATGAGAAGTAATAAATCTGAAAGAAGAAAACAAAGCACGTAGGACAAATCAAAAACAAATAATAAGATGGTAGATTTAAACCCAACTACATTAGTTATCATGCCAAATGTAACTACACTAAATATGCAAATTAGAAGACAAGGTTGTCAGAGTGAATTAAAAAAAAAAAACCTTCAACTATATGCTACTAACAAAAGACACACTATAAATACAAAGATACAGAGAAGTTGAAAGTAAAAAGGTGGAAAAAGATATATGCTAAAACTAAGCGAAGAGTGAGGGAAACGAGCCAAGGAGAGCTGATATAGTTATCTTAATAATAGACAGAGCAGACTTTATACCAAGGAGCATTATTAAGATAAAGACAGACATTTCAAAATGATGAAAGGGTCATTCCATCAGGAAGATAAAAGAATATTAAAAATTTAATGCACTTAATAATATAGAGACATATTGCCTCAAAATATATAGAGTAAAAACTGGCAGAATTACAAAGGAAAATAAACGAATCCACATTTTTAGTGGGAGGTCTTAACACACCTCTCTCAATACCTGAAAACATGGGAATTTAAAAATCATTAAGGATATAGAAGATGTCGTTAACATAAATGGCAAATTTGATTGATTGATATTTATGAAACTATATCTCCAACTGCAAAATGCACATTCCTTTCCAGGGCACATGGAATATTTACAAAAATTGACCCAATATTGAACCTCAAAACAAGTCTTAACACATTTCAAAAGCTTTACATTGTACAGAGTATGTGTTCTGAAAATAATAGTTGTTGATTAATAGCAAAAGATAAATGAACAATTCCCCCAAATTTGGAAATTAGTTAATACTCTTTTAAATGACTCAGGTCAAATAAAAAAACGTATTAGAAACAAATTAGAAAATATTTTGAACTGAATGCAAATGAATATGCCACATATTAAAACTTGCAGTCATAGGCTTAATGGATGATTTATAGCCTTAAATGCACATGTCGTACAAAGGAGAAAGGCTGGAAAAAGCAATTAGCTAAATATTGAACTAAAAATGTTAGAAAAAGAATGGAAAATTAAACTCAAAGAAAGTAAAAGGACAGAAATGATAAATGTATGCATAAATGTTAGTGAGATAGAAAACAAAAGTAAAAACGGAAGAATCTTTTTAAATTATTTTTTATTGTTACTATATATATACAACATAAAGTTTCTAATTTGGACTACTTTCAAGTATACAATTCAGTGGTGTTAATTATATTCACAATGTTGGCTACCATTAAAAAAAAAAGGCCACTAAACCGTATAAAGCTGTTGCTATTTAAGCAACTCTTTATCCTAGTTTTGAATCTGAACGAGATTCCATCTCTTGCTCTTATATTTTTCTTTTTAATGAGCACTGCTTATTTAAAATCCAGATAATGTTTTTGATGTATTCTTTAAGGCTACAACTAATGTAACATTTTATAAGCAATACTGAAACATATAAATTATTACTTCCATACCATGAGTGCAATATTTTGTTTTGTTCAATTCAAGAATGCACTTGTTAAAAAAAAAAAATCAACAAAGCTGAAAGCTGACTCTTTGAAAAGATTGACCTGGAGAGATTTACCCTGAGAGAGAGAAAGAATCAGAAGGAATCAGAAGGAACCAGAGGACATCCTATATATCCTGCAGATGTTAAAAAGATGATCAAAATATGTTCTGAACAAGTTGATGCTAATAAACTTGAAAATTAGGTATAAAGAACAATTTCCTTAAAAGATACAACATACCAGAAATATGTCTTTTAAAGGCACTGGATCCATAATTTAAAATCTTCCCATAAAATCCTCCAGTCCCAGAAGTCTTCATCAGTGAATTCTCTTGGACATTTAAGGAAGGCATCACATCAATAGAAATAGAAAGAACAGTCCATAACTCGTTCTAGGAGTATCTCTGGGAGGGATTCCTATGAGTACGGTTGAGCATCTTTTTATATGGTTAAAATCTGTTTGCATATCTCTAGTCCAGGAGTTCTTAACCAGGGGTCCACAGACACCCCAGGGGTCCATGGAAAGAGTTCAGGGGGTCTGTCAGCTTGAACTGAAAATTCAAAAAAACATTCTCACGGGGACATGTTGGTGCAGGTGTGAGATTCTGATTAAATGCTACGCAGAATAGTGTGGACTTAGTAAGGGGTCCATAGGTTTCACCTGACTGGCAAAGGGGTCCATGGCAAAGGTTAAGAACCCCTGCCTAGTTCATTCTTTTTTTCCCTCCTCCCTGCCGGCTTGCTTGTTGTCTGCTCTCTGTCCATTCGCTGTGCACTCCTCTGTGTTTTTACTTGTCTCCCTTTTTGTTGCATCACTTGCTGAGTCAGCTTTCCGCGGCGCTGGCGGGCGAGGCTGCCTTCACAAGGAGGCCCCGGGACGCGAACCCAGGGCCTCCCATATGGTAGACGGGAGCCCAGCTGACTGAGCCACAGCTGCGTCTAGTCCATTCCTCTTTGGGGATAATGCCCATTTTCTTTATTTTTAACCAGGTTTTAGATAAAGATGTTAATCTGAACCATATGAAACTGCCATTTTGGTAGGTTGAATATGGTCAAATACCAGCAATTTCAAAGGGCTCAATCTAATATATTAATCCTTTTGTCTATGATAAAAATTGTAAATATTTTTTTCCAACATTGTCATTTGTCTTTTTTGCTCAGCTTGAAGTGCTTTTTGGCCATGCAAATTTTATGTTTTTATGTAACCCTCTGCCACCAAATGCGCAGCTGTTTTTTTCCTTAGCTATTCCTTGACTGTTTATTCTTCCAAATGAACTTTATAATTAATTTGTCTGGCTCTGGAAAAAAAAATCTCATGATATTCTCACTGAGATTTTGCCAAATATACAAATCAACTTTAGGAGGATTGGGATTTCTGTTTCTTCTCCAGTCACTTTGGACATTATATTTTTTCAAGGAATTTGCCCATTTAATCTAAGTTTTCATCTTTACTGGCAAGAAGTTGGAATATTATTTTGCTATATTTTAAGTCTCTGCAGATTTTTCAGTTTTGTCCTTTTTTTCATTCTTAATATTTTTCCCCTTGTCTCTTTTTTTCCTTGAGCAACCTTTCCCAAAGGATTGTTTGTTTTCTTTGAATTTTCAAAAGATAACCTCTTTCCCTCTCTTGTATGTTTGTTTTCTATTTTGTTGGGTGTTTAACTCATTTTATTTTCATTTTTACTGATATAGGTAATTAATGTTACAAATTTCCTTTTGAGAATTGCTTTAGTTCTATCCCAAATATTTTGATGTGCTGTGTTTTCATCATTATCTTCAAGACATTCAGCACTTTCATCTTATATTTCCTCACTAGATTAAGAGTTTTTGAGGTTTTCAATTTCCAAGTGAAAAGGTCTTTTTAAAAATTTCCATTAATTTCTAGTTTT
The DNA here is from genome assembly GCF_030445035.2 of Dasypus novemcinctus. Taxonomy (NCBI): domain Eukaryota; kingdom Metazoa; phylum Chordata; class Mammalia; order Cingulata; family Dasypodidae; genus Dasypus; species Dasypus novemcinctus. The sequence continues at coordinate 125,228,804 of NC_080681.1, forward strand.
ACTGTTCATCTCACAAATGAGGTGACAGACTCACAAAGGTTAGGTGACTAACCCAAGTACACACACTGAGTCAGGGGTGGGCCGTGCTGGAGACAGTTTGACTCCAAAGTCCATTTCCTTCCCAGAGCCCTTCCCTGCCTCTTACGGCTGCTGGACAGCTATGCTGCTTACCCACCACAGGCAGAATTCCAGCAGATGCCAGGAGGATAAGACCATGAGGGAAAATTAAAATTTAATTTCCGCAGGTAGGAAACGAGAATGTTGTTAAAAGTAAATAATCCAGTGGGCATTTTCTTGAAGTAAAGGCAAGTGACTCTTCGCCAGAGACCTCGCCAGAACATAGTCCAAGGAAGGCTTGTGCGATGGCAGTTTCCCTGGGCGGGAGCCCACAAGCAGGAAAGGGGGGAAGCCAGTGCAAGCCGGTGCCCCGTCGACCTGGCCGGGTCGCTCCCTTTGGTGGGAGCCGCTGAGGTGTCTCGAACCAGCCCGCCCTCCTGGCTACAGACCAGGAGGTGGGGTGGGAGCGAGGGCCCCATCAGCACCAGCCCCCACAGGCCAGCAGCGGGCCCCGGGGTCTGTCCCCCACCTCAGCGCTGGCCAGGAGCCGAGGGTGATTGGTCCCTGGGTCACCTGCAGCTCAGGCAGCCCATCCCGGGAGGTTTCGAGGCAGGTCCCGTGCCCCCTGCTGCCCTGGTGGCAGCCTGCTTGGAATTCACTGGAAGAAGAGGAGAAGCGAGGCAGAGAGGATTTGAAGTATCGTCCAGAAGGGTCTGATATAAGTAGAAACTTTAAGAAATATATACTCTTTGCATGCATTTTTTCAAATCTACTCAAAGTGTGAACCCCTATTTTGAAAGGAATGACCAATTATCATAATGAATATGAGGAGCTGAGAATTTCCTTATGATCAGGAATATGTCAAATTTAACTACATTTTCTTTGTTCTTGTTGGCATTTGCTTCTGTGCATGTGCACTGGGGATGGGACGTTCAAGCCACTGGCAGAGGGCTGATTGTAAATGAAGGAAGGCTAAAATGAAAGGATTAAAATCTATTTTGGGTTCAGAGAGTTTATCTGAAAACATACCAGGGAAGTTGTAATTGTTTCTATAAACACGCTTATTTCCTTCCAACAAGTTTATCCTTAAACCATACTTGGAGACCCATAAAGAGGTGCCATGCAAACAGAGGACTTGGTGACGTTTACATACATTTAAAATAGAATCTTTGATTCTATATGTTTATCCAAAGTCCATGGTTATTCTATCTTTGAATATTTAGGTTAATGTTTAAAAATCGACACATATCTCTATGGTATTTATGACTCATTGGTGCTGTTAATGTAGCCAGCAGAATAATGTCCAGCCAATAGCTTAATTCGCACGCCACTGACAAACATTTTCCATTCTCTATGCAGAGACTTGATGCAACCTGCCTCATCCTTCCCAAGAAATAGAGGGCAGGGGGGTCATTTCGTCCACGATCAAACGAGGACTATTATATTCTTCCCTGACACGAATATCCCACACTGTGTGGCACGGTGTTGAAAGTTTGTTACCATATAAATGCAAGGCGCTATTATTATCAGCAAATGGCCCGGTTGGGACAAAAGCAGAGGGCAGAGCTGGGCACCAACCGGCTTGTGCTCTTTTCTCAGAGAGGCTCCTGGCCCCCGCAGGGGGGCCCCAGGGCCCTGGCGGCTCGCAGCCCACCTGGAGACTCATGCTCAGGGTCTGTTTAAACTCGAATGGTGTATGTTCTTCCATGTTTCAGAAGGTAAACGTTTTTGTCGTATTGCGCCTTGCAGGGAACAGCTCACTACAAATTCTGGGCTTTGAGTCATAAACACCCTTGTTCTTCAGAGGGCGTTGGGAAGCAGGTGGACGAGTCATTTCTTCTCCTGCACTGCTCGCTCTGTGGACACTTACATAAGACCTGGCTGGGGACATCACGTTGAGGAAAAAGGTTATTGCCCTTACGGTGTTGGTACTAATCACTTCTCAAGCGTTTAGTTTTACAGGAAACAGAATGAGTCAACAAGATACTGAAACGGGGCAAATGAAAGTCTGTGGGCTGCACTTGACTTGGGGTTGATGAACTTGGGGTGAGGCTGGGAGGAGAAAGCCCTGTGCTAGACGCCCTCCCCGTCCTGCCACCACTTCCCCCGCCCCCCCTTAGCTTCAGCTGGAGATCATCAAAACAGCACAAGGAGCCTCAAGACTCCCTGCCAGCAGAGGCAAGGCTCCTAGAGCCGAGAGGACATCTGTGCCTCTTAAATCCCGGGTATGCCCACTCGTTGACTCATGCGTGTCAGAGTTAGTATGAATAAGACTTTCCTGGATTAACTCAGATATAACTAAATTGCCCGGCAAGGAGGAGCAACTTTCATTTACAGAAATCTAGTACTGACCATAAAACTCTTTTTTCATGGCACTTGCTAATTACCCATGACCCAAGCTGGTGACTGTCCTTCCTGAGCTGCCCCCGCACAGCAGGGCACAGCCTGCCTCCTCCACTGCCCGGAACGGGCACGGCGGTTATTGCTCGCCTCTGCACATCTTTCCAATTGTCACCGAGAGAGTCCATTTTGTTCCACATTCATGAATGATGTTTGTTTTCAGAAAAATGCATATGCTTGTTCAAAAAGTGCGGTGAAAAGTAGAAGTTTGACCTGATGGAAGTGCCATTTCTCACCAGGTGTCTTCCCCAGACCTGCGATTGCAAAGCATGTCCTGTAGCGTCTTCCGTGAGATGGTGGCAATGCTGATGGCACTGGTCCAATAAAAGCGTCCTCATTCCTTGCCTCGTGTGGATTTTGGATAAACCCAACTATCTGCTTTCCCAAAGGCTGCACCTGGACTGCGTTGTGTCACTGATAGAAATCCCCTGGCCCAAAGATTGGGGTGATTATAAACCCTGGGCATCAAGTTCACCTGGGCCCTGCATGCCATGCAATCAGCCATTCCCAACAAGGACTACTTCAAACCGAATCCCCTCTCTCAAACACCCAGCTCCCCCTTCCCACTCAGTCTTAGCAGGGGCCTTTGTTTCCTATTAGACAGAGAACATGGCCATCAACAGACCCTGTCTACTGTTGACATCTAAACCCACAGGCCTCCTGGTCCCTCTCATCCTTTCCTCCTTGCCCTCTGCTATGGTACCAGCAGGGTCCACCCTCTTATCTGAAGCCAAGGTCTCCAGCTGTGTGCTGACCCGATGGTACCCTCCTTTTCTGAGAGGTGCCATACCTCCCTCGATTACTTCTGGCAGCTTCAAAATCTCTCAGCACTGCTCCTTTTGAGCCTGGACCTGCTGGCCTGCCACTGCCCCATCTCTTTCCTTCCCAGCTCAACTCCTTGGTGTGTTCTCTGTGGCAGAACCTTGATGGGATATTGATTCACAACTGCCCACCCCCCTTTTTCATTTTGGAAGTAAACCCCTCTGGGTCGGGCCCTCCGCTGGTGCCTGCACTGTCCAGCCTCTCCTGCCAGCAGCTGTGGTCCATTCTACTAGGTTCCACTGGGTTTGAGTAGAGAGGTGAGTGGCAACTCCCAGGATGTCTCTCTCAAAGAAGATGCTTGCTTCCTCTTTCCACTTCCTGAGGCCTGGATCGTGGACATGAGAGTGTCAGCTGGCTTTGACCATGTGGACAAGGACAACGCCCTTGGCAAAGGCTGAGCATCTTGTAGAAGGAGCCCAGGTTGCGGAATGAAACAGAGCCACCTATCCCCCAGCTCAGCTAATGTACACTTGGACTCATTTCCACTGCCTCATTCCACTGCATTCAACCTTCCCCCAACTCCAGGCTGAAACTGCTCTCGCGGAGGCCAACGGTGACATCCTTATCTGTAAACCCAATGGGTACTCCACAGCCCTCGACCTTGCTGCAGATTCTGATCCTGCCACCCAGTTTCTCCCACCTGTAATCATCTCTCTTCTTGGCTTCCAGCTCATGACTCTCTGGCTTTCCTACAGCCTCTGGGCTGCACTTGATGGTCTCCCAAAGCTGAATCCTCCTCTATCACCCCTTCCTTCTCACCACCTACTCTCCCTGTCTGCTACCATCTCTTCTAAGTAGGATTCTTTGGTTGCATGCCAAGACAATGACTCTGACCAAATGAAGATAAAAATTGAGATGGGATTGTAATAGCACAGGAGCAGGTTTTCCTTGAGATCCTGAACTTGACACTGATGCAGTAGTTTATGAATTATTATTGGGTGCTGGATGATAAGGAGATTCATTTTCATTTGCATATGTAATTGTTGTTGTTGCCTGGGGAGTATCAGCAACTCTATCCCCCTTGATAGGGTCAATCATTTCCACCAATATTGTAAACCCCTCCCCTGTGGGGGGGTGCTGCTCATTCAAAGGCATTCGAAGCTAAAAATATCCTGGAGGAAGTCTCAGGATAGAAGGATTTGTGATACCCTGGAGCTAAAACCTCTACACCAGGAGAGCCTAGAGTTGAGGGACAGCAAGAAAGCATTTTGAAAGAGAGCCATTGGGTGTATCAAGAGACGCCCACTCTCACCTCCGTCCCTGCGTCCCCAGAGCTACATAGTTTAGCTCCAGGGAAGAGACAACCACGCAGGACCCGAGAGGGGGGCAAAACACTCTCCTGAAGGACGGCCCCCACCTTCACAGGGTCTTGACTCCCGGTTGACACCATCACGGAAGCCTCAGAGGCCACTTTGGCATCCTGTAAAGACAGTGCTGGGAACTGGTGACTCTCAAGGGTGTGGGGCTGGGCTGGGAGTGTCACACCACATGCGATGCCATCTGGTCCAGCAGCAGAGCCTTCTCTCACTCTTTGGCTCTCTCCAAGCTGGTGACTTTTGAGTCAAGAGGTGGCCTAAGTTGCCTCCCAGCGAGCTCCCAAGCATGGGCCTCTCCATTGGTCTGTGGCAGGGGACGCAAAGTGTGGCCACTTGCCCTTCACCCTGGAGGGCAGTTCCTTGCAGGCACCAGACCACAGGAGCCCCAGGCATTTCACCGAGGTGTGTTTCTCACCAACTTCTCTGTGACAGCTTCTACTTTCCGCAGCGACTGCCTAAACTGGGACATCTTTGGCAACCACTTATATTAGTTTCCAGCGATTGCCATAACAAATGACCACACACTGGGTGGCTTGAAGTAACGGAAGTTTATTCTCTCTCCCCGTTTTGGAGAAGTTGGCAGGGCCGTGCTCCTCTGATGTCCCTAGGGAAGAATCTGTCTCCTGGTCCTCTCGGGTTTCTGGTGGGCCCTGGCATTCGTGGCGCTCCCTGACGTGTCACTCCAACCTTTGCCTCTGTCTTCACATGGCGGCCTTTTCTCTCTGTCCATGGGTCTGTGCTCAGATTTCCCTTTTCCTTTAAGGACACAAATCACGTTGGTTAGAGCCCACCTTAATCGAGTTTGACCTCATCTGAATTAAGTATATCTATGAAGACCTTAATTCCAAACCAGGTCACACTCACTGGTAGCCCAGGTTAGGACTTTTGAACATACCTTTTTCAGGGACACAGCTCAACCCCCCACCCCCAAACCAGCAACGAGTGCAGGAGAAATAGTTCTTTGTAGAACAGAATACAAGGATTGTATTATAAGGCACAGCTATGAGAAGAGAGAAACTGGAACACGCACTGCAAACAAGAAGAATAAGCTTCGTTATTTTATACTCACAAGTTTAAAATATATGCTTCCTGTTTATGAGTCTTTTGTTTTGTCCTATTGACTTGAGCTAACGAGGGTAATGAACTTGGAAACTGAAAAGAATTACTGCCTGGGCAACTCTTCCAGGCTCCTGAAGTTTCTTTTCATGTGGTCTATTTCCGGGTGGCAGTAACATTTGTTTACCTTGAAAATAAGGGAAGACACTTTTATGGCATAAGGTCTCCATGGTGCATTGGAGCTTTGCTCACGAAGCTCTGGGCACCCCCTTTCTGTGAGGAGCTTGGGAGAGCGGTGAAAGCAGCTGACTCCAAACAGAGGCAATATTCAATTAGAAAAGAAGGGAAAGGAGCAGATTTATTCCCGTTCCACTTGTCCTCCAGAACACTTGTTTAATCAGAACACAAAGGCGAATAGCCCCAGAAGAGAAGCATTTCTGCTGCACTGAATATTTTGTTTGGGTTTTGAGGTTCAGAGCTTGGGAACAGTAACTCCTATTAGGCTAGTCCAGTAGTCAGTACACCTGCCTGCTTCGATTTCTAATTTTTAAGCTATGAATTTATGGAATCTTCTCTCCCATGGAAAGAAACATTTTATGCATGATCATATGTTAAACATTTTTAAATCTTCACCATTAGACTATTTATATCATACAAAACCAAGCAAAAGGTCCTTAAGGGAAAATGGGAAATAAATTACACATGCAGGTTTCATTTTGAAAATCATTGTACTGGAAGCAGATGTGGCTCAAGCGGTTGAGAGCCTGCTTCCCACAAGGGAAATTCTGGGTTCAGTTCCTGGTGCCTCCTAAAATCAGAAAGGCAAGCAAACAAATGAGAAAACCAACTCAGGGAGCCGATGTGGCTCAGTGGTTGAGTGCTAGTTTCCCACACATAAGGTCCTAGGTTCAATCCCGGCTCTGGTACCCCCAAAAAACATCCCCCCCCCAAAACAAAAGCAAACAAACAAAAAAATTCTACTAACATCACACAAAACTGTCAATGGCCCCCTTCCCAAGAGAACTAGAAATGGCTTCAATACAGAACCCTAAATCAACTGGCAAGTTTGGCTCCTGACTTTATCAAAAGGTTATTACGGGAAGAGTCGAAAGCTGTTGATTTTCATGCTGAATATCATTTTAGAAACTGTAATAAGAACCAACAATTCTATGAAGGTTTCTGTTTAAATCCAAGGTTTCTGTGGATAGGGTACTTCCTTTAGAAGTCTGAGGTGGGGAACGGATGTGGCTCAAGCAGTTGAGCACCTGCTTCCCACGGGGGAAGTCCCAGGTTCAATCCCTGGCTCAGGTACCTCAAAAAAAAAAAAGTCTGAGAGACACTCTGGTTTCAAATTTATCTTTTGTGTCAGATACAAAATAGTTTGTATCTGGAACACTAGACAATAAAGTTTCGGGAAAAAGAAAAGAGTACCCAGTGTAGGTAAATTTCAAGCAGTACCTAGCAGCAGACAGTACTTGTTAGAAGAGGGCCGTGCAGCCTCTTGATAAGGGCCAAGGAAGACCTGCCTTCTGACTAGAAGAGTCTGCTCAGAGGCACCCCACCCCCCGCCTCGCCAGGCAATGTACTATAACTCTTCCGATGTTTGGCTTCTTGCTCCGATGGGGTAGAAAAGTTCAGGAAGGCCGGAAAGGATAGAAAAGAATGCTAAGGTCCCTTCTCTGATTAGCTGGGGGCAAATACGAAGAGTATCCTTACCAAGGAAGAAAGGCTGCTGGCAAGTGAAGAAGCTGCTTGTTGGAGAGAAGCCCCCAGGCCGTCCTCGGGGGAGAAAACAGAGCAGAAGCAGAGGTCAAGAGTCAGCGTGTGGTCAACTGCCAGAGATGAAGGGTGAACGTGGAAAAACACCTTATACATTTGTTTCTAAAATCTACTGAAATATTTTTTGAACTTCTTATTAGGAAAACTTTTAAATCTATATAAAAAAAACCGAGAAAAGCCTCACAACCCCCCATGGGCCACCACCCAACAACATCCCATCCACTCCCCCCTCATTACTGTGAAGCAAATCCTAGATGTGATATTATTTCATCAGTAAACTTTTTCAGTATATATCTTTTTTTTTAAGTTTTTTTTTCCACTCCCCTTTCCCCCCCCCAAGTTGTCTGCTCTGTGTTCTTCTGTGACCGCTTCTATCCTTATCAGCGGCACCAGGAATCTGTGTTTCTTTTTGTTGCATCATCTTGTGTCAGCTCTCCGTGTGGGTGGCGCCATTCCTGGGCAGGCTGCACTTTCTTTCGCGCTGGGTGGCTCTCCTTATGGGGCGCACTCCTTGTGCGTGGGGCTCCCCCACGCGGGGGACACCCCTGCGTGGCAGGGCACTCCTTGCGCGCATCAGCACTGCGCATGGGCCAGCTCCACACGGGTCAAGGAGGCCTGGGGTTGGAACCGCGGACCTCCCATGTGGTAGGCGGACGCCCTATCCTTTGGGCCAAGTCCGCTTCCCCCAGTATATATCTTTTAAGATGAGTCCTAAAAATAATAATAACCACCTTAAACTACCAAAAAAAAAAAAAAAAGAGCAGTCCTTCCCAATTTGAACAGTGCTCAGATTTGTTGGTTTGAATCAGGATGTCCAAATAAGGTCCGGACGTTGGTTGCACCTGTTCTCTTAGGAACGAGTGGGGTGTGGCGAGGTGGGTGGGCGGGGGGTGGCCCGCCTCTGCGTGGTGAACGCCGTCTCTCTCGGGGGTCAGAGGTGGCAGAGAAGGTGGCTTTGGCAGAGCTGCCCAGTGTCCAGGGCAGCGGGTCAGAGGGGAGGGCTTTCAGTGCCGACCCCGGGCAGCTGCTCCCTGGGTCCAGGGCGGACGCGATGACCGTCCTCCAGGCGCGGAGCTGCTATGCCACCGGGCGAGGACCGGGGCGACGGGGAGCTGGGCCAGGACGAGGTGCCGGCCCCCTGCCCCAGCGTGCCCTTGACGTCCCAAAGGCGCTGGTCCTCGGCCGGCCGGGGCGTCCACCTCCACAGGCACGGCCTTCAGGAGCGCGTCCTTGCTGACAGCCCCGGGAGCCCCTGGATGCGCCGGAGCAGAGGCTCCGCCAGGCCCCCGACCTGCATGCCCCGATCAAGAGGCCCAGGCCGGGGCCTGGGCCTGTCCCTGCCTCAGGACCAGCCTCGCCCTCTGGGCGTTCTCTTGGAAAAGAAGAAGAATGCATTTCTAGAAAGTTCTATCCCGTTAGCGCGTGGACCTGCGATTCCGAGTTCAGGGTACTCTGCGGGAACGCGCGGGGCCGTGCGGCGGCACCAGGTGCAGGCCCGGGCCGGAGAGGAGCACCCGGATCCCACCTGGGGGCCCGGAAGCGGCTTAGCCTCGCAGGGCCTCGGTCGCCTCAGCCCGAGCAGGGAGGACGGGGTGGTGGAGGGCACGCTAGGCCTCCTGCCTGGGTGTGGCCCCGCCTCGCTCGTTTCCTCCTGTGGCAGGACACGCACTGGCTCTCCTGCAAGTCGCCCTGCGGCCCCCGCCGTGGCCGCGCCACTGCTCGCCCTTCCCCTGCTCCTCTCCCAGCCTCGGGCTTTTCAGCTGTCCACGCGCAAACACCAGCCGCCTCTCCAGCTCTGCTCTCCCCCTCCTTCCCTCTGGCTATTTCAGCAACCTCCCAGCTACGCCGGCGTCTTCCTCTCCACCAGCTCTTTCTGCACCTGTCCCCTCCTTCCAGAACAGCTCGTCCCAGCCAGCTCCGCCCACCCCACTGCCACCAGTCGCTCTTTTGCAAAGATGCTGCCTTTTTGATCTGAATGATTTTTTTCCTCACTTGTAGATGATCTTGTATAGTTCTGGACTGATTGGCTCTCTCCCCACTCTGGACCCCACGCTCCACTCTCCCAGAGGCTGGGAGTCCCGGGGGCCACACAGGGCAGGTGTCCGCTCTCAAGGAATTTCCGTTCTCCTGGGACTAGGTCGTGGTTGGTGGGGCGGATGGACAATAAACAGACACATAAGTGAACAAAGTAATTTCAAAGCGAGGCAAGTACTGCAAATGCCCCAAACAGGACGATGTACCAGACATGGACAGGGGCCCTGCCGGGAGACGGTTCTGCACAGGTCTTGCAGTTTTTGTACGCTTTGCGAGCGGGAACCCTGGTGGCCTTGGCTCCAGACTTCCTTTTCAAGGATGTTAGTTTAGTCCACAGCCTTAGAAGATACCGTGTCTCCCTCTGGAGCAAAAGGCAAGTTTTTCTACTGTCCAGGATAATAAAAACAATGCCCACAAAGTGAGTCGGGCGGTCATTCCAGAGGTTACGCTTATGCACGTCTCAGGAGGATTTCACTGACTGCCACAGTAACGGCGCCTCAAGCAGGGGGGCTCCTGAGGGCTCTAGAGACATCTGGACACTACAGGCAGGACAGACAAGCCCAGGAATTCTGCACCCTGTCAGTGGGTCTTACCCTGGAATATATGAAAATCTATCCCCCAGTGTATTGGAGTTGGACTCATTTATATTTTCCTATGCATGGCTCTTATGCCCTTTTATTTGAACCTATAACTAGCACGAAACCTGTTAAATATGTGTCCAAGAGACTTACGTCCAGCTGTTCGTGTGCCTGTTGAGCCCCGAATCTCAGCAGAGTTGCAGCCAACACCTACTCTCCAGTCCATCGGGCAATAAAAGGATGATGATGGACAACACTGATCCCTCCAAAACAGAGAGTATCTACAAATGCAAGCAATGCACCCATCTGCCCCATGGGATCTAAGCCCCCTCTCAATCGGAAGCAGAGTGGGCATCACCATGCCGAAATCCATAAGACTGCGGAATCCTCCAGAAGGAGGAAGGAATAAGGGGGGAGTGCAACTATGGACTAAAGTAGACGTATTATCACTCTAGTAATGGACCCGTAACATTGATATAAAGGCAGTGGTCACCAGAGATTTTGGGGTGAGGGAGAGGGAAGAATAAATGTAACATGGGACACTTTTGGGAACTGTTCTGTTTGACATTGTAATGATGGATACGGGCTATTACACATTTTGTCAAAACCTATAAAATTGTGCAGTGCAAATGGAAACTATAAGGTAAACTTTAGACCATGGTCAGTAGCAAGGCTTCAATATGTGTTCATCACTTATTACAAATATACCACACTAATGAAAGATGTTGATGGGGACAAGTGTAGGAGAAGGAGGTGGGATATACGGGAATCCCCTACATTTTCAATGTAACATTTATGTAATCTAAAGCATCTTTAAAAATAATAATAATAAAAAATAAAAACAATGCCCATTATAAAAGATTCAGGTTCCCTAAGCTCAGAGCTCCTCAGCTGCAAACCCACTGAGTCAGCAACACACACCTGGGCCACTAGACGCTGCCGGCACGGGCCTTGGGGACCAAGGGGCACCAACACCAACAAGGAGCGCATGCTGCCTGCTGGGCTACGAGTAGTCAAGTCTTTTGTCTCTGATCCAGGAGTCTCAAGTCTTCTGCCACACCTGTGACACCAAGGCAGGCTAACGTGTTAGCTTGCAAGTAGGGTAAAATCTCAGACTTTTCACAGTTCTTGACCAGGTGAATTAGGTTGGGTGGCCAGAAAAGGCCTCTCTGAGATTTCAGCTGAGACCTGAAAAGTTCAATAGCAGCAGCCCAAGGAACATTAAGTACAAGATAAGGGAACATTAAGTACAAGGTTCAAACAAAAAAACTTACTTGATTTTCCTAAACAGAAAGCAAAACAAAACAAAATCCAGTGTTGCTGGCACTTATGAGTGGGGGGATTTCATTTGTTCATTCATTCATTCACCATGCATTTATTGTGCTCCTACTATGTGCCAAACACTGTCTTAAGTACTTGGGATGCACAGCATAGTATAGAATACACAAAGATCCTTGTCCTCATGAGGCTTACACTCTACTGCAAAGAAAGACAAATAATAACTACCTAAATAATATATGTATATAATATTATAAAACATAACTTAATACATAGTGGGATAAATGAGTCAAAGAATAAAGCAGGGGAAGGGGCTTTGGAGTAATGGGGTAGAGAAGAAAGGAGGAGTTTATGATTTTAAATGGATATGAAATGAGATGGAGCCCAGATTCTGTGTGGTTTTGTTGGTTAAGGAAGGGAGTTTAGACTTTATTCTAAGTGTAAAGATATAAGCAGGAAGAAATGATGAAACCTGATTTGCTTCCTTAAAGATCATCCTGGCTGCAGTGAAAGGATCTGAATTGGAGGGCAGGAGCCTGGAGTGAGTAAGGGACAGCACTCTGGGCACTACACACTGATACAGGTGACAAATGATGGCAGGTGGGGATGGCGGTGGCAGTGGGAGGGGGCACAGATGTGGGAGATTATGAGAAACAGAACCACTGGCGCTTGGTGCCACCCTGGTGGGGGCAGGGAGTGGACTCAAGCAAAGGGTGGGAGGTGGTGCCATTTATGCTCCAGAGACACATGAGGGAAGAGCAGGTGTGGGTGGGAGGGTGAAGGGCTCTTTTGGGGCACACTAAAATCGGGAGCTGCTGACCGCAGAGGCCAGCCTAGTCCAAAGCTCATGAGTGGGACTGAGCCTGGATGCTGTGGTTTTTGGGGTCGCCAGGCAACAGCTAAAGCCATGAGGCTGCTGACATCACCGAGGAGAGTGAGAAGCCAACGGGACCAGGACAGGCATGGATGTTCATGATATAATAAAGTTTTGTGTTTGAACTGGCCGCCTCTGCTTTGCCATTCCAAACACTACCTTTATAATCATTTCTCCCAGCCTTCTCTGACATACCATTTCAGGTTAAAATGTCTAGCACCAAAGTGAGTCCTTATTTCTGTTTATTGACATCATTATGAGTCTCAATAATAATGGAGTCAAGGGCTAAAATGGCCCTACGCACTTGGTGTTGGGAATTTCCGGCTGGAGGATGTTCGAATAATGAGGCTCTTAGCTCATACTGAGCTAATAAAGTTCCTAATTAAATCAAATGGGAAAATAAGTTTATCGTTCATTTATAAGCAAAGAGTGTTTGATAACAAAGCCAGGCGCCTTTGTAATCTGCACTGACATGGTCTTTTAAAACTTGGGTTTGCCAGGGATGGCCATAAAGAAATGGAATTCGTTGCCTTTACAAGCAAATCCGAACTCGTGTATTCAAATGAGGGCTTTCCTCTTCAAAGCAGGAGGATTATTAAAAGAATTATGCCATTTGAAAGGACTTCACTGGAAACTCCTTTCGGCGCTGCACACTCTTCTGAATTCCCCAGCAGCAGCCCACCCCTCTCCTTTGGGGAGGGCTAGGAGAGGTCTGCATTTTGGAATCTGCCAAGTCGTCTGGCGCCAAGTTTGATGAATAAGATAAAAAATGGCGCTAAGGAGCACCAGATTATCAAATTCTGCGGTGTGCCTGCCCCACCCGATCCAGCTCCTCCCGGGTTCCGTGAAGCACTTCAACACCCACCAGGCGGCAGGCGGGAAAGAGCTGGGTTTCTTCTGTCAGCACGCCCCCACCCGACTCACGCCCGGCACGTCAGCTTTTTCTCCAACACGCACCCCGAGGCTGCGCCCTGCGCCCTCTGCACCCACCCGCGCAGACACCACCTGCCCCCAGGCCCTCCCGCTCCCTCCACCCCTCCGCTCCCCCAGGGCCGCAGCCCAGCCAGCCCGCCGCGCACGCCTCTCTCCTGCGGAGCTTCTGGGGGCTGCTGTGGCAAATGTCAGGAGTCTGCGGGCTGTGAACAACAGAAACGCATTCTCTCGCAGTTCCGGAGGCCGGAAGTCCGAAACCGAGGTGTTGGTAAGGCCCAGGGCCAGGCGCGCCCTGACTTCCGGAGGGGAGGAGCCTTCCTCGGCTCTTCCGGCTTCCGGTGGCGGCGGCCATCTTGGCGCCCCGTGGCTTGTGGCTGCTGCGCTGTAGCCTCCGCGACCGTCTTCACGTGGCAGTCCCCTGTGTGCCTGTGTCTCAAGTCTACCTCTGCCTTTCTCTAACAAGAACGTTTGTCACTAGATTTAGCACTAACCCTAATGGAGGATGAACTTAACTCAAGATCCTTTATGGAATGAGACACTTTTTCCAAACAAGGTTACCTTCGCAGGTTTCAGGGATTGGGACTTGGATACATCCTTTAGGGGCCTCTATTCAACCTATCACACCTATGAAACACCCTCCTCCGACTCCCCGGTGTGGGTCCATCCACAAGTTTTCCTGTCTTACCAGGCCCCATACAACCTGGTCTAGGGCTGCCCTGGACAGGTGGGTCCGGATCTCACGGGCTTTTTCTCAGCTCCTTCAACTTGCCAAGATTTTGCCTCCCCAGACCTGTTGCAAATGTTGCGCCCTCAGGCTGGGACCCCCTTTCCCCACTCTTCGCATGACTGGCTCCTATGCATCCCTTAGGTCCCAGGCCAAATATCCCTTCCTGCAAGGTGGTAGAGCTACCCAGGGCGGGCTATTCCTTGTCAGCTCAGCCGTTAGCTGGCTTCCTTGGGGGTGCTTCTCCCATTTTAGACAAACACGTGTCTTCTGTTGTCCTGTTGCCACGATGTGTCTCTCATGTAAATTTGAATTGGTTCTAGGTTCCCCTGTATCTCCAGAGCCTCGACAAGCATAGCCATAGTGTAGATGTACAACAAACATCAACCGAACTTCAAAACAACTTGCATACTAGAGCAATAGAAGTGGCCTGAAGATTGGACGACAAAGTAACAATATTGTAACCTGCAGCCATGTATCTAGTGCTTTATCCTTTTTAATGTTTTTAGAGCCATCATTTCATGCAATCCACAAAACAACCCAGCAAGATAGGCTGGGTGAGTCTAAATATCCCCATTTTACAGAGAACAGCACAGAACCCAGGACTAATGATGGAACGCTCTGGCTCAGATGGGAATTTACAGACCATGGGTTCTTAGAGCCAGAAGGAATCTTGTAAGACATTGGATCTGATCTCCTTATTGTACAAATGAGAAAACTGGGGCCAGAGAAATAAAGTTTTTCATTTATAATAACATCTTGGCTGCTTAATGGTAGAGCTGGAACTGGATTCCAAGTCCTTCAGTCTCCAAACAAATTCCGAGAGGGTAATCCCAGACACGTCTGGGGGAATGGCAGGATCAGTGTAGTGAGTGTGTAACATCCCAAAATGATGGTGGGGAGGGGTAGACCAACGCTTGTTCAGACTGCCTGGCACCAGTTGGCCTGGGTAGGAATCCTGGTAGGTGACCTTTAGTGACCTCATAAGTGGATTTACCCCTGGGTATAGGGTCATTTCATGCATTGCATTGCCTGTTCCAGTTGAAAAGAGAAAGCCTGGAAATCTTTAGCCCCAGGCACAAATCTCTACCACCAGTTCCTCACATCATATGTGATACAGAGTAAGCACTCCGTAAATATTGAATGAATGAACGCAGAATTCCTCAGACCATTTCACACACATGAGGAATCACCCTTCCTCCACGTATGTGGATAGCCTGTCAAATGTGTTCCGTGGCGGTCAAGTGCAAGCTTGGGAAATAGGGAACCTTGGCATTGTGATACAAATTATAATGATAGGTTAGTAAGCTCCATTATATCAGTTTTAAGGCAGAAAGAAGACATTAGAAATTAGAGTGCACCTTTCCAATGAAAACATAGGATCAATATATCACTGTGGCCAAAGGCCCATAAAATAGCCTGAGCAGAGTTTTGCACACTTTTGCAGAAAACCTAGGATATCATGTGCGTTTGTTTTTTTTTAATTTAAATTGTCTGTCAGTAAAATATCTTAGAGAAGAGCCATTAAAATAACTAGAGGAATGAGAGGCTGGCAGTGGGGGTAGAATAAAAAGCTTGGGATTTTCTTTAATTTAGAAAGAGGAGGGCTCAGGGGGAAAGTAGCAAATAATTCACACGGATTTTCTGTTCATTAGACAAATATTTATCAAAACACCTACTTGATTCAGGCTGGTCTGGGTGCTGGGATCCAGTAAAAGACAAGGCAGATAGAGCCTTGCCCTCATGGGATCACTGGATATTAATATGAATTTACCAAATTTTGGAACGTTAGTTGGAAGGATTATCTCGTGAAACTTGGAAGGGTTACATTTAGAACGAACAAAAGAACCAGTGCAGAGTGATTGGACTAGAGAGGTGCTGGTTTTTCTATAAGGAAAAAAGCATTGTGAGTCTTAATATCCTCCTATAGAAAAAATATGGGCAAAGGATATCAGGCAATTCAGAAAGGAGACCTACAAATGGCCAATTAAACTTAGTAGCAATAAAAACAATGCAAATTAAAATATTACAATGCACAGCTGTTTCATCAACTTTTGGAATTAGTAGCACCATGGGTAGGAGACCAAAATAAGAGAGCCAAAATATATTCTGCTAAATCCACACAAGGTATATGAAGACTGAGTATTGAGAACCAGGATATCTGAGGGCCTAAAAGCCAACACTTGAAAAATAGGTCAATGAACTTCCCGGCATATGAGCTCATTTGGTCTAACCTGAGGAGCCCATCCCTTGAGACCACCTTTGGGTAGCAGAGATGCTGAGCTGGCCAGCAGGCACGCGTCCAGTTGGGCTTTCTTATGTAACAGTTGCCTGAGCTGGTTAGTACTAGACCTTGCGAAAGAAAAGCAGAGGATGGCCAAAATAAATATGTGGCCAGATAAAAGCCAACTTGGTCAATGTTTCTCTAACATTCGAGCTTTATAAACACAGAAAGCTGTAATAAAGTAGAAGCGTGTGCTCATTGTTCACCCATAGCACTGTTATTCTGTTTTTACCATCAAAATCTCAGCAAGGCATTCATGAGAGCAATTGAGAACATTTGAAACACTAATCTAAACAAGGAAAAATAATCACGCGTGGGGAAATGCGAGCTTCCCCTTCTCCCATGGATCCAGCAGCTGCGTTCTCTTTCATAACTGATGTTGAATCTTTCCAGGCAACACCTGAAACTCTTGGCCTCTCCATAAAGCAGGTATTTGTGGACCAGGTTATGTATTTGTTTAGCATCCTGTGCCTTTATTCCCAGAAGAAAGGGAATGGGACAGAGCCCTGTCAAACAGTTGCTCAAGACGTTGGGTAAGAGAAATTGGGACAGGAAGCAGACGGTGGACTCTTTGCCCCAGGTAACTGCCCGATAAGGTAAACAAGCCATGGACAATGAGTTCCTGTCCTCTGCGTGATAAATATTTATATGCTGAGCCCTGTATTTGGCAGCAGTAAACCATTTCTCAGTCTGAACGTTGACCTTTGGATGCAAAACACAAAGCTAATTTTGTAGGTGATGTAATTAATTTTTGTGTCTCAAAGCTCTATTGGGAACAAGAGAAATTGTTGTTTTCTGTGATTGTTTAAAAAGTGGTTCAGCAAGTGAGTCCAGCTTTTAGATAACAGCTTTCATGAGTTGGGACAGGACCACTGTGTCAACTTACAATTTAAAGCTTTTCTTAGTTGCACCTGGAATTCAATGCTTTTTGGTAAGATTACGATATTGGATTTCATCATTAACAAATTCAGGTTCTCCTGATGTTAGAAGTGATGAACTCAGCCCTGGGTTTGGGGAAAGACTTTGAACAATTTCTCAGAGGACACTGAGAAATTTCTAGAATGTTGGTTTAATGTGGCCCCAAATTTCTATGACCTAAATGTTTTTATTTTAACACTGATAAAATGTACAAATTGTTTTTCTGCGGTGAGCTAAATTAACCCCACCCCCAAATAAAAGTAAAAGGCAAATGACAAACTGGGAAACATGTCTACCATCTTCCTGGGTGGTACAAGCTGAAGACTTGGATGCATCCTCTCCTTCTCCCTCACCCCCAGCATGCAATGTCTCTAGAAATCTTATTTTCAGATCCACATGCTTACTCCACCTGCACTTCACCAACTCTCCTCTGCCTTCTCCATCTTGCTATTTCCACAGGTGCCTCAAGGCACTAACTCTCCGAAAACAAACACAAGGTCTTCCCCCAAAGCTGGCCCTTCCAGGGCCCCCTTCCTAATGAAATGGCACCTTCCTGGACCCAAGGTGGCAGCAGAACTTAGAGTGGAGGGAAAACCACGAGCCACGCACCGAGGCCTCCAATAACCGCCTTGTTCACAGCAGTGAGCCCCTTCTCCAGCTCTGCTCACCAGGAACTCGGGCTTCCTCCTTGCCTCCAGCCTTTTCCCCGCCCATCACCCTCCTTCCCCAAGGTCCTGCTGATGGTACTTCCTGAACATCTTGGATCCATCCTTCCATGTTGTTCTGGGTTCACCGATTCCACCCTTATCTTCCACATGGACCACAGAAACACCCCTCTCAATCTCCAGGGTCCACTCTTGAGGTCTCCAGCCCCATTGTCTATGTGAAGCCAAAGGGATTTTTCCTAACCACACCTGAGGGCCACTGCTTGGATAAAACCATCAGTGAAGTCCCTTTGCCCTGTGGATGAAGACCAGGACCTTATCTCACCTGACCTATGGGGCCCTGTGTGACCTGCCCTTCTACCTGCCTTATTCCACAATCTAGCCACACAGGTCCCCACCATAAAGCCCAGTGGGAGAACCACTCTTTTTCCTCTTTAATTCACTTCTAAATACTCATTGGCATCTGCGATTAGTTTATTTATTTCTTTGCACATTTGTTTATTGTCTGTCTCCCTAAAGGGCTTGGTCGACTTGTTCACAGCTCCTTGGAGTACAGCCTACACATCATAGATGCTTGGTGACTGTGGAATGAATGATTAGATGAATGAATGAACCAATCAGGGGAACCACCAGGGTGATGGGACCCACCCTCATGGCAGCAGAGATTAGAATGGAGGGAAAACCATGAGCCACACACCTAGGCCTCTGTAGCAGTTTGATACTGTTATGAATTCCAAAAATAGATACTGGATTGTGTTTGTAATCTGATTTGTACCTGGGCCTGACTGAGTTATGATGAGGGCTTTAATTGGGCCACATCATTAGGACACTGAGGTTCCCCGCCCCCAGTGGGTGGGGACTCACAGGTAGAAGGCATGTTGGAGTTTTGATGTTGGAGTTTGATGCTGAAGTCTTAAGCTGGAGACCCAGGGAAAGAGACAGAGCCGTTTGCCTGATAGTCCATAGCTAACCTTGTGGAGAGAGGCAAAGCCTAGAGAGCCTCATAGTCTACAGCTGACCTTGCGGAGAAAATAGGAGCTGAGCCCAGAGGAACCCAGGAAGCCTGAACCCTCGCAGACATCGGCCACCATCTTGCTCCAACACGTGAAAAGAGACTTTGGTGAGGGAAGTAACTTATGCTTTATAGCCTGGTATCTGCAAGCTCCTACCCCAAATAAAACCCTTTATAAAAACCAATCCATTTCTGGTATTTTGCGACGGCACCCCTTTGGCTGACTAATACAGCCTCCAGTAACTGTCTTATTCACAGCAGTAAGCACAGCCTTTGAAATGGATAACCAAAGAGGGCATTAACAGGCTGTAATTCATAGTTAGACTCACTAGTCCTCACAGGGATTGAGGAAGATTACCAACTTCTCCTGATTGGCTCACAAATACTATGAAGGAGACCTGATCTAATCTGAGGGCTCAGAAGGGGCTTTCTTCAGGAAGTGACATGAGAGCTGAGAAGTGGAAGCTGAGTAGGAAATAACTAAAGAGGGTGCCATGGGGCAGTGTTGGAAACCTTCAGAGCAAAGGGAATAGCATGTGCAAAGGCCCTGAGGCCCGAAGGAGCTGGGTGTGTCCAAGAACAGAAGAAGGTAGTTGAGCTGGAATGTGAAGGAAGAGTAGGGCTGTTTAAGTCAGCCCCTTTTTGTAGGAAAAATTACATAACTTGGGTGCTTTGGTTGGGGGTAACTCCTCCCAGCATCTCGCACAAACCCGGCTTTGGTGCTTTGGTGTGAATTCTAGGTTCAGGCATCTCCCAAGACCTAGTCCTGCCCTGGCAACACCTGGCAGTAAGGTCTGTAATTCCTGGAATGGTGGGAACCATAGAAGCAACTCCAAAGATTCCCTGAGACTTAGGTGGCTTGGGTGCTTCAATTTGGAAGGTAAAAGTTTAGTCAGTCTTGGACTCTGGGATGCCAGGTCAGCTGAATAATAAAATTGTTTTAGTTGCTTGGTTAATGAAAGTGCCTAATTTCTTCTAGAATAATGAGCACTGTCACTAGCCTTCCAGCAGATTCCCCATAGGGGTGTTCTTCTCAGGAATCGGGAAAACTTGCACGTTGATGGTCTGTGTGGCCACAGTGTAAGAGTTAGTGAACTTGGCTATCAGATAAAAGAATGGCTCTCTTACGTACTGTCTTTATTTTGCTTGCCATATGCTTGTCTTGTTGTTGTCTATACTGTCTTTGTGAGTTTATGGCTAGGGCAGTGCCTCTCCAGACCTCTCCTAGCTATTCTAAGCATAACCACTGCTGTGGGAACTGGGGTTGGCAGTTTCTACCCACACCCAGCAGGTCTACCACAGTCTCTCCCTAGAGTTAACCAACAGTATAAAAGAACTCAAGGAAGAAGTCTATTTCCCATCAACATTGGGAGGATGAAGCCTCTGAAGGCAACTGGCCTTCCTCACTCTCGTGGTCCAGCATGTCGTAGCCGGCCCCCTTTTGGGGCTTGCTTACCACCGTCCTCTTTATCCTTTTAGTGGGATCGTATATCTTCAAAATTATATGAAGTTTATTTCTTCCAGAAACCAATGCCTTGTTAATCATATGGGGATTTCATCTAGCTCCACCCACAGTACCAGATTTATCTTCCCCCAGTTGCAATAGAGTAGCAGGAGGGTTTTACACTTTGTCAGGGTAGAGCCTCCTGCCCCTAATCAGCAGGAGGTCATTTCAGAAGAATGACCATCGTTCTTCAGCATCTCCTTAAGAATAAGGGTGTAAACCGTCTGAGGGGGAAGTTGAGGTAGGCTAGTTTAGAAAATAGGAAGATGAATCTAAAACCTGGCAGAAAAACATGGCCATAAAATACGTGGCTATGGAATTCCATCTGGAAACCCCCTGGAAGGAAGACCCTATAAGAATCCCCCATTTGGAACCAATATTTGTCCAGGATCAAGGAAAAATCCCAGATATTCTCAAGGGGCCTTATCTTTGGGCCACCCTGGGGGAATTGATGGGTGGGTTAATCAATCAAAACAGCAAACTGCTGGGATCCCTCCCCCAAACGTTAACAGGGGAGGAGAGTTAATGATTTAAAGCATGCGCACAAGCTAAAACTCTCTCTCTTTGCCTGGACCAGCCTGCAAGTATACCTGGGGACCCATAATCTGCTATTTTCTCCCATTACTATTCTCTTCTCTCGTTTCCTTAATAAACTACTGGCCTAACTAAACTGGCATGTTCTTAAATTCTTTTATGTAACATAACCGAGAACCTAGGGGAATTTGGCAACAGTCTTTGCCATTATATCACTTATCCCAATTTGTAATTATGTATTTGGGTAACTCTTTCACTATTGTCTACCCACCCTACCCATGAGAACAGGGTTGTGATTTTTTTCTACCTCACCAAGTAGGTCAAAATCCACCACAGGGGCTGGGTTAGAGAGTGTCCAGCGATTTTCTGTAACAAAAGAGTGCTGATATTCTTTTTTTTTTTTTTAAAGATTTATTTTTTATTTCTCTCCTCTTCCCCACATTGTCTGCTCTCTGTGTCCGTTCGCTGTGTGTTCTTCTGTGTCCATTTGCATTATCAGGTGGCACCGGGAAACTGTCTCTTTTTGTTGCGTCATCTTGCTGCGTCAGCTCTCTATGTGTGCGGCGCCACTCCTGGGCAGGCTGTGCTTTTTTTTCACACAGGGCAGCTCTCCTTGCGGGGTGCACTCCTTGCACGTGGGGCATCCCCATGTGGGGGCGCCCCTGTGTGGCACGGCACTCCTTGCATGCAGCAGCACTGCGCGTGGGCCAGCTCACCACACGAGTCAGGAGGCCCTGGGGATCGAACCCTGGACCCTCCACATGGTAGACGGACGCTCTATCAGTTGAGCCACATCTGCTTCCCTGATATTCCTAATATCCTCTCTTTATATGATATTAAAGCTCCTATGAAAAGGTGGGCAAAGGGTAATAGGAAATTCAGAAAGGAGAGTTACAAATGGCCAATCAACCTTATCAGCAACAAGTAAAATACAGATTTAAAATATAGCAAACTATCATTTTACTCTGCCAGTTTGGCAAAGATTTTAAAAAGCAGTAGTGGCTTCAACAAAAATCAGTGGTAGAATACCACCACTCCATCGGCATTTTATCTGAACTGTGTGGTTAACCCCCACACGAGCAGAGTGGCGTTATTCACTCCATTTCCCCTTTGGGAAAACCGAGGCACTAGCACAGGGGTTGGCCAACTTTAGTCCATGGCCAAAATCTGGCCCACAAACTGCATTTGGAGATAAAGTTTTATTGGAACATATTTATTACGTTTTAAGCAACTGCAGGGTTGAGTAGTTGCAACTGAGTCTTTGTGTCTGTAAAGGCTAAACATTTACTATCTGGTCCAGGGCAGGTCTACAGGGCCCCCTGTTCATAAGTTACTGAGAATCTCAGCAGTGACAGCAGAGCATTAAACCAAGCCCAGGGCCCTTCTAAATGCCGGGCCTGTGCAGCTGATCCTAATTTGGCCCTTTAGAGAAAAAATTAGGCAACTCCTGCAATTAGAAAATTTAGCTACTCACTCTAAGTTGCCTGGGGGTGAGCTGCAGCGGGTGTTCCTACCTCGGCAGGCTGAGTACAGGGTCTAAGCTCTTGATTGCCCTGCTTCTCTTAGGAGGTCACACCCCGGGTTGTGGAAGGATCTGGAACCTGAGTGCCTTCAAAGGCTGCTGGGTTTGATACGAAGCTCTATAGTCTCCCCAGAGTGCAATCTGGAAAAATTTATTGGAAGTTTTAAAAAAATGCTCATCACTGAGACTTAGAAGAATGTTTAACATTATGACAAAATGTTCTTTTTTTGAGGTACCAGGGCCAGGGACTGATCCCAGGACCTTGTATGTGGGAAGCCAGTGCTCAACCACTGACTCACATTGGCTCTCCTGAGTTGGTTTTTTCATTTGTTTGCTTGTTGTTTGTTGTTTGTTTGTTTTTTTAGGAGGCGCCAGGACTGAATCTGGGCCCTCCCATGTTGGAAGTAGATGCTTAACCACTTGAGCAACATCTGCTCCCCCAAAATGTTCTTGATATAGTTAAGTGAAGAAGGAAGTGACAAAATAGTATATACAGTATGATAATCAGTTCTGTAAACATATAGTTAGATGCATAAATGGAGACATACAGATAAGCATGGAAAAAACAGCTGAAGGATGCACCAAAACATTAATAGTGGTTATCTTTGAGAGGTGGCATTGTGATTAAGTTTTAGTTACTTTTTATACTCTTATGTAGTCACATTTTTATAGCGAACATATATTACCCTTCTAACTTTAATAGGAGAACAAATAAAATACAGAAGTCCTCCCATCATTGTACCTGCAATCTTATCTGAGTGCTTTTAGAACGGACAAAAACCAAACAAGCTCCGAGACTGCAGCATCACATCAGAGATGCCTGTTCCCAGATGGACCGAGCATGTGGACCCCCTGGGAAGATCCAGCCATGCTCCATTGATACAGGACTGGTTGGCTATTCTAAAGACACGAAAGAGAATTCCAGCTCCCTGCTGTCCCTCTTAGATGTCAGAGCTGGCTTTTACATCTGAATATTATGGATTAAGCTCTTTAAAATGCTTTAATAAGGCTAAGACATTTTCTGTACAGTCCAGATCATAAAATAAGACCAACACCTCCGGAGAAGGAGGGCAGGTCTGACAGTGGTGGTGCCACCGCAGCGTTTGTTCCACACGCAGCTCAGATGGGCGCCCCGTCCTGGGTCTTGTGCCTCAGGGGGTCCCACTCCAGGCTCCCTGGCTGCACCCCTCTCCTTGGAGCAAGGAGCCCAGGCTCACCATCTACATTGTACCTTGCTTTTCTGGGACCCCAGAATTCCTTGCCCAAATGGTCACAAGCCAACTTCTGCTGCCAGCCCCTCCGAGGGTGGACACGCCCTGGTTTGTGGGTCTCTTTGGAAAGGGGGAGGAGGAAAGAAGGGCTTGGAGGTGTGGGCTGGTTTTCACAGGCATGTGGGGGTGGCCCCCCTAAGGTGTGGGCCAGAGCCAGAGGGGGGCCAGAGGCTCCAACCCTACAAAGTTAGAGGTAGATCTGCGTGTTTTATTTTATTTACCAGTAGTTAATTGATGGATAACTTGTAAATATTTAGACCACCAGAGAGAGGGCTTCCATTTGCCCTATTATCCTGGGTCCCCTGAGTCCTGGGCAGGCCTGATGGTCGCAGGGAGAGGAAGTGGGGGGGGGGGGGGGCTTTGGATAGATTCATCGAGCCAGGGCTCTATTTTTTTTTTAAAGGATATAGTAGGCCATTACATCAATTAAGTGTGTTGCAACCAGCATTTTTTTAAATTAAATATTATTTTAAAAATATGGTAGGACAAAAATAGTCGCCCAAAAGATACCCATGTCAGGTCCTTGGAAACTCTGACTGTGACCTTGTTTGGAAAAGGGGTCTTCAGAGATGTGTTTCAGTCAAGAATTTTGAGATGATTCTTGGGTGTCATCATCATTAAATCCAGTGACAAGCGTCTTTGTAAGAAATTCGTGAATGCATTCTCTCTCCAGGGACCTGAACCCGGATGACCTTGGACAAGTCTCTGGACCTTTCTGAGTTTCTATGAAACGAAAGATTGGATGACAGGATTCCTGAGGGGCTCCCTAGCTAGAAAATTCTATAACTATATCAGAATATAACTATTTGCAACCAGATTTCTATTTCTATTCCATTCTCCTCCTACTAGGGAAAGAATAAGGAAGACTATAGCTATAGTGTGGAGAGAAGGAGATGAACGCTTCGAACCCTAGGAGGAAAGCTGGTATTTTATCATTTTTAAAGAGTTCTGCCGTTGGCATTTATGCTCTAATGCTATAGCTTTTTAAGGGTTTGAAATGTGGCTTACTGCCTTGATGTGCTTTGAAAGTCTTAAGAGAGCTTTCCTGAGTGAGCTTGTTTCAGTGACAAAAGAAAATATAGAAAATAGCGGCTTTAGGTTGATACTGAAGTCAGTTTCAAATTCCTACTCCCGTGAAATTCTAATGAGGAAACACACAGGGATTTCTGTGAGTGTTTCAGTCTAGACTTTTTGGATGTTTGAGAGTGTGCACATAATCATTAACTTTTATGAGGAACCTAGCCAGCTTTATTGCAGAAATAATGTAATTATTTGCCAGCTCTCCATTCCTACAGGCAGAAGCACCTCGAGATTTCAGAAAGGGATTTTCATCATGTACTTTCCAGTTATTGCACCCAGGGAAAAGCCCATCAAATTGATAGCTTGCACAAAATCATTTTTACAGTTGGAAACGAACTCACTTGGTGGTGAAACAAACAAAGCTACCATATTCTTATGCCAGGATGCTAACTGAATCGTGAAAAATATACTCATCCCATTTGCTATTGGTGTTCTCATTTTATTTATGTTTTTTGGTGGCAGTGATGGCCACCAGAGGCAGAATTTTATTTTCCCTACCTTCAATAACGGAGGACCTTCCACTCTCTAGTTGCCTTAATCGAATTGTCCCGGGGGAACTCTCTCCAATACCCAAATGTGTGCAATTGCAAAGGTTGTTTCAGGGGTAGCAGAAGTTCATCCCTAACACCTAATCTTTTAATAGACTGTCACAACTTTTCTAAAAAGTTAACCTCGGGAAGCGGATGTGGCTCAAGTGATAGAGTGTTCACCCCATGGAGGGTCCAGGGTTCAATCCCCAGGGCCTCCTCACCCGTGTGGAGCTGGCCCATGCGCAGCGCTGCTGCATGCGAGGAGTGCTGTGCCACACAGGGGTGCCCCCGTGTGGGGGGGCCCCACGCTCAAGGAGTGCACCCTGCAAGAAGAGTTGCCCCAGAGTTCCACCCTGGAGTGGAGCTGCACGCACGGACAGCTGACGCAGCACGATGAGGTAACAAAAAAGAGAAGCAGTTTCCCGGTGCTGCCTGACAATGCAAGCAGATGCAGAAGAACACACAGTGAATGGACACAGAGAGCAGACAACGGGCGGGCGGGGGGTTGGGGGCGGGGGAGAGGAGAGGAATAAATAAAATAAATCTTAAAATAAATAAATAACTACGTTAACCTAACTTGGAAACTTGTTCTAGATGTGACATTGGTTAGTGGTTCACTGCAGCTGCTGAGTGACTATTTCATGGCATGAATACAGGGCCACTGAAAAAAAATTTTGGACAATGGAACTTTCTTTTGGACAGTTTTATTGATATAATCCACATTTCACAGTTCATCCATTCAATAGATAATTCAACAGCTTTAGTACATTCACAGAGTTGTGGCACCATCACCACAATCAATTTGAGAACATTTTCAACACAGCACAGTGAAACTTGCACCCTTTAGCTATCGCCCTCCTCCAATCCCTCCATTCCCTCAACCGTAAGCAACCACTAACCCACTTTCTGTCTCTATAGATTTTCCCACTTTTGACATTTTAAATAAATGCAATCAGGCAATATGCAGCCCTTGGCGACTGGCTTATTTCACTTCGTCTAACGTCTTCAAGGTTCATCCATGTAGCATGTATCAGAATTTCATTCCCTTTTATGGCCGAATAATATTCCATGGTACAGGTAGACCATATTTTGTTTATCCATTCATCCACTTGTGGGCCACTGAATTTTAGAACTGGAAGGGACCTGGCAGATCATCTACTCCAGGGATTCTTAACAAAGGGTCCATGAGCTAGGATTTAAATAAAAAACAAAACATTATTCTTGTAGGGACATGTTGGTGTGGGTGTGATGTATTTATTAAATAATACACAGCATAGGGTGGACTTAATGAAGGGTCTGTGGTTTTTGCCTGAATGGCAAAGGAGTCTGTGGAACAAAAAAGGTTAAGAACCGCTGCTCTAATTCAATCTCTCAATTTTTTAAAAGGAGAAAACAGGCACCGAATGGGGAGGGACAGCCAGAGTGGGAGAGCTGGCACTAGAGCTTGGGTTTTTTAAGTCATATAATATGTCTTGCATATGGAAAAGGACAGAAGAAAAGTACAATGAACATGCACATACCTACTACCCAGCTTTGAAACCATTTTCCATATTTGTATCATATATTATTTAAAGAAATAAAGTATTAAAGATACTTTTAAAGATTCATATTAAAATACATATAAACCCCATACATACCCCCTTCCTGATCACTCATCCCTGCCCCTCTTGCCTAGAGGGAACTACTTTACTGAATTTGGTATTTCCATGCACATTCTTGTTCTATTGCTACATATATATGTATTCATAAACATATATAATTTTTATGTATATTTTAAACTTTAGATAGATAGCATCACACTATATGTATCATTTTGCAATTTGTTTTTTTTTTGTTCAATACCATGTTTTTGATATGTAGCCATGTTGATGCTTTTTCACTGCTTTATAGTATTTATTTTAAGAATATACCTGGATTTGCTAATCCATATTCCCCAATGAGTTTTTGGATTAGGGGTTGGCAAACCTTTTTCTGTAAATTGTCAGATATTAAATATTTTAGACTTCGTGGGCCATACAGTCTCTGTTGCAACACTCTCCTCTGCCACTGCAGAGTAAATCAGCCATGGACAACATGTAAATAAATAGGTGTGAGGAAATTTAATTTATTAAAATAGGTGGTACTACAGATTTGGACCAAGGTCTAGTTTGCTGACTCCTGATTTAAATGATTTTCAAACTTTTCCTGGTACAAATAAAGCTAGGTGGAATATTGCTGCACCTATCTGGTACACGCGTGAATGAGAGATTTTTTAGAATGTGGAATTGCTGTGTTCTAGAGAATGCACAATTCTTCAACTTAACTGAGTATTACCAACTGGCTCTTCCAAGTGGTTGCATGAGCTCATACATATGAGAATTCACGCTATCTGTGGCCTTTCTGACTCTTACTATTGTCAGAGTTTTCCATTTTTCCCAATCTCATGGGTGTAAAATGGTAACACATTATGGTTCTAACTTGCATTTCTCTATGATTATTATTATTATTTTACCTTTTATTTTAAGGAGGTACCGGGGATTGAACCCAGGACCTTATACATGTGAGGCAGGTGCTCAGCCACTGAGCTATACCCGCTCCCCTATTATTTTAATGTTGAACTAAAATAATGAATTATTTTAATGTTTCCTTGTTTATTGACCATTTGGGATCCCTCTTCTGTGAACTTCCTGCTGTAGCTTTGGCCCATTTCTCTTTTGGGTTCTGTTTTACTTAATCACATATAGGAGGAGCTCTTTATGAAGTCTTTTTTTTTTTCCAAAGATTTATTTATTTATTTATTTATTTCTCTCCCTTTACCCCCCACCCCACTTGTCTGTTCTCTGTGTCTATTTGCTGTGTGTTCTTCTTTGTCCACTTCTGTTGTTGTCAGCGGCATGGGAATCTGTGTTTCTTTTTGTTGCATCATTTTTTTAAAGATTTATTTTTATTTATTTCTCTCCCCTCCCCCCCAGTTGTCTTTTCTCTGTGTCCATTTTTGCTGTGTGTTCTTCCTTGTCTGCTTCTATTGTTGTCAGCAGCATGGGAATCTGTGTCTCTTTGTTGCATCATCCTGTTGCGTCAGTTCTCCGTGTGTGCAGTGCCATTCCTGGGCAGGCTGCACTTTCTTTTGCGCTGGGCAGCTCTCCTTACGGGGCACACTCCTTGCACTTGGGATTCCCCTACGCGGGGGACACCCCTACATGGCAGGGCACTCCTTGTGCGCATCAGCACTCTGTGTGGGGCAGTTCCACACGGGTCAAGGAGGCCCAGGGTTTGAACTGCAGACCTCCCATGTGGTAGGCGGATGCCCTAACCACTGGGCCAAGTCTGCTTCCCTATAAAGTCTTAATGCTAATCATTCATTGCTCATAAACACTGCATTTATCTTTTCCCTGTCTGGACTTGTGTTACCCTTTGCTTTTGTTGTTTCTTTGATGCACAGAAGTTATAAATTTTAATTGTCAGTTTATTTAGTTATGGTATGTTCTTTCTATGTTCTAGTTTAAAATTTTTTCTTGATCTAATAGTCTCCTAAAT
Source organism: Dasypus novemcinctus (assembly GCF_030445035.2). Taxonomy (NCBI): domain Eukaryota; kingdom Metazoa; phylum Chordata; class Mammalia; order Cingulata; family Dasypodidae; genus Dasypus; species Dasypus novemcinctus. Next base: position 125,257,491 of record NC_080681.1, read on the forward strand.
TTTCTTCCAAATGTTATCAGAGTTTGCTTTTTACAATTAATTCACCTGTAATTAATTTTTGTGCTTGGTATAAAGTGGAATCTAATTTATTTTCTCCATATGCCAAACTATTTGTTCAGCACCGATTACTGACAAGTGCATCCTTTTATCACTAATCTTCAATGCCATCTCTGTCATTATCAAATATGCAATATGTGTGGGTTTGTTTCTTAGCTCTGTTCCATTTTTCTGTTTGTCTGTTTCTGGGCCAAAATGACATGTCTTAGTTCCTACCACTTTATAATAAGTCTTGATATCTAGTGAGGCAAGTTCCCCACCCTCCCACCTTATTCTCCTTCAAAACGGTCCTAACTAGTTTTGGTCTTTTGCTATTCCACCTCAACTTCAAAATAAGATGGTCAATTCTGCAAATACCCTTTTGGCTTTTTTTTTTTTTTTACTGGCATTGCATTGAATTTATGTATTAATATGGGGTGTTCTGACATCTTTATGAGATATTGAATATTCCTATCCTTGAAGATGGTATAGAGCTCTCCTCCTTTTATATGTTTCAAAACGTACATTTTAAACAGTTTTAAAAATTATAGAATTTATAACTTGTAAATGATAAATTTTTTTCATTATAGTCTTTATTTTAGTTTCTTAGGCTGATCAAGCAAATAACATGCAAAGGAATGACTTAAACAATGGGAATTTAATGGTCCAAGGTTTTAAGGCTAGAAAAAGTCCAAACACTGCAGTATTCTGGGGCTGGCTGCCTCTGATCACGGGTCCTGGGGCTCCTCTGTCACATGGCAAGGCACGTGGCAGCCTCTCCTGGCAGCTCCTTTCTCTTCTGTGTTCCATTGACGTTTAGCTTCTTATTTCTTACTTCCCTTGTCTTCCTCTCTCCCTGCCTGAATTTCATTCTGCTTATACAGGACTCTAGTAATAGGATTAAGATCTATCCTGACTGAGTGGGCCCCGCCTTCACTGAAGTTACTTCATCAAAAGATCCCACTTACAATGGCTTCACGCCCACAGGAATGGATTGAGTCGAAGAACATGTTTTTCTGGGATACAAACAGGTCCAAACCACCACAGTCTTATACTTTAATTTTCTTTATGAAAGCCTTACACACTTTTTGCTATATTTGTTCTTTTATGGACAATTCCTTCTTGCTTTTGTAAATGGCAGTTTTATATTATTGCTAGTATAGAGGAATAAAATTGAATTTTCTATATTAACCTGAAAGCTAACAACCATGAGAAACTCTTAGTTCCAAAAAATGTTTTAGTTTCAAAATTTTCTTGGATTTCTCTGTGGATGGTCATATTATCTGTGAAATACGACAGTTTTGTTTTGTCCTTTTGCCTTTTATTTTTAATTTCTTTTTCTGATCTTAATGCATGGACTAGGACCTGGATCTATTACATGGCTGAGTGGAAGTGGTGAGAGTGGGCCTCCTTCACTTATGCCTGCCTGACTTTAAAGGACTGTCCCTCATTTAATCTTTTAGTGTGACATTTGCTGTAGGAAGAACGCTCACGACCCAGTTGTGGGTGATCCCTTCTACTTTCAGCTCTGCTGTCTGCATTTTTACCTTGCCTGGTGGTTTGAAGTTGTATGTACCCCTGAAAAACATGTTCTTAAATTTTATCCATTTCTGTGGGTGTGAGCCCATTGTAAGTGGGACCTTTTGGTGACATTGTTTCAGTTAAGGTGTGGCCCACCTCAATCAAGATGGGTCTTAATCCTTTTATTGAATCCTTTACAAGCAGAATGAAACTGAGACACAGAGACAGAAAGCCACAGGAAGCAGGAAGCTGGGCACTGGCAGGGACTGGAAAAGAAGGGAGAGACCAAGAGATGCCGCCATATGCCTTACCACGTGACAGAGGAGCAGGGACTGCTGGCAGCCAGCGCCGGAATGCCACAGACTCTGGGGGAGAAGCATTGCCTTGATGAGGATTTGGACTTTCTTTTAGCCTCAAAACTGTAAGCTAATAAATCCCCAATTGTTTAAGCCAAACCATTTCATGGTATTTGCTTGAGCAGCCCAGGAAACTGAACCACCTTGGTTTTAGGGGAACAGATGTGGCTCAAGCAACTGAGTGCCTGCTTCCCATACGGGAGGTCCCGGGTTCAGTCCCCAGTGCCTCCCATAAACAAACAAACAAACAAAAATAAACCAACTTCAGGGAGCGGGTGCGGCTCAGTTGTTGCGCACCAGCTTCCCACATATGAGGTCTGCGGTTTAATCCTTGGCCCTGGTATCTCAAAAACAAACAAAATAACCACCTTGGTTTAAATATATTTATTATTTTATTTTCTAGTATTTTTATTATAAAAGTAGGATATGTTCATAGAACAAGAAATCAAACACAGTTGGTGAAAAGTAGAAATGTCCCTTCCCAGGTGAGCCTGGCTCTTCTGGTGCACCTCTGGTAACTTTCTGTCTATGCTTCCAGAAATTTTCACTGCACATACAAGGACATATTTTTATACCCCTGGGTTTTTTTTGTTTTTGTTTTTGTTTTCACACATATAGCTCATACTCTACATACTATTCTACAATTTGTTTTTTAAAAATAAAGAATCTTGGGCATTAGTGCATATTGGTCCATGTAGATCCACGTCATTCTTTTGGTACCGTATTCCATTGTAAGGATGCCCCATGGTTTGTTGAGCTGTTCCCCTATTAATGTACATTTAGGCTGCTTCCTAATTTGTTCTTTAGACTATGCTGTTGGCGGAGGCGTAGGTGAGGGGGCGGTAAGTCCCTACGCCCCCTCCCGCCTTTCCTCCAAGACCTTGCGGGCCTGGAAAAGAACTCACGCTGCTGCCGACAACTGCATACTGAGTATTCTCACCGTGGCCGCGAGGTCGGCGCGATAGAGCCTTTGCGCCAATCAGCAACCCCAGAATATCTTAGCCTTGACCTGGAGCCGCCGGAAGAGCTTCAGAGGAAGCGCCGCCCCCGCGCTCCGACGGAGGCGCGACGCCAGGCCGGCAGGGCCCGCTGTCCCAGCAGGGGCGACACCGAGCACCCGCGCCTGCGCCGCCCTCGGGGCCGCCGCCCCCGCCGGCTGTTCTGCGCTTTCGCCTGAAAGCTCTGCCAAGCGGAGGCAACCGTGCAGGAGGAGAAGCCATCAGGCGCGGGATGGTCTGGGAACGGGACACCCCACCATTTGTTTTGCTTTCTAAAAAAACAATCTCCCATTTTTTCAAGAAAGTTGGTGGAAAGGGCGGTTCCTGGAGGAATGAGGGCAATCGCGGAGCCAAGGAGGTTGGATGGACAGAGCCTTTGGGAGGAATGTTCTCCAAATGGCCCGGGACTGGCATTTCTCTCCCCCTTTTAGTGAGTACCTCAAACTTGCCATGCTGGATGGTGGAAGAGTTTGTGGTGGCAGAAGAGTGCGTTCCGCCTTCTAATTTCCAGGAAAAAAAACACTACTGAGTGCGGTTCCACAGGGTAGGTGGAGAAAATCACGTGCAGCTCATCTAAAAGAAATAGTTCAAAAGCTGCCGCTCAGCACTGATGGAACAACACATTCTAGAAATTTGATGGGGCTGTTGTAGGTGTGACCTTGGTTTTTGCTTGCCTTGTCATCGTTCATCAGCGGCTACTGGACAGAAAGGCTCTGGAAACAAAACAAACTGAGTTCAGATAGCTACTTTCTACCGCATCCTGGGTCTTAGAGACCTCAACTCAGAGAAGGTGGAATGGACTGATTTGCATCCCTGGCTCTTTAGCCACGTGGTGGCAACCTTTTCCCCACCCCTTCTCCTCTTCCAAATTAATGGGCAGAATAAAAATAGTGAAACAGTACAAAACAAAACTAATGAACATCCTTGGAAATACATCTTTGTGCATTTGTGCAAATTTTTACTATTTATCTGTAGGGTAAACTGGAAAATTTCCTACATGTGGACTTCTAACACCCAAACCCTTTTCCACGAATCTCCACTGAAGGGGCCCCAGGAAGACTCTGTACTTGCTTTAATCAAGACCCCCCTGGGAAGCAGACTTGGCCCAATGGATAGGGCGTCCGTCTACCACATGGGAGGTCCGCGGTTCAAACCCCGGGCCTCCTTGACCCGTGTGGAGCTGGCCCATGCGCAGTGCTGATGTGCGCAAGGAGTGCCCTGCCACTCAGGAGTGTCCCCCGCGTAGGGGAGCTTCACGCACAAGGAATGCACCCCATAAGGAGAGCCGCCCAGCGCAAAAGAAAGTGCAGCCTGCCCAGGAATGGTGCTGCACACACGGAGAGCTGACACAGCAAGATGATGCAACAAAAAGATACACAGATTCCTGGTGCTGATGATAAGGATAGAAGTGGTCACAGAAGAACACACAGCGAATGGACACAGAGAGTGGACAACTAGGGGGAAGGGGAGAGAAACTAAAAAAAAAAAAAAAAAAATCAAGACCCCCTGGGACATTGGGTCTTTGCCACACCCCTTCCTTCCTCGGTAAGAAGACAGAGCCAGGGCAAAGAGAACGCCACAGCTTGCCTTCCCCGCCTGTCTTGTGGGCCTGCGGGTGCCGGCTGACCCGTCTTAGCCTCTGTAGACTTTGCACCTCTTCTGTCCTCCTGCTTCTTCCTGACCCCAGGGCCTTCCCCCACTTGCTTCCGCCACTTACTTGGGGGCCTGGTACCCATGGGCTCCTCCCTACTTTCAAGGACATGCCGGGTCTCCGACTTGGCTCCTCCTTCCTCCGAAGGAGTTCTTGGCCTCCACTCTGCTTTCCCTGTGTGTGGGATACTAGTTTTTCCTCCTTATAATAACCGACCCCTGCCCTGCCCTGCCCTGCCCCTGGCCTGCCCGGTCCTGGCCCCATACCGTCAGCGGCCGTCCCCATCCCCAATCAGTAGCACTCTTAGCGGTGACCGAGAGCTGCAAAAATAAGAGAAAAAAGCGCACACTCCACTGTATTCCCTACCCCGCAGCCAGGGCAATCTTATAAAACGAACATCAGATCATGTTACTTCCTTGTTTAAAATCCTTCTATGGCTTCTCAACACACTTGGGAAAAAATCCAAATACCATGCTGTGGCCTGCCTCTTTCTCTCTCCTACTCCAACCCACTCCCACCACCGGGAGGGTCAAGCAGGTCTCCCGTCAGCCTCCTTGCCTTTGCACGTGCCCTTCCTCAGCTGGAAGGACCCTTCCCTCTTTCTTTCTGCAGGGGCAGCTCAGCCCTCAGCATCACGCCCAGCACTTCCAACCCCCACCGCCAGGGCTGTGCTTATCACAGCGTGGACAGTTGCCTTCCTCCTGTCTCCCCCACTGGGATGAAAGTGATTTTCCTGGAATGAATTACCCCCCCCCCCCGCATGGTGTCAATCAATTGCCCCACCTTCCCAGAGGGTGTGGCAAAAGCCTGGCCAATCAGAACCTCCTCTCCGGAATTTGACCCTAGAGCTCAGAGGCGTTGGAATTTACAACAACAACAAAACAATGGGAGCAGATTTATTTCCACAGAGCTGCCCTTCTGCTCCTTTGACAGCCTCGCCCCTCCCCCGCCCGCCCCCGCCCGCCCCCGCCCTGCTGGGTCAGCTTTCCTTCCGTTCCCTGAGCTTCCGGTTGCCTTCTCCCCAGCCTCCTTATCTCTTTTCAGTGAGGTCTGGTTTCTGCTCTTTGCGCAGACAGACCCTTGCCTGACATGCTTCCGGGCCCCAGCTCTCTGTACCATCCCGCCCCCGCCCCCCCCAACTCACCTGGGTCCCTGTACAACGCCTGCACGTTGAAGCCCTCTGTAAATATTTGATGAGGAATTAACAAAGGCATGGCACTTTCTAAGGGAGAAAAGGCAAACTGAAAGGAATACCTGCAACATTCTTTTGAGAAGGGGCAAACAACATGCTCTATTAATTGCATCATAGACTTTTGTTTTTGTTTAGACTATGGTAAAGACAGGGAGCTTAGAAAAGGCCTCTGGGGGGTGGGTATGAATGAAGGGTCTTTATGGTAAATTAGTATCAAAATATCCAATGTAACCACCTTCATCATTGTCTATCAGTGGTAAATATATGGATTAAAAAAATTATTTTTTAAAGAGCAAGTTTTACTTAAAGATGAGAGAGTGGAACAGACAAGTGTCTATTCAACTTTCTAATAATTTTCTAAGTGCTGGAGACCAAGTTTTTCATCTCTTGACTTAATTCATTGCTCTTTTCAACGCTGATCTTTTGCTACACTCCAAAGACCAATTGGAAAATATGGAAATGACCAGTGAGAGGCACTTTCTGGATAAAAGGTCAATATGCACATGAAAGAGGGGGCAGTTTTGTCTGGCTGGTCGCCTCTGTCCCAGCACACAGCGTGCTGGAGTTGCTCAATGCATGTGTTGTGTGGCTGAATCTAGCTACTTACACTTGCATTGAAAAGGCTAGCTCTAACGTAAAGCACATGCTTCCCTTTTCTTCTTGCGCAGGACAGAAGCTTGAACTAGAACAACAAAATCTCAGGGTCGCTCATTGAGGATGAATTCCTCTGGATCATTTTAACAATTTTTGCACAGTTCTGGGTTTGGGCGCTTTCTTTGCTTCCCAGGGCTGCCTTTAACAAAATATCGCAAGTCGAGTGGTTTATAACAAGAGACGTGTGTTCTCTCAAATTCTGGAGCAGTTCAAGTCTGAAATCAAGGTAGGGAGCTGCCGGCAATGCAGGGGCTCTTTGTCTAGCAGCATAGCTCAATCCCTGCCTCCTGCACTCAGCTGTCCATCTGTCTCTGTCTGTGTCCAAGTTTCCTCTCTTTATAACCCAGTTTGGCCTTATCTTCACTAATAAGATCTTCAAAGACCCTGCTTCCAAAAAGGATCACATCCCCCGGACCAGGGGTCAGGACACGGACATTTCCTTTTGGGGGACAAATCCATGACAGGCAATTTTTCCTTATATTAAGCCATTGATTCTATCCTGTGGTTGATCTTCAAATATTTAGGGGCATCTTATCTTTTTCTCCAGGAAACTCCCACTGTACCCCAAGCTCTTTGCTTGGGAAATGTTACCCACTCTCCTCCCATTCTCTAAAATATAGAGGTTCCCCTGGCTCAGTCCTGGACTCTCTTCTCTTACGGCTCTGAAAGTTCTCCTGTCCCCTCATCTCCATGACTTTAAACACCATCAGTAAACCGAGGTTTCCCAGATTATTTTCTGTGGCCCTGATATCTGGTCCAAGACCCTCATCTCCAGACAGCTGTTTACATCGCCCCTTGGATGTCCCATGGCATCTCAAACTCAATGTGCACAAGACCACACTTGAGATTCTACCTGTTGCTACCTGGCTCCCTCTCTGGAAATGGCACCACATCTTCCCCAGCTGTTCAAACAGAAATCTCCTCATCCACCAGATCCAATTCATCACGAGGCTTATCGATTCTATCATCAAAGTGTTTCCCAAATCCAGTCCATCTCTCCAACCCCACTCCATCACTCTAGTCCACCCATCAGAATCTTTCACCTGAACTACTTACTGCAGGAGCCTCCTCTTGCTCCTTGGATAAAATTCCTGGATGACTTTCCATAGGACCTACAATACAATTCAAATACGACCTTCCCTGCCCCCTCTTCGATCTCCGCATCCCTCCTCTGTGCTGACAACTCTGCCACTCTGGCCTTATTTCAGTGCCCTGAACAGACCAATCTCCGTTCTGCCACAGGGCCTTTGCATGTGGGGCTGGAATATTCTTCCTTTCCTCTCAGCATGGTTGTTGCTTGCTTAGCCATCAGATACCTTCCCAGAGTCCTCAGTTACTCTTCCACGGCACCTTGACTAGTTTGCCATCACATTTTTACTTACACCTGTGTGTCGAATGTCTGTCTTCCCCACCAGATTCTAATCTGGTCAGTTATCTTTCTCCTATGAAAGTCTCAGCACTTGGCAAAGTACCTGGCATATGACAAGGCAGGACACAGACCCTCCCATCCCAATTCTTCATCTAATAGATGCTTAGGTGAACTGCTCGTCTCCACTGATCCGTCAGAACAAAATGCTTGTTGATCAAACCTTGGTTAAGCACCTCTTCTTCCTCCAGACTTCCCAGAAAAGCGGCTGTTTCAGCAGACACCATCAAATGCCAGGAATGTCATGGGAGGTTGCTTGATAAATATTTGCTGAATGGACATGCTGATGGCTTTTCAAATATGCGTTTCTGGCCAGTAGCCCTCCCCTGGTGTCCTATGGGGCCAGAAATCTATTCAAAATCAGTCTCATTCTCTGCCCCCCCCCCCCAACAATGTGCTTCTCCTCCTCTAACTCAGGCATCATTCGCTGATCATCCTGGTGAGACGGGGGTCACCTTCATCCCTACATCTAATGAGTCAAGCCAAGTCTCCTCTGCAACTCTCCTTTCTGTCCCCTCCTCTTCCTCCTTGTTGCTCTGAAGGTTTTCGCTCAAGCCTCACACCTTGTACTTTCTGACACTGGGGACCATCCCCTCCTTCTAGAAACACTGTCTTCTCAATGCCAGCAAAGCACCTTTACCCACCTCCCAGACAAAATGTCAGCCCTTTCTTTGCTCATGGTTGGGGACAGAATTCCACATAGGGCATTAGACGCATCCTTCGCCATATTGGAGGGACCCCAGGGGCCAGTCTTTGCCCCTCACTCACTCCTCCCCAGAGAGAGGAAGTGGCTTCCCTGACAGGTGCACTGGGAGCCTCTGCTGAGGCTGACCCTTGCCCTGCTCCCGGGTGGTCCCAGTGTGGCCTGGACAGGCCCCCGCAGGGCTCGGCTCTGCCTGTGAGCACCTCCAGCACTTAGGGGAAATTCCCGGCTGTACCCGGCTGCCAGCCCCGCGGGCCTGGGCTGTGTTCTCACACATCCTCTGTGTCTGGCAGTGACGGGGCGCCTACGTTGCTCTCTCAGGCTCCCTGGGGAACGGGGACCGCCACGGAGCTGACCTCCCCAGCAGAGAATATTAAATATACGTTAAAAGACGTCAAGCCTTCAGAAAACGGCCTCATGCTGAGGAGGCTCTTCAGAAATGTTGTACATCATCCTCATCATCACAAGCGGGGACGGGGAAAGGGCTCCCCAGGTCCTGGCTGGCCTCGCCTTCCCCACCAGCCCTCCCCGGAGGGCCCCATCCCAGGCCGAGTTTGCCCTCCGAGGCCTGTTGAACAGCAAGCCCGGAAACCACCCTCTCTGCGCCTGCCAGCCGGCGGGCCTGGGCTGCCGAAGCCGAGGCCTCGGGAGCTGGCCGCTTCCTCGAAGCCTTGAAATCCAGGCGTTCAATCTGCAGTAAAGGCGAAAGCTGGAGGCGATGACTCAAAGTCCGCGTCATCCCCCTCTCCCTTCCTTCCCGCCCCTCCTCCCGCGCGGCCCGGGTCTCGGCCCTGCGGGGCCTGAGTCGCTGCCCCGCGGCCCCCACGCCCAGGCTCCTCCCGCGGGCCGCGGCGCTCCCGGGGAAGCCGGCTCCCGCTCCCCTCCCGGTGGAGGCCGCGGCCTGCGCCCCCGGCCAGCGCCCCCTCCTCGGGCCGCCGTGCGCCTCCGCGTCCCCCCGGGGACGGTCCCCTTCCCACAGCGGGGGACCAGCCAAGGTTCTCGATTACAATCGGCCCCTGCGACTCAGGTGAATTTCGGTAGAAGGGCAATTTTTGGGGGGCAGTAGCCAATAGAAAGGGATGAGACCGGGCAGCTTCGCAGAGAAAGCACGTCAGAGGTTGTCAGGGGCTGGGGGCAGGCCGGAAGGGAGGGTGTTTGTAAAAATAACCAAATAAAATCACTTAAAATTTTTTAAATTTATTTTTTAAAAGATACATAGATCACACAAAACAAAATAAAATCACTTTTAAGAGTTTTTTTGACAAGTAAATAAAAATTAGGCGGGCCTCCATACACAGTACCAAGGCCAGATGCCCGGCTGTGGGGCTACACTCTAATTGTGTTAAGTTGCAGCCACCATGGAATCACTCTGTACAAAATTTTTTTATAAGATTTATTTTTTATTTATCTCTCTCCCCTTCCCCGCCTCCCCCCCACTCCTGTCCGTTCTCTGTGTCCATTCACTGTGTGTTCTTCTGTGTCCGCTTGTATTCTTATCAGCGGCACCCGGAATCTATGTCTCTTCTAGTTGTGTCATCTTGCTGTGTCAGCTCTCCGTGTGTGCGGCCCCACTCCTGGGCAGGCTGCACTTTCTTTCGCGCTGGGCGGCTCTCCTTACAGGGCGCACTCCTTGCGCGTGGGGCTCCCCTACACGGGGGACACCCCTGCGTGGCAGGGCACTCCTTGCGCGCATCAGCACTGTGCATGGGCCAGCTCCACACGGGTCAAGGAGGCCCAGGGTTTGAACTGTGGACCTCCCATGTGGTAGGCGGACGCCCTACCAAATCTGCTTGGGCCACATCTGCTTCCCTCCGTACAACATTTGCAACTTCCTGTGAATCTATAATAATTTCAATAAAATATGAAATATAAAAGTACTCTTTTAAAGAAAAATCAGGCAGGGACCAGGGGCTGCTGGGACAGGCCCAGGTCCTGGGCGCCCTCAGGCGCAGTACTCATGGCTTACACAAGCTGTTGACCCTGCCGCACAAAATCCCCTACCATCCCTGCTTCTATGGGGGGCTGAGGGACGACCCCCAGGGAGGCAGGGGCAGCCAAGGAAAGGGCAAAAGTCTTCTCCGGGGAGAGTCTGTACACGGCCCCTGCCCCTGCCTGGGTATTTTGCAGATGCCCTTAGCAAAGCAGCTTTGACCTTCATTCATGCACACGTTCATTTATTCAGCAGATAGTAACAGGTCCCAGGTGTGCTGGGGATTCTGCAGAGAGCAAAGCAAGCAGAAAGCCCTGCCCTCCTGCAGCTGCCATTTAGAGTTCCCAGGTGGCCTTTTCCTCACTGGGTCAGGTTTCCGGTGCCTTCATGAGGACACGCTGCCGTGTTTGCCTGAAGATAATCTTCTTGATCAAACTGCAGAAACGATGTAGGAGATGAGGACTGCTTCCTCATCCATTCCTCCTTCCTCGTCGGCTCCGGGCACCGGGGTGTCCTTGGCCCTGCTAAGACCCCTCTGCTCCTTGCTTTAGGAAACCAGAAAAGCCACTTTCATGGACCCTAAGTCTACATTTCCAGTTACGTTGCCCTTTTGCCTTCCTGCGACTATTCTTAGAAGCCCATATGGTTTCTCATATTTTCCCATGGTTAGGTAACTTACTTTCCTTTTTAGAGAACTGTTCCTCAAAATTCTCAGCTCCCTGTGGGTATCTAATCAAGGCCCCTTTTCCCCTCATCGGAAAGGAAGCCCTCTGTAATTACGCAGTCAGCATTGCGAAACTTCCAACTTTCCTGAGAACTGCATGACACTCCTCTAGGTGTGCCTTTTGAAATCTCTTGTGCTGAGGATGAGACAGCATACCTGCCCCTGCCCCATTATCCTCCTGGGTAGCAGGAACCCTAAGATTACATTTACTTTCAGGCGTCTGTCATCGCCAATTGGCCAGCAGCCCCTCCTTCCAGTAGCCACTTCCTGGGAGTAGTTCCTCTGAGAGATGAAATCATTAAGGAGGCAAGTCAAGAATCTGCCAGTCGCCTCCACTATCTAGTTTCCAAATAGCGGCAAAGTGGACTTCCTAAAGCATAAAGCACGTGGTGCCACCTCCCTGCTGAAAACTCTGACATTATCTGCCCTTCTCACCAACCTCATCCTGTACCGCTGTCACTCTGTTCTTTCCACTCCTTGAATATGCTCAACTCTTTCCTGCCCCAGGGTGTTTGCACCGGCTGCCCCCCTTGCTTAGCTAGCTGCTTCTCCTCCTTGAGGTCTCAGGGTAAATTCCACATGCTCCAGGAGGCCTCCTCTGTCTGCTCTTCCCCCTGTGGGACCCCTCAGTTTCTTCACAGCACTGAAGTTAACCTGCACTTATTAGTCTGTTTACTTGCTTGGTTTTGAATTTTGCTTGCTTCCTGCTGTTCCAATGTCAGCTCCAGAAGGACAGGGACCATGTCTGCCTTGTTCACCACTGTGTCCCAGCACCTATCATAGAGCCTGTCTCATGGGTGATGCCCAATAAATGTGGGTGGGCAAGGAATGAATGTCACCATCTAGTTTTGCTGAGCGGAGGATTTCAGCAAACTCGCGGGCAGCCCGCCTTCCTCCTCTGCTCTGCCCATTTGCGGAGCTCTGTCTGACACAGGATAGATTTTCTCCTACGTCTGGGTGGCCTATGGAATGCCATGATGATAGCATTTTTCTGTCCCTCTCTTCTTCTTCACCACAGTCCCTCCTCAGCCCCTATCCCTCAGAGTCATGGCCAGATCTCCTGTTGTGGGGGGGCCCTCTTCTGCATTGTCTGCTTCATCTTAGTATCCTCCCACAGTCTCGGGGGAACTGCTTCTCCACATGCATCCCCCGGTGCTTCCTGCCCTCTGGGTCTTCTTCCTGCATTCCACTGCTGTCCCCCATGGCAACCCAAATCATGAATGCCTGGGAGGTTTGCTCCCTCCTCTCAACATTCAGTATCTGTCCCATCTGCCAGTCCCTTGCTAAGAGCCTCTTATTCTGGAATCTTAAGATAGGCACGGTCCAGGAAGTCAAAATCCAAATAACCAGCCACGTGTGTGTCCCCCCATTTCCTTTCTTGCTTGTTCCAATGTCAGCAGGTAGAAGTTACAGAAACCCCACCTCTGCCTCCTGGTTCTTTGCTACTGGACCCAAGAGTCCAGTCTCCTGATGGTGCCACGTGGATTAGTGGCCCCTAGAATGGCAGTTTCAGCTGCTGGGGAGACAGCACTCAGGGCAAACGCTCCTGGTGGATAGCCCATCTCCCACGGTGGTGCTAGAGTCTGTGGGCCCTGCCACACCCCTTGGCAGGGAGCACCCAACCCCCACAATTCCTCTTTGTCTCCCAGAGCCAGTTCCCTGGCCCTGGTTCTTCTGCATGTGGTGTCTCATGTGGCCTCTCTGTATTACCCCCAGGGACACACACTTCCTGTTCTCCTTCTTTAGGGAACAGGACTCTAGTTTTGCTGCCCCCAACACTTGCCTGTTCTGTGAGCTCTCAGCAAAAGGCTCAAGTTCTCCACACCCTGTGGAGTTTCAGGGACTGCGAAGCTTTCCTCTTTCTTTTACCTGTCACACTCCTCTGCGTTCCTCAGTCTTGACCTAGGTTTTGAATGAGCAGGGTTTAGGATGCTTGTCTCCTCCACTCATACTGGATTGAAGGGACTTGTTCCATTTCTACCAATCCATTGACTGAAGGCAGGGGCCATGTCTGTCTCATCTGTCAAATAAAAAAAGAGAACAAATCTGGGCTTGGTAAGGAGATACCTCCTTCAATTCCTTCAAAAGGACCACTGCAGAGGGGAAGGGGCTGCTGCAGTAGAGAGAGGGGCCTGTGGCAGCAGGGAGGAGCTCTAAAATGAGGTCTGCAAGCGTTTTAAGACATAGGCATAAGGGGGTTTTCTTTCAAAGGGAAGAGCAAAGCAGGTGTGGGGAGTGGGCTTGAGGCAGGTTAGTAGAGTGAAAGGGGAAAGCAGCTAAGGCCCAGCAGACAAGACGGCCAGCAGACAACATGGTCAGTGGACAACATGGCTGTGAGACTCTGCCCAGGAAACCCCTGAGGGATCCTGCAAGACTCTGGCCAGGAGAACTCCATTTGGAATGAGAATCCCATTTGAAATGAGACTCCCCCAACATTATGAAGGGGGAGGAGGAAAGACTTTAAGAAGGCCTGACCTGAGGCCCTATGTGTGTCTCTCTCTGCAGCACATCCATGCTCCATGCCTCGGACCAGGTACTTTTCTCATTTTCTTGTTTCTTAATAAACTCTTTACTCCCTTGCCTACCCAATGGTGTGCCCTTAAATTATTTTATGCAACATAAGCCAAGAACCTAGAAGCCCAGAACACAGGGCTTTCTGCTAACATCATTTGGTGAGCCAGCCAGGAGACAGGAGGCTAGTAACACTCCCTGACACCTGATGAGGACTGGCGAGCCTAAACTTTTAATTAAAGCCTGTCTGTGCCCTCTTTTACTTTATTAGCAAGGCCATGAGATTCTCACCCTGGGCCATGCCAGGAGATTTGTTTCTTACTCGGCCCCCAGGAGGCCCTGAAATTCCTCTCTATCCATTACCTTCAGGGCCCCTGAGGCTGTTTGGCTTCTTAATTGCCTCTTAACATCTGATTTAACTATGAAATGTCGTACCTGACAGTGGCCATAAAATGAGCTCTCTCTCATGACCACTTTCTTTTTTTTTTAATTATATGAATTTGTTTATTATAATTAGTTCATATCAAAGACTTCATACAATATTTTTTCTTTTGTATCTGGATTATTTCACTCAGTATAAGGTCTTCAAGTTTCAGCCATGTTGTTGCATGCATCAAGATATCATTACTTTTTATGGCCGAATAATATTCTATTGTATGTATATATCACATTTTTAAAATCCATTCATTGGTTGATGGTCAACTGGGTTGCTTCCATCTTTTGGCAATTGTGAATAATGCTGCTATGAACCTTGGTATGCAAATATCTGATTGAGTCTCTGCTTTCAGTTCTTCTGGGTAGATACCTGGTAGCGAGATTTCCAGGTCATATGGTAATTCTATACTTAGCTTCCTGAGGAACTGCCAAACTGTCTTCCACAATGGCTGCACAATTTTACATTCCCACCAACAATGAATGAGTGTCATGACCACTTTCTAAGACCCCTGCAAGTGTAAGCCAAAAGAAAGGTACCTAGCCAGTCCCTTTCCTAGCAGGACAGCCCAGTTTGGAAATCAAGATCTGGGAACAGACCCAGATATCTCCAAGACCACTAAGGGTCTGGGAATGCCCAGAGACATAAGGCTCCTGATCCCTGGAACAGGGGGACAGCAAGCAGGGCTCCCAGCCTCTGGGACGCGGGCTCAGCAAGCAATCCAGTCAACCAGGTCTAGCAGTGGGATGCCACCAAGACTGATGAATGCATTTATCCTCCCCAGGATGGTGGGCAGCTTTTAACTGGGACAACCTGTCTACTGATGGTCTAAAAAGGAAGAGGCTAATCTTTTCCTGCTACGCCATGTGGCCCAGTACAGCCAAGAGGAGCTATGTATGGGATCTTGAATTCCAGTTAAACCTGTGTAAGAGAGAAGGACAGGACAGACAGATCTGAGGGCCAGAGACCACGTGGCCTTAAAGGGATGAGGAAATACACTACCAAACAGTCAATGAAATGCTCAGGAAAATCACTCAGAGGCAGAACCTAGAAACCCAGCCTTATTTTAAAGAATGCTGGTAGAGGCAATGAAGTACCTCCCATCGATCCTAACTCTAGAGAAGGAGAGGTCCTCCTAAGAACTCCAGTCTGTCTCAGATTTCCACAGAAAGCCACAGAAACTTTCCCTGTGTCCCCAGACTTCCATTGGCCCCCGTTTAGAAAGAGCCTTTGAGTTTTCAACAATCAAGACCAAACCACAGAGAAGAAGCGGGTGAGGAGGGGGCAGGCACTGGGCCCAGAAACAGGCTCACTTTTTAACTGCCACTATTAAAGGCACTGTCACTTCAGAGTTACCCAAATCCAGGCTCCACTTTGGCAGGAACCTGGCCCTAAGCTGCCTCTTCATCTGGATGGGGCTTTGCCCCAGGCGAGGGCGGAAGGGGCCTGAAGCCACCTGTGAACAATCCACGAGGAGGCCTTGGGTGAGGAGGCGGATAAGATCCTCAACGTCTTAATTAACAGGAGAGCTGATTCCTAGGTCCTAGACTTCACTCCCCACCTCTCCTACCCTTGGTTGTGCCTAATGAGGGGAGTGAATGGGGAATCAAGAGCCAGGCCACTTACTAAACCTCTTCCCTAGAATAAAGACCCTCCTCATGTACCATCAAGATCAGAAAGTTCCTGCCTATTCCTAGCTCCCTGCCTATTCCCTTCCAGTACTCCAATCCTTCCAGCAAAAAAAGCCTCGCAGGGCTTTACTCCTTGCAGGAGGCAACTAATGGGACGCAGCTCCCAGAGCAGCCCCAATTCATGTCTCATGGGGCAGGACTTCCCTGGACCCCTTAACTCCATACCTAGCAGTTACCCGGGGATTTTCCAGGAGGAACAAAGCTGGAGGGTCCTGCTGTGGACAGACACTGGGAGCTCTGCCTCTACAGGATTCTAAAGCCAAGTCTTTCCCTATACGAAATGTGCAAAATTCACTCTTCTGTTCTTATCTGTGCTTGCTTTAACTTTGCTAGTCTGCTTGTGCCCACGAACTTGTAAATCAGATTTGGGGTTCACCTGTCACAAATTGGATAATGGTGAAAAGTTACTTAAAAATGAGTCTTTAAATTTCAATACTGGGAAGCGGACTTGGCCCACCACATGGGAGGTCTGCGGTTCAAACCCTGGGCCTCCTTGACCCGTGTGGAGCTGGCCCATGCGCAGTGCTGATGCACACAAGGAGTGCCGTGCCTCGCAGGGGTGTCCCCCGCGTAGGGGAGACCCATGGGCAAGGAGTGTGCCCCGTAAGGAGAGCTGCCCAGTGTGAAAGAAAGTGCAACCTGCCCAGGAATGGTGTCACACACATAGAGAGCTGACACAGCAAGATGATGCAACAAAAAGAAACACAGGGATGGCGGACTTGGCCCAGTGGTTAGGGCGTCCGTCTACCACATGGGAGGTCCACGGTTCAAACCCCGGACCTCCTTGACCGGTGTGGAGCTGGCCCATGTGCAGTGCTGATGCGCGCAAGGAGTACCCTGCCATGCAGGGGTGTCCCCCGCATAGGGGTGTCCCCCGCGTAGAGGAGGCCCATGCGCAAGGAGTGTGCCCTGTAAGGAGAGCCGCCCAGTGTGAAAGAAAGTGCAGCCTGCCTAGGAATGGTGCTGCACACACGGAGAGCTGACACAACAAGATGACGCAACAAAAAGAAACACAGATTCCCGTGCCGCTGACAACAACAGAAGTGGACAAAGAAGATGCAGCAAATAGACACAGAGAACAGACAACCGGGGTGGGGGTGAGGGAAGAGGAGAGAAATAAATAAATAAATCATTAAAAAAAAAAAAGAAACACAGATTCCCATGCGGCTGATAAGAACAGAAGTGGACACAGAAGAACACACAGTGAATGGAGACAGAGAACAGACAACTGGGGTGGGGGAAGGGGAGAGAAATTTAAAAATACATAAATAAAATCTTTAAAAAAAAGATAAAATAAATGTCAATACTGTCTAGCAATTGAATTTGATGTATAAAAGAAATTTAAAGTAAAAACTTGCTAGAAACTGAAACTAAGATCTAAGATCATTATATAGATGTCTTTATATTATAAAACAGCAGGATAGGATCTGAAATTGCTATAACTAGGTGGCTTTAGCTTAGCCCTACTACTGTAGTGGTAATTATAAACTGAATTTATGTTTGTTTATGGTTACTTCAGCTCTAACCACACCCTTGCTTATGCTTGCTATAGTAATGGTAATTAAAACTGAGTTTACCTTTGTTTATGGTTACTTCAGGTCTAGCCTCACCCCAGTGTATGCTTGCTATTGTGATGGTAATTTGAAACTGAGTTTATCTTTGTTTATGGTTACTTCAGGTCTAGCCTCACCCTTGCTTAAGCATATGGTTATTTTAGGGCTGGCATCACCTTCGTGATGGTAACTACTCTACTCTCCCATTTGTAACATGGCAACTTCTGCCCTCTGCGGCTCAGGGGAAGGCACATTTGAGACACCCATCCCTCATCTTTCCACTGGCTTCAATAACCCGGCTTTCTCTCCTGGTTACACAGGGGTGGACTGGATTGCAGCCTGGTGGAGTTCCTGACCCTCAGGGTTGGATGTCCACTCTTCCAGCCAGCAGCCACCAGAGTCCTGTTATTTTGGAGGACTGGGGAGTGGGGGGCCTCCCACCTGGAAAAAGAACCTAGAAGCTCAGAACCCAGAACTTTCTGCTAACAAGATGAGAAGGTGGTGCGATCAGACAGCAGGTCTGAGGATGGCGTCTGCTGAAGCAACCTCTTTCCTTGGAAGCACCTTGGAGTTTGGGGGTCTGGAGAAAGGAGAGATGCTTAACCAAGGTTTGTTCCATTTGATCAGTGGGGGGAAGGGTTCAGCTATGCATTTTTGTTTTTTTTTTAAAGATTTATTTTATTTTTATTTACTTCTCCCCACTCCCCCATTGTTTGCATTTGCCGTTGTCTGTTCATCTTTGTTTCTTTAGGAGGCACCAGGAATTGAACCTGGGACCTGTGATGTGGGAGGGAGGTGCCTAATCATTTGAGCCACCTCTGTTCCCTGCTTTGCTGTGTCTCTCATTATGCTTTAACCCTTGTGTCTCTTGTTGTGTCATCCTGTTGCCGTCTTGCTCGTGTTCTTTAGGAGGCACTGGAAACCTCCCCTCCCTGCTTTTTTGTTTCTCTCATTATGTTTTTCTTCTTGTGTCTCTTGTTGCATCATCTTGTTGTGTCAACTTGCCGTGCCTGCCCATCACACCAGCTCACTATCTTCTTTAGGAGGCACTGGGAACTGAACCACGAACCTCCGATGTGGTAGGCAGGGCTCAATTGCTTGAGCCACATCTGCTTCCCCAGCTAAGCATTTCTGAGACAAAGAATGGGGATGTGGTGGTCTGTGTCCTGCCTTGTCTTAGGTAAACTACCCTACCTAAGCACATGGTGTGGTAGGGTAGTTCTTTGCAGTAAGCTGTTTTCCAGAATACAGAGGGTAGAGAAATTTCTCAAACTTTGCTGTTTTCCAGAAACATGGGGTTTGGGTAAAGTGTAACACTGTCAGTCACGTGTGTCTCATCTACCCCAGATGCACAGCAGAGGCATGAAAGGCATGTGTTGAATGAATGAACAAACTATTTCTGAGATGCTACATCCTTTCTGAGAAGCCAAAACACAGAGAGTTTTCAGACCTATTTTACCTTCTCTTTGTTTTTTGTTTTTTTTTTAAAGACTTATTTTTATTTATTTAATTCCCCTCCCCTCCCCCGGTTGTCTGTTTTCTGTGTCTTTTTGCTGCGTCTTGTTCCTTGTCCGCTTCTGTTATCGTCAGCGGCAGGGCAAGTGTGGGCGGCGCCATTCCTCGGCAGGCTGCTCCCTCCTTCGCGCTGGGCAGCTCTCCTTACGGGGTGCACTCCTTGCGCGTGGGGCTCCCCTATGCGGGGGACACCCCTGTGTAGCAGGGCACTCCTTGCGCACATCAGCACTGTGCATGGGCCAGCTCCACACGGGTCAAGGAGGCCCAGGGTTTGAACCGCAGACCTCCCGTGTGGTAGACGGACGCCTTAACCACTGGGCCAAAGTCCGTTTCCCTATTTTACCTTCTCTTTGGACAGTCACCAGTTTAGATTTGCTGCTCTTCTCAGGCAGGAAGACACGCCTAACCACACTCCTTGCTCGTCACTGGAACTGTCATTTTGGCATCTTGGGTAGGAATGCGATCCCAAGAGGGATGCTGAGCCCACAAGGCTGTGAGAGGAAGGACGTGACGTTCACCTGCCGACCTGGCACGTGCAGGCACCAGTGGGAGGGACAGTGGTGATGATGATGGTGCTGATGGAGGTGATGACGATGACAATGGAGATGATGACGGTGCTGATGAAGAGGAGGATGGTGATGATGGAGATGAGGACGATAATGGTGGAGATGACGATGACGATGGAGAGAACGACGACGATGACGATGGAGAGAACGACGACGATGACGGAAATGATGAAGACACACTGACTCCTTGGCTTTCTGCTGAGCTAAACTGTGGGCTCAGGTTTGTCCCCGCCCCGTCCCATCTGGAGGAAGCTGTAAGCTACTTCCTTCTTACACTTTCACCTTTCCTCCTACCCAGGAGCTGAATAAAGCCTTGGCCAGGACCAGCAAATCGCAGCCAATTAGACAGCTCTAACAGCCTCCAGGCGGTGAGTCACCAGGCAAGTGGAAGAGAATCCTCCAAGGAAGAGCAGCGTTCACATTTGTTTTGTTTAAACTTGTGAATCTCTGCAATCGGGGAAAGGCTCTGATTTGTTTGTCTTCAGACTCAGGAAATGAACACTCTCCTAGGGCTGCTCGGGAGTATACAAAAGATCTAGAAAGAATTTTCCAAAGGGTTCCAAACTGTGCTGACACATTGAATGCTTCTTTCCTCAAGTTATTTATATAACACGTAATAAATTGTATGATCAGATTAATCTAAAGCATCATCCATTTCAATGAATCTAATTATAGACTTCTAAAATAAATTTGGTTTCCTTACACTCAAAACTGTATAGAAACGCAAACCAGGGGTTACCAGATTTTTGCTCCATGGAAACACTGGCAGATTTCCTTAGGGAACCTAGAAGAACAATTTAAATCAACATTGAATTACTAATAAACAAAGGAGGGCCTCTAAAATCATGACAAACATGTTTTCCTCTAACCTAGATTGAATGCTTTCCCTCTGATCTTTCTTGCTCTGCAAAACCATTTTTTACAACATGTATGAAAGTTATTACATATTCCAAACTAGGGAGGTTGAAATAAATTATGGTTGACGTAATTGCCATTATTTAGCAATTAAGAGGAAGCCTGTTTTATTTCTAGGTTACCTCAAAAGCCCAGTCCTAGCCCACCAGTGATGCGGAGCCAAGCTCCTCAACCCCTCAGGCACCTCCCCTGCCCTGCACCGGGCTTGGACAGTCACCGAAATTCAGCTCCAGGGTAAACAGCTTCAGTCAGTTTTTGTCCTTCTCGAATTGTGCATAATGGAGAAGACAGAGTGCCGCCTCAGGCAGTCTGTGACCGCCACACTTGGTCACCTTCTCAAGTGAATTTTAATTGATCCCAAGACTGACACTTGCTCCTGTGCAGGACCTTGGTCAGGGATGCTTACTGAGGACGTTTCCTTCCACAAGTCCAGTGTTCTACACAACTGCACTTTAAGCATTTTCTTCCCACCTCCTGAAGAATTATGATAATGAGAATGTTTAACCTTACTCAAATCCTGTGTTTCTGGAAAACAGCAAAGTTTGAGAAATACCCTGACCCTTCGTATTCTGGAAAATAGTTTACTGCAAAGAATCCCCCACCCCACCCCATGGGGCTTACGTAAGACTCATGGGTGCTCCTTGTCTACGACACAGACCCTGCCCACCCGCACTCACTGTCTCATAGACGCCCAGCTGAACTGCTCGTCTCCACGGATCCGTCAGAACAAAATGCCTGTTGACCAAACTTGGGTTAAGCTTCTCTCCTTCCTCCAGACTCCTGAATTTTTAAGGGTACCTCCCAGAAAAGGAGCTGCTTCAACAGACACGGTCCTCAGACCTGCTACCTGATCACACCACCCTCCCATCCCATTCCCCACACCTGCTCTGCTTCTCTGGAAAAGAAAACCCCCTTTCACCTACCCCTTGAGCTGCCTCCCGCTGCCCGGGCCCTCCCTCTACCGCTGTAGCCCCTTCCCCCTCCCTCTGCAGTTGTCCTTTTGATTAAAGTCTCTCCTTACCAAGCCCAGATTTGTTTTTTATTTGACAGTAAGAAAACGGAATTTCATTAGATGCATAGAAAAATAAGGCCTAAATCACAGAAAACATGGTAGATAAAATAGAGCTAGACCTCCTGTAACATTTAAAATACTTCTTGTCTTTTTGCTCTTGTGAGCTTTATAAACGTCCTAACTATTCAAAACATAGCGCTTAGTAGAACATAAAGGAATGAAATCAAGCGAAGAAAGCATGGCTGCAGTCAGAGTTTAGAAGGGGTGCTTTGCCTTCTCTGGGTAACGGCCGGGGCCCACCGGGTGACGAGGCTTTAGCAGACGCCCAGCTGAACGGCGGTTAGGGCAGGCAGAGGGCAGCCTGGGTCCCGGCTGAAGGCCCTGTGGAAGGCAAGCCCGGCAGCCCCACGGCCTTCCTGAGGCTGCCAGAGAGGCCCCCGAGACCTGGCCACGAGATCTCATTTGCAACTCTTTCCAGGGTCAACGGGGAGGCCCGGGTGCCTTCAAACAAAAGGCCTCACCATTGGCCCCTGAGAGCTAACAAGCGGGGCCACCAATCGGAACAGCAACAGCTGGACCCCTCCCCAACATTATGACAGGGGGGTGGCAGGGGAAGGTTTTAAAAAGCCCCAACCTGGGGACCCGCCATCGCACCTGCAGCACGCCCCAGCCTATGTCTCAGTCTGTGGACTTTTCTAGTTTTCCCGTTGCTTAATAAACTCTGCTCCCTTGCCTACACCATGGTGTGTCCTTAAATTCTTTTTTTTTTTAAGATTTATTTATTTATTTATTTCTCTCTCCTTCCCCCCGCTTCCACCCCGGTTGTCTGTTCTCTGTGTCTATTTGCTGCGTCTTCTTCTTTGTCCGCTTCTGTTGTCAGCAGCACTGGGAATCTGTGTTTCTTTTTGTTGCGTCATCTTGTTGTGTCAGCTCTCCGTGTGGGCAGCGCCATTCCTGGGCAGGCTGCACTTTCTTTCGCACTGGGCGGCTCTCCTTACGGGGTGCACTCCTTGCGCGTGGGGCTCCCCTACGCGGGGGACACCCCTGCATGGCAGGGCACTCCTTGCGCGCATCAGCACTGCGCATGGGCCAGCTCCACACGGGTCAAGGAGGCCCGGGGTTTGAACTGCGGACCTCCCATGTGGTAGACGGACGCCCTAACCACTGGGCCAAGTCCACTGCCCCTTAATTCTTTTATGTGACATAAGCCAAGAACCTCGAAGCCCAGAACCCAGAGCCTTCCACAGACAGAACGAAGTCACCATTCTCCTCAGACGGGACAGACATGAGAAGAGAAAACATCCAAGGCTGGCAATCTGCCGAGAGCAAACAGTCTCCCTGGCAAAGACGCGTGAAGTTCCCGAATCCCGTGGCGGTGCCAGCATCCAGGCGAGGGCAGTGTTTGCGGGAGCATCCCGCCCCCAGCTAGGCCAGTTTAGCCTGTGGCGTGGATCAGAATAGATGATACACGTTCATGCTTTGGAAAACTCTAATGTAAAGTCTTACCGTTTTCTCTTAGTCTGCAAGCGATAAACCTGGATCCGCACTATTAAGCACAAGAGAAGAAGAGCATCTAATGGGCTGCGCGTGCAGTCTGACCCTAGATGTGCTCTTTCAAACAAAATAAAGAAAAATCCAAGGTGTGAAAAAGTATAGCTTCAAATTGGGAAGATGCTTCCTCAAAAGCCCTGTTTTCTGGGTCTTAGAAGTGTAGGTCTATGGTCCCAAGAGGGAAACCTTCCTTGGGGTAAGGTGGCCTGGGGAGAGGGAAGGAGTTTCCCATCCAGAACTCAGAGGGGGAAGAGTGCTGTGCTTCCGCAGGACTGGCCTTCCCTCATCACAGAGGCACCTTCCGGGAGATCCAGGGGGGGTTATTTGGTAATAGTGGGAGAAAAGGACAGAATGAGCCCCTGTCAATCTTTCTCGGCCCTTCACAGTCACTTTGTGCTATTTTCTCGGATTCATTAATAAATTGAAACTACCCTTCAAACAACCACACACACACCGCTCAATGCTCTCTTCCCTTTGCACTTTCTCTTTACCCTAAACAAAATGTGCACAAGGAGGCCCCAGAGCTGCTTGTTGGGACTCCACAAGGAAAGCTCAAAAGGTTCTAGAATCCCTGCCCCGTACCGTGGGTCTGCAATCCATCTGCTCCCACCCACAGATCCATTTTCTGGAAGGAATAAATGCAAAATCAAACAAAAAGAGCATTATACTCTGTTCTTTCCTTTTAGGCAAATGGGTTTTCATTGTTAACGCCCCCTCTCCAAACCCCCATTCTAGAGCTTGAGGAGGGATGACTTCAGCCAACATGGGT
The DNA here is from genome assembly GCF_030445035.2 of Dasypus novemcinctus. Lineage (NCBI taxonomy): Eukaryota > Metazoa > Chordata > Mammalia > Cingulata > Dasypodidae > Dasypus > Dasypus novemcinctus. The sequence continues at coordinate 125,281,198 of NC_080681.1, forward strand.
TGTTTCAGAATAAATGTAAAATAAAGTCCAGAGACTGACTCCTGAGGAATATTGTAACATCTAGTTGTTCTAGGCAAATGTAAAAAGAACCAAATGGTGCCAAGAACCCCAAGATTGGCCTTTAGAGACTCCCCCACCCGAGGAAGCCCATCCTAGAGCAAAGCATGGAACATTCAGGTCAAATTCCAGAGTTTCTGCACAACTGTCTCCAGGTCCATAGGTCTGTACCCTCACTGGGGGCCCTGGGGAAAGTTCTGTGAGGACAGTGGTAATACACAGGAGGGGGCAGGAGCGGAGCACCTGGAATCATCACTGTGTGGCACACCTTGTATTTTCACACTTCTAAATGCCCCTCTCTTTGACAGAGCACATGTCCCAACAAGCACTGGGGTGGAAGGAGAGGGGAGCAGGTTCCGGGGGTCCCCACTTCACCAGGGATTGGGCACAGTAGGAAACGCCCATCTACCAAGCCACCTCTGTGATGAGGGGTTTTGGCATCATGTGGGATTTGGTGTGCGTCTTCCCTTGAGGGAGAATCAAAACTTAAATTGGATTCCCCAAAGCCTGACCCTGTAGCTGCCACGTCAGAGTGGGACCCATCCAAGGGGATGAGGGTCATCTGAGAGCAGGATTCCAAAGTTCCATGTTCCTAAATCCAAGCATCTCTCCTGAGAATGAACGTAGGAAGTGTGGCTAGACAGGGGCTGTATTAGTCAGCCAAAGGGGTGCTGATGCAAAATACCAGAAATTGGTTGGTTTTTATAAAGGGTATTTATTTGGGGTAGGAACTTATAGATACCAGGCCATAAAGCATAAGTTACTTCCCTCACCAAAGTCTATTTTCACATGGGGAGCAAGATGGCGGCAGATGTCTGCGAGGGTTCAGGCTTCCTGGGTTCCTATGTTCCTGGGGCTTGCTTTACTCTGGCTTCAGCATTCCTCTCTTCCTGGGGCTGGCTTCTCTTTCCTCTGTGAGCTTACTTCCCAGGCTCCAGCTTAAGGCTTCAGCATCAAACTCCAACATCAAAACTCCATCAGAAGCCCTCACCTCTGTCCTTTGTCCTTTTATCTGCGAGTCCCCACCCACCAAGGGCTGGGGACTCCACGCCCTAATTACAGCTTGATCATGCCCAGATACAGATCAGATTACAAGCATGATCCAATATTTCTTTTTGGAATTCATCAATAATATTAACTGCAACAGGGGCCAAAGGGAAAAGGGGAAAAGGGGCCAAAGGGTGGTGGCCAAGGGAGGCTGGAAGAGAGACCAGGGGGCTGCAGCTGGCGGTCCCTGCGGTGAGCCACATTTGTGTGAAGGTGTCCATGAGGGAAATCCCCCATCGCCAATTCTTCCCCCTCCCAGAATGTGGCGCCACCTAGAAGCCTGGGGCTTTGTGGCACATCCCTTCTGATCCACCAAAGGGCCAGGGAACTGGCGGCGAAGACATGCTCAGAGGACAAAGCAATACTCTAATGACAATATGATAGCCAGGCCCTGAGCCTCAACAGACTTCAGCTCCTACACTCTGATTTATTGGACTTACTCCACTCAGCTAACATGGAGTTGAAGAATGTCAACCACCACACCATGGAGCCTAGAGTGCCTACAACTGAAAGCAGGAGGATCGCATCCAGTATCCATGTGGAATCTAAGCCCCCTCTTGACACAGATGTGGAATGGACACAACCAAGCCAAGGTCCACAGGAAGGAGGAATACAGTAAGGATTAGAGTGGACTTAATGATATTCTATTCATGAATTATTGTGGTTAATAATCGAGAAAATGTGGCACTGGTGTGGAAAAAGTGACCATGATGGCTGATGGGTACGGGGAATGGGAGGAGGAGATGAGATGTGGAGGCATTTTCGGGACTTGGAGTTGTCCTGGGTGGTGCTGCAGGGACAATTACCGGACATTGTAAGTCCTCTCATGGCCCTCTGGATGGAACGTGGGAGAGTGTGGGCTATAGTGTGGACCATTGGCCATGGGGTGCAGCGGTGCCCAGAGATATACTCACCAGATGCAATGGATGTGTCATGATGATGGGGGAGAGTGTTACTGTGGGGGGAGTGGTGGGGTGGGGGTGGTGGGGGTGAATGGGGACCTCATATTTTTTGAATGTAATATTTTTTTAAAAAATGAATAAAAAAATAAAAAATAAAGAGTATTGCGTCCTCAAGAAGGGAAACCCGCGGGTGGGCTACAGCCCACCCAGGAAAGGCCCTGGTGAAAAAGGGGGTGGAGGAGAGAGGTGGGGGCATGAGAGGCCTCCCCTCTGAGGGGGCCATTCTTTCTTTACATTTTGTTCATCATGAATTGTTTGCATTGATTTTGAGTTTTTAAAATAGCTCATTAAAGTGTTAATTGATCTTGACGACTGGGTTTTTTTTGCGCTCCCCCTCCCCTTAAATTTTGCGCCCACTTGCCTCACCCTAGACCCAACCATGTGCCACACCTGCAGCTTTCAGGTGCCCCGGTTGCTCTGATTTTACATCTGGGGTCTGGGGGGCGGGGGAGGAGGGTGTGTGGATGTCTCCCCGCAGCGGAGCCCCTAAACAGCGTCCGCCTTCCCCCTTCCCCGATGCTGGAGGCGCCCCGAGCTGCAAACCCCGTAAATGGGTGCTGTGGTAGGAAAACCGGGCCCACCCCCGCTCTAGCACGTACAGGAAGCCCGCGTTCAGCCGTGCAGTAAAATAAGCACGGGTTATAAATAACCGCGTCCATTTCCTCCAGGACCAGCGCCACCAGAAAGCGCCGCCGCACAAGTGCGCACTTGAAAAATTCTAAACGCATAAAAATAACTTTGATCAAAGCGTGAAGACGCCTGGCTCCCGGGACAGGAAGCGTCCCGCGCCTGAGAGCCCACTTCCGGCCGGCCCCCTCGCCGCCCGCGTGCGCGCGGAGGAAGCGGCGCGGGGCCGGGCGGGTCCGCACCCACCCACGTGGGCGGGCGCGCGCGGCTGACTCAGCGCGGGCGGCCCCGCGCCTTAAAAGGGCAACGGCTTCCCGCGGCGGCGAGCGCGCCCGGGCCACGCCTCTGGAGCCCCCCGGCCCAGCCCGAGCTGTCGGCGTGCGCCCACCGCGCCCGTGCCCCGGCTTCCAGCAGCGCGGGCTCTGCGCCCCTGCGCCCCGGCCCGCCCGCCCGAGGAGACGCTCACCTGCGCCCCACAACTGCTGCAGTCTGCTAGTAGGCTCTAGCACCGACTCCTTCTCCTTGCCCCCCAACTTTAAAAAATCCCACCCCTCAGATGGTCACCCCCTCCTTTTCCTTTCCTTCGCCGTCCAGTTTCTCCAAAGCGCCCTCGATGGGTGCTGACCGCGCTGTCTAGTTGGCACCGTTAGCGCGGCCCTAAACGGACTCCTCGCTGCAAGGTGATTGTGCTCTGGGCATCGTTTCAAACTTAAACAAGAGTTGCAAGAATATAACCAAGAGCGCCCCCAAACCGTTCACCCAGACGCACCACTTAACGTTTCACCGCCCTTGCTTTATCATCCCCCCCAAAATATTCATATACACGTATTGTTTTTCCTAAACCACTTGCAAGTAAATTGCAGTCGTCATGTCCCTCGACATGTTAAATTTTACCCAAGCCCTGCCATCCTTGGGAAGCAGCAAAGGTTTAGAAATCCCCTGGTATCCTTTCTGTTTGGGAAAGTGGCTGCCCGCAAAGGGTAAGGTGACTTGGGTGAGACTCACGGGTGCCCCCTTGTTTCCGAGACAAGGCAGGACTCACACCTCCGCATCCCCCTTCTTTGTCTCATAAATGCTTACTTAGCTGAACCGCTTGTCCCCGCGGGTCACCCGGAACAAAATGCTTGTTGACCAAACCTTAGTTAAGCATCTCTCCTTCTTCCAGACCCCCAAACGCCAAGGGCACCTCCCAGAAGAGGGGCTGCTTCAGCAGACTCATCCTCACGCCACGCGCTCATCCCAGTCATCCCACTTGCTTTGCTCCTCTAGAAGAGAAAACCCCCTTGCACCTGCCCTACACCCCCATATGCCTGCAGCCCTTAGGCAGAGCTCCTCAGCTGCCTGGGCCCCTCCCTCTACTGCTGCAGCCCCTTCCCGCTCTGCAGAGGTCCTTTTGATTAAAGTCTCTCTTTCCCAAGCCCAGATTTGGTTTTTTTTGGTGACGCACTTATCCCTAAATAAGTATTTATAGCCTCAGTATCCAGTGCCCACAAGGACATTCACTTGCATAGTTCATCAAAAGACTCCTTTAAGGATGTAGGGTGTCCCCTGAATCACTCAACCCAGTGGTTTCTTTCGGGGTCATTTTGCAAGAAGTTTCTACCCCTGGTGTCTGTCTGTCTGTCTCTCCCTTCCACACACACACACACACACCCGTTGCTCTCTTCCTCTCTACTCTCCTTCCACCTGTCCCTTGGGGGTAGGTTTCTACTCCTCTCTCTCTCATTTTGCAGCCTCTCCATGAAGGAAACCGTGGATCCTTGTGTGTAGCATCTGTCACCCACGCTCAAGGGGCCGCTGAATTTCAGCCTGGTCCCACTTCTGAACTTCTGCCTCGAGTTCCTGCTGCTTTGCTGGCATGGCTACTGGAATTCCCCTGGATCTTTCCACTCCTCACGTAGACTGGATACGTTAAAGCACTGAAGTCACTGCCCCTGCCCCCCCCCAACCCCCCCAGCCCTCTGGCCCTTCCTTCTCCCTGCTGGAAACATCCCTCACCTTTGAATTCTGGCCCCTGCAGACTCTTATCCAGGGATTAGTCAGCAGGACCCGCCCTCCTCCTCCTCTTCCTATCTAATCTAGCGCCTCTGTTCCTGTGAACGCCACCTGGTCCTGTGAACGCCTCCTGGCTCAGACTCCATCCTCCATCAACCTTGTCAGCTGGACTTCCTGCCTGGAGCCCCCTCCTACCCTCTCCGTGTGGACATTGCAGTGAGAATTGTCTTTTGATCTGATCGGGACCCTCTCTCGATTGAAATTGCCATCTCCCAGGTTCTTACACTGGGGTCCAAAGGGCGGATTCTTGGGTCCCTGAAAATGTATTCACATGCGGGGCGGAGGAAGCATTTTCTGGAGAAAGGGTTTCTACCTTTCGTGACATTTTTAAAAGAATTTATGACTTCTTCCCCAAAAGTAAAGATAAGAGGCAGTACCTGGCCTACCTGATAAAGTTGGGATTCCTGATGGGATCTAAGACCATTCACCTTTGGCTCAATCTACCTTTCCTAGCCCACTTCCAGATGACTGTATGACCAGCCCAGTGTTTCCCAAACTCACTAGAAATGACCTGAGGCACTTGGTAAAAATTCATTCTTTGGCCCTTCTGCTGTGGATTCTGATAAAGAAAGAGGGAGCTGGTGGCTGGGTCGGAGCCAGGAATCTGTGTATTTAACGATAGGGAATTCTAATGGGGAAACACTGGGCTGGAATAAGCCATGGACTTCCATCTCCCAGACTTGCATATAATGTCGCTCCCTCTGCTTGGAGTCTGCACCCACCTCACCCCTTCATTGATAAATTCCTACTCATCCTTCAGTGTACAAGGCAAAACCAGTGTCTTGGTCAAAGCTTCCCCAACCATTCTTGATTGGTGAGGTAAAGGCGAAGCTGCTATAACGAAAAGCCCCCCAGGGCAAAGCCTTCCCCTTTTCCCAAAAGAGTCCAGGTGATGTAGGCCGGCAAGGAGCCTCTGCTCCCGCAGCTCATACTTGTGGTTCTTCCCCAGTTCCAGGGAATGGGACTCTGCTCTGTGGTTGAAGCCAGGCTCCTGCCAAGACTGTTTCCAGCTCAGGGAAGGGAAAGAAAGGGAAAGGGAGAGGGGAGAAGGAAAGGAACGGAAAGGAGGTCATGCTGTACCAGGAAGGTGCAGCCCTTGCTGTAACTTGCTGTATGTAGGTCACATTGGTGAGAACTTGTCAAAAGGGTCCCACGAGCTGCAAGGGAGACCGGGAAATGAAGATTCTAGCAGGGTGGCCCGGCGCCCCTCTCCCAGAATGGGCTGCGCCTGCCGGAGCAGAGGTGCCTGTCGTCTGTGTTGAAGTGGATGGAGACGAGCATTGATTGGGCATGTCCTGTGTGCCCAATATGAAGGGCGTTTTCCCTCCTCATCCCTTTTAATCTTCACAAGTATTTTATCTTCTGCTGAGACACAGCAATGAAAGGATAGAGGTGCCAGTCAAGCCAGGGCACCCTCCAGGCTCCTGCCCCTGCCCGTTCTGCTGTCCTCTCACTCGCGATGCCAGTTTTCTTTATTGTGCCTCCCCACTGCACGTGTGTTTAATAAATGTTATGCTAAGTGGTGAAAGCAGAGTGGGGTGATCAGATCCGGTTGTGAAAGTTAGGCAGTGTCCCCTCCTGGGGTCAGCCACTTCACTGGGCCACCAAAACAACGTAAAGCCACACTCGTGGCCCTCTGGAGAGCGGGACATGGTGCCGGGGGCTCTGACTATCAAGAGCTTTCTGGAGGCACCGAGTTGCTGAGACAGGAAGGAAGGCTTCTGGAAGATTTAGGAGGCAGGAGGAGGGGTGGGCGCAGAAGGCAGGGCCAGCAAAGTAGACAAGCATGTGCAAGGGGCTTCCTGGGGCAGGAGGAGCTGGGGACCTTCCAGGAACTGCACCGAGCAGGCAGCAAGGAAGATGAGATGGGGACTAGTGTGGGTGGGTTTATGTGTTTGTGGTGGGAAGAGAGGGGAGTTCCCTTGTGAAGGTGAGAGAGCAGGTCGCAGGCTTGGAGGGTGGAGACAGGCATTTTAAAGCGTTTCCCAGCCCGTTCCTTGCTCTGGATCAGCCTGTGTGGCTGCAGATGTGCACTTGACCTGGAGATGGTAAGCTCTGTTTGAAGCCAGTGGCTGAGAGTGATAATGCAAGGTCGTAGGAAATTTCTCCACAAGCCCCAAAGTGATCATCCAAAATCAGTCTAGCATTTATAAGCACCCATGGCACTGGTGTCCTTGGATAGAATTCCAGAAAGAATTCCACAGAGGGAGGGGAGAACTGTCCCTTAGTCAGTTATCAGTTCATTCTGGTGAAAATTCTAGGGCAGTCCAAAGTTTGCCAAAGCTGCTGAAAGGTCAGTTCAAAGGAGAGCTTCCGTATCTCCAGACTCAGAGCTCCTATTAAATTATCGTCCCCCTTAAAAGGAGAAAATGGTTCAATATGCCAATGAGAATGAATTGCCCAAAACAAGGCAGGTGACCTCCTCCTGCAATTTTTATTTTTCCTCGTGCCTTGGAGAGCCTAGAAGAAGTAAGGCCAGGCCCCCACCCACTCCTGCCGTTTTTTAAAAAGAGCTCACTGGGGAGAAATTGCCACATCACAAAACTTATGAAATGATGGCAAATTAGAAAATAGAAGAAAAGTTTCTATAACCTAAAGCAATATGCTTGTGAGCACAACATCGGAAAAAAACCAACAGAACACTGGACAGAGGGGGATGCTTAACTACGTAGTTTTTCAAAATTAATCTTTCTCAAAGAGATTTCTGATAACTTGGACATGATTTAAGAGAGGGAAAAAAAAGACCATAGAAGCCACATCAGGGCACAAAAGTAATATTTTTTTCTTAATACCCTGAAAACATTGATGTTGTAGAAAAATGGAGGGAAATAAGTGCATTTGTGCAGAAGTGTAGAAGTGTTACTGTGTAAAGATACCCATTATTCTTCAACCTTGGAATTCCATTCCTGGGAATCTATCCCAAGTAAATAATTCAAATGACAAAAACAAGCTCAATGTGCATGGATGCGTATTGCATCATTATTTGCAATACTTTAAAGAACTTAGACTATTGCACAGGAGATGGGAACCATTGAGTCACATGGTCACTTGGCGGCGCGGTGGGGGCGTGGAGGGTGGGTTCAGGGGTGGGGCTGAGCTGAGCTGGTCCGGGCAAGGGATGTGGGAGGCCAGGTGAGGCTGGGGCTTTGAGGCCAGAGAAGAGAGTGTGTCGTCAAAGGAATATTTAAAAGTCAGCTTAAATGTGCACAGGGAGAGGAAGGGAAAATCTAGAAAGACACCTGGGTTGGGGTGGACGGGTGGATGATGGTGGAACAAGTTTGGGGTAGGCTGACTTTGAAGGACCCCTGGAAAATCCAGGTAACAGCATCCAGGTGGGGGCACTGGGAACCGAGGGCCAGGACTCAGAGAGGAAGGGGGGTGGAGACAAATAACGACAACTAGAAGTTTCCCATCAGACATGGAAGGTCATTTTCAAGGCTGCTCGGCCTTGCCAAGGCCGTTGACTCTGCTCCCAGGAAGGTGTATCTTCCTGGAGTCCCCGAACTCACATGTTCTTGGCCCTTTCTTCCTCTGCATTTGTGTCTTTCCTTTTGGTTTTGAAAATTATTTAAAAACAAATATTTTGCCAAGGTAATCCACCTTTGCTGTAGGAGGGAAAAACACCTAGACAATTAAGATAACTAAAAAGAAAAATGAAACTCATAAAGCGTTTTGGTGTGCATCCCTCCAGTTCCCACCCGTGTCAGTTGCAGACTGGGTTGGGACTCCTCACCCGTGTTCACACTTTGAGAGGAGCCCCTGCTTCTCCTAGGAAGCATTTATCACAATTGAAATTAAGCATTCATAGCATTATTTTTCTAAACAGCTGGATAGTTTAATGAATGCATTTGTATAAAAGGGTTTTTTACCAAAATGAGATCAATTTGGTACATAAAGTTTTATATTTTCCCTTTATTAATATATCATGAATGATCTTTTTTGAAAGCTATAATTATTTATTAATAGTAAATAAAGGAGTTATGGTTGATCTCATGAACGATTTAACATGCTCAGGTCAATTAGCATAGGGTTCTTTTTTTTTTTTAAGATTTATTTTATTTATTTATCTCCCCTTCCCTCCAGTTGTCTGCTCTCTGTGTGTGCGGCGCCACTCCTGGGCGGGCTGCGCTTTTTCATGCAGTGTGGCTCTCCTTGCAGGGCTCACACCTTGCACGTGGGGCACCCTTACGTGGGAGTGCCCCTGCATGGCACGGCACTCCTTGCGCACGGCAGTACTGTGCGTGGGCCAGCTCACCACACAGGACATGAGGCCTTGGGGATCGAACCCTGGACCCTCCATATGGTAGATGGACACTCTATCAGTTGAGCCACCCTGCTTCCAGCATAGGGTTCTTTTTGATGTTACCTAGTATTGTGTTCAACTGTATGCCTGAGCCAACCTTTGTATCAATTCCCTATTTTAGGACTTTGAAGGTATTTCCACTTTTTCTATAATCCACTGCTTTAGACATTGTTATTTACATACCTCTGCCGGCTTGAGGCAGAGGTATGTAAATAAACTGGAATTGCTAAAACTGGAACTGCTGAGTTGAAAGAATAAGTCAAATTTCCAGCTGTAAATGGATGTTGACAAATTGGCTTCCAAAAGGTCTACCCCTTTACACTTCGACCTTTTGGCTGTATTAAAACTTCTCCCCCTCCCCATTACAAAAATAGTGTGTATTACCATAGGTAATTTAGAGAAAGGAGCAAAGCAAACAAAGGAAATGTGAGGGATCTACAATTCCAGCACGAAGCTTCTTAACCTGTTAGGTGACTTCTTCCCATAATTTTATTTATGCAGGGGCCCCGGGGCCTGCGTGCTGGGCTTGCCACTTTTTAGCGTGTGGCCTCAGGCAAGTTACTTAATGTCCCCCAGCTTGTTTTCTCATCTCTGAACTGAAGACAACGACAGTAGCTTGTCACAGGGATGCAGGGCAACCATTCAGCTCAGTGCCTCACGTTGCAAACTCTCAAGCCCTGCTCCTGGAATGCCTTTTATACCTTGCTTTCTTATCCCACCTTCCCTTTGTAACAGGTTGACGATGGCAGCACCTGTCTTTTTTTTTTTTTTTTAATATTTATTTATTATTATTATTTTTAATTACAATAAAAAAAATATATGAGGTCCCATTCAACCCCACCGCCCCCGCCCCCCACTCCCCCCACAGCAACACTCTCTCCCATCATCGTGATACATCCATTGCACCTGGTAATTTAATCTCTGAGCATCACTGCACCCCATAGTCAATGGTTCACATCATAGCCCAGACTCTCTCACGTTCCATCCAGTGGGCCCTGGGGGGATCTACAGTGTCCCGTAATTGTCCATGAAGCACTATCCAGGACGACTCCACGTCCCGAAAACGCCTCCACATCTCATCTCTTCCTCCCGTTCCCCACACCCAGCAGCCCCCATGGCTACCGTTCCCACACCCATTCCACATTTTCTCTGTGGACATTGGATTGGTTGTGTCCATTGCACACCTATGTCAAGTGATGGCTTAGATTGCACATGGGTACTGGATGCACTCTTCCTGCTTCTAGTTGTAGACACTCTAGGCTCCATGTTGTGGTGGTTGACCTTCTTCAACTCAATGTTAGCTGAGTGGAGTAAGTCCAATAAGTCAAAGTGTAGGAGCTGAAGTCTGTTGAGGCTCTGGGCCTGGGTGTCATATTATCAGTCCAGAGATTCAAATCCCCTACATATATCTTAAACCCAGCACCAACTACAATTCCAATAAAGTAGCATGCAAGTCTTGTGAAAAGAGATCCCCTCTGAGTCCATTTCCATCACGCAGAAACACCAGCTCCAAAGAAGGGCCATCTGTCATGGCAGTGAACCCCTTCTGCCATGACCATAGAACCCGTGGGTCTCTTTATCCCTCAAAAGAACCAATACCTGGGGTTGTATCTACCTTATCTGTCTCTTAGACTCTGTTCAGTTGTACATAGGGGTATTCCTTCTGACAACCTCCAGACTCTTTTTTAGAGACTCACAGCCTTATAATCTCATTTCTCCTTTCCATTTCCCCCTTACATTAGGTCAAACCGCTTCCCGAAGTCATGTTATTATATGTAGACAGGTATATTCTGCTGTTCCGCATTGAATCTTTAATTCAAGGTCATTTTCTAGTTGCTTCTTCAGCTGGTATGTGGTAGTGATCCCTCGGTGCCAGGGAGGCTCATCCCCGGGTGTCGTGTCCCACGCTGGGGGGAATGCATCACATCTACACGCTGAGTTTGGCTGTGAGAGTGGCCACATTTGAGTAACATGAAGGCTGTCAGGAGGAAACCCCCAGGCACAATGCTACTCTAGGCCTTGTTCTTATTGCAGGTGCATAGGCTCAAAAGTGTAGCCATTAGTATCAAGAGCCCACTGTTGGGCCCTCCTTCCTTCCTGGTTCTTGCCGTTGCACCTGGAGGATTGCCGCTGCTCTCCCAGGGCCCACAACAGTGACCCCCTGGCCAGGAGCCCAGTACCCCCCCAGCTGTTGTTTTTAATTGTTTCCACTATGAGTATATATAGACATTACATTACCATATACCCTGGGCATATGCCCTGTATAACTCCCTGTCAACCATATATATCCTGTCAATAACATCCCATATCAGTATTCCTCTGCTGCCATTGTTGAACCACTCTGTGATCCAAAACTTCCCGTAAAGTGAATCCCAACATAATGTCAGTTTCAGAAGTCTTAGATCACCAAAATTCATATATACAATATACAGTATTTCCCCAGATCCACCATAAAACCTTTTCCCTTCCACAGCAATAATCTTTTAACTTATTCATATCATATTTCCTGAAACTGATGTACAGATTCCGAAACTATAGTTTTCAAACAAGGTAACATTTGTGCTTACTATGTGGTCCATACTTTAGGTTGTACAGTTTTCTAAATTTTTTAGTTATCCTATGTTTTGTCTTATGGTTTTCATTATTAGTTCTGTCGTCCCCTATATGTTTTTGGTGTAATATTAGCTGTTTTATATTCATTCTCGTGTACTCTCACATAACTCCTCTTTTGCCCCCTTATTTACCTTTGTTCCATCCATTGCACGTCTATTTTCCCCTCCCCTTAGGGCCCACAACGCCTGCCAATCTAATGCCCTGGGAGCCGTCCTTTCTCACGAGAGATACAGTTCTCTCTATTCGACGGCATTAGTCTTCCCCAGGATATGGGTCCACCCCACCCAATGGTAGAACCCACCTTGGCAAAATGAGCCTTCAGCTATTCCCTCCGGAGTCCGTCCCGCATCAGACCATACCCCCTGAGCGTCCTAACAAGGTAACCCTCCTACTTATACTTTGATAAGTTTTACTCAACATTTAGTTCTCAATGAACTTCTGGCACTCTCCCATGTTTGTATGTTGTCCCTCCCTCCCACCTATTTCTTGGACCATATTACCCCTCTTCCCATCCCCAGCCCCCCTCAAACCCAGAAAACCCCACCCGAAGGTAACCCCTTGCCCCCATTTTGTCCCTTCTTTGTGCTCATACTTACCCCCAGCTCATCACAGATTCCACCCCTACAGACATTAACTCGTAGCCTTCCTCCACCCCCCGATTTCCAGTAAGCCACTTTTCCAGACTCTAGCTCTCTGAGGCAGTTAACTTATTTCATATCATTGAGGTCATATAGTATTTGTCCTTCAATGCCTGGGTTGCTTCACTCACATAAGATTCTCAAGGTTCATCCATGTTATCACGTGCGATTGTAGTGTATTGGTTCTTACAGCTGAGTAGTATTCCATTGTGTGTATATACCACATTTTATTGATCCACTCATCTGTTGATGGACTTTTGGATTGATTCCAACTTTTGGCGATGGTGAACAATGCTGCTATGAACATTGGTGTACATATGTCGGTTTGTGTCCTTGTTTTCAGATCTGATGGGTATATACCCAGCAGTGGTATTGCTGGGTCATATGGCAAATCTATGGATAATTTTTTGAGAAACTGCCAAACTGTCCTCCAGAATGGTTGGATCCTTCTGCATTCCCACCAGCAATGGATGAGTGTTCCCCTTTCTTCACATCCTCTCCAGCATTTGTATTCTACTGTTTTTTTCATGGCTGCCAATCTTATGGGAGTAAGATGGTATCTCATTGTAGTTTTGATTTGCATTTCCCTGATAGCTAGGGATTTGGAGCATTTTTTCATGTGCTTTTTAGCCATTTGTATTTCTTCTTTGGAGAAGTGTCTGTTTAAATCTTTTTCCCATTTTTTAAATGGGTTGTTTATCTTTTTGTTTTCGAGATCTATGAGTTCTTTATATATGCAAGTTATAAGTCTCTTATCAGATATATGGTTGCCAAATATTTTCTCCCATTGTGTGGGTTCCCTTTTTACTTTCTTGACAAACTCCTTTGAGGTGCAGAAGGCTTTAATTTTGAGGTAGTCCCATTTATCTATTTGTTCTTTTGCTGCTCGTGCTTTTGGTGTGATATTCATGAAGCCATTTCCTATTACAAGGTCCTGTAGATGTTTCCCTACACTGCTTTCTAAGGTCTTTATGGTCTTGGCTCTTATATTTAGGTCTTTGATCCATCTTGAGTTGATCTTTGTATAAGGTGTGAGATGGTAATCCTCTTTCATTCTTCTACTTATGGCTATCCAGTTCTCCAGGCACCATTTGTTGAATAGGCCATTCTCTCCCAGTTGTGAGGGTTTGGTGGCTTTATCGAATATTATATGGCTATATACATGAGGTTCTATATCTGAACTTTCAATTCGATTCCATTGGTCTGTGTGTCTCTCCTTATGCCAGTACCATGCTGTTTTCACTACTGTAGCTTTGTAGTATGTTTTGAAGTCAGGAAGTGTGATTCCTCCTATTTCGTTTTTCTTTTTCAATATGTCTTTGGCTATTCGGGGCCTCTTTTTATTCCAAATAAATTTCATAGTTAGTTTTTCTAGTTCCTTAAAGAAGGCTGTGTTGATTTTTATTGGGATTGCGTTGAATGTGTAGATCAGTTTTGGTAGGATAGACATCTTAATAATATTCAGTCTTCCTATCCATGAACAGGGAATATTCTTCCATTTATTTAGGTCTTCTTTGATTTCCTTGAACAATCTTGTATAGTTCTCGATGTATAAGTTTTTTACCTCTTTAGTTAAATTTATTCCTAAGTATTTGATTTTTTTATTTACTATTGTGAATGGTATTTGTTTCTTGATTTCCTCCTGATCTTGCTCATTATTGGTGTATAGAAATGCTACTGATTTTTGCGCATTGATCTTATAACCTGCGACTTTGCTAAACTCATTTATGAGTTCTAGGAGCTTTGTTGTAGATCTCGCAGGGTTTTCTATATATAGGATCATGTCATCTGCAAATAATGAAATTTTGACTTCTTCCCTTCCAATTTGAATGCCTTTTATATCTGGTTCTTGTCTCAGTGCTCGAGCCAGTACTTCCAAGACAATGTTAAATACGAGCGGAGACAATGGGCATCCTTGTCTTGTTCCTGATTTTAGAGGGAAGGATTTCAGGATTTCGCCATTGTAAACAATGTTGGCTTTAGGTTTTTCATATATACTCTTTATCGTGTTCAAAAAGTTTCCTTGTATTCCGATCTTTTGGAGTGTTTTTATCAGGAAGGGGTGCTGTATTTTGTCAAATGCCTTTTCTGCATCTATAGATATAATCATGTGGTTTTTTTCTCTCAATCTGTTTATATGGTGTATTACATTGATTGATTTTCTTATGTTGAACCATCCTTGCATACCTGGAATAAATCCCACTTGGTCATGGTGTATAATTCGTTTAATGTGTTGTTGAATACGATTAGCAAGTATTTTGTTACGTATTTTTGCGTCTAGGTTCATTAGAGAAATTGGTCTGTAATTTTCCTTTCTTGTGGTGTCTTTGTTTGGCTTTGGTACTAGGGTAATGTTGGCATCATAGAAGGAATTAGACAGTGTTCCTTCTGTTTCGATTTTTTGGAATAGTTTCAACAGGATTGGTGTTAGTTCTTTCCGGAATGTTTTGTAGAATTCACCTGTGAAGCCGTCTGGCCCTGGGCTCTTCTTAGTTGGGAGATTTTTAATGACTGATTCTATCTCTTTGCTTGTGATTGGTTTGTTAAGATCATCAATTTCTTCTTTCGTCAGTATGGGCTGCTTATGTATTTCTAGGAATTTGTCCATTTCCTCTAAATTGTCATTTTTGTTGGAATATAGTTTTTCAAAGTATCCTCTTATGATAGTCTTTATTTCTGTGGGGTCAGTGGTGATATCACCTTTCTCATTTCTTATTTTGTGTATTTGCATCTTTTCTCTTTTTTTCTTTGTTAGTCTCGCTAAAGGTTTGTCAATTTTGTTGATCTTCTCAAAAAACCAGCTCTTGGTCTTGTTTATTTTTTCAAGTGCTTTCTTATTTTCTATTTCATTTAGTTCTGCTCTTATCTTTGTTATTTCCTTCCTTCTTCTTCCTGTTGGGTTACTTTGTTGTTGTTTTTCTAATTCCTTCAAATGTGCAGTTAATTCTTCAATTTCTGCTCTTTCTTCTTTTTTGATATATGAATTTATGACTATAAATTTCCCTCTCAGTACCGCTTTTGCTGCATCCCATAAATTTTGGTATGTTGTGTTATCATTATCATTTGTTTCAAGGTAGTCATTGATTTCTTTTGAGATTTCCTCTTTGACCCACTGTTTTTCTAAGAGTGTGCTGTTTAATTTCCAAATTGTCGTGTGAAGTCTGGGTCTCTGTCCCTTGCAAATTTCCAGCTTGACTCCACTGTGGTCAGAGATATTGTTTTGTATGATTTCGATCTTTCTGAATTCATTAAGCCTTTCTTTGTGGCCTAGCATATGGTCAATCTTGGAGAATGTTCCATGTGCGCTTGAGAAAAATGTATATCCTGCTGTGTTTGGGTGTAATGATCTATATATGTCTATTAGATCCAGCTCTTCTAATATACTGTTCAAATGTTTTGTTTCTTTAGTGATTCTCTTTTGAGATGTTCTGTCCAGAGTTGATAGTGGTGTATTAAAATCCCCCACTATAATTGTAGATGCATCTATTCTTTCACTTAGTTTTTCCAGCGTTTGCCTCACATATTTAGAGGCGCCCTTGTTAGGAGCATAAA
Source organism: Dasypus novemcinctus (assembly GCF_030445035.2). Taxonomy (NCBI): domain Eukaryota; kingdom Metazoa; phylum Chordata; class Mammalia; order Cingulata; family Dasypodidae; genus Dasypus; species Dasypus novemcinctus. The sequence continues at coordinate 125,297,052 of NC_080681.1, forward strand.
TATTTATGATTGTTCGATCTTCTTGACAAATTGTCCCTTTCACTAAAATATAGTATCCTTCTTTGTCTCTCACAATTGTTTCGCATTTAAAGTCTATTTTGTCTGATATTAATATAGCTACTCCTGCCTTTTTTTGGTTGTTGTTTGCTTGTATGATTGTTTTCCAGCCATTCACTTTCAACCTCCATGAGTCTCTGGGTCTAAGATGTGTCTCTTGTAGGCAGCATATAGATGGGTCGTATTTCCTTATCCAGTGTCCCAGTCTGAATCTTTTGATAGGTGAGTTTAATCCGTTGACATTCAGTGTTATTACGTTTAGAGAGTTATTTATGGTAGCCATATTTTGGTTGGATTTGTGTTTGTTATACTTTGTTTGTATCATTTTATTTTCCCCTTCTATTTTTGTCTTTCTTGTTGCTTTTACACTCTCCTCCATCTCTGACTGTCCTGTTTTTTCCTTTCTTCCTGCAGAATTCCCTTAAGAATTTCTTGAAGGGGAGGTTTCTTGTTGATATACTCTTTCAGTTTCTGTTTATCTGTGAATATTTTGAACTCTCCATCATTTTTGAATGCTAGTTTAGCTGGATAGAGTATTCTTGGTTGGAAATTTTTTTCCTTTAGTACCTTGACTATATCATACCACTGCCTTCTTGCCTCCATCGTTTCAGATGAGAAATCAGCACTTAATCTTATGGAATTTCCCTTGTATGTGATGGTTTTCTTTCTCTTGCTGCTTTTAGAATTTTTTCTTTGTCTTGAGCATTGGATAATTTGACAAGTATATGTCTTGGGGTGGGCCTGTTGGGGTTTATGACCAGTGGAGTGCGCTGTGCTTCTTGGATATGTACATCTGTCTCTTTCAGTAGATTTGGGAAGTTTTCATTCATTATTTCCTGCAACACTCCTTCTGACCCCTTTCCCTTCTCTTCTCCTTCTGGAATGCCTATAATACGTATGTTTGAGCGTTTTGCGTTATCATTCAGGTCCCTAAGTCCTATCTGGATTTTTTCTACCTTTTTATTGACCACTTCTACTATCTGTTTGATTTCCAATGCACTGTCTTCCACATCACTAATTCTCTGCTCTGCCTCTTCTAGTCTGCTGATATTTGCTGCAAGTGTATTTTTGATTTCTTGAATTGTGGTGTTCATTTCCATCATATCTGTTATTTTTTTGCGCATGTCTGCAATTTCCCCTCCAAGTGTTGTCTTCACGCTGTTAACCTCTTTCATTACTTCATCAAATTTGTCGGTGATAAATGTTCTGAGATCTTTCATTGCTTGTGCGAAGTCCTGCCCCCCTTCCTGATTTTCAGTTTGTTGATTGGATTCAGCCATGTTTTCCTGATTACTGGTTTGGTTTGTAGATTTTTGTTGCTGTCTTGTCAGCATTTTTTCTTGACGGGTTTAATCAGTTCCTTAGCTTCTTTGTCTAGTCTTGGAGATTAATTAGCTGTTGTTTTTGCGTAAGTGTTATATCTTCTCTTTGTCACTTTGTTCTTCTTATTCCAATTTCTTATTGCTAGTTAAGCTCACTTTAAAGGAAAGTATTAGTGCTGGGGAAAGTCAATTGTGTAAGGAAGGAAAAAGTGTGAAGTAGTATTGGTGATATATGTTTACAAAGCAATAATATGAGTTCTGGGAGGATGGAGGTTAGATCATGTAAATTGTGTAGAGTTATAGTAGTAGGAAAGTACCTATAATGAGGTAGACGACTGAATATGGGAGGAATGTGGTACGTACTAAGAGGCTATTGTTTTCGTGAGAGAGGGAAAGAGAAAAGAAAGGTAATAGTTTCAGGGACGAATACCAGATGGAAAACTAAACAAAGGTATTAGAAATTAAGAGTTAGACACTTTATGGATCAAAGAAAGGGAGATGGAATATAGGAGAGATAGCAGATGGTGGAGGATATCAAGTTGTAGGGGAAAGGGGATAGTGTAGATAGGCTAAATCTATTCACAGAGAAATGAGGCAGTGGAGGGTGAGGAAACCCAGCAAATGTGAGGTATTTCCTGTAGGACCTATTGTATTGTTAAGGTAAAATAGTATAAGAAGAATATTGGGGACAAGAAAGAGAGGATTGAAAAAAAAAAAAGAACAACGACAACAACAAAAAAAACCAAAGAACAGAAACCCCGCCGCCAGGCTCGGCTGGGCTCAGCTGGGCTCCGGTCCCCCGCCCGCCGCCCACTGCGGCTCGGCTGGGCTCAGCTGGGCTCGCTGGGCTCGGCTTTCCCGCCCGCCGCCCGGCGCAGCGCAGTGCGGCTCCGCTCTCCCGCTCGCCGCCTGGCGCGGCGCGGCTGGGTTCGGCCGAGCTCAGCTGGGCTCCGCCCCTCCCCCCGCCGCGGCTCAGCCGGGCTCGGCCGGACTCGGCTACCCTGGCCGCCGCCCGCTGGGGCTCCGCGCGGTGCTAGCTGCCTCGGCTCCACCTACCCAAGGAGGGAGTCCTCCACACGTAGCTGGGATCTCCGTGTATATTTCACAGATGGATCCTCTCTGTTGCCTTCCCTCCAAATCGATGTCCAGACACCTCCGGACCAGGAAAAATCCCGAAACAGCCGGTCCCAAAGAGTCTCCGACGCCTCCAGCCAATTCCCCCCAGGAGCTAGTAACCCGGAAGTTCACTCAGCCGCCATCTTGCCTCCCCCTCCTGAAAAGTCTCAATTTATATCTTATAGACCAGTCCTTTCCGTTACCTTCCCACCAAATCGATGTCCAGACACTTCCTGCCCTGAAAAAATCCTGAAAAAGCCTGGTCCCGGAGAACCTCCAGCGGTGCCCAGCTGCCTCTTCCCAGGAGAGACGGCAAGGCAAGCTCACTCAGCCGCCATCTTGCCGGAAGTCTCCAGCACCTGTCTTAATACGAAACTCAGGCCAATAGTCCCAAACACGGACCGTCAGCACCGGTGATTGTTTTGCTGGCATCAGATTTCCTTTGGTCCAAGCCCAGCCAGTCACAAGTGCTGCTCCCCCACCTGCCTGCCCCATCTTAGTCACCGCTGGCCCGTCACCTGAGGCACAGGAGAACCCACGGGCGCCGCCTCCCTCTCGCCCCACAGCTCCCTGGGTTTCCAGCCACTCTGTTATCCCACAGTACAGGGTGTGGCTGGAGTCGAGCCCCGGCGCCAGGCACTCCTGGGTCTAAACCCGAACTGTGCAGCCAGGAGCAGCCCCTCCCTCCTCTGAGCCTCAGTTTCCCCTGTGAGATGGGCTGCCCCAGAGCCGCCACCGAGGGCTGTCGCTCTGGTGATCAAATGGGATAGCCCATGTGAGCGCGCAGCCTCACACCTGTCTCCCGGTAAGCTCTCGGAGGAGCCGGTGCTCACTGCCGTCCCTGCCGTGGGCTCGCTCCGGCCTCTGCCTCCGCTCAAGCCCCCTCCAGGCTCGCGTCCAGCATCGGCCTCCCGGCTGTCCCACCTTCAGCCCACCTGGTCCCCAGGAGGACCTTCCGGCGCCCACCTCTGCACTTCACTCCTTCCTCCAGCCTCTTGAGGCCCTCCAGCCCCCACAAACTGCAGCCTCACTGTGGCACGAGCCAGACCTGTGCATCCCCGAGTCCAGCTCCCGTGTCCCTTCCCCACTCCGCCCTCCAGCTCCCCACGAGCTCTGCTTCAAACTCTGGTCTGTCCTTCTTCTCTGAACTCCCCTGTCCCCCTGTCCTTTGTGATGTTGCCCCACCCAGATGGGTAGCACCTTCCTTCGCAGCAGTCGCCCAGCCCAGCTCAAACGCCTTCCTGGCTCCTCTTCCCTGACCCTCCCCAGGCAGCATTTGACTCGCCCTCCTCTAAACACAATGTAGGTGTGCCCCCTCCTGCCATCACATCATGCCTCCCAGGGCTCGGTCTCCACCTTGGAGTTGTACCCTTTTGGGGGCAGATACCCTTCTGTTCACCTTTGCATCACCTGCATGCCTTCTCCCCAGCTGCCCCTTAGCCTGCTCTCGACGTTTGTTAATTCTACTGTTAATAAATAACATTTCTTCTGGGATTCGGGTACTCAAAAGTTTACTCCCAGGCCAAAGGTTTCACCGAGATCATTTACCTTTCCTGTGACTTATTTTGAAATGACAAGGGCAGAGAATTTTTTATTATTTCAAAATTTTAAAGAAGAATCACACATACCATAGAGGATTCCCACACATCATCCCACCACCAGCCCCTTACGCTGTTGTGACACTTCTTACAACTGATCAAAGAACATCGTCACAATATTACTGCTTTCCACAGTCCCTAGCTTGTATTTGATGTATTTTCCCCACAAACCGTCCTGTTACTGACCCCGTGTATTAGAACCGGTTAGTTGTTCTAACTCATGAGAGAACGTTCTCATGTTTGTGCTGGTGACCACAGCCCATCGTTCACCACGGGGGTCCCTGTGCTACACTGTCCCTGCCTTGCACAGTCCATCCAAAGTGCGCACTCAGTGACTGTCAGTTTCATCACGGAACTGTGCTGTCATCGGCTCGGTGCATTTCAGAAAGTTTTCATTACTCCCAAAGGAGAAAGCCCACATCCCCCCACCCCCCCCACTGACCCTTAGCGCTGATAAAGCCCCTTCTTTGAAGGGCAGAGGAGTTTAGAACGGGGATGACGGGTTTCAGTCACACGTGCCCCCGGCTCACGGGCTGTGAAGCGAGAGCGTCTGGACGTGGTGCTGCTGTTCTCCACGGTCACGGGAGGAGCACGCGTTCTCACCCAGGGCAGCGCAGGGGCCGGGCAGCGGCCGCTCTTCCTCTGGGGCAGGAGAAGGCGCGGCTGCAGGAGAGGGTGCGGCCAAACCTGTCCTCCCGCCTTCCCTCCCCGGGGGCATGCAAGTTTCTAGGGAAGTTCTTTAATCCTGTTCCGAGAGTTGATGCAACGTGACTGGAGAGGAAGTGCGCGTCGGCTTACTGCTAGAGCGAAGGAATGTCACGTCGCCCGAGTAGTCTTCACATTCCCCCGCAAGACGACGTGGTCCACAGGGAGGGGGTGACTCAGGGTCCCCCCGGCTTTCCGCGGTGCCGGGGAGCGCAGGCTGGTGGGAGCCCAGTGGGCAGAGGCTGGCCGTGATGGGGGCTCCCCCCACCTGGGCGCTGCCCCCCACCTGGGCGCTGCCGTGGCCTTCGTGGGCAGAGGAGCCAGGGGGCACGGCAGGGTTTCCTCCGAGCTGGAATTTGAGGGCCAGCGGGCCGCGGGGCGCCCGCGTGCACTCCCGGCTCTGCAGAGGTCTGTGAGGGACGTTCAGGCAGCAGATGCGGGGGGCACGCGGGAGCCCCGGCTGCTGCCCTTCTGCCTGCTGGCGTCCCAGGGGCGGGGGGCGTCCTGGAGGACGGGCGCTTGGAACACATCCCTCGCCACGTGGGCCTGGAGCGTCCTTCTAACCTGCTTGTTCCTCCCATTTGCTCCCTCACCCTCCAACTGTAAACTCTTTCTAGTCGAAAGATCTGGAAATTATTTCAAGGGCAAGAATTTGGCAACGGTCCCTGAAAACGGGACCCAAGCTCTGCAGGGGGTTGAAGATGCTGCTGCGATCTCCCAGCCCTGCACAGCCTCCTCCACCCTAGGGTCTCCGGCTGCCCCAGAGAGGGTCCCCTCGGCCCCTGTGTCCTCCAGCTCTGCAGGACTTGTTGGGAGTTGCTGTCCGAGGCCCAGGGCCCAAAGCAATGCTTTACTTCCTAAACGTATTAATATTTCCAAACACATATTTACTCACTTGCAAACAAGAAGACTCCTATTTCCCAAGCTTGCTAATAAGAACCTGGAACCCACCAAAGACAAGAGAGCGCAATGCGGGCGCTAGGGCACCCCGAGGGTCCCCTGGGTGAACATTAGTTGGAACGAGGATTCAGGAGAGGGCGGGCAGCCCCGGCCTTGCTCAGCATCCTCTGGGGGAGCTCAGTGTCCCCTGGCCGGCCCTGCCTCAGTGCCTTCTGTCCACGTGGCCGCTCAGCTCCCCGCACCTGCTGTGGTGGGAGGCTAAAGCCCCTCCCGTGAAGGCAGGCGGTGGGTGCCGTGCCCGAGGCGAGGAGCCGGGGCGAGGCCGGGAGAAGAGGCTTGTTCACCCCTCTCTCCTCTCCTGCAGCCCGGCCTCGGGCAGCACCCCTCCCATGGGCTGGTTATGAGTTTGAGTGAAGGGCCTGCCCCAGGAGTGCTTGACAAACGGGCGAACACCCAAGGTGCCCTCCCCAGGGCGTGGCCTTTACCGGGAGCATCGGAAGGACCCTGTGCGTGGGGTGACTGCCCCGCGGTTTGACCTTGGAATTTGCGTTCTGGAAGTGGAGTCCAACAGGACGAGGCCGCGTGCGCCGGGGACTCAGAGGCTGGGGCCACCCGCGGCCCGCCTCCCAGGAAGGGGTGCTGGGCTGCCGCACCCCTGCATTCCCCCTGCTCCACCCACCCTCGCCCGCTGGTGCCCCTGCAGTCCCAGTCACCCCTTCTCCGCCCCCCACCAGAGACCACTGACTCTCCACCCCAGGGTGAGATGGGGTGCAGGGGCAGCGCGCACCCCAAGTTGCATGGCTCCAGGCCCCTGGGGGGGGTCTGTGCTCCTAGTGAGGTCAGAGGGCATCCTCTCTCAAGAGAGCAACGAAGAAAGGGGAAAGTGTTTTGCCCTGCTGTACCTCTAAGTTTTGCATGGGGCCCTGCCTCTGCCCTAACTCCTCAGTTGTGTCTTCTTGCCTTGGCTGGAGGCCTGGGCAGGCCGGGCTTGAAGGGATCTGTATTTTGGAGGGTTGTGGGTTCCAAAGCAAAGGGGGCTCCCAGGCATTCTGCGGCCACATGGGGTGGGGTGAGCTATCCTGACTTCCCCACCTGCAAAAAGAGATTAGACAAAACGGCGTTCACCCCCTCCTCTGGCTCAGAAACCGTCTTCTTTCCCAGGACACGATAAGGCCTGCTCGTTTTCCCCTTGTGGAAACGCAGGGCTGGAGATGACACGGGATGGCTCCAGTGCCCCGAGACCGGCCTGGCCAAAGGGCATTTGGCCACAGAACGTTGTGGAATTAGAGATGGTGGGAAACAGTGAAAAGGGTTCTGTGTTTACAGGGCCACTCCACGAGCCGGGTTTATTATGTGAGAAATTTCACCGAAGAGATTGGTAAATACTCCTGCCATTGGGTAGTTGAGATTAAGGAAGGTGATATATAAATCAGGACTACATGAAATTATGAAAACCCCCTCTGTGACAAAGTGCCAAAATTTACTCTCTTGAAAAATTTTTATTATTGGGGGGAGCAGATGTCGCTCAAGTGGTTGAGTGCCTGCTTCCCACATGGGAGGTCCTGGGTTTGGTCCCCAGTGCCTCCTAAAAAACAAGCAAATGAAAATGAAAAACCCAACTCAGGGGAGCTGCCGTGGCTCAGTGGTTGAGAGCACCAGCTTCTCACATATGAGGTCCCGGGTTCAATTCCCAGTCCTGGTCCAAAAAAAAAAAAAGTTTTATTATTGGAGAATGACTTTTAATTTTAATGGCACTGAGGGAAGGATGGCCTTTTTGATTTAACTCATTCTGGACTCAGGAAATGCTTTTTTAATTTGTAAAATTGGGTTGACAAGCCTACTTGCTGTGAAATGGATGTTGTGAAGGTTCTTCACTTAAAAGGTGTTTGTGCAGTAAAATCTTTGGGATGTTCACTTTTACTTGCAAATGAATGGAAAACTAGCAGGCAGGGTGTCCTTGCACCAAGAAGCCTAAGGACACCGGTGGGTGTTGAGGGTGGGGATGCGCTCGTGGAGGGGTCCACGGGCCAAACCGTGGAGGCTTTAAAAGTTGGGCTCCTGGGAAGCAGATGTGGCTCAACTGATAGAGCATCTGCCTACCATATGGGAGGTCCAGAATTCAAACCCAGGGCCTCCTGACCCTTGTGGTGAGCTGACCCATATGCAGTGCTGATGCACGTAAGGAGTGCCGTGCCACACAGGGGTGTCCCCCGCGTAGGGGAGCCCCACACGCAAGGAGTGCGCCCTGTGTGAAAAAAAGCTCAGCCTGCCAGGAGAGGCACCACATACACAGAGAGCTGACACAGCAAGATGACGCAACAGAGACACAGATTCCTGGTGCCACCTGACAAGAATGCAAGTGAACACAGAAGAACACACAGCAAGTGGACACAGAGAGCAGACAACGGGGAGGGGGAGGGAGAGAAAGGAAAAAAAAAAAAGTTGGGCTCCCGAGCTGACCTCGAGCCCTAGATGGGGGCTGACACCCACTGGAAGTGGGGAGTAGGTTCTGGACCCCGGAAGAGGGCATATCAGGCATGCTGCCTTGCGGAGCCCCGAGGTTAAGAGTTACAAAGTTCCCTCTTAAAATACAAGCATCCCTGGGAAACAGGATCTACAAAGAGGAAAGGGGGAAGGGGCCACAGGCAAGGCCCGAGGACTCCCCTGCCCTCCTCATTTTGCTTGTGGCTGCCCTGACGTTGGCCACATGTCCTTCTGGGACCCCAGGCCCACTCGGGGCTGGGGAGAGGCCATGCATCTGGCTCCTCCACTGTCTTTGCTCCCCAAGGACCTCAGGACTATGTTCTGAAAGGTGTAAGGAGGCTACAGATTGGCAGCGGAAGCCTCCCTTTGTGGATCGTGATATAACTCTAAAGTCACCCATAGGGGGAAGCGGACTTGGCCCAGTGGTTAGGGCGTCCGTCTACCACATGGGAGGTCCACGGTTCAAACCCCGGGCCTCTTGACCCATGTGGAGCTGGCCCATGCGCAGTGCTGATGCACGCAAGGAGTGCCATGCCACTCAAAGGTGTCCCCCGCACAGGGGAGCCCCACGCGCAAGGAGTGCACCCCGTAAGGAGAGCTGCCCAGCATGAAAGAAAGTGCAGCCTGCCTAGGAATGGTGCCGCACACACGGAGAGCTGACACAACAACAACAAAAAAGAAACACAGATTCCAAGTGCTGCTAAGGATAGAAGCGATCACAGAAGAACACACAGCGAATGGATAGAGAGAGCAGACAACGGGGTAGGGGGGCAGGAAGGGGAGAGAAATAAATTTTAAAAATAAATAAATAAAATAAAGTCACCCATAAAAGAAAGTACCCACCTGCTCTGTTTCCCAGGGGCTATAAAAATCACCATCAAGAAGGTCTTTAGACAACATGGCATTCCTTAAGCACCCGGGCAGACCTGTAATTAGTAGTAGTTTACTTTTTTTCTTTTAAATTTGATCATGGCAACATGTATATAACATAAAATTTGCCACTTGAACCATTTTTTAAAAAAAGACTTATTTCTCACCCCCCCGTTGTCTGTTCTCTGCATCCTTTTGCTGTGTGTTCTTCTGTGTCTTCTTGTCTTCTCATTAGGTGGCTCCAGGAACTGATCCTGGGACCTTCTGGGGTGGGAGGGAGGCGATCATTCTTTTAAGCCACCTCAGCTCCCTGCTCTGCTGTGCCTCTAATTCTCTCTCCTCTGTGTCTCTTTTTGTTGTGTCATCTTGCTGTGCCAGCACTCCTGCATGGGGCAGCACTGCTGCGCAAGGCAGCACTCTGTGTGGGCTAGCTCACCGTGTGGGCCACCTTGCCTTCACCAGGAGGCTGTATAGTAGACGGGAGCCCACGTACTTGAGCCACATCTGCTTCCCTAACCAAAAGTATGCAATGCAGCAGCTTTAATTTCACTCACAATATTGTGCAGCCATCACCACACTCTATTTCCATTTTTCACCACCCCCCGCGAGAACCCTGTGCCCATTAAGCAAAAACTCCCCATTGCCTCCTCCCCTGCCCCCTGGTAACCTCTGATCTCTCTGTCTCTGTGAATTTTCCTTTTCTAGATATTTCATAGAAATAGAATCCTATAATATTTGTCCTTTTGGCCTGGCTTCTTTCACTTAGCACGAGGTTCCCAGGTCATTTTGCAGCATGAACCAGGACTTTGTTTCTTTTAGACTGAATACTATTCTCTGGTAGTTAATACCTCCTTTTGTTCATCCACTCATCTGCTGCTGGCTTCTTGGGTTGCTTCTACTTTTGGGCTGTTGGTAGCAGACCCTTTTCTGGCCTGAAAATGAGCTCCCTGGCTCCTCCGGACTAACATGTGAGGTCTGGGGGCTGAGACCCACGTCTCATGTCAGAACTTTGCCTATTCAGATCCAGGACAGACAACTTTCCACCCCTAAAGAGCAGACCCATATTTGACATTTCCCAAAATAAGCTAATTTACTTTTCCCTAAAATGAGCTATGGATTCTAAGCAGCAGTGTTATTACCTTGTTACATTTGCGAGTTAGCTTGTAAATCTGGGATATAAAGTTAGTAAACACACAGGGACCTACAACACTTAGTTGTGAGATTTCAACATCAGAAAAATATTTCCTACATTCAGGACCCTTTATTTGGATCATTGGAAAAGGATTTTTATGAAATTAAGGGTGCCAAATTTTCTGTCTGGTTTCCTTTCTATGAGATGTACTGTAAATGTGTTGCAGAGAATTCTTTGCCTTGTTACATACCAGGGCCCAATTTGCTAAAAACAACTCTCTGGGCCCCTGTAAACAAAATCTTCTTTAGGGATAGAGAACAATTAGTAGCCATCAAGAAACGGGAGGGAGTAATGTGGACGATCAACAAAGGGCTTTAAAGGTTGTGTCATCACAACAGAGGCTAAAAATGATTAAAAACGTGCAAACTTTCACTCCTTCTGGGTCACAACTATTTCCTAAGACAATGACATCAGCAATGAAAGAATTTCCTCCTTTCCTGTGGACGGAATGTTTGGCTGAAAGGAGGCATTTCAGAGATTTCCATTTCAGCCTAATTTGACAGCAGGTACAGCACTCTGGGAATGAATACTTGATGGAGAACATGAAACAAAGATGTGATTAGCACCAGACCCCAAAGCCTGGTTAGCTGAAAGGGACCCAGCTAGTTCAGCGAGCAAAAACTCTCCCCCTTTTCCTCTATGAACACATGCGGGGAAAGGGATTAAGCCTTCCTGTGTATGGCTTTTCCCAAGTGCAAAATCAGAAAATTATTTTAACCCAGTTAATCAAACTATGCAAGGAAAATACAAGGAAAGGTACTCTTCGCCAAGTGCTCTGCCTGCTGCTAAGTGCCGCATCAGCGCCCCAGGGAAGGCCTCGCAGTGTGAAGCTGCAGCCTTTAGGCCACGCACCTGCTTCGAACCAGAGCTTGAGTAAAAGTCACATCTTTGGGCCTTCAAGAAGAACCCAGGACATGTGTCTTCATGCCAGAGCCTGAACTTTCCAGTAGTGCGGGGGCTGAGTCAGGAGGGCAAGTACTTCTCTTTCTTGGCCCACTGTGAAAATATTTTTATTTTATTTCATTACATACACATTTTCCTCCTTTCCTTGGTCGTGAATCAGAACACTTTAGAGCTAGAAGGAGCTGTAGGGATATTCTAGTTATTTCTCATTTTTCTTTTTTTTAAATTTTATTTTTAATGATCTTTTTTTAAAGTTAATAGATCACACAAACTGTTACATTAAAAAACGTAAGAGATTCCCATATACCCCACTCCCCACCCCCCACCCCATCATTTTTTTTAAATTGTATTTTTTTGAAGATACATAGATCACGAAAAATGTTACATTAAAAAATATAAGAGGTTCCCATATACCCCCCCACTCCTCCCACATCAACAACCTCTTTCGTCATTGAGGCACATTCATTGCATTTGGTGACTACACTTCGGAGCGCTGCTGCACCGCATGGATTATAGTTTATACTCTCCCCCCAGTACATTTAGTGGGTTATGGCAGGAATATAATGTCCAGCGTCTGTCCCTGATATTTCTCATTTTTCAAACAAAGCAAGCCCCCCAGTGAAGTGGTTCCAGAGTTTTCTGACTCAGACCTGAGGTCCGAGTTGGGGAAAGGCCTGAGCTCAGCCCAGCGAGAGCCCCTCGCGATATCCCTGGTAGCCCCTCTCAGGATTTCTACTAGTGGGTAAATTGATACGTGGGAATTCCTGCTTGGACATCACTGGAATGTGTCTTTTTGTCCAAGGCCCCCATCTGGCCCCGGTTCAGCCTCCTGGGCCCAACGCCAAAGCCCCAGGCTCAGGTTGGGATCTCAACATGGGCGATGGTGGGAGAGCTGGGACGTCAGCGGCATGCGTGGAGTTTGGCTGGGCGATTTCACGTGCTAGCACGTGGCCGTCTTCACCTTAGTCCAGTCCCCAGCCACGGAAAATGAGGATGAGAATGTAGGCAAGCTCTCCAGGGGGCGGTAGGTCCAGGCTTCCGGCCACATTCCAAGGCTCCTGCTCTGTCCACTTCCCTGTAAGGCAGGATCAGGGGCTGGTGTCCGGGCAGGTGCCCAAGGCCCTTGGGTGAAGCCTGGGATGGATTCGGGAACTGGATGATGAGCCGGGGCTCGCTTGCAGGAAGAGGCCAGAAGCCAGTTTGTCGAGCCGGAGTACAAGGTAGTGGGGGGGAGGGGCACAGCGCTACCTTGTGGGGGTCCCCGACCCCCAAATCTCATCTCCCCCTTCTGTGAGCCCAGGCCGCCCCGGCCTTCCCTCCTGCTGCTCTCGGCGCTGACCCCTCACCTGATGCTTCCTGCTGCGGCCTTGACGCCCGCCCCCTGCTAGCACAGACAGCTGCTGGCCGCGCTGGGGAACACGAACCCCCGGTCACCACCGTGACAAGCCGGAGGGGTGCAGTCGGTCTGCCCAGGTGTCCAGCTGACCAGCAGCCCAGGCAGGTCGCTCAGCCGCTTTGTGCCTTGGGCTCCTCATCTCCATGACGGAGGTAGCGGCAGGCGGTCGTCAGCCCTCCGGGCGGGGGGCTAAACGGGACAGCCACTGGGAGGTGCCGAGGACAGTGCCTGCTGGTGCAGGGCACGCCGGAACGAGCGGACCTGGGGACCTGGCCCACCTTGACCGCTGCTGGCCGGGAGCCCCTGTGGGGCCTCACGGGGCCTCCCTCAGCCTGGGGACGTGCTGTCAGGCTGGCCCACTTTGGGGCTGCTCTGACTAAGAAAATTCTTCCTTGTGTCCAGCCAAAATCCACCTCCCTACGTCTCCCACTCATCAGTCCCTGCTCTGCCAGAAGGCAAATGTCAAAAAAATATTCTCGAAAGAGAAGACACAGAATGTAAATAATAGTGAGTGACACAACCCGGCCGAGGAATCGCAGCCCTCCTCTCGGCCCAGAGGCCAGCTCCTGCCGGCCGGGCGCAGCCCTTGGAGCAGAATTTGAAAATCCGTACAAGTTCTTAGTCTTCTCTGCTCCCTTGAAAAATGCCCACCACGTCTTTCTTCACTGTTTGCAGACCCTACAAGCCGCTCCTGCCCTGAGGCCGGGTGAAAGGTCACTCTGCGTGACCGAGGTGACAGCACAAGCTGCAGAGCCACGGCGGCGCCTCCCTCCGTACGTGCCGGCCAGCCCGTAATCACCCGGCTGGCAGGAGGGTGACCCAGGAAGTCACACGCCGGGCGCCGCCTGCTTACAGAGCCGGGTCCCGTGTCAACGACCCCGGGGTCCGTTCCTGCCTCCGGGAGTCGCTGTCTGAAGTCGGTGCAGACGCTGACACGGGATGAGCACACCCTTTCAAAGCTGTGGTTATATACACACAACATGAAATTTCCTGTTTTAACCACTTTCAAGAACACTTCAATGGTGCTAAGTACATCCACAATGTTGTGCTGCCATCACACCATCCACTCCAAAACTTCTCCAGCACCCCAAGTAGAGACTCTGTACCCAGTAAGGGTTAACCCCCCACTCCCTCTCCCCCACCCCAGCACTGCTCCCCTGGAATCTACTTTCTGACTCTATGAATTTGTATATTCTAGTTATTTCGTGTCAGCGAGATCACACAGTATCTGCGCTGTTGTGTCTGGCTTGTTTCACTCCAGGGGGTGTCTGCGAGGTCCCTCCCTCCTGCAGCAGGTGCACAGCCCTGCCCCTGTGACGGGGCAGAACATTCCACTGCAGGCACAGAACACGTTTTGTTTGTTCGTTCGTCTTTGACAGGCGCCTGCGATGCTTCCACCGCTTGCCTCTTGTGAATAGCTGCAGTGAACGGTGGTGGACAAATACCCGTTTCTAGTCCTCACGCATCTTTTTAAAGATAGATTTGATAGCGTAGCGCTCATAATGCTTGTTAAAAAAACTTAGAGCATTTTAATCTGGATCAAGTCGGCCTCGTGTCGGCTCCGCTCAGCCGCTTCAGGGCACGATAGGAAGGACTGGGCCCCAGCCCCCGGAAGCCAGACCCTACGTTGTTCCTGAGTTGGACGCAGGGTGGCCCGGAACTCCTGTGGGGCCCGGCCGGTGGCAGCACCAGCCACGGGCAGGCCACTGTGCCCCCAGATCTGGAACAGAAGGAGGAGCGGCCTGGCCCCCTTGCCCTGCGAGGGCCTCTTCCCAGCTCTCCTGGGTGAAGGGCTTGGCCCAGGACCCCCGGAGGCCCCTCTCACGGTGGAGCGCTTACGGGGGTCAGCGGCCCTCTCCCCGCGAGGGGGCTGTGCTGGCAGGCCATCCCGTCCACTCGCCTCCGTCTGCCCCAATCCCCCGCGCCCCTCTTCACTTGCTGCTGGGGGGTCGCCAGGTCTTCGCCCCCGCCCACCTTGGCGAGCCCCCTCCCTCCCGGCGGGCAATCCGACTGTCTCCCTCCACCGGCCTGGCCCACCTGAACTACAAGGGCCCAGGAGTGGCCGTAAGAAGCTGCGACCTCTCCAGATCCCCCTCCAGGGAACGGGTGTGGCCGGCGTCCCGCGAGACAGACACTGAGCGGGTTTTCCCATCTGCTTCCCAAGACACAAGGTTTTGTTCAAATCAGCCGAGCGGTCGAGCGGCTCAGAAGGCCGCCTTGCTCTTGCGCCTCTGGGGCCCCAGCAACGCTGATCAGGGTTCCTTGAGTGTCACTTCCTGGCCGGACAGCGCCCCAGTGGAGCAGAGCTGCAGCCCCCCGGTGCCCCCCACGCCCGCCCCAGGCCACCCCGGCGTGCAGGCCTGCGCAGGCCTCGGCTCCGCGGCTCTCCTCAGAAGAAAAAGGCTGTTCTCCTGCTGGTGCTCCCTGGTTTCTTTCACCCCCTGAAGCTGCCTCCTCCTGAGACCCCTGGAGGCCTTCTCGGCCCAGACCCCCTGTGGGCCTCGCTCTCCATGGGCCCCCGTGCGCCCCCCTCCCGGGCCCACGTGCCCGCGGCCGTCTTTCCCCTCCCTCTTCCCTGCCTTGGCCTCCTCCCGCCCAGGTCCCAGCTGTCCTGGTGGGCAGAGAGCATGAACGCCCCCCTGGGTGGACACGGGACAGTGACTCAGGCTGCGGGGGGGGGGGGGGCGCTCCTGGGTGCCTGGACCCTCTCCCCACCCCGAGCTCGGGCTCTCCCCTGCCCTCCTGAGCACCCAGGACCTGTTCCCCCAACCCCCTGCCTGTACCACCTCCCCCACCCTCCTGCTCCACTCCAGCTGCCGAGGCAAGGAAGGCTCCAGAAGCCACAAGCCCTGCCTGTCCCGCCCAGCGCAGACCCAGGCTGGTCCATTGTGAGTCGCCTGTCACCTCCTTCCTACCCCAATCACCCCAGCTCTTAGCACAGGTCTTCCTTCAGCAGCCAGGACGGCTTTCCATCGGGCCAGTGTGCAGGCCGCCGACGTGACAAAGGTGAGGGTCAGGCGTCTGCTCCCAGCAAGGCCGAGCCACGCCTCCCTCCACCCCAGCAAGGCTCACGCACGGCCAGCCCCGTTCCACGCCCCCCCCCCCCCCCGACGTCGTCACGCACGTGAGGTCCAGGTAAGGCACAGCCTGGCTCTCCTAGCTCTCGGCTCGGCTCTCTCGTATCTGTTCTCCGCACGCAGAAGGCAGGGCCTTGCTAAGCTGCCCGGCAGCTGGACAGGCTCTGCGGGCCTCCCTCACTCTTTCCCCGTGTCCCACGCTGTCACCAAATGCTGTCCCCTCAGCCCACACTCAGCCTCCAGACAATACTTGATTGGCATCTCCATCCCCTATGCTGGACGATGGAGGTGATGCTGGTGACAGCGAACATAAAGGAGGAGGAGAGGAGGAGAAGGAGAATAAAAGAGGATGCGGGGGAAGGAAGCAGGAGGGGGAGGAGACGTCATCTGCTTAGCACGTGGCAGTTTACATCCACTGGCTCGGCTCGGCTTGTAGCTGGTCCCTCAATCTTCAGGAAGCTCCAGGGAAGCAGGTGCGGGGCCATCCCCGCTCACCCACCCAAGTCGCCCGCCAGAGAGGGGGAGGTGGGACCTGATCCCGGGAGAGCCACCCTCAGCCCCTGCAGCGGCGACCCCACCCCCGGGCCCCTGGTGGTCTGCAATCCCAAACAAGGACGCGGATAAAGAGGTTGCCGGCCGTGTGGATGGAGAACAGAGGGCTGGCCGAGAGGGTACAGTGACCCCAGAGCAGTCAGGAAGTACCTGAAGTAGTTAGGCCCTGAGTGGGGGCAAGGCTGGGCCCACAAAGCCGGGCATGACTCCCGCGCGCTGCCATCCTGGACTAGAGCCCGCCTGCCAGGGACGCGGTCGGGACAGCAGGTGAGATCTGAACATGGACCGCGCGTTGGATTGTGGCATTATAATAATGTCAACCTTCCCGATTCTGATCGTTGTGTTGTGGCTGTGAGAGAGAACGCCTTAGTTCTCGGAAACGATACACGTGAGTATTTAGGGGTCAATGTTTCCTACGCACTCTCAAATGAGTCAGAAAAAATGTGCATCTATGTGCATATTTGTGTGAGTGTGTGTGTGTTTATGGAGAGAGTGATGCAGTAAATGGGGCAAAATGGAAACAAATAATGAACGTGGGTAAAGGGTATATGGGCATTCTTCGTACTATTTTTCCATTTTCAGTAAATTTGAACTGTCCTCAAAATAACTGACAAAAAATATATATGTCCTTAAACAGCGTACACAAATTACAAGATCTGATTAAAACCAAACACTACCCGCTGAATACATTAGAATGATTGACTGAGAGGGAGGGGGTGAGAGTGGGAAAGGGAAAGAAAAGAAGTAAAAAAAAAACCCCAAAACCGAAAGACAGGAGCAGGCACAGAAAGAAAGAGAGAGAGAGAAAAAGTGGGGGGAGGAAGGTGGGGAGGGCGAAGGGTGCTGGCCCTTTCCTCACTGCTCACTCCTTGAGTGCACTCAGCTGTTCTCCCGCTCAACTTTCCACTTCCTGGGTGGTGACCGCTAAATCGCTATGTCCATCCCAGGCACGCAGGCCCATCTTGTATTTAGAATTGCTTGGCAAATGGCGCCTCTTTGACACCCCGCCATTAACAAAGGGTCAGTGGCCCACATTTCACGTCCATCATCCTTCCCAGCCAACCCTTCTCTGGCCAGGGCCATCCCCATCCTCCTAGCCTAGAAACTCTGGAAGCTTCGCCGCCCTGCCCCTGCTTTTCCCCTGTGCCCCTTCTGTGGCCGCCCCTCATTCTTTCTTCCTGTGGGCCCTATCCCGAACGCGCCTTCTCTATTTGCAGCTCTCAGAACTCTGCCCTGGGATCACCACGATAATCTGTCGGGTCTCAGCACCCCCAGTCTGTGCAGCTTCCGTTCAGGGACGTTTGCTGCCAGCCTTGTTTTCCTGTTACCCATGAAGACACTCCAAATCAATCAATTGCTCTCTGCTCTCTGATTTTTTCCATGAGTTTTTGTCTTATCCTCTAGCTTTATCAAAAGGCCATGGTCCCCCTCTCAATCAGAAACAGAGTGGGCATCGCCATCCCAAAATCCTCAAGACTGAGGAATGAGCAAACATAAGGAGGAATGCAACTATGAACTGAAGAGGACTTATTGTTATTATTCTAGCAATGGAAGAACTTGTAACACTGATGTGGAGGCCGTGGTCATCAGAGGTTCTGAGGGGAGAGAGAGGGAAGAAGAGGTGTAACATGGGACATTTGGGGGACATTGGAATTGGCCTGCATGACATTGCAATGACAGGTACAGGCCATTATACATTTTGTCAAAACCTATAAAATTGTGTTGTGCAAAGTGTAAACTATCATGTAAACCATTGACCATGTTTAGTGGCCATGCTTCAATATGTGCTCATCATCAACTGTAACAAATGTACCTCACAAATGAAGGATGTCGTTAATGGGGGAAAGTGTGGGAGAGGGAAGGAGTGGGGCGTATGGGAATCCCCTATATTTTTGATGTAACATTTATATAATCTAAAGCTTCTTAAAAAAAAAAAAAAGTCCACGAAACACAGGCACTAACTCTATCCTGGGTCACTTTATATGCTCTTCAGACCTGCGGTTGAATGCCTGGCCGCTCGAGTTACACAAGTACCTGATCAATTAATTGGTTCTCCTGATTAAACTACTTCCTAAGAGATAAGAAGACCCCATCATACAAAGACGTGCTATACAAAAAGAAAAATGTCAAATTCACCTTCCGCTAACATCAGACGCCAGTGCAAGGGGACACCTGGGGCTTTTGGAGGCTTAGGCTCCCCAGCAGTGCTTGGGGTAAGCAGGCACCGCAGACCCCAGGGGTGGATTCTGGGCAGATCTTTTCTTTAACGCTTCTCATAGCAAGGATGTTAAAAGGTAAGAGGCTGCTTTTAGAATATACGTTTATTTCCGTAAATGCTCGAGGCATTGCCCAGTTAAAAACAAACCCCTGAATCACTTGCTGCCTCTTACTTTACTCTTTGCCCAGCCCAAGACACACATTCTTAATATCAGAGCACACAACAAGGGATTCTATTTCTAGGTGCTTTGTTTGTTCAGTGACTAAGCCTCCTTGTGTCACCGGCTTGAGTAAGGTCATCGAAGCTGAACGTCTCACAACCCCCAGCCCCATATACTTAACTCCTTCTCTCGATATTTCATAATCTCAGCTCATGAAAGAGAGAATGATGTAATGCTTAACAAATGCCAAAGTCGCCTTTTGGAGAAGCAACACCAAACATGGGCAGGATGCCTAAGCCAAGTTTGCTTGGGCAAATATTCAGATTTTTGTCATTTAAGTTTTCATCTGAGACGCTGGTTCATAAACAGGTTGCATAGAGGTTTTGGTCTAGCTGAACTTGAAAACAATACGATATAAGCCCACCCAAAATGTACTCACCAGGGTCTCCATTTCATTAGGGAAACAGGCACCAAAACATTTTTTTTTTTAAGATTTACTTTTTATTTATTTCTCTCCCCTTCCCTCCCCCCCCACCCCCAGGTGTCTGCTCTCAATGTCCATTCGCTGTATGTTTTTCTGTGACCGTTTCTGTCCTTATTGGCGGCACCGAAAATCTGTGTTTCTTTTTGTTGTGTCATCTTGCTGTGTCAGCTCTCCATGTGTGCGGCGCCATTCCTGGGCAGGCTGCACTTTCTTTCGTGCTGGGCGACTCTCCTTACGGGGCGCACTCCTTGTACGTGGGGCTCCTCTACGCTGGGGAACAGCCCTGTGTGGCACGGCACTCCTTGCGTGCATCAGCACTGCGCGTGGGCCAGCTCCACACGGGTCAAGGAGGCCCAGGGTTTGAACTATGGACCTCCCATGTGGTAGGCGGATGCCCTATCCATTGGGCCAAGTCTGCTTCCCAGCACCAAAACATTTGTGTGCAACCATAAGTACAATGATATTGTCAAAGACCACTTACTGTGGGCAGATTTAATTAATTAATTTATTACTATAATGTCAACCTCCAGTTGTGACTTTAACCAGTTCCATCTTGCTGTGTTCTTAAGGGAGATGTACACACTCCTCTCAATTCTCCAAATCACATTTTAGTTGTGCTTTATGAATAGGAACACTCCTGACACTGAAAAAAAACTATTGTGGTAACATATATAACGCAGAGCTTCCCCTTTTAACCACTTACATGTGTTCAATGCAGTGATATTCATGACATTCAAAATGTTGTGCAACTGTCACCACCACCCATTACCGAAACTTATTATCTTCACTCCAAACAGAAGGTCTGTACTCACTAAGCAATAGCTTCCCATTCCCGACCCCAGCCCACAGCCCCTGGCAATCTGCCTCTATGAATTTGCTTATTTTAACTATTTCATATAACTGAAATCATACCATATTTGTTCTTTGTTTCTGTCTTATTTCTCACAACATAAAGTCTTCAAGGTCCATCCATGCTGTAGCATGTATCACTTCTTTTGACGGCTGAATAATGTTACATTGTGTGTCTATACCACATTCTGTTCTTCCCTTCACCTGTTAATGGGCACTTGGGCTGCTCCCACATTTTGGCTATTGGGAATAACGTTGCTCTGACAATTGTTGTGCAAATTGGTTCTTCTTTTTTATAGGTGTATTAGTCAGCCAAAGGGGTGCTGATGCAAAATAGCAGAAATTGGTTGGCTTTTATAAAGGGTATTTATTTGGGGTAGAAGCTTACATTTACCAGGCCATAAAGCATAAGTTACTTCCCTCCCCAAAGTCTTTTGCCACGTGTTAGAGCAAGATGGCTCCCGAAGTGTGCCAGGGCTCAGGCTTTCCTGGGTTCTCTCTTCCTGGGGCTCGTCTCTCTCCAGGCTCAGCTGCTCTGCTCTCTCCCATGTGTTTACTTTCTGGGCTCCAGCTCAAAACTCAAAACTCTTTTTGCTGTGGTGTGGTTTTCATCCTACTGATATGGCCAATCAAAGCCTTATTTAACCCTTATTTAATCAAGTAAAAGCGAAATCTCTGAATCCAGTACAATCTAATATGCCCAGAGGGACAGAATAGTTTACAAACATAATCCAGTATCTATTTTTGAGGTGGCAGACTTGGCCCAGTGGTTAGGGCGTCCGTCTACCACATGGGAGGTTCGCAGTTCAAACCCCGGGCCTCCTTGACCCGTGTGGAGCTGGCCCATGCGCAGTGCTGATGCGCGCAAGGAGTGCCCTGCCACGCAGGGGTGTCCCCCGCGTAGGGGAGCCCCACGCACAAGGAGTGCGCCCCGTAAGGAGAGCCGCCCAGCGTGAAAGAAAGTGCAGCCTGCCCAGGAATGGCGCCGCACACATGGAGAGCTGACACAAGATGACACGATAAAAAGAAACACAGATGCCCGTGCTGCTGACAACAACAGAAGTGGACAAAGAACAGGCAGCAAATAGACACAGAGAACAGACAACCAGGGTGGGAAAGGGGAGAGAAATAAACAAATAAATAAAATCTTCAAAAAAAAAATCTATTTTTGGAATTCATAAACAATATCAAACTGCTACACCGGGTAGGCTGCTTTTCTGTCTAGATGTTTGTCCAGAGGCCATGCGCTTTTATTGTTAATTTACAAGTTTGGCCCCTTTTGAAATTAGAACATATACTGGCTATATTCATGGATCTAGAGGAAAGAAAAGGGTCTTGGCCATGAAAGGGTGTTTAAATGATGTTAGAAGCTGATTAGCCACTCTACCCCAACCAATTGATTTAATAAGTCTCCTGTGATCATTCACAGAGCCAATAACCACAGAAGAGGAAGAAATGTCAGAAATTCTCAGATCCAGCCTTCTCCCATGGGGGCTTCCATGGAAGCCCAAATCATCCACGTTATGGCCTTGAAGGATTTGTACGACAAGTCCATGTAGTTGACTCCCTCCTTCTCCCTATTTTATCCTGAAACAACCCAACAAATATACTGGGGCAATGCTGGGACTCTTTAACCCCTCACCCAGCCCCAGAGACGCCTGCTGTGCCAGAGGCAGTTCCCATGAGAAGGGCCAGCAGGTGCCAGGTGGGGACAGGACAGAGGTGAGGTCTCAGGTGGCTTCGGGCTTCCCGGGCAGCTGGCTTCCCCTCATGTCCCCTCTTCCCCTCCTATGGTTTCTATGGCCTGCCACAGAAAAATTAGAATGCAGCATTAAAACGAATTTAAAATGATCCTCCCTGCTTTTTACTGGTTCTAAATAAATGAAGAGTGATCCACACCAGTGGCTTCCGAACTTTCTTAGCGAGTCCGTTCAATTGAAGCCCTAATGTGTGCTGGATTCTGTTCTCAGACCAGTGACATGTAAGCCCAGTCCAGCACATAACAGGATTAAAGAGTTAATGTTTAAAAATGTACACAAGTATTTGATGGAGTCATAAGTAAATGTCATAATATGGAGATGAGGGAGAACTTCTCACAAGAGTCAGAAACCATAATAAAGACATACTGGGATGTGAATACATACAAATTTATACTTCTCAATACAAAAATATCATAAGCAAATTTAAAAGGCTGATGACAAACAGATTTTCTACAAACATAAAGATCACAGGTTAAATATATGAAGAGGTTTTACAAATCCTTTAGAAAAGATGAACTAATTCCAAAAGGAAAACAGAAAAGGCTGCGAATAGTCAAATGTTTGAAATGGCTGGTAATGTGGTTGGCGCTGAGGTTTGTGTGTGCTCAGGAGACTTGACTCTCTGGACTGCCCATGTGCCAGCTGCGCCCTGAGCCTCGGCAGGGCTGCAACACCTACTATCTGGTTCGTTGGACTTCCCCAGGACAACTAACAGGGAGGTGAAGATGTTCAACCACCATACCAGGGAACCGAGGGAGTCTATAACTGCAAGTAGGAGAATCACATCCATCAGCCATGTGGGATCTAAGCCCCTTCTCGATTTAGAGGTGGAGTGCACATCGCCATGCCAGGGTCCTCGGGATGGAGGAATAAAATATGGATTAGAGTGGACTTACTGGTATTCTACTATAGAACTGTTGTGACTCTAGCAATGGAAGAAATTGTACCATTGATATGGAGACGGTGGCCACGGGAGTTGCTGAGGGCAGGGAGAGGAAGATGTGTGATATGGGGCATTTTCGGGACTTGGAGTTGTCCTGAATGCTATTGCAGGGACAGATGTAGGACCTTGTATATCCTGCCATAACCCACTGGATGGACCAAGGGAGGGTGTGAACTACAATGTAAACTGTGGTGCATGCGGTGTGGCAGTGCTCCAGGTGTGGTCACCAAATGCAATGAATGTGCCTCAAGGATGAAAGGGGATGTTGATGTGGGAGGAGTGGGGGGGAGGGCAGTTAAAAAACCTCTTATGTTTTTTAATGTAACGTTTTATGTTATCTATTTATCTTTTTTAAAAAAGACAAAAAACAAAACAAAACAAAAAGAAAACGTCATCCTTTCAGGCAGCAGTTTGGAGAAGGGGAAGGAGGGCAGGCTCCTCTTCTGGAAGTGGCTGGGAATATCACGTAGCACTTGCGCTTCATCTGATTGGTCAGAACCTAGTTCCCCAGCTAGCAGAGCCAGAAGGCAGGCTCTGAATGTAGGCTCTTCCCTGAATGACACCGTGTCCCGCTAAGTGTGAGGTTTTGCTGTTAAGGAAGGAGGGGAGGATGGACAGTGGAAGGCAACTACCAGTTTCCACCAAAAGTGAATTTTTTATTTTGGAAAGCAAAGGGGAGTGTGCACAGATCTCTCCATTACTCCCCCACTGCATTTCCACTCCCTACATCTGAGGCTTTGTTGCAGCTTCTAATATTATTCCATTGTGTTCTAGCATCTGTTGTTGTCTTCTGCCAGTCTAATTGCTCTCCCTTTATAGGCAATCTGTCTTTTATCTCTTGTTGCTTTTAAACTTTTCTCATTGTTTTTACTATTATTTGTTCTGTCTTGTATCTGCTTTCATTCTCTTGCTTGGGACTTGCTATACTTCCGCAATCTGAAGAACGTCCTTCCTCAGTTATGGAAAATTCTCAGTCATTATCTCTTCAAACATTGACTCTCTTTCATTCTCATTATTTTCACCATCTAGAACTATTAGCTGTCCATTGGGTCTTCTCATTATGTCCTCATATCTTAACTGCTGTTTGCTATTTCCCTTCTCTTTATCTCCTCATTCTGCTTTCTGGACTATTTCCTTAGCTGCCTTCCAAGTCACTCTCTCTGCAGCCGTCTGACCTATATTTTGAACTTTCAATTATAATGACAATTAAATCTTTTGTCTATAAAAATAAAAAAAAATAAAATGGCTGATAAGCCTGTGAGAAAATCTTTCATCACATTAGTAATCAAAGACATTTGATTAAAATAAGATTATTTTAGATTATTATATTTAGAAAAATTTTAGTAAAGGACCAGCATGGACAAGGCTATAGGGGAAGTACATTGGTGGAATATTGCTGGAGAGATATTTAGCAATATACATTAAAGATCTTAAAAAGTCCAAAGTTTCAACTTACAGCTGAAATAAAGGAGCAAATATACAAAGATAGAAAAAGAAGTTTAAGGTTGGCTGTTACAGTGCTGTATAAAATAGCAAACACTAAAAATGACTGAAATGTCCAGCAATATGGGTTAGTTTAATAAATTATTTGACTTCCTTTCAATGGAACAAAATGTGCATATTTAAAATTATGGCACAAAATTTATTTTTGTTGATGTGGGGTGAGGCCCACCATAAAGTGTTGCATGAAAATACAATGAAAACAATGCATATCAAATAGTCTAGTCCTTTTTTCTCCTCCTTCTTCTTAAAAATCTATTTATGAACCGCTTCACCTCCACTGGGATGGCAATAATCAAAAAGACATATAATAGCATGTGTTTGCAAGGATGTAGAGAAATTGGAATCTTTGTAAAATGGTGCAGCTGCTTTGGAAAACAGTCTATGTCCATGAAACACTTGTGCATGAATGCTGAAAGCAGTGTTATCCACAATAGCCAGAGGTGGAAATAACCCAAACATCCATCCAGTGATGGGGAAATAAAATGTGGTACATCCACGCAATGGAATATTATTCAGCCCTAAAAAGGAATGAAGTCCCGATACATGTGGCAACACGGGTGAACCTTGAAAACATTAGAGGAAGAAGCAAGTCACAAAAGACAATATATTCTATGATTCCACTTACAGTGAATGTCCAGAACAGGCAAATCCATAGAAAAAGAAAGGAGCTGCAGGGAGGGGTGGGGTGGGGAGAGGGTTAGGGGAAATGGGGAATGACTAGTAATGGCTATGGGCTTTCTTTTGAGGGTGTTAAAAATATTTTAAAAGTTGATTGTGGTGATGGTTGCTCTGTGAGATTACTAAAACCCAATTAATTATGCACTTCACATGGGTGAATCACATGGTATATGAATGATACCTCAAGAAAGCTGTTTTAAAAATCTATTTACGTGTATTTAGAAATAGAAAAAATCTGGAACATCTTTTCATCAAAATATCCATAGTGATTGTCTCTAAGTGTAGGATCATCTTAAAGGTCCATTTGTGAACCTTCTAGTGTCATTTGGAGTTTTGCAAAGTTTTGCAGTGCTGCGATCAGCTCAGCAATAGGTTGGCTCGAAGGGAAGGCGATGCAAAACTTTATGAGATAAAGGACAGAGAGAAAGACACAAGAGAGGAGATAGATATGGGACCTGGACTCACAACTTCGGGAACCGAGAGCCCCTCGATCCTAGTTTCCACCTCGTATTTATTGGAAACTCCCAAGCAGCTGTTTGCCATCAGAACTGCAATGTCATCTACAATGATAGGGAACAACTGCAACATCTACAATAAAGAACAGGTCATACAAAGTTCAAATACAATTTAAACTCTTTTTCCCACATTGCAGAAAAACAAAACAAATAAAAACAAAAAACAAAAACCCAAAAAGCCTTTTCTCTGTTCTAGGGCTGTTGGGCTGTTTTATAATCCTCAGGTCCCAGGACTTTTATAGGTGGAGCTACTATCTCCACATCCTATCAAATATATTAAAATGCCCCTGAGTCCCACATTAAAATTAATTCTTTCTTTGAAAATATTTGAAGCAACTTTTATATGCTTTTTTTAAAAAAATTATTTGGCTACAAATAACTTCTTTCATTTATGATTGACTCTAATTTTCTCAGCAATCACATGCAAACTTGGGAATTTGTGCAAGGGGGAATAAAGCAATTCATAGATAACTTTCAAATATGATGGAATTTTTATGAATTATAAATTATAAACTAACAGTGTTGATATCATGTTAACATTTCACTGATATTTAAATTTAAATGTTATTTAATTTCTTTTTTTTTTTTTTTTTCAGATTTTCTTCTGTATTTAGAAGGTGATATCATTTTTCAGGCCTCCAATATTTTGGTAGACAGAAGACCAGCTCACAAGCCCCAGGCCAGAGGTCTGGGGCCCCCAACGTCCCCTCTACCTTTTCAATAGGAGTCATTTGTCCCCAGTGTCTACTGCAGTAACTGGCCAATTATCTGGGATCACTAAGTATCTCAGGACCAGTTGACTTATGGAGGCTTCAAATCTTCTCTAAGAAGCTTGATTTTATTTAACTCTTTTCTCTTTTTTGCAGACCTCCATAGACATGGAGAATATATTTTTGCATTCTTCTATTAAAAAATAATCAAGATACCTCTTAATCAAGTTTTTCATTGATGAGACAATTCCAATTCATTTATCTAGTCATTAAAAATCAATTTATTTTTTATTTATTTATTTTATTTTGTTTTTTTTACTTATTTCTCGCCCCTGCCCCCGCCCCCCCGCAGTTGTGTGCTCTCTGTATCCATTTGCTGTGTTAAAAACCAATTTTAGGGCAGCGGGCACAATGGATAGGGCATCCGTCCCCCTACCACATGGGAGGTCCGAGGTTCAAGCCCCGGGCCTCCTTGACCCGTGTGGAGCTGGCCATGCGCAGCGCTGATGCGCGCAAGGAGTGCCGTGCCACACAGGGGTGTCCCCCACGTAGGGAAGCCCCATGCGCAAGGAGTGCACCCATAAGGAGAGCCGCCCCGCGCGAAAGAAAGTGCAGCCTGCCCAGGAATGGTGCCGCACACATGGAAAGCTGACATAGCAAGATGACGCAACAAAAAGAAACACAGATTCCCAGGGCCGCTGATAAGGATAGAAGCGGTCACAGAAGAACACACTGTGAAGGGACACAGCAGACAACGGCGGGGGTGGGGTGGGGGGGAGAGAAATAAATAAAAAATAAATCTTTAAAAAAAACAACAACCAATTTTATCATTAGTTTCTGTACTTTTCCAGTGTCTATATTTCATTGCCAACATTTCTTTGCTCTTTCATAACTATTTGACTGACGCAAAGCAAAGGGGAGGATTTACTCTCCCGAACTATGCCAGGTTGTTTCTTTTTTAAAAAAATTTTAATGGCACCATTACTTAGCTTGTGGTCTACCCCTGATCCCACACTCTTCACCTTCTGACCTTTGATCTGGTAAGTTCTTTCTCATTCCATATTCAAATTATTTCTTGTTCTTCCATAACTACTGCCTTGTGATTTTCTACCAGATTTTCTAATTTTAAAGATAACTTTAAATTTCATTCCTGATTTACAGAATTTTAGCAATGAGAGGATAAATGAATGTGTACTTTGGCTAAATGTTGAGTGTCCAACAAATGAAACCAATATTTGTCCATATATTTCTTATAAAATAAATTTCTGGGATATAATATAATATCTGAGATTTTGTTTTAACTATGCAAGTATTAGAAATGTTTAATTTGGTAGTCCTATTTTAAAGGTTTAACATTATAGTGCAGATAAAGATTTCTCAGCACTACTAACTTTTACATCACTTTCCAGGGGCATGGTAATGATAGTAAATAAATGTTCTCTTTCACTTGACAATGGAAGAGCAAAAAAGTGATGTTTTTCACTTGACTAACATTTTCTTCATTTTTTCACACTTTTTATATTCTTTATTATGTCCGGATAGAAGATATTTTGTCATTAATATATATGAGTCTGGAGACTCTTCATGAAATTTGGAGGTGGCATATTACTATTCTGCTTTTAATTCATCCTCCAAGACATGAAGTCTTCCCAAACCAGACTTTTAATTGAAAGATTCATAAACTTAATGGATTGAACTATAAATTAAATATAGTTCTTAAATGTTTCATTTAATGTAATGAATGTGAGTCACAGAACAAGACTATAAGGATTAAAATTATGACATAATCTAATCTCTCATTCTGCCTCATACAATTATTTACCTTTTTATAGGTCTTTTTTGGCACAACGTTCTGAAAGTTATCTAGCTAACCCACTCTCACAATTCACAGGAACTTTCAACCTATTTACCTTTTTGAATGTTCTTAATTGTTTTTGTACATCAAATAAAGAGTTTCACAATCACCAATTACTGTAACAGTTTCATGCAATAATAATTAAACATTTATTCTTCAGCCAATTGATAGAATTTCAAGGTATAAAGTGCACGGCAGATATTTCCTCCAAGGGGAATCTAAAATATTTACCTATATTTGAAAGAAAATAAATGGATGTTAATATATGCTAATTATATTGTTATTTATAATTCTGACAGTCAGTTGATTAACTACAGTGGTAGTCTTTGCAATCACATACTCATGGATCACTTGCAAATCCAGGAATGCTAGAAATGGTACTGAAGTATGCATTTGGCTCTCCACCCTTCCAAAGTTCAAAGCCAAACAACAGAATATTGGGGCCAAAGCTGAGATTTGGTACAACTCTATAGAATCCAAGAGCATGGCCTGTGGGACCAGAGGGTCTGTGTTTGAATCCTGGCTCCACCACCTTCTGGCTGTGTGACCTTGGGCAAGCAACTTAACCTCTCTGTGCCTTGGTCTTCTCATTTAGAGAATGGGAATAATAAAGTTACCTATCCCATTGGGCTGCAGTGAGAACTTATAATATTTACCAAGTGCTTAAAAGAATGCCTGCCTCCTAGTCAGTAGTGCATGGGTTTGCTGCTGCTCTTTTTATTAATTTGGTATTAATGAGCCTTAATTCATGATTTATTGCTCTTCATGAACTCTATTCTCAAAATGGCAGAAAAGAGAGATATTGGAAAGCAAGAAACAAGTTATCAGGGCTGATAGATCTTCTGGATTGTTTAGACAATTTCTGAGGAACATAAATAACAGAGTTAATCATAATTCTGTATCATTCTATAGCCTATATAAGGGTCTCTTAATTGTCTGATCAAAGCTTACAAAATATTTAATTAAAGAAATTGTCAAGCATACACGAAAGTAGGGAGATTAATAAGGAACTCCCAAGTACGTCTCCTCGCCTTCCACAATGCTGACATCCTGCTTTGGGTTTAACTGAACCATTCAGCCCTGATCCCGCAGCTTCCCCGTCACGCAGTCGACGGAGCAGCACCCAGCCGGCCAGGCCGTCAACGCACGCTTTTTAGGGTGTGACAGTTTTTAACTTACTGAGAGGTGGAAGAAGAGAGTGGCCATGTAGTCCCAACTACAAAGGTTTAGGCTGAAGAACCATTTTTCGCATTTTTAAAAATCCAAAGTTACATTTCAACTTTTGGTAATAGAAGAGGTACAAATCACTCCAGTTGGTTTTGGTCTTAGCCAAAGTGTCAGATGCCTCTGCTGCCAACAGACCAAACCTCTGGTGTCCGTCGCTGCCGCGCCTTGCTGTCCTGTGCACACACGCATCTACCAGACATCCACACCCGCAGCCCCAGAGAAGCAGGCACGCGGTGCCGGCCACGCTTTGTCGTATCCCGGCACCCATGGAAAAGGCAGGGTCCAGGCACGGGGTGGGCCGCATGGGTGGCTGGGATGCATTCGTCCTTCCCCCAGGTGATTGCCACCTTCATATCCTGCCCGTGGGTTGGGAAGCTGGGGACTGCGGCAACCGCTTTAATCCTTACAACTACGAAGAAGGTGCCACCGTCCTCTGCTCAGCTTGCCCAAGATCACACAGCCGCAAAGTGGCAGTCGTTGCTGGTACAAGAACCTGTGTGCCTAAGCTCTCTACAGCAGCCTCTCTAGTAACCTTGACCTCCATGAAAAACTCAAATTCATGGCCTGGTTTTCCACATTGCATAAGCAGTTTCATATTTCCTCTGCCTTATGGCTCCTCTTTTGATTCCATACTAGATTCCAAACCGCTTGCAGTCATGAACACAATGTGAGCATAGAGCGGAGACTCAAATACCTGCTGGCTAAATGACCGATCCCACACACAAAAAAATTTAACTCTAACACTTACGGACATTCAAAATTGATGAAAATGAGGAAAGAGTAGCAAGACAAGATCAGTGACAGATTATTAGCAACACCCTGTTTTATCAGCATCTCAGTCAATAAAGCACAGCAAAAGGGGATACTTCTAAGTTCCTTATCTATACAAGATGCCAACACTGGATGTTTTAGTTTTCCTATGCTTTCCTGCTGTCACACAAAAGGAATGCCTTATTCTTTCTGGCACAATTTCAAAGACTCAGATCTGTGTTTTGATCTCGGTGAATTCTTGAGAATGCAATCATTTTACCTAAGTCACACTCCAGCGACCTTAAAACAACACGCTAGCAAAAGCTTCAAAAAGCTCGTCATCACTAGTAATTACCTGAAATCAATGCTATGTAGACCAACAGCACAACCAGCACAGGAAAGGCTGTTGAAATGAAACATTCATTGTTTTGCAACGCTTTTATCAGCTAGAACAACACACATCTTTCTTTGGGTTTCATTGAATCACCTCAATCAGGAAACAAAGTGATTCTAATAAGGAATAATCACAATGGCACATCTTATTTCTACTATTTACAAAATGTTCTTGACATTATCAAGGCTCTGGCCCTGCAAAGGGGAAGAGGAAGAAAACAAGGAGTGAACATTTACTGAGCACTTGTTCTTTGTCTGGCACTTATATTTACCTGGTAAAATTCCCAGAAAGGCAGGTGTGATTATTCTCAATTTCCAGAGGAAGGAACTGAGACTCAGAGAGATTAAGGAACTTGCCCCCAGGTAGAAGGGGGCAGAGTGGAGATTGGCAGCCAGTTCTACCCAGCACTAAAGCCCACACTTTTTGTCCAACACCATGCTTCTTAGAGTTTCCTGAGAAAAGCTTTGAGAAGTGATTGAGTCATTAATTTCCTAAATATTTGGTTTCATCCCTGTACTTTACCGAAAAATAGCGTTTTCTCAAGATGCAAAACTTCTAATAGGAGCAATATTGAGGAAGGGACAAAGACAATCAATACACCTGAATTGTCAGATCATTTGCTTTGATTACTGGCAAAGATATATTCTCGTAGTATGCATACTCCCTAATGCGCCCTCCTTAAGGTGGTAAAAACTTATCTATCAGGATATTGATAATCCCTCAAATATAAATAGATTAAATCCTTGAGTTAAAAAGCAAACATCAGGGAAGCGGCTGTGGCTCAACAGTTGGGCTCCCATCTATATGGGAGGCCCTGGGTTTGAGCCTCCCTGTGAAGGCAGACTCGCCTGCATACCGCGGAGCGCCGCCGGGCCCGCAAGCGCCACAGAGAGCCGACTCAGCAAGGTGACGCAACAACAACAACAACAAAAAAGGAAGACAAGCAAAAACACAGACGAGTACGCAGTGAGTGGACCAGAGAGCAGACAGCAAGCAAGCCTCAAGGGGGGAGGGGAACTAAAATAAATAAATGCAGACACAGAAGAGCGCACAGTGAATGGACACAGAGCAGACAGCATGCCAAAAGCCACAAGGGGGGATAGAAAAAAAAAAGCAAACATCATACTGGATCTTGATAAATCCTGTTTATACCTAAAGAAAAGACTTCAATACTTGAGAGTAAATGGATGAAAACATATATCAGGAAAACATTAACCAAAAAGTAACTGGCATAACTATATTAAAATCACAAAAATAGACTAAGACAGAAAGGGACATTATATAATGATAAAATTTCAATTCACAAGAATGAGAATTCTAAATGTATATACATCTAATTTTAAGAAGGCTTAAACTATATAAATAAAAACCACATATGGGAACCTCTTGTGATTTTTAATGTAACATTTTGGGTTATCTATTTATCTTTTAAAAAAAGAAAGATAATTGTGAGAAATGTAAAAAAATAAAATAAAAGCTTTGGAAAATTTTGAAGAAAAAAAAACTTTACAGGATGACAGGGAGAAATGACAAATCCACAACATTTCTCTCTCAACTATTGAGAGATCAAGTAGCAAAAAACAATAAATATATAGAGGATTTGACAATTTGATTAATAACCTTGATTTAATGTGACCAATAGAGATTATCCATTTTTCTTAAGCACACATGGAATATTTGCAAGAGTTAATCAGACTAGATAATAAAACACAGCTCAACAAATTAAAAAAAATAAGTATTATACTCATCACATTTTTTATCAAAATGTAATTAAGCAGAAGTCAATAACAAAAAGATAAATTAATTTTATACATTGGAAATGAAGAAACAGAATTTTAAATAATTCATCTTCAAAAATTATAATGAAAATTTAGAAATGTAATAATTGAAATACAACATACAGACATACCTCATTTTATTGTGTTTCACTTGATTGCACTTCACCAATAGTGCAATTTTTAAAAATTGAAGGTTTGTGGCAACCCTGCATCAAGTAAGTCTAACAGCACCATTTTTCCGACAGCATGTGCTAACTTTGTGTCTCTGTGCCACATTTTAATTAAGGTATATACATTTTTTTCTAGACAATTCTATTGCACACTTAATAGACTGCAGTATAGTGTAAACATAATTTTTATGCACTGGGAAACCAAAACATGCATGTGATTCACTTTACTGCATTTGTCTAGAACTGAACCCACAATATCTCCAATGCATGTCTGTATAGAACTTGTTCTATGCATTGAAAGCTACATGTAGAGGGAAATGCATAGCCTTAAATATTTGTATTTGAAAAGAATAAAGGCTGAAAGTTAATGAGCTAACTCTAACAAAAAAAGTTAGGGGAAAAAATATAAATCCAAAGAAAAAGAAGGAAGATGATAACAAAGAAAAGAATAGGCATCATTTAATAGAATAAATACATCTATCATTCAGTAGAAAGAAACAAAAAAGCCAAATCCTTTGAAAAGCCTGATAAAATAGACCAACCTCAAGTGAAATTGGTCAAGAAGAAAGAAAAGTCACAAATAATCAAGGCTATTTAACCACAAATCTTAGCAGAAGATATAGGAGTATAAATAGAGCAGAGGTAGAAAAGATAAAATATTACAAACAGTTTTATACTGAGATATTTAAATATTAAATATAAGTTTGAATAATGACTCAAGAAGAAAGCCTGAATAGTCCAACAGTTAATAAAGAAATTGAAACAATATTAAAAGTCTACCACAAACAGGATGAATAAAATATGTTAATCTGCAATGGAATATTATTTAGCCATGAACAGGGATGGAGCTCTGATATATGCTACAACATGGATGAACCTTCAAGATATGTTGACTGAAAAAACCAAACACAAAAGGATCATGTAAGTATGATTTCACTTATATGAAATAACTAGTATATATAAATTCATAGAGAAAGAAAGTAGATTACAGGTTATCAGGGCAGGGGTAGGTGCAGAGAAATGGGAGGTTATTGCTTAATGGGTACAGGGCTTCTCTTTGGGATGATGGAAAAGTTTTGGCAATGGATGTGGTGATGGTAGCACAACCTAGTGAATGTCATTAGCCCACTGACCTGCATACTTGAAAGTGGTTAAAATGGAAAATTTTGTATGTCTATAGTTAAATATATAAATTAAAACATAGAACTGAACAACACAAAGAGTGAACCCTAATGAAAACTATGGGCTTTAGTTAATATAATTCTACTAATATTGGTTCATCAATTGTAACAAATATACCACACTAATTCAAAATCTTAATAGGGAAAACTACATGTGTGGGGGGTGGTAATATGGGAGTTCTGTACTTCCTATGTAATTTTTCTGTAAACCTACAACAGCTCTTAAAAAAATAAAGCTTATTAAAAAAGTTTACAGGGAGGGGCAAGATGGTGGCAGAGTAGGGAGCTCCAAGAGTGAGCTCATCCTACAGTGCAGTTTGTAATCACCTGTTTAGGTGACCCAGGAGACCAAAAGAGCATCCTACAACATCCTTGGCAGAACATAAGGAGGAGACTGCCCATCTGCAGTGAAGATTCGTGAGTAGAGGACTCTACGCCAGAGAGTCTGGTGCCATTCCCCGCTGGTGGGGCACGACGCCTCAGGAGCTATTCCCTGACTGGAAATGGAAGCTCCATTTCCCAAAAATGGGAGGAAAAGGGGGTCAAGCGCCAACTTCAGCTACTGGCTGGTAAATTTGACTGGCTGAAGTCCAGTCCTAAGTACAGCTAAAGTATGAACCTGTTCAAGCCAGAAAGAGATTGGTAGCCTCTGTTTTAAATGTCTCCAGAATAGGGGAAGCAGGACTGATTGAAAATCACAGTCATGGTAGGGACCGGCTTCTTTCCACCCGGGTTGGATTGCTGCCCTAGCCTGGACTCCAGCCCACCTCTGACAGGGAGGAAGCTGGGGGTACCTGTGTCAGCCTCTCTGAACAACGGTAGCTGCTTTTGACCTGCACAGACTAGAGTGCTGAGCACACCACTGGCTCCATCCCCACCCCTGACAGGGCAGGAGGAGGGACAGTGTTCCCTCAGCCTCTCCTGGCAACTGCAGGTGCTTTCAGCCTGCATGAACTAGATTGTTTTGCACACCTGGGGCCCCATCCCTGCCCTGGCAGGAGAGGAAGGGAACGGGTGCTTCATCAGTCTATCTGAGCCACTGCAGGTAGTTTTGTCTGCATGACTTAGTTTACTGCCCATACCTGTGGCTCCATCCCTGCCCCAGGCAGAGGAGGAAGGGGTGTGGAGCTTCATCAGTCTCTCTGGGCTACTATAGAAGGTCTTGGCCTGCATGGCTTTGAGTATTGCACATGGCTACAGCTCCACCCCTACCCCTGGCAGGGGAGAAAGGTTGGAGAAGCTTCTTTGGTTCTTGGGGTAACATGGGCAGGTTCAGCCTCCAGGGCTTACAGTATCAATTGCATCATCAGCTACTACTCTGCCACCAGCAAGGGAAAAAGAGCAAGAAATATGAAAAAGAGTTGAAAAAATTTCAGATTGGCTAAACACAAGCCATTATAAAATTCCATAATAAGTTGAACCAAGTATCAAAGAGGGGCTATAGCACAAAGCCAAACAAATAGAAAGCCCTAGACTAAAGAGAGAAACCAAGCCCAGAATAAATACATCAAGTAAATCAGATGCCAAGACACCAACAAAAAATTACAGGCCATATACTAAGAAACAGGAAGATATGGCCCAGACAAAGGAACAAACTAAACCTCCAGATGATATAAAGGAATTGAGATAACTAATCACAGATGTTCAAACAAATCTCCTTAATAAATTTATTGTGATAGCTAAATTGATTAAGTATATTAAGAAGACATTGGGTGAGCACAAAGAAGAATTTGAAAGCATACATAGAAAAATAGCAGATCTCATGGGAATGAAAGGCACAATAAATGAAATTAAAAATACACTGGAGGCATGTAACAGCAGATTTGAAGAGGCATAAGAAAGTGTTAGTGAGCTTAAAGATAGGGCCTCTGAAAGCAAATATTCAAAAGAACAGCTAAAGAATGGAAAAACACTGAACAGGATCTCAGGGAACTAAATGATGGCAAGACACATATAAATATACATATCATGGGTGTCCCAGAAGGAGAAGATAAGGGAAAAAGGACAGAAGGAATGCTTGAGGAAATAATGGTAGAAAATTTCCCGACTCTAGTAAGGACATAGCTATCCATGTCCAAGAAGCACAACATACTCCCATCTGAATAAATATGAGTAGACCTACTCTGAGGCACATACTAATTAGAAAGCTAAATACCAAAGATAAATAGAGAATTCTAAGAACAGTAAGAGAAAAGCATTCATCACACACAAGGGATGCCCAATAGGATCAAGTGCTGAATTCTCAGCAGAAACCAAGAAAGCAGTGGTATGATATATTTAAGATAATTGGCAGCCAAGAATCTTTTATCTGGCAAGACTGTCTTTCAGAAATGTGGATGAGTTTAGAATATTCACAGATAAACAGAAACTGAGAGAGAGTCTATAACCAAGAGACTGACTTTGCAGCAAATACTAAAAGGAGTGCTACTGCTTGAAAAGAAAAGACAGGAGAGAGAGGCTTGGAAAAGAGACTAGAAATGAAGATTATATCAGTAAAAGTAACTAAACATGTAAAAAGAGTGGTGAAAGTAAGATATGACAGATAGAACCCAAAGGTCAAAATGGGTGAAGAATTGGCTTCACAGTAATAACACTGAATATTAATGGATTACACTCACCAATCAAAAGATGCAGACTGGCAGAATGGATAAGGAAATATGAGCCATTTATATGCCATCTACAAGAAATCACCTTAGACCCAAAGATACAAATTGATTGAAAATGACAGGCTAGAAAAAGATATTCCATGTGAGGAGTGGATGCAGCTCAATGGTTGAGCAATTGCTTCCCATATACAAGATCTTGAGTTCAATCCCTGGTGCCTCTTTAAAAAAAAAAAGATATTTCACACACTATGCAATAACCAAAAAAAAAAAAAAGGGTGGAGTAGTTATACTTTATACCAGATCAAAAAGCAAAGCTGTTATGCTGTTGTTAGATACAAGGAAGAACATTATATATTAATAAAAGGGGTAATTCTTTCACCAGGAAGAAATAACAATCATAAATGCGTATGCCCTTAACCAGGGTGCCCTAAATTATGTGAGACAATTACTGGCAAACTGAAGGGAGGAATAGATGTCTCTAAAATAATAGTTGTAGACTTCAGTACACCACTCTCATCATTGCATAGAACATTTGGGCAGATAATAATAAAGAAACAGAAAGTTTGAATAATATGATAAATGAACTAAACCTAATAGACGTATATAGATCATTGCACCCCAAACAGCAGGATATACATTCTTCTAAAGTACTTATGGCTCTTTCTCCAGGATAGACCATATGTTGTTAAAAAACAGATCTTAATAAATTTTAAAAGATTGAAATTATACAAAGCACTTTCTCTGATCATAATGGAATGAAGCTGGAAATTAACAACAGGCAGAAAAAGGGAAAATTCACAAATACATGAAGATTAAACAACACACTCTTAAATAATCAGTGGGTCAAAGAAGAAATTACAAAAGAAATCACTAAATATCTTGAAATGAATGAAAACAAAAATACAATGAATCAAAACCTATGGATCGCAGTGAAGGCAGTGCTGAGAGGAAAATTTATAGTCCTCAATGCTTACATTAAAATGAAGAAAGAGCTAAAATCAAAGGCCTAACTATGCAACTGGAGGAACTATAAAAAGAATAGCAAACTATTACCAAAGCAAGCAGAAGGAAGGAAATAACAAAGATCAGAGCAGAAATAAATGAAATTGAGAACAAAAGAACAATATTGAGAATTAACAAAACCAAAAACTTGGTTCTTTGGGGAGATCAACAAAACTGACAAATCTTTAGCTAGACTGACAAAGAAAAAAGGAGAGAAGACATAAATAAATAAAATCAGAAATGAAAACAGGGACATTACTACTGACCCCACAGAAATAAAAGAGTTCACAAGAGGATATTATGAACAAATGTTCACCAACAACTAGACAATGTAGATGAAGTGGACAGATTCCTAGAAAAATATTGTGGCAGTTTGAGATTATTTTATGAACATGAAATCAGAAAGATTGTGTTTATAA
The DNA here is from genome assembly GCF_030445035.2 of Dasypus novemcinctus. Taxonomy (NCBI): domain Eukaryota; kingdom Metazoa; phylum Chordata; class Mammalia; order Cingulata; family Dasypodidae; genus Dasypus; species Dasypus novemcinctus. The sequence goes on from NC_080681.1 coordinate 125,334,426, forward strand.
TACTAATCTATTCCTCTAGGTGGGATACTACTTGATTGCATTAAATTCCACTGAGGTTCCTTTGATTAGATTACTTGATAAGATTGATTTAGGGCTTTTGATTGGACCACATCAGTAAGGAGTGACTCAAGTTGAGTCTCTGCCCCCTTGCTGGGTCTGATATAAATGGAGACAGACAGACAGACACAAGAAAAGGGAGGTGCAATATTTGATGCTGCCATGTGAGAGAGATTTCAGCCACAGCTGAGCTGCAAAGAGGGAAGCCTCTGAGAGGTTCAAGAAGCTGAAGGCCAGAGAGAGAGAGAGAGAAGGCCCAGTAAGAGACAAGCCCTATGCCAGGTTTACCTGCAGAAAGGCAGATACTTCAGCAGAGACCAGTCACCATTTTGCTTTGCCACATGCCCAGGCAACATAATAAACACTAGCTAACTCTGGTGAGAAAGCACCTCTTAATGGTTTTTCATGGACTTAAACTATACTATTTTACCCCAAATAAATACCATTGTAAAAGCCAACACATTTGTGGTACTTTGCGTTGGCAATCCTTTGGCAAACTAAAACACATACCGTGGGAAGTGGACTTGGCTCAATGGATAGGGTGTCTGCCTACCACATGGGAGGTCCACGGTTCAAACCCAGGGCCTCCTTGACCCGTGTGCAGCTGGCCCATGTGCAGTGCTGATGTGTGCAAGGAGTGCCCTGACACACAGGGGTGTCTCTGCATAGGGGAGACCCACGCACAGGGAGTGTGCCCTGTAAGGAGAGCCGCCCAGCATGAAAGAAAGTGCAGCCTGCCCAGGGATTGGTGCGGCACACACAGAGAGCTGACACAGCAAGATGATGCAACAAAAAGAAACACAGATTCCCTGTGCTGCTGATAAAGATAGAAGTGGTCACAGAAGAACACACAGTGAATGGACACAGAGAGCAGACAACTCGGGGGAGGGGGAAGAAGGGGAGAGAAATAAAAATAAATAAATAAATAAATAAATAAATAAATAAATAAATAAAACACATACCAACAGCCTACACTGACCCTAGAGTAGACCTCAACAAATCAAACCAATCACAAGTAAAGAGATTGAAACAGTCATCAAAAAAAAAAAAAAAAAAGAAAGAAAAAAAAAAAGAAAAAGAAAATCCTCCCCAAAATGAAAAGCCCTGGGGTAAAGGCCCCAAATGGCCAGAATCATCTTAAAAAGGAAGAACAAAGTTGAAAGTTTCTCATTTCCAGACTTCAAATCCTATTACCTAGCTACAGTGCTAAAAACGCATGGTACTGGCATAAAAATAGACATACAGCCCAATGGAACTGAACTGATGTTCAGAAATAGACCCTCACATCTATGGTCAAGTGATTTTTGACAAAGCTGGGTCAGAACAGTCTACTCAACAAATGGTGCTGGGAGAATTGGATATCCAATTCTTATCCAAAGGAAAGAAGGAGAATCCCTATCTCACACCTTATATAAAAATTAACTCAAAATGGATCAAAGACCTAAATATAAGAGCTAGAACCATAAAACTCCTAGAAGAAAATGTAGGGAAATATCTTCAAGACCTGGTGACAGGTGGTGGCTTCTTAAACCTTATCTTCAAAGCACAAGCAACAAAAGAAAAAATGGATAAATGGGTCCTCCTCAAACTTAACACTTTTGTCCTTCAAAGGACTTTGTCAAGGAAGTGAAAAGGCAGTCTACTCAATGGGAAAAAATATTTGGAAACCATATATCTAATAAGGATTTGATTTCCATGTTACATAAAGAGATCATACAATTCAACAATAAAAGGACAAGAAATCAAATTTTTAAATGGGCAAAATACTTAAACAGACATTTTTCCAAAGAGGAAATACAAATAGCAAAAAAGCACATGAAATAATGTTCAATATCACTAGTTATTAGGGAAATGCAAATCAAAACTATAATGAGATATCATCTCACATCTTATAGAATGGCCATTATTTAAAAAAACACACACAGAAAACTACAAGTGCTGGAGAGGATGTGAAAAAATAGGAACACTCCTTCACTGTTGGTGGGAATGTAGAATTGTGCAGCTTCTGTGGAAGACAGTTTAGTGGTTCCTCAGGAAGCCAAATATAGAATTGCCATATGATCTGGTAATACCTCTAGGAATATATCCAGAAAAACTGAAAAAAGGGACACAAACAGACATGTGTACACTGATGCTCATAGCAGCATTACTCACAATTGCCAAAAGATGGAAACAACCCAAGTCCATTAACTGATGAATGAATAAACAAAATGTGTCCTATACGTATATAAGAAGAAATGAAATACTAGGACTGAGACAGTTTTATAGATGAGTTCTACAAAACTTTCATGGGACAGATCTTTCCAATCCAACAAAAATTCTTTGAATACATAAAAAGAAATAATACTCTCCAACACATTGTTCTATGAGCTGAGCATAACCTTAATTTTTAAAATCAGGCAAGAAGAGTAAGAGAAATGAAAATTATAAACCAATATCATAGGTGTAAAACGGACCCAGCAATGTATAAAATAGATAATGTTATATTATTCCAGGAATTCAAGGTTGGATTGACATCAGAAAATCTATAAATGTCGTTTTCCACAATAACAGATTGAATGAGAATAAAAATATTTGATAACCTCAATAGATGCAGAAAAAACATTGAAAAAAATTCCTACTCTTTTTTATAAAAAAAGAATTAGTAAACTAGGATCAAAAGAAAACTTCTTTAACTTGATAGAGACTCTATATACATACATACATATTGTATTAGTCAGCCAAAGGGATGCTGATGCAAAATACCAGAAATCTGTTGGCTTTTATAAAGGGCATTTTTTGGGGTAGAAGCTTACAGTTACCAGGCCATAAAGTGTAAGTTACCTCCCTCACCAAAGTCTTTTGCCACGTGTTTGAGCAAGATGTCTGCTGATGTCTGCCAGGGTTCAGGCTTCCTGGGTTCCTTTCTTTCCAGGGTTCATTTCTCTCTAGGATCAGCTCCTCCGGTTTCTCCACAAGGTCAGCTGTAGACTCTCAGGTGAATAGTTCTGTCTCTCTCTCTCTGGGGCTTCTGCCATGTCTAAGGAGCTGTCTTTATTCCTCTGTCTTCTCCTGGTATTCACTTCCTGGGCTCCAGCTCAAAAACTCTGACAGCAAAACTCCAACATCAAAACCCCAACATCAAAATCTCTAACTCTGTCCTTTGCCATATTTTTATCTGTGAGTCCCCACCTACAAGGGGTGGGTCTCAACACCCTACTGACATGGCCCAATCAAAGCCCTAATCATAATTTAATCATGCCCAGGTACAGACCAGTTTACAAATATAATCCAAAATCTATTTTTGAAATTCATAACTATATCAGACTGCTTCACATATGCATATACATTTACAAACTAGCAGCTTAAATGTCAAAATGTTGGGAGTATCCCTTTAAAATCAGGAACAAGGCAAGGATGTCCATTATCATTGCTTTCTACCAAAATTTAATGACAGCCTAATAATGCAATATGACAAGAAAAATAAAATAAGGCATAAGAATTGGAAAAGAATAAAAACTCCACAATGAAAAGAAGGAATTACTGGTACTCCAAACAATAATAATGAATCTCAAAAACATTATGGCAAGAAAAAAAACTAGGTACAAAAGAATAAATATTTCTCAATCCCACTTATATGAAATTCTAAAACAGGCAAAACAAGTTTATGGAAAGAAAAATCAGAACAGTGGTTTCCTCTGGTAGGGGAGAGGGGACTGATTGGAAGTGGGTGTATGAAAGACTTTCTGAGGTATTAGAATTATTATATGTCTTAATTTGGGTGAAGGATCCGTTGTTGTAAATTTCTGGCAAAACTCAAACTATATACTTAAGATCTGTGAATTTTTGTAAGTAAATTATACATCAATAAAAAGAAAATTTAGAAAGAAATGATATAACCTAAAAAACAATGGCATGATATACATAAAATTTACCTCTTAAGGCGAGTTACCTCTTAAGGGGAGAGAGAGAGGAAAAGGGAAGGAATGCATAGATACATGAGAGTTATTGGTAATTTTCTAACTCTTGGTTTGGGTGCTGGGTCCAGGGATTCATTATACTATTACACTTTATAGTTAATATATATGTTACATTTAATATTTTTTTATGTATCAAATAATATATTTCTAAAGATATTGAAAGTATACAGAAGGAACAACTGGTCATTTTGGGATGGGAAACATAATTTTAAAAACACATTAAAGAAGTGGTACTTGAAGAAGAGATAAGATCTTTATAGACAAAGAATATTGGCAATAGAAATTCTGGGTAGAGAAACTGGCATTGACGGGTTCATGGAGGTAAGAAAGAGCAATGCCTTTTTGAATGTCTAAAATACTTATTTATAGACTAACACTGTTTTTGTTTCTAATATGGAGGTCTTAGGTCTCAAGAGTAAATTTGTCAAGCATGCAGGTCAAGTGAAAAACCATTTTCTGGCACCTCTCAAAGAACCAAACATCTCAAAAGAAGGAGTTTAATAAATATATGCTGCTTTTGACTGGATTCTATGACTGGTTAAGCAGAACATCAAAAACTTAGGTGTCTACTAGAGTTGATAGGCTTATGTCCAAGAGACTTAAATCTTTGGACTTTCCATGTGCCGGTCGGGCCCTGAATCTCAATAGAGTTGCAGCACCTACTCTCCAGTTCCTTGGACTCACCCAGGACAACAAAGAAATGATGATGGACAATGACCATCCCAAGGAACAGAGAGAGTCTACAACTGTACCCAAGATGGTCCCATCCATCTGTCCCAAGGGATCTAAGACCCCTCTCAATTAGAGGCAGAGTAGGCATCACCATCCCAGAATCCTCAGGATTGGGGAATGAAAAATGGACTAGAGTAGACTTACTGTTATTCTACTACAGATTTATTGCTATTCTAACAATGGAAGAACTTTTATAATTGATGTGGAGGCAGTGGCCACTGGAGGTTCTGAGAGGAGGGAGAGGAGATAAATAGGTGTAATATGGGGGCATTTTCAGGACATTTGAATTGTCCTGAATCACGTTGCAATGACAGATACAGGCCATTATATATCTTGTCATAACTTACAAAATTGTGTGGGAAAGAACTTAAACTATAATGTAAACTATAATCCACACTTAGTGGCAATGCTCCAATGCGTGTTCAATTGTAACAAATGTACCACACTAATGAAGGATGTTGTTAATGTGGGAAAGTGTGGAAGAGTACGAGGGGGCATATGGGAATCCCCTACATTTTTAATGTATCATTTACTTAATCTAAGTATCTTTTAAAAAATAAAAAAACTAAAAAAGATAAAAAAAACTTAGGTGTGATATTTTCTCTGATGATCCATTGATATGTATATGCCAAGTCAATGAGGTAGAATTTTCAGGTATGTGTGGGTGTGTGGGTGTGTGTATGAGAGAGAGGTGAGGACATGGTATTAGCTAAAAAAAATAGGGCCATTTTGATAAGCACATGCAATTATTGAAGGTGATTGTCATTTGAAACAAAATATTTAAGAACAGTAGTAACCCTAAAATCTAATGTGATTAGGAGACCTGCGGTTGGTTGTATAATTGAAAATTTTGGTTAAAGCAAGCACTCATAAAAAATGAAATATACAACAACCCCTGATATTTTGTAACTTAAAATGTGTACGTTCATTTGACCATCTTGTGATGGAGAGCCAAACAAAGCTTCCTCTTTGCACGTGGGTCTGCTTTCTTGTGTAGTTCCACAAAGCTGCACGATGGCCATGCATATCCCCTGGGCACCCAACAGGACTGGGAACTCCAAGCATGCAAGAGTTGGTCAGCGATTTCCCTGCCTGCACACAACCGCCAAAAGAATCTTAAAAACATACATCTGAGCCAATCAGTCCCCCCCTTAAAAGCACCAGGGGCTGCCCTCTTTCCTTAGGACAAAGTCCATGGAGGTACTCTGTGCCCACTGCCCTCTGCTACAGGGGCCCTCTCCCTGCGCCGGGCACCTGCTGGGCTCTTTTGGGCCTCCCCGCCCTTGCCTGCCCCCTTTCCTTTCTTCTGTGGTGCAGCCTTCAGCTCAGCATCACCTGGGCTGGGAAGCCTTGGCTCTTCTCCTGCGTCCCTGGTGGGAAACGCTGTCCCTGTCGAAGGACGGAAGCCACTCCCCAAACAGCGGCCCCAGGTAAGGACAAGGCTGCCCACCTCCGTTAGAAAGCACTAACGCCAGCGCCGTGGGACCCTTCCCTGCCCACCAGAGGAAAGCAGCCAGGCCCGCGGCTGGTGGGGGGCGGAGAAGGAGTGCGGACAGAAGGCGTTTGACCCCTGCTGGGGTTTGAACTGGGTCCCCATGGAAGACACCATCAGGCCCTCATCCCCTACGGGGTCTTTGAAGATAAGATCAGTTAAGAGGAGGCCACACTGGAGTAGGGTGGGCCCCGACCCAGTATGACTGGGGTCCTGGTAAGGAGGGGGGAGGGGACAGAGGCAAACAGTGGGTTCAAGGCCACGGGAAGGAGGGGCCCGAGATGGAGCCGTGCAGCCACAAGCCAGGAAGGCCAAGGGTGGCGGGCTGCCCCGGGAGCTGGAGGAGGCCAGGAGGGCGCCTTCCCTGCAGGGTTCCGGAGGAGCCGGGCCCTAGCGGCACCTCGCTTGCGGACTTGGGGCCTCCCACACCGGGACACGATGGCTGGCTGTTGACTGAAGTCCAGGTTGCAGACGTTGTTTCCACAGTCCAGGAAACCACCCTCCCAGCCCGTGTCCCTGGCCAGGGCTCGCTGCTGCTCCTGCAAGGGGCTCTGGGTTGACCGTGCCTCGATGAGCCCACGTTCCTGCCGGGCTCGCTGCCAGGGGGCTCCCGGGGGCTCCCTGCAGCTGTAGCCCAGGCTGCCGTGCGCACTTGGGCCTCCGAGAACAAGGGTGGCCTGGCCCCCCGCTGGGGGTCAGGGCGTGTGCAGGGCCGGGGCCTCCTGCCCTTGGAACTCCCTGGCTTTCCACGCTGTGTCTCAATTGTCCCCACGAGCGGCCGGGGAGCTGCCCCGTCCGTCCACTGCCGGTCCACGCTCCCCAGCCCCGGGTCCAAAGCCGGTCCCGCCCACCGAGGGGTGCTGGGGGACGTCCCTCCAGGCCTGCTCTCCACTGCTCTGCCCAGGTGGCTTTTGAGCAGGAGGAAGCTTTGGCCTTTGTCACTTTTAATTTTTTTATGTTTTAAATTAAATCACCTGGGTTACCGACTCCCTGGAGAGACTGTGAACCGCAGCCTTGCCTTTTGTTAATGATACACCAGCTGTTTGTTCACACCGTGAGATCACGTGACCTTTGTTCTTCGGAACATCCTGTCTCTGGCCTGAGCCACTGCAGGTGAAAGGCTGGGACAAGGCGGGCGCGCTGTCCCCCTTCCCTCCACCCTCCCTCCCTTCCTCCCATTTTAAGATTGGCTGGTGCCCCCAAAGCCCCTGGCAGAATTTGTGGGAATGACCCTTCCCCAGCCTGCTCGAGGCAGTGATTTCCCCTCCTCTGATGGGGTCCCAGTGGGGGCGGGACTGAGACTGGGGATCACGGGGCAGGGGGGACACTCATGGGCAGCAAAGGGGGCCCTGGCCCACCTCTGACACCCCAGCCCAGGCGGGCCTCCTGCCCGGCCTCTGAGCACGGGGTGACTCATTTTCATCACCTACGTGACTCATCTCACATTATAATTAGATTAAGATCCCTAAGAATCTCGAGGCCTGAGCATTTTTAAATGCTTTCCAAGCTTACTCACTGCAGCCGAGTCGGGGCCTCGGAAAGCAACAAAAAACCACCACCGAGGCGGAGAGGCAGCCTGTCTGCCCGGCTTCCCCCCTGCCAGGACCGTGCCTGCTGCCCTCGGGGCCTCGTGGCCTGGGGGACAGAGGCCCTGGTGGCCACAGCCTGCCACTAAGGACGTCCGTGTCCCAACAGCCCAGCACTGAGCTCTGAGGAGCCGCGCGCGGCCCAGGAAGGGAGCTTGCCCGGGGCCTGCGCGGGGCCAGGTGACTGCAGCTTAGAGAGGCTGGAGGTGGCCGTGGTAAGGGACGGCTCGGTCTACTGGCATTTAGGAAGCCGAGGAGGCTTCACAGAACAGGGACACGCCACGTCAGCGGTGACCCCGCGTGCACGCGTCCCTCCCCTCCCGCGTCCTTTCAGGTCAATTGCCCCCCTCCCAGCTGTCCTTTCCCTCTCCTCACCGGATGCCACTTCCTGGCTGTAATTTGGGCGGGGGCCGCCCACACACGCTCTGATCCCACAGGTTCCTCTGGGGACCTGCCTGCGGTGTCAAGGCTCGGAGCCGCTCCAGGGCTCCCCTCACGGGGAGTTCTTGTGTGGAGAGCGGCCCTGGGGTGACTCATGCTCAGGTGTTTCACGCTTTGGGCTTATGAAACACCTCTCCTGGCGGTGAGGAACCAGTGGCCCAGGGCCTCTTATCGCCTTCCGATGGAGGCTCGCAGCCCATAAAACCCTCTCGCACGCTCCCTGCCGAGGACACCTCCGCTCCTGTGCCTCTTGGCGCAGCCCAGTGTTATTGTCGCCTCATAAGCCAAGTCATCGTTGCTCCTCTCCCTTTGTCACTGCTTGGTCAGCCCATGGAGGACCCTTGCTGGGACGTGTGTTTCTCTAACTTGCCTTTTAGCCCCCACAAGGAAAACAGCAATGATGGTTTTCCTTGAGACAAAACGAGCCATATTCTTTAGGGAAGTATTTTCCTGAAATTCAATCGACACCCCCATCCTGAAATAATTTCGAGGAATTAACTCGTATTGGTAGGAACGCAATTCATGTCATATGTCCACACGAGGGTTACAGAAAACATGTGATCAACAGCAAGAAAGGAATGTGGGGCACTTTTCAGTTCTTCAAGTCCAGCTCCATCACTTAGCACTTGATTTTCATGCAGGAAACAGGTAATACAACCACCGGATCGCACAGATGACGCTTTGAACAAAAGCATCATTCACTTCCCGGGGCTTTGACCATTGTTACGCGGGAGCTGTACTGAACACACCAGCTGTTTTTTCTTTCCTCTCATCTGTGCATCGGAATTGAGCAATCTTATGATCTGGGGAGAGCAGGAAATGATTTCCGGCTGGATCCATTACAAAGGAAAGCAAGGTCCACGGTGAGCGATCAATATATGCTCTCCCAAGGACTATAATGAAATACTTCCTGGGGGGAATAAATCTAGGGATGATTGTCCTCAAAGCGCTTTTACTCCTGGAAGGAAACTAGAGAGGGATTGTGGTCTTTGCAAATAGTGAGCTCAGTCATCCCAGGGAGTTTTCTAGGGAGCAGCACCCGGGTTTGGGGAAACCGCTTCTTCTCTACTGGTATCCTCCCCGGTGCTCTCCCTTCCCTCTTGCCTGCCAACTGCACCCCACCCACCCGGACCCCTACGTGTGCATCCTTCCCTGCGTGCACTACACGCTTACGGTCTGCAGCCGTCCGGGTGAGCTAGGCCAAGCTGCCTCCAACCCTCGGGACAGGTCCAGCCCACACCCCACCCCAGGACGGTCTTCCCAGCAGGGCCACTCACGAGGGGCGCCCCACCTGCCGCCCACGCCCACAACCCAGCAGCGTGCACACCGCCCCTCCCAAGGGCAACCCAAAAGTGACACGCATCACTGCCACACACACTTCTGGTCAAAGCCAGTCGAATGGCCACCCCCAACCGCGATGGGCAGTCCTCCCAAGCGCTTAGCAGGAGCGGAGCCACCGGGATCTGACGAGCACCCCGATGATCACCGTGGGCCGACCCACTCCAAGCCAGGGCGGATGCAAACAGCACCGCCTGCCTGGCCTGCCCAGGCCGCAGGAGCACCCTGGCTTCTTGCCGCGGGCCCTTGGCACAGCGCTGGGGCAAGCGGGCGCTGCATAAATTCTGCTCCGGCAACCAGCGGCCTTCGGCTCAGCCCAGCCTTGCAGGGTGAGCTGCATCTCCCAGTTACAGGTGATGCTTTCTGAGGGCAAGGAGTTTGTCTTATCCTTCTGTGCTTTCATTAATTCAATACACACTTGAAATAGAAGTTGGGGGAAAAATAAAACCAATCTCTGTTCTAAAGGGTCTCAGACCCTGAGATTAAACCAACCCCCCACCCCCCCACACACATAACATAAATGGGGAGCTGATATGGCTCAAGCAAGTGAGCACCCATCTACCACCCTGGATGTCCTGGGTTCCAGTCCTGGTGCCTCCTAATAAAACAAAAAACAACAAACAGAACAAAATGAGAAAACCAACTCAAGGAAGCCAAGCTGGCTCAGTGGTCGAGTGCTGGCTTCTCACACACGAAGCCAGGGGTTCAGTCCCCAGCCCCAGTTCCTAAATAAATAAATAGACAAGTGATGCGCTGCATGCTGAACAGTTCACAAACCACTATGCAGGATGTTAATGTGATTGAAAATGTGAAGGGGATCGGGGAAGCTTTCCCCAAGGAAATGCAACTTATACTTGGCCTTAGCGGAGAAGGCATTTAATAGGCCGAAAAAGGCAAGCAAGGGATTCAAGCTAGAGAGATCAGGGTGAATAAAACACAGAGAGTTGAAAGTACTTTTTCTCTGGACTAGAGAGGTAGAGGGGTTGGCAAACTTTTTTTGAAAAGGGTCAGACAGTAAATACGGTAGGTTTTTATGTGGGACAGAGGCTCTTGGTCTAATATCTCCTTTTGTGTTTGTATTTGTGTGTGCGTCTGTGTTGGGTGTTTTACAACTCTTTAAAAATGTAGGGAAACGGACTTTGGCCCAGTGGTTAGGGCGTCCGTCTACCATATGGGAGGTCCGCGGTTCAAACCCTGGGCCTCCCTGACCCATGTGGAGCTGGCCATGTGCAGCGCTGATGCGCGCAAGGAGTGCCGTGCCACACAAGGGTGTCCCCCGCGTGGGGGAGCCCCATGCGCAAGGAGTGTGCCCGTGAGGAAAGCCGCCCAGCGTAAAAAGAAAGAGCAGCCTGCCCAGGAATGGCGCCACCCACACTTCCCGTGCCGCTGACAACAACAGAAGCGGACAAAGAAACAAGACGCAGCAAATAGACACCAAGAACAGACAACGGGGGGGGGGGGGGTGATCAAATAAATAAACAAACAAATCTTAAAAAAAAAATAAAATAAAATAAAAATGTAAAAACCATTCTTAGCTCACAGGCCATACAAAAACAAAACCAGGCCGAGGCACACCGACCGGGTTGGCTATAATCAAAAAGACAGAAAATAACAAATGTTGGTGAGGGGGTAGAGAAATTGGAGTCTTCAGCCACTGCTGGTGGGAATATAAAGTGGTGTCGCTGCTGTGGAAAACAGCTTGGCACTTCCTCAAAGAGTTGCACATAGTGTTACCACATGATCCAGCAATTCCACCCCTAGATATATCTCTATGAGAATTGAAAACTTATGTCCACACAAAAACGCAAACACACAAGTTCATTACAGCCTCATTCATAGGAACCAAAAGGTGGAAACAACCCAAATGACCAACTGATGAACAGTTAAATAAAATAGGGCATATCCATAAATTGGAATATTATTTGGCCATAAAAAGGGGCTGAAGTGCTAATACACCCTACAACATGAATGACCTTGAAGACATTATGTATGCTAAGTGAAAGAAGTCAGACACAAAAGACCGCATGTTGTATGATTCCACTTACGTAATATGTCCAGATTAGGCCCATCCAAAGAGGTGGAAAGTAGATTCATGGTGATCCTGGGATGGAGCAGGTGGGGGGAAATGACTGACTGGTAATGGATAGAGCATTTTGGAGTGATAAAAATGTTCTGGAATTGCATAGTGGTAATGACCGCATGACTCTGAATATACTTAAAACCACTGAATTGCACATTTTAAAAGGGTAAATGTTGTGGGTTGTGAAATCATATCTTGTTGGGGATTGAATCATGTCTCCTACAAAGGCATGCTCAGGTCCCAACCCCTGGTCCTGAGGGAACTCATCTGTCAATAGGACCTTTGAAGGTGTTATTAAGGTGTGCCCAAACTGAACGAGAGAGGGCCTTCATCCAATATGGCCAAAGTCCTTCGAAGCAAAGGACATTGGACACAGAAGAGAAGCCGTGGAAGTCGTAGTGGTTTGATATGGTTATGAATTCCAGAAATAGATATTGGATTATGTTTGTAATCTGGTCTATTACTGAGTGTGATTGAGTTACGATTAGGGCTTTGATTGGGCCACGTCATTAGGGCATTGAGTCCCCACTACTTGGTGGGTGGGAACTCATAGATAAAAGGCATGACAAAGGACAGAGTTGGAGCTTTTGAGACAAGGTTTTCTGACATTGGAGTTTTGATGTTGGAGTTTGATGCTGAAGTCTTTTTTTTTTTTTTAAAGATTTATTTATTTCTCTCCTCACCACGCCCCCTGCCCCAGTTGTCTGTTCTCTGTGTCTATTTGCTGTGTATTTTCCTTTGTCCGCTTCTGTTGTCAGCAGCACGGGAATCTGTATTTCTTTTTGTTGCATCATCTTGTTGTGTCAGCTCTCCATGTTTGCGGTGCCACTCTTGGGCTGCACTTTCTTTCGCGCTGGGCAGCTCTCCTTACGGGGCGCACTCCTTGCACATGGGGATCCCCTACGCAGGGACACCCCTGCATGGCACAGCACTCCTTGCGCACATTAGCACTGTGCATGGGCCAGCTCCATATGGGTCAAGGAGGCCGGGGGTTTGAATCGTGGACCTCCCATGTGGTAGACGGGCGCCCTAACCACTGGGCCAAGTCCACTTCCCTGATGCTGAAGTCTTAAGCTGGAGCCCCAGGAAGTCAGCATGCAGAGGAAAGAGAAGCCAGCCCCAGGAAGAGAGGACCTGAGCCAGGAGAAGAACACAGGGGAATAGAGATGGCTCCTTAGATACAGCAGAAACCCCAGGGAGAGAGAGACAGAGCCGTTCACCTGATAGTCTACAGGTGACCTTGTGGAGAAACCAGAGGAGCTGAGCCCAGAGGAACCCAGGAAGCCTGAACCCTTGCAGATGTCAGCAGCCATCTTGCTCCAACACATGAAAATAGACTTTGGTGAGGGAAGTAATTTATGCTTTATGGCCTGGTATCTGTAAGCTCCTACCCCAAATAAATACCCTTTATAAAAACCAACCAATTTCTGGTATTTCGCATCAGCATCCCTTTGGCTGACTAACACAGAAGTCACTGGAAGCTGGAAGTCAATGGAATCCAGAGAAGAAAGGAGAAGGCACTGCCATGTGCATTGCCATGTGCCAGAAAAACCAAAGAACCCCAAAGATTGCAGGCCAGCCAGAAGATACCAACCCTGGAAGGAGGCAAGCCTTCTAGCCTCTGAAACCATGAGCCAATAAATTCCTGCTGTTAAGAAGCCAGGAAACTGAAACATATCTTGATTTAAAAAATTTTTTTTAAATAACCAAACTAGGCCATTGGCTATAGGGTGCCAAGCCCTGGATTAATGCATGAAAGGGAGTGGCAGGTGGAATGGGTGCCCTGGAGATGTCCATGACTTGTAGCTTGCCCTTAGGAGCTTGGACTTGGTCCTCCAGGCGATAGGGAGGAGCTATCAAGGGTCTAAGCATGGAAGGAACACCAAAAGGCTGGAGGCAGGCAGACCCGGCAGGTGGCTGTCGTAGTATCCCAGACAGATGATGGGAGGTTGGATGGGACACTGGTAGAGGGAGGGTCAGAGCGGGCTGCTCGAGATCTGTAGGTGGAAGAATCAGCAGACCCGGCGACCTAAGGAAAGAGAGAAGCAACGACGGCAGCTGTCTCTAACTGGGGACTGGGTGTGTGCTGATGGGGGGCAGCACATCACGGGACCCAGGACAAGGAGCAGCCTGTGAGGGGGCGAGGAGGACACGAGAATGGCATGAGGCCCCTGGGAGACATCGGGGTGGGGTCCGTCATTAATAGCAGCTGGAAATATCCTAGGAGTCCGGAAAAGAAGAGAGAACATGTAGGCTGTGAGAAATCATGTCAAATTTTAAAGGGGGTGGGGGGGTGGGTTATAGCATTGGGAGAAAGCAGAGGGGAGAGTTCGGGTATTACAGGGGCTTGGAGCAGGCAGGGGCCTGAAAGCAGCCCCCACCCCACTTGGAGATGGGAGGCCACCGCCAAACTCTGAGAGAGGTGCTTGCCCAGTGTGAGGGGGGTGAAGGCAGAGGCTGTGCGCCGAGAAACGGGGCAGTGGGTGGCAGGACCTTGCGCCGGAGACGCCCCTCCCGGCCTGGGAAGGAGCAAGCAGGTAACACAGCGACAGGGGGCTGGTGCAGGGGGGCATTTTATCAGAACAGAAGATGCGGTGACCCGTTCAAGCGAGGAAGAAACACCCCTAAATAGAGCCAGAAGCCTTCAGCTTGAAGTCAGGATGGCAGGCGTCAGAAAGCACACATTTGTATCAAGGGGGAGTTTTACAGAATCACAAACTTGGACGTGCACAAGCTTTACATCATGTCGTGTCTTTCTAGTTAACTCAACCATTAGCCATGTGGTCACAGAAAACCTTACATATTGACTCCAGGAACCTCGGACGACCAGGTGCAAATTCCATTTACTTTGTGAAACCGGCTGCTCTGTAGCCCCCAGCCCCCGCCTCCTTCTTTTTCCTCTGTCTGAATTCAGAAGTTCATATAACATCTCTGAATTAGGGGCAGAGACGTGCACAGCGGTCCTGATCCTCTGTCTTTTCCGGCCTCTACAAAGACATCCCTTGTGCCACCAGGTCTTAGAACTTGTCCTCCACTCCTGTGGCCCCTGGGGCTGAAGTCTGAGAATCCATCCAGGTGTCAAAGTCTGTGCTCTCTGTCCTGGCCAACCAACCCTGGGACTTTTGCCCACAGATAACCTCCATAGCTATTGTTCCAGAAGCTTCTCGGTAAGATTCCCACTCTCCAGTGCCAGACCTGGGAAGCTGGACACAGGCTCCTGCTGCTCTGATTTCTTCCTTCCTCTCCCTGCCCCCGAGTGGCACGGCAGGGCTCAGCCTAGGGAGATGGGACTCCAAGCAAGTGCCCGACACTCGTCACCAGTGCCTACGGCCCCCCACTTCCTTCTCACCCACCGTCGAAACTTACCTCCTTTGAGACAGGAAGAGAGTTCCACGTTACCACACATTCCTCCCCACTCGGTTGTTCATTTTAAGTCTATGTTCTGAGTTCTGAAAATTTTAGATATTTGGATGTGAAGTATTAGGGATTTTTTTTCTCTCGAGCTCCAGATTTTGTGAAGATCAGGGCTCTCAGGATGATGGCCTCTGTTGCAGGGTCACAAGTCTCTGCAGGAACTTCAGGATGGAGAATTTGACACACACACACACACACACACACACCTGCATGCACACCCCGCTCGGTTCTCCTAGATACCCCTCGGCCTGAAGCAGTGCAAGCTGGAAACTGGTGGGAGGTGGGGGTGGCCAAGATGGACATGGTCCAGCCTCAAAATGTTGTTCTGCTGCACCCTTTATAACAGGAAGGTTCAGAAATAAAGGGCCCTTGTGCCGCGAGATCCTTCCAGCACAGTGGGAACGTAGGCTACGGCTGGGGGTGGGTGGCAGAGATTGGGAGACAGGATGTGTAAGGAACTGAGGGCCAGGAAAGGAAGTGAACAAATGACCAGAGGCCACCATCAAGTCAACAGCCACCAACAGGTGCCGGCACCCCCGGAGGCTCGGCTCATGGATGAAGAGGAAGGGCCGTTCTCCCACTCCATCCATGATTTGGGGGGAGCCCCTTACTCATCCTGTACCTCACCTTCCTCACCAACAGAATTAAGAGGGGGTGGGTTGGTTGGCTGTAGATTCTAGAGAATCTGGGTGAGAAATCAAAGGAGGGAGTCCAAGATCTGGTCCATGGACGTTCAAAACTGTTTCCTAGATTGAGACATATTACTCTAACTCACCAAAAATAAATGATAAACTAATAGAGTAGAGTAAGTACAATAGTGGAATTTCCAAACATACCGAATGTTTGTCAACCCCGTCAGCACCTCCCTTGCCAACAGTGAAACGTAATCTAATCATCCAACCCGAGTTTGCTTGATTAATAGGAGAGCAGGGCCAAGAGACGGGCTGTGGACCATCCTCCTCCAGCTCCCCTCTCCACTCCTAGCAGCTAGAGCTAGAGAAACCTGCCTCCAGAGAGACTCGATTACCAAATCTGCCGCAGACAAGGCTTCTTTACAGGGCAGGCAGTCGTGCTTAAAACTAAATAAATCTACAGCGATTGCCAAAAGGCCTGGCACAATGGGTTGGGGCCGGGGAGACCGTGGCTGCCAGGCAGTGGGGCAGCGGTGGGGAGGAAGCCCACGGGGAGGTGGCTGCTGAGAAGGCCACAGGGACAGAGGCATCAGGGACGGGGAGGCTCTCTGCCCCTCCGTGAACCCAAATCTCATTGTCGTGCGGTGCTCCAAGGTCTCCAGCCCCCTCCCCGTGCCTGGCCCTAGCAAACCACGTTCCAAGCAAGGCTGAGAGACTGAAAACCATTGTTCCTGCCCAGGATGGGGCAGCTGTGGGCCTTCTACCGTCAGCTCCCGCTTCTTTAAGGCCTTCCAGGAACCGCAAACGGGGGAACAGAGCGGTCGCCAAGTGGAGCACAGAGGAAGCTAAGCATGAGCTAATGACACTTAAATCTCATTGCAAAAGCCATACTGCCCTAAAAAATTTTAAAGCCACCTGCACATCATGAATTCCATCGGGAAATGCCAGGGTGGGCTTTTTGAAGCTGGAATGAGGACGCATCAACCCTTTTCCATGCTAAGATGCAGATTCCTCTAGATGCTGTTGTCCTAGGATAAGTATCAGAAAGATGAGGTTTTCTCCTTTCTAATAAGCAAAGATTATAGGATTTACTGTTTTCCCCCTTCTCACTCTTTTTCCCTTTTTTTGCTCCCCATTATTTCAAAAATATTTGTTTTTCCATAAATTATTTTTAAAAATTTCTAACTGTAAGTGTAGCTTACACCTTTTCTTTTAAGAAAATATATCCTTTTCCAAAATGTAGTACAACGCAATGCCATCTTCATCTAAGGCAAGATTTTTGCGATCTGAAAGAGGAAAAGCAAAATCATATCCAACTGATTTTTTACAGTAAAAACGCACTTTATGTTTCTCTACTCTGACAATAGAGTAATTGACTAGTTAGCATGGATTTAGTTTTTACAGGACGCTGCTTGCATTTATTTGCAACAGGTGATTCACAGGGGCTGTCTCACCTATGAGAGCAAGACGCACGACTGATTAGCTGACACTGAGCCCGTTGGTGGGCAGTCACGTAAATGACCCTACATGCCAATGGTGAGGTGTGCAAAGGCGGGTGCTCGATCCGTCTCTCCTGGCAGCTCCCCACTGCCTGCCATGCCACTCTGATAAACCAGTTCTTTGTCCTGCGACTGAAGAGAGCCCAGGAGTGTGTCCACTATGGCGACAGGCCAGGCAGGTGTTCGGCATCGGGTCTGCAGCCTCCAACAGTCACTTCTGCTGTGGAGAGTCGCCAATTAAAGCCCGTTGTAAGGTGTGACTCCTTGGCCTGGTGGTTAGCTTCGGTCACTTACGCTCGCTGTCTCACTTACTGCAAACCGTTTTGAGCCAGTTTCAAACCCAAGGTGCCCCTCCGAGCTCTCCTCACCAGGCAAAATAAACCCCGCCAGCAGGCATGTAAGTGGCAGTGCAGAGAGCTGACAGAGAGCCGAGTAGCCGGGGCTGGGGCTGGGGCCAGTGCCGTCACTGCACTGTTGTCACTGGGCGGTGTAGGCGGATGGGACAAGCAACAAGTTCTCTTTTGCGCCTGAATTATAGAGCGCTGCTGGGGTTGTCTGGGTAGGTGACGGGGGAGGCGAGCAGGCCTGGGGCTTCGGCTTCCCTCGGCCTTTTCACCACCACCCTATGATCCTGCGCTCACCTCTTCACTCCTAGGTCAGCTGGCACTTGGCACCGGGCAAGGTAAGGTGGCACTTTTTGCATAGAGGTGAAAAATCCTGCAGCCCACGTGCCAGCCCTGCACCCAGCGGGCAGGCTGGTGGCTTAGGCAGATTGGTGGAGGGGCAGGTGGCAATGCTCCTGCTGGGCTGGGCCCCCTCCACAACATCGAATGGACTAGAATTTGCCTGGACCCAGGGCAGTAATTTTATGTCTGCGGCAGTAGCACTTATCGGCTCTAGACCTGAGTACTTGAACCAGCCCTGTGCCACCCAGCTGTGTGGCAGTGAGCACATCACCTCCCCAGGCCGAGCCCCAGTGTGTCACCTGGGGGCAGGGAGAGTAGGAGTCTTACAGAGAAGCTTCTGGAACAACAGCTATGGAGGTTATCCGTGTGTAGAAGCCTCGGGGTTGGTTGGTGAGGACAAAGAACACAGAATTTGACAACTGGATGGATTCTCAGACATCAGGACCACAGGATGGAGGGCAGGGTCCAAGGCCTGGTGGCACAAGTGACGTCTTCACAGAGGCTGGAAAAGACGGAGGATCAGGGACCCACGTACAAGTCTCTGCCCTGAAAACACAGAGATTCCACCTCAGACTAGGGAAGAAGGAGGGGGGCAGGAGAGCCTCTGGTTTCACAAAATGAGTGGAGTTTGCATTGGTTGGCCAAGCTGCCTTGAGTCATAACATTAGGTTTTCTGTTTCCAGATGGCTAATTGAGGGGCTCTACTAGAAAGCCAGAGGCTACAGGATGTAAAAATTTTGCACTTTCAAGTTTGTGATTCTGTAAAATTCACCCTTGATACAAATGTGTGTGGACAATCACACATTTGACCCCTGCCAACTCGACTCTGAGCTGAAGGCGGCTGGACCGGAGGTGAGGTGCAGCTCCCTCCTCCCCAGCTGATCCCCAGCTGACTTCCTCTTGGGTCTTACATCTTTGCTTTCTCTCCACAGGTGCAAGAAAAGCAGGGGCTTGGGGCGGCCAGCGCTCCCTTCCTTTTTTTGACTCTGGGGAAGCCTCTCCGTCTCTGCTCTTTGATTCCTTCTTGTTTGAAAAATGGTGATAGCTTCCGTCTGGCCACCTTAGTGGGGTTTGTTCCTTGTTTGAACAGGTCACAGCACCGTCGGGCCTAACAAAACGCCCTTGCTGCAGCCAGCCCCCTCGCACTGGGTTGCCCGTTTGCTCCTTCCCCAACCCGTTTGCAGGTTTCTGGGCCTTTCCTCTGTAGATGACAGGCCTCCCTGGTCTTCCAAGTCCCCTCAGTTCTAACCATCTCTGCCACCTACAGTGATCGCCTTTGCTAATTTGAGGAAAGGAGCAGGAGGATTATATTTTAAAACCCCAAATCTACAAAACATGCTAAGAACACACGTATGTATTTATTTTTAAAGCATCCTTTAAAAAAAAAAAGCAGTTAGAAAAGTATAAGGATGCAAAAACACTTCTGGTCCAGACTTGAATCCGTTTTGAAGCCGAGGGACAGGTGTTCGTGAAGCGCAATCCTGGAAGTCCTCGCCCCGCGGGGCCGGCCGCGCCTCCACCTCGTCCAGCGGAAGCGCCTCCAGGAAGCCGGGGCAGCCCTCCCGCCACTCTGATTTTTTAAACCAACGTTGTTAATACAAAATGGGAATATGAAGAATTTTCAGTGAAAGTCCAATTGAGGTCATCATCCGTTAAATTGTTTGTCCCTTAGGAATAAAAGCTGAGACAAATTCATCTCAGAGTTGGCTCGTGTCTCCTGACAAGCTCATCTGTTTCCTTTTTTTAGACAATGCGGTCTCCACTCCTTTGACTTGTTTGTGAGAGAATTCAGAATAAAAGTTCGTGTTCAATCGAGTGATTTTTCTTAGCCTAAGTTCTCTAGTATAATTGCCTTTGTTTTAAAGGTTTTAGGTTTTACTGAAGTACTGCTTTTTAAAAAGAAAACTAATTTTCA
The DNA here is from genome assembly GCF_030445035.2 of Dasypus novemcinctus. Lineage (NCBI taxonomy): Eukaryota > Metazoa > Chordata > Mammalia > Cingulata > Dasypodidae > Dasypus > Dasypus novemcinctus. Next base: position 125,354,257 of record NC_080681.1, read on the forward strand.
TTTCTATTATGTTACTTTCACCTCCTTCCTTTTGGAAGCAGACAGGAGTATAAATTAGTATTGGAATATGGTTAAAGGGTTGCTCACATTATACAATACCAACTTTTAAAAATCCTGCCAATTATAATCAAGTTCACCACTGCTCTGACTAAAAGAGTAGAAAACAAGCTGTGACAGATACACAAGCACTGAGACAAGCACGCCCTTGGCGCTTCTAAGTAGGATGTAGAGCAGGTATGTGCTGTGCCAGGTAAAGAACCCAGCAGTGGTTTACCCCCCAAAGTACCAAAATCACAGAAGTCAGAAGAATTCTCTTGCTTCTTATCTGGAATCAAATTCAAATTACTTTCCATCAGAAATTAGCAGACAGATTTGTACTTTCTGCTACCAATGACACCACAGAATTCTCAGTGTGTAGCAAATCATTTTTATTGATAACAGTATATTCTAGTTATGCACTTAAGAGTATGCCCAGTTTGATTATAGGCCAGAGGTATAAAGGGGCGTTTGTCATAGGACTTCTATTGGGTTAAGTCTTCGGCGAGATCTGAGCAGGCGTTGGGAGCTGCCTGCCAGCCAAGACTGCTTTTAATTTAAATTTTTAGCAAGGTGAAGCATAAGCATGTCTCTTTCTCTCTTTTCTTTCCTGCCACTTGAGATGGTTCCCTCTTTGTTTGCCTGCTGTGTCTGCTCATTGTCTTCGCTCATTGTGTCTGTTTGTTGTGTCTACTTATCTTCTTTAGGAGGCACCAGGAACCTCCCTTGTGGGAGGCAGGCACCCAACCACTTGAGCCACACCTGCTCCCTGCTCGTTGTGTCTGCTCATTTTTGTCTGTTTGTTAACCAGCTCATTGTGTCTGCTTGTTGCATCAGTTCCTTGCACCTGCTTGTTTTCTTTAGGAGGCACAGAGATCTGAACATGGGACCTCCCGTGTGGGAGGCAGGTGCCCAACTGTTTGAGCCACATCTGCTTCCTCTTTTTTTAAAAGTAGTGTTTAGAAGGGTTATTACAAAGCAGAAATAAAACAAAAGAGTAATCTTCTGCACCCTCTCCCCATCAGTTTTCAACTCTCTTGGTGTTTTTCTCCACCCGATATTTACTTCCATATTTTTCAGTATAGTTTGATCATTCTGCTCTTATTAACCAATTTGGACATGATCTGCTGTCTTCCCATCACAATGATTGAGGGTTTAGTACTCTTACAACCATCCTATCTTCCTAATATATTATTATTTTGGGTTAAACCATCATTCAATGTTTATACTATTAAAACCATGCAAATATTATTCCCTGCTGAGTCAGGTAATAAAATATGATTAAATTTCCTTTCTTCTACAGCTTTTTCTTTGTCCCAAACTTAATAGTTGCCTCATATTGGGGTCTACTTGGTTTAATTTGTGCCTATGCTAAGTCTCCCCTCAACATCTCCTAGTGGGGGGCTAAGCCGTCTGATAATCAACCTCTCCCTTCTGGTTTCTAGGACGCATCTCCTGGAGCCCTGGGCTTCCTAATCCCGGCTGAGCCCTGTTCCCTCCGCTGGCAGCACAGCTTTGTCCTTGGCCTTCCCTTCACCATCACCCTGGAAATTCCCTGTGTTTGCTGTGCGAGCCTTTGGCTCTGGGATTTCCTGCCCTCCTCACTGTTATTCTCAGTTACTCCCTCGTTCTGACGGAGTACATCCCCCAGCAGCTTCCTGAGAAAACACACGGCGCTAAGGAGAGCGGGACGCTGGAGTCAGAGGCAAGGAGATCAAAATATCAGCTTTCCTGCTGCCGAGGCTGTTTGGAGAAGGTGGTTTCTGGTCTGCTCGCCAAGGAAGCATCCTCCCACCGCGCCCTAGAATTAAGTTCACCCACTCAGCAGTGCCGGAGAATGGCAGCCTCCCCAGCCGGGCGAGAGCTGACCGGAACACCTGCTCTCTGCGGGGCCCGAAGGGCAGGGGAGGGGGAGGCCAGTTCCTTCTCAAACCCCAGTCCCCTGAGCCCCTCCACCGGGAGGGGCAGGAGACCGAGGCCGGGGGGCTGCACCCACCTCGGCGGTTCTCACCCGCTGCTCGCTGGAAGCCCGGGGCGTCAGCAGTTCATCCAGAGCCTCAGGCGACTCCCCGCGCAGCCGGGCAGAGCCCTGCCGCGAGCCCCGCTGCGGGAGGCGAGGGGGGCAGTGTCTGCCCACCGGCTCCTTCTGAAGTCCCACCGCGTGCAGCCTTCGCCTCTCCCTGGCTTCCGGCGGAAGCCCTGCCTCCCGCCCTGCTCGCCGCTCTCTGCCGCCCGCGGGCGCCTGCCCCTGAGTGGCTTACCCCTACTCCAGGGCCCGGCATTAGCAGCGGTTGGGTTGTGTAATTCTCGCCCAGTTTTACCTAGGATTGAGTTTGTGCTTTTGTTTCTTCTTCTCCTTGTCTTGAGGAGAACAAGAGGAGATGGGGGAGGAGGAGTGTGTGTACTCTGCCATCTCAAACCCAACTACGGAGCAAAGCCAAATTGAATGGCTTCTTTTACCAAGAGCATTCCTCAAACTTTTTTAGAACTAATGCAGAGAGATATTGACGGGTATAGTTCTATGAAAATATTTGTTGTTTTGGAAAAGAGATACAGAGAAAGTGAGGGGAGAGTCCCAAGCCGAGAGCATGTCATGGAGGAGACAACACTGAGGAAACAACCCTCAGCGACCCTGAGGAGACGACCCTGAGGAGATGACCCTGAGATGACCCTGGGGTGAAGACCCTGAGGAGACGACCCTGAATTGACCCTGAGGAGACCACCCTGAGATGACCCTGAGGTGATGACTCTGAAGAGACGACCCTGAGATGACCCTGAGGTGATGACCCTGAGGAGACGACCCTGAGGAGGCGACCCTGAGATGACCCTGAGGAGACGACCTTTGGCTCACACATGAGCAAGTGCATGTACGGGGTGGGGTGAAGGGGAGCATCTCCAGGCACTCCTCAGGGAACTCTTTAAACTGCACAATATAATTCAGGTGATTATAGTCATCTTCCCAAACACCCCTTGTGCACAGCACCACACAGCAGAACCACCCGCATCTTCTGGCGTGAGCAGGAGTCCCAGTTCTGGCGCTCACCAGCTATGTCATCTTGGCCCAGGAGTTCACCCTCTCAAAGCCTCAGTGTCATCATCTCTCACAAAGACATAGTATTATCTGCACTACATGCCTCAAAGAGTTAATGTGAAGCATCAGTGTGACCACACACGGAAGGGTGTTTGTGAACTGGAAAGTGTTAATCAGAGGTGTTACCATTATAATAATACTGCCCAATCCTTTTCCCTTCAAGCCAAACAGATATCCCAAACAGTTGCCAGGTCCCCTCTGAATATATCCTTTTGCATGACCAAAAAAAAAAGTTCTTATCTATGTTCAAGTTCAAATACAATTATTATCAGGATAAGAAAACAAACTTAAGACCAAACATGAAATAGAAATACCCTAAATTTCTCAACCCATGGTATAGCTAAGTTCTTATAAAATATCACAGCAAAGAAGAATTTAGGAAGTACACCCTAGATTTAAATGAGAAATGAACTTAGGGTCACTGCATCCTCCTCCCACACACAGATTTTTGTCTACTTGAACATTCGAGGGCTTTCTGTGTGCCCACACACAGCTACGTCTCTAGCTTTGGGCATCGTGAGGGGTCAAGAGCTTCAACATAAGTTAAACAAAAGCAAAGGGGTATCCATATGAAGGGAAAGAGAGGGCAGTTGGAAGAAGATAAAATTGGAGAGCAAAAGACAGATGTGATAGAAGTCAGTGTTCTGGGGTCTATGGCAAGAGCTTAGTCTAGACCAGACATTGAAATCAACTGGAATTCACAAAATTAAGGCTATGGATTGAGGCCAGCCTGATCTCACAGGCTCAGTAGAGCTTTCCAGACTCTGGGATATCCATAAACAGTGTCTCTTAAAAGTTCCAATATCATCTCTACTTATATTAATGGTCTTAGATATAGTTTGAACCTTTGTAAACTTTCAACCACTATTGTGAAGCACAGCAGCCCTATAAAAATGATTCTGAAAGCATTTTCCTTTGACAACTCATACAAGAAGGGATATGGAAAGACTATATTTCTGAATCTGAAACCACAAGAAGATTTAAGGCTCCAAGGATTGGCAAAGAGGTCAGAGAATCTGCCACCACAGAATTCAGCGTTCTTTGTGGTTTGACATAATAGCTACCTATTAAGTTTGCCTTCTGCATGACCTGTGCAATTGCTATTTAGAAAAGAGAAAGCTATCATCCATCATGTGTCTTTATAAAGAACTTCTTTAAAATTTAGCTTTTGAGACTGTTCATAATTATGTAGCTTAGCTTGGTTTCCAGAACACTGTACAAGATGTACAAGTGGAGTACTATTCCAATCATTTAGAATCAAGCCAAAAATATCTTCCAAGCAAACAAGTATGAAAAGGTTTCGTATTTTTTTTTCCTTGAAAAGGACATAAATCATTATCAATTAAGACCAAATTCAAGATTTACTTTAAAAAAATACAACTCCCACTTTTGTCCTTGTATTAGTTATTTATTCAGATAGGCCTCATTCAACATTCTTTGGTCTATACCCTCTAAATGCTCAAAATGCTGATTCCAAGGTGTAATAAAATCCGAATCATAAATCCATGATTTTCACTGTAATACAGAAAAGTGTACTAAAATATTTAGCTGTCTTTGATATCTTGATGATGTCATTATAAAAATCATAGTTCTATGCATATTTGAAAATGTTGTCATTATGTTGTATGTTAAGGTAGGAAGATAGCACATATTTCATTCTTCTGTTAGTCTGATTGATAATTTTTAAAATTTAGTCACAGTATGTAGGCTTACATTTGTCCTCTTGCCCCAGACCCCACAAATGTTAGGGGCAGTACTGGCTTCCACAAAGGCCATTCCACACTCCTTTTGTCTGTCTGCTCCTCCAACACTTAGCATGTGACTTTTGGCTTCCTGTTTTTACCTCATGGCCACATGGAGGTGGCTGTTCAAGCTCTAGCTTCATGTCCATATTCCAAGCAGGAAGATGTAGACAAAGAGAAGGAAGAAGTGCTAGATCACAAGAGCAAAAGAATTCCTAGAAATTCCTGGAAGACTCCCCACATGACACCGAGCCTTGTCACACAGCCACCCTCAGGTGGGAAGACATTGGGAAAGGCAGGTATTTTAGCTGGGCCTGGTGCTGTCTGAACAAAATTGGGTTTCTGATAATCAGGGAAAAGGGGAGAGAGTGGTTATCAGGTAGGCAACTAGCAGTGTTTGCCATATGCAAGAGCCAAGGGAAGTGACCTCTGTGGATGCCTTGTCTCCGGACTAATTGGTCACAAAAAAAATAGAGCAAGTGAAGCCCAGCTGTCATGACTGGGACACAGTGGGAAGGATGAGGTTCTGGTAGACTCACAGGTAGAACTGGCTAGGGCTAAGACCACAGACAAGACACAGACATTAGGGCCCCCAGCCTGGAGCAACTACAGAAGGAAGGGCCACATACACTTAGGCCCAGGGCTCCCCAAACTTTTCTGGAAGACCACTTGGCAGCTCACATCAAAAGCTTTGAGAAAATGGGAGCTCCCCCTTCGGAAGAGACTATCTGGTACTTCTTGCTACCCTGGCCCCTGGAGCTGCTCTAGGACTTGGTGGCTCAGCCTTTTCTCCCATTCTTTGAGCTGTCCCACTTATCTTCACATATTTTGTTGTACCTTCACTGGTCAGAGTCCGTTTTAGTGGAAGCTCCAAGTTTTTCAAGTCTAGGGTCTGAGGGGCAGCCTCTGGGAGAAAGTGAGGTGAAGAGACATAGCAAATGTTGACACAGCAGTTGTAGAGCAAGAATGTTGGTGTTTTCTATGATTTATTTGGATTTGTTGGGGGTGTGTGTGTGAAAATTTCAGTGGAGGGGAGTGTCAGAGGTTAAAGCCCTACCTCATGCAATTAGTTGAATTCTGCTGCAACCAAAAAATCCCAACGGATATAAAAATGTTTATTATTTTAAATATATTTTAAATGAAACTTTAATTTTTAAAATAAATTTGTTTTAATAAAATTTTATTTAAATTCCTTTGAGTTAGTTACATTAAAAAGATGATTTATCAACAAATTTTAAAGTCCCATATTTTGTGACAAATGTGGCTTCAAAGGTAAGTATGTATCAGGGCATCAAAAATAGAAACTATTTCTATGAACTAATCAGAATTTTTGCATTTTTTTAAAAAAACTGAGTTTTAATAACTTATTAAATAATGCCCTTTTAAAGGTCACATATTAAATATGACATTTAACAATGTCATATTTTGCTTCTAAATAAAAAGAGAAGTTCAGACTGCTTGTTGCAAGCACTTTTTAGCTATAACATTACATGGATGTGATAGTTTTTATTCCTAACAAATGATAGGAAAAATTGAATGTCATTGTCATTTTTAATTTTTAATATTAGACACATTTAATTTTGATTAGATGAAAAGAACCAGTAAGGATCTTCCTACAGCAAATTTGTAGAAAGAGAATTGTTCTTTACTTCTAGGTAGCCTTTATTTTTATCATCAGTGTTCCTTCACTTTCCTTTAACCAGAGATTCATTATGGGAATAAATTAAACAGTGAGGATGATTATAAATTGTATATTAGCTGCTCGTAGGGGGCAGCTGAGAATCCACAGATTGAGGGACTGGGCGGTGAGTAACTTTGGCTTGAGTGTCATTTGCCATTTAGGGCCTCTCAATCCCCTCCACTTTGAAGGTTAAAAGAATTTTAATAATTGCTTTATTTATAAAAAAATAAAACCAGAAACACTTTTTTGCCTTCTAGTCTACATGACAAATTATATTTCCTCCCTAACCCCTTTTTACTAATATCCCAGCCTCTCGAATTGAGCGTCACATGTAGAATGCCACCATCTTTTCAAGTACACCAACTCTTCCCCAGCCCCCAACCCTGCTCAGATGTCCTGAACAAGGAGAGCTGTAATTTCTGTAACCAGAGAGAATCAGCCAGCCGTGCTGCTCCCCAGCCAAGATGAACTAAGCCTGTCCATCCCCAGAGGAGCTGGGAAGGCAGCAGCTGTAGAAACACACAGTTCTGGGTTTCAAAACGCAAATGACCACATTTCCCTGACCTGATGTGTTCTCTGAAACATTCCCTACCAATGACTACACATCAGCTCTTGGAATGTAGTAGGTTGAGAAATTAAACACAAACACTCCGATCTGACAACCTTCCTTCTGGCCTTTCATGGTATTTGTTTACAGAACTAGACTTCAGAAAATGAATTCCCTTCTGTTCAGGGTTTTAGACGTGTTTGTTTTCAGGGCTGTCAGGTTCCAGTTGCCCTCTGTTTACTCCCCCTTCCTAATAGAACTTGGATTTCCTTTTATGGAATTGTCTCTTCCTCTCTGGGCCCCTCTTGATAGAATGGCAAATCCAAGTGCCAACCTCCCACTAAGGCTGTGGAGAAGGCCCACGCTGCCATCTCTGGTCTGCTTTTCTCAGCCCATTTCCAAACCCAGGGCCTTAACCTCCCCGCATTCCACGAGGCCTAGGGTCCCTTCCAAGCCATGCCTTTTTGCTTCCTTTAGACTCTAGTGTGTACAGTAGGAGCCTACCCCAATCACCTCTGATCAGATCCCCTAGAAGAACCCTGTTTTGATCTCAAATATGCCTTCCACTGTCAAAACACATGGGGCTGTTAGACATGGACCAGGGTTTCTCAAACTTTGTGGTGCTCTGGTCTGTAGATACAGCCTCAGAGATCCTGAGTTCTTTACAAAAGTATCTTAATTGCTTTCTTTTCAATGAAAATCTTCAAAGGATTAATACAATCATCTTATTGTGGGATCGCAGTCCTCACACCAAACTCAGTTTCAAACATTCACATGAAAGGGTATTATTCAGTGAGAGGGTAGATGACCAGAGGGAGACTTTCCTGAACATTGGGAATCTGGAGGCAGAGATGGAGATCAGGGAAACCCAGGCACTGAGTCTGGTTTCTTGTCCCTGATAAGGGCGAGGCCTTGACAAAACTGAGTTTGGTTTGGGAAGCAGGACAACCCAACATTGGTTAACAATCTCTTGAACAAAAGCCATAGATAGCCAGAGCAAGTTCTTCTTCTGGAATTGTGATAATAAGCCCAGCTTATAAAAGGTCAAGAAAATAGCAAAATTCAACTTTTCTCAGTCTGATGAGGCCTTGCCTTGAGTGGGCAGTACTGATTGGCCATGGGGCCATGGGGGGATCCACGGTCATTCCTGGGGAGCTGCCCCGAGACGTGCTGCATGGGCTTCCACCCTAGGGTGAACCCTGCCTCACGAAAGCGTCAGTGTCTTGGCTGAATGAACGGGGAACTTAATCTGATCTTACAAGGAGGGGGTTTCACGTGGTCTCTTCTATCCAGACTTTAATCCAACTGAAATGCTACAGCTGGTGTCAAAAGTGAGATTGATATTACCATGTTCAGAATATTCAGAAAGAGGAAAGAAGAAATAGTGAACTATTACTAAAGCAGGATACAGACCAGTTGGTGGCATGAGACTGGGGGTGGCTGAAGAAGTCATACTAGAGGAATTGATCTGCTATTTCCCTACATGGGACCATCTAAGCTCAGCGATAAAGAGAGCGGAACTGAGGACAAGGACGCTTAGGGGGCTGTTCCCCAACCACATTGGCATAAAACGTGGGACAGCTCATAAGCCCAAAGGGAGTTAAAAAAGTAAGGAAACCCAGGTATTCTTGCCCAGATAAAAACCATCAAAACAACAGCAAAAACCCAGAATCTTGTCAGAATGAGGGGAAGTTCTACAGGACAAATAGTTTAGGTTCTCCACCAAATAAAAGAACGGGTGGCGGGGGCAGGGGAGGCAGGCAGGGGACTGTTAGAGATGAAAAGAGAGGTAAAAAGCAGAGCAACCAAATGCAATGTGTGGGTCTCCTTTGGACCCGCATTTGAATAAATCAGCTGTAAAAACCCACGGTGAAGCACTCGGGGTATCTGAACATGGACTGGGTGTTCAAGGATCGTAGTGGTTTGTACCCGGTCAACTTGGTCAAGCTGGAACTACATTTCCCTAAATCCCTCTCCCTGTGTACTTCCGGACTAGGAGTTGCCAAAAGAAGAGTGCTCATAAGATTTGGGAGGCAGAGTGAAGCAACAGCTGTTACTCTCGAAGCTTCTTGTGATTCGATCAAATGACAGACAGACACAGAAGTGTCAGAAAATTCCAGCTTTTCCTCTCTCTCCTCTGTCTACATGCAGCTCTTCTCCATGACGGATGACTCCGATGACCAATAGCCGCCCCCGGCCAGCCGCCCCGATGCTTGGCTGTGGACTCAAAGCCATCCTGGGGACCTTCTCCTCCAGCATCCCCTTGTGGCATCGCTTTGGCAACGTGATGTGCTTGGCTGCGTTGGTGAGGGTGTCACATCCTCCAGCCCCCTTTTCCACCTTCACTTTCCCTGCTGCTTTAGTTCTGGCATCAAACCTTTATCCCCTAACTCAGAGTGGCTCTGCTTCTCTGTCTGAACTCTGACCAAAACATTTATATTAAAGGGCTATTGTCGATATTGTTAAGGTGATAATGCTATTATGCTTAAGTTAGAAAAAAGAAAAGGAACCCATCTGTTACAGGAACACATGGAAGTGTTTATGAATAAAATTATGTCCTGTCTAGAATTTGCTTTAAAATAGTGCTAAAAGAGAAGGCTGGGGCAGGCAGGATGGATAAAACAACATTGAATAATGGCAATAATGATTAAAGCTGGGTAATGGGAACATGAGGGTCCATTGTATTATACCCTCTATTTCTGATATGTTTGAAAAAGTTCATAATAAAAAGTGAGGGAAAAGAAAAGTTAAGGAAATGGAAAAGATCCCGAAGTCCCCCCCTCAAATCTCCACCAGACCAGCCCTGGGCAACATTCCAAACAACATTCAAAACTGCCAAAGTGTCAGATAAGAGAAGGGGGAAGAGGAGAGCTAAAGAATTTTCCAGTTCTCCCTGAGGATGTGGCTTAAAATGAGGGGGGACAATTAAGGATGGCAGGAGGGCAATTAAAACAGTTATGCTGGGAAACGGACTTTGGCCCAGTGTTTAGGGCGTCCGTCTACCATATGGGAGGTCCACCGTTCAAACCCCGGGCCTCCTTGACCCGTGTGGAGCTGGCCCATGCGCAGCGCTGATGCGCGCAAGGAGTGCCGCGCCACGCAAGGGTGTCCCCCGCGTGGGGGAGCCCCACGCGCAAGGAGTGCGCCCGTGAGGAAAAGCCGCCCAGCGTGAAAAGAAAGTGCAGCCTGCCCAGGAATGGCGCCGCCCACACTCCCCGTGCCGCTGACGACAACAGAAGCGGACAAAGAAACAAGACGCAGCAAATAGACACAGAGAACAGACAACCAGGGGAGGGGGGGGAATTAAATAAATAAATAAATCTTTAAAAAAAACAAACAAACAAACAAAAAAAACAGTTATGCCACAGAAGAAAAAAAAAAAGAAAACAATTAAGCCTTGATATTACTTTTAACTCTGAGTAATGTTTTCTAATATGTGCAGGCTGGTCTGATTATTCTTACTAACAGGGCTAAAATACCTATGACCTAGGAATTCTGCAAGCTAATTGAATTTCTTAAAAAGATGTTGAGAGGACAGGGTTTTAGACCTGAGTATGTACTTCATTTTTTTTTTTTTTGAGGTACCAGGGGCCAGGGATTGAACCCTGGACCTTATATGTGGGAAGCTGGTGCTCAACCACTGAGCTACATCAGCTTCCCTGAGTTGGTTTTTTCATTTGTTTTGCTTGTTGTTTGTGTTTAGTTTTTCAGGAGGCACTGGAAATGGAACCCAGGACCTCCCATGTGGGAGGCAGGTGCTCAACTGCTTGAGCCGCATTCCCTTCCCAGTATATACTTTTAAAACAGTGCCTTCAAAGTTGAAGTCTAAAATATTTAATTGAGATGTAAAACTTTTTAAGGAGAACTGTAAACATTTTCATCGTCTCAGGCATTGTTTTGGTCCGGAGAGAAAATGACCATGCAAGACTGAGGCCAATGAGCTAAAAGAGAGGAGAATGGCAACACGCCACAATTTTGTTCACAAATGTTCTTGTCTAAGGCCCAACTTCCTGGAAAGGGGTTTGTTTTATTTCACTCTCTCGGTCCTTCATTTGGGTCACTTTAGGATCTCAGCTGGCGGCCACAGCTTGGGAGGCGTTTGAGCCAAAGCCCTCCTTTTAAAAGAAAAGAAGTTTATTTAATGCTGAAATGGTACAGTTGCTATTTGGGTTGAGTGTAAAGTTTTGGTAACTTTTTTGAAAAAGATAATAAGCATCCATTTAACAGGCTCTTTCTCATATTTCTTTTTCAAATTACATATTCCTCCATGTATTCACATCCAAATTTTTAACAAATGGAGGTTCGTGTTCTGTTAAAGTTTCTGTTGAGAACACAAAAAGCATTCGCTTCTCATTCGTATATTAGTCTCTGCTTATTGGACATTCGTCACACTGGTTGCTGACCCGACTTAACTCCACCTCCTCCTGTCCCTGCCAGGGGATGCCTTTTTGGTTTATAGTTTTATATCTTATTTTTACTTCTTAAATAACTTAATTGCCGGAACATTTTTCATTTTGCTAAAAATTTTTCGGAAACAGAACAACATGCCTTTCTATTTATAGGTTGTAACGTATTTTGTAATGTTCCCTCTCATGAGACATTTAAAGTGTTTCCAGTATTTGCAGTCATACATTCTCTAGAGATGGTCATCCTTCCAAAGAAACCTTTGTTCACATCTGTCTATTTCCTTAGGCGATGTTTCTAGATGTGGGATTATGGGCACTCACTGCCATTCAAAACCAGTACCGCCCTGGCAGGGAGGGGCAAAGATTGAGCTCCAGCCCTGAGAATCACCGGACCAGGCGTGTGCGGAGAGGAAAGCAGTGGTGGAAGGGACATGGGGCATGCCCGCTCTGTGCTAGCGCGCTGGCCGCTTCCCAGGGCAGAGCCAAGTCAGGACACGCTGGGATGCGACCCGGGTCTCCACTCTCAAGGCTGCTCTCTGCCGGCCCGTGCCAAGGAGGGTTCTGCAGGTGCCACTCCCTCCCATGCCCTTTAGCTGTCATGTCTGAGTGCCACCAACTGCAGAGGTTCCGCCAGGAACAAGACAGGTTCTGGCCTTATCCTCTTAGCCGCAGCAGGGAAGGCCTTGTGAGACTCCAGCAGACATGGGCACCTTCGCTGCTTTCCTTGTTGGCTCTGCACGTGGCTTAGTGATCACGAAGCGTGACAGCTTGTATTTCAAAAAGCCAGAAGAGTGGGACGCTACACTTCTGATGATCCGAATTGTGCTCTCTCTTCTCTTGCACTGATCACCATCGTGTTCCACCGCCTGGTGACAATGGTAGCACAACATTGTGAACATGATTAACTGCACTGAATTATACATTTGAATGCAGTTAAAAGGAGGTCATTTTAGGCTGTATACATGCACTAGAATAAAAATTACAAAGAGAAACAAACATAGGACTGTACAACACAAACAGTGAACCCTATGGAAAATGCTATAGTTAATAGCACAATTACAGAAACACTCTTTCGGTACTTGCAAAGTCTAGGTGTTAATAATAGGGTGGTATGTGGGAACTGTATTTTATGCATGTTTTTTCTGTAAACCTACAACTTCTCTAATGAAAAAAAAAGGTTTATTTAAAAGGTCTTTAAAGTAGGGCATTATTATATGGACAATATTGACCAGAAGAAAATATTTCATATTGGAGAAAATAGATTATATTATTGTTAACAAAAATGTTCTGGCCTTGCTTCTTTTTAAAAAATTCCTAAAATATATCAATGGGTACAAATACCAAAGGCCATATGGGAGTAGGTAACTGTGATGTAAAAGTAAAATTTTATCTGAAATATGTTACAGCTTCCATTTTTCTGAGAGTTTTTCATTGTTGTTTAGTTATTTGTTTATGAATTGATTCTAGTGGAACCAGACAATACTGGGCAAATTATAGAACCTTTTTAAAATGTTACACTTAAATTTGTGGGGTACACTTACACTTTTAAAGTCACTGATAATTCTTAGTATTAATTTGGTTGTGTTTTTATGACATTCTTAATTGGCCTTCAAGAAGTTGAATTGATACTGTATAATGAATATGTTTATTTAAATGATAGTTATCTGAATAAAAAATCAATAACAATGCCAGTTTCCACTAAAATTTGGACAAAACCTTAAAAGGATTTATTTATCTATTTTTCCTATCAGAGGCACGATCTCATAATTGCCTGGAATTACAGTTGAGCTATGAGGTACACCTAGCTATTAGTGCCCCATGTCTGTCCTCTTTGGCGATGCTCTGGAGAAAGGTTAACATTCTTCATTCATTTCAGGTAACTGGTTCTTCAACGAGGCTGACAAACTGGATGTTCTGGGCCTGAACTCTGAGCCAGTTCCAAGATGGTGGAGACAAGGACAACTGGATTTTTAGGGATAGATAGGTAAGTAGATAGAGGAATGGAGAGATGGACAAAAGCGAGGGACTGGGGGGAAATTTTCTGAATGCAAAGCTCCTGTGCAATTTTAGCATAAGGTTTGATATGATGAGATATTTTATGGGACTTTAAACAAAAAACTGACAGTTAAAGAAAATTAAATGGCTTTCTGTCCTCTTTTCACTTTCCTTTTCTCCTCCTAATCCCTTTTTTTCTTCTTTTCTTTCTTCCTTTCTTCTTTGCCCCACTTCTTGACCCTTCCTCAGTAATTCAGTCCTATATTCGATAAAGGTGGTAGAGCAAAGCAGGCCTCTGTAAAGAGAGGCCAGCATGTGGAGTCAGAGCCCTGGGCTGGGGAGGGCAGGGCAGACCTGGTGCTGGGTGATGACGCCCCAACAAGAGAAGGGCATCCATGCATGGGGCAAGCAGAGGGTTCAGGCAGGAGCTGGAGCCCAGCACAGCACTCGGGAGCTCGAGTGAGGCAAGGAGGGCAGGTGTGCAGGCAGGTCATGGACTGGCATGGGTAAGAGAGTGTCCTCACAAGGGGGTGACCCAGTGTGGGATGTCAGAGTTCAAGCAGGGTCAAGAGAGCGTCATAGCAGAGGAGCGGCCTAGCACGGGACTCAGAGTCCAAGTGGGAGGAGGCGGAGGGGTGGCCTGGGGGAGGGGAGAGTCAGAGCCAAGCCCACATGGGAGAGGAGGTGGTGGCAGCAATGGGAGAGGGATTACATACAGGAGACTGATCAAGTAAGTAAATATTAGAATAATGGAAGTTACAAAGATGGAAAGGGAGAAAGAAAACTAGAAGGGATCTTAGGATGTTGTGCTGGAACTGAAGGTATTGATGTGAAAATGGAAATAGAAGTAAATATGTGTGTATTTGCATATACATATATTTTCTAGCTCTTTCTACTGAGAGGCCCTTGGAGCAGTAAGAGTTCAATAGCAATGAGTAGACCCATTATCCAGACTTTGGTTTCTAAATACCATTCTCTACTAACAGAAACACATGTTCCTTGGAGAAATGGCTGACTTCAGGACTTGGGCAGGGAAAACACAAGATAAGCCTAGAATATCTTGTAGTTGGAAAAACAGGAAGTGCTCAAGGAATGATTGGGAATGTCAAAAGGACTCTAGCCACTTTGAAGGGGCTACCATTGGCCAAGTTTGGGACAATTTGAGCATCAAAATGAAGACAGTAGCAGATTATAACCCACTGCATAAAATAGGAAATCATGAATCCTTACTTAATAAATTGTTTGATGAGGAATGGGATACTTTTCAGTACCTCCCTCAAAAAAATGTATTAATGACAGAGGGAAAAAGACTAATTTCCCAGTGAGGAAGCCTAGCAGACGCCACTTCATCAAGTGAGCAGAGTGAACATCGTCATTATCGAGATAAATCAAAATCTGGTGCTGCCTGTATAAGACAATGAAAAGAACACTACATTACTCTGAGATAATTCTGCTAAAGATGTAGAACTTGAATCTAAACATGGGGAAACACCAGACAAATGCAAATTGAGGATCATTCTACAAAACAACTGTCTTTTTCCTTCCAAAGTAGCTAGGTCATGAAGGCCAGGGAAACACTAAGGAACTGCTCCAATTTAAGGATTCATGACAACTCAATGTAATGGTGATCGTGAACTGGGCCTGTTGGCGGCAAAAGACATTACTGGGACAAGTGGCAAATCTTGAGTCAGGTCTGAGGACTAGAGTGTAATAATGAGTCACTGCCAATTTCCCAATTTTGATGGTTGTGGTGGTTATGGAGCAGAATGTCCTTGTTTGCAGGAAACATACTGAAGTACTTAGATTTGATGAGGCATCACTGGGGCAGCTTACTCTTAAATGGTTTAGGAAAAAGTTTTTTTGTGTGGTGTCTGCAAGTTTTTGTAGGTTTGGCTTTGCTAATAAAAATATACCAAAAATTAGATAAATAGAGCATCATATTCTTTTCTTTTAAATATGTGTCTTAAATGGGTTTATTCGTAATCTCAAGGAAGTCAGTCTAGAGGGAGACAGATGGGAAGAAATCCCTTGGTCTGGACAAATCATTCCTTCCTCTCAGCCTTCCCTGACCCCTAAGTCCAGTCCCTTTTTAGCAGTTTTCATATGACCCTCCATTTCACCCATCACATCACAGTTGTAACTGCCCACTTAACTTCAATTCTGTGTGTGCAGCGAGAGATGCCATCTGACTTCTCCACCACTGAAGCCCCATAGTGTGAAGCAATTCCAGGAACGCAGTAGGTACTGAATAAGCATTAGCTGAATTAATAAAAGAATAGTTCAAAGTGCTCCCAAAGAAGGTTTTTTCCATAGTTTTGGAACTTTTAAAATAAAATAATTAAAATTTAAAGACCAACTGGCTGGTAGTGCTGAATGATTAGCCGGTTCCTCAATTCTGATGGAGGCCCTTTGCCCTTTTTTATGGAACTTTCCCAAAACTTTCTTGAGTTGTTGCAGAGAAGGCACCAGAGTGCCTGACCTGAGTCACTGTCACACATCAACAATGGCATTGTTCTCTGAAGGAGTCGCAGTGGGGAAAACCTAAAAAAAGAAGCAAAGTCAGAGGCTTGTGAGCAAGGGGGCATGGCTTCCACCTAGTTATCAAGTTTCAGACTCTCTTTATCAAGATTATAAAGTTATGCAAAGCCTTCACCCCTTCTCAAACTATATAATAATTCTGGGGCTTCCAAAATACGAGATTGATTCCCTTTAAAGAGAATTATTTAAACAACCCAAGGACACCACTTTGACCTTACCTCAAAAATGTCTACAGACTGCCCACAATGCAAAATTCTATTGCTGTTTCTCACTTCAGATCCAGATGGGCCGAGAAAGCCCAGGACAGGAATTTGTTCTTCTTTGGTTTTGCCTCTCCACCAAACAGAGTGTGTGTCAAAAAGGAAAAAAGGCCAGTATTCAGTCCACAATAGGGGCAATTGTTCTAAGCTGCCACATTCCCTTTAATGTTTACCTTTTTGTTTCACAATCTAACAGGAAATAAGGGGTCAAAGATTTTTTGATTCCTCTCTTGCCCCTCTGGTCAAAACTAAAAGAGATCGGTTGTTTTTCTAGTTACTCACAGAGGAAATGGTAGCAGGTAGGAGATTAGCACTTAGCTAACAACTCTGGATGGCAATCCTGGGCTTCCACCAAAATATGCAGCAATTGCATGAAATTTTGTCAGAAGGAGGAGCCTTTGTCAGCCTTGTCCTACCTTCCTTGTGGCTCAGGGCTGGCTAGGGAAGGGGCTGAGCAGTTCAGCCATCTTCCTGGTTGATTTATTGCACACCATGGATGATGAACAAGCCGGGTTGAGCCATTAGGTGCCTCCCTAACCAAACGTGAGGTCGGTGATAACAAAGCTGTAAAGAGCAGGGAAGGAGGGTGGGCGGAACTCACTGCGCTCCTCTCCCCCACGTCAGACGCAGTCTTCAAGTCCAGACAATCGCCCAGCCTTTGCTTCTAGAAGTTGGTATTTGGTTAAGGGTCCATTGTAGAATGGAAACCAGAGCCGTGCATTCTCACACCAGCCCTGTCCCTGAATTGCAGAGTAAACCTCCCCGGCCTAGTCTTCTGATAGGTAAATTCAAGTCCGAGAGGAGACAGTTGATAGGGCATTTCAAGCTTCTGAATTCCCTAGCAGAAATTATTACTTTTTATTTAAAAATTTGTAATTAGGTTTTAAACAATATTGTCAGAACCAAATTAGCAATTACTTCTAAGTATTTCTTTATCAGAAGCCAGACTTGGATTGCCTGGGTTCAGAGCCTGTCTCTGCCACTTACTAGCTATGTAACCTTTCTTCATCTTTCCTTGCCTCAGGTTCCACATCTATAAAATGGGGGAAAATAACACGATGTCTTTTGTAGGCATCTGTGAAGATGAAAAGTGTTAATACCAAGTGGTGGCTGGTGCGTACTACCAAAACCATGGATGAAAAGGGATTTTCTCTCTCTCGGATCCAGGTTGAAAAGTTCTGGGGAAGGGCCAGGTATTTGGGGTATTTGGGGTCACATGACCACTGCTAGAACTGGCCAGGTGTGGATGTCCAGGTGGGCAGAGGAGGAAGCTCTATCAGCAAACAAAACCCTTGGACATCCACCATTCAAGCCCACTGCCCGCGGAGGAAACCACACCCGCTTTTGTAACTGCTTTATGAATCTGGGTGCCAATGAACCAAAAGGATTTTACAGGCAGTGAATCATAGTTATGTTCAATAACATACATAAGGTTTCCCTGGGCACATAGCTTTCCATGAACCTTCATCCGTTCATCACTCACTGAGAGGTGCAGGGACTGCAAGTTTTATTCATTCAACAAGCAAGGAGTGCTTGCGCCTGTCAGGCCCTGGGCAATGCACTGGGTGCAGGACCACCACCAAGTCAGGTCCTCCTGAGCGTGTGTTGAAAGAGGCATTGACACTGTGCCCCCCGCCCCCAAAGGGAGCAGCTAATGCAATCCTTAGGCCAAGACGTCATCACTAAACTGGGAATCGATGAAAACAAACAAGTGCCTCACATCCTCTTCAAATTGCTGGGTTTCATTGGAATTTAAGTTTGTAAAATTTCCACTATCTAAATCAAGTTATAAAGTTTGATTAAATATTTTTTTGTCTAGTTCTGTAGTCTGGTTTCCTCACGCTTTCAAGTCCTTCAGGGTCATTTGGTAGTTCTAAGAAAGATCTTTTATTAAAAAAAAAATTTTGCTAAATTTTGCGAAGGAACAGTTTGTTTTCATTTGTCATTCACTGGCACAGGCCCACCTCCAGGTCTCTGGGGACCCATATAAGGCATTTTCCAGAGTTATTTTCAGAATAAACTGGGCTTGGAAAGCCGGCCCTGCTCAACCACTGCCCATAGCTTCATTTCTCTGCTTCAGGTGGGAGGAGAAACTTCTTGGCCTGTAAATATTTCAACAAAACCAGTTCTCCAAGGAATTAGAATTTGTATTTTTGAATCAACTTGCAAACATCCACAGAAAAGATACCTTTTTACTGCTGGTTGTACTTTATTGATATTGAAATTTCTCAACATTATTATTTTTATTGCTATTAACAATCAAAGGAATTTCACATTCCAAAACCATGGCAAGAAGAGCACTAAATAATAGTCTAAGTAGTCAGACTTAAAGGGCTGCTTTTACCCAGCCATAGAAATGGTAAGATCTCAGAAAATCTCTGTGTGATTGAAAAATATTTATGGCCATTAGCATGAGCTGCTAAATTGGGAACACCCAATGGTCTTAAAATGGAACTTTAAAAAATGAAGCCATGATGATGGTATAAAGACAGAAGGTTATATTTAAAAAGTACTAAAACTACCCCATTTTTCTTTGACATATACGTTTATATATCCCAGAGAAGAGGTTGTAGCTTCTGAGGTTTTCTAAAAAAGGGATTTCTAGATCTTCCACTGCCCCTCCTCTCAGTACATGTACTTGGGAAAAGAGGCCTTAAACTGAATACTGTGGGAAGGAAAGCCTAAAGTATTTTGAGAATTGTGTTCTGTGTATTACAAGAGATGGGAACGTGGACTCACCTTTGCCTCAGATGCTTCTTAGCTCAGGGAACAGCAACTCAATGAACCTTTTAGTTTTGCAAGTTGAAAGACCTTGGCCTGGAATGGAGATTTTCTAGATCAGAAGTTTCAGATTTGTAAGTCTAAGGGGGTTGGTGGTAAATAGCAGTAGCCTCCTGGTGTCAGGAAGGAGGTGGGAATGGGGACATTGTGGGCTCTCAAGAGAACACACCTGCCCAAAGAGGCAGCACCAGTCACCTGCAGGCAATTTGCTGCCAAAACACCATTGTTGCAGGACCTTCTAATTTTAAAGAGAAACCAGAAATCTCCAAATTTTTTATATTGGCAACTAATTAAAATTTAAAAGACAGTGAGGTAACACTGACAGAGTATGAAGATGAGCAATAAAGTTCTGCTCAATGGGAAACGGACTTTGGCCCAGTGGTTAGGGCGTCCGTCTACCATATGGGAGGTCCGCGGTTCAAACCCCGGCCTCCTTGACCCGTGTGGAGCTGGCCATGCGCAGTGCTGATGCGCGCAAGGAGTGCCGTGCCACGCAAGGGTGTCCCCCGCGTGGGGGAGCCCCACGCACAAGGAGTGCGCCCGTGAGGAAAGCCGCCCAGCGTGAAAAGAAAGTGCAGCCTGCCCAGGAATGGCACCGCCCACACTTCCCGTGCCGCTGACGACAACAGAAGCGGACAAAGAAACAAGACGCAGCAAATAGACACCAAGAACAGACAACCAGGGGAGGGGGGGGGGGATTAAATAAATAAATAAATCTTTAAAAAAAAAAAAAAAAAAGTTCTGCTCAAGTTCAAATCAAATATGACTGTTATGTATTTAGAATGTTAAATGGTAACCCCAAAGAAAATGTATGAAAAAAATATATACAGAAGTAAATGAGAAAGGGCTCAAAATGGTACAACACAGAAAAATCAAATAAATCTGAAAGTAAGCATTAACAGAAAAGTACAGAGACAAACAAGTTTTAAGATTTACAAAGCAAAATAGCAAAATGGCTGAATAAAGTTTTGCATTACCAGTAGCTTCATTAAATGAAAATGGATTAAACTCTTCAGTAAAAGGCAGAGATTTACAGATTGGATTCAAAAACACATATTGGGTGAAAAGCAACTATATGCTATTTACAAGAGACTCACCTTAAATTCAAAGACATGAATAGGTTGAAAGTGAAAATATGGAAAACATATATACCATGCAAATAGTAACTAAAAGAGAGTTTGGGTAGCTATACCAATATCAGATAAAATAGACTTTAAAAACTGTTATGAGGGATAAAGAAGGTCAATGATATGGATCATTCTCTTGATAGATCATATGTTAGGTCACAAAACAAGTCTTAATAAATTAAAAAATATTGAAATCATACAATGTTTCTTCCCTGACCACAATGTAATGTAGCCAGAAATCAGTAACAGAGGGGGAACTAGAAAATCCAGAGCTGTACTCGTCATCAACCAATGGGCCAAGAGGAAATCACAAGGGAAATTAGGAAATATCTTGAGGAAAATGAAAACAAAGACACACCAAAACAAAACTAATGGGATGCAGAAAGGCAGGGCAGAAAGGGATTGTATTAAAACGTGCTTGCATTAGAAAAGAATGATCTCAAATCAGAGACCTAACCTCATGACTGGAGGATCTAGAGAAAGAAGAGCAAACTAAATCTAAAGTGAGCAGAAGGGAGGAAGTCACAAAGCTTAGAGTGGAGATAAGTGAAACAGAGAACAAGAAGACAGGGGGGAGTGGATGTGGCTCAAGCAATTGAGCACCTTCTACCCACATGGGAGGTCCCAGGTTTGGTTCCTTGTGCCTTCTAAAAACAGAAACAAACAATAACAAGCAAACAAATGAAAACCAACTCGAGGAGCTGTATTAGTCAGCCAAAGTGGTGCTGATGCAAAATACCAGAAATTGGTTTGTTTTTATAAAGGTTATTTATTTGGGGTAGGGGCTTACAGATACCAGGCATAAAGCATAAGTTACTTCGCTCACCAAAGTCTATTTTCATGTGTTGGAACAAGATGGCTGCCGACTCTATGAGGGTTCAGGCTTCCTGGGTTCCTCTCTTCCTGGGGCTTGCTTCTCTTTCCTCTGTGAGCTTACTTCCTGGGGCTCCAGCTTAAGGCTTCAGCATCAAACTCCAACATCAAAAACCCCTAACTCTGTCCTTTACCATGCCTTTTATCTGAGAGTCCCCATCCACCCAGGGATGGGAACTCAACGCCCTACTGACACTTAATCAAGTAAACCTCTGAATCCAATATAATTTCATATGCCCAGAGGAAAAGACCAGTTTACAAACATAATCCAATATTTCTTTTTGGAACTCATCAATAATATCAAACTGCCACAGGAGCCAATGTGGTCAGTGGTTGAGCGCCAGCTTCTCACATACAAGGTCCAGGGTTCAATCCCCAATTCCAATAGTAGAGAGAATCAACAAAATGAAAAGTTGATTCTTTAAAAAGACCAATAAAAGTTGACAAACGTTTAGCTAGACTGGGAAAGGAAAAAAGAGAGGGTGCAAATAACTCAGAGATGAAAGAGGGAACATTACTATCGATGCCTCAGAAACAAAAGGAATTATAAGAGGATACTATAAACAACTGTACACCAACAAATTAGATAACTTAGATAGAATGAACAAACTCCTAGAAGCACACTACCTACACTGACTCAAGAAGAAATAGATCTCAACAGACAATAACATGTAAAAAGATTATATCAGTAATCAAAAACCTCTCAACAATTTTTCCTTTTGGAGTAATGAAAACGTTCTAAAATTGACTGAGGTGATGACAGCACAAACCTATGATGAAAATGAGGAACACTGAGTGCTCACTTTGAATGGTTTGTATAAAGTATGGGATCCTTAGCACAATGAACCCCATGATAGAAGATGGGCTGTGGTTAACAGAACAAATATGAGAACATTCTTTCATGAACTATAACAAATATATAATACTAAATCAGAGTGTTAATGAGCCATTCTTACCCAGTAGAACGGCTACTACTTAAAAATGGAAAATGGAAGATAAGAGCTATAGTTAGTAGTAATATTTTGACGAAGCTCTGTCATAGTTTGTAACAAATGTTTCACATCAATACAAGGTGTTGGTGGTGGGGTGATATATGAGAGATATATGTTTTGTAAGTTCACGACTTTTACTATACACTTCTTGTTTATGTATGTTCATGTATGAATGATACACTTCAATAATTTTTTAATTGAAAAAAACAAAAGCCAAAAAAACCTCCCAACAAAGAAAAGTCCAGGATCAGATGGCTTCATTGTTGAGTTTGATCAGACATCCCAAGTATTAACACCAATTCTTCCCAAACTCTCCCAAAAAAATTGAAGAGGGAGGAACTCTTTTTAACTCATTCTATGAAGCCAGTATCACCCAAATACAAAAATCAGATATCACAAGGATAGAAAATTATAGCCCAATATCCCTCATGAATATAAATGCAAAAATCCTCAAAATACTAGCAAACCCAACCCAAAAGCATATTAAAAGAAATATAGGGGAGCAGATGTGGTTCAAGCAATTGGGCTCCCATCCACCATATAGGAGGTCCAGGGTTTGATGCCCAGGGCCTCCTGGTGAAGGCAAGCTGGCCCATGTGGTGAGCTGGCTCACATGGAGTGCTGGCCTGTGCAGAGTACTGCTCCATGCAGGAGTGCTGCCCCATGCAGGAGTGCTGGCCCATGCAGAGAGCTGGCACAGAAAGATGACACAACAAAAAGAGACAAAGAGGAGAGACAATAAGAGACACAGCAGATCAGGGACCTGAGGAAGCACAAGAGAACGATCACCTCTCTCCCACTCCAGAAGGTCCCAGGATCGTTTCCTGGAGCCACCTAATGAGAATAGAAACAGACACAGAAGAACACACAGTGAATGGACACAGAAAGTAGACAACAGGGGCGGGGGGTCAGGGGAAGGAGAAATAAATAAAATAAATAAATCTTAAAAAAAAGAATTATACATGTGATTAAGTGGGATTTATCCCAGGTATGCAAGGGTGGTTCAAGATAAGAAAATCAATGAATGTAGTACACTACTACATTAACAAAGATAAAAGCCACATGATCATCTAGACAGATGCCAAAAAGGCATTTGACAAAATCCAGCACCCTTTACTGATGAAAAAAAAAAAAAAACTTAGAAAAATAGGAATACAAGGAAATTTTCTCAACATGATAAAGGACATATATGAAAAATACACAGCTAATATCATACTCAATGGTGGAAAACTGAAAGCTTTTTATCTAAGATTGGGAAGAAGGTAAAGATGCCCATTTCCACCATTGTTACTAACATTGTAATGGGAATTATAGCCATAGCAATCAAGTAAGTAAAAGAAGTTTAAAGTATCCAAATTGGAAAGGAAGAATTTTTATTTGCCAATGACATGATCCTATATACATAGTAAATCTTGAAAAATCCACAATAAAGCTACCAGAGCTAATTAATGATTCAGCAACATGGCAAGATACAAGATCGATATGCAAATATCAGTAGTGTTTCTTTACACTAGTAATGAACAATCTAAAGAGGAAATTTACAATGTAATTTTACTAAAAGAATCAAATATCTAGGAATAAATTTAACCAAGGATATAAAGGACTTGTACATGGAAATCTACAAAGTATTGCTAAAAGAAATCAAAGAAGACTAAAAAAAATAGGACATTCCAAGAATGAACCAGAAGACTAAATATTATTAAGATGTCGATTCAACCCAGATTGATTTGCAGATTTAATGCAATCCTGATCAAAATTCCAACAGCCTTTTTTGCCGAAATGGAAAAACCAATCATGAAATTTTATGGAAGGGTAGGTGTTCCAAATAGCCAAACTATCTTGAAAAGAGGACTTACCCTTCTTTATTTTAAAACTTATTATAAAGCTACAATAATCAAAAGAGCATGGATTCTTGACAAGGGTGCCAAGCCAGCCCACTGAATGGGGAAAACTAGATATCCATATGTAAAAGAACGAAGGTGGAACCCTACCTTTCGCCATATACAAATTACAAAAATTAACTCAAAATGGATCAAAGACTTAAATATAAGAACCAAAACTATAAAAATCATAGAAAAAACATAGGAAAATATCTTTAGGACCTTGTGTTAGGAAATGATTTCTTAGTCTTCACTCCAAAAGCACAAGCAATAAAAGAAAAATAGGTAAATGACACTTCATGAAAATTAAAAATTTTTGTGTATCAAAGGTGAAAGTAAAAAGATGACCCACAGAATGGGAGAGAATATTTGGAATCCACATATCAAATAAGGGTTTAATATTCAGAACTCTTACAACTAACAACTAAAAGACAAACAACCCAATTTAAAAATGGTCAGAAGGCTTGAGGTGACATTTCTCCAAAGAAGATATATAAATGGCCAGTAAGCCCCTGAAATGATGATTGACATCATTAGCCCTTAGGGAAATGCAGATCAGAACCATGAGATACTACCATTTCTTACTCACTAGAGTAACAATCACCTTACAAATGGAAAATAACTAGTGTGGAGAGGATGTGGAGAAGTGGGAACAGTCATTCATTTTTGGTGGAAATGTAAAATGATGCAGCTGCTATGGAAAACAATTTGGTGGTTCTTCAGAAAGCTAAATATAGAACTATTATATGACCCAGCATTGCACTATTAGGTATATAACTAAAAGAATTGAAAGCAGGGACTCTAATAGATGT
This sequence comes from Dasypus novemcinctus, assembly GCF_030445035.2. Classification (NCBI taxonomy): domain Eukaryota; kingdom Metazoa; phylum Chordata; class Mammalia; order Cingulata; family Dasypodidae; genus Dasypus; species Dasypus novemcinctus. The sequence continues at coordinate 125,379,018 of NC_080681.1, forward strand.
TTGTACACTGATGTTCATAGCAATATTATTCACAATTGCCAAAAGGTGGAAGCAACCAAATGTCCCTCAATGAATGAATGAACAAAATGTGGCATATCCATACAATGGAATATTATTCAGCTTCAAAAAGGAATAAAATTCTGATACTTGCAAACATTTGTATGAACCTTGAAGATATCATGTTGAGTGAAATAATCCCGACACAGAAGAAAAACCATTGTATAATCTCACTGATGTGAAAATTAGAATAAGCAAATTCATCGTGTCAGAAACCAGACTACAGGTTACCAAGGACCCAGTCAGGTGTAGGAAATTGGTATGGAGTTTCTGTTTGGGGTGATGGAAAAGTTTTAGTAATGGATGATTATGATGGTAGCACAACACTGTGAATATAATTATCACCCCTGAATTATATTAATATATTTGAATGTGTTTAAAAGGGGGATTTTTAGATTGTATATATGGTACTAGAATAAAAATTTTTTTAAAATCATAGGACTGTACAACACAAGAAGTGAACCCAAATATAAACTATGTACTACAGTTAATAGTATAGTTACAATAATATTGTTTCATTGCTTATAACAAAGTAACCACATTAACACAAAATGTTAATAATATGCAGGTTAGGCATTTTATACAGAGTTAGGAACTGGTATTTTCTGCATGAATTTTCTGTAAAATGCTTTCAAGCCCTGCATGTGGCCATGTCTGAATATTCCACACAGGGCAGTCTGAAATAAGCAGAAGCTTACAGCAGGGTACCCTACTTTGTAAAGAGACTTGGCCTCTACTTCACAAGGAGCTGCAACTGGCATCCATGTTTAAGTCCTTTGGTGTAAGCATCTTCTATCATAGCAAAGTTTACAGCAAAGTCTTACTGAAAGTAATAGCTTGGTCTACACTAACACTGAAAGGAATTGAAGGAAAGGTCTAGAAGTGGTATAGAGGATAAGAGAGGCACTCTGAAGGAACAAAGGAAGTCAAGTCTGGAGTCACAGCATGATGGCTAGCTCAAGTGGATTTGCAGAACAGGTGGCATTGGGGAGAAGAACCTGGTAACAAACTGAACTTCCTGCAGTCAGGTGCTAGAAACAAGGATGACTATAATTGTCATTAAAGTGTGGCATCATAGGCCAGCAAACTGAATATCTGGGTTACGTGAAAAAATTAAGAAACATCACAGGCTGAGCTACCTGACTCCACACCATAGATTCCTTGTTGCTTCTGACTTTGTCTCACCTGCTAGCGGCCATGCTCTCTTCAGTCAAGCTATGGGCTGTTTATAATGCCGATGAATGAAGAACGCAACTCAAAACATCCTTAGTGCCCAAAGGTGGTCAAAATAGTCAAAAGCCATAATATCGTTCAGATTTATAAGGTCTACAAATACCTATATGTGGATCTTTTTAGATGTTTTGCTTATTTTAATATTCTAAGATATAGGGCAGAATTTGCCCAGCCTGCCTTGCTGTAAAACTAATAATTTTGTTGAATCTTCTGATATCTCTTGAAGTCATTATCCTTTTACACCAAGCCATTCTCTTGATTATCTTAGTCCATTCCCTCTGTCTTGAGTTGGGGCTCTGAAAGGATTTCCTTTCTTGGCACCACCAGGTCCACAAACAAAACTTCCATCAAGTCTTTTCTCTTCACTGCTGTGTCCATGGAAATACCCCTTTCTATGTTCTTGCCTTCTTGTGGTCTTCAATTCCTTGATTATCCTGTCTCTCTTCTGGATCTTCTTCAAATTTTTCCTCTCTGCAGGACCATACTCATCAGCACCCCAACCTTCTCTACTACTTGCCATCCTAAAACAAGATGAACAAATAAAAGAAGACATCCTATACTGTACATCCTCTTCAGTTACCTGCTTTCACTGGTCCTTTTCATAATCAAGCTTTTTAAGAGTGGTTTACACAAACCCTCTTTATTTGAAAACTTTTCTTTTACTTTAAAAAATTACTATTTTTAATCTTGTCCAAAAAAGTCAGTGTAGACAATAGTAAAATATATAAAAGCACACACACAAATTCCATAATCTCACTGTGATTGGGAATTCTAAGAAGGCCTTCCAAGATTTCAGGCCCATGGTATGTACACACCTCCTTCTAGTTTTTCAGTCAATCACTAATCTAGGTATTGCTGGGAAGGGATTTTGCCAATATAATTAAGGTCCCAAATCAGTTGATTTTAACATAGGGAAATTGTCTTGATGGGCCTGACCTAATCCCATGAGCCTTTAAATACAGAAAGTTTTCTCTGGCTGGTCACAGAAAAGGAAGCCAGAGATCTGAAGCATGGGAGGGATTTGACACCCCATTGCCGACCTGGAGACCGAGGGGCCCCTTGGCAAGGAATGTGGATGGCTTCTAGGTATTGAGAATAGTCCCAGCCTGCAAGGAAATGGTACCTCAGCTCTACAACCAGAAGGAACTGAATTCTTCCAACAAGAATGAGCTTAATTAACAGCCACTTTTTACTTAATTAGCAAGTAACAGGGTCCACTTGTTACCCTGATTTTAGCTGTGTAGTACTCTGGGGAGAAAATACAGCACAACATGCCAGATTTCTGACCTGCAGAACTGTGAGCTAATAACTAATTGTTGCAAACTGCTAAATTTGTGCTAACTTGTTACATAGCAAAAGAAAATGCATACTGCCCTCCACCCAAATTTTTCCAGGTCATTTATGCATGCCATGAATATGTACATGTTCCTTCTTTTAAAATGCAATCATACTGGATGTACTATTTTATGATCTGAAAATTAAAGATCCAGCTTGCCAAGTTCCACAAAACAAAATGAAACAAAAACAGTTTGTTGGAATTTTAATTGGAATAACATTATTGTATAGATCAGTTGGGAGAGAACTGATATATGTAGGAAGTTATATTTTCACCAACTCTATTATTTATTTAAGTCTTTAATATCTTTCAGGTGAATTTTATAATGTCTTCTGTAACAGTCTTACTCGTTTTAATAATGTTTATCCCTAAGTACTATTACAAATGGCATTTTTATTACATAATTTCACTGATTTGTTGTTAGGGTGGAGAAATGCAATTCATCATTGTATTTTGATTTTGTATGCATCATCGTTTCTATATTAATCTATCTGTATATTCCTTTAGATTTCCTAAGAATCCAGTCAAATACATTTCTGAATTATTTCTGTTTTATTTCTTCCCTTGCAATTCTATAATTTCTCTTTTCTTCCTTGTGATTACTTTCTGTGCTGATTAGGATCTCCATCCCCATGTGGACAATAAGTGGTAAGACTTGATGACTTTGATTTCTTCCTAATTTTAAAGGGAATACTTTTAATGTTTCACCATTAAGTTTGAAGTTTATGGTAGTTTTTAAAAATAAATTCCCTTCATTATGTTAAGGATATTCCCTTCTACTTGTAATCTGTTCAGATTTTTTTATTATTATGGATGAATATTGAATTTTATAATTTGCTTTTCTGCATCAATTAAGATGACCCCATGGTTTTTCTCCTTTAATCAACCGATGGGATACATTACAATAGATTTTCCAATGTTGGACCAATCTTGAGTTCCTGTGATAAACTTTATCTTTCTCATACATTCCTTGGCTCTATTTACTAATATTTTGCTTAGAATTTTTACAGTTAGGTTCATGAGTGAAATTGATCAGGAATTTTTTCTTATACCATCCTTGACTCTTTTAATTATTATGGTTATACAAATTGATTTAAGTTTCAATAAATGAATTAAGGAGTGTTCCCTTCATTTTTATTACTTGGAAAGGTTTATGCATATTGAAATTATTTCTTTTTTGACTGCTTCATGAAAATGACAGAATAATCTGTGCTTGACACTTCCTTGAAGGAAGATTTTTATCTCCTGTTTCAATTTCTTGAATAGAAGTAGAACCAGTCAAGTTTACTAATTTTTCCTAGGTCAGTTTTGATAAGCTACATTTTTCTAGGAATTTATAAATTTATTGTCCTAAAGATGCTTAATATATCCTTTTATTGTCTTATTAAGCTCTGATACATCTGTTCTTATATGCCCTGATTATATTTATTTGTGCCTTCTTTCTTTGCTTGATCTTCCTGGGGTATGTGTTTGTTCTCAGTATTCTAATAGAACCAACTTTGTCTTTATTAATCCTTTCATTATATCTTTGTTTTCTATTTCATTAAAAATTTTTTTTAATTTTGGTTATTCCCTTCTTTGCATTTTTTTCTGCAGTCCTTAATTTATTTTATTAATATTACACTGAATACTTGGCTCATTAATTAAAAGTTTCCTTTTTTCAAATGTAAGTGATTAAGGCTAAAATTTTTATTCTAATGATTGCTTTAGCAAGGTTCCTCCAGTTCTGATATGTAACAAGTATCATCATTCATTCTTAATGATTCCTAATTTCTGTTTAACTTTAGACTAACATATTAAACTTTTTTGACTTCTAAAAGTATGGGATATTTCATATACAGTTTTGTTATTCATTTATAACTTAATTTATATTGTGCTCAGAAAATGGACTGATCATAATAAATTTAAAATTTGCTGAGACCTACTATATGGACCAGTACGTTGAAATTTTTTTATATAAAGTTCCATAGATTCTATTTTTTCATTCTTTTTTTTCAACATTCTGTGTATGTATGTTGTAAATAAGTTCTTTTTTTTTTTTTTTAAAGATTTATTTTTTTATTTATTTAATTCCCCTCCCCTCCCCCGGTTGTCTGTTTTCTGTGTCTTTTTGCTGCGTCTTGTTTCTTTGTTTCTTTGTCCGCTTCAGCAGCACGGGAAGTGTGGGCGGCGCCATTCCTCCGCAGGCTGCTCCCTCCTTCGCGCTGGGTGGCTCTCTTTATGGGAGCACTCCTTGCGCCTGGGGCTCCCCTACGCGGGGGACACCCCTATGTGGCACGGCACTCCTTGTGCGCATCAGCACTGCGCATGGGCCAGCTCCACATGGGTCAAGGAGGCCCGGGGCTTGAACCGCGGACCTCCCATGTGGTAGACGGACGCCCTAACCACTGGGCCAAAGTCCGTTTCCCAATAAGTTCTTGAATACAGAAAATAGATGGGTTTATAAGAAAATTTATTGTGACAATCTTTGCCTTTTAACTGGAGAGCTTAGTCCATTTACATTTATTTTGATAATTGATATATTTGGATTTCTTCTACCATTTTCTTTTGTGCTTTCTAGTTGTTTCTCTTTTTCTATGTTCTTTTTTCCTTTCTTGCCTTCTTTGGATTTGAGTGGTGTTTTTTCCCCCCTCATTATATCTTGTATCCCTTCTTCTGGTTTCTTTTTGGATTATTTATTTATTTCTCTCCCCTTCCCTCCCCCAGTTGTCTGCTCTCTGTGTCCATTTGCTGTGTGCTCCTCTGTGTCCGCTTGTATTCTTGTCAGCAGCACCGGTAATCTGTGTCTCTTTTTGTTGCGTCATCTTGTTGCGTCAGCCCTCCATGTGTGCGGCGCCACTCCTGGACAGGCTGCACTTTTGTTGCATGGGACAGCTCTCCTTACTGGGTGCACTCCTCACACGTGGGGCTCCCCAACACGGGGTACACCCCTGTGTGGCACGGCACTCCTTGTGCGCATCAGCACTGTGCATGAGCCAGCTCATCACATGGGTCAGGAGGCCCTGGGTTTGAACCCTGAACCTCCCATGTGGCAGGTGGATGCTCTATCAGTTGAGCCAAATTTGCTTCCCCTCCTTTTGGTTTCAAGACCATTTTGTTTCTAATCTTTTTAGTGGTTACCCTTAAAATTTAAGGTGCATACTGAATTTAACAAAATTTAAAGTTAATCAGTAGCTTTACTCTCCTTACACATAGCACAAAAACTTTAAAATGTTTTTATTCTAATCATTTCTTTAGCAAATTAAAAGTTATTCTTGCCCAATAATTTAGGGATTTTAAAAAATCCCACAAATAAGATCTTATTTTTACTCTATAGAATCAATATTTGTTTAGATTTGCCCACATATTTACTACTTCCCTTGCTCACCATTCCCTCTTACATCTCATACCTTCCATATGAGGTTGCTTTTCTTCTGCTGGAAGCACATTCTTTTTTTCTTTTTTTAAAGGTTTATTTATTTATTTCTCTCCCCATCCCCCGCCTCTGCAGTTGTCTGCTCTCTGTGTCCATTCGCTCTGTGTTCTTCTGTGTCCGCTTGTATTCTTGTCAGCAGCACTGAGAATCTGTGTCTCTTTTTGTTGTGTCATCTTGCTGCATCACCTCTTCATGTGTGTGGCGCCGCTTCTGGGCTGCGCTTTCTTCATGCAGGGCGGCTCTCCATACGGGGTGCACTCCTTGTGCGTGGGGCTCCCCTACACGGGGGACACCCCTGTGTGGCACGGCACTCCTTGCGTGCATCAGCGCTGTGTGTGGGCCAGCTTACCACATGGGTCAGGAGGCCCTGGGTTTGAACCCTGGACATTCCATATGGTAGGCAGATGCTCTATCAGTTGAGCCAAATCCGTTTTCCAGCACATTCTTTTAGAAGTTCCTTTAGTGCAGGTTTTAAAGTGGTAAACTCAGTATTTGTTGCCTGGGGAAAAAAATATTTATTTTACATTCACTCTTGAAAGGCAGTTTCACTAGAGAGACAATTATACATTGAAAATTATTTTATTTATATATACCAAAGACATTATTTCATGTCCTCTGACTTTATTATTGCTCCTGAGGAGTCAGCCCTCAGACTAACTGATCTGAATTACAATGATTTATTTTCATGTTTATTTGTTTAGTTTCTATCTTCTTGATGAGCTCCATTAAGGCAGGGATCCTGACTGTTTTACGTACTCCTTTTATCTAGCAATTGGATTTTTTAAACAGTAGTTTTACTAAGATATGGTTCACATATCACACAGTTCACCCATACAACATGTACAATTCAATGGCTTTTAGTACATTCATAGAGTTGTGCAATATCACCACAATTAATTTTACAATATTTTATCACCCCACAAAGAAACCCATTATCCATCCCTAGATAATCACTAATCTACTTTCTCTATATATAGATTTGCTTTTTCTGGACATTTAATAAAAATGGAATCTTAAAATAGATGGTCTTTTGTGACTGATTTCTTTCACTTAGCATAGTATTTTTTAGGGTTCATCTACATCATGGGATGAATTAGTAGTTCATTCATTTTATGGTTGAAAAATATTCCATTGCATGTGTACACCACATTTTACTTATCCATTCATCAGTCAATGGCCATCTGGGTTGTTTTTATCTCCTGGTCATTATGCATAATGCTACTATGAACATTTATGCACAAGTTTTTGCAAGGATGTATGTTTTCATTTATTTTGGGTATATACCTAGGAGTAGAATTGCTGGGTCATATGATAACTTCATGTTTAACTTTCTGAGGAAATACCAGATTATTTCCCAAAGTAGCTGCACCATTTTACAGCCCTACCAGCAATAGATGAGGGTTCCAGTTTTTCCACATCCTTGCCAACACTTGGTATTATCTGTTATTTTGATCATAACACTTACTCCTTTTTGCCCATCTTGTACAATGCCTGACACATGGCATGAACTCACATATTTAATGAATAAATTATAAATGACCCTGCTATTATAGCATGTTTTAATTCCCAAATGTATGTTATGGTTATATAGATATAATGGTTACATATACAATATGGCTGAAGTATTATTACATCTGTACCAGTCATTAATTGTCTTATTTTAGATTACACTGCTGTTTTGATAGAAGGTGGGGGAAGGGGGAGAGGAGTGGTTCACTAGTGATGGTCAGAGCTGATAATCTAGACTACTACAGGCTGAATCAGTTCTACAGAACATGTAGATCAATTCTTGTCACTACAGGCCAAGATCTAATTTCTGGATTAAAACAATTACAAAAATCCTTCATTTGCTATGCATCAATGTTCCCAGATATTAATAATACAGCTCTATTTTTCTCAATCACATTTCATTACTTAATTAAGTAGATAATCTAAATTTTAAAAGTCTACATATTTTCTATGGGTCACAAATCTATTTAATTTTAAATGATAAAAAAATGCCAAAACATTTTTCTTTTTCCTGATGACTTCATGGAAAATAGATGATTGCCACCGGACTAGATAATTCATTTATTAGTCAACTACGGCCTTCCCATCAAGGTGACTTGTACTGGAAACAAGATACTTTACATGGCCTGAAAGTCTTGATTCAGGGAAAACAGAAAGAATTACGTTTTAAAAAGGTCATTTTGGCATTTGTTTTGAGGGCTAGAACATACGTGAAAATATATTTATTTAACAGTTTGAAAATATAATTTGTATGCCTCTAACATACCTCCAGATGATACTCAAATTTTGTTTGCCTTGGTTACTATGATTTATAGATCTCTTTCCTGAGTTATAACCAACACCTTGGGACTGTGTCTTTCTTCTAAATATAGTGTAGATTATATTTCCTTAAACGTATGTACCTTATACTTACCCACATGATGCTCATCTACTCTTTTTCTAACCTCTCATACTACCCTTGCAATTGGTCCTCATTGCCTTAAAATGTCCAGGTAACCATGGCCACACTGCTTCTTCATGCTATTCCTTTATTTGGTGATCATAATAAGAGCTTAGCACATTATGAAGTTCTTGATAAATACTGAAATAACAGATTCCATCTTTAATAACCAATAACTACAAGAAACTAATGAAGCAGTTGCCTTTGTGCTTGAATATGGGCAATACAAACTATAATTACTTGCTGCCATGAAATCTACCAGTAAATGACAATATAGCATTAGATGATTTAGAATGTGTGACTCAGCTGCACATCAAGCTGTGAAGTCAGACATGATTTTGACCTGTGTCTAAAAAGGTAGAACAACTGGGCCCAGAAGACAGAGGGCACTTTGTCCCTGAGTGTCCCAGGCAAGGTCTTTGACTTTCTCTCTTGCCCTCCTGGAAAGATCCCAGCTTCCACCTTCTGTCTAATCAGAATTTCCCTTACCTAGCATGCTCTTTCTTACCATCTTTGGACTTCATTATTCTGTAGACAGTTTCAAACCCTGAGAGAAAGAGGAAACATCCCCACTGAAGGATGGCAAATGGCTAGAGAACATGAGTTGTGATGGTGATACCAATAAAAGGCAGGCATGACAGCCACCACTGCGTTGCATGGCACTCCTTGCACATGGCAGCACTGTGCGTGGGCCAGCTCACCACAGGGGTCAGGAGGCCCTGGGTATCTAACCCTGGACCCTCCATATGGTAAGTGGATACTCTATCAGTTGAGCCACAACCGCTTCCCTCCATGACTTTTTAAAATTATAATAAGTTAAGAGCAGAAGAAAAATCGATTATAGGAACACTGGCATGAAGCCTGGGGAGTTTGTTTGAAGACTGTTTACTGTGGGCCTGAAAGTATTTATTTAATCCTTCCCAATTCAACCCCCTGCTGCAGTGGCTCTTCTAGCTTCCTGGATATGACAGGGCTTTAAGCTGCAATGTTTCTGCTCTGTGCGCATTCAGAAAACTGCGCCAAATCTCAAAGTGCTGGTTCTGTCAAGCAATTATTTCACATGTAATTTCCCCCCTTAAGGCCACTGAAGGAAAATAAGGCTGACTTAAAGTAAGTACCATATTGCTTATAATCAATATGATCTAAACCCTTTCACATGGTCCAACTTTGAGAAATGAAAATACCTTTAAAATCCTGTCTTTTAGAAATTATTCATTCATTCAAAAGTATTTACCAAAAATGAAACATGATCCATGCCTTTTAGGGCCTATGGTCTGTGGGGGAGATAGTGATTGATCAAAGGTGCACACAAACAGTGTAAAATTCCAGCCAAGGTCTGTGCTGGCAGGGGGAGGCCCAGGGTGCTTTGAGGGCTAAAACAAGGCAATACAGAGGTCAGGGATAGAAAAAATGGTCATTGAGCTGAGGATTTGAAGCATGACAGGCGCTAAGTAGGCAAAGAAAGAAGGAAAACGTGTTCCATTTAGAGGGAAATGGTGGGCAAATGCCTGTAAATCCATTAAGAGCAAAAGGGTGAGGCACAGCTCAGTCAAAATCCTGTAAGGCCAGTGAGCCCAGCACCAAGGAATAAACAGGGAGGGGGTAGGCGTATGAAGGCGGTGGGGGGAGCAGATAGGGGTAAAACATCATCTCTCTTACAAATCACAACTTTACGCAGTTTAATAGGATTATATCATATCTCCGCCTAAGACCCCTGGTGTCTTCCCATTGCACTGGGAATATAATCCAAACTGCGAGGCCCTTATCCTCCAGAGCCTTCCTCTGTCTCCAGCCTCCTCAGGATCTGCTCCCCCCTTACTCTACAGAGCCCCACAGTCCTGCTTTCCTCCCAATCTCGAAAGCCCCAAGTCTTTCTCTCACGCCGGAATCTTGGTTTTTGCAGGTTCCTTTTTCTGGAAAGTTCTTTGTCCCAGTTTATGCTGGTTCTTTCTTCCCTTTCAGGTCTTAATATCATCTTCCAGGACTCACAGGACTACTAATCTGGAGTCTTTTCTGCCATTATACCTTGCTCTTATCCTCAAGGCCATTTATCAGGATGGATGTAAATTTGCTTGCTCACTTACCTGTTGTGGAGCTTTCATGCTAGACTGCAAAGCCCCCAAGTGCTGGGCCTCTGCCCATTCCTTCTACCTTTTAGACCCAGGCCTAGCACAGTAACTGGCAAGCAGGAGGTGCTCACGACCTTATTGCTCAATGAATTAATACACAAATATCTCCCCCCAATGTTTACATTATTCATTCAACACTTAAGCATTTACCAAACATCTATAATGTGTTGCACACTGTGCCAGGAGCAGGGAATTTTGAGGACAAGGTAACAGGACAAATTAACCAAATCATAGGATTGTAGCCTTTTCCTACTAAAACAGTGTCTTTCAGATGACATGTCTTTACATAAATTCTGGATCTTTGGGATTCCTTCCCCGTTCCCCATGCATCTCCCTTTTGCCCTGTTCCTCTCTAAGATGGTGTTTGGGTGAATGGTGAGGGCTTGCATGAGCCTCACGGCAGCTAGAGAAGGTTCCATGGATCTTACCTTGTCCTCTGTCCTTGCTGGTCTCTGCCAAAGGGAAGCTCATGTGCCCTGGCATCTGCTGAGAGACGGCAGTCCCCAGACACTCACTGCCAGCACCAGACAGGCCCAGCCATTGAGGCTCCATGGTGAAACTATAAACATGGCAGCCCCTTATTCTGTTTTTGGCCCCTGTCAGGCTCCGGAGTCTCTTGGCACTGCTGGGATTTCTCAAGAGAGCTCGTCTGTGAGGACCTCTGTTCCCTGGCAACACGGCAGCTGTGGGGAACGAAGAACTCTACACCAGGCCCATTTGTCTTGCTACTTCCTTCTGCTAATCAAGCATTAAATTTCTGTGTCACGATGGACTTGGACCACACAGAATGTGGCTGTGCCTGGAGTTTGCTCCAGGCCACCCCTGGAAAGTTGGCCATTACCTTTGCTGTATTCCAGGCCCCTCAGTACTAGTCTAGGTTTGTACTGTGACCTCAAGGCTTCACCACAAGAGAGGAGAAATGAAAAACTGACCTCTTCACCCTTAACCCTTTCCTTTCTCCATCTCGCAAGCCCTTGGGGCTAGAAGGCACAGGCTCCCCCCTTTCCTTTGTGGAAGAGATTTTCTCTACATCATATTAAGAGTCCTCTGCTCCCTGCTTCTAGAAACCTACTGGCCCCTCAGGCTTGGTTCTTTATATAAGAACTTGGAATTACCAAAGATAAAAACATGGAAGTATATTATCCACCATCCACAACCCCAAAATAAAAACATTATCTTTGAAAGACTTGTAAGAGAAAAATGGCAAAACTTGGTAACTAGATATTGGGGGGGGGGGGGGGACAGAGGGAGCAGCTGAAAATGATTTAGGTGCATCGTGGGATGGTGATACCTTCAAACGCAGTTGTGACTGTAAGAGGAAGTACAGGTCTGAAGTACAGGGCTCTTCTAAAACATCTAGGTGGCAATGTCGAGTAGGGACGGATATGTGGTTTAGAGCTCTGTGGAGCAGTTAAAACTAGAAATAAGGTTTAGGGATTACCAGGGTGCCCAATGAATGGAAATTGTGGGAGTCAGGGACAGCATGAAGACTTGAGAGCAGTGGGAACTGAGGACCGGATGATGGAGACCACTCACATTAAAGAGCAGGTGGAGGAAAGGGAGTGAGAATGAGGGAGAATAGTCAGCGCTACGAGACCAGAGGAGAGTAACGCTTTGTCAAGATTACTAATAATTGCACACTGCTAAGTCCAATGGTCAATTCTCAATGTTCATTTCACTAGCCTATCAATAGTGTGTAATACAGGGGATCACTCCCTCCTCCTTGAAACGTCTTTCACACTTGGCCTCACTAGTTTCATCCTAATCCCCTAGCACCTCTGTTTCTGTCTTCTTACTGGCTCCTCCTTAGCTCCCTGGTTTCTGAAGGTCAGAGGGCCCCAAAATTCAATCTCAGGACTTCTAATCTTGAGAACAATCATACCCTTTGAAAATTCTCCCCTAGTGTTATGGCTTAAACATTCTCTATAGGTCCAGGACTCACATGTTTATACCTCCAGCCCATACCTCTCTCTGAGGTCCAAACTGTCTACTCAGCATCTCCACTGGGTCATCTTTCAGGCAGCTGACACCTAATGTCAAAAATCAACCTCCTGATCTCCCCTGCAAGGCTGTTCTAAGTTTTCCCATCTCAGCAAAGGGCTATTCCATCTTCAGACTGCTCAGGTCAACAGCCTCGGACTTATCCTTGATAATTCTTTTTCTCTCTCTCCCACATCTAATCTCTCAGGAAACTGTGTGGAATTTATCTTCAAAACATACTAAAATCTGACCACATTTTATCAACTTCATTTCTACCACCCTCTACAACTCTCCATCCATCATCTCTCACCTGGAATTCTGAGATCGCCTCCCACACGGTCTCTTCTTCACCATTTGGTTCCTTACAGTCAATTCTCCCCATGCAGACTGAGTATGCCTATTAAAAATGGTAGTCAGAGCATGTCCCTTCTCAGCTCCAAGTTCTTTAACATCTTCCCGTGTCACAAAAGCAAAAGCCAACATCCTTACAACAGCCTACACAGCCCTAATCCACATCTCTCTCTCTTTCCTAACTCACCGTTGACTACTCACCCTCTTACTCATGCAGCAACAACCACATTGACGTCCGCCCTGCTCCTCAAAAATGCCAATGCTCCCACCTCAGGGTCTTTGCCCTTGCTGTTTCCTCTGTCTGGAAGAGTCTTCTCCCAAGGATCTACATGACTCACTCTTTCACTTCCTGCACTTCTTGCTCAAACATCACCCTCACTGTGAGGCTGTCCATGACCCTCCTACTTAAAACTGAACCATTCCTGCTCCCTATCAACCTCCCCTGATTTGCCTTTCAGATAAGCATTATGGAGATATAATTTATATAAAATGAAATGTACACGCTCTTGGAGTATGACTTGATGCATCTTGATAAATGTACACATCCGTGTGACCACCATCACAGCTAAGATATAGAACAGTTCCATCAAACCAGAAGGTTCCCTGTGTCCCACTCCAGTAAGTCCCAACCAACCATCCCTGGATCAAGGCAACCAGTGATCTTCTTTCTATTATGATAGATTTGATTTGTCTTCCCTGGAGGAGTTTCATGTATTAATAAACGGAGTCATACAGAATGCACTCTTTTGTGCCTGGCATCCTTTACTCAGCATGTTTTAAAAATTCATCTATGTGGTGTTGTGTCAGCTGGACCCTGAGCCTCAGCAGAGTTGCAACACCTACTCTCTGGTTCGTTGGATGTACCCAGGTCAGCTGACAGGAAGGTAACCACCACACCAGGGGACGAGAGTGTCTACAACGGCAAGCAGGAGAATTGCATCTATCAGCCACGTGGGATCTAAGCCCCCTCTCGATTTAGAGGTGGAGTGGACATCACCATCCCAGGGTCCACAGGATGGAGGAGTATAATATGGATTGGAGTGCACTTGCTGGTATTGTACTATAGAAATGTTGTGACTCTAGCAATGGGAGAAATTGTAGCATTGATGTGGAGACAGTGATGTGGAGTTGCTGAGGGCAGGGAGAGGGAGGAAGAGGTGAGATATGGGGCATTTTCGGGACTTGGAGTTGTTCTGAATGATACTGCAGGGACAGATGCAGGACATTTTTTATCCTGCCATACCCCACTGGATGGATTGTGGGAGGGTGTGAACTACAATGTAAACTGTGGTCCATGCGGTGTGGCAGTGCTCCAGGGTGTATTCACCAAACGCAATGAATGTGCCTCACTGATGAAAGGGGATGTTGATGTGGGAGGAGCAGGAGTGGGGATGGGTAGTGGGGTATATGGAAACCTTCTATTTTTTTTTTATCCTGCCCCCCTTTGTGACTTTTTGCGTGCTGTCTGCTCTCTGTGTCCATTCGCTGTGCATTCTTCTGTGTCTGTACTTATTTATTTCCCCTCCCCCTTTGCAGCTTGCTTGCTGTCTGCTCACTGTGTCCATTTGCTGTGCACTCTTTTGTGTTTTCGCTTGTCTCTCTTTTTTTGGTTGCGTCACCTTGCTGAGTTGGCTCTCTGTGGTGCCTGTGGGCTGGGCAGTGCTCTGCGGCACTTCCGGGCCAGGCGGCACTCCATGGCGCCTGTGGGCCAGGTGGCGCTCTGCAGCATGCGGGCAAGACTGCCTTCACAAGGAGGCCTCAGGACACGAAGCCAGGGTCTCCCATATGGTAGATGGGAGCTCATCTGATTGAGCCACAGCCGCTTCCCTTATGTTTTTTAATGTAATGTTTTGTGTGATCTATTTATCTTTTTAAAAAGAGCTAATAAAAAATTTTTGCTATTTAAAAAAAATTCATCTATGTTGTGCATATAAATAATTTGTTCCTTTGTATTCCAAAGTAATATTTCACTGAATGGATACATCACAATTTATTTATCCATTCACCTGTGGATGGACATTTGGATTGTTTCTAGTTCTTCAGCTATTATTTATGAATAAAGACACCATGAACATTTGTGTACAAGTCTCTGTGTGGACCTAGGTTTTCACTGCTCTTGAATAAACACTCACAAGTGGAGTTCCTGTGTGATAACTGTATGTTTAACTTTAAAAGAAACTTTCATGCTGTTTTCCAAAGTGGTCATACCATGTTATATTACTCTCAACGCTGTATGAGCGTTCCAGTTACTCCACATTCTTACCAATACTTGCTGTTGTTATGCTTTTGTTTTTGTTTTTCAATTTTAGCCATTCTATGACTTGTGTTTTTCCTATTGCATTATAAAAATCAATTGACCATATTTTGACAGTGCTCTTTCATAGTTTGTAAAAAAAGTCTTAGAACAATTCAAGATGTTGGTAGTAGGGTGATATATGGGAGCCCTGTATGATGATACACATGTTTGTTTTGTAAGCTCACAACTTTTACTGTACACTTATTGTTTATTTATGTTCGTGTATGAATTATATACTTCAATAAAATTTTGTTTTTTAAAAAATCAATTGACCCAGATTTGTGATGACTTCTGGGGAAGATGGCAGAGTAAGATGCTCCAGGACTCAGTCCTTCCACCAAAACAACTATTCAACAGGCAGGAACTGTCTGAAATAACTATTTTGAAATTCCAGAAGCCAAAAGAACACTGTATGGCATCCAGGGAAGAACGGGAGAAAGAGGCTGATAAATTACGGTAAAGAACTGTAAACCGCTCTCTCCACGTGGCAGCTACCAGTGCCCATCCCCCGCTCTTGCAGCAGACTCCCGTGGGGTCCAGACCCTGGCTAGCTTTGCTGACAGAAAAGGACATAAAAACCTGCTTCCCCAAGAACAGGGGTGTACATGGCTGATCACTGATCACGGCTTTTGATTAGCGAACTTGGATCATTTCGGTCGCTGGTTCCCAGCTCTGAGGGTAGCTATTACTTCAGCACGCCTGGACAAAGGTGGTGGCAGCCATTGTTTCAGCCCTCCCCGGACAGGGGTGAAGGTGGTGGAGATTCAAAGACACAGCACTTCACGAGAGCTGCGAGAGAAGTCAGCTGAAGTGCTGCATTTCCTGGAGGCCAGGAAAGCTCAGCTTTGGGAGCCATCAGGAAAGGTGTTGGCGCCCTTCCTGACCCCTCCACAGGGCACTCTGGGAGCTGGTCTGCACCCCCTTTGTGGGTTCCTGGCCCTGTTTTGGCTAGGAAAGATCAAATTGGGAAAGTCCTCCCAGAACTTGCCTTCCAGGCAAAAGCAGCGTGAGAAAATGAAAGGAATGAGAAAAACTATAGCAGCTGACAGTCTGGGACAAAGGTCTGCTAGCTTCAGGTACCCAGAAGAGGGAGGTTTGTCCACTGGGAAACAGAAGGGACAACCGAACTCCTATAAACAGAGGAGCTCCAAAACAACTAATGAGCAAGACAGAGGCCCAGCTGTCACCCTGGGCAGACCTTCCTGATTGGAGAGCTGAGGCTCAAGAAAAGCTCTGTCTTATCACCAGCTGGTTACAAAAGCAACAAACAGACATCCCAGAGTTAAATTTTTAAATATTAAAATGTACAGTGTGCTGCCGGCAGATGTGAGTGAAGAAGGAAAAGGATTTAATCTTAGTGTAGCCATGGGCAGAACCACTGAGGATTGCTGTATACGTTTTAACATTAAAGATAATAATAAGGGATGTGGCTCAAGCACTCGCACACCTGCCTCCCACATGGGGGGCCCCATTCAGTTCCTGGTGCCTCCTGAATAAACAAAAGCAAACAACAAGCAAAACAGACAGGAAAACTAACTCAAGGAAGCCAGTGTGGCCCAGTGGTTGAGTGCTAGCTTCCCAAACAGGAAGTCCTGGGTTCAACTCCTGGCCCCAAGTACCTCAAAAAAAAAAAAAAAAAAAAAAAAAAGAAAGAAAGAAAATATAATAATAATATGATAACAAGAGCTAACATTAAGCATCTTTCATGCTCCGCTATATTAAGTTCTTTCCATACATTAATTCATTTGGGTACAAAGCGATGCATGCAATCCCCTTTAACTCCATCTCTCAGGTGAGAGCCCTAAGACTCAGAGAAATTAATAACTCGAGCATCCAGAGGTTCTGAGGGGACAGGGAGGGAAGAATAGGTGGAACATGAGTCATTTTTGGGGACATTGGAATTGTTCCTCATGGTATTGCAATGATTGATACAGGCCGCTATATATTTTGTCAAAACCTATAAAATTTTATGGTTCAAAGTATAAACCATAATGTAAACTATAGGCCATGGTTAGTAGCAGTGCTTCAATGTTTGTTCATCAATTGTAACAAATGTATCACACTAACGAAAGATGTTATTAATAGGGGAAAATGTGAGTGGGGGTGTGATGGGGTATATGGGAATCCCCTGTATATTTGACGTAACTTTTCTGGAATCAAAAACTTCTTTAAAACATAAGTTAAAAAAACAAATATAATGTGCAACAAAAGAGTACTAGACAAAGAAATAAGAAATGATGGCCCATCCAAAGGAAGAGGATAAAAAAATAAAATAAACACCAACAAGAATGTGGACATACCAACGCCTTCAAAAAATTGTCTTAAAAATGCTTAAGGAGATGAAGGAAAGTACAGAGAAAACTACAGGATATCAGGAAAACAGTGAATGAACACCATGAGAACCTAAGTAAAAAGACAGAAAGGAACAAAACAGAACTATTGAAATAAAAAGGAACAAAACAGAACTATTGAAATTAAAGACCACTATAACTGAAATGAAAAATGCCCAGGAAGGTTTCAAGAGCAGTTTGGAGCTGGTAGAAGAATCAGTGAACTTGAAGACAAGACACTTGAAATTAGTCAGGCTGAGTAGCAGAAGAAAAAGAAATATTAAAAGTGAAAATAGCCTAAGATAGCTATGGGACACCATCAAGCACACCAAAATATGCATTAGGGAAATCCCAAATGGAGAAGAAAGTGAGAAAGGGGCAGAAGGAATAGTCAAAGAAATAATGAAAACACTCTTCCCCAAATCAGCAAAAGACATGGATATGCACATCTGAGAAGCTCAGAGAACACCAAACAGTATTAGCACAGAGGAAAACACACCCCATCATATATTTGATATTACACTGTCAAATACAAAAGACAAGGAGATGATTCTGAAAGCTGCAAGAGAAAAGCAACATGTAACATACAAGGGAGCCCTATTAAGATTGAGTGCCGATTTCCCATCAGAAATCAAGGAGGCAAGAAGGCAGTGGGTTGAAATACTTAAAGTGCTGAAGGAAAAGAATTGCCAGCCAAGAGTTTTATAACCTGGTGAGATTCTTTTTCAAAAATAAGGGAGAGATTAAGACATTCTCAAGTAAAGAAAAGCTGAGGGAGTACACCATCACTAGACCTTCCCTACAAACAATGCTAAAGGGATTTCTTCAGACTGAATGAAAGGACACTAGACAGTGGTTCAAAGCAGCTTAATGAAACAGAGACCTGCAGTAAAGGCAACCATTTTAGTGATTATAAATGCCAGTATTAATGTATTGTATTCTTTGGTATGCAACTTCACTTCTTACTTCCTACAGGTGCTAAAATGCAAATGCATAAAAAGTAATGATAAATCTAGTTTTTGGGGGCACACAATATATGAAGATATATATTTATCATGAAAGTAAAAAGACAGCCTAACAATGCGAGAAAATATTTGGAAACCACATAACTTATAAAATACATATTAAGTATATATTAAAATCCTTCAACTTAACAACAAAAAAACAAACAGCACAATTTAAAAATGGGCAAAAGACTTGAACAAACATCACTCCAAAGAAGATATACAAATGACCAGAAAGCATATGAAAAGATGCTCAAAGTCATTAGCCATCAGGAAAATGCTAATCAAAACCACAATGAGATAGCATTTCATACACCCATTAGAATGGCTGCTATTAAAAAATCTGAAAATAACAAGTATTGGAGAGGATTCAGAGAAACAGGAAGGCTCATTCATTGCTGATGGCAATGTAAAATGGTACAGCTGTTGTGGAAGACAATTTGGCAGTTCCTCAGATAGTTAAGTATAGAACTACCATATGACCCAGCAATCCTGCTACTAGGAGTATACCTCAAAGAATTGAAGGCAGGGGCTCGAAAGATATTTGCACACCGATGTTCATAGCGGTATTATTAACAATTGCCAAAAGATGAAGCAACCCAAGTGTCCAGCAATGGATGAATGGATAAATAAAATGTGGTATATACATACAATGAAATATTTTTCAGCTATAAAAAGGAATGAAGTCCTGATACATGCAACCACATGTATGAACCCTGAAGACATCAAGATGAGTGAAATAAGCCAGCTGCAAAAGGACAAATACATGATCTCACTAATTTGAAACAATTAGAGTAAAAAAAGTTATAGAGCCAGAATCTAGAAAATAGATTACCAGGGGACAGGGTGGGGATAAGGAATGGGAAGTTGAGGCTTAATATGTACAGCATTCCTATTTGGAATGATGGAAATTATTAGTAATGGATGGTGGTGATGGTAGCACAACATTGTGAATGTAATTAATAGCACTGAAATATGTATCTGAATATGATAATAAGGGGAAATGTTAGATTATATATATGGTAACAATTAAAACTATTAAAAAACTATACTACATAGTGAATCCCAAGTTAAACCCATGAAATTTAATTAATATTACAAATATAAAATTGTGCTATCATGAATGGTAACAAATATTCCATACCAATAGTGGTGGGGTGGTATATGGGAATCCTGTTATTTTATGCCTGATTGTTCTGTAAACCCACAATTTCTCTAATAATGAAATTTAAAAAGAAAATACCAATTGGCCATAAGTACATGGGTCTATTTTAGTACACTCTATACTGTTCCATTGATCTATATGCCTAACATTACACCAATACCACATTGTCTTGATTACTGTAGCTTTATATTAAATCTTTTTTTTTTTTAGATTTTATTTCTCTCCTCTTCCCTCCCATTGTCTGCTCTCTGTATCCATTTGCTGCGTGTTCTTCTGCATACACTTGCATTATCTGGCAGCACTGGGAAACCGCGTCTCTTTTTTGTTGCATCATCTTGCTGCATCAGCTCTCCATGTGTGCGGCACCACTCCTGGGCAGGCTGTGCTTTTTTCATGCAGGGCAGCTCTCCTTGCAGGGCACACTCCTTGCATGTGAGGCACAAGGGTGCCCCTGCATTGCACGGCACTACTTGTGTGCTGCAGCACTGCGTGTGGACCAGCTCATCACACAGGTCAGGAGGCCCTGGGGTCCGAACCCCAGACCCTCCATGTGGTAGATGGATACTCTATCAGTTGAGCCACGTCGCTTCCCTATATTAAATCTTGGGGAAACGGACTTTGGCCCAGTGGTTAGGGCGTCCGTCTACCATATGGGAGGTCCGTGGTTCAAACCCCGGGCCTCCTTGACCCGTGTGGAGCTGGCCATGCGCAGTGCTGATGCGTGCAAGGAGTGCCGTGCCACGCAGGGTGTCCCCCGTGTGGGGGAGCCCCACGCGCAAGGAGTGCGCCCGTGAGGAAAGCCGCCCAGCGTGAGAAAGAAAGAGCAGCCTGCCCAGGAATGGCGCCGCCCACACTTCCCGTGCCGCTGACGACAACAGAAGCAGACAAAGAAACAAGACGCAGCAAATAGACACCAAGAACAGACAACCAGGGGAGGGGGGGGGAAATTAAATAAATAAATAAATCTTTAAAAAAAAAAAAAATCTTGAAATCAGATAATATAAGTCCTCCAACTTTGTTCTTGATTTTCCAAATCATTCAGACTTTTGTAGGCCCTTTGCATTTCCATATAAATTTTAGGATCAGCTTGTCAATTTCTACAAAAAGCTTTCTGGAATTGTAATTAGGGCTGCATTGTATCTACAAACAAATTTGGAAATAATTGACATGTTAAAAATATTGAGTCCTCCCATTATGAAAATGGTTATCTTCCAATTTATTTATATCTTTAAAAATTTCTCTCCACCAGAGGTTCTAAGGGGAGGGAGAGGGACAAATAGGTGCAACATGGGGTCATTTTGGGGACACTGGAATTGTCCTGCATGACATTGTGATGATAGATACAGGCCATTATACATTTTGTCAAAACCTATAAAAGGTGGAGTGCAAAACATAAGCTATAATGTAAACTAATGTCCATGCCTAGTAGCAACGCTTCAACATGTATTCATCAATTGTAACAAATGTACCACATTAATGAAGTATACTGTTAATGTGGGAAAGGGTGGGAGGGGTAGGAGGTGGGGTATATGGAATCCCCTGTATATATATTTTAAAATATTTATTTATTTCTCCCCCCTCCCTCCATTGTATGCTCTCTGTGTCCATTTACTGCGTGTTGTTTCTCCTCTGTGTCTCTTTGTTGCGTCATCTTGCTGCATCAGCTCTCTGTGTTGGCCGGCACTCCTGCACAGGGCGGCACTCGGCGTGGGCCAGCTCACCACATGGACCAGCTTACCTTCACCCAGAGGCCCTGGGTATCGAACCCTAGACCTATGGCAGACGGGAGTCCAATTGCTTGAGGCCCATCTACTTCCCCCCCTATATTTTTATTTAACATTTATGTAATCTGAAGCTTCTTTTAAAAAAATTTTTTTTCATTTCTCTCCAAAAATTGTGGCATTTTCTGTATACACATTTTATGCATATTTTGTTAAGATTATCCCTGAGTAGCTCATAATTATTGAAGCTATTGTAAGTGGCAATTTTTATTTGTATTTCTAATTATTCAT
Organism: Dasypus novemcinctus; assembly: GCF_030445035.2. Classification (NCBI taxonomy): domain Eukaryota; kingdom Metazoa; phylum Chordata; class Mammalia; order Cingulata; family Dasypodidae; genus Dasypus; species Dasypus novemcinctus. The sequence goes on from NC_080681.1 coordinate 125,400,775, forward strand.
TGCTAGTACACAGAAATTCAATTGATCCTTGTATATTGACCTTGTATCCTGCAACCTTACTAAACTCACTATTTACTTATAACAGTTTTTGGTAGACTCCTTAGGATTTTCTATTTATAAGGTCATGTTGTCCATGAATAAAAATAGTTTTACATCTTTCCAATCTGTATGCCTTGTATTTCTTTGCCTTCCTCTATTGCACAGGCTAGGACTTCCAGTACTATGTTGAATAGGAGAGGTGAGAGTGGACGTGTCTTATTTCCCCTTCTCAGGGAAAATAACAGTTTTCCCACTGAGTATGCTGTTAGTTGCAGGTTTTTTGTAATTGTCCTTGAAGTTAGAACGTTTTGCTTCTATTCCCAGATTCCCAGTTTGCTTAGTGTTCATGAATGGGCATTAAATTTTACCAAAAGCTTTTTTTTTGTTTTTGTTTTTTTTTTTTTGCATTTCTTCTGATATTGTACTGAAAAGAGTTAACATAGCAGGTCTGAGTTTTCTATCCTTAGAAAGTCCTGCTTGCAAATTTGGCCTTTGGCTGGCATCTAGGAACTTAGATTTAGGGAGGGTTCCCACCATTCTTAAAAATGGTAAGAGAGGCTCACTGTGCTTAAACTCTGTACAAATAAACCGGTTTCTGCTAAACACCTGTTTTCCTTTTTGGGTCTGAAATTTGGATACATGCCAGGCAGAGGGTGCCTACACGACCAGCTCACAGTAAAAATGCTAGACACTGAGTCCCCAGTGAGCTTCCTTGTAGATAACCTTTTACATTTGTTGTGCCAATTCGTTGCTTGAGGATTAAGCTCATTCTATGTGTCTCCACTGGGAGATGATGCTAGGAAGTTTGCACTTGGTTTCCTCCAGACTTTGCCCCCTGTGCTTTTTCCCTTTGCGATTCTGCTTTATATTTTTTCACCATAATAAACTTTAGCATGTGTATGACTGTGTGTTGAGTTCTGTAAGTCCTAGTGAATCATTGAATCTGGATGTGGTCTTGCGGACCCTTGACATAGATATCATTTTGTTTTTCTCCTTTATTCTGTGAATTACATTGATTAATTCTGAAGATCAAACCAACCTTGAATTCCTAGAATGAACTCTGCTCGGTTTTATCCTCTCTCTATTGTTTCAGATTCTATTTGCTAATATGTTATTAACAATTTTGCCTCTATGTTAATAAGGGATATTGGTATGTGATTTTATTTATAATAACATGTCTGGCTTAGGTGTCAGGGTAATGCTGCCCTTATAAAATGAGCTGGGAAGTACTAGCCCTCCCTCTGTTTTAAAGTTCATGTAGGATTGGTATTACTTCTTCCTTAAATATTTGATAGAATTCTCCAATGAAGCCATCTGGGCCTAGTATTTTCTTTGCTGGAATTTCTAAAATTACCAATTTAATTTCTTCAATAGATAGAAGGCTGTTAAGATTTTCTATTACTTCTTGAATCAGTATTAGTAATTCACGTCTTTCAAGGAAGTTGTTTATTCCATCTAAGTTGACTAATTTTTTTTTAAAGATTTATTTTTTATTTATTTCTCTCCCCTCCCCCCACCGCACCCCCCCTGCCCCGTTGTCTGCTCGCTGTGTCCATTTGCTGCATGTTCTTCTGTGACCGCTTCTATCCTTATCAACGGCACCGGGAATCTGTGTTTCTTTTTTGTTGTTGTTGTTGCGTCATCTTGTTGTGTCAGCTCTCCACGTATGCGGCGCCATTCCTGGGCAGGCTGCGCTTTCTTTCGCGCTGGGCAGCTCTCCTTACGGGGCGCACTCCTTGCACGTGGGGCTCCCCTATGTGGGGGACACCCCTGCATGGCACAGCACTCCTTGCGCGCATCAGCACTGCACATGGGCCAGCTCCACACGGGTCAAGGAGGCCCGGGGTTTGAACCGTGGACCTCCCATGTGGTAGGCGGATGCCCTAACCACTGGGCCAAGTCCACCTCCCTAAATTGACTAATTTATTGGCATTAAGTTGCTCAAAATAGTCTCTTATTATCCTTTTAATATTTGTAAGATTTGTGCTGATGTCCTTTGTGTATTTACAATATTGGTAATTTCTACTTTCCCTCTTTTTTACTTAGATCAGTCTGCCTAGAATTTTATCAATTTTATTAATTTTTCAAAGAACCATCTACTGGTATCATTGATTTTCTCTATTGTTCTATCATTTTCTCTTTTGTTAGTTTCCATGCTTATCTTTACTATTTCATTCTTTATGGTTATGCTTGGATGCTTTAATTTGCTCTTCTTTATCTAGTTTAAGGTGGAAGCTTAGACCATTTAGACCTTTCTTCTTTTCTAATATATGTATTTAATGCTATAAATTCCTCCTCTATACCCAGAATTAACTGAATGTCCAAGTTTGATATATTGTGCTTTTATTTTCTTTCAGTTAAAAATATTTTCTAATTCCCATTATGAGTTTTCTTTGACTCATGGTTATTTAGAAATGCCTTATTTTTCTTAATATTTGTAGATTTTTCAGATAATTTTTTGTATTTCTGTCTTTGTTATTGTTTTTTATTTACTTGATCTTAGCTATGTTGTGGATAACAGAGAATTGGTAGTAGGTAGTGCTGTCCCTTGACTAAAAGCTTCTCAGACACTTAAACTATTTAATTTATTCAGACAGGAAATTTTTTTCATGGCTATTGCAAAAGTAAATTTCAGACATATTTCACATTAATGAAATCTTAATGTTAATATATTGAGTGAAATATTAATGAGTGTTATCTATTAATTTTAAGTTAAACACTTGGATTCTTGTGCTATTTAAAGTTTTGGATTTTAAATCAGCTTTATATAATTTAATTTGAAACTAAAAAATAAATTCTCATGACATGCTAAATTAATGTTCAGTAATATTTTCATCTTTGTTGCTGCTACTAAATCATTTCAGTTCCCCAAAATCAAGTGTGACTTTTTAAAATCCCCCTTAAACTTCAATGAACTTTTCCAGCTAATAGCAAAATTACTTAGTTTCCAATGCAACTACATTAGTTTAGAAACGAAGCATTTTGAGGACACAATCATGTCCCTGGGATATGAGTCAGCTATTTAATTATTATGACTTTAAAGAAAAATGACCCCTTTTCTACTCACTCATTGCATACCCTGATGAGACTCTATATTAAGATTAGAATCATGTGCTGCACAACTGCCTCTCCTATGAATTCAGCAGGAGCTTGGTAAATAATATCAAGACTGAGTCATTTACGGTTGAATGACACAGAATGAAAAATAAATGCCTTTCAGGCAGTTCCTGTTGCCTAATATGGACTAAGAAGCAGACACTTAAACTAAAGAGCCCCACCTGTGATCCAAATGAACCTTTCCCTATAAAGGTGTTGATCTGATTTCCTGATCAAAAAAAAGGAATCCAAAAACACTGTAAATGATCTGTCTGGACCTGAAAATAGGCCTATTTTCTTTTCTCAAAAGCCTTGTTAATGTAAGTCTGCCAAATTTATGTCTTTAATCGTTGAGGGTGTTTTGTTTTGCTTTGTTTTGTTTTAAAGAACTCTAGTTAAGTTGCTCTCTCATCCTATAAAAGATCATAGCTCCCAGATGGCTAAAACGTCTTGCATTGGGAAGCTGGAACAAGGTAACTGAAAGCAGAGAATTTATATTTACAATATGGAAAACAGAACAGGTATTTTTGTGTGTTTTTTTTCCAATGCAACTATCCATTCTAGTGTAACAGCCTAGAACAGTGGTGCCTCATAGACTTTATATCACTAGTCTCTAGGCCTTCTTATCTGAAAAGACAGGTGAAATTGGCATATAATATCTTCTTTCTTTAAGAAGTAAAGAAGGGGAGCAGATGTGGTTCAAGCAGTTGAGTGCCTGCTTTCCACATGTGGTTCAAGCAGTTGAGCACCTGCTTTCCACATGTGAGGTCCCAGGTTTGGTTCTCAGTGCCTTCTAAAACAAACAACAAGCAAAACAACTCTAGAGCAGATACGGCTCAGTGGTTGAGCGCCCGCTTCCTACTTGGAGATCCCAGGCTCAATCCCCATCTCCCAATACTCAAAAAAAGAGAAAAGGAGGTTAAAAATTACAGTTTTCAGATAACTAAAATTAAACTTTAAAGCCATAAAGAAAGGGAGCCCTTTTTTAAGGAAGTGACAACAAGATTTATAAATGGAATGACTCATATGCTGCTTTCAAATTGCAAAACTGATTATGAATCATTGAAGAAAAACTTAAAGTCTCCTAAAATCTGAGTTGTCTTTCAGGAATCGACAACTGTAGCCTCTGTTGTTCATTAACATAATCTTATTCACTAACCTGAAATAACCTTTGTGGTGTTACTAAAATAGATCAATTTTTAGAAAACACTACTTAGAAATATTTGCTTAAAAGCAGATTTGGCTCTGAATTTTTTTGAGTGAATCATAAGAATCTGAATAATAAAAAGAATTATGTTTAGAAAAATTTATTGGACACGTGTTGGATAAAAATAAAGAAATCCCTTATAGTAGAAATCTATATTTCTGAGTCCTTTTTCAGAAGGTAGTTTCCTTGGAAGAAGATGCTCTGTTTAAGTAACAATCTGATAAGGAGAAAGTGGCCTTGACAATTAAGGCTAAATGAAGAAGGGGGAGAAATGTTCAAAATCAGAGGCTTACAAGATGATGCATTATATAAAAACCATTAAAAATAGGTGGAATTCTTTAGAGATCAGAATCTATATTGCATTAGGCTATTTAAGAACTTGAAACTATGAATCTTGTCCTTCAAGCAGTGAAGCTTGGTTGTCACTGTGGGCCCTGAGGGGAGGGGGAGAGAGGAATAGAATGGATGGAAGTGGGGGTAACTGGGGGGCAACGGAAGTGTTCCACAAGTTTGTGCAACGATGGATGTAAGCCATGTTAAATTTCACCAAAATTTTATAAAAGTGTATAGTCTAATTTTATTAAAAAAAAAAAAAAGAACTTGAAACTAATGGATGACCCTAGTATGCTTCCAAGAAATGATGAGTAATGTCCACTCAAACACGATTTTGATCACTAACTTTGTAACAATCTTGCGTTTATTTCTAAGTCCTGGTACAAGTGAAAGGAGGATGGGAGTAGAAAAGTCAATATGTTTTCTAACCTTCTGGAAAGATGGTAGATAGTGAAAGTAGATAAAAATAATATGAGTGTTGGGCTTTTTTTTTTTTTTCATGTTTATTTAAGGGAAGTTTCACTATCAGTACTTGGGAAATTGAAATATAAATAAACAATAAAAATTTATCTAGACCATGTAAATACTATGGGATGGGCTTTACAATTTGGCTTGAAAATCTCCTAAGATTTGCTTGCCTGATTATATGTGATAGTCTTGTTGAACATTAAACTCCAAAATTGGAAAGGTAGTTGAGAAAGCATTCTAAAACCCAATGGCCCTTAGCTCTGAAGTCTATTACTCAAGGGAATTTTTAATTCCCTTGACTTCAGGGTATAGATAAGGTTTTTTTTCCCCTAGGTCTAGAGATGAGTCAGCTTGGGGTGTTTTTCCTCATAGGGCACCCTTGATATAGAGCAAAGAATTTACAACCAGAAGACTTGAGTTTCAATCCCTTTACTGCCACTTGCTACCGTGAGATGTGGGATGTTTTCAACTTCCTGAGCCTTAGTTTCTTCATCTCTGGAATGCACCTGATTAACATCTACCTCTAAGGCTGTGAGGACACCAGGGTAAGATGTGAAGGCATGATGTAGGAACCCCATAACTACTCAGTCAGCATGACTCTTAAAGCTAATGGGAATCCTTATTTTATGTATCTAGTATTCAATGGTTAAAAAACTTTAATTACTCAGAGGAAAACTTTCAGTGCTATTACTGAGGACACTGATTTCAAAGATTGTATTTGTGAAGACAGAATCATGCCTCGTCAACAGATGATTATAAATGCTCACCCACAAATCCTTCCAAACATGTCGGATACCATTAGGCCTAAACCCAAAAGAACAGAAACGGTGTCTTCTTTGTGTTTAAACAATCTTCTACCATGTAAATACTCAGCAAATACTTGTTAAAGTGAGTGGTTTGCCACAAAGAATCTGAATGGATTCCAATGTTTTCCTGCCTTCTTCACTTAGCACATTCCCTTGTGGAAAACATCACTTGTGCAGCTTACAGGATAAGCTGTCGGATTCTTCTGATTTACAGCTTTTTCCTGTGGACGGCTTCTCTGAGAGCTAAAAGCAGGATGTTATGTTCATGTTTGTTTTATTTTTCTCCTCTAGCCAGGAGTTTAAATCAACTTAGATCAAGAAACCAAAATCTCCACTGTGCTTTTTGATCTTTGACTAAAGTTCAGTGCACTGAATACACTCACTGAGAGAGGACACTTTGGCCTTCTCCAGGCTCGATGTGGTGTGATGTGGGGGAGGCCACATTTCAGCTAACGTCTGGGGAGTAGATGTGTCTCCCGGTGAGTCCTAGATGACTCTCATGAGTATTGGGGATCCAAACTTTTGGGTTCCTTTCCAAAAAAAAAGTCATAATTAAATCTCTCCCCAGTAACTTTTGCCAAAACTTAAAAAGTGAAGTGGCTGAAGTGACTTCACATTTGAATGAAAGAGGCAGTTCATCGGGTGGAGTTAATAAGGGCAGAGGTGAGTCATGGAGTCTTGAGTTGTGAGTATAATTACAGCCCATTTAGAAAGACGCACGTATATACATGACCTTTATTCTCCACCAAAGCTGCACAAACGTTCACTTCAACGCTGACACAGTCAAGCAGTGGAAATGAATCCAAACAGCAGGAGCCAGACATCTGATCACGTTCATAGAGATTAGATGGCTCTGAGCAGATAAGGCATTGATAAACACTCAGGAACCGTCACATGCCTGAGTTTAAGGCACTCGCTGACAGTGGGACAGGCTGGTCTCCATGACTGTGGTGGTTGGATTTGACACTAATTCACCAGATCAAGGATTTCACCCCTGAACTTCTTTCTTCCATGTCACTATTCTAGTCTCATGTAGACTCAACCCTGATGTTTGGCTTGGTTTTTATAGTTCATAGTCTGCAAGGCACGCCAATTTTTTTCTTGAAAATGTCTTCCTCGCCTCCTTCTTCTGTTCTGCTCCCACTGATACTACCTCCTCACTTGTGATTTGTGCTTTCACTCACCCCCTCATTTCTGGTTCTGTCCTGCCTTCAGTGTATTCTATGCACCCCTACCAGTTTTGTGTCCCTAAAATGCCTTTGCAAATGTCACACCTCAACCAGAAATCTTTAGTCCTGCTCCATTGCCTGGAAACTCTCAGGCCAAATATTCTGGTATAAAATCTGGTCCAAATCTACTTCTCCAGGTTTCTCTCCTATCATGCCCTATTTTTAGTCTTGTTGATGGGTGCCCCTCCATAACATACCATTTTAGGGACCTGTTCTGTGTCTTCAGTGCCTAAGGACATCCATCCTGGCTGCCAAGGCCCAAGCACTGCCGTGTCCCCACCTGCGGAGCCTGATCCAGCCATTGCTTGGCTTTCTTTACCCTCCTCAACTTGAAATGCACTTTCCCCCCACACTTAGTCACCAGCTCTTCCCCAAAACATTCCTGATGCCTCCCCCATCCTGTCCCCACCCCACCCCCTGCCAGAAGGATTTTCACTCCTCTAACCTTTGCAGAACATTCATTACTGTTTATGACCCATACCCCAAACTGCCCGATTCTCAGGTTATTTCCATGTTAGAGCATAAGCTCACTGGTGATAGGGAAAGTGTCTTACTCATCTTTTTATGCCCTCTAGCACCTAACACAGTAGATGATCAAAAAAAAAAAAAAAAAAAAGGTCGGTTGAATGAATAAATAAACCAGTTGAGGGGCCTGTCAGAGCAAGAGACATTTTGATCCCAGTTAATAGATGCCCCTTTCATGTTCTCCCCTTAGTCAATGCGACATCATCCATCTCACACCAAACCTTCTCTTGCCTCTAAGAAAGATCCACCATGGTTCACCACATGGATCAAAACTGGTGCCAAATTACATGAGATTTCAGTTTTATTTGATAAATTCATGTGTAATAAGGAAAATAAGTATGATAGATTTCAATATGCCTAAAATTATATATGCCTGGTGTATGTTTATGAAATGAGGAATATGTGTTAGAGGCCAACCTTGCCAGCATTTTGAACATGCTGATCAAAAATACAAGTGATTAAAGTCAGACATAATAACTGTGTATTAAAAAGGTGTAATTGTAACACCATACTAAGTACCAGATTCTGGGTCCAGTATGCAGTTTTCTTTAACATATGTTCTCCTTTTTCCTCACCCTGCTAGAGGGGCCATCCCTTTTTAAGTAGAATTGTGAAATCTCTGTTGACATACATCAAAATGCCCTGAAATTAAATGTCACTCTCCCCATCACTCATCTTGTTCCAACTTCACACCCGTCCCCTCCCAGTCGCCCACAGTCTTTCCTGTCCATGAACCTTTTGGTGCTAAAAAGCCATGTGTTTCTTATAATGACACCAATGCCGTCACTGCCACAGTTCTATGACATGCCTATTTCAAAGACACTCAGAGTACTTTATGGGCATCAAATGATTACCATGTTATTAATTGACATAATAATTCCATAATGTAATTAGTAATTACTCTCTCCACTGAGGAAACTAAGTGACCAGTCCTAAGATAGTACAAGGTCAAAATCAGGACCCAGACAGGGAAAAAGTTCTTCTAACTCCTATTCTAATTCAGCGCTATGCTTGGAAAGCCATGTACCTTTCCCTTTTCCCATGGTATGCTCTAAAAGATACCACAGCAAGAAACCAGTAGCAGGACATCCAAAAATTAAATAAATAAAGTTTTGTCTCAATTATCTGAACATCTGCCATGAATTCTTATTTTTCCCTTGTCTGGGGAGACCTAGCCTGTCTCTAAACTTTGCAAATAGCCTTTCCCTTCTCCTAAAGAATTTCTGTGTTATGGTCACTGGTCCAGTAGAGCTTCTCCAATGCTCTCTCTGTTTTGAGTGTTAAAAACACAAATTAAATCATGTTGCATCTCAGCTCAAAGCCTTCCAACGGCTTCCCTGAGACTCAAAAATAAGAGCCAAAGTCCTTACAGTAAGGTCTTCTATGATGTGGCCCCTGTTTCCTCTCGATTCTCTCCCCTCTCTTACTCTCCCCCTACTTAACTACATTCTAGTACATTCTAGTGTTTCATACACATACTTCTACCTCAGAGCCTTTGCACATGCCATTCCCTTTGCCTGAATGGCCTTCCCCAGATGTCTGTATAACTCACATTCTATTCAGGTCTTTATTCACATGTCCCCTTCTCAGTGAAGGGTTTATTGGCCCCACTACGCATAATTTCAACCCTCCCTTGGACCCCACCCCAGCAGGTTCAAGATCCTGTCCTTTCCTAACTCCCCCAGCCCAGCACTTTATTCAACAAGCTTTGTTTATCTTGTTTGTTGTCACCACCTGTGATCACAGTGGAATTGGAATACACGTCTTTATGTGGGGAGTACTATGCACAAAAATGATTAATGCTTTCATACAGTGGGCTCGGTTGTTTTTTTACACTACTGCTAAGAGCTATTACAAAGTCACTTGTGGTTTGAATTACTTTAAAACTCGGAATACTATTAATTTCCGGTGAATAATTCCAAGAAACATGGTGCTTGGGGAAGAAATAAGGTGTTTTCAGAACAGCACAAAAAGCTGCATGATGTGGATCTAGAGGAAAAAAGCCATCCTGCTGAAGTCATTTTCCGGTTTCGTAAACCACAGCAGGCAGTTCAATGGACATTTTGAGATTTACTGTACTCTGATTCATTCAAAATGAGACTCCACGTGATAATACGTTTCTTTAAAGTGTTTTGGAATAAAGTCATTTCCATTGCAGTTAATTTTTTTAAAGCATTTGTCATGTCCAAGTTTAGAAGTTACTGAATTATACCAAACATCTTTTACAGGTTACCCAAGAAGATTTTTTTAAAACTGAGATTTAAAGTGGACACTTATCTAACTAAAGTCAGCATTGCAATGTCTTCCATGGTGTGTCCCTAAGCAAATTATTTAGCCACCCTTTGCCTGGGAAAACACATCAAGGGTAAAAGAACTGTCTCTTTACACAAATGCTAACTGTATCTCTCACCCTCTTCCTTAAAATTGATGTTGGGAAGGGAATTCCATGAATTGGAAAGGGGATTCCATGAACTGGCAAAGGGATTCCATGAACTGAGGTGGGGAAAGGGAAGGCAGGAGCCATGTACACAATGTACTCATAAATGCACCCATGCACCCTGTGGCCAGTTCTGCACCCAACTCTACTCCCACCTGCATTTCAGCAGCTACCCCAGAGGAGATGGTTGGCATGAAATCTACCAAAAATATTCCCTGATGCCAAGAATCATTTTAGCAGCCAAGCTCTGGGTCCATGCTTTGTTGCATTCTGTTCTCCTTTATTCCCCATGGCAACTTTTCCTTCCCCACAACCCTAACCCCACCGCTAAACACTACAGAAACCATGGCACCATGTCACTATCAGAACTCCCAGTCTTAAACATTGCTACATTTCTCACAAGATTTTTTGTTTTCTGTTTGTTTTTAAAGATTTAGTTTTTATTTATTTGTTCCCACCCCTTGTTGTTTGTGCTTGCTGTCTGCTCTCTGTGTCCATTCACTGTGGGCTCATCTTCTCTTTAGGAGGCACCAGGAACCAAACCTGGGACCTCCCATGTGGGAGAGAAGCACTCAGTCACTTGAGCCACCTCAGCTCCCTGCTTTGTTGTATCTCTTATTGCTTTTCTATGTGTCTCCTTGTTGCATCATCCTGTTACATCAGTTTGCCATGCCTGCCCATCACACCAGCTCATTGTCTTGCTTGTCTTCTCCAGGAGGCACTGAGAACCAAACCCGGGACCTCCCATGTGGTAGGTAGGAACTCAATTGCTTGAGCCACATCCACTCCCTCTCACAAGACTTTGAGAAAATAAATGAGGTGATGATTAAGATTCTTGACAGCAAATTCTCTTTCCATGGCGTTCCAATGTACCTTGAATGAACTAAAGCTTCTACTATACAGGCTTCTTTTTCATATCTGAATTCCCAAACACCTACCATGGTAACCCTGCATAAAATGAATGTTTGAGAAATAGTTACTGAGTTAAGATTTCTGTTGAATGACTTGTTCACCTCTCCAGAGAGAAAGTTTAAGCGGGTTTAGCACTGAGGGTTTGTTTTTTTTTTTAGCACTATGCACATATGCAAAAGGCACATGAAGCTGAAGGAGCTAAAATAATTCCAAATGCATGTAACATGGTCATCATGACACCAGAAGAATCTAAACGATCTGATAAAGAAAGTCTAAATATGCATAAACAAAAAACCTTCCGTTTTCATCCCTGCATTTCAATATTTCATTAAAAACAAACAGTGGCATATTCATACAACAGCAAGCTACACCATGACAAAAATGAACTATTGCTATACATCATAACATGGATATGACTCAAAAATATTATGCTGAGTGAAAAAGGCTTTACAAAGAGTATAATTACATGATTCCATTTATATGCAGTTCCAGAACAAGCACATCTTAACTCTGGTTAGAAAAAAAAATTCAAGCAGCAGGTGCCTTGGGGGCTGGTGTATTAGGATATACTGGGAAGGGGCAGGAGAGAGCTTTCTGAAGTTATGGCAATGTTCTATATTTCAATAGGGGTTTTCATTTGACTATTGCATGCATTTATCAGAATGAATTCTATCTCATTTGGAAAGCTTGGGTGTACAGGCAGGGAGGCATGAGGGGAGCAAAGCTTCTCAGTGCATGCTTTTCTGAATAGCTATGGCTTTAGACGCACTGCACTGTTTCACATGCCCCACTTCACCCCCCAAAAAACCACTCAAATATTTAAAATCAACCAAGTAGAGGGAACCCAAAATTGAATACACACAGTAACAAAAAGGCTAACTGGAGAAGCGGACTTGGCCCAATGGATAGGGCATCCGTCTACCACATGAGAGGTCCGTGGTTCAAACCCCGGGCCTCCTTGACCCGTGTGGAGTTGGCCCATGTGCAGTGCTGATGCGCGCAAGGAGTGCCCTGCCAAGCAGGGGTGTCCCCCGCATAGGGGAGCCGCATGTGCAAGGAGTGCGCCTGTAAGGAGAGCCGCCCAGCGCGAAAGGAAGTGCAGCCTGCCCAAGAATGGCACCACACACATAGAGCGCTGACACAACAAGATGATGCAACAACAACAACAAAAAAGAAACACAGATTCTCCGTGCCACTGATAAGGATAGAAGTGGTCACAGAGGAACACATAGCGAATGGACACAGAGAGCAGACAACTGGGGGGAGGGGGAAAAGGGGGGAGAGAAGGGCAAAGAAATAAAAATAAATAAATCTTTTAAAAAAAAGGCTAACTGTATTACAAATGAGTGACACAACCACACTAAAAAGGGTGGAATGAAAGGACTAACCTAACTAACTTTGGATATCGGTATAAGTCTAATAACGATAAAAAGAACTGTATGCAAATGGTATATTCAAATTAGCACATTTGATTCTCACAAGGGTATTGGTTAGCAATTCTGAAACTACTTTATGTGTATAGTAAGGTTGAACAAATAAGTAAATATATCATGGATAATGAGAGCCAAGTCTTTCACTGCTGGAGAAAAACTTCAGACAAACCCCGTGGAGGGACATTCAACAAAATAAATGGTTAGGATACTTCAAAAGGGTCAAGGTTATGAAAGATGAAGGAACCGTTACAGATTGGAGGGAACTAAGGAGGCATAACGACAAAATGCAAAGCAGGATCCTAAATGAGATCCTGGACCAGAAAAAGGATATTAGTGGAAAACTGGTGAAATTAAAATAAGGTCTGTAGATGAATTAATAGTGTTGTATTACTGTTAATTTCCTAGTAGTGGTTGTTGCACTGCAGCTATGTAAATTGCCAACATTAGGGGAAGCTGGGTGAGGGCACTTGTGAACTCTCTGTACTGTTTTTGCAACTTTTCTGAAAGCCCAAAATGATCGTAAAATTAAAAAGTTAAAAAAATAAGATGGATTGATGGATAGGTAGATGGATAGATATGCAAGAAAGATAAAGCAAATATATTAAATGTTAACTTGTGGATATTAGGGTGTTCGTTACATAATTCTTTCAACTTTTCTGCATATTTGAAGTATTTCAGAATAAAATGTTAGAAAAAAAATCTAATTAATAAATTTAACTTAATTTTAATTGTGGTAGTAACTTATTTATTCCTAAATGAACATAGTGTAAATAGCAATTTGATGTAAGTAAAGTGGGAAAGGTTACTTTTGCTCATGAGATGACACATGAAAGGAGATCCACATTCAGGAGTTAGAAACCAGAACAATCAAGTCTAACCAACAAGGGACCAAGCAAACACTAGAAGAATATTCAAAATCTTGAAAGTGTTAGCAAGAAAGGATTATCTATATTTTTAGGTTCATTAGTACTCATGATACTAATAGAATACTGTTAAGTGCTAGACTTCTCTTAGAAGAGACAGTGGCCCTATTAGGAAGTTCATGCTACATCTACAATTCAAGATCTGTTCCTGGGAGTACAGATCAACCTTATCAAGCTACTGATTAGAAGAGGGAGGAGATAATGGAATGAGCTAGGCCAGGGCCGTGTGAGTTGATACAGTTGCATTATTTAATACCATTTAATTGCTAAATACACTGATTTAATGAATCAGCCCTGCAGTAAAATGATGTAACAAGCAATAAATGTGTACTGGTAACCTTTGGTGCTCTGTATGAATGAATACACTGTAACGAATATACTTGTCACTGAACATGAAAAACCATGGACTTGTAATGAAATACACACATGTTCCTTAGAGACAGAAAATCAGGGGATGATGAAGGGAAAAACATGATCCTCATGCTCTAAAGATTCACAGATCAGGAAATGTCCTATGAGATAATTCAGAAAGCTTCTGGTTCCCGGTATAGAACAGGAAACGCCAAAAGTCCAATTCATCCCTGGGAGGATATACATTTAGGGAAAATTCCAAAACCTCATCCTCCAGGGAACTCAGTAAGGAATCAGACCCAGAAGGTGGAGATTTCATCTGCAGCTAAACTTAACTGGCTCTACATGGGACTCATGAGTGTTTGAAACTTTGCAATCGAGCTTCAAAGGTAGAGTAAAACTAAAAAATTCTTTCAAAATGATGCATCCTTCTTTTAACTTGTTTAGTATAAAACTTGAATATCTCAATCTAGAACTGATAGACCATGTTAAAGAGTGAAATTTGGACCATAATCATGACACATTCCAACAAAGTGTTAGTACCAATTTCTCAAGCCCTTGTCCTTTTCAGATATGCCTTGAAATCTCTTGTGTGCATTATTTTGTTTACGTGAAAGGAATGATTAGTGTTTTGAATTGAATCTTGGGAAGTTAAAACTTCTAAATAATAATAATTTAAAAAACAACAACAGCTAATAGTCATTGAGCACTCACCATGTGCCAGGCACTGTGCTAAGCAATTAGATGTATTCACTCATTTAATAACAATAATTTCTCTCTGGAGTGTTAACTGAACTTTACCAGGACATAGAGCAAATCCATTGTTTATTGGCAATTCTTAAGAGTGATAACTATTGAGTATGGTCTTGGAGCCTCCTCCACAGCTTTTCATACATGCTGAATATTTGCCAAGGACTGAAGTGAAAATTATTTCAGCTGCATTTATTTCAAAATTGCCAAACAGGGCCACTCCTCCAGCCAGCACCGCACTATTCATTATAATTCAACACGGCATCCTTGAGCCGCCCTTCTCCCTCTGATAATCAAAGAAAATGCATCTTACAGAGAAAAGTAACTCTGTAACAAAGCTGTACTTATGCAGCCTGGAAAAGAATGAGAGACATCACAAATACATAAATTTACTCGGAGAGTCTGCAATAAGAATTTGATGTGTCAAAACACAAAGCTCCAGGAAATACTCCATTCTAACAGATCTTCCATGACTATGTTTTTAAAAGGGTAATATGAATATTAATCCCTTAAGGTATTTTTATTTTTTTTATTTTTATTTTTTGTCTGCACTTTTTTTTTTAATTGACTTTGTAATAATATTACATTAAAAATATATATGTGAGGTCCCATTCAGCCCCACCCCCCACCCCCCCCCTCCCCCCCCCAACAACACTCGTTCCCATCATCATGACACATCCATTGGATTTGGTAAGTACATCTTTGGGTACCTCTGCACCTCATAGTCAATGGTCCACATCATGGCCCATACTCTCCTCCATTCCATCCAGTGGGCCCTGTGAGGATTTACAATGTCTGGTGATTACCTCTGAAGCACCATCCAGGGCAGCTCCATGTCCCAAAGACGCCTCCACCTCTCATCTCTTCCTGCCTTTCCCCATACCCATCGTCCACCATGTCCACTTTTCCCAATCCAATGCCACCTCTTCTATGTGGACATTGGATTGGTTGTGTCCATTGCACCTCTATGTCAAGAGGAGGCTCAGATTCCACATGGATGCTGGATGCAATCCTCCCATTTTCAGTTGTAATCACTCTAGGCTCCATGGTGTGGTGGTTGTCCTTCTTCAACTCCATCTTAGCTGAGTGTGGTAAGTCCAATAGATCAGATTGTAGGTGCTGGAGTCTGTTGAGGCTCAGGACCTGGCTATCACATTGTCAGTCCAGAGATTCAAATCCCCTAAATATATCTTAAACCCCAACATTAACTGCACCTCCAGCACATTAGCATGAAAGTCTTATGAAGGGAGATCCCATCTGAGTCCAGATTCATCACACATAAACACCATTTCCAAAGAGGGGCCATCTGCCCTGGTAGTTAACCCCATCGGCCATGACCATAACTCCCATGGGTCTCTTTAGCCCTCACAGGAACCAATATCTGGGGGTTGTATCTGCTTTATCTGTCTCTCTGACTCTGCTCAGTTGTGCATGAGGGCAATCCTTCTGCCAGCCTCCAGACTCTTTTTTAGAAACTCGTAGCCATATAAACTCATTTCTCCTTTCCATTTCCCCCTTACTTTAGGTCAAACAGCATTTTAAAGTCATGGTATTTTATGTAGACATGGATATTCTGCCGATCCGCATTGAACCTTCCATATAAGGTCATTTTCCAGTTGCATCATCAGTTGGTAGTTGATAGTGGTCCCTCGTTGCCAGGGAGGCTCATCCCCGGGTGTCATGTCCCACGCTGGGGGGAAGGCATTGCATTTACATGCTGAGTTTGGCTTCGAGACTGGCCACATTTGAGTAACATGAAGGCTGACAGGAGGGAATTCCCAGGCACAATGTTGCTCTAGGCCTTGTTCTTATTTTAGGTTTATCAGCTCACAAGCATAGTCATTAGCATCAGGGGCTCACTGTTGAACCCTCACTTCCTCCCGGTCCCCGCCACTGTACCTGGGAGACTGTCGCTGCTCCCCTAGGGTATTTTTAAAAGGCCAATTAACTCTAGTTCTTTTTCTGAATTAGGACATTAAATAAGTACACTTGATTTGATAGACCTGGCACATGATTTCCTAATGCGTCTTTCATATTAAACTTAAAAATATGTGTCTATTTTTAAAGATTGTTTGGTTTCATTGACAATCCCATGGCTGGACTAAATTGTTAGCATGAGATGTAAACTAACAGGCCACCGGAAATACAGACTTGTGTGGATAGTGTGGGTACCTAGCCTACGATAAAATTAACAAGCCTCTAAGTCGCAAAGCACATCTCCAGTCCTCTTTCTCACCCTTCTATAACTACCCAACCAACCCAGATCCCAACAGCAGAGCAAACTATGCCATGAAGCCAGAGAAAAAATGATTTCTCAACAATGCTTGAGATGTCTGCTGCTTTGACATTTAGAGATTTAAAACTGCCCAACTGTTTCCAGTTATAAAATTGAAATACTGTACTTTGCAAAATACTGTGAGGGTAAAACAATGTTTGTGCCTATGCACAAATAACTTAAATACCATATATATCCTATGTATTCTATACTTCTACACAATACGTACACCAATATGTGTCAGTCTCCCCCACATTGAAAAGTGACGCATAGGCAACTTGGTGCCTTCTCTGCAGCATCTCACAGTTTCCTGCCCCTCTCCTCCCAGAGCCTGGATGTTTACCCTATTCCTGAGAAAGTGGCAGCATCCCGCCAAGAACCCGCTGAGCTCTCTTTGGGGATCAAGTCCTCAAACCTCAACTTCCCTCATAAACTTACCTACGTATTTGCCCACCCTTTCTTCTCACCTTAGAAGATCAGTCTTCCTGTTTCTGGTACCCATATATTCCCTACTGCTTTTTATTTCTTCCAAGCTCTCTCTCCACATTTTGTTCCCCTTTCCTACAAATAAGCTCAAATATTCAGCACCTGAAGCAAACAACTTTACCTTTACCAACTTCCCTGAATTACTATGCTCTCTCGCTCTCACCTTCTAGTGCCAATCTTAGCTCCTAAATAGTTCTTGACTGCATTCACTTTTCTTCATCTCCATCACCTGGTCCAATCTGTCATTGTCTCTCACTGAGATGCTCCCAGCTTATTTCAAAATGAAAAATACGAACTGATCGTTTTGTACTAGTTTCCTATTTTCTTAGACCCAAATCCTTTTCTTAGACCCAAAGTGCCCCTTTCACTCTCTCCTTTGCTCTCTCCACATTCACAAGGTTTTGCATTTGCTTTCACCATTGTCTGGAATCTTTCTCTGTTCTCTGCTCCCACCCCCAACCATTTCATTCCTATTCACACTTCAGGTCTGAGCTCAAACATCACTTCCTATAGGAATCCTTCTTAGACCCCCAAATTAGGCCCAATTTCTTTCCTTCAAAGCGCTCACTCAGTTTGTAAGGATATAAACTTACTTTGTGTCATGATCTGATGTGTGCCCATCTCTCACCTGAGACCCTAAAGTCCATGAGAGCTAGAGAGACATGTTCATCCTATGTGAACTTTGTTCACATTTCTGTCTGCAGTGAAACGTACCCTATCTGGACCATCTTAGGAATTCAGTAAATATTCACTTTTGTTGTCAAATGTTAAGCTTCCAGAAAGAGAAGGCTATACTTATTGTCCCTGCTCCCTGATTCCCATTCTCTACTTATCACAATCTGCCTTCCATCCACACTGCTCCTCTGAAACAGTTCTCATGAAAGTCACCAATAACTTCCTTGTAACCAATCCAAGCGTTCTTTGCATACTGCTTGACTTCAAGATACCACTTAGGGGAGCAGGTATAGTTCAGTAGTTTCCCATGTATGAGGTCCTGGGTTCAATCACTTGTACCTCTGGGAAAAAAAAAAAAGACATTACTTATCCCTGTTGGCCAAGCTCGCCATCATCTTCCATATGCTTTGGATTTCCATAACAGAATTCTGCCCTCCTTAGCATGTTGGCCTCCTTCCATGGCTTCCCCTTGATTGCATCTTTTTTTTTTTAAGATTTATTTATTTTTATTTATTTATCTCCTCTTCCCCCCCACCCCCACCCCAGTTGTCTGTTCTCTGCGTCCATTTGCTGCGTGTTCTTCTTTGTCCACCTCTGTTGTCAGTGGCACGGGAATCGTGTCCCTTTTTGTTGTGTCATCTTGCTGCGTCAGCTCTCCATGTGTGCGGTGCCATTCCTGGGTAGGCTGCACTTTCTTTCACGCTGGGCAGCTCTCCTTATGGGGTGCACTCCTTGCGCATGGGGCTCCCCTACGCGGGGGCACCCCTGCATGACAGGGTACTCCTTGCGCGCATCAGCACTGTGCGTGGGCCAGCTCCACACAGGTCAAGGAGACCCGGGGTTTGAACCATGGACTTCCCATGTGGTAGACGCCCTATCCATTGGGCCATGTCCGCTTCCCCTTGATTGCTCCTTAAATGCTGATTTTTCTCTAGAGTTCAGATCTTCCTGCTCTTCTCTTTCCATTCAACGTCATTGATTTCTTAACCTTCTGATAAACTCTAAGAACCTGATCAAAGTAAGAGAAGCACTCCATCATAGCATGCCTAGTGGAAACTCACAGAAAATATTGTTAGTAATTTCCCGTGTTTGAAGAGGCCTGAACCCCAGTCATCCAGTCCCACATGGATCCCAGTTACCCATCTTCCCGACTCTCCTTAGGCACCTTTATCCACCTCTAATACCACCTTGGTATTAGAGATTTGACTTCTTTTGAGCTTAAGTCGTGATTTCAAATATCTATTTACTACCTCCTCCTAGAAACTCCCACTAGTACCGTCACCAAAGGAACTTATTTATTTCAACAAAACTATAACTTCCCTTGTTTTCCCTAAACTAAATATCTGTTTTTAAAGAATTCATATTATTCATCCACAGCATTCTAGAAAGTCATGTCCCACAATCCTTCCCTAAAAAAAAAAAAGGAAACTTCATTTCCTCATTCTGATTTTCCAATAGTTTTTTAAAAATACATTCAACATCTTTTCTGAAAACAAACCAATTCCAGAAGAAAATAATTAAGAAATAAAATATAAACACCTCAAACACGGAATGATGAAATCATATTAGCTGTCCCCACCCCACACTCAACACCACTAAGAATAGACTAGAAGAGCTAAAGAGCGATGAGGAAGATGACAGTGGCCTCTGGATGAAATAAGGAGAAATAGGAATGCTGTTAATTTGATATATATGTATCAACCACAAGCTCCTCTGTAAGGCCCTCCCATCATCTCTAGCCACCCCAATATCTCAATTATTCTCCAAAACAACATCCTGGCTGCTGTCTAGCTGGCCTCTTTCCTGATCCTACACTAACGCAGAGCTCACCAACCTGGCTTTCCTTCCCACTTGACTTTGGTTTCTCAGATTTTTCCTCAAAGCCTAGAACAAACGACTCACATAGGGGCAATCTGTCTCCATTCAGTTGACCCCTCTCCATTTAAAAGCAAAGTTCTACCTTGCCGACAAAGCCTTCCCCAATTCAATTACATCAACAAGTGCTTACTAGGCACTTACCAAGTGTAAGCCACTGGGTTCTATGGGGGAGGGGGACTGAAGGTACTAAAATAAAATAGCGAAGAGATGGAAAGGTGAAAATAATGTGGCCTCTGGGTTCAGTAAAACAGCTCTTTTAAAAAAAGTTAAAACTAAGTAAAATACTAGGCTGAAAGACATAGGCATTAGGATACAAGATGAGGCAAAAAGTTATTTCTACATTCTCTGAAAGTGCATTTCATTTGAACTTCTTGTTGTTTTTGTATGTTAGGCCTGCATCCACAGCTGGTTTGGAAGCTTTCTGAGGGCAGGAACTCTAATCTTCATTTCTCTAATGTAGACTTGGGAACTGGCCTTTGAGTGGAAGATAGGCAATTGCAGAGGGCAGAAGGAAAAAGGCAAGAGGTTGCCCCATTTTTGGAAGAAGTTTTTATAAAGGTAGCTCACCTCATACCAAGAAATAGGCAATAATAACTGAGCCTCAAATTAACCATAACCATTACTCTTCAAGTCACCAAAATACATGCAGCTGAATTTTAAATAATACCCATGCAATTGCCTTGGCCTCCTAGGAGACTAAATTTAAAGTTAAGACTACATGTCTTCAAAGATCTTTGAGTAGCAATTGAGAAATATAATTTAAGAAAAGTGAATCCAAATGTCTATGTCTAAAGTCCACCTTCAATGTCCGATAAAGGTGAGAATAAGAGTCAACAGCAAGGCAAGCTGGGTAGGTAGAGGAGTCGGCTAGGCTGCAGCCTGCAGTGCATCTGGCCAGCTGTCACAGTAGGTGGCTCACTGCCTTCGCTGAGTCACACCCCAGTGGAGCTGCAGTTCTAGACTGGGACTGTAGGCGCTAAGATCCGGTATTTGCTTTTAAGCCGTGGGAGCAAAGACTAAGAAGGAAAATACACCACAACAGCTGGGAAATGAATTCCCTTCAGACCAGAAATTTGATAAAAAGGGGGTGTGGGGGCTACTGCCAACTCATTTTCCATCCTCCAGACAGGGGAGGTCCATGAAGGATGTATGCTTTTCTGTCCTTCAAATTCATTTCTCTTTGCTTTCGCTCTAGCCTCACTTACCACTTTACATCCCTGCTAAAAATAATATTAAGCATTGGCTCTGTTTTATAACATGGAACAAGGAAAAAACAGATGACTAGACAAGCAACTAAAAAAAATTCATTTGAGGGAATTTCTTTAATCTTTTGAATACTGCATATTCAGCAATTTTGAGATTCAGCCTATAGAATGTATCAGTGTTAGCTCATATGGCGAAATGACTTCCTTTTTCTACCAGGACAATTTCATAATTTCATACAATATTGCCATTGGTACAACTGCAATGAAAAATTTGACCCCACTAAAACTTCTAGGCCGAGACAGAACTCTATGAGCCTAAGAGAATGCAAGCTAACACTCCTGGATTTCAAAAAATTGTGAACAGCTTTATCAAAGAATACCCAGTTCTCTTGGAAAACCACCTGGTTACCAGCAACGACCTTTAAGTAGTCAAAGTAAACCAGCATGCACCATGGGAACTATGGTTCATTATTCAATTCTTAGTTAAAAGTAATTTTTTGACCACATAATATTTTTTTCAAGTTTGCTCAGTGGTAAATCCATTTTCTGGATAAAAATATCTAGCAAAATATCTTACTTTATAAATATCAACTTTGCCTTTAGTTATCAACATGGCCTTTAGTTCCAATAACACTTTACCTATACTGGTTCATCCTGTGAGATGTCAGTTATCAAAAACAAGTATTGGGAGGCAAACGGATGTCACTCAACCAATTGGGCTTCTGTCTACTATATAGGAGGTCCAAGGTTTGATGCCCAGGGCCTTCTGGTGAGGGCAAGCTGGCCCACACGGAGTGCCAGCCCACGCTGGAATGCCATCCTGTGCAGGAGTGCCTCCTGCATGGGAATGCTGCCTGGGGTGGTAAAGCTGCCCCGTGCCAGGAGTGCCAACTGACTCTGAGAGCTGGTGCAGCAAGATGACCCAACAAGAGACACAGAGGAGAGAAAATAAGATGTAGCAGAACAGGGAATTGAGGTGGCACAAGAGAGTAATCACCTCTCTCCCACTCCGGAAGGTCCCAGGATCACTTCCCAGAGCTGCCTAATGAGAATACAAGCAGACACAGAAGAATACACAGTGAATGGACACAGAGAGCAGACAACAGGGGGGAATAGGAGGGGGGAGGTGGGAGAAGAAATAAATAAATCTTTAAAAAAAAAACAACACACATATTGGGAGTTCCTATGTAAAGAATAATCCTTCCCTCTGGTTTGTTGGACTTACCCTGGCCAGCTGACAGGGAGGTGAAGAGGGTCAACCACCACACCAGGGAGCCAAGAGTGCCTATAGCTGCTAGCGGGAGAATTGCATCCATCATCCATGTGGAATCTAAGCCCCCTCTTGATGTAGAGGGGGACTGGACATAACCATCCTGGGGTCCACAGGATGGAGGAATACAGTATGGATTAGAGTTGACTTACTGGTGTTCTGCTGGAGAATTATTGTGATTAGTAAGGGAAGAAATTGTAGTAGTGATGTGGAGAGGGTAGTCACGGTGGCTGCTGATGGTAGGGAGACAGAAGAAGAGATATGGTGTGGGGATATGGGGACCTGGATATGGAGTTGTCCTGGGTGGTGCTACAGGGATGGATGCTAGACCTTATGTGTCCTGCCATGGCCCACTGGGTGGACTGGGGGAGAGTGTGGACTACAATGTGGACCACTGTCCATGTGGTGCAGCGGTGCTCCAGAATGTATTCACCAGGTGCAGTGGGTGTGCTGCGATGATGGAAGAGGTTGTTAATGTGGGAGAGGAGGGGTGGGGTGGGTGGGGTGGGGGGTATATGGGGACCTCATATTTTTTTAATGTAAGATATAAAAGATAATAAAGAAGGGAAAAAAAAGAATAATGTTCTAGTAAGGAGTATGCAAAATTAATAATCTGAGGAAAAGTGTACAAACTATGTACAGAAGTGATATACACAAGTAATGAATATATATTCTTTTGATTATTTTTATCCAGTCGGCTCTAATCCACTAGTGGTTTTTCAGCATCATGCTAGCCCTTTTAGCTTTCCTAACCTATTGCTATACTGAAATGGTCAAAGCAAAGAATAGTTTAAAACGGCAGAAGGGAAAATATAAAATTAATAACATCTCAAGATTAACAGCAAGATGGCAGCTGAGTAAGGAGCTCCTAGAGTCAGTTCCTGCTACAGGGCAGTTAGTAAACACCCAGAGCTGTCTGAGCTAGTTGAAGCACCTGTTTGGGGGCTGCAGAAGGCCAGAAGGGCATCCTGCAACATCCTTGAAGGAATGGAAGGAGATTGCCTGTCTGCAGAGAAGACTCATAAGTAGAGGCTCCGTGCCCTGGAGGTTGATGCTCATCCTCCACTGGAGGCACAAGCTGCCTTGGGAGCTGTTCCACGGCTGAAATTGAAACTCCACTTCCCCAAAATGGGGGAGGAAGAGACAGTTGGGCACCAACTTCAGCTACTGATAAGTAAAATTAAGGGGGCTAAAAAATAATCCTGAGAAGAGCTAGTTTGAGCCTGTCCAAATCAGAAAGAGGCCTGGAGCTGCCATCTTAACACCACTGCGCCTGGCAAAGGGGAAGTGGGGCAGACTGAGAATGCCAGTGCTGGTGGGGACTGGCTTTTTTCCATCCAGGTCAGATTGCAGGTCTAACCTAAGCCACAGTGCCACCTCTGACAGGAAGGAAGCTGCAGGGACCTGTGCCAGACTCTCCAGGAAATTACTGGTCAAGTTGCAGAGGCCGGTGATTGTCCTAGTCTGGTGGTGCAAGCCGCCCCAGGAGCTGTTCTGTGATTGGAATTGGAAGCGCCATTTCCCAAAAACAGGGGAGGAGGAGACGGTTGGCTGCCAATTTCAGCTACTGATTAGCAGACTCGAATGGCTAAGGAATAACCCTAGAAACAGCTGGGATATGAATTTGTCCAAGTCTGAAAGAGGCTGGTGGCCGCCATTTTGACTCCACCCCCAGCCTGAGGGGAAACTGGGCTGACCGAAAATCACAGTGACGGTAGGTACCAGTTTCTTTCACTCAGATCAGCCTGCAGCCCTAGCCTAGGCTTCAGGGCCCCCTCTGGCAGGGAGGAGGCTGGCTAGCTCAGCTCCAGTCTATCCAGGTAACTGAAGGTACCTTTGGCTGACACAAACTGAATAATCAGAAGTCTACTGGGGCAACTGTGGTCATCTTGGACCTGCACTGCATAGACTGCTGCCCACACCTGCAGCTCCATCCATGCCCCAGGCAGGGGAGAAAGGGGTTTGAAGCTTCATCAGTCTCTCTGGGCAACTACAGTCTAGACCTGCACGACTTGGATTATTCCACACAACTGTGACTCTGTCCCTACCTCTGGGAAAGGAGAAAGTTGGAAGAAGCTTCATTGGTCCCTGGTGCAATGAGGGCAGCTTGAGCCTCCACAGTTTATAGCACCAATTACATCCTTGGCTCCTACTGCACAACCAGCAAGGGAGAAAGGGCAGGAAGGCCTAAACTAAAGAGAAAAACTTCACCCAGAATAAATACTCTAGTAATCCAGATGCCAAGAAACCAACCAAAAATCACAATCCACACCAAGAAACAAGAAGACATGGCCCAATTAAAGGAACAAGATAAGCCTCCAGATGACATAAAGGAATTGAGACAACTAATCATATATGTTCAAACAAATCTCCTTAATATATTCAATGAGATGGCTAAAGAGATTAAGGATATTAAGAAGACACTGGATGAGCACAAGGAAGAATTTGAAAGCATGCATAGAAAAATAGCAGATCTTATGGGAATGAAAGGGGCAATAAATGAAATTAAAAAACACTGGAATCATATAATAGCAGATTTGAGGAGGCAGAAGAAAGGATTGATGAGCTTGAAAAAAATGGCTTCTGAAAGTGAACATACAAAAGAACAGATGAAGAAAAGAATAGAAAAAATAGAACAAGGTCTCAGGGAACTAAATGACAGTCAGAGATGTGCAAACATACGTGTAATGGGTGTCGCAGAAGGAGAAGAGAAGGGAAAAGGGGCAGAAAGAATATTTAAAGAAATAATGTTGGAAAATTTCCCAGCCCTATTGAAGGACATAGATATCCATGTCCAAGAAGCACAACGTACTCCCATCCGAAACAACCTGAATAGACCAACTCCAAGACACATACTCTCAGAATGTCAAAGGCCAAAGACAAAGAGAGAATTCTGAGAACAGCAAGAGAAAAGCAATGTATACCATATAAGGGATACCCAATAAGATTAAATGCTGATTTCTCACCAGAAACCATGGAGTCAAAAAGACAGTGGTCTGATATATTTAAGATACTATGAGAGAAAAACTTCCAGCCATGAATTTTATATCCAGCAAGACTGTGTTTCAAAAATGAGGGCAAGATTAGAATATTCACAGTTAAACAGAAACTGAGAGAATTTCTAAGCAAGAGACCAGATTTTCAGGAAATACTAAAGGGTGTGCTAGAGCCTGAAAAGAAAAGACAGGAGAGAAGGGCCTGGAAGAGAGTCTACAAATGAAGATTATATCAATAAAACTAAATAAATGTATTAAAAGAGTGGTGAAAATAAAATATGACAGATAAAACTCAAATAGTCATGAATAAACTTAACCAATGATGTAAAGCACTTGTATTCAGAAAACTGCAACCCAATGTTAAAAGAAATTTTTAAAAATCCTCAATAATTGAAAGAATATTCCATACTCATGGATTGGAAGACTAAATATCATTAAGATGTCAATTCTATTCAAATTGATATACAGATTCAATGCAACCCTGATTAAAATCCCCAGCATTAAAAAAAATTGAAAACAATTATCAAATTTATTTGGAAGGGTAAGGGGTCCTGAATAGCCAGAAACATCATAAAAGGAAAAGTGAACCCTCATCTCCAGACTTTAAATCATACTACCAAGCTATAATGGTAAAAACAGCATGGTACTGGCATAAAGACAAATACATAGACCAATGGAACCAAACTGATGGTTCAGAAACAGATCCTCACATGTATGATCAAGTGATTTTTTTTTTTTTTTTTTTTTTTTTTTTAATGTCCCCCCCTCCCCTGGTTGTCTGTTCTTGGTGTCTATTTGTTGCGTCTTGTTTCTTTGTCTGCTTTTTTGTTTCTTTGTCCGCTTCTGTTGTCTTGTTTCTTTGTCTGCTTTTTGTTTCTTTGTCCGCTTCTGTTGTCGTCAGCGGCACAGGAAGTGTGGGCGGCGCCATTCCTGGGCAGGCTGCACTTTCTTTTCACGCTGGGCGGCTTTCCTCACGGGCGCACTCCTTGCGCGTGGGGCTCCCCCACGCGGGGGACACCCTTGCGTGGCAGGGCACTCCTTGCGCGCATCAGCGCTGCGCATGGCCAGCTCCACACGGGTCAAGGAGGCCCGGGGTTTGAACCGCGGACCTCCCATATGGTAGACGGACGCCCTAACCGCTGGGCCAAAGTCCGTTTCCCTCAAGTGATTTTGACTAGCCTGTCTAACCCACATAGCTTGGGCAGAACAATCCATTCAGCAAAATGGTGTTGAAAGAACTGGATATCTATAGCCAAAAGAAGGAAAGAGGACCTCTATCTCATACCTTACCCAAAAATTAACTCAAATTGGATTAAAAACCTAAAAATAAAAGCAAGAACCATAAAACTTCTAGAAGAAATTGCAGGAAAATATCTTCAAGACCTGGTGGTAGGTGGTGGATTCTTAACAGAGATAAGAGAAGGACTGAGATGAACTACTGCTGTTTAATATATGTAGAAGTTTTAATTAGCTTTACTGTAAAAGTATGGAAATGTATAGAATGGATGATAACAAATAGTGAGTAACAGATATAAATAGGGATGTGACTGAAAATGGTAGTCTAGGGATGTAAATGCCAATTGACAGAATGCTAGAGAATAATCTAGGAACTGAATAGCACAGTAAACCAAGAGGTGGATGAGAATTGTGGCTGATGGTACAGATGCAAGAGTGGCCCTTGTGAGCTAGAGCAAATGTGTATCACTACTGCAGGGTGTTGGGAATGCATGGGAAAAATACAACTGGAATGACCTATGGACTGTGGTTAGTGGTAATAATATAATATTCTTGCATCTATGCCAAAGATATACTGTGTTGATAATGGGGCAGTATGGAAAATGTGAGCCAAATATATACTATGGACATGGTAACAATCAGATGATATTATCTTACCTGTAATAAATGTTTGCCCACAGTGTGGTATATTGATAGAGGGGTGTTGCTTGGGAATTCTGCACATGGGCATGTTTGTTTTATAAGTTTACAACTTCTGTCATAAAAAATATATTTAAAAAATAATAATAGGGTGGGTTGGGGGAAATACACACCAAATGTAAGATAAGGACTATAATTAGTACTAAGATTTTGACTATATTCTTCCATAACTTGTAACAAATATCTCAGGACAATGCAAGGTGTTGGTGGAGGGTTGATGTATGGGACCCCTGTATGATGTTATGCATGTTTGCTTTGTAAGTTCACAACTTTCACCATACACTTAATTGTTTATGTATGTTCATATACAAATGACATAAAGATAATAATAATAGGGAGGGTTGGGGGAAAATACTTTGATTAGTAGTAATATTTTGACAATGCTCTTCATTCATTAGTTAAAAAGGTTTAACAACAATGTGAAGTGTTGGTGGTAGGGTGAGTTATGAGAGTCCTGTATGATGTTATATATGTTTGTTTTGTTAGTTCACAACTATTACTATACACTTATTGTTTATGTATGTATGTGTGTGGCTGATATATTTCAATAAAGTAATTTAAAAAATTAAATTAATAACTTCTCCTTTACCCAAGAATCACTGTTTTGGTTACCTCAGCTACTGGAACTCTGGTGAAAAAAAGGAAAAAGGAAAATAAAAAGATATTCATATGAAGTAAAAATAGAAGTGACAAAATTAATGTATCACATTTGTAGAGGGACAGACACACGGCAAACAAGTGATAACTGCCGGAGAGAAGAAAGAAAGCTTTTAATAAAAGATAAGTACATGGAACTAAAAATGCAAATTAATCTAGAGAAGACTAGTACAGGGGCAAAAAGCTCCAACACTTCAAAAGACTCTATACACTTAACTCTATAATAGACCAGAAATGCTACTGGTACATAGTAGGCCCTCAACATACATTTGTTGAATATACAAAGGACAGCAACTGCTGCTCTATTAATGATGGCAAGTTTTCAGTAAATAAGTAAATTGTATTTAATATAATTTCACTTAGACATGATTTGTGAAGTAGAGTAACTTTCACAATTTTATTTTTCAAATTGCTTACTAAAATGATAAAAATACATCGTATGTAATGAAGCAAATATCTGACACAGACAACTTAATTGATTCTAAAACTGGGTCTGAGTTTTTGTGTACTTGGGAAATGGAATTCTGCAGGGCTCCAGCAGGAAACGGTCAAATGTGGCATTCTATATGAAAGGATAATTTTAATTTGCATTCCTTTGGGGCTGCAAGTGGTATTTATTAGATTAGATTAGATTAGATAGATAAAAGAAAATTGGCCTCTTACATTTATTACTTTAGAATTCAAAAACAGACTGGACTACTGGAGCTAAAAATGAATTCAGAGAAGTGGCAGAATATGAGATCAATACTCAAAAATAGTGTTTTTTCTATATACCAGAAACGAACAAATCGAAAAGAAAAATAAGCCCATTTACAATAGCAAATAAAAGAATAAAATATCTAGGAATAAATTTAACCAAGGATGTAAAAGACTTGTACATGGAAAACTATAAAACATTGCTGAAAGGAATTAAAGTAGACCCAAATATGTGAAAAGACATTCCATGTTCATGGATTATAAGATTAAATGTTGTTAAGATGTAACAATCCAAAAGATGTTAAGATACAATATAATAGCAATCAAAATTCCTCCAGACTTCTTCACAGCAGAAAAGCCAATCATTAATTGATATGGAAGGGTAAGGGTCCCTGAGTAGCCAAAATCATCTTGAAGATATAGAATGAAATTGGAGGACTCACACTTCCCAAATCAAAACTTTTTACATCGCTACAGTAATCAAAAGAGTGTGGTAGCGGCACAAGGACAAACACATAAAGCAATGCAATTGAAATGAAGAATTCAGAAATAAACTCTCATAGCTGCCCAGCGTGAAAAAAGTGCAGCCTGCCCAGGAAATGGCACTGGACACATGGAGAGCTGGCGCAGCAAGATGACACAACAAAAAGAGACAGATTCTAGGTGCCACTGACAAGAATCCAAGCGGACACAGAAGAACACAGAGTGAATTTACACAGAGAGCAGACACCTGGGGGGTGGTGGGGCGGGGTGGGAAGGGGAGAGAAATAAATTTAAAAATAAATAAATAAATAAACCCTCATAACTATAACTATTTTTTTTTTTTTACTAATTGATTTTTGAAAAAGTTTCCAAGTCCCCAAAATGGGGAAAGAATAGTCTCTTCAACAAATTGTGCTGGGGAAACGGGATATCCACATGCAAAAGAATGAAAATGGACCCTTACCTCATACCATATACAAAAATTAACTCAAAATAGATCAAAGACCTAAATATAAGAGGTAAAACTATAAAATTTTTCAAAGACAACTTAAAGGAATATCTTTAGGACCTTGTATTATGCCATGGATTCTTAGACTTTACACCAAAATTAGGCATGAGAAACAAAAGCAAAAATAGATAAATTGGACTTCATCAAAATATTATTAAGAAAGTAGAAAAGACAACCTACAGAATGGGATAAAATATTTGGAAACCATATATCTGATAAATGATTAGTATCCAGAATATGTAAGAAACTCATACAACTCAACAAGAAAAAGACAAACAACCTATTTTTAAAATGAGCAAAGGACTTGAAGAGACATATCTCCAAAGATGATATACAAATGACCAATAAGCACATGAAAAGACGCTCAACATCATTAGCCATTAGGAAAATGCAAATGAAAACTACAATGAGATACCATTTCATGTCTAAAAGAATGGCTATTATTTTTTAAAAATGGAAAATAACAAATGTTTGTGAGGATGTGGAGAAATAGGAACTCTTATGCATTGTATGTAGAAATGTAAAATGGTATAGCCACTGTTGAAAACAGTTGGGCAGTTTCTCAAAAGTTATATGTAGAATTACCAAATGCCCTGGCAATCCCTCTTCTAGGTATATACCCAAAAGGATAGAAAGCAGGGATTCGAACAGATACTTGCACACCAATGTTCATAGCAATATTATTTATAACAGCCAAAAGGTGGAACCAACCTAAGTGGCCATCAATGGGTGAATGGATACACAAAATGTGGTATATCCATAAAATGGAATATTATTCACCCACAAAAAGGAATAAAGTTCTGATATGTGCTGCAATATAGATGAACCTTGAAGACATCAAGTTGATTGAAATAAGCCAGACACAAAAGGACAAATATTGTTATGAAATAACTAAATTCATAGAGACAGAAAGAAAATTACAGGGTACCATAGGTGGGGATGGGGAATGGGGAGTTAATACTTAGTGGGAGGAGAGTTTCTGTTTGGGGTGTTGGAAAAAGTTTGGTAATAGATGGCAGTGATGGTAATACAACATTATGAATGCAATTAATACCCCTGAATTATATACTTGAAAGAAGTGAAAATGGGAAATGTTGTGTTGCATATGTTACCACAAAATTAAACCAAAACAAAACAAAACAACAAACCAGATTGGATACCTATCAGCATCTCAAGTATGCAGACACTGAGCTTCTCTTCTGCCCCCAAAACCTGCTCTACCAACATCCTTCTCCTTATAGTACTGGCAACCCCAGCCTTCTGGTCACCGAAGCCAAAAACCTGGGAGTCTTCCTTGACCCTCCACTTTCTCTAACATTCCACATCCAATCTATCAACAAATCCTGTTGGTTCTTCCTTCAAAACAGATCTAGAATCTACCTACTTCTCACCATCTCCACCACTAACTCCCTGGTTCACGTCACCATCATTTCATGCCGAGATTACTGCAAAGCTTCTTCAATTGACTGCCTTGCTTCCCTTCAGTCAATTTTCCCCACAGCATTCAAAGAGACCCTTTTAAAATACAAGTCAGGTCATGCCCTTCCTCTGCTCAGGCCTTCCACTGGCTCCTACCTCATGCAAGGCCTGAAACAACCTGCAAGGCCCTCCCTGAACTGCCCTTCTCCGATGTCACTTCCTCCCCTCTCTCCAGACCTCACTGTCTGCTCCAGGGAACCAGTCTTCCTACTGCTTGAAAACAATTCCCCTGCACTGCTTGCTTCTCCCTGGAATGCTTTCCCCCCCAGTACCACTCTAGTTCATTTCCTCACCTCCGGGTTTTTGCTCAGATGGTACCTCAGTGAAACCTCTCCTGCTAACTTGCTAAGAAATGACACACCCTCCCACCACATGGCAGAATTCCCTATCTCCCTCACCTGCATTTTCATTCTCTCACACTTACTCTAATCCAACAAATTGTATTTTACTTAAATTATAATGCCTCCCTTATTAGATTGTAAACCCCATGGGGCAAGAATTTTGGACAGTTTTGTTCCCTAAGGTATCCCCCGCTCCCAGAACAATGCCTGGCACAAATAGGGGCTCAGTAAATATTTACTGAGTGAATGAATGAATGGACAATAGGAGGTTAAAGACTCCACCTTTGGCTAGGTGGTGCTATCATTTCTATTTAAACCAACCCACCAGCACATTTCCTGTGCACTCAGCAGGCTCTGGGGCTGGGCAGGGGGAACAAGAGTAGGGTGCTCCCTACCTTCAGGGCTCACGGTTGAGTCCAGAGAGGAAGGCATTAAAAATGTCAGAAAGGAGATGTTCAGGAAGGTCATCACAAGGACATTTAGTCTAATCAAGAAGTCAGGTAAGAGCTACCCCCCAAAAAGTGACATTTAAATGAGAGCCAAATAACAGGCAAAGAGAGAAGAGACTCTTCCTGACAAAGGAAAAGAGCAAGGTCAGGGTCTAGCATTGAAAGCTCTGAACCCCAGCTCATTAGAGGAACTGAAAGGAGCTTAGTAAGGCTGTAGGAGAGGGAGAGGGGTGGCAGGACAGAAAGACAGAGACAGAGGGACTGAGCACCCGGAGAAGAAGTTCAAGGACGGACCTTGAACTTTGCGTGAGGAGTTACTGAAGGGCTTTAGGTGAGCAGTGACAGGACTGGATTTGCATTTTCTTTTAAATTGACCCTATATTGTGAAAAACGGATTGGAGGCAGGCAAGAATAGACACAGGGAGGTAAGTGAGGAGGCCAAAGCTTGAACTCAGTTAGTGGTGATATGCAGTAAGTACACACTGGGAATGCGGTGTGGATTTATATAAAATCATTACCTTCATTCAGGTTCCCTCATTTCCTCAAATATTCTTAATTTAAGGCATCAAAAAGAGAGATTGGAGTTGTATATGAGTTAAGATAAAACATTTTTAGTATTAAATTTTATCAATTATATTAGCAACATATCGCAAAGTTTAAAAATAGCATCTTATTTATTTTGCAGGAATAGTAGAAACAAAATATTTTGGAGTCCTTGCCAAATAAAATATGCAATTAGCAAATTAAAAATGGCTTCTTAATGTTAATGAAGAAGATAAAGCCCATGGAAGTATGTTTATTCCATTTTACAAATGAGGGAATTGAAGATCAGGGAGGTTAAGCATCTTCCTAAGATAACACAGCTAAGAAGTGTCTTTTTTACATCTAAGACTAGTTTCAATCCACTGACTAAACATTAGAGCAGGGGTTCTTAACAAGGGGTCAATGAGTTTGAATTGAAATTTTTAAATAAGTTATTCTTGTGGAGACACGTTGGTATGTGTGTGATATATTTATTAAATAATACACAATATAATGTGGACTTAGTAAGGGATCTGTGGTTTTCACCTGACTGGCAAAGGGGTCTGTAGAACAAAAAAGGTTAAGAACCCCCACATTAGAGCATTAAGTGTCAAGCAGACCTGTCGATTTAATGCCTCATTCAGGATTTTACGTATGAAAAATACTTTTGATTGTTTATTAAGTGCCCACTTTGTGGACAGTTCCAGGTACTGGGGATGCAATGAAAATTAAGACCAGGTTCCTGACCTCGAAGAGCGTACAGTCTTGTAAACAGACACTGTCACACCATCCAGCAAGTTCCACAGGACAATATTGGCGCATCTATGGAGTATGGGGCCTAGACTTGGGGCAGGGAGAGGGCCAGTGAAAGCCTCCTTGAAGAATTGTCATCTAAATTACCTAAGACTTCCCACTCACTGCTACAATCTCACTCCAGAATGAATTCCCAATTTGGACACCCTTTTCTGTCTGTTTCTATTTCTTTCAAACATGATGGTAATTACATATTACTTATATAAAGAGATTTAGGGAAATGGATGTAGCTCAAGTGACTGGGCTCCCATCTGCCATATGGGAGGTCCAGGGTTTGATTCCTGGGGCCTCCTGGTGAAAGCAAGCTGGCCTGCTTGGTGAGCTGGCCCAAGCAGAGAGCCGGCCCACGTGGAGTACTGGCCTTCACAGGAGTGCTGGCCCAAGCGGAGAGCTGGCGCAGCAAGATGACACAACAAAAAGAGACACAAAGGAGGGACAATGAGAGATGCAGCAGACCAGGGAGCTGAGATGACGCAAGAGATTGAGCACCTCTCTCCCACTCCAGAAGGTCCCAGGATTGTTTCCGAAGAAGAGACAGCAAATGGTCACAGAGAGCAGACAATTGGGGAGGGCGGGGGGGAGAATAAATAAATAAATCTTTAAAAAAAAGATTTAGAGTTTACAAAGTAGTTTTGCAAGCAATATCTCATTTGAGACCCACAGCCATCCTATAGAAATAAGCCAAGCAGGTATTATAATTCTCATTTTACAATGAAGAAAATAGGGATTTGGAGAGGTTAAATGAAGTTTCACAGTTTCCCACAACTAGTAACTAAAGAGTCAAGCTGAAAAAAACCCTAGTTTTTAGACTTCTAGTCTATAGCTTTTCTCATTAAATCACAGATTTCTTGTTTAACTTACATTCTAATTGCAGTATTCTTTCTCTCCTTCCTGACCAGTTCCTTCTCTTACCTACTTATTGCCCTTTGTAAATTTGATGAACACATTGTATAGACTGGAGAAGCCCATATCTGGTTGGTGAGAACATGTACAAATACGGAATTTAAGAACATTAACAGAATAATACACAAATGAGAGGGCATTCATTCAGTGCTTAGCAGATTAATTCCTAAGGAATTTGATTCAAAATCAACCTATACTGGGCTCACTAAAGATTAAGAACTTTCTGAAGTGAGTTAAAAAAAATTCATAATAAATTTTATTTTTAGAGATGTTTTAGATTACAGAGAAGTTATAGCAAAAGTATGGGGAGGGGAAACGGATGTGGCTCAAGCAGTTGAGCTCCCACCTCCCACACAGGAGGTCCTGAGTTTGGTTCCTGGTGCCTCCTAAAGAAAACAAACAAACAACAAGCAAACAACGATCAAAACAACAACGAGCAAACAGATGAGGGGGCAACTTAGGGGAGCCTATGTGGCTCAGTTCAGTGGTTGAGCGCCAGTCTCCCACATACAAAGTCTTGGATTCAATCTCCGGTCCAGGTTCCTCAAAAAAGAAAGTATGGGGGGGAGCGGATGTAGCTCAAGTGTTGAGCACCTGCTTCCCATGTACGAGGTCCTGGGTTCAATCCCCAGGATAGGGGATTCCCATATAATTTTCCCCAAGTCCATATTTTCCTCTATTATTAATGTCTTATGTTAGTGAGGTTCATTGATGAGTCAAATCGAAGCACTGCTACTAATCAAGGTCTATAGTTTATGGTTCACACTTCGCGCTGTGCAGTTTTATAGGCTTTAACAACACATAATGTCCTGTAGCTGTCATTTCAGTATCATACAGAACAATTGCAATGCCCTAAAAATGTTCCACCTACGCATCTCTCTCCCTCCCCTCTGAAGCTCTGGTAATCACCATCTTTATACCAATGTTACAAGTTCTTCTGTTACCACGTGATAATACCTACACTAACAGTAAAACTGCATTGGTCCACGGTGACCTCCCCCGGTATGTTTATTCATTCCTCAATCTTGAGGAATTTGGGATGATGTCTTCTCTGACTTCTGATTTTAATCACAATTTTGAAGGAAGGAAGGGATAAAGAATACTCCTGTATCAGGCCTGGACCTAAATGTACTCCCAAATACTAGGAGTTCACGTTGTTTTAATCTAACCAGTTAGTTGCAGGTTAAATGAAGCAACCTGGGTGGGGCGTGGGGGGGGTGCTGCCAGAAGGAATCCACGCACAGATGCTAGTCATTAGAAATGTAAATGAATAAATGGATCCTAAAACATGAAAAGTCAGGAAACAAAATCATCAGAAAGTAAAAATGGCAACTTCGATATCACTTTTCTTTAGAGCGAAAAAATGGCTCTGCGTAAAGAATGGCACAGGCCCACAGATGCACGGGTCTGCTCTGCTGCACAGCCACGCCCTGCAGGCTCACTTGTAACGACTGTGTTTCTTCGTGAGTTTAGGATATCTGGAAGACTGCAGCCTTGGATTCACAGGGTCACTTCAAAGGCCCTGCAGGGCTCTTTGCCTCTTTTTCTAAGGCTAGGAACGTCTACAGTTCATTTTCTACAAGTCAGGTCTGAGCCAAAGCACTTTTTCTCTGGAACAAAAGAGCAGCCATTCCAAAACCCTGTCCAACCTGAAAGACCAGATTTCCCAAGGAGAAGTCAGTTCAGCCTCTGCAGTCCCAGCTCCTGCGAGAAAGGACCATATTTAACCCCTTCCTTCCCACAGGCCCACAGGATTCTACTCTACTCTGTACCAAAAAGTTTATTTAAATTTTTTAAAAAAATTATCACTGGTGGAAATTCTCATGTCTAACCATTTTTTAGAGAAAAGCGTGCACAATATTCCTTCATACATAATCATTCCAAGGAACACCAAGTAAAAAACTGTACAAAGCAATAAATAGCACTACCAATCATTACAAAGTTATCTATTAATTTTTCTAATTGAAAAATCTTTTTGGATAAAAATTAATAGTTCTGATCATTTTCCAAAGAACAGCATCATGAAATTTTGAGTTGGTTCACAAACAATAAATATCAGGCATTTCCCTCAAGTTACCTGAAATCTTAAACTGTATTACTCAGCTTTGCACATTCCCATCCAGTAAATGAAGAGAATAAATTCCCAACTAAGTTTCTTTAATTTAAATTGTTGATATTCCTGTTGTCCTTATTTCAGGTCAGTATTTAGATTCAGGAGTTCGCATGCTTGTAATTTTTATTAATCATATTCTTCACGGGCATTAGCAGTATCTAAAAGGCTTTTTCTCCTCGAGTGTAATTCATGTAGGTTTTTTTAAAACACCTTTGGTTGTTAAAAATCCTGTGATCATAAATATAGTGGAATCTGAATTACAAACATTTACTAAAAACTAATAAAGAACTGTAAATAAGAGCAAGATATACCTTCTTCATTTCTCTTATTTTTTTGCCTATGAATTTAGCAAAGATAAAAAACAAGAATAATATTCATTGGTAGCAAAAATATGGCAGAAATAAACACCCTCACTGTTAAGAGTATAAATAAATACAACCTTTTTGGAAGGTAATAAATATAGCAATTAGTATTCAAAGCCTTTAATCATTTCCTTTGATCCAATAAATCTGCTTTGATCAATTTATCCTAAGGAAATAATTAAAGACGCACAAAAGTTTGGGGTGAAAGGATGTTCATTTTAGCATCACTGGTAATAGTGAAAAGTGAAAAATGGAATTAACATGGAAGAACTGAAAAAATAAACAGTAATTTCCTGATTAATATGGTCAAGGAACCAGGCATCAGAAGTCTTTTATTTCTTACTTCTGTTTCTACCACGCACTTTAACGTGACTTCATATGAGGCACTTAATCCATACACTGGATTCTTCAGAAACAGGACATTTAATAAATTGTAGATAATCTACCAGTCAAGGCTCTCACTAAAATTACTAAAATTCAAGAACTATGTTAAACTTTTCTGCCCAGAAATATAACATTTCTTTATTTCAAAAGTTCTCCATTTCCCAGAGTAAGAACTCTAACGCAAAATAGCATTACAATACATTTTAACATAATCCTATTGTTTATTTTACAAATAAATATAATTAACATATAAAATTCTTAAAAAGTATTTTCTCAAATAAAATCAGTGCAATTAATATAATCGCTTCTTCATGGAATCATGAAAGTGCCCAGTAAATATCAGTTCCTCCCAGCCAGTGTTCTAAGAGCTTTACATGTATTGATTTATTTAAACTTCACTATAGCCCTAGTAAGTGGACACTGTTAGTCTTTCCATTTTACAGGTGAGTAAATTAGAGTACAAAGAGCTTAAGTCATTTGCCCAGCTGACCCACCTAGGAAATAGCAAAGCCAGAACTGGAATCCAGGCATTCAGGCTTCAGAGCTTGAGGTGTTAACCACTGCACAAAGCTGTTATTAGAATACAGTAATTAGATATAAAGAGAATAAGTAAAATTTATGTAACCTAGATTAATATTAAAAATGTATTGGCACTCTGGATGAAAAGAAGCAGGCATGGGAGGAAGGAGATTATCAAGGTAGGCTTCCTGGAGGAGATCATGATGCACAAGCCTTCACTGAGCCACTGGGAGAGGGGAGGCAGCCTGGTAAAGAGCATTCTAGACCAAGAGCACAGTTAGAGCCAAAGAACAGATCTAGGGGTATTTGTTTTACCCTGAGCCTTGAACGCCAGCCATGAAGGAGGGTAGGCAGGGGTTAAAAGGCTCTATGTACCTAGCAAGGAATCGGTGGTTTATTTGGTCTCCTCTTGTCCTCCCCCCCCCCCACCCCCACCCCCAGGAGAAATAAAGATGGAAGGATTATAAGGGGCAGAATGACATAATCAGGTATATGTTTTCAAAAGAACCATTATTCTTTCAGCGTGCGGAAGGTGGACTGGAGAAGGGGATCCTGGGATCAAGAAGACTAGTTCCAGGTCAGGAAATACAGTAGCCCCAAGGAAGTTGGATTGGAGAGGAAGGGCCAGATGAAGGGGGTCAGTTAGCAGGACAATTCAAGGCTTTGGTCACCAACTAGATGTGAGGGGTTAAAGGAACGGTGACATGACAGAGGTAACTGACTAAAAAAAAAAGACAAATGCATATATATATACTTTAAAGGCAACTACTTCTCAACAGACCCTCTAAGAGGGGGATTTACTTTTTTCCCTTCCTTGTGTTTCTCCTCCTAACAACACTCGGAATCACAATTGTTCTGCTTTCTGTTTTAATTACCAGGCCACCTCCACCGTAAACAAAATAAATGAGACAAAGGTTAATATCTTAATCACCTTTCCATAGTTTGATTTCCTTTGAATTTGTTAAGGACTGAAGAATTCACATTGAACAGACTATTTCTAGTAATCTCACTTTAAAAACATGAAAATATTTTTAAAAATACAGCCCTGATTCTGGTAGAAAGTCAAATACCATAAAAATCTCCATTTTACCTCTTTCAGACATTACCTTAAATTTTATTTGACAGTAAAGAGAAAATTTAGTCATAATTTACATGTAAAAGTCCTACCTAGGAATGATTGTTTTGGCTGTGACTTGTATCCTTTAAGAAGTTAGTTTTTTAAAATAGATTTAAAGAAATAAAATTATAATTTTATGTTCTGGAGGATAATTAAACGACTGGGTTAAGTGTCTTAGTAGATAGTGTATATGTCTTTGTCTTATTTGAACTGCAATTCTAATTCTAACTCAGGATAACAAATTTGTTTAAATAATTTTCAAAAGCTGATTAAATTACAAACAAATGTATTTTCAGATAAAATAATAAGAGGCTTTGAAAACTATCAAAAACACTAGAAGTGTTTATCCTCAAACACCCAAAAGGCCACGTCTGAAAACCCCATACCAAAAACAGCACCAATGACACGCTGGAGATTCACGTAACAAATCTACCATTCTCAAAGATGGACACATATTTCTGCTAAAGCTGTCTGTCTGGACCTCCTCGGCTCAGAGGCTGACTTACAGCCTAATTAGACCCAGAGAAGAGGGCTTTGTCTCTTTGTTCTCCCAAGAGACACAAAGGTAAAGCTGGAATTATAATTTACTGGGCAGCCCAGACTGAGGGCAGCTCTTGTACCGTCCTCTGAACTAACGGCTCAGTATATAAAGGAAAAGCTTTCATGAACTAACTATAAGACATTGAAACAATTACAAAGAATGTTATTTTAGAAAAATGACAGCATACACTTAAAATGTTTTCTAAATCTAGTAACACTCCCTTTTAGCAATGAATGCTGTTGTTAACTGATAAGAATGCTCAAAAGTACATAGGCTTTGAAGTCAAACAACCCTCCACTCACTGTTTATGAGCTGTGTGACCTTGGGCAAGTTGATTAATCTCTCTGACACCTCATTTTCTTCATCTGTAAAATGGTGATAAATATACCTACAGTAACAAGTTTAATGTGTGCCCCCTCTCACCCCACACCCCCCCCCAAAAAAACCATACGTCTACCCAGAACTTCAGAATGTGACTTGTTTTAGAATAAGGATCTTTGCAGATATACTCAAGCTAAAGATCTCAAGATGAGATCATCCTGGATTAGAGTTGGCCCTAAATTCAATGATGAGTATCTTCATAAGAGGCAGAAAAGGAGACACGGACAAAGACACATGGAAAGAAAGGCCATGTGAAGACGGAGGCAGAGATTAGAATTCTGTGACCAAGACAAGGAACACCAGCAACCACAGGAAGCTGGAAGAGGCAAGGACAGCGCTCACCTAGAGCTTTCTGAAGAAGCGCGGCCCTGCTGACACCTTGATTTTGGACTTCTGGTCTCCAGAGCTGTGAAAGAATCAATTTCCTTGTTTTAAGCCCCATACCTTGTGGCTACTTAAAGAAAGGGTGGAAAAACTAAATTAAATAACATGTGTCAAAGTATCAAAGCCTCTTGCACTATGCTTGGTACATAATAGGGGTTGGCAAATGGCTGTTACCATAGTGTACCTGGTGCATCTTGCTTGTTTTGGGTCTCCTAAAACTTAAGCTACGAGAGATTTTCCCCCTTCTAGCATTAAAAAAGGGAAAGTTGACCCTTTTCCTCCTGCCTGTCCAACCCTCCCTCAACCTTGATTTGAACCAAGACCAAAAAAAAAAAAAAAAGAACTGAGTGCCTACTGTATGCAGCCAGTATCTTGCTGAGTGCTCCAGGG
This sequence comes from Dasypus novemcinctus, assembly GCF_030445035.2. Lineage (NCBI taxonomy): Eukaryota > Metazoa > Chordata > Mammalia > Cingulata > Dasypodidae > Dasypus > Dasypus novemcinctus. Next base: position 125,441,046 of record NC_080681.1, read on the forward strand.
TATGCAAGAGAAGGGGCAGCTGCTGCCCTCACACTTCCTACAACACAAACAAGATGGTAAGATCTCGGGAGATGAAACTAGAATAAGACTAAAAAATAATTAGAAAAGGTTTCATATAATCCAGAGATGCTAAATTATATGATACAGACTGTATTAGCAAGGTGATTCATCAGTGGGGAAAAAATTAAATTCAGATTCTCAGACTCAAAGTAGTGAAGGAGCATTTGTGTTTTGTTTTGCATTGTTTTAACTTCTAATCTAACATGAACCAACAAGAGGTCCTATGCCCATGACGTTAACAAGCTCATGCTACATGCAGCACCCAAAATGGTCTCTACCCTGTGTGGTAGGTTGAATCATGAAACACGTTTTTAATCTTAATCTGTGTCCCTGTGGGTGTGAACCCATTGCAAATAGGATCTTCTGCAGACATTATTTTGAATTAAGGTACAGGAAAGCACCTTAATCTGGATTATTGGAAGCCTCATAAAGAGAGCCCAGAAGTCACAGAAGGCAGAAAGGAGAGGACATCACCATGTCATGGGAGGCAGAGATACAAGCCAAAAAACCCCAAGGATTGCCAGTAGCCAGCACCACAGATTTTCAGGAGAAGGTATGGCCTTGCTGATGGCCATACCTGAAACCAATAAATTTCATAAACCAATAAATTTCCATTGTGTAAGCGAATCCATTGTGAGGTACTTGTCGCAGCAGCATGGCAAACTAAGATACCCTGTCAACAAGGTTAATTCATTGATCATAGGCTGGGAGGTTGGGGTAATGATCAATGGCCAACAAGTTTCTAAATGCTTACTCCATGTCTGTACTCATCTTGACACCAACTAGTAATAGTTTTTGAACCAGCACTGTTCCCTCTCTCTAAAATGTCCTGTACCAGACCTAAAAAGGTAGGAATTAGATTATTAAAGGGGCATCCCACGATGGTGAGTGGAGGACAAACTAAGCTAGAGTCTAGAGCTGGAACAGGCCCTGCATGTACTTGGAATAATTATTTTTATCACAACTTGGTACAAATCAGTAGGATTTGTAGTATAGCAAAAACTTCTATGTTTCATAATGGGGGGCGGGGGGGTGGGAAAAATGTAGTAGGGATCCCAAAATAGTAAAATTGATGGACCTACCTGAAGGTTTACCAAAACCACTACCTGATGAGCTCATCAGCAATGAGGAATAGAATCCAGAAGGGTACTCCATTGTAAGAAGAGCCCACATTTCATGGTGGTGCATATAACTCAGGAATCCTCTTGGTCAGCAAGGAGAATGAGACAGGATTGACTCTGAGGTTTTGCTCAAGCCCTGCCTGTTATGAACTCAGGATCTCAGGCTCTATAGAGCCACACTGCCTGAGACCAAATCCTGGTTCTTCCATTTACTAGCCATGCAATCTTGGGCTAGTTGCTTAATTTCTCTTTGCTTCTGTTTCCTTACCTATAGAGTGGGAATAAAGATAGCACCTTCCTCCAAGGGTTGTGAGGACTGAAGGAGGTAATGTGTGACAGAGTTAAGTTCTTTTATGAATCCCCAAAAGATTATGTTTTTGAACTAATCCATTTCTGTGGATCTGGGACCTTTTGATCAAACTATGTCAATGAGGCATCTGCCAGTTTGGGTCTCCTCCCTCTTGCTGGGTCTAGTATAAATGGAGACACAGAGACAGAGAGGCATAGAGGAAAAGGAAGCCACCATATTGATCCTGCCATGTGAGACAGAGGATTGCAGGAAAACAGAGAAGCCCCATGGGCTGAGAGAGGTCCTAGAGTCTGGAACCAATAGAGCATAGAGGCACAGAAAGAAGCCCTCGAGGAGGTAGTCCCACAGAGCAGGTCAAGGCTGAGGAGATGAGCCCAGGCATGTGCTGATGGCCACTTGGCAGGATGTTAGGATCACTAGCAGCTGACTTAGTGAGAAAGCATCTCTGATGGTGCCTTGATTTGGACATTTCATATCCTCGGAATGGTAAGCTTTTACGCTAAATAAAATTCCCATTACGTTATAAAAGCCAACTCATTTCTGGTACTTTGCATTGACAGCCCCACGGCAAACTAAGACAACACGTAAATCTCATAATGTCTGGTACATTTTTAGCTATTATTACCTTATTAGAAATAGTATTATTAGTCTTCTCTCCTGCAGATTCATTGCCTCTTCCCTTTTCCTGAAACCACTTCTAGAGATATTTTAAGCCATCCTAGTCCAATAGCCTTGAACTCTGACAATGAAACCTCAGTGTTCAAAAGCCCTAGGTCTGGACAGAGGACACTGGAAGCACTCTTCCCCTGGGTACCATTCCTCAGACCCTCCAAAGCCCAGTTTAAATGACACTTCCTCAAGTAAGCTGTATCAACGAGGAATTGCATTCAAGTGTAGGAATGGAAACCCACCTACTGTAGTTCAATCAAATAGGGCCTCATTGTTATCACCAAACAAGGAAATCCAGGCTGGTGTATCAGTTCCTAGATATCATCGATGCTTCAGGCTCTTTCAATCTTTCTGCTTGACCCTCTTTAGCATGGGACTTGAACCCCATGTTCACTGCATGGTCACCTCCTACCAGACAGGAAGTAGAAGAACGAGACAAGGACAAAGAGGTGGTACCTTTATTGAGAAGGCAATATTGGCCCAGCAATCTCCAGCATGTCTCTGTCATAGGTAAGGCTATATTAGAAAGGTACCCCCAACTGCGGGGGGCGGGGGGGGGGGAAGGCTAAAAAATGGAGGTTTTTTTTTTTAACTGAATATATTGCCAACCTAAACAAAATCAGGGTTCTGTTAGTTACAAAAAAGGGAAGAATGACTATTGGTTAAATAACTAGTACGGAAGTTTTTCTTGACCTCTAAGACTAGCTCAGTTTGTACTGTTAGATACTTTCATAGCATCTTTTACTTCTCATTTGTGTATCACTTAATATAAAGATTGCAAATCAATCATTTCTTATGCAACTAATTTTTAACATCTGTCCTGCAATAGCACAAGCTTCGGAAGGAAGATAGGGACCTGTCTGTCTTTGTCAGGCAGACTGACTTTGTCTCCAGGACTCCAGGACCAAGCCCGATGGCTCGTACGCAGTGAGTACGTGATGAATACAGGCAGAATTAATGAATATACCACTAAATAAAAGCTTGTGCTTATTAGTCATAGACAGTTAACTTCACTTTTTTCTGTTTAAAAATCAGAGCAGAAATGTTTACATGCCTTATAAAGTAAATGTTATGAAGACTATGTGAAAAGAAAATCAGGAAACATTGGGAAAATATGTCAGCTAGGAATCTGATCCAAGTGGTAACTCAAACGGCAGAGCTGGGTATTCACCAGGGATATGTTTTAAGGTCATGGGAAGAGTGAGATGCCAAATAGGGGAATCCCAGGAAAGCTAACTGCATTACTTGGTAATAAGTATGGGAGGTGGAGATAAAATGGGCAGTAGGGTTATATTTGGATGTGGCTGTCTTTTACTTTTCTTTCTCCTCTTTTTTCTCCTGTTAGTAAAAGAGAGACCCATTTTGGTAAACTGAATCAAACTACACAGGGGGACACTTTACCAGTGGAAGATTATTTGGCTCATTCCCTCAGCAAACACTCGTAGGTACACACTGTGTCCTAGGCCCTGTATTTGGTACCAGGACCACAGGGACAGTCTTAGCACTTACATGTGGGCTGGGCGTAATGGGATAAAGAAATAAACATATTTACTGCTTGTGTTAAGTGCCATGAGATGCTGCAAAACCAAACAATGAGGAAGGGGGTGACATGAGCCACCACCCAAGAATGAAATACAAACCACTAAAATGGCCAGGGAAAGGACACCGAGGGAGAGAGAACAGCAAGAGTGAGAAGCGTAGCAAATACACTGATGTGTTCTCGGAACTGTGAGAAGTACCTTGTATGCAAGGGCAGAGTGGCCTTCTGGGCTCCAACTCTCTGAGGGCCTGACCTTACCCTGTGCTCGCTCTCACCAACCTTGCTCGCTGTTCCTTGAACATACGAAGCACACTCTTACCTCAGGCCATTTGCACATACTCTCCTCCCACTCTTACTTGAACACTCTTCCCTATATCTTCTCATTGTTCACACTCCCACAGATCTCCTCCAATTTCACCTTTTCATAGAGTCTATCAATGACCATCCATGTACAGTAGCCCCATCCAGTCCCACTCTGTCCCCTTACCTTGCTGTATTTTTATTCTTAATCACTTATCCTCTATTGACCTGGTATAAAATATATTTAAGGGAAGCAGACTTGGCCCAGTGATTAGGGCATCAGTCTACCACATGGGAGGTCCACAGTTCAAACCCCAGGCCTCCTTGACCCGTGTGGAGCTGGCCCATGCGCAGTGTTGATACGCGCAAGGAGTGCTGTGCCACGCAGGGGTGTCCCCCACGTAGGGGAGCCCCATGCGCAAGGCGTGCGCCCCGTAAGGAGAGCTGCCCAGCGCGAAAGAAAGTTCAGCCTGCCCAGGAATGGCGCCACACACACGGAGAGCTGACACAACAAGATGACGCAACAAAAAGAAACACAGATTCCCGTGCTGCTGACAGCAACAGAAGCAGACAAAGAAGAACACACAGCAAATAGACACAAAGAACAGACAACTGGGGCTGGGGGAGGCGGGAGAATTAAATAAAATAAATCTTTAAAAAATAAATTTTAAAAATATATTTAATATCTGTCTCCCACACACTAGACTCTAAGTTCCCTAAGAACAGGAACTTCACCTGTTCACTGATGTATCTCTAACTACAACAACCTGGAGCAGAGGAAATTCTTAATAAATATTTGTAGAATGAATGAATGATTGAATAAATGGACTCAGAGCATAAGAGAAGACAGAAAGAATCAGCAGACAATGATAGCAGTAAAATCGGCAACCTCTCTAGATAGGCTAATCATCAAGATGAGTCACATCAAATTACTTCAGGATAGGAAAGAAAATATTCAGCATCAAAAATGATAAACTGGAATGTGGTTCAAGCAGTTGGGTGCTTGCCTACCACATGGGAGGTCCTGGGTTTGGTTTGGTTCCCAGTGCCTCCTAAAAAAAAAGACAAGCAGACACAGAAAGCACACAACAAAAAAACACAGAGAGCATACAGTGAGTGCAAACAACGGAGGGGAGAGGGGGGCATTAATAAAATAAATCTTTTTAAAAATCATAAACTGCTAAATCTGTAAATATTTTTTTAAACTACCCAAAAGAAGCTGAAAATAGCAAAAAGGATGAAAAGGGCAAAGGACTACCTATGTTGCATATATAGCAAATCCATTCTCCTGCCAAATTAAACAAGCAGACAATAACAAGGCAAGAGATATTAAGTCTTAGAAACCAGCAGTTCCATCCTAGCTCTACACTCTAGAGAAACTCTTGTACCAATGCATCCAAAAATACATGTACAAGAAGGTTCATATGTGGTTAATATTTTTATGGAAATTACATGTAGGACACACTGTTGGTTGTCTGCTCATAAAGCTTGGGCATTCACCGCTCCTATGCATGCAAACCAGAGGACTTCCAACTGCCCGCACCCGCAACTTCTTGCTTGAGGGCTTTCTCTGGCCCTAGTCCATGCTGGGAGCAGATCTGGAGTCAAATACTTCTCCCCAAAAGGCATTCAACGAATAAAAAATGTTTCTTAAAAAAAAAAAAAAAGTCTTAGAGAATAAATCAAAGAAATCCATCTATACAAAACAAATACAGCCTAATAATTCTTAGAAAAGATCAGCAATATGGAGAATAAAGGTTGAAAAAAATTAAACAAGTATTTTCTAAATGAAATAAAATCCTACTATCATTATTAAGTTGCATAGAATTCTTCTCAGAAGAACTTTTCAACAAAAACAAAACAAACAGAAAGCAAGGTTCTAAATAGCATACATCCATTTCTTAAGTATGCAAACCAAAACTTAAAAAAGAGAAAACACATACAAATATGCAAAAATTAAACTGACCTCACCCTTAAAGCTAAGAGAAATGTTTCTAATCCTATATATTCAGGGTCCAACCAAAGTGATACTTTTCTCCTAAGACCAATAGAGAATATTTTTAGAACTGGAAAGGTGAAATAATCAACAAAGACTAGTGAAACTGCGGTCACATTCAGAATAAAATAGAGACCCGAAAGAATATACAAATTGCAAAGAGATGAGGTGATCAAATCAACAAAAGGCAAAGCTGGCATTATGAAGTTATTAATCAGAAAATTAGACAACAGAATGTTAAAAACTATAAAAAATGCATAGAGTTTCAAAAAGAATGATAGACTAGTAAACAATTTGGAGAGGAAAGAGAATTAGAGTAAACCCAATTTATCTTCCCTGGAAGGAAGGTCAAGATTTATATAATGAAATAGAGTAGAAGTATTGAAAATTTGGCATAAAGTAAAAATAAAACTCAAAGTCCACTAAAGAAACATAAATTAAAAGAAAGTCAAGACTGGCAATAAAGTGATGGGGTAATGGATGATGCTACAATTATATTCGTTCTTGCATTAATTCAGGACATATTAGTTGAGCTCCTACTGTGTGTCCCTCACTGTTGTGGAGCTGGAGAGATAATGGTTAGATGCAAGACAGACCAACTTTCTGCTCTCATGGAGCATACGTTCTAGTGGGGAGACAGACAGTAAACAAACACATAAAATGTCAGATCGTGGTAAGTGTAAGTGAACAAGAACTTCTATTTTAGATAGAGTGGGAAGAAGAGGACTCTGAACAGAAGTAAGTTTGAGCAGAGAAGCTGAATGACGTAAGTAAGCATGAGAAGATGGAGAGAGGAGAGACTGAGGCAGAGCGAGCCACTGCAAATAGCAAATGCAAGGCCCTAAAAGGCAAACTTTATGTTTTTAAAAAACTGCCAGAAGTCAGGAGTAGCCACAGCAGAGTCGAGTGGAGAGTGGAGGCCTAGACTGCATGATTCCTTGAGGCCCCAGTAAATTTAAGTTGAATTCTGTTTGGGATGCTATCATAGGGTTTTTTTGCAGGGGAATGACATGCCCTTAAAGAATTTCTCTGACTGTTCTGTGAACCACTGCTAGCCAAATAAGTGTAGAAGCAAGGAAACCTTAGAGGACGTTACTCAGTGCTCCAAGCAAGAGGGGACAGTGGCTATGGGGGTCAGAGAAGAAGAGGCGGTGAAGGACGCAGAGATTGGGAACATGTCTGGAAGATGGGCCACCAGGACTTGCTGATGGGTTGGACATGGAGTGTGAACAAAAGAGAGAAGCTGAAGGTGACATGTGGGTAGTTTTTGACCTGAACAATTCTGTGAATGATGCTTCCATTTAATGAAATGAGAAAACCCAAAGAAGAAGGTATAGAGGGTGGAAATTAAAAATATCTGTTTGAGATACCTATTAGTCCAAGGTTTGGAATTCAGGAGAGAGGTTGGGGCTGAAAAATAAATTTTGAAATATAACTATAACACTATAAGCAAATAGACTGAACTTCACTATATTGAATGAAGTTGTCTACAGAACAAAACAAAAGTTGTCTACAGAAGTTACATAAACACAGATGCCAACCTTTAAAGTCAGGAGATGGTCTACATTCTAAGATGCCCACACAAATTTAAGAAAAGTGAGCCAATCACTACAGTATCCAATTAAATCAATGCCACAGCAAGAAGCATAACATGTAAAACCACCATATAATGGCAGTCCAGTAAACAATAAAAATGTTAACACTCAATTCATGATCCAATTAATATAATAAAAACATATTAAATGGTAGAAATGTAGCAGATAGACAAACACAGTGGTAACTAGTAACCTCGGTATTTCCTTGTTGGCACTTTGTGATAATCTTTTAATATAATGTTGTTTTTATGTATCTGAAGAGATAAAAAGCTTTAACTTTCAGAATTCTTGATTCTCACTGTGGTGGCATTATTGGAAGCCTCTGTAAACTTACCAGTAACTCATCTGGGATGCCTTTAAAATATCAAAATTTGGTCCTTAAAAAAAAGAATCAAATATCAAAGAATTGGACAGAAAAGTTAGGCCAGGATGAAACAAGTAAGATAGAATTAACAGGTATAAATGGAGAAAAGTAATATAGGACAATAAACTTCCTTTTCAGTATATATGTCTCACTAATAAAAAAGTTATCAGATTCTACAACAGAATTTGGTCATCCCCTCAAATCAAAACTATAATAAAATGAAAATAAACAAAGGAAAAGGCAACTTGAAATAATTAAAACTTACAAACTTCTAGGATGGGATAATTCAGAACCCACCAGACTCTTTCTACAGTGATAAAGACAAACATGATACCTCAACTTATAAAATGCTGTCTTAAATTAGAAATCATGTCCATTAGGTTCTTGAGGATGAGAAGCTATCATCCCGCGACTGCATGGTCAACTGGGCTGATTTGTCAGGCTGAGGACATCCCACCCAACGCTCACACTCCATCCTGCTGGAGGAGGGCTGAGCTTTTCAAGGAGAAGCTGGTGCAGAAAACTTTAACAGGCTTTTTTCCTTATAAATTCCCTTAAGAGGACCATTTTAAAGAAATCTCACAGCATCTAAAATTCAGGTCCCAACTTTTATTCCAGCAGCCTAATCAAATTAAAAACTGTGTAGAATCAATTTAACAAACTGTGGTCCTGAGACTCTGGCGGGTTTAAGTGGGTGTTTGGCAGTGGTGGGGATTTCCTGCCTCCTGTTTGATGAAATCTCTAGTTGTAGCATTGTTAGGTCACCAAGACCCACAGCTTGCCAAACCTCATCTTAGACATTTATGTGGGTTTTCCCGAATATCCTTCAGCCACTTACATCCTAGATGTTATTGCCAGCTACCAGAGAAATTAAATAAGGAATACAGGAAATACAAAGTGACTAACAGTTAGCAATTGCAAAACTTTTTCTCATGGGCATTTTCCATGGCTGGGAAACAAACTTAAGGGAACAGTGGAATACTGTAAAATGTTCACAGACATCTTGAGGTTTATTGTCTACAGACACATGGAGACAATTCTGGTTCTGTTCCTGGAAGGACTGAATGTCTTAGTCGGAAACTTCTAGGCCCTAGGCTTTTTCACTTATATCTGAGTCGTCATAATTAAAACAAGTGAAGTCATGTGTTAGCAAAGGTCAACATTTAAAAGTTTTATAGTATCAACCACCTTTCTTTCATAAAAATAGTGAAATCAAAATGAGTTGTCAATAGAAACACATTTTAGACCTTCCTACTCAAACTTAAAGTTCCACAATTTTTTTTAAAGATTTATTTTTTTTATTTATTTCTCTCCCCTTCGTCGTCACCAACCTCCCCCCCCCCAGTTGTCTGCTCTCTGTGTCATTCGCTGTGTGTTCTTCATGTGACCACTTCTATCCTTATCACCAGCACCAGGAATCTATGTTTCTTTTTGTTGCATCATCTTGTTGTGTCAGCTCTCCACGTGTGTGGCACCATTCTCGGGCAGGCTGCACTTTCTTTCATGCTGGGCGGCTCTCCTTGTGGGTTGGTCTCCCCTACGCGGGGGACACCCCTGCATGCACGGCACTCCTTGCGCACATCAGCACTGCACATGGGCCAGCTCACATGGGTCAAGGAGGCCCGGGATTTGAACCACAGACCTCCCATATGGTAGGCGGACACCCTATCCATTGGACCAAGTCTGCTTCCCTGCTTGTTTTCTTTAGAAGGCACCAGGAACCAAACCTGGGACCTTCCATGTGGGAAGCAGGCGCCCAGCCACTCAGGCCACATCTGTTCCCTGCTCATTGCATCTGCTCATTGCATCAGCTTGTTGCATCTGCTTGTCTTCTTTAGGAGGCATCAGGAACCAAACCAGGGATCTCCCATGTGGGAGGCAGGCACCCAACTGCTTGAGTCACATCTGCTCCCAAGACAGAATTTTTTTTACCAGGGCCCCTTACATATGGAATTCCCTCTATTTTCAGATGTAAAAAGAATTAAAGCCTTTAGTGAAAAATGTACTTGTATATTTTCTCCAAGATTTATCTGTCAGGGTTGAGTTTCATTATTAATTTCAATATTACTGTGCAAATGGACCCAACATAGGGAAGCTTTAAAAGTTGATAAGTACTTTCTCTATAGATGTATGCAAATACAACAAAACATTCCAAAAGCTTTGTTATTTATGCAAAATGCACTTCTCTAAAGTAAAGTTCTAACCCTTTACCCTAGAACAAATAAACATTTTTCTGTCTGCCAGATTCTACATATCTGCAAATTTCTAATTTCTCTAGAAGGCAAAGCAGTTTGCTCGTCCACCTATTTTTGTAAAATTCTTTCTTGTTTTAACTATTTTTATTAAGGTGTTTAATTGCAAAATAGGTAGCATGCACTTTCTTTGTCCCTGTTCTTTCTGTAACTAATAAAAAGGAAAAAAAATTCTGAGAATCTATAAAATCCTGAGTATGTGAAATATTCTTTATACCTACTGACCCCATCTCACAAACTAATAAACTGCTTAACTCAGTTCTAGTCTACCCTCCAGAATACACATTAATGCCAGATGGAAATTCCACTGACTAAATTAAAACATACTAATTGGGCATCAAATTTCTCCTGAAAATGTTCTTTCCCAGCATCATAGATGAGGTATCGTGTGGGTGTCGGATGTACGACTAAGAGGAAATTCATTCTTTCTGTACAAATAAATCATTCAGATTCACTTTACTAAACTTTCCTATTGGCTCCTGGAAATGATCAAATGTAGGATGTGGGAAATTTAACTGAGTAAACATACAAAAGGTTTATTCAGTGAATGGAAACAAGAATCAGTGCCATCAGACAGCTAAATCATATTCTAGATAAGAAGTGTCCCTTTTCCAAAACAATTCTAGAAAATCAAAGTCTACATGTAGGGAAGCCAATATGGCTCAAACAGTTAAGCATACACCTCCCATATGGGAGGTCCTGGGTTTGGTTCCTGGTACTTCCTAAAGAAAAAACAGACAATGAGCAGACAACAAACAAAAAAACAACAAGCAAACAGATGAGGGAGCCATCTCGGGGCGGTGGGGGGAGGAACAATTACAAAATTTTTTAAAAGTCTACATCTGGGTCATGAACAAATATAGATGTTCTCACTTCCATTTGGATACACATGAAAAAAATCTTGCAGTTCAGATCATATCCTAAAATGTTTTAAAAACCATTGACCAGCAAAGACATACTATAACAAAGCAACCATTATAGATTGTCTCAGTCCAAAAAAACTGTAGAAGAGAGAAAATTCATCTGAATGGAAAGATGGCAAAGAAGAGTGCTGAAAAGGCCTCCTAACTCCATACTTACCCAGCTTGAGCCTAAGGACAAAATGAAAAAACCAGTTGGGTCCTTCCGGCTTACCATGGCAGAAGAAGATGAACAAAGATTATTTATAGAAAAAAGTAAACAAGACATTTTCTGAATGCCTGAACCTGATTAACAAGAATAACCAAAAGAAGCCATATTGGCCACACTGAACGGCCTAGGTAAAAATATCCCAGATGCCAAAAAACTTATTAAATATTGGATATGCCTTGCACAACTTGATCCAATTACAAGTACTATTGAAAATATTACCACAATCTATGAGAAAGCCATTCTGGCAGAGGCTCAGGAGGAAATATTGAGAGCTATGCAGTCATGGAACAAATCCAAGAAGTCAACATTGAAAATACAGGTGTCAACCCAGAGCCAAGAAAACTGGAAATAGAAAGTAAACAACATAAAAATATGATCTTTCAGGATTGTTAAAAATAACAAGAGGACAAAGAACCCATCAGTGATATTAAAATCCTCAACAAAGAAACTAGAGTTGCTTAAAGACTATGTTTCTACTACACCATATTTGCAAAGTGTAAAAAAAGAAGATGCAGTTGGATGAAACAAATTCTAAATTTAAAGACCATCTCTACCAGTGAGATGGTCTCGAACTCTTCAAGAAAACAATTCAAAATTGCCCGATTACATTAAAAGACCATTATCCTTGTGTATCTTCATTGGAACAGTTAACAAAGTTGGGAAGTGAAAAAGATGCTTTTGTATGCCATCTCAATACTGCGCTTCCCGATATATTCAGAAATTCAGACAGCAGAAGGAAAATAAAGCTGATAAGGAATGGAGTTTTTATGCCTGGGGGCAGGGGAGGTGTTTTGCAGCAGCTGGGTATTTCTTTTAGATCTGGAGTTGGCCAAGTACCCAAGTATTCTAAGTTGTCATGGCAGTGAGCTCCTTGACTAACTTTCGCATTATAGCAGGAATGGCCTTCCAGGTGTAAAAAAGCTAATCCTACTTTGTTAATCTCAACAGGCTGAGTTTTTCTTTAAGAGAAGTAAACTTTGTCAACTAGTTTACTATGTTCTATCACTACAAATAGGTTTCAAAATGTTAGCTTTTCCACTTTGCTTTTGAAAGAGTTCCAAATTACAGAAAGATGGTAAGTCACAATATAAATACAGTAATGCTACATTGTCAGAAAATGAGATGTTCTCGGTAAAATATATATTTATATTAGAAGATACTTTATGGTAAGAAGGAAAAGGTGCCAAACAGTAGATATTAGAAATTTTAAAGCTAGTCTGAGTTCCCTTCTTAAAATGTTAACTTCCATAGCTTCATTTGATGTGGTTTGTAGATTATTTATAATGGTATTGGAGATGGAATATATATTTAATAAATGTCATTCTAGCATTTCTAAATAACTAAGAGTTTAACTTGATTTCTTCCTCATGATATAGAAACTTTACTGTTAAGCCCATGTCCCCTGAAACATGACCATTTATACAGTAAACATTTCTCTTCTCCCCATATATAAATACCACCAATGAAATTGTTTTATAAAGCCCTGAACAAATATTTAAATTACCTACCAATTCCAGTTTCAAATAAGTGATTTGTCATTGTAAAAGATTTGTTTTGAAACTATTATGCAATATGAATGTGATTGAAGATCACATATTTCATCTTATTTATGTTCGCTCATTCCATTTGTGTCTTTGTTCTATTTATTGTCTTACCTTCTGGAGAGTAGGACTGAGGCAGGATAGAATAGGAACCTAAAGAGGAAGGGAACAGAAAATCTAACAAGCCACACAAACAGAAACTGAGGCAATGGCCTGCTGACTTGCATCAGCCTGCCGAGTCACACAGGCAAGTTAGGAAGGGGCAGCTCACAGCACACCCCCCCAAGGGCTGCGTTATCAGAAGGCAGCCAGCAACATCATTACAGGGCGGGAAAGAGGTAAGGGGCAGGAGGGGCTCCACCCCCACACACCCACTCTCAGGTTACCTCATGTCTAGTGGACAGTAACAAGAGGCCAATCACTGCTGGCCAATGCCATACAGAGCTTGTGAACATCAGCCAGAAGTCAAATCACCACTGGACAGCAACCCCCGCACCCCTAAGCAAATCAAACCACCTAACAGAGTTCCCCTGCTTTATCTCAAATATGCCAATCAGCACAGGCTCTGGAGTCCTCTACCCCCAGAAAACAGGAGCCTCCAGGGCAGAACTTCGCGTTTCTTTCCGTTGAGAAGGCCTGCCTTCATCTTTGAAGGTGTATTTCTGTTCTCTTGTTTTACCCCTCCCCCCAATAAATCCTCTGATTAATTTGAATTCTTTCTCACAACAAAGCCAAGAACCTAGACACTGACCACTGGCTCCAATGATAGGACTTTTATTCCTTTTAAACTATGTAGCTAATATATATACAATAAATTAAAATACCTGTTTTTAAAAAAAGGCTATGTTTTCTTCAGGCTGGTGATCAAGGTCAACATCAACAGTGATAAATCATGTTGATAGAATGTACCCTTGATATGATGTAATGAAAATGGCATTTTACCTCTATGGGCTTCCTCTCTCAAACCAGTACATCCAATATAATCATGAGAAAAACATCAGAAAAATTCCATTAGAGGAGCATCCTACAAAACATCTGACCAGTATGCCTCAAAACTGTCAAGGTCATTGAAAACAAGAAAAGTCTGAGAAATTGTCACAGCCAAGAGGAGACTAAGGACACATGATGAATAAATACAATATGGGATCCCAATGGGATCCAGGAAGAAAAAAAGGGTATTAGGTAAAAACTAGGGAAATCTGAATGAACTATAAACTTTAGTTAATAACAATGCACTAGCATTGGTTCATTAAGTGACAAACATACTATATTAGTATAAAATGTTATAATAGGGAAAATGGGTGTAGGGCATATGAGCACTTTGTCCTATATGCTCAATTTTTCCATAAATTTAAAACTATCTAAAAAATAATGCCATATCTTCATGTCTACAATTTACTTGTAAATAGTTCAAAACATAAATTATATATAGAAAGAGAGGGGGGAAAGAATAAAACACATGTTTTTAAAAAACTGTTAACATTTGGGAGCATGAGCAGCAAAAGGAAAGAAAAGATAAATTGGACTTCACCAAAATAAAAAACTTTTCTGCATCAAAGACATTATCAGGGAAATGGGCATGGCTCAACTGATAGAGCATCCGTCTACGATATGGAGGGCCCAGGGTTTGAGCCCCAGAGCCTCCTAACCCATATGGTAAGCTGTCCCACACCCAGAGCTGCCGCACGCAAGGAGTGCCATGCCACACAGGGGTGCCCACATGCAAGGTGTGCACCCCGCAAGGAGAGCTGCCCTGCATGAAAAAAGGGCAGCTCACCCAGGAGTGGATCCACACACACGGAGAGCTGATGTAGCAGGTGACGCAACAAAAAAGAGACTCAGTTTCCCAGTGCTGCCTGATAATGCAAGCGGATGCAGAATAACACACAGCAAAGGGACACAGAGAGCAGACAATGGGGCGGAAGGGGAGAAAAATAAATAAATCTTTAAAAAAAAAAAGACATTACCAAAGAAAGTGAAAAGTCACCCTTTTCACTCCATACTGAGAATGGGAGAAAATACTTGCAAATCATCTTTCTGAGAAGGGTTTAATATTCAGAATATATAAAGAATTCCTACGGCTCAACAACAACAAAGAAAGACAAACAACCCAATTTTTAAAAAACGGGCAAAGGACTTGAATAGATGTTTCTCCAAAGAAGATAGACAATTGGCCAATAAGCACAGGAAAAGATGTTCAATATCATTAGTCTTTAGGGAAATGCACATGAAAGGCATAATGAGCTATTACTTCACACCCTCTAGAATGGTTATTATTTTTAAAATGGAAAATATCAAGTGTTGGTGAGGATGCAGAAAAATAGGAACCCTAGTGCATTGCTGGTGAGAATATAAAATGGTACAGCCACTATAGAAAACAGTTTGGCAGTTCTCAGAAAGTTAACTTTCCATTTGACCTGGCAATTCCACATCTAGGTATATAACCAAAAGAATAGAAAGTAAGGACTCAAGTAGATATCAATGGATGCTAATGTTCATAGCAGCATTATTGACAATAGCCCAGAGGTGGAAACAACCCAATTGTCTATCAACCGAAGAATAAATTTAAAAAGATGTGGCAGATACATACAATGGAATAATATTCAGCTGTAAAAAGGAATGCAGTTCTGCTGATACATGCTATAGCATGGATAAACCTTGAAAGCATTATGCTAAGTGAGGAAGTCAGACACAAAAGGACAAATATTCCACTTACATGAAATATCTAGAATAGACAAATTCATAGGAACAAAAAATAGATTAGAGATACCAACAGCCAGGTGGGGGTAGGTAGGAATGGGTAGCTGCTGTTTAATGAGTACAGAGTTTCAGTTTAGAGTGATGAAAACGTTTTCATAAAAGATGGTGGTGACAGTAGGGCAATATTGTGAATGTAATTGGTGTCACTCAATAGTACACTTAAAAATGATTAAAAAATGGGAAGCGGATTTGGCTCAACTGACAGAGCATCTGCCTACCACATGGGAGGTCTAGGGTTCTAACCCAGGGCCTCCTGACCCTTGTGGTGAGCTGGCCCATGTGCAGTGCTGATGCATGCAAGGAGTGCTGTGCCACTCAGGGGTGTCCCCCACATAGGGGAGTCCCACGTGCAAGGAGTGCACCCCTAAAGGAGAGCTTTCTCACACGAAAAAAGCGCAGCCTGCCCAGGAGTGGTGCTGCACACATAGAGAACTGATACAGCAAGATGACACAACAGAAAATGACAACAGATTCCTGGTGCTGCTGGCAAGAATGCAAGCGCACAGCAAATGGACATAGAGAGTAGACAAGGCAGTGCGGAGGGAAGAGAAACAAATAAAAATAAATCTTAAAAAAAAAAAGGATTAAAATGTGAAAAAAAAGACTTAACTTTTGGGGACATTGAGTGAATGGTATCTGAGAATCCTTTGCACTTATCTTGCAAGTTTTCTGTAAGTCTGAAGTAATGAAAAAAAAAAGTTAAGGTAAAAAATTTGCCATAGTCTGAAAGATGAACATACACTAAAATGGAAAAATATTTTTACACATGTATGTGATGGACAATGAGCCAATTCCCTACAATATAAAAACATTTTTTAAAAGACAAGTGCCACAATAAAAACATTTAAATGAAGCTTAAGTGATTGAGTGCCTGTTTCCCACATACAAGGTCCCAGGTTCGACCTCCAGAACCTCCTAAAACAAACAAAAAAATCAACTCTCACTGGGGAGCAGATGTAGCTCAGTGGTTGAGCACCTGCTTCCCATGTACCAGGTCCTGCATTCAATTCCCAGTACCTCCTACACACATATATATTCAACCTCCACATCAGTAATGGAAATGAAAATATTTAAAAAGCAATGATAAAATTTTGCCTAATAAGAAAAAATTTAAAACTAACCAAAAATCCAGAGTTGGAGAGTGCAACATGGGCACTTCACTGCTGGTGTAGTGTCTCAAATGATCCAATAAATCTGGTTACAATTTGTCAAAACAAAGTTTTTAAAGATGTTCAGTCCCTTTGATCCAGCATTCCCTTTTACTTAGTTGAATTTATCTTGAGGATATAAGCAGAGAAGAGCTAACTTACGTATAAGGCATTTTGTTATAGCATGATTTATAACAGTATTATTAAAAATCTAACAATGAGGAGCTGGTCAGATATGAGCCATGCTACATTCATATGATGGATTACTAAGTAGCTGTGAAATAGATTATATTGGGGAATAGGGTTTACTGAAAATGTATCCTAATATGTATCCTATTAACAGTAATAGTTGGGTGGCGGTTTTATTTTGCTGGCAATAATTTCTGATACTGTAAAAGATAGTCTACATAGGCTATAGATTCCTTTTCTGAAGGAAGGCAATAACTGTGATAAGCAGATGATAAACCTAAGGAGAAGCAAAGATGACAATAAAATATTGAGTTTTACCAAACTTTAAAAAAAGACTATATACATTTGTTTTGCAAGTATTTAAGTAAGTCTACAATTTGCATGAGCTTATAATTTAGCTGATGTGATCAAAACAGTTTACAAATGACTATAATGTAGAGCAGAACACAGGAAAATGGGGTGAGTACATCCAATTGAGATTAGAATAAAAGAGATGAAACTTGTATTAGTTTCCTAGGGTGGCCATAGCAAAATACCACAAACTTGATGGCTTAAAACAACAGAAATTTATTCTTTCACAGTTGTGGAAGCCAGAAGTCTGTAATCAAGGTGTCAGTGGGCCACACTCCATCTGAAACTGATATAGTGTCTCCCTCTCTGTATCCAAATTTCCCTCTTCTTAGTAGGGTCCATCCTAATCCAGTATAACCTCAATTTAACATGATTACATCTGCAAAGACCCCATATCCAAATAAGGTTACATCACAGAAACCAGGGGTTAGAACTTAAACATATCTTTCTGGGAACACAATTCAACCCACAACAGTATCTGAGATGAGATTTGAAGATAGTCATCATTTAACGGTTGTTGTTGCCATGGGAAACACTAGGAGTGAAACATGTAGGAACAGTAGAGGGATCAGCATGAACATGGAAGAGAGGGAGATGGAAAATAAAAGGCTCCTTGAGGAAAGGATGTTTGCAGTAGTTTGGCTGAAAAAATGAGAGATGTAAAAGGGTAGAGAAAACTAAGAATTGGAAAGATAGGTTAAAGTCAGATAATAAAAAGCCTTAAATACTCCCATGAGAAGTCTGGACTTAAACTTTCAGGCAAGTGAAGTTATTAAAGGTTTCTAAGAAGTTTGGAAACCTAACGAAATCTTTTCTGGCAAGATGAACTTGACTTCTATTGCTGCCAATGACGTGAACTACATATCCAGAAAAGCTTCCTCATACAGATCACCTTAAATGCAAACAAAATATTATGAAACATTTTTATAAATGCATGACAGGACTGGCAAAATAGTAAGTGAAATTTCAGAGACCTGATAAAAAGAAAGCATGAATGTAAATAAGGGATAAAATGATGCAGTTGGCATCTTCTCTGAGGGCAGCTCCCAATTCCTTATGGCCTAGAGGAGGGGTTGGTAAACTGTGGCCCATGGCCAACATTCAGCATGCCACTTGTTTGTGTGTATAAAGCTTTATTGGAACACAGCTACATCCATTCATTTATTTATGTTCTATAGCTGCTTTCCTGCTCCAAAGACAAAGCTAAATAGGAGTGACAGAGACTCTACAGCCCACAAATCCTAAAATATATACTATATAGCCTTTTACAGAAAAAAAACTTTATGAATCCTGGGTTAGCATGAGTTTTAATGGGCTGAATTCATGGGATTTTGGAGATAAAGGCTGGTACCACCACAGGGTCATATGTTGAGCCCTGAAAGGTGGACAGAAAAATGTTTGCACTAAAAAGGGAGATGGAAGGGACACTTGCCTGGTCATAGCTTGGCTATAAGTAAAAAAAAAAAAAGTTCCCCCCCAAGAATTCCTCTGATCCCTAACATAGATCAGAGTCCACATTATCTGTGTAGTGCCCCCAAAACAACTCCAAGTCAAAAATTCAGTTTATTTCAAATGATACTGAGTCAATAGTACCTCAGGGTGATTAGCAGAAACAAATGCCAATCCTTGAATTCCCACAGATAAAGTTCCAAGAAACATGAACCCAAAAGCATAGCTCATGAGGAAAAAGTTACTAAACGTAAAACTAAGCAGGATAAACAAACTATAAACCCACAAATACTACAGATATTGGCATTATTATATAGGACAAATATAAGATATTATGTTTACTATGATTAAAGAAAGTATCAGAGAAGGGGAAAAGATTATCAAAATGACCAAGCATATTTGAAATAAAACTAAATATCTAAAAATGACCAATAATTGATATTATAAATTCAATCAGTGTTAAGCAGATGCAGCTGAAGAAAGTAATAGCAAATTGAAGAACAGATTTGAAGAAATCACATAAAATCTAGGATAGAGAGACAAAGAAATAGAGAATACAAAAGTAGAGACATGAAGAACAGACTACAAAAATCCATTACTCACCTAATCATGGTTATAGAAGAAGATAAGAGAATGAAGAAGAGACAGAAGGTGCAATGGAGATAATGGCTAGCAATTTTGCAGAACTGAATGAAAGACAACAATCCTCAGTTAGAAATAAAACAAAATCCCATTAACCCATTGTAAAAAAAACACTGCAGACTATTGACAAAGAAAAGATAGAGTAACCACAAGAAAGGATAATTAGACTGACAACTGGTTTTTCATCAATAATGATAGTATCAGAAGACAGTGAAATAGTTTCAAAGTTCTGAGGAAAAAAAAACTGTCAACCTAGAATCATGTACCCTCAAAATTATCTTTAAAGAAGGATTGTTAAAATAAAGGCCATTTTCAGTCAAACAAAAACTGATAGTGTTTAATCAACAAATCATCTCTAAAGAAACTTCTAAAAGAAATATATTGTAAGAAGACAGAAAATTAACCCTAAAAGAAGGATCTGAGGGGCAAAAAGGAATAGTGAGCAAAAAAGACATATGGTTAAATTGAAATAAATTTTGACTATATAAACAATAATAATAATGTCCAATTAGTGGGTGTAAAGAAAGATTTAAATTCTAGACAAGAAAATGAGAATTGGGAGGTGGTAATATGAATTAACATGATATACATGTCCCTTTTATTTTTCAGAAGGGTAAAGATATTAACTTGAGTCTTTGCTACACTAAATATGCATGTTGAAATTTCTAGAGAATCACTAGAAAAGAGAAATAGAGTAAATAATTCCTAATTTTGGAGGAGGGAAAGGAAAAGAAAAAAGTAAAATTCAGTGAGTACAAAAGAAAGCAAGAAAGAAGAGAAAAGAAACCCTAAAAGCAAGACAAATAGAAAATACAAAATAATATGGTAGAAATGAATTCAAATTATTAGTAAATATATGAGTAATCAAAAGAATTATAAGTGGACCAGTCTCTCCTGTTGGAAGACAAAGATTATCAGACTGCAGTTTTAAAATAGTCATCTCTGCACTTTTTACAAGAAACACATCTAAAGCCTCAGATGCCAAAAGATTAAAAAGAAAAGTTTGGAAACAAAATAGACTTCAAGGCCAAAGGTATTACTAGAAAAAGAGGCTCACTACATACAAACAATATTGTTCAATTTAACAGAAAGATTTAATAATTCTAAATTTATATGCACCTAATAATATAGCATCAAAATATCTAAGTTTAAAAAGAAAAAACTAGCAACAGAACTACTAGAAGAATGGAGTAAAAGGGAAAGACTTAAGAGCAGGGAGAACAAAAGGAAGCTGCCAAGATGATGTTAGAAAGGAAGGTGCACCTGTAAGAGAATAAAAGCTCACCCAATTGTGGAGAAGAAAAGAATTTTATTAACCATCTTGCAAGAACAGGCGCACAACCTGGATAAAATGGCCAGCATGCCAAACAGCAAGAAACAATGACATTTATAACCTAAACCTAATACGCAGACCCCTCCCCTGTTCCCCATTGCTTGGGTACTTCAGGGGTTACAGCCTATCCAAGGTCTAACTAACTTTCATGGGCTCCTGCTCCGAGCCACTGCTCCCTGTTCCCTACATTCTGGCGGGTTTGGCCCCACTTTCACTCTTGGCATTGCTTTTCAAATTTGGTGCCACTTCTCACCATTGGCCCTGCCCTCGCTTTGGACCTGCCCTCTCTTTGGCACCACTTTTCAAATTCTTGGTGCCGAAGTCACTAGAATCCCTTTCCCTCCCTCCTCCAACTTCAGAGCCGGCTCTGGCTTCACCTTTATGTGAAAATTAAATTTAACACTTTCCTTACAAATCCCTCCTCTTTCTTTTAGACTCTCTTTAGTTTCACAGTTTAGTTTCTCAAATCTGCTAAAAATTCCTCACATTCTTCATCATAGAGATCTTCCTCTTTAAGGGGGTACAAGTTGTTTTGCTTGTACTGTTTGGGCATCTGTTTGGTTAGTGCCATTTCAGTGAGTTTTTGAGCTAACCCTTGGGCACATGGGATGACACAACATCAACTGATGTGAGTAGCCCAGCCATGATGATAAGGGAAGTCAGGATAGACAGTGCCACTCCTTTCCATTTTCCAAACCAGCTCTCTAACCATCCCATGAGTGGGTTGTCAACGCCAGAATTTTCTGCCAACTCTTCAAATAAGGCTATTAAACCTTGCAAGGTTTTGGTGATTGTCCCATCAGGAGCTGTATTGTTGGGGATGAATGTACAGCAACTACCTCCAATCATAATACAGATGCTTCCTTTTTCTGCTAGCATCACATCTAGGGCTATCCTATTTTCCCAGGCTATTTGGCTAGTAAAATCCAACTGTTCTGCTATTCCCTAGTGTAATTGATAAATCTTTCTTGGTTATAATATATATATTTAATCCAATCCACATTTTTGTTAATAGTGACCCACCAGAACAAGAATGACTCAAATCCTGCAGCTACTGGATTTCTAGCTTTAAACTCATTTGGGACTCCCCGGGGAACTCCTATACTATCTTGATAAATTTGGTTATTAAAGGAACCAGGTAAACTTCTTTCTCTTTCCCTGGTTTTGTGTTTCTTCCTTTTTTTCAAATGCCAGGGTAAATGGGATGGCCAGTTGAACCAGAGCACAAGTTCCTCCCCACTTCTCAGGTAACACCAGTCAGAGGACGCCCTTTCTGCAGTACCACAAAAGGTCTGCTCCGGGTATGGCCAAACTGGAGAAACTGCCAGTACTATCCTAACTCATGTTCCATACTTTTGTATATAAGGCCATGGTCCCAAGGTCCTGGAGCCCTTTTCCCCATCTAGAGAAAGAGACAGAGTGACTTCCTAGACAAAGGCGGGAAGACAGTATGGCTTTGATGTTTCCCTATTTGACAGGAGGGAAGAGAGAGAACAATGTAAAACAATTTTCACCAGGAGTAGCATTCTGGAAGAGGAGCCCCATGCACTTAAACTCCCTTTCATGCTCTTCTATACCTAATGGAAAGGGTACAATATGAGCAGTGGGCTGGCCTGTTGCACAAGCATAATAGTTGCTTTTGTTCAAACTCTGGGCTGTATATTTGCCTCATTCTACCCAGGCATTTGTGTCTCCATATCCTGTCACTATTTCTATGGTCTGCTTTCAGTCTTCTGCCTTAAGTATCCTGACTGCTTTGGGATCATTCTGCATTGGGGAACTGGCCTTCGGTGGGTTTTCCCTTGGTATTTCTGAAGGGTTAGCTGGAGGGGAAGTTGTTGACATCATATTCGTAGGGGAAGGAAAGACTCAGATACGGAACCTCCCCAGAGGGTCTTGACCTGTAACATCCACCCCACCCCACAGACTGTCAGGGGAAGAATAACAGTTGTTATTGCTGAATTTGTCTGCCTCTCTAATGGTTATTACTACCGGATTACACTGGAGGTTTTTGCAATCTGGTGGGGTATTACCTTTATAAAAGGTTATTTTGTCCTCTAATGGTTTCGAGTGCATATGGCCTCCTCTGTTCTCGGTGGTCCAATCCTTTTACACAGTAGTCCACTGCACAAAGCTCCAATTGAGATGGGGGGAGGTTCAGATAACCTCTCTGTGGCTCTGGGCATAGATACTTATTTCACCCACTCAGCCCCTACTGATGTCCTAAATCTCCAAAGCTTATTATGTGGCAGATGTCAAACTGCACAGTCTGAGACTCTAGGCCTTTGGTTATGTTTACTATCAATTTAAACAGGCTTGTCATGACCAGAATCTGAAACACCTTAGTCAGTATAATTATTCTCATTTTCAGAAACTTTAAATCCTTCATCTGCTAGTCTCTCAAGGTACTAAACAAGGTAGATATAGATAATAGCCTGCCCTCTAAGTGGAGGGATATCTTCCTGCAAATGTCACTGATATAGAGTCCTACAATCCCTTCCCCTTTCTGATATGCCCTCCCAACTATTGTCTTCTCAGAGAGATCCTTAAGGGATCTGAAGTTGGAGTTATTCCCCAGGACTCAGACAATTCTTGGGTACTTATTGTCCAGTTTGGGTACTGGTCTTTTTACTCGAGAGTAGTGGATCCAGCCTTTTTCTGCTGTCCAGACTGCAGTTTCAGTTGTAAATAAAACCTGATGGGGTCCTTCCCAGGTTGGCTGAAGTTTGGACTCCTTGCATGATTTTATTAGGACCCAAATGCCAGAATGGTGTTGATGGACAGTGAATTTGAGAGGCAAGATCTGAGCCAGCAAACTACAATGCCTGAGGGATGACAAAGTAGAAGACAAAGCCAGTATATAACTCTTGTTTGTTTTTTTTAATATATTTTTATTTTTAAAAGATACACAAATCGCACAAAATGTTACTTTAAAAAATACATAGGGTTCCCATATACCCCACTTTCCACACCCCACACTTTCTTAAGGAAGAGATCCTTCAACACTAAGGAAGGGAGGTCTCTAGTCCTCCTAGGAAAAGGCAAGCCAAAAAGCATTTCGTAAGGAAAGATTCCCAGTCCTTTCCTAGGGGCAGTTCTAATCCTCAATAGGGCTATGGGTAGGCACTTAATCCAGAGTAACTTTGTTTCTAAGACCAATTTAGAAAGATGCTTCTTTAAAGTCTGATTCATTCTCTCCACTCTATCTCAAGATGGCAGGTGCCAAGGTATATGGAAGTTCCATGTGATACCCAGCCTTTGCATAACATTCTGGAGTACATGGGAGATAAAGGGGCTATCATTGTCTGAGTCTATATTTTCCACTCACCCATAATGAGGCATGATTTGTTCAAGGATAATTTTAGAAGTTCCTGATGCTGTAGCTGAGGCCAGAGGATATGCCTCTATCCATCCTGTCAGATGATCTATAATAACCAGAACATACTTTAGCCAAAGCATTGGGGGCATGTCAGTGTAATCAACCTGAATATTCTGGAATGGCCTGAGGCCCTGCTCCTGTCCCCCTTATTCTTGCTTCCTTAAGACTTTCTTATTGATCTTTTGGCAAATTATACATTGCTCACTTATTTGTTTAGCTACAGTATAAAGGCCCACGCATCTAAAATACTTAAGAACCAGATCATACATGGCCTGTACGCCCCAATGACTCTCTCGGTATAAAACTTCTAAAACCTCTCTCATCACTTGTTTATTCAATATTTGCCTGCCATCCAGGAGAAGCCACCTCCCTTGATCATCTAGGGTAGCTCCTAACTGCTCCAGCTCTTTCACCTTTTCAGAGAAGGTGGAGACCCCAAACTCTTCAAGAATGGAGGATATCAGGATCATCAGCCTCAAAGGGGAACTATGGGAGTCTTCCCTAGCCTCTTCATCTGCTAACCTCTTGTCCTTTGCTTAAAATGTACGACCTTTCGGGAAGCGGACTTGGCCCAGTGGATAGGCCACATGGGAGGTCTGCAGTTCAAATCCTGGGCCTTCTTGACCCACATGGAGCTGGCCCATGCACAGTGCTGATGCGTGCAAGGAGTGCCCTGCCATGCAGGGGTGTCCCCGCATAGGGGAGCCCCACGCGGAAGGAGCATGCCCTGTAAGGAGAGCCGTCCAGCAGGAAAGAAAGTGCAGCCTGCCCAGGAATGGCGCCGCACACTTGGAGAGCTGACACACAAGATGATGCAACAAAAAGAAACACAGATTCCCGTGCCGCCGACAACAACAGAAGCAGACAAAGAAGAACACGCAGCAAATGGACACAGAGAGCAGACAATGGGAGGGTTGGGGGCGAAGGGGAGAGAAATAAATAAAAAATAAATCTTTCTTAAAAAAACGTACAACCTTTCTGCTGTCCATTTACATGCACTACTGATATTTCCCTGGTTAAGAGTAGATTGGCCAATACTTGTTTTATTAATTCCCCATGGACTAGCCCTT
This sequence comes from Dasypus novemcinctus, assembly GCF_030445035.2. Taxonomy (NCBI): domain Eukaryota; kingdom Metazoa; phylum Chordata; class Mammalia; order Cingulata; family Dasypodidae; genus Dasypus; species Dasypus novemcinctus. Next base: position 125,466,246 of record NC_080681.1, read on the forward strand.
TTCCTTTTCTATTAATCTCCTCTATTCCCAAATTTTTCTAAAGGTGTGGACTACACCAAAGGCATACTTATAGTTGGTTTAGCATGTACCATCCTTTTCCTCTAATAATTTGAGGGGTTGATTTAATGCATACAATTCACAAGTTTGAGCTGACCAGTCATTGGGCAATCAGCCGGCTTCTTTCACCTCTCAAGTTAGTCCATCTACAATTGCATAGCCATTGTGCCTCCTTCCTTCTAGGATACTGGAGGACCCATCTATGAATAATTTTTCCCCCCCGAGTGCAGGGGAAGGTTCCAGAGGTCAGATGGGACTCGAGTCTGATACTCAATCAGGTCTAAGCAATCGTGCTGAGAAGCCTCCATTTGGTCAGATCCCTTCCAAAGGAAGGAGGCCAGGTTTAGGCTATGATCTGTAGTCAATACCAAATCATTTTTTCCATTAGGATAGCCTCATACTTCAGAATTCAGGAATCAGTCAGCCACCTTCCCACTTTCTGAGACAAAATAGTTCTGCCTGATGAGGGGTGCTAACGACCTCTGAAAGTCAGCTTTCTGCATTCTTTTACCAGGATAGCGGTTGCTGCCACAGCTTGAATGCATCCCGGCCACCCCCTGATGAGAGGATCCAGGATTTTGGAAAAGAAGGCTACAGGTCTCCTCTGACCTCCCCAGATTTGGGTCAGAACCCCCAAGGTTGTCTCTTTATCTACTGTAACAAACAGGTGGAAAGGTTTCTCAAGGGAAGGGAGGGCTAGAATAGGGGCCTGCACCAGTGCCCATCTGAGCCTCTATTTCCCATTCTTTCCATTTTAATTAGTCAGACTCTTCCTCTAACAGTTTTTTATATAACCCCTTAGTTTGGGATGATAAGAGTCTATCCATAATTTGTAACACCCTACCAATCCCAAGAATTTCCTTAGTTCTCTTTTTGTCTGTGGAAAAGGTAATTCAATTATGGCCTGAAATCTCTCTGGATTTATTTTCCTCTTTCCCTCACTGATGAGATGGCCCAGGTACTTGACTTTCCTTTCTATAAATTGTAATTTACTTTTTGAAACCCTTAACCCGTGATTTCCCAAGAAGTTCAATATGTTCTTTGTGGTTTGGGCCACTGCCTGCCTTTCTTGACCTGATACTAGCAGATCATCTACATATTGTAAAAGGAATATTTCAGATGGAATTGAAAATTTCTCCAATACTTTCTCTAGTTCTTGCCCAAAAAAGGTTAGGGGATTCTGTGAAATACTGGCATAGGACCGTCCATTGTATTGCTGCCTCCTTCCAGGGAAGGGACACTCCCATTCAAATGTGAACAAATCTCTACTCTCTGGGTCAAGGGGACAGGACCAAAAGGCATCCTTCAGATCTACTACACTAAACCATTTATGATGATAAGGGATCTTACTGAGGAGGGTGTAAGGGTGTATAGGATGCCGAACCTGGACAATTTGGTTGATGGCTTGTAGGTCCTGCACCAACCTCCAACTACTGTCTGATTTTTGAACAGGTAAAAGAGGAGAATAAAAAGGGGATATACAGGTTTCTAAGAGTCCATCTCGATTAAGACCCTCAATGATAGAAGTTCCTGTCTCCTTTTTAGGGGGATGGGATATTGTTTCTGACAAACAACCTCCCCTTCCTTCTTCAATGTGATTTTTTTTTTAATTATTTCTCTCCCCTTCCCACCCCCCCACCCCCACCCCAGCTGTCTGTTCTCTATGTCCATTTGCTATGTTCTTCTTTTTGTCTGCTTCTGTTGTCAGTGGGACAGGATTCTGTGTCTCTCTTTGTTGCGTCATCTTGCTGCATCAGCTCTCCATGTGTGTGGAGCCATTCCTGGGCAGGCTGCACTTTCTTTTGCACTGGGTGGTTCTCCTTACGAGGCACACTCCTTCCACATGGGGCTCCCCTACACAGGGACACCACTGCGTGGAATGGCACTCCTTGTGTGCATCAGCACTATGCATGGGCCAGCTTCACATGGGTCAAGGAGACCCAGGGTTTGAACTGTGGACCTCCCAATGTGGTAGAGAGACGCCCTATCCACTGAGCCAAGACTGCTTCCCTCAATTTGATCTTAATATGGGGAAACTGCAACCCTTCCCCCATTCTCTTCCTTCACCCATACTTCCTCCTTGATGTCCTTTATGTCTTCTTTGGTGAGTAGGGCTAAAACCACTTTCATCTGTCTATCCCTTACTTCCAAATCTAGCTGCACGGGTATTATCAGGGCCCTTCCCAACAAATTTCTCCCAGCTTCTGGGATGTACAGAGGGCTCATAATTTGGTCATCCTCCCAACAAATATCAGTAGGCTCAAGAATGGGAACTTTAACACCCCTCCTCCCCTTTTACCCCTGAAACTGTGAGGGAACTACCAGAGAGTTTGGTTCCCATCGGGAGGTGGTTCACAGAAGATAGAGCTACTCTGGTGTCCACCAAAAATGTAATTTCCTCTTGATATGGGCCCACCTTTAGATTTACTAGAGGTTCCCAGTGGGCTCTTGATATTAGGAGCCTCTGACACTCCTTTCCTCAAAATTCATCAGGGATATGACTCGACCTTCTTAAAATGACCAGGTTTCCCACAGTGATAACACCCTGCAGAGTCCTATACTCTCTTAACCCCTTTATCCCAGCTAACCCTGCCTGCTCCCCTTTCTCATCTCTGCCTGCCCCCTCCTGGCCTTGCTTCTAATCTTTATGTACCATGTGGTCAATCGTGCTCATCATGACTTTGGCTTTCTGCTTCTGCTTTCCCCCCTCCCTTCTCACAAACACTTTCTGAGACTCTCTCAATAACGCTTCCAGTGGTTTATCCATCTACCCACCCATCCATCCATTTTCTGGATCTTTTTCTGAATGTCAGGCCAAGACCCATTTATATAACTGACCTTTAGCATACCCTGGGCCACTGGGTCATTAGGGACCATTCCTAAATATTTCCTTACCTGGTCCCTCAACCTTTGCAGGTAAGCAGAGGGAGTCTTGGCTTTTTCTTGATTCACCTCAAAGGCCTTACTTAAATTTTGGGACTTAGGCATAGCCAATTTTATCCCCTGTACAACGAGATCTCTAAGATCCTTCATTTGTACTCTATTGCCCTGATCATTATTATCCCAGTTAGGGTCTACACTGGGGAACTTTTGCTCTGCTGCCATTACCCCTGGTCCAGGTGGGTGCTGCCTTTCCCACTCCTTCATAGCCACCCTCCTCATCACTCCCCTTTCTTCTTTTATAAAGAGGATACGCAGAGGATAAGTTCAGATCACATTTATAGACTCAGGCCTAGGAATTGACCCACTTGCTCAGCTAGCCCTGCTGGATCTAGCATTAATGACTTCATCTCCTTTTTAAAGTTTCTGACTTCCGTACTTGTCAGTGGGACATTCACATAACTGATCTCTCCTGGTGCAGTTGGTACTTCTCTCAAGGGGTAAAGAGGCTCAATGGGAATATGTTCCCTCACCCTCTTTTCTTTGGGGGCCTTGGAGAAGGGAAGGTTCTTTATATCCTTCCTACTTTATTCCAATTCCTTCCTTAACTGCTGGCGGGTCATAACCAGTGGGGCAGTGGGCATTGCCTGGCCCTCTGGCTCCCTGAAGGCTTGGGTGGGTTCCACTGGATCTTCCGAATCCACCAGTTCCTGCCCCAGGAGGGGAGGGGAAACATAAGGAACAGGAAGGCTCAATAGAGGATCCCACATTTTAGCTTTTAGACTTAAGTGTCTGGGGCTGGAGTCTTAGCTTTCAAGGGATAGAGAATGGTCTCTCTTCCCTTCAATGAGCATATGGCAGTGTCAGACTCCTCCTTGGAAAAGGATTTCTTTTCATTAACATAAAGTACAAGGTCGGCACATAGCCAATCCTCATCTGCCCCGTATTTTGCCCAAAACACACTGGGTGGTAAAATGCTTTCTTTGGCCCAACTGTAACAGCAATATTTAATCACTTTCTTTTTATCCTTTCCCTTAGTCTGATCATAATCAGTCCAAGTTTTCAATATCCTCCCTAATGGATTATCCAGAGGAATGTCCCCAGAGGACCCAACAGATACCCCCTTTCCTCTTTTCCCAGCCAGTCGGCTGCCTCTATTCTCCATTCTGAGTTTTTTCTGGGTTTCTTTCTCTCAAACCTTTTCATTTCATTCATCTCCAGCCCTTTCCCTCACCAGAGAAGGGAAACACAAATTGGGACTCCACACTCGCTTCATACAGTATGTCGCACATCTCATGCACACACAATCAACCCCAGACTCATCAGAACTCTCCACCACCAAGGCAATACTTAATGGTCCCCTTTTCTTACCTCGGTTGTGCACAGAGGCACCAGGTTGTGCCTGGTCACTGAGAGGCCAGTTTTCCCTTCCCCTTTTCTCATCCACAATTGGCAGATCTAAGCATCTGGTCTCGGGTCCTTCCAGCTGTCAAAGGCAGGCCCCCAGTGGTGGAGTCCAAGTCCCCTCAATCAGTGGGGTGTGCCTTCCCCTTGTCCACCCCAGGGAGTCCTCCTCTGAAGCTCTGGATACCAGATGAGCCCCCAAACTTGTTAGAAAGAAAGCTGCACCTGTAAGAGAACAAAGCTCACCTGATTGTGGAGGAGAAAAGAATTTTATTGATCTTGCAAGAACGGGCATGTGACCTGGATAAAATGGCTGGCATGCCAAACAACAAGGAACAATGATATTTATAACTTAAACCTAAGATGCAGGTCCCTCCCCTGTTCCCCATTGATTGGGTACTTCAGGGGTTACAGCCTATCAGAGAGGTCTAACTAACTTACGCAGGCTCCAACTCTGAGTTGCTGCTTCCGGTTCCCTACATTCTGGCGGGCTCAGCACCACTTTCACTCCTGGCACCACTTTTCAAATTTGGTGCTGCTTCTCACCACTGGCCCCGCCCTTGCTTTGATGCCACTTTTCAAATTCTTAGTGCCAAAGTTGCTAGAACCCCTTTCCCTCCTTCCTCCAACTTCAGAGCTGGCTCTGGCTTCACCTTTATGTGAAAATTAAACTTAATCCTTTCCTTACAATGAGGTACGCAGATCCCCCTTGAGGAATGAAAGCTTTATTCCTCCAAGTACTGGGCTTGCTGACAAAAAGTGGGTATTAGTTGCCAGCCCTCTTTGGAGAACTGTTTTAACCAAGGTATACCTCCTTATAAGAGCAACCCACATCTAATGACTGGCCAAGGGGGAGTGGGAAAATAAAAGCCCAGCCCTCTTGCTCAACTTGTGATAACTCTGAAGGGCCAGGGGGTCAGCTGAGGCCTTTGTTGGGCCTGCACTCCAGCTCAATGTGTCCCTCTGCTCAATTCCACTTCCTCCCCTTCCCTTCAACAGCTGTTGACTCCCAAGGGCACACTCTAATAAATATTCTTCATGCTAAACTCTATCATAAAGTTTGTTTCCCAAAAAGCCCAATTTGCAGCAAATAACCAGGGGACATGCAGTGGTAAGAAATTGAAGCTGTAAGATTAAAGGTCAGGAGAGTAGGTGGAGCTACAATTAGATTTTAGGGCAATTCATAGAGAGGTGATTAAAGCTCAGGAATGGAACGAGATGTCTAAGTTAAAGAACAAATAAAGATAGCCTCATAGAATGTCTATATCTAAGCATCCAAGGAAAAGAAGAATAGAAGCCTCAGGAGGACTGAGGAGTGGCATTCAAAAAGGTGTGACTATAGTGTTGTTATCTAAGAGAAAATTTCAAGAAATGAATACTGTTAAATGTTTTGTGGGTACTTGATTTATACTAACATCCATTCTCTCTTTCTTCTAGTTCGTTCTCCACACCCTCTGCTCTTAGCCTATTGTGTTTCAGATGGAACCGATTCTACCCATGGTTCCAAAGGTGGGCTCATGCTTAGAATTGACTGATCAGAGTATTACATTTTCCCTGGTTTTGGGCCAGCAAAAATCAGGCTCAGGGTTTTTCTTCACACCATTAAATAAGCTCTTGGCTCTTTTTAAAATTGTATTCCACTAGGACTTCTTGAAACCCATCTTACCATTAGAGCTCCTGGCAGAAAACATGCCACCAAAATCTCAAAATGAAGTCAACACAAAAGAGCACAAAGCCAAAAGTTAGAGAAAGTCCTGATCCAAATGACATCATTGGAGCACCTGAATAAAGCTGTGCCTGTGCTACATATCCTTGGATTTTTCCAGTACTAAACTACTGAATTCCTTTTTTTTATTTATTCAGCTTGTTATCCTAACATGAGTATAGATACTCCATATTCAATTTCATATTCTCCTCTTCTCACTAAACATGATAATGAAAGCATTTGTAGTAGCTAAAAGAAAACTGCCTTGATGTGAATCTACAGTTACTAGCTGTGTAACTTTCGGGGTGATTGTAAATTAATTGTTAGTACTTAATCATAACAATCATAAACTGGATATAATAATAGTATGTGCCTCATAGGGTTGGTGTGAATGTTAAATTAATTAATATATATAAAGTCTTAAAACAGTCCCTGCTTCTTAGTAAATGCTGTAAGAATGTTAGCTATTATTAGTTATTATTATTCCTAATTACAAAGTCTTCATGAGCATCATTTTAAAAATTGAATAAGATATTTCATATTTTACTTTGCCAGTTGTCCTAATAACAGGCTAGTTATTCACTATAATGAATAACAGTCACTGGACATCTTTGGGTATAAAGTTTTCTGTACTTATGATTGTTTCCTTAGCATAGAGCACTAGTGAAAATACTGGTTCAAAGAGTCTATTTAATTCTCAAAGTTTTTTAAGGAGGTAGAGTCTACAACTTTGCTCTGAAGACTCTTCCTGTGTATTTTTTTTTATATCAATCACAGTTTGCATTTACTCAAACCTACCATCCTACAACTGAAGCTTATGCCTGTGGCCAAAATAGTCAACAAAGGTGCTATGTACTATAAGAGATATAAAATAAGTAATAGAGTTTTTACTCGGATCATAGATTCTAACTAGTGAGATAGGGAAAATGCATATAAAGTATAAAATAAAATTTAAAATAGAAACAACCAGAGCTCAAATGACTAGAAATTTTTCTATGAAAGGCAGAAACCATCAGACGTATATATAGCTGATATCCAGAAAATAGTTAACTGAATATAATGATTAACCTGGAGGTTCTGAAGTGCCTTGTGGTACACCATGATAGTATGTGTTAATAGGAAGTAGATTTTATTATATTTCTAAATTAGTGAAAATGAAGTTTTTATCACATTTTCCCCAAACAGTTGTTATTAATTACAATACACTGAGGTTAATGGCAAATATAATTATACCTGTTTAGCAACAGAAAAACTAAGTATAGGAATGGTCCTTTGTCTTAATTACACAAATGTGCCTTTTTAAGAAAACAAATTCTGCTACCTTTAGAAATCAGTTATTCACAATCATTCCAAAATATAATCTGGAATGATATTTTAATTTCAGTCTTAGATCGACTAAGGAAGAGGTAAAAAACAACTCAAAAGATTATGGTTGCCACTAACTATTAATAAATTATCAATCAACATTCATCTAACCTTTATAATAGATCTGAAGTTCATATACTCTCTTATAAAAGGAGCATTGAACCCAAAGTCCTGACTTTTAGTGATGTCTCCAGTCGGTATTGGTAGCTTTTGTAACAGAGTAGGCACCAAGGGATTTATGTAAACAACAATGAATATCAACCTGTATTCCCCAAAATGAGACTGTTAGCCACAGAGACTACTCCCAAGTTATCCTAAGTGGCTAAAGACCGAAGAGCCTCTTTCTACTGGGCACTGAGGACTTATCATATTGCACAACAAATGCAACAAATTGCCCCAGCCCCTTCACCTCCTCTTTTCCTTAACTCAACTTGGCTCTTCTTTAAGGACCCACTTTCCCTTGTAGTATCTCCAGGTGAAACAGTTCCTTCTCTATTCAGATGCTGGAAGGCAGACTCACTCCAGAACCTCTGGACAAAATAAGCACAGCAGAGGAGGTCCCACTAACGACTTAGAAAAAAAATTAAGTGTGGCAGTTGTAAGTATGAGGGAACTAACAGAAGCACAGGAAATTGACTAATTTTAAAACCTGGGGAAGTGCATGTGGCTCAAGCGACTGAGCTCCCGCCTACTACATGGGTCGTCCTTGGTTCTGTTCCTGATGCCTCCTAAAGAAGACAGCGAACTGGTACAATGGGCGGGCACGGGAAGCTAACACAACAAGATGATGGAACAAGAAACACAAGAAGTAAAAACATAACGAGAGATGCAACAAAGCAGAGAGCAGAGATTCCCAGTGCCTCCTAAAAAAGACAGCAAGCAGGCACCATGGGCAGGTGCAGTGAGCTGACGCAACAAGATGACACAAGAGACATGGAGGAAAAACATAAAGAGAGACACAACAAAGCAGGGAGCAGAGGTGGTGCAAGCAATTAGGTGCCTCCCTCCCAACATCAGAAGTCCTGAGTTCAGCTCCAGGTGCCTTCTAAAGAAACAAGGAAGATGAACAGACACAGCAAGCACAAACAATGAGGGGACTGGGTAAAAATAAATAAATCTTAAAAAAAAAAAAAAACCTAAATCACAGCTTCATTATTTTGTGAATTGGTAAAAGCAAACAACCCCCCCCCCCCGCAAAGTTTTTCCAAATCAAGATAAAAAAATAAATAAAAGCAAAATGAAAATATGAGTAAAGTTCAACTGACACTGATACTTCAATCAATTTTACTCAGTTTGTGTGGCTACCCTGCCCAGGCAAACCTGTTTCTTTATGATTATACCCAAATTTGCATACCTTGTTACACAAATGTTTTATTCTCCTTAAATTGTTTGATATTTTAACTGTATTCAGTTGTGGTTTCTTTCTAAATTCAATTATTTAAAAATTTGTTTTAAAATAAAAAAGCAGTTTTTTTCTTTCTCTCTAAGATCTAGAAAACTAGTATGGACAGGAGGAAGAGAAGGAAGCTGATAAGGATTTAAAATAGGAAGGATTAAAAGCTAGAAGACAGGGAATTGGTAGTTAAGTCATGAGAGTATAAATGTATGTGGATCATATAAACTAAGGATAGAGCTAGAGTTTTTGCTTGGCTCATAGAGCATGATGATAAGATTCCAGACCTGTATAGGAAGTGTCCATGAGAGGTAATGGTAGGCAAAATATTGGCTTAAAAAATGCCAACACTGTAAACCCTGGGTCTGTAAATATGATACCTGTTATGGCAAAAGGGACTATGAAGATATTATTAAAAATATGGATTAAAAAAAAAAAAAGATCTAGAACAAGACAAGGATGCCCACTGTCATCCCTGCTATTCAACATTGTGCTAAAAGTTCTAGCTAGAGCAGTTAAGCAGGAAAAAGAAATAAAAGGCATCCAAATTGGAAAGGAAGAAGTAAAATTTTCACTATTTGCAGATGACATGATCCTATATATAGAAAGATCCCAAAAATCAACAACAAAGCTACTAGAGCTAATAAGTTCAGCAAAGTGACAGGAATACAAGATAAACATGCAAAAGTCAGTAGTGTTTCTATACAATAGTAATGAGCAATCTGAGGAGGAAATTTTAAAAATTCCATTTCCAGTAGCAATTAAAAGAATCAAATATCTAGGAATAAATTTAACCATGATATACAGGACCTGTGCACAAAAAACTATGAAACATTGCTGAAAGAAATTTTAAAAAGAGTTAAATAAATGGAAAGATATTCCGTGTTCATGGATTGGAAGACTAAGTATCATTAAGATGTCAATTCTACCCACATTGATTACAGATTCAATGCAAGCCCAATAAAAATTCCAACAACCTTCTTTGCAGACATGGAAAAGCCAATTATCAAAATTATTTGAAAAGGAAAGGGAACCCAAATAGCCAAAAACATCTTGAAAAAGAAGAATGAAGTTAGAGGACTCATTTCCTGCTTTTAAAGCATGTTACAAAACTGCAGTGATCAAACAGCATGGTACTGGCATAAACATAGATTATATTGATCAATGGAATTGAATTGAGAGTTCAGAAATAGACCCTCACATTCATGGTCAAATTATTTTTGACAAGGCTTCCAAGTCCACGCACCTGAGACAAAACAATCTCTTCAACAAATGTTGCTGGGAGAACTGGATATCCATTCCAAAAGAATGAAAGATGACCCCTATCTCATACCTTATACAAAAATTAACTCAAATGGATCAAAGACCTAAATTTAAAAGCCAGGACCATAAAACTCCTAGAAGAAAATGTAGGGAAGCATCTTCACGATCTTGTGGTAGGCAATGGTTTCTTAGACTTTACACCCAAAGTACAAGCAATGGAAGAAAAAAACAGATAAATGTGACCACCTCAAAATTACTTTTGGGCTTCAAAGCACTTTGCTAAGAAAGTGTAAAGTCAGCTTATTCAATGAGAAAATATTTGGAAATCACATATCCCATAAGGGTTTTTTTTTTTTTTTTTAAGATTTATTTATTAATTCCCCCCCTTCCCCCGTTGTCTGTTCTCTGTGTTTATTTGCTGCGTCTTGTTTCTTTGTCCGCTTCTGTTGTCGTCAGCGGCAGGGGAAGTGTGGGGGGCGCCATTCCTGGGCAGGCTGCACTTTCTTTCGCGCTGGGTGGCTCTCCTTACGGGTGCACTCCTTGCACCTGGGGCTCCCCTACACGGGGGACACCCCTGCATGGCGAGGCACTCCTTGCGCACATCAGCACTGCGCACGGGCCAGCTCCATACGGGTCAAGGGGGCCCGGGGTTTGAACCGCGGACCTCCCATGTGGTAGACGGACACCCTAACCACTGGGCCAAGTCCGTTTCCCTCCCATAAGGGTTTAATAGCCAAAATATATAAAGCAATAGGCGGCGGACTTGGCCCAGTGGTTAAGTGGTTAGGGCGTCCGTCTACCACATGGGAGGTTCGTGGTTCAAACCCCGGGCCCCCTTGACCCGTGTGGAGCTGGCCCATGCGCAGTGCTGATGCGCACAAGGAGTGCCCTGCCACGCAGGGGTGTCCCCCACGTTGGGGAGTCCCACGCGCAAGGAGTGCACCCTGTAAGGAGAGCCACCCAGTGTGAAAGAAAGTGCAGCCTGCCCAGGAATGGCGCTGCCCACACAGAGAGCTGACCCAACAAGATGATGCAACTAAAAGAAACACAGATTCCCGTGCTGCTTGACAAAGATGCAGCAAATAGACACAGAGAACAGAAAACCAGGGTGGGTGGGAGGGGAGAGAGAGAAATAAATAAATAAATAAATAAATAAATAAATAAATAAATAAATAAATAAATAAATAAATAAGAAATCATAAAACAATAAAAAGATAAAAACCCAATTTTAAAATGGACAAAAGACTGGAAGAGGCATTTTTCCAAAGAGGAAGTATAAATGGCTTTAAAAAGCATGTGAAAAGATGCTTAACATCACTTGCTATCAGGGAAATGCAAATCAAATCCATATTGAGATATCATTTCATACCCACTAGAATGGCCACTATTGAAAAAACAGAAAACTACAAGTTTTGGAGAGCATATGGAGAAAAAGAAAAACTTATTCAGTGCTTGTGGGAATGTAAAATGATGCAGCCACTGTGGAAGATAGTCTGGCAGTTCCTCAAGAGGCTAAGCATAGAACTGCCATATGATCTGGCAATCCCACTACTAGGTATACACCCAGAAGAACTGAAAGTAGGGATGCAAACAGACCTTTGCACACTGATGCGTATAGCAGCATTATTTACAATTGCCAAAAGATGGAAACCACCCAAGAGTCCATCAACTAATGAATGGTTAAACAAAATGTGGCATATACTTATGATGGACCATCATTCAACTTAAGAAGGAATGAAGTCCTGAAGTATGATCTCACTAATAATGAACTAATTATAATAAGCAAACTTACAGAGTTAAAATCTAGAATATAGGTTACCAGGACATAGAATTAAAGAATGGGGAGCTGATGCTTAATTTGTGCAGAATTTCAAATTACGTTGATTGTAAATGTTTGGAAATGGATAGAGGTGATGATAGCACATTATTGTATAATTAACAGTGCTGACTTAAATGTGTGATTGTGGTTGAAAGGGCAGTTTTAGGGTCATGAATGTCACTAGAAGGAAAGCTAAAGGATAAGAGAGAACCCTGCTGGGATAGGGACGCTAGCTAAAATTACAAATATAAGAATGTTCCTTAATGAACTAGAACAAATGTGTCACTATTACAAGGCATTAATAACAGGGTGGTATATGGGGGGACACCTAATGCAAACTATGGACTACAGTTAAAAGTAATGTTTTGGGGAATCAGATGTGGCTCAAGTGATAGAGCTTCCACCTACCATATGAGAGGAGCTGGGTTTGATCCCTGGGAACTCCTGGTGAAAAAGAAGAAGAGAAAGCAAACATGTGCGGTGAACCAGTACCTCCCTGAGTGCCTGCATGGTGAGCCAGTGCCCCGCACAAGTGAGTCACGCAGCAATATGATGATGCAACAAAAGAGAGAAAAGGTGAGAGTCAAGGTGAAGCACAAGGAAACCAGGAACTGAGGTGGTGCAATTGACAGGGAACCTCTCTCCCCATCAGAGATCTCTAGGATTGAATCCCCGTGAGTCCTAGAGGAGAGAAAATGAGAAAAGACAACACAGACAGCAAAAACAGCAGGGCAGGAGGAAGGGAAGGGGGGAAAATATTTTTTTTAATTTTTAAAGTAATATTTTAATATTCTTTCATCAGTTTTAACAAAGGTATCAATCCAATGCTAAGAGTCAATAATAAGGGAGGTATAAGGGTATGGGGTTTTTCTTTTTGGAGCAATGAATATGTTTTAAAATTTATTGTGGTGATGAATGCACAATTCTGTATTTATACTGAGATCCATTGATGGTATACTTTAAAAGGATTGTAGGGTGTGTGGATATATCTCAATAAATTTTTTAAATAAAAAAGGCAGCTTTTTATACCTAGCATTCTCTGTGTCTCTCCCAATATCTGTGTATTTGTCTCTTCCTCTCTGCTCCTTTCCTTGTTTCCTGCCTGCTTGAAAATTATTGCCTGAGATTGGTGCAAGTCTCTGCATTCTAGTTAGGAGAACCAATGCCCTAGCCAGAAATGATGGCTCAGGACTAAAACAACTTAGCATGCACACACACACGCACACGCGCACACACACACTCCCAGTCCCGAATTTTAACTATTTTTGTTCACACAATGCCTATGGCAACAAGAGTGATTTCTCTAAAATGCAAATTTAAACCTTTCACTGACTGGCTAGACCTTTCCAATGGCTCCCCTATTCTTAGCTCAAAGTCTAAGCTTTTTATTTTTTATTTTTTATTTTATTTTATTTTTTTATTGACTTTGTAATAATATTACATTAAAAATATATATGTGAGGTCCCATTCAACCCCACCCCCCCACCCCCCCTCTCCCCCCCCAACAACACTCGTTCCCATCATCATGACACATCCATTGGATTTGGTAAGTACATCTTTGGGCACCTCTGCACCTCATAGACAATGGTCCACATCATGGCCCATACTCTCCTCCATTCCATCCAGTGGGCCCTGTGAGGATCCACGATGTCCGGTGATCACCCCCGAGGCGCCATCCAGGGCAGCTCCACGTCCCAAATACGCCCCCACCTCTCATCTCTTCCTGCCCTTCCCCATACCCATCGTCCACCATGTCCACTTTTCCCAATCCAATGCCACCTCTTCTATGTGGACATTGGATTGGTTGTGTCCATTGCACCTCTATGTCAAGAGGAGGCTCAGATTCCACATGGATGCTGGCTGCCATCCTCCCATTTTCAGTTGTAATCACTCTAGGCTCCATGGTGTGGTGATTGTCCTTCTTCAACTCCATCTTAGCTGAGTGTGGTAAGTCCAATAAATCAGATTGTAGGTGCTGGAGTCTGTTGAGGCTCAGGACCTGGCTATCACATTATCAGTCCAGAGATTCAAATCCCCTAACTATATCTTAAACCCCAACGTTAACTGCACCTCCAGCAGATTAGTATGAAAGTCTTATGAAGGGAGATCCCATCTGAGTCCAGATTCATCACACATAAACACCATTTCCAGAGAGGGGCCATCTGCCCTGGTAGTAAACCCCATCGGCCATGACCATAACTCTCATGGGTCTCTTTAGCCTTCATAGGAACCAATATCTGGGGGTTGTATCTGCTTTATCTGTCTCTCTGACTCTGCTCAGTTGTGCATGAGGGCAATCCTTCTGCCAGCCTCCAGACTCTTTTTTAGAAACTCGTAGCCATATAAACTCATTTCTCCTTTCCATTTCCCCCTTACTTTAGGTCAAACAGCATTTTAAAGTCATGTTATTTTATGTAGACATGGATATTCTGCTGATCTGCATTGAACCTTCCATATAAGGTCCTTTTCCAGTTGCATCATCAGTTGGTATTTGATAGTGGTCCCTCGTTGCCAGGGAGGCTCATCCCTGGGTGTCATGTCCCACGCTGGAGGGAAGGCATTGCATTTACATGCTGAGTTTGGCTTCGAGACTGGCCACATTTGAGTAACATGAAGGCTGACAGGAGGAAATTCCCAGGCACAATGTTGCTCTAGGCCTTGTTCTTATTTTAGGTTTATCAGCTCACAAGCATAGTCATTAGCATCAGGGGCTCACTGTTGAACCCTCACTCCCTCCCGGTCCCCGCCGCTGTACCTGGGAGACTATCGCTGCTCCCCTAGGGACCATGACAGAGCACCACTGGCCAGGAACCCAGTACCCCCCCTGCTGGGTTTTTAATTGTTGCCACTATGAGTATATCCAATCATTACCATGCACCCTGGACATATGTTCTGTACAGCTCCCTGTCAGCCATATATCACCTGTCATTGGTATCCCATACCAGTATCCCTCCATTGCCATTGTTGAAACACTCTGTGATCCAGAACTCCCCGAAATTTGAAGCCCAATATAATGTCATGGTCCCTTACTAGGGAATGGCATATAGCGATGGGTTTAAAGGATAAAGAACTTGGATAAAGTTAGATAAAGAACTTAGATAAAGAATGTTGACTTGAAAAAATTCCACATCCTATCCTTTTTTTTTCCCCCCCCCCCCTAATTATTCAGCATTTCTTCGTAGGAGTCCTAGACCACAGCAATGCATATATATAATATACAGCACTCCCATACATCCACCACAACACCTTTTTCCTTCCACAGCGATACTCTTACACCCTATTCACATCATATTTACTTAAGGTGATGTACAGAGTCTGAGATATTAGCTTTCTAACATGGTAATATCTGTGCTTACATTATGGTGCATACTTTAGGATACACAGTTCTTTACATTTTTAGTTCTCCTATGTTTTACATTATGGTTTACATTATCAGTCTATCGTCTCCTATATGTTATGGTGTAATATTACATGTTTTATATCCATCCTTATGTACTCTCAAGAAACTCCTCCCTTGCCCCCCATTTACTTTGGTTCCACACATTTAACGTCCATTTTCCCTTCCACCTTGGTGCCCACAGTGACAGCCAACCTCCGTTTCCTGAGGGGCCACTTCCAGAGATAGATGGAATAGTGTTTAGGGCCTAACTTGCTCATCTGCCCCAATGCCCTGGGAGCCACCCTTTCTCTCGAGGGATAGAGTTCCCTCTATTTGGTGGCATTAGTCCTCCCCAGGATGTGGGTCCACCCCCACTCTCACTACTTGGGATTCTACCCCATGGTGTCACCCACTCTGGCAGAATGAGCATTTAGACATTCCCCAGGAGCCCGTCCTGCATCAGACCCTCCCCTCCGAGCATTCTAAACAGGTAACCCTCTTTATTATATTTTGATATTATTTTCTCGGCATTTTACTCTCCACCACCTCCTAACCCTCTCCTGTGTTCGTATGCTACCCCTCCCTCCCAAAAGTCTAAGCTTCTTAACATGAATTATAAGATCAAGTAAAATCTGGCCTCTACCTAACTTCTCCAGCTTCATCTCTCATTTTCTTGTAGTTTATAGCAAACTTGACTTCTGCAAACATGTCACATTCTGAACACCTGCTGTTTGCTTTGCTTCCCTATTAGTCTTAACCTTATTGACTCTAGTCATCCTTTGGTTCTCAGTGAAGACCTCATTTTGTCCGGGAATGCTCTCCCAATTTCTCCAGGCCCGGGTCAGCACCTCTCCTATATACTCCCCAGGACCCTGCAGGACCATACCACAGCACTATCTTAGGACTTTCTGCATACTTGTCTATCCCCGCTCTACTGAAATTTCTCTGAGGACAGTAATTGTCTCTCTTGCTCACTGTTGTATATCTAGCACAGAGTAGGAGCTCAATAAATATTTATTGATGAATGAATGATTAAAGTTAGAAATCCCAAGAAATGCTGGCATTCATTTCAGTTCTTAGAAGGTTACTGTATGTTGTGACTGACTATATCCCTTCTTTGCATTCCAGAAAAAATTTAAGGTCACTCATATTAAAAAGTTCTGATCTCCTAAATTAATTTTTCTAAAGAATGTTTATGAGTATGGGGTTACAAGTAATTGCTCATAGACTTATGACTCCTTGTTAGCTGGCCTTCATGGATGCTGAGAAGATTCTCCCTGCCCAAGCCTATCTCCCCAAGGATTGCTGTTGCCTGAAATTTAACTATTACAGATCTCTTTCTTTGGCTTAAGATTTTATGTCTTTAGTGGAAATACTACAGAGAAAACTAAGACATCTTATCTTATGAATCATTATACTCCAGAGATTTAACAATGAAAAAACCTGCTGGCCATATTACTCATGTATACTAACAATCAATAGAGAATTCTGGAATCTTACAATGAAACGTGTTCAAAAACCTCTCAAAGAATATACAACAACAATAATGAGAATCACAGCAACAATAAAAACCACTAATGTATGCTGAGCCCTGATTGGGATCAGGCAGTGTTCTAAGTATTTTTACATGTATGATCTCATTTACCTTTCCAATAACCATATGAAGTACGAACCACTATTATTCCCATCTTTCAAGACATCAAAAGGTTAAGTAACTTGCCCAAAATGATAGAGCTAGTGAGTGTTAGAGTTAGTATTCAATCCCAAACTTTATCATTCTAGAGCCTATGCCTTCATCACTACACTATTTTTATTTTTCTTGTATTCATAATTAAAACAGCTGTTACCAGGTTATTTTAGAACTAAATCGAAAGGAGTAAACATCTCAAAGTTTTCTCTCACATAACAATTTGACTTTCCATATATGCTGTGTATACTGAACTGTGAACTTGCATCTATATAAACACACCTCACGTGTGTTGGTGGCAATGAAGGAAAGTGATATATTTTTGAAATCTCTTAATGAAAAGTTTACATTAATATTTTTAATTAATTAATTAATTAATTTGGCAAGGGGTTACAGCACACCCTACTGCCAGCTATAAGGAAATACAGCATTTACTAGGGAGAAAATGTGAGGTTAAAACTTGATAAAATTTAAAAATCAGTTTAATGTTTAAAAGAAACTTGAAAATTTTGTCTTGTAAATAGCTGCATATTAAATTAATATATCTACAGGACAATTAAAATTTTATAACAGTTCTGTAAATAGGATAGAACTAGAAATACAATAATCACCAATAGAATCAAATGTTCTTTAAAGAACATTAAGGTAGGGAAAGTGGCTCAGCTAAAATAAACACACAAACAGCCTGTCTAAAAATCATACTAAAAAAAGCAGTTATGCTTTGGCCCTAACATGCAAAACAACAGACTGATAAACTAAAATCAGCCCACTCAGTATTTTCATTGGCTATATATACTGTACATAATTTTTCCCCTTATTTTAGGGGGAAAGATAGAAAGGGAAAGAAGTGTCCTTAATTATGCACAGGAAAAAAAGAAAAATGGAAAAATACAAAGAAATGTTTTTCTGTGCTATTTTAGAGAAGGCCCCTATTGTGATGGGTATTCTTCATGGATATGAATCCAAGGCTTTTATCAGATGCTTTAAAATAATCTGCCAAGTTTACTGAATATATATATAGATGCATGTATATATACACCTGTACATGGATGTTTCTAAAACACAATGCAGCATACCAAACAAATGTCCCATAAGAAACCCAATTTTCCCATTTTTCAAGTATTTTTAAAATCTTGCATACTTAGTTACAAATTAGTTTTTTAAAAGTGCATAATACACATTTATACAAATTTATATCACGTATAAACAGAAATAAAGCAAAGGTTCTACAACTGAGAGCAATAGAAAAGTGTCTCTACAATATTTCTTTATGAACAAAGAAGTACGAAAGCATCTATAATCAAGAATAAAGTCCAACATGCTTATACTCTATTAAAGGACTCAAATAATATTAAAGTATAAATGTGGAAGGCTGATAAGGCCACTGTCCAGCACATTTATGCTAACACATGACCTGGTGCTTCTTACTCTGAGAGGAAATAATGGAGCAATGTCCTCCGGAAAACAGTGTCTGTGGTTCTAAGGTTTCTGAACCAGAGCCTCATCCTTGTTCTCACTCCAGGGACAGTATCTTCTTACGCTCAAAGAAGGGTGAGTACAAAAGTGACAATTTGGGCCAATATTATTTAACGTTTTTGACGTTGTATTTATGTTTTATTATATTTTAAAAATAATCAATATAACTACATGGGAAATGGCCTTGAAAATTAAATGGACTATAAGAGATATAAAATATATTGTCTGACTTTAGAGAACACTTTGTTAGTTTCTGTAATCAAACCCATGTTAGGTAAGACCTTACATATGTAATACAGTGTGTTACCCTGTACAAATGTGGGAAAAAATTAAGTTTAACATTTCTAGACCAATATGGCTGTTAATTTCTGTACAATGCCAAATCAATACGGTAAAACTGGGATACTTTTTTCAAAGATGACAGCACAGCTAAAGTTTCCAAAAATTCAAATTACATATATATGTGTATATACAAATTTATATTAAAAGACCAATAGGAGTATGTTATGCATCAATAGCAGCAACCAGTTTACCAGCTTCTGCAGTCATCTGAACAAAATTAGAGATATCTAGCACACTCCATTAAAAAAAGAAAGAAAAGGAAGTAAAAAACAAAAACCCCAGAAAATAGCAAGTTCTATTCTTGTCATAGTACCTGGCACCAATTTTTATTAGCTTCTCAATCATCGCCTGGAAAGAAAACATTCTAGAATAATGACATGTAAAACAGATCTGATACAGCATGGTCACTACTATGTATCATAAAGCAGGTCATTTTAAATCTCTTTCTTACTGGAGACAATATAAAATAAGTTAGGTTCAATTAAAAGAGAATATTTTCTCCAAACTTCTACTCTAGTTTTCTGATCTGTTGAAGACTGATGAATGATGGCTTGAAAAACACAGTATGTTAGTATTACTTCAAGATACTTAGAATATTACTTAGAATATCACTAATAGACTACTAGATAAAATATTTGTGGATGTAAGTCTTTTCATGTAATTCCTCCACAGCTGAGAAAGTCATATCATCTGAATATAATTTTAAGCTAAATTCAGTAAGCTATCAGCCTAATTTGTTCCTCCCCCCACCCCGCAAAAAATGATTAAATCAAGATGTTTATTTTGCAAATTTAAATAGATCAGAAAGAAAAAAATTGCATTAATCACTATTACTCATAGTCACTATTACTTCAAGATTTTTGATAATTTACCAAAACATTAACACATCGTACAGCTCACAGCTATACAGTGAGTATCCTGTTGATCTTCTTTCTCTGAAGAAGGGTTGTGGTTTGATGGTTGCTCTGGTGATTATCACTCTTTTATGAATAGGGGAATGTAAAATCATGCCAATAAAGCCAAAGCATAAATTACAACCATATTGTAGTGACTTGAAATAGCATAACTAGGGTTCCTTTCTGATGCAATTTGAGCTCATCTATGTCCCCATTCAGTTAATGCTGTACTGTGAGGTCTGAAAAGATGTTCCCTGGCAAGTTCTCAGGCTGATCCTTTTTATACGCTGATAAGAGCATACCGGCAAGCCTTAAACATAGAGGAAACAAGTCTTTTTACAGAATGAAACCAAAATGGGGAAAAAAAATCTGCATAGATTTTCTGCACATCAATAAACCTAATTAGTTTGATAAGAAAACCAACAATTAGTTGTGACTAATTTCCATCATCCTAAAATAATAATAAATGAGTGTCAATAAGAAAGACGATAAATTCGCAGAGAGGTGGAATAAATACTGAATTGTTGATAAATTGCACAGGCATGAAAACAATCCAACAGCCCCATAGGCCAGAAGGAGCCATCAGAAAGGAGGGTAGAGTTCTCTCTGCTTAACTTTTGTTTATATTACAACTGAGAGGGCAAAGGGAGACTTCAGATTCACCAACACCCTCCTCCATCCCCCCCCCACACACCCCTCTTAAGGCCTTGAATTCAAATTAGGCTTTTGAATTAAATGTAAAAGAATATAAGTAAATAATAGGAGAGAAAAAGCAAATCATTTCATGGGGTGCAAAGTTAATAGTTAACCTGATAATGAGGTCAGAATCTCATTCCCTATGTTAAACTACCACAATTAGAGCCAAATGTATAACCTGCAGCAGCACTGCTGAGATGCGGGAAGGGGCTCCACTGGGGCTCCAGAGGTCAGCGGGAGGGCTCTGGCCTCTACTCCACGCAGTACCATTCGGGGAATTTGTGCTGGCTAAAACTGGAGGGTTTCTGTCTGTTTGCTTTTTTTCTTACTTTAGTTACTCTTGGTTTGTTATCATTTGTATTATTTATTTTACGGTTAAACTATAAGCCCAAGTTGCATCACCTGCGGCCTGAGGAGCCTCCTCCCGCGGGCCTGCCGGGGTTCTGGCCTGGGGCATCTGTGGCTCCTCCGACGTCAAGGGGAACTGGGGGGAAGGGGGGGGTCCTCCGGACCAAATGCCATCAGAGGCCGCTTTCTAGAAAATTCGGCCCGAAGGAGCCTAGGCCAGGCCAACCTACTCGCTCCTGTCCTCTGAAAATCCCCGGGCCCGCCCTGGCCACGAGGCCTCGCCCCTCATTGCTTTTCACTGACCCCCCACGGCCCGCGCCCGCCCTCCCTCCACTGTCCCCAAAATACGCGGGACAGGAGGAAGGCAAACGGCACCCGCAGAAGCGCAGCCCGCACGGGCTCCCCTCGCCGGCTCGAGTTTCCGCGGCCCACCCGCCTGCCGGCGCCCGAGGACAAATCCTCCCGGGGCTGGAAACTGGGGTTCTCAGGAACCGCGGCCGAGGCCGGGCTGCCCGCAAAGTTCTGAGGAAAAATCAGTGCAAAGGCGTTCCCGGCGCTGGGCAGCTGCCGTCCGAGTTTGGCAGAGGCGAGACTTGGACGCCGAAGTCAGCCCAGATAACCCTTCCTAAGGCTGCTTCCCGCAACCGCCGCGCGACGCCCCAGTGGACCCCACGCAAACGCCTCAGCTGCGGCATCGCCCCTTTAAGCGGTTCGTGGCCCGGATTGGCTGCGCGAGGGAGGTGGGGCGCGAACGGCTACGTCACGGCTCCTCCCTGAGGCTATATAGCGGCGGCGGCGTCGACCTCGGCGACGGCGGCCGAGTGCGAGGCAGTGACTACGAGAGAGGCGAGCGGCGAGGCGCCTGCGCGATGTCCGGGCCCCTGAGCCGGAGGCGCTGAGCCAGCCGGGAGGGACATGCGCGGGAGAGCGCCGTGGGGAGCCGCGGCTCGTCCGGGGTAAGGGGCCTGGGGGCTGAGGGGGTGGGGAGCGCCGCGCCTCCTCGGAGCCCCCAGCACCCGGCGTGGGACTCCGAGCGCAGCGGCCGACTCCCCGACGCGAGGGCGGGGGCCTCTGAGGGCGCGGGCCGAGGGTCGCCGCGCCGCCGGGTCCCTCGAGGATGGAGTGAGCGAGCGCCGAGGGGCCGGCGCCTGCGGTGCTGAGGTGGACGCTCCCCTCAGCGGCGCGGACCTGGCTGGGGGCGAGCCCGAGCCCGGCGCTCGGGGGGGCACCGCGGGGCGCCGGCGCCTGCCTTCTGTTCCTCTCGCCGGCTGTGGTCTCCCGCGGCCCCCGCCCCGCCAGGGCCGTGCTCCGGGCGCTGTGGACTCCTCTCGGCGACCGAAGGGTTTTGGTTTTGTTTGCTTTTTCTCTTTTTTTCTAAATCGGGGTTGCGTGACCCTCTTCACCACCGTGTGCCCGTAAACACTGCCCTAGAAGCTTTGGTGGGAGCTGCCTGAAGCTCCGGGTCGCAGTCAGCCTCGGGGTCCCTGCTCAGTCCCTCAGCGAAGAAGGCAGGCCCTAGTCAGTGATTTTTAATTCATCCATGAGCTTCGTGTCCCCTTTTCCCCTTCCTTTAAAAACATGATTCTTTGCTCTGAATGTCCTAAACACGGATTGGAAAGGAACGAAATTGCAGAATTATGTGTTCAAAGTGTGAACGTTTATTGGATATTTCTCATATGTATCTCATGGGCTTGTACAAATTAGATGTCTTAACTGTGATTGGTGCTGTATTGGTGCTTGCTTAGTCTTTATTAGGATTTCGTCATTGCTTGAAAGAAACCAGTCTCTTACCTGATAAAAATATGAATAGATTGTTAGTCATAATATTAAGTGCAGTCAGAAAAGAGACTGTAGCTTTAAAAGAGATGTGGTGGTGACTTGAGGTACACCTGCAACACAGGTAGGGCCGGACTGGTTTCTAGGCAACTGTCAGGGGTGAAGAAAGGTGAGTTTAAAATGCCTTAAAAAAAAAACACTTCTGGAGAACTAGTGTTCTGTTAAGATTTGAGCTTTATAAATGTATCTTAAGAATACAATGGGTATAAGTTTGTTGAGGAGACTGAAAGATCTAAGTTCACCATACCTAATCTTTTTTTTTAACTTTTTTTTCGTATTTCTGTAATTACACAATTTTAAGTGATATTTTACTTATATTTTAGCAACTGACCAAAATAAAAGAAGCTGGTTACTTTCTTGTTAGCATGCTAACTATGACTGGTTATCAGCAAGTTATCAACCAAGCTCTTATCTAAATTTTAGTGCATTTGAAGAGAGAAATGTAGGTTTTTGCATGTACTCAAGACACTTATTTTGTCATTTCCCTCACTTCACATAGAGGTTTATTTTCAGGTGTGTTACAGTGAACAAACACTACCTAATATGTGACAGAGGTCTTGGACTAACAAGTTTTAACCTAACAGATAGACTATAAACTCCTTCAGGGCAGGAACTCTGCCTTGTACAGCTTCTGTTTATACAGCCTTGTGCATAGTTGATGGTTGATAAATAACTGCATGAAAGCACTTTTTTTTTTTTTAAGGCTCAGCAGGATTGGACCAGTCACTGATAAGGATGGGAAAGCAAATCTGTTTAGTTTTTTTTTATGGCTGTTATGAAATGACTAGGTTATTCATATTTTTGACAGATAGGTAAAATTACTATTTTAATGAATTGTTTTTCCTGCTTTGGTTCACAATAGACTGGTCATTCTTTTCATGAGATCTAAGTATACCATAGGCTTGGGTTTTTTTGTTTGAAAATTACTTTTATCTGCTGCTTCTCAGAAGTTGCACCAGATAATACTTCTTTCTGCTAATACTAAGGTAGCTTTTAAAAGCAAGTTACCTAAATTACAGGTACAATCTCGCATGCTTGAAACTGACCTGATTGTCTGCATACCATCAGGTTGCTTTAGAAAGGTGAGCAGAGGAGGGAAAAGGTGGTGACAAGGGTAATTCTAGGAATTTGAATGTCATAGGCTCCCTGTTCCGGGAGAAACAGCTCAACTTGGAATCTAAATAAATCTGAATAGGTACCTCTTGAGCATGGATTCATTTAGCATCCTTTGGAGCTGGTGTTTGACCATGCTTTATAAAAGCTAATGAATAACTCACTAGATAAATACTCTCCAGTTGAGGTATTCTGGCATTATTCACCCAGTGTAAATATGCTTTGTTTTAGGGTCCTGAATATAAGTTACTAACTTAATAGAGAATTAGTTTTAAGGTAAGGAGAAGTTAGTGTGAGATTGAGATTTCAGAGGGGGATAAAAAGATTCTGAGATTTGGAGTCTGATACTTGAGTCAAATTCTTTATACCATAAAATTGGGCAGTATTACTAAAAGACCTTGGGTTAAGTCCCTGATTTCCAGGCCTCAACAGAT
Organism: Dasypus novemcinctus; assembly: GCF_030445035.2. Lineage (NCBI taxonomy): Eukaryota > Metazoa > Chordata > Mammalia > Cingulata > Dasypodidae > Dasypus > Dasypus novemcinctus. The sequence continues at coordinate 125,490,339 of NC_080681.1, forward strand.
GATGACTTTAGACTCTGATGCCCTGGCTGCGTGAATTAGGGTCCTTTACAACTCTAAAATGCTATGATTCAATGAAACAGTATAGTTAAACAGAGGAAAGAGTAGGAATAGGAATATAAGGATTAGAAGACATTATCGAAAAGCTCTTTTGAAGTACCCACAGAATGTGAACCTTGACTAGATAGATTGTTTAAAAAAATACCACTCACTCTGCATGGCATGCTCTTTGCCTAACTTTTTCCATGGCTGCCACTTTTTCATCCTTTAGATTTTGATGTCAAAAGTCACTTACTCAGAGGTCCCCCTGACCACCTGTGTAAATAGGGCCTCCTCTACCTCCTTATCCTCCCACTTCCCTGTTTGTTTCCTTGGAAATTATTACAATTTGAAATTGTTTGCTTGCTTATTGTCTCTCTCCCTCATTAGATTGAAGGCTTCAGCAAGCAGCAAGCCCATCTCTTTCTCATCTAGCATTAGTATATAACACAGAATAAGTATTTGATAAATAACTGTGAAAAGAATAAATGAATCCTTGCTCTGAAGAATTTGTGAGCTAAAGCCTGGGTTGAGTTCCTGTTCCTCTCTGCACCTGACCAGCACTTGGGGCTCAAGCGCTGGCTTAGTCTTCCTCTGTTTTACTTTCCCCAATTACAAACCTGAATGTGAGGAGGAGCAAGGCAGCTGTTACCTAAAATGAAGATACTACAGAAAGGAGAGATCGTGAAGTGTAGCAGAAGAAATGCTGGGCTGTAGGGCAGGAGTGCTGTAACTGCCTGTCTGTTCACTGGGAGGAAGATATTTAACTTCACTTTATTTCCTCATCTGCAAAATGGGGATTGTAATCCCTGACTCTTCTTACAGGGATGTTGTGGGGATTAAGTGAGATAATGTGTAAGAAAGTACTTTGTATTTTGTAATTTGTGGAGTGCTTTACAAATATAGCGTATTTTGTCCTTAAATTTCGGGTTTTACAACACAGCCTGATTATAATGCCATCATTGGGCCCAGGTTGTGGGACTGTGTTAAAAGAAGGCCCTTTGGGTTTATGTCTTACCAGTAAAGACAAATCTTTGTTATATCAAATACCATGTTGTAACAGGTTATATTGCAATGGGGCTTCGGCATATTGCTAAAGATCTAGGGCTTCAAAAGAATTGTTTGAAGTGGTCAAAGAATATAAAATTAATACGTAAATTCACCCTTTTAAAATTATAATAAATAACTCTTATAGGAGATTTTGAAGGCGTTAAAGTAAAACAGGAACTTTGAGAGGCTAAGGGTTACCCAAGCAAAACTCTTACAAGTAGTAAATCCCTCAAAAAATATATCAGAGCTCCTTATATAAATTGAACGTTGTACTTTTGTAAGGTTAAATCTTATCCTGTCTGTTTAAAGAGCCCTAGGGACCAGAAAAGGCAAGTGTGGTGGTGAAGAGTATGGACTCCTTTGTTTAAATCCGGAGCAAGATACTTAACTCTCTGTGCCTTGATTTCCTCACTTGTAAAGAGGGTAATAATAGTAGCCCACTTCAAAGGGTTGTTGAGAGGATAAAGACATTAATACACAAAAAGCACCTAGAACAGCACCTGGCAGGAAAATGACCAGTGGATGCTATCTATTCTTACTGGTTTTATATTCATTGTCACTATCATGCCACAACCATTGTGTGACTTAAATGCTTGTGAAATCAATTTGGAGTTTTAAAGACTTATTCCCATCCTTCCACCATTGTACTCATTGTTACTGAGATAGAATAGAATCCATTAAGAATAGGATGGAATTCTATTTTATGGTTAAATCCATTATGTGTATGTTAAAAAGAAATATTTTTCCATCCTCTGTGTTTATTGCTCTTGACTGTACTATATGAGAAGTACAAAAAAAGAGAAAATATATTCCTGCTATCACACTAATAAAAGTGTGTCAGAGACCAAGTGAATCAAAAGGCTATCAATGATGACTGGTAGTTGAACAAGTTTTTCTTATATCTTGCCATTTCTTAAATTGCTTAACTAGAAAGCATTCTGAATTATTCAACAAACTATGTCATTTACCTTTGGTTTGGCAGTCTCAAGATTTTGCTTCTGCTTAGAGCTCTTCTGCCTGTCCACTTGGATAAATTACTTTCCTTGTTGCCTCAATTTTCACTGTCTACATATAGACCACAATGAATTAGATGTGTTTAGGAGTCTGAGGAATGGAAGTTACAAACAAGATAAAATATTCCTTCTTTCCACATTGAACCACATTTTACTCTTTCTGAAGCCACCAAGTTTAGCTTAAATCCATGCAGCAGGAGTATTTGTTACATTTTATTAATGTAAAATGCTTAAAAGTTATTTATGCTTTTAAAGCCTTTGTATGCTTTCCATGGTCTTTTTCAATGGATTTAATGAAGGAAATTTTTCTCAGTGAAGGAATTTTTTTTTACCTTGCCTCCTCCTCCTTTCCCTATCCCAAATCACAGCCAAGTAAAATGAAATTTGAGAAAAAACTTGAGTTAGGGCCTTTATTTTTAAAGAATCTGCAAAATTGTCCTTTTGTTTTCAGTAAACAAACTCCGGTTACATATTAAAGCCATCATAAATGTTGAGTATGTTAGATGAATATCAAATCAGTTAATTTTCTCAGACTAATAATTAAAATAAGTTCTATGAAACAGGTAAACTAAAAATTCACTGGTTCAGATAGCTTGGCTACTAGTGATTTAGACACTAATAAAATAAAATTGGTGGGTTTTTTTGTTTTAATTTTCCCAAAGGTGTCCTTTTAGACATTTAAATGCAGACATTAGTATATTTGGGGAGAATCTAAAATCATGGAATTGTTATGTCCCTAAATCAATTTCTAACTTTACAAATTTTGACTCTAAATGTAGTTACCTTATATCTCTGGGTATGGAAATAGTTCTGTAGGTAATGGTTAAATGTACCTGAAAAGACCATTTATCACTCTGAATAAACAGAAATCAGGTTCTAAAACCAGATTGAAAGAAGGAAATTACATCACATACTTTTAAGGAAGCACTGGGCAGAACTGGATGAGTTGCATGACAAAAAATGTGCCCCTCCTCCTCTTGTGCATTGCTCCTGAGATTGATTCATAAGATCTAGTGGCAAGGTAAGCATATCTAGGTTACTATCTTAAGGTAGCCTGGTTTTTTTAGACACTTTTTCAAAGAGACTCTTCTCATACTAAAGGCTTGTGAGAACCTTAGCAAAGAATGTGCAATGTACTTTTTGGTGTAACTTTTTTTTAAGGAAGGTGACCTTAAATTTAACCACAAAAACACAGTAGGTATACTGTAATCCAGAAGGAATAGTGGGTAAGAGAAGGTAAAGTTCAGATTTCAGGATGCAGCCCCCTAATCCAGGAGTTCTTAACCAGGAGTTCACAGACCCCCAAGGGGTCCATGGAGAAATTTCAGGAGGTCCATGAGCTTGAATTAAAAATTCAAGAAAACATTTTTGTGGGAACGTGTTGGTGCGAGTGTGATAATATTTATTAAATAATACACAGCATAGTGTGGACTTAGTAAGGGATTTTTGGTTTTCACCTGACTGGCAAAGGGCAAAAAGTTAAGAATCCCTGCAAATCTAATCCCTTCAGATACATAAGGTACAACAGAAACCACAGTAGAAAGTTACCTTGTTAACCATTTAAACTTTTAATTTTTACCAAGTCTGCAAATTATCTACTTTAGAATTTTGGAAATGAGTTTTATAAAAATTCCTCGCATGTTGTATGTCCTAAACATGTTGCATTATTATCAGGCAGTCTATCACTATAGCATATGAAGTTTATCCCTTACAAATCTTTGCTTCTTTCCCTTAGTTCTTTATTAACTTACGGTGTATATGAAATTTTCATGTAACTTCTTTTTTACAAATAAGGATATTTTCTCAATGTCCATTTAATAAATAATTTTTAGGAACTAATGGTGCCTGGATCTACAGGGGAGGGGCCGGGGGGAATAAGTCAGACCTCAGTCCTGTCTTCTAGAAGATTTGAAGGGTGGGAGAAAAATCGAGGCATGGTACAAAAGAACCCAGGAATGCAGGACATAGCAACACACTGCTCTGGTTTATTCATGGAAAGCAGAGGTTTCATGGAGAAGGCCATATAAGAGATGACCTTAAAAGATAAGTTGGAAAAGAGCTAGAAAAAGGTAGATTTAGGGCAGTGTTGTGGAGGCCTTGAATGCCAGGCGGAGGAGCCTTGGAGGATTTTTGAGCAATGGAAGGTCTTAGTTTGAGCTGTAGTGTAGGGGACTCTATTGATCTGGTACTGGTGGGTAGGATGCATTGGGTGTTTTCAGACAGGAGGCAGATTGATGCTAGTGAATGGAAAAGAGAATAGATTGAAGAAGCAGTGTAGAAGTAGGCAGTGTAGTTGGTGATTTGAATGTATATTGCCTGAGCCTCAGTTTGAACATGGTGCCTTTAGAAGTGTGATCCTCTTAGACCTTAAATTGGTTTGGAGGTTGGGGGTGAGGGGGAGTAAGTGAAAGGAGGAGTTTGGTTTGTAGAGTTTGACGTGCCAGGGGACCATCCAAGTGGAAAGATAATCACCAGACAATAGAAGTTGCTAAGTTGATGTTTGACCCAGGGCTTCAGTCATTGATTCAGAAGCTGCCTGGATATAGTTCAAGCCATAGAAGTGTGGGTTAAAACTAAACTCCAAGGGAGAATGTACGAAAAGAAAATAAAAGGATGACCTCAAAAAACAAATGTGTTTTTTTGTAAGGTGTTTTTCCCCCTTGAATTAAAAGAAAAATACCAAGAGATATTAACAGGAAAAGGTAGTTCTTGTTTGAGATTGGTATTTAATTACTTTAAAAAAATTTTTTGTTGAGTTTTTGCTAAAGGCTGAAGCAATTAGTTCATAAATTCTAGAAAGTTATTATGTCCAAAATTAATTTGGATCCTGGTCTAAGCCACTGCCTGGATTAACATTAACAGTTTGCATTTCCTAACAATGCCATCTTGTACTTTAATTTTTATTTTCTCACAGAGGTACATTTTTGCAGTTGTTTCCTAATCAATTGTTAGGCACAAGTTTTTCAGTTAAAAGGGAACAAATAAAATTTGAAACACCGCAGCATTAGTTATATTTCACTTAAGCAGAGTTTCTTTTAATTTGAGGCTGACCAAATTGATTCATTTTCCCCCAAGGACTGTATCTATTGCATGCTAAAGAATTTTGAGAGAGATGTACAAGAGTTTCAGGTGACTTCGTACCCTTCTATTTACAATATAAGGAACATATTTAAAAAGTTTGTTTCCAAACTATGGTACCTAGCCTTTTATAAGTGTATGGTTTAAGTTATTTTCCAAAAGAAGAGAACATGCACTTACTATATTGCCCTCCTCAGCTTCTCCCATGCAAGCAAGTAGGAAGTTCGGACAGTTTCATAACATGGCCCATTCACAATTCCCCATTGAAATTTAGAGGCAGGTCACCTTCTATGAATACACAAAGACACTATTGTGGTCAGAAGTGAGCTGGCTTAGTGAACACAATTCTTTTTATACTAAAAAAAATTTTTTTCTTAAGAAAGCTAACAAATAAGTGATGGAAACAATGCTTAAAAATAACTTTTTTTAGAACATATAAATAATTTTAAGTAACATTGAATTGTAAGTTTGGAATTCCAAGGCATTTCAGAAGAGGCGATAGTTACACAATCATTCTGTTGAAAGCTAAGATTTAGATGGCATTAGAAGCTGACACAGTAATTACTGGGAGGACTTGTTGGCTTGCAGACAGGTGGGGGCTGGGCCTCCAGAATCCCCCGCAGCATTTGCCTGTAATCTGGATGAGCGATCTTCAAACGTGTGCTTTCAAACTACTTAAATACCATTTTCTTCTTTCTATCTTGCCTTTTATTTTTATGTTACTACAGATAGTTTCCCTGTAGTCTTGCCCAGTGCCTGGAAAAAGCACCATAAACTACCGGGCTAAGTAGGTACACAGAACTCAGCAATTTTTTATCAAGTTCATTTTCTAAATTTTTTATACGTTTACTGATTCAGGTAAATTTTTAAAATGAAGAAATAACATATTTGCTTCATTTCAGTTAAGACACCAAACCAACCATAAAAACAAAAAAAACCCCCAATGATTTAGATTTCTTAAAGTGATGGATTTTTTCCCCTCTTAATCATATCTTTGAGACACTGGATTAAAGAAAAAGAATCCTTGGCCAATTTGAAATAATATTTTAAACCAATTTCTAAATCTCTGCCTAGTATATCAAAGTAGCTGACTTTAGGAGAGTGAAAAGTCTGGGCACACCCTCCTTCCATCATCACTGCAGTCTTTAACCTGCAGAACATTATTTTTACTTGAAAAAAGCAATAAACACTTGCAAGAGTACTTTTTAGATCTTTAGCTGAAGAAAAAAAAACAAACCCAACGCCTTACACATTGTATACACTCACGATATGGATGACAATAATTGGATGGCATGGTACAGTCATTCAACAATCATTCTCATTGAGCACCACTAAGTCCTAGGTGCTGGTGATTAAAGTGATTGGGACCTAGCCTGTGTTCTTGAGCTCACAGTGTAGTAGGAGGTGACAGATTTGTAAAAACTAGATTTGTAGTTGCTGAGCCATTGAAAACAAAAATGAAAAAATAATCTGCATTCCCCCCACCCCAGGAGCAAGTAAGTGCCTTGTGCATCTCTGCTTCATTCTCAGTCCTTAGACTACTGCTTAGCCTCAGTGGGTGTGGTGTGCACATGATTACTGAGAGAATGAGAAGGTGTTATATGATAAAGCATATGTGTACAGAGCCCACGAGGCAATGTTATACAGAGATGATAAAGTTCTAGTACCTAAAAGGAAAAAAACAACTGTAAGTAAATACATGAATATCTGAGATGGATTACCTTCTGGCAGTGAGAGCAGGAATCCAACCACTGATGCTTATTAATGCTCATATAAAGAATAATTAAGAAGTAAAGTAAAAAAGAGGCTATGGGAAATAGTCATGTAACATCTGCCAAGGGGGGGTGGTGAGGGTCGTAGAGTTTAATGAAATAATACTAGGTTAAGAAAAATATATTTAGCTGTGTAATCCATGCCTTGCAGCCAGGAAAGACAGGAATTACTAGGCATTTCACAAAGGAGAATGTAAAGAATGTACCTTTAAGTTTGTCTTTAAAAGGGAGGAGGAAAGAAGCTCTCTCCAGGCTTCCACTGAAGTTGCAGAACTTGATTTTTACAGGATAATGGAAATTAGTATTTTTAAGTTAAGCATTGGGTTTTAGTGAATATTAGTTCTGCAGTAATTTCTGAAATTACTTTTTGAGTTTCGGAAAAAGAAGTACAATTCACTTGTGCTTCATACCCCATACAATCGTACACTGGAAGGTCAGTTTAATAGGAGATTAGAGAAAGGTTTGTATACTTTGGCAAGTGAGAGCAATTTGTTGTGCCGCTGTCAGGTTCTACAGTAAGAGGTCTGCTTTGCTGGAAATAGACTGTTTCTCATTCTGCTGAAACATTTGAAGATTTGGATTAGTAGTTACCAAAGAATTATTTTTAATACCTACATTTAAGTGTCCTCATGAGAAGAATTAATATAAAGCCATAAGAATAAGTGCTTGTCTAAAACTAAACTTTTCTGTCAACATCCCCCCAAATTCTCTAATGCTAACTATTTATGCTCTGATTTACACTATCCCAATCAAGGTATTTCTGAATTGTTTCCCTTATTCTCTCATTTCTCACCCCCACCCCCCACCCCTTTTTACTCCAGGGAATGAAAGCTACTGGTTGACTAAAAATCCTTAGGTTTCACAATTTGGAGTCATCCCAAAATACAGCACAATGTCAACCGCAGGAGTTGCTGCTCAGGAGATTAGAGTCCCATTAAAAACTGGATTTCTACATAATGGCCAAGCCATGGGGAATACAAAGACCTGCTGGGGAAGTCGCAGTGAGTTTGAAAAGTAAGTGGGGAATATAATGCCACATAATCTGTATACATTTGTGATGTGAAAATGAGGTAGATGGGATGACTGCTGTGTGTTTATGACTAAGATATTTTTCCTTTTAGTAACTTTTTCAACATTGACCCAATAACCATGGCCTACAATCTGAACTCCGCTGCTGAGACGCACCTACCATCCAATGGTATGTATTGAGAAAATCGTAATGAAGTTAAACATGGGAAGAGGAAGTTGGCAGTCTTGTTTAGTATTCGCTTGTCCTCCAGCATTATTTTTTAAATGAGGAAACGACCTGAACTCTTTCCAACAATAGTCTGACCCCTAGTGGCAACAGATTCTGGGGATCCCGTGCTCTTCACAAATGATTGGCCCCTGCTGCCTTTACGTTGAGTCACAGAGTCCTACCTAGAATTACTGGTGGAAGGGTGATCTTGTAAAATCAATTAAATTCTAATCCCAGCTGTGGTACACATTTAATTTTTAGATACCTTGAACAAGATCTCTAATCTTTCTTAATAATATTGAATGCATGTTTGAACGTGGTAGGTGAAAGGAGTGTAAATGTTATTTAAAACTTAGTCAAGTGTGTCTGTAGGACTTTTCATGTGAAATTATGTTCCATGGATTTTTGTCAAGAGCTCCTTATCAGTTAAACATTGCAGGTGAGTCCATTTACTTGCAATATGATGAGGATGCCAGCAGTAAGTTGATCTTGTCTCATCCATGCCCTCCTTGCTTTGTATTGTCACATCTCTTAAGTCGCAAAGGCTGGTGTCATATGGTATTCATGTAAATTATATGCTCTTTGCTTCTGTGAAGATTGTACACGTCACAGAACTTGCCTGAGATGTGTGGGCGTGCACAGTGCACAGGTCCAAGGGAAATGGAAGAGATAATTTGTTCTTTGAACCAGATCATGTGCATTAACAATCCCCTGGTCTCTAATTACACCTGTGGCTGTTGCATGGGTATCCTTAGGGTTAGGCAGTCAAGTATTTCACTGACAGTTTAGGCAGAAAGCCCTAGAAGCACAAGTAGCTGAGGCTTTACCTCCCTCGGGTGGAGAGAGGCTTAGGCTTGTTGATCTTCTATTCATATCTCTTATTCATTCTAGGGCATACTTCAAAATCTGCTTTGATGGATGGTCACTACTTTGCAGAAAATGGTCCACCTCAGAAGTCTAGCTTGCCCCCTCTTGTTATTCCTCCAAGTGAATACTTGGGACAACATGAAGAGGATCAAGTTGCGTGTGGTTTTAAGAAACTTTCAGTAAATGGGGTTTGTGCTTCCACCCCTCCCCTAACACCCATAAAAAACTCACCTTCCTTTTTCCCCTGTGTACCTCTTTGTGAACGGGGTTCCAGGCCCCTTCCGCCACTGCCAATCTCTGAAGACCTCTCTCTGGATGAGACAGACTGTGAGGTAGAATTCCTAACTAGCTCAGATACAGACTTACTTTTAGAAGACTGTACACTTTCTGACTTCAAATATGGAGTTCCTGGCAGGCGAAGCTTCCGTGGGTGTGGACAGATCAATTATGCATATTTTGATACTCCAGCTGTTTCTGCAGCAGAAGATCTCAGTCATGCACGGGACCAAAATGGATGCATCCAAACTTCAAATCCTCCACCTCAAACCCACCGACGATTAAGAAGATCTCATTCGGGACCAGCTGGGTCTTTTAACAAGCCAGCCGTTCGGATATCCAGCTATTTACACAGAGCTTCTCCAAATTCCGATGAAGACAAACCTGAGGTTCCCCCCAGGGTTCCCATACCTCCTAGGCCAGTAAAGCCTGATTATAGGAGGTGGTCAGCAGAAGTGACTTCTAGCACCTACAGTGATGAAGACAGGCCTCCCAAAGTACCACCCAGAGAACCTTTATCAAGGAGTAACTCCCGCACACCAAGCCCTAAAAGCCTTCCGTCTTACCTCAATGGGGTCATGCCCCCTACTCAGAGCTTTGCCCCTGACCCCAAGTATGTCAGTAACAAAGCCCTGCAAAGACAGAACAGCGAAGGATCTGCCAGTAAGGTTCCCTGTATTCTGCCCATTATTGAAAATGGGAAGAAGGTTAGTTCAACACATTATTACTTACTACCTGAGAGACCACCATACCTGGACAAATATGAAAAATTTTTTAGGGAAGCAGAAGAAACCAGTGCAAGCACCCAAATCCAGCCACTATCCGCTAACTGCAGTATAGTTTCGGCCCCAGAAAAACTGGACTCCAAAACAAAAATGGACATAGGGGGCCATGTGAAGCGTAAACATTTATCCTACGTGGTTTCTCCTTAGACTTTGGGATCAGAATTCAGCAGAGGTTACATAGGAGCAAATGCTTCTCAAGCAGTTTTCCAATTTGTTTAAGAGTCACTGAAAAAGGTCTTATATGGCAAAGTAAAGTTGTACTCTCTCTGTCTCAAAGAGGGAGGATTAGAGCAGTTGTGAGGTGCTGTTCTGCTGAGAAGCCCTGATTTTGTTAGCATTGGAGAAAAAGTCCTTTCGAGTCTATAATTTAAAGATGTGATGATGGTAGGGGGGATGGGAAGATGGTTATATATGAATACATCATATACAATATATAAACTTGTGCTGTAACCATTGACCATAGTGGCAGGTTAACCAGTTAGGTACTATGTTAGAGTAATATATATTCAGAATAATAAAAACTCAAGCTGGAGAAAAGACTCTTGATAGACTGAAAGTTGAGCAAATGGAAGAAAATACAGTATTGTTTAGATCAGAATCATTAAAAATTATTTTTGTTTAGTAAGTTTGAAGATTTCTGACTTTTAGGCCTGTTATATTTTGTTTCATTTATTTTTGCAACTGGTCTTTTCCATTGATGGCAGGGTATACATTCTTTACCATGACTGTACCTACCTAGTTGAAAAACCATCCCAAGGTCTAATACTTCTTCCAGGTTTTTTTTTTATTTTGTTGAAGGGAGGGGCTAGCAGTTTATCTGGCAACGGTATTATCACCTGTATATGTCTCACATTTTGAAAAATGAAGAGAGAATTAGCAAATAATTTTTCCTTTTCACTTCCTACTTGATCCCATCCACTAAGGTGGCCCCCTGTAGTATGTGTCTCACAGAGACAGTGGGACACACTAGGCTCATATTGGAAAGCATGCTAGTTGCCAGTTTTCAAGATGTCAGTTTTAAGCAATAATGAAGCAGTTAGCTATATGATTGAGAGTTTTTGTGCGGGGATGTGTGTTGTGTTTTTTGTTTTTTGTTTTTTAGACTGTATTAATAAACAAATACAACACAAGCTGGCCTTGTGTTGCTGGTTCCTATTCAGTATTTTCTGGGGATTGTTTGCTTTTTAAGTAAAACACTTCTGACCAATAGCACAGTATGTCTTAATTCCAGAGGTCACATCAGCATCTTTCTGCTTTTTTTAAGACTCTCACAAGTGACTGCTCTGCTGCTTCAGTTCAATCCAGTGAGACACACAGCTTGTGCTCATGTTTTCACATGCTTTAATGTATTTATCTTGTATAGATAAGCACAAAAGAGAAGGTGCTCACTAACGGAGATACATTACCACAATGTTCTCTTAACAGTTAAACAAGCTGTTTACAGTTTAAACTGCTGAATGATATTATTTGAGCTATTTAAAGCTTATTATATTTTAGTATGAACTAAATGAAGGTTAAAACATGCTTTAGAAAAATGCACTGATTTCTGCATTTATATGTACAGTATTGGACAAAGGATTTTATTCATTTTGTTGCATTATTTTGAATATTGTCTTTTCATTTTAATAAAATTATAATACTTATTTATGACACCATTAATAATGTTTCTTGCCTAAACTCTTATAAAATGTCTCAAGTAATTTGAACACAAGGAAAGATTCCCTGTAGTTAATATATACTTGAAATTTACTGTCATTCCCTAAAATGACATATTTAAGTAATATGTATTTAAGTTATAAAGCAATGTACAGTGAAACTGCCCTTTTTGTATTTATCGATCACCACTAAGAAAGAGAGCTTGAATTAACTGGTGTATTACTATCAAAACCCTGAAACTCTGGGGAGAGGTTCCACATCTAGGAGAATGCAATGAAAGAAACCAGCTCTGACAGAGTTTTAGGGCTAGATCTGCATAACTATGGGCCTTGTGGAAGGTTTTGTTTCTTGTCTGATGTGAGACCACCAAAGAAATCCCAGTCTGCCCTGGCCTCTTGGGGAGATGGTGGGTCCACAGCCAACCAGGATGCTTTAGTGGCCCTGAACAGAAGAAAGAAGTGGTGTTGCTGCTTGTGTACTGTCCGGCTTCCCTTGGTCCTTTGCATCATTCTCTGCACCTTTGCCCTAAGCTAACCCAGGCTGCTCCTGACACTATTCCCCGGGTTCTTTATTTCATGGGCGATGACCGTGATGGCTCTCTGTGACCTGACTGAGCACCCTGTCCTGCACAGTGCTTGGTGTTTTGGAGGACCCCAGCTCTGCCTCTTTCTAATGGTCATTTAAAAACTCTATACCTCAGTTTTCACATTGGTAAAATGGTGGGGTGGGGGTGATGGTTGTACCTACAATATGGAATTACTTTCTGCCCAACTGTAAGTAAGCAGCCATCACAGCAGCTGGTACACAGTAAGGACCAAAAGCATGTTCATTGTTTTTGTGATCATCCATTATTCTCACTATGAAAATTGGTTATTATTTCTGGCATTTTACAGATGAAGAGAGAGGCTTAGGAAGATGACAGACATCTCTTGAAAACTAGCTACGTGCTAAGTCCTGGAAAAGTAGACACAGCCTCTGTCCTTGTGGAATTCAAAGCAATTACAATTTCTGTTAAGTGCTTAGAAAGGCAGTGCACTGTAGCAGAGAGGTTAACTTCCTCTCTAGTGATAGTTAATAAAGTTTTAAGGGTTAGAGGTTAGGCTGAAGGTAAAGCAGGAAAAGAAAGATATTACCAACAGAAGGAGTATGTGTGAGACCCTGTGACAAAGAAAAGCTAGGCATTTCCAGAAGCTGAGCCAGTGTGGCTGGAGTGAGGTGGTGGGAAAGGGGACAGAACCACAGTCTAGTGAGATGGGTGGTGGTAGGATAGGGTGATGGAGCCATACTCAGTTAAGTGAGATGGATGGTGGAAAGGGTGGTGGAGCCATACTCACTGAGTCTTGGCAGGGAGTAACATCATCTGATTTGTTTTAAAAGATAGCTGGCTCTTGTGTGGAGAATGGATTGGACAGAAGCAAAAGGAAATCGAGACAAAAGCTCTTGAAGTCCAGAACAGAGGTAAGAGTTTGGCAGTGGAGATGGAGAAAAGTGAAGGGATTTGAGAGAGACTTAGGAGATAGAAACAGCAGGGTTGAGAGGATGGGCTCTAAAGCCTACTGTACACTTGCCACCTTCTGCTGGGGTATAAGCTTAAATGTGGAAATTCAAATCCCCTGTCCCCTTTTCCTTGGTGCCTAGCTGTGGCTGGCGCAGGGTGGACACTAAACGTCTGAATGAGGCACTTGCCACTACTCGGCTGCATTTTATGTTTGTATACACATGTATATATATATGGATATGTGTGTATGTATATTTAGCCTCGTTTTTTCCTCCACTACCTTTTCTTCATAGTGTGGTCAAGAATATCTTTCATTGTTATGTATTCTTTCCTCTAACCTTTGTCTTTTTTTCTTGATTTTGTAAGAATATACTTTTCCTAATTTTTCCTGGCCAAGCAGATATGCCTCGCTGTCATTTTTAATGCCATGCTCCTAGGACACGGTCCATAGCACAGTTTGCCAACTCCTTCCTCATTCATGCAGAGCAAACTGAATCCTAAACAGTTACCAGGGCACGGGTCAGCCCAGGTACCCGTGATACTCTTAGCTGAGACATTTTCTAGTACCAAATCCTGGCCTAGGAGTCAGGAAACCTAGGCCCCTTTTACTCACATTGTCTATGAAGGATCCACTTAACTATCCTGAATCTCACTTTTCTCATCAATATAAATGGGACCATAGCAGAATACTTTATAACATGACACAAACTAAAGGGATTTATCAGTAGTTACTGTTTCATAGCAGGAAGCAGAAGCTGAGGTCAGGAGGGCTCATTTTTAATCAAAATTGTATAACAATTTCTATACTGCAATAATCAAGTGTGTGTTGCCTACTCATTATTATTAAATTCCAAAAATACACTAATGGAAGTTTAATGTTTATATGTTGCTTATTTCTCTCTTGGTAGCTCAAGCAATGTCTTAACTATTTTCTGAAAAGTAAGAACTACCTTGAGCTAAGAGAATATTTCTGTACCTCTAGGAATCCTATTTAAGAAAGAGCCCACTGAGTCTTCTAGAGCAATCCATAGTTGATTAGAGAAAAGAGAACAATATCCCTATGTCCACTGGTTCAAGAACACAAAATACAGGTATATTCGATATTAAGCTACTCTTTTTTGCTTCTTAATTTTACATAATTTAGAGAGTTTTAGAGGCTACAGAAATTTTTCTCAAAAACAAGTAAAACTCCTAGCACAGTATTTAATACAATTGCTTTATTAAAAAACAAAACAAAAAATTTTATTTTGAAATAATTATAGACCCACAAAAAGTTTCAAAAATAGTAGAGAGAGGTCCCTGGTACCCATCACCCAGATTCTACCCCTCTCCCCCCTACCAATGATAACACCTTATGTAATTATGGTACATAGATTATCAAAACCAGGAAACTGACGTTGGGACAATACTCATACACTGACTCTGGTTTAGAAAGAGCTACTGTCAAAATGGACTTAGGTCCTATTTTTTAAAAATCAGTTTAAAAATTTAATTTTTGCCTTCTATGAGGCTTTTTGTAAAGCCAGTAGCACTTAATATTGTGCCGTTTAATAATAATTATACATTATGGTGATGGTGATTGAGAAACAAGATAAAATTGATGCAAGCTAACTTTGATCTGCCAAGTTCTATGTGAGATTAATTTGTATTAGCTCTAGTAAAGATACTGCTTTAAACTCAGGCTCGCACCGCTGGCTTCACAGACACACAGCCTTGAGGATCCTGGTCTTTGAATCTGAAATGCAGAACAAACTAGGAGGCGAAGTGTGAATTTCTAATCTAGTACTAAAGCTTTGAGGTATCCTCAGGTCTTTGAGAAAGTAAGTTTGGTTCAAACTAAACTACACTCCAGGACTTGTTTCCTTTGTGCACTACATCATTTGACAAACCCTTTTCCACACCACATGTGAACCTTCTGACTTCTAAGAAGTTTTTGGGTTTTATTTGGGGAAAGTGGGGAAAAAAGGAAAGGAGAGGTAGAAAAGGGTAGAAAGTTATAATTAAGTCCAAACTTGGTTAGCCTCACCTTATAGGCCTCATAACTAAGTGAAATAATAGGATTTAGGCATATCTAATGCAATCTGATTGCTGTGAGGGTGTGAATTTTCATGCTTTCTTTTCACTTGAATATATCTAACCTCAAGATCCTTCTGCCCAAGCCCCAGAAAATGTATGGTAAGAACATGTTTAAGCAAGCCCACCTCTGCTTTCATGTTAACTGCCCAGAATGCAGAGAGGCTGAGGCTTTACTTGGCATACCAAGAAAGTCATTTACATCTGGCAGCTGAGTGGCTCTCATTTGCTCCTCAATGTCAACCATCACATGGCAGCAGAGGGGTTTTGGCATGGGAAGGGGGTTTGGGAATGAGCTGGAAAGATTCTGTTCAAAGTCCTAGTTTTCACCTGCCTGGATAGAGAGCTGCTATCAGGCCATTGGATTTAGTGTGCCCCTCCCATGCCTTCATCTTTCACCCTGGGATTCCAGAAACCTACCATGAACCCCGTAGTTAGAAGTGCAGGTTACCAAAAAGGCATCCAGAAAGACAAAAATCTGCTCTTTTTTTGTACACTAAGTTAAAAAGTGAGGGGAGGGGGGGGAGTGTTTGCTGTTGTCATCCAGGGAGCCCCCTTTGGACAGTAAATGTATCAGCCAGACATGCTCCCAACGTAGAAAAGCAAGCTACCTTGAAAACAACTTTGGATCCATGCCAAATAAACATCTTGATCACATGCTTCCTGCATTTTTCTTCATTTTACAGTCGCAAGAGTTTAGTCCAGCACCTTCCCTTGCGACCACATGACTGGACACTCCCCTCTGTGTAAGTCAGATGAGTCCTGAGTCCTTACTCTGGCCGTGACTGCGCTGCATTGGGCTCGGCCTGCAGGAAGCTGGATCCTGTGTTTTGGATTCCTGGCTGTCCTAATGTTCTTGGGTGAACTAGTTAGTGTTCTTGTATACAGTGTTTCTATTTAGTAACTGATAGAAGTTCTAGGCTGAGCAAAAGCCAAGTGACAGCTCCCCCAGTACGGTAGGTAAGGAATGAAGGGCAGCTCAGCCAGCTGCAGGCTGCAGAGGCAACTCCGAGCACCCACAGCAGCTCCGGTGCAAGACAAGACTTGTCGGCACCGCAGCACCCCAGCCCCAGAGCCTCTAATTACACGTCTGAGTGTTTAGAAGAACGCAGGTGGCCTGAGCTCACATGGCCTGAGAGCTGTGAAGACAGCCCTGGTACAGTTCTCACTGCCAGCATTCCAGTGTGTCATTTCAGTACAAATTACACCAACCACATTCCAAAGAAAACAAGAGTCCACTTAATAATGCACTTCTCTTTTCTTTCTGCAAGAAAGCATGGCCACAATTTTATTTTCCCATATAAGTTTCAAGCCCTAACTTTTTCAGTTTTATACTTCAACTTTCTAATTGTCCCTCTAATTTAGTACAGGCAAAACCCATTTGGCACGGCAGAGGAGCTGGTGTGTGAAAAGGCAAAGTGATGGGTTTAAAAGGCAGCATGTTTTCCTTCCCACAATGTAGCTTTGTCTTACTAGTTGTCTCATGTGATGGCACTTAGGCTAATTTAACTCATTTGCAGATGTCTTTAGTTTAATAGTATTAGCATCTACCATGTAACAGGAACTTGTTATTTGCCAGGCACTGTGCTGGGTACATGGAAATATTTTTTACTGCTATCCACCAGAAATCAGTCTTAGAATGAAGAGACCTAGTTTAAAAGAAATGACATTTGTACAAAGCAGAGGGAGAAAGTCACTGTCCCTGGGACCAAAATATGGGCTGGCATGTACCAGGCAGTGACTTACTGATGAAAGCTGCATTGTGGAAGAGTAACAACAGTTGTTGATCCCATCAATAGCATCAGCTGTGTAGGAAGAGTGTGGGGACAGCAGCCAGAAATCTGTTTTTGTTTTTGAAGGTACATTTTTTTTTTTATTCCAGCCTTAGTGATGCTGAATCAGTTCAACTTTCTTTTGCAAGAATCTGCAAACTTTTAATAATAATAAATATATTGTCATTTGTTGTCTGGTCGTTTATAAGAATCTGATATAGAAATGGCTTTGCAAAACTGAAATGCTCATTTAAAACTTCTTCCTCTAAACCCTGGAGTTTATCCAGTCTGTGGATATCTGTTGAAGTAATTTTTCTTAAGGTATAGGACTTAAGTCGTACAGTTTAAGAATTATTTGTGTTCAGTAATCACAAAAAGACAGTTTTCTGGATACAGAGCTTCCTCTGAACAGCGTTGGTATAGGCAAAAAGAGGAATCACCACCCACCCAGCATTATAATTCTGCCCTTGCTTAATCCCCACCCAAATGCCCATTTCCATCTATACAAACTCATATTATTCTTTCTGAATCATACATAAATGCCACACCCTGAGTTGCACATAAAACTTTGCTGTATTATTTATACATTGGTGTGTACTGAAACAAGTTGTGGCTGATTTAGAAGAAGTCCATTTGTATTTTCTGGAATTATCACTTCTCCATAACCAGTTCTTCTAAAGTGTGATAGCCTAGTTTTGAGGATATATTTTTAACTTTTTTCTGGCAACAAATCCTAATATTGCTAAGTCTTTTTTTTTCTGGGAGCTTGAACCTCGAGTAGGAGTAGGTACACTATTAATTCTAAATGATACAGGCTACTATTTTTTAGGTCACATCCAGGAGTATAATGTAAAACGGTGATGGAGGGTTATGGAGATTCCACCCATACAGCAGCCTAGCATGTGGGTCCTCTGCCTTCCTGCTAAACTAAATGTCTCCTGAAATCACAGAAAAAAAGAACTATCAATATACACATCTCCACATGCCCCACCTTCCTTGGACTAAACTGCAGCAATATGTGCCTATCAGCTAGGACACTGGGGTCAGCATGGCAAAATCCCAGGTAGCAAGAACTCTCCAGATGGGATGGAGAGGCCCCTCCTGGGGGAAAGCACCCATCCCTACCTCACCCCCTTCCTCTTACACATGTAACCAGAACCTGGATCCACAGACAGAAAAGGTATTTTCACACTCAAACAGGAGCATAAGATTTAAAATCACACGTGAAGAAAATTAGTATCAAGAAAAATACAAAAGACATGACACCAATGCAAACATTTCATAAAGCAAAAATGTTAAAGTAATCCTCAGAGATTAGAAAGGCTATTACATCCATGAAACAAGCAGAAGCTATTATGGGGGGAAAGACCAAAGGTATGGGAAGTGTGAAAAAAAAATTGAGACATTTAGAATAGAGCCAAACAGTCCAATATCCCAACTAATAGGAATCTGAGAAGGAAAGACTAGAGAATACCACAGAAGAAATAATTAAAACAGAAGAAAACTTCCCAGACAGATCTGAAGAAAGATACAGGCCTTCCTGTTTTGGAAAGGGCCCTCTGAATGTCAGATGATTTACTTGAAATTGAGATCACACCTACATTTTCTAAAACTAAAGAACGCCAAGGATAAAGGAAATAAACTTTCTAAAGAGAAACCAAAAGTTGCCAACAAAGGAATAAGAATAACACGAGTTCCAGCAACAGTGGAGAAAATAGAGCAAGGTCATTAAGCTTCTAAGAAAAAATATTTGGACCCCAGAATCCTGTACTCAGCCAAATCAGAATTCAAGGAAAAAGTCAAAATATTTGGGAGAATATAGACCCTCTGAAAGTCAGTCTTCAATTTACTCTATGAAGGAAATTCTCAAGGACTGTAACTCATCAAAACATGAAGAACCCAAAGAAGTATGAAACTGTGGTATCCAAAGGGCAATGGCAAACAACAGACATTATAATTAAGTTTATATACTTGTTTATGCATAACTAAAAAATGAATAACAATATAAAACTAAAATCCCAGCTTAATTTAGGAAAGTGAGAGCAAGCTAAGGTTGTGTCTTTTTTGGAGAAGATAGGCTTTATTAATTCTGGATATTGTTGAATACTATTAAGTATACGTTAAAAATTTAGAGGATGAGTTCTACTTCAAGTAATAGCAGAGAAACTGGTCTCATACTAACCATCTGGCCTCAGGACAAAACTCAGGACAAAATATATAAAGCGACTATTTAAAAGGTTCTGGAGAACAGCCAGTGCCCTTCAAAGGAGAGAGGCCAACTAAGGCAGATGCCCATTTAATCAGGTTTTACCCTGAGGTTGTTCCCTAATCTGCTCAGATCACAAGAAAGAGTTCAAACAGGAAATGGAGTTAAGGACTGCCAGAGTAGGTGGGAACTGAGAAAGAGTAAATCTTGGAAAGCAGGGAGCCCCAAAATCTGTATACAAATACCCCTGAAATCATTGCCTGAATCTTGAATGTGGACATACAAGTCAAAACTCCAGAGGGACATCAAGACTGCAGAGTGAGATGCTCCAGGGTTCCATCCTATAGAATCTTTGAATAACTAGCAAAAACTGGCAAAAAAACCACATCTTTTTCAGAGAGCTGGAAAAGTTACAGGGTTGCAATAACTGAGTAAGCACCCATTCAAGAAAAACACAACTTAGAACTGGTAAGAAAACCTCATGGCACAGTTGCTGGCCCTTCCCCAAATCCCTCCCAACTTGGTGTGGAGCCAGTGTTTGCAATCAGTGTGGATGCCTAGTCCCACTCAGAGGGAGCAAAGTAACCCCAGTATGCATACGGGATGCATGGATGTCTGCCAATCTATCTGGTGGCAGCCTGGAGGAATGAATCAGGACATGTGTCTCTGGCTATCACAGAACTTGTCCTTCCTGCAGGTGTAAAGACAATCTAATCACAGCAGCCTGGAGCTGCTTTAAGACATAACATAAAGTGTCTGGTCTGGAATGAAAGTATTTCATGAGGAGAAGGAACACTCAGATTCCTGTAAACAGGGAATTTCTAAACATATGCCCAAGACCAGATAAATGCTCAGCAAAGACCAGAGAGGACCCTATGCTTTCACCTTGGGCTCTTCTTCAGTTTCCTTATTAGGAAAGCTAAGGTCTGAAGGAGAGCAACAGTGAACCCAGGGGCCAATCTGCAAAGTGTTCTTTTTGTATTGGTTTCTTTGTTTTTGTTAGCTCCTGGCACTCAAAGAAATCTAAGTCATTATCACTTACTGGATACAAACTTAAGGAACATACAAATCAGAGACTAAATTAGCTAAAGGAAAACACAAAGTACTAAAGGATATCAAGAAAATGATTTATGAACAAAATTATAATTTCAATTAAAAAAATAGAAATTTTAAAAAGGAACCAAACAGAATCACTGGAGTTGACAACCACAAGAACTGAAATTAAAAATTCCCTAGAAGGGTTCAACAACAAATTGGAGGGAAGCAGATTTGGCTCAACTGATAGAGCCTCCACCTACCACATAGGAGGTCCAGGGTTCAAACCCAGGGCCTCCTGGCCCATGTGGTAAGCTGACACGCACACGCACAGTGCTGATGTGTGCAAGGAGTGCCGTGCCACGCAGGGGTATTCCCCATGTGCAAGAAGTGTGCCCCTCAAGGAGAGTCACCCAGTGCAAAAAAAATACAGCATGCCCAGGAGTGACACCACACACACGGAGAACTGATGCAGCAAGATGATGCAAAAAAGAGACACAGCTTCCCGGTGCCATTGCTGACAAGAATGCAGACGGACACAGAAGAACACAGAGCAGACAATGGGGGGCAGGAAGGAGAGAGAAATTAAATAAAATAAATCTTAAAAACAACAACAACAAATTGGAGCTGACAGAAGAAAGAATCTGTGAACCTGAAGAATTTAAATCATTCAGTCTGAGGATCAGAAAGGAAAAAAGTAAAGAAAAGCAAACAGAAACTAGAAATTCATGGGTAACTACCAAGTGTACCAATAAATATATTAAGGGAGTCCCAGAAGGAAAAAAAAAAAAAAAAGAGAGAAAGGGATAGAAAGACTATTCAAAGAAATAATGGTTGAAAATATCCCAAATTTAACAATAACAACAACAAAAACAACATGAATATACACATTCAAGAAGCTCAAGAAACTCTAAACAAGCTCTTTGAATGCCAAAGACATAGAATCTTGTAAGTTGCAAGAGAGAAGCAATGCCACATGTCAGGGAGCCTCAGCAAGAGTAAGTGCTGATTTCTTTTCAGAAACCATGTGGACAAGAAGTTAGTGGGAAACATATTCAAAGTACCAAAAGAAAACAATTGCCTATTAAAAATCCTATATTTGGCAAAAATAAGGGTGATATTAAGATATTCCTGGATAAACAAAATCTCAGGGAGTTGTCATCATTAGACCTACCTTATAAGCAATGCTAAAGGGTGCTTTTCAGGTTGAAAAGATAATACAGTAGACAGTAGCTCAAAGTTGCATAGAGAAATAAAGAACACCAATAGAGATAACTACATGGGTAATTATAGATGACAGTACTATTGTATTTTTGCTTTGAAACTCTTCTAACAGGATCTAAAATGCAAATGCATAAAAATTAATGATAAACCTATGGTTGGAAGAACACAATGATAGATGTAAGTTATGGCAAAAACATTCAGGTGGGGCGATGAAGTGGTACAGCAACATAGTTTGCTTATGCTATTTAAGATAAGATGGTTTCCAATCAAACAAGTTTGTTATAAATTTAGGATGTTAAGTTTAAGCCACATGGTACCCACAAAGAAAATATCTGAAATATATTCACAGAAGGAAATATATTTCCTACATGGCTCACTACAAAAGATCATCTATATGTAAAAGTCAGCAATAATGGAAGAACTGAAGAGCAAAAAAAGGTAAAAGACTCACAAAAATCAAATAACAAAATGGCAGAAGGAAGTCCTGCATTATTAGTAGTTACTTAAATGCAAATGGGTTAAACACTCCAGTCAAAAGACTGAGGTTGGTGGAATCGGTAAAAAAGCATGACCTAATTATGTGCTGTTTATGAGAAACTCACCTCAAATTCAAAGACACAAGTAGGTTAAAAGTGAAAAGATGGAAAGAATATAATCCATGCAAATAAAAACCAAAAGAGAGCTGGGGTGGCTAATAACAGATAAAATAGACTTTAAAAGGCAAAAACTACTAACAAGGGACAAAGAAGGATACTTTATAATAATAAAGGGGTCAATTCATCAAGAAGATATAAGTATTATAAATATAAATGTGCCTAATGGTAAAGCCCTGAAATATATGATGCAAAACTGGAAAAAATTGAAGGGAGAAATACATGGTTCTACATTAATAGCAGGAGACTTCAATACACCACTTTCAATAATAGAACATCTCTACAGAAGATCAAGAAGGAAATAGAAGACTTGAAAAATGCTATAAACCAAATGGACCTAACAGACATGGATAGAACAGTTCACCCAACAACAGCAGAACACAAATTCTTAAGTGCACATGGATCATTCTCAAGGACAGACCATATCTTAAGTCACAATACAATGTCTAATTGAATTTTAAAAGGCTGAAATCATACAAAGTATCTTCTCTGACCACAATGGAATGAAGCTACAAATCAGTAACAGATGAAGAACCAGAAAATTCACAAATAAGTGGAAATTAAATAATACACTCTTAACCAATGGGCCAAGAGTGAATCACAAGGGAAATTAGGAAATGTCTTCAGATGAATGAAAACAAAAACACAACAAACCAAAATTTAAGGGATACAGCAAAGACAGTGCCCACAGGAAAATGCTTACATTGGAAAAGAAGAAAGATTGCAAATAAGTAACCAAACCTCATACCTGGAGGACTAGAAAACAAGAGCAAACTAAACCAAATGTGAGCCAAAATAAGAAAATAGTTAAGATTAGATCAGAGATTAATGAATTAGAGAGCAGAAAACAGAGTCAACAAAACCAAGAGTTGGCTCTTTGAAGGGATCAAGAGAATTGACAAACCTTAGACTGACAATAAAAGAGAGAAGGCACAAAATATTAAAATGAAAAATGAAAGGGAGACATGACTACTATCCCCATAGAAAAAAGGGTTATAAAAGGATACTATGAACAATTATACACCAGCAAATTAGATAACTTAGATAAAATGAACAAATTCCTAGACTGACTCAAGAGGAAAGAGAAGACCTCAATACACCAACAACAAAGAAATTGAATCAGTAATTAAAACATCCAGCAAGGAAAAGCCCAGGATCAGTTGCCTTCATTGGTGTATTTTACCAAACATTCCAAGAAGAACACCTTTCCTGTTCAAAGTTTTCCAAAAAATTGAAGGGGAGGGAACACTTCCTAACCCATTCCATGAGGCCAGCATCATCCTAATACCAAAGCCATATAAAGATATCACAAGAAAAGAAAATCACAGACTAATATCACTTACGAATACAAATGCAAAAAATCTCAACAAAATACTCACAAACGGAATTCAACAGCACATGAAAAGAATTATACACCACAATTGAGTGGGATTTATCCTAAGAATACAATGGTGGTTCAATATAACAAAATCAATTAACATCATACCCCACATTAATAGAATGAAGGAAAAAAACCACATGATTAATTCAAGTAATGCAGAAAAGGCATTTGGCAAAATCCAACACCCCTTCTTGATTAAAAAAAAAAAAAAAAAACACTCTGAAATGTAGGAATAGATGGAAACTTCTTCAACATGATAAAGAGAATGTGTGAAAAACCCAAAGCTAATATATTCAATGGTGAAAGCTTTCCATCTAAGATCAGGAACAAGACAAGAATGTCCACTTTCAACTCCGTTATTACAACATGAACTGGAAGTTCTAGCCAGAGCAATTAGGGAAGTAAAAGAAATAAAAGGTTTGCAAATTGGAAAGGAAGCAAAGCTCTCCTTATTCATAGATGAGAAAATCCTATGTATAAAATCCTGAAAATCTACAAAAAAACCTGCTAGAACTAATAAATTCAGCAAAGTGGTGGGGTAAAAGATCAACACGCAGAAATCAGCAGTGTTTCTATACAACAGCAATGAACAATCCCAAAAGCAAATCAAGGAAACAATTCCATTTACAACTGTACCTAAAGAATCAAATATCTAGGGATAAATTTAACCAAGGATGTAAAGGACTTATAATACAAAAAACTACAAAACGTAACTTGAAAGAAATTAAGGAAAAAATCTAATAAATGGAGAGATACTTTGTGTTTGTGGATGGGAAGTCTAAATATTGATAAGGTGTCATACTATCCAAAGTGATTTAAAGATTCAATACAATCTCAGTCAATATTACACCAGACTTCTTTACAGAAATGGAAAAGCCCATCATCAAATTCTTATGGAAGGGCAAGGGTCCCCAAATAGTCAAAACCACCTTGCAAAAAGAAGAACAAAGTTAGAGGACTCACACCTTCTGATTTCAAACTTTTTGCAAAACTAAAGTAGCCTAACAGTCTAGTAGTCACAAGGACAGACATATATAGACAAATGAAATTGAATTGAGAATTCAGAAATAAACCCTCACCTCTGTGGCCAACTGATTTTGACAAGAGTGCCAAGACACAAAATTGGGAAAGAATAGTCTCCTCAACAAATGCTGAGAATACTGGATATCCATATGCAAAAGAATGAAAGTGGACCCTATCTCATACCAGATACAAAAACTAACTCAAAAGGGGTCAAAGACCTAAATATAAGAATTAAATCTATAAAATAAAAAGAAACATAGGGAAACAACTTCAGAACTTTGTTTAGGCAATGGTTTCTTAGATTTTATATCAAAAGCATAAATAACAACAAAAAGATTTCATCAAAATTAAAAACATTTTAAATGATACTAACCAATCACAAATGAACAAATATTGTATGATCTCACTGTTATAAACTACTTAGAGTAAGCAAATTCATAAGAGTCAGAAAGTAGCATACAGGTTACCAGGAGCTGGGGTGGGAGTAGGGAATGGAGAGTTAATGTTTAAATTGTACAGAGTTTATCTTTGGGATGATGGAAAGGTTTTGGTAATGGATTGTGGTAAAGGTAGCACAATACTGTGAATGTAATTAATAGCACTGCATTATATATTTGAATGTTGTTAAAAGGGGCAATTTTAGCTTGTATACATGTTACTAGAATAAAATTTTTTAAAAAAGGACTGTACAACACAAGCAGAGAATGCTAATGTAAACCATGGACTATAATTAATAGTATAATTATAATAATTATTATTTCATCAATTATAGCAAATGTACCACACTAATGAAAGGTGTTTATAATGGGGTGAACTCTGTATTTTTTGCATGATTTTTTTTCTGTAAATCTACAACTTTTCTCATTAAAAAAATATTATCAAAAAAGTAAAAAAAAGACCGTCTACTGAATGGGAGAAAATATTTGGAAACCATGTAGCTGATAAGACTTTAATACCCAGAATATATAAATAACTTCTACAATTCATTCAGGAAGACAAATGACCCAATTTAAAAATGGGCAAAGAACTTGAATTGACATTTCTCCAAAGAAGATATGCAAATGGCCAATAAGCATATGTAAACATGCTCAAAGTCATTAGCAATTAGGGAAATGTAAATCAAAAGCACAATGATACCACCATTTCATATCCACCAAAATGGCTATTATTAAAAATGGAAAATAGCAATATTGACAAGGATACAAAGACTAGGAACCATCATGCATTGTTGGTAGGGATGTAAAATGGTTCAGCTGCAATGGAAAACAGTTTGCTCAAAAAGTTATGTACAGAATTACCACATGATTTTGGTAATCCCACTTCTAGGTATCAAAAGAACTGAAGGAGACACTTGTCAGATATGTACACTACTGTTCAAATCAGCGTTATTTACAATGGCCAAAAGGTGGAAGCAACCCAAATGTCCATCAACGGAAGAATGGATAAGCAAAATGTATTATATCCATACAATGCAATATTATTCAGCCATAAAAAAGGAATGAAATTCTGAATACATGCTACAAAATGGATGAACCCTGAAGACATCATGTTGACCGAAATAAGCCAGTCCCAAAAGGACATATATTATATGATCTCACATATATGAAATAATTAGAATATATAAATTCATAGAAAAAGAAAGTAGATTACAGGGCACCAGGGTCAGGGGTGGTGGTGGGGAATAGGAAGTTAATGTTCAATATGAGTACAAAGTTTAGTTTGGCAGGATGGAAAATTTTGGTAATAGATGATACTGATGGTAGCACAACATTGAGAATGTAATTAATGCCATTAAATCATATACTTTAAAGTGATTAAAATGGGAAATGTTGTATATTTTACCACAATAAAAGTTAACAAAAACAAAACATAAAACTCCAAGAAGACCAATGGAAAGCAAAAACTGGAATACTAAAAAAATAGATTTCAGCAGCCATTTAGCTATGGAGACCAAATTTGAAATTTAAGTCCAGCCAAGTTAGAGTGCCTGGAAAACACCTTAGGCTTTCCATTAAAACCTAAGAGAGCTATGATTTGGAAGTAAGAGTTACACTGAAGGAGAGGGAGCAAAACTGAAATAAGCCTGATCTAACAAAGCCTAAAACAACCAAACTTCTACAAGATCTAAGTTTTCTGTAATTTAACCGCCTGTTTAAAAAAAAAATTCATTACTCTCAGAGGAAGATAATAGAAACAATTGTACTTCAATGTGTCATCAATATTGACCAGATTATCAGAATTTGTAAGACATGAAAACAAGCAGGAAAATGAATTTCATAATCAAGAGAAAAAGTAGTCAATAGATGCAGACCCACAAATGACTTAGATATTGTAATTAGCAAGGATTATTATAAATTACAAGAAGAGATGGATAAAATGGATGAAGAGATGGGAACTCTAAGTAGTAATATGGAAACTATAAAAAAAAGAACCAAATGGAAATCCTAGAACTGAAAGCAGAGTATATGGGAAAAAAGGTTTTTTTGTTTTATGGAATTGACAGCAGATTGGACACTGCAAAAGAAAGGATCAGTGAACCTTAAGATAGATGACTAGAAATGATCAAAGTATATCACAAAGAGAAAAAAAAGATTGAAAAATTGTCCCAGTTGGGACAGCAGAAATTGGATGTACAATTTCTAAACCACTTGAGGATAAAGAAAATGAAATAAATAATAATAATCCATCAAATGGTTAGGAAGAGGAGAAATTTAGCATAACAAGAAAATATGACAAAAAGCAAACATAAAATTAGATTGTAGGTATAAGTTTAAACATATAAAAAATCACAAAAAGTCAATGAATTAAATTCTCCTTTAAAAAGTTAGGGACAAGCAGAGCAGGTATAGTTCAGTAGTTGAGCAACTGCTTCACATAAGGTTCTGGGCTCAATCCCTAGTACTGCCTTTAAAAAAAGAAGGAAAAAAAAAACTTTTGAATTAAGTTAACAAAAACAACAACAACAAAAAATATGTTATTCACAAAAGACGCACTTAAAAAGAAAGTTATTTATTAGTTGGGACTACTTTTGATTGCAAATACCAAAAATACCAACTAACAGTGGCTTAACAAAATGGGGCTTATTTTTCTTGTATTAAAGTCCGGAAGTATATGGCTCCTTGTGTTGGTTCAACAGCTGAGGGCTGGTATCTCAGCAATTTTCTTCATGGTCCAGAATGGCTGCAAAGGCTCCAGGCATTACGTCCACATTGAAGGCAAGAAGAGAAAAGAGGCAAAACTTGTCACATTGCCCCAATTTTTAGAAATAGCAATAGACTTCCTAGCGGCAAGACAGGGTGGCCACCCACAGCCTACACTGTAGAAATAGACAAGAGAGAAGGAAACTAGAAAGAAGTGTTCAATAGCCAGTGTACAGCATCTCTCACAGGTGGAAAACAAAGAGACGGAAAAATACACTATTAGGCAAATGCTAACAAAAATAAAGCTATTACAGAGCATTAAGAATACTACGTGGTGGACCTGAGCTGAATATGATCACTTGGGACTTGTACCACTTAAAATATACTGAATGATTTCTATTTCCTACATGAACTCTGAAACTGATTCAGGTAAAGAGCATAACAAACCACAACAATTAAAAAAAATATAATAAGTGGAAAATTTAATTTGAAATGGTCTTGGAACAACAGGGTCCTCTGCTGACTTTTAGAAGCAAATTCCTATTCTCTTTAGAAGAATTCAATGTCAATCCAAACCTCAAAGAATTCCTACAGAATAAAAAACAAAGATGAACACATCCCAAGCAAAAACCACAAAACACACAAGGAAAAAAAATTGGAACAGCATGGGAAGCAGATGTGACTCAAGCGACTGAGCTCCCTCCTATCAAATGGAAGGTCCCAGGTTTAGTTCCTGGTGCCTCCTGGAGAAGATAAGCAAGACAGTGAGCTGGCACAATGGGCTAGCATAGCAAGCTGACACAATAAGATGACGCAACAAGGAGACACAAAGAGAATACAATGAGAGATAACAAAGGAGAAGAGGTAGCTCAAGCAATTGAGCACCACTCTCCCACATGGGAGGTCCCAGGTTTGGTTCCCAGGGCCTCCTAAAGAGAAGACACAGAGAGCACATGGCAAATGGGCAGAGAGAGCAGAAAGTAAGCATGAACAACAAGGGGGGAGGTAAATAAAATATTTTTTTAAAAATTAGAATAGTAGGAATCACAGATGGGAGAAGCGTAACTTCAGATTTTAGAATTATCAGATGCAGAACACAATAATGGTGTTTAATAAGTTTTCGTAAATAAATATATGCCTAGAAAAAGAGTAAAATGAAACATTTACAAACAAAACTTATGTATAATTGAAATCATAATTCAATGGATGTAATGGCCACCAGACTGGATACAACTGAAGAATCAACGAACTAGATGTTGCTTGTGAAGAAATTATACAGAACACAGTACAAAGAGACAGGACTAAAAAATAGACAAAAGACGAGGGCCCACACAAATGCCTGCGTGGTGAGCCAGTGTCTGCACAGCAAGCTGAGTGCCCGCACAAGTGAGTCACGCAACAAGTGATAACACAACGAAAGAGAGACGAAGTGAGAGTCAAGGTGAAGCGCAGCAGAGACCAGGAACTGAGGTGGCACAACTGACAGGGAAACTCTCTCCACATCAGAGGTCCCCAAGATTGAATCCCAGTGAATCCTAGAGGAGAAAGACGAAAAGAGAAGACAAAAAAGAGAAATAGATACAGAGGATCACACAGCGAACAGACACAGACAACAAAAACAGTTGGGTGGGGTGGAGGTGTGGGGGTAGAAGTGGGGGAAATGCAGGGGAGGGGGAGGGGAGAAAAAATAAAATAACTTCTAAAAAAATAGGCAAAAGAGGCTAAAAGATATGAAAGGTAGAATGAAAAGGTGTAAGTTACATTTCTAAAGCAGAGACCAGGCAGAATGTGTTAGAAGCAATATTTAAAAGATAATGGGTGAGAATTTTCCAGAACTGTTGAAATATACCAAGGTTCAACTACAGAAATTCCAACAAAGCCCAACAGATAGGAAGGAAAAAATGGAGGAAGGAGAGGAGGGAGGGAAGAAGGGAGTGAGAAGGGAGGGAGACATCCATAAGTCATGAATTTGCAGTGTGACTGCAAAACAGCAAAGCAAGCCACAGTGGGGATAAAAAACAAGTTACCAACAAAGAATAGCAATTAGAATAAATTCTCAACTGCAACAATGAGAGTCAAAAGACAGATACTAGTTAAAAGAAAACACTGTCAGGAAAGCTTGGGCTCAAGCCATTGGGTTCCCATGTACCAAATGGGAGGTCCCGGGTTCATTTCCCAGGACCTCCTGGTGAAGGTGAGCTGGTCCATGTGGCAAGCTGGCCCCACGTGGCAAGCTGGCACGACAGAGACAATGAGAGGCACAACAAACCAGGCGGCAGAGGTGGCTCAAGCAATTGAGTGCCTCTCACACATCGGAGGTCCCAGGATTGATTCCTGGTGCCTCCTGAAGAGAAGACGAGAAGAAAAGACAGACACAGAGCACATTGTGAATACACACAGAGAGCAGAGAGCAAGCACAAAAATAACAAGGTGTGTGTGGGGGGAGGGGATAAATAAATTTAATCCTAAAAAAAAAAAATCATTGTCAGACCAGATTTTAAAATGTCAGCTATATATTGTTCACAAGAGGTGCTTCCAAAACATAAGGACTCTTAAAACTGCAAAGTCAAAGGATGAAAAAAGAGAAAAAAGATAAAGTGGAATATGGTAGCCAAAAGAAAGCTTTATTACTATCAGGCAAAATAAATGTTAAAGCAAAAATCAGTACTAGAGATAAAGAAAATTACAGGATGATTTAAAAAAAAATTCCATTTGCCAAGAAGAGATGATGATTCAAAACTTGCATGCATCTAGTAATATAACCTCAAGATAGAAAAA
This sequence comes from Dasypus novemcinctus, assembly GCF_030445035.2. Taxonomy (NCBI): domain Eukaryota; kingdom Metazoa; phylum Chordata; class Mammalia; order Cingulata; family Dasypodidae; genus Dasypus; species Dasypus novemcinctus. The sequence continues at coordinate 125,520,892 of NC_080681.1, forward strand.
GCAAATTTACAAGTCTAAGAAACTGGCAAACCCACCATTATAGTGGGAAAGTTTAACATACTCCTAGTAATAGATAGATCAAGCATATAAGAAATTAATAAGGCTAGAGAAGATTTGACAAGCACAATTAACAAGTTTAATGATTGTTGGAGAAATACGGCGCTTACTGGGGACATGGAGCTGGTGGGGGGCTGAAATCTGTTCTCAGATGCCCTCTGTTGGGACAGCTTCTCCATAAATCTTTCTTTGCCTGTAGTCATTTCAGTCTCCACGTCCCAGTAAGCGCCGTATTTTCTCCAACAATTATATAAATAAAACAACCAGCAATTAAGGAAAACACATCCTTTTTTTGAAGTAAACTTTTTATTGAACCATAGCATACATAGACAGTAAATAAAGTATATGCCTGAATAATTGGATGGTGGACTGTGATCAACAGCACAAATATGAAAACATTCTCTCATGAATTATAATATACAACACTAATACATGGTATTAAGAATAGGATGGTCTGTGGGAAAAACACACCAAATGTAGGCTACAGACTATAGATAGCAGCAATATGATGATGTTCTTTCATCATTTGTAACAAAGGTTCCACAACAATGCAAGGAGTTGGTGGTGGGGTGATGTATGGTATGTATGATTGTTTTGTAAATTCATAGCTTCTCTAATTAAAAAAGAAAAGACAAGACAAAGTAAGGATTAAAAAAGTACATGGCTCAATGAATTTCCAGGGTGAATAAACTATATAACCAAGACTTGGATCAGGAAATAGAACATCTCAGTACCCCAAGAAGCCCCAGTAGCAATCCATGCTAACAGTAACCACCATCTTGATTTGTAACACCATTGACGAATTTTGCTTGTTTTTAAACTTTATATAAAGGAGTCATATTGTAGCACTTTTTATGTGTGGTTTATTTTGCTCAGGATTATGTTTGTGAGATTTATGCAGGTAGAAAAATTTTTTTCATTGTCATTCCATTATATGAATAATGAAAGATATTTATCTTACCCTTTCTACTGAAGGACATTTAGATGGTTTCTTCTTCGTAGCTAAGACAAATGCTGTCTGTGATGCACATTCTTACATACATCTTTTGATGATTTTTTTTTAAGATTTTTTATTATTTATTTCTCTCCCCTTCCCCCCCCCCCCCCCCAGTTGTCTGTTCTCTGTGTTTATTTGCTGCATGTTCTTTCTTTGTCCGCTTTTGTTGTTGTCAGCGGCACGGGAATCTGTGTCTCTTTTTGTTGCATCATCTTGCTGTGTCAGCTCTGCGTGTGTGCAGCACCATTCCTGGGCAGGCTGCTTTCTTTGGCGCTGGGCGCTCTTCTTACAGGGCGCACTCCTTGCACGTGGGGCTCCCCTACGCGGGGGACACCCCTGCGTGGCAGGGCACTCCTTGTGCGCATCAGCACTGCGCATGGGCCAGCTCCACACGGGTCAAGGAGGCCCGGGGTTTGAACCGCAGACCTCCCATGTGGTAGACGGACGCCCTAACCACTGGGCCAAAGTCCACTTCCCTCTTTTGATGATTATATGTACATATCTCTGTTGGGTATGCTTAGCTTACATTTAGTTTTTGCAGATATTGCAAAAAAAAACTTTTCCAAAATGATGTAGCAATTTACAGACCCACCAGAAGTACAGGCAGATTCTGGTTTTCCACACCTCACCGATACTTGGTATTGTTCTGATGAAGAGGGATTCTTTTTAATGCTTCACACGAAATTCATGACAGGGGCTCCCTTTGGGCACCAGGTGGGGGTTCTCATTGGGAAGACCCGTCCAGTCAAGTACTGAAAAGGCCCCTTTCTTCTCTTAGGTGCTGGGTAAACAGGCATTCACCTCACTGTTGTGCATTAATTACATATCTGCATTCTGATACATTCTTTGTAGGTAAGCAAATAACTTTAAATAAACATTTTAAAAACTGATAATAATCAGTATTGTGGAGATAGAGGGAAACAGATAATAAGGCTAGAAATTTCCATTCTAGCCTTATTATTGGAGGGCAACTTGGCCATCTATCTTTCAAAATTAAGGTGTGCCTGCTCTCTGATCCAAAAAATCCCCTAAAAATACTCACATTTGCACAAAAATGTGTGCACAAATTTGTCCCCTGAAACATTTTTTAGAACAGTGAAAACTGTTTAAAAAACAACTAAAAATCTATTCAATAGAGGAACAGTTAAATAAATTACAAGATAGCTGTGCTGTAGAATCCTGTTCAACTATGAGAACAACCCAACAGCAGCGGATCTCTAAAGCACATTAAGGGAAGCGAACTTGGCCCAATGGATGGGGCGTCCGTCTACCACATGGGAGGTCCATGGTTCAAACCCCGAGCCTCCTTGACTTGACCCCTGTGAAGCTGGCCCACGGGCAGTGCTGATGCGTGCCAAGGAGTGCCATGCCACGCAGGGGTGTCCCCCATGTAGGGGAGCCCCACGAGCAAGGAGTGCGCCCTGTAAGGAAAGCCGCCCAGCGCGAAAGAAAGTGCAGCCTGCCCAGGAATGGCGCCGCCCACAAGGAGAGCTGACACAGCAAGATGATGTAACAAGGAGAAACACAGATTCCTCCCGGTGCCGCTGATAACGATAGAAATGGTCACAGAGGAGCACACAGCAAATCAAATGGACACAGAGAGCAGCCAATGGGCGGGGGGGGGGGGGGGGGGGGAAGAGGGGGGGAATAAATAAAAAATAAAGCACATTAAGTTAAAACAAAAAATTCAATCTGTAAAACAATACATTTAATAGGATTGATTTGTCTTAAAATAATTTTTAAATTATAATGTATATCTATAGGTATAATATTGTTAGAGGCTCCCCCTTGGAAGTTTTGCAAGGATTAACAGGTCATAAGACCGTGACTCAACTCCCCCAGGACATATAATGAAGAAGGCAGCCTCCAGCCATAACCAGTAAGTCATAGCCAATGGGCTAGGAGGCAGCCCATCTCCTCCCAAGAATAAACAAAGTGGAGCAGATAAGGGCCTTTATCTGCTTGGGGGCCCAGGCACCACCAACCCCTCCCACATTCTAAGACCTCTGAGCCCACTTCCCCAGGCCATTTGGCCCTAGGCTGTCCTCGGTTTCCCCACCTATTGATGTACTGTATAAAGCCACACCACCACCCTCCAGGGGCGGGCTGAAGTCTCTCTTCAGACCCCCACCATGCTGGGAGAGAGTCTGAATAAACTTTCTGCCTGCAATCGTGTCAGTCTCCGTGTCCCAGTGAAGGTCGCTTTTCTCTAATAAATATACACACACACATATTATATATGATGTGCGTAGGTTTGGATGTGTTTGATTGTTCATTTGATGTTCACTGAAAAAAGACAGGAAGAGAGATCCCAAAATGGGGCCTTTGGGAAGGGAAGTGGCATTGGGGAGAGAGGGGTATGGAAGGGAACTTTCAAGTCTTACTTTACGTATCCATGTTTCATTTGACTCGTTTCCAATGAGCAGGTACTGACATATTTGCTGTATAATTAAAATTTTTCCAAGTGTTTTAAGAGCCACTGGCACTGAGCTAGATGCCTTGTGGACTAATCACATAGAATTAGCCACAATCTGGAAATAAAATCCTCTGTTGTAAACATGCCAGTGGCTGTCACTAAGGCAAAAACCAAGTGTTAGAAAAGAGGGTGATTTCATGATTGCTTGTGAATTTTGTACCTTTTATTCTTGCATTGATTTGCTTCTTTAAGGTCAAGTCCATAAGGACTCAGGCTTGAAAATGTATCCCATGGCTTATTTCTCACCATCCTTTCACCTGCCTCTCCTGCAGTGACAAGCTGTGAAGAAAGTTTCCTCCTCACTGCTCTGAGTCCACAGAGCTAGACACTCAGCCCTGTGAATGGAGTGAATTGTGCATCTTGTAAAAACTGACCACAGGCCCTGCTGAGGTCCCGAGGCTGGAGTTTAAAACACAACACAACCTTCCCTTCCATAAACTTGGTGAAATGTTATTCTCCCTTTGAAAGAAAAACCTGACCCAAGCACAGATTTTTACGGCACACGCAGTGTGGCTGGCTTTAGGAAAAAATGCTCAAGCAAAGCTATGGGAGCTCAGGAACCCCCCATCTCCACTCCAGGGGCTCTTGGTAGCCCAGCCCCTCAGATCTTATCATCCTCAGCCCATGTTTGTGATGGAGATTACTCCTTCATTACCCACAATTTTTGCTTTTCCTTCTTTCTTTTTTAAAGACAATGAACTTTCCATTCTAGCCTTATTTTTAAGCCAAGTTAAAAATCTCCAGGAGCAGGCTGAAGTAAAAACAAAACAAAGCAAAAAAACCCACCAAAGTAATTGAAAAGCAAAAAGTTTAAAGAACACCTGAGAATTTGATCACATGAAGAACTTAAAGAAAACGCAAGCAGCACCATGAGGCAGCCGTGAGGGGCTGGCCCAGGACTTGTTTGGGAACCTGGATGACCCGATGGCGAGGAAGAAGGATCCTCCGCATTCCTCCCGTGAGTCGGCACAGAGACCTTACTCAGTATTCTTCTTTGAGGGTCAGGATGCTCAGGTGGCCCCAGGAAAGGCCTCCCGCCAGGCCTGGGTGCCTAGGGGTCGGGTTGGGGGCTGGGGAGAAGGGCTGGCTGCAGAAGAGCCCCACGATGGGAGCGAGGGGGGCGTGTCCAGCCCACGTGCACCCTGGATTTCCGAGAGCCCCTTCCTGCCCATCTCTGATCCCACCCGAGTGGCTGATGAGCAAGCAAATGTCCCAGAGGCAGCCCCGGCCCACCCCACCAGGGCCTCCCCTGGCTGAAAGCAAAGGGAGGGCATCTTCTGAGAAACCAGGGAGGTGCTTCAGCAGGAGAGCAGAATGTTCTCATTCCTGAGGAAACCAACACCCCACACCAGCAGACAAGAGGACACCGTCAGCTACAGGAACACCGTACGTTACGCTTCTTGTTTCCCCGTTTAAGAAATGTACTTCCGCCTCCATTCTAGCCTTGGAGCCTTGTGACAGTCTGATGGCACAGGATAGACAGGTTTTTGACCTCTGAAGCGGCTCGGCTTTTCTCCTGTTTTTACAATGGATGACCACAAGGAAGGCTTTATAAGGCTGTTGAGAGGGTTCAGTTGATTAATGGATGTAAGGCAGCTGCTTATCAGCCTCCACACGCTGAGCGAGAAAAGGCTCCAAGAATTACATGAACAGCAAGGCGCAGAACAGCGGGGTGTGCGCATTCCCTTTTGGGTAAAGTGTGAAAGAAAACACATTAGGGAAACAGACTTGGCCCAGTGGTTAGGGCGTCCGTCTACCACATGGGAGGTCCACAGTTCAAACCCCGGGCCTCCTTGACCCGTGTGGAGCTGGCCATGCGCAGTGCTGATGCGCGCAAGGAGTGCCGCCCCACGCAGGGGTGTCCCCCGGGTAGGGGAGCCCCACGCACAAGGAGTGCACCCGTGAGGAGAGTCGCCCAGCGCGAAGGAGGGAGCAGCCTGCCGAGGAATGGCGCCACACACACTTCCCGTGCTGCTGACGACAACAGAAGCGGACAAAGAAACAAGACGCAGCAAATAGACACCAAGAACAGACAACCGGGGGGGGGGGGGGGGGATTAAATAAATAAATCTTTAAAAAACAAGAGGGGCTCAGGAGGTTCCCGCCCCTTTCTGGTGATACAACTTAGATTCTGGGGAACAGATGGGGCTGTCGGGCATTCACAGCAATACCAGAAAGACACAACTATTACGTCTCCCTCCAGAAGAGCAGTTCCACCACTGCTTTCTAGAACAACACTCCTAACCGAGGCCCAGGAAATTCAGTTCAAAGGTGCTTGGCCCCCTTCCGCCTTTGCCTGCGTGCTGGAAAGCCGGGGTCTTAGGGCCAGAGAATGGGGCACCTGCCCTCACAGGGGCCAGGAGCTGGTGCCAGTTATGACGCGCGGCTTGAGATCCGCTGCTGCCAGGGGCTGGGGAAAGGGTGAGCGGGCGGGACTGCTGGTGGGTACGGGGTTCGCTTCTGGGGTGGTGACAATGGGCTGTAATTAGATAGTGGTGATGGTTGTACAACATTGAGAATGTGCTGGAAGTCAATGAATTATACACTTTTATAGTGAAAATGGTGACTTTTATGCTACGTGAATTTTATCTCAATAAAAAGAAATTATTTCTCATTTTAAAAAAAGAGAGACTTGCTTTCTATACCGAGTCCCCTCACAAACTCCTCGCTAACTGAGCTCTCAACGCCGCAGTTCCTATCCCGGAGACACAAGCAGCGCGCACTAGGATGGCTGTTACTAAAAAATGGGAACTAACAAGTGTTGGTGAGGATGCAAAGAAACAGGAAACTGCAATGCACTGTTGGAGGCCGCGGAAAAGGACGCAGCCGCTGTGGACGACGCTGGTGGCTCCTCAGAAGGGGAAGAAGAGAATTACCGGCAGGACAGGGCAGTCCACTCCTGGGAATATATCAAGAGAACGGAAAGCATGGGCTGGAACAGACACTCGCACAGCAGCATCCACAGCAGCATTGGTCACAGGACCGAAAGGACACACGCCCAGTGTCCGGCGACAGACGAAAGGATAAACACAATTTAGTGTCACCAAACAGTGGGGTGTTATCCAGCCTTAAAACAGAACGAAGTTCTGACACAGTACACCACGGATGGCTTGAACCTGGAAGGCATCGTGTTGAGTGAAATAAGCCAGAAATGAAAGGACAGCTATTGTATGATTCCACTGGATAGGAAATATCCAGAATAAGCAAATTCACAGACAGAAAGCAGATCAAAGGTTGCCAGCAGCCAAGGGGAAGGCGAGTGGGGAGGTGCTGCTTAATGGGTGCAGGGTTTCTGTTTGCGACGGTGACACAACGACGTGCACGCGATTAACACCACTGACGTGGACACTCGAAAGCGGTTAAAATGGGAAATGTCATGGCGTATATATGTTATACCACAGTGTTTTTTAAAAATGACAATGAACAAAGTCCCCTTCAATTCCGACTTTCTGGGACCCCGGGTTTAGAAGAAGGCACGAACTGGAAAACTGAAGATGGACTACGCTCCAGGTCTCTCTGCAAGTAGAGAGCCCAGTTTATTTAGCATAGGAAAGAAGCCAGCAGAAAGAGGGTGGAGGCTTTGAAAATGCTGTGGACTCGTGCTAGGGAGTCTAGTTCTGGCCAGAAATGACCCAAGGTTAGATAAAGCGAGGGGATGCTGAGGTCGACACACTCACTCCAGTTCTCCTAGAAATGCTCTTTCAAGTTGGGCCATCAACTTGGCAGCCCTAAAGCCTCAAAATTCAAAGGGCTAATCTCATTATTTCCCTTCCTATAGATTTCTTCTAAAAATTCCAGGGAATTTATTCAGAGGCAGGGGCTGCTGGCAGAACACCTCAGTAATTGAGGAGTCTACAGATGTTTACTGTTAAACTGTTTTCAGCTCAGCAATCTTTCAATAGCAATACGTCTCCAGGGGTCCACTGTGACCACAGATGTCTCCAATTCACTGACTTGAACGCTAAACTCGTTCTTCCTGGCTTCTCCCCCAGCTCTGCACAGTGAGTCTCTTCATGTGTGGGTATCCTGGGGTATCCTGGACACCTCTTTCTCTCACACCCCACCTCCAGCCCTTGGGCTCCCACTTCAGCCATCCCAGTCCAGGCCTCGGCATCCCGCCCGGGATGGCAGCGACAGGCCCGGTGCAGCTGGCCTCAGGGCCAAGCAGTGTCCTCAGCTCCCCATCTCAGGCTGCCGGGTGGGAGCCGTTCTCAGGCGGGTTAACTCACAGTGGCAGGAGGGTCCCCTCTCCACAGGGTGAGCCTTTAAAGCAGGGGCCTCCTCCAGTGGTTCCCATTTCAGAGTCAACTCCAAAGTCTGGTCAGCTCCCCAAGGCTCTGGCTCCGTCTCCAACTTCACCTCCACACCCCTGCAAACTCCCGCCTCAGGACCTTTGCACTTCCTGTTTCTTCACCTGGGAAGCTCTTACTACAGGTACCCTCCTTCATCACACCCACACTTCTTCAGGTTGCCTGAGGTCCCTTTCCAGAGAAGCCTCCCATAACCAGCCTACAGTTCTCAAACACCCCATCACTGCCTGCTTATCACTACTTTATTCTCATTGGCATTATCTGAAATAGAACTTTAAACATTTATGTTTCTCTCTCCCGCCCCCAGAACTTCAGCTCTGTAAGGACTAAGACTGTTTTCCTACGGCTTGTTCCCAGCATTAGGAGCAGGACTGGCACTTAGTAGGTACTGGATAAGTATCTGCTGAAGAAATGAACCTCGTCCCTTCTCTCTCTCAGGCCCCAGCACTTCCACAGAAAGTACTCCATAGAAAGTCTTACTCTCTCTCCCCCCAGGTAAACAGGTTCTCTCCTGTAACCTTCTCTACAGCCCCCACAGTGCTTACCGAAATGTGCTTACCGAAATGTGCAGCTACATGTTTGCATTTTTAAAAATTAACACCGCATGCCTTCTGGGCCAGGGCAGGGGCCGGCACACTAGCCTGAGGACCACAGCCCCACTGCCGCCCAGTTTTGCTAAGTTTTACTTAACCCAGTCCCAGCATTCCTCGTTGTCTGTCAACGTAGCTGCTTTTGTGCTACAGGTGAAGTCGGAAGATACTGGATTCCTCTAGTTCTAGGCTATGTCACACAAAAGAATTTAAGAACATGCCAGTTTAGTAAGGCCAGTAGAGTTTGAGAGAAACAAGAGAAAACGACACACTAGACATGGGTGCAAGCTGCCTCCAGGCAGAGGAGCGGCGGAGCTGGGGGCTGCTCTCCACCCTCCCCTTTCATAATTTGGGGAAGGGCCCCAGCTGTTCGCTGCTCTGATTGGTTGCCTTTTGATCCCCACCTGTTAGCTCTCAGGGAACCAATGAGGCGGCCAGTTTGGGGCTATCCAGGACCAATGGGGAGGCCTGTTTGGAATTATCTGGGGCTTCCTAATGGGGCCCTGTGGCCAGGGTCTTGGTGGGGTCTTTCCAGCTTTGCTCTTAGTAGCAGCCGTCCCTCAAGGGGTTTCTGGGCAGGGAATCATGGCCATGTTCTCCGTGGGTCCCAGCTGTGACTCTTTCCTTATTACTAACCTGCCTCACAAGGACAGAGTTGAGTTGAGTAGCTGCACTTGACACTGCATTGCCCCAAAGCCAAAAATATTTACTACTACGTGAGGGAAGGGGAAAAGGAATGCCAGGAAGGAAAGGAAGGACAACCCATGATCAGGAATGTACAGCAAAGTCGGCGTGCTCTTAAGCATTAAAGTTTCCCTAGAAGCTCAGCTCTCCATGTTCCTGAGCCTCACCACTACTTAATTTGCGGCAAACACAAACAAAAGGAGTTGTTTGTGCTCCAGTGCAGCTGTGCCTCAGTGTCGAGCAGTGTCCGCAGTTCCTCTTCTCAGCCTGCCATGTGGGAGCCATTCGCAGGCAGGATCTTTCCTCACAGCGGCAGAAGGGCTGCCAGTGCTCCAGGCTTATAGTGCACACTGCACCTCCCCAACAGAGAGAAATACTGCAAGCTCCAACAGAGGCCCCAGGACCAAATCTCACTGGCTGACTAGTCTCACCTGGGTTGAGTGGTCAGGGATCTAGAAGGTTCTGACTGGCTGGGCCTGGTCATCTGCACACTGCAGGGGCATGCTTCACCCAAACACAATGCAAGTGAGACAAGGATCTCAGGGGCTATTACCTGAGGGAGGGAAACAGATTCTGGGCAGGCCAGCCTCCGAAACTTTTCAACTGTACCTGAGGACTCTTTCCACCATGAAAAAAGGAAACAAAAATTTGCCATACAGCCAATTTCATCAATATTCTTTAATAACACATTGAAAGTACAGTTAGTAAAAGGGAGAAAATCACAGTCCTCTTAAATGTTTGCTTTTATGCTTTTCCTACTTGCTGTGCAAAATGCATTCACCGTTCTCTGATTTTAGTTGTTCTATCAACAGTTAAGAGTTGCACATGAAGTTGATAATGAATTTGATTTCACAAAAGAAACAATCAGTGATTTGCTAAATAAACTGTTTATCTGGTACACAAGGTTCAGAAATGTACGGACACAAAACATGTAGGCTGAGACGTCTCTGTCCAGCTGTTCCTCCAGAGGCCGGAACGGTCTCGTGGACACGCGGACCAACCCTGGCCGCTGACATCTAACAATGAGAAGAGATGACACACAGCCTCTCTAACTGTTACCACGTATTTCTGCGCTAAGCTCTAAGGACGAGCGGCGCTTTCACCTGATCGGCCACCTCCTTGCCACTCAGCGCCTCCACAATAGCAAGAGCAAACTCAAAGCTGGTTCCAGGGCCACGGCTGGTGAGAATGAGGCCATCCTTCTCCACGCGGCTCTCTGAGTAGCTGTAGTGATCTTCAAGGCAAAAATAAAGAAGGTTTCATCCCAGTGAGTGAGGCTGCACAACAGTGACTATCACTTAGCAATGCAAGTCACTGTTAGAGCCCATTACTGCTCTCATAAATAAATGCACCCAAGCTCTTCAAAGTACTGCATGAAGATAGTAAAGAAACTGTGTAACAAAGGGTAAAAGAATCCAACTGTTGAAAGAAATAGATTCTTATGAGGTTCCACGCAGCTACACAGGCCCTCAGGAGGGAGCACTGAGGAGGACGTCCGAGGGGGCGCCCAGGGCTCACACTTCTATCATATAACAAAAGCTCAAGCGTCGACTCTGCAGACGCTTGGGGGACAGAAGGGAGGGCAGTGCAGCAGCCGCTGAAGGTGCACACGCCCTGCATTAGCAGACAGCCAGCATGCACACGTGTCTCCTGCCTCAAATAAAAACAGACAGGTAACGGGGTAGACGGATGATCTGGAGGGGGAGATGTGTGGACATGGAATCCACATCTCATTTCTCAGGACTCTTCTCCTTCCACATCCCCTAGCTAGCTTTTCTTTTTTTCAAATATAAGAACAAGAAGCGGATTCCCTCCTGGCGAATCTCAGGTCACAAAGTCAGGACTCCTTGTCTACTCCCCACGCGCAACAGGCAGTCATCAAGCACTCGCCACTGCGTGCAGAGAAGCCTGAACTCCTCACGATGCTGCAGAGCCCCATGTGCCTGGCCCCTTCCTCCCTCCCTATCCTGTCTCTGACACTCTCCTCCCACTCCTGAGTTCCATCCTCACTGACAGTCAGCTGCAGGAACACACGACATTTTCACAACTCGCAAGAGCTGACTGGCTGATCACTCTGTCCAGAAAGCTCTTCCCGGCTCCTCCGGGCACCAACCCCAGCTCCTCGGGCACCGCTGACTCCGCTCTTACATCAGGTCCTCTCATTACTCGCTATCTCTACCACAGAGTGGCAGTTTTTCTCTTTACCTATTCCAGGAGCCAGGCACTAAGGAAAAGAGCAGTAAATGCTTGCTCCACGAATATATGCAGACAACATTCACCTAATAACCCCCCGCAAAGCAAAGCAAATAAAGTTCTGTCACACTTTAGAAACGGCACATTGCTGTTAATGTCCTCTCAAAGTGGATTAAAAAATACCCGTAATAACTTATGTCTTATTATCCTCATTAAAAATCAAATTATCCACTGAAATAACTAAATAAAGTACATTGAAAATTATATATCATGCTATTATTGAGAAACAGAGGATCCCTAATTTGAGAGAAAAAGGTTTTCATGCTCTGACCTCATTTACTGTTGGCTAAACCAGGCCAAGATAACTGCAAATATCCTTGTGGCCAAAACACTCTTCACTGCAAATAGAACTTAAACTGGGAAAGGCGTTTAATGGTTTCACTGCTTTTTCCAACATTTTAAACAGGAAAAGCAAAAGGTTTACATCTATCAACTACCTCCACCTAGTGGAGACAATGAGAGAAACAACGTAACAGGTACTCAACTGACAATGACTGGAATCAGCTGATTGGTACTTGTGAGCTTGGGGTAAATTTACATACTTTATGCTCCAAATTGAAACATGCGTTAAGGCATTAATTTCTGTGTCTATTTGCTGCGACGTCTTCTTTGTCCGCTCCTGTTGTTGTCAGCAGCACGAGAATCTGTGTTTCTTTTTGTTGCATCATCTTGTTGTGTCAGTTCTCCATGTGTGCGGCACCACTCCTGGGCAGGCTGCACTTTTTTCGCGCTGGGCAGCTCTCCTTATGGGACGCACTCCTTGCGCGTGGGGTTCCCCTGCGCAGGGAACCCCTGGGTGGCAGGGCACTCCTTGCGCGCATCAGCACTTCGCATGGGCCAGCTCCACACAGGTCAAGGAGGCCCGGGTTTGAACCACGGACCTCCCATGTGGTAGACGGACACCCTAACCACTGGGCCAAGCCTGCTTCCCAAGGCATTAATTTCTTATTAACATCAAGCAAAAATCTAAGAGCCAGGAAGTCTCTTCAGAGAAAAATCAACTGGGGAGCGATAAAGGGGTTAGCAAATGCACTAAGTGGCCAAATCCAGTCCACCATCTGTTTTTGCAAATTGATTTATTGGCACCCAGCCACACCTATTTGTTCACAGGAGGTCTGTGTTCGGTTTCCAGCTAAGACAGGTGAGTAGCTGCTAGAGACACCTCAAGTCCCTGCAGGGCCTAAATACCTGGCCCTGTCAGGAATTTGCTGACACCTGAGCACAGTAGCGGTTCAAATCCCAGGTCTGCCACTTAGTAGTAGACTGACCTTTCCGAGCCTCCCCCTACTCTGACATTAAGTAGAAACGCTACCTAATACTAACAGGATTTTTGTGAGAAGTAAACCAAGACAAACGACAGTACTCAGTGGTGGTGGTGCTGGGCTAGCCAGCGGCACAGCCAGGCAGCCTTCCCATGGCCGAGTTCCCAGCACACAGCACAGGGCTGTGGAGGGCAGAAGTGGTGGCAGCAACGGCTTGAGCCTGTACAGCAGACCCCGTGCCAGGCAATATTCTAAGCGAGTCACACATATTAATCCCCTGAAACCATCGATAATCCTGTGAGGCAGCTGCTACGATTTTTCACGACAGGTGAGGAAACTGAGGCTCAGAGCAGCTAAGGAATCGGCCCACCCTCAACACACAGTGGAGGTGACCATGCATTCAGATACCAAAACAATGGGTAAAGCAGAACAGAAATAAAATATTAAAGTCATCACTTATTTTAAAAATGGAGAAATTAAAAGATTGTGCCCTTCAGACCGGACAGCTCCTCCGAGGAAAAAAATTCCGACAGCTCCATTGAGTTTATGATGAAGAGCAGAAGAGCCTCATGAGAGCTGACACCCAGGAAATGGTCATAGATTCGTTCTCAGAATAATCTCAAGAGGTGGACATTCCAAATATTTTTTTCTTGACTAGGACTTTAGTATATTCAGTGCTTGGTAACATAAATGCACATGGGAACCAGGCAGCACAGCGGTGGCGAGGGACAGAAAAAGCAGAGAGGGCTGGGCTTGAGTTCCGGCCTGACTCCGGGCAAGTCGTCTATCCTCTGAGCCTCAGTTTCCTCACCCGTAAGTGGAGACAGGAACACCTGCCTTTCTGGGAGCCGGGTGTGAGGCTCCACCCAGACACTGCACGTGAACGTAATGTATCAACTCTAAGTTTAGGAGAGCTAACAGTACAGTCTTTCTCCTCTTCCTCACCAACCTCAAGGTTTTTGAGGCATTAAAAGGAAACTTATACAACAGATACACCCTCAGATAATGGAGGGACCTCAAATGCTTCCGTTTTCCATCTGAATATATCCTAACTGCTAAAGAAGCCAGGTTCTGATCTTTTCATTTCTTTCCAACCTTTTAAAACCTCTCGGGGTTTGCACAGAATAAATTCCTACAATTAAAGTGCTCAGAAGCCAGAGCCTTTTTATGAACTCTCACAGCAGTTTGACTGACAACTTAGTCTTTTCAAGAAAATACTGCTTTGGATCAAATTTTAAAATATGCAAAAAAAAAAAAAAAGATGTCTGCAGATATGCCACAAAGACGTACAAGGATGTTCACTACAGCAAAACCCTGGAACTAGCGTGTGTGTCCCTCCCAGGGGAAGAGTTAACTACGTTATGACACATTCACGTGCTGCAACAGCAGGCGGCAGTGAACAGCGTGGAGAAGCTGCCCGGCATGTGCTGTGAAAAGATATCAGAGATGCCAAGTGAAAGAAGCAAGGTGCAGAACAGTACATTTAGTATGATCTTGTTTGAGAAAAAAATTACTAACTAAAAAGGAGAATGAATATATGCAGAGAAAATTCTGGAGAGTACATGAAAACCTTTAAACAGAAGTTAACTGAGAAGGAGAAAATGGGTAGGGCAGAAAGAAGAGGAACACCTAGTTTTTACTTCACCCCCTTCTGTGCTGTTTGCATTTTGGCCATAAACAGAATTTGATGTAATTAAAATCAATTAGGGAAGCAGACTTGGCCCAGTGGTTAGGGCGTCCGTCTACCACATGGGAGGTCCAGGGTTCAAACCCCGGGCCTTCTTGACCCGTGTGGAGCTGGCCCATGCGCAGTGCTGATGCGTGCAAGGAGTGCCGTGCCGCGCAGGGGTGTCCCCGCGTACGGGAGCCCCACACGCAAGGAGTGTGCCCCATAAGGACAGCAGCCCAGCACGAAAGAAAGTGTAGCCTGCCCAGAAGTGGTGCCACACACAAGGAAAGCTGACACAACAAGATGACGCAACAAAAAGAGACACAGATTCCTATGCCTCTGACAACAACAGAAGTGGACAAAAGAACAAGTAGCAAATAGACACAGAGAACAGACAGCTGGGATGGGGGGGGAAGGGAGAGAAATAAATTTTAAAAAACTCTTTAAAAAAATCAATTAAGAATTAGGTGTTCAGCTGATATTTATGAAAGAAATATGCCTGCCACTCAGGCATTTCCTGAACAACAAAGAAGTCACTAAAGAAAGTAATGCTCATTTTACTTTGGACTGTGGGTAAAAGGGCACTTCCTGACATTGCTGTCACGGTTTAAAATTTACTCTCAGGCCGCTGACAAGAGTATTTAATAAAAATAGTGGTTAAACTGGCATTTCTTAATCACTTTCAATCTGTGACAGTCAGGATTCGGCTTGGTGTAGGCAACACATCCCCCTATCAGGGTGGCCACCTAGACAGGTACGCTCCATCTTGCTATCCCTTGGTTACCTCCACCTCGCCCGTGAAAACACTCGCAGACACAGCGAGGCATCCACCAGACCTCGCCCCACAAAGGAGCTCTACAAATTAGACTGGTTGGAAAAACAATGTTAAATACAGTTTTTTGGAGAAGGCATTTTTGCACATTAAATTATAAGCACATACTTACTTCCATTCATCATTTTGTCTTTAACAAGTGGGTGTGTTGTAACTTTGCTTCCAAAACCTATTTCATGAGCCAACAGAGCTGTAGGACCTAAAAATAAGGTAAACGGAAAGACTTAACTGCAGACACAGAAAAACCCCATTTTAAATAATTTCAAGAGCAAGAACAGTCTTCAAAATTAGGAGGCTGTTACTAAAAGTCATGATTATGAAGTTAAACATTTGTTTGGAGCAAAGTACACTTATAATGAATCATTTGCTAAGCATATTTGGCAAAACTGTACAAAGATGCAAACTCGAAATACTTAAATAACCATTTAATCAAAAAAATTGACCTCGATGCCTGTGGAGGACACAGAGATACCAAAGCTGGGCGAGTGAATGATGAGCACAAAGCAGGAAGAGGCCATGTGGACTCTTAGCCAAACCAAAGACTCGGCTACGCATTAAAGGCAACCTGTGACAATGGAACTTCTCGACTTTACCACTATTTTAATCTACTTGAAACAGAGAAAATTAATACTCATTCATCCATCTCTCAATCCAAGCAGAGCAGGTGCTAGGATTATTAATGTGAACAGGACACTGTCCCTACCCTGAAAGAGATTCCTCTGAAATTCCTACAAGCCTGAGATGTAAAGCGGTTTTAATTTAGTCAAGCTACTTAACAGAAGTAACATGCCAAGTGTCAGCTTTTGATACTCCATACCTCTGCTTAAGATGAAGCTTGAAAATATGTAGGTACTAATTTGAGATTTGTATCCAAATGTCTTTACCAAAAGTGGTCAGCTTTAAAAGTTTTATACTTCTAAGCCTTATTATTTTAAAACATTTTTTGAAGTAGTATTCTATTTTCTCTAAGTCACAAAGAGAGAAAAAGATACTTTCTAAGGCTTCATCTCACATTAAAAAACCACAACAAACAAGCTTGCTTTAAAACAGCACCCTGTCCTTCTAAGGGCCCAGGGTGCCAGGGCTGAGATCCTTAACAGTCACTTGCAGCTACACTTGCAACCTCAGCGAACCTGAGGACTTCCTCCTGCTGACCTTTCACTTTTCAACCTGGCTCCCAGGAAAAAGTAGTTATGTAATGTACCTCACTGCTACAGTACTCAGATCACAGCCGTCGCAAACGCCAACCTTACAGGAAGATCAAATAAATAATCCTAATTCCAGAAGCTTCCATCCAGGTCTGCTTATCATTTTCAGACTAAGTCCTGATTTCTCTCTCTCAAAGACCTCAAATACATGTCCTTTCTCCACCTTACTTTTACACTATGTACAAGATACCCAAGAACAGTAACCAATTTCCAAAAAATTGAATATAATCAATTTTAATTTGAATGGATTCATGAGCTACCTTTAATTCTTATTTTGTAAGAGTTTAAGAAATAATTGGACACCATTACATCACCAGTGTCTAGCACATACAGGCATTTAATAAATACTTGTTGAATAAATGAAAACATGAATTGAAGGATGGATGATGGGTGATGGATGAATGGATGGGTGGATGGATGATATTTGAAGTTTCTTCATTAAAGAACGGTTCTACCTCTAAAAAAAAAAAAAAAAAAAAAAAAAAAAAAAAAAAAGAAATAATTGGACACATTATCTTATATTTTAAAGTAAACTTCAAAAAGATGATTTTCCGATGATTATATACTGAGGAGAACCAATGAAATCAGGAACGGTCAGGTTGCTACCTTTAGGTGATAAAACAGCTGCCTACAGTAAAGTTAATAAATTTATGTTATAGTTGGGTTTAGGAATTTACTCATCAGGTTAAGCTCATAATTACTGCTTTTGGGGGCTTAAGAATCATATCTGGAAAATTAGAGAGGGGAAATTTAAATTCTCCTACTGTCTGGAGTTCTGAAGATGAAGGCGCTGTGGCATCTGCAGCACCAGTGCAGCTGCGAGCAGGGGCAGCGCGGGCTGCAGAGCTCCCTCTCCTTCTGCAGGCAAAAGCAGCCCAGAGAACGTCCACAGCGCCACCGTGTGGCCACCAACAAGAGGATGGCGAGCACGGCAGTGCCGTGGGTCCTCGACCTCCCTCCAGGACTACGCCCGGGCGTGGGACAACGGCCCAGCCTTCTTGAAGCCTCCTCCTCTCCATGCCAAAGAAAATCTCATTTTGCTGTGTTCCCAAGATAGCCTCCCTTCCAATTTCTGTCCTCACTCACTAGATTAGGGGCTAAGCTGAACCTACTGATTCTTTCCTTTCAAGCAACTGTTCCCAATTCCTAACTTCAACAATTCAGAAGTTTTTATTTTTCATGTGCCAATTTAAAACATCTAAATCTCTTCCACCAGTCCTCTGTTCCACTCCCGTAACTAATCTAACACTAGGATTACTGTAATTTACTCAACTCATGATAAGGCTTTTTCCAAGTTTTACAGTACCCAAAATAGTGGCTCAGGATATTCAACCACATATTCACATTGTTAAAATGTCACTATATTTTTAAACATTATAAGGTATAAGATCCTTAACATGGCATTCGAGCTTGCCTGGAAACAGAAGAGCGGTTCAGATGTGGCTGATAATTCTGCTGCCTTAGGGACACAGAAGGACAAACTGACATGGGGTTTTTACATTGGGCAGTCATAAGCAAATAAACCTGGGCAGTCATAAGCAAATAAACCTGGCCCAAGCTTCTTTCTTCCTTTGGTCAAAGAACCTAAAACGCAAATGCAGGTGAGGGCCAGGGAACTACTAGATGAAGTCCTTATGCGACTACCAAGAGCTGACCTGGGGTGCAGCTGTTTGGGCTGAAGCGACTGCAGAGATGACCCATGAGGACTCAGGGTGCCTATGGTTTTTAAGTGAGTTACATCTATCAGTATCTACCACGTGCAAAGTTAAAACACAAGAAGAGACGGGCACACGCGTGGGATGTATGTGCGACAGCCTCATTGCACTCAAGGTGCACTCCCCAAAGGGAGTGAGAAAGGCCAATAAGTCATCGTACTATGTTTTGACCTCCCAAGGCCTTTGACAGATCTGAGAACCCCTGAGCCAATGCACAGTCCCCAAGATCCCTGACTGCTTTTTTAATGTCTTTTGAACTGAACATTAACATGTCATTTTATCAAACTATTGATTATTGTTTATTCTCTCGCTTTCTTGACAAATATTTAATAAAAACCTATAGCAAGGAAGTCCCTGGCAAAAGTTACACTATGGAAGAAATGCAAGATGGCAGATCATCATCTGATATTAAAGAAACAAAAAATAGATTTTAAAACGTTTTCAGAAAACAGAGCGCAGATCTGCAGATCACAGAGTGCCACGTCAAGATTCACACGTGGCACCAAGCACCAGAAAACGCTCTGGAAGGCAGCAATCTACAGAGCCAGCACAAGGCAGGGCTGTCATGCTTGTGTCTGACAGATTCTTGCTGACTGCGTGCTGGCAGAAATGCTTTCTGGCACAGAGATTTGCTGTAACAAGCTATTTACTGAATTCCTGAGGGCAGTATTTTCCTCCGAGATCAACAAAACATGAAAAATAAGTTTTGCTGCATGTGGGCCAAAGTCATAAAGAAGCAGAAAATGGAACAACTATACTCATTTCTGAAATGACACCAACTTCATGCCACTCAAACTACATGCGCCAAATACAGATGCTGTTCACATTTCATAAAGGGGGAGAACCATTTGGAACAAAATTAAAAGCTACTCATCACATATTTTGGAAGAAAACCAACACCACGTTTTAATGCCAGGTGGTTTTGCACATACCTGCGCAGATAGCAGCTATGAGCCCTTTCCTCTTCTCTTGTTCCTTCAGTATCTCTTTCACAGCACCAGACTATCGACAGAAAACCAAAAACACATCAATCATCAAGCCCTAAGCCAATCTCTAGCTAGAAAACTTTTGATAAATCTGATTTTAGTTTAAACCATAAAATCTTTAATCTGTTCTGAGAACAGTATTTCTAAATCATTAATCTAGAGATATCAAATTCATAGTTTTCCATTAAACCCAAGCAAGGGACTTATTTTAAGGGAAAGGCACCACTCTACATTTAAAGATGAGAAGGAAAAATCAATTTCCCTTGGGCATATTTGATCCTTGCCATTCTGTACTCCAGGAGGGAATGTGGTATTGGGGTTTTTTCCCGGTGGTGGAGTCAGGAAGGGAATCTAACAGGAAACAATCCCAAATGTCGGACATCGACCTGCCTCATGAGTTCTCTTTGCCTCCCCACCTCAACCCCCCTTTTCCTCTTCCTGCAAGCAGACTCCTCGTGTAAGACTCAAATGAAGGAGCAGCGGCCTCTCCTGATGCCATTTCTAACTGGGCTGGAGCTTGACCCCTAGCCCGTGACTGCTGAGGACAGAGGCAGTCTCTTATGTTCCTATGCTTAACCCTTTGCAGGGCACAAAACTAGATCATTTTTCTTCCACTGGGGAAAAAATAAGTACTCTTAGACTTGGGCTGTATTCATTGACTCTGTTCACAAATAACTGTCACATCAATTCAGCTTACTTCTATAAAAGATGTCATTAGAATTATTTAAAAATTAAGGCGAGAACACCATTTTATAAATTTCATTTTTTCTATTTCTTCACGCCTACCTGAAATATGTGAATAACATAAAAATCAAGGAAACAAAAGTGGATGTTGAAATACTTTCTTTAGAGTTTTTACCTCAGCTAAATTCTGTGCACCAAGATTACCTCCTGGCAGAACCACCACATCATATGGTCCCTGTAACAGTTTAAAAAACAAAGAAAGCAAAAACATTTCATTTTAAGTGGGCATTAAAGAGACAGTCCAGTGACATTTTCTAAATGAGGGACACAGCTATATACAGGAGATAATTTAAATATCTGTCAACAGAAAAACATTTACATAAATTAAGTTGGCTCCAAATGATGGCATGTTGGTGAAGCCAGCAAAAAAATGCAAAAAATCACCGGTCTACAGCAGCAAGAATGTCCACACTGTAGAATAGCAGGCGCAGTATAATCCCATTCTTAAATAAATGTGCGTATGTTTATGTGTAGATGGATGTGTGTGTTTTTCAATATTATACATTGACCCCCACATGTATATACAAATACTCTCAGACAAAGGAGGTACCCCGGCTGTTAATGGGGCTTAGTGGGGGATGGAGCGGAGGAGGTGGTCGGGAGAATGAGAAAGGGACACTTAATATTTTGACGTTGTGAGGGTCTATATTGTGAATTATTTTCAACAAGCATATACATAGTAATAAAAAATAATTTTTCAATTTTATGAAAAAGAGAACTTGGGGGAGAAATATGGCACATTTTGGTATCCCACATTCCAAAACAGCCATAATTACAAAACGGGAATAGGTTTAACAATATTTTGAAATGGTTCAACAAAAAAGTTTAAAAATTTTTAGTCATTAAGCAAACTAGAACATGAATATTTAGTCCAATACACACTTTTTTGAGAATCGCTTTTAACACCATAAATACCCTACAGTTGTTTTAAAACCAATCAAAACTCAAAACTGAAAAGAAAATATGTGATGTACAGAATGTTTCACTGCTCTTAGAATCTCAACTGAGTGATAAATCACTGCTGTAAAATATCTGGACACCACAGCACCACAAAGAAGAGATGAAGAAATATTTTCTACTTTTAATTTTTAATTTATTTTTTAGAAAGTTTCAGCAATTTGTATTTAAATATTAATATTCTAGTTCTTCACAACCCATCACCAAAATATGTGAATAGACTAGAATGGAGCAAACCTTTTCCTGTGCATTTTAAGAGGATGGGTAGGCATGGGGACCCTTGCACTCGCTGACTCTGCCTCTTTACCCGCCACATCTCTATCACTCGAGAGTATAGCCACACTCCTGTTACTCCTGCGGCCCCAGGGAAGGGAATGCAAAAGCGCTGGTGCACGCATGGGCAGCATGCTTCTGGGGAAAGGGGCCCGGCTCCTGAAAGGCACCAAAGCTGTCTGTAACCCTCAAAGGTTAGGACCATAACTGGAAAGATACTAAAAATTTACACAGTTTAGTTAGAACTCCTCCCTCAATCCCACCACTACTGGGTTGTTGCATGTAAATGAGTCCCCCAACCACCTCTGTGTCACTGAAAAGGGAAAGATAAAAAGCAGTTTTGGAATAAAGAATGAGAATAAATGGGGACTTGTTACACCAAGCAACCAATTCTAACAGGAGACAAGGCTGTCTGTGTAAGCCAGGAGAACAATGACGTGAGAGCAATGCTCCCACTCATCCACCCCCCACCCACCTGTCTACCATTTATCCACATCCATCCATCCATCCATCCATCCATTTCCTGAGCGCACGGACTATGCATATGGGGTGGAAAAAGGCAAAGTCCTCACCCTCCCAGGGCTTAGTCTGGTGGGGAAGACAGCCCAGCAAAACAGCTTTCTTCAATAAAAGTCTGTGCCAACAATAGCCTCAGACACGACCAAAAGACATTTCAAAACTAATAAAGAAGCCACATGAAGGAACAGTTCCAAGCACAGAGCACAAACCTCTTTTTTAGCATCTTCAAGACTGGCGTCAGGACAAATGACAACATCTCGACTACACTGTACTGGCTCTTTTCCAGCCAGACCCGCAACGGTGACCTTAATCTAAGAGAGAGACATCATCGTGATATTTGAGAACATTGAAACATAAATTTAGAGTGACATTTTCACAGCTGCCCTGGGTTTTAAAATAACCTGGTAGGAAATACTGCAACCAAACCAGGCTAAATTTAAGCTAGTAAGTTTACCAAAAATATTTCTTAACCACGTCTGCTCCTGTTTGCCTGGGGAGTCCCAATTCAACATTTGCTGACTCGGCATCCCGTCTGGTTAGACTGTCCTTTCTCCCCTAAGTGTTCTGGTTTGGGCAATAAATTATACGGTCATATTATTATTAACCATCTTGAGAGTTACAGCTGCCATTTAAACCTCATTTTATGAGAGAGAAATGCAATTTAAACAATGAAATACTACTTTTTAGCAGTTTTATTGAGATATATTCACAGACCATACAATGAAGTACTATTTATCTTTCCAAAAATTTAAAAGTTGACAATACCAACAGCTGGTATTGAGAAAATGGGAATTTTCCTACACTACTGCTAACTACAAATTGGTATACTGGAAAGCAATTTGGCCAAATCTAGCAATGCTGAGTAAAGGCTATCCTTTGGTCTATCAATTCCACTCACATTTGCACAAGGAAACTTGTACAAGAATATTTTATTACAGGATTGTAATACTGTAACTGGAAACACTGCAATAGAAGAATAAAGAGACTGTGGCATATTCATATAAGGCGACAGTAAGCAGCAATTTCAACTGAATAGACTGAATCTACATGTGTCTACATTTTGAAAACCAGAAGGGTGTAGGGTTAACAGACCTGGGGCCAGGCTGCCTGGGTCTGAGGCTGGCTCTTCTTACTCTGTGACTGGAGGCTGGCCACTTAGCATCTCCATGCCTTAGTTTTCTCAATTGTAAAATGAGCGTGGGAATGCTCATTTTACAATGAGCATTGAATACTTGTGAGGTTTTAAAAGAATATACTTAAGTGCTTAGAAAGGCACCTGACACAGCGAGTACTTTTTCAGTAAGTGTTCACTCGCGTTATTTAACAACATGGAGGGACATGCAGGGTAGCTGCAGTCCAATGATGCTTCAAGGGCATGTGTAGGATGTAGACACACACCAGTCTGAGGAGAGTAGTTATCTCTGGGGACAGAGGAAGGCGAACAGGATTGGGGAAAGGAACTAAGGGGGCTTCACGAATAATTTTTGAAAGCATTTGTTCCTTAAGAAATAGGTCTGAAAGAGCAAAATGGTAGGTGTTAAATGTTGGCAGTAGATCAGCAGGTATCTATAATACAGTCTCTCTATTTCTGTGTATGTTTGAAATATTTCATAAAGTACTTTCAAAAATTTTACAAAAGGGGGTGAGGGCTTGAAACCGGTGGGGGACTTACCCCAGCTCGTCTCATGATATCTACAGGGATGACCGTCTCCATCTCCTCTGCGCCTTTAGCCAGGATGACCAGAGCTCTTTTGGAAGCCATTTTGTTGTAATTTTTTAAAGGCTTAATACAATCCTGGAATAGCCAAAATTTTAAAGTTTAGGAATGTTTTCAAGCAGAGTAAATAAGAACCTCCTACGGATAAGGTTCTAATGAACAAATACAACTAAATACAAGTGTTTTGGATTAACAGTGGTTTACATAGCAGAGTTTCAATTTCTCAGAAGAAAACAAGTGAGGTTCCTAATTCTCACAGGGAGTCAACAGTAAAGCACCAGTAAATGCTAATACTGTTTAGACTTTCTTGTGCCATTATATTTTAACCACGTTTTCTTAAATCCTATTTCTAATAATATATTGCAAGTGAAGTTTTCTAAAACATAAGTACATGGGCCTTGCATTTCCTACATTGTGGGGAGCTAAAAAGTATTGCCTATTGTATTACTATTTCCAGAGAGAAACAACTAAACTTGATTTTATGGTCATAAAGTTAAATACACCGTCTTTAGCAATTAGCCCGTAAGATTTTTGGAGGGGATTTTTATTTTAGTTCCGAAAAACTACAAAAATTTTGGGGAGGTGGGGAAAAGTCTAAGTGCTAAACGCTTTAATACATTTGTTATGATCGAGAAAGACGGAAATTCCCTTCATTAAAATCTAATCCAGCTGGTGGTCTCCCTGCACGCAGTTCTCTCGCACATGACGCTAGGTAAACTAGGTTCTGAATTCTTTTCAGCCTATTCTTTTTCTGAAGAGTTTGCTATCCATGCAAAACACATTACCAACACTATCTGAACAAACACAGCATTAACCAAGTCCAAATTGGCGAGATGTCATGTACAGAATTTTCTAAGTTCTCTTCTTTAGAGTTGCAACTACGTTTAACAGTAAAAACAGCAGCACGTGCTTATGCTAAAACACCGTCTGTTATCAGACACAACAAACGCACGGCTGGAGTCCGCAACTGTGCAGGAACAGTGCGAGGGCATAGGCTTGGCACTGTTGGGGGTGGCTGCCCTTGCTATGGCCCCGCACCAGCACTGGGTCTCGGCATTGGGCGCGCTCCAGCCGGCGCCGACATCGCCCAGCCGCCGGCAGTGGATCGAGCCCGCCGCAGCTCAGGGTGCCGCGGCCCACAGCCCACAGGCTCCGCCACAGCAACCACGCCGCGCCCCCGCCCCCGGACCCGAACCTGAGCCTCGCGTCCGTTTCTGCAGACCCGGGGTCTCACCCTCTTCCGCCGCACGTTTGCGTCGGGTAGGGCTTAACCGGAAACAGCCACCCCTATCGCACTGCGCAGACTCGCGCCGCTCTCCCTTCCCACCACCGCGCAGACTCGCGCCGCTCTCCCTTCCCACCACTGCGCATACCGCGCCGCTCGGCCTTCCCACCACTGCGCAGACTCGCGCCGCTCTCCCTTCCCACCACTGCGCATACCGCGCCGCTCGGCCTTCCCACCACTGCGCAGACTCGCGCCGCTCGGCCTTCCCCTAACTGCACTGCGCTCTTAGCCTAACCACCACTGCGCAGACTCGCGCCGCTCGGCTTTCGTACCGCTGCGCAAACTCTCGCTGCTCGGCCTTCCCACCCGCTGCGCGGGCTCGCGCCACTCGGCTTTGACGGCGCAGGGAAGTCTAGTGTTTGGTCGCCGGCGGCACAGACCATCTCCGAGAGCCGCAGGGGAGTGGCCCTGGGGCGCGCGAGGGACGCTTTCAAGCCCCCGACTTTGCCCCTAGGGATATTTTCCGTTCCCTTAGTACAACACTGGCAACACAAGAATTCTATGGATTCACACACCTTTTGGTGAGCCCGCTGGGAGACAGTCTCTGGTAACCCTCTTCCACCCGACGAGACCCATGAGTTTTGGGCTTCTAACCAAAGCCTGCCTATGTCTGTATGTCTCTCTCTCTTTGCCCTTCCTAGTGGGTCTCCAGCTCTGCTTCCAAAGGACACAGTCTCAGTTTACTCAGAATTCTCCAGCTCCCTCTTTGGAGGTGGTAAGGGCCAGCCTGCACACTGTGCATTTCCAAGGAGGCGCTGGCTGACCGATGACACCATCCTTGAAACCTGACTGGGGACATTCCCCGAGTCGCGTAAGAGTCCAACGGGAGCACGGGAATCCAGGAGACCCTTCTGTAACGCAGGAGGTCGCACCCGGAAGGTCGACCAAACACTTGATACTCCAAAGAAACCACCTGGAAGGCCAGCAGCAGTCATGCTGTTTATTACCCACAAGTCCCAATGACGGGCCTGTCGGGTAGTTACCGTGCCACCAAGATTATATAGGGCTAGATTATAGATAAATATATTTATCTATAAAAAATGTATTTTATAAATATATATATGGTGAGAATTAAATATATAGGGCTAGACAGCACAAAGAGTGGGTTTAGCTAATGCGGAGAGCAGCTCGAAGGTGCACGTTTCCTAGTAAATGATTAACAGTGAGTGTGTACATACGGGGGAGAATTATGTAAGTTCCCAGAACAGTAAAATGGCTTCAAACCTTAACCTTCCTTTGAAGCAGACTGTGATTACCATCTTGGCAGCAAGCTCTCGTCTGCTGAGGAAGAGTGGCCTGCTGGCTGGTACCGCCTTCCCCCTCCCAGCCCTTCTGCCTTCAGGTCCTGAAAAGCGCGTTCCTTCTATAAACCCTACACTCCACCCCAATGCCCTTTCTGCTTTACTTTCTACCTGCGTTAGCCAAAAATTTATAATTTTCATCATTTTAAAATTTAACACACATTGCTAATTTATTCATTAGTGTCCATAGTCATTTACCAATATAAGCACTTACTTAAGTTTTTGGCCCCTTAAATAGAGCTCTTTTAAGAATTTTCATTTGTTAATTTAATGTTACCTTCTGGAGGTATCAAATATACCCTGAACAAACAGACAAACACAGAAAGAGTTAGGACACACCAATAGAAACGTAAAGCTCACTAATTTTTTTTAAGATTTATTTATTTCTCTCCCCTCCTCCCACCCCGGTTGTCTGTTCTCTGTGTCTATTTGCTGCGTCGTCTTCTTTGTCCGCTTCTGTTGTTGTCAGCGGCACAGGAAACTGTGTCTCTTTTTGTTGCGTCATGTTGTGTCAGCTCTCCGTTTGTGTGGCACCATTCTTAGGCAAGCTGCACTTTCTTTCGCACTGGACGGCTCTCCTTACGGGGCGCACCCCTTGCACGCATCAGCACTGCGCATGGGCCAGGTCCACATGGGTCATGGAGGCCTGGGGTTTGAACCGTGGAACTCCCATGTGGTGGACAGGTGCACTATCCACTGGGCCAAGTCCACTTCCCAAAGCTCATTAATTTGACTCATAATTCTTATTCTCTTGTTCAGCTGTCTCCAAGTTTTCCATCATTTTACGTCTCTGATTTTTACTGCTTTTAAGATCTCCTCTAGAATCTGTGTTGCCTGTAATATGCGAGCTTGCTCTTGGAAACATTTTATTAGTAATCAGCAATTAGTTAAGAATACTTGAGCAGTATAGATGCAGTTAAGCTCTAATTCAGCAGTTTAGATAGACATTTAACATGTATATTCTGGATTACTCTTCAGGAGTACACTTGGGCTTGAACTTCAGGAGTAAGCTACTGATTCAAAACTGAAAGTTCCTTTTAACACCTTGATAAAAATTCTGATCAAAATAAAATGTGACTAAAACTTAAAACATGTCAAAGTAACATCCCATTTAAACTTTTCTACAGTTTACACAAGTATGATGAGCTCTCAGTTTTGTACTATATTTTTAATTGCAGACTTACAAAAGCTGCTAGCATTTTTCTTTTTTTTTCTTCTTCCTCTTACATTCATAGAGTTGTTCAGTTCAAAAGTTACCAAATTTTAACAGCACTAATTTTATCAATGTAGCTACCCAGGCCCACTTAGAAAATAGCATGAAAAAAAACAGAACATTGATGTTGCTAAGTTCTTCTACTCTTCCAGCAGTTTAATTCTATCAGCCCCCACTAGCCCATGGCCACACCGTTCAGGTGGCAGGGGGCTTGCAGAGTTGCTGCGGAATGTTTTCCTTACCTTAGTTAACTCTTTAACAGAATGTTTTCTTACAAGCATGGTTTCCCTGACAAGTGCCTTATTTAGCACTTCTGCTTGGGCAGGATGTTTTATCTGTGATTTAGCCTTATTTTACACAAGTGGTTTAACACGATTTAAAGATTCTTCTATAGTTTCTACATCTGACTCACTATCTCCTTATCTAGTTGTTCAGAGAGACCTGCCACTAAGGCAGAAGTGGAAGTCTGCAAATTCCTTTCTAGTGGTAATGTTGTGGAATTTAAGAGAAGTTCAATTATTTGAGTATAGAGAGGCTAGGACTCAGGAATGATTTTGAGAAGGAAAAATGGTTTATTGACGGCCGGCCGGACTCGGGAGCTTTCAGTTTGAATCCCGAGCCCTGAACAAGATTTTCAAACGTCTTTTATACAGAGAGGAAAGGCCAAATGGTCCTTTTGTTTCAGTTCTCAATAGGCTTCAATTAGCATAAATCTTCCACATTTTAGGTAAGCTTTTAGCATGGACTCTAGACATTCTAGATAAGCCTTTAGTGTATTTTGTTTTTGCATTTCCCCTAAATACTTAAAGTTTGTAGCCCTTGCATTGTTAAACATTTCCTGGGACTGGAGTTGCTGCCAGTCCCTAAGGGCAGGACTGCAGCCTCTTACCGTTCCACACCCACAAGTCAAACAACTTAGTTATCTCTGAAGAGACAAAGAGCCTTCCACCCATAGCCCACATCATTCCCCCCCTTTTGCCAAAGTTTACTTGCTAAGCTTTGGCATAATTATTGTTGGAGCTATGAGGTGGATGGCTGTTTGTTGTCTTGATTGATTATTTATTAGTTTTTAGTACAGCATCCAGGACTGTTTTTAGAAGTTTAGAACTTTTTATTTTGGACAGCAGAATCTTGGGCAGGGGCCTCCCGCAGTTATTCTGTTGCCACTGGCACTCACGTGGATTTCCAGTCAGGTTCCAGATCCATTTATTACTTTCATTTTACTTTTAAAGAGTTTACACCTTTAATTTAAAAGGGGTGCTGAAGGGAGACGATTTCTTTTCTGTAACTGCTTCCTGCTGGCCATGGGCTGTAGTCATTGCCTAATAAGGTGTAAAACTCTTTAATTTATTCTAACTGGAGGAAGATGGATCTGGCATTCTGTATGAAGTTGGATGAAGTTTTCATATGGTTAATAAGATGTTCACTCTGAAAGAAACAAACTTAATTAAAAATTTGGAATACTTGTTTTTAAAAGAGGACACATTGGATTACAGAGGTAGACAAGGTTAGGTGCCTATAAAGATGGCATTTTTTAAAAGCTGGTGGGAACAGCATATATATTCTTTTTTAAGTTATCCATCTTTAGAGAGAAGTTGCAACAGACACTTAGCTTTGTTTGAAGACACATTTTAAGCTGTTCAATGATTGACACTCATTCACTTTGTTAGATGCTCCTGGTGAACTGGCACTCCTTGGGCAACTGGCTTCACTCAGGATTAGAACATTAAAATTTGGAAATACTCTTAGTTTTCACTTGTGGGAGTGATCAGAACTACAGAATAAAGATTTTTACACCTTGGTTTTTATTGTACAATTTTTAGCAATTTTGACTTGTTCAATAGGTGACTTACTATTAGCAAGCAAGCCTTACTTTTGCTAACTGAGACTGGCTGAGACTGCCACTTTATTTTATAGACATGTTATTAACTGTTTAGAAAATGATTTTACTAGGAATTTAACATGTCTAATATACTTTTGCACTTGATCCAAAATAGAAAAGATAACATTACAATTATTAGGCATATATTTAGTATAGGATAAAAGTGCAGCACTTAATATTAACTAATGTATTACTTAATGCATAAGGATTCAGAGTTGCAATTATTAGTTTTGAGTTTCAGGTTTGTAATACTTTACATGTTATTTCTCCATGAGAGCAGGCCATAATGCCAATTGTGTTTAAGTTTTACTTACAGTATCCTGGTATCATGGCTCTACTTAGCATGTTCTTTAACACAGTGAGCAAGTTGCAGCATCTTTTATCTTAGAGAGATTTTCCAGTATTCTACTAGCTTGGTGCATAGTGCTCTCTGGCACCATGGAACAGGCCAGTTTGGAAGTGATATCCATTGTACACTTGGCTGTACTGAGTCATTATTGGCTGCAGGAGCTTGAAACTGCAATATAGTTTCCATCGACTTCAGGAGCAGAACTAGAGACTGATATAGCACATATTTTTAATTGAGGGGTCAGTGACCAGCCTAGCCAATAACTCACATGGAGAGGCCACCTATAATGTATACAAGGCCTGGTTCGAATGCACAAGAGTTTGACAATGTTAAAGTTTATTCTTTGTTTTATATATATTTTAAACAACTTAACGCAATACATATATTAAATGACTATTTACTTATATAATTTTACTATGAAGATAACAGTAGGTACTTTACTTTAGTAATAGAGGAAAAATATTATTTTTCATTGTTAGAATGAAAACAGAATATTTCCAATAGAATCAAGACAACTTTTTATTACTGTTTACTTAAATGTGTATTTTGCAGTGGCCTTCAGACAGGTTTATTATCATGAAGTTATTTCTGCTACTAATACCAATCTAAGTTTCTTTAGTTAACAATGACTTCTACAATTAGAACTATTTAAACATTTTTAGTTTGGAAGATGTTTTACAAACTCTTTATAATTGACTATAACCACATTGACTAGCCACTTTATGTTTAAATAAACTTACTAAATTACAATTACCAATGAAAGAAATTTACTCTTTATTTAAGAGAGCATATCTATAATCTTTTTCCTTTAGCTTAATTTCACCAATGTGAACTTACAATTTTCATTACTGTAAAGATTTTGTACATATAATGTTAATTTAGTTTATAAATTAACTATGGGAGATTACACTCAAGTTAAATAAAATTGAAACCATAATAGTTTATGCAAGGAATGTTCTCTTTTTTCCTTACAGGAAGCTAAAAACTTTTTTTCTTTAAGTTATGAAAATTATTAAATTAAAAGCATACTGACTACCAGGTTTTAAAACACATGCATACTGATTACCAGGTTTTAAAACACATTACACAATTACTTAATTTTTTTAAAATCATAACCCAGGAAAGATTTTTCCATAGTTTTTATGGACTTTCCTTTACTTACTGAAATTTGTTAATAGAGCCACTAATTACTTTTATTTTGTTGGAAAGAAATCTTCTGGAAGAAATTAAGGCTCACCAGATTATGGAGAAGAAAATAATTTATTCTCAATCTTGCAAGAAGGGGTGCAGAGCCAGATATGGCTGGTGCCACGAACAAAGAAAAATGACACCATTTATACCCCTAAGCCTAGCATGCAAGCTCTTCCTGTTTTTCCATAGATTGGATACTTCAGAAGTTACAGCTTATTTGAGATTTAACTTTCCCACGCAAAAGTTTGATTTAACTGCTTTTTCTATCACATTCCAACCATTTTAGTTTTTACTTGCTCCCCCCTTTGTCAAATAAGGAACAGAATTTAGTGCTGAAATGGCACCGACTTAGTTAGCTCCTTCTTGGGCATCCTTCTACTGCCCATAGGACTGGCCTAAACTGGTCTCCTCCACTGCTGTCCAACCCGGGAGTGGGAGACTGAGGCAGCAGGCTGCCGGGTTACATTAACATTTTTCTTATGTGAAAATTAACCTAATCTTTGTTTGTTTTTTTTTTTTTTTTTTGCAATTTATGGCTGACAAAGGTTTAAACTGGGAAATTACCAGGCAAACTGATTCTTAATTCCTTAGCCTAATAGATAGGTTTAATCTGCTACACCTAGTCTTGCCTTAAAAGCTTTTGCAAAGAGGAGGCCCTTTTCCAATTGTTTCTATAATCAGATTTCTATGACTTTTTCATCCTGCTTAGTTTAATTTGGGCTTTAAGAATATTTATAAATATAACTGCATATTTAATTTTTAACAATTTGAATAGACTTCTTTTAAGAATTTTTATTTGTTAATTTGATATTATCCTGATGTATGAAGACATACATTGAGCTTTTTTTTTTAAATGGGCAGACACAAAGAGTTAGACACAAACACAACTCATTGATATTACTTATAATTTGCATTATTTTATATACTGTTTAGCTTAATTAATTAGGGGTCCAGAAATACATATTACTTATATAACTGCATATTTAACCTTAACAATTTGAGCAAATAGGCAGACATGAATAGTTTGACACAACAACATGACTTTAGTTACTTTAAACTTTTTAAAGACTTTTGAAACTCTTCTTAATTTGCACTATGACCATGCAGTTTACTACAAGAATTTTTTTTCTTACTTAATGGATTGTAATAACCAAAATGTTCTCAATGCCTTAGCACTATTTTGTTTTAGAACTTTATATTTTACTTTGAAATTAGCAGAATTTTGGATAAGCAACAAGATTAATTTTATATATATTTACTGAGGCTATTTGAAGCCTCAGGGAGACAGACTGCTTTCTCTCATGAATTGCCACTCTTAGGAACACTGACCATCAAGGCAGGAGACTTCTCCCCCTCCACCCCCCTTTTTGATTTTGGAGATAATAAAACTCCAGTGGCCATTTAACCTTATTCTATCAGGCAGCAATTTATTTAGTTTACACTTGAATTCATGAGAGAAAGGGTTACTAATATCAGGAGAGGAGACAGTGATGTCCCAGCTCTTCTCAATTATGAAATAACCATAGGCAAAGGCAAAGGGTGAGGTTAGGCTTGAAGTAACCATAAACAAAGGAAAGGTTAGTGTAGAATTTACACTTAAATAATAGTTTCAGGCTAAATTCACCCAGCTATAATCTCAGTTATTGTTTTTTCACTGTTTTATAATATAAATGCATTTATAAATGATTTTAACTCTTAGTTACAGTTTTTATTAATTTTTTTAAAACCTATTAATTTTATAACACTTTTAAATACCTTTCATTCAACTTATAACATATTAAATGAACTTAACCATTACTTTAATTTTTCTTTTAAAGTAAAAGAATAAATCTCTTGCAGTTAGTTTGAAATAAAAGGCTACTTTTCAGGATTTGATTTCTAGAACATAAAATGTTTTTTTAAAAGAGGTAAGACTCTTCTTCAAACATTGAGGATATGATGAGGTTAAAGCACAAGAAGCTATTGATAAAAGACTTTCTTTGTATATTGATCTTACTCAATTTAATCATAAAAATTTTCCTTCCACAAATCTTCTACACTTTCAGTATTCATTCAGGTTCTGTCCCATACTCTACTCTTTCTAATAATCAATCATTTTATCTTAGGACAAAATCATTTTCTGTTTCCTTAACAATAAAAACACACTCCATATATCCCACATACTGAGTTACCAGGCAAACTTCTTACAACATATAATTGCCATTAATACTAAACAAGTTTGTTAAAATAATGAACTTTTTTTCACTTTAAATACTTAGTAGCATGTAATACCAGAAACAGTTTTTTTGGAAGCAAGTTGGCAGGGGAGATTGGCTGCCGAATAAGTTTGTTATAAAATTGCCTTTTATTATTATTATTATTATTAATTCAGTTTTGTTAAATAATGACTTTCTGCAATTAGCCACTTAAATACCTTAAACAATGCTTTGTAAAACTTTTATATTTATACCCTTAAGACAAATTTTACCTTCACAGAACACATTCTTTTACTTAAGGTTACTATAATACCTTCTAAGAACCTGAGCAGAATGCAAACGTATATTGGCTTTGACACCCTAAGGAGGGAACTTTACTGCATTTATTCTGATTCTGCTTTTCACCCTCTTCACTCCCCCCCCCCTTCTAGGCAGTCAGGCGCACAACAAACAGGAATGCAGCTTATGAATAGAAGGGTGGACTCACTGGAAAGGGGCAAGCTGCTCCCCCCTTTTCAGCTTTCAGCCAAAATGGGCAGACAGAACCTACTCAAATTTGGCAACTCTCCCAGGGACCCAGCCACCCTGACTGGGACATCCCCAACAAACTTGGGTGCGTGGCGGGGACACAGATGGCCTCCAAGCCCCGGCAAAGGGCCAGACCAGAGACAAGACAGCAGAGCATGCACAAACATCTAGACTCCGCAAACATCCAGACTCCTCAGCTTTTGCCCCAGAATCATTTCACCCCCTTGCCAATGGCAAGGGAGGGCTCCAGCTCAGCTGTAATTCCACTCTACATAAGGACACAACTCCAACACTAGCCTTGAGCTGACACAGACAGAAGCACAAAGGTCACTAATTTGACCCACAAGTTTATATATTTATTTTCACCATGGCTGCCCCCACAGCCATCACAAACCTCAGAACACTTAACATTTGGTATAAAGCGAATTCATTCACAAATTAGCACCATAACAAAAGATTTCAGCTAGACTTTTCCACTGTTTAAACTTTACACCCAGACCAAGCTCCACCAGAAAAGCGATCCATTTTTCTGTAACCAAGTTTTGTTTCCCTTAATCTAGACCAATTTCCAGGACATTAGGACTTGAACCTATAAATAGCCCTTCCTATTAAAATCGAGACTCCACTCCTTTAGTGGATATAAGACCAGTACCAGATTCTAACATGCAGTTAGACAAACCCAAAACACCAGGGCTTTTCCCTGGTTTTCCTCCTTTTCCCAAGCCTAGAGAGAACGGCTTCCCCCCAGCCTTCTGGGGCTACTAGGGTTCTCTTGGGAGGTGATCAGCCTCCCCTTCCTAGCAATTAAACTAGGGCCTTCCAGACTGTGCTCACCCGGGGAGTCTTACCTTCTTCCATGTTCGGAGTTCTTTTTCGTTCCCAGAATCTTTCTCTTTAGACCTTCCATTGCCCTCGATTTTTGTCGGGAAGATTCTGGTGGAGCCCACATCTTTTCTGGATTAAATTTAATCCAGGGGCGCCCAGATTTGGGGTTCACCCGAGTCCTCCCGGCTTCCTCGGGGATTTGGAAGGGGCAGCAAAATGCTACTGTCTCTGGCCTTCATTTATGTCCCATCTGGGTCGCCAAAAATGTTGTGGAATTTAAGAGAAGTTCAATTATTTGAGTATAGAGAGGCCAGGACTCAGGAATGATTTTGAGAAGGAAAAATGGTTTATTGACGGCCGGCCAGACTCGGGAGCTTTCAGTTTGAATCCTGAGCCCTGAACAAGATTTCAAACGTCTTTTATACAGAGAGGAAAGGCCAAATGGTCCTTTTGTTTCAGTTCTCAATAGGCTTCAATTAGCATATATCTTCCACATCTTAGGTAAGCTTTTAGCATGGACTCTAGACATTCTAGATAAGCCTTTAGTGTATTTTGTTTTTGCATTTCCCCTAAATACTTAAAGTTTATAGCCCTTGCATTGTTAAACATTTCCTGGGACTGGAGTTGCTGCCAGTCCCTAAGGGCAGGACTGCATCCTCTTACCGTTCCACACCCACAAGTCAAACAACTTAGTTATCTCTGAAGAGACAAAGAGCCTTCCACCCATAGCCCACATCAGTAATTCTCCTTTCCTTTAACCTGAGCTTATCGACAGACCGTTGTCTGCACCTGTTCTTGTGCTTTCTCCAATTTCTCAGTTAAATCTTCCTTCTGATCTACTTGTACTAGTTGGAGATCCAGTTCCAACCTTACCTTCTCCTCCAATCCCTTGCCCTTGCTTTGGCTCTGACTGCTTGTTAGGGCTATCACGCAGGGCAAGGAGAAAGAGCCACACAAAGGCCCACCACATAGTGCTCTTTCTTCTTCATAAAAGTTCCCTCTACACTCTTTTCTAACTGCACTAATCCAGCGGTAGTGTAGGGGGCATCCCCCAGCTTCCTCACGGATCCCCAAGGTTTACCAGCTAGGCAAGCTCACACCACATTTATGTGCATGGCCACCCCAGGATTCCCCCCGCAGACTCCTCCATGTACTATAGGGTCTCCCCTACGGTAACTGGCAACCAGCTGGGCAAGTTCATACCACATAGACATCTGCAGCCACCACGGGGTTGCCCCCACAGACTTCCTCGTGTACTATAGGATCTCCCCTACAATATCTGGAACTACTGCCTTATCCCCAGTGGGATTCGTTGGAATATCCTGCTGACTATGCCAATTTTAAGGCAGGAAGTCGAGCCCCTGGAAGATCAAATGAATACTTTTGATATTCCAAAGAAATCACATGGAAGGCCAGGAGCAGTCACGCTGTTTATTACTCCTAAATCCTGATGGCCGCAGGTCAGGTAATTACCAGCCACTCAACAGGGAAACAAAGGTTATGTAGGGCTAGACAGCACAAAGAGTGGGTTTAGCTAATGCATAGAGCAGCTCCAAGGTGCATGTATCCTAGTAAATGACTAACAGTGTGTACATATGGAGGGAATTGTGTAAGTTCCCAGAACAGTAAAATCATGGTTTCAAGCATTTAATATTCCTTGAAGCAGACTGTGATAGACATCTTGGCATCCAGCTCTCTCCTGCTGAGGATGAATGGGCACCAGCTGGTATGGCCTTGCCCTTCCCAGCCCTTCTGCCTTCAGTTCCTGGAAAGGGCATTCCTTCTATATACCCTACACCCTTCTCATCTTAAAACTATTTTCCTGTCCTCCACCTCTGCCTCCACCTGAGAGACATGGAATCCTCTGATGACACCATCATGTTCTCTTTCTATTTTCCCATCTTTGTCACTTTATCTCCACTCCAGCTCTGATTATCTCCTTCTTCTGTGCCTTCTAAAATTCTCAAGGCAGTCCTTGGACCACTGGTCTCCCTGTTCTTGGCCCCCCTGCTACAGACCTTTCTGTCCCCTCTGTAAAGACCTTCTTAAATGTTGGGCTTGTAAAAAAGCTAATTTTGGTCAGTATGTCTGGCCTGGTCCCAGGATTGGTCCTCATCCACTCCCCCAAGAAGTCGTGAAATCAATTCTGGGCCACTTTCTGGGATGTTCCTCCAAATCAGGTTCTAGGTTTTCCCAGCAAAGCTTGGATTTCAATTGCTTAAACATCGTAGTACAATGTGGTAAAGGACCTATGAAAGTATTATGTTCTGTTATGGGCCAGGTCCCTGATCTCCAGTCTCTAGCCATTTAGGCAGTGGTCAAACTTCTACCCCTCAGGAGGGTAAAGTTGGGAACTGCTGGAGCGATTCAACCTCTTTTTAGGGATAAGTCTCGGCTCCGGAGCTTCAGTCTGGAAATTGACCCCAGAAGTCCCTGAAGACCTAGGGAGCCCCAGGGATGCCCAGCGGCATGGCCTCTGTATTCTTAGGCTGCCAGGAACCACAGTGGTAGCTCCAAACATCTCCCAAGATGTAAGCAACTTGGGAGCATCAGTTTGGAGGCTGTGGCAGTTTGAGATTATTTATGAATTTCAAAAAGAGAGATTATTTGTAAACTAATCTATTCATCGGGGTGTCATACCCTTTGATTGTATTAGATTGAGCTGAGATGTCTTTGATTAAATTATGTTAAAATTGGGGCTTTTGGGCGGCAGACTTGGCCCAGTGGTTAGGGCATCCGCGGTTCAAACCCCAGGCCTCCTTGACCTGTGTGGAGCTGGCCCATGCGCAGTGCTGATGCGCGCAAGGAGTGCCCTGCCATGCAGGGGTGTCCCCCGCGTAGGGGAGCCCCACGCGCAAGGATTGTGCCCCGTAAGGAGAGCCGCCCAGCGTGAAGGAAAGTGCAGGCTGCCCAGGAATGGTGCCGCATACACTGAGAGCTGGCACAAGATGATGCAACAGAAAGAAACACAGATTCTCGTGCCACTGACAACAACAGAAGCAGACAAAGAAGACACAGCAAATAGACACAGAGAACAGACAACCAAGGTGGGAGGGGGAAGGGGAGAGAAATAAATAAATCTTAAAAAAATGTCATTAGGGCAATGAAGAATTCAATCCCTGCCCCCTTGGTGGGCTGTATAAACAGATGCTCAATCAAGATCATGGAAGTAGATACACAGAAGAACACAGAGGAAGAGAGAGAACTCCATAGATGTAGCAGAGTCCCCAGGAAGAGAGATGAACCATTCACCTGATAGTTTACAGCTGACCTTGTAAGGAGAACAGAGCAGCTGAGCCTGGAAAGAAATGAGCCCAGGAAGAGAGAGACAAGCCTTATGCCAGTCTACAACTGAGATCAGAGGAAGCTGAACCCATAGAGCTTTAAGAGGAATAGGAAGGCTGAACCCTCACAGATGTCACCTGCCGTCTTGCTTCAACATGTGGCAACAGAGTTTGGTAAGGAAGTAACCTTGAGATGGACTATTTAGGCCCTTGTAACTGTAAGCTTTTACCCCAGACAAATACCTTTTATAAAAACCAACAGATTTTTTGGTACTTTGTATCAGCACCCCTTTGGCTGACTAATACAGAGGCTAAAAGTTCAGTCAGGCTGGAATCTAGGACGCCAGATTGGCTGACAAACTTTTCTCCATCTCTTCCTATAACAATGGGCATGGCCTCTGGCATACCAGCAGACTCCCCACTGGGGTTCATTCTCAAGAGCTCTGTAACACCTCATGGCTACAATACCATTGTGAAGACAGCCAACAATGACCTCCAATGGCATCCTAAACTCTAACCCTATTTTACAGTGAGACCTCCTGTGTAAAAGGGACGGGAAGCAGTTGGAAATTCCGTATGTCCAACTCTCTATGGCTCTATATCAGAACACAGGTTTACAGTGTCTTGCAAGTTGTGTTATGCTCAGGAAGGGAACCCAGCCCTAAAAAAGAAGGAACCAGAAAAGAAAGAACCTGAAAAGGAGGGTGATATCTTAGACAGTCCCCTCCTATGCATTACAACCCAGTTCCTGAATCCAAGGTTCCCTTGGACCCACCTCCATCCACGGCCGCCTCTGCACCCAGCCTTATTTTCCCAGGGCTAGTGACCCTCTTTTCACCCTCTCAAGAGGCCCAGGAACAGCCTCTACCCAATAAGGGAAGTAGCACATGGAGATGCAGGAACAATTAGAGTCCATCTCCCCTTCTCCATGACAGACTTAGCTCAATGTAAAAAACAGCTGGGGTGATTCTCAGAGGACCCAGCTAAATTGTTTGTTGGTTTTGTTCTTCTTTATTTTTTAAATGTTACATTCAAAACACATCAACAACATCTTTCATCATTGTGGCACATTCATTGCATTTGGTGAATACATTTTGGAGCACTGCTGCACCGCATGGATAGTGGTTTACATTGTAGCCCTGGTTTTTCAGCTAACATGGGGAGATGTGCATATTATCTGGCCAACATTAAAAGCCCTCAACTCTGTCCTTTGTCATGGCTTTTTATCTGGTGGGGACTCAACGCCCTTCTGGCACAAGAAGTTTCCATAATTAATCAAGGAAACCTATGAATCTGATATAATCTAATATGGCCAGAGGAAAAGATAGGTTTACAAACATGATCCAATATTTCTTTTTGGAATTCATCAATAATATCAAACTGCTATAACTAGTATTTCCAAGCCCCAAACAAAGAAACAGCTGTGGGCATTCCTAGGGGTGGCAGGATATTGTAGATTGCGGATACCCAGATTTGGTGAAATAGTCTAGTGTAGCAGTTTGATATGATTATGAATTCCAAAAATAGATATTGGTTTATGTTTGTGATTTGGTCTGTACCTGGATGTGATTGAGATATGATTAGGGCTTTGATTGGGCCATGTCATTAGGGCATTAAATCCCTGCCCCTTGGTGGGTGGGGACTCACAGATAAAAGGCATGACAAAGGACAGAGTTGAGGGTTTTCTGATGTTGGAGTTTTGATGCTGAAGTCTTAAGCTGGAGCCCCAGGAATTCAGCACGCAGAGGAAAGAGAAGCAAGCCCCGGGAAGAGAGGACCTGATCCAGAAGAAGAACGCAAGGAATAGAGATGGCTCCTTAGACACGGCGGAAACCCCAGGGAGAGAGACAGAGCCGTTCACCTGATCGCCTACAGCTGATCTTGTGGAGATAGGCAAAGCCTAGAGAGCCTCATAGTCTACAGCTGACCTTGTGGAGAAAACAGAGGAGCTGAGCCGGAGGAACCCAGGAAGCCTGAGCCTTGGCAGACGTCGGCAGCCATCTTGCTCCAACACCTGAGAATAAACTTTGGTGAGGAAGTAATTTATGCTTGTGGCCTGTGGGATAAGCTCTACCCCAAATAAATACCCTTTATAAAAACCAACCAAATTCTGGTATTTTGCATCAGCACCCCTTTGGCTGACTAAAAAACACAGCCATTATATAATGCCAGCACCGGAATGGATAACCTACCCTTAGACTAGGGACAAGACCAGAAAACTGGTTTTAGAGCC
The DNA here is from genome assembly GCF_030445035.2 of Dasypus novemcinctus. Taxonomy (NCBI): domain Eukaryota; kingdom Metazoa; phylum Chordata; class Mammalia; order Cingulata; family Dasypodidae; genus Dasypus; species Dasypus novemcinctus. The sequence goes on from NC_080681.1 coordinate 125,560,427, forward strand.
TTCCAGGCTCTAAAGAAAGCCCTAATCAACCCCCCAGCACTGGGGATCCCTAGTCTTAATAAGCCACTCATTCTGTATGTAACTGAGAAAAAAAGAGTGGCTCTAGGAGTATTAGTCCAGAAACTGGGCAGGATTTCTCAACCAGTAGCTTATTTCTCCAAACCCCTGGATGATAGCGCAGGGATGGCCACCTTGCCTGAGAGCGGGGCCGGGTCGACCCCCCTTTTAATTGAACAAGCTACCAAATTGACCTGGGGGCAACCCCTCACAGTTTTCACCCCACACCAGGTGAAGGAACTGTGTCTGTTTTCTGGGGCCCTGGGCAGTCATAACTGCTATTTCTCAGGGCAGCAGAACAGTCTCTAGTAGGTCCAGGATTTCTTGATGGTGCTTAGTAGATGACCCACTGTTAATAAGCAAGCCTTGTTCTTGCCATAGAGAAGAGTGGGCATGGAGGAACTTGACCTTGGAGTCTGTGTAAATGTTAGCTCTTTAAGTCTCAGTTAGGGCAGTCAGCTCTGCCCTCTGGGCCCAGGTCCCAGGGGAACGGCTTGGGCTTCTGTCGTTTCAAATTGAGACCTCTGCATAGTCTGCCCTTCTAATCCCTTCCCTGATAAAACTGCTGCCATCTGTGAAGGACTCAAAGTCTGGGTTTGCCAGAGGCTCACCCTTTAAATTCCTTCTACTTGAGTTATTGTGACTGAAAGTCTCAAGGCAGGAGTGGAGGAGAAGCCCCTCTGGAGCTGACCTTGGGCCTCCTGCGGGGAGCAGGGTGGCTGGGTTGAGGGTCTGACACACCCTAGCTGCACCTCAGGGCTCTCTAGTAATTGAGCCTGGTATTTCATCAACTGCTACCTATAAGCCATTAATGGCCGTGGGCAAAAGCAATCAACGAGGCCACCAAGGGTTGCTCCTTATGTGCAATTAATGACCCAAACAACAGGAGGCTTAGCAAACCCTTAAAAACCCCTGTCCAGCTTAAGGGATCATACCCTGGGGAGGACTGGTACATAGACTTTACCCACATGCCATCTTGCCAGGTCTATAAGTACCTCCTAGTACTGGTAGATACTTTTACTGGGTGGGTGGAAGTGTTTCCCACTAGAAGGGAAATAGCAAACAAGGTGGCTAAGGCCCTCCTAAAGGAAATCATCCCCAGGTTTGGATTGCCTAAATCCCTTCAAAGTGACAATGGGCTAGCTTTTTCTAGATAAATAACCCATGGTCTATTGGCTGCCCTCAGAATTAGATATCATCTTCATAGTTCCTGGAGACCCCAATCCTCAGGGAAAGTAGAAAGAGCCAACCAAACCCTGAAATAAATTCTGGTCAAACTTTACCAGGAAACGACATCACCTTGGGCCATCAATCTGCCCATTGCTTTGCTAAGGATGCGCATAGCTCCAAAAGACCCACTTCAGCTTAGCCCCTGTGAAATGACCTGCTACTAGAACAGGAGACCCAGGAACTCACTAAATATTTTATCCACGTAGCTAAAACTGAACAAATCATCCAGGAGCTCAGGGACAAAATCCTCCTTAGCTCCAAGAGTGAGTTGCCTTTACCTAAAGTTAAACCAGGAGACCAGGTGCTGATCAAAACATGGTAGGAGAACAGACCTCACTCCCAATTAGAGCCAAATGGAAGGGACCTTAGTCTGTGGTTCTGATCACTCCCACACCTGATAATTAAAGGAATTGCCAGCTGGGTGTACTTATCATGAGTGAAGCCCACTATCCAAGGAAGTGCCAATGCACTGGAAGCACCTGATGAGATGTTTGGGTGCCAGCCATTGGATGGCCTGAGATACCTCTTTAAAACCCAAAATCTAAGTACCTAATGACAACATTCTCACAGCCTGAACCCCGTGGAACCCCGTGTTGGTGCTGCTTCCTCCTTATAGACTCCATTATTGTAACTGCTATAATAACTCCCCCTTGGTGGATAAGATTTGCTTAGCTACTAACACGACAATCTTAAAAACTCTTCTTTTAATCAATCTTCTTGCTCCAGCTCTCCCCATGGAACAGGCCACCTCAAAACCCCCCTTATTCAACCTAAAAGGCAATTGACTTGTATAATGTCTCCTCTTGCTGGGTGTGTGCCCCCCAATCAGAAGAAACGGTCATCTGGCCAGCTGACCTACATTTGTGGACCATAGTCCAAATGCAAGGATTCCTTCACCTTGATTTCCTTTACTATTTCCCCAATTTTACTCTCAACCCATTCTTACAAAAACTATACCCCACACTACAAATGCCAAACACCCCTCCCATCTTAAGACCTCTCTCCACTAGTGTTCACCTCCCTCCTAATAAAACCTTTCCATTCTCACTCTTCTCAAATAATACCCACCCCAAACCATATTTTTGGGAAATGTGAATTTATCTCTCTACAACCTTACCTTCTGGATATTTAAATTTACTCAGTTCATGGGCCTCACTGACTTTAAACCCAAACCCACACCAAGCCCATCTTGTGGACTAGCTTACACCCATATCCCAGCCTTTGCTGCTTTTATGCCCAGCCTCACTCATCCTAACCAAACCAATTTCTGCAAAGGTCTACTAGATGTAGCAACATGCAATTTGTCCCTCTGCAGCTATGACCTCTGGCATCAACTCCATCACTGATCGCTGCAACCCATTATCTGAAAACTTAACTGGTACTCCAAACCTAATATGGAATGAAACCCAAGGAATTCTCTTCTATAGCAGAACTAAATCCTCGGGGCCATGCCTCTCTGTCCTTTCCTGGGCACAAATCACACATGCTAGTTTCTTTGTGGGCTCCTGCTAACCCAACCCAACTGTTTTTGGGAAAATATATTTTGGTGCCTTGCTACCTTCCCACCATGGCCTCTTCTTTCTGTGTGGAGACAGCACCTATCTCAGTCTTCCACCCTGGTAATAAGAGACCTGCTCCTTAGTGTCCTCATTTCTCAACTTTAAATACAAACCAGGAAATGAGTCCACTCCCTATATTTCAGTCCAAAAGCCTTTCCCACCTACTATGGGCTATCCCAGTATTTGTACAATGCTGGGTGTGATCAGAATTAGAGGGGCAGTAGCCACAAGCACCACCAGCCCCCTCCAGATCCAATGGACCTATCACAACCTCTCCTAATAACTAGAAACTAGCATAAAAAACCCCACAGACAGCATAGAACTTGTTCAAATCCAGCTCAATTGTTTGGCAGCTAGAGTCCTTTAAAACCAAAGGGCTCTAGACATGCTTACTGCATGTCTAGTGCAGGTGCCTGCACCTCCTTGAGAAAAGAATATTGCTTCTATGTCAACCGGTCTTTTAAAGCCCAAGAAAACATAACTTTATTGACCATACATCCAGACTAGAAAATGCTGCCAGCAACACTCCATTCTCTCTGTTCTCATATCTCTCTCACTTACCTTGGCTTATTCCCCTTCTAGGCTCCTTCACAACCATCCTTCTTATACTTTTAGTGGGCCCCTGTATATTCAAGCACCTAACCCAATTTATCTCTTTCAGGATTAATGCATTCCAAAACAAACTGCTTATGTGTGGATATCACCCATTCTCAACCACTGAAGCAAGCACTCCTCCTCCTGACCCCAGCAGCATAGCAAGAGAGTTTCACACCTTGCCAGGCAGGGACTACAATCCCTAATCAGGAAGCAGATACAGAAAAATGACCCTTACGCCTCAACTCCCCCTTCAGCTTAAGGGCGTACAACTCTCTCAGGGGGTGTTTGAGGCAGGATAGAGTAGGGACTTAAGAGGGGGCAGAAAACCCAATGAGTTTCACAAACACCACCTGGTGAGAGATGCTGAGGCAACAGCCTGCTGACTTGCACAAGCAGGTTATCAGGGGGCAGCTGGCAACATTATCGCACAGCAGAAAGAGAGGAGGGGCACCCCCACCCCCACCCACTTTCATATCACCCCGTGCAGCAAACTCCAACAGAACTCATGGGCAGCAGCCAGAAGCCAGCCACCAAACAGCAACCACTAGAAATCAAACCACCCACTGAATTTCATACAATTTGTCTCAAATATGTCAATCAGCATAGACCCTTACTGTTGGAAACTGAGGCACAATGGTCTCACAAGGAGAGATGTGCTGTTTCCATGGCTACCCTTGCAACCTAAGGAATGCAGTAATTAAGAGTTCCCACAGGTTCTATGGTCATGGCAGATGGAGTTCAGTGCCATGTCAGTTGGCCCTTCTTTGGAGTTTGTGTTTCTCTGTGATGGAGCTGGACTCAGATGCGATCTTTTTTCACAAGCCTCTCCTTTTACTTTTACCAGAACTGTAGTTGGTGCTGGGGTTTAATATATACCCAGGGGATCTGAATCTCTGGACTGACCATATGATAGCCAGGCCCTGAGCCTCAACAGACTTCAGCTCCTACACTCTGGTTTATTGGACTTACCCCACTCAGCTAACATGGAGTTGAAGGTCAACCACTACACCATGGAGCCAAGAATGCCTACAGCTGAAAGCAGGAGGATTGCACCCAGCATCCATGTGGAATCTAAGCCCCCACTTGATAAAGATGTGGAGTGGACACAACCATTCCAAGGTCCACAGGATGGAGGAATAGAATATGGATTAGAGTGGATTTACTGATATTCTATACATGAACTATTGTGATTAGTAATTGAAGAAACTGTGGCATTGGTGTGAAGAAAGTGGCCATGGTGGCTGCTGGGGGTAGGGAGTGGGAGGAAGAGATGTGATGTGGGGGCATTTTCAGGGATTGGAGTTGTCCTGGGTGGTGTGGCAGGGACAGTTACCGGACATTGTATGTCCTCCCATGGCCCACTGGAAGGAACGTGGGAGAGTGTGGGCTATGGTGTGGACCATTGACCATGAGGTGCAGCGGTGCTCAGAGATGTATTCACCAAATGCAGTGAATGTCTCATGATGATGGAGGAGATTGTTGCTAAGGGGAGAGGAGTGCAGTGAGGGGGGTGGGAGGTATATGGGGACATCATTTTTTGAAAGTAATATTTAAAAAAATAAAATAAAAAATATTTTGAAATACCAAAAAAAAAAAAAAAAAGAGTTCCCAGCAAACAGGATGAAGCTATTAAAGGCTGAAAGAAAAGATGAGCACATACCTTTTATGGTAAATAGAACACTTAGACCTTGTACCTTGAAATAAGATTTTTTAAATTTCTTAGACTCTAAATAATGCTGATTGTTAACTGCATGTTGCTGCTTGTTCTCATGTAGACTGGGGTATATATAGAGCCCCTTGTAAACAATGAAGTTGTCTGATGAGTCTCTACTGGCAGACCCCCTGATCCCAGCTCTCTCTTTCTCTATGTTTCCTTCTCTCTTTCTTTTTCTTTTATTCCCGATACCCCGTGGAAAAGACCTCATCCAGGGTCAAGTGAGACGTCCAAAGCAGAGTGACTTAAATCTTCAAGATTAAGTAAGTAACATTTCCACGAAGTCATCAGGGTAATGGGTAATCAAAGGGGATGTGTGGAAGCATATTCGCAAGTGTTAAACACTTTATTGAAAGTTAATGGGGTACCTGTAAAAAGTTATGAATTACTAGAATTGTTTGCTTTAATACAAAAGCATTGTTGCTGGTTTCAGTCTCAGGGTTGTGATGTTTTAAATTTGAAACAGTGGAAACACTTAATGAAAGCTTTACGGAGAGCATATCAAAGAGGGGAATCCATTCCTTATATTCGTGTGAGTTTTGTGCCAGTAAATTGCTGCCACCTTAGATCCTTTACAATCAGAGGAAGATGACGAAGAAGAAATTATTATATTTTCAAAACCCATAGACAAAATGGCGGGCCATTTGAAAGAACTAAATTCTGAGCCAAAAGGTGGAGGAGAGTTTCCTGGCTTTATGCCTAACCCAGTACTAATCCTTTTATAGATAAGAAAATAACTGTCTGCTCTAATAAAATATCCAATCTCCATATATCTCATCCAGGCGCTTATCCTAACTTATATCCAGTTCAACCTACTGCACCTGATGAGCCGCCGCTTATGGCTGCCCTGACCTCAGCCCCTGGAATTTTTTCAGATACGACAGACCCTTTACCCTATGTTAAAAAGATAGTTGTTTCCAACCCCACTCCTCAAACACCCTTGATGCGCTGTTTATTGCAAGGATCTCGACAAGGGGATCCAGAGGCCATGCAATTCTTATCAGTTTTCCCCGTTATATCACGACCAATCCCATCAGATGCTAATAATCCTCACGGAGGTGCTGAGTTCCATCATGAACCAATACCTTTTAAACTTTTGAAAGATTTACAACAGGCAAAAATACTAAATAAAGTCCTTGTTAGTGAAATCAGGCTTGTAAGAAAACTCTCTGTTAAAGTGTTAACTAAAATAAGGAAACTATTCTGGCAGCAACTCTGCAAACCCCCTACTGTCTACATGACAATTTAGCTGTGGGCTAGTGAGGGTTAATAGAATTAAACCGCTGGAAAAGGAGGAAAACATGGCAGCATTGTTGTTCTGTTTTATTTCCATGCTAATTCTGAGTGGGCCTATTTAACCAAGGTAATAAAATTAGTACAAAATTTTTATCAATGTGTTAAAAGGAATTTTCAGTTTTAAATCAATAGTTTACTCCTGAACTTCAAATCTAGTATAGTCTTAAAAAGTAGTAATCTAAAAAATACATGTTAATGGTCTGTTTAAACTGCTAAATAAGAGCTTAACTACATTTATGCTGCTCAAGTTATATTCACTGATTGCTGATAACTAATAAAAATGTTTCCAAGCACAAGCTTGCATGTTACAGGCAACATGGATTCCAGAAGAAATCTTAAAAAGTAAAATCTAAGATGTGCTATTGATGTGGGCTATGGGTGGCAGGCTCTTTGTCTCTTCAGAGATAACCTAAACTATCTGTGACTTGTGGGTGTGGGATGATGAAAGGTTGCAGTCCTGCCCTTGGTGAGCAGGAGACAGTTTAACAATGCAAGGTCTATAAACTTTAAGTATTCAGGGGAAATGCAAAGCAAATATGCTAAAAGCTTATCGAATGCCTGAGGTCCATGCTAAAAGCTTACTAAGATGTGGAAATATATGCTAATTCAAGCCTATTGAGAACTGAAACAAAAGGACCATTTGGCCTTTCCTCTCTGTATAAAAGGGACTAAAAAATCTTGTTCGGGGCTCGGGATTCAAACAGAAAGTTCCCGAGTCTGGCCAGCCATCAGTAAACCATTTTTCCTTCTCAAAATCATTCCTGAGTCCTGGCCTCTCTATACTCAAGTAATTGAACTTCTATCAAATTCTACAACATTTTTGGTGACCACGAAGGGACAACAAACGAAGGCCAGAGACGGTAGCATTTTGCTGCCCCTTCCAAATCCCCGAGGAAGCTGGGAGGACTTGGGTGAACCCCAAATCTGGGTGCCCCTGGATTAAATTTAATCCAGAAAAGATGTGGGCTCCACCAGAATCTTCCCAACAAAAATCGAGGGCAATGGAAGGTCTGAAGAGAAAGATTCTGGGAACGAAAAAGAACTCTAAACATGGAAGAAGGTAAGACTCCCCAGATGAGCACAGTCTGGAAGGCCCTAGCTTTAATTGCTAGGAAGGGGAGGCTGATCACCTCCCGAGAGAACCCTAGTAACCCCAAAAAGTTGGGGGGAAGCCGTTCTCTCTAGGCTTGGGAAAAGGAGAAAAACCAGGGAAAAGCCCTGGTGTTTTGGGTTTGTCTAACTGCATGTTAGAATCTGGTACTAGTCTTATATCCACTAAAGGAGTGAAGTCTTGATTTTAATAGGAAGGGTTGTTTATAGGTTCGAGTCCTAATGTCCTGGAGAAAAACTGGGGAAAAGCCCTGGTGTTTTGGGTTTGTCTAACTGCATGTTAGAATCTGGTACTAGTCTTATATCCACTAAAGGAGTGGAGTCTTGATTTTAGTAAAAAGGGCTATTTATAGGTTCAAGTCCTAATGTCCTGGAAATTGGTCTAGATTAAAAAAAACAAAACTTGGTTACAGGAAAATGGATTGGCTTTTCTGTTGAAGCTTGGTCTGGGTGTAAAGTTTAAACAGTGGAAAAAGTCTAGCTGAAATCTTTTGTTATGGTGCTAAATTGTGAATGAATTTGCTTTATACCAAATGTTAAGTGTTCTGAGGTTTGTGATGGCTGTGGGGGCAGCCATGGTGAAAATATATATAAACTTGTGGGTCAAATTAGTAACCTTTGTGCTTCTGTCTGTGTCAGCTCAATGCTAGTGTTGGAGTTGTGTCCTTATGTAAAGTAGAATTACAGCTGAGCTGGAGCCCTCCCTTGCCATTGGCAAGGGGGTGAAATGATTATGGGGCAAAACTGAAGAGTCTGGATGTTTGCGGAGTCTAGATGTTTGTGCATGCTCTGCTGTCTTGTCTCTGGTCTGGCCCTTTGCCGGGGCTTGGAGGCCATCTGTGTCCGCGCCATGCACCCAAGTTTGTTGGGGCTGCCCCAGTCAGGGTAGCTGGGTCCCCTGGAGAGTTGCTGAATTTGAGTAGGTTCTGTCTGCCCATTTTGACCTGAAAGCTGGAAAGGGGGGAGCGGCTTGCCCCTTTCCAGTGAGTCCACACCTTCTATTCATAAGCTGCATTCCTGTTTGATTGTTGTGCACCCAACTGCCATGAAGGGGGTAAAAAGCAGAATCAGAATAAATGCAGTAAAGTTCCCTCCCTAGGGTGTCAAAGCCAAAATACCTTTGCATTCTGCCCAGGTTCTTAGAAGGTATTGTAGTAACTTTAAGTAAGAGAATGTGTTCTGTGAAAGTAAAATTTGTCTTAAGGGTATAAATAATTATAAAAGTTTTACAAAGCATTGTTTAAATTAAGGTATTTAAATGGCTAATTGCAGAAAGTCATTATTTAACAAAAACTGAATTGATAATAATAATAAAAGGCAATTTTATAACAAACTTATTCGGCAACCAGTCTCCCCTGCCAACTTGCTTCCAAAAAAACTGTTTCTGGTATTACATGCTACTAAGTATTTAAAGTGAAGAAAAGTTCATTATTTTAACAAGCTTGTTTAGTATTAATGGCAATTATATGTTGTAAGAAGTTTGCCTGGTAACTTAGTATGTGGGATATATGGAGTGTGTTTTTATTGTTAAGGAAGCAGAAGATGATTTTGTCCTAAGATAAAATGATTGATTATTGGAAAGAGTAGAGTATGGGACAAAACCTGAATGAATACTGACAGTGTAGAAGGTTTGTGGAAGGAAAATTTTTATGATTAAAATTGAGTAAGAGCAATATACAAAGAAAATCTTTTATCAAAATATCTTCTTGTGCTTTAATCTCATCATTTCCTCAGTGTTTAAAGAAGTCTTACCTCTTTTAAAAGAACATTTATGTTCTAGAAATCAAATCCTGAAAAGTAGCTTTTTATTTCAAACTAACTGCAAGAGATTTATTCTTTTACTTTAAAAGAAAAATTAAAGTAATGGTTAAGTTCATTTAATATGTTATAAGTCAAATGAAAGGTATTTAAAGGTGTTATAAAATTAATAGGTTTTTAAAAAAATTAATAAAAACTGTAACTAAGAGTTAAAATCATTTATAAATGCATTTATATTATAAAACAGTGGAAAGACAATAACTGAAATTATAGCTGGGTGAATTTAGCCTGAAACTATTATTTAAGTGTAAATTCTAAACTAACCTTTCCTTTGTTTATGGTTACTTCAAGCCTAACCTCACCCTTTGCCTTTGCCTATGGTTATTTCATAATTGAAAAGAGCTGGGACATCACTGTCTCCTCTCCTGGTATTAGTAACCCTTTCTCTCATGAATTCAAGTGTAAACTAAATAAATTGCTGCCTAATGGAATAAGGTTAAATGACCACTAGAGTTTTATTATCTCCAAAATCAAAAAAGTGGGTGGAGGGGGAGAAGTCTCCTGCCTTGACTGTCAGTGTTCCTAAGAGTGGCAATTCATGAGAGAAACCAGTCTGTCTCCCTGAGGCTTCAAATAGCCTCAGTAAATATATATAAAATTAATCTTGTTGCTTATCCAAAATTCTGCTAAATTCAAAGTAAAATATAAAGTTCTGAAACTAAAAAAATAGTGCTAAAGCATTGAGAACATTTTGGTTACAATCCATTAAGAAAGAAAATTCTTGTGTAAAACTGCATAGTCATAGTATAAAACTGCACAGTCATAGTGCAAATTAAGAAGAGTTTCAAGAGTCTTTGAAATGTTTTGCAGTCACACTTGTTTTGTAAGAATTAGAAGTTTAAAATAACTAAACTTATGTTGTTGTGTCAAACTATTCATGTCTGCCTATTTGCTCAAATTGTTGAGGTTAAGTATGCAGTTATAAATAATATATATTTTGGGACCCCAAATTAAGCTAAACAGTATATAAAATAATGCAAATTATAAAATAATATCAATGAGTTTTGTTTCTGTGTCTAACTCTTTGTGTCTGCCCATTTGCTCAGTGTATGTCTTCATACATCAAGATAATATCAAATTAACAAATAAAAATTCTTAAAAGAGCTCTATTCAAATTGTTAATTAAATATGCAGTTATATATGTAAATAAATATTCTTAAAGCCCAAATTAAACTAAGCAGGATGAAAAAGTCATAGAAATCTGATTATAGAAACAATTGGGAAAGGGCCTCCTCTTTGCAAGAGCTTTAAAGGTAAGACTAGGTGTGGCAGATTAAACCTATCTACTAGGCTAGGGAATTAAGAATCAGTTTGCCTGGTAATTTCCCAGTTTAAACCTTTTGTCAGCCATAAAATGTAAAAAAAACCAAAGATTAGGTTAATTTTCACATAAGAAAAATGTTGATGTAACCTGGCAGCCCTGCTGCCTCAGTCTCCCACTCCCAGGTCGAACAGCAGTGGAGGAGACCAGTTTAGTCCAGTCCTATGGGCAATAGAAGGATGCCCAATAAGGAGCTAAGTCGGTGCCATTTCAGCACTAAATTCTATTCCTTATTTGACAAAGGGGAGCAGGTAAAAACTAAAATGGTTGGAATGTGATAGAGGAAGCAGTTAAATCACAAACTTTTGCGTGGGAAAGTTAAATCTCAGATAAGCTGTAACTTCTGAAGTATCCAATCTATGGAAAAACGGAGGAAAAGCTTGCATGCTAGGCTTAGGGGTATAAATTGTGTCATTTTTCTTTGTTCGAGGCACCAGCCATATCTGGCTCTGCGCCCCTTCTTGCAAGATTGAGAATAAATTCTTTGCTTCTCCACAATCTGGTCAGCCTTATTTTCTTCCAGAAGATTTCTTTCCAACAAAATAAAGGTAATTAGTGGCTTTATTAACAAATTTCAGTAAGTAAAGGAAAGTCCATAAAAACTATGGAAAGATCTTTCCTGGGTTATGATTTAAGAAATTAAATAATTGTGTAATGTGTTTTAAAACCTGGTAGTCAGTATGCTTTTAAATTATTAATTTTCATAACTTAAAGAAAAAAGTTTTTAGCTTCCTGTAAGGGAAAAAGAGAACATTTCTTGCATAAACTATTATGGTTTCAATTTTATTTAACTTGAGTGTAATCTCCCATAGTTAATTTATAAACTAAATTAACATTATATATACAAAATCTTTAGGTCTTGAGGCGGGAGGAGCCCGAGGGGGCGCGGGCCCCGCATGTGAGTGATTGGGGCCCGAAGCCGGGAGGGGGGAGGCCGCCCTGTGACAGCCTCGCCGCCGCGCCCCTCTGTGACATCCTGGCGCAGGCGCTTCCTCGCCGCCACTGCCACCTCTACTCTCCGGTGGCCCCTTTTCTGAATCTCTCGCGTTTTCCTGGCTGACAGCGGCTCCCCCGGGGTCGTCACCTTTAAGACATCCCCTTTTTTCCTTGGCTCCGCACGGGAGAGCAAAGCGGGGTCGTCCTTGATTGAATTTGTTTCGGAGGTGTCGCGCAAGGTCCAGAACTTGAGCGGTGCTTGCGAAGTCCAGATTTCCCGGCCCTTTTGACAGATTTTTTTTTTTTTTTTTTTTTAATCCTGCGGGCAGAGCAGATTACCCGCCCGGTTCCGAAACAACTTTTTCTAATAATTGTATGTGTGGAGGCAGCATTTAAAATACGGACTTGTTATACGATAAACTTGGCATCTCGGCTTTCAGAAAGGAGTATGACTTGGTTTATTGACACTGGTAAATGAACTGTTTCTACTCGCCTTTTAGTATAAGAAAATGCCTGCCTGGTGTTCTTTAGTATTTTAGGGCCGTTAACCCTGCTGGCCACACTGTTTGTCGTTTATGTAGTCACCTATTACCTTTTAATAAATACTCCAAGATAAAAAAAATATATATATATATATATATACAAAATCTTTAGAGTAATGAAAATTGTAAGTTCACATTGGTGAAATTAGGCTAAAGGAAAAAGATTGTAGATATGCTCTCTTAAATAAAGTAAATTTCTTTGGTAATTGTAATTTAATAAGTTTATTTAAACATGAGGTGTCTAGTCAATGTAGTTATAGTCAATTATAAGGAGGTTGTAAAACATCTGCCAAACTGAAAATGTTTAAATAGTTCTAGTTCTAGAAGTCATTGTTAACTAAAACTTAGATTGGTATTGGTAGCAGAAATAACTTAATGATAATAAAACCTGTCTGAAGGCCACCGCAAAGTACATATTTAAGTAAATGGTAATAAAAAGTTATCTTGATTCTATTGGAAATCTTCTGTTTTCATTTTAACAATGAAAAATAATATTTTTCTTCTATTACTGAAGTACCTACTGTTATCTTCATAGTAAAATTGTGTAAGTGAACAGTCATTTGATATATGTGTTGCATTAAGTTGTTTAAAATATATATAAAAACAAGGAATAAACTTTAACATTGTCAAACTCTTGTGCATTCAAACCAGGCCTTGAATACATTACAAGTGGCCTCTCCATGTGAGTTATTGGCTAGGCTGGTCACTGACCCCTCAATTAAAAATATTTGCTATATCAGCCTCTGGTTCTGCTCCTGAAGTCGATGGAAACTACGTTGCAGTTTCAAGTTCCTGCAGCAGCCAATAATGACTTGGTACAGCCAAGTGTACAATGGATATCGCCTCCAGACTGGCACTGTTCCATAGTGCCAGAGAGCACTATGCACCAGGCTAGTAGAATACTGAAAATTCTCTCTAAGATCAAGGATGCTGCAACTTGCTCACTGCATTGAAGAACATGCTAAGTGAAGCCATAATACCAGGATACAGTAAGTGAAACTTAAACACAATTGGCATTATGGCCTGCTCTCATGGAGAGATAACATGTAAAGTATTACAAACCTGAAACTCAAAACTAATAATTGCAACTCTGAATCCTTATGCATTAAGTAATACGTTAGTTAATATTAAGTGCTGTACTTTTGTCCTGTACTAAATATATGCCTAATAATTATAACATTATCTTTTCTATTTTGGATCAAGTGCAGAAGTATATTAGACATATTAAATTCCTGGTAAAATCATTTCCTAAACAGTTAAAAACACGTCTATAGAATAAGGTGGCAGTCTCAGCCAGTCTCAGTCAACTTCTGTATTCTACTGTACTCTGCTGTGTAGCAAAGGTGAAGCTTGTTGCTAATGGTGAGTCACCTATTGAACAAGTCAAAATTGCTAGAAATTGTACAATTAAAACCAAGGTGTAAAAAAACCTTTATTCTGTAGTTCTAATCACTTCCACAGGCGAAAACAAAGAGAATTTCCAACTTAGTGTTCTAATCCTGAGTGAAGCCAGTTGCCCAAGGAGTGCCAGTTCACCAGAGCATCTGACAAAGCAAATGAGTGCCAATCATTAAAGAGCTTGGAATGTGTCTTCAGACAAAGCTAAGTGTCTGTTGCAATTTCTCCCTAAAAATGAATAACTTAAAAAAGAATATATATGCTGTTCCCAGCAGCTTTTAAGGAGTGCCATCTTTATAGGCACCTAACCTTGTCTACCTCTGTAATCCAATGTGTCCTCTTTTAAAAATGGGTATTCCAAATTTTTAATTAAGTTTGTTTCTTTCAGAGTGAACATCTTATTAACCATATGAAAACTTCATCCAACTTTGTACAGAATGCCAGATCCATCTTCCTCCAGTTAGAATAAATTAAGAGTTTTACACCTTATTAGGCAATGACTACAGCCCATGGCCAGCAGGAAGCAGTTACAGAAAAGCACCCCTTTTAAATTAAAGGTGTAAACTCTCCCTTCAGCACCCCTTTTAAATTAAAGGTGTAAACTCTTCAAGGGTAAAATAAAATTAATAGATGGATCTGAAACCTGACTAGAAATCCATGTGAGCGCCGGTGGCCGCAGAATAACTGCAGGAGGCCCCCGCCCCAGGATTCTGCTGTCTAGAAAAAAAACTTCTAAACTCTTAAAAACAGTCCTGGGTGCTACACTAAAGATTAATAAATAATCAAAACAACAAACACCCATCCACCTCATAGCTCCAACAATAATTATGCCAAAGCTTAACAAGTTAAACTTTGGCAAAGGGGGGAAATGATGTGGGCTATGGGTGGCAGGCTCTTTGTCTCTTCAGAGATAACCTAAACTATCTGTGACTTGTGAGTGTGGGATGATGAAAGGTTGCAGTCCTGCCCTTGGTGAGCAGGAGACAGTTTAACAACGCACTGGTTTATAAACGTTAAGTATTCAGGGGAAATGCAAAGCAAATATGCTAAAAGCTTATCGAATGCCTGAGGTCCATGCTAAAAGCTTACTAAGATGTGGAAATATATGCTAATTCAAGCCTACTGAGAACTGAAACAAAAGGACCATTTGGCCTTTCCTCTCTGTATAAATGGGACTAAAAAATCTTGTTCGGGGCTCGGGATTCAAACAGAAAGTTCCCGAGTCTGGCCAGCCATCAGTAAACCATTTTTCCTTCTCAAAATCATTCCTGAGTCCTGGCCTCTCTGTACTCAAGTAATTTAACTTCTCTCAAATTCTACAACACTATGATGGAGAACTTAAAAACAGCTATACCAAAAAAGTAAGAATTATGAGTCAGTTGTAAACTGTATGTTTCTATTGGTGTGTTTTGTTTTGTATGTATTTGCTCAATGTCAGAGTATATTTGATACCTCCAGATGGTAATATAAATTAATAAATAAAAATTTGTAAAAGAGCTCTATTAAAATGGCCAAAAATTAAATAAGCACTTATATTAATACAAAAGTTTAAATGTTAATAAGATATCTACAATGATAAAAATTTTAAGTCTTGATTAACAAAATTACTATAAGTCTTTTCATTAAAAATAGTTCTTGCCTAGATTGAAATGAATAGCTTATTTTTCTTCACAGGATAAAATAAAGGATGTAAAACTTAAATGAATATTAAAGAAGGTTAAAAGTTTGTGGGAATGCTGACTGAAATTTAGTAATTTTTTTTCAAAAAGGTGTGTTTTGTCCTAAAATAGGATGGCTAATTTTCATAAACTCATGGGACCTAAATGCATGTGGCAAGTTGTAGAAGGTATTGTGGTAACTTTAAGTAAGGGAATGTGTTCCATGAAGGTAAAATTTGTCTTAAAATAATATAATTATAGTCTATATTGTTACAAATAATTATAAGAAGTTTAACGAAGCATTGTTTAAATTAAGGTATTTAAATGGCTAATTCCAAAAAGTCATTATTAAACAAAACCTGAATAATAATAATAATAATAAAAGGTAATTTTATAACAGGAAAACTTGTCAACAGCCAGCCTTCCCTGCCAACTTGCTTCTAGGGGACTGTTTTCTGGTATTGCATCTACTAAGAATTTAAAGTGAAGAAAAGCTCATTATTTTAACAAGCTTGTTTAATGTTGATGGTAATTATACATTGTAAGAAGTTTGCCTAGTAACTTATGTGTGTGGAATGTATAGAATGTGTTTTTATTATTAAGAAAACAAAACAATTTTGTCCTAAAATAAAATAATTGGTTACTAAGAAAATATAAAATGTGGAAATATGGCCGGAGGTTAAAATACTTCACTGAGACCTGTGGCAATTACTGCCATGCATCGCATTAACTTTACAAATCCTGGAACTGTGAACTTGTAGCTTGTGTCTGCCTATGGACTTTGGGCCTGTGTGCCCTCTCCTTATGCTATAGTGGCAGGAACTCTTAACATTACAAAGGAAAATGGATACCGGCCCCTTGGGCTAATGGCACTCATAGTCATAACCTTCAAAATAATTTGTGAAAATATTTATTGGAATTGCCCCTACTTAGGAATGGTTGGGAAATATAAATAAGACAGGACAATATTTGACCCTTAATCAAACATATCATTTTAAAGCCTGTGTTGGAGATCCATTTGTTTTCATAACTGGTAAGATAACTATTAAGAGTGACTCATTGTTTTATGAAAATGGTGCATTGTATATATGTCTATCAGAAAGTGTGTTGCAGGATGGAGAAACAATAGCGATGGCCAGAAAAGGCATCTGGATACCTGTGAGAGTGACGTGAATTTGGCAGTCAGCTCCTGAAAGTCAGTTATTGCTACCTATGGCACAAGAATTCTTGACATGGACTAGACACTTTATTGGACTGCTTATTATAAGCATTTTGGGACTGATTGGAATCATTACAGATGCTGCTACTGCTGTGGTAGCTTTACATGAAAGTACAAACAACAGTATGTACATGATCGGCATAAGAATGCTAGTGATTTATGGCATAGTCAAGAGCATAGAGATGAGCAGTTAAATGATCGAGTTAATGATTTGGAATCAACTGTGTTACATATTGGAGATCAATTGCATAATTTAAATTTTTTAAGGGAGTTGAGGTGTGATTGGAATGAAAGTAATTTCTGTATAACTCCGCTTGCATATAATTCATCAGATATAGTGTGGAAAAAATTAAGAATCATTTACTAGGCCATATAAGTAATGTTTCTCTGGAAATAATTGAATTACAAAGGAAAATATTAGAGATGTCTCATAATCAAATTCATGTAGCAAATGATAAGGATATTTTCTCAGACATGATTTTACATACTACAAAATTTAACCCAGTTAATTGGTGGAAATCACAGCATTTCCTGTCAGCTTTAGGAATAGGGCTAATCATATTTGTTCTGTTGCTCATGATTTTTGCCTATACCTTACAATGCTTTAGAAGAAAATTGCAAAGCGTAACAGCCATTGGACATGCAAATAATCTGGTGCTAGCAAAAGCACTTCAATAATTTCCCCAAGTCAAAGAGCTTGGCTGGTAGTCAATGACAGGTAAGACTCTCAGAGGAGGACAACCTAAGACAGGCATGGCCATCTTCACTAAAACAAAAAGGGGGAAATGTTGGAAACTGAGGCACAGTGGTCTCGCAAGGAGAGATGTGCTGTTTCCATGGCTACGCTTGCAACCTAAGGAATGCAGTAATTAAGAGTTCCCAGCAAATAGGATGAAGCTGTTAAAGGCTGAAAGAAAAGATGAGCACATACCTTTTGTAGTAAATAGAACACCTAGACTTTGTACCTTGAGAAAAGATTTTTTTAATTCCTTAGACTCTGAGTAATGCTGCTAGTTATCTGCATGTTGCTGCTTGTTCTCATGTAGACTGGGGTATATATAGAGCCCCTTGTAAACAATAAAGTTGTCTGATGAGTCTCTACTGGCAGACCTCCTGATCCCAGCTCTCTCTCTTTCTTTCTCTGTGTTTCCTTCTCTCTTTCTCTTTCTTTCATTCCCGATACTCTTTGGGCCAACATTCTGACACCTTACCCTCCATGATAGCCCATAAAACTGGGAACCCCAGAACAGAGTGTGCATATCTCTGCTTTGAGCATGCCTGCACTCAACATTTGTGTGTGTACATTCCCCTCATTAAATTCTTTTCTAACTTATAACTGTGATGTTTCTCTGAATCCTTTCTTATAACATAACCAAGGACCTGGAAATAGCTCTGGCAATACAACCACATGAAATCACACACACACAAATGGCACAGCCTGTTCTGCTACAGTGCCTGTTGGATTTAACCCACTTTTTGCAGAAGCTGAAAGGCACGATGTATTGGTCAAAGGGATGCTGATGCAAAATACCAATCTATTGACTTTTTAAAGAGTATTTATTTGGGGAAGATGCTTACAATCATAAGGCCATAAAGAGTAAGTTACTTCCCTCACTGAAGTCTGTTGTCACATGTTGGAGCAAGATGGCTTCTGGTCTCTACAAAGGTTCAGCCTTCCTTCTTCCTTTTAAAGGCCCCAGGGTTCCAGCTTCTTCCAATTTCAGCTGTAGGCTAGCATAAGACTTGTCTCTCTCTCTGAGGTCATTTCTTTCCAGGCTTTCTCAGCTGTTCAGGGCTTTGGTCTCTTCAGCAGCAAACTACCAGGTAAACAGCTTGGCTCTCTCCCCAGAATTTCAGCATCCCAAACTAAACTGTGTTCTCCTTCTCCATGTATTTACTTCCCTGTCTTTGATTTAGCTTTCATTTATATAGCCCATTGGGTGGGTGGGGGGGGGGGGAGCAGAGCAGGGACTCAAACTGAGTCACCCTAATGAAATGGCCAAATAAAAGCCCTAATCTTGATTTAATAAAGTAAAAGTGATGGGAAGCAGATGTGGCTCAAGTAATAGAGCTTCCACCTACCACATGGGAGGAACTGGGTTTAATCCCTGGGGCCTTCTGGTCAAAAAGGAGAAGAGAAGTGTGCCCGTGTGGCAAGCCAGTGTCCGTGTGAGAGCCCACATGGTGAGCCAGTGCCTGCACGAATGCCTGCGTGAGTGCCCATGTGGTGAGCCAGTGCCCCATGCAAGTGAGTCACGCAGTAAGACAATGACACATCAGGAGAGAGACAAGGGGAGAGTCAAGGCGAACCGCAGTAGAAGCCAGGAACTGAGGTGGCAGAGTTGACAGTGAATCCCCATCAGAGGTCTCCAGGACCAAATCCTGGTGAATCCTAGAGGAGAGAAAATGAGAAGAGAAGACAACGCAGGGCGGGAGGAGGGGAAGGGGGTATAATAAATAAAAATAAACAAATCTTTAAAAAAAACAGTACAAGTGAAACCTCTGAACCTAAAACAATCTAATACACCCAGAGGAGGAAACCAGTTTACAAACACAATCCAATATCTATTTTTGGAATTGATAAACAATATCAAACAGCCACACACAGCCCCTGTTTCAAGAGCTGCTGCAGCTTATTTTATTTTTTTTAAGATTTATTTCTCTCCCCTCCCCTCTTCCCCCCCCTCCCCCAGGTGTCTGCTCTCTGTGTCCATTTGCTGAGTGTTCTTTTTTTTGTCCAATTCTGTTGTCAGCAGCACGTAAATCTCTGTTTCTTTTGTTGTTGTTGTTGCATCATCTTGCTGCGTCAGCCCTCCATGTGTGCGGCGCCATTCCTGGGCGGCTGCACTTTCTTTCGCGCTGGGCAGCTCTCCTCATGGGGCGCACTCCTTGCACATGGGGCTCCCCTACATGGGGGACACCCCTGCGTGGCACGGCACTCTTTGCACGCATCAGCACTGTGCATGGGCCAGCTGCACACGGGTCAAGGAGGCCCGGGGTTTGAACTGCAGACCTCCCATGTGGTAGACAGACACCCTATCCACTAGGCCAAGTTCACTTCCCTGCAGCTTGTTTTAGACATATATTTTTATAAAATAGACTTTGTCCTCACATTTCTTACTGTGCTCTTCTGTCTCCTTTTGCATTGTTCATCCTTCCTGGAACATCTGCCCATTTCACCTATGACCAATTAGGACCTGTTTTTCAAGGTCTGCTTGTGTTTGATGGCCCAATTCCTGGCAACTCTTTAGCATGTATTTATACACAGTAACTTCATGTGTATTAGTTTATCTCTCCTAGCTGTTTTTTTAAAGATTCTAATATGGCTTCTATGTTTACAGGATTAGAGCACTGCTGAGCACATAATTTTAGTAGGTACTTGATTGATTAAATTTATTTACATTATAATCTCAGATTTATTTCTTTTAACTCTTATTGTGGTAATTTATATACAACATTAAATTTCCCATTTTAACCACTTTCAGGTATACAGTTCGGTGGTTAAATACATTCACAATGTTGTGCTACCATCACCACCATCCATTACCAAAACTTTGTCACCCCAAACAGAAAAAACTCTACTCATTGACTGTTAACTCCCCATTGCCCTCCCACACCTGATAACCTTAATCTACTTTGTTTCTAAACATTTGCTTATTATAGGCATTTCATGTAAGTGGGATCACACAACATTTGTCCTTTGTGTCTGGTTTATTTCACTTGACGTGGTATGTTCAAGTTCATCCAGCCTGTAGCATGTATCAAAACTTCATACTTTTTATGGCTGAATAATATTTTATTGTATGTATATATCACATCTTGTTTATCCATTCATTCTTTGATGTACCCTTGGGTTGCTTCCACCTTATTGTGAATAACGCTGCTGTGGATGTTGGTGTACAAGTATCTGTTGAGTCTTTGCTTTAAATTCTTTAGTGTTATATCTAAAAGTGAGATTGCTGGGTCAAATGGTAATTCTGTTTAATTTTCAGAGGTACTGCCAGACTTTCCTACAGCAGCTGTACCATTTTACATGCCCACTAATCATGTAAGGGTTCCAATATCTCTGTATGTTAAACTACACTTATTTTCAATTTTTAAAATAATAGCCAGTCTAGTGGGTGCTAAGTAGTATCTCATTGTGATTTTTATTTGCATTTCATTAATGGCTAATGATGTTGAGCATCTTCCCATGTGTTTCCTGGCTATTTTATGTATTTTCTTTGGAGAAATGTCCATTCGGTCCTTTTCCATTTCATTGGGTTGTTTGTCTTTTTGTTGAGTTGTTGGAGCCAACATTATTTTTTAAAGTCTCACAAACCAAATGATAAGGGTTACATTGAAAAGACAGGCTCCCATTCTTGTTCCCATCCAATCCATCCCCAACAAATAACCACCATAGTTTCTTGTGAAACTTTCCAGTATTTTTTTATAACAGTACAAGTAAATACAAATGTATACTCTTATTTTCCCTCTATCTCACATAAAAATGTGGTCAGCTATGTAGATTGTTCTGTGCTCTTTTCATATCAAAAAGGACTTCCTCATATATTTTTTCCAGATAGTATGCCATTGTGGGAATGTTCAGATTTTTTTACCAGTGCTCTGCTGAAGAAATTTTAGGTTATTTCCAATCCTACTTGTGTAGTTATAACAGACAGGTAAATTCCCAGCAATGTGAAATGCGTTTGAATAACTCCATAGAAGCTGAGCCACTTAGCACTCCACCCATAATATATGAATCAAGCAGTACTGTTTTTTAAAGTTTCAAATGAAGATGTTAAAAACATGTATATTTCCAGTTTTTTGTTTTGTTTTGTTTTTACCCCCTGCTTCCCAGCTGTGAAGGAGCATGGAAAATAGAAGAGACAGAGGAGAGGCAAGTGGACAGATGTGTGCTTTGAGGACCAAGGAGAAATTTAGGTAAAAAAATAAGGAAAATCAAAGGAAGATAGGCTGTTTTGATTCCCTCCCGATAGTGAACTCTGGTAAGGAGATAACAGTGCTGGTAGCCTCCTGCAGCCTGAGCCAGCTACAAGAGAGTAAAAATGGCAATACAGGTGGTTTGGCAGAGAAAGCAGGAGGGAAGTAGAAAAAGAGCCTAAATACCTGGATTAACACTGTTGGGACATGTAGTAGTTTGATATGGTTATGAATTTAAAAAATAGATATTGGTTTATGTTTGTATCTGGTCTATATCTGGGCATGATTGAGTTATGATTAGGGCTTTGATTGGGCCACGTCATGAAAGGCATGGCAAAGGACAGAGTTGGAGGGTTCTTAATGTTGGAGTTTTTTGTTTTTGTTTTTTTACACTTTTTAAAATTAAAGTTAATAGATCACAAAGAACATTACATTAAATAACATAAGAGTTTCCCATACAACCCACTCCCCAGCCCCATAATGTTGGTGTTTCAATGTTGAAGTCTTAAGCTGGAGTCCCAGGGAAAGAGACAGAGCCATTCGCCTGATAGTCTACAGCTGACCTTGTGGAGAAAGGCAAAGCCTAGAGAGGCTCATAGTCTACAGTTAACCTTGTGGAGAAAACAGGAACTGAGTCCAGAGGAACCTAGGAAGCCTGAACCCTCGCAGATATCGACAGCCATCTTGCTCCAACACATGGAAATAGACTTTGGTGAGGGAAGTAACTTATGCTTATGGCCTGTATCTGTAAGTTCCTACCCCAAATAAATGCCCTTTATGAAAGCCAACCCATTTCTGGTATTTTGCATCATCACCCCTTTGGCTGACTAATACAGGACATCTGCATCACTGTCAAGATCTGAGACGGACTTGCGTCAGCAGAGATTTTCATCAAATTAATACATTGTGAATGGTTGTAAAACTCAAATATTACTTTTTGTAGATTGGATTTATTTTTTCAGAAATATTCACTCTTTCATCTTCCACCTGCATGGGTTGAATGTACTTTCTACCCCATGATTCTGGGGTTGACCTTGTTTTGGCCAATGGAATGTTAACAGACATGACCTAAAAAAGACT
The DNA here is from genome assembly GCF_030445035.2 of Dasypus novemcinctus. Classification (NCBI taxonomy): domain Eukaryota; kingdom Metazoa; phylum Chordata; class Mammalia; order Cingulata; family Dasypodidae; genus Dasypus; species Dasypus novemcinctus. Next base: position 125,582,885 of record NC_080681.1, read on the forward strand.
TGGAAAGTACTGACTTGGTAGTCAGGCTAATTACCAAGTACTTTCCAAGCATTGCCATAAGATCTGCCCCTTAGGGAAGCTGCTTGTCCCCTGTCAGCCTGAGTTTCAGAATGAATTTATGTGGAACAGAGCTCCCCCAGCCAACCTGTGCAACACATAATCTGAAGCAGAGACACTACAGCCAATTGACAGACTGTAGCATGCAGGTTTTGTTACACAGCAATAGCCAATTGATACAACATTAAAAAGTTTATATTAAAAAACAGCAGTCCTCTGATTTGGTCTTTCTTATGCCTTCACCCTTCTAGAGACAAATATTTTCAGCTCTGTTATTTCTTCAAGGCAATTATCTTCAAAACAATATGTTAATTATTTCAACAATATGTTACTACTAACCTATTAGCTCTATGTTAATACATATTTCTCATGTATCGATACTAGATATCACATATTGTTTTCCTGGCAGGAATTCTCATAATTTTCACTTCAGAGACGCAGAGATTGAGGTCCGGGGGGGCAGAAATGACTGTATAAGGTCTTGCAGCTAATTCATGACAGAGCTTGGCCAAATTCAGATATTCTAATGCCAAATTCTATACTTTACCACCATATACTAAGGAATAAGTGAACAACTCTCGTGACACTGTCTTAACTTCGTAGTTCACATATATTTCTCATCACATATTTACAGAACAAAGCCAACAAATTAAACTACCAAAAATATTGCTCTAGTATTGGCAATGAAGACATCTTAGTTCAGTCGCATTTCCAAGCAAGAAGACCCCATACTATCCACTGCCTTTTTTTATTCAACATTTGGAAATCTTTATGTATTGTGGCAAGTACAAACCCAGAGACTCTCCCTGTTTTCAAGGAGCTTAAAATCATCAGTTTCCTGAAGCAATTGCGACTTTTAACTAGGAGATACTGTTCTGCCTCATGGTGTTCATAACCCAATAATGGAGAAATAATTTAGCAACAGCCACCCAAGGGAGGTCTTATCCTGGTTCCAAAAAGCAACTCCCCCAGAATTTTCCTGATCACAATAAATAGCAAAGAAACTGCAGCAAAGTTATTCTTTTTCCATAGGTCACATATCTGGCACCTCATCTTACTTTAAAGCAAAGAGATCAGCCTCTTACTGTTTCCTTTTTATTTATAGCACTTATTACTCTGGCATTTTCTTGTCTTTGTTACTTATTAACTGTAATTTCTCTATTTTAGTCCTGTTTCCTAATTCATTCATTTCCCGATGGTGAACGTGAAATGTGTAGTTTAGAAGTTAACATTATTTTCATCTGTTTTCTAGCTTCACTGAAAGGAAGAAATTTAAGTTGCAGTTATGGGGCACGAAGACATATAAGACATTAAATAAACGTTTGGTTTAACAGCCAACAAATGCTGTATTCCGGGCACGTTCTAGAAGGGTCTGGCAGAAACGGCGAACTTCCCCTCCGGAGCCCCCGAAAGGTTACGCTGGAGGGACGAGAGAAGAGTGGGCGTGCCCTGACATTTGAGGCAGCGCGGGCGCACGGCGGGAAATTCTGACACCAAGATCTGTGAAGGTTCCCGGGGACGGCTTCGCCTCTGCTCCCACCGGCGCGAAAGCCCCCAGAACGTGCAACTCCCACGCCTTGACGGCAGCCGGAAGCCTGCCGGCCGGCCGCCAGTGACGTAAAGTCCCCTTCCGGCGGCCGCGGCGCGCGCCCCTAGCGCTCCCCCGGAGGCTTCTGCGATTGGCCGAGCCGGGCCGCAGGGGGCGGGGCGCGAGGTCGCTGTGGGCCCGAGACGGCCCGACCCGGTCCCCGCCCGCCCACGGCGCTGCTAGGAGCGCCCGTGGGAAACCACGAAAGGTCACTTCCGTTTGTAGGTAGGGCGTGTGTGAATAGCTCGGCCCGTCGCGCCTGTACACACACACTCTGACACTCTCTCCCGGCCACACACACACACACACACACACACTCACACTCTCTCCCGGCCCTGGGGTCACCTTAGCTCTACGACCCCGCGAACTTCCGCGAACGATCCATGTCTTTACACCTCATCCCGGATTCGTTTTGGTGACCGAAGCCGATGGATTCTCAGACGAACGGCATTTAACCAGTTCCCAAACCCTGGAGCCTTTGATGCTTTGAAGAATCTGAGTCCCATCCCTGTGGCCTTCAAGGTGCTCATCGCCTCACCGGTGGCTTACTAGAAGATGCGCAAAGCCCTGCGTGGAAACAGCTCCGTGCCTGGGCAGCGTTTTTAGTTTCTCATTTCTCCCGAGTTGTTTGCTGAAAACATTGGCATGACTTGTTACTGGTGTGTTTTTAAAAGTGAGATTAAGAGTTGATTAGGTTTTCCATAATGGTTGTCTAAAATACTTTCATTTGTAAAAATGTGAATAGTAATAACTGCTCATAGGTTGGTGAGGGCCTAGTGAGATCTTAGGTAAAACACCACGCTCAAAGGAATTGCTCAATAAATGTTGGGATCCTTCTCATTTCCTGATGTAGTTCTCTATTGGAATTCTGCTTCAGTAGTGTTTTCAAATTCCAGTGTTCTTGGAAAACTGATCCAGAAGCCAAGCCAATATTTCTCTCAGTGGGCAGAGTAATCAGTATTATACAAGCATGTGAATCCAGCAAAACTTCTGACTCCCTGCTACCTGTCCTTTAACTGTATCCTGTAAACCCCTTTCTTTCCTTTCCCACTTAGGAGTTTAAGCTTTGCTACCTTCATGCCTTGGCTTAAGAGTTCCCTCTACCTGGAATGCCCTCAGCTTCCACATTAGCCTTTCCACATATTATCCATTTTCCAAAACCCATTTTCAGTGCGTCTCCACCCCCCCACCCCCACCTCCCAGGAACTTTATATTCCCCTAGCACTTTGTCCTTCTGTTATAGAGTCTATGAGATATGTGGCCTATTTATGCAAACTTTTTCCTTCAGCTGTGGAAGCTGTTGGGGCAGTGCCTTATTTATATGTATTTGCCTCACTAGACAGCAAAATTCGTTGAAGAGTTATTTATTGGGGTGCCTGTCATGTGCCCAGCACTACTCTGCATAGCAGAGATATAGCAATGAACAAAGCAGTCTTGTCTTTTGGAGTTTACATTGTAGTGGAAGAACATGAACAATAAACAAATACACAAGCAAATATGTGTGCCAGGTGTTAATATGTACTATGAAGTAAACTAAAGGAGAGAAAGGAGATGGAGATAATGGGGAGGGGTGCCCCTTCAGGGAGTGGTCAAGGAAAGCTTTTTTATTTGAGGAGGAGACCTGAATAAGATGAGAGAGCAAGTGGTATAGATAATGGAAGGAAGGCCATTTTAGACAAGAAAACAGCAAATGTAAAGTCTCTGAAGCAGGAGTGTCTTTGGTATAGTAAAGAACAGCAAGGAATTCAGGCTAGAGGGGGCATGGTAGGACATGAAACGATCATGTCAGATCATACACAGGCTTGCATTAGACATCTAATAAATGCTTGTTGGATTGAATTTATTGAATTGATAAGGGATAGAGAAGAATTTAATAATAGTAGTAGTGAAACTTGGACATTGCTTGTTATTGAGTGTAACAGAATCTGCAGCATGTTTAAACTATTCAAAATTTATATACATTAGCCCTCTTAGTGTGGCGACATTTAGCTGAAAAAAAATCTTAATGGAATCCAGTGGTTTATGCAGTGATTTTCCATTATAATGGAAACCCAGAAGAATAGCAGGCAGATTTTGTAGATGAAGAAATAGGTTGGCTTGTGAGTAGAATTATTTGATAGATAATACTGGTCAGAAGGAAACAAAATCCAACTCCCGATGTTTCTCTTGTTTTGTTTTTTTTTGGAGGAAAAAATACTTGAGTGTTAGTTGGCACTGAATTTATTAAATAATCAGAAAAATTTATGTATTTGTTCATTCTAATAGTACTTTCCTTCCTGAGGGCTAAAATGGATGCTAGGATTGGGAGCTGTAACCTGCAGACAGAATCTGGCCTGCAGTTCAAATTCATAAGCTTTGGAGTGATGTTGCTTATTGTGACAATGCTTTGATCACAGCTGTCATTTGCAGCCCAAAGAATATTTCTTACCCTTAGTAGAATGTGGCAACTAACTCTAGCCAGAAGAATTTAAAGATACAGATGCTTAATATTTTTTGGTTACATGCTCTTAAACTTTTTAAAAAATTTTAGTTTAACCTAGCTCCCTCCAAAATGTGCCTAATACTAAGCTATAGATATCACTGTTCCTCACATGTTTCAAAGTTTAAACCGATTATCGGTTTCTTGGCAATCATTCACGTAGATGAGATCAAGTGTGGTTTCCCACTTGGCTCTCAAACCACTGAATTGACAGTATCACTCTTGGTTGCTGAGTCAACGCAGCTTTTTATTCATTCACAGGAATGAAGCACACCAAGTAGCTTCTGAGTTAGTCATATCTCTTGGTCAAATGTTAAGGTAGCTTTGGAGTGAGAAGGCCTGGGCTCCATCCCTGGCTTCTCCAGTCCTTAAAGGTGGCAGTATGTTGTGATGGTCACTACACCAGTCCATCTGGGTTCAAGCTCAGCCCTGCCTCGTGCTAGCTGAGTGATCTTGAACAAGTTACTTACTCTCTTGCCCCAGGTTTCCCATCTATAAAACAGGCATGACAGAACCTACGTATTTCAAAAGGTTACTGTGAGGATTAAATGCATTAATAGAGGGAAAGCTAGAACACCGGCCGATGAAAGCACGCAGGTGCTGCCACTGATACTTGGCTCAGTTACTCAAACCCCATCAGCACCTATTTCTTTAACATTAGAACACTGACAATAGTTCTTACCTCATAGGGTTCCTAAGAGGCTAAATAAAATATTTAAGGTGCTTAGTGTAACGCCTGGAACACAGGAAGCAGCCCATAAATATTAGTAATTATGAAGTATTAGAAAACATTTATCAATAGAACCATGTTAAATTCAGAGGCGAAGTGCTCGTAGGAGAGGAGTCCAGAGAGTGAAATGCCATAAAAACGTGTCAGCCTGGTGAAGAGGGGGAGGGATAGAAATTGGAGAGGTAGAAAGAATTTTTGCTTTAACATACAGTGATGGAGGCCTTTGGTAAGACTTCCAAAGAAGAAATGATCAAGGTGAAAATTGCTTCTTGGGAATTAAGAGCAAGTACCCAGAGCCAAAACTATTTAGGTGTTTGAAAACAAGGCATTTATCTTATCATGAAAGGCAGGGGTGTAGTACAGGGTCTGTGACCCAGGGGTCCTCAGATCCCCAAGAGGACACAGATAAAATTCAGGGTCTGTGGACTTGGATGGGGAAAAATGACATCTTTATTTTCACTAACCTTTAACTGAAAAATAACATTCCTTTCATTTTTTTTCCCCAACGATCTCTCTAGACCATACTAGCCGTGAACAGAAGTGCTCGCAAGGGCTCCAGGGGCATCCAGACACCATTGGCAAGGTACACAGCCTCATGAAATCAACACCCCTCAGCCAGCCCTATGGTCCCTTCAATTTTTTTTTTTTAAGATTTATTTTTTATTTATTTCTCTTCCCTTCCCCGCCCCCACCCCCCCAGTTGTCTGCTCTCTGTGTCCATTCCCTGTGTTCTTCTGTGTCCGCTTGTATTCTTGTCTGCGGCATCAGGAATCTGTGTCTTTTTGTTGCATCATCTTGCTGCATCAACTCTCCGTGTGGGCGGCACCACTCCTGGGCAGGCTGCACTTTTTTTCACGCTGGGCGGCTCTTCTTACGGGGTGCACTCCTTGTGTGGGGGGCTCCGCTACGTGGGGGGCAGCCCCACGTGGCACAGCACTCCTTGTGTGCATCAGCACTGCGCGTGGGCCAGCTCATCACACAGGTCAGGAGGCCCTGGGTTTGAACCTTGGACCTCCCGTGTGGTAGGCGGACGCACTATCCATTGGGCCAAGTCCGCTTCCCTGGTCCCTTCAATTTTGAGTATAAAAATTCACAAAGCACAGCCATAGGTACAGTACTATGGCTGTGCACCCATGGAAATCAAAGGTGCTATATCATGTTATAGTTGTTGTGCTCTCTTGAGATACCACTCATGTTCACAGTTAATCTGAAATTATGACAGGTTTGTGTTAACAAAGAAGCCCATATGCTACAACATTACAAGTTTGTTTTTTAAATACTTAGTAACTGTATTTCAGTACAATTATGGTTTCCTTTGTAATCCTTTATGTTATATTTTATGCACCTAAGGACTTTATTCTGACAAGGGTTCACAAGCTTAGGCTGATAAAAGAGCCCTGGGCACAGAAAGGCTAAGAGTCCTTGGTAAGAGCCCGTGTTCCAGAGCCAGACAGAGGCATTTCATCCCTGGCTCTGCTGCTTAACGGCCGGGGACACTGGGCAGGCCACTCCCCGTTCCCTGTGCCCTGGCTTCCCTATCCGTACAGTGGGCATGAAGGCCATTGTAAGGGAGAAATGAGGGAACTTGGGTAAACCAGGTTCTTAGAACAGAGCCTGGCACTTATTAGTCAGCCGTTACTAGAAGAGAATTTTATGGGAGACTAGGAAAGAGGACCTGTTCACCTTAGCTTGGTCTGTTCACCCCAGGAGGACCTCCTGAGGAAGAAAAGGGGAAATGAACAGTTAGGCTATGGAGAGGTAAGCAGACATGACAGACTCTGGCACCATTGTGAACAAACTCATTCATTTGTTCATTCGTTCATTCATTTAGCATGCCTCTCAAGTCAGCCTCCAACCCTTTTGGAAGTTTGCCAGAGCTAGAATATGACTGGAGCCCATGCACCATATCTAAATATTTCAAAATTAGCTCAAGCAATTGGGTGCCCACCTACTATATGGGAGGTCCCGGGTTTGGTTCCTGGTGCCCCCTAAAGAAGATGAGCAAGACAGCAAGCTGGTGTGATGAGCTGATGCAATGAGATGATGCAATGAAGAGACACAACAAGTAGGGAGCAGAGGTAGTTCAAGCAATTGGGAGTCTCCCTCTCACATGGGAGTTCCCAGGTTTGGTTCCTGATGTCTAAAAATAAGACAAGTACATAACAAAGAGACACAGAGAGCAGACAAGTGAGTGCAAACAATGCGGGGGGGGGGGGCAGGGTATTGACATAAATTTTTAGAAAATAAAATCTTTTTTAAAAATTAGCTTGGCAAATCAAACTAAAGGAATGCTAATTGTGTTCAATTCTCCTGCTTTGGCAGAGAAAAGTTCAAACTAACAAAATTTAAAAAAAAATTTTTTTTGAGGTACTGGGTCTGGGCATTGAACCCAGGACCTCATGTGTGGGAAACTGGTGCTCAACCACTGAGTCTCGTATGTGGGAACCTTGTGTTCAACCACTGAGACATGTCAGCTTCGCTGAGTTGTTTTTTTTTGCTTTGCTTGTTATTTTGTTGGTTTTTTTCAGGAGGCACCAGGAACTGAACCTGGATCTCCCATGTGGGTGGAGAGCACTCAACTGCTTGAGCCACAGATCGCTCCCAAAAATTATGTTTTATTTTTTTTCAAAAATTATGTTGTTATGTGACAAGTTTTGGCAAAATATAATGACTGAATTTCATTATTCTTGCAGATATCTGGATGTTCTTTGATGGCCTGGTATTGTTTGAACAGGTAATAAATAAAGAGATATAGTTCATAAATTATTTCATATTGTTCCATAAAATTTATTTTTCTTCCCTTCATTTCAGTTGTTATATCGAGAATTTCACATAATTTGTGTTTTGCATGTAGTAATAACCTAAGGATTAAAAAGTAAAATTGTAATTTTACTTTTAAAAAGTATTAAAGGATTAAATAAGGATTAAAAAGTATAATTGTAATTTTACAATTATACAGAATTTGTATATATGTTATATAAAATGCAAATTTAAGTATGTAGAATTTTTAAATTAAAATATTTTTCATGTTTGTTTTAAAAAAGTTAATTTCTATGCATTTCAAAATTAACTATTAAAATGAAAAATACAAATAATGGATAAATATCAAATCTTTAAATAAAAATGTAAATATACAGTATCTGAGTATTAAAATCTTTTGAGATTTAGTTAAAGTCTATTAAATAATTTTATAAAAATGTGTACAATTCTAGGGCTCAATTACCTTGTTGATTCTAATAAAGAATCTGCATTATAGTTGGTATACAACCTACTTCATATATATGTATTTACAAGTAATATGAATTGTCTAATGCTGCAAAGGGTTCTTCAGAGTTCATGTGCAATTGCTGTGAATTCCATGCTAAATCTTCCAAAACCACTACTGGGTTTATTGGGAAACTGTACATCCCACAATATCTTGTGTAAAAATAGATTATGCAAGAATCCATTACATTCTTGGTATCTGAGAGGGACTCGTCAAATTAACTTGTCCTTGCCTTGACCCTAAGTACTTCCATGGGAGAGTCTGGTCTCATTAGCAACAGCACAATCCACCACCTTCACAGCACGGAGACATGGCTATCTTTTGTTTCAAGAGTCAGTCACCTAAAACCAGAGAGGTGGAGAAATGTTTACCCAGTGTCGCAAGAGTTAGTCCCCAGAGCAGACGGAGCACTGTTGAGTTATATGTCTGCGACCCCGGCACAAAGTGCCAAGTCCCCAGCCACAGAGGCAGACAAGTGTCAATTGGGGAGGGGTGTGTGTGACTTATGGGGCCCTACCCTGGCTAGAACACATTTTATTTAACACTTTATTTAGTTTGATTTATAACTCCTAAATATTTGGACAAACGTCTCCATTTGTACTGTTGTCCTGGGTGCTGTGCAGTGTTTGTGGTGGTCTGGAGTTGGTGATAAATATTTATGAGCCATTAACACAAAAACTTGCCAACTGAGAAAGTGCAGACCAGGTTGAAGGAAAGGGCAAATGCAACGACAGGTAACAATCCACTCATCCTTCTGTACTTTTTTCTCTCCCTATTCCACCTTCCTATTCTACCTTCTTCCTCTTCTCTGATTTCCTGCTTATTTCCTTTCCTTCTACTGCATTTTACCCCTTCTCATACCTCAAGCTCCTACTGGTGTCACAGCATATGTGTTTGTGGTATGTGGCTACTCCCTTGAATGGGCAAATGGTTTGGATGAGGGGCATTCATTTATTTGATGTTGGAGATTTGAACCCGAAGGGTGTCAGGAATGAAAGAAAGAGAAAAGGGAGAAGGAAACAAAGAGAAAGAATGTGAGAGCTGGGATCAGGGGGTCTGCGAGTAATAACTCCTCAGACAACTTTATTGCTTACAAGGGGCTCTTTATATACCCCAGTGTATGTGCCAAGAAGCAGGCATACGTAGCCTACATGCCAATAAGCATAGACACATAGCCTATGTGTCATCAAGCAGCAACACGTATTAACTATCAGCATTACCCATAGTCTAAGGAATTTTAAAAAATCTTATCTCCAGGTACAAAGTCTAAGTGTTCTATTCACTACGAAAGGTATGTGCTCATCTTGTCTTTCAGCCTTTAACAGCTTCATTCCATTTGCTGGGAACTCTTAATTACCACATTCCTTAGTTTGCAAACGTAGCCATAGAGACAGCACTAGCATGGAGACAGCACATCTCTCCTTGAGAGGCCACTGTGCCTCCGTTTCCAACATCTCCCCCTTTTTGTTTTTGTCAAGATGACCGTGCCTGTCTTAGGTTGCCCTCCTGTGAGAGTCTTACCCATCATTGACTACTGGCCAAGCTCTTCGACTTGGGAAATTATTGAAGTGCTTTTGCTAGCACCAGATTATTTGCATGTCCCATGGCTGTTACGCTTTGCAATTTTCTTCAAAAGCACTGTCTGGCACAGGTGAGAATCATGAGCAACAGAAGAAATATGATTAGCCCTATTCCTAAAGCTGACAGGAAATTCTGTGATTTCCACCAATTAACTGGGTTAAATTTTGTAATATGTGAAATCATATCTGAGAAAATATCCTTATCATTGGCTACATGAATTTGATTTTGAAACATTTCTAATATTTTTCTTTGTAATGTTAACAGTTCCTGCCACAATAGCATAAGGAGAGGGCATACAGTCCCAAAGTCCCAAAGTCCATAGGCAGACACAAGCTGCAAGTTCACAGTTCCAGAATTTGTAAAGTTAATGTGATGCATGGCAGCAATTGCCACAGGTCTCAGTGAAGTATTTTAATCTCCGGCCATATTTCCACATTTCCCCCTTTTTGTTTTTGTAAAGTAATGAATACAGCTTTAGTGAGTTTGAATAGTATATCTGAGTGCTCATTCCTCTCAAGAGCAGGAGGGATCTGATGTCAGAGTCATTGGAGTAAGCATGAAGGAACTTATGGGGGATGTCTATGAGCTGTTGGCAAGTAATGGGCAGCTGGAACTGCTGGGCTAGGCACCACAAGGTTTGGTACTCACGATGTTTGCCTTTTCAGTGGAGCCACTTTGCCTTTTCTCAGGTTTCAGTGGCAGGGCCCTGGATCTTCACAAAAGCATCTGTGTCAACAGTCCTAAAAGGGATGTTAGTGGAGTGGGCAGGGAAATGACATCACCTGTTACTACTAGCAGGTATCCCGGTGTTTTTTCATCGATTTGAGGGTGATTTACAACAGTTCATCATTTCTGTCTTGCTTTTAGTATTTGCAATCTACTCCTGGATAGGGATGGCAGTCTTTAGGGTGACCAGACACTATTGAGTTAAGTCTTTCACTTTTAGCAGGACCTCCTATGCTGCACACAATTGCCTTTTTATATTGTACTTTTGGCCTCTTTTCAGAACTGTGATTAAAACCCAAGGGGTACTTGTTTAGAATTTTGCTTTTGCCACAAACTCTACCCAAAGCCAATATGGTTGCTTGCTACATCCAATTCACAGGCTAAGTTAATGTCCACAATTTACCTTCCTTTTATTATTATTTAAAGCAGCGTGCTTGAGGTTTTCCTACTTCCATGAAGGACCTTTCCCAATTAATACATACAATGGTTTTAACATTTGAGACTAAGTGAGAGATGAAAGATTTTCAGTATTCCAACAATATTACAAACTACATTAACATGAGAAAACATTGTACTTTATCAATTACAGCAGGTTATAGTTTTGTTTTACGAAACTAAACATAATTGAAGAATTTGATAGAGCGGCAGGGACCCTGCAGCCTGTCCCAATTGTTTGCTTAGTTCAGGCTCTTAAGATAGTGTCTCTGATGTTTCTTTTCATTCTGAAAAAAGGATTACTGGTTAACAATGTCATCAGTAGAGTTTCAGCCACCCATTTTTTCTATGCAGGTAGATTATTATCACCATGCCTGGACAGATGGTTGGGCTATGCACACAGCCTTGGGGAAGCACTGCAAAAGTCCATTTTTGGGTTTTCCATAGGTAGGCGAATGCAGGCTGGCTGGACTTGCCTAAGGAAATACTAAAGAAAGTCTTAGCATGTTTTAAAACAAAGTGATAGTGACATAGCTGGACATTAATTTCTTGCAACAAATTAGCAATATTTGTGACTGCTGCATACTACAATGTTGTTATTTCGATTTATGATAAGAGGTTGTTTCTGTGACACATATCTTTTTATAATAATTAAAACCATAATTAACCACATTGTACTTCTGTTTAATATTATGCTGAAATATTGGTAAATTTATACGCTCTTAAGTATTCATTTGAAACTTTTACTCACACAACTTAATTAACAGGGGGTTAAAATTTTTGTTAATTTTATAACACTGTTAAACATTCTCTACTTAACTTATAACATATTAAATGAACTTAACTGTTACTTTAATTTTTCTTTCAAGGTCAAAGAACAAATCTCTTGTAATTAGTTTGGAACAAAAAGCTACTTTTCAGGATTTGATTTTTAGAAAGCAGGTTTGAACATTATTTTCCTTTAAAAGAGATAAGACCCTTTCTTCTTCAAACACTGAGGAAATGATGAGATTAAAGCACAAGAAGCTGTTTTGATAAAACAGACTTTCTTTGTATACTATTATTCAGGAAACTTACTAAAACAGACTAATGACTTGAGAGACTTTGAGAAAGGACAAAGTTTTTATCTTTGCATTAGTATACTACTTGATACTAAACCTTTTAAAACTTTATAGACGGACCCATCAAATTTTATTTAACTTTAATCATAAAAATTTCTTTTCCACGAACCTTCTACACTTTTAGTATTCATTCAGGTTTTGTTCCACACTCTCTTTCCCAATAATCAATCATTTTATCTTAGGATAACATTATTACTATTATTTTTAATAATAAAAACACATTCTATATATTCCACATACTAAGTTAGCAGGCAAACTTCTTACAACATGTAATTGCCATCAACACTAAACAAGCTTGTTAAAATAATTAACTTTTCTTCACTTTAAATACTTAGTAGCATGTAATACTAGAAACAGTTCCCTAGAAGCAAATTGGCAGGGGAGGCTGGCCACCAACAAGTTTTCCTGTTATAAAATTACCTTTTATTATTATTATTATCAATTCAGGTTTTGTTTAATGATAAATTTTTGGAATTTCCATTTAAATACCTTAATTTAAACAAGGCTTCATTAAACTTCTTATAATTATTTATAATTTTAAGAGAAATTTTACCTTGAGAGAACACATTCCCTTGCTTAAAGTTACCACAATACCTTCTACAACTTGCCACATGCATTTAGGTTCCAATAGTTTATGAAAATTAGCCATCCTATTTTAGGACAAAACACACCTTTTAGAAAAAACTTATTAAATTTCAGTCAGCATTCCCACAAACTTTTAACCTTCAGTATTCATTTAAGTTTTACATCCTTCATTTTATCCTGAGAAGAAAAATAAACTATTCATTTCAATCTAGGCAAGAACCATTTTTTATGAAAAGACTTATAGTAATTTTGTTAACCAAGACTTAAAATTTTTATCATTGTAGATATCTTATCAACATTTAAACTTATGTATTAATATAAGCACTTATTTAAATTTTGGCCATTTTAATAGAGCTCTTTTAAAAAATTTTTACTTATTAATTTATATCACCATCCGGAGGTATCAAAATATACACTGACATTGAACAGACAAACACAAAACAATTACAACACATTAACAGAAACATACAGTTCACAATTGACTCATAATTCTTACTTTCTTGGTATAGCTGCTTTTAAGTTCTCCGTTATATCACATCTTAGATTGTACTTTTTTTTTTAAAAGATTTATTTATTTATTTAATCCCCCCCCCCGGTCTGTTCTCTGTGTCTATTTGCTGCATCTTGTTTCTTTGTCCACTTCTGTTGTCGTCAGCAGCACAGGAAGTGTGGGCGGCGCCATTCCTGGGCAGGCTGCACTTTCTTTCATGCTGGGCGGCTCTCCTTACGGGGCACACTCCTTGCCCGTGGGGCTTCCCTACACGGGGGACACCCCTGCGTGGCAGGGCACTCCTTGAGCGCATCAGCACTGCACATGGGCCAGCTCCACACAGGTCAAGGAGGCCCGGGGTTTGAACCGCGGACCTCCCATTTGGTAGACGGACGCCCTAACCACTGGGCCAAGTCCGTTTTCCCTTTAGATTGTACTTTTTAAGATTTCTTCTGGAATCCATGTTGCCTGTAACATGCAAGCTTGTGCTTGGAAACATTTTTATTAGTTATCAGCAATCAGTGAAGATAACTTGAGCAGCATAAATGTAGCTAAGCTCTTATTTAGCAGTTTAGACAGACAGTTAACACACATTTTTGGATTACTACTCTGTAAGACTATACTGAGCACCTCAAGCTCCTGTTCTTGTTCCAATTTACTTTCTTTCATTTCAAATTTACTTATGGGCTTAGGAAAAATAGTAATTTCATCTTTCTCTCCTTCTTCAGACTGTAAAGGATCTAAAGGTGCCGCTATTGGTGGCATATGGCCCACACTGATAATGGAATGAATTCCCTTTTTTGATATGCTCTCCGTAAAGCTTTCATTACACATCTCCACTGTTTCAAATTTAAAACATTATGCCCCTGAGGCTGAAGCCAGCAACAATGCTTTTGTATATTAAAGCTAACAATTCTAGTAATTCATAGCTTTTTACAGGCACCCACCCCATTAACTTTCAGTAAAGTTCCTAATGCTTGTGAATATGCTTCCACACGTCCCGTTTGATTACCCATAACCTGAGGACTTTGTGGAAAATGTTACTAAAAAAGAAGACTCAAGTCACACTGCTTTGGACATCACATGACCTTCGATGAGGTCTTTTCTGCCATTCCCGATACTGATTTGGAAGACTCACTAACTTCTTTGGGCCCCACGTTGGGCGCCAGATGTTGGAGATTTGGACCCGAAGATGGTATCAGGAATGAAAGAAAGAGAAAAGGGAGAAGGAAACAAAGAGAAAGAACGAGAGAGCTGGGATCGGGGGTCTGTGAGTAATAACTCTTCAGACAACTTTATTGCTTACAAGGGGCTCTCTGTATACCCCAGTGTACATGCCAAGAAGCAGGCATACGTAGCCTAAGTGCCAATAAGCATAGACACATAGCCTACGTGTCATCAAGCAGTAACACGTATTAACTATCAGCATTACCCACAGTCTAAGGAATTTTAAAAAATCTTATCTCCAGGTAAAAAGTCTAAGTGTTCTATTCACTACGAAAGATATGTGCTCATCTTGTCTTTCAGCCTTTAACAGCTTCATTCCATTTACGGGGAACTCTTAATTACCACATTCCTTAGGTTGCAAGTGTAGCCATAGAGACAGCACTAGCATGGAAACAGCACGTCTCTCCTTGAGAGGCCACTGTGCCTCAATTTCCAACAATTTATTTCTCTCCCCTTCCCCCCCCCCCAAGTTGTCTGCTCTCTGTGTCCATTTGCTGTGTGTTCTTCTGTGACTGCTTCTATCCTTATCAGCGGCATGGGAATCTGTGTTTCTTTTTGTTGCATCATCTTGTTGTGTCAGCTCTCCGTGTGTGGCGCCATTCCTGGTCAGGCTGCACTTTCTTTCGTGCTGGGCGGCTCTCCTTACGGGGAGCAGTCCTTGCACGTGGGGCTCCCCTATGTGGGGGACACCCCTGCGTGGCACGGCACTCCTTGCGTGCATCAACACTGCACACGGGTCAGCTCCACAAGGGTCAAGGAGGCCCGGGGTTTGAACCTTGGACTCCCATGTGGTAGGCGGATGCCCTATCCATTGGGCCAAGTCCGCTTCCTGACACTAGATCTTGAAAGACTGGATCCTTTGGGAAGTTAAGCAGGATAACCAGCAAATAGCCCATGGATTACATTGCTTCTAAGATGTGCCCTGGAAGGCAGGAAAATATTTTCTAGGAAGCTAACTTTTATTCACAGTAGTTGAGCCTTCATGCTCTTTAGCCTCAAAGCTCCTTTGAGATATTCAAGATTAGAGTCACTCTTAACCAAAACCAAACAAAATCTATTCCTTGTTTTAGTTTAGAACATGATGAAATAAATATTACTGGTAATTCTGCTAAAGTGTTGATGTTCTGTTGATCGTTTCTGATTGGGTTTGGAAAGACTTTAAGGAAGAGATGAATTTTTTGTTGCATTGGAAAGATTAGAAGGCTAAAATGAATAAAGCAATGTGATACACATTTTAAAGCAAATGAAAGTCATACAAAAGGAGTATGACACCTTTTGCCAGCTTAGATATATGCCCATTTGGGTAACTATAATCTGCCTTAGCTTACTACGATGATTTTATGAAACAAGAATGCAGTAACAAGAATATTCAAAACTCTTTAAACACCTGAATAAAGCTGAGCATAACTTTCAGTGGCAAGATTCTGAAGTGGCTGACTTTGCTTAACCATAGGCTGGCAAAACTAATCTTGAGAATCTTTTATCTCAGTAAAGACTTTTATGCCACAGGCCCAGCTTGTTAAAGTGAGCTAATAGCTGTGCTGGGAAATGAGATACATCACTTAAAGAGGTGGTAGTATTTCTGCCCACTATTCAAAACGCAGATTAGTACATAGCATTTAGTTAAATGAAAATATAGTCAAAATGTCATTGTTATAACATAAAGCACATAGTACAACACATCAATGAGGAGGCTGGTAGGTTAGACTGTGACTTTGAAAGTGTTAGGAGGCCACATTTTTCTGGTTTGACACCTCTACCTTCAGTCAACTCTTCTGAATTGGTGCGGGGGGGCTTCCCCCACAATCCACATAGGAACGATAACTCCCAGATGGCCTCAGAATTTGGGAATAAACCTTGTAGATGGTCCATACCTTTTCCTGCTTTTCTGTTGCTACTTGCCCTGTGGTTGCTTAACCGATGATAAGTGCTTCTTCCACCAGAGAGTGAGAGGTGAGATAAGGAAAATTTCAAAACAGTGAGGTTCTTAATTAGAGTTACTATTTTTCTTCTTTTGAACACTGTGTGCCAGACACTGAGCTCGGTACTTCATGCTCATTGTCTGCTTTAATCCTCACTAAAAGAGGATGAGGTACCATTATTAACTCCATTTTAAAATGTTACTAAATTCATAAAGTATGTTGAAAAATATTGAGACTTAGGGAAGTTAGGAAATTTGCCCAAGTTTATGTGGTCAGTCTGGCAGCAAAGCCTGGGCTCTTAACCACTGGGTTATGTCTTTCCGCTCCCATTCCATGGGGGTATGACAAAATTGGGGTAAGGGTAGCAAATCAAAACCATAATAGCACTTTATACTGACTGGGATGACTATCGTTCTTTCAAAAACTCCGGAAAGTAACAAGTATTGACAAAGATGCAGAGAAATGTGCATTGGTGGTAGGAATGTAAAATGGTGCCACCACTGTGGAAATCAGTTTGACAATTCCTCAAAAAGTTAAACATAGAATTATCATATGACCCAGCAACTCCACTCCTAAGTATATGAAAAGATATGTCCACCCAAAAACATGCATGCAAATATTCATTGCATTATTCATAAGAGCCAAAATGTGGAAACAACCCAAATAATCCATCAATGGACGAATGGATAAACAAAATGGGGTCTAGCCATACAATGGAATATTATGCAGTCATAGAAAGGAATGAAATTCTGACACATGATGAACCTTGGAAACATTACGCTAAGTGAAAGAAGCCAGGCACAAAGGGCCACGTGTTATATGATTCCATTTATATAAGATATCCAAAATAGGCAAATCCAAAGAAACAGCAGATTTGTGGCTGCCAAGAACGGGCGCAAGGAGGAACTGGGACAGATCGCTAAGAGGTATGAGGTTTCTTTTGGGGTTTGTGGAGATAGGAATGTTCTGGAATTAGAACGTAGTGATTAGATACAGTGAGTGTAGTTAAAACCATTGAACTGTACATGTTACAGTAGTGAAGTTCATGGTATGTGAATTATGTCACAGTAAAAAAAAGATGACTTCAGGATCTGAAGGTCCTCGGATCAGACATTATAGAGTTGAGGTTTTATTTTGTGAGCAACAGGGAACCACCGAACATTTTAAAGGAGCATGGTGACATGATAAGGGTCTTCTTTAGAAGGTCGGAATCTAAGGTAGTGGTGTGAGGATGGAGAGGAGAGAGCAGTTATAAGAGGAAAAAGTAGACTTGACAGCCCCCCAAGGAACTGAACTAATGTTTATGGAGAGCTCCATTTCCAAAGTCTGTAAGGATGACATATGAAGAAACAGAAGAGCAGAGAGGTCAATTAACCTGCCCAAGGTCACAGAGCTATCAAGGGAGAGAGCTAGGACAAGCAGACAGAACCCTTGGCACTCCTTCTGCTTCCACAGGAGTCACGGGTGATGGGGCAGCAGGCATGGGAGAAAGGCACACTCTGGAGGCAGGAGAGCCAGAGGAGGGAGAGGCCAAATCTCCTATGCTTTCACGTAACCAACACTCTGATAAGCTTCCCAAGGAAGGATGGATGCATTTTGTGGCTGCAGAAGTTTTGGAGTCAAACCAGGGCTTAAATGTTAGCCCCACTTCCCTGGTTACCAGTTACCTTGACCTCTTTGAGCAAAGCTTCATTTGTTTGTCTGTAAAATGGTGATGATGAGAATACACTGGGGACAACAATAACCATCTTTTTTTTTCTCTCCCCTTCCCTGCCCCACCGCCAGTTGCCTGCTCTCTGTGTCCATTCGCTGTGTGTCCTTCTGTGTCCGCTTGTATTCTCGTCAGTGGCACCTGGAATCTGTGTCTCTTTTTGTTGCGTCATCTTGCTGCGTCAGCTCTCAGTGTGTGCGGTGCCGCTCCCGGGCAGGTTGAACTTTTTTTTGCACTGGGCAGCTCTTCTTCAGGGCGCACTCCTTGTGTGTGTGGCTCCCCTACGCAGGGGACACCCCTGCATGGCAGGGCATTCCTTGCGCGCATCAGCACTGTGCGTGGGCCAGCTCACCATACCAGTCAGGAGGCCCAGAGTTTGAACCCTGGACCTCCCATGTGGTAGGTGGACGCCCTATCTGTTGAGCCAAATCCACTTCCCACAATAACCATCTTGTACAGTTATTACTGGAAGGATTAAATAACAGGTAAAGTGTTTAGCACAGAGGAGATACTTAGTATTTGTCCGCTCTCTTCTCTTGTCTTGTCCCCCAATTCAAGACCAAGCCTCCATTTCTCCTGTGGAGAAACAGTTCTTTACTTTTTGGGTCCTAACAGAAAGCTCATCTGTTTTTGTCAAAACTATTGTTGCTGTCATCCTTTTCCCCACACACCCCACCCCCAGCCAAAGTTCCCCTGGTTGTCTTCCTGCGGCCCCTAGACCCTCAGCGCTGGCCAGGTTCATCTGAGTCTCCAGAGAACTCCCCTCTTCCTCCTTCTTTTTGTTCTTCTCCTTCTTCGTTTCCCTGCTCTTCTCTTTCTTTTTTCTTCTTCTTGCCCTCTTCCTCCTCCTTTTCCTTCTGCTCCTCTCCCCCTCCTCTTTTTCTTTTTCTCCTCTTCCTTCTCCTCTTCCTTCTTCTTCTGTCTCTCTCTCCTCCTTCTCCTCCCCCATCCCTCTTCCCTCTCCCTCACCCCCTTCCTCCTTCTTTATCTTCTTTTAAAAAAATAATTTTGAAATCATGGTTTTCTGAAAAGCTCACATCAGTCTCCACTTTACTCAAAATGTCATCCAGGCACATATACCCCCTGCCCCCCTCCTCTCCATTCCCCTCCACGTCCCCTTCTTTCTTCCCCAGTCTCACCCCTGCAGCAAGGAACCAAGTAAACAGGCACCAGGCAGGCTTGGGTTCTAACTCCGACTCCCGGTCCCACCTCCTCTCCGACTAGACTCAAGCCTCAAGTTCCTCGTTTACATAATGATGCTCCAGTAATAAGAATACAATGCCTAGGATTGTTTTGGGAATTGTATTAGTTAAAAGTGCCTATCTGGGGCCTGGTAGCATTCAATATGCCATAGCTATAGCATCGTTATTATGAGGGAATTAAGGAAAAGTGAATGGCAAAAAATGCTAATCTAGATTTCCAAGTTGGTTCCATCCCCCAAATGTCACACATGTTCTGGACACGTGATAAACTCTGACCTGGAGAACTACTTTAAGGGACAAATGCCTTTCCCTTGGCAATATGTCCTAAGAGTGGAGAGCTGCTTCTAAGAAATGGTCTACAGTGCCATTAACAAGGGGGGGACAAGGAGTCTAGGGAATTTTGGGGTCAGCAAGTCTCAAATGCCTTACCCTACAGACTTAAGGTGGGGATTTCCCACGAGGCCCCACCCCCGACTGAGTCACTCAAGCTGCCTGCTCTAACCTGCAGCCTCCTCTAGCTGCAGAGCCCTCACTGCTGCGAAGATCACGGAGCGGAAAGATCACCAGCCCCATTCACCAGCCCCGAGGCCGCGAGGTTTGTTCACCTGGGGGGGCGGGCAGGAGGGAACTGAGGTGGCAGAGGATAGGCTCTCTGTTCCCTTTGCATATTTCTGGACCTTTTTTTCTCTTCTGCTTTATGATCACATCTATTCAATAACCCATTAGATAAAGATCAGGAAGCTGATTTAAAAATCCTTTTTAATCCTCAGTCTTGTGACCATATGAGCTTCAGTTCTCAAGAGGGGACAAATCCATGTCTACCTTTTAGAAATTAGGACGATGAATTGGGCTGGGAGGTGTTCCAACATTTAAGCAATGATGTGTTGAAACCTTCCACACGCGAGTTCTAGCGGAGGGGAGAATAGTAATAATGAGATGTCTTCTCATTGAGCTGAACCATCAGATGAATGGGGAGTGTATTTCAGAGGCAGCAAGCTGCAGGCATTGTTGAAATCCGGATGCTAATGCTGTCTATGAAAGTCCCCAAAAGTTCTTGCTATTGTTATTTCTGCATTTTGGCAGAGCATGTTGGATTTTGTCAATTTTGACAAACCTGCACAAAGCTACATACGTAGTCACACTTGTCTTCTTGTAGAAGTTCCCATATCTACCCAAAGGGAAGAGGCTCTCCTGAATTTCCTGCCTTTTCCATAATACTCTATTATTAATTGTTCCTGAAAAGCCCTGAGTTAACGTCTTGTGGAATTATACAGGTAATGGTTGGAAGGTAGGTAATTATGGAAGAAGAAGTAACTTCATTATTTTAAATGTTTCCTTATTGTAGAGTGACACTCGTGGAATCAGCTAATGTAATTAAAATTCTTTTGAAATCTGCCTTGCCAGTATCTTCCCTTTGCGAGATTTCATCATGGGAAATGGCTATTACAACATGGTGGCAACTGTGTTGTTGGTTATGAATTTGGAGAGGACAAGATCGATGCAGGATTCCTGTAGCCGCTGTCCAGCTGGTAAGCACCGAATCAATGTGTGCTCTGAATCTGTTCTGCTAAAAAATATGGTTCAGTTAGTCTCATAGCCAGGGAAAATGGGCTTCCTTTTAATTGTCTTTTATTTATTCCTTTACAAATATGTATTGAATGCTACAAACTAGTTGTGGGGACAATAGGAGAAATCATCTCACAGTATTCCTGGGCGGATCATATGAAGAATTTAAAACAGTCTGTGGCACATGGCAAGACCCCCACAAATGTTTCTAGTGGGTGTGAATTCCTGTGTTCTAGGAGCACAGCAGGCAATAAGCAAGTGGTGGGGGCTTAACCCAGTAGGGAGATTGAGACCCTTGTAAATTTTGGTATAGCAATCATGACACTGATCGCCTCCTGGATCCAGTCCAGTTTCTCACCAATCAATAGAAATCATTCTGTTTTATTCAGTAGGTAAAGGACCATATTTTTCTTTCCGTTGATTTATTTGTTATAATATCTGTATTTTGTTATTTCTAATTCTGTGATTATGCAAAAGGCAATCTTGCAAATGCACAACTTTAAAAACTCCACCAAGAAAATAAAGTCTATCACTGTGGCCTCTAGAAAACCAATTGTTGGAAACTGAGGCACAGTGGTCTCACAAGGAGAGACTGTGCTGTTTCCATGGCTATGCTTGCACCCTAAGGAATGAGGTAGTTAAGAGTTCCCGACAAACAGGATGAAGCTGTTCAAGGCTGAAAGGAAAGATGAGCACATACCTTTTGTAGTAAATAGAACACCTAGACTTTGCAACTTGAGATAAGATTTTTTGAATTCCTTAAACTATAAGTAATGCTACTAGTTAACTGCATGTTGCTGCTTGTTGTCATGCAGACTGGGGTATTTAGAAAGCCCCTTGCAAACAATAAAGTTGTCTGATGAGTCTTTACTCGCAGACCCTCTGATCCCAGCTTTCTTGTTCTTCCTCTTTCTCTTTCTTTCTCTCTCTTTCTTTCTCTCTTTCTTTCTCTCTTTCTTTCTTTTCTCTCTCTCTCCCTCCCTCTCTCTCTCCCTCCCTCCCTCCCTCTCTCTCTCACTCTCTCTCTCTCTCTCTCCCCCTCCCTCTCTCCCTCTCTCTCTTTCTCTTTCTTTTACTCTCCTTTTTCTCTTTCTTTCATTCCTGATACCTTTTGGATCCAAATCTCCAACACGAATAATCTTGCATATTCTGATTTTCTTGTAAACCCCATAATACTTTGCGTGATGACTGAACATTGTCAAACATGAACATTGTCTAACCTTCTCAGGTACCTTCTGCGAGAAAAACAAGAATCAGACCTGCACTCCCTGTCCGTTGAACAGTTTCTCCAGCACTGGTGGGCTAAAGGCCTGCAACATATGCAGGCAATGTGAAGGTAGGATTTAAAGGTTGTAGTCTTCATCGGGATATGATTTTATTCCCTGTCGTACTGACCTCTGTCACAGGTCTTAAGTGCCATAGCTTAAGTGCCATAACCACTGGACCAGCCTGTGGTTACTCTAACCTCGGGCTGGTCCAGTAAAACAATGGACTCCAATGGCAGTTATTTGTGGATTGAGCTTTTCAAATAGTAGAGGAAACTTGTATTTGGCAAGAGAGAAGTTTTCAATGGGTGAAATATAACATGTCTTTTCTGGAGATTTCAAAGTGAATGGTCTACTCTAAGGTCATTAGGGACATTATACATCAAGTGAGCATGGCTTTTTAAAAATTTAATTAATTTATTTTTAAATTTATTTATTGTTTTATTACATTCAGAAAATACGAGGTCCCCATATACCCCCCAACCCCCCCATGAGCATGATTTTGATTGCAGAATTTCCTAATAAAAATGTACTTCCTGAATTCAGAGTTCAAGTGTAATCTAATGTGGGGGTACCTTGGTAGGTGTTTTCAAGACCAAGAAGGCGTGCTCCCCCACCAGCAACGCCGAGTGCGAGTGTGTGTCTGGATTCCACTGCTTGAGGGCAGGATGCGCTGTGTGCGAGCCAGATTGTAGACAAGGTCAAGAATTAACCAAAAAGGGTAGGTGTGCTGTCCTTCAACCACTGTAAGTCTGTTCTCTAGACCTCCCAGGAGATGGCCTGGGTGAGCGAGACCTGGTGTCTGCCCCCTACTGGGGGGAAATGCAGACAAGACGAGGGCATTTGCACTAGAGTGATTAGTGTACATTCCTACAGCTCTTCTGTCTACCTGTCTATCAGTCATTGCCTCTGATTGTGTGTTTGTCCATTTCTGCAGGCAATTCTGTCAATTTCATTTTAAGTATTTTGAAGCTCTCTTATTGGGTACATAGGTGTTTAGTTTCGTATGGTCTCTTGATGAATTGATCTTTGAATATAAAGTAAACAAACAAACAAAAAATAGATCCGTAGAACCTTAAAGTCACAGGTAACGGATACTGAGTCAAGTTCTAATTTGAAACTGGAGCATCGTTAGTCACCAGGGCCGTGCATTTGCTAACATTTTACTCCCATTCAGTGCGCTATACAGTTAAACACTTTAGTAATCTTAGGGTCTCCTTTCCGTCAGCTTCACTGAGCAATCTGTGTAGGTTGTATTAAGGTGACAACTATATCATGCTCACCACTGGGAAAATTAGGAAATGCTGGAAGTGCTTCCTTTTTAATTATTTATTTTTGATGTAAGGTTGCAAAGACTGTCGCTTTGGGACGTTTAATGATGAGAAACATGGCATCTGTCGACCCTGGACAGAGTACGTATAATGTTAATTTCCTGTTGCTTAAAAAAATAAAGAATCTATGTTAAACATTTTTGAAGACAAGGAATGTTATCTGGGGAGTTTTCGTTTTTTTCTTTTTTAGGAGGTAGCAGGGATTCAACCCAGGACCTTGTACTTTGGAAGCAGGCGCTCAACCACCGAGCTGCATCCACTCCCTCTGGAGTTTTTTTATACCTATCAAGGGTGGACACATAATAACATATTAATAACGTGGGGATAGTGCAAGGCGATAGCGACCCAGTACGCAAACTGGCATTTTCTCCAGGAACAAGCCAAGAGCACATGGATCAGATTTTCCTGGGGAGCGTGGTTGCTCTTTGCTCTGGGTGCTCTTCTCTGCCCTTCCCTCTTCATCCCTCATTAGTCATTTCATCCTCAAGTGCTCAGCGCCAGGACTGAGCCTGAGAGAGGGAAGGTAAAGGACATTCCCTGCCTTCCAAACCTTGGCACGCAGGGGGCAGACGAGGGTGCCCCACGTAGTAGAGAACCAGCAGCGTAAGGGAGGATGCGCTGCTGCGTTGTGACCTCGACCAGAGCGACTCCAAGCGCAGTCTGTGGACAGGTGCTGTCCTTGACCGGCGAGCGGGCCGTCCATGGCCAGGGCGGTTCTGACGGGAGAATGAGCGTTTAGCAACTTTGAAGGCCGCTGCCAGCTATTTTTGTCCGTTGACGCTGATGATAAAAATTTGGGCCTGTGTTTTGCATGCGTTTGTTCTGTGTTCATTCCATTTTCTAGTCATTCATTTTTATTCCATTTTACAAAACTGCTGAATAAATAGGATTTTTTTTCACAAGAGGTCTTTTGATATAAATAATTCAGAGTAGTCAAGTGAGTGTGCACGGGAGAATGGGGTTTGAACTGGGCTTTGAAGGATGGGTGGGCTTTTGATAGGCAATGGGACAAGGGAAAAGGCATGACGATGACGACAATGACGACGACGATGACAGCTGCCCCTCATCGAGCGCTACGAGACATGCTCAGGGGCATCACTGGGGCTCACTCACTTGCTCTTGGCCACAGCCCTTACCTTGCAGATGAGAAAACGGAGGCTTAGAGAGAGCTCCCCACTTGCCCGTGGTCATTCTGCCAAGCTGCAGAGCCAGGCGCTCAAGCCCCATCCCATGCCAGCTCCAACTCTATGCCAAGGCGTTCAGATACGATTTGAAGCTCAGGGGCAAAAGCTGCCATGCGGCAGGAAGCTTCCCCGGCCCGGGAAGAAGTTAGAACCCAGTTAGGTGGGTGGAGCGGAGTGGACTGAGGAGCACCTAGAAAGCGAGGGCAGCTGGAGGAAGCCCGAGCGCCAGGCAGAGGCTTTCGAATGCTTTTTGCACTGCCTGTGCACCCAGGCCCACAGATCGCTATCGCCAGCCTCTGCTGGGTGAAAATGGCAGTGCCTTTTACGTGGGGATATCTGTGCCTGCATTAATGATCGGAACGCTTTCCTTTTGGCGGTCCAAGCTGTTCTGCAGATGGAAAGTCTGTCCTCGTGAACGGCACGCAGGAGAGGGATGTGGTGTGTGGACCGGCTTCGTCAGATTTTCCTCCCAGCACAACGTTGAGCACCGTTGCCGTGCCTGTGAGAGAGCCAGGTAGCTTGTTTGTTGCTGTGAAATCAAAGCGACTCTGTCGTAGCTATCCCCGGGGGTCTCTAACTCATCAGTGTCTTGGCTCACATCTCTGCCTCCAAAAGTCTTCCTCCTTTCTCCCTGGGTGCAATCTACCCCGGTTTTCCTCAGGCGTCTGTCCAAGATACACATTAGGATGCAGGACAAGGTGCGACTTGACCAACGCAGACACTGCCTCTTTGTTGATGGTAGCTTGGAAGAGCCGCTGAAGGAGGTCTGGTGGCTGCGCCTAACTGCCAGCAGACCGCCCCCCAGCCTCCATTGCCACGGGCAAATATCATTCTTTTTTTTTTTTAAAGGTTTATTTTATTTATTTCTCTCTCCTCCCCTCCTCCCCCCATTGTCTGCTCTCTGTGTCCATTCACTGTGTGTTCTTCTGTGTCTGCTTGCATTCTTGTCATGCGGCACCCGGAAACTGTGTTGTTTTTTTGTTGTTGTGTCATCTTGCTGCGTCAGCTCTCCATTTGTGGGGCACCACTCCTGGGTGGGCTGCACTTTTTTCACGTGGGGTGGCTTTCCTTGCAGGGCACACTCCTTGCGCGTGGGACATCCCTATGCGGGGAACATCCTTGCGTGGCACAGCACTCCTTGCATGAGTCAACTCACCACATGAGTCAGGAGACCCTGGGCACTGAACCCTGGACCTCCTATATGGTAGGCAGACGCTCTATCAGTTGAGCCACAACCGCTTCCCAGATATCTCATATCTCATTCTTTTTTTTTCTTTCTTTCTTTTTTTAAAGATTTATTTATTTATTTAATTTCCCCCCCTCCCCTGGTTGTCTGTTCTTGGTGTCTATTTGCTGCGTCTTGTTTCTTTGTCCGCTTCTGTTGTCGTCAGCGGCATGGGAAGTGTGGGCGGCGCCATTCCTGGGCAGGCTGCTCTTTCTTTTCGCGCTGGGCGGCTCTCCTCACGGGCGCACTCCTTGCGCGTGGGGCTCCCCCACGCGGGGGACACCCTTGCGTGGCACGGCATTCCTTGCGCGCATCAGCACTGCGCATGGCCAGCTCCACACGGGTCAAGGAGGCCCGGGGTTTGAACCGCGGACCTCCCATATGGTAGACGGACGCCCTAACCACTGGGCCAAAGTCCGTTTCCCTCATATCTCATTCTTAAACATTCCCAGGCCAGAAGAGGCCTTCCCGTGTGTGATAACATTTTCTATGTTAGAAAGGCCAAATGCCCTTCATTATTGTGGGTCTCTAGGAAAATTACACAATGCTGTAAAAGTTTCCTCAACATGTGAGCAAGTTTGTTAAGTTTAGGCTAGAGATGCCCAGGTACCACGTCCCCACTCTTTAGGGGCTCACAAATAGGAACATAACGTAAGCGCGTTGGCATGGCTTCTGCAGGCACCACTTCTTTCACTCTTTCTTTTTTTTTCCAAGGTCACCGCCTGCAGTTCGTCACCTTCTGGCTCGCGCTGATGCTGGCCACTGCACTGGTCATGATACTGACCTTCGGGTTCCACGTCTTTCTTGCTAAACGGGGCCGAGAGAAACTCCTGTATATATTCAAACAACGTAAGACTACCGGAAAAGTATTGCATACAAATTCTTTTGGGGCAAGGCTTTGTACGGTAGGAAGGAAAAGTTAAGTTTTTTAAAAAAGTTATTGGAACTGGGTTAGTATACCATGGAAGGTCTCGCCGAGGGGCAATTTTGCGCCCCAGGAGACACCTGGCAATGTCTGGAGACGTTTTTGGTTGTCACGACTGAGGGGTTGCCACTGGCATTTAGAGGGTGGAGGCCAGGCACGTCGCCACATCTGCACCGCGCAGGGCAGCTGCCACCACGAGGAATCGCCTGGCCCCGGTGTCAGCAGGGCTGGGGTCGAGGATCCCTGGCCACGGCAGAACGCAGTCCAAGAAGCCTAGAAAAACAAGCCGAGTGTGCCACAGGCTTGGATAAGTCTGTGTACGGGCGTTTTAAGCCAGTTTTGTGCATACAGGACACTGGCAAAGAGGAATCACAAAATAATCTCTGCACTACCCAGTACTGCCTCTTCTGGCTAATAAATGACCTTAAACCTGCAACTGGAACAAGGAATAGAGAGCGAGGGGGGGAGTCTTTAGTAGGTTTAGCAAAATGGATTATTAAAACGCCAGTCTGAATTAAATGAAAAACTTCCACAATGGGTTTAATCCTTTCATTCATGAAACAAGATACTCTTTCTATAGAGCACCCAGTTGGTGCTGGATAGAGTCAGCATTCATCAAATGAAGCCTGGTAATACTGATTCGAACAAGTTTATAGATGGGTGTGACCTGTTCTTTGTCTCTGTAGATGATAGAATTATAGATAACAGGCTCTAAGAAGGACTCGTATGTTGGAAGCACTTTCCAAGAGTAAGAGTGTAAAATTTCAAACACAGACTGGCAAGTGGCTCTTTGGAGGTTGTTAAAATATACGTGGAAAAGCATTAAAAGGTCTGATATAAAGATGCAATACACTAATTTGTTTAAAGCTTCCTTTTAAAGCAAGATTAACAAACTTTTTACATTGTGAAATTTACAAAGAAGCAAAAAAATGTAAAGTTTAACAAATTGTAACTGAAATGCCTAAATAACCCAACTCAGGTCCAGAAGTAGACCCCATCTGCTCCCCAGAAGCTCTGCATGTGCCCTTCCAGGGAACAGCCCCTCCCTCCCCACGAGGGCTAACCACATCGGGTCTTTATGGTAGCCACTTCCTTGCTCTTCTTTATAGTTTTCCTCCCCAAACAAAGTCTAATTTGGCTGGTTTTGAATTTCATACAAGTGTAATCACGTAGAGTGTATTCTTCTGTATCTATCTCCTTTTGCCCAACATTGTATCTTTTTTTTTTTAGGAGGTACTGGGGATGGAACCCAGGACCTTGTACGTGGGAAGCAGGTGCTCAACCACTGAACTACATCTGCTTCCCCCAAGATTGTATCTCTTTTTTTTAAAAGACTTATTTTATGTATTTATTTCTCCACACCCCCTTGTTCGCATTTGCTGTGTCTATTTGTTGTGTGCCGATCTTCTGTTTAGGAGGCTTCGGGAACCGATGCCTAATCGCTTGAGCCACCTCTGCTCCCTGCTTTGTTGTGTCTCTCATTAAGTTTTTGCTCTTATGTCTCTTGTTGCTCCAGCTCATCACATCAGCTTGCTGTCTTGCTCATCTGCTTTAGGAGGCACCGGGAACCGAACCCAGGACCTCCCATGTAGTGGGCAGGAGCTGAATCACTTGAGCCACATCTGCTTCTCCCAACATTGTATCTTTAAACTTCATCCTTGTGTTGAGTTTATCTTAGTTGATTTTCATTGCTGTATGGTATTCTATTGAGCAACTATCTCACAGCTTATTTATCCATTCTAATATTGAGTGAACATTTGTGTAGCTTTTAGTTTAAGACTTTCAGACAATGATGTATGAATATTTTTGTCCATGTAGCCCAGTACGTATGAACACATTGCTTTATTTTTTGTTTAATTTTTTTTTTGACCTAGGAATAAAAGTGCTGGGACACAAAGAATGTGTATACTGATCCTTAATAGATATACCAAACTATTTTCCAGAATGATTTGGTGCCTCAGCAGAACACATGAGAGTATCTTTTGCTCCAAATTCCTGTAAATATTTGTTACTATCAGACTTCTTAATTTTTATTTATTTGATGGGTGGGTAGTGGTATCTTCTTATGGTTTTAATTTGCATTTCCTTGATTATTAGTGAGATTGAATACCTATAGCTATTATATTGGTCATTTGGATTTCTTCTTTTGCAAAGTACCTGAGCAGGCTTTTCAGCATTTTTCTGATGGGTTATCTGTCTTTTTCTTATTAACTTATAGGAGTTCGTTAGTCTGTTGTTCATGTGCCACAAACATCTTTCCCCACTCTGGGGCGTGTACTTTCTTCTCTTTGACTTCTAAACCTCGCATCTAAGTTAAGCCTCTAAGCTTCGCATTTAAGCCTGTGATTTAAAGAACCGTCCCTCCCACTCCATCCCAAACTATGACCAAGTTCTTAGTAAAATGCTTTCCAGATGTATTCATGAGTAATGAGTGAGTTGCAGTGGATCTGTAATCCATTTTTAAATGTTTAGGTCATTTTCAAAAACTTTTTATTCTGAAATAATTATAGATTCACAGAAGCTGCAAAGATAGTACAGCGAGTTCTCCTGTCCTCTGCCTGGGGTATAGTGTAAGTAGCTACAGCACAGTGTCACACCAGGACACTGGCCTTGGCACATTGTGTGTGTATAGTTCTATGTGATTTTATCCCAGGTGGAGACTGGTGTAAACACCAGCACAATCAAAACTCAGAACTATTCTCTCACCACAAACGACTCCCTTGTGCTGTCCTTATAGTCATACCCACCTCCTCGTCCCCCCACCACACATCGGTTTTCCATCTCTATAATTTTGTCATTTTGAGACTGCTATATATAAATGGAATCATCCAGTATGTGACCTTTTGAGATTGGCTTTTTTCACTCAGCATGCTGCCCTTGTGGTCCATTCAAGTTGTTGTGTATCAGTAGTTCATTCCTTTTTATTGTTGAATAGTTTTCCATGGTTGTACCACTCTTTATTTTACCAGTCACCTGTACAGAGACATTTTGGTTGTTTATAAAGCTGCTATGAATAATCATGTACAGGTTTGGGGCAGACATACTTTTCATATTTCTAAGATAAATGCCCAGGATGGCAATTGCCGGGTCAGATGGTAATTGCATGCTTGGTTTTGAAAAGAAACCACCAAACTCTTTTCCAGAGTGGCTGCACCATTTTACATTCCCACCAGCAACATATGAGAGAGCCAGTTTCTCTGCATCCTTGTCAGCATTTGGTATTTCATCTTTTTTGTTTTAGTTGCTCTAATAGATGTTTGAACATTTTTTCATGTGCTTATTTGTTATCATTTTATCCTTTTCAGAGCAATGTTCTTTTATATCCTTTGTCCATTTTCTAATCAGATTATTTGTTTGTTATTTTACTGTTAAGCTTTGAGAGTTCTTTATTCTTTATGAATCCTTTGTCGGCTATGTAGTTTGCAAATATTTTCTCCCAATTTGCTGCTTGTCTTTTCATCCTCTTCACTGTGGGTCATCTACAGAGAAAAAGTTTTTCATTTTGATGGAGTCTAATTTATTGAGGTTTCTCATTTATGCTTACAGTGGGGGCCATTTCTGGGTTCTCTCTTTTCCACTGATCTATGTTTATCCCTCTGCCAACACCACAGGGTCATGGTTTTCACAGCTATATTAGAAGTCTTGAAAGTAAATAGAATGATTCCTCCCACTTGATTCTTTAGGGTAGGTCTGCTGGTGGCAAATCTCGTAGCGTTCCTTCATGTGAGAATGTTGGATTTTCCCTTCATCCTGAAAGCTACTTTTTACTGGCCGTGGAAACCTGGGGAGTCAGTTCTTTTCGTCCACACTTGAAAGATGCTGTTCCACGTCCTTCTGGCCTGCAGAGTTTCTGATGAGAATGCCACTGACCTTTGAGTTGTTTTCCCTTATATGTCGTTTCTCTCTAGCAGCCTTCAAGATTTTTCTGTTTTTTGTTCTCAGAAGGTTGGTTATGGTTGTCTTGTCGGGAATTTCTTTGGGTTTATCCTGATTGGGGATCACTCAAACTTTTTTTTATCCCCCCCACTCCCCGTGGCTTTTTGCATGCTGTGTGCTCTCTGTGTCCATTCGCTGTGCGTTCTTCCTTGTCTGTATTTATTTATTTTATTTCCCCTCCCTGCTTGCGGCTTGCTTGCTGTCTGCTCTGTGTCCATTTGCTGCGGGTTCCTCTGTGTTCTTGCTTGTATCCCTTCTTTTTGTTGCATCACCTTGCTGAGTCAGTGCTCCATGGCCTGCGGGCAAGCCTGCCTTCACAAGGAGGCACTGGGACATGGACCCAGGGCCCCCCATATGGTAGATGGGAGCTTATCTGATTGAGCCACAGCTGCTTCCCCATTCATTAGATTTTTTTTTTTTTAAGATTTATTTATTTCTCTCTCCTTCCCCCACCACCCCAGTTGTCTGTTCTCTGTGTCTATTGGCTGCGTGTTCTTTGTTTGCTTCTGTTGTTGTCAGCGGGACGGGAATCTGTGTTTCTTTTTGTTGCGTCATCTTGTTGTGTCAGCTCTCCGTGTGTGCAGCACCATTCCTGGGCAGGCTGCACTTTTCTTTCACACTGGGCGGCTCTCCTTACGGGGCACACTCCTTGCACATGGGGCTCCCCTACGCGGGGGCACCCCTGTGTGGCAGGACACTCCTTGCACGCATCAGCACTGTGCATGGGCCTGCTGCACACGGGTCAAAGGGGCCCAGGGTTTGAACCGCGGACCTCCCATGTGGTCGACGGACGCCCTAACCACTGGGCCAAGTCCACTTCCCTAGATTTTTTTAAAAAGCATATGTTTATGCTTCCAAATTTGGGAAATTTTCAGACATTCTTTCTGCCAACACCTTTTGAGCCCTACTCCCTTTCTCCTCTCATGCTGAGATGCCAAGGACTTGACTATTAGATCTTTGTTTTTGATCCACCTACCCCGGCGGCTCTGCTCACTTTTTTCCCAGTCTCTCTGTTCAGATGGAGTAATGATTCATTCCTCTGTCCTCTCCATCCTGTTGTTGAGCTCATTCATTGGATGTTTTTTTCCCTTTATTTTTAAGGAAGATTTAGATTATATTGGTGCTACATTGAAAATATAGGAGATTCCCATATACCCCACCCCTCCCCTCCCACACTTTCCCCCATTAACAACATCTTTCATTAGTGTGGTACATTTGTTACAACTGATGCGCACGTACTGAAGCATGATTACGAATGGCCTGTATCCATCACTACAATATCACGCAGGACAATTCCAGTGTCACCCAATTGCCCCATGTTAGTCCTATTTTCCATCTTCCTCCCCTCAGACCCTCTGGTGACCACTGTCTTTATATCAGTGTTACAAGTTCTTCCATTACTAGAGTAAAGTCTACTTTGGTCCATAGTTGCATCCCTCCCTTATGTTTGTTCATTCCTTGATCTCGAGGATTTGGGGATGGTGATGCCTGCTCTGTTTCTGATTGAGTGGGGACTTAGATCCCATCGGGCAATGGGTGGAACTGTCTTGCTTACAGTTGTAGATTCTCTCTGGTTTTGGGGATGGGCATTGTGCATCATCATCCTTTTGTTAGTTGTCCTGGGTGAGGCCGATGAAGTGGAGAGTAATTCATGATTTAAAAATTTTCTATCGTTGTAATTTTCAGTTCTAAAATTTCCACTTGGTTCTTTTTTGTATTTTTTTCTTTCTTTCTGAACTTTCTATTTTTTTCATTTGTTTCCTAATTGCTTATTGAAGCAATTTATTTTAAAATCTTGCCAGATATTTCTATCATCTAGGTGCTGGCATCTGTTGATTGCCATTTCTCATTCAAATTGAGATCGTCCGGGTTCTTAGCATGACAAGTGATTTTCCACTGAAAGCTGGGCATTTGTGGTATTATATTAAGAGGCTCAGAATCCAAGCTTGCATTTCCTCAGACTTCCGCTGGCACCACTCCGGTGGTGGACGGAGACTGCTGCCTTGTTGGTGGGGGCAGAAGTGCAGGTCCGACGCTAGACCTCCTGGGGGTGAGAGTCTCCTTGACACTGCTGGCACGTGTGGGGGCTCAGGAGCCTGGCTGGGCCTCCGCTGGCTGCCGCCGTGCGGGGGGAGGCAGGGGCACCTCGTGCATGCTGCTGAGGCGGCCTCCGCTGACCTCGCTGTGGTGGGAGGCTTGGCTGTGCTCCAGGCTTGCACAGACCCTCCCCCAGTGAGGGAGGGGGTGCCTTGTGATAGCCCCAGGAGGGTGAAAGTCCAGCCTCTTCGTGTAGCCTTTGCTGGCAGGCTTGGGAGTGGGGCGCCAATTTTCACTGTGTTGGGGTGGAGTGGATGGTGACTGCCTAACAGTTCTCTGTCCTGCTATGCTGCCCTTTTCTGCCCTTGTGGCTAGACAGGGCAGGCTTTTCTGGAGCTTGTGTGTGTGTGTCTGTGCGCCCATGGGATTTTCCCGTTCTCAGGCTGAGATTCCTTGGGTCCTGAGCTCCTCAGCCAGTCAGCCTTCTTCTCTCCACCTGCCAGCATCTTCCTATGTTTGTTTTACCTATAATAGCCAGAGCTTTTAGCTGTACTTAGCGGGAAGAATAGGAAAAAGTACCACCATTCCATATTTCCGGAAGTGGATCTCCGTTGTTACATTAATCTTTTTTTTTTTTTTTTAAAGATTTATTTATTTATTTATTTTTTATTTATTTAATTCCCCTCCCCTCCCCCGGTTGTCTGTTTTCTGTGTCTTTTTTTGCTGCGTCTTGTTTCTTTGTCCGCTTCTGTTGTCGTCAGCGGCACAGGAAGTGTGGGCGGCGCCATTCCTCGGCAGGCTGTTCCCTCCTTTGCGCTGGGCGGCTCTCCTTATGGGTGCACTCCTTGCGCGTGGGGCTCCCCTACGCGGGGGACACCCCTGCGGGTCGCGGCACTCCTTGCGCGCATCAGCACTGCGCATGGGCCAGCTCCACACGGGTCAAGGAGGCCCGGGGTTTGAACTTCGGACCTTCTATGTGGTAGACGGATGCCCTAACCACTGGGCCAAAGTCCGTTTCCCTGTTACATTAATCTTGAGACTATTTTCCGAAGACAAGAGACATCCCATTAGTATTTTTTGAAAGTCTGCTGGTTTGTCATATTTTTTGGTAAGATAATACGGTTATTGGTGTTTATTATTACTTTTTTTAAAGTAGTAGTAAGCATCTGAAGTTGAGGTAAGGCCTTTTGCTTTGTTAGGTGTAAAGAAATATCTGCTTGAAATTCCAGAGTTGCGCAGCAGTAACATAAATATTTCACATGAACAGATAAAAGAAAACCTGGAAGTTAATGCATGTTTTCATACTCTATAAACCAACTCTTCACTTATCAATAGATGGAGGTAGTGGGAATACTTTAAAATCTTGGCGCCATAAGCATTTAGTTCTGAAGAAACTTTCTCTAATGTCTAATCGAAGTAACACTGAAGACTAAAATATGTGCTGCCGAACTGAACCTCAGTTATGTTAGGAATGTGGCTAGTATTGTATGCTGTAGTGATTCATCCTCAGGATTCTTTAGCTCTTCTTAAAAAACAAAGAAAATAATCTTTAAGGATCCATACGAAAATCTGGTAAAAGGGAAAAAAAATCTTAAATGGTCTTGAGTGAAAACTCCTATTTACTCTGATCTTTTTTGTGGATGAATTTGTTAAAATTAAAGTTGAGAATGTTTGCTACTTAGAGATGTTTTGAGACTGGGATTTACAGAGAATAAATGTTAAATGATTAAAGCAGACAGCAAAAGGTAAATATCTTTTAAATTATTTTTTAGCATTTATAAAACCAGTACAAACCGCCCAAGAGGAAGATGCCTGCAGTTGCCGATTTCCAGAAGAAGAAGAAGGAGAATGTGAGCTGTGACAAGGAAATCCAAAGAGCCACTGGGATGCTCTTGAAAAGAAGAAGAAATACAAGTGATCGCTCTACATGTCCTTCTAAAGTGAAAAGCACATCCTAGATAATACCCAGGATTACCCCCCAAAGTTTGTTTCCAAGGGCCAATGCGTTGGCCTTTAAAAATGTGCCACTTTTAAAAGAACTTAAGTATGGGCAGAGCTGGTAGTATTAGTAAAAGGGCATTTTCTCAGTTACCACCAACAGGCATGGGCTAATTTTTTTTTAAATCCAAAGAGAATTATATTTAAAATGTAATCATATAGGCTCAATGATTCAGATAAAACTACAATCAAAATTAATCCAGTGTTTTTGTGTGTGGCTATAAGCTGTAAAATGAGATAAGCCCCAGCCAAAATTTCCATCAGTTCTGTCATGGAGCACAGTGACCTTCTCCACTTCCAGAGAAAGAATGGCAAGAGCGTCCAGGTCGGGTCAAGGGTGCAAAAAGCCCCAGGCCTCCAGGAAGAGCATCTGAACGTGCCCACGCGCCTTGGCGAGGTCTGTGGTCCTCTCCGCCGTCTCATCTTCTGCCCTGGCGGACACCCCTCTGAGTCAGGTCTTAACATTTTTCCTAAAAAAACATTTAAATAATATTTGATGCCCACCAATTAGTACCTGAAGAACGTATCAAAATTAGAAAGCACAATAACAGAAGGAACATCTGTGAAAGCATGACCCAGCCTGAGTGCTAGAGTGGAGGTTGTCAAACTTTACCGCGGACCAAATCTGACCCACCATCTCTTTGTGCAGCCCATGAGCTAAGAATGGATTAAACATTTTTAAATAGTTTTTACACAATCAAAAGAAGAATAATACATCACGATGCACAGAATTAGATGAAATTCAAATTTCAGTGTCCATAAATCATGATCTCTTGGAAAAGAACCACACTCATTTTTTTTAACATATTGCCTAAGGCTACTTTTGCCCTCCAAAGGCAGATTTAAGTTGTTGCTATAGACCACAAAGCCTACAACATTGAACATCCGGCCCTTTCCAGGAAACGTGCTCCCTCCGGTGCTCGGGCATCCAGCTGTGCCTGCTTGCTTCCCTGGTCTTCTGCCTTAACTCCCCACCCCATCCTCAGGCAACTTCTCTTAGCAATTTTATCGTTCCCTTGCTATTAAAAAAAATAGTAATTTATCATATAATTATATGCCCTAAAACTATGTTACGTAGTTTTGCTGCCTGTTTTTGAGCTTTATGTGTGCTCTATGTAGACGCCTGTGACTTGCTTTAATTACCCAAAATTATATTTATAAGACTCACTCATCTTGTTGCATGTAGCTAGAGTGAATTCATTTTGACTACTGTATCATTTTGCAAATATACCATAATTTAATTGAGTCATCTTTTCCCCTCAATGACAGCTAACAAAAAGAGAAAATTGGGACAGAAGAAAATGATCCCCTCCTGGGGTTAATTTACAAAATAAATAATTACATTTAATAGAAATCAATGAAAATTTTCTATAATAAAAATAAACATATTTAGGAATATAGAAGTTGGAAACTGGTTTCCAAATGCTTCAAAACAAGCTGGGGTTATTTCTGAAGCAAATTTTGATTTTCTTCTCAAGTGGAAGATATCACTGATGGAAACTCTTGATATGAGGGGCCTCTGACTGCCAAGGTGGGCGTCTCCTTCCCCTGGAGGGCAGATGTTTCCATTTGTGGGTGGGATGCACCCATGGACCACAGCCAGGGTGGGGTGTTTGTGGGCTGTTTTTAAAAGGGCTCTACAAGAAAATACTAATTTATGGTTTTAGAGAAGTAAAAAAGGGTCTGTAAAAAAGATAACATTTTTAAACTTCATGTTGCTATTGCAAATTCAAATCATACAGAAAGGCTAATCATGAAATGACTATTTTGAGCCAAAGTTGGTTAAAGATTTAGCATTTGGGATTTGTTTTTGTCCCAACAATTGACTTAACAGTGGCAAAAATGAATGCTGTTTTTTTTTTTTTTGAACCAATAGTGATTCAGCTAGTTGAAGATCACATTAATTACATCGTTAAAGCCTGTCAAAAAATGTGCTTTTTAAAAATAAATTCCTGGAAGAAGCTGCTTCTGAAACAGAAGTGACCGCTCCATTGAACAGACGTTCTGAGGTGCCTGCTCCGCTCCAGGCACCAAGTGAGGGAGGGAGGACTTCCTGCCGCTGAGGATGAGGAGGACACATTCAGGCAGCCAATTTCCCACAAGGAGCAAAGGGCTCTGGGAAATGGGGGGGGGGTGAGGACCGGGCGGGGAGCACGAGATAGGAAGGGGCAGGGTAAACAGAGACCATTTAATAGGCTAGGTAAAGATGCGCGGATTTTAACTTGTGGACACTGGACAGCCAGCGAAGGAATCTGATGAGATGTGCATTCTAGAAAGATCTAAGTACAGTGAGAAAAACAGATTAAAGAGAGACCAGCCTGGACTTCGAGGCCAAGCTGGAAGGCTCCCACAGGAACCCGGGCCGTAGAGGG
Organism: Dasypus novemcinctus; assembly: GCF_030445035.2. Classification (NCBI taxonomy): domain Eukaryota; kingdom Metazoa; phylum Chordata; class Mammalia; order Cingulata; family Dasypodidae; genus Dasypus; species Dasypus novemcinctus. Next base: position 125,619,843 of record NC_080681.1, read on the forward strand.
GTGTGATGTCGGGGAGCCCGAGCTCCTGGCTCGGGCAGCTGGGCCGGCAGCGGTGGCCTTCGCAGAGCCAAGAAGCCCTGGAGGAGGAGCCGGGGGAGGGCAGGACCGTCTGCCCGGTGTCAGCGCTGAGGACACAGGCGAGCCGGAGGGGCGCCAGGGCAGCCCGAGGCCACGTCGGGGTATGTGTATGTGGTGGCATCTCGGGAACCCCCAGCACACGCCTAGTCAGGGCAATGGCAGGCCCTGGAGAGGCCACGTGGGTGCTCGCCCTGCATGGATGCTGGGTGCAGCAGCAAGGCAGGTGCCTCCACGAGAGCCCTTTCAGAGGAGAACTAGCCACAGGTGTTGAACGGCAGAGGATCGAGGAACACGTGGGAAGTGACAGAATTGTGCAGCAAGTGTACTCACACCTTTCAAAAGCGTGGCCATGAAAAGAGGGGAGGACGGCTTGGGGAACGGAGGGCCACGGTGGGCTGATGGGATGATAGAGTTGCCAGATAAATTTGAATGTCAGATAAGTGAATAATTTTTTCATATAAATATATCCCATGCAATATTTGGGACATACTTATGCTAAAAATGCATCAATGTTGATTTGAAACTCAAATTTAACTGGGCATCCAGTTTTTTTTAAGCTTTATTTTATGTATTTATTTCTCCTCCAACCCCCATTGTTTGGGCTCATTGTCTTCCTTTTTTTTTTTTTTTTAGGGGGTACTGGGAACTGAACCCAGGACCTCCCATGTGGGAGGGAGGCACCCAATCACTTGAGCCACCTTCACTCCCTGCTTGTTGTGTCCCTCCTTGTATTTCTTCACTTTCTCTTTGTTGTGTCATCTCGCTGTACCAGCCCTTTGCTCACTGTCTTGCCCTTCTTCTTTAGGAGACATCGGGAACTGAACCCAGGGCCTCCCATGTGGTAGGCGGGCACCCAGCTGCTGGAGCCATGTCCGCTTCCCAACATCCTATATTTTCATTTGCTAGCTCCTGCAGCCCGAGTTGAGGGGGAGCGTGTGTTTATCTTGTAATTGGCCAGACTTGAGCAAAGCTAAATGCTGCTGGTGAGGGAGTCTCCAGGGTGAATCAAGGCAGCCGGGGCCTGGGAGGTGGGGGGGTGGCGCCCTGAGCGCAGGGGAAGGGCGAAGGCCAGTCCTGGTTAACGGGAGGCGGGCAGTGCAGACAGGTGGGCCCCTGGGCCTGAGGGAGGGAAGGAGAGGGAGTGCCTGCCAGAAGGTTCTCTGAGGTCCTCCAGTGGGGCACGGGAGTGGTGGAGGGGAAACCCGAAGGCTCGCTCATTGGAGGGGAGAGGCGCCAACTGCAGGCTCCTGGGGCTGGTTCCTTGGGAGGGCTCACAAGAAGCAGAGCCCCCTGACCTCCGGCCGGGATTTTCCAGGAGGGTGGGACAGCAGGAAGTGGGAAAGCAATTCCAAAGACAGGCGGGGGGTGGCAGGAGAGGTACACTACCAAAGAGTCGCCTTGGGCAGAGGAGTATTCCAAGGAGCAAACAGAAGCACAGCCAAGTGACTTCGGTCGCAGACATCAGGAGGGGAAGAGTTTAGCTGAAATGCCCTTTCTTCCTTCACCCCTTCCCTCCCTCCTCCCACCTTCCCAGCCTCACGTCTACACCAGAACAAGGGGCCTTGACACCAACAAAGGCCAAGGAAAGCCCTGCGGGGGGCATCAGATCCAAGAGAGAATTCGCTGTAACCAGACGGCGCTCCTCGGGCCCTGACTTGACATCGTGTAGTTATTTGCTTGTCTTCCTCCCGGACTTGAACATCAGCTGGCCCAGGAGCGGGGACTTGGGCTCATTCTCTCCTGGGTGCCAACGCCTGGACAGTGCCAGAATTATGGGTTGGTTGAATGAGTGAGTGAATGGGTTCAGGAAAGCACACCGGTACCCCCACTTTTGGCATAAGTGGCAGGACGGTTTTTCGGCAACAGGAACTCTCCTCACTTATTACAATGAGATTTCACCAGGTTGTCTTGTGCCCCCACTGCCCGGTGCAGACAAAGATTGCCTGAGCTGGTCACTGTGGTTATCTAGACCTTTGGGTTGTGAGTGGTTTCTTTTCTGCGGCTTTGATGACTGCTGCTTACGTCAGGGAGAACTGCTGAGAAGGCTGAGAACTATGTAGTGCGATTTTCCATTTGGAGTTCTGTAGGGGAAAGTTAAAGATCTTACCTTCCATTTTGGAAGTGCATCAGTTACCTTTATGTTCCTACCCTGCTTCCCTTCAGAGGAGCTGAAGCTTGGAGGAAATTTGTTTCTGTCCTGGAGAGTCCTGGCAATCTCCTGTAAAATAAAATAAAAATTGCACCCCAACGTGGAAGAGACAATTCAACCTGCCAAACACAGATAGGAAAGATGAGATGGCCTCTGGCTGGCACGTGCTGGCAGATTTAAGAAGTCCCCTGGATTATGCTTTTCTTCAAAATTTCTTTTTGCTGCCATAATGCTTACAAAGGTTTACAACAAACCAGAATCCAATGAAAATTCTTCCATCCCAGTACACTTAAACGATTTTGAGGTTATATAGGATGGAGGTTAAGTTCATGGGTTTTGGACAGTTTGATTTCTGTCACTGCCTCTTGGTAGGTGAGTACCCATAGACAATTTCCATAATCTTCTAAGCCTTGGTTTCCTCATCTGTGAAATGACCTAGGGCTGTTACAAAGAAAAATAAAATAAGGTGCTTTGCCCAAACCAAGCCCTTGAGACGTGCTATTGTTGCATTATTATTAAATGAACCTGAATAACAGTTTAGCCCTGCTCAGTGCAATTAATGTTCACTACTATTAAGCAAGTAAACATTTTGGATGCAAGAGATGCTGATAACTCAGAGCAATTATAATCACACATCCTGCAGCTGTGGTGTTTCTAAATATAGACCTTGGCTGGTCTGGTTCTTTAAGGGGCCCCAGGAAATCGATTCAGGCAAAGCTGACCAATCTAGGGCCACCTGCTCACCTCCTACGCCTCTCTGCACAATCACCAAGAACCATCCCTGCCTTCCGATTCCTCCTGGCTCACGGCAAGTACAGGAAGTTGAAATTATCACGGGCTTTCCTTTGACCTGAGACACTCCATATAGTAAACTTCACAAATGAGTTCTGCATACATGTTTGACAATGAAACAGTGTTCTGCTACTTTTAGAAGACAAATTCCTGGATCCCTTGTGTACTGTTAGCAAATTAGTATCTGTTTAGTGAACAAATTACATTATTACTATGCTTATTCCTGTGCCACAAAAGCACTGTTTGAAGAGTATGTTTTTAAAAGGAGAATTCTACTTCTGACCCATAGATCTTAAATATGAGGCACTCCTAAAATAAATGATATTTTATATGTTGATGAAGAAAACTATTGAAAAATAGTACTTTATTAGAATTTTTAGCCACATTGCTTAGCCTTATTAATTTGATATAAATTATAGGGAAAGTTATGGAATAAGTGTTTAAAAACTGATTCAAATTATAAATTCATAAATTGTTACAGATAATTAATTTAAAAAAAACAAATTGGTTCTACATGGTACAACATTTTCAATGACAGCTTTTGAAAATTAGGCCATACCACTATACCATTATATACTCTTATTAGCTATAGAATAGAATATTAATAGAGCAATGAATTTCTTGTTACACATGAATGAATATTTTTATAGGATAGAGTCCTAGAAGTGAAATCATGGGACTACAGGGGGTACAAATTTAAAATGTTGACAAGTATTGCAAAATTGCCCTTTAAAATGCTAAATCAGGGAATCAGATGTGGCTCAAGTGATAGAGCTTCCACCTACCATATGGGAGGACCCAGGTTTGATCCCTGGGGCCTCCTGGTGATAAAGAAGAGAAAGTGTGCCTGTGTGGTGAGCCAGTGCCTGCATGGTAAGCCATGCCCGTGCGAGCGCCCGCGTGGTGAGCCATGCCCGTGTGAGTGAGTCACGCAGCAAGATGATGACGCATCAAAAGAGAGACAAGGCGAGAGTCAAGGTGATGCGCAGCAGAAACCAGGAACTGAGGTGGCGCGGCTGACAGGGAACCTCTCTCCACATTAGGAGTCTTCAGGATTGAATCCCAGTTAATCCAGAGGAGAGAAAATGAGAAGTCAACACAGACAGAAAAAACAGCAGGGCAGGAGGAGGGGAAGAGGGAAAAGTAAATAAATAAATCGGAAAAAAAGAAAGAAAAAAGCCAAATCAGCATTCTGCAGCCTCAGGAATTTTCACGTGGATGGAAAATAAAGGGCGAGGCAGGGAGGGCGGAAGTGGCCGTCTCCAGCTTGTGGGTCTAAGTGGTTCAGCTTCCCTTGGCTGCTTGTCCCCGGTCTACCTTTACCCGCCGTAATCCTACAAGGTAGGTGACTATAAGTGGAGTTGAGGCTTCAAAAGTTGGATCTTCTGGGGCGAAGAGCTTTGCGCATTTCTCCCCTTACGCTGAGTTGAGAGCTGTTGAGCTAAAGGCTTCAGGGAGCTGCAGAAATATCTGCCTGTGACACAGCAAACTCATCGTCTGTCACCTGTCTGGAGTCTTGCTGTTAAGATTTTACAGAAAGCACGAGCTGGAGCCCCTTCTGTGGGGGCAGGTAGGGGTGCACTCCTGATCGCGGTGAAGGGGGGTGGGCTGAGGAAGCACCCTCTCCAAGGCTCCCTCTGTCCCATCTGCTAAACCCGACAAAGGCACAGTCCGCCCCTTGTTTTGGTCAACGCTGTGTTCCCCAGTGCAGGCCCGTGCCTGGCTCTTAGCAGGCGCTCAGTGAGCACACAGTGAACGAACGAATGAATGAGTGAATGAATGAATCCATACAACAGTCAGCGATGGCCAGAGGGTAAATCAAGTGAATGGCCTTGACACTCCGCCTTGGATTTTCAGTCGACTTTCTATTCTACTTAAGTGCCAAAGAGAGATTGCTAAAAAGTGTCCAGCTTGGCAAAGTAGATTTGTTTCCAGGTATGTTATACAGAATTACTCAAGAAAACGTGCTGGCTAAGAACTTGTCTGCTCTCACTTTGTGAGCCTCCCCCTCTTCCTGTCGACCCTGCCCCAGACATCTCTCCATCTTTCCCCAGTTACGCCCCCTGGAAGGTCAGGCTCCGCCCTCTGCTCCTCCAGCAGAGCCTGGAGACCCCAGTTCCAGGCTGTGCACCCAGAGAAAGCCCCACACTCACACGGGATTGATGGTGTGCTTAGGGAGGGCATATTTCATAGCCACAACTCTGTTCTTATAACTTAAAATTTTTCTTAGACAAGTTTTGTAGACAGGAGATACATACACATTTTAAAAATAATAAAAGCCACCATTTGTGCCAATGGTTTTGATAGTAGAGAAGGGTTCTACCAAAGACTACCCACATACAATGCTGCTATTTGGACCAGGGCATTTTCCTATCAGAGTTGATAAGAGAAGAAAAAGTATCTTCTAAATTTTCAAAAACTATTTCTGGGATGATCTAGCAAAAATTTATAATCCCAACCAAATGGAGGGATTTAAGCATTTATCCTCCCTGCTCTCATAGACCATGTATGCTGATTTGAGTCTTTTGTGGACCCCAGAAAATTATGTTCTTAAGTTGGCTCATTCCAGGAATGTGTGGGACCATTGACTGGACTGAATTCAGTTGGGGGCCTTTGATTGGATTGCTCCAGGGAGGCATGACCCAGGATGGGTCTTGGTCCTTTATGAATGGGAGAAACACGCAGCCACACAGAGAAAGAGAGCTGCCATTTTTACCCTGCCGTGTGAGAGAGGACCCCTGGATCTCCTATGGAAAGAAACACAGGGAAACCCGAGAGGCTGGGAGAGAGGTTGGAGGCTGCAGCCAGCGGAGGGCCGAAGCTGAAGCAGCCAGGCACAGAGGAGAGATGAGCCACGTGCCTGACCACCCCTCCCTCCTTCTGCTGAGCCCAGGGAGAAAGTGAGCCTGGAGGGGAAGGCACGGACTTCCACAGAGACCAGCCACCAGCAGACCTTTGGTGAGACAGCCTCTGTGATGATGCCTTGGTTTGAACATTTTCACAGCCTTAATACTGTAAGCTGTTCCCCTGGTAAATTCCCATGATAAAAGCCAACCCATTTCTGGTATTTTGCAATGGCAGCCCTTAGCAAACTAAAACGCCATATTTTAGGGCAGCCAAATGCTCCTCACAAGGGAAGTGGTAACTTTGGGGAAAAAAAATAGTATCTTAAAAAACACCATTTTATGACCCTTAATGAAATAATTAACTCAGAGAAAAATCACCAAAGAATGAAACCACTAAATGAAGGTGAATAAGGAACTTTAAAAAATGATAGTGCGATTAGATAGATAGATAGATAGATAGATAGATAGATAGATAGATAGATAGATGGATGGAGACAGAGGATGGGTGGATAAACAGATGGTTGAATGGATGAATGGACAAATGAAATAAATTTCTAATCCAGTATATCGCAAGACGTTCAGAGTCACCAGGATTTCAAAGCTGAATTCATTACCTTCTTCCCTAAAACCTGCCACTCCTCCAGCGTTCAGCCCCGTGCTTGGTGAGACCTCAGTCCCACCGCTCCCAGGCAAGGGAAGAGCCTGGAAGTCAGCCCCCGTCCTTCCCACCGCTCTGCATCGGCTTCTCGCCCAGCACACAAACGCGCAGCTGCCTCACAAGGTCCCATGGCTTCCTGGGTTCAACAGAGGGAAGCCCCAAATCCCAATCACTGTCCAAGGCCACCAGCGAGCCGGTCTCCACCCCGTCCTTCAGTACTGCACACACCGTGCTGTGTCGTGACTTCGAGCTGCTTCCTCTGCTTAAAATGCCCTCACCTGCTTTACAAAACCCCGTCTTTAAAGGCCTGCGGAAGCAGCCGTCCCTGCGAGCCGACCCTCGGCAGAACAACCTTTCCCTCGCGGGGCTTCCTCTGAGCCCCCCACATCCTCTCTGGCTGCACTTCCCAGTTCTGCTCACGTATATTTCTGTGTCCATCTCCTTTACCTGAGGTAAACTCCCTGAGATCAGGGGGCGCGGCTTACTCAGTTTTCAGTCTCCAATCCCCCGGCTAGTGCCTGGAACAGAGCAGGGACTTAAAAAATCTTCCAAAACTTTCTGAATGACTCCTTTAAGACAGACGGGGGAACAAAAGGATATATATGGAAGGTGCCTGATTAAACTTTGGATTATTATTTTTTTAATTACCAGCAGTTTTAACATATGGAAATTTTTTTTTAAGATTTATTATTTATCTATTTCTTCCCCATCCCCCGCCCCCCGTTGTCTGCTCTCTGTGTCCATTTGCTGTGTGTTCTTCTGTGTCTGCTTGCATTCTTGTCAGCGGCACCAGGAATCCATGTCTCTTTTTGTTGCATGATCTTGCTGCATCAGTTCTCCATGTGTGCAGTGCCACTCCTGGGCAGGCTGTGCTTTTTTTTCACGCAGGGCGGCTCTCCTTGCAGGGTGCACTCCTTGTGCATGGGGCTCCCCTACGTGGGGGACACCCCTGCGTGGCACGGCCCTCCTTGCGTGCATCAGCACCGCACGTGGGCCAGCTCATCACACAGGTCGGGAGACCCGGGCTTTGAACCCTGGACCTCCCATGTGGTAGGCAGATGCTCTATCAGTTGAGCCAAATCCACTTCCCATCTCCTATGGAATTAGTAATTTCTTGACTTTCTGCATTTAAGGAGGGAGCAATGATGTGAAAATCAAGTAATCTATATCTGAGTCATAACCTAGAAAGGCATTTGGGTTAGGACTTAAGAGAGTTCCGATCCTCATTGCATCCCTCTATCTTGTTACATTCTCTGTGGACACTCCAGTGTGGTAATGGCAGAAAAAATGAGGCCAAGTCAGCCTGGGGGGTTACAGTTTTCCCCCCATAATCCACCTATGGGGTGTCAAGCGTCAGCAGGCAGCCAAGAGGCTTAGCGCCCAGGGCGTCACCCTACCCACAAACTGTCGAGTGAAAGGTGTAAAGTGGCCCTCAAACGGCTGCTTTCTTTCCCGACGGCTGACTCAGCCATCACAGCTCTTTGGACAGGCCTGCGTGGGCTCTGAACTCGGCCTCACGCTGGGCTCCCTGGTTTCCTTGACTGTGTTCGGCGTGAACCTTTCCTTCCGTGTGGCCGGGTTTCTTGACTTGCCTGCACGCCCAGTCTCCACGGCCCGCTTCCTCTCGCCTTCTTTTTGTGGTCATTTAGCTTTCCGCACAAAGGCTAACCAGGACCCCCGGCTCTGTGGCTCTTTACAGACATGGGGCACACGTGCTCCTCGATCAGCCCTTCCTTAGGAGCTGATGGCCCCCCACGGTCCCCGGAGTTAACTGGTCTTAACTGTTTTGGGCATTCTTCCTGGACTTGGCTTCCGGGTCATGGTGGTGGCTTGGCCTGGCCATGCTGTCCCGCCTGGGCTCAAGGCAGTGAGCTCAGCAGAGGTCCTAGGTGCCAGCGCAGACTCCAAGGCCATGGTCGGAAGGAAGGTCAGGGAAGGAATTCTAAAATGATCTCTGAGCTGAACCGCGTCGTGAAGCGAGATGGTCAGTTGAGATGGTCCCGAGCCCTGTTTCCAGGCCCCTGTGCCTGCAGGAGAAGGCGTGGCCCAGCTCAAACGAGCAGCTTGGCAGAAACCTAGAAAGGGGAGCTTGGAAAAGTCGGTGACACTTTTCAAAGTTTTGTATAACTCAGTCAACTTAAGAGTGAAACACTGCTGTGCAAATTTTAGGAGACCAGGCAGGGCCCCTCCTAAGCACAGCAGCTCCCAAGTGCGATGGGGGCGGAAGAAGCACCTGGGGGCCAGGTAAAAGCCTGGGGTGGGGAAAGCGGGACTGCATTCTGGTAGCCGTCGGTCACTCAACACAGGGTGGCCACGCGGAAACAGAGCTTCACGCGCCCCCAATGAGACCCACGCCCGCACCCCCGGCTGTGAAGGAGGTCTGCCGCCTGCATGCCCCGCAAGACAGGACCCCAGGCGCCTCACCCGTGCTGCAACCAGGATCGGCCTCGTTTCTTCCCAACAAAGTGCCGGAAGATGGGAGCTACAGCTAACGCTGGCTGGGGAGCGGACGCGGCTCAGCGGTGGAGCACCTGCTTGCCACGCGGGAGGTCCCCGGTTCTGTCCCTGGTACCTCCTAAAAACAAAAACAAACAAACAACAAGCAAACAAAACAAACGAAAAAACCAGCTCCTGAGAGCCGATGTGGCTCCGTGGTTGAGCACCAGTGTCCCACATATGAGGTCCGGGGTTCTCTGGGTTAACCCCCAGCACCAGTACCCTAAAAAACAAACAAAGCCTGATCGCTGGGTTTCCCCTAGGAAATCCTCCAACCCATTTCCAACCTGCCCCGCTTCCCTGCCCCCGCCCCAGGCCGTGCTCTTCCTCCAAGCTTCTCCCCGTGGTTCTGTGACTCTCAGACCCCCCCTCCCTGACTCCTGCTGTCGAGTGAGCTGCAGACCTGTTACATGCAGGGGTGAGGGCCAAGGCCACTTTACCCGCACGCTTGAGACCGCGCACCTGTACCCAAGGCCTCTTCACCCGCACGCTTGAGACCGCGCACCTGTACCCAAGGCGAGCCCCCTGTGCGGCCGCTGAAACCTCCAAGCTCGCCCAGCTGCCAGCACGTTCTGGCATTCTTTGAACCTGGGTCTTAATTTCCCCCAAACCAGGACTTTTGTCGGGGATAAGTAAATTTTGTTAGTATTCCATCCCCTTACAAGGCTTGTTTATTTATTTTGCCTTAACCAGGTATATTTTTCTTTGTGTAACCTCCTTGGGTGTCCTATATGAGCTGGGAAAAATGGGGCACTTTGTGGTAGGTTCGGAGGGAAGCTGAGGTCCATTCGAGCAAAGCTTTTTAAATTATTTGTTTGTTTGTTTGCTTGTTTTTAATTAATTAATTTATTTATTTCTCTCCCCTTCGGCCCCCTCCCCGCCCCCCCCAGTTGTCTGCTCTCTGTGCTTTAGATAAAAGAAAGAGCCGAGCAGGCGGCTGAGTCTCAATGGCCTGCAGCCGCGGGGGAGGGGGAGAAGGGGATTTTAGGGCTCTGGGTGTAGACTACAAAGAGCCTGGTTGTGAGGGTTTGTGCAGTCTTAAGGTGGGGGTGTGATGGATCAGCTATGTGCTTTCATCCTGTGTTATCGCCCTCGGAAGTGGGTCGTTACTTTCTTATCGACAGGAATGCTCAGGGAGCGAGCAGAGGCAGGGGCCTGGTCTCCTATCTGTTAGGAATGCGCAGCGGGGGTGGGAAGGGGGGTTGAAAAGGGGAAGGAGGTGGGAGCTCTGGGCCTAACACTCTGGTCTCCCCGTTCTCCAATTTGCAATGCCTGTTCTCCAATTTGCAATGCCTGTCTCTTTTCTGAATTCTTTTTTAAAAATGAGTATTCTATTTATTTCTTTAATGATATCTTTTATTTTCATTAACTACTAAGTGAAAGTTAGCATTTTTCCTCCTCTCCCTCCCCCACCCCCACCCTGCTGTTTTTGCTATGTCCATTTACTGTGTGATCTTCTGTATCTAGCTATTTCTTTTTTTTTTTTTTTTTTTTTTTGGTGTTCTCTTCTGGTCTTTCTTCTCTAGGATTCCCTGGGATTTGATCCTGGGGACCTCTAATGTGGAGAGAGGTTCCCTGTCCATTGCGCCACCTCAGTTCCTGGTCTCTGCTGCGCTCTACCTTGACTCCCCTTCGTCTGTCTTTTGTTGTGTCATCATCTTCCTGTGTGACTCACTTTCGCGAACTCTGACTCATTGCGGGGACACTAGGCTTGCTGTGCAGGCACTCGGCTCACCACACAGGCACTGGCTCATGACGTGGGCACTCAGCTCGCCACAGGGCAGTCACGTGGGCACCTGGCTCACCATGTGGTCACTCGGCTCACCGTGTGGGCGCTGACTCGCTGCGCAGGCATGCTTTCTCTTTTTTTTTCACCAGGAGGCCCCAGGGATCAACAGGTCCTCCCATATGGTAGGACCTTATCACTTGAGCCACGTCTGGTTCCCTCTTCTCTGAATTCTTAAACTTTGTTTTATATATGACAACCCCAGCTTAGACGTGCTCTTACTCTTCATCGGCATTCCTTGTAAACAGGACTCTTGAAGATGTTTTTAGTTAAGGTGTGTCCCGACTGAATGGGGGGGGCGGGTCTTAGGATTGCTGGAGAGAGGAAGCCACAGGAGGAGCAGGAGCATAAGGAGCAGGAACCCGGAAGAGAAGGGGAGGGAAGGCCTCATGGCAGGAAAGCCAAGGAACACAAGCTTTGCCTGCAGCCAATACCAGCGCGCCACAGACTGCTGGCAAAGCACAGCCACACCGATGCCTGGATCTTGGACTTCTGGCTTCTGCAACTGTGAGACAATGACTTCTTGTTGTAAAACCAAAACCCGTTGTGTGGTATTTGTGACAGCAACTCAGGCTAATGAAGCCCTCCCTACCCTCTGCTACTGGGCCCTCTGAATAGTGTCTTCCTGGCCCTGCCGAGCACCCCCTGGAGGTTCATCAAGACACTGCCTCCTCTGCAAGCCTCCAGCATCCAGGCCCCTCTTCTCCTGTAGAACATTCTGGCACCCAGCTAGCTAACTTCCTTCCCACCACTCACTTTGTTGACTACAAAATATCCATGATCCGTCGAAACTTGGCCTTCTTAGTCCTAAGACCTCCACAGTTCCCAGCACCCACCTCAGTCACCCACTCCCCCACTCGAGCCTAGAGAGAACTTGACTTTCCCAATAACCGCACCACCTTTTAAAATCTGAGATTTTATGCATCCACTCCCTGGCCGTGCTCTCCTGTCTTTCCAGCCTACTCTCTCTCATGTTCCCACCCCAGCAATTCCTCACCTGGGCCTGCTCTGCTGGTCATGTCACATTTTCCTCTTCTACCACCCAGTCTTGTTCTGTCCTCCCCCAGCTGAGCATCCCTGTCCTTCTGTCTGTGTGTCTCAGAAGTGCCCTCACCATTACCATCCACCTTTCGGTCTTTCTCCCTGGTCAAGATGACTCTTCTATATTTTCCCTCTTTCCTCAACCCTCCAGCAGCTTCTGCCGCCAACTCGCTCTCAGCCCAGGCGACCCTTTTATTTCACTGAAAAGCAGAGGCCCCAAAAGAGAACTGTGCTTAGCTGACCGTGGCTCCACTCAAAGCCTGCTGGGTTCTCATTCCTGGAACCTATGAATATGTGACCTTCCATGGCAAAGGGGACTTTGCAGATGTGATTAGGTCAAGGACCTCCGGATGGGGGGTTATCTGGGATTACCTGGGTGGGCCCGATGCCATCACCATAAGAGGGAGGCAAAAGGTCAAAGAAGAGGGAGGTGGGATGACGGAAACCGGGCTCCAGTGATGCGATTTAAAGTTGGAGGGGTGCAAGGGGCTTCTAGAAGCTCCAAAAAGGTAAGAAACAGGCTCTTTCCTCGTGTGCTGGAAGCAGTGCAGCCTTGTCCACACCTTGATTTCAGCCCCTTAACACAGAACAATAGTGAATTTATGTTGCTTTAAGCCACTAAATTTGTGGTGACTTGTTCCTGCAGCCTGGGAAACGAAGCAGGACGCCCGAGCCTGCGCCTGACCCTCGGCTTCCCTCTGGCTCCCGATTCCACACAGCTGCGCGACCCACGCCTCCTCTGACGCGGGGCCCGCCCCCCCCCCGCGCGCGCCTCGGGGCCCGCCCCCCCCCCGCGCGCCTCGGGGCCCGCCCCCCCCTCCCGGCGCGCCTCGGGGCCCGCCCCCCCCCCCGCGCGCCTCGGGGCCCGCCCCCCGCGCGTCTCGGGCCCGTCCCCCCCCTCCCCCGCGCGCCTCGGGGCCCGCCCCCACTCCCCCGCGCGCCTCGGGGCCCGCCCCCCTCCCCCCCCCGCGCGCCTCGGGGCCCGCCCCCCCGCCCCCCCCCCCCGCGCGCCTCGGGGCCCGCCCCCCCGCGCGTCTCGGGCCCGTCCCCCCCTCCCCCGCGCGCCTCGGGGCCCGCCCCCCCTCCCGCGCGCGCTTCGGGGCCCGCCCCCCGCGCGCCTCGGGGCCCGCCCCCACTCCCCCGCGCGCCTCGGGGCCCGCCCCCCGCGCGCCTCGGGCCCGTCCCCCCCCTCCCCCGCGCGCCTCGGGGCCCGCCCCCCGCCCCCCCCCCCCGCGCGCCTCGGGGCCCGCCCCCCCCCTCCCCCGCGCGCCTCGGGGCCCGCCCGGCGGTGTTCAGGGCGCGTTCCAAGCCCCTCGGCGCCTCCACCGACGCTCGCGCTGCCCCCCTCCGCCGCCACGCCGTAGCAGGAGTCGGCACTACCGGCTCCCTGGCGTCCCAGGCCCGCCGCGCCCCCCGCTCCCGCGCCGCCGCCCACCCCCCGCCGGGCTTCCGGCCCCGCCTCCACAGTGCTCCCAAGCCGACCCCTTCTCCCCGTCGCCTCGCCCCGGCTCGCGGTCAGCTCGTGACGAGTCACCCCGCTTCCTGTAGTCCCCACGGCCTAGGCTGAATGGAGACAGAGCGAGCCTTCCCTCACGGAAAATCAGGTCCTGTTACTCCTTGGTCCAAACCCTCCGAAGGCGCCCCAGCCTCCGAGGATAAGCACCTGCGCCCCTGTCCCTGGCTGACTGGCCCTGCCACCCTCTCACAGGCCCTCTTCACCCCCCACCTTGCCCCCTCCCTGGAACAATGGCCTGTGTGCTCTCCTCACACCTCGGAGCGTGCTCCCGCCACAGGGCCTTTGCACCTGCTTCTCCACACTCGTCTTCCTCTCACTCTATTCTCTAGTTCCTTGCCAGGCAGGACCTCAATCTGCAAAGTCTTTTACATACGTCATCTCTACCTGTCACTCTGTCTACCTACCTGTCTACTTCCCACACACACTTCCTTGTCAGCCAGCGGTGGGGGGTGTGGTCTGTCTGGCCAGTTCCTGTCTCCTCAGCACTGAGGACCGTGCCTGGCACATAAGAGGCCTCAATAAACTTGGGTTAATGAATGAATGAATGAACCTCTGCCTACATCTATAAAATGTGCTTAAGCACAAGCACTTAGAATCTTCTGCTGCGAACTGTGGTGTAAGTTATCAGGGGAAAGTTTGACTTTTTATTACTAGGCTGTTCATCTTTCAGGGCTTTAGGTCCTTTAGACAAGTCCTTTGAGTTGCAGCCTTTCCCTGAAAAATTCCACTTTTTTCCCTCTCCATTTTAATGTTCTTGCTCATGGCACATTTTGGAGACGTTTTCTTTAATAACCGCATGTATTAGCCAAAGGGGTGCTGATACAAAATACCAGGAATTGGTTGGTTTTTACAAAGGGTATTTATTTGGGGTAGGAGCTTACAGTGACCGGGTCTTAAAGTGTAAGTTGCTTCCCTCACCGAAGTCTATTTTCACGTGTTGGAGCAAGACGGCTGCCGACACCTGCCAGGGTTCAGGCTTCCTGGGTTCCTCTCTTCCCGGGGCTCATTTCTTTCTGGACTCAGCTCTGTTTCCTCCACAAAGCCAGCTGTAGACCATCAGGCGACCAGCTCTGTCTCTCTCCCTGGGGCTTCTGCCATGTCTGAGGAGCTGTCTCTATTCCTCTGCGTTCTTCTCCTGTGTGTTCACTTCCCAGGCTCCAGCTCAAAACTCCCACTTCCCTTGTCTGTGGTGTATTTTTTCTGTGAATCTCTGCCGCCAAGAGGGCAGGGACTCAACATCCTGCTGACATGGCCCAATCAAAGTCTTAATCATTATTTAACCAAGTAAAAGTAAAACCTCTGAGTCCAATACACGCCAATATGCCCAGAGGAAAAGACGAATTTACAAACATAATTTTGGAATTCATCAGTACTATCAAACGGCTACACTGCAGTTAGTCATTTTCCGTGTCTGCCCGAGTCATCCCTGTGCTGGGCAGAGCTGGGGCTGGGAGGGAAGTACAAGATACAGACCCTGTTCTCAAGGCGCTTACAGCTCGATTGACAGATAAATGCAAACCATTGAAGCAAGCTACGAATCAAGCCTGAGGCTCATGTCCACGGGCTCCCTCTCCTTCTGGCCATCCCCTAAAAGTAGCCCGCCACCTGTATCAGCCTCTTACTGCTACTGTAACAAACGACACACATTTCTTACCTCGTATTCTGCGGTCAGCGGTCCAGACACAGCGAGACTCGGCTGGTGTCTCCGCTGAGGTTGTCCCTGGCAACAGTGGAGGCGTGGGCAGGGCTGCCCTCCTTCCGGGGGGCGCCGGGGGAGAAGCGGTTCCCAGCCCCGGCAGGCAGCCGGCAGACAGCAGGTCCTCGCGGTTTTCGGACGGTGGTCCCCGTGTCCTCGCTGGCTGTGTTTTTCTTTGGGGAGTTGATCTCGGCTCCTGGAGGCCACGCATCCCCTGGCTCATGGTCCCTCCAAAGCCAGCGACAGCGGGCCGAGGCCTTCGGGCTTGGAATCCTTCCGACTGCCCTCCTTCGGCCTCAGCCCTTCTGCCCAGCTCTCCTGCTTTTTATTTTTTTAAGAATTTATTTTATTTATTTCCTTTTCCCCTCCCCCGCAGTTGTCTGTTCTCTGTGTCCATTTGCTGCGTCTTCTTTGTCCGCTTCTGTTGTCAGCGGCACAGGAATCTGTGTTTCTTTTTGTTGCGCCATCTTGTTGTGTCAGCTCTCTGTGTGTGCGGCGCCATTCCTGGGCAGGCTGAACTTTCTTTCGTGCTGGGCGGCTTTCCTTACAGGGCGCACTCCTTGCACGTGGGGCTCCCCTACGCGGGGGACACCCCTGCGTGGCAGGGCACTCCTTGCGCGCATCAGCACTGCGCATGGGCCAGCTCCACACGGGTCAAGGAGGCCCGGGGTTTGAACCGCAGACCTCCCATGTGGTAGACGGACGCCCTAACCACTGGGCCAAGTCCGCTTCCCTCTCCTGCTTTTAAGGATGCTGCTGATCCCATCGGGCCCCTTGGACAGTCCAGGAGGATGTCTTCACTCAAAGGCCAGCTGATCAGCACCCTTAGTTCCATCCACAGCAGCCATGCCGAGGTTGGTGTTTGATTGACTAACAAGGAGAAGGATGTTGCAGGGACCTCTTAAGAATTCTGCCTGCTACGCCATCCATCTCTGCCTACACTTTACTTTGCCTCACTTTCCTTCAGAGCACACACACACACACACACACACACGCACACCTGTGTCCATACAAATAAATAACACGTGTTCACTGACTATCTTCCCTTCCTAGACTAACACCAATATGGTTTTTTTCCCCAAAGATTTATTTTTTATTTATTTCTCTCCTCTCCCCTCCCCCCCCAGTTGTCTGCTCTCTGTGTCCATTCACTGTGTGTTCTTCTGTGTCTGCTTGTATTCTTGTCAGTGGCACCAGGAATCTGTGTCTCTTTCTGATGCGTTATCTTGCTGCATCAGCTCTCCGTGTGTGCGGTGCCACTCCTGGGCAGGTTGCACTTTTTTCCCACTGGGCGGCTCTCCTTATGGGGCGCACTCCTTGTGCATGGGGCTCCCCTATGCGGGGGGACACCCCTGCATGGCACAGCACTCCTTGCGTGCATCAGCACTGCACATGGGCAGCTCACCACATGGGTCGAGGGGCCCTAGGTTTGAACCCTGGACCTCCCATGTGGCAGGCGACGCTCCAGCCATTGAGCCAAATCCGCTTCCCCAGCAGTATGTTTCAACATCAGTAAATCTCACCAGCATAATGCTAAAGGAAAAATAAGCAATTTACAAGGAATACACACAAGATGATATATTTATATAAAATTAAAATATGTAAAAAAATACAACATATTACTCTATACACTATATACTACTTGGTAAAAATGTAAAGAAGTGGCAGAATAACAAACACCACTTCCAGGATAGAGGCTTCTCTGTAGTGGAGAGAGAAACAATAGAGAAAAGTTAGGCAAGGGATATTTAACTGTGCCAGCAAAGTTTCTTTTCTAACCTAGGTGGTAGATATGTAGGTATTCATCAGATTTTTCTTTACACCCTTTTTCTATGTCTTAAATATGTCATAATGCACAATACATAAATATCTCAGAGTAAATAGTAAACAACAAATGTATTCTGAAATTTATGTACTACAGTAAAAATAAATCAGTTATATATGTTCTTGCTTTATACACTTCCTTGAAAGCCAGGTATAAAATAAAATTTTATATTCGAACCATGAAAAATTAAATTACAACGAAATGTGAAAAAATTGGGGGGAAAATTTTTATTCCAAAATCTGAGTTTTCAGATCACAAAGCTCTAAATTTCTCACTTTAGCAGTCATGGGCAACAGACTTCTTGCATTTAGCCGTTGTGTGAAATTATGTCAAACGTAATAAAATCACATGCGGTTCCTTTTTCAAATCCAGATTCGGGATTCTAGTCAAGTAGAAACAAGACATCGACTCATTCCTGCCCCCCCGGTTTCCAGCACCTTTTGTTCTTGGATATTGGAACAGATCAAACCTGCTCAGATTCTAAAGGTCTGAGGCAAATCTTTCTCCCTTCCTATCTTTTCCTCCTTCCCTTCCTCCTTTTCCTCTTTCTTTCTTTTGTTATCATTAAGCATGACACACAAACATAAATATAACACACGCAGAGGAATTTATTCTAGCAACACGTAATCTTTTAGATTTGATTATTAGGAACTTGAGTCAGACAATAAATGGGAAAGAATAAAAACCCTCTGCCACACGAGGGCAGTAGAGATCACGAGTCTACGGTGGGCAGGCTTGGGCAGCAGAGACCTCCTCATTCCGTATCGCGTCTTTTATGGGTGGGGACAGGGAGAACCTAAGAGGCTCCCGGATTTGTCTGAAACCATGGGGTCAGTTGCCAACATGTGTTATGTTCAAGGGACAATGTGCCCCCAATTAAGGACAGAAATGGTCACCATGAATGGGGTGGTGCCCTGTTAGCTACATCCGTCCCCAATAACGGGGTGGTCTCCTGATCCCATACAACTCACCAAAATATATATATGGTCAGGGACATAAAAGTATTCAAAAAGCGACATTAACAACCAAGGCCGTTTTTAGGCACATAAAATGACAAAATGTTCTTGCAAATGACTTTCAGGGTCTGTACCAAAATGGTAAAATTGTCAGGACTTAGCCCTGACTTATGCCTTACCTTGGAGAACAATTCCTTTCCTATTAGAACCAGCTGGTTGGACTCTGCCCAGAACCTACAAAGACCAGAAGACTGTAAAAGTTCCTAACTTTTATTTAAAAAGCACCGGCAGTGTAGGGTGGGGGCAAATATTGGTTCTATAAGAATAAAACTCTACCTAAAGGTCTTTTTATATGGAGGGCAATGGTGGGAGCCCGAGGCTCAAGGCTCCATCGGCCCCAGCCGCTGCCCAGCCGTCTGCTGTAAGCCAGCTTCTGCCGTCTCCTCTCTCCAGGACACCAGAGCCCTCCCCGCCACACACCTGCTGCCCACAGACCTGACCCTGCCGCTCTCTCCCCCCACATCTCTTACCTTCTCTCTCTCAATCCCTCTGTTCTAGCATCACTGGCCTTATTTATGTTCCTTGAACTCCGTAAACTCTTTCCTGCCTTAGGGGATTTGAATCTGCCAACTCTTTCCTGCCTTAGGGGATTTGAATCTGCCGTTCTTTCTGCCTGGCATGCTTTCCCCCCAGAACCTAAGCCCCAAGGCTCAGATTAATACTTTTTCTCCTGGACAAATGTGCATGGATCTTCCCAGGTGTCTCAAACTCAGGATGTTCCAAACTGGGTCAGAGCTCTTGCTTTGGGTTGGATGGCCCGAGACAGGACCCTGCTCCTCCACTGGGATGGCTGGGTAGTTGTTATCTCATCGAATCCTTCCCCCAAAATCTGTGACATATGTGTTATTGTCTTTGTTTTACAAATGAGGAAACAGACAGAGACTACCCAGCCCGGAGCAGGTGTAGCTCAGTAGTTGTGCACCTGCTGCCCATGTATGAGATCCCAGGTTAAATCCCTGGCACCTCCTAAAAAAAAGAAGTGGATGTAGCTCAAGTTGAACACCTGCTACCCATGTACGAGGTCCATGAAAGTTTGGTAGAACTCACCTTAAAGCCATCTGGATTTAAGGTTTAATTGGATGAAGAAGGGAAGCAGACATGGCTCAACTGATAGAGCATCCATCTACCATAGGGAGGGTCCAAGGTTCGATCCCCAGGGCCTCCTGACCCATGTGGTGAGCTGGCCCATGCGCAGTGCTGCTGTGCACAAGGAGTGCTGTGCCACACAGGGGTACCCCTGTACAGGGGAGCCCCACATGCAAGGAGTGCACCCCACGAGGAGCATGAAAAAAGTGCAACCTGCCCAGGAGTAGTGCCGCACACATGGAAAGCTGATGCGGTAAGATTACGCAACAAAAAAAGAGTTTCCCAGTACCACCAGATAATGCAAGCAGTTGCAGAAAAACACACAGTGAATGGACACAGAGGGCATACAATGGGGGGAAGGGGAGAGAAATAAATAAAATAAATCTTAAAAAAAAAAAGAACATGATTTAAAAAAATAATAATTGGATGAAGAATTCGACTTCAGTTTTAATCCATCTAGAACTGATTTTTATGATTGGTGTGAGGTAGGGATCCCATCTCATGTTTTTCTGCATGAATAACCATCCTTTCGCCCACTTAACTGCAACATCATTTATGACAACTTACATGATTGTTTGACTACCAATGAAGACTAAACATAGTTGTTGAGCTTAATTTCTGAAAAAATACAAAATGTTGACACAGTATACATTAAAGTTCAAATGAAGCAGAAAGAAATCCAGTCAGCACTTGTAAGATTTTCCTTGGAGAGTGTTTTCAGAATGAATGCAATGGGAAAAGTGGCATTTGCTTCCCCCCACACCTATTATCTTGTCTGGATGAAAGATGTGATTGCAGGATGACACTTATCTCAAGTACTGATATGAAAATGGATGTTGCCTTTGGGATTTGGAATCTCAAACACTGGCCCAAGAAGTGGATGGAGCATCCCATGATGCAGAGCCAATGCTTTCATTTCAGTGTCAAAATGAAATTTCTGAATCAACTCGAAAGATTCTTGAGTAAGAAACGAAGATTGGGCAATCCAAGCCCTTGTTTGGCTCTCATTAGGAAGGACCATTTTTTCAGTTGACCATGCCAAATAATAGTTATTTTTAAATTAATAGTTTAGAAGTGGCTGATTTCCAAAGTACCCTGCACTGCTCCTCCTCCCCCGGCCAACACTGCCCTCTGTGAATTTCCCCATGCGCTGGGCAGGCCAGCAGCCCTGAGCCACTCTCCTCCCTGAGAGCATAACGGGGATGTGATGAAGAGGAGAATAAATCACTTTAGGCCTTTTCAGTTTAGCCCTAATTTTAACTTATTCACTGAATGGTGTATTTTCTTTATGCACAAAGCTGATGAAGAAGATATAAGCAAAAAAATCTGGTCATTTATAGTAATATAAAAAAAAAATAGACAGGAAAAAAAGTAGTACGAAGTGTTTTAGTTTCCAAGGTGCCACAGCAAAATACCACAAACTCTTACCATTCAGAAGGCCAGAAGTCCAAAATCTGGGTGTTGGCAGGTGGGCTGCATCACCCAACCCCTGCCTGCAGCTTCACAGGGCTCTCCTCTGCCCTAACGACACAGCAATGGACTTAGGACCCACTCCACTCCAGTGTGACCTTGTCTGACTAATTAAATCTGCAAAGATCCTATTTCCAAATAAGGTCACATTCTGAAGTTCCAGGTAGACCTGAATCTTGGGGGGACAACATTCAACTCATGACAGTGGGCAAATAATGACAATTCCAAAAAGATTAAAAGCCCTTCCCAGGGGGAAGTGGATTTGGCTCAATGGATAGTGTGTCTGCCTACCACACGTGAGGTCCAGGGTTCAAACCCAGGGCCTCCTGACCCGTGTGGAGCTGGCCCACACGCAGTGCTGATGTGCGCAAGGAGTGCCCTGCCACACAGGGGTGTCCCCTGCATTGGGGAGCCCCACGCGCAAGGAGTGCGCCTCCATAAGGAGAGCCGCCCCGTGCAAAAAAAGTGCAGCCTACCCAGGGTGGTGCTGCACACACGGAGAGCTGACGCAGTAAGATGATGCAACAAAAAGAGACACAGATGCCCCGTGCCGCTGACAAGAATCCAAGCAGACACTGAAGAACACACAGCGAATGGACACAGAAAGCCGAACGGGGTGGGGAAAGAGGAGAGAAATAAATAAAAAACAAATCTTAAAAAAAAAAAAAAGCCCTTTCCAGAATAACGTCATTCCCTGCACTTCTCCAGGATGTGAAAATTCCTGCTCCCTGCCGCCTTTCCACAGATTCTATCCACTCCTTTAACTAGTGTTTCTTTTCTATGTGATATTCCCCGATGAACGTGGTGACGACCCCTAGAAGCACCTGGACCTGCTACAGTAAATCCCCTGCTGCATTCCCACCACTCTGTGCATGGGTTCAAGGGCAGGAGGGTCTTGGTCCCAGATGGCACATGTCACTGTAGAGGACTGGTACAGCCTTTAGAACGTCATTAACAGGAGCAAATCCAGTACCCACTGATTTCTTCTCAAAAGGCCCTCGAACCTGTCGGGGAGCCCGGTGGTTTCATCCTCATGAGTACTCTCGCCCTGAAGAAACTCAACAGGACACAGATGATCCAATGACTAGAAGAAGAAGTCCAATAAGTTTTGGGATGTTAGGTGCATTGGGCGGGCCCGGGATTACGAAGCCTCAGCCCCCCCGCTGTAAACAGCAAGCTGGATGCGAGTCCTTCCGTGACGTGTCGTCCGCTTTGTAGGCCAGGACCAGCCCCGGAGGCTCAGTAGTAGCATCGTAAATTATTCCCCGTGAAAAGCAAGTATGGCACCCCTGCCGGAGTGTCCACCGCCGTGGCCCACGGCATGGCACCCAGGGCACTTCTTCAGCTTCATGTTGGGGCTTTCGGGCGCTCAAAGTGGGACCCAGTTCAAAGGCTCCCTGTTGGTGGCAGCAGGGGCAGCTCTCGGTGTCATATATTTCTTTTCAATTTAATACACGGCAGATCTCGTCAGAACACACTACCATGAAGAAGTGAAAATACAAAGTAAAGATTTCTAAACCGCAGCCCCACTGTCTCAGTTTGCCAGGCTGCTGGACAAAGGGCACACAACGAGATGCTGAAAGGATGGGCATTTCTTGGTTTACAGTCTGAGCCTGTGCGCGGCGCCTCTGTGGGCAGACCTCGGGGTGTCTCGGCTTGTACCTCGCCTGCAGGCCGTGGCCACGTGCCGGCCTGCTGTCCTGCCTGCTCTGCCGTCTCCGCGAGTCCCTCGGCAAGGCCCCGGGAACCTGATGCGGCCCCCCTTCAGCTGCCCACACCCTAAGTGAAAGAGCACCCTGCGCGAGTACAGTTACAGTGGCCCCCCCGGCACGTCCACCACACCCACTCTCCAAGTCAACTAGGACTTTTCAGGGACTTGGGCAGCGGCTGCGGGCGGCAGTGGGGGTGCATCGCTGTGCGACGCGTCCTACCCCTGGACCCCTCAGCCCGTGCTGTCTGCAGCCTGCCCTGGTCGAGCGCTCACCTGCCCGTGGGTCTAGTCTACCCTTGTGGGAAGTGGACAATCCATGGCTTTCTGCAGAATCACATGTTGTGCGTTCTTCACCACGAAACACTGTAGAGTAGTTTCATGGCTCCAAAAAGAAAATGCCTTAGCAGGCACCTCTCAGTCCCTCTATCCTACCCCAGCCCTGCACAACCACTCGCCTAATTTCATCTTTATAAATTGATTTATATTTACATTTTCTGTAAATGGAATCATACAACGTGTAGTATTTTGTGTCTGGCTTCTTTCCCTTGGCATAATGTTGTTTTGTGTTCTTTTGTTTTTCGTGTTTGCCTGTTATTAACATCTTGTAACGTTAGCATGCATTTGTTCAGTTTCAAAGAAAAAGTCTCATATATGCAACATTACCCATATTCATATTTCACATGAGGTTTCATATCTCTACAGTCCTATGTTATATTTTTTAGCTTTTCTTCTAGTAATATACATGACCTTAGACTTTCCCTTTCAACCACTGTCATACCCAAACAATGACACTGCTAGTTACAAATGTTGTGATGTGCTTTCACTGTTTCTATTCATTTCCAAAGATTAACAAAAAACCTTTTTTTACCAATTCTGCACAGATTAACCCTCAACTTTCCATTCTCTGCCCTCATTCTATTTTCTGATGACCTATATTCTAGTTGTTAACTCCATGTGTTTACACAGTATATATACTTCATAGTAATGCCATCATTCAGTATTTGTCCTTTTGTGTCTGGCTTGCTTCACTCCAGGTTCCTCCAGGTTCATCCATGTTGTCAAATGCTTTACGACTTCATTTCTTCTACAACTGCATAATATTCCATCATGTGTATGCACCACAATTTGCATATCCATTCATCAGTCAGTGGACACCTGGGTTGTTATCGTCTTTTGGCAACTGTGAATAATTCTGCTATGAACACTGGATGTCTGTTCATGTCACTGTTCTCAGTTCTTCTGGGTATATACCCAGTGGTGGCATTGCCAGGTCACATGGCAAACTTTCATCTTTCCTAGGAATTACCAAACAGTCCTGCACAGTGGCTGTACCATTTTGCATTCCCTCCAACAGTGAATAAGCATTCCTGTCTCTCTATATCCTCTCCAACACCGGTAGTTTTCTGACTTTTTAATAATGGCCATTCTAGTAGATGTGAAATGATATCGCATTGGAGCTTTGATTTGCATTTCCCTAATCATTGGTGATGCTGAACATATTTTTTGTGTTTTTTCAACATTTTTGTATTTCTTCTTTGAACAAATGTCTATTCAAATATTTTGCCCATTTTTTAATCGAGTCATTTGTCTTTTTATTGTTGAGTTGTAGCATCTCTATATATCATGGATATTAAACCCTTACCAAATATATGTGATTTCCAAATATTTTCTCCCATTGAGTCGGCTGCCTTTTCATCCTTTTGACAAAGTCCTTTGAGGTACAAAAGTGTTTAATTTTGAAGAGGTCCCATTCTATTTTTTCTTTTGTTGCTTGTCCTTTGGGTGAAAGATCCAAGAGACCACCACGTATCACAAGGTCTTTTAAGATGTTTCCCTACACTTTCTTCTAGTAGTTTTATTGTCCTGGCTTTTATATTTAAGTCTTTGATCCATGTTGATTTGATTCTTATATGGGAGGTAAAATGGGGGTCCTCTTTCATTCTTTTGATTGTAGATATCCAGTTGTCCCAGCACCATTTCTTGAAGAAACTGTTTTGTCCTGGTAACTTGATAGGTTTATCAAAAACCAGTTAGGGGAGCAGATGTGGCTCAAGCAATTGGGCACCCACTTCCCACATGGGAGGTCCCAGGTTTGGTTCCTGGTGCCTCCTAAAGAAGATGAGCAGATGCAATGAGCTGATGCAATGAGCAGACTGAACAAGCAGATACAATGAACAGGGAAAGGATGCTGCTCAAGTGATTGGGCACCTGTCTCCCCCATGGGAGGTCCTGGGTTCATTTTCTGGTGTCTCCTAAAGAAGATGAGCAGACAATGAGTAGACACAATGAGCAGAGGGAAATATGCAGACACAGCAAGCAGACAACAAGCAGCAGACAAGGAAACCATTTCGGGGTAGGGGGAATGTCCCCAAATTAACTTTTAAAAAAACACACAAAAAAACAGTTGGTCATAAAAGTGAGGATTTATTTCTGGACTCTCAATTCTATTCCACTTATCAATGTGCCAATACCATGCTGTTTTGATCACTATAGCTTTGTAGTATTTGTAAAGGTCAGGCAGTGAAAGTCTTCCCACATTGCTCTTCTTTTTTAGGATGCTTTTGGCTATTTGAGTGCTTCCAAATAAATTTGGTAATTGCCTTTCCCCTATTTCTATAAAGTAGGCTGTTGGAATTTTGGTTAGTATTTCACTGAATCTATAAATCAGTTTGGGTAGGACTGACATCTAAATGACATTTAGTCTTTCAATCCATGAACATGGAATATTTTTCCATTTGTTTAGGTCTTCTTTGATTTCTTTTAGCATTGATTTGTAGTTTTCTGAACATAGATCCTATACTCCTTTGGTTAAATTGAGTCCTTTTATTGCTATTGTAAATGGAATTCCCCCCCTGATTTCCTCCCAGATTGTTCAATACTAGTGTACAGAAACATTGCTCATTTTTGTGTGCTGATCTTATGCCTGACAACTTTGCTGAACTCATTTATTAGCTCAAGTAGCTTTGTGGTAGACATTTCAGAATTTTCCTTTTTTTGTTTTTTGTTTTTTTCTTTATTCATTTTTTAAATATTACATTAAAAAAATATGAGGTCCCCATATATCCCCCACCCCCCTCACCCCACTACTCCCCCATAACAACATTCTCCTCCATCATCATGAGACATTCATTGCATTTGGTGAATACATCTCTGAGCATCACTGCAGCTCATGGTCAATGGTCTACATCATAGCCCACACTCTCCTACGTTCCATCCAGAGGACCTACAATGTCTGGTAATTGTCCTTGCAGCACCACCCAGGACAACTCCAAGTCCCGAAAACGCCTCCACATCTTATCTCTTCCCCCATTCCCCATACCCAGCAGCCGCCATGGCCACTTTCTCCACACCAATGTCACATTTTCTTCCATTACTAATCACAGTAGTTCATGATTAGAATATCAGTAAGTCCACTCTCATCCATATTCTATTCCTCCATCCTGTGGACCTTGGATTGGTTGTGTCCACTCCACATCTATGTCAAGAGGGGGCTTAGATTCCACATGGTTGCTGGATGCAATCCTCCTGCTTTCAGTTGTAGGCACTCTTGGCTCCATGGTGTGATGGTTGACCTTCTTCAACTCCATGTTAGCTGAGTGGGGTAAGTCCAATAAACCAGAGTGTAAGAGCTGAAGTCTGTTGAGGCTCAGGGCCTGGCTATCACATGGTCAGTCCAGAGATTCAGATCCCCTGGGTATATATTAAACCCCAGCACCAACTACAATTCTGGTAAAGTAACAGGAAAGGCTTGTGAAAAGAGATCACATCTGAGTCTAGCTACATCACACCAACTCCAAAGAAGGGCCAACTGACATGGCACGAAACTCCATCTGCCATGACCATAAAACCTGTGGGTCTCTGTTGCCCTCAGAAGAACCAATACCTGGGGTTGTATCTACTTTATCTGTCTCTGGGCCTCTGCTCAGGTGTGCATAAGGGCAACCCCTCTGATAACCTCCCAGCTCTTTTTTGAGACTCATAGCCATATAAACTCATTTGTCCTTTCCATTTCCCCCTTGATTTAGGTCAAAAAGCATTTTTAACTCCTGGTATTATATGTAGACAGAGATATTCTGCTGGTCCGAGTTGAACCTTTTATTCAAGGTCATTTTCCAGTTACATCATCAGCTGGTACTTGGTAGTAATCCCTCAGCACCAGGGAGGCTCATCCCATGGAGTCATGTCCCACGCTGGGGGGAAGGCAGTGCATTTACATGCTGAGTTTGGCTTCAAGACTGGTCACATTTGAGCAACACAGAGGCTCTCAGGAGGTAACTCTTAGGCACCCTGCAGCTCTAGGCCTTGTTCTTATTTCAGGTGCACAGGCTCACAAGCATAGTCATTTGTATCAAGGGCTCATTGTTGGACCTTCCTTCTTTTTTCAGTCTATGTCGTTGTACTTGGGGAATTGTTGCTGTTCCTTTAGGGACAGTGATAGAGCTCCCCTGGCTAGGAACTCAGCACACCCTCAGTTGTTGTTTTTAATTGTTTCCACTATGAAAATATCCAAACATTTTTATGTACCCTGGATATATGCCCTGTAGAACTCCCTGCCAACCATGTGTCCCCTGTCAATAATATCCCACACCAGTATTCCTCCGCTGCCATTGTTGAACCTCTCTGTGATCAAAAACTTCCTGAAAAGTGAAGCCCAATATATTGCCAGATTCCCTTAATAGTAAAATGGAATATAGCAATGAGTTTAAAGGTAAGATACAGAATACATATTAATTTGGAAAACTTCTACATCCTATCCTTTTCTTTTCTTTTTTCTAATTATTAAGCTTATCTTCACAAGAGTTTTAGATCACAATAATTCATATATACAATATACAGTACTCCCACATATTCAACATAAAACCTTTTCCCTTCCACAGCAATAATCTTTTAACATATTCATACCATATTTACTGAAACTGATGCACAGATATTGAGACAATAGCTTTCAAACAAGGTAACATTTGTTTACATTGTGATAGGCTAAAATGTAAATCATAATGTAAAACATAAGATAACTAAAAATTTAGAAAATTGTATAGTCTAAAATATAAACCACAATGTAGACATTTCAGAATTTTCTAAATATAGGATCATGTCATCTGCGAATAGTGAGAGTTTTACTTCCTCTTTTCCTATTTGGATGCTTTTTATTTTTTCCTTCTTGTCTAATAGCTCTAGCTAGAACTTCTAGCGCCATGTTGAATGACAGTGGTGACAGTGGGGATCCTCGTCTTGTTCCTCATCTTAGAGGGAAAGCTTCCAGCCTCTCCCCTGGGGGCATTTTTCACTTAACATCGCTCCAGAGTATCTGCTGTCGGCTGGGGCCTTTGCGCTAAGAAAGCAGAGATGAGATACAAACTCCTAATGAGGCCAGAGGAAGAGTTCAAATATCTCCATCTGTCTGGGCTATGACCAAGCTGGGAAGGAGGGAAGAAGCTCTGGAGCGACCCTGGCGCGGCAGCCGGGCCCAGATTTCCAGCTCTGCCGCTGACCCCCTCTACTGTGTTCAGCCTTAGCCAAGGAAGGAGCGATCGTTTCCCAGCTGCAGCATAACTGTGAATCACTGCGCCTTTTCCCCCCTGTCTCTCTTCCATTCAAGACATAGGATGAACATAGGAAGGTCGTATTTCAGGGGGTGGTAAGTTAATGTGTGAAGAGTTGCTACAAGATGGACTTCTGTACCCCACGCTGAAGGGTGCACGTACTCCAAAGCGGACGCATTGAGGACAAGGACGGCGTGCTCTCTATTAGCCAGGCCTCTCTAGGGAAACAGAATCAACAAGGGATATCCGTCAACAGTAAGAGATTTATCAGAGCCTCTCACGCAGCCATGGGATGCACAAGTCCAGGTTCCGCAGGCAGCTGCAACAGGGGCTCCAATGAAGATTCTTGACGAGTTCTGGGAGACATTGGCTGTCCAAAGACGAGCTGGGAAATTCTCTCAATGCTGGAATCACTTCCCCTTTTAAGGCATTCAACTGATGGGGTTAAGCGTCACACATTGCTGATGGAATCCCCCTGACTGATGTAATTATAACCAGCTATCTAGGATTTACCACTGCAGTAAAGTCAATGGTGACTAAAGTCCATAAATGCCCTTGTATTACAATTAGCCCAGAGCTTGTTTGACCAAAGAACTGGGCACAATTACCTGGCCAAGTTGACACAACAGCCTAACCATCACATGTACCCACTTCAGTTCCTCCCTCTGTGCCCTCCAGGACCAGCCTCAAACCAGGGTGCACAGCTGTAAATATTCAGCTCATGGTCTGATACACCCTCACGTGCTGCATCACCACCTGGGCTTGCAAAACAGTATTGCTGGAAGCACTGAACTCCCCGGGGCTTATGTTCGTGTTCCTGCAAGCGGCAAGCCAGTGCTCTGTCTTCAAGGATTGCAAAGTCCCGACAAATCACCCCAACGAGGGAAAAAGTAAATAAACAGGTAAGTATGAACATTCACTGACCTTCACTGATCAAGGTATTCCACCTACAGCTCACAAGGCTGGGAGCTAGGAACGGGGAGCTACACGAGGTAGAGCCTCTGCCCTGAGATTTCTCAAGACAAGTACTGAACCAAAAATATGGATGCCAAATGCTCCCCAGAGTGTGCTCCAGGGACTAAGAGAGCAGAAAGCGGCTACATCTGCTTCAGGGGTGCAGAGCGGGCCTCTGGCAAGGCCGCCCAGAAGAGGCCACATACAACCTGAGTAGTGAAGGCTGGCTAGGAGGTCCCCCAGCAGGGTTTGGACACATGCACACATATGCAATGCATCACCACAAGCAAGACTGCTTTGAATTTTCTAGAGTTTTAGATAAGTGGAACAATAAAGTCTGTACTCTTTGTTGGGGGGAGGGTCTGGCTTTTTTTCACTCAGCTTAGTGATTTTGAGTACTTCTAGGTTGTATGGATCGGTAGTTCACGCCTTTTTATTTTCATTAGCCGATTATTTTTTATTGCTGTATAGTATTCCATTAGAGGGCCAGGCCACAGTTTGTTTATCCATTCTGTTGATCGACCTTTTGGTTGTTTCCAGATTTTGGCTATTTTAGACAAAGCTGCTATGAACATTCATGAGAATTTTTTTTTAAATTAAGGTGGAATTCAGATAACATGCAATTAAATACTTGAAAGCACACAATTCACTGGCTTTTAGAGTATTCACAATGTCATGCCACCACCACCTCTCTGTAACTTCAAAACTTTTTCATCACCCCAGAAAAACGTCCCAAACCAAGAAGTGACCCCGCCCCCAGCCCCCGGCCCCCTGGTACCTCTGATGGTTCTGATTCTGGGTTCGCCTGTTCTGGATATCGCAGGTGAGAGGTCACACACCGTGTGCCCTGTGTGCCTGGCATCTTTCACTCAGCATCATGTGTTCAAGATTCATCTGAACCATGGCCCGCTTCAGAACTTTGCTTCTTGGCCTGAGGATTTTCAGGAACTGGAGCCTCACGTTGGCTTCTGCAGTCACAGGGGGCCCTGGAGCGGGGACAGCGCTGAGAATACAGAGGCTGGGGAGTAGGGTGCGGGCAGTTTTCGGGAAGAGCTACCCTGAGCTTGTAATTGAGTGAACTCGGGTTGTGAGAGAGAGCAGCGATTCACGGGTGACTCGTCAGAGGTGGCGCTTGACGTCTGGGGATCAGCGGGTCCTGAAGGGGGTGGGGGTAAGGGGTGGCGAGGCAGCAGCGTCTGAGAAGTGGGGAGGAGGCAGGTGCGAGTCCTGCCTGCTGTTCTGGAATCCTGCCGTGCATGTGAAATGAACGAGGGGCTGGGACAGGGTCTCAATTCCCAGGGCTCCTGGAGCAAAGGACCCAGAGCGGGAGGGCCTCGAGCGACGTGCATTTGCTGTCCTGGAGGCCAGGACCCCGCAGCCAGGGTGTCAGCAGGGCCACGATCTCCCTGAGGTCTCCAGGGGGAGCCCCCTCCCCGCTCCTCCCACGTTCGCTCGTGACCCGTGGGTTCCTCGGCGTGTGCTCGCAGCCTCCCAGGCCCTGCGCCCACCCCTCCTTCTCGTCTCTTCCAGGCATACTGGGTGGGGGCTGCGCCCCTCCCGGGGAACTAAGCCCACCTGCAACGGCCCTGTTTCCAAATAAGGCCCGCATTCCAGGTCCTGGGGGCTAGGACTTCCACATGTCTCTTGGGGGGGTATAATTTAACCCGTAAAGCACAATTTAGGTGGGAAATGGAATTAGAGAGACAGACGTGGAAGCCATAGGCATAGAGGTAGGAATGAGAACAACCTTCCTGTACGGCTCGAGGAAGAAAATGAATGAACCCAGGGCTTCGGGGTTGCGCGGCGCTTCCCCTGGTGGAGAGAAGCACGTGTTCGATGTCGGGAGCCGTGGTCCTGGGCTCGTTTCCTCATGTGACCCCCTAAAATCAGAGACCACTCAGGCAGGGCCGGGCCGAGCGTTCTCGAGCCCCTCTGCAGGTGCTCGTGGCTGGAGAGAGGCCTGCGCTGCGTGGATGCTTTTAGTCCTGGAGCCTCGCTGGAATTCAATCCCAGAGAATGTCACTCCAAGTGACGAAGGCTTTTTTTTCCTTCAGTGATTGCTGATGACTACCCCAAGGTCACTTCTAATCTGTTTTAAATTCCAGGTGTTTTTAAAATAATATTTTTATTGCTGTAGGTAAAAATTTAAACTTGAGGTTAGATGAGACTGAATTCATTATTAGGAAGAGTTCCCTTCTTCTGCTTCCTTCACCTCTGCTTTGGCCTCCAGGTTGTAAGCGTGTGCCTGAGGCCAAAGGTCACCTAGCGGTCCCTCGGGAGACCGCCTGGCTGCCGTGGGAGGGGCCCTGCTGGGTGGGCCAAGTGGAAAAAGGCCTTTCCAGCACTTAACTCCATCGTGAAGGCCCCTAAGAAATATTTTTTTAAGTGGCCTGACAATTTTCGTGCCATTGCTAACGGTCTCACTGACAAAATCCTACCGCACGCTCCTTGGCAGCAAAGAACGGCGAGGGCAGTGCTGGGCCGGGGCTCTCAGCCAGGGCGCCTGGGCTTGGATTAAACCCAAAAAGCATGACACCTGCGGGCACGTGCTGGTGCGGGGCTGATGTGTTTATTAAGTAACGCACAGGATAGTGTGGCCTTAGTAAGGGGTCCGCGGTTTTCACCTGACTGGCAGAGGGGTCCGTGGAATAAAAAAGGTGAAGAACCCCTCGCCTACAGGAATGGTCAAATTTTAACTTCCTTCTGCAAATTTTTTCTTCTGGCAAGAAAAAGTAGTAGAGGAGTTACGGTCTAAGGTAATGGCTGTGATGACCGAAGGGCTGAAGCAGAAAACGAGAGCAGGAGAGAGGGGCCAGAAAAATTACGCTCTAAGGTTACTGCCAAGGTCTGGAAAACTTAGTTAATTCATTATTTGGCAACTGCTGGGAACTCCTTCCTGAGCCGTAGGTTTCTTTTCCACTTGGCAGGACCTGCTCCCCTAAGCTCTACGTGGTAGGCGCTGCCTTTTAATGAAAAACGTAAGTTCACACTTCTCTTTATCTTCTGGAACATTCCACAACTACTTAGTACTGTGTTCACGGCAGAACCAGATCACCATGGCTGCACGGCAGCGGCTCTGCGACTTCTGAAGGGTGGTGGGAGTTTGCTAAGAAATGCAAACGTGGAAAGAAAGAAAAGTAATTCTGGTCAAATAATTTTAACTCCTTCCAAGTCTAATAAAACTTGAGTCTGTCAGCAATACTCCGTCAGAGCCTTTTATAAGCAGAACGCCAGCACCAGCTATTGTGAGGTTTCCTTTCTATGGCTTATAGAAGTTTTAAGTCATTATTTTCAATGTAACTGTGAAATAGCTAAAGGGATAAAGTGAAGTGATAAAGGAGCAGATAGAAGAGATGGGGGGTGGGGGGAGAGGAGGGGTTTATGGGAAAAAGCAACCTCTGGGCACCCGTGGGAGGTCAACTCTCTATGGTCCAAAAGCTCTTCCATGTTCGGGTTACTGATGCTGGTTAACACTGGCCCCAAACTCAGTGGCATAAGCAGCCATTGTAACAGGCTCGCCTCTTCCGTGGGTCAGGACCTCTGATGGGGACGACTGTCCTGCTCCGCCATGCCTGGGTCTTAGCTGGGAGTGGCGTGACAGCTGGGGGCTGGGGCCATCCGGAAGCCTCTTCCCGCCCATGCCTGGTGGAGGACGCTGGCCGTGGGCTGGGACCTCAGCTGGGGCAGCCAGCCAGACACCTACAGGAGGCCTCTGCAGGTGAAGCTTCCTCAGAACGTGATGGCTTCAGGTGGCCTACTTCTCACGTAGTGGCTCAGATTTCCAAAGAGCAGCGCCCCGAAGAAATACGAAGAAGCGTTATGGTCTAGCCTCAGAAATCACGCAGAATCACTTCCCCACTGTATGAGCCAGCCAAAGGGGAGCTGATGCCAAGGACCAGAACTCTGTTGGCTTTTATAAAGGGTATTGATCTGGGGTAGAGGCTTACAGTTACAAGGTCCTAAAATAACTCAAGGTTACTTCCTCACCAAAGTCTGTTGCCCGGTGTTGTAGCAAGATGATGGGTGACTTCTGCCTGGTCTCTCCTTCCTTCTCCCTCTTGAGGTTCCGTGGCCCAGCTTCTTCCTGCTCTCAGCTGGTGGGCACAGGTAGGTGGGCACAGGGCTCATCTCTCTTCCTGGGGCTTTAGCTGTTTGAGCCTTCTTGTTTTTTTGTTTTTGTTTTTTTATACTTTTAAAATTAAATTTAGTAGATCACAAAGAATGTTACATTAAAAAAACATAAAAAACCTAAGAGGTTCCCATATAACCCACTCCTCACCCCCCACCCCATCATTTTTTTAAATTGTATTTTTTTGAAGATACATACATCACAAAAAAGGTTACATTCAAAAATAGGAGGTTCCCATGTACCCCCCACCTCCCCACCCCACTCCTCCCACACCAACAACCTCCTCCACCATTGTGGCACACTCATTGCACTTGGTGAACACATTTCGGGGCACTGCTGCACTACATGGATAATAGTTTACCCTGTAGTTTGCACTCTCCCCCAGTACATTCAGTGGGTCATGGGTCAGTTACATATAAAAATCCAGCATTGACCCTGCAGTATCATTTAAGACAATGCAAAGTCCCAAAAATGCCCCCATGTCACATCTCTTCTACCCTCTCCCTGCCCTCAGCAACTACTGTGGCCACTTTCTTCACCTCAATGCTACAATTTCTTCTATTAGTCACAATAGTGTTACAGTAGAATATCAGTAAGTCCACACTAATCCATATTATTCCTCCATTCTGTGGACCCTGGGATGGTGATGTCTGCTCTACCTCTAGCTCAAGAGAGGGCTTAGATTCCACATGGATGATGGATGCAATTCCTCTGCTTGCAGTTGATGGCATTCTTGATTCCCTGGTGTGGTGGTTGACCATCTTCACCTCCCTGTTAGCTGACCTGGGTGAGTCCAACGAACAAGAGAGTAGGAGTCGCAACTCTGCTGAGGCTCAGGGCCCAGCTGGCACATGGGCAGTCCAGAGATTCAAGTCCCCATCCAGAACGCCAACCACAGGTTCAGTAAAAGTGACAGAAGAGGCATGTGTAGGAAGGTCACATCTGAGTCCAACTCCATCACACTCAGGAGCACAAATTCCAAAGTAGGGCCCTCTGACATGGCACAGAACTCCAAATCCATCTGCCATGACCATATACCCTGTAGATCTCTGTAGCCTTCAGGAGAACCAGCACCTAGGGTTGTATCTACTTTGGCTCTCTCTGGGGTCCTGCTGAGGTGTGCATAAGCATGACCCCTCTGGTGACCAGCCGACTCTGTTTGGAAGACTCTTAGCCACATAAACTCATTTGTCTTTGTCATTTCCCCCTTTTATTAAAGGTCAAAAAGCAGGTTTTAACACTTGATCCAACATGTAGGCTGGGATATTCTGCTGGTCTGAGTTGACCCTTTTATTCAAGGTCTCTTTCTATGCATCACCAGTTAGTGATTGGTAGCAATCCCTCGGCACCAGGGAGGCTCATCCCCCGGAGTCATATCCCACACTGGGGAAAAGGCAATGCATTTACATGCTGAGTTTGTGAGCCGTCTTTTTGTCACATGGAAAGACCAAAATGACCAAGTTCACTCCTTAGTGAACTTGAAGATTTTGTATCTTCTCCTGTGCGTCTTCTTGTGTTAGTGTCCATTTATATAGCCCACCAAGGGGGAGGGGACTCAACCCTGAGCCATGCCCTACTGATGTGGTCAAATCAAAGACCCTAAATTGATTTAATCAAGTAAATTAAAAAACCTTTTCATTTAAAAAAAGATTTACTTTATTTTTCTTTATTTATGCCCCCCCTCCCCTGATGGTTCTCTGTCTGTCTGCTCATTGTTTGCTCGCCTTCTCCAGGAGGCACTGGGAACTGAACCCAGGATCTTCCACATGAGGGGCGAGTGCCCAGCAGCCTGAGCCAGATCCACTCCCTGCGGGCTGCAGGGGTGGAGTCTTGCTCATTTTCTTTTTTTCAGGAGGCACTGGGACTTGAACCCAGGAACTCCCATGTGGTAGGCGGGCATCTAACTGGTTGAGCCACATCCACTTTCCAACCTTTGAATATAAATCATTCAAAGGGTGTCATACCCAGAGGATCAGACCAGTTTACAAACATCAATATCTTTTTTTTGGAATTCATAAATAATATCAAACTGCTACATCCACATTATATTATAGCAAGTCATGGGATGTAGTAAGTTAAAATATGTCTATAAATGCTTTGAGATGCCTCTCTTCAAAGGATGGAGCCTAATTCTCCCCTTCTTGAGAATGGGCTACATACCCTTAAGAACTTGCTTATAGTGAATAGACTATAGCAGAAGTGATGGTACATGGTTTCCAAGGCTAGGCCATAGAAAGCATTGCAGTCTCTCTCTCTCTCTCTCTCTCTCTCTCTCTCTCTCTCTCTCTCTCTCTCTCTCTCTCTCTCTCTCTCTCTCTCTCCTCTCCCCCTCTCCCTCCTTCTCACTTTCTTTCTCAGATCACTTACTCTGGGAGAAGCCAACTTACATGTCATGAGGACACTCCATCAACCTTATGGAGAGGTCTACATAGTGAGTAACTGAGGCCTCCCACCACCGTGGGCAAGCTATCTTGGAAGTGGATCAAGCCTTCAGATGGCTATAGCCCTAGCTGACACCTTGACTGCAAACTCATGAGCCAGAGCTACCTAGTTAAGCTATACCCAAATTCCTGATGCACAGAAAGTATGAGATAATAAGTGTTCATTGTTTTAAGCTGCTATGTGTTGGGGTAATTTGTTACACAGCAATAGATGACTAATACACAGGTCAGCCCAGATTCTAATGGGAAAAGTGTCAAGGACATCATGGACATTTTTTGAAACTACCCTAATTCATAAGGGAACAATAAAAAATTATTTCACTCTTCTGTCCCCTTCCCCCATCCACCAAAATGCTCTCTGGATGCTTCATAGCAAAGCCTGCTTGTGTTGTTTGTTTTTCTTATTGATAGCAACAATGCATGTTATGAATTTTAGGCAAAGAAAAGAGAGTTCTTAACAAAATTGGCCTTCCACCAATTTACTTTTTTTTTTTGTCAGTTTTATCAATATATACAAATAAAGCATACAATCCAGTGTACAATCCATCCAAAGTGTACAATCAATGGTATTTGGTATAATCACATAGCTGTGCATTCATCACTTCAATCGTTATTAGAGCATTTTCATTATTCTAATAAAAATTTAAAAACAAACAAAAAAAGCAAAAAAGCTCTACCCTTAATAACACCTCTCAATCTCTCTATGCCTCCCCTACTATACACACTGCTATTGTTTCCATCTTTCTAATTTGCGGTCACCCCTTGGGCTGAAGCGTGGTTTGCTGGCCTGGCAGGGGAGCGGCCACGGTAGGCCAAGCCACTGCCCTCATAATAGGGTGGCTGGTCGGACTCACCGCCACCCCTGAAGGAAGCTCGGCATGGGCGCAGAGTGCCCTCGGGTCTCCCCTTCTCGGCAGCCGTGCTTCTGCGGCCGCCCCTCCTCCCGGATGGCGCCACACGATGCCTGTGGGGCGGCACCCTTCTTCTTCCTTCTCCCTGTGCAGGTGCAGGGCGGAAAATTCCAGTCTGCCCTTTTCCCCTCCCCCGACAGCAGCAACAGCCAGGCGTGGGCAGAAAAATCCAGTCTGCCCTTTTCCCCTCCCCCGACAGCAGCAACAGCCAGGCGTGGGCGGAAAAATCCAGCCCGCCCTTTTCCCTTCCCCCGACAGCAGCAACAGCCAGGTGTGGGCGGGAAACTCAAGTCTGCCCTCCACCCCAGCAACAGCAGCCACCAATCCCTAAACCCTGCCCCTTCCCCCAGCAACAGCGACAGCCAATCCCTAACCACCACCCCTCCCCCGTCCAGTACCGCCCACTGACCTTTCGCCGGCAACCAATCAGAACAGGGCGTGGCTTCGACCAATCAGCCTTCCCCAGCCCCTATAAAACTGTTGCCTCTCCCTCAGTAAAGTGGACTTGCGTGTTTACCTTGTCTCCGCGGTAGTTCTTCTGCCGTGCGCCCTCCAGTCCTGAGAGCCCCCGACAAGGGCCTGGCCTCCCTTGTCCCCAGTTCGTCGCCTGCTTCTCCGGGCGACCCCTTCGTCGCCGGCTTCTCCGGGCGACCCCTTCGTCGCCGGCTTTGCCGGGCGACCCCGTCAGCCGAACCGCGCAACCCCTTGTGAGACCGATCCCTCGTCTGCTGCCGGACCGACCCCTCGTCCCAGGT
Organism: Dasypus novemcinctus; assembly: GCF_030445035.2. Lineage (NCBI taxonomy): Eukaryota > Metazoa > Chordata > Mammalia > Cingulata > Dasypodidae > Dasypus > Dasypus novemcinctus. The sequence goes on from NC_080681.1 coordinate 125,656,742, forward strand.
GGGACCGACCCCTCGTCCCAAGCGGGACCGACCCCTCGTCCGCAGCCAGACCCACCCCTCGTCCGCAGCCAGACCCCACCTCTACCGACCGAGCAAGCCGCCGCAGTTGGCGCCCAACGTGGGGCAAGGCAATCCCACTACAGCACAACGTGGGGCAAGGCAACTCCACCACAGCCTCACTCCATAACCTGGCGGCACCCCCCCTCCTCTCTTCTCACCTTGGGACTTCTCTCGTGCAACATTGCTGCTACCTGAGCCTTGGCTACCTCATATGATCCACGGCGGTCTGGGAGAATCGCTGGATGGCTTTCTCCTTCCATGTCGGGGGCTTATACCGACCCGCTATGATTAAGAGGAGCCTTGGATTTCTCGGGAGCGCGCGCTTGCACGTCTGAAGCAACCCTACCACAGCCCTACGCCCTCCTCTCTTCTCACCCCTATCTTTTCGCTCTGCATTGCTGCTCCTGAACCTTGGTGACCTCATATGATCCACGGCGGTCTGGGAGAATCGCTGGATGGCTTTCTCCTTCCATGTCGGGGGCTTATACCGACCCGCTATGATTAAGAGGCGCCAATAAAACTCTCAGGAGTGCGTGCCTGAGCACCTCCACCCCTGCCTTCACCTCTGCCTCCTCCCCTCCGCGCTTGCTACCCTTTGCCTTGCTCCACTGCTCGTCATCCCGCCCTCCCCTCGTCGGGGCCTTCTCTTGGCCCACGACCACCGTCGGAGTCCCATCGGCTCCGACCCCTCGTCTCACCGCGCACCTCGGCTCCCATCGCCGCACTCTCAAGGTAAGGGCCCCTTTTCTTATCGGCTCCAAAAGGCCATTAGCAATGGGTAACATCCTATCTGCTAAGCAAGCCCCACAAGTTCGGGCCCTCGCCGGTCTCCTAGACACTCACCGGTGTAAGATCTCTTTCAAACAGCTTCAAGTATATTGGGACCTTCTTCTCCCCTTTAATCCGTGGCTTACCACGTGTCAGCTTTGGGACCTGGACACCTATACTCGCCTTATAGATAGGGTCACTTTTGCTGTGGAGCAGGAAGGTAAAAGATTCCCTCCTGGCTTATTACAGGCAACATGAAGTCCAGAAGAAATCTTGAAGGGTATAATCTATGATATGCTATATAAAAAAGGATTTAAAAGCAGCTATACCAAGAAAGTAAGAGTTATGAGTCAACTGTAAATAAATTATATATTTCTGTTAATGTGTTGTAATTGTTCTGTGTTTGTATGTCTGTTCGTTCAATGTCAACATATATTGTGATACCTCCGGATGGTAAATATAAATTACTAGAAATCTTTAAAAGAGCTCTATTCAAATGGCCAAAAATTAAATAAGCGCTTATATTAATACTTAAGTTTATTATATTAATACATAAGTTTAAATGTTAATAAGATATCTACAATTAAAAAAAAATTGTAAGTCTTAACAAAATTAACTGTACGTCTTCATAAAAAGTTGTTCTTGCCTAGATTAAAATGAATAACTTATTTTTCTTCACAGGATAATATAAAGAATGTAAAACTTATATGAATATTAAAAAGGTTAAAAGTTTGTAAAAATGCTAACGGAAATGTAATAAGTTTTGCAAAAAGACGTATTTTGTCCTAAAGTAGGATGGCTAATTTTTCATAAACTCTTGAAACTTAATTTGCATGCGGCAAGTGTAAAAGGTATTGTGATAACTTTACGTAAGGGAATGTGTTCTGTAAAGATAAAATTTATCTTCAATAGTTTACATTAAGGTATTAAATGGCTAATTCCAAAAGGTCATTCTTAAATATATATATATAAAACTGAATTGATGATAATAATAATAAAAGGTAATTTTATAACAGGAAAGATTAACAGCAACCAAGCTCCCCTGCCAACTTGCTTTTAGGAAACGGTTTCTAATATTGCATGCTACTAAGTATTTAAAGAAAAGTTATTCTTAAGGAAACAGAAGATGATTTTGTCTTTGCAGCCATTGTCTATTTAGCAACACCCCTCGCTATCGGCCTAGCCACTGTTGCGCCGGACGATTGGAACCTTAAAGACTCCTCCTCACTGTCATCTTCCTATCTATCGTTACTATATTTACTGCCCTCATTCTCCTTCGTTTATAAAGCAGTCTCCTACAAACCACAAAGCTTCTGTCTTAAACATACCATTCTCAACCCTATCCTCTAAATGATCTTCTCACTTCCCCCACAGCCTTTAATACTTTATTTCTTCCTCATAACCTTTGCTTTCTTGATAATATTTTCCGCCATCTGTCTAGCCGCTACCGCCCCGGGAGATTGGAACCTCGGCCAACGAATTCTACTCTCCATCGCCTTTCTGTTTATTATCCTCTTTTATGCTTTACTCCTTATCTTCCTCCCATAATGACTTCACCAAGCCTCCTCTTGTCCAAAACCATCACCCTTCTTTTCCTCACACTCCCCATTGCACTCACCAACCCCAGCCATCAGCCTTTTAATTGGACAGTAAGCCTCTGGCAGGAAAAAGTAATCCTCTCCTACAATGTCTTCGCTGCCAAGGAGAGTCAACTACCTGCAACGCGCTGTCATCCTGGACTTTTAACAACAGATGGATCTTATAGCCGCCGAGATCAACAAGAATTGGACATTGGCCACCCTTGCTTGCAACGGCAAGATACCGCCCCCTAAATTGTACATTTATATCCCCGTCATACTCACCTCCCTCTTCAGCCCCGCTTCCCTCATTGCTTACTGCCTCTTGGGCCTCAGCTACTCGTTGCTGCTGCCATCCTGGTCCTTATTTGAAAAGAAGGGGGAAATGCGGTCACTCCTCGGGCTGAAGTGTGGTTTGCTGGCCTGGCAGGGGAGCGGCCGCGGTAGGCCAAGCCGCTGCCCTCATAATAGGGTGGCTGGTCGGACTCACCGCCACCCCTGAAGGAAGCTCGGCATGGGCGCAGAGTGCCCTCGGGTCTCCCCTTCTCGGCAGCCATGCTTCCGCGGCTGCCCCTCCTCCCGGATGGCGCCACACGATGCCTGTGGGGCGGCACCCTTCTTCTTCCTTCTCCCTGTGCAGGCGCAGGGCGGAAAATTCCAGTCTGCCCTTTTCCCCTCCCCCGACAGCAGCAACAGCCAGGCGTGGGCGGAAAAATCCAGTCTGCCCTTTTCCCCTCCCCCGACAGCAGCAACAGCCAGGCGTGGGCGGGAAACTCAAGCCTGCCCTCCACCCCAGCAACAGCAGCCACCAATCCCTAAACCCTGCCCCTTCCCCCAGCAACAGCGACAGCCAATCCCTAACCACCACCCCTCCCCCGTCCAGTACCGCCCACTGACCTTTCGCCGGCAACCAATCAGAACAGGGCGTGGCTTCGACCAATCAGCCTTCCCCAGCCCCTATAAAACTGTTGCCTCTCCCTCAGTAAAGTGGACTTGCGTGTTTACCTTGTCTCCGCGGTAGTTCTTCTGCCGTGCGCCCTCCAGTCCTGAGAGCCCCCGACAAGGGCCTGGCCTCCCTTGTCCCCAGTTCGTCGCCTGCTTCTCCGGGCGACCCCTTCATCGCCGGCTTCGCCGGGCGACCCCGTCAGCCAAACCGCGCAACCCCTTGTGAGACCGATCCCTCATCTGCTGCCGGACCGACCCCTCATCCCAGGTGGGACCGACCCCTCGTCCCAAGCGGGACCGACCCCTCGTCCGCAGCCAGACCCACCCCTCGTCCGCAGCCAGACCCCACCTCTACCGACCGAGCAAGCCGCCGCACTAATTTATTTGTATATATATTTTGTATAGATGGAGTCAAACAATATGTAGTACTTTTCTGAGATTCTTTCACTTAGTATATTTTCTTTTTTTTTTTTACTCTTAATGGAAGATTATTATTATATTACTATACATTATTGCCCATATTTTGCTTTGGTTGTATTTTTGCCTGGTATTAACACCTTGTAACATTAATGTGCACGTGTTCAGTTTCAAAGAAAAACAGTCTTACACGTGCAATGTTACCCATATTCCTATTACCCAGTTCAATTGACTTTATTAAAAATATGATTCTTTTCCCAAAGTTTCTTTCCAGTGGTTCTCTGCACACATCGTGCTGAATCTCACCACTGGTGCTACTGATCCCAGGCTGCTCTGCACCCTCTTACCCAACTAACCCGGACTGGAACTAAATCCTATTTATTCTTTTTTTTTTTTTCCTTTTCTTGTTCTCTATTTATTTATTGTTTTGTCTTTATTTATTTTTTTAATATTATGTTAAAAAATATGAGGTTCCCCACCCCTCACCCCCCTCACCCCACTCCTCCCCCCATAACAACAATCTCCTCCATCATCATGCGACATTCATTGCATTTGGTGAATACATCTCTGAGCACCGCTGCACCTCATGGTCAATGGTCCACATCATAGCCCACACTCTCCCACAGTCCAGCCATTGGGCTATGGGAGGACATACAATGTCTGGTAACTGTCCTTGCAGCATCACCCAGGACAACTCCAAGTCCCGAAAATGCCCCCACATCTCATCTCTTCCTCCCACTCCCTACCCCCAGCAGCCACCATGGCCACTACCTCCACACCAATGCCACATTTTCTTCGATTACTAATCACAATAGTTCATGATTAGAGTATCAGTAAGTCCACTCTAATCCATACTCTATTCCTCCATCCTGTGGACCTTGGAATGGTTGTGTCCACTCCACATCTGTAACAAGAGGGGGCTTAGATTCCACATGGATGCTGGATGCGATCCTCCTGCTTTCAGTTGTAGGCACTCTTGGCTCCATGGTGTGGTGGTTGACCTTCTTCAACTCCATGTTAGCTGAGCGGGGCAAGTCCAATAAACCAGACTGTAGGAGTTGCAAGTCTGTTGAGGCTCAGAGCTTGGCTATCACATGGTCAGTCCGGAGATTCAGGTCCCCTGGGTATACATTAAACCCCACCACCAACTACAGTTCCGGTAAAAGTAACAGGAGAGGCTTGTGAACAAAAATCACATCTGAGTCCAGCTCCATCCCCTAGAAACACAAACTCCAAAGAAGGGCCAGCTGACATGGCGCTGAACTCCATCTGCCATGACCATAGAACCTGGGGGTCTCTGTCGCCCTCAGAAGACCCAGATAGCCTCGCTGAACCAGGCTCGGTGCCCCCCGCAGCCTGTCGCTGCCGGGTGCATAGCTCTCTTACTGCATTAAGAAGATCTGTTAAAAAAGAAATACAAATTAAAAAGATCCGTTAATATTTGTCTTCCCCACCTAGAATGTGCTCTAGAGACCCCGTCTGACTCCCCGTGTCGCACCAGCACCTGGCCCACGATTAGAACACAAGAGCACTGCCCGCTAAGCAGCGACGATGGCGCTGCGTTTCACACCTGGAGGATAATCATAGGCACTAACCATCCACCGAGGGCTCGCGTCTACCGTACATACACTAACATCTTTCACATGACAAGGCCTGTGCAATGCACTACTGCGGTCTCCCTTTCAGAAAAGAGAAAACAACAGCACAAAAGACTGTCATTGCCCGAGTCACCCAGTGAGAGGGGAATGAGCCACTCACAGGGTCACCGGACCCCAGACCCTGAGTCTTGACCACAAAGCTACACTGATCCCCCTCCAAAAACACAAGTTTCAACAAGAGCAATTCTTGGCTTAGAGAAAGAGGGCCTCTCGGATTATAAATTATATCCGATTGATGTACACGGTACTTATTTATTAACTGTTATTAAAGAAGAGAAAGAAAAAGAACAAAGCACCATAGACCCACTTTTCATAATAGGTCTAGCTCATGTTCAGTAAAATACATGGATGAAAATTCAGACATAGATAAACTTGGGGAACATTCTTTGATTAAACTCTAAGATATCACACTTGGAAACAGGCTCAGTGACTAGAAAAGAAACAATCAAATTCCTCAACTACAACCTGATGTTACTCATTTTTGAGCCAATCACTCTGGTTTTCCCTCTAAAACCTTTGACCTCCCCAAATAAAGGAACACCCTGAGCTGCAGACAGAGCAGTGGGGAAGGAGCCTCGAGCCTAACACTCTCCCTCTCGGGGCCTCGACAGGCCCGCCCAGTTTCAGGGGGCAGTCGTGGAAGAGGAGCCCCCTGTGCTGATGGGGGGACACCACAGGGCAGGCAGAACGCGAGCCTCTAAAGTGCGGTTCAACGTCATGAAGTTCCGCTGCCCCATATAGCGAGGCCAACAGGATGAGGAGCTCTAGGGTACAGAATAAACCTTAGACTGTGATGAAAACAACAGACGTGTTCGTCAGGCTTAATTTTTTTTACCACTTAAGTTTGTGTCCTTTCTCAGGGGTTGAAGCCAGTCTGCAAACCAGGCAAGAGGGGTGGGTGCATGCTCATTTGTGTTCAGGATGCAAATGCCACCCAAGCAGGATTTGCACAAAATGTGACATCCGAGACATCCATGTAGGAAAAGGGAGAAAAAGATCGAGATTCACCCCAACAGGTTCGTTTAAACAGTCTCAAGTCCAGTGACTGTTAAGCTCTCTTGAGGGGAAGAAATGAAAGTACAAAAAGCCACTAACTCTGAAAAGTCCACAGCAGGAGGCGGTTTGGGGGGGTGGGGGGGGTGGGAAGCAGCCCCTGGCATTGGGGCGGGTTCCCCCCGTTGTCCCCCGCGCTTTCCTTTCCAGCCCAGCTCAGCAGCAGCCACAGGGCTGCGTGGGGGCCGAGGAGCAAGGAGAGGGCCTCTCCCCAAGCAGAGGGCGGGAGAAAGGCTTTCCTTTCTCTTTCTTCTTTTTCCCCCTCTCCTGGGTCTGCCTGAGAGCACCCCCGCTTGCGGATCTAGGAGGGAGCAGCTGAAACTCTGGGCGAAAGCCTGGGTTTTCGACCAGAGCACTGGGCCAAATGGTCTGATGGTCTGCAGGAGCTTCAGAGAGGGCAGTGCTGGAGAAGGGGGTCTCCTGATCCCATGGCCACACCGGCGCAGGCCTGGGCTCCCCCTTCAAAGTCAAGTGCAGGTCAGCTGTCAAGTGCGGGACAGCACAAGCTACGGCGCAAAGGCCTGGAGGACTGAACTGTTAATACAAAGACAAAGCCCAGCACTCCAGGCCACCCCAGGGTGCCCCCAGGACAGCGCAAGCAAGAGAGCAGGGAGTTTAGAAGCAGAAACGACTCGGGGCCACCGCTCACAGAAGGCAGGACAGAACTTGTGATAGGATTGACACAAGGCTTATCAGTTTTACCTGACGTGGTAAACGTTAAGGCAAAGTGGACTGTGAAAAGTTAGTTATGTATATTGCAATCCCTAGAGCAACAAGTAAAACATAATACTAAGATACTAAGAGATATAGATTTTAAAAATCGGTAAACTTAAATGAGGTAAAAAACATTCAAGTCATCCACAACAATGTAAGAAAGGGGAAAGCAGAAGGGGAAATAGAGGAATAAGCAGAAAACAAATTATATAATTGGAAACCTAAATTGAACCATGTCCATAATTTCATTAAACATAATTTGTTTAAAAATATCGATTAGAAGGCAGATTTCCAGATTGGAGTGAAAAGCAAGACCCAAATATTTGCTCTCTACAAGAAACCCATTTTAAATATCATGACACAGATACTGTAGGGTAAAAGTAGAAGGATGGAGGAAGACACACCATGAAAACACTAGTAACAGAAACTGGAGTGTTTGTGTTAATAAAGGCCACGTAGACTCCAGAGCAAGGAAGAGAGCCAAGGAGAAAGAAGGACATTATACAATGACAGAAGGAGGAGCCAATGTAGCTCAGTGGTTGAGTGCCAGCTTCCCACATACGAGGTCCTGGGTTCAATTCCTGGCCCCAGTACCTTAAAAACAAAAAACAAACAAACAAAAAAACCCCACATATATAATAACAAAAGGATCAATTCTCCAAGAAGGCATAGCATTCCTAAATGTCCATGCATCTAAAAGAAAGTTTCAAAATACATGCAGCAAAACCTGACAATTAAAAGAGAAACATAAAAATCTGCAATTATCCTTGGAGACTTGACTCTCCTCTCCCAGTAGTCAATAAAAGAACAAGCCCAGAAAATCAGCAAGAACAAAGAACACCTGAAAAACACCACAAGCCAACTTCACCAAATTGAGATTTATGGAACATTCCATCCCAGAACAACAGAACAAATATTCTTTTCAAATGCACATGGAATACTATTCAAAATAATCATACTTTGCATCATAAAGCAAACATTAAAACAGTAAAATAACTAAAACCATGCAAAGCATGTTTTCTGACCACAATGGAAGTACACTAGTAATCAATTCCCAAAAAATATCTAGAAAATACTGAAATATTTTAAAATTAAACACACATATACACTTCTAAATAATCCATGGGTCAAAGTCACAGGGAAAATCAGAAAATATTTTGAACTGAATTTGTAAAACATGCAATATATAATAATTTGTGGGTTTCCAGCTAAAGCAGTGCTTAGACAGAATCTACAAAATATTTCCTAGAACCAGTAAGTAAATTTAGCAAGGTTACAGAATACAAAGAAGTACACAAAAATCAACTGAATTTTTATAGATTAGCAGTGAATAATTAAAAATAGAAATTACACAAACAGTACTATTTACAGTAGCACCAAAAACATAAATACTTCGGTATAAATCTGTGGCAGTTTGATATTAGTTATGAATTCCAAAAGCAGATTCGAATATGTTTGTAAACTGGTCTGTTCCTCTGGGCATGATACCCTTTGATTGTATTAAATTCAAAGGTACATTTACTTGATTAAATTAAGATTAGGATGTTGAGTCCCCACCCCGTTGGTGTGTGGGCACTCACACAGAAGAACTCATGGCAGAGGAAGAGAGACAGCTCTTTAGACATGGCAGAGGCCCCAGGAAGAGAGATGAGCCTTATGCCAGCCTACAGCTGAGATCAGAAGAAGCTGGGACCACAGAGCCTCAAGAGGAAGGAGGAAGGCTGAACCTTTGCAGACATCGCCCGCCATCTTGCTTCAACACATGTCCAATGACTGTGGATGAGAAAGTACTTTTTATAGTACCTTGAGTTGGACTCTTTACAGCCTTGTGACTGTAAGCTTCTACCCCCAAAAAAATACCCTTTATAAAAGCTGACAGATTTCTGGTACTTTACATCAGCACCCCTTTGGCTGACTAATACAAAATCTAACAAACTATGTGCAGGATCTGCATGGTGGAAACCATAAAAACACTGCTGAAAGAAATCAAAGAAGACCTAAATAAATGGAATGACATTCTGGGTTCATGGGAACAATCTCAATAAAAATCCCAGGTGGATTATTTATAGATATCAAGATGATTAAAAAATTTATATGGAATGGCAAAGGAACCAAAATAACCAAAACAATTTTGGAAAAGAACAAAGCTGAAGGACTCACACAATCAGGTTTCAAGATTTACAGCACAGCTACAGTAATGAAGCCAGCGGGAGGGATAGACAGATAAATGCATGGCACAGAATAAAGAGTCCAGCAATAAAACCATGATTTTTGACAAAGGTACACAGGTGACTCAACAGAGAAAGGATATGTTTTCAACAAACAGGCTGGATCAACCGGATGTCCATATGCAAAATAATGAACCTCAACCCATACCTCACACTGTATATGAAAATTAACTTCAGGGGAAGTGGCTGTGGCTCCATCAGTTGGGCTCCCATCTACCATATGGGAGGCCCTGGGTTCGTGTTCCGGGGCCTCCTTGTGAAGGCGGGCTCGCCCACATGCCACGGAGAGCCGCTGGCCTATAAGCACTGTGGCATGCCGCCTGGCCTGCAAGCGCCACGGAGAGCTGACTCAGCAAGGTGACGCAACAAAAAAACAGGAGAAAGTAAAAAGCACAGAAGAGTGTGCAGCAAATGGACAGAGAGAGCAGACAACAAGCAAGCTGCAAGGGGGGGGGGAATAAATTAAAAAATAAAAATACAGACACACAGAAGAACACACAGTGAACGGACACAGAGAGAAGACAGCAAGCAAGCTGCAGGAGGGGAATTAAAAACAATTAACTTCAGATGGATTGTAAAATTAAATGCAAAGCCTATTATAAAATTTATAAGTTTATATTATAAAATACTACAACCCATAATATGTGGATCACCAAAAGCACGATCTATAAAAGAAAACATTGATAATTTGGACTTTATCAACATGAAAACCTTTTCCTCCACAAAATTCACCGTTAAAAGAATTAAAAGACAAGCCATAGACTGGGAGAAAATATTTGCAAATTACATGTCTGATAAAGGACTTGTACCCAGAATATATAAAGAACTCTCAAAACTCAGTGGTAAGAATATAAGCAACCCAATAAAAAACCGGCAAAAGAGCTTCCGGCTTCCTGAGAGGAGGCCAAGGTGCAACTCTCTCGGGTTCAGCATCTGAGTTCCTCCGACACGACCCGGGCGTTTGGCCCGAGGTAGACCCCAACAAGATCAAAGTCTTGTACTGGTGGGGAGGCTGATGCCATGTCTGCCCTGGTCCCCCAAATCAGCCACTGGGTCTGTCTCCAAAAAAAGGTTGGCGATGGCATCACCAAGGCAACTTCTGAAAGGAAAGGTCCACGGATTGCGGCGAAGCTGACCCTCCAGAGCAGACAGGCCCAGCCTGAGGGGCCCCGCTGCCCCTGCCCTGGTCATCAGAGCCCTCAGGGGACCAGCCAGAGATGGAAGGATGCAAAAAAACATGAAGCTTGTTGGAGCATCACTTTTGATAAGCTTGGCAAGCTTGCCAGGCAGATGAGACTCTGGTCTTTTGCCAGAGAACTCTCTGGCCCCGTTCAAGGAATCCTGGGGTTCCCAGTGTGTGGCTGCAATGTTTTTTTGGCATCAAGAGTGTACAGTGGGGGAAGTGGACGTGGCTCAAGTGATTGGGCTCCTGGCTACCATATGGGAGGTCCAGGGTTCCATTCTTGGGGCCTCCTGGTGAAGGCAAGCTGGCCAGAGTGGAGAGCTGGCCCATGTGGGGTGCTGGCCCTTTGCAGGAGTGATGGCCTGTGTAGAGAGCTGGTGCAACAACATGACACAACAAAAAGAGACACAAAGGAGAGCAATAAGAGATGCAGCAGACCAGGGAGCTGAGGTGGCACGAGAAATTGAGCACCTCTCTCCCACTCCAGAAGGTCCCAGGATCGGTTCCTGGTGCTGCCTAAAGAGAAGATAAACAGACACAGAAAAACACACAACGAATGGACACAGAAAGCAGACAGCGAACACAAACCATGAGGGGTGTGTGTGGGGGTGAGAAATAAAGAAATAAAATCTTAAAAAAAAAAAAAAAAAGAGTAGTGCAGTGGAATGCCCAGCTAGGTATGAACCACAAAGGAAATTATTTCAGTAAAGGATCACTTAACAACCAGAAAAAAACAAGCTAAAAATTTGAACAGACACCTTGCCCTAATAAATACAAATGGCAAGTCAGTACATGAAATGATGCTCAATGTCATTAGCCATTAGGAAAATGCAAAGTAAAACCACAATGTAATGCCACTATGCATCTGTTAGAATGGGTGAGGATGGGACATGAAACTTCTGGAATGCTGCCAGAGGGAATGGTGCAGCCACTTTGCCAATAGCTTGGCTGTTTCTCATAAACATACCACCCAGTAATCCCCTTCACAAAAGCCTGTAAAGTAGGTTTATGCATAACTACTAGAGACTGGATACAATCCAAATGTCCTCAAATGGCGAATGGATAAATATATGTGGTAGATTATATCTGTTACATGGATTACTATAAAGTAATAAAAAGAATCTAAATACTGATTCAGACAAATCTCAAATGCGTTACGCAAGGTGAGAGAAGGCAAAGTCAAAGCACTTTGTACTTATCAGTCCATCCAAGAACTATGATTTGCATCTTTGTCCAGCTAAAGGCCAAGTTTTAGGGAAGGAGACACGTCGGTGGCTGCCAGAGGTTAGGAGTGGCGGAAGGACTAGCCACGAGGGTCAGCATGAGAACGTTTTGGGAGGTGATGGGACTGCTCTGTGTCTTGATTGTGGAGATGGTTACAAGACTATGGGTTGTAAAAGTTCACAGAACTGCTTGGCAAAAAGTGCACATTTTACTGCATGGAAATTGAAAAATAGATAAATTGAACATTTTCAAGTGAAAAAAAGAAAAGGGACCACATTCTAGATCTGAGGCCAATCTGAATTACCAGCCAGTGGGATTGCAAAGCAGTGTTCAAAATCAACGAGGTCATGAGAAGACATTTGTTTGGGGTTTTTCATTCTTTTAAAATAGACTAAAGAGGGGGAAAAAAACATGCTCTGTTGTGTTATTTAAAAAAATAACATAGCCAACAAGTGTCAACAGATTCAAAGAAAAGTAGAAAGAAATTTCCCTTTTGAAGAAAAAAGAGAAAAAGATGGGCTTAAGAAGACAATGTCAGGCTTCCTTATATTCTATGCACAGTCAGTTCCTTCCCTCAAAATGCTCCCTCATTGGACGCTTTCCCCTATTTTGCAATTCAAAGAGGGTTAACAGAAAACCCTCCGGTCCTGAAATAAAAATATGAAGGGTAAAAAGTAGGATAAGTGGCAGAAATAAGCTTTCCTTATCTTCAGTAGACAGTCACAACTGCATCACTCCATATTTAATTTTTACTTTGCCCACACCATTGTTAAAGGTTTTGTTTTTAGATCAGATGAATGCACATTTTTAAGGGGCATATTGTGAAAATAAGGCTTTTCAACAGGGCTAACCACCAGCTGACCTCAGCTGCCAGGGTCTTCACGGAAGTCCATTGAATAGCAGAAAACACTGATGAAATATTTTGCAGCACTGTGTGAGGATGCTATTAGCACTAAACATTTTTATATTACAACATTGTCCTTTACCAAAAAGCAAGAGTAGACAATTTTCTTTAGCTATTTCACAAAAAGAATTTTTATTCCCACATAACTAAAAAAAAGTGTTTAGTAAGGTGCAAAAATACAATTAAATGCCAAGGCAAAAATACATTCCCTTGTAATTACCATGTACTTAACTCACTTTTATTTACCTTCAATTATAAGAGCCATACAGTACAATTAGGGCAATACTTAGCTTCTATTATAACATCTAGAAATGGTCCTCAGAATTAGCTTTCTAAATGCTATTCAGTTAACTCCTTTTTAAAAAGTTTTTTTAATAATAAAACTATGGCATTTCAAATCTGATGTAAAGAAACCCTATTAGAACCCATCACTCTGTTTTGCGGATTCCAATACATGACAAGTCAGTTCACTACGCTAAATCTGTTTTGAGTTGACTGTTCTACCATGGGTTTGCATCCTATGAATTAACATTAAAGATATATATATATATATATATATAAAATTATACTTACAGATGTGGTTTATTTAAAATTAACCCAGCTTGAACAACATCTTAAGCATTCTGGTCTGAGTTGGATAGAGTCATCTTGAAATGGTAAAATACTTTTTGTTCCAATCTGATAAACAACGTTTTTGTATCAGTTGGAAGGCAAAACTGTCTTCTCTTCCCTGGCCTGGGCCGAGATGGATTTGGAGCAAGCCATCCTGAAGGCAAGAAAAGGCCATAGGATGCAAAGTCTCGGAGACTTGGTACCGGCAGGCGTTAGACCTTCCCAATGTCAGTGTCTGGGTTGCGAGTGGAGGGCGCAGGTCGGGACGAGGGCTGATACCTGGGCAGCCCAGGTGGACGCAGGTGATTCTCGATAGGCCCGAGAGACAAAAGCCCTTGATTCCTGGGCTGGGGCACGAAACAGGACCTCCGCGGGGCTCCACTCGCCCGAGGTTCTGACTCCCCGCCCCGATCCTGTCTTCTCCCCGACTCCCCAGTCCGAGGCTCCCGGCTCAGTCGCCAGGTCTCCCGGCTGAGCCTATTCCAGCCTCTCCCCGGCTGCGCCCCGCCCTGCTCCGCGGCGCCCGCCACGCCCACCCACGGCCCGCCCCCTCCCAGCCGTGGCCCCGCCCCTCGCCCCGCCCAGCTTTGGCCCCGCCCCTCACCCCCTCCCCGTCCTGCCCAGCCTTGGCTCCGCCCACCCCGCCATGCCCGCCCCGCCCAGGCCCCACCATGCCCGCCCCCACTGGCTTTGGCCCCGCCCCGCCCCTCGCCCCGCCCCGCCTGGGCCCCTCCGGCCCCGCCCCGCCCCTCGCCCCGCCCCGCCTGGGCCCCTCCGGCCCCGCCCCGCCCCTCGCCCCGCCCCGCCTGGGCCCCTCCGGCCCCGCCCCGCCCCTCGCCCCGCCCAGCCTGGGCCCCTCCGGCCCCGCCCCGTCCTCGCCCCGCCCAGCCTGGGCCCCTCCGGCCCCGCCCCGCCCCTCGCCCCGCCCAGCCTGGGCCCCGCCCTAGGCGCCCCTCCCGCGGCACCCCGGAGCTCTCCTGTCCTTCCCCGCGGCGGGAGCGCACCCTCGGCCAGGCCCGCGGCGGAGTCTTCGGTGTCCGGCCCCCAGACCCACGGGCCTGGCCCAGGCATTAGCGAAGCACCTGACGACAGACCGCCTAGCGACCGTCGGTGACTGCCGAGGACGGGCAGTCAACCAGGGACAAGGAGGAAACAGGGAAGGAAAACTTTCCAAAGACCGTCACTTCCGGAGAGCGTTAGGTACCACCCAATAAGGCTGTGGGTGGAGGGAGGGATGGAGGGATGGGTGGCTGGAGGGAGAGGAGAGTGGGAGAGAAGGCAAGAGCAGGCCGAGCTCCAGGGATGGAAGGGCGTGTGGACGGAGGCAAGAGGGATGGACAGATGGAATTGTTATTCCCTGTCTTCTGGAAGCGTGGCCTTGGGAATCAGGACATTAGAACCCTGTGCTGGGAAAGTGCAGGTGCGATTTGATCCGGCATTACGTGTCACCCAGGTAACAGGTTCTCTAATTCATTGTCCAGCGTTGTCAGCCAGCATTTATTGAGCACTGCTGTGTTCCAAGCAACAGTGATGCGGCAGGTGAACCAGCCAGACAGCCCAGCCCGCGTGGAGCTCACAGACCCCCAGTAAACCCCCGGGCTGGTGAAGGGCTGCAGAGAAAGAGCAGGGGGCGCGGCGGGGCCCAGGACCTCGACTCCGGACATTCGGGCTTGTCCACCCGCAGAGTCGGCCCCGGGAAAGCGAATGCGCTGCGTGTCCGAGAAAGAAGCCACCAGGTGAGTGGTGGGAGCAGCGCAGCCCCCGGCAGCCGGCTGGCCTGGCTCACGGCGCCGATTCCACAGAACAGTATCAGGGGAGACCGCCCGGGGCCCGCGAGGATCCAGACAAACACGAACCACCCGAAACAGTGTCTGAACTCAGCCCCGACACCGCCCAGACCACAGATGTCGCAGCCGCAGCCTTCGCTGTGACCGCTGCGGCGGCTGCCGCACCAGGCCCAGCGTTGGCCCTGAGTCCCTCCTGCCTGCTGGACGAGCAGGGTGAAGGTGTCCATGGACACACCCCCGCGCCGGGCAGCCAGCACCCCCACGCCCGTCTCCTTCTTGGACCTCCCCCTAGTGCTTAGCACAAAGCAGAACCCCAACAGTCCTCACCAACGCGGGGTGTCCTCGGTGGGCAGTTTATGAAATGAGTTTTTTTAAAAATCAACCCAAATTCGGCTACCAGTGTGTTCTTGGTGTTTTGGGGCTAAAGGACATGGATAACGGAGACGTCATAAAAATGAAATGATTTGTGCAGAAACGATAGTTCAATATTCTCTATTTTCAGAAACTTGTGAAATTCTCTCCCTCTATCTTGAAACTGGAGGTCTCAGGGAAACTGAATTCTCACCTCAGAAAAAGCCCACAAGAAACACAAAGAGAACTTTGAAAATCCAGGCTTGGTTACTGTTTATCTGAAAACTCAAAGAGCCCCAAGAATCAGCTCCTTGGAGAGCCAGGCAGAATTTCTTTTTAGCGATTAGATTTGAAATGGAATAGAAACATCAAGGACATAACCTCCCTTCCATGATATAGTGTAAGTTAAGGAAGGGAAATAGAAATAATTATCAAAAAAATAAACTTGCCAAACTGGCTCAGCGTGGCACCGCGTGGACTCTACTTGGAGAATCGTCCCTCCTGGCCCAACCGTTGGAATTTTCCCCTTCAGTGTCACTTCACACCCGGCGACCAACAGCAATTCATATTCCTGTTACTCGAAGGCTACCCTAATAGCGGTGATATGACAGAAGCGCTGGCCACCAGTCACGGCCCTTCAGTCATTCCTCTAACCTCTCTTAAACCACCTCCCATGTAACTGGACGAATCAAATCGATAATTGGAGCAGCTGTTTGTGCTTCACCCTTCCTCTTCCCCCCACCGTCGCCTGAGGGTGACGCACCCACCGGTGATTCACATTCAGACCCGGGAGGTCGCTCCTTTGGCGGTCACCCGTGTGCAGCAGCCTTCCTGGTGACAAGGATGAAAACAGACGTTCTGCTAGAAAAACGATGCCTGAGTGTTAGGTGTCAGCAGCCCCGTGGCTGCTTGCAGGTCCCACTGAAACGTGACAGTTTCAAGGCAAATATCTAGCCTTGTTGTTTTTTAAAAATTGGGGCAACATACGCAGAATATAAAGTTTGCCAGTCTAACCAATTTTAAGTGTGCGGTTCAGTGGCACTAATTGCACTCCCAGGGTGTGCTCCCATCGCCACCATCCATTCCCAAAGCCTTTTCGTCACCCCAGTGGTCGCTCTGCGCCAGGCGGCAGTCACGCCCCTTTCTCCCTCCCCCAGCCCCGGTCGTCTCTAATTGGCTTTCTTTTTTTTTTTTTTTAAAGATTTATTTATTTTTATTTAATTCCCCCCCCTCCCCCGGTTGTCTGTTCTTGGTGTCCATTTGCTGCGTCTTGTTTCTTTGTCCGCTTCTGTTGTCGTCAGCGGCACGGGAAGTGTGGGCGGCGCCATTCCTGGGCAGGCTGCTCTTTCTTTTCACGCTGGGCGGCTCTCCTTATGGGGCGCACTCCTTGTGCGTGGGGCTCCCCCACGCGGGGGACACCCCTGCGTGGCACGGCACTCCTTGCGCGCATCAGCGCTGCGCATGGGCCAGCTCCACACGGGTCAAGGAGGCCCGGGGTTTGAACCGCGGACCTCCCATATGGTAGACGGACGCCCTAACCACTGGGCCAAAGTCCGTCTCCCTCTAATTGGCTTTCTGTCTCTGCGAATTTGCTTATTCTGAATATTTCAAATAAGTGGAGTCCTACGGTGGTTGTCCTTTCGTGGCTGGCTCGCTTCCCGGGCGTGGTGTCTTCCAGGTGCACCTGTCCTGTGGCATGTACCCACGCTTGACGCCTTTCTCCAGCAGAATACGACTGCACGGGATGGATGTGGCCCGTTTTGTTCATCGCTCATCCACTGAGGACTCTGGGTTGTTTCCACGTGTTTCTCAAAGTGCTTTAAAAACCCCTCGACCTATCGAACAGCGCTGTCGTCGTCACTGGGAACGCAGCCACTTTCTCATGAAGTCACCTGTTCCTGGGAGGAGGGGGCAGAGCCGCACTGGCTGGACTGCACAACTCTGCTGCCCTCCAGCCCCCTCGCAGTGGACGGACCCCCGAGCACACAGGGCCGCCCCCAAAGGGACCCACCGCACGCCTTAGGCAGAAACCAAGGCCAGGGTCATGTGCGTGCCAAGCGGACAAACCCAGCCCGCCCAGTCGAGCCAGACCCGTTTCCCACCGCGGGTTCTGCACCGCACTGGGCCCTCGGGCGGCTCCCGACCTCCCGCGGCCTGGCGCCCGCACCTGGCCATGAGGAGCTGGGCCTGTCGCTGTGGCTCTCCGCCCCCTGCGGTTAGTTTCCCGGGCTGCTCAAGCAGAGACCACGAGGGGCAGGTTAAACAAGGGGGATTTATCCGCTCCGGGTTTGAGGCTGGGAAAAGTCCAGATCGAGGCCTCATCAAGGCGCTGCTTTCTTCCGGGGACAGTGGCATGCTGGGGCCGGCTGCTGGGGACGCCGGGCTCCTGTCCACGTGGCCGGGCACAGGGCGGCATCTCCCTTCCCATGTCTTCTGAGCCGCGCTGACGTCCAGCCTCGCGCTTCCTGGCTCTGGCTCCGTCTGAATTCCGATCCGCTAATAAAGGACTCCGGTAGGGGGGCCCAGCCCCTCCCTGACCGAGGCGGGCCCCACGTTAACGAAGCAGCCGCGAGCGAAGGTCCTGCTTACAGGGGATCCACACCCACCGGAGTGGATTAGCTTTCAGAACTTGTTTCTCTGGGGTACCTACAGCTTCAACCCCCCTCACCCCCCTCTAGAAACACCGGGCCTGCGTTGTCCCACACTGCAGGGACACGTCTGCATTTGTGTTGACACCCCCTTATTCCACACAACAGGCTAAGGAAGTTCCGAGGCCCCCAGGCTGAGCTCATCACCTCGGGGAGCAGCAGCCTGTGCTTTCTGACTCCTGTGGGCTGATGGGAAAGTGGGGGGAGATAGACTTGGGGACCTGGTGTCTGCAGGGGGCGCCCCTGGAGAGGTCGGTTTCCTGAGGTCCACGCTTTCCTGACAGCGCCCGGCCCTCATGTGCGGCCTCAGTAGCTATCCGGGGAATGACTATAAAATTGCCTTGAGTCGGAAGTGAAATCACCTCGAATCTTCAGGCTCATCCACCCCCTCTGCTGGGTGCGGCTGTCCACGGGCTTGACCCGCCATGTGCCCTCGAGAGAGCCACCTGCCTGTTTGCAGTGGCTCGGGTGAGAGCATCGGCCCACTGCTCTGTCGTCAGAGAGGTGACGCTCTCCAGGAGAAGGCACCTTCTCGAGTGAAATGCCAGAGTACACAGAAGCAGGAGAAAGACTTTCCGCTGGAGACTATGTTTTCAGTTTGTGCAAACCACTGAGTAGGGAGAGAAGCAAAATTGTCAACACTACAGTTACTTTGTGCTGATTCTCTTCTAAATGTTTTTTGTGTGTTTGTGTCTGATTTACTAGTCTTTCCTGGAACCAGTCAACATCTAATTGTGCTCAGTTCTTTATATGTTGGGAATCTCCCCTTTTTCTTTTTTAAAAGATTTTATGATTTATTTCTGACACACACACACACAAACCCGTTGTTTGCACTCACTGTCTGCTCTCTGTGTCTGTTTGTTGTGTGCTCTCTTTGCCTGCTCGTCCTCTTTTTAGGAGGCACCAGGAACCAAACCTGGGTCCTCCCATGTGGGAGGGCGGTGCCCAATCACTGGAGCCACCTTGGCTCCCTGGACTCTCCCTCTGGTTTGCAGCTGGAATCGAGAATGTAAGCGCACTCAGTTTGCTTGTGGTTTCTCGAGCCCCAGCACGGGGGAATGAAGAGAGCCGGGGGTTAAATAGGGCTCTATGTGACAGCACCAAGCCCGTGTCTGGCGTGAGTCTCTACACCCTCCAAGGGCTGTTATCTTGGATGTAGGAGAGGGCACTGCTGGCTCCAGGGTGGCTGGAGTGGCAGGTCCCCTTCTTCCTCCGGGCTGCAAGAGGGGAGAGGGAGGACACTCTGAGGTGCCCTGGCCTGGGTCTTGTAGGTGACGTGGAGTCTGTAAGGTGAAGGGCACCTTGAGCAGGGAAGAAAACACGGATGTGGGGGCAGGGCTCCAGGCGGAGGCCCGTCTGGTGTGAAGGGAGCTCAGGGCGTGTGGTCTGGAGCTCCAGGGGTGACCCTAAAAGCTGGTGTGAAACTGGGTTACGAGAGGGCTGGAGGCTTGTGCCAAAGGACCTGGGCTTTGTCCTCAGAACGTGTCCCGTGAGATTCCTGCTTTCTTTTTCAGATTTATTTTTAAAATTTATTTATCCCCCACCCCTCCTCAGTGTTTTGCAGTATCTGCTCTGTGTCCATTTGCTGGGTGCTCTCTGTGTCTGCTCGTCTTCTCTTTAGGAGGCACCGGGAACTAAATCCAGGACCTCCCATGTGGGAGGGAGGCACCCAATTGCCTGAGCCACCTCAGCTCCCTGGTTTGTTGTGTCTCTCATTTTCTTTCCTCTTTGTGTCTCTTTTGT
Source organism: Dasypus novemcinctus (assembly GCF_030445035.2). Taxonomy (NCBI): domain Eukaryota; kingdom Metazoa; phylum Chordata; class Mammalia; order Cingulata; family Dasypodidae; genus Dasypus; species Dasypus novemcinctus. The sequence continues at coordinate 125,676,614 of NC_080681.1, forward strand.
TGTGTCATCTTGTTGCGTCAGCTCACCTTCTCCAGGAGGCACTGGGAACCGAACCTGGGACCTCCCATGTGATAGGCAAAAGCCCAATTGCTTGAGCCACACCCACGTCCCCAGCTTTTTTGTTGCTGTTTTTGTGGTTCTTTGTGGTGAAACCAGTTTTGCACTATTGGAAAATCCCAGCTCCATGCTCATCCTGCTGCCGATGACCTGCTGAGAAACAGGGCTGTTGGCGTTGAGCGGAGGCACGGCCGAATGCTAATCAGGCCTGACGTCTTGTGTACTTTGGGCTGTGGAAAGTTCTAGAAGCAGAGGTCTTCTATGCTGGGCAAGGGGTGGGGACCTATTTTGGTTAGTGTGGTGGACGGTGTTGGCGACCGTCCCTCCATCCCTGCATGCACGCTGTTGGGGGGTCAAGCCTGGTCTTGGGCCTTTCGTTGACCAAGAGAACGCAGCCAACGTGACCTTGGGGGGTGTCCGAGCCTGGGCCTGAGAGCCCTGCAGCTTCCGTTCTTGCCCTCATGTTGCCCTGAGATGCCGTGTGAAGACTCTTGGGCTGGCCTCCTGAGGGACGAGGGACCGCGTGGACAGCCACCAGCCTGGACCGATGTCCGGCAGGTGAACGAACTCATCTTAGGCAACGGCCTCCCACCCTGCCCCAAGCCCAGCTCACACTGCTGCCTCCCACGAGCCAGCAAAAGGGGTTGTCTTAAGGTGGTTTCTTACACAGCAATAGATGATGGAGACAATAAGCTGTAGCTGAAAAGAATAAATGCAGAACCCATGGGCCAGGCTGGAAGGATTTCCCAAAATTCATTCATTCAGTCTGTAATGTTTGAGCACCTACCAAGGACCACGCACTGTTCCAGGCACTGGGGAGACATCAGTGAGGACACAGGGAGGACCCTGCCTCCATAATAACCTCAATAAACACAGGAAGTAATTATAAAAAATGTGATAGTATGGAAAACATTACAATAGAGAGGGCAAGGGGGTGGGAAAGTAAATAGGGGTAAAGGGTGGCAGGTTGTAATTTTTAGTAACGGTCAGTGTAGGCGCCATTGAGAAGGTAACGTGTGAGCAGAGGCTTCAAGGAAGTGGACAGGTTAGCCATGCAGCTACCTGGGGACAGCAAGCTAGGCGGTGGGGCCAGCCAGTGCAAAGGTCCTGAGGTAGAAGTATGCTTAGAGCGGAGGGCGAGGAGGTCAGAGAGGTCATGGGGAGGAAGGTCAGGGGCAGCCTCGCGAGGCCCTGCCAGGACTCTTCTCAGAAGGGTGAGGTCTGTTATTGTAAACCAGTGTCTGGCAGTTGGAATCCAGGGGCATCCTGGAGCCCAAACTCTGGTTACCAACAAAGAGAAACAACATGAACTCGGAGGCTGGTGTTGCATGCTCTTCACGCTCACGAACCTGCCAGAAGCTCAGCAGAGCCGTCCCCGTGGGCTGCCTCCCCTGCAGTGGGTGGCCGGGGCGGGATGGGCACGGAGCTGCCAGCCGGCTGCCTGCTGGCCGTGGGCCTGGGCCTGCCGCACGGATTCCCCCGGCCAAGTGCCAACGGCAGGTCCGGTGGCGCCCCCACGGAGCGCCTGCAGCACCGCCCTGCTGGACACCTGGTCCCTCTGCCCGCCGCCTCCTCGGCAGGACTGCTTAAGAGAGGCGCCCGGATTCGTGGGCTTCGCTGCCTTTTTTTTTTAAATGTCTTGACTTTTTTTATTGTGGTAAAATTCACCCACCCTAAAAGCAGCAGGTTTACAGTGAACAGAGCAGTGGCATTTAGCGTATCCACCACGTGGTGCCACCGCAGCTGTGACTAGACCCAGACAATTTCATCACCCCAGAGGGACCCCGTCCCCACGACGCAGGCCCCTCCAGCCTGTTTGGGAGCTTGTGACTGATAAGGCAATCTTAGATGTTTAGTTTCTCTCCCGGAAACTCTGAGGATGATTGGTTCTGCAAACTGCCTGGCTACTTAGTAATTATGAAATTGTAATTTCTTTTCTTAAGATTTATTTATTTTATTTTATCCCTCCTCCCCCAGATGGTTCACTTTGCCCCATTGCTGGCCTTCTCCAGGATGCCTGGGGATGAACCCAGGACCTCCCACACGGGAGGCAAATTCCCAGCGGCCCGAGCCTGCTCCCCGTAGGCTGCAGCGACTGCTGGCCTGTGGCATCTGCTGGTTTAGGCGTCTGCTCGTTGCAGCGGGGTGCAGCGTCTAGCTCTCATTGCAGTGGTGTGGGCGTCTGCTCGTCATCTTTAGGAGGCACCAGGACCCGAACCCGGGACCTCCCGTGTGGTTGGCAGATGCCCGACTGGTTGAGCCATATCCGCTTCCCTAAAATTGTCATTTCTGCCCTGCTGAGAATCTTCGCAAATGCTGTTCCTAACACTGTATTGGCTCCCCCTCCCGGGCTGCCCCCATGGCACGTGGACACGTGCTATAGAAGACCCCTTGTGCTCTGTGGCAAGTGCAGCCGCCAGCCTGAGAAGTGCCACGCTCTCCTCCCACCGCGGAGGACAAGGATCCCGGGCCCTCCGAGGCGCGGTCTACCGCGGGGGGAGAGCGGAAGAGCTTCCCACGGGAGCCCCCGAAACGCGCCCTGGCGCCAAGCTGGACTTGTCGGAGTCTCCCTGGTCTGACGTCTCCCTCCCAGTTTGGTGGGAGCTGTCATTTTACACAACTCCCCGCTGTACTCAGAACAGTATGATTTTACATTAATGAAAAGTAAGAGTGGACCCTTGTGGCATCTGTCACAGAAGGAAACTGTCTCGACACCAGCAGAAGCTGAACCATCCTGGTTTCAGAAATCCCCAACAGACCCAGGTCTGTGGGAAGAAATGGCATCAAGTCCACACAGTGGAACATTACTCAGCCACAGGAAGGAGAAGTGCTGACGTGTGCCATGACGCAGAGGGACCTCAGGGACGTGGTGCCCGGGAAGGCAGCCAGGCACAGAGAGCCACAAACGATTCCACAAGCATGAAAGGTCCGGTCTAGGCAACCCCATGTGCTGGGCAGCAGATGGGTGGGTGCCGGGGCGGGGCTGGGGACTGGGTGCTCAGGGGTGCAGGGCTGCTTCTGGGGGTGATGGGCCTCCATGGAGGCGGTGGTGGCACAGCACTGTGAATGCACCAAATACCACTGCTAATGCTCACTTTAAAATGGCGAATTTTCCAAAGTAGGGCCCACTGGCATCAGTGCCTTGCCCTACTTTGGAATTTGTGGGTCCAACTTTAGAATTTGTGCTCCTGAGTGTGATGGAGTTGGACTCAGATGTGTCCAATCTACACATGCCTCACTTTTACTGAACCAGTGGTTGGCGCTGGGGTTGGTGTATGAACAGGAGACTTGACTCTCTGGACTGCCCATGTGCCAGCTGGGCCCTGAGCCTCAGCAGGGCTGCAACACCTACTCTCTGGTTCTTTGGACTTACCCAGGTCAGCTAACAGGGAGGTGAGGATGGTCAACCACCACACCAGGGACCTGAGAGAGCCTACAACTGCAAGCAGGAGAATCGCATCCATCAGCCATGTGGGATCTAAGCCCCTCTCGATTTAGAGGTGGAGTGGATATCGCCATATCAGGGTCTGCAGGAGATGGAGGAATAAAATATGGATTAGAGTGGACTTACTGGTATTCTACTATAGAACTATTGTGACTCTAGCAATGGAAGAAAATGTATCAATGATGTGGAAACAGTGGCCACAGAAGTTGCTGAGGGCAGGGAGAGGGAAGAGGTGTGATATGGGGACATTTTCAGGACTTGGAGTTATCCTGAATATTGCAGGGACAGATGCAGGACATTATATATCCTGCCACAACCCACTGAATGGACTGGAGAGAGTGTAAACTACAATGTAAACTATAATCCATGTGGTGCAGCAGTGCTCCAAAATGTAGTCACCAAATGCAATGAATGTGCCACATGATGAAAGAGGTTGTTGATGTGGGAGGAGTGAGGTGGGTGGGGAGTGGGGTATATGGGAACTCTTATATTTTTTGATGTAACATTTTGTGTGATTTATGTATCTTTAAAAAAAAGAAAAGAAATTTACTAAATAAAAAAACATGTTATGTGAATTTCACTGCAATTTAAAAAAATAGAAAAGAAGCAGCCTAAGCACTGCAGAATTTGAAAGGCACAGACTTGGTTCTCAGAGATCACCCTAAATTGTGAGGCTTATTCATCACTGTGGAAGCACTGTTATGCTTATTTTACATGTCAGCTTGGCCAGGTTATGGTGTCCAGTTTTTCGGTGGAACACTGCCTAGATGATGTTGTAAGGTGTTTTGTGGATGTGGTTGGCATCTCCAGTCAGTTGACTTTAAGTAGAGGAGATCAGCCTCCGTAATGTGGGTGGTTCAGCCAATCAGTTGAAGGTCTTAAAAGTCAAGAACTGAAGTTTCCAGAAGAAATTCTGCTTCACGACTACACCATCTGCTTCTCTTTTGGCGACCAATTTCTGGCTTCCTCCACTGATTTTGGACTTGCCGACCCCCACAATCACATGAGCCAATTCCAGATAAATCTCTATACGGATACCCTGCTGTTTGTTTCTCTGGAGAACGCTGAGTAATACAAGTGCCAAACAGGATTACTGCTTGGCAAAGCCACTTCCTATCAATTTCTCCTCATTGACCTCCCACTACCGAGGACGTCAATACAAGATGTTATGATCCTATTCTAAGACGGCAAAGGTGACGGCCAGGAGGGTGGCCTTGGGTCAATTTCAAACCCGGGAAACGGACTTGGCCCAGTGGTTAGGGCGTCCGTCTACCACATGGGAGGTCTAGGGTTCAAGCCCCGGGCCTCCTTGACCCGTGTGGAGCTGGCCCATGCGCAGTGCTGATGCGCGCAAGGAGTGCCCTGCCACGCAGGGGTGTCCCCGCGCAGGGGAGCCCCACGCGCAAGGAGTGCGCCCGTGAGGAGAGCCGCCCAGCGTGAAAGAAAGTGCAGCCTGCCCAGGAATGGCGCCGCCCACACTTCCCGTGCCGCTGACGACAACAGAAGCGGACAAAGAAACAAGACGCAGCAAATAGACACAGAGAACAGACAACTGGGGGAGAGGGGGGGATTAAATAAATAAATCTTTAATAAAAAAAAAAACTTCAAATCTAAGACTGAAAAGAGGTTTGTAATTTATATTTATCCAATGGCACTGGCACTCCATTAGCAAAAGCCACCCAAGGGATGTCCTATTAACTGTGTGCTTCTTCAGGACACAAAAAAACCTGTGTTTAAGAAAGGTAGTTTGCAGCTCATTGACGGCACCCGCTTCTGTGAGAGGTGGCTACTGCTCATAAGCGCGCCGACGTACACGTGCGCCATACCGCTTAGCCCAAGGGCCGGCGAGGCTGGAGGACGTGCTCGGGACGTTTCTGGGACAAGGGGACGTCATCGAGCCACTGAGGGAAAGCAGCTCATTTTCTTTCCTGGTTTCTGCCCCAGTAGTAACCTAATTAGGCCACACTGTCAAACCATCGCCAATAATGTCCGAAGTACCCCAAGTCACCCAGAGAATGACAAAGCTTGGCAATGGCCTTTTCCAGGGAGGAGCGGCACAGGCTGGAGTTTACCTCCCGCCTCTCTCTGAAATGGTCCCCAAGGGTCGTCAAACCTCTCAGCTTGCCTCCTTCTCCCTCCTGGCCAGGCGTCGCTCCGTGCGTTACATTTACATATACGTGTGTGTAAACATACAAGCAACAGCACCCAATAATGTTTTGTTTTTTTTAGTAATTATTTTATTTTTATTTTTTAAAAGACTTTTTATTTCTCTTCCCTTCTCCCCCCCCAAATGTCTGCTCTCTGTGTTCATTCTCTGTGTGTTCTTCTGTGACCACTTCTATCCTTATCAGCGGCACCGGCAATGTTTCTTTCTGTTGTGTCATCTCTCTGTGTGCGGCGCCATTCCTGGGCAGGCTGCACTTTCTTTCGCGCTGGGTGGCTCTCCTTACGGGGCGCACTCCTTGCGCGTGGGGCTCCCCTACGCGGGGGACACCCCTGTGTGGCACAGCACTCCTTGCGCGCATCAGCACTGCGCATGGGCCAGCTCCACACGGGTCAAGGAGGCCGGGGGCTTGAACTGCGGACCTCCCATGTGGTAGGCGGACGCCCTGACCACTGGGCCAAGTCCGCTTCCCCCAATAATGTTTTAAGAAGAAATTCATCCCTATGCCCCTCGCCTTAGCACCAGCATTTTCATTTTTCTATTACATCCTAGTTCTTGCCCATACTCACGTCTAGTAAGTGTAATCTACCTTATATTCTAATTCTTGAATGTTACCATATTTTCCAAGTTTCTCTAATTCTTTGTTAAACAACTACTAAAATTACATGTTGTTATACTCTATAATCTCTTAATACCTTTATTTTGGCTATTTAGGCCAGAGATCAGAAATTGGGTTTCTGTAGGGTGAGTTCAGGTTTGTGGATGTGTTTTGTTCAAACATACAGTAGTGCCTGCTATTTTAATTTGAATTCATTGCCAAGAGAGATTAAGAGATAACCCTTAAATTCCAGATTTCTAACATTCAGGCATCTTTACAGAGAGTATATTCTCTCCATTTTGCTACAGCCCCCACCACTCCCTATTGTCCTTCACCAAGCCTGCCTCACTCACTGACAGAAATGGCACCCGCATCTGGGTGGGCCTCCTCTTAACAGGATCTTTGACGATCCCATCCACAAATGTGCTCAACCCACAGGACGGGGTAGGACCTGAGCCTGTCTCATGGGGAACACAGTTCAGCCCCTGACAGTGGGTGAAATTGCCTTTGGGTGGTACTGCACTGTCTTCCATTCGGGATGCCTGCTCGGGCCCCTCGACCACCCTCTCTCTTGTCAACCGCTGCCCTCTGTGCCCTCCCACAGCAGCTCAGCCAAGCCGACCCAGTCCTCTCTCCTTGGAAACTGGATTCAAAGATGTCATGTGTTTTTTGCTTAATTTGGAGAAAGGCAAATTTTGGTGGCGGGGGCAGATTTGACCAAATGTATGTGAAAAAGACAACCAGTTATGCCAAGAGAAAGAAAGAATGAAATGTACATGAACAGCGACACCAAGACGAGGGGGAGGGAGGGCGGGAGGCGGACGCGCTGCGAGGGCGCCAGGCCACGTGCGTCTCCTGGGGCTCTGGGCGCTGTCCCGCAGCTTTACAGCCGCCCCAGCGCGCACCAGGCCACGTGCGGGGGCTGGGGGCTGCCGTCTCCTGGGGCTCTGGGCGCTGTCCCGCAGCTTTACAGCCGCCCCAGCGCGCGGGCGGGGCCTGGAGGCTGGCTCTGTGCGCCGCTATCTCCCCAGCACCCGCCCTGCTCAACACTCGCTGTTGAACGAGCTAATGAGGCTTCCCCGCGACGGCACCTGCCTGCCTCACCAGGTATGCGGGGGACGCCACACTCCACTGAAACTGCTCGTCAAGGTCATTGCTGACTTCCACGCTGCCAGTCCCAGCGGCCACCCACCCTGGGACGTTCTCCATCTGTCAGCAGTGCGTGACTCAGCCCACTGCCCTCTTTCTTCACTTCACTTAGCTTGAGGATTCCTTAGTTCTCCTACTTCACCAGCCGCTGGCCCTGAACCATTGTTCCCCCACCTCGCGTGGGATTCGACTTAAAGGTCGCCTTCCCAGGGGCCTCCCAGCTGCCCCCCAACACCCTCAAACCTCGCCAGCCCCCCCGGCGCTAGCTCCTTACTAGGCTTGTTTGTTGTTGTTTTAGGAGGTACTGGGGATTGAACCTGGGACCTTGTACATGGGGAGAAGCTGCTCAGCCACACGATATCCTCTCCTATTTACTCTTCTTTGTTGCCATGATCACCTGTCACGTGTTCACTTGTCCATCTCCTCTGGTTGGACAGTTTCACCGACAGCAGCTTCTGTTCACTGTTCTTTTTTCCCCTCAATATGGCCTGACATATGGCTGGTACCCTATTCACCCATTCGACAAATACTTGCCGAGTATCTACTACGTATAAACAACACAAAATATGTCACCTGTTACGGGTGATAAAAGCAGAGCAAGCAGCTGGGCCCTGAGCCTCAGCCGAGCTGCCACACCTCCTCTCCGGTTTGTTGAACTCACTCAGGACAACGAACAAGGTGAGGATGGCCAGCCACACCAGGGAACCGAGCGCCCACAACGGCAAGCACCCTGCGCTGTGTCTGAGACTAGAATGAGGCGGGCACAGCGGAGGACGCCGTCAGACCACTGTGTGGGCTTGGCTGGATAGTGTGGAGGGTAGAGCTGGTGAGCAGCAGGCAAGTCCTGGAACTATTGAGCAGCAAAGTTTCTAGGGTACGTTCTTCATCCATTCTCCACCCCCAGCCCTGCCCGCATGGCTCCCTCCTCTGCTTGTTGTCTGCTTGCTGTCTCTGCTCATCTTCTTGAGGTGGCACCAGGAACCAAAATCAGGACCTCCCATGTGAGGCAGGTGCCCAACTGCTCGAGCCACATCGACTCCCCTCTTCATCCATTATTTTTTTTTTAAATGATGTGAGATTTTGCTTTATTTATTTATTATCTTAGATTTATTTATTTAATTCCCCCCCCCTCCCCCGGTTGTCTGTTCTCTGTGTCTATTTGCTGCGTCTTGTTTCTTTGTCCGCTTCTGTTGTCATCAGCGGCACGGGATGTGTGGGCAGCGCCATTCCTGGGCAGGCTGCACTTTCTCTGGCGCTGGGCGGCTCTCCTTACGGACGCACTCCTTGCGCGTGGGGCTCCCTTACGCGGGGGACACCCCTGCGTGGCGCGGCACTCCTTGCGCGCATCAGCACTGCGCTTGGGCCAGCTCCACACGGGTCAAGGAGGCCCGGGGTTTGAACCGCGGACCTCCCATGTGGTAGGCAGATGCCCTAACCACTGGGCCAAGTCTGTTTCCCTCTTCATCCATTCTTGGTGAACCATCTCTGACTTTTAAGGAAAGTTGTTTCGTTTTTCTGAAGACTCAGTGACTGTAGTTTTCTATGAGGGCAAGCATATGCACAGAACTTGCCTTGAACCTGAATGTTTGCTTTTTTAAAAAAATCCTCTCCACCCCCAATCCTCAGAGGGTTCCCTCATCTGTTTGCTCATTGTCTGCGGGAACCAAACCTGGGGCCTCCCATGTGGGAGGCGGGCACTCAATTGCCTGAACCACATCTGTTTCCTGCTTGTTTTTGCTCGTGGTCAGCTTGTTGTTTGCTTGTTGTCTTGCTCATTGTTTGCTCTTTTTTTTTTCATGTCCCTTATTCTTTAGGAGGTACCAGAAACCGAACCCAGGACCTCCCATGTGGGAGATGAATGCCCAACTGCCTGAGCCACATCCGTGCCCTTGCTGTATGTTTCACCTTTAAAAAAATGTTCTGAAAGATTTTTTTCTCTCCTCCTTTCCCCCGCATTGTCTGCTCTTTTTGTCTATTTGTTGTGTGTTCTTCTGCGTCCGCTTGCATTGTCAGGTGGCACGGGGAAACTTTTTTTTGTTGTGTCATCTTGCTGCGTCAGCTCTCCATGTGGGCAGCTCCACTTCTGGGCAGGCTGCACTTTTATCACGCGGGGTGGGTGGTCTCCTTGCGGGGCACACTCCTTGCACGTGGGACACCCTTACACATGAGGCACCCCTATGAGGGGGCGCCCTTGCGTGGCATGGCACTCCTTGCGCACGATAGCACTGCGCATGGGCCAGCTCATCACACAGGTCAGGAGGCCCTGGATATCGAACCCTGGCCCCTCCATATGGAAGGCAGATGCTCTATCAGTTGAGCCACGTCTGTATTATTACAGAAGTTGTGAGCTTACAAAACCATCATGTGTAATGTGCAGAATTCCCATACATCACTCTTCCACCAACACCTTACACTGTTGTGGAACATCTGCATTTTAACTTTACTATTTTAAAGTAAATAAGTTTTAAGTTTTAATCCACAGATTGTGATTCTTCTGGCATGGCGGCCCCAAACACAACACTGTGACTCACCTCTTCACCTCAGGATTTTTTAAAGAAGGAAGTCCAGCGCCCTTCCCACCATGCTCCTTGTCAGTTCTGCAAGGACCCATGAGCCGTTGTCTCACGCCTTAGCCACTCCAGTTCTGTCTGACCCTTTAACTCATGATTTATTACTGTTTTTATGCCAGATTTATACACTTAACTTTTCTTTATATAGTACCTGCTTTGTACACTAGAGAGTAAACTTATTGTCTATGAATCATTACCTTGAAAGATGACATCAATGCAAAGTGATTGCTTTTTAGACTCCATAGCCAATCAATTCATGTTTTGGAGGGGATGATATTTATGAGGTCATGGGATAATATAGAGTGACCTCAGAATGAGAAAAGCAAGGGAAAATTCTTTACAACGAAGCCAAGAAGGAAGCCTCCTGCCCTGTACCATGACGGATAAGCTGATCCTCTGCTTGCTTTTCAAAGGATTCTACAATCCTCTTGCCTCCTCCTGTTACTGACCCCAGTGAAGGGTACCCTCAACTCTCAGGGAAGATGGATTTTCCCCCCATGTCAGTCTAAAGCGAGTCTTCAAAGGTCTTAAATGCAATCCTAGAGACAAGGATGGGAATTCTCGCTTAAAGGAATCTTGACATACTTATATTTTCAGTGATGAAAAGAATTAGTAGAGGATATTTGTTCCACATTTTAGATTCAGTAATGGATAGTTGTGTTTTTTTCATTTCTACAATGTCAAAATAGAAGGGTTGTATTGGTTATTTCATGTCACCTCTAATAAACTTTCGTTTGGTCAATGTAGCAGTTTGATATAGCTATGAATCTCAAAAATAGATACTGGATTATGTCTGTAAACTGTTCTATTACTGGGCATGATTGAGTTGTGATTAGGGCGTTGAGTCTCCACCCCTTGGTGGGTGGGGACTCACAGATAAAAGGCATGGCAAAGGACAGAGTTGGAGCTTTTGATGCAAGGGTTTTTGATGCTGGAGTTTGATGCTGAAGCCTTAAGCTGAAGCCCTGGGAAATACGCTCACAAGAGGAAAGAGAAGCCAACCCCAGGAAGAAGCAAGCCCTGGGAAGAAAGGAACTTTGAATCCAGGGAGAAATAAGATCCTGGAAGGGAGGAGCCCAGGAAGCCTGAACCCTTGCAGCCGTTGGCTGCCATCTTGCTCCAACACGTGGAAATAGACTTTGGTGAGGGAAGTAACTCATGCTCTATGACCTGGTATCTGTAAGCTCCTACCCCAAATAAATACCCTGTATAAAAACCACGCAATTTCTGGTACTTTGCATCAGTACCCCTTTGGCTGACTAATACAGTCAACTTTTTTTTTTCAATTTTAAAATTCCACTTTAGTTTTTCTTTTAAATGAACCAAGTTCTACACTGGTTGAGTGTAGAACTGGTTATTCCAATTGTAGCTTAATAATACATTTATTTGCTCTTATTTTAAATTAAAAGTAACCAGTTGATAGGTGAAATAGGAACTAGAAAGTGTTTATTAAAAATTTTAAAATGACAAGCTGGAGCTAGGGATATCATAGATTTCCAAGTACAGTTAACTTCTCCTTTGGTTTATGCTTCATTCAATTCAGTTCAAGTCTCAGTTGGGTTTTAAACAATGTATCAAATACTTACTTTGCTATTTTCTGAATTTCATTTAAGAAATGAAAAAGGCTGGGTAGGTATTAGGTTTCATAAAGTAAATTAACTAGACTTTATCTTATCTTCAATTGGGGTACTTTTATTTTAAATAAAGGAAAAAAGAGAAACTCTCCTAAGCCATTGATTTACTTTTAGCCTATAAAAATTTCTCTCAGGCAGGAGCTCTGATAAATTTCAAGCACTGTGCGTCACTCACGAACATCTCTCAACTTCCAGAGTTACTGAGCTCCTAACTGGCAGTCATCTTAATGGTCAAAACCTGCATTAATTTTACACAATCTATGCTATTCAATAAAGGGATGGTGAGAAAGGTGTGAGACAAAAAATCAAGAGTGAATATTCAGATATCCCTGCCATCTTAAAGAATTTACAAATTACCATTATGATTTAAAAATACTTAAGATGAAATGTAGCATCTCAAATTTCAAACTGGTGGCAGCTTAATCTTAGACTTTTTCACTCATTTACTTGTTTTTTCATCAATGATCTTTCATCATATAAACATTTACATATGGTCAAATTTTATATATATAGTTTCATTAATAGTCTTTAGAAATACTGCAGATGTGCTCAGGAGCCTAAAATGATCCATCCATCGCCTTCCAAGCTGGCTGCAGCGGAGCAGCTCTCAGCCTGCAGCACGCGGCACCTCCGGTGCCCTGCTGAACTGCCTCCACAGCTCTGACCCCAACAAGGAGCCGCTGATGGAGACGTGTCCTGGGGCCAAGGCCACACGCCCCCACAGCTTCCACCTGCTCCCCAGACACGTGCTGCCCATGCACTGTACACACCACTAACCCACCAGATTTCACACTGGCAATGCTACCATCAAGTACAATCCAAGTCCCTTAAAGACTGGCTTTAAAGCACAATCTTTTAAAGTCTAAAACTATTGGTATCTATTAATACATCTGGAAATCCAGAAGATTCTAGGTGTTACCATCCTAGTTCCTTTACAGGAAGAACATAATCCTTCTATTCAAAAACACTCTTTTAACTTTTCCTCTCTAATTTCACCACCCAAATATCTCAAAGCATAAGGCACTCCCCTCCTCTCCAGTTCCTACTCGGTTGGCTTGTAAGCTAGACTGTGACATCTCTACTTCTGTTAAAATACCACTAATGACAAATGATGTTAACAGCATCTCAAGTTTTTTGAGTATTCATCTCCCTGTCCCTACTACTCCCACCCCCAAACACAACAGGGAATAGAAAAAACTAACCGAAGTTTCCTGAGTTAGTAATAGCTATTATTACTCTAGGGAGCAGCTGATTAAGACACAAGACTAACTTTGGATGAACTGGAAAGTGCTTCACTTCTGCACATACGGCCAGAGACGTTGGGTGCAGAGAGAGAAGGGAAAGAAGGCAAAACGATTCTTTTGTTTATAGGTTGTCTCGTTTTACTGCCTTTGAATTTACCCTGTAGTCCTACCTCCTAAGTGAGGTTAAAAAAAATGACACTGTTCTGGGAGAGAAACATGGGCTACATAAACTAAGTAAATAACGACCCAGTTCCTTGTCCTGGCTTCCAGAGCCTGTCTGCAGACATCTGCTTCCCTTTTCTCAGAACCTCCCTGCAAGCACCAGTTTGGCACCACGGTCTGTTTTCTTTCTGTGTGGACTTTTATTTGGGGGGAATACTAGCCTGGTTTCTAACAAGTACAATTTTTAAAAATCCTGGTTTTCCACTTACTTAAGCAAACTCCTGCATCTTTCTGCACCTCAGTTTCTTAATCAGTAAACTGGAATGATAAAAACACCCACCTCATAGGGTTACTATGAAGAGTGAATGAGAGAATGCAAGTAAAGTCCTCGGCACAGTCACACAGGAAGTGAGCAAGAGATTGTCAGCTGTCCCTATTTTCTCCAAGGTGACATTCCTCAAAATGCTGATACAAATGCTCAGGAAGTTCTGAAAACAAAATGGAGCACTTAATAGACACTGCTTAATGGAAAAGCATTCACCTGGTCTAAATGCTTTTGACCAACTACTAATGCTACCTTACTGTGGAAAATGCTGTGTCTTGTGTGAATGCCACAGGGTAGGACAAGTGGACCTGCCTGCAAGCAGTCAGTACGGCCTGAGTGTGAAAAGCAGAGGGCCGGAAACCAGACACAATTTAGTATTTCTCCGCTCTGTGCATATTAAAGAGTCAAGCTTACGACAGAGACAACAGATCTGATTATGAATCGGTTTCAAAAATAGTTTTCCAGATCCTACTAACAACATTTTTAACCCAAGAGGAAGTGAGTGACTATTTATGAGAACTAGGTTTTAACATTTGAACATTTGACCGTTAATTTTAGAGGATCCTAAATTCATGAACTGGAGGAGTGTCCCTGGTAGAAATGACACCTTAAAATAATTGGCCAGTGTTATTTCAAAGCATTAATTTTTCCAAATTTTGATATATTTAAATCATAGTGCAACAAGAATTTATCCAATACCTATTTCTTTAAACATAAGTTATTACAAGTTGTAAGAGAACAAAAAACAGGTACGGTCCCTGTGCTCAAGCTCCCTTCAATCAGTGTCTTGGTATGTGGCCCACGGGCCAGCAGCTGCATCACTCATAAGCCTGAGAAATGCACAATTTCAGACCCCACCCAGGACCTAATGAATAAATACTTAGGTTTTAACAAGAGCCTCAGATGATTCGAAAGCACACTAGCATTTGAAAAGCAGAGGACCGACCAGCTGAGAACACGGAGCTGGACCGTGGGCAGTGGGAGCAGAAGCTGAAGATCACTCGGGCTGTGGTCAAAGTGGGCAGCAGGGACTGGAATGACAAACTCCAGTGGTCAGCACCACGAGTGAGCCAAGGGCCTGCAGTGCTCGCAGGAAACCCAGCTGGCGTTTCCCGGAGGCTCCTGCGGGCAAACTAGGCCGTGGGCCCCGGCGTGCTGAACCACTGTGCACGGCCCTTCTGCCACCTTGGGGATTCTTTCTGTACACCAGCACGCTAAGGCCTCCAGGGAGTTATGAAATAAAGAAACTTATTTAACTTTAACAAAGCATTTCCCAAACATTTTTGACCAAACACCTTTTTGTTGTAACACCCATTAACATCCTCACAAAAACGCAGCTCCCTGGAGAGGGTGGACGGCCCGGCCCAAGTGGAACCAGCCCCAGAAGAGGAGCCGGCCCCGGGGATGGCGGGGCCTTTCTGTGGGACTGAGTGAAAGCGACCACCCTTCCGAAATAGAAGGGTGACGTTAAAGACTAACACCACAAGGGGACTGGTAGGATGTGCTCATTAAATTCCAGAATAAAAAGAAAACCAAGGGTCAACCCTAAAAGAAGTTAAAGATCCATTTTATGCAGATGATGACATAGTACAGAGCACGTTACTGATAGATGACTGGCTAAACCAGAAATAGGTCAACGAAGATTTAGGAAAGTTCATGGTGCTCACTGGGTTACGCAGGCTGGACGGGCCAGCAGTTAGATGGAGGGGCCCAGAACACGCAGCTTTACTACATTGCATCCCAGAGGACAACAGGCAAATGCTGTTCAAAGTCCTGTGTCTGGACTACAGATTCCCTTTTCTTGCAGGACTCTTGATTCATTGCTTACTGCTGTGTTTTTATTTGGGTTGTTCTGGTTTCAGGCTTTTTCAGGACAAGACCTCAACAGTTTACTGAGTCATCTTTTGGCCAGAAATAGGAAACAATATAAGAAACAAAAGACTCCTCTGAATGCTTCTGGAAATACTGCATGTGACATGAAATGAACATCTAATTAAGGTTAACTTATAAACAACCATCTTAGAAAAGTAAAAATCCTTGATTTGAAAATAGCATAAAAGAAAAACTAGGCACTGTACTCTTTTAGAAAATAAAGCCTCTATGTTTTGCTAATATCATTGAGTAGTTTATTTACAAACAGATCCTAAAAATCTTAACAATTCTTCTTTCCTTCAATGTATCCTCAGTTAGAAAATTCCTTGAAAATGTAAAAGCTAATAACTGAACAGAAGCAAATACTAAGGAAAGGTATAAAAGTAAAATTTAGTTAAAACAGTTAAACTATTAGTTATTTAAATAAATGACATCATCTTGGTTATGCTGTCCTCTCAATCCTTAAAAATGACAAAATAAGTTATTATTTTTTAAATCAGTATCTTAGTTTGGGAAAGCCTCCAAAGAGCAGGATGCCTGAAGATGAGAGGCTGGCACGACCCGCCTTCTCCTGAGCTTCTGACGGGGAAGTCAGGCTCAGGCTGCATCTCTCTTAGCTGACCACAGGACTCAACACCAGAAATTTCAATCTTTTAACACTGAAACCTGTTTGATCTCAGTTCACTTAAACTAGGGACAAATGCCTTTTAAATCTGTTCACTACAGAGAGGAAGAGAGCTGAGGTGGGATTTAGGAGTGTGAAGCAGAAGAAACAGCCAGGTTTATTAATTCTAAAAACTCACATACGTGTGTGCAAATCTGAATTTATATTCTATTAATACAACTACATAACTGTAGTTCATATATACACAGAATATATGCTGCGCACTCTTAAGAGCTTTGCACAGCTTCTGGCACATACATGCGCATATAGTCCCTCTATTTTATTTATTTATTTTTTCTTCTTTATTTTCTTTTAAATGTTACATTAAAAAAATATGAGGTCCCCATATACCCACCACCTTCCCTACCCCACTCCTCCCACATCAACAACCCCTTCCATCATTGCGGCACATGCACTGCACAGGCCCTCTAGTTTTAAGGGTGAGAAGTCATCACTGGGCAGCTCCCCTGCCTGAGTCCTGGCACCCAACCACAGCACTTTGGAGGAGCGACATTCCAGACCTGCAGCAAACAGCAACAGCTAATTTGTACTGATCTTGTCAACAGACTTCACAAATCTCTTATGGAGTGCATAAGACATCTTCCACTTTTCCTTATTTAAGAAATCAAGAACAAATCTCTGAGGAAAAATGTTTTAAACTGGAAGAGCAGATGCATAATCTCAGAAGCAGCTTGGCTTCTGAGTATAGTGATGACATTACCATTGTGTATCTCTCAAGAGTCAAAATGAAACTAATACCAGTTCTCTGAAACAGGACGTTGGCACCACCAAATTTATGATAACAGAAAAAGCTTTAAGCCGGAATTCCATCACAGAAGAATTCTAAAATCCCTCATGTTCTTGAATGATCTAAGGTAACTATCCTTCTGGATGGGGGCTCTGGAATCAAATCATGAGACTCAAATCCCTACTCCCAGCATATACTAGCTCTGCGTCCTTGACCAGTCACCTATCTGTTTCCTTCTCTGTAAAATAAGGATAATGACAGTGTTTATTTCAGTGGGTGGTTGTGAGCACTGAATGAGAGAATTCATGTAAAGCACTTAGAACTACTCTGTATGTCACACTTAATAAATACTTAGCCATTCTTCTCTGTATTGTTTTTGTAACAGAAAGGTGTAAATGACTTAAAAGATGTAAAATTTTAAAAAGCCCTGTTGGCTTCAGCATCTTATTTGAAATTCTAGATTTTGATGCCACCATTTGTACAGATTTTGTGAAACACAGGTTCACCCTACAGAATTTGTAAGAATAATTTTAATTGAACTTTATAAATCTGCCAATAAAATTAGTAAGTATTAAAATATGTACAAATAATCAGGACTCAAATAAATTCCATACAATGCTAAAGTGAGGATTAAATAAGATAATGAATTTGAAAATGCCAAGTACTTAAGACACATTTAACAACGTGGACACAAAGTGCTGTTGAGAAAGTCTATATTAACTTCATAACAGGGTCTTTCAATGTATCATAATAAATATTTCTAAATGATATAAAAATACACATTTAGGGCAAAGATTTGCTGACACAGTGAAAGAAAATATCTCAAGTCTTACAGGGACAGTTTTTAAATTCTTTTTACTTAAAAAAGGTACCCAGTTAAAATATTAAAAAGTAAATTTACACAGTTAATTATAAACTCAGTTGAAACAAAATTTCAATTTGGATTAGATTTACCTTGTGAATTATAAAGGTTTCACTTAAATGTGAAACTAACATATTCAACACAGCATTCTATTTTTCATAATTCCTGACCCACTTACCCAAGAAAATACAAATGTTGGGTAACATTTATGTAAACACTGAAGCCTTATAATATACAGTTTTTAATATCAATTTCTATAGTCATTAATATAAAAAGTTAGTAAATGTTAACAAGAGAACTTAAAACTGGGTAAAGCCCCCCTGGGGGGCAGCGGCCATCCCTGCTGGACATCCCTGGCTCACCTCCAGCAGTAGGGACATTGGGGGACCTGATCTCTAAATGGACTAACTTACCTACTTATCAAAATATGAGAATTTATAAATGCTTTTGCAGATCCACCTATAATAAGCACCAGTTTCAAATCAAGTCTAGTATAACATACGCTTCATAAAACATGTACTAAGGCAAGAAATAAGCAAATTTAGGTAAAACAAATCTCCAGAAACAATGGAAAAGAAGGGATTATATTATTAGAAAACCAAGTTTAAAATATACATACATGATGCAGAATGAGCCTCTGATAGCTGCATATGTCCTTTTTGGTTTACACAAATGAAAATTTTTATTACCACAAGAACGTCACAATGATTATAGTGATGAACAATATCCAAGTTGTTTAATTTTTTAAAATTTGTTTTATCAAGGGCAAAAATACCACACAACTTGACCAATACCACAAGTACTTCAGGAATCATTAGACTCTCAAGACAGAGTAGACTATGAGAGTTCGCTCTCCATAACCCAATAGGTACCTCATTCATAATATGAGTCTAGTAATAAATTCCAAGAAATGTCAAAAGGTGGCATGTGAAAATGGTTCTGATACCTCAGGATAGAAGTTCCAACCAGTAAACTACTACTTTAGAAAAGAAAGCCGAGCTACCAAGGCAGGGTCCAGCGGTCACCATGGATAAATAGGCTGATTCTCCCAATCATTATCAGGGGTATTTACAAAAAGCTATAAAACTTCAAAGGAGAAAGAAGTGTTTTCCTAAAAAAAAAGGGGGAGGGGGGAGGAAAGAAAAAAGAAAAGTTAGTGTGTTGCATGTCACACAAAAGGTAAATGTAACCTTCATTTTCTTCTATTTTCTTTCTGTGGTTTTCAGGGGTGTGAATTTTATAAATTATTCTAAGTCTGAGAAGGAATCACTGACTTCTCTGAGGAGCACCAGGTAATGAGCTAATCTGTGAAGTAAACAATCACTTTCACTTCTGAAAAGACACCATAAGAAATGGCCGAGGAAGGACCGCCAGGCGGCAGGTGCGCAGGCCCCCGAGGCTGGGATGGCGGAGCCCGCGGGGGTTTCTCCCTGTAGGAGCCTTCTGCACCCACCCCTGCTCACAGGGCAAACAAAAGCAGTGTCAATCAGACCTCTAGCAGGGACTGGGGACCTACCTCTTTTTGGGTCAAGTGGTTGGAAAGAGTTAACTGTTAGTTTTGGTGAGACTGAACATTTAAACACAAAAGCACATAAAAACAATACTACTTTTTACATAACTCTTGAAACTTTTTACAACAATTATTTTACAAAAACATCAAAAAGGGAAAATACCACTGAGTGAGAAGCTCTTTCATTTTAACAATACACAGACAAAGCTTAAAAGGACAGTCCATTATAAGCTTTTCACCTTTTTAGCTTCTCACTTTTTAAAAGAAGACTCAATTTCAGTGGAAAGTGAAAAATCAAAAGGAAAGGAGTCTACAGCAATGAAGGTCAAAATTCAAAACCAGGTGCTTCCAGCTACACTAATGGGCACTATATTTTGGTAAATACTACAGTGCCCTGTACTGTGTAGTAAGAGAAAAGAACTCAACTGTCTTATCTCAGCTATGGCAGGAAAGCACCAAGCTGTACCAAGCCTTGCCAAATGTACTAAATTTGTTTACCATTATGAAAACTATGGCCTACAGGTGGAATTTCTTCAAGTTCTCTAACAGAGGAAAATGATGTCTGTTAACAAGAGAACAAAAAATAAATGAGGCTAAGGTTTGGACTCATTCTAGCTAAATTTTTAATTATAATTTACTTTGGGTGGCACCTGAAATAAAGTCTTGCAGTACACATGCCTCTTTGGAGGCCATCCAATTTCTTTAGGAAACAGCTATACTAGAAAAAGAGCTTACGTGACAGTTTTAATACATCAAGAACAAAGTAAAGTTTGAGAGTCTATATACAATGTCTGCTTCAGAAAAATGATGCCTATTAAGAAATCGAGAAGGAAAAACCTTAACCTTCACTAGTAACTTCATGGCCATTTAAGAGCCCAGGGTTAAGGAGATACAGAAAGAGGTCGAGCTGTCCCACATGTCTCTGAAGGGTGAGAAGGAGTATCTTCATGGCCATCAACTGCTGTCCACGGCTGGACCCTGTTCGCAGGATTGTGCAGAACCACCAACTGAACCTTTGTTCTTGCAAGTGACACAACCCTCCAGAAGAGAAAAGCAGCAGGCAGGTTATTTGATGGCAATGCCATCTGACAAGGCTTAAAATCAGCAAAAAACTGGTCAACCAACAGATTTCTCCTTCCCCAACTTAGCCAATTCACATCTGAAAACATTCATTATTGTTCATTAGGAAGTAAACAATAGCAATTGCTTAAGTACTTTCTATTGTTTTGGGGCTTATTCTTCCTTCCTTTCTACTAAAAAGCCAGAAAAATGACATTTTAAAAATGACACTTACAATGACCAGTCCAGAGTCAAGGTCCTACTTTTTGGCAAGACTGTAACTAGCCATTCCTAAATGGCAGGTATTATTCTTTCCTTTAAAAATGGAGGTTGTGCTGGGTGAGGATTTCAATGAGGGTTTTGCTTTTAAGCCTATTTTAATATTACACTTTTTGGAACTCCCAGCTTTACTCTCTAGTTATAATTTTAAACTTCACTCCTCATCTTCCCACCTCTTGATACACAGTATTTAATATCTGCCTACCTTCCTTTGTTATTTATCTGTAAAGTAGGGATGAGAACAGCTGAACCAAAGAGGTAACTGTGAGAAATAAAATTTTCAAGGGGATTGTGCAATGTATCTATCAAGTGCCTAGAAGAGAATCCAGCACAAAATACATACAAAATACACTGCTACATGGAAGCTATCATTATTACGCTTACCTGGATGTCTATTTCCTGAGGGATAGTCTGGCTTTGAATCCAAGAATGCACCTGGGCCAGCTCCTTCTTTTGTCCAAGAGAAAAATGGGGCTGCTGCCGCCTCATGCTCTTGAGCTTTTCTAGGTCTTCTTTTAGTACAACTTCTTTAACCCTGAAAACAAACAGAACCTTAATAGTCATGGGTAAAGAACACAGTGCTGAGTCATCTAAAAATAGCACTTCTTTTGGGTTTTTAAGACACTTTGAATCTCTGGTTAAAATGTGACAGATAGATTAAAAAATACTGTCAAGTTGGTAAATCTGGAGTTTTTTCCCTCATAGAAAATACATGTATAGTGTAAGTGAGGTATATAGAAGAAAGATTTCCCTCAGCTCTTCTCTTTTTTTTAGAGTGGGGGGAAAAAACCTAGAATCTAAAAAGACAAGTTCTTGACTTGTGTGCCATTTTGGAAAGCACTTTCTTTCTTTTCTTGTCCCATGACATATACCATCCAGTTCAGATCTTAAAAGATGTGGTGCACCACTATAAGCCCTTGATTTAAGAAATCGTATTTCGTTTAATTTCAAATCAATGAATTTTAATTTATTTTTATTTTTTTTAAAGATTTATTTTTTATTAATTTCTCTCCCCTTCCCGCTCCTCCCCACTGCTGTCTGCTCTCTTGTGTCCATTCACTGTGTGTTCTTCTGTGTTCGCTTGCATTATCGGTGGCACTGGGAATCTGTGTCTCTTTTCGTTATGTCATCTTGCTGCATCAGCTCTCCGTGTGTGCGGCACCACTCCTGGGCAGGCTGCACTTTTCTTGCGTGCACGGCGGCTCTCCTTGCGTGTGGGGCTCCCCTACATGGGGGGACACCCCTGCGTGGCATGGCACTCCTTGCATGTGGCAGCACTGCACATGGGCCAGCTCACCACATGGGCCAGGAGGCCCTGGGTTAGAACCCTGGACCTCCTATATGGTAGGCGGATGCTCTATCAGTTGAGCCACATCCACTTCTCATCAAATGAATGAATTTTAAAATATGGCTGATAAGGGTATGTATAAAATACTACACATCAATTTGCATTTTAAAAGGCTACCTCATATAAAAGTGGGTTTAAAGTGCCTTCTCACCTCTCAGGTACCTGATACGTCATGAGAATGCGCTCAGGCGTCTGCTCTACCATTCTCCAGATGGACTCTTCAGCTAAATTGGGAAAAGGTTCTTTTTCCTGTACATCCTGAGATTTCTGCTCATTCTGCGAAATTTCAGAGGAAGAATCACTGCTAGTAGAGTATATACTGCTGTCACTGCTTCCTATCAAAAAGTAAAAAACAGCAGCAGATTAGAAAATACCCAGTGTGCCAAACTGGCCTTCTTTCTCCCCCACCCTGGCAGCCACACCCCACCTGTGCCCACCAACCCTGCTCAGTCCCATTAGCTTCCTAAGATCTCTTTCTAGTCACTCGAGGCCATACCTTGATCCTCATCATCACCTGTAATCACTATATCTCCAAGATCTTGTCATCACTTGCAAACTTTTCAGTCTCACATTCTTGTTTGCTTATTTAAATGTCCCAGCTACAAAATTCTATCTCCCAGTCAGTGCCTTAGCTTTTCTTCAGCTCGCTCAGTGTTGAGCTTAGAGTTCAATGTTCTACCATTTGTTAACACTTTTGGGAAACCTTAGACTTCTTTTTCCCTCTGACTTTTCACAACTACCAAAATGCCACCCGATAAAGCCTACCTTGTACCTAAGCCAAATAGCCAGACACACTGGAGAAAGCCAAGCACAAGAGGGCACTGATCTCTACTGTGCTCCATCATCGCCAGCCTAAGAAGGGCCCTCCAAATGCCAGGCAGCCCTTCACTGGCTCTCTAGCCCGCGTGCTAGCCGACCCCAACAATCACCGCGCCCCACTTCTCCATGACCACCTCATCTCCTCCCTTCTATTTTATAAAGAAAAAAAAAAGAAGCCATTACAAAGGAAATTCATCATCTTCCTGCTACCAAACATACAAAATTACTGTCTACACGTCCCAGTCACCTGCCTCAGAACACACACCTACTCTGCAGCTGCTTTGGAGTCTCGGATTAGCAGAGCAGGCCTTTCCTATCTTGCATATGACATTGTCTTCTAGATCCTTCCCACTGACTTTTAAACAGTTTTTTTAAAAAGCAAACAAAAAAGCCTCTCTAAATTAAAAAAAGGTACGTATGTGGGTAACATAAATGATGATTTTCTTTGTTTAAAGAGTATCTTCAAAAGATAACTGTTTAAAGCAAAAATAATGAAAATGTATGGCAGGGCTTGTAACATATGCAGAACTAAAACATTAAGAGAAAAAATAGTCCAAAGGACAAGAAGAGACAAACAGAAGTACTGTTTTTTAACTTGTACTTTTAATTCACATTTTTCATTTTATGAAAGGGTAACCACATTTTTATATTTTTAGGATCTGATTATATTTCCTTTAAAAATTTATTTATTCATTTCACTTTAAAAAATACTTTCAAACTTACAGGACGGTTACAAAATAATACAACCCCATACAAGAACTCCAACATACCCCCAACTGCCCAGATAGCCAGATCCACCAACTTAACATTCTGCCACACTTGCCGTATCATTCTATCTATCCCTCTATCTACTCATTTATCCATTTGCCAATCCATTTTCCAAACACTTGAGAGTAGGTTCTACACATCATGCTCCTTGAACACTTAATACTGCCATATGCATTTCCTAAGGACAAGGATTTTCATTTATGTAGCTACTTTAAATGCAGTTTTCAAGTTCAAGAAATCTAATATTGATATATAGCTCACATGATCATGTATTGCATTTAATTGTCATTGTCTCTGTAGTTGCTCTATTTTTTTTTTAAACTGTGGAAATGTATATATACAACATAAACTTTCCGATATCAACCACTCCCAATCATCCCATTCAACAGGATTAATCATATTCGCCATGTTGCAGTTCCCTCGCTACCTTCTATTACTAAACCTTTCCCATCTCCCCAAACAGAAACCCTCTACCCATTATGCATTAACTTCCCATTACCCCTCTCCCCTCCATGGCACCCTGTTTCTACATTCTGTCTCTATGAACTGGCATATTCTCTAACATTTTTTTTGGAATTACCATGCAGCTTAAATTTAACATCCTAAATCTGTAACCATCTCATTTACTTTGATTCCCAGTTAGCTTCAATGGTATACACAAACTATGTTCCTAAACCCCTACATCCCCCCACCTTTTTGCAGTTCTTGTCGCAAATTACATGTTAGACATCTGGACTGAAAAACCACTGACTTATCATTACAGTTTATGCAATTTGCCTTTTGGATCCCGTAGGGAGTAAAAAGTGGAGTTAGAAACAAAAAGTGCAATAGTACTGGCCTTTATACTTACCCATGTCAACTCTCACTGGAGCTCTTTATTTCTTCATGTGGCTTCACTCTACTGTCCTTTCCTTTCAACCTGCAGGGCTCTCTTTAGCATCTCTTATAGGGCTGGTCTAGTAGTGACAAACTCTCCCAGTTTCTTGTGTGTGTGTGTGTGTGTGTGTGTGTGTGTGTAAATATAGAAACGTCTTAATCTCTCATTTTTGAAAGAGATTTCTGCTGAATATAGAATTCTGTTTGGCAAATTTTTGCCTTCTGTGTTTTAAATATGTCATCCAACTCCACTCTTGCCTCAATGGTTTCCAGTGAGAAAGGGGCACTTAATCTTGTTAAGGCTCACTTGTACAACATGTTGCTTCTCTCTTGCAGCTCTCAGAATTCTCTATTGTTGCCATTCAACAGTTTGATTATTAACATGGTGCACTGTGGGTCTATTTGGATTTATCCTGTTTGGAGTTTGGTGAGCAACTTGGAGGTGTATCTTCATGTCTTTTGTTAAATTTGGGAAATTTTTTGCCATTATTTCTTTGAATAGTCCTTCTGTCCCTTTCTCTCTTTCTTTTCCCTTTCCCAACCCCCCAATGTGTATACTGCTATGCCTGATGGAGGCCCCCAGGTTAGTTGGCTCTGTGCACTTTTCTTCATTCTTCTTTCGGTGCCTCAGAGTGATGTCAATAGTCTTTATCTCTCATTTCTCTAATTCTTTCCTCTACCAGCTCCAATTTCCTGTTGAACCCACCTAAGGAATTTTAAATTTCTGTTACTGTGCTCTGTTATTGGCTCTTTTTCATAATTTCCATCTCTCTAATAGCATTCTCTTTGTGTTCACTTATCCTTTTCCTGATTTCCTTTAGTTCTTTGTCCCTGTTTTCCCTTAGATTTTTTTTCACATATTTAAGATCTTTTTTAAAAAATCTTTGTGTCTGATAGGTCTCAGATCTGGTTCTCCTCATTGACAGTGAACCTTTTCCTGGGCTATTTCTTTGTGTGTTTTGTAATCTTTTGTTGAACCTGGACATTTTGATATTTTAGTGCATTATCACTGGAATTTAGACTCTTGAGGCATCAGTCTGTAAGCGTCTTAAAGAACCTTCTGGAATGATGGAAATGTTCTATATTGGGATTGTGGTGGTAGTCACATCAGTATACATTTGTAAGAACTCTTGTTTTGTAGAGCTAGAGTTGGTGAATCTTACTGTATGTAGTTATATCAATATACATTTGTAGGAACTCTTGTTTTGTAGAACCAAAGTTGGTGAATCATACTGTATATAAATTATATCCCAATAAAGTTTATGAAAAGAAAAAAAGAAAAAAAAATACTTCTATATCAGTGTCCAACCCATATAGCCCATTTTATAGTGTTTCCCTGGCCACAGAGTTTGATGAATTAGTTACATTGATGCACTACCTGATGCTGCAGAACCCGTTCTGAATGGAGAATCCTTGTGAAGTAGCACAGAGGACAGTTCACTGGCAGTAGAATGGTTGCCCTTATTCCCACCGTTGCCTGTAATATATTGCTAGAAAGTAAGGGCACAAGTAAAGACACTTAATTTTAGTACCTCAGACATCAGATTACAAAGTAACTTGGCAGATCTAAAACTCCATGTTAATCAGAATAAAAATGTATATATAGGGGGAGTGAATGTTGCTCAGTGGTTGAGCTCCTGTTTCCCATGAACTAGTTCCTGGGTTCAATCCTTGGTACTTCCCAAAAAATGCATATATACAACTGAGAAGTTTAAAAAAAAGTCCAGCCCGAACCCAGGAATATTGTCTAGGTCCCTCTTTATATAATATTAAAGGTATTACTGCTTCCTGAGTACCTACTACATAAGGCACCACACAAATGTGTGGTTTAATTTATCATTCATTCAACAATTACATATTGAGTATTTTCAATGTTCTAAGCACTGTTCCAAACATGAAATATAAGTACCAACAAGACAAAGTTTCAGCTATCCTGGGGCTTATATTGCAGTGGGGAAAAGAACTATACAAAGATTACTTCTTTTATCCCCAGAATAATATATGAAGTATTAATAGTCTGAATTTTCAAATAAGGAAACAAAAGGCAAAGGAAGGTTAAACCGTTTGTCTAAGCCAACCCAACTAACAAGTGACAGAGCTGGGATTTGAGCCCAGGTCTTATTCCAAGTTTTTCTCACTGTAACTCACTACCTCACATTCAATTTTCAGCAAGTGCAATAATACCAGGCTTTCAAAACTGACCACATTTTTTGATATGGACCATCAGATTTTGACAGTCTGTTATATCTTGAGGGGAAGATTGAAGAAAAGTTTTATGTACATATTCACACTCTTCTTGTATTCTATAACTAAATATAGAAAATTCGTATTTCAGTTTAACCTGGTAAGTTTGCAAATGTCTTTCAGGTAAAGGGATGAAAAGTTAAAGGGAAGTCAGGAGAGGATGTGTATCAAGCAGCTGAGCACCTGCTTCCCACATGGAAGGCCCCAGGCTCTGTCCCAGGTGCCTTCTAAAAAGAAAAAACAACAAGCAAACAATCGAAAAAACCAACTCAGGGGAGCCGATGTGGCTCATTGGTTGAGCGCTGCCTTCCCACACACAGAGTCCCGGGTTCAATCCCTGGCCTCACAAAAAAAAAAAAAAAAAAAAAAAAAAAAAGTTTAAGGAAGGTGACCAAAAATATTTATTTTTGGTGATGCCATGTATAACAGTGAAACTATAAACTGTCTGTGCCACTGATTAGTAATCCCAAAAGGTGGCCTGTACCCCCTCCTTATACACCTGCTGCTCTACAACTATGCTTGAAAAGGAAAACCTCCAAATCCACATCTAATTAACATGGCTTGTTCCTGTTTTCCCAGACCAGACTCATTTCTAAGTCAGCAGATAACATGGGATAGGCAATGAACATATCAGTAAGTTTAATACCTGGGTATTCCATTTTCAAGGAAAATAAAAACCCAGTTCACACAGAAAATATTAAAGGTAGCATTTGGAAAAACCTAAGAAATGAGGACATGACATAGTTCATCCCTGCTTTCTAAACGCAGGAAGGTTAGCTCCACCCCAAGTTCCTAGAAGCCAGAGCTACCGCACTGCTCAGACGGCTAGGATGCGCCCTGCTGAGATGCAGCCATGCTCAGTCCAGGCGAGAGCCCTAGTGCTAACAAGAGGACCCACATTCTCTTTCCCATGCGTGTGCTCAAAGCTTGCGTCACTTACATACTCAGTTTCTGGACAAATATCCCTTTTCAGCTGATCTGAAGATTCAGAAGATCTGGGCATTTCTTCCTGAAGTAAGTTTAGCTGCAGTGGCGAGCTGCAGCTTGACTCAGTACAAGGGTGTTCTTCACTTTGTGCCTCCCATTTTTCCTCCACGCCCTGCGGGCTGACTGAGGAGGGTGGCTCCAGGTTTGGAGTCTCTGATGACACTGAGGGTGGCATCTCGGAAGAGCCTGTTGCTCCCAAGAATGGACACGGAGAGAATGATAACAGAGGATAGGGAGGGGCTTCGTGCAGGAAAATGGTCACAAAAGGGTTCACGTAAGGAGAAGGAAAAGCTGGGAGAGACTGCAAGCTGCTGGGGAGAGGTGGTGCGGGCGGACGTTCCAGGGCAGCTACCAAGGCTGTGTATTCGCTCTCCAGAGAGGCCATGGCTGGGAGCGGGAAAGCTGGCACTGGGCAAGGGGCCTGGCTGGGGACCATCACTGCAGATGGTAGTGTCAGGCCAGAGGCGTGCAGAGAGGCCCTGGAGGGGCTCCGGGACAGTGCTTTCTGAACCACTTCTCTGGAGTGAGAACGAACAGTATCGTGAGAGCTACTGCTGTCTGATGGCACCGGCAGTTTCTTACGTTTGTGCTTCCCTTTCTTGCAACCAGCTGATCTGCTCTGCTTGGAAGGAGAATTTCCTAGAAGGATAATGATGGAGGTATATTATGGAAAATTAAATCCACCAAACATAAGGATGCCACTATGAACAGACTGCAAAGGGATACACACTTTACGCATAGGAACACGTAGACTGTAGCAGGGCAAACCGTGGCTCTAAAAGATGAGCAAGGTTCTGGGTGTGGAGTTAGAGTTACTGCCATGGAAGAAACTATTTCAGCATTTTTCAGTTACTTACAAGCAAAACTTCTATTCTTTACTCCTGATTTCCCAGTACTTACATATGGTTTGAAAAATTAAAAGCTAAGTAAATAAATGGAATACATTAAAAAAAAATTACCTTGAATATACGAATATTTAGCTTTGCTTCTGCTTTCTTGCTGAAGATAGGAGCTGAAGGGTGATGACAAGATCTTTTCTCGGAATTTATCAACATAATTCCTTTCCTCCTTCTGTGTGTGGGCTGATAAAACAGCTTTTGTGAGCCCCACTTGCTTAAATTCCTCAGAGGCCAGCGATGCCATCTGGGTGCTGAGGGCCCAGGGCTCACACGTTAGGGTAGTGTCCTCAGCTGTGGTCAGTTCTGGGAAGTGAAAGAGACATATTTAATTCTAATTCAATCAATTATTTATATTATCACTAGTTTAACTGCCCTTCAATTAATTTTTGCAAAAATTATTACAAAATTGGAATATAAAAAAATTCATCAGCCTACCATGTAAATGTTTTTAAGGTAAACCATCCAAGCAGTTGTTATTCATTATAATTAACAATCACCCAACAAACCCAAGACAGTTGTCCACTTTCAGTGGCAAATAAAGCACAGGACAGTATCTGCAAATTGGGATATCATTAAAGAGGAGGTGGTGGAGGCTCATTTACTTTATTACTGTCTTTTGAATTTAGGGTTTCTAAAGCAATATCTAAAGGCATCGTATCTACACAGGCCATAGCACCAAAACCTGCCATCTCCTGTTCATCCTCACCTGAGGACAAGCTCTCTTCATGCACTCAAGTTGGACAAACAGCTGCAGTCTGCGCCCTTGCTTCCCATGGACTGGCACTCTGTTTCAGACATTTTAGGATCATTCAACCTTATTTAAAGAAACTGAATTCTGGGAAGTCTGTTGACTGCTTTCTATATTAGCTGTGATGGTTGTAGCTGTGGATTGTGTGATTGCAGTGGTGACCCTGCTTGTGTTAGTAGGCCGGGTACACTGTGTGCAGTCTCCACGTGCTGCTGTGCTACCTGGGCATGCTGCACTTCTCGCTGCAGCTGCATCTGCAGTTACTCTGAGAAATGAAGGGCCCAAAGACAGAAGCTGCCCTCCTGCAGAACGTCTTACTTCTGATAACTGAGACAAAAGCTCAGCTGCAGGATCCATAGCTTCCCTACAGCTTGGAGAGCATGAACTCTGAGAAAAAGGAAGTCCACCAGTAGAACCGCTAGTAGAGTGCGGTTCTGATCTATGAGTACGAGTACCTCCTAATCCCTGGCCAGGGTAAAACATTCTGTGTACCCGTCAAACACCACTCGAGTCATCTAAATCTCTAGGGCTCTGTGTTCAAGAGTAAGACAAGCTGCAAAGTCATCCGTGACAAGATTAGCATCACCTCCAGGTAACACTGTACAGGTTGGACAGATTACTCCTATTGATGTTTCTGTGTGTTCAAAAGTAACATGTTCTTGAAGAGATGTCTCCATATAGCCCATTTTTTCCACAACAGGGACAAGTAAAAGATTGTGGCTGCTCTACAGAAAAAGCTTTCCTGCCGTAGTATAAATCAAAATCTACCCATGTCAATATACACTGCTTTGGTAGTCAGTTGCACCACTTTCATGACAAGATGTACAAAGATCATAACTGTAGCAAATTAAACACTTATATCTGCGACCTTGAAATTTCCCTTCTAAACAGGCACCATAGCTGAAATCTTCATGTCAGGACACCTTAGTTCAGATGGGGGGTGACATGGTCCCTCCTGGGCTCTGGCTGCAGTACCCCGCATGGGGTCTAGGCACTACCACACAGGCTGACGACAACTCCTATCGATTCTCGGGTTTGGCCGTGGTGGTAGGAGGCGGTGTGGGGTGGAAATGGGGCCAGGATGGGCTGGGGCTGAGCTCCTCCAGAAGGAGCTCCACAACACCCACTTCACAGGTGCCTGCAGTGACACAGTCAAATCCTGCTCCTCCCCTCCCCCAGGTCTCCTACCTCCTCCCCTGACTTCTGGCCACTGCCTTCTACCATATACATTTTAAAGTTTTCTGCCTTTCTTTATACTCCTTTTACACATGTGTACACCTGACAGTTATAATAATTAGTGCGTATATATTTTTATCTAGCTTTTATCATAAACATTTTTCCCATCTTTGAATTCTTCAAAACTTTCTTTTTAACCTTTTAATTGTTTGAACAGGTGATCCAGTCACGTTTCAAATATCAACAAGTACTTAAAAGTATTTAGAGATATTTCAGTCAACCAAGATGGCAAAATAAGATGCTCTCGGGTGTTGTCCCATAGAATCCTTGAACAACTAGTGAAAACTTGGCAGAGCTGTTGGTCTCAAAACTCCGGAAAGCAGTTCAAGGGTCGTAGGGACCGGGCAAATGCACAATCAAGACAACTCAGCCTAAACTACGGCAGGAGCAGCTCACGGTGCCCTGCTGCCCCTTCCCCACCCCTCCCAGTCTATGCTCCCACTGTGGGTCCCTGACCCTGTCCAAAGGGAGCAGCGTGACCCTTATGTACACACTGGGTCTTACGTCAGCTCCAGTCTCTGCCCTTGAAACCTCAAAGACTGAGTCAGGAAACTTGTCTCTGTGGCCCTCCAGAATCTGTCCTGGAGGCGGAAGAGCAGCTGCAGTATGAGATACAGGAAGGCTGAAGCTGCTTGGAGCAAAGGACGGCCTGCAATAAGTTTCAACAGAGCACCCAGGAGGGGAGGGAATATCTACTAGTACAAAGGAGTTTGTTTCTGTTCACTCCCAGCACTTAAAGAAATTTCTGTCACATCACTAGGTGGATATAAACGTAAGGAACAGACAGCTCATGGACTAAATCTGAATTAACACTTTAAAATAATTAAATGTACAGTGCGCAACAAAAGATTCTAAGTCAAACAAAGGAACAGATAAAGATCCAGCCACCACCAATGTGGAGGACCAGACATTGGACATACTCGACAGATATGTTAAAAAAATGATCCTCAATATGCTCGGAGAGATTTTATTTTATTTTTTGAAATTTTAACATTTATGCAAAACAACTTTTGACAGAATTATGAAATATGTTGCCAAGGTTCACCTCCAGGCTGTTTACACAGGCACTGGTTTGGTCAAATGGTCAAATGGCAGCAGCCTCAAGGTTCATACTGAATGAAAATGGTACAGGTATATGTCAATCCATATAAAAATAGAGATACACACAGATGGCACAAAGATCTGGGCAACTGGAATCACCAGAGCAAACACATGTATCTGAGGCACTTATTTTTTCCATGGTCAGGCACAGGGAAACCAGGAGAAATAAAAAAGTTAAGAAGAAAACAATGAATGAACAACACAAGAATCTCTCAAGAGACTCTCAACTGGAACCAGATTTTTAAATATTGGAGTTGAAGACCACGGTGATTGAAATGAAAAATTCTCTAGAGGGTTTTCAGAGCAGACTAGAGCTGCCGAAGGATCAGTGATCTTGAAAACATGACAACTGAACTGATGCAGGTTGAGCACCAGAGAGAAAAAAGAATAAGAAAAAGTGAATAAAGCCTAGGAGAACACCATCAAGTGTACCAATGTGTGCATTAGGGGAGTCCCAGGAAGAAAAGAAAAAGAGAAAGGGCAGAAGGACTAGTCAAAGAAACAATGGCAGAAAACTTCCCAAATTCAGCGAGCTGTTAATATGCACATTCAAGAAGCCCAATGAAACCCAAACAGGATAAACTCAGGGAGAACCAGGACCAGACACAGTAATCAAACTGTCCAATGCCAAGGGCAAGGAGAGCATTCTGAAAGCTGCAAGAGAAAAGCAACAAGTTATGTCCAAGGGAATCCCAATAAGATGTGCTGATTTCTTTTCAGAAACCATCCAGGCAAAAGGCAGTGGAATAAAATCTTTAAAGTTCTGAAAGAAAACAACTGCCAACCAAGAATTTTATATATGGTCAGACTTTCTTTCAAAAATGAGAAAAAGATTAAGGCATTCCCAGATAAACAAAAGCTAAGGGAGTTAATTATCACTCTACTGGCCCTAAAAGCAATGATAAAAGTGTAGCAGTTTGATATTATTTATGAATTCTAAAAAGAAATATAGATTATGTTTGTAAACTGGTCAGTTCCTCTGGCATGGTAATCCTTTGACTGACTTAGATTCAGCTGAGATGTCTGATTAAATTATGTTAAGATTAGGGCTCTGATCCAATCAAGTTATAGAGTGTGACTCAGGGTCAAGTCCCAGCCCCCTTGAGAATAAAACAGACTCACATGGAAGTAAATATGTAGAGAACAACACAGAGGAAAAGAGACAGCTCATTAGATAAAGCAGAGGCTCTGGGAAGAGAGATAAACCTGATAGTCTAGAGCTGACCTTGTCAAGAGACCTGAGTAGCTGAGCCTCCCTGGGGGAGAGAGAAGAGCGTTATCCCAGCCTACAGCTGAGACTGGAAAAAGGTGATGACAGAGCCTTAAGAGGAAGAGGAAGTCTGAACCCTTGCAGATACTGCCCGCCATCTTGCTCCAACACATGGCCAATGACTTTGGGTGAGAAAGTACCTTTTATGGTACCATGAGTTGAACACTTTAGGGACTTCTGACTGTAAGCTTCTACTCTAAATAAATACCCTTTATAAAAGCCAACAGAGTTCTGGTACTTTGCATCAGTACCCCTGTAAAGGAAAGAGATCTTCAGACTGAAAGAAAAGGACACTAAAAAGTGGATCAAAGAGGCATAAATAAATATGCCTAATAAAGGTAACCATATGGGTAATTATAAATGCCAGTACTATTAAAAATTGTATTTTTTTGGTAAGTAACTCCACTTTTTACTTATTACAAGTTCTAAAGTGCAAACAAATAAAAAGTAACAATAAATCTATGATTTTGGGTATACAATGCATAAAGGTATAATCCGTAAGATGTACAAAAAAAGGTGGGGGACAGAGGGATTTTGGAAAAGTGTTGTGTATGCTACTGAAATTAAGTTGGTATCAAATAAAATGTGATTGTTACAGATATAGGATGTTAAATTTTAGCCCCATGGTAACCAAAGGAAAATATATGAAAAATATATACAGAAAGAAATGAGAAGGGACTCAAAATGGTACAATAGAAAAAATCAATAAGCATGAAAGTAGATGTTAATGGATGAAATGAGGGTAAAAAAAGTATGACTTAAAAGACCAAATAGGAAAATCCAGAAGAAAGTGTAAATGGAATAAAGTTTCCAGTCAAAAGGCAGAGATTGGCAGAATGGATAAAAAAGCACGACCCAATTATGTGTTATTTACAAGAGACTCACCTTAAATTCAAAGACCTAAGTAGGCTGAAAGTAAAAGAATAGAAAAAAATATGCTATGCAAGTAGTAATCAAAAAAGATTTGGTGGGATGGATGGGTTGAGCTCGAGTGGGTTGAGCACCTGCTTCCCAAATGAGAGGTCCCAGGTCCAGTTCCTGGTGCCTCCTGAAAAAACAAAAACAAAAACAACAACAAGTAAAATAAAGGGAAAAACCAACTCAGGGAAGCCAATGTGGCTCAGTGGTTGAGCGTGAGCTTCCCACACATAAGATCCCAGGTTCAATGCCCGGCCCCTGGTACATCAAAAAAAAAAAAAAAAAAAAGAGTTGGGGTATCTATACTACTATCCTAATATCAGTTAAAACTCTTTTGGCCAAAACTTGTTAAAAGAGTCAAAGAAGAGACTTCCGGCAAGATGGTGGCTGAGTGAGCTTGCCTTGCCGTCTCTCCTGGGAAGAGGCAGCTGGGCACCGCTGGAGGTTCTCCGGGACCAGGCTTTTTCAGGATTTTTTCAGGGCAGGAAGTGTCTGGACATCGATTTGGTGGGAAGGTCCTACAGGAAATACCTCACATTTGCTAGGTTTCCTCACCCTCCACTGCCTCATTTCTCTGTGAATAGATTTAGCCTATCTACACTATCCCCTTTCCCCTACAACTTGATATCTTTCACCATCTGCTATCTCTCCTATATTCCATCTCCCTTTCTTTGATCCACAAAGTGTCTAACTCTTAATTTCTAATACCTTTGTTTAGTTTTCCATCTGGTATTCGTCCCTGAAACTATTACCTTTCTTTTCTCTTTCCCTCTCTCACGAAAACAATAGCCTCTTAGTACGTACCACATTCCTCCCATATTCAGTCGTCTACCTCATTATAGGTACTTTCCTACTACTATAACTCTACACAGTTTACATGATCTAACCTCCATCCTCCCAGAACTCATATTGTTGCTTTGTAAACATATATCACCAATACTACTTCACACTTTTTCCTTCCTTACACAATTGACTTTCCCCAGCACTAATACTTTCCTTTAAAGTGAGCTTAACTAGCAATAAGAAATTGGAATAAGAAGAACAAAGTGACAAAGAGAAGATATAACACTTACGCAAAAACAACAGCTAATTAATCTCCAAGACTAGACAAAGAAGCTAAGGAACTGATTAAACCCGTCAAGAAAAAATGTTGACAAGACAGCAACAAAAATCTACAAACCAAACCAGTAATCAGGAAAACATGGCTGAATCCAATCAACAAACTGAAAATCAGGAAGGGGGGCAGGACTTCGCACAAGCAATGAAAGATCTCAGAACATTTATCACCGACAAATTTGATGAAGTAATGAAAGAGGTTAACAGCGTGAAGACAACACTCGGAGGGGAAATTGCAGACATGCGCAAAAAAATAACAGATATGATGGAAATGAACACCACAATTCAAGAAATCAAAAATACACTTGCAGCAAATATCAGCAGACTAGAAGAGGCAGAGCAGAGAATTAGTGATGTGGAAGACAGTGCATTGGAAATCAAACAGATAGTAGAAGTGGTCAATAAAAAGGTAGAAAAAATCCAGATAGGACTTAGGGACGTGAATGATAACGCAAAACGCTCAAACATACGTATTATAGGCATTCCAGAAGGAGAAGACAAGGGAAAGGGGTCAGAAGGAGTGTTGCAGGAAATAATGAATGAAAACTTCCCAAATCTACTGAAAGAGACAGATGTACATATCCAAGAAGCACAGCGCACTCCACTGGTCATAAACCCCAACAGGCCCACCCCAAGACATATACTTGTCAAATTATCCAATGCTCAAGACAAAGAAAAAATTCTAAAAGCAGCAAGAGAAAAGAAAACCATCACATACAAGGGAAACTCCATAAGATTAAGTGCTGATTTCTCATCTGAAACGATGGAGGCAAGAAGGCAGTGGTATGATATAGTCAAGGTACTAAAGGAAAAAAATTTCCAACCAAGAATACTCTATCCAGCTAAACTAGCATTCAAAAATGATGGAGAGTTCAAAATATTCACAGATAAACAGAAACTGAAAGAGTATATCAACAAGAAACCTCCCCTTCAAGAAATTCTTAAGGGAATTCTGCAGGAAGAAAGGAAAAAACAGGACAGTCAGAGATGGAGGAGAGTGTAAAAGCAACAAGAAAGACAAAAATAGAAGGGGAAAATAAAATAATACAAACAAAATATAACAAACACAAATCCAACCAAAATATGGCTACCATAAATAACTCTCTAAACGTAATAACACTGAATGTCAATGGATTAAACTCACCTATCAAAAGATTCAGACTGGGACACTGGATAAGGAAATACGACCCATCTATATGCTGCCTACAAGAGACACATCTTAGACCCAGAGACTCATGGAGGTTGAAAGTGAATGGCTGGAAAACAATCATACAAGCAAACAACAACCAAAAAAAGGCAGGAGTAGCTATATTAATATCAGACAAAATAGACTTTAAATGCGAAACAATTGTGAGAGACAAAGAAGGATACTATATTTTAGTGAAAGGGACAATTTGTCAAGAAGATCGAACAATCATAAATATTTATGCTCCTAACAAGGGCGCCTCTAAATATGTGAGGCAAACGCTGGAAAAACTAAGTGAAAGAATAGATGCATCTACAATTATAGTGGGGGATTTTAATACACCACTATCAACTCTGGACAGAACATCTCAAAAGAGAATCACTAAAGAAACAAAACATTTGAACAGTATATTAGAAGAGCTGGATCTAATAGACATATATAGATCATTACACCCAAACACAGCAGGATATACATTCTTCTCAAGCGCACATGGAACATTCTCCAAGATTGACCATATGCTAGGCCACAAAGAAAGGCTTAATGAATTCAGAAAGATCGAAATCATACAAAACAATATCTCTGACCACAGTGGAGTCAAGCTGGAAATTTGCAAGGGACAGAGACCCAGACTTCACACGACAATTTGGAAATTAAACAGCACACTCTTAGAAAAACAGTGGGTCAAAGAGGAAATCTCAAAAGAAATCAATGACTACCTTGAAACAAATGATAATGATAACACAGCATACCAAAATTTATGGGATGCAGCAAAAGCGGTACTGAGAGGGAAATTTATAGCCATAAATTCATATATCAAAAAAGAAGAAAGAGCAGAAATTGAAGAATTAACTGCACATTTGAAGGAATTAGAAAAACAACAACAAAGTAACCCAACAGGAAGAAGAAGGAAGGAAATAACAAAGATAAGAGCAGAACTAAATGAAATAGAAAATAAGAAAGCACTTGAAAAAATAAACAAGACCAAGAGCTGGTTTTTTGAGAAGATCAACAAAACTGACAAACCTTTAGCGAGACTAACAAAGAAAAAAAGAGAAAAGATGCAAATACACA
Organism: Dasypus novemcinctus; assembly: GCF_030445035.2. NCBI lineage: Eukaryota > Metazoa > Chordata > Mammalia > Cingulata > Dasypodidae > Dasypus > Dasypus novemcinctus. The sequence continues at coordinate 125,713,543 of NC_080681.1, forward strand.
AAATAAGAAATGAGAAAGGTGAAATCACCACTGACCCCACAGAAATAAAGACTATCATAAGAGGATACTTTGAAAAACTATATTCCAACAAAAATGACAATTTAGAGGAAATGGACAAATTCCTAGAAATACATAAGCAGCCCATACTGACAAAAGAAGAAATTGATGATCTTAACAAACCAATCACAAGCAAAGAGATAGAATCAGTCATTAAAAATCTCCCAACTAAGAAGAGCCCAGGGCCAGACGGCTTCACAGGTGAATTCTACAAAACATTCCGGAAAGAACTAACACCAATCCTGTTGAAACTATTCCAAAAAATCGAAACAGAAGGAACACTGCCTAATTCCTTCTATGATGCCAACATTACCCTAGTACCAAAGCCAAACAAAGACACCACAAGAAAGGAAAATTACAGACCAATTTCTCTAATGAACCTAGACGCAAAAATACTTAACAAAATACTTGCTAATCGTATTCAACAACACATTAAACAAATTATACACCATGACCAAGTGGGATTTATTCCAGGTATGCAAGGATGGTTCAACATAAGAAAATCAATCAATGTAATACACCATATAAACAGATTGAGAGAAAAAAACCACATGATTATATCTATAGATGCAGAAAAGGCATTTGACAAAATACAGCACCCCTTCCTGATAAAAACACTCCAAAAGATCGGAATACAAGGAAACTTTTTGAACACGATAAAGAGTATATATGAAAAACCTAAAGCCAACATTGTTTACAATGGCGAAATCCTGAAATCCTTCCCTCTAAAATCAGGAACAAGACAAGGATGCCCATTGTCTCCGCTCCTATTTAACATTGTCTTGGAAGTACTGGCTCGAGCACTGAGACAAGAACCAGATATAAAAGGCATTCAAATTGGAAGGGAAGAAGTCAAAATTTCATTATTTGCAGATGACATGATCCTATATATAGAAAACCCTGAGAGATCTACAACAAAGCTCCTAGAACTCAGAAATGAGTTTAGCAAAGTCGCAGGTTATAAGATCAATGCGCAAAAATCAGTAGCATTTCTATACACCAATAATGAGCAAGATCAGGAGGAAATCAAGAAACAAATACCATTCACAATAGTAAATAAAAAAATCAAATACTTAGGAATAAATTTAACTAAAGATGTAAAAAACTTATACATCGAGAACTATACAAGATTGTTCAAGGAAATCAAAGAAGACCTAAATAAATGGAAGAATATTCCCTGTTCATGGATAGGAAGACTGAATATTATTAAGATGTCTATCCTACCAAAACTGATCTACACATTCAACGCAATCCCAATAAAAATCAACACAGCCTTCTTTAAGGAACTAGAAAAACTAACTATGAAATTTATTTGGAATAAAAAGAGGCCCCGAATAGCCAAAGACATATTGAAAAAGAAAAACGAAATAGGAGGAATCACACTTCCTGACTTCAAAACATACTACAAAGCTACAGTAGTGAAAACAGCATGGTACTGGCATAAGGAGAGACACACAGACCAATGGAATCGAATTGAAAGTTCAGATATAGAACCTCATGTATATAGCCATATAATATTCGATAAAGCCACCAAACCCTCTCAACTGGGAGAGAATGGCCTATTCAACAAATGGTGCCTGGAGAACTGGATAGCTATATGTAGAAGAATGAAAGAGGATTACCATCTCACACCTTATACAAAGATCAACTCAAGATGGATCAAAGACCTAAATATAAGAGCCAAGACCATAAAGACCTTGGAAAGCAGTGTAGGGAAACATCTACAGGACCTTGTAATAGGAAATGGCTTCATGAATATCACACCAAAAGCACGAGCAGCAAAAGAACAAATAGATAAATGGGACTACCTCAAAATTAAAGCCTTCTGCACCTCAAAGGAGTTTGTCAAGAAAGTAAAAAGGGAACCCACACAATGGGAGAAAATATTTGGCAACCATATATCTGATAAGAGACTTATAACTTGCATATATAAAGAACTCATATATCTTGAAAACAAAAAGATAAACAACCTATTTAAAAAATGGGAAAAAGATTTAAACAGACACTTCTCCAAAGAAGAAATACAAATGTCTAAAAAGCACATGAAAAAATGCTCCAAATCCCTAGCTATCAGGGAAATGCAAATCAAAACTACAATGAGATACCATCTTACTCCCATAAGATTGGCAGCCATGAAAAAAACAGTAGAATACAAATGCTGGAGAGGATGTGAAGAAAGGGGAACACTCATCCATTGCTGGTGGGAATGCAGAAGGATCCAACCATTCTGGAGGACAGTTTGGCAGTTTCTCAAAAAATTATCCATAGATTTGCCATATGACCCAGCAATACCACTGCTGGGTATATACCCATCAGATCTGAAAACAAGGACACAAACCGATATATGTACACCAATGTTCATAGCAGCATTGTTCACCATCGCCAAAAGTTGGAATCAATCCAAAAGTCCATCAACAGATGAGTGGATCAATAAAATGTGGTATATACACACAATGGAATACTACTCAGCTGTAAGAACCAATACACTACAATCGCACGTGATAACATGGATGAACCTTGAGAATCTTATGTTGAGTGAAGCAACCCAGGCATTGAAGGACAAATACTATATGACCTCAATGATATGAAATAAGTTAACTGCCTCAGAGAGCTAGAGTCTGGAAAAGTGGCTTACTGGAAATCGGGGGGTGGAGGAAGGATTTGAGTTAATGTCTGTAGGGGTGGAATCTGTGATGAGCTGGGGGTAAGTATGAGCACAAAGAAGGGACAAAATGGGGGCAAGGGGTTACCTTCGGGTGGGGTTTTCTGGGTTTGAGGGGGGCTGGGGATGGGAAGAGGGGAAATATGGTCCAAGAAATAGGTGGGAGGGAGGGGCAACATACAAACATGGGAGAGTGCCAGAAGTTCATTGAGAACTAAATGTTGAGTAAAACGTATCAAAGTATAAGTAGGAGGGTTACCTGGTTAGGACGCTCAGGGGGTATGGTCTGATGCGGGAGGACTCCGGAGGGAATAGCTGAAGGCTCATTTTGCCAAGGTGGGTTCTACCATTGGGTGGGGTGGACCCATATCCTGGGGAAGACTAATGCCGTCGAATAGAGAGAACTGTATCTCTCGTGAGAAAGGACGGCTCCCAGGGCATTAGATTGGCAGGCGTTGTGGGCCCTAAGGGGAGGGGAAAATGGACGTGCAATGGATGGAACAAAGGTAAATAAGGGGGCAAAAGAGGAGTTATGTGAGAGTACACGAGGATGAATATAAAACAGCTAATATTACACCAAAAACATATAGGGGATGACAGACTAATAATGAAAACCGTAAGACAAAACAAAACATAGGATAACTAAAAAATTTAGAAAACTGTACAACCTAAAGTATGGACCACATAGTAAGCACAAATGTTACCTTGTTTGAAAACTATAGTTTCGGAATCTGTACATCAGTTTCAGGAAATATGATATGAATAAGTTAAAAGATTATTGCTGTGGAAGGGAAAAGGTTTTATGGTGGATCTGGGGAAATACTGTATATTGTATATATGAATTTTGGTGATCTAAGACTCTTCTGAAGCTGACATTATGTTGGGATTCACTTTACGGGAAGTTTTGGATCACAGAGTGGTTCAACAATGGCAGCGGAGGAATACTGATATGGGATGTTATTGACAGGATATATATGGTTGACAGGGAGTTATACAGGGCATATGCCCAGGGTATATGGTAATATCTATATATACTCATAGTGGAAACAATTAAAAACAACAGCTGGGGGGGTACTGGGCTCCTGGCCGGGGGGTCACTGTTGTGGGCCCTGGGAGAGCAGCGGCAATCCTCCAGGTGCAACGGCAAGAACCAGGAAGGAAGGAGGGCCCAACAGTGGGCTCTTGATACTAATGGCTACACTTTTGAGCCTATGCACCTGCAATAAGAACAAGGCCTAGAGTAGCATTGTGCCTGGGGGTTTCCTCCTGACAGCCTTCATGTTACTCAAATGTGGCCACTCTCACAGCCAAACTCAGCGTGTAGATGTGATGCATTCCCCCCAGCGTGGGACACGACACCCGGGGATGAGCCTCCCTGGCACCGAGGGATCACTACCACATACCAGCTGAAGAAGCAACTAGAAAATGACCTTGAATTAAAGATTCAATGCGGAACAGCAGAATATACCTATCTACATATAATAACATGACTTCGGGAAGCGGTTTGACCTAATGTAAGGGGGAAATGGAAAAGAGAAATGAGATTATAAGGCTGTGAGTCTCTAAAAAAGAGTCTGGAGGTTGTCAGAAGAAATACCCCTATGTACAACTGAACAGAGTCTAAGAGACAGATAAGGTAGATACAACCCCAGGTATTGGTTCTTTTGAGGGATAAAGAGACCCACGGGTTCTATGGTCATGGCAGAAGGGGTTCACTGCCATGACAGATGGCCCTTCTTTGGAGCTGGTGTTTCTGCGTGATGGAAATGGACTCAGAGGGGATCTCTTTTCACAAGACTTGAATGCTACTTTATTGGAATTGTAGTTGGTGCTGGGTTTAAGATATATGTAGGGGATTTGAATCTCTGGACTGATAATATGACACCCAGGCCCAGAGCCTCAACAGACTTCAGCTCCTACACTTTGACTTATTGGACTTACTCCACTCAGCTAACATGGAGTTGAAGAAGGTCAACCACCACTACATGGAGCTAACATGGAGTTGAAGAAGGTCAACCACCACTACATGGAGCCTAGAGTGTCTACAACTAGAAGCGGGAAGAGTGCATCCAGTACCCATGTGGAATCTAAGCCCTCACTTGACATAGGTGTGCAATGGACACAACCAATCCAATGTCCACAGAGAAAATGTGGAATGGGTGTGGGAAGGGTAGCCATGGGGGCTGCTGGGTGTGGGGAACGGGAGGAAGAGATGAGATGTGGAGGCGTTTTCGGGACGTGGAGTTGTCCTGGATAGTGCTTCACGGACAATTACGGGACACTGTAGATCCCCCCAGGGCCCACTGGATGGAACGTGAGAGAGTCTGGGTTATGATGTGGACCATTGACTATGGGGTGCAGTGATGTTCAGAGATGAACTTACCAGGTGCAATGGATGTATCACGATGATGGGAGAGAGTGTTGCTGTGGGGGGAGTGGGGGGCGGGGGCGGTGGGGTTGAATGGGACCTCATATATTTTTTTTAATGTAATTAAAAAATAATAATAATAATAAATAAATATTAAAAAAAAAAAAGAGTCAAAGAAGGTCATTATATACTGACAAAGGGGTTAATTCAACAAGAAGCCACAACAATGATAAAATATATATCTTCTTAATATCAGGGCCTGAAAATATTTGAAGCAAACATTGACAGGTTTGAAGGGAGAAATACAGCTCTAAATTAATGTTAAGAGATTTTAATATACAGCTTTCAATAATGGCTAGAACATCTAGACAAAATATCAATAAGACCACTTGAATGATACTATAAACCAACTAGATCTAAAAAGCACATAGAGAACACTTCATTGAACAGCAGCAGAATATAGTCTTCTCTAGTGCACATGGATCACTCTTCAAGGTAGATACGTTAGATAACAAAACAAATCTCAATAAATTAAAAAATACTACTATCATACAATGTCTTTTTTCTGACCACACTGGAATGAAGCTAGAAATCAATAACAGAGGGAGAACTGGAAAATTCACATATATGTGGAAATTAAACAACATACTCTTAAATAACCAATGGGCCAAAAAAGAACTCACAAGGGAAATTAGGAATTATCTTGAGGTGAATGAAAACATACCAAAACTTATGGGATGCAGCAGGGTAGTGCTGAGAGAGAAATTTATAGCTTTAAAATGTTTACATTAAAAAAGAAGGAGGGAAGCGGATGTGGCTCAACTGGTAAGAGTGTCTGTCTACCACATGGAGGGTCCAGGGTTTGATCTCCAGGGCCTCCTAACCTGTGTGGTAAGCTGGCCCATGTGTAGTGCTATTGTGCACAAGGACTGCTGTGCCATGCAGGGGTGCCCCCGTGTAGGGGTGCCCCCACATGCAAGGAGTGTGTCCGGCAAGGAGACCTGCCTAAGTGAAAAACGTGCAGCCTACCTAGGCATGGTGCCACACACATGGAGAGCTGATGCAACAAAAAAGAGATGCAGTTTCCCAGTGCTGCATGGATGCAGAAGAATACACAGCGAATGGACACAGAGAGCAGACAACAGGGCGGGAGGGAGAGAAAGAGAGAGAGAAAGAGAGAGAGAGAGAGAGAGAGAGAAGGAAAATCTCAAATCAGAGACCTAACCTCACAACTGGGGTACCTAGGAAAAGAAGAGCAAACAAAACTAAATCCAAAGTGACAAGAAGGAAAGAACAAAAATCAGAAGGGAGATAAGTGAAACAGAGAATAAAAAATAACAGTGAATCAACAAAACAAAAGGCATTGTTCTTCAGAAAGATTAATTGACAAAACTTAAGTTAGACTGAGAAAGATAAAGAGAGGTTACAAATAACTAAATCAGAAAATGCAGGAGGAACACCATTACTGACCAGAGAAATAAAAAGGATTGTAAGAAAACAATATGAACAACTGTATGCCAACAAATTAGGTAATGTAGATGAAATGGAAAAATTCCCAGAAACACATAAACTACCTACACTGACTTGAGAAATAGATCTCGACAGATCAGTAAGTAGTAAAGAGACTAAATCAATAAATCAAAAATTTCCCAGCAAAGAAAAGCCCAGAAGCAGATGGCTTCACGGATGAATTTTTCTGAACATCCTAAGAAGAAATAATACAAATCCTGCTCAAACTTTTCCAAAAAACTGACAAGGGGTCACTTCTTAAATTGTTCTATGAGGCCAACATTACCCTAATAACAAAGCCAGTTAAACATACCATTAGAAAATTACAGATCATTATCTCCTTTGCAAAAATCCTAAACAAAATACTAGCAAACCAAATCCAACAGCACATTAAAAGAATTATATATCATGATCAAGTAGAATTTATGCCATATGCAAGGGTGGTTCAACATAAGGAAATCAATTAATATAATAGATCACATTAATATAATGAAGTTAAAAAAATACACGATCATCTCGATGCAAAAAGCATAAAAATTCAGCACTCTTATTTGATTTAAGAAACATTCAGAAAACCAGGAATAGAGAACTTTCTGAACATGATAAAGGGCATATATGAACAACCCACAACTGGCACCATTCTCAACAGTGAAAAACGGAAAGCTTTCCCCATAAGGTCAGCAACAAGACAAAGGATGCCCATGGTCACCACCATTATTCAATACTGTACTGGAAGCTATTGCCAGAGCAATGAAATCACAGCAATTTAGGAGTAAAACTTAAAGGTATCAATCTGTCTCCAAGTAACTAAAATGGAAGTTCTTACCAGAGCAATGAGACAAAAGAGAGAAATAAAAGGCATCCAAATTGGAAAGGAAGAAGTAATAATTTTCCTATTTGCAGATGAGATGATTCTACATAAAAAGACAAACAAACAAACAAAAAACAACCTCAAAAATCCAAAAGGTTACTGGAACTAATAAACAAATCCAGCCTAGCTGTGGGATACACAATTGTGGCAGTTTGATATTATTTATGAATCCCCCCAAAAGAGAAAAATTATGTTTGCAAATTAGTCTGTTCCTCTAGGTATGATACCCCTTGATTGTACTAAATAAAAAAGTTTTAAGTTTCCTTAATAAAAGATTAGGGCTTTGATTTGACCACATCAGTAGGGCATGACTCAGGGTTGAGTCCCTGCCCCCTTTGTGGGCTGATATTAAGGGACACTCACTAAAATAGACAGGAAGAGAGAGAATAACACGAGAGAGGAGAGAACTTTTGTCAGTTTTGATCCTGGAGCCCCAGCCAGAGATGAGCCCATTTGCTTAATAATTTGCAGTTGAAGAGAAAAGAGCAGCTGAGTAGCTGATAAAGCCTGGAAAGAAATGAGCCCTATGCCAGACTGATATAGGAAGCCCTGAGAGATGAGCTTTACGCCAGCCTACAGCTGAGATTGGAAAACGTAGGGACCATGGACCCTCAGGAAGAAGGAAGGAGAGACAGGCAGAGATCACCTGCCACCTTGCTTCAACATGTGCCAATTGACTTTGGTGAGAAAGCAGCCTTGAGTTGGACTCTTTAGAGTCTTGTAACTGTAAGCTTTGACCCCAAATAAATACCCAACAGATTTCTGGTACTTTGCATCAGCACCCCTTTGGCTGACTAATATAACCATCAACATGCAAAAATACATAGTGTTTCTATATACTAGTAATGAACAATCTGAAGAAGAAGATTCCATTTACAATGGCAATTAAAAGAATCAAATATTTAGGGATAAATCTAACCAAGGCTGTAAAAGACTTGTATACAAAAAAACTAAAAAAATTGCTAAAAGAAATCAAACAAGTCCTAAGTAAATGAAAGCAAATTCCATGTTCATGGATTTGAAGACTAAATATTGTTAAGATGTCAATCTACCCAAAGCAACGTACAGATTCAACAATCAAAAACTTGATTCCCCAAAATTCTGACATCTTTCTTTGCAAAAAATGGAAAATGTAATCATCAAATCCATATGGAAGGGCAAAGAACCCCAAATAGCCAAAGCCATCTTGAAAAAGAACCATAAAGTTGGAAGACTCACACTTTCCAATCTTAAAACTTATTACAAAGCCTTAGTAATAAAAACAGCATGACACTGGCACAAGGACATATACAGCAATGGAATCAATCTGAGAATTCAAAAATCAAGCCTCACATTTATGGCCAACATTTTTTTTTTTTTTAAAGATACATAGATCACACAAAATGTTACATTAACAAATAAAGTAGGTTCCCATATACCCCACTCCACACACCCCCCAGGCCAAATGATTTTTCACAAGGGTGCTAGGTCCACTCAATTGGGCAAGAATAGTCTCTTCAGCAAATGGTACTGGGACATACACATATACAAAAGAATGAAAATGGACCCCTACCTCACACCATACACAAAAATTAACTAAAAATGGATTAAAGACCTGAATATAAGAACCAGAACTATAAACCTCCTAGAAAAAAACATACAAAAGCATCTTTAGGATGCTTAGGTAATAGTTTCTTAGACTTTACACCCAATGCACAAGCAATAAAAGAAAAAACAGATAAATGGGACCTCATCAAAATTTTTAAAAACTTCTGTACATTAAAGGACTTTATCATGAACAAAAAGAGACAACCTACTGAATGGGACAAAATATTTGAATTCCCCCTATCTGATAAGGGTTTAATATCAAGAAGATATAATGGAGTCCTACAACTCAACAAGAAAAAGACAACCCAATTTAAAAAATGTACGAAAGACCTGAATAGACATTTCTCCAAAGAAGATACACTTCTGGCCAAAAAGCACATGAAAAGGTGCTCAACAACATTAACTATTATGGAAATGGAAATCAAAACCACAATGAATTATTTCACAACTATTAGAATGGCTACTGTTTTTTAAAAATGGAAAATTACAAGTGTTGGAGAGGATGTGGAAAAACAAGAACACCCATTCATTGTTGGTGGGACTGTAAAATGATGCAGCCACTGTGGAAGACAGTTTGGCAGTTCCTCAGAATGTATAAAATCACTGTATGATCTGGCAATCCCTCTAATAGGTACATATGGGACCGAACAGATATTGGCACACCAACTTTCATAGCAGCATTATTCGAAATTGTCAAAAGATGGAAGCAACCCAAGTGTCCATCACTGACAAAAAGATACACAAATTGTGGAATATATATGCAATGGAATCTTTTTCAGCCATAAAAAGGAATAAAGTTCTGATACATTCAACAACATGGATGAAACTTGAAGACATTATGTTGAGTGAAATAAGGCCAGACATAAAAGTTTAATAGAGTTGAAACCAGAATACACATTACTAGAGGCCAGGGTGGGGATAGGGAATGTGGAGTTAATGCTTAAATTGTACAAAGTTTCTATGTGGATTGATGGAAAAGTTTGTAATGGATGGTCATGACTGACCAAAGCACAGCATTGTGAGTGTAATTAATAACATTGAATTATATATCTGAATGTAGTTAAAAGGGAAATTTTAGGTTATACATATGGTACTAAAACAAAAGTTTAAGTAAAAATAAAAAACAAAAAACAAAGCAATGTACAATGCAAACAATGAACCTGATTGTAAAGGATGGACATTAGTTAATACAGTAAAATTATAAAAATGTTCTTTGATGCACAGGGTATATGGTCATGGCAAATGGATTTTGAGTTCTGGGCCATGTCCATGGACCCTACCTTGGAATCTGTGTCCCTGAGTGTGATGGAGCTGGACTCAGATGTGACTTTTCTACACATGCCTCTTCTGTCACTTTTACTGAACCAGTGGTTGGTGCTAGGGATGGTGTATACTCAGGGGACTTGAATCTCTGGATTGCCCATGTACCAGCTGGGCCCTGAGCCTCAGCAGAGTTGCAACCCCTACTCTCTTGTTTGTTTGACTTACTCAGGTCAGCTAACAGGGAGGTGAAGATGGTCAACCACCACACCAAGGAACTGAGAGTGCCTACAACTGGAAGCAGGAGAATTGCATCCATCAGCCTGTGTGGAATCTAAGCCCCTTTTCATATAGAGGGGGACTGGACATCACCATCCAAGGGTCCACAGAATGGAGAAATAAAATATGGACTACAGTAGACTTACTGATATTCTACTATAAAACTATTCTGACTAGTAATAGAAGAAATTGTACCATTGATGTGGAGAAAAGTGGCCACAGTAGTTGCTGAGGGCAGGGAGAGGGAAAAAGAGATGTGATGAGGGAGCATTTTTGGGACTTGATGTTGTCCTAAATGATACTGCAGGATCAGATGCTGGACACTATATATCCTTCCATAACTCATTGAATGTACTGGGGGAGAATGTGAACTACAGGGTAAACTACTATCCATGTGGTGCAGCAGTGCTCCAAAATGTGTTCACTGAGTGCGATAACTGTGCCACGATGATAGGGGAGGTTGTTGGTGTGGGAGGAGTGGGGTGGGGGAATGGGGGGTATACAGGAACCTCTTATGTTTTTTATAATGTAACCTTTTTGTGATGTGTGTATCTTCAAAAAAATATAATTTACAAAAATGATGGGGGTGGGAGGGTGGGGACTGGGTTATATGGGAACATCTTATGTTTTTTTTAATGTAACATTCTATGTGATCTATTAGTTTTTCTATTAGTTTTAATTTAAAAAAAGCGTTTAAAAACACGTTCTTTCATGAATTTTAACAAATGTACCACACTAATGCAAGGTATATAGGCTAGTATATGGGAAGTCTGTATTTTATGCATGATTTTTCTTAAAAGAAAAAAAGATGTTTAGTAAATTCTCCTCCATTGCTGTCCATCACCTGCTAATTCTCATTCACCCCCCTAAAGAAAATCACTCTTTTCATTTTCTTATATATTCTTTGAGTTTCTTTACACATATATAAACAAATGTGAATATAGACTATTATTATCTACATTTTTACCCAATAGGCATATAATACATATACTAGTTTGTACCTTGTTTTTTTCATTTAACAATACTCCTTGAAGAACTTGAACAATACACAGCTCTCATTCTCTTTTACATTGCATAGAAATCCGTTTTATGTATGTACAATAATTTATTAAAGTAAGCACCTGCAAACGGGCTTGGAGTTGTTCCTTATTTTTAAATTATAAAAACTGCTACATGTTTCATAATTATTTTTAAATGAAAAACTTTGATTGGATTTGTTGTAACGTACTTTATGATTTTCCCATTTAATTTACTCCTTAATACTTAGATATGCTTTTTTTGTCTTTATTTTTTTTTTACTGTTACATTAAAAAAATATGAGGTCCCCATATACCCCCCACCCTCCTCACCCCACTCCTCCCCCCACAGTAACCTCCTCCATCATCATGAGACATTCATTGCACTTGGTGAATACATCTCTGAGCACCGCTGCACCTCATGGTCAATGGTCCACAACACAGCCCACACTCTCCCACAGTCCACCCAGTGGGCCATGGGAGGATATATAATGTCTGGTAACTGTCCCTGCAGCACCACCCAGGACAACTCCAAGTCCCGAAAATGCCTCCACAACACATCTCTTCCTCCTACTCCCAACTCCCAGCAGCCACCATGGTCACTTTCTCCACATCAATGCCACATTTTCTTTGATTACTAATCACAATAGTTCATAAATAGAATATCAGTAAGTCCACTCTATTCCTCCATCCTGTGGACCTTGGAATGGTTGTGTCCACTCCACATCTATACCAAGTCGGGGCTTAGATTCCACATGGATGCTGGATGCAATTCTCCTGCTTTCAGTTGTAGGCACTCTTGGCTCCCTGCTGTGGTGGTTGAACTTCTTCACCTCCATGTTAGCTGAGCAGGGTAAGTCTAATAAACCAGAGTGTAGGAGTTGTAAGTCTGTTGAGGCTCAGGGCCTGGCTATCACATAGTCAGTCCAGAGATTCAGGTCCCCTGTGTATACACTAAACCCCAATGCCAATTACAGATCGGGTAAAAATAACAGGAGAGGTTTGTGAACAAAGATCACATCTGAGTCCAGCTCCATCACACAGAAACACAAACTCCAAAGTAGGGCCAACTGAGATGGCACTGAACTCCATCTGCTATGACCACAGAACATGTGAGTCTCTGTAGTCCTCAGAAGAACCAACACCTGAGGTTGTATCTATTTTATCTGTCTCTGGGACTCTGCTGAGGTGGGCATAAGGGCGACCCCTTTGATAACCTTCTGGCTCTTTTTGGAGACTCATAGCCATATAAACTCATTTGTCCTTTCCATTTCCCTCTTTTATTCAGATCAAAAAGCATTTTTAACTCCTGGTATTATGTATAGACTGAGAAATTCTGCTGGTCTGAGCTGACCCTTTTATTCAAGGTCATTTTCTAGTTACATCATCAACTGGTACTTGGTAGTAATTCCTCGGTGTCAGGGAGGCTCATCCCGGGGAGTCATGTCCCACGCTGGGGGGAAGGCAACACATTTACATGCTGAGTTTGGCTTTGAGACTGGCCACATTTGAGCAACACAGAGGATCTCAGGAGGTAACTCTTAGGCACCCTGCAGCTCTAGGCCTTGTTCTTATTCCAGGTGCAGAGGCTCACAAGCATAGTAATTAGTATCAAGGGCTCACTGTTGGACCTTCCTTCTTTTTTGGTCTTTGTCGTTGCACTTGGGGGATTGCTGCTGTTCCTTTAGGGACTGTGATAGAGCTCCCCTGGCTAGGAACTCAGCACTCCCTCAGTTGTTGTTTTTAATTGTAACCACTATGAAAATATCCAAACATTTTTATGTACCCTTGATATATACCCTGTAGAACTCCCTGCCAACCATGTGTCCCCTGTCAATAACATCCCACACCAGTATTTCTCCCCTGCCATTGTTGAACCTCTCTGTGATCCAAAACTTCTTCAAAAATGAAGCCCAATATATTGCCAGGTTCCATTAACTGTACAATGGAATATAGTGATGAGTTTAAAGGTTAGATACAGAATACATATTAATTTAGAAAAATTAAGGTAAAAATAAATTGGGGTATCAAAAAATTAAAAAAAGGAAAAGCTTTGTTTTTGATGTTTAGCCTTCCATCACTGCAATAAGTGTTGCCCTGTATGCAAATTGGCAAGGCAACTTCTTCTGTCTTTTCCTTAGTGTCTATGTCCTTTCTTTCCCTCCTAATTATTAAGCTCATCTTCACAAAAGTTTTAGATCACAGTATCTCATATATACAATATAGAGTACTCCCACATATCCAACATAAAACCCTTTTCCCTTCCACAGCAATAATCTTTCAGCTGACACCTACATGGGTGAAATCTATGATAAGCTGGAGGTAAGTATTTGTATAAGCAAGGGATAAAATGGGGGCATAGGGTTACTTTTGGGTGGGGCTTTGCGGGCTTGAGGGGGGCTAGGGATGGGAGGATGGGTAATATTGCCCAAGAAATTGGGGGGAGGGTGGGGCAACATATGAACATAGGAAATTGTCAGATATTTGGTTGAGAGTATAATGCTGAGAAAACTTTTTCAAAAATATAATAAGGAAGGTTACCTGTTTAAGATGCTTAAAGGAGATAATCTGATGTAGGACAGGCTTCGAGGGAGTGTGTGAGTGCTCATTTTGTCATAGTGGGTTATATCATTGGATAGAAACCCATATAATGAGAGTGAAGGTATACCCACATCCTGGGGAGGACTGATGTTCTGAAATAGATATGCTCTTTCAAGCACAAAGGATTCTACGGTGGAAATTGTACATCCATTCTACCTCTCCTCTGCTGTGTGCCTCCAGGCAGTTTGGGCGGGGCTGCCCCAGTCCACTTCCAAAGTGGGCTCTCACTATCCTAAAACAACACTGCAGATACAGGGCTTCTGCTTCTGGCCAAATGAAGCCACAGAGAATGGGTTAATATTCCTGTCTAAAAACAACTAAAAAAATAAATAAATAAACAAATACATGAAACAACAGGTTTCAAGACACTGAAAATCAGGTAACAAAGAACAGTGATTTCTCTGAGCCAGGAAACAAATGAGGTAATCGCTAGAATTGCCTGAGTTTCCTGCCTTGACAGAGTTTCCAAGGTCAGGAAGGGAGAAACCAGGTGGATCCTGGTGGACTCCCCATGTTGAAGAGGCAAAGCTAAGAGTCCTGTGAGACCAAAGTGACTAAAGTTTTCAGGGCACAGTACTGGAGAGGAGAGAGCTGCAGAGAGAGACCGCGCCAGAAAGCTAGAGATCCCGTTTTCCACCACCCCGCAAGTATTCAGAGTAGTCACCAGTGTATTCATGGGAGGAAAGAACCATTCAAAATCAGAAGGAACAATAACCAAAAGCACACATGAAATGGGCAATGGTGCCTATTCCCACCAGCTAGATTGGACTACCTCGTAACTCATGGGCCCTGGGTAGAGTACTCAAAGTGACTTTGCCTTGGTATCAAAGAGTAATTAGACTAGGAAAACACACTGATCTAGTGTCCACCTAACAAACCTTAAAAGCAAAGCTTAAAGGATCACTCTGTTTCCAAGTAACTTAAACTGGACCCAGAATAAAGCTCAGGGATGTTTATAGAACATAAAAATATCCAGCAATTACTTATTGTATATGGTATAAAAAAAAGTTACCAAGCATACAATAAAGCAGGAAAAGACAACCCAAAAATAAGGATAAAAAAATCAACCAATGAAAATGGGAGAGTAGGAAGTTTTACAAATTCCTCCCTCTACTAGAAAAATGAGCTGGAAAGAAAGAGTGGAATTAACTAGGTGGTAACCCTGGAACCAGAATAGACATTTAGAACAACTTCAGGAGTGCCAGAGGAAGGGAGAGGCTATTGAGAGTTCAGATTTTGCAAGTGAAAGTACAAACCAGTGACCAGCCCCCACTGCTCAGCCCTGATGCAGCAGCCACAGAAATGGCCACAGCAACAGCTGCAGCAACATGACATGGATTCAAGAAGCCACTAGCTGGGACCAGGACTAGCAGAGAAGACCTTCTCCTCTAAAAGCTGGGGTTGAAGCTTGAGGTTATTTTGTGGGTTTCCTGAGGGCCCAGTATAGTCTACCATGGCACTTCCAATCATACTTTTTTATTTTTAGTCACTATCTTAAAAGACAATACAGAGGGGCAAGACATCATAGGTTTGGGAACAGAACTAGGTTCAGAAACAAGGAAATGCAGTAAGGGGCTTCTAAATAAAAACAAACAAAAAACAAAAAAAATCCCACGAACCTATGACTGACAAAGGTGTGAGAATTAGTGGACAAGGACATTAAAAATTATTGTAACTTTATTCCTTTTTAAAAAAGACCCAAATAGAACTTCTAAAGGTGAAAACTATGTGTGAGATGTGAAAAATGCTGAGTGGGAATAACAGATTTAATATTTTCAGAAGAAAATATTAGTGAACTTGAAGACAGCAGTAGAAACTATACAAATGACACTTTAAAAAAATCTAAAAAATATAAAATGAACAGATCATCAGTGAATTGTATGAAAATTCAAGTGGATTATATATACGTAATTGGAGTCCCAGGAGAGGAGACAGAAAGTGGACAGAAAAAAGACCTGAACAAATAAGGCAGAAAATTTCCCAAGAAGCTTAATGAACTCTGAGCACAAGAAATAAGAACACCACATCAAGGCACATCATAATCAAATTCTTCGAAATCATTTTATGAAGAGAGAACAGACAAGTGCACATACAAAGCAACAAATTTAGAGGTTACAGTAGATTTCCTTTCAGAAACAATGCAAAAAAGATGACAGTGGAACATCTTTAAAGTACTGAAGGATAGATACTGTCAACCTAGAATTCTATACCCTGCTAAAGTATCTTTTTAAAATGTAGGTGAAATAAAGATATTTTCAGAATTTATCATGAGCAGACCTACACTACAAAAAATAGAAAAGGATCTCCTTCAGGCAGGAGAATGATACCAAATGAATCTACACAAAGGAATAAATAGCACTGGAAGATAGGACTACCTGGGTAAGTACTTAAATCTACTTAAAAGATAATTTACAAAAACACAAATAACAACAGTATAGTGTGGGATTTATAACACATGTAGAAGTAAAATGTGTGTCAATAATAGTATAAAAGGCTGGGTGGAGAGAAATGGTATACCATTGGAATGTTTTTATGCTGTATGTGAAGTGGTATAATATCTTCAGAAGGTAGTCTGTAATAAATGCATACCATAAACCTAAAGCAACTACCAAAATAGAACTCACTTTTAATATGGTAACACATATAGGTTAGAAGTAAAAGGGTGGAAAACAACATAACATGCTAACAAGCAAAAGAAAAGTACAGTAATTATATTAATATAAGACAAAGTATATTTCAGAGAAAAGAATATTTCATAATGACAAAAGGATCAATTCACTGAGAGGACATAATCCTAAACATTTATGCACAAAATAAGAGCTTCAAAATATAGGAAGCAAAAACTGATAGAACTGCAAAGAGACAATCCACAACTGCAGTCAGAGATTTCAAGACCTCTCTTGCGGGAGAACAAGTAGGCAGAATGGCAGTAACGATAGAGACGACTTGAACAACACTGCCAACCAATCTGACCAAACTGATAGATATAAAACAATCAACCCAAAATAGCAGAGTAAAGATTCTTTTCAAGTGCACACAGATCATTTACTAATACAGATCACAAGCTAGGCCCTAAAATAAGTTATCAATAAATTTAAAAGGGTTAAAGACATGTAAAATATTTTCTCTGGCCATGGTGGGATTAAGTTAGAAATTAGTAACTGAAAGGTATGCAGAAAATCCCCAAATATGTGAAAACTAAATAATACCCTTCTAATACAATGTATACGTCAAAGAAGACATCAAAAGGGTATTAGGGAAGTGGATTTGGCTCAACAGATAAGAGCGTCCACCTACCACATGGGAGGTCCAGAGTTCAAACCCAGGGCCTCCTGACCCATGTGGTGAGCTGGCCTACGCACAGTGATGATGTGCACAATGAGTGCTGTGCCATGCAGGGCTGTCCCCTGTGTAGGGGAGCCCCACACACAAGGAGAGTGCCCTGCACGGAGAGCTGCCCCATGCGAAAGAAAAGCGCAGCCTGCCCAGGAGTGGCACCGCACACATGGAGAGCTGATGCAGCGAGATGATGTAACAGAAAGAGACACAGATTTCCAGTGTTGCTGACAAGAATGCAAGTGGACACAGAAGAACACACAGCAAATGGACACAGAGAGCCGACAAAGGGAGGGGGAGAGGGGAGAGAAATAAAAAAGAAATCTTAAAAAAAAAAGGATATTAGATAGTATTTTGAATAGAATGAAGGTAAAAACCTAATATGTCAAAGCAGTGTAGGATGTAAAGGTAAAAGGAAAATTTGTAAAACAAATTTACCTGTATTAGGAAAGAAAAAAATGTCTCAAATCAATATCTTCAGTGTTTATCATAAGAGACTAGAAACTAGCAATTTAAAACAAAAGAAAACAGGGAAGTGGACTTGGCCCAGTGGTTAGGGCGTCATCTAGCACATGGGAGGTCCACGGTTCAAACCACGGGCCCCCCTGACCTGTGTGGAGCTGGCCCACGCGCAGTGCTGATGCGTGCAAGGAGTGCCCTGCCATGCAGGGGTGTCCCCCGCGTAGGGGAGCCCCACGCGCAAGGAGTGTGCCCTGTAAGGAGAGCCACCTAGCGCGAAAGAAAGTGCATCCTGCCTAAGAAGGGTGCCGCCCACACGGAGAGCTGCACAACAAAGATGATGCAACGATAAGAAACACAGATTCCCCTGCCGCTGACAACAAAAGAAGCGGACAAAGAAGATGACGCAGCAAATAGAACACAGAGAACAGACAGGTTGGGAGAGGGGGTGGGAAGGGGGAATGGGAGAAAAATAAATAAAATAAATCTCTAAAAAAAAAAAACAAAACCAAAAAAACCCAAAAGTAAACAGAAAAAAGAAAATAATAAAGAACAGAGCAGTGATAAATCAATGAAGTGGAAACAGAAAAACAACAGAGTAAATCAAAGAAACAATAAGCTGGTACTTTGGGAAAAGCAATAAAATTGATAAAATTTCAGTCAGAAAACTTATCAGGAAAAATGAAAGAAAACCCAAGTTACCAATTTCAGAAATCAGAGCTGTAGCAACAGTATAGATCTTATAGATATTAACAGGGTCACAAGAGAACATTATGGGGGAAATGGATGTGGCTTAAGCGACTGGGTTCCTGTCTACCATATGGGAGGCCCTGGGTTGATTTCCAGGGCCTCCTGGTGAAGGTGAGCTGGACTGCATGGTGGAGAGCTGAGCTGGTGCAGCAAGATAATGCAATGAAGGGAGATGCAGAGGAGGGACGGTGAGAGATGCAGGAGACCAGGGGGATGAGGTGGCTTAAGCAATTGAGAGCTTCTCTTCCATGAGGTCTCGGGATCAGTTCCCAGTGCCTCCTAAAGAGAAGACAAGAAGAAAAAACAAGCAGACACAGAACAATGTACAGCAAATAGACACAAAGAGCAGAGCAGACTACAAGTGCAAACAACGGGGGAGGAAGGGTTGGGAGAGCGAGAGGTGGATAAATAAGTAAAATAAATCTTTAAAAAAAAAGGAGAACATTATAAACAACTTTATACCAAGAAATGTGACAACTCAGATGAAATGGACCAGTTTCTTGAAAGACACAAACTAAGTTCACTCAATAAGAAGCAGAAAACCTGGATAGCCCGACATCTATCAAGGCAATTGAAACTGTAGTTACCAATTTCTCCATGAAGGATACTCCAAGGCGAGATGGTTCATTTGTGAATAGAGCAAGCATGTAAGAAAATAATACCATGTCTACAAAAACTCCTTCAGAAAACTGAAGTGGAGAAAATAATTCCCGATCATGCGGCCAGCATTATCCAGATACCAAAACTTGGTCAAATCATTATTAAAAAAACCAAACGAGAAAGCCGCAGAACAATAGCTCAGACAAAAACAGATGGAAAAATTATTATGAAAATTTTAGCAAAGGAATCCAATAATATATAAAACAGATAATAATAATGATCAAGTGTGGTTTATCCCAGGAATGATAAGATAGTTTAACATGTGAAAACCAATCGTAATCATATTAACTAAAAAAGAAACAAGTAAAAAAAAGAAATAAAACATGATCATCTCAACAGAGACAGATTTGACAAAATTCAACATCTATTTCTGAGAATGTATATTATGCAGTTATTGGCTGCAGTGTTCTCTAATTATCAATTAGGCCAAGGTGGTTGATAGTGTTGTCTAAATCATCTATTTCTTTTCTCATTTTTTTGTCTAGATGTTTTATCAACTGCAGAGACAGGGATGTTAAATTCTCCAACTATCATTACTGAAAGTCTTTTTCTCTCTAATTCTTTCAAATTTTACTCCCTATCTTTTGAATCTGTGTTATTAGGTGAACACAAATTTAGGATTATTACATATTCTTTATAAGACTGTCTCAAAGTCTACTTTAACTATTAATATAGGCAGGCACTCTAGCCCTCTTATGATTATCGTTTGAATTATGTATCTTTTCCATCCATTTACTTATGACACATTTGTGGATTTATATTTAAATTGCACTTTGCAGGCAGCACTTTGTAGGTCTTGGTTTTTTATGAGATCTGACAATTTCTGCCTTTTAACTGAAGTGTTTAAACCATTTAGCCCCTTTTATTTAATTATTGATAAAGTAGATTTAGTTAGAGCTTTCCTATTTTTAAATTTTAAATTTTTATTAGAGAAATTGTGAGCTTACAGAATAACCATGTATAATGTGCAGAATTCCCATACATCAACCTACCACCAAGTCCTTGCATTATTGTGGAACTTTTGCTACAAGTTATGAAAGAATGTCAGCAAAATATTACTGCTAACTATGGTCCAAAGCTTACATTTGGTGTATTTTCCATAAACTATCCTATTATTAATACAATGAATTAGTATTGTACATTTGTTATAGTTCACAAGAGAACATTCTCATTTTATACTGTTAATCACAGTCCATCTTCCACCACGCGGTTCACTGTGTTATACAGTCCCATGCCTTGTACAATCCATCCAAAGGATACAAAAATATAGAATGCTACATAAATTTGTGTGTTACCCCTGCTCAAGGGCCATGCTAATCTTCTCTGTATCATTCCCATTTTAGTATATGTGCTGCCAAAGTGAGCACTAGAGCTATTATTTTATTATTTATATGGTTTGTCATCTGTTTTTTTTGATGTTGTTGCTCTATTCCTTCTTTCCTGCCTTTTTCTGGGTTATTGAATATTTTTTAAAATTCCACTTTATCTATTGACTTGTTGGCTAATCTTTGCAAGTCACATTCTCTTTTAATTAGATCCTGCTATAGTGTCAAAAACATCTAAAATGGCAATGACTTCTGGAGAACAACTGTCAATATGTGATTCCCTACTCTGCCGCTCATTTGCTGTGTAACTCTGAGCATGTCAAGTTACCTAACCTGTCTGTGCTTTAATTTTTCTGTATATAAAACAAAGATAACATCTTGCAGATAAATGCATGTGTGATCGTGGTTCTCAGTCTCAACTCACTATTAAAGTCAGGGTGTAAACTGAGGAAATATGAGCTTCCCAGAAAGTCAAAGACCGATATTACAGTTTAAGAACATCTGGGCTCCTTGGAAAAAAGATGTGGCCTTGAAGATGATGAAAATGGCTTAAGATAAGGAGAAACTATTATCTGCAAATACTTCTTCAAAGGAAAGCATACAGCTTTTAGTGTAAATTCTCTCAAAGTAGTAATATAAGATCAGAAAATAGAAATAAAAATCATAGGCATGGGTAAAAAAAAAATTTTTTTTATATCTGGTGAGCCTCTACCTTAAATGCATGGTGTCTTCTGCAGCTACATGCCCACATTAAGAATACAAAGTGTCAAGAAGAGGAACACTAAAATATGGGCATCTGCCCCAGTCTGAGGTGCTAACTAAATTCTAATGAAATTTTGTATCTTTGGCTAATTGAACTACAAATGCAACCTAATCTCAAAATAGTTGTAATTGCTCTTTCTGCCAATCCACAGTCCACCTAAAGATACTATAATATCTAATCTCTTAAAGGTTACTGTGAGAATTAAATGAGTTAAAACCTAAGAAGAACCAAGGACAGGCACAACATACAGCAACAGCTCAATACACGTTAATTTATATGCCAATAAAGACTAGCAAAATAAATTACATATAATCTGAAAACCTGACAACACTTTTGTCATCATTTCTTCAGCCACCAAATCATTACAAGTAAGGGAAAAGTGAAAATGAGAGGAGGCAATAAAAAGGAAGAAGAAAACATTCTACTTTAGAATAACTTACAAAGTAGTTACGTTGTTAAAGCAAGAGGGATTTAAAACACTGTATTCATAATCAGACCAAACAAAAATTTGAATGTTTATATGATCTATTTAGTCAAAACTACTGTCAAGCTTAGAAACAAACATTCTTTCTAGGTCAGCCACAAAGTGACATAGTTCAGTCCCTTTAGATACTGCATGAACAATGGCTAATACCAATTGAGGGCTTACTACTATGTACTACAATGTATTGTTCTAACTGCTTTACATGTGTCAACTGATTTGATGGAGAATTATCTAAGAAATAGAGTTCTAAATATAAAACCAAAGTCAACATATTTCTACAACACTGTAAGTGGACTAAGGAAAAGCATTTATACATTAGAAGTTGTAACTAAGTCAGCAGTCTTAATGACTTCCACTCTCCAGAGCTGTCACATGGTACCTGACTCTGGCGGCGGGGCGTGGACCATGGTGCTGCTGTAGCTGCACTGGCTGACGCCTGACACCCAGCTCAGTGCCCTGGTGGACAGGGTCCGGGGAACACCTTCCTCAGTGTCTGTGGATGGCCCAGGGGTCTTCACTTCTGATGCAGCCATGACAGGGGTCTGAGAAACAGCTGGTGAGAGAAGGGAAACCGGCAGTGGGAAAAAAAAACTTGAACAGGAAATTTACATCAAATACCCACCCCCAAAAATAGTATGGAAGTTTATAACTGGAATATTAAAACCTTGCTACAGAAAGGAAACATGAAACAAAGATTATCTGTGATTACAGAGAAGTAATTAGGGACAGGAAATGAAAAAAAAAAAACCCAGATGAGTGGATTTGTAATAATTCTTTTTATCTAACGACAAAGGGCCTCCTGTCACCTGGCAATGCCTTGATATCTGCCTTGTGGTTTTGCCTGTCATCTTCTGAGGATGAAGATGTTGTATTTGTACAGGATATACACTTTCTCTTCAAAGCTGGAATGTTGTAGCTCTTCAGGTATCTGCAACAACATAATCAGACCATGCGTTCTTGTCTGTCCTTGACTTGGCTGTTGCCCACCTCTGTGCATTCCTGACGCCACTTATGCCTGGGATACTTGGTACTTTCTTGTTACATGAGGTTTCCCTGACCTCTTCTGCATCCTCCATAATGGCCACTGCACTGCTCTTAGATGTAGTAGGCACTTCTTAGATACCTACTGGTTTATAGTGAAAAATCAAGACAGAACAGCTTTTTTTTTTAACTAGGAGTTACTGGAGAATGAACCTGGTACCTCGTACAGGGGAAACAGGCATTCAACCCTTGGCCTACATCTGTGCCCTAGAACAGCTTTAAAAATTGTATGAAGGCTTCCCAAAGAAAACATATTAAAAAAAAAAAAAAAAAAAAAAAAAAGAAAAAAAAGAAAACATATTTTTGGAAAAACTAACATTTATCAAAACTTGTGTCTCATACCTGATAATACTGTCAATACAGTTTATTTGCTGATAAGATGGATTATGTTGATCTTTTCTCAAATCCTCACAAGACTCAGTGTACATGCTATTATGTTTTAGCGTCTGGAAAGAAGAAAATGCCTTCTGCTGATCTGAAAGACAAGAAAATGATGTGCAATCACAAATATTTAGAATATAATTAAGAACATGCACTTATTTAGCAAAATTAAATCGTGGTATTTTATGACCTATGCATTCAATAGAATGCATTCAGTAGAATGCAGTTACTGAAAATGAGTGCAGGTCTAAATGCGCTGACCAAACGATGTCCACAATATATAAGGTGAAAAAAATAAGGCACAGAGCACATTACATGTAAAATCACACAAATAATTACATTGGTCCTTAAAAAATAAGGCATGAAATAAATGTTTCAGGCAAAGATGATCGAAGAATGAAAACAATCAGATGAGACTGGTGGGGAACTTTAAAACGGAGGACTGGGTGGATGCTACCTGTATACCTGACCAACTGAAGCATCACTAGGAGGGGACGACCAAACGGCACTGCCATCGCAACGTAAAGCACACAGCATGCCCTGTGTTGAGCATGTGAACCACAGAACGTCCTGTGATGGCAGAGTGGTGGCACACCTGTGCTGTTTAAAATGGCGGCCACTGGTCATGTGTGACATTAAGCACTTAAAATGGGACCAAAGGAACTGCGGAAATTAAATTTTATTTAGTTGAAATTAATTTAAATGGCCAAATGTGGCTAGTGGTTAACATATAGGACAGCATAGGCAGAAAGAGAAGAAAAAAGGCGTCCAGGTTTGAGCACTGAATACTTAAGACTTAAGGAGAGAATATGCCAATAAAGAATACCAAGAAAGACCAGCCAGAAGAAACAAGAAAATACTGGAAAGTACAGTGCCACAGAAGCCAAGAATGGAAATAATGTTAAGGAAGAAATTAATTGTGCCAAATATTGCCGACAAGCAGAGTTATAAACGTTAACTGCTGTTGCTGGTAGTATTAATAGAGGTCATTTTTTGCTGGCTTAGGGAAGAGGGTTATCTATTTACAGGGGGCATTATGACAAAATGATTGCTTGGAATAACTTCCACTCATACTAACTTTTTAAACTTTTAATTTGAAATACTTTCAGACTTAAAGAACTGCAAAAATATGAGTTCCCATATACCCTTCACTTAGCTTCCCCTCATTTTAACATCTTATATAGTTAGTATATATTTTATATAAAGTGGGCAAAACTAAGAAATTTAGTGTAGTACAATATTATTAACTGAGTTATTGACTTTATTTGAATTTCACCAGTTTTTCCACTAAATGCCATTTTTCTGTTCCAGGATCCAGCATCTCATTGAATTCTGTTGTCGTGATTCTTTCGACCCCTCTACCCTGTGACCGTGCCTGTGTCTTTCATAATGTGGGCATTTTTGAAGAGGAAAGGCCAGGAATTCTATAGACTGCCCCCCAGCCTGAGTTACTCTGACACCTTCTCCTGACTAGTCTGGTGCCTGCACTTTGGGGAACAGAATCTAGGGGGCGCTTCATCCTCAGAGCAGCTCACCAGGGCGGGACAGATTTATGGCTGCTGTGCTTGCCCCGGCCACTGGCTAAGGTGCTGCCTGTTAGGTTTCTCCTTCGTAAAGTAAGTATTTTACAGTGTCCTAAGTAATGTAAACAATCAATGCTTTGGAAGAATATTTGAGAAACCCTACAAATACCCTACTTTTCCTTCTTATTATTTTCTTAACTTTTACCTACTAATTTCACTAATTCACTGGAGGACTTGCCTGCAGCAATTATTACTGTGGAATTCAATGGCGATTTTCTACTTTCCTCATTCCTTCTACATTTATGAGTCAAACTTCTTTTGTAAGGAAGAGCTTCCTTCCCCCCTTTATTATATGCAATCATTTATTTATGAGTACGGACTCATGGATAGTCACTTTATTGTCTGGGTTTAATTCAATGTTATTTTATTTTGTTGCCAAACTGCTCCAGGTTTGGCCACTGGGAGTACTTTCAAGTGGTAGCCCATGTCCTTTTTTGTCTTGAGCATGTCCTTACTGTCTCGATCTGGTGCTAGGTATGTTCACTGCTAAATGTCACTGCTTCTAGGTCCTCTCACTGGACAGAGTTGGGAAATATGTTTTTAGTTGGTATGTATGTATACATTAGTACATATAATAACTTGCATATACCTCCCATGCATCCTTCTATTGGTATTAAACAAAAAAGCCACAAATTCATATGATACCTTTAACTCCAACGAGCAACAGGGTTCATTCTGGCTTTCCCTCTTTGCTCATTTGTAACATCTTTCCCTAACAGTGGGGAACCTGGTTATCATTATCTATAATACACGAAATTATTTGTTCACTCCTAGTATAAGCAGAGAATAGTTTCGGAATTTCTAACTCACACTCAGGTGAAGAACAAACTTAAGAACTAGATTTCAAGTTTGTGCATATTTTTATTTTGTATTAAGCCTTGGGGTGTCTGTGCAGTCAAAACACTCTTTTCCGGGAAGCAGATTTGACTCAACGGATAGGGCGTCCATCTACCACATGGGAGGTCCAGGGTTCAAACCCAGGACCTCCTTGACCCATGTGGAGCTGGCCCACGCGCGCTGCTGATGTGTACAAGGAGTGCCGTGCCACGCAGGGGTGTCCCCCACGTCGGGGAGCCCCACACACAAGGAGTGCGCCCCATAAGGAGAGCCGCCCAGCGTGAAAGAAAGTGTAGCCTGCCCAGGAATGGCACTGCATACACGGAGAGCTGACACAGCAAGATGACGCAACAAAAAAAAAGAGACACAAGATTCCCATGCCACTGACGACAACAGAAGTGGACAAAAGAAGAACACGCAGCAAATGGACACAGAACAGACAACTGGGGTGGGGGGTTGGGGGGCAAGGGGAGAGAAATAAATAAATAAATCTTAAAAAAAAAAAAGAGACATAGATTCCTGGTGCTGCTGACAAGAATACAAATGGACACAGAAGAACACACACTAAATGGACACAGAGAGCAGACAACTGGGGGGGGTGGGTGCGCAGGGAAGGGGAGAGAAATAAAACAAAAACAAAAACAAAAAAACAATCTTTCCCAAAGGTTAGCTCCTTTCTTCCCTGTGCCCTGGGGTGTCTTTATGCCATTCATCTGTAAAATAGTTAGGTTCATCTGTCACAGTCTACATACTGTCTTGGGGTCAGGCATACGGATCTACAGGTTTTGACAAATGCACAGGGCTGTATATCCACCATCATAGGAACAAACAGAACATCCATCACCCCAAAATTTCCCTCCACCTGTCTCTTTGTAGTCAACCCCTCCCCCATCCAAGCCTACCAAATAATAATTCTAGATCTAGAGTATTCCAGAAGAAATGCTTTTCCAGCATGGAGCCATACAATATGTGTAGCTTTTTGGTTCTGGATTCTTTCACTTAGCAAAATGCATTTAAGATGCAGCTATACTGCTGAGTAAATTAAGTTAATTTATTTTTACTGCTGAGTAGCAGTCCCATGTATGGATACACAGTTTTTCTATTCACCTGCTGAATGACGTCTGGGTTGTTTCCAGTTTTTGAGAAACATGAATAAAGTTTAATAAACATGTTTATTTCACTTGGGTAAATAATGTGGAATTGCTGGTCATACAGTGAAGTACATTTAACTTTATAAGAAATTGCCAAATTCTTTTCCAAAGTGGCTGTACAATTTAGCACTACCTCTAGCAATCTGAGAGTTTCAATTACTCTGTTATCTCTGCCAACACTTGGTACTGTCAGGGCTTTTGTTTTTAAAAATTTAGCCATTTTAACTTGCCTTTGCCTAATGACTAATGAAGTTGAACATATTTTTATATGCATATTTGCCATCTGTGCTCTAAAATGCTTGCTCAGATATTTTACCTTAGAAATTGGGTTGTTTTCTTATTAAATTCTGAGAGTTCTTTATGTATCCTGGATACAAGTTCTTCATATTATAGGTAAAATGGCAAACACTGTGTCTTTTTCATTATCTTACCAGTATCTTTCAGAAGTTTTAAATTTTTATAAAGTCCATTTACTGATTTTACATCCTTAGATGGTGCTTTTGATATCATATTTTAAAATGCTTGCCAAATCCAAGATTTTCCCCTAAGTTTTCTTCTAGAAGTTTGTAGTCTTAAAGTTTTACATTTAGGTCTATTTATCCACTGACTTGACCTTGCAACTTTACCAAAAACAGACTGACTATATTTATGCAGGTCTACTTTGCAAATCCCAGTCTGTTTCACTGACCTATTATCTTTTTACCAGTATTTAGTCTTAATTTAGCCTTCTAAGTTTTATTTTTTTAGATTTATTTTATTTATTTCTCCCCACCACCTTGTTTGCACTTGCTGTGTCTGTTCATCTTCCTTGTTTCTTTAGGAGGGAACTGGGAACCAAACCTGACCTGATACCTCCAATATGGGAGGGAGGCGTCTAATCGCTTGAGCACCTCCATTCTGACTTCTTTTGTGTCTCTCATTGTGTTTTTCTTCTTGTGTCTCTTGTTGCGTCAGCTTGCTGCATCTGCCCATTGCATCAGCTCACTGTCTTGCTCTTCCTCTTTAGGAGGCACTGGGAATCTCTGCTCCCTGCTTTGCTGTGTCTCTCATTATGTTTTTCTTCTTGTGTCTCTTGTTGCATCAGCTTGCCACACCTGCTTGTCGTGCCAGCTTGCTGTCTTCTTTAGGAGGCACTGGGAATCAAACCAGGGACCTCCCATGTGGTTGGTGAGAGCTAAATTACTTGAGCTACACGTATTTCCCTCTCATAAGTTTTAAAACCATGTAGTGTGAGTGCTCTCCAACATCTTTTTCAAAATTGTTTTGCCTATTTTAGTTCCAGTTTTTCCACATAAATTTGGGAATCGGCTTGACACAGACAAATAATTTTTCTGAAATTTTAACTGAAACTGTACTGGATATATAAAATTTACAAATAAATAAAGTAGGCAAATTCATAAATACAGAATCTGTGAATAATGAGGACTGACTATATATATATACTTGATTTTGGCCAGGGCTGTAACAAGTTGGACTTCTGGAGCCCTGGCCACACAATGTAAGAAGCCCCACCTGGATGAAGAGTGAAGTGAACAGCGAGAGGTGGGACCCACGCTGAAACAAACAGGGACACGACAGCTGCACACTGAGGTGGGGGAAGTGAAACTATGTCAGTTAGCTACAAGAGCTCATAAAAGAGCACTTTAGAATCACTTTGGGCCATGACAATGGGCTCGGTACCCTCATTTCCTCACTTCCTGTAAGCTAACTTCTTACTACAGCATAATAAGCAATTGTTGTTGTTCCTTATTAATGGCCTTGACTTATAAAAAGGTTACATTATATTTCCCTTCCTCTCTGTTTTCTGAAAGAGGCTTGTGGAATTGGAATTATTACTTCCTTAAGCTTTGACAGAATTCTCCAGTGAAACTATCTGGGCCTGAAGTTTTCTTTGCTGAAAGGTTTTAAACTTCAAAATCAATTTCTGTAATAGATGTGGGACTGTTTTAGTAGCCTGTTTAATTTTTTCTGTTTAAAGACACCTTATTTAATATATATTGTTGATTCATTAGCACTGAACTCATGGCTAACAGCACCATAATTCTTGCCTGAATTAAGCTCATCTAATGTGTTTTTTCTGTAAGGCTCATCACAGCCTTCTTGTGCTTAAGAACACTAGATAGTACTTTAGCACTAGGCTGGGGGTGGGGGTGGCATTTTAAACTGCAAAATCAACCAAACCCACAAAGATGAAAAACATGTGGTACTAAATATGCTGCAAAAAGGACACTTGTTTACAGTGTAAGAACTGAAACTGGAAGGCAGAGGAACACCTTGTTCAACCTAGCTGGGAAAGTGCACATCCGGGGACTCATTTTTTTTTCTGCTCTGGCACATTAGCAAATGACCTCAAAAGGGCTGTGAGAATTGATCTGGGAGTTCTGTTGTGTCCATATAACAGGCACATGTTCCTTGTCAGCACACAGCCAAGGAAGATGGGGTAGTCAGCTGTGCATCCTTGACATCACCATCATCTTCAGACAACCACAGCTGGCATCATTTTTACAGTCACAGACACCAGGGGCCCCAGCAACAAGTGAGATCCCCACTAGCGGTGATGCACCTTCTGCGGTTGATCTTTCTCTCATCAGTCTCAGCAATTCAGAGGACCCTGTTGTCACATGGCCAAGGCAGCAGCTGATGCCATAGTTACCCATTTCTTCTTCATTGAGTTCTCAGAGTTTGTTTCAGGTAATTGGTCCATTTCATTTAAGTCATCAAACTTATGGACACAGAGTGTTGTAGTCCTTTTAGCACTGAGGGGGTCTGCAGTAGTAAGACCACCTCTTTAATTCCTAATATTGGTAATTTGTGTTTCAAGTTCAATATAAATTGTTTTTTTTTAAAAATATTTATTTATTTCTCTCCCCTCCCCCCACCCCAGTTGTCTGTTCTCTGTGTCTATGCGCTGCGTCGTCTTCTTTGTCCGCTTCTGTAGTCAGCGGCACGGGAATCTGTGTCTCTCTCTTTTTTTAAAGATTTATTTCTCTCCCCTTCTCCCCCCCCACCCCGGGTTGTCTGTTCTCTGTGTCTATTTGCTGCAT
This sequence comes from Dasypus novemcinctus, assembly GCF_030445035.2. Taxonomy (NCBI): domain Eukaryota; kingdom Metazoa; phylum Chordata; class Mammalia; order Cingulata; family Dasypodidae; genus Dasypus; species Dasypus novemcinctus. The sequence goes on from NC_080681.1 coordinate 125,743,567, forward strand.
CTTCTCTGGCTGCTTCTGTTGTTGTCAGCGGCACGGGAATCTGTGTTTCTTTTGGTTGCCTCATCTTGTGTCAGCTCTCCGTGTGTGTGGTGCCATTCCTGGGCAGGCTGCACTTCCTTTCGCACTGGGCGGCTCTCCTTACGGGGCGCACTCCTTGCACGTGGGGCTCCCCTATGCAGGGGACACCCCTGGGTGGCACGGCACTCCTTGCATGCATCAGCACTGCGCATGGGCCAGCTCCACATGGGTCAAGGAGGCCCAGGGTTTGAACCACGGACCTCCCATGTGGTAGACGGATGCCCTGACCACTGGGCCAAGTCTGCTTCCCTATAAATTGTTTTTATTAGCTTTTGTTTTCTCTATTTTTTTATGTTTTCAATTCCACTGATTTCTGGTCTTAATATTTCCTTTCTTCTGCTTACTTTGGATTTAATTTGCTCTTCTTTCTCTAGTTTCTTAAGGAGGCAACTTGGATCACCAATTTAAAACATTTATTTCCCCAATAAGCACTTAATAAATTTTCCAAATTCCACACATTTTTATGTTGTCATTTCATTCAGTTCAGAATGTTTTTATTTCCTCTGAGACTTTCTCTTTGACCTTTGGGTTATTTAGAATCATTGTCAATTTCCAAAATATTTGGGTATTTTTCTAGGTATCTTTCTGTTCTTATTTCTAGTCTAAACTCTGTTTCTGTTTATGGTCAGGGAACATATCTGCACGTTTTCTCTTCTGTTAGAGTGGCCATGGCTGTGTGAAGGCCCATGTGTGGCCTGTGGAGGAACCCATGTTATGCTGCTGTTGTCAGTCAGGCCAAGCTTGCTGACAGTGTTTCAGATTTTCTACAGCCTTACTGGTTTTCTATCTGTTTCATCAACTACAGAGTGCTGAAGTCTTCAACTATATTATTGTGGATTTGCGCATTTCTCCTTTCAGTTTTATCAGTTTTTTGCTTCCCGTATTTTTAAGCTCTGATGTTAGGTGTATAAATATTTAAGATTGTTATATCTTCTTAGTCAACTCCTTTATCATTATGCAATCTCTCTCCATAACCCTGATAATATTCCTTGTTCTGAAGTCTGCCTGGTTTGATACTACAGCTGTTCCAGCTCTTCTGATGCATGTTAGCAATGGTATATCTTTTTCTAATTATAACTTTTCCCTGTGTCTCTATTTTCAAAGAGGGTTCTAGTAGAGGATATGTAGTTGGATCTTGTTCTTCTTCATCCAGTTTGATCTTCTCTGTCTTTTTAACTGGCATACTGAGGTCATTCACATTTAATGTGATTATTGATAGAAATGGATTAAAAATTGACCATCTTGCTAGCTGGGTCCTACTTGTTCCATGTGTTTTTGGTTACTTTTCCCTCCTTTTTCACCCTCCCTTGGGTTAACTTAGAAAAGAAATTTCACCACTACTATGTAAACTATCTACATTTCCCATAGAGACCATTAATAACATTTAGGTGACCGAAATCCACCACAATGTCCAAAATCACATTACATGCAGGGAGAAAAGTAAAGAGAAAGCTAGTTAAATTAATAAGTCAATATACTTTCTTCTTTATTTTATAAAACTTTCCACTGCTAAATAACACAACTAGGGTACCTTTTCAAAATAGTGTTAATTATTAGTACTGATCTAATTGTTTTGGAGGCCCCTTGCCTTATGTCTGAGAAAAATAAATATGTATTGACCTTTTCAAGAAAATAACTTTTAATCAAACTTAGGCCATAAATATTCTCATTTGCTTAAAATGACAGAAAAGAATTATTTTAATAGACCTTATCTGAAACACATTATTAAAATAAATTATTTTGGTTTACAGATTGCTAGCTCAAAGTGTGAGGGGAAATTTATGAATTTGCTGGAATTATCAGAAAAGTTAATTATTAAAAGTGGAACTGGATCAAGATGGTGGAGTGAGAAGTGTCAGGGTTCTATTCCTCCAGAGAAGTTTTGAACAACCAGCAAGCACAGGCAGAAACCTCTTTTTCAACTCTCCAAAAACAGTTAAAGGACTGCAGGAACAGGGCAAGCACCAAATCAAGAAGACAACTTTAAAGCAGACATGGCTCAAATGACAGAGCGTCCGGCTACCATATGGAGGGCCCAGGGCTCGCTCCCCAGGGCCTCCTGACCCATGTGGTAAGCTGGCCCACACACAGTGTTGCCATGCACAAGGACTGCCATGCCAATGCCATGCAGGGGCACCCCTGTGTAGGGGTGCCCCACACGCAAGGAGTGCACCCCCCAAGGAGAGCTGCCCCATGTGAAAAAAAAAAGCGCAGCCCGCCCAGGAGTGGCGCCGCACACATGGAGAACTGACAGAGCAAAATGATGCAACAAAAAAGAGATGCAGTTTCCCAGTGCTGCCTGATAATGCAAGTGGATGCAGAAGAACACACAGCGAATGGATGCAGAGAGCAGACAACAGGGGGATGGGGAGAGAAATAAATAAAAATAAATCTTTGAAAAAAAAGAGGCAGTAGTGCCTTGTGGGACCCTGGCTGGCCCCTCCCCACCCCTCGGTTTGACATGGAGCTGGCCTGCACTCCCAGGGCGGATCCCTGGTGCCAGCTCTGAAAGGAGCAGAGTAACACTCGTGCACCTAATGGGAGCATGGAAGCCTGGCCCAATCTGTCTGGTGGTGGCCTGAGGATGTGCCATCCCTGTGTGCAGAACACTGCTCATGGAGCTCACCTACAAAATGCTAGCAGGGAGTGGTCAAGTATCTGCCTGGAGCAAGGGACTGCAGGCTGTAGGACATACAGTGCAGTGCCCCAGACCATGAGGAAAGAGGGGACACTTGTATCCATATAAATGGAAGATATCCTAGGGCACATGTGCATGTCCAAGCCAAGACACATGTTCAGAATCATGAAGGCCCCTGTGCTTTGGCCAGGAGCTATTCTCTCTCTAAATTCACTGTGTAAGTAAGTCATGAAGGAGAGCACTCATATAGGTTTCTCGATAAAGATTGGGAAAGGAGTTTTCTTTCTTTTCTCCATTTTTTTTTTTCCTTTCTGTCAACTCCTACATTCAAGACAAGCTCTGTCATAACACTTTTAGCTGAAGACAAGCTTAAGGAACATGTGCCCCAGAGTCTAAATTCTAGTGGTAACATATGAAAATATCAAAATGTCAGGGTTTAATATAAGGTTACAAAACATAAAAAGAAACAGGAAGCAATGGCCCCAGCAAAGCAGAAAATTAAAGCATTAGAAACCATCGATGGGGAGAACCACACCTGGGATATGCCAGAGATTTAAAATACGCTCAAAGACCTAAAGGAAAACATGGATAAAGGCTAAAGCAAATCAGGAAAAGGACAGATGAACACAAAGAGAAGATCAACAGAGAGAGGGAAACTATGAAGAGGAACCAGAGAGCTGAAGACCACAGTAACAGAAACATAAAATTCCCTAGGTGGGTTCAGCAGAAGATAGGAGATGACAGAAGAAAGAAACCATGCACTTGAAGATAAGATGGTTGAAATCATCCAGTCTGAGGAGCAGAAGGAAGAAAGAATTAAGAAAACTAAACAGAGCCTGAGGAAGCTGTGGGAACCATCAAGCATACCAAGATACAGACTGTGGGAGTTCCTGAAGGAGAAGACAGAAAGGAGCAGAGAGAATAGCTAAAGAAATAATGGCTGAAAACTTCCCAAATTTAACAAAAGACATAAATATACATATCTAAGATGTTCAATGAACTCCAGAGTAAACCCAAATAGACCCACACTGCAACATATTCTAATCAAACTGCTGATTGCCAAAGATAAAGAGAAAATTCTAAAAGCCTCAAGGGAAAAGCAACATGTCATATACAAAAGAGCCTCATGGTTTCCAATTTCTCACTTGAAACCATGGTGGCAAGAAGGCAGTGGGAAGACATATTTAATTTAAAATGCTGAAAGCAAACAACTGCTAGCCGAGAATTCTGTATCTATAAAAACTGTCTTCCGAAAATGAGGGAGGGATTAAGACATTCCCAGATAAACAAAAGCTAAGGGAGTTCAACACCACTTGAACAGGCCTATGAGAGATGCTAAAGAGTGTTCTCCAAGTTGAAAAGAAAGGATGATAGACAATGGATCAAAGGCACACGTAGAAATAAAGAACGTTGATAATAGTAACGACATGGGGAAATATAAAGGCCAGTAACACTGTACTTTTGGTTTGTGACTCTACAAGACAAGTGCCTAAAATGTAACAATAAATCAGTGGTATTTTAACTCAAAATGCATTAGCATGATTTGTGAAAATAACTACAAGGTAGGTGGATGGTGAGGTATAGGAACAGTTTGTGTATCTTCTTGAAGTTAACTTTGTATCAGAGCAAAGAAGACCATTACAGATTTAGGATATTAAATTTAAGCCCCATGGTGAACGACAAAGAAAATATCAGAGAATATGCTCATAGAGAAAGAAAGTACAGTACAGGTTAACAGGGGTGGGGACAAAACAGAATGGGGAGTTAATGCATAATGGGTAGAGGGTTTCTGTTTGGGGAGATGGGAAAGTTTTAGTAAGAGAAGGTGGTGAGGGAAGTGCAACACTGTGGAAGTGATTAATCCTGCTAAATTAGTATGTTTGGGAGGGGTTGAGGTGGGAAATTTTGTTGCATATATCATCCCACAATTGAAAAAAAAGCCAATGATAATTAAATGCTATATATGATCCTGGATCAAATTTAATAAGGGAGAAGAGAAGGATCAAAAGGACCTTACTAGGACATATTTTAAAATTGGAATACAGCTGTAAGCTTTATATCAATGTTAAATTTCTTGAACTGGATAAATGCACTTAAGGTGGTTACATAAGTGAATATCCTTGCTCTTAGGAAACGCACATGGCAGTATTAAGTACTGAAGGAGCATAATGTTTACAACCTACACCCAAGTTTTCAGAAAATGGATTGATAGAGGGAATGATATGGCAAATGTAGCAATATGTTGAAATTGGTGGATCTGGGTATCTGAGTGGATGGCATGTGTCAGAGTTCTGTGTATGGGTTTGGCATTATTTTGTAAGTTTCAAAGTATTTTGCAAAGAACTTTTAAAAAAGTATAGTGGAACTACATTTTAATACCATTTAGCTTTCAGAATAATATTTGCTACTATTATTATCATTGTTACGTGGGCAAATAAAGAAATATGAAAAGAAACAACATGGGTCCATGGCTTCCTGCTCAGGGCCCAGCACTTCATTTTTATGCAGATTAGGACACAACCCTGGAGGGGAGCCCTGAAGACTCACCACCACTGTGCAGTCCTGTGCTGGTCCCCATCACTTGCTTGTTTGGTGATTTGGTCAGTGAATCAATGTAGAGCTGCTGACCCAGATTCTTTATTTTGTTCACATTGGCATAGACTTGCTGCAAGGTCATCTCAGGGAAGAATGATAAATATGTTTCAAGAATTATAAAAATGTGCATTAAAAGATACTGTAATAGAATACATTTAACTTCTGGATCTCTGAAGATATAATGATAAAAGTACAGTAAAAACATTAATTCAGAGTCCCACTGTGCCACAATACATTGGTACCAACAAATCTTAAATAATCCATTCACATTATGTTAAATACTTAGAAAGTATACATTAACCTAAATATTTACAGGCATTTTTCTCAGACTAACATGGATTTAAATTTCTAGATCAGACAAAGTCTTCAAGTCAAGAACATACACGAAGAAACTAGTACTGACACAAAATAAGGTGGAGAAAATGACACCTGTGGAAAAGCAACACAAGCGCTAACTCACTGGCTCCTTCTGTGGTTCCTCTACGCAGTGCCCGCTGGACTCACTCGAAGATGCCACGCTGATGTGATGCTCCTGGGAGCCACTGCTCCCCAGGCTTCCATAGCCGCTGGAAGCACTTATGTGAACTGGCTAAAAAAGGAGGACCAATTTTAGAGTTAATGGTTATATGGTGGGAAGGAAGAGATACAGCATTCGCTACTTCAAAGCTACTTCAAAGCTTTTCTAAATCATCAGAGAATTAAGATTTAAATGTCTGGGAAACGGACTTGGCCCAGTGGTTAGGGCGTCCATCTACCACATGGGAGGTCCGCGGTTCAAACCCCGGGCCTCCTTGACCCGTGTGGAGCTGGCCCATGTGCAGCGCTGATGCGCACAGGGAGTGCCGTGCCACGCAGGGGTGTCCCCACGTAGGGGAGCCCCACGTGCAAGGAGTGCACCTGTAAGGAGAGCCGCCCAGCGCGAAAGAAAGTGCAGCCTGCCCAGGAATGGCGCCGCCCACACTTCCTGTGCGGCTGACAACAGAAGCGGACAAAGAAACAAGACACAGCAAATAGACACAGAGAACAGACAACCGGGGGAGAGGGGGAATTAAATAAATCTTTGAAAAAAAAACCAAAAGATTTATATGTCTAAATTCCTAAATTAGGTGTGTGAAGTTTGATGTCATTTCAGTAACTCCCTGGTCAGAATCTAGTTTTCTAGATTATGTAGGTATTTCTAGAACTTTTTTTTTAAAGTCCCAGTACAGGGAGTAGATGTGGCTTAAGAGGCTGAGCCCCTGCTTCCCATGAGAGGTCCCGGGTTCAATTTCCAGTACCTCCTAAAAATGAAAAAAACAAAAAACAAAAAACCATCAAAAAAACCAAAAACAGAACAATAAGCAAACAAATGAAAACACCAGCCCAGGGAAATAGATGTGGCTTAGTGGTTGAGTGCTGGCTTTCCATATACGATCCCGGGTTCAATGCCCAGTCCCAGTACCTAAAAAAAAAAAAAAAAAAAAAAAAATCACAGTATAATAAATTCAACAAAATGTTTTCAAATGTGGAGTTTGAAGAACTCCTCAAGAAAATAAAACTTTAGTTCTTTATGCTGAGTTTAAAATAGACAGGGAATATTATTACAAAGTCAATAAAAATAAATAAAGAAAGAAAGAAAGAAAGAAAGAAAGAAAAAAAAATTACAAAAAAAAAATAACAAAAAATAAAATAGACAGGGAAGCAGATTTGGCTCAATGGATAGAGTGTCCGCCTACCACATAGGAGGTCCAGGGTTCAAACCCAGGGCCTCCTGACCTGTGTGATGAGCTGGCCCACACGCAGTGCTGTGCACACAAGGAGTGCCATGACATGCAGGGGTGTCCCCCGCGTAGGGGAGCCCCATACGCAGGAGTGTGCCCCTGCAAGGAGAGCCGCCCAGCGCAAGAAAAGTGCAGCCTGCCCAAGAGTGGCACCACACACACGGAGAGCTGACACAACATGATGATGCAATAAAGAGAGACACAGATTTCTGGTGCTGCTGACAAGAATACAAGCGGACACAGAAGAACACACAGCGAATGGACACAGAGAGCAGACAACCGGGGGGGTGGTGGTGGTAGGGGGGACGGTGCAGAAGGGAAGAGAAATAAAAAAAATAAATAAATCTTTAAAATAGACAGGACAAATTTAATATATGCCATATTTTTTTCCAAGAGCTTCAAAGAGCTCATGAATCCCAGAGATTCTACGGAAGACATTTTGAAAACTACTGGGCTAATGGTTATTCTATGTAACACCATTGGTATTTATTTCATACTTTATGAACTTATTGATTGAATGCCTAATAAAATTTGGTATTCTTTTCAACAGCTAATTTTCCCTATTTTAATCCTGTAGTAACTAGAGATACTGAGACCTGCCAACCCTCCCTCTTCAAAGCCCCAGAATTTGAGCACAATGGCCATGCTGGAATACAAGAATTCTCTCACTTAGAAATAACACTCTGTCCTACTTCCTACTGTGACTCAGTTTACTGTCTAAAAATGGGTTCTTACAAAAATGTTCCATGTCTTTAACACAGAAAAAGGAATTTAAAAATTCATAGCAAAATTTAATATAAAAACAAAAAAAGATAAAATTTTCTGATCTCATTAGTATGAATTAAATATGAGTAAACTATATAGAGTATTGGTTAATAGGAGATAGAATGTGGGTTGAGAAAGGGAGGTTGATGCTTAATGTACGTGGATTTTTTTAGGAGATATTGGGGACTGAACCTTGGACCTTGTACAGGGATGCAGGCACCCAACTTCTGAGTTACATCTGCTCCCCAGTGAGAGTTGGTTTTTCCATTTGTTTATTTTTAGGAGGTACTGGGGATCAAACCTGGGACCACACACATGGGAAACAGCCGTTCAACCACTTGAGCTACATCTGCTCCCTAGAGTTCATTTTTATAAGTGGATTTACTAAGGCTGAATGTTAAAATAAAACATGAATATGGGGTTTTTGTGTTTGTCTTTAAAATCTCTCACTTTACCTGCAAGAGGAGTTTGTGAATTTGTTCTTGTAATTCTGCTATGTCTTTGTCCTTACTGTTCATCTTTTTTACTCTGGTAGCAAAAACATCCTCATTTAGTGGACTCCTACAAAATGCAAAGTGAAAAACTGAGTCAACAATTTAAAATTCATTTACAATGAAGGCTCAAGTAATTTTTACCAGAATAAAGAACAAATCTATGTTTTTAACAAAGAGACTCTGACTCCAAATATAGAATACATGAAGCTAAAATTCTATTCATAGCGGTACAGAAAATACTAACAAACATAGGAGCCATTAACAGGTTTCTTTAGTTTCTCTACAGCTATTATCTTTCTATAACGATTTCTGCATTATCTTTGTACAAATCTAAAATCAGTGATTAAGTAACTTCCTTAGTGACTAAAATATATTCAACAACTGGTCTCAAAATTTAACATTAACTGAGTAAACTACTGTAGGAATTTTCAGATTCTTAGTTTTCCAACCAACATTTAATGTTTAATGTACCTAACCACTTAGACTAATAAAGATAATTCTGCAACCCACACTAGTGATGAAAATGTGGCTGTCAAATATGTTGTCCTACTTATATTTAAACCCTTGAGCATTTTAAATCTATTACCTGAAGAGTGAATGGTAGACATGGCAACAAAAAGGACAACAAAGAGAAGAAACTAACATTTGTTTAGGACTTCCTAAGGGACAGAAACTACACTAATTTGTTTTATAATGTGCAATACTAACATTTCCAAAACCTTTACAATGTGCCGGGCACTGTTTGAAGTGCTTTGCATGGGACATTGCATGTAAATGGCAAACTGATCCAATACATACCACCTTACTTCACATGGAGCCCATGAGTACACGTTTTGCTTGGTCTTTATTGTCTTTCCTCTCTGTCTCTCTCTATGATATAAGCCCCATGGCCACAGGACTTTTTTTTAAATAGAGAAGCTGTGAGTTTACAAAGTAATTATGTACCACACAGCATACAGGATTCCCATACATCACCCCCCCACCACCTTGCGTTGTTGTGGAATGTATGTTTCAAACGATGAAAGAACATCATTAAAATATTACTGCTATCTATAGCCCATAGTTTACATTTGGTGTATTTTCCCCACAAATCACCCTATTATTACCATCACGTTATCAGTATTGTATATTTGTTACAGTTCAAGAGAGAACACTCTCGTATTTGCACTATTAACCACAGTCCTTCTTCCACCACGGGGCTCACTATATCATATAGTCCCATGTCTTGTACATTCTGTCCAGTGTATACTCAGTGGCTCTCACTTTGATCAGAGTTGTGCTGTCACCACCTCAGTCAACTTTAAAATGTTTTCATTACCCAAAAGGCAAAATCCCATACTCCCTTACAAACCCCCATTGTTGACCTTTAGAACTGATTTATTAGTACCTTCTTTGCCATTGCTGCAAAAATGTTACCATATTACTCTTAACTATAGTCCATAAGTGACATTAGTTGTATTTTCCCATGAATCAACATATTCTTAACACCTTGTAATAGAAATTCTTGTATTTGTACTATTTTTTTTAAGATTTTTAATTTATTTCTCTCCCCTCCTCCCCGAACCCCCCCCCCCCCCCCATTGTCTGCTCTCTGTGTCCATTAGCTGTGTGTTCTTCTGTGAGCACTTCTATCCCTATCAGCCGCACTGGGAATCTGTGTTTCCTTTTGTTGCATCATCTTGCTGCACCAGCTCTCCGTGTGTGCGGCGCCATTCCTGGGAAGACTGCACTTTCTTTCGCACTGGGAGGCTCTCCTTAAGGGGTGCATTCCTTGAGTGTGGGGCTCCCCTACGCAGGGACACCCCTGCATGGCACAGCACTCCTTGCACGCATCAGCACTGCGCATGGGCCAGCTCCACACGGGTCAAGGAGGCCCGGGGTTTGAACCGCGGACTTCCCATGTGGTAGGCGGATGCCCTATCCATTGGGCCAAGTCCGCTTCCCTGTATTTGTACTATTAACCACATCATCATCCACCACCAAGATCACTGATATGCAGTCCTTAGATTATCCTCTGGCTTTCTTTCCATTGACATTTATGTCCCTAGACTACCCTTCAGCCACAATCACATTAATAAATCAGCAGTGTTAGTTTTACTCACTGTATAATATGTTACCATCAACTCTATCCATTTCCACACATTTACAATCAACCTTATTAAAAATTCTACAGGGGAGTGGGTGTAGCTCATAAGTTCGGTGCCTGCTTCCCATGTACAAGGTCCAGGGTTCAATCCCCAAAACCTCCTAAAAAAATTCTATATACATTAAGCATTAACTTCTCTCTCTCAACCCACAACCTATCCTCTAGTAAGTATCTTCTACTCTATATTTTACTCATATTTAGTTCATACTTGTGAGATCATACAGTATTTGTCCTTTTGTGTCTGGCTTATTTCACTCAACATGTCCTCAAGTTTCATCCACATTGTTAAGCGCATCCTGACTTCATTTCTTCTCACAGCTGAATAGTATTCCATTGTATGTGTACACTACATATCAGCTGATAGACACGTGGGCTGGTTCCATTTTAGCAATTGTGAATAATGCTGCTATGGACGTCAGTGTGCAAATGTCTGCTCGTATCCCTCTTTTCAGATCATAGGAATATATTGCTAGTAGTAGGATTACCAGGTGATACAACAGTTCTATGTTTAGCTTCCTTAGGAACTGCTAACTGTCTTCCACAGAGGCTTCATTATTCTACATTTCCACCAACAGTGAAGGAGTGTCCCTATTTCTCCACATCTTTTTCAGGACTTGTAGTTTGTTTCTGTTCTTTTTTAATAATGGTCATTCCGTAAGGCATGAAATGATATTTCATTGTAGTTTTGATCTGCATTTCTCTAATAGCTAGTGATGTTGATCATTTTTTCACATGCTTTTTGGCCATCCGTTTCCTCTTTGGAAAAATGTCCATTCAAATTTTTTGCCCATTTTTAAATTAGGTTGCTTGTCTTTTCATTGTTGAGTTGTAGGCTCTCTTTCTAGAACATGGAAACCCAACCCTTATTGGCTGTGTGGTTTTCAAATTTTCTCCCATTGTGTAGGCTGCTTTTTCACCTTCTTGACAGAATCATTTGGAGCACAAGTGTTTAATTTTGAGGAGGTCCCATTTATCTGTTTTTTCTTTTATTGCTTATGCTTCAGGTGTAAGGTTTAAGAAACCACATCTACCACAAGATCTTGAAGATGTTTCCCCACTTTTCTTCTACTTTTATATTTAAGTCTGTGATCCATTTTTTTTTCCTGTGATCCATTCTGAGTAATTTTTGTTCTGGATATGTTACCCAGTTCTCCCAGCACCATTTGTTGAATAGACTGTGTTCTGACCCAGCTGGGTGTGTTTGACAGCCTTGTCAAAAATTACTTGACCAGAGATGTGTGGATCTATTTCTGAACTCTCAATTTGATTCCAGTGGTCAATATGTCTATTTTAATGCTAGTACCATGCTGTTTTTACCATAGTAGCTAATTAATATGCTTTGAAGTCAGTAAGTATGAGTCTTCCAATTTCATTCCTTTTAAAGATATTTTTGGTTATTTGGTGCCCTTTACCCTTCCAAATAAATTTGGTAATTGGCATTCCCATTTCTGCAAACAAGATTGCTGGAATTTTTATTGGGATTGTGTTGAATCTGTAAGTCAGTTTGGGTAGAACTGACATCTTAACCGTATTTAGTCCTGCAATTCATGAACACAGAACATCCTACATTTATTTATGTCTTCTTTGGTTTCTTCTAGCAATGTCTTGTACTTTTCTTAATACAGGTACCTCATGTCCTTTGGTTAAATATTTGATTCTTTCAGTTGCTATTGTAAGTGGAATTTTTTTTCCTGATTCCCTCCTCAGATTGCTCATTGGTGGTGTACAGAAATCCTACTCATTTTTACATATTAATATTGTATTCTGCCATTTTGGTGAACTCATTTATTAGCCCTGGTACTTTTTTGTGGATTTTTTTTAGATTTTCTAGGTACAGAACCATATCATGAGTAAACGGCGAAAAGTTTTACATCTTCCTTCTCTACTTGGATGCCTTTTATTTCCTTTTCTTGCCTAATTGCTCCAGCTAGAACTTCAGGCACAATAGTGAACAACAGTGGTGACAGTAGGCATCCTTACTCCTGATCTCATGGGGAAAGCTTTCAGTTTTTTGCCTTTCAGTGAAATGTGGGGTTACTATATGCACTTCATCATGTTGAGAAAGTTTCTTTCTATTCCTGTCTTTCAGTGTGTTTGTCAAAGGATGTTATATTTTTGTCAAATGCCTTTTCTGTGTCGATTGAGATGATGTGATTTTTCTTCAATTTATTAATGTGGTATATTACGCTAAAAGATTTTGTGTTGAATCACCCTTGCACACCTCAGATAAAAATCTATCATGATTAATGTACAATTCTTTTATTGTGCTTTTGGACTCAATTATCAAGTATTTTGTTGAGTTTTATATCTACATTGGTTAGAAAAATTGGTCTATATATTTTTTTCTTAGTATCCTGACCTGACTTTGGTATTAGGGTGATGCTGGCTTCACAAAATGAGTCTGGTAGCATTCCTTCCTGTTCAATTTTTTTGGGAGAGTTTGAGTAAGATTGATATTAAATCTTTGAATGACAGAGAATTCAGCTGGGAAGCCATCTGGTCCTGGGCTTTTCATTCTGGGGAGGTTTTTAATGACTGCCTCAATCTTTTTACTTGTGATTGGCATGTTGAGGTCTTCTATTTCTTCTAGGATCAGTGTAACTTATTCATGTGTTTCTAGGAATTTGTGACTTTGACTACATTGTCTAGTTTGGTGGTGACAAACTATGATCTTATTTCTGTGGGGTCAGTGATAATGGCCCCTGCTCATTTATTATTTTATTTGCATCTTCTCTTTGTTAGTCTAAGGATTTATCGATTTTGTTGATTTTCTCAAAGAATCAGCTTTTGGTTTTGTTGAATCTCTATTGTTCTCAATTTCATTTATTTCTGCTCTAATCCTTTTTTCTTTCTTTCCTTCTGCTTGATTGAAGACTAGTTTGCTGTTCGTTTTCTAGTTTCTCCAGGTGTTCAATTAGGTCTTTGATTTTTACCTTTCTTTTTAAAAATTTATTTATTTATTCCACCCCCCCCCCACTTTGTGGCTTGCTTGCTGTCTGCTCGTTCATTTGCTGCACATTCTTCTGTGTCTGCTTGTCTCCCTTTTTTGATGCATCATCTTGCTGTGCCAGCTCTCCATGGGCACAGGCCAGCCTGCCTTCACAAGGAGACCCTGGGACATGAACCCAGGGCCTTCCGTATGGTAGACAGGAGCCTAATGATTGAGCCACAGGTGCTTCCTCTTTCATCTTTTTTAATGTAAGCATTGAAGGCTCTAAATTTCCCTTTCAGCACTGCCTTTGCTGCATCCCATAGGTTTTGGTATGTTGTGTTCTTGTTTTCATTCATTTCGAGATATTTACTGATCTCTTGCAATTTCTTCTTTGTTTTATAAGCCACATGGTCTATGCTGGAGAAACATCCATGAGTACTTGAGAAAAATGTATTTCCTGACAATTTGGGGTGCAATATTCTGAATCTGTTAGGTTTAATTCATTTAACCTGTTATTCAAGCTGTTTCCCTATTTATCCTTTGCTCATATATTCTATCCAATGATGAGAATGGTATATTGAAGTCTCCAACTGTTATTGTCAAGGTGTCTAATTCTCCCTTTAGTTTTGTCAGTGTTTGCCGCATGTATTTTGGGGCACTGTGGTTAGGTACATAAATATTTATTCTTTCTTGGTGAATTGCTCCTTTTATTAATATATAATGACCTTTTCCATCTAACAATTTTGCATATAACATCTATTTTGTCCAATATCTGTGTAGCTACTCCAGCTCATTTTTGGTTGCTATTTGCATGGAATATCTTTTTCCAACCTTTCACGTTCAGCCTGTTTATGTCCTTGTGTCTAAGGTGAGTCTCTTATAGACAGCATATAAATGGCTCATTTTAAAAAATCCATTCTGCCTGTGTCTTTTGACTGGGGAGTTCAATCCATTAATAGTAAATGTTATTACTGTCAAGGCATTACTTCACCCATTTTATCCTTTGGCTTTCCGTTGTCATATCTTATTGTCTTTTAGTTACCCTTATACTAATAATCGTCATTTCTACATTCTTCTCCAAGCCTCTCCCTCCAATCTTTTCCTTGCAGGCAACAGCACTCTCTTAGTATCTCTTGCAAATCCAGTCTCAAGTTTTGTTTGTCTGGGAAGACTTTAAACTCACCTTCAGTTTTGAAGGACACTCTTGCTAAATACAGAATTCACACTGGCAGCTTTCCTTGTTCAGTATTTAAAACCTCCATGGTTTCTGATCAGAAATCGGCACTTAGTCTTATTGAGCATCCCTTGTATGTGATGACTTGCTCTTTTCTTGTGCTCTCAGAACTTTGATATTCTGAATAGTGTCTCACAGTAAGTCTGTTTGGACTTATTCTGTTTGGAGTACACACTGTCCTTCTTGGATATCAATTTTTATGTCTTTCATAAGGGTTGGGAAATTTTTGGTCATCATTTCCTCAAATATTCTTTCTGCCCTTTTTTCCATTCTCTTCTCCTGGGAGACCTGTAACGTGTAGGTTTGTTTCATCCTGCCATTCACTTCCCTAAGACCCTATTTCCTTCCCCATTCTTTTCCTTTTCTGTTCTTTTGTTCAGATCCTCTTCTAATTCACTTGTTCCTCAGCTGATTCAAATCTGCTGTTACATGCTTCTAAATGTATTTTTTTAAGATTTTTATTCCACCCTCCCTCCCCCCGCTTGCTGTCTGCTGTGCCCATTCACTGCGCATTCTTCTGTGTCTGCCTGTCTCCCTTTGTTGTGTCATCTTGCTGCATCAGCTCTCTGTGGGCATGGGCCAGCTTGCCTTCACAAGGAGGTCCTGGGAAGCGAACCCAGGGCCTCCCATATGGCAGACAGCAGCCCAATTGGTTGAGCCACATCCGCTTCCCCCTCTAATGTATTTTCAATTTCATCCATTTTATCTTCCATTCTCGTAAGCTGTTTCTTTCCTTTGCAAGCTTTCAAATTCTTTATGCCCACCCAGTGTCTTCTTAGTATCCTTTATCTCTTTAGCCATATCTTCTTTTTTTTTTTTTTTTTTAAAGATTTATTTTTTATTTATTTAATTCCCCTCCCCTCCCCCGGTTGTCTGTTTTCTGTGTCTTTTTGCTGCGTCTTGTTGTCTTGTTTCTTTGTCCGCTTCTGTTGTCGTCAGCGGCACGGGAAGTGTGGGCGGCGCCATTCCTCGGCAGGCTGCTCCCTCCTTCGCGCTGGGCGGCTCTCCTTACGGGTGCACTCCTTGCGCGTGGGGCTCCCCTATGCGCGGGACACCCCTGTGTGGCACGGCACTCCTTGCGTGCATCAGCACTGCGCATGGGCCAGCTCCACACGGGTCAAGGAGGCCCGGGGCTTGAACCGCGGACCTCCCATGTGGTAGACGGACGCCCTAACCACTGGGCCAAAGTCCGTTTCCCCATATCTTCTTTCAACTCCTTGATTTGATTTAGATTTGTGTGAACATCGTTGTTTTAAATCCTGTGTCTCATCAGGATTTTTAATTTGCTCCTTTGGCTGGGCCATACCCTCCTGTTTCTTAGCATGGCTTACAACTTTCTGCTGATGTCTGGGCATCTCATGATGGTGAGTTTACTCTGATGGTCTACTTTTCTCTTTGCCTAGTAGTTTTGTTCCATGGCTCTTCTTTGATTTTTGACTCAACCTCTTCTAAAACTTCAAAATTGCCCTCTTTTATCAAAACAGGCCATGGAGCAGCTAATGGGGCACAGACCAATCCAAGGGGGCCTGGGTTCAGGAAGCAAAGATTCCAGTCTTCCTTCACTTTCCAGGCCTGCTAGCGGACAGTGCTCTTTAGGGAACCTTTTCACAGAGGTGACTCTTTCAACCTGTACTAGCTGGTGTTTCTGAGCCAGTTAGAGCCACAATTCAGAGTGGGCCTAGTCTGTTAAAAACTTGAAGAGAAACCACACTCAGCCCTCAGCCACACCCTCCCTCTTCCCAGGAAGGAATATGTCTGGTTCTCTTCTCAGTTGACCGCCGTCAGCCACAGGACTTGCCGAGGCTGTTTGCCTCAAGGGTGGGGGATAGGTGCCACCCCCAGCTGTGGGAGTAACTCATGTTTTTTTTTTTTTAAAGAGGTACTGGGGATTGAACCTAGGATCTTGTACATGGGAAGCAGGCACTCAACCACTGACCCACATCCACTCCCTCAATGAGAGTAATTTTTGTTTTTAGGACGTACCAAGGATCAAACCTGGGACCTTGTACGTGGAAAGAAGGACTTCAACCACTTGAGTGACATCTGCCCCCCTCATGATTTTTGTTCCAGCCTCTTTGTCTCTCTCCCCACTCCGTCCTGGACAATATGTACAGCACTCTCCTGGTCTATAGATCCCCAGTGCAGAGTTCTTTAAGACAGCTTCTGCCCCATTTCCACTATTTTTGTAATAGAATGGAGCCCTGGAGACCTACCCAGTGCCATCCTCCAGGAACCAGGGACAGGCCTTTTTTATTTTTGTTCACTTCTGTAGTTTCAGTACCTGAAATAGCAGCTGGCACAACAGGCACCCACTAAATATTTATTTGAAGATCGAATATATAAATGTATGCCCAATCTGAGGATAAAAGGATATCAATTAATAATTTAAATATACCCTGTGCACTATTAGCTTGAACAACTTTCAGAGATGTTTGCACTTGTTTTTTTAGCGAAATTCTGAAACGAAAATAAAATGGTTGCTTTAAGATTTAGATATTCCTAGTTGTGAGATTTTTTTACAAAACTAAATTGTATTTTAAATCAGTAATTATATAATCTGAACTGGCTAATTTGTAGGTGCTAGGGACAGAGCTTTCATCACAGAATGGCAAATGTGCCACGATACTTTCTATGTAAAGAGTACTAGAGCAGAAGAAAGGAAGCAAGTTTGGTTCCCAACTTCATTTTACAACTTCTTCCCTAGGTAGTCCCTGGGCAAGTTACTTTATTTCTCTGAGTACGAACTTTATCTGTAAAATGAAAGATAAGAGTACCCAACCTTCTGCCTCTGGAGCTTGAGAAGGACCCAAATATACATGGCTATAGCTCTTGCAATGCACTCTAATATCCCCCTTCCCATTTCATTGTCATATTTTTCCAAAGTTTCAGTTATATGTATCAGAGCCATTTTTATACTATCTTGTCCATTATCTTGTAGAATCCAGGGGGGTAAGGAGAATGTCTGTTTTGGTTACTGCCGGATTCCCAGTCTAGCACAATGTCTGATATAAAATAGGTGAACCATAAGTACTTATTGAAGGAATAAATGTGTTAAAATCATGTTATAAATGTAACGGCAATTATTATCCTATGAGAGAGATTGAGACCTACTAGACTCTAAGCTTTTCCTCACATAATCTTGGATCTTGAGATATGAATGTTGGTGTATGCTAAAAAAGTACTGAAAACATTCTGTGTACTTATTATATGTTGGGTAATTTTATAAATATCTAATCAAAGCAATGAAAGGACAACTTGAGAAATCCAGGATGCCTCTCTAGCACTGACTGGGACGGGGTACAGACACCCAACAGCAGACACCAGAGGGACATCTCACGCGAGGAATCTTCCTTGCTCTGGGGTTTCCTACATTCACACTAAGCTGCCATCTGATCTTATTTCCATTTCACAATAGGTTTTCCCAATGGGAAAAAAAAAGTCCTTTCTGACCAACATAAATAGCCCTGGCTTGGCAGTCCTATTTCTTAACTATTCAATTAGTTTTCTAGCAGATCCATCTTAAGGTGAAATGGAGCCCCTTTCTTCCACGAAGGTTCTAGACCTGCTCTGCTGAGAGGCCAAACCCTGGAGTGCAAAGCAGTAAGGGCGACCCTGAGACACGGTCTCACCATGGATATGCAGTACTTCCATCACAGTTTTAGGATATGTGATCAAGCCAGCACTATTAGCAGAGCTACTTCTGAGTTTTACATCTGTGGATACAAAGCTGTATAATGAAATATACAAGACATCATTTCTCAATGAAATGATACTGAGAGTAATTTCCACACTTAAAACAAAAACAAACAAACAAACAAAAAACCCAAAGGGCAAACCTGTGGCCAGGGCCAGAAACCTACAGGTCAATTAAAAATGAACCAAAAATGCAAGGAGTTGAATGGACTAAGAGTATTTTAGGCTACAAGAGTGTGGGCCTTTACATACTTCTGTTATTTGGATAGGTTACAGCAATCAAACAGGCTTGAGGCAGCCATACTAGCAGGTAAAGAAATCTTAAGGCAGCTAATTTTAACAATAAATTTTAATAAAATAGACACAAGTAAGTGGAGCTTGATAGCAGAAGGCTGATATGAAAGTTTTATTCGCTCACTAAAGAGAATTTTAAAACACCAAAAGGCAAAAAAATAAACACTTCATCTACAGACCCATGACCCTCATATGCAAAATTTATTTTTGATTTCTTCCAATCTTTTTTCCTATTTCATAATTTTTTTTAAACAATTATATTTGTACAGTATAAATAATTTTGTTTGGTGCTTTTTACATCTAATGTATCATTTTCCCATGTTACATAATATCTGTAAAAATCTTTATAGACCAAAATCTCAGGCAAATATTCAGAGTTTATTCAGTGAAAGTTAAGATGGACATTTAAGATATTTTAAATCTGTCAGTATCATAAATAATGTTGTAAAGTATGTCCTCTTTTAAATAAAGCTTTTCTGTATTTAGGATTACTTCTTTAGAGCATTCCCATAAGAGAATCAATAGGTCAAAGGGGTAGAAATCTTTTAAGTCTCTTGAGTCAAACTGCCAAACCTTCTTCTAAAAGCACTGAAAAAAAAATCTGTGTTTAATCTAATTCACACATCAAATGATTGAAGGTAGAGTCAAAGGACTAAGAATATTATTTAATAAAAAAGATATTTTAGAACATTTAAATACTTATTGACTTACATTCGTACTTTATGTCGACCGATAATGAAAGAAACTTTCCGACTCCATGGGTTCACAAAGCTGGACCAACTGGAATCCAATATGATGTAATCTCCATTCTGAGTACAAAATCTAATGGGTGAATGTTCAAAGGGAGGCTGGCCTGCATACTGAAAGACTAAATAAAATAAGACAAAAATAGAAAAATCAGATATTACAAAAATATCTTTTTAAAGGGATTCACTGGTAAATTTTTTACTACGTCAAAATAGAAAAAAATTGTTTTCAGAGTGTCAATACATTGCTTACCTGGTTAAAGGCTAAGCTCTAATGATTAGTATGAAAAATGAAATGAAAAATAAGAACAGATCAATGACAAAAAATTTCCTGCATATAAAGAAGCAGGTCTTTATTACCTTTTTGGTGTATGGCAACCATCAGAGAACGATCTTCTGGGTGCAAGTACATTAGGAGAGATGTTCCCACCAGATCCTGAGGGAGGTAACCCAGCAGAGGCACGGCTCTGGGGTACAGACACACCACGTGTTAGCACAAGTGAGAAAGTCAAGAGACAGATCCCTCTTTCTAGTGATACTGTGCTATGCTCTCATCTAGTGATTTTTGAAATGCATACTTTAATCCTTTTTTTTTTTTTAAATTTAACTCTAACTCGGAAAAAAACTTTATCCAAATAAAGGTCCATTCCAGCCTTATAAAAGCAAAAGATTACAAACAACTTAAGTGGCCATACTAGGGAAATGGTGACATAATCCGTGAAAAGTTGTTCATCTGAACTGCTGGATCAAAATCATTTAGGCAACTTGTTAAAAAAACAGATTCACAGGCTTACTGCAAATTTACTAACTTACAACTCTGGAGGTAGGACCGGGAATCTGTGTTTTTAACAAGTTCCTCAGAGGACTCCAAAGCTCAGCCACATTTGGGAGCCAATGACTCATGCAGTGGCACATTCTGCTGTCACTTGAAGTCTACAGAGATCACATGATAAAACGAAATGCTCAATGTTAAATGAACTGAGCAAGCTACAAATTCATAAGGTATGATTAAAATTATGTGAAAACAAAACAGTGTCCTGTAACTGTAATGTCAAACAGAGAACTAGGAGGGAAAGGCCTTATCAGGACAAAAGCTCCCAGGAGATTTGTAGTGACAAAACCCTAAGGATGACTCAAAAAATTCGGACTCCATTAAAATCATCCATGCATAAAAATCTTTAAATATTTCCTAATGCAATAAATTTAAAGTATTTTCAGAATTATCTTTAAGTTTTCTTGCTTTATACAAATTATATGAATTATCTAACCAATTACTGTTCGTTAAAAGTATTATTAAATAAACCCATTTTCAGATGTTAAGGTTTTTTATATGAATACATCACAACTGTTTCACATTTTTCCTGTACATTTATATGTTGCATGGTACATTGTTTCCTGGATTTTCAGATTTCATAAATAAGTAAAATTTAAAGATAAATATGGGGGGAAATGGTGTGGGGATATCAATGTTTATTTTCCAAATGAAGATATTTTAAAAACAACAATTAGTCAAGTTACTATCCACTATCACTATCCTTTAAGAAACACTATTTTAACACCAAAAAAGTAGGAAGGATATAAGTTCAAAATAAAAAACTATCCTTTATATTAAATAAATTAAATTTCACACACAAAAATCTGTCCTTATATTTCTCTGTTTTTTCCTTCCTCCCCACTTTCTCTATCCTCCTACTTCAGACTAATAAAAATTTCACCAAAAACTGGTTTGAGAATGACTCATTTAGTTTCTGGAAGTAACACTGGAATAGGTGCTGAGCGACTCTCTTTAGAATGAAACTGTTTGAATGAAATGGCATACTACATACATTCTTGGCAAGTCAGCCTATAGGCTCACTGCCCTCTTCTGTAAAGCAGAATGATCATTTCTGACCTATCTATATGAGCAGGCTGTTGTGAAATCAATTATGGGAACTTGTAAATCACTCTTTGAAGGATAACTTGCACAACATTATTTATATAAAAAATTTAGATGACACAAATAAATTTAAAAGTAACTCATAAAACCAAATAGGCAAATGGATAGATGTCAGTTATATAATGTAGAGAGGTAAGCATTCTTTATATTTTCTTTATATTTTTATTTATTGTCAGAAACAAATTTCAGGAATTAAAGAAGTATTTACCTTTCATCTACTTCAAGAAAAATACACCCTGTGGTGTGTGTTGTGGTAAATATTCTTTTATCCACTGGAATTCGAGGAGCTATGAAAAACAGACAGACCCATTTAAAGGCAAATAACTAATTAATTTTTCCCTTAACATATTAAAAAAGGGAATAAAATCTCTGTATTAAGTGGTAGAAATTTCACAGAGGGGTCTGACTGACCTTACATTATATACTACATTTTGATTCAGTCAAAATGTGACATCTACTATATGGGTTAAAAAGGGAAATTTCAGGTTGTATATATGTCACTGGAATAAAAATTTAAAAAAAACAAACAGGACTGTACAACACAATGAATCATAACGTAAACTATGAACTGTATAGTTGACAGTACAATTATAACAATATTCTTTCATCAATTGTAACAAATGTACCACATGAATGCAAGGTATTAATAACAGGGGGACTATATGGGAAAGCTATTTTCTGCATATTTCTGTAAACATTCAATTTCTTTACTTTAAAAAATTATGTTAAAAACTAATTTCAATAGCCATACATATTTTAACAGAGAAAAAAGCTGTGTTCAATTTTCAATAAGGGATAAAACATCAAGACGGAAGATCAATAAGGAAACAGAAGACTTGAACAATACTATAAACCTATATAAAACACTTCACCCAATAGCAGAATACACATTCTTCTAAGTGCATAAGGATCATTTTCCAGGATAGACCATACATTAGGTCACAAGACAAGTTTCAATAAATTTAAAAGTTTGACATAATACAAAGTATCTTCTCTGATCACAATGGAATGAAGCTAGAAATCAGTACGAGAATTAACTGGAAAATTTTTTTAAAATGTGGAAATTAACACATTAAAAAAAAACAATGGGTAAAAGGAAAAATTACAAGTGAAATTAAAAAATATCTTAAGGCAAATGAAAACAAAAACACAACATACCAAAACTTATGGGACACAGCAAAGGTAGTGCTCTGAGGGATAGTTATAGCTCTAAATGCTTACATTTAAAAAGAAGAAAGATCTCAAATTGGAGACCTAACCTTACAAATGGAGAGTCTAGGAAAAGAAGAGCAAACTAAACCAGAAGTGAAGAGGTAAGGAAATAAGAAAGAATTGACGATAAATGAATTAGAGAATTAAAAAAGCAATAGAGTCAACCAAACCAAAATATGGCTCTTTGAAAAGATCAGTAAAACGTACAAACCTTTAGCTAGACTGACAAAAAAAAAAAAAAAAAGAGGATACAAATAACTAAAATAAAAAATGAAAGGGGAGACATAATAACTGACCCCTCAGAAAGAAAAACAGATTATAAAAGGACACTATGAACTGTACACCAACAAATTAGATAACTGTAGCAGTTTGATATAATTGATAAATTCCAAAAAGAAATATTGGATTATGTTTGTAAACTGGTCTTTTCCTTTGGGAATGCTTAAATTATGATTAGGGCTTCACTGGGCCACATCAGTAGGATGTTGAGTAACCGCAGAGAAGACATGGCAAAGGAAAGAGTTGGGAGTTCTGAGCTGAAGCCCCGGAAGTGAACACACAGGAAAAGAACACAGAGGAATAGAGATAGCTCCTCAGACACGGCAGAAGCCCCAGGGAGAGAGACAGAGCCATTCGCCTGATAGTCTACCGCTGGCCTTGGGGCAAGAGCACAGTAGCTGAGCCTGGAGAGAAACGGAGCCCTAGGAAGAGAGGAATCCTGGAAGCCCGAACTCTTGGCAGACGTTGGCAGCCATCTTACCCAAACACGTGGCAAAAGACTTTGGTGAGGGAAGTAACTTACACTTTACGGCTTGGTAACTGTAAGCTTCTATCCCACATTAACACCCTTTATAAAAGCCAACAGATTTCCGGTATTTTGCATCAGTGCCCCTTTGGTTGACTAATACAATAACCTACATGAAATCACAAATTCAGAGAAACACACAAACTACCTAAACTGACCAAGAATAAATAGGAGGAGCAGATGTAGCTCAGTGGTCGAGCGCCTGCTTCCCATGTACGAGGTCCCGGGTTCAATCTTGGTATCTCCCAAAAAACAAAAAATCAAAACCAAAAAACAAAACAAACAAAAAACACACAAATAGAAGACTTCAACAGAAACAAATAAAGAGACTGAATCAGAAATCAAAAACCTCCCAACAAAGTCCAAGAAGCTTCACCAAACATTCAAAGGTTGAAGAATTAACATCAATCCTTCTCAAATTCTTCCTAATTCATTCTATGAAGTCAGCATCACCCCAGTATCAAAGCCAGAAAAAGATATCACAAGAAAATTTCAAATCAACATCCCTTATGAAGATGAATGTGAAAATTCTCAATAAAATACTAGCAAACCAAATTCAACTGCAAATTATAAGTATTATAAACCAATGATCAAATGGAATGCAAAGGTGTTTTAACATAAGAAAAACAATGTAATACACATTAATAGAATGAAAGGGAAAAACCACTTGATTATTCCAATTGACATAGAAAGGGCATCTGACAAAATTCAGCACCTCTGTTTGATAAATACTCAGAAAACTAGAAATAAGAACTTCCTAAACATGATAAAAAGCATGTAAGAAAAACCTACAACTAAATATTTAATGGTGAAAAACTAAACGATTTCCCCCTATGATCAGGAACAAGACAAGGATACTTGCTCTAACCACTGTTATTCAACATTTTACTGGAAGTTCTCTCTAGAGCAATAAGGCAAGAAAAAGAAAGAAAAGGCATCCAAATAGGAAAGTAAGAAGTAAAACTATCCCAACAAGGTGGGAGAAATTTTTAGAAACCATATATCTGACAAGTGTTTAAAAACAGAATATACAAAGAACTCCTAGAACTCAACAACAAAAAGATAAAAATCCCAATTAAAAAATGTAAAAGCAAGATGGCGGCAGAGTAAGGAGTACCTAGAATTAGCCTCCTGCTACAGGGCAGCTAGTACTCACTCAGAGCTGTCTGAAGTACCTGTTTGGGGGCTCCAGGAGACCAGAAGAGCATCCTGCAACATCCTTCAAAGAATGGGAGGAGGAGACTGCCCAACTGCAGAGATTTGTAAGTAAAGCACTCTGCTCCATGGAGGCCAGTGACCATTTGTCACTGGAATAGCCTCGGGATCTATTCTGCGACTGGAATTGGAAGCTCCACTTCCCAAAAACTGGGGAGGAAGAGGCGGCTGGGCACCAACTTCAACTACTGATTAGTACATTCAGCAGGCTAAAGTATAATTCTAAGAGCAGCTAAAGTTTGAACCTGTCCAAGTCAGAAAGAGGACTGTACCTGCCTTCTTAACTCTGCAGCCAGCATGAGGGAAAGCAGGAAGGCCTGAAAATCCCAATGCTGGTAGGTAGCAGCTTCTTTGCATCTAGATCAGACTGCAGCTCTAGTATAAGGTCCCACCTCCAGCATGGAGGAAGTTAGGGGGACCTGCACCAGCCTCTTCAGGAAACTACAGGCCATGCTGCAGAGGTTGATGATCATCTTACTTTGGTAGCACAAGCTGCCCTAGAAGCTATTTTGTGGCTGGAATTAGAAGCTCCATTTCCCAAAAACAGGAGAAAGAGACGGTTGGCCACCGATTTCAACTACTAATTGGTAAATTCAGCTGACTAAAGTATAACCCTAAGAATGGCTAGAGTTTGAGCCTGTTCAAGTCAGAAAGAGGCCTGAGGCCGCCATTTTGACTCTACCCCCAGCATGAGGGGAAACCAGGCTGACTGAAAATTACAGTGATGGTAGGGACTGGTTTCTTTCACCCAGAGTGACCTATAGCCCTAGCCTAGACATCAGTCCCACCTCTGACAGGGAGGAAGCTGGCAGGCCCTGCACCAGCCTATCCAGGTAACTCTAGGTACATCTGGCTGGCACAGACTGAATAGTTGGAGATCTATTGGGGCAACTGTGGTCATCTTGGACCTGCACTGCAAAGACTGCTGCCCACACCTGCAGCTCCATCCCTGCTCCCAAGCAAGGGAGAAGTGGGTGTGAAGCTTCATCAGTCTTTCTGGGCAACTACAGCCTAGACGTGCACAACTTGGATTATTCCACACAGCTGTGGCTTTGTCCCTACCCCTGGCAAAGGAGAAGTTGGAAGAAGATTCACTGGTCCCTGGGGTAATGAGGGCAGCTTGAACCTCCAGAGCTTATAACACCAACTATATCCTTGACTCCTACTATACAACCAACAAGGAAGAAAGGGCAGAAAGCCCTAAACTAAAGAGAAAATCTATACCCAGAATAAATACTCTAGTAAGCCAGATGCCAAGACAACAACAAATTAAATCCACACCAAGAAACAGGAAGATATGGCCTAGTTAGAGGAGGAAGATAAGCCTCCAGATGACATAAAGGAGTTGAAACAACTAATCATAGGTGTTCAAACAAATTTCCTTAATAAATTTAATGAGATGGCTAAAGAGATTAAGGATATTAAGAAGACATTAGATGATCACAAAAAAGATTTGAAAGCACACACAGAAAAATAGCAGATCTTATGACTAAAAGGCTCAATAAATGAAGTTAAAAAAAAAAACATTGGAATCATATAATAGATTTAAGGAGGAGGAAGAAAGGATTGGTGAGCTTGAAGAAATGGCCTCTGAAAGTAAACATGTGAAAGAACAAATGAAGAAAAGAACGGAAAAAACATGAACAAGGTCTCAGGGAACTAAATGACAGCAAGAGACGTGCAAAAATATGTGTCATGGGTGTCCCAGAAGAAGAGGAGGGAAAAGGGGCAGAAGGAATATTTGAAGAAATAATGGTAGAAAATTTCCCAACCCTACTGAAGGACATAGATATCCATGTGCAAGAAGCAAAACATACTCCCATCCAAAAAAATCTAAATAGACCAACTCTGAGACACATACTAATCAGAATGTCAAATGCCAAAAACGAAGATAAAATTCTGAGAGCAGCAAGAGAAAAGCAATGCATAACATATAAGGGATACCCAATAAGATTAAGTGCTGACTTCTTACCAGAAACCATGAAAGCAAGAAGAGAGTGGTGTGATAAAAACTACCAGCCAACAATCTTTTATCTGGCAAGATTTGTCTTTCAAAAATGAGGGTAAGTTTAGAATATTCACAGATAAAAAGAAACTGAGTTTGTAATCAAGAAACCAGATTCTCAGGAAATACTAAAGGGTGTGCTACAGCCTTAAAAGAAAAGACAGGAGAGAGAGGCCTGGAGGAGAGTCTAGAAATGAAGATTATATCAATAAAAGTAACAAAATCTCAAAAGTGTGGTGAAAATAAAATATGGCAGATAAAACCCAAATATTCAGGAATAAATTTAACCAATGATGTAAAGTAATTGTATTAAGAAAACAAAAACTCAATGCTAAAAGAAATTTTAAAAGGTCTAAATAATTGGAAGAACATTCCATTCTTAAGGATTGGATGACTAAATATTGTTAAGATGTCCATTCTACTTAAATTGATATACAGATTCAATGCAATCCTGACAAAAATTCCACCAGCATTTTAAAAATAAATGGAAAACATGATTATCAAATTTATTCAGAAGGGTAAGGGGTCTTGAATAGCCAGAAACATCTTAAAAAGGAAAAGCAAAGTTGGAGGACTCTTGTTTCTGGACTTTAAATCATACTACCTAGCTACAGTGGTAAAAACAGCATGGTACTGGCATAAAGACAGACATACAGACCAATATCAAATTGATGGTTCAGAAACAGAATCCTCACAAGTATGGTCAAGTAATTTTTGACCAGTCTGTCAAACCCACGCAGCTCGGTCAGAAGAGTCCATTCAACAAATGGTGATGAGAGAACTGGATAGCCATGGCCAGAGGAGGGAAGGAGGAACCCAAGCTCACACCTTATCCAAAGATTATTTCAAAATGTATCAAGGACCTAAATATAAAAGCAAGAACAATAGAGCTTCTGGAAGAAAATGTAGGAAAATATCTTCAAGACCTGGCTGCAGGTGATGGATTCTTAAAGGAGGTTAAGAGGAGGACTACTGATGTTTAATGTATGGAGCGGTTTTAATTAACTTTACTATAAAAGTGTGGAAATGTACAGAGTTGATGGTTACACATTATAGTGAGTAACAGCCTGTTTATAAATGGGGGTGTGGTTGAAAATGGTAGTCCAAGGATGTAAATACCAATTGACAGAATACTAGAGAATAATCTAGGGACTGAATAGCACAGTAAACCCAGAGGTGGATAAGAATTGTGATTGATGGTACAGATGCAAGTGTCCTTTGTGAGCTAGGGCAAATGTACATCACTGTTGCAGGGTAGTGGGAATGTGGAGAAGCATGGGAAAAATACAACTGGAGTGACCTATGGACTGTGGTTAGCAGTAGTAATGTAATATTCTTGCACCTATGCCAAAGATGTACTGTTGATAATGGGGGAGTATGGGAAATGTGTGTGCCTAATGTACGCTATGGACCTGGCAATACTTAGATGATATTATCTCATAATCTGTAACAAATGTTCCACCACAGTGTGGTGTGTTAGTAGAGGGGTATTGTTTGGAAATTATTCACATGTGCATGACTGTTTTATAAGCTTTTAACTTCTGTCATAAAAATATATTTAAGAAATAATAATAGGGTGGGTTGGGGGGAAAATACCCCAAATATAAGATAAGGACTAAATTAGTAGTAAGATTTTCACAATATTCTTTCATAATTTGTAACAAATGACTCATGACAATGCAAGGTGTTCGTGGAGGGTTGATGTATGGGACCCCTATATGATGTTATGCATATTTGCTTGGTTCACAACCTTTACTATGCACTTATTGTTTATGTATGTTCATATATAAATGATATAAAAATAATAATAATAGGGTGGATTGGGGGAAAATACTTTGGTTAGTAGTAATATTTTGAGGATGCTCTTTAATCATTAGTTAAAAATATTTAACAATGCAAGGTATTGGTGGTAGAGTGAGGTATGAAAGCCCTGTATGATGTTACATACGTTTGTTTTTTAAGTTTTTAACTATATACTTATTGTTTATGTATGTTCATGTATGAGTGATATACTTCAATTGATTTTTTTAAAAATTAAAGGACAGAAAAATCCCCATCAACTGGATTATTTGCATTAAGTAAATTTATATCACCTAAAATAACACAACATGTAGAGGGTAATTTCAGTGCTTAGTTCTAAAGTAATCTGGAGGTAGTTAAGAGACTCATAAATATCTTATTAAAATTAATTATCGCACTCAGCGACATAATGCAATAGGAAAAATCCAAAATTGTTTTAGCACTTATCATGGCAAATGATGCCTCTCAGTCTCCAAGAAGTGAAACCAACGTAAGTACACTATCCATTAAATATAGTTGGTTAAACTTCAATGTCTTTGTAAGTAGCCATCTCTTATATAATAAAATAAGATTGGCATATTTGAATGAATAAATGTATTTTTTCTGCAAACCTCTGTTAAAATTGGGAATTGGATTAAATAAACTGTGTGACTCCTTTGAAAAAAAAAAAGGACAACAAAGACCTTTAATTAGAGACACCCTCCAAATGGACACCCGGGACAACACTGAGTGATCCTACTGGAAGAGAACAACATGAGCTTCCGGGGACGACAGGGACAGACTTCTGGGTGGCACTAAGAACATACTCTGTCTATGTAGATGGCAGCTACAGAAGTAATGGAAGAGATGGTGCACAAACAGGATTTGGAGTTTACTGGGGACCTGGCAATCCTCTAAATGTAAGTGAGAGGGTTTCTGGACAGCAGACAAACCAAAGTGCTGAAGTGAGGGCAGCCCATAAAGGAAGTGAATAAGCAAAGAGCGAAACCTAGACAAACACATCATTGGAAAAGTGAGCAAGTTTGTCATCAAAGGCATAACAGAATGGATGCCTAACTGGAAAGAAAATGGATGGAAAATGGCCTCTGGAAGAGATGTCAGCAGAAGAGATTTTGAGAGGACTGACCAAGCTACTCAAGAATGGATATTCAATGGAAGTATGTTCCTGGTCATTGTAGCATCAAAGGCAATGAAGATACTGATATACTGGACACGGGAGAATCTGGAAAATAAGACAATTTTCATCTAAAGATCTAAGGAGTCATCTGTCATCTAGGAACTGTATCTGTTGGTGCCATTTCTTACCATCCTCCCAAGAGCATCTCACCCTTGTTTCTATCTTTTTTAAAAATTTTACTTTATCAAGTACACTATAATAAAGCAGACTTCTTGCATCAAAAAAAAAAAAAAAAAAAAAAAGCACAACACAATGAACCCTAATGTAAACTATGAACTAGTTAATGGTACAATTATAACAGCATTTTTATCAATTATAACAAATGTACTACACTAAAGCAAGGTGTTAATAATATGGGGAGTGTATGGGAATTCAGGAACTCTACATTTTCTGCAACTTCTCTAATAATAATAAAGATAAAAGGCAAAGGACATGGGAAGTGGATGTGGCTCAAGTGATAAGACTTCCGCCTACCATATGGGAGGACCTGGGTTCAATCCCTAGGTCTCTTGGTGAAAAAGAAGAGAAAGTATGCTTGTGTGGTGAGCTGAGTGCCCACATGAGTGCCGTGCAGTGAGCCAGTGCCCATGCAAGTGAGTCACACCACAAGATGATGATGCAACAGGAGAGAGATGAAGGGGAGAGTCAAGGTAAAGCACAGCAGAGACCAGGAACTGAAGTGGCACAACTGACAGGGAATCTCTCTCCACATCAGAAGCCCCCAGAATCGAATTCCAGTTAAACCTAGAGGAGAAAGATGGGAAGACAAAAAGAGGAACAGATACAGAAGATCACACAGCAAATGGACACAGACAGCAAAAACAGCAGGGTGGGGGAGGTAGAGGTAGAAGGGAAGAAAAATTTTTAAAAAAAGGAAAATAAGTGCTGGCAAGGATGTGGAGAAATAGGAATCTTAGTAAATGGTGGAAATATAAAATGGTACAGCTGCTGTAGAAATGTTTGGTGGTTTCTCAAAAAATTAAACACGTAACTATTATATTACCTGACAACTACATTTCTAGGTATACACTCAAAACAAGTGAAAGGAGCTAGAAGAAATACTTGTAAACCAATGTTAAACAGAGCATTTTTCATAATAGTCAAATGGTGGAAGCAAAGCATGTGTCCACCAAGAGATGAGTGAACAAAATGTGGTATATACATATGACAAGATAAAAAACTATAAAAAGAATTAAGTTTTAATATATATGACTACGTGGATGGCACTTGAAGACATCACGCTGAGTGAAAGAAGTCAGATAGTGTATGAGCCCACTTACGTGAATTAGCTAGAGAAAGATAGTAGATTACAGGTTATGGGTAAGGTGGGGTGGAGAAAGGGGAGCTAATGCATAAAGGGTGCAAGGGTGTCTGTGATGGCAGAGTTCTGGTAAGGGTGGTGGCAGCACAATGCTGGGAATGTGCTTAATGCCACTGAATTACATTCTTGGGAGTGGTTAGTATGGGAAAGTTCATGTTATATATGTGCTGATTAAAAAAGCAAGAGAGAGAAGGGACTAGAGAAACAATAACAACTAAACCTAATATAAGATCCTGGACTAGATCTAATAATGGAGGAGAAAAGGCCCAAAAGTACATTATTGGGACATATATAAAAAAAAAAAAAGACACTGTAAGCTTTTTATCAATGTTAAATTTCTTGAACCTGATAACTTTTCTTAAGGTGGTTAAATAAGAGAATATTCTTGTTCTTAGAAAAAGTACATGGAAGCCTTAAGTGTTCAAGGAGAATTATGCATACGACACACTCAAATCTTTAAAAAATGGACAATAGAGGGATGGATCGACAGATGGATAGATAGAATGAGGTGGCAAATGTGGCAAAATATTAAAAGTTGGTGTATCTGGGTATCTGGGTGGAGGTATACTGGAGTTCTCTGTATGAGTTTTATATTATTTCTGCAACTGTCTTATATGTTTGGAATTATTTCAAAATTAAAAAGTTTATTTTAAAAAGTTACACACTGAATAGCTAGTCTTCTCATCACACAAATAATAAAACAGTCAAGGCTGAAGCAACTTAAAGTTGACAGTCATATTTATTGGTTGTATATACCTAAACAAATAAAAGGGGTTGAAATAACACTTAGGACTATATGGACATTTTTTTTTTTTTGTAATAAAATTGGTCTAGCCAGTTCTGCTATAATGCTTGTTTTGAAAAAGCAAATCTGTTTCAAAGTGATTGATACATTAAGGAGAATGTATCAAATTGAGAACAAGAAGAATGTCTTGTTTGCTTGAGCTTTCCTTTGCAAGAAACACTAGGTGAATATGAACAGCAACCGGGTGAATGGGGCCTGAGGACACACACACGTGCACACACATACCAACAGCCCTCACACACCTATCCACTACCTTGGTTCACCATGTATTACAAGCCACACACATTCACAACTAGTGTTAGATGTTTCCCCATAATTCAGATAAGTCTCCTTTTACCACCAATTCACAAGAACTCACAAGCTGCAACCCTCCCAGCACCCCATTCCCCACGCAAATGCCAAATCTGTTCCAAACTAAGGCATCTTATTTATTGTCATGTCTGAGTATTTCATAATCATTCAATATATGCAAAAATGTTCTACCATTTTTATCAGGTTTCTTTGTTTTTAATGTGTGTCCCTAGTGAAGTTTTGAGCTTGAGCCCTAAATCCATTTTTCCCATAAGCCCTGTCACTTTTATGGTACGATTTTGGCATAGGGCGGTAATTATTAGGAAAGTCATTATTAAAAGGAACAGTTCACATCATGGACCTCTGCACTGCCCCTCACCAACTCTGTGCCCTTGGGCAGTTCTGATGCTCTCTATGCCCCAGATAGAAGAGAAAAGATACGACACATGAGCATATGTCACATTATAGCAGAATGGTAAATAATAAAAGGCAGCTCTGCCATGTGAAGACATAAACTACGCTTTTTACTCAGAGGGCTTCAAAACATTTAAAAAATAAGTTCAATCTTGTGACCTCTCTGTGCAACAATTTCAATACCTTACTTCTCCCAAGACAAAAGCAAAAGGCATGTCACCAGTAGAGATGGAATTATGGGCTGTTCTGCCACCACAGCCCGTGCTGAAACCATCAGGCCAGGCTGCCCCAGAAGGAGAGGGCCGAACGGAAGTCGAGGCTGGGACACAGGCCTTGGTGAAGGAAGAGAGTAGGGGCCGAATTTAAAGACTCAACATCTTTTCTGGTTCTGTGACTGCAGTAAGCAGGCTTTTCCATCTTTCCATCTCATAAACCGAAAATTCTGCACTTTTATCAAAAAGCAGACAGTCTAGACTTACCTTCATACCCAGAGTGAATCTTTTCCACCAGTGTGAGGCAGCAAGGCTCAGCCTCTGGCTGGACAGGGCGATGTACGTGAATCAGATAGGGGATGATCCGGAAGGGGCAGTAATACCTCTGCTCTCTGACTGCACCTCCACTGAAGAAATCAAAGACGATTAGTACAGGGTCTGACACACGCAATCCGCCCAATGCAAAACAGGGGTGGGGGATATGCTATACTGGTGGTTTCCAAGAGAGACATATCCAAACCTAAAATGTGTCTGCTTTCAAAAAGGAAATGTTGCTCTAACTTTTCCTCAATGCCCCGAAGGTTTATGGAGACTTGGCCTCGATGGCCCGTTAACAACGGAGCAGTCGCCCTGAGACCTTCCTCCTGACCCGCAGCAGGCACGCCAGCCACCTCGCCTCCTGCCTAAAGCAAGCACCAGACAGAGACTGGGTCCTTTCTCCTCGCAGCCATGGTCACTCCCCCAAAGCCAATGCTCACTTTCAAAGAGCCCCCTCCTTTCCCACGCTGGGCCCTTGCGTGCTGTGAAGAGGGGCTGTAAGCCCAGCTCCTGGCCCTGGCCTGGCCCACAGGGCACCCTTGCCAGCTCTTACCAAGGGTCGCCCACTGCTGCCAACTGCCCCAGCTGCCCAGGGGACATTTCCACTTGGATATGCCACTATCCCCTCAAAGTCAAAACATCCAAAATTGAATTCAGGCACCCCTGCTTCTGTCAATCAGGCCTCTACTCTCCTCGGCTAAAGAAAATGCGCCACGGAAAAGACTGATCTCAGCCCAAATGCGTGACTTCTAATCTTGCAAAGTGGGTCTTCCAGAGATTCCCTGACATCCCCCCTGCCCGCTCAGCTCCCACTCCCATTTCCTTCCCGTTGCTCCTCAAACTCCAGTATCTTCTTGACTTCAGACCCATATCTAATCCGTTAATAAATTCTGGTGACTCTCCCTTCAAGAAATATCCAAAACATTTCTACCTCCACCCCACCACCTTGGCCCCGGCACTATGGTCTCTCACTGGCTTCCCTGCAGTAGCTCCTTCTGCTGCCTCTTGCCTGCTACAGTATTTTCAAGACAACTAACATGTTTTTATAATGCTTTTACAATGTAGATTGTTTTTCTGCCCTAAGAAGTATAAATTTCTGAGCTTTGTCCACAGAAAATTCCTAGAAGCAATGATAACCCTGTAGCAAGAATGACCCCTACCATCCAGGCTTGGCATCAAAATATTAATAACCTTTTCCACCAGAAGGAACAAGAGATCCTTGGAGAAACGACTGGTCCTAAGTTTGCAGAAAGAAATGTTGAGTCTGGGACATCTTATGCCTGAAAGAAAGGAAGCTGAAGCCTCTGAGGTACTTGCACAGAGGAGAGGAGCCCTAAAGGGGTTCCTACTGGCCAAAGATGAGACAATTGGAACATTAAAAAGATTAATGAGAACCTTATCCCTCAGAACTATATTCTACAACACTGATGGCTGAAATGATATGAAAATAGATTGCTTCAAAACAACTGGGAGCTAGTGAGGGTACAGAAGAAATACAACTGGCTATGGCTTAAAGTTAATAAAGCTAGTAGTAAGTATACGTGGGTTTGTTACACTATTTTCTCCGCTTTTGTATGTTTGAAAATTTCCAAAGATAAATGATTTGAAAGACAAGTGATTAATTGAACAAAAAATTTCATTCGGCAAAGTCTTCACAATGGTCTAGGAGGTGCTCTCCCATTGGGTTTGACTTCTTCTTCTTCCACGTGCTCGCCCTCACTGCTGCTGCTCAGCCCAGTGGCCACTGGTGTGCCCGCCTCAGAGCCACTGCACTGGCTATTCCCTCTGCTGGGAACACTCTTCCTCAGTCACGGCCACACTCCTTCCTCAGGTCTCCCATTGCCCTGAACAAAGCAGCAGCTCCCAGCCTCATTGTTCTGCACAGAGCTCCGTGCCTGCTGGTGCGCTATCACACTATGTGTCAGGTATCTGTTATGCCTCCCCAGGCCCCT
The DNA here is from genome assembly GCF_030445035.2 of Dasypus novemcinctus. Taxonomy (NCBI): domain Eukaryota; kingdom Metazoa; phylum Chordata; class Mammalia; order Cingulata; family Dasypodidae; genus Dasypus; species Dasypus novemcinctus. The sequence continues at coordinate 125,778,405 of NC_080681.1, forward strand.
CCAGATAAGCTAAGGTCCACGAGGGCAAGAACTTTCATTACTAGCGCATAGAGCAGTGTCTGACTCAGAGAACGCACCTAAAGGTCTTTATTACCATAAACACAACAGCACCTATGTGCCAGGCACTGTTCTACGACCTTCTTAAGTAACAGTGCATTTGGGAATGACTCACTGAACAACTCAGGAGCCCCCTCCCCCCGAGGCTGTCCCTCCCCATCATCCACAGACTGCTTGTTCCAGTCCCTCCAAGGCTTCAGAATTTCTGAAAAGGATTTTTCTCTTCCTGAAATACCTGGCGCATTGTCACTTCAGTTTGTTGGCAATCCCGCTGCCATGTAAATATTTTTTTCTTTTAAAAGCAACATTAACGTCTTAATTTTTAAGAGGAAAAAAAAAAAACTGCTAGTAATTCTACCCTAAATCAAATATTGCTAAAATTTTGGTCTATTTTCTTCTAGTTCAATTTCTCCAAACCTCTCAAACCCTTGTAAGTATGCCACTTTCCTTTAAGATTAGAAATTTCAAAAATGTAAAATATGACCAAAAAAAGGCAAACAAAAACAAATGAGTCAAAAATAATGGTCAGAGATTCTTACAGGTTAAGAATGGTCTTTCTGTTCTTATTTCTATTGCTTTATTACCTCACTTTCTTATTTCCTATCCTCAATCAAAATAAAAACCCCTTGTGTTCTGGAAGAACTAAGTCCTGTCTTTTGTATCCACAACAGAATCAACAGACTTACCGGATCCTGCAGAAAAAGGATTTCACTGGAGCATAGTCATACTGGGATGCTGCTAGAAACAAAGATGAATCGTCAGTCGTTTTTCCTAGAGAAGCCTTGTTCTACAGCTCTTTCCCGCTGAACCAACGCTGCACTACTGCCAAACGCTGCACTATTGCCAAACAAGTAATAAACTCTTTTTTAAAGATAGACATACTCTTGGTTTTAAAACAAAATTCTCCCCTCACTGAGGGTTCTTTACATCCCATTATAGCCCAAAGCCTTTTGCATTTTAACATAACCCTCACAGAAAGTAGTGAGAGTTTCAGATTTGTATCTTTCTCTTATTACTTCCTATTGTTCTTTCCCTATTTCTAGAGTTTCCCATATTTGTTATTTAAACTACCAATAAGGGAAGTGGACTTAGCCCAATGGATAGGGCGTCTGCCTACCACATGGGAGGTCCGTGGTTCAAACCCCAGGCCTCCTTGACCCGTGTGCAGCTGGCCCACGCGCAGTGCTGATGCACGCAAGGAGTGCTGTGCCACACAGGGGTGTCCCCGGCGTAGGGGAGCCCCATGCGCAAGGAGTGCACCCCATATGCAAGGAGAGCCGCCCAGCGCGAAAGAAAGTACAGCACAAAAGAAAGTGCAGCCTGCCCAAGAATGGCAAACACAGAAAGCTGACACAACAAGATGATGCAACAAAAAGAAACACAGATTCCAGGTGCTGCTGATAAAGACAGAAGTGGTCACAGAAGGATGCACAGCGAATGGACACAGAGAGCAGACAATGGGGGGGAGGGATATAAATAAAAAATAAATCTTTAAAATAAATAGACAATCAATAAGCCTTTGACCCAACCATAATTTCAGTGGTAATATCCTATATTCCATTGCAATAGTCTGGGTATTTTGCAGCAACTTGGAATTGAGAATATTTTCAGCCTTTAGCCATGGTATGTAAGGTTCTTTGATTTTTTTCTTTCTCTTTAAATTCTTTCCTTGGATAAACTCCTCAAAGCTATCTATGTTCCTAGGTTGGGTTAGGGTTAGGGTTAGGTTAGAGTATTGCGACTCTTCTTATATACTGTCAAACTAATCTCCAGAAAACCAGCCAGCTGATAGTGTCATTGGTAATACTTTAACGTTTTCTCACAACCCTGATGCACAGTTGGGTTTCACTGCTTCTACTGATTTTTGCTATTTTGCTGGTGTGAGATGGCAAGTCAGAGGGAACTGATCCTTGGTTTAAGAGTCAAGAGACTGGGAAGCAGACTTGGCCCAGGGTTAGGGCGTCCGTCTACCACATGGGAGGTCCACAGTTCAAACCACAGGCCTCCTTGACCCGTGTGGAGCTGGCCCATGCGCAGTGCTGATGTGCACAAGGAGTGCCGTGCCACACAGGGGTGTCCCCTTGTAGGGGACCCCGTGCGCAAGGAGTGCGCCCCGTAAGGAGAGCCGCCCAGCGCGAAAGAAAGTTCAGCCTGCCCAGGAATGGCGCCGCACACACGGAGAGCTGACACAACAAAAAAAAGAAACACAGATTCCCATGCCGCTGACAACAACAGAAGTGGACAAAGAAGTACACGCAGCAAACAGACACAGAGGACAGACAACTGGGGCGGGGGGAAGGGGAGAGAAATAAACAAATAAAATAAATCTTAAAAAAAATAGTTTCTTGACTATCTGAATTTCCTCTGGCTTGAGCTCTCAGAATGTATCTTTTCAGCATTTGTTCACTGGAGAGAAAAGACCCCAGCTAAAGGAAGCAAGGAAAACTGAGATAAACAAGAGCTCTACAGAACTAAAACACTGAGTTTAGGCCAGGTCTTCTCACTTCTAGGGATAGCTTTGATCACAGGAATGGAAAAAATGGCCTTTTGAACATTTGGGGAGAATGTACATGATTTTAGAAAGCATTCCAGTTTAAGGGCAAAGGAACCAACGGTCAAATTATAATCCCTTAATTTATGAAAGTTACAGTACAGAATACTAGAACCAGAAGATTGCTCTTACAGTGCCTCTGAAAAATAAATGTAAGAACTTTATAAAGGAAGTTTAATTACAGGGCTTAATTACTCTAGAAATGATTTCAGTAAAGGCTTAGATAACCTCATGGAAAAATCAAGGGAGGATAAGGACTTTTCAAAAATGTCTTTCATTTTTAAAAATGATTTTATGGAAGCGAATCACACCTCCCTCCCTTCCAAGTCTGCCTCGGTGCCACTTCCAGGCACACGCCTGTTCATGGTTTCCTATTCTTAAGTCAGTGCTCACGGGCACCTCCACGGTGAAGAGCAGGGGCTCTGTGTTCAGCTGCGAGGGGAAGTGCACCCCACAGGCAGTCTGACTGCGGGTGAGTGACGGAACCTGGGCCTGGGGGGGGGACGACTGGCCGAAGGCTGCAGCTGCTGTCCCTTGGCCTCCACCACCACTTTGGTATCCAAACGAGGCTTCTGCTGGGTTGCTCTCAGCCAACGCCCAGGCACTCTGGGGGACCAAGGCGGGATCCACGCTGTGGGGACCAGGACCGTCCAACGTGCAACTCTGGCTGCCTGAACTGTGATGTGATCCCAGACTCTCCCTACCCAGTCCTCCCTCCTGCCTGCCTTTTCCCCAGAGAGCTGCCCTGCCCGGTGGTCTGAAGGCTCTTCCCAACTTCCACTCCTCCCCAAGTAAATCTCTTGCATCTCTAACCCATGCTGGTCTCTGCTCCTTGGCAGACCCCAACTAACAGAGAGGCGTATCCATAAAATGGGAATAACAGTGCCTGTGCCTCATGGATTACAGTGACAATTAAGCTAGTCTATGTGAAACACTAAGATGAGTTCCTGGCAAATAGTAATCATTTGATAGTGAGAGCAAGGAATATGCTCCTTCCTGTTTGTAGAAAGCTCAGTACTTTCCTAGTCATTAGCTTGTATGAATCACACAGCAACCCTGATTCAAAGGCTGGTCAGACCAGGTTATTCTCATTTTACAAAGAGAAGCCAACTGGTTACCAAGGCTTGTGGAGGGACAGAACTCAATTTTGAACTGAGACCTTAAATTCCTAATTTAAAACTCTTTGCACACAGAAAATACTGTAGCTCTACTGTAATGTAAACTTGCTTACACCATTTATACATTCTACCAACACTAGCACCCCAACTCCATCCACCAGGAGTCTCCCAGTTTTCTACCACTGCGGGTTAGTCCTTGAGATCATGCAACATGGTGACCTCAGACAGCAGGTGGGGGCCTGTCCCACATTTCAACACCAAGACTGTGAGCGTGTGAATGTCCCCTGTGCTCTAGAAGTTTAACAGTGTTCAGTTCCTTCTAGAGGTCTGTACTTAACTGCAGTTGAAACTGAAGCCTGTTCTAATCCAGCCAAGCAGAGAGCTTCCGTCCAAGGAAGGGATGGAAAAAGATGGCATGGGCACAGCCCAGACACGGTGGGAGGTCCTTGAGATTTACAAGCAAAAGAACATATGGGGACTAGGTAGGCATCACATTTTTATGGAATACGTAAATTTTGAGGCGCAAAAGGCAACAATTTCAGGGTATACTGAGTTTTTCAACAGAAGGGAAATAACAGAGTAGTGACCAGTAATTAGTGAAGATTAAAAGGCTATAAAGACAAGATAGAGACTATACGGGCAATGTTGAAGAAAATTACTTGGAGAAAATGTGAAAGAGCTGGCAAACAGTAATATCAAGTGTCTGTCCTATCCATAGCTGTCCTCGTACATCATGAAGAGGTCCTGGTCCACAGTGATTGCTGACAAAACGTGTATGGAATGAATAAATGACTAAATGAAAGTAGAGAAACAAATACGAACAATTAAAGAATGAAAGTGTGATCAGGAAGGAGGAAGATAAATGAGATCAATAATTTTGAATGATAAGAAAAGGAGAGCAGCGGACTTGGCCCAGTGGTTAGGGAGTCCGTCTACCACATGGGAGGTCTGAGGTTCAAACCCCGGGCCTCCTTGACCCATGTGGAGCTGGCTCATGCGCAGTGCTGATGTGCGCAAGGAGTGCCATGCCATGCAGGGGTATCCCCCGCATAGGGGAGCCCCACACGCACGGAGTGCGCCCCATAAGGAGAGCCGCCCAGCATGAAAGAAAGTGCAGCCTGTCCAGGAATGGTGCCGCACACGGAAAACTGACACAACAAGATGACGCAACAAAAAGAAATACAGATTCCTGTGACGCTGACAACAACAGAAGCGGACAAAGAAGACACAGCAAATAGACACAGAGAACAGACAACCAGGGTGGGGGGGGAGGGGAGAGAAATAAATAAATCTTTAAAAAAAAAAAGAAAAGGAGAAATGAGGAAGCAAGACACAAGGAAGGATGACAGAAGTACGTGTTCTAAAACGTATAAAAACATACAAAATAAGATCAGGCAAAGATCTATAATTACAAAAAGAAGCCCAAAAAGACTATTCTTCACTGGATCAAGTAGTGGATTAAAAAATTAGAGAAGACAGCTTGGAATCAAAGAGATGGCAGACATAACTTCATAAAGAACAAAAAGAAATAATAAGGGATAACTTTCAAGAAAGACTGTCACACACACATATACTGAATAGGCAACCCCAGTTCAAAAAACGAAGTGATCTTTCAGGAGAAAAAGTAATGAGAAAAACTGGGAAAAGAAGCTAATCATCAAAATTTTATCTCTAAGGTAAACTCTATTATACAAAGCAATAATGACATCACTAGGAAACACATTTCATTAACTTAAAGGAAACAGAGCTTTTGCACTGATTAAACTGCTCTAAAGTATGCTGGTAACCAAAGCATTTTTACGATGTATAATCCATGACATCAACTTTGACTAAATCAAAGCAAACTTATTGGATCTTCAGGTTATAAGAAGCTTTCAAAATGCTTCTCAATTACATTTTGACTTTTTTTTAATAAAGAAGGAAAACAGTATTGTTTACACATTCTAAATTGCATTGATTCCTGTATTACTTCTGGAAGCACGAAGTGATCTGCATGAGGCAAGACGACCGTCAGTGTACTGGCCCCCTACCTTTCCGGGTCCAGCTGTTCCAGGCGGGCAGCTGAGCGTGGGCAGTGTGTGCGTAGAACACCCTCACATCTTGAGGGGCAAGCAGCTCAACAAAATGAGAGGACTCCAGGAAATCTCTTTCACAATTCAGGATAGAAGTAGCCTGTTCAGAGATGTGCACTAACCTTCCAGACAGAAATGAAAAAACTGCGACAAAGGTATCCTATGAGAAAAATTTTAAATAAATTCAAATACTGAAATACTAGCAATATTCACTGAGAGGTAAATTTCTTCTAGATTTCCATTAGGAATAGCAGCTTAAAACATACATGCGCACTGAAACGGCAACGAAACTCCCAAAATAATTTCTCCCAAAAACTTCTTTAAATATCATCAAAAACCTGTATTTTGCTTCCTAAATGTTTGATTTCTGTACCCCTACCCTCCAACCCCCAAAAACATCCTAGCGCCTTCTCGACAAGCTAAACACACGTTATATACACTGCTGGAGGGGAACTGGCTTCTCACCAATGCGGATTCTGGGTTTCTTCAAGGAGCTGCCCTTGACAAACCTTATTTCATGAGAATCATTTCTCCATGAGACATAAAAGTAATTTATTTGTAATCATTCATTGTACCTGTTTGCTAGTACTGGCCTTTATTTTCCTTCCTAACTTTATTTTTAAAGACCTTAAAAGGTAAATGTTTTCTTAAACTTGTAAGAAAACCTTCATAGTATCCACTTTGATTCCCTGCACATACCAGTCAGTAAATAAGCATGATTATAACACTACAGATAGTTTGTGTTCCAAAAGTGTCAAATCTGTAAATTACAATTATGTTGAGGTCATGTAATCTGTTTATATCACTAAAACACGGGTTTAATAATTCTGGCAACATGAAGAGATTCAAATAAGATACACTAGTATCTCTTTCAAATTTTATAAAAAACAGCATCTCAACTCACCTGTTCTATAAAACCCAGTTGTTACAACCTGAATTAGTAGGTATTGGAACTAAGAATGATATAAATAGAAATTAATTCTGAGATTATAATAAGATGCAGGAAATTACTCTGCAGTGTGTGGTTGGTTTGTTTTCCCCTCTTAATTTGAGAAAACTCAGAGATGCTAAGTAGACAGAGGTATCTCATAACAAAAGTAAACCAAACTACTGCTCGATGCACTACTTCCTGTCTTGATGTTTTCTCTGGCAAAGGCAGAAGACACAGTGCTGCTTTTGCAGTTTTCTCCTATTGTTTACCTCTTATTGTGGTCAATGAAATGGGAAGTTTTTATTTTTAAAAATCTACATCTGAAGAAGGCCCTCAGGAAATTCATCCAGATTGATACGGTAAAATTTGCAATTTCTTACTGTGTTTTTGGAAGTGTGTTCTGAAGCAATAGTGGCCAGCTCCTCAAGGCTATACGTGGTCACATCTGTTTGAGGTGTTCCATTTTGCCCAAGAATCGGGAAAAACTCACTGTTTGCTAAGAAACATAGGAAAGTAAACAGGTAGTCCAATAATAACAATAGTTTAGGAAATCATTTTTATCATTAGTGAAAATGGCTTATTTGTTGGGAAGAGGAAAACATGTTCCCCTCAAAATCACATTTTTAAAAAATTTCACCTAAAATATTGGTAGTTATACAAACTTAAAATTGACATTTCTCAAATAATAATGTCTTATGAATTTTGCATTTTCTAGATCACAAGGAACCAGATACACTTAAGGTAATAACACAAGGTACTGAAACCAAAAAATTCTAAACACACAAAGTAATTTTTTATGACAGAAACATTACTGTAGTACCTAATGTCTATATAGGATATATGAAGCCACAGAAATTTGTGCTAAGTACTTCATGAAATTCCTTGAGGAAAGGGAAATAGTATTTACAACTGCTCATTTTTAATTTGGTAAATTCCTGATATAACTGTGTAAGTATGTATATGGCAAAAACACAAAACAACAAACTCTGCATGGTCTTGCTAATGTAAACTAAATATGAAGAATAAATGCAGGGAATTAAAACCCAGAGTATACGTTATTAGGAGATAGGAGTGCTGTGAAGGAGTGCTGATGTTTAATGCATGTAGGTATTTTACTTGACTGTAAATGTGTGGAAATGGTTAAAATTCATAGTAACACATTACAGTGAATGACAGCTGGTTTATAAATGGGATTGTGGCTGAAAAGGTAGCCTAGGGATATAAATGCCAATTGAAAGAAAGCTAGGGAACAATCTAGGGACTGAATAACACAGGGAACCAAGAGGTGGATGAGGATTGTGGCCAAAAGTACAAATGCAAGAGTATCCTTCTGTGAACTAGAAGAGATGTATGTCACTTTTGCAGGGTGGTGGGAATGTGGAGAAGCGTAGGAAAAATACAATTAATGTAACCTATGAACTATAGTTAACAGCAATACTGTAATATTCTAGCATCAATGCCAAAGATGTACTATGTTAACAGTACTATGTTAATGGGTATATGGAAAAAAAATATGCCAAATATCAGCCGTGTACCACAGTTAGTGGTTATAGTCTGATATCATCTCATAATCTCTAACAAATGTTCCAGAAAGGTGTGGTAAACTGGTGAAGGGGTGCTGTAAGAGAATTCTATGTGTGCATAATTTTTTTGGAAGTTCACAACTTCTGTTAATAAAAATTATACTTTTGAAAAGTATGTGTATGGCAAGAAAAGGTAAACTGTATTTAGTCAAATGCATTTTTCCTAACATCTATAGAAAACATTATTCCTTTAAGATGTTAATCTTCAAAATGTGATGTTAAACTCTACTATCTTGCAACAAATTATTGCATATTTATACAACTATTAAGCAAATAAGATTCTCCTGGTCTTCCTAATTTGAAAAACAAAGAAACTAATAAAGTCAATATAGATTTGTTCATCTTACAAAAAGTGCCATAAAAAGCTCAAAATACTTCCATGAGCTGTAGCGGCAACTTCTCTGGCTGACGTTTATGAGTCAAGGTGGATTTGTACGGATGTATTTTCTCTCCAGCTAGTTTACCTTGTACACTGTTTACACAGCGAAGGGCATACGTGAGGGCATCTAGAGTGCTGGGTTTACTGTGTCTCTCTGATGGGAAGTATTTTTTCATTTCCTTGACTACCATCATAAGTTCTTCAGAAACTCTGTTTCGATCTTGCTGTTCACTGTTAGATTAAACACAAAACAAAAACTAAAACAAAAACTAATGAATAAATTCACATTTTCAGTAAAACTAATGAATAAATTCACATTTTCAGTAATAACAGCAGCCAACTTTTATTGCATGAAAACTGTGCCAGGCAATCTTAAGTGCTTTCCATGTATCAACTCATTTAGTTCACAAGTTTCTCATTTCTACTTTATGGGTGGGAAACTCGAGGCAAAGAAATTGGCATAACACTCATTCCCACTTCAAGCTGACCACTTTTTACCCCACTTCTGGTACTCTCTCTCAGGTAATTTCTTCAATTTCCCAGAGCTTCTAAGTCATTTGGATCCCCCCCCAAAACCTTCCCCTCGGCTTAGAAACATAGGCTCATAAGAATAAGTGAATAAACGAATCCCCCTTTTCTCTTTACCTCTCCCGTAAGAACCACCAAAGCAGGTGGTCAAAATGAAAATCAAAGTATCACCTGTTGTTACCGGCCCCGAATTCAGCCGCCAGCAGGTGTTTCTGGCTCCACTTCGTACCCGGTTCTTCTCCACGGGCCCGTGGTCCTGGAATATCCCTGGGCTCGGTGGCCCCGGACTCGGGCGATTTCCTGCTGGGCGTTTCGAGGTCCCCGCAGAGGTCCATCTTTGACCTGCCAGCCCGCAATTCTGCTGCCTGCTTCTTTTTTATTTTGGAATCCGTGACACCAACTTCCTTCTCATTTCGGTCCCTGCCATGGCGATGGGGAGAGGGACCGGTCACGGCCAGCCGGAAATATCGCTCACCTGGAGGTTTCTCTGCCGTTTTCCCAGAAAAGCGCGGACTTTCCCACTTGCAGGAGGTCCAGGCTGGGGGGGGGGGACCTGGCCGCTCGGCCCCGCGGCTGCAGACGAGCTCCCAGGCGCGACCTTCCCTCCCGCCCACAGCGGGGAGTCGCCGCGCTCCCCTTCAAAAGCGCCGAGCGAGGCGGCCTCGAGCCCTGCTCGCCCCTCAGCGCGCGCGCGGTTCGGGACCGGCCAGGGGGAAGGGGAGAGGGTCCAGTGGCGGCGCGGGCGGCCCCGACCCGAGTCCGAGCACTCACCCGCCGCCGCCGCCGCCGCCGCCGCCCGGGCCCCGCGCGCACCTCGTCCAGCAGGGCCCGGCCGCGGCCAGTCCCGAGGCGCGCCACGTGCCGGGCGCCCGCCGGCTCCGCGCCCCCCGCGCGCCTCGTGACCGCGCCCCGCCCCCGGGCCGCGCCATTGGCCGCTGCCGCTTACCCCCCGGGCTCCCATTGGCCCGGGGGCGGGGTCCGGCGCTGGGCCGCCCGGGTTACATAAGCCAAGATAAACCGCGCGGGGGCCAAGCCCCAGAGCGCGTTACATAATGCCAGGGGGCCGGGCCGGGGACGGCGTTCGGCCAATCGGCGCAGGCTGGTGAGTAACTAGGGGGCGGGGTGACCCCTAGCGGGCTCCGGCGGCGACCGCGCGAGTCAACCGCCCCGCCCTCTCCCCGGCGTCGGGGGTGGGGCTACAGAGTGGCTGGGGCCAACACGTCAATGATAGGATACTGGAGCTGCCAGGCAGGAGGGGGCGGGACCCGGGCGTTGGGAGGGGGCGGGATCGGTGCGGCCTCCACGTGAGAAGCGGGTGGGGACGCGGGCCGGGCGTAGGCGGAGCGTGGGGCGGGGAGGGGCGTGGGGGAGGGAGTGGGGGGGCGCGGGTCGGGTGGAGGGGAAGTAAAAAGCTGCGGGGCGGCACGGGCGGGCCGCCGCGAGAGTCCCCAGGGAGCCGCGGGAAGAAGGAACTGGAGGTGGAGGTTCCTCTTCTGGCCACTTTCCTCTTTCCTCACCTCTTATACTTCAGTAGTTTTCAATCATGTGACAAATACTGAATACCTTTCGTGTACCAGGCGCTGGCGAGGCGCGGGGCTCTGCAATACAGTAGCTCTGCTAATTTTAGGAAGTTATAAGTTTGCCACCGAATTAAAGCACACGCACACGCACACAAAACACCAGATTTTCCGAAGCAGAATTTTGCCAGTGAAACTTTAACATCTCCCCGGTCTTCCTAAAGCTACAGATTCATTTGACAACTGGAGAAAGACAAGTGTACATAAAATAACTCTGCGTTTCAGAAAAGGAAGATGTGCAGTGTGTGTGTTTCTGTGTGACTCACTCGAAAGCAACAGTGCGGACCTGCCTCCCTCCCCCGTGCCTGGTACATGAAAAATAAGGACTATTTGTGGCATGAATGGGAGGAATTGTATGTAAAAGAGAAATGTGGTAACTGTTGCTATCACGTATTGGGAAACTGCGTTGTTTTTCCAAGGGATGCTCTGCATCACCAGGGAGCATCTACAGAGTGCACACCTGGGCAGCAGTAATGGTTCCAAGTCCTGGGGACAAAACATCTGAGCGGTTAACCTTCTGGGGGGGGGTGCCAGTGAGAGCTCCTCTGAGAAGGTGACGTAGAATCCAGAGTGATCAGGGGCACCTGCCACAGGGAAGGGGGCTTGTCCCCAACAGAGGGCAGGACCCTGTAGAGCCCCCACTTGGAGCCAGTCTGTTGCAGGGTGCTGAAAGGCAGTGCACTTTGCCTGCAGGGCGAGGGGATGAAGCAGGGAGCAGATGGGGCCAGTCCTTCACACCTGTTCCCATGCTCCCTTCCTACTGCAGTAATAATCCTGAAATATGTTTTCGGGAAGCCCTTCCCTGAGTGATTCTGATGATTAAAGCCTCCCTGCTGGACATGCTGGACATGCGTGTTACATGAGTGAGGCAAAACTTCATGTCAAGCTATTGAGGTTGGGGATGTTACACGGCATAGCCCCAGCATATCCTGAGTAATACGGTGATCAGTGGACTTGTCTAGTGTGGACGCTGAATGGATGATGGTGCCATTCTCTGAGGGAGACTATCGTGGTAGGAGGAGGCGCACAAGGCAGGGGAATGCTTAACTCAGTTTGAGGGGAGACTGGGTTTGAGAGGTCTTCATTCTGTAAGCAGGAGTTATCAGCACATTAATGATTAAAGAAGTTGTGGCAACAGATAAGATGGCCCAGGGAGAGGAAGCAGAATGCAGAAGGACTGTTGGCTGAGAAGGCAGCCCTAAGAAACCCTGACATGAAAGGGAGGGGTGGACAAAGGGAGGCCCAAGTTATTGTAGTTACATATTTTCCACCCAAATCTTGAAAATCCAAAAGTTCACCCAGATTTCACTATAAACAGGCCCTGAATTAAATAACAATTCTACAGGTAGTTCTTTTCTGGGTCATAACAGAGAAGCAGTGACCATCTATCCAAGGCAATGGAAAGTTCATCTGTTGTACCAGAAATCTCCCAATAGAATGTTATATAGAAAACTGGCATTTATTATAAATATAAGCCAAAGTCTACTTTCATCCATAGTATATTATGGTTATTCCCCTGGGGTGAGAGAATAAGAGTACAAGTATATTTGAGGGAAAGAAGATACTCAGAATCAAAATGAGCCATGTTTTTAGACAGGGCCTTCACCTTAGGTCCCATATTAGCGGTTCTCTGGTCTACCCTCTACAAGGCTGACTCTGCACATCACTTTTAAAAGACCCTGTATTTGGGTAACTCAGTCAAATCCTAAAACTTTTGACAATCATGTGAAACCAATTCCCTGCTCATCTCCAGTCCTGGAAATCACTTTTTATGTGGGAGTGGTTTGCTTCTGCTCACTTGGGGATGGAGGAACATCTTGTTCTGAGCTTTAGGGCACTGAGCGCCTGGCAAGTGGACTGCTGGCAGGGGAGATAAAGTGGAGTTTGGTGTTTATAAGAGTGGGTGAGCAGCAAGAAATGCTGTATTTAGGACATGGTCCAGGGCCACTGGTTCTACTTAACTTGTCTACAAGGAACACAGGCACCAGAATTCGGTTTACAAACACTTTATTCAGTTCATTCTAGTGGGCAGATTCCCAGTTAAATGCACAGATAGAAGCGAGTTCTTCCTGGGTTAACGCCGGTTCAGTGGGTTACATGGGACTGAACACTGAAGCCAAGGAAAGAGCACCGAGGTCTCAGGGTCAGATCTGGCCAGAGACCCTGAACTGAGGTTGGGCTAATGTCCAAACACAGTTAGCTGTTTTCATACAGTTGGACATACTGCAAGGCATGTCTCCAGCAACCATTTCAGGGACATCAGGGGAAAAGATATTAACAAAACAGAACTAGAGCCTGGGTGCATCGCAGCTGTTTTTCCTTTGTAAGTCAGGTGACAGCCACGTGATCAGGAATCTTACAACATTCCAGAACAATGGGCCACAAGTGGGAAAGCATCTGCACTTCTCCCTTAGTGCCCCCTTCCTGTTTTCACGTGGACCCAGACTCTGGGCTTTAAGCCAATTATCCTGATGCAGAAAGTCTCTCAGTACTCAAGCTTCTTGGAAGACAACAGCCATTTCCAAAGTTGCGTCCTGTGCACACAGTTTGTCACATCAGAGAAAGAGAATGTCTCTGGTTAGCTATCCTCTGTGAAGAGTCATCCAGCCCTGACTAATGCCTAATTGAAAGCATAATTTAGAAGACTGATTTGGGAAGTGGAATAAGGAGTAAAAATAGGAAATACACTCCAAAAAGCTATAGTTTGTGGGGCTTGGGCCAGATAAAGATAGAATTCACAAGTGGTCTTGCCAGAAGGCTACAAATGTTTCTCACATAATTATTAGAAACATACTGGAGTCCACGGCTGATAATCTGCAAATTGCTGACTAAAATTTGTTATCCATAGGTATGAGAAGGTCAGAGGCTGGCTCAAACCTTCCCTAATCCCTGGGGAAAACGCCAAATTAGAGAGGGAGCAGCAGCACCTACAGCATTTGAAAGACAGAAATCCCTGATGGGACGTAGGAGGTTCACAGGCGATGTTACAATTTTAATTGTGAAGGAACCTGTGAGCTCCATTTGGCACTTTTCTGAATTTATCTGTCCGTAACTGACTTAAATGGCATTTTGCTGGGATTTAACTTTTTGGCAAAATAGAAACTTTGGTCATAGCCATAGTTATATAGAAACAGTATTTTTAAGGGATTATTATATCTGATTAAAGTAATATTTTTAGGAGTGATACATAACAATAACAAGAAAGTAAACATCTTCATATCTAAAGTAAGAGCAAGAAGTCTTTACCAGCATCTTATTTTACACACAGTGAAAGAGTCGGTAGTGCTTACAAACAGTAGCAGATTCTCTTCTAGGGAATCAGAAAAGCATCAAAATAAGGCACAGACTGTTACTGTCACAGATTTGTGCTAAGCAGTAGTGTTCTTTCTGGAAGGCACATGTTGAAAATATCAATTCCCAAAGGCTTAAAATATGGTTCTGCAGGTAATGTCACATGAAGAAGACAGCTAACTTGGAACAAATTCCCTTAACTGGAATCAATGGCAATTAATCAGCGAAAACAGTACTTCTAGATTACAACACTCTGGAACTTAAGAAGTCTTCATCAGCCCATTTGTAAATTTGTAAAGGCACTGTGCAAAATGTGAGCTGAGCTGACTACACTTCTAGTTTGAGTGCATATTAAAAAACGAAAGGCACATTTCCTAGAAACTGAACTTCAACTAACAACAAAAAAATAATCATTTTAGTTATAACAGTAGGTAAGCTTGATAATATAGCAGGTTCTGAGTCAAAAGTCTTGAAGAGGCTTCTTGAACAGCAGGCTTGAGTCTGTCTGGTTATTCATGAAGAAACACTCCACACTAATACGGAGGGAGATGGAAAAAAGCAGGGAAATAGCAGTTTACTCTTTCAATGCAAATCCAGAATTAACATTGAAGGCTGCCATCTAAACAAATAAGTTTCCAACTGCAGAAGCTATTCAGTTTGGCTGATTTCCTATTAGTGGCTTCTATACATTCTCTAGAGGGCTAGAGGAGACTATCAAAAGAAAGGATTCAGTAACGGTACCATCTGGTTCAGAGGAAACATCCACTCACATCGACGCAGCATGAAAGGAAGAAGTTTCCCTAAAGAGATCCCAGGTACAACAGTGAGCCGGATCCACGTGGACCCAAGGGGTATTACCAAGCCACCAAAGGAGGTGGCAGGAACCTATCATAACTTGCTTAGTATTTCTGTGACTAAGTTAAATAGACCTTCTGCCATTTTCTTTTATCAATTATATAGCCTTATTCCCTTACTATTAGCTGACTCTGCATTTGTGGATTATGCGAACTTTGCAAATACATCTTCCCCATTTTGACACACTGTATATCAGCTTTGGTAATTTCCCATCTCTTCCCAGGCCTCTTGAGACTTGAGAAGGGGTAAGAAATCAATAATCTTCCTGGCAACTAAGGAAGTTTATGGGTGCCCACCAATCAAAGGCCTCTGTTTGGGTAAAAAATAAATAAAATATATGTATACTCCATGCTAAAAATGGCAATGGATTGTTTCAGTAACAGTAGTAAGAATCATAGCATACATACACATATAGTTATATTATTATTACTATCTATTATGTACCATCCTCAGCATGTTTTCCACCCCCACATATTAACTAATTTGGTCCTCATAATCAACATATGAGGTAGGTACTATTATCATCCCCATTTTACAAATGAGGAAACTGAAGTTCAGAAATATTAAATTACTTGTCCAAGGCCCCATAGTTGGCTGGTGGTGCAGCCAGGATCCATCAGATAGTCTGTGCTTTTTTTTTAAGGAGGTACTGGGGATTGAATGAGGACCTCATACATGGGAAGCAGGTGCTCAACCACCGAGATAGACCCACTCCCCAGTCTAAGCTTTTAATCACTGCACTGCTTGTCATCACAGGAAAAATATGATGAAAACATATTCTGAGAGAAAACCTGATAGATTAGGGAAATGAATACCTTTCTCTTTTTCTGATGGACTAATGTTTATGTCAAAAACACAGCGTTTATTGACATAAAACTGAAAAATTTTAAAAATGTACTGAAGGGGGAAACGGACTTTGGCCCAGTGGTTAGGGCGTCCGTCTACCACATGGGAGGCCCGCGGTTCAAGCCCCGGGCCTCCTTGACCCGTGTGGAGCTGGCCATGCGCAGTGCTGATGCGCGCAAGGAGTGCCGCACCACGCAGGGTGTCCCCCGCGTAGGGGAGCCTCACGCGCAAGGAGTGCACCCATAAGGAGAGCCGCCCAGCGCGAAGGAGGGAGCAGCCTGCCCAGGAATGGCGCCGCCCACACTTCCCGTGCCGCTGACGACAACAGAAGCGGACAAAGAAACAAGAAACAAGAAACAAGATGCAGCAAAAAGACACAGAAAACAGACAACCGGGGGAGGGGAGGGGAATTAAAGAAATAAAAAAAATAAATCTTTAAAAAAAAAAAAAAAATGTACTGAAGAAAATGAAAATCCTTGGAATTAACTAACATTTCTGGAGGAACGTTTTTTCCAAATTCTTGTCTATCAACTGTGAACATATAGAGAATATTTTCACAATGCCTTTAGAATAGACTGACTCACCGATGATGATGATGATGATGATAACCACAATGGTAATTCCAATTGCCCACATCTGTAATGAAATGCATTTCCATTTCACGCAAAACTAGAGATGACTGTGCTTACTGAAGAGTCTCATATCATAATATATTATTCTAGTCACTGAAAGGGAATTTAAGGTTCACTACAACTGGACATAATTAATAATTAGTAATTTCTAAAGCCTAAATTAGTTGTCAATTAGGACCTAAAGTTTACTTCTCCATTTTTTAATAAGATATTCAAATGATTTGTGGTCTCTAAATAGGTATTTATATACGAGTTTTCCACATAAGGAAGGACTATCAAGCTTGTCCCATGTGCCTGAACGTTTCACTTCTACATGAGGAAGGAGTCAGGATATATTTGGGATCTGATCACAGCACATTTTTTGATTAACTGTAAAATCTGCTTTGGGTTGTTGCACCTTGGGGCTCTCCAGCAGCTCTCTCCCTCAACACCAGAGCCATTCACAGAACCACAGGCGAAATGACCATCACCTCTAGCTGTCTCAGGAGGGGGGTTGCAAGGGGCTTAAGTCTGTGATTAATTTGGGACATTCCTATTCTACTAGTACGTCAGCCACAGACATGGAGAAATCCTAGTTGTGGGCATGGAAAGGCATGAAGTCAGTGTATTGGACTCAATAGTTAATCCAAATTTCTACTTGTGGGAGGTAGAACCCCACTCCCAGATTTATCCAAGTCCAATATTTGTAGCCTCTGTCTAAGCCCTGAGAATGGAGTTGGTAACTTAATGTAAATATTAATTAAAATGAAATTACCTTGCAATTCTTCCACCAATATTTTCTCTTCAACTTAGCAGCACTGGTTTCAAACTGGGAAGCTCCTGCCTGCAGCGCATCTGCGCGGTCATCTAACTCCGAGAGCTTCTGATCTCTCTCTAGCACTTTATCCACGTTGACTCTCATAATGTCCACCACCTAGAGGGTATTTCCACAAGTTATCCAGAGTGAAACACAAGGACAAAAATTCTCAGGAAATTTTACCGGCACATTTATTTTCAGATCAGCACTTTATTACTTTGGATCAAACTTTCTTTCCTTCTTTTTCTTTTTTAAATGGGCCCAGTATGATTTTGTAAATAAAAGTTTCAGGCAGAACAGAACTAGAATGGGTTTCTTAGCATTAAAATATAAAAACTTCAGAATTAAACTCATAAATGAAACTGTCATCGGATCAAAACACTACTGTATGCTATAACAACAGCATCTTTTTTTTTTTTTAGGGCAGCTAAATGCAGAAAAACCAAGATATCTTTGTTGGACTCTAACAGTTCTCAGGAATATGGAAATACTAGTCTGAATTTCTCAAACAATCTTTCATTGTGGTTGTATATACATAGGCAGCACAAAGATGTTGTGAAGGTTCTCTAGCTCAAGAATTCTACAAATAAAGATTTGTTGGGCTAGAGCAATTTGTCAGCATTTGCCTTCTGTGTGTCAATGGACAGCAGTCAGAAATTCCACAGCATGTTCACGCTTGAGAACTGCTAAGTCAAGCTCCTGGACAAAGCATGTTGATCAAAACTCTAGTCAGAGAGATTAATCTTGGCTTCAGCAATCAGTGGACCCAATCCTTAAAATTCTTATAACCCTACTTTATCAAGGGGTTCTTAGGGAACGTTCTCAGGAAGAGGTGTGTTGTTTTAGGTATGTGATTATGGCCACAGGAAAACCAGCAAGAAACCAGAAAAGTGCCTTCTGCTTAGATCAGGGCTTCCAGCAAACAGTAGGGGGCAAGATTTTGTTACAGTTATGATACATCAAAATTTACTTCACACTCATGCTTTTATGACACTTTTTCTAAATGGAATTATTTCCAGAGTGCTCTCATGTGCTTAAAGTTTGTTTCCCACATTTCAGAGCAATACCTCATCTACTTGGTTTTGTGTCTGCTGAAGTCTTCGATTACTGCCAGAGGCAGAGCTTGAACCTGAAGAACCACCTGCAGACCTAAAACAGACAAAGGTACCAGCATGAATAAGTTATGATTCCAAATCCATTTTTGTAAGTACAAAGATACTATTGCAGGACTCTGTGTTAAGAATTTCTTACCGGGAAATGGACTTTGGCCCAGTGGTTAGGGCGTCCGTCTACCATATGGGAGGTCCGCGGTTCAAACCCCGGGCCTCCTTGACCCGTGTGGAGCTGGCCATGCGCAGCGCTGATGCACGCAAGGAGTGCCGTGCCACGCAAGGGTGTCCCCCGCGTTGGGGAGCCCCACGCCCAAGGAGTGCGCCCGTGAGGAAAGCCGCCCAGCGTGAAAAGAAAGAGCATCCTGCCCAGGAATGGCGCCGCCCACACTTCCCATGCCACTGACGACAACAGAAGCGGACAAAGAAACAAGACGCAGCAAATAGACACCAAGAACAGACAACCAGGGGATGGGGAGAAATTAAATAAATAAATAAATCTTAAAAAAAAAAAAAAAAAGAATTTCTTACATCAGAACTAAAGTAAAAAATGAAGTCCTGCCTGCATTAACGAAGATTTTAATGACATTTCTTCTAATTGCTCTATAATTTCCAATGTTCTCTCACATGTTAAAACTGATTAGAGTCTAAAGTGCAGGTTTAATAGGACTTACTTTGTACTGCTCAAGTACCTGATTCCAGGAGAGGTAAACTAACTTTCCGGTTTTTTATTACTTCTTTTAAGGTACACGCCTACTTAAATGCATCTGGTACTCTTCTGATCTTTTGTGTCAAGTATAGTTTTCACAGTTATAAGCAGTTATAGAATGCCCTTTCCCAACACTGGAGAAATGGATTCATTTATAGAAACAGGGTCAGGAGCAATGGGAATGGATGGTAGAGCAGAAAGGCAAGTTGAAGCAAAACGCTCTCATGGAGACCAAATCGTCTTTAAAACCCTCTCCCAGTGCTCAGTACTCTACATGCACATCTGTCCTGACCACTCTGGCTTTGATGTTCTATTGCCTCCATTACTTGGTGGGCATCACTTTGACTTTTCAGGTATGTAGAGTCTTGTCTTCCCTAATAGAGTACAGGTTCCTGTGTCTGAGAATTTTCTTCTCTGTATCCACGATAGCACTGAGCATGTTCCTTGCATAATGTAGCCACTGAGTCACTGATTCAAGAGAGAGCTGAATATCTACCATGTGCTGAAGACCAGGGAAGACTTGGGACACAGTAGATTCCAATCCTGCAGTCAGAGTTTATAATTTGGTAAATAATAGGGAAGGACCACGCACTGGTGCTAGGCCCTTTCCATGCATTTTCTCACTTAATCCTTATAACACTTTGAGGGGGAATACAATTATCACCTCCATTTTAAAGATGGAAAGTGAGGTTTGGAAAGTCAGCACAGCTGGTCGCAGTTATGATCAATTACAGAATGCCCAATATGAATAAAGGAATTCATTTACAGAAACACGGGCAGGAGCAACGCATTTAAAAGAGGTCCCGTGTAATCCGGGTGTGGTGACGCCTGGTTCCTCCGAGGAACCCCGGAGAAAGCACCCATTCTTTTTTCTTCTGCAGGTGAGCAATGAACAGGGTGGCGGTGGTGGGGTATATAGAAGGTCGTTATGATTCTCACTAATTAGGTTTTTCTTCATGTACCACTGGAAATGGCGCGTTTTCGCTACTACAATAGTGCTTTCGCTCCACAAGCGTGAGAAGGGCCACAGCTAAGCTGTCATCCCGAGCTCGGCTGCTCCTGCAGTGCTCCTGAAGGAACACTTCTGCTACTGTGCCTGCAGGTGCCTCGAGGCGGGGCCGAGGTCGTTTCCCTTGCAATTTCCGGAGCACAGCACCAAGTAGTAGGCGCTCAAGCGAGAGGGCAGCCTTCGGCTCCTTTTAGGGACCCTGGGGGGTTGGCAGGGCCGGGGTGGGCGTGCGGGAAACCCCCGGGCCGCCCGGCTCTTCCGCGTCTGACCGACGGTCGCCGGGCACTCCAGGGTCGCGGGGCCTGTCCGGGCCGGCCTGCAGCCCGCACCCCGGGGCCGCCGCCCACCCCCAGGCCGCTGGAGCCCCGCGCAGGCCCGAGCGGCCTCTGCCCGCGTCCGAGGGGGGCCGATGGGCCCCCCCAGCCGTGCAAGGGTCCCGGTCGCCGGCCGCCGCATTCGGAGCCCGAGGCCGCCGCCCCCGTCGCGTACGCGTCACTCACATTTTGGCGGCAGTGGCGGCGGGCGAGGTCGGTGGGAGCAGCGCAGCCGGGACCGGAAGCGGGGAGATGGGCCGGGCGCGGGCGGCGCGAGGGCGATGACGTCACCGGGCGGGGCCGAGCGGGAGCGGGCGGGGCTTGGAGGCGCAGCCGGGCCGGCGGGCGAGGAAAGTCCGGCAGAAGAGGCGGGGCCAGCGGAGAGGGCGGAGCCTGGTGATGGGGCGGGGCCTATCGGGGGGAGGGCCTGGCAGGCGGGGACAGGGCCGAGCGGGAGAGGAGGGGCCTGACGGAAGAGGCGGGGCCTGATGGGCGGGGCGCGGGCAGGGCCTGCCGAGCAAGGGCAGGACTGGGCGGGAGATTCCCGAGGGCCCTGGCGGAAGAGGCGGGGCCTGGAGGGCGGGGCGCGAGGGTCGCGGCCGCGGAGGGGCGGGCCGAAAGTGGGCGAGGCAATACGGGGGTGTGGCCTGGCGGCCGGGGAGGGGCGGGCCGAAAGCGGGCGGGGCAACTTGGGGGCGGAGCCTGGCGAGCCTGCCAGTCCCTGCCGCAGCCGCGGAGTAACGGAAACCACCGCGACTGGAGCTGCAGACGGTCCGCGACGCGCTCCGAGCCGAGTGCCGTCGAGTGCCGTCGAGCGCCGCCGAGCGCCAGCCCCTCGCCGTGTAAACGTGCTTTGTCTATCGGCGCGGGCACTGGGCGCTGGAGGAGCCGTGGGGGCGAGTGAGGGTGCGCCCTTGTGCGCGACCCGGGGCAACGGCACCGTTTCTCCGAGTTTTGACAATTCCGGAGACAGCCTATGTGCTTCTTCTCCTTGCCCAGATTAACCCAGCGGTGCTGCGGTAACTGGGTTTTTCCAGGAGGGAATTATTTAAAGTAGAATGAGATAGGATAACTGTTTGGGGTGTTTATCACGGGCGATGTGTGGGTGAGGTTTCCTCTCGCATTCGTTCAGGGCCAAAGATATTTGCCATTGCACAGATCATATAATCTGTTTATGGGAGCCTTGGCATCAAGGATATGAGTTTCTTAATTTCTTTTTTCCCTGGGCCTCGCACAGAGCAGATCCTCAGACTTTTGATTGAAAGGACAGAAGCACAGCACTGAATACAGTGGGTTACTCTGTAATGTGTTTAAGTTGGCCCTGAAAGTATTCCTACCAACATAGACAATCTTTGTCCTACATTAAGAAAAATCAAAACAAAAACAATGTAACATCAACTGGAAGTTCTACTGGATGGGGAGTGAGAAAAACATTCTTCCATCTTTAAACAGAATGATTTGAAAAGGGAGAGACTAGTGTACATTAAAATAAACAAGAGAGTGTCACAGAAGATGTGGGATTTGAGTTGGGTAAGCAGCTAAATCAGTTGTTTGTCTCCCAGTCAAGAGACAAACAACACGATGAGCGACAAAAGTGGAAATGGGCATGGTGCGCATAGACCAACCAGAGGGTGCAGGCTGGGGCATAGGTGAAAATAAGAGTGAAAAAAGAGTGGGATGGACAGGCAAGGAAAATGTCATTTAAATGCAGTGGGTTCTAGGCAACCTTCCAGCCCTCACTGGATGGGGAGGTCCATGAAGTGTAATCTGTCTGGCAGGAACAGGAGACAGATTAGATGGAAGGAGGTCTATTACCCAGACAGGACACTGCAGTGAAAGGGGAGGGAACACTGATGATCACCAGAGAATGTTCAGGAATTCGTAGTCAGCTGGAAAATGTCTTTAAAATGCCTTTTAAAAAAATTCCAGGGGATTTTAGGTGAAAGCGTGAATTAATTTATGCTGATCTTTCAAATAACTTCACTGTCTTAGATAAATGATGGATGTTGAGAGGCGCCTGAGAAGACAGATGAAAAGCAAGTGCTCTAGAACAGTGGCTCCATGAACAAATTTTTTTTCTCATGGACATATCAGAAACTATGTAGCCTTCAATGTCAAAACACTATCTCTAGACCAAAGGAAATACTTGAAATTATTTCATATGATTTGAAATGCATACTGATAGCCTTGGGTTCTCAATATCATGAAAAGTTAAAGCAAAACACAGAGTATGGGGAAATTTTCTTCATTTTTAATTTACAGCAGAAAGAATATAAAGCATTCAGAAAACATTTTCCATATTTTAAGGGCAATTCAAAACATTTTGCATGGTTTCCAGCAGCTGAGTTCTTCAACAGATCCATTGATTCAATGATGCTTTACATGCACAATTACAAAAATAAAACTTACAAAAAAGAAGACATCTAGACTAGGTTTACATGCAAGTCTCAGGGACCCCCCATTGGGCGCCAACTACTGTGTGGAACTGCCGTAAGCGACCGTGCAGCCAGAGAGGGGTTCGTGTTGTCTTGATTTCGTTCACACAGTACAGCTGATTTCAAATGGGCAACGAGAATAGCAATGAAATCTTCAGGAGACAGAATAAGACTAGCTATTAGTTTTATAATGAAATCCTACTCCTGGCACTTGGGAATTCAGATTATCCAAGAAAGCTGCGCTTTGCCTATCATCTTTTATTCAAAAGTAAGATTCACAACCAATAAAAAGCAGTCAGAATTGCTTCATTGCAGTGGAAGTGCATTTTTACCTCACCTAGGATTCACAGTTGTACTGGTTACAATGGTAGGTTTGGAACCTACCTCCTTTCCCCTGTGTTAAGAACCCTCCTAATTCCATTTAAGTCTCTTATCTTCTGGAATCTTCTAACTCACCAAACTAATAATGTAGCATGTGAAACATTAAAAAATAAATGTGAGGGTTAATGCGAATCCACCGAGGTCATTACTCTTGTCGATTTTTTTTTTTTACCATAATGGAATAAACATACCTAAATTCAGTATTAATGTAGGATGTTCTTCAAGAGCTGGCTTTTCTATTCCATTCCCTTTTATGAATGTAATGGGGTTTATAAATTACTTAGTGTCCTCCTATAGGTCAAACTGTGAAAAGTAATAGGTGTTTGGGGGACTGCAACATAACCCACATATTTAAAAACAAAGTCGTGTCAGGCCAGTTTACAAATGTACAGGTGGCTGCTAGTTGTGGGGCTGTTACTTGTCAAAGCTGATCACAAGCAGTAAGACGTATACTGTACAGTAACCCGAGGTTGGCAGTGAAAGGAAGGAATTAAAAAACAAGTACAATTATAGAAAAGGCACCAAGAGCACTGACCCCAGTTTTTACCACAATCTTTTTGTGTCTACCTTCTTTCTAAAGACACCAGTTTAAAAGCTTATTTGTGAATATTTTTAGGCTTCACAACAAGCCTTGAGTTTGGACTTAGAGTTGGTAGCCAGAACCAGGCAAAACTACTGTCATCTCAACTTTATACCAACTGATCCTCAAACTTAACCTGGGAATTTTAAACTGGCATCAGCAAATGCTAACTTTATTCTCTCAATTGAACATGAGTAGTTTAATTTTTAAAAGCAGATTTCTTTGGCTCCTCATTATATAGAAATAGTAATATACTGTGACATCCCTACAAGGCCAGTTTGCATCTTTTTAATTTTTAGTGGTTTTTTTTTCTGATTTCCAGCAGGAGATATGAAAGCGTGAGACATTTCTTCTACCTTTCTTACTATTTCTTTTGTCAGGTTTTGATCATTCTAAGTGTTCTTTGTTGGAGTGGACGGCATTAAGCTATATACTGATTCATCTTCTTATGATTATCTGTTTTGCAAAAGTAACTTAATTTCTTGAGCAAGATTAGCATTCACATTACTTGGCACCATTGGCAAAAAAAAATATTAAAATAAAATAAAATAAACTCCTGGTAGCCAAAATTAAATGTAAACATATCCTTTTTTTAAGTAATGTTACTCTGCCTTTTTTTCCTAAGTCTAAATACAGTAGCTCTTTTTTTTTTTGCAGTTTAGTCATGCTTTAGCAAAATGTTCTTCTAAAGAACATTTAAAATAAAGTACTCTTATAGTGAAATAAAGTTTTTTTTGTTTCATTTTACAGACCATAGCCACTAATGCTTTGCTTTTGTTCATTTCTTTTTTCTTGATTTCATGCACATATCTCTGTTTTAATATATACAATATATACAAACAATACATCCACATTTTTCTCGCTCATTCAGACAAAACTATACAAATAATTTTATCTTGCCATGTTATTGACCTTTGTGAATAAAATATTTAGCAATTAATATAATCCCTTTCAAATATTTTCTCACTTTCCATTTCTACCTTCTCTATATACACAGAAACTGCTCAGTTTTGATGAGATATAGCCAAAAAATATGGAATTTACTGGCCAGAACGCAGCACCACACTGATCTTTTAGGTGGCAAATGTCCAGGCAAGGTTTATGATTCCTTAGAGTGACTAGTTTCCAAGGTTAATAAAAAAAAGCTACATGCTTTACCAATTCTCTTAAGTAGTTCTCATTGCACATGAACGTAAGGCAAAAGAACTTAAAGTGCTGAACATGAGAGAAGGGACAAGATGATCACTGTACTTGCAGGCTTTTGGGAGGCGATGAGGACAAGAAAATAAATCTAAACTCTGGGAGCTGGTTCTCATTACTTCCCATGCATTACCCGTTTACCACACACCGCCCCTCTGCAAACTCCCGCAAGACATTAAAAACCTGCAGATTTTAAAAGTTGCATTAAGTGTGCTGTAGAGACTAAAACAAAACAAAAACAAACCAAAAATAAAGTAACAGTGAAGGAAATGAGAACACACGGACCCAAAAGATTAGGATGATCTAAGCCCTCCACTGAGAATCGATCCCAAAGATTCAGCTTCTTGGAAATCACTGACAGGTGCAGGAACAGCATTCTTTTTTTGTTGCTAGCGCATCCCCACCTTTTCTTATCTATATTTTTGGTATAAATAGTTGTACAGTTCCACACGATGTTTGAATACAGCCCTATATGAGAAGGAAAAGGGCTTCTTCCCAAGAGAAGGAAGCCTCTCTGATTCTTCTTGGTGTCTTGTTTTCCCGTGATCCAACAGAAGATTGAGTTCCACGATGTCTTGCTGATCAAATGAAAAGTTGTCCATGAAAGTGCAAATGCAATGACCAAAACATTACTGTTAAAATCCTGCAGCTGATCTCCCCCAAACTGCAGAGGGATTGTGTGTGTGTTTGTGTTGTTGCATGTCTCTGCTAAAAACAGAAATGAAAACAGTCTGAAAAGCAATGTCACATTGCTACGGGATGCTGCTGTAGGTCTTCAAGTCCCTTGGCCTTTTTCAATTCTTTCACTCTGGAAGAGAAACAAAACAAAGCACCAGCAGATGACTATTTAGTGGGACTGTGATCAAATAAAGTGTCTATTACCATTCCCTCTGAAATGGAAACCAAGACAAAAACTCTTTTGAGGACTGATGGCAAAAGGAACTCCTGTTAAATTGTTGGTAAAAATACTCAAGAGAAAGACGTGACCCTTCTTAAGGTGATTTCTCCCCACCCCAGCACCCCAGTTCCTAAAACTTTGCTCTCTACATCAAATGCTCTAAAACCAGAACAATCCCCCCCAGTGGACTGTACGAAATCAAGTGTAACAATAACGAAAACACCCCAGAAAAATTTAACTGTTCAAATATCTATTTAGCCTGGTGACCACCATTAATGCCCTATAATCCCCTATGATGCTAATTAGGGAAACTGCACACACATTAATTTAGCTTGTGATATACCCAGGGACTACACTACTGCTCACAGATTCAAGATTCTTAGATATCTTGACCCTGATTATACATCTGCACAACGCATTATTTCACTGATGCATTGTGGGGTCTTTCTGATTTTCGTTAATTCCTTATCTTCTCCTGTTCCACACTGTAACTTCAAAATAGACTCAGGTTACTTCCTCTAGTGCTCCCAGGGTACAATATTGATAAGACACTTTGTTCTGTTATAAAACACGTTATAGGCAACAAATTTCAATGAAACTGTTATAAGTTGAGTCATGTGGAGTTTGCATTCAGCAAATCATGAATGATCACCTCTAATCCCCCTATATAATTCTTGATGCAAAAATTTGCCTTGGATTTGGAATATGACTGTCTGAGGTAGATGGGGCACCGGGAAAGTGGCTATTATCTGGAAGACTATTTTTCTATATTGACGGATAACTAGGAGCTCGCCTTCACAGCAGAATGATCAAAGCAAGTATGACTTTAAGGGTCTAAGCTCTGCAGTCAATGCATGCTGTATAACCCACAGTATGTAGTACTGCAAATCATAACTAACATTTGTTTCCCCAAATGAGTGTGAGAGGACTTTAGCCAAACAAAAGCAGCAGTTTCTCAGGACGCGTATACTCTATCTCAATAGCAGGACTAGGAAAAGCCTGATTTTTATTTCTAATGTGGGCATATACAGAGGTCAAGAATTCCCAAACACACCTTTTCTGATAGCCTGAGGCCCCTCCTTTTATCTTAAGTTATACCAATAAATTATAATTTTATTTAAAAATAAAGGCTAGTTTAGTTTCTAAGTACGTTCTAAGTTCATTAACATTTGGGTAGGCAGAAGACTTTTTTGGTAATTACTGCGATACTACAGAGATTCAGTGGAATGGTACATAAGCTATAACAGCAATTTAAGAAAACAATTATATTTACCACCTCCAACCAGAATCATTTCTGAGTGTTCTGCAGAGTTGATATAATCTCTTCAAGAGAAGATGTTCTTTCAGAAGAAAAGTTTTATCATTTTATCATCAATACTAAAAAGAATAATGTTTGAAAACTTGTCTTATTTCTTAATTAAATACACCGAGCCCCGGCTTGGTCCTAGCTATAGTATTTACAAATGACAGTGATAATAGTGTATTTCCAATACTGTTAAATTTTAAGAGGTACATTTAGAATACACTGCTATGCTCATAACTGGTCCAGGTGTTATTTAGTTTTTAATTTTATGATTAAATATACTAGGGGTTACTGAATTTTAGGGTGATTTGAGTCATTGGTTACAGTACAGAACTGTGCATCACTATAGGTCCCTACTTTTGGACATGCATACTTAATAAAGAAATGACTTTTTAAAAATTGAAACATGCTATATTCTGTGTTCAATTTTTAAACATGCAATTTCTATACTAACAGTTCTTTGGCTGAAAAAATGCAAGGCATGCACTGATGCCAACTTTACTTCTGGACATGCAACTTCTGTACTGATGCAGACTTTTTTTTTTTTTCTGATTTACTGCAAAATATGCATGCTACTTCAAATACTACATCTTTCTCTGCATTAGTACAGAACTTCATTCACAAATGTGCGACAGTGACTCCATCACTGATGAGATTTCTAAAATTTGAAAAATTCCGAGCTCAAAATCTAAAAGTAAAACAAAGAAACCCATTGACAATTTTTCTAGAGTGAAGAGGATTACTTTAAAAATACTATCATTCACTGAGTTCATCATTGAGATGAAATAAAAGGGAGAGAATGAATTCTAAACCAGAAATGTTTTATGTACTTTCATACCAAAGAATCTGTAATTAGCTTGTCAGGGTGGGTATTACTTAAACATTTTTTAGTTAAAATATCCACATTTGTTTTTTTACAGCTTTTTCTTTTTCTTTAAGAACAAATTAAAAAGTCGTAAGATTTTAAAGTTGTCATACAAAACCTCTGCTACAAAAGAAGTGATAGCCTCACATACCACTAAGTTAAGGAGAGATCCATGCCCATACGCAAAGATGGTTATGACTGTCTACACAGGAAAAATGACAAACGTTCCAATTTTCAGATATATTTTCTAGGCTTTTAAAATTCCTGAGCTAAAGTAGAGAAATTCATTCTTAGTTTCATGAAGTTACCACAATACACTAGCATTATAAATGAATACACGGAAGTTACCAAAATGGCATAGGAGGTGTTTTTACAGAAAACGGTTAAAGGAGAAATTTGGAGAAAAGTAAGGATACTTATGTTCCATAGTGATACTATGTTATTTAATGTTCACTACTTTAGTTAGTTCTCACAGCACCATCAGAATCTCCAGTTGGTAAATGGAGAAACTGAGATTTAGGAGTTAAAATAACCAGCCTCAAATTATGTAGTTAGTAAACAGCAGAACGGGGGATATGAACTTATGTCATCCGACCTCAAAGTCTGTGGTTTCACAACTGCACTCCACAGCTACTAATGATAATATCTCTCAGGATTATACTTTTAAATATTTTATTGGCTTTTCCAAAAGACTTCATAGAAAACATGCAGTTGGAAAATTTCCATGGTATGAGCTGAATATGTTGTTGAAAATTTACGACAATTATATTTTCTCAATTCTAAGGTGTCATCCTTTACAGGATACTATGATAACTTTATGACAATAGTTTGGGGAAAATAAATATAGACACAAAAACTTGCCAATTTTAAGACAATTCGATTTAGAAATCTCAAATGTGAGAAGAATATGCCTGAAAATCAAGGAAACGGAAGATTTTTAAGTCTCATATTCTAATTTGTGATTGATGTTAATTTACCTCTAAGAGTTTACATGAGATTGCAAGAATTTTACAGTCTACCTCACTGGAATCATAAATGGATTTTTATGTTATCTGAGGATAGATTATTAGGATGAGATAGACAGGAGTGCTAATTTTTTGTTGTTTGAAGTCACATGTCAATTAGATAAAATGTTTTGATGCTATCTATATTGCCTCTAAAGAAAAAGAAAATAATTATATTACCACAATGATTTCGAATATCTAAAGCTAAAATTTTTAACAAATTCTAAGAAACAGAGGTTTCAAATAGTTAACAGAAATTTGTTGCTGCCTTGTTAATCAGTCAAGGAAATGAGCAATTGCTAAAAGGCATATATTAACTAAAGAGAAATCTTTACCAACAAGAAGGATGCACAGTAAACATTTAACAGTTGTTATCTCTGGGTGAGTCTCCTTATTTGTATTTCCAAAATTCACTACAAGTATGTGCTTCTTTTGCAATAAAAATTATTCTTGCTTGCCATTCTTTTTTAAAAAATGAAACTTGTAAATTACTTTTCTATCCATCTGTCACCATCATTACGTCTTAAAAACGTGAGATCACAGTTCAAAACAACTGAAAAATTCAGCAGAGGAAAAAAATTCAATTAAACTGGCTACTTTGTATTTCATAGGTCAAAAAACCAGTTGATCAAACTGGTTCACTGATATTACCTGTGTTATAAGCATATATTTCAGTATATAACTTTAAGCACATATAGACCAGAATTCTTGAAATTGGAATTGTA
The DNA here is from genome assembly GCF_030445035.2 of Dasypus novemcinctus. NCBI lineage: Eukaryota > Metazoa > Chordata > Mammalia > Cingulata > Dasypodidae > Dasypus > Dasypus novemcinctus. Next base: position 125,808,153 of record NC_080681.1, read on the forward strand.
CTTGAAAATCCAGTACCTATGGTCACCTTATCATATGGAATTTAGCACATGCTCAAAAAACTTTTGTGGAGTTCTATTAAGCATACACAGCTAAGGGTTTTAAGCCTTTCGTCTTCTTAAGGAATTATAATGGTTAGACTAATTCAGGGCAAAGAAAGAAGTAAACCTCAAAAAATGGACATAACATGACAAATGTCCTGATTATCTAAAAAGAAAACCATTGTAATTGCACTTTCTTCAATTCCATTATCCAGAAGACAGGCAAAGCAGCCTTCCTTGAGATTATAAAGACAAGGAATGCAGGATGCAGATTATAGCTTCTCCAGGTTCAAGGCTATCGTTAACATAAGGAGAACTACACGGACTACATTCCTGAACCTCACATCAGAAACCTGGAAACGATTATTCTTTAGTGAGTAAGCAACTGAATAGGGCAAGTAAGATTAAGTTTTGTAACTTTTTCTGCCACAGGATAGAAATAAAACTCATATTATGAGTTTACCATTGAGGTCATTAGAATAGCAAGATTTTGACCTGTGACCATTCAACTATTAAAATCACACACCATCCCAGGATTTCTCCCAAGCATCCTAGGGTGAAAATACCACCACTTTGGGATACTGTGGCAGTCTCCCCTCGCTCCCCCCCGCCACATGTTGCATCACAATGTACTGAAGTGACGTAGTAAGCAACAGCACCGAAAGCCAGCAAAAGCCCACGGGGTCTCTTCCCATCAGACGTCCAATGATAATTTATGGATAAATGAAGTAGGCCTGTTTCAGAAACTTGTAGCAAACAATGGCTCATGGTCAAGCAGGAGGCAAAGCTGCTTTATTACATCTACTCAGTAATGCTCAGCCAGAGAAATGTTTCATGAGTCAGTGGATTTCAGCAGGTATATTCTCGCAATGCTGGACGTCAAAAATAGACAGGGCAGCCAGATGTGGCTTTCTAATTAGTTACCTGTTGCTCTGAGAGCTGCAATAGCTTGTGGGTAATTTAGGAAAAGAGAGATCTTGCCATTTTCCAGAAATCTCATTTGGATTGCAAAACAAAAAAGACAGAGAGGCCCAATAAGAATGGTGCAGAGCATGCTGCCTGCAATTCAACACACACCACTGTGTTCCAAAAATATTCATTTCCTAAAAGAGGCAAGTGAGACAAAATTACTTTGGAGATTTAGATTACATCCATGATGACGCACTTCACAGTCACTTCTTACTCCTCGGTGAATGGACTGGGCCAGGTGGAACCCTCATCTCATGTCAAACTTCACTAAAGAAGTAGGACATCACGGTTGACCTAGAACACTGTTGACTTTCTCAATAAAATTGTATTCTTCCAGGCATTGGTGGAGAATTGTCCCTTGGATAAAGTATATATAACAGAGCAAAAAGTATAAGCATAACCTTCCAGAACTTGGCAATGAACCATTGGAGATAATTCACAGGGCCCCTCTCAACAGTGCTGAAATCACTACTTACCAAAGGACTGGCCGCTTCTGGCAAAGTTAAGTGTTTGGGAACCCAGTTATCAAACAGAAAATCTCCTGTTCTACAATTCGTGCCAAAAGTGTTATTTCTTTTTCCTCCAGTTAAGGTTCTTTTATTTCAGTAGGTTGGCTGCACCCACCTGCACACAGGCCACCTTTCTGGGAGGTAGCTTAGATGCCTGCAGTGACTGTGCTAGTTTATGAAGCCCTAGCCCCGAAACATGATCTCATACAGGGAAACAAGGCATTTGTCCAGGACTTGCTGGTCAGAGTGGCCGCTCTAGAACTCACACACAAAAAGAAATGTCTTGAAGGGAGGAGAAAAACATTTTCTGTCTAGAAAATGAGAGGTAGTGTCCTTTTTAGACCAAGTATAAGTCCACTCTGTATTTCTAATTATTTCCTACTTTCTTTACATAAGCGATATCTTATTTTTTCTCCTATAAGACTGAATAACATTCTGTTAGATACACTCAAAATTCAACTGGAAAGAAATATTTTCAGCATGTACACTTTAACGGTTTCTTCAACCTTAAAATCCTCCTCAGCGATTTGCTGAAGTTGTATAAACCTAAATTAACGGAAATAGTTAAAGCTGTTAATTTAAGTTTCTCCGTGTATAATGAAAATTCTTAAATACACAACTATTGTGTGCAAGACAAAACAAATGACTATGACAGGACCAAGAATTGGGGAACTCCAGTCTCATTCGTTGGCTGGGTTAGGGGCTAAGGTTGGAGGAAAGACAGGGTTAAGAGTGGGCTTCGCTCCGTGAAGAGTACTGGGGGCTCTGTTCAGCCTTCCCCAACCGAAAGCAGAAGATTTTAAGGCACAAATGGCATTTTCTGCATGTTATGCTGCTGGAATTGGCCTAATGTGCCTTAATTCTGATGATGGCTCCTTTTTAGATGCCTTCTGCTTCATAAATCTAGGAGCTTGGGTCAATAATAGTATTTTATAAACACTACCGTAAAACCAAATTTTTTAATTTTCGCATGTTTTTTTCAGTGTATAAACCTTAAATGTCTTCAGTATGGTATATTTCGTAAATTAGTGAAACAAGTATAATAGGTACCAGTTTCTTTGATATAAATTTCAGAATATATAAATCGTCCCCAGAGAATGCTCTGCCTCCCACGAGTACTTTCCACTTGGGGGCACAGAGGGAGAGCCATCCCGACTTCTGATGGAACAAAGAGGGAGCAGAGCTCCAACAGGCAACTGGACGGAGCCGAACGGAAGAGCTACTCCTCAGTTCACTTAGATACCTGCCGTCCTACTAGGAGGAACCTGAACTCCTCAGCTCTTCTCGCTCAAACTCCCTAAAGACTGCGAAGCATACCAGATGTTATGACATCTCAGCTTTTCATGCAGGAGGAGGTGTTTTAAAAGTTCACAACAGAATGCAGCAGGCACTAAAGAAATTAAGGGAAGGGCTTGGGTTGGCATTGAAATGCACCTTTAAAAAATTTACTGTTAAATATGGTCATTAACATACCAGAAACTAACAAGCTTCAAATGTGCATAAGCAACTTTTTTTTTTGAAACTGAAATGTTGGTTCTTTGCAGCAGGCTACATTAATTGCATATAACATGCAAGATAGTATGACTTCTAGTTAAACTGAATACTAGGGCATGCATCTGTTCTCTTGGAGGCTTTTCAAATGGAAAGAAATAGTATCTATGTATGCAGAAGATGAGAAGGAATAGGAGAGGGAAATTTTCTTATATTTTCTTATAAGCACACACATCTCTGAGCCAGCTTGACTGTATGAGACCTAACATAGTCCAATTGTAAACTGCCTAATTATAAAGAGGATTAACTAGTCAAATTTACAAACATGAATGTAGCTGCCTTTTTTTTTTAAAAACACATTTCTCCTTCAGCAATGACTCATTTTAAACATATGGGATTTAAATCTTTTAGAGAGAATACGTAACAGAGATGCAGGGAGTTGCTGGTCTGTTCTAATCCTTTCTGACATATAAGCTAAGGCTTGGGATTCATTTATCAAAGAAATACCTGTGTGAAAGCATTTTTAGTTCTTCCTCTGAAACACTTTATTTATACAGTAACCTAGAGATCTAGGTAAATTTATTTTGAAAACTTCATTTAATGCGGTCTTTATTTAGGGAGAACTTATAAAGACTCAGTTCTTCTGTTATCTAAGTCAGCAAACGACTTAAAATTTGGCCTGATGCCTATTTTTATAAATAAAGTTTTATTAGAACACGGCCACAACCATTCTTCTATGTACTGTCGATGGCTGCTTTCGCTCTGCAACAGCAGAGGTGAGTAGCTGAGGAAGAGACTGTATGGCTCACAAAGCCTAAAATATTTGCAAGCTGGCCTTTTAAGAAAAAAGTTGCCAAGGCCTGGTTTAAAATATAATGAAATATAAACATCCATGTAAATCTAGTCAAAATAAGTAATGGATATCTCCAGAAATGTGAAAAATTTAAAGATATTTTGAATAATAATCTTTTCTCAGAAATCTTAAGAATGACTAGATAAAAAGACCACTGTAAATTTTAAAAAGAGGGGATGTTTAATGTATTTGAGTTAACACAAAGAATTCCCGAATTATATTTAAATTTATCTCCTCTTAGACTATGTATATGAAAAAAATGTGGTCAAATTAATCTAAATTCAAGCCTGATTTTGGTGAATTCTATTTCTGACTTAAAAAGCTTTCTGGTGTTAAATCTTTTATTGTAACTTAGGACATATTACAGTCATATCTGGCAGAGAATTTTGTCTCTTGCCCACACTTACAAATCAGCATCATTTTCTAAAATCTCAGGAACACTAAGAGTGTCTATTGAATACCTATTATAATTTCTTTAAAATAAAAATTCTACTGGAATGTGCACTCTTTAACTGCAATATCGAAGACACACATTTAATATACTTTACACTGTGTTCGTTTTATTCAATTTTGCCCTTAAATGCAGGAAGTCTAATTTACTTGGTGTTTTATAGGTGCTCGGGTTGTTCTGAAAGGGCAACTTTGTGCACTGACTTACCTCATAGCACCAGGAAAGAGAGATTTAGAAAATGAAACTATAGGAACAGGGTAATGGGGAAACAATAATTCTGAACAAGAAATAGATTAGAATAAATAGATATATCTATATTTTGAAAAGCGCCCAGCACCAGCTCTACCAGCTAGTGAGCCTTCTTGCTTTAGACAATTTGACAAAGCAGTAGTTGAGAAAATTTCTTGTGGCAGATTTAAGAAATCACAAACAACTACATCGTTAATGTTCTTACAGTGCACTCTTATTCAGATCTTAAACAAACCGCCAGCCCTTTTTTTTTTAATACCGAAGGCTTCTTCTACCAAGTTCTAAGCATGCCCTCGGGGGTTCCAGGAGGCCCTTCCCTTTTGCTTACTCATGCATTTGTACTTCTACTGTTTGTGACTGCTTTCCTGTTTAATCAAACAGCAGTGTTAGTAGTAAGGGTTAGTTTTTACTTTATCGTATGTCATTCAAAATGGATGTGAAACTTACTGGCATACCTAGGCTGCAGCCCCATGCAAGCAAGCAAAAAGCAAAATATTGAAAATGGAAGATAAAGATAAACTGGCTAGCAGGCAGCTAAACTCACCCTTTTGTACAGCCTATGGTCCACCAGGGGGCTTTGGACAGTAAAACAATACCAAAGAGCTATTAGCACATGAGTGTCACAACAGAGGCCTTATAAACAGCTTTATTTCAACGAAAAAGTATCTCAAGTGTGCCTTTTTTAGAAAGAAAGACAAGAAGAGTGGCGGTGGGGTGTGTGAAATGAGCAGGTAGGAAAGTCCCCAATTCATATTTTAAGTCTAAAAATGTTGGAATCACACAATTTAGCGAAATCCTTACGCAATGGGACATGTCTTCCAATTCCTGAAGGTAAAGTCACTATCTACCTACCTTTCTGAGTAGGTGTCATTATGAGGTTATCTATTTTAATACAGACTTAATGCCTCTAAGGGATGATAAACAAGACAGGTTCTTTTAAAGTAATATTAAATAATCCAGGATGGAAACAGGGCTACATACTTTCTAAAACACGATTTGAAAAGAAATTCCCAGGGGGAAGCTGAATATATAGGCAAGGAGACTGAACACTGATCTTCTATAGTCAGTATACAAAGATTATTAAAATTTGCCTGCATGCTTTTCTAACCTCTGAACTATAAAAGGGCAAGTAAAGAAAAGAACCAATTGTGGTTATTTATTTCCTTGAGGACAATGGAAAGAAATTCAGAGCCTATAATGTGAGGTTCTCTTCATAATAAATCTTCTTGTTGGCCTTCGTTTGAAGTTATCACTAGTTAATATATGAACCTAAGAAAGATAAACGCTCTAAGAAACTCTTTCCTACTCGTTTACAGAAAGAGACCTCTAAAAGCGTGAGCGCAGGGCTGCCTTCCTGCAGCCCCTCTGGCAGCAGCCTTTTGTTTAAACGCCCTACCCTCTCCTCCCACCCAGTGCAGCTTTGGGACGTGATGGGACCTTGCTCCTAATCACCAAGGTTGCACTGACTTTACATGTTTTAAAAGAATGGGATAATTCCACTTGTGAATTCCAGTTTTTTTCGGAGTGGCCTGGAGAAGGACAAAATGTTAAGGCAATTTCCTTGTCTGGGGAGGTCTAACTGCAGTCCCAGGAAGTAGGGGCGCCGTGGAAGTCTGCTCGTGGTGGCCAGAGCCGAAAGCTGTCAGGGCTGGGTGGTCCTCCTAGGCTTTTCAGTTTGCAGGTAGGAGAGGAAAAGGGAAGGAGGGAGCCTGAGCACAGGGGAGGCGGTAAGGGCCTACCTTGCTGTTTTCACCAAATGAAGGAAATTGAGGACTCTACCTGGCTGTAAGCATTCTAATGTAATTTTCTAAGGAAAAGTTCTGACTGGAGAATAAAGGAATGAGATTGGAATTAATTTCCTTACTACACAGCCATACTCCATATTTGGAAGTGCATTTCCTAACAGGACTTCTCGTTTCAAAGTGTGGATATCGGCATCTCATTCTCTGTTAGTTTTCCTGGGGGAAAGCCCCCATTTCCTTCAGGGTGGAGAACAAAAGAGTTGCTGAAGTGGATGAGGAGTGTACCTAGTTCAGTTCACTGCCTCCTAACTAGAGAATCCCAAAGGAATGGCGCTTGTTTTAAAATTTAAAGTTTTTATGGTTGCTATGGTAGTGGCAGTGCACAGTTCCCTCTATAGCCATGTAAACAGAGGCTTGGTTAATTGAAGCAAAAGTAAAAGTATCCAGTCAAACCTTAACGTCTCAAAGGCAGAATGTCTTCAAAGTTAGCAACCGGAGAGTTTTAGGTGTAAGGAAAATTGAAGGAAAATGAAACCTCTGAGGAGTGAATTAAACTTGAATTTTAGGGCTTCTGGCACCATCCAGCAGAAAGAGGAAGCATGGCACTACAGAGCCTGCCTTGGAGTTTGGTTCTAGGAACTGCACGGCTCCTGATGGACAGAGAATCAACAAAAGTACGAGGAAGGTCATCTGAAGTGGCTCAGATGATGCATCGCAGATGCTGCCAGACTGGAACAGGAGCTTAAAGAAGCCCCAAACACCTAAGTAAAGAAGCTGGTCTCCATAAATCAAGCTCCAGAAGGGAGGCAACAAGGAGAGACAAGTCTAGCTTAGCTCTGGGAGGAGACGCTCTTTCTCCTCGGAGTGCCAGGGTCGCAGGACTCCCTCTTCTCATTGAAAGTGAGTCTGTAATCTCCGGTGTTGTCTTTTCCTAGTTGTTCGTTCGGCTCCAGGAATTTCTCCTTTTCCTCATCACAGACGAGCTTTCCTGGGTCCTTTAAGAGTGCTTGTTAGCTACGGTCTACCCAGCAGAGGGCGCTGGCTCTCCAGTGGAAATTCTACGTCAGAAAGCCTGGAAGTGCTGGCTGGTTTCCTTTCCTTGCCTTGTGGATAGAAACTTGCTTTATTTTCTGTCTGGATATACCTTAGCATAGAAAGGGCCCAGGGCCAAGAACACACCGCAACATGGCAGAGTAACCACAGTAAGAAGAGAAACTGGGAATTAAGAGTTGGTCCAGCAAGGCTGCACTTACGCCCACGTGGAAAGAGAACCCCCTGCGTGGTTCAGCAGGTGCCACCGCAGCTGGCAGCAGCCACCAGAGACCGCGCGGCAGCAGCCTCGTCCCTACTTAGTGCTAGTATCCTCCTGTACTTGGGATGGTCACCTGGTTATGTGCTGCGGAGAGTAGTTCTATGTGGTGTTAGTGACAGTTAGGAAGATTAGGGTTGTTTTATTGCTCTCGATGAGTCCAATGTTTAGATAAGGATTAATGTACCTGTGGCGACAGCGGCGCAGAAACCTCATTATCTTTCGAGCAGCTTGGTCCTGCTTTTTGGTTAGCAAACTGCTCCTGAAAAAGCAGAGTATATTGTCAAAGAAGGATACCGGGAGGCCTGACATGCAAAAGCTGAAAACAGGCCAACAGGGATGGAGGAATTTTAGTTCATCTGGCAGATCCAATAGCGCAAGTACACACTGCTATACAGTGTCACGTCTGGGTGCTGCTAGGAGAGAAGAGGAAGGAGGGTGCACTTTCACCTAGCTTCAAGGGAAATGATTCAAAGATCAAAAAGATGTCACCTAAATGCTCTCTTGTGACTCCTGATAGCTCATTTTGTTAAAATAAATAAAAAGCATTTATTTTTGGCATTAGACAGGATTTCTTCATTTAGAACTTAATTCTCCTGAGTTTGATACTCTGAGGAATTATTATCTTCATTTTTATACTTTGCTAAAAGTTTTCATTACACTTTCTAAAACAGAATAGCTGAACTCTAATTAGTCTTGCAAGGTCTTCCATGTAGTAACTCTAATATTTAGACTGTTTACTTAGAATTCCACCTTTTGGGGTACAAATGCTGGTCCTGCCCCATTCTGATATAAGTTAAAATTGGATGGAGACTTCAAAACCATTGTGTGTGGTGGGGGGGGGGCAGGGGGAGACGTAGAGGGGAGAGAGCAGGAGCTAGGTAGACAAAAATAGACTAAGAGCACAGGCACATCTCAACAAAGTCACAGCACCTAACCTAGAATGGCCTGAAAATAACTGTAAAATGCTTTAGGCCCTACACAGGCCCTAATATTAGCACAGGGCGATCCTCTCAATGCAGTCAGCCTTCTCTTCCCCAACTGGCTTTGCCTCCCTGAACCCCCGACCCACCTGAGCTTCTGTTGTACAATCACGGCTGTCCGGCGCGCCTGCCGCCTCCGGCCGCCTCTCTTATAGCTCCGGTAATACTTCTGGATCAGCACAGCAGCACGCCGGCTCTGCTGAAACTTTTTTTGTTCGTAGTAACTCCTGAATTTGCTCTGGATAAGGATGGCAGCCTGTGTCATCTTTTTATAAAGTGCATACTGCAGGGGAAACAAGAATAAGCAAAACAGTAACAACGGAGCCACCCAGGCTGCTGTGTCCTTGGAGCTTCCTGGGGGGACAGAGGGGCTACTGTCCCCTGAATTAGCAAAGGCTCTCTTTCTGGTTGACCCACTCAAGAGGCAAACGAGCAATCATTTCACCTACCTTTGCCAAATGAAAACTATTACTGTAAGGGTTGCCTTCAGACAATGTGTCACTTTACATGTGCTTTTCCCCCAAATCTCTAAATATTTTGCCCCAATTACTCTTCTGGGAAAAAAATTTAAATAGCAACGAGTGTAGCCACATTTAGAAAGTACAATTACAAATGTTTATTTTAAGATCGATGTTTGCCATCCAATTTTGAAGCCATTTTAATTTACCTTTTTATGCCTTCCAACTCCCTTTACACACAAATCTACTCCGTGTCCAGCATCTGACTTCTAACTAGCTATTCTAGGTGACAAATTTCTGACTGAGTTACAAGGTCCCAAATACAAGGCTTATCATGAAACGCTGACACCTTTAAGGCACTTTAACCTGCAAAGGAGAAACACTCATAAGTGGTGAAACGATGAAACTGGGAAGGTCGTCGGAGCCGGGGGCTGCTGGGGAGCCAGCGCCAGCAGCCCCCCACCCAGCCTGCTGTAGAGCTATACAAGAGGAGCGACAAAGGAGTGCTCTTCAATGCTAGTCTCCAGGCACTGAACACCCAGAGTTCTCCATGACTTAAGAACACCAAGAGGGGCAAGAAGTCACAATGAAGCCCTTTTCTTATAAGAAGGCAACTTACCATCGTAAGAGAGAATGTTCCTTAGAAAGTCCCTATGCCTAAGAGTATCTTGGATGGATGAGGTGGAATGAGGGAAGGAAACTGACTTCTTAGAACGTCTACGGAATAAAAGCATGCCGCAAGAACCTTCTTCAGTCTTCTCTGACCTGCATTCTATTTTCATCTTAACAAAAATCCTTTGAGGCCAGAGTACTGCATCCCAGAGAGCTTCAGTGGCTCCTGTCACCGTGGCCCACACACATGTACCTTCAGAACCTACCAGGCCATGGTGATCTACGTCGCCAAAGAGGCAGACTGACCTAGCGGCAACCTGGACTGACAGTCATTGGGCTGGATGGACTCTAGCCAAGAAAACGTCTAACTGTTCTTATAAACCCACTCCACCTGAGTAACCACGGGTCCCTGGACATCAGCTGCCCTGTGGTGAGCGGCCTGGCAGCGGGAGCAGGACTATTTTATGAACGTGCCGTCCTGGCGGCCTTTTGGCTGAGTGGGTAATGGGTGTGACGTTTGTGACTCTGGTGGAATGGTTTGTGAGAGGACTTGGGTTTATCATTACCTTCAAGGCTATCCATGTCAGCTTGGGGGAGAAACAGAAATACAAGATTAACGTTAGATTGCTGAATATGATGAGATTAAAAACCAGAACCAATGAAACTCCCAACCAAAAGGAAAAAAATAGGCAACCTGACTACATTAACTTTTCTAAAGAATACTGTCTTCTCTCCTCCTCGTTGTAGACCACACTTCTTTGGGAGGGGATTAAAAAAGCACAACTCATATTTTGGAATAAATACCTCTTACAATCACAGACTTCAAACTCTGATTCTGCAGCTCACTTGGGCTAACGTGAAGCCTGCTCAACAAAGTGAAACCAGTATGGCTCCCTGTCACAGAGTTACGGTACTGTGGTGTCAGCGTTTACACAATAAACCTTCGTTTTCTGGGATCATGAACTCAACTGGCTAAGAGCTTATGAGCGCCCCCCCCTTTCGTCAATAGGATTGAATCCTAGAGAAACTTGAGAAAATGGCAACCCGTATTAGAAAACAAAGCAACTCAGAGATCATAACAAAAGAATCCCAAATTTCTATGTGACTATTATACACCTTACATTATTCTTCCTTAGATAAAAGTCTAAAACTTATCCAAAGCACAACCAACAAATAGCTCTATGATCTACTGACAGCACTGAGCTTTATCATAGGAACAAGTCAAACCTCCATTAGGCAACTGCTTAACATTTTATAACCACCTCAATGATTAGAAAGGTCTAATTATTTACATCATTTCTTTGTGCCTCAGCTTCATCTGTAAAATGGAAATAAAACCACTTCAAATAACTGAAAGGACTAAATGAGATGATGTACATCTCAGGGCCTCAAGAAGCATTTGTTTTCCTTTCCCAATCTCACAGTGGTTAAACGACTCCACCGGTTATTGTGGAAACAGTAATGCTACTTGAAAGAGAACTCAGATATTCTTCTTGCAACTTTTAACTAAGGAATGCAAAAGCAGTCTAAGATACTCCAAGCTTCTTAAAATTTCACAAGACTACTACAGCTCTTCAGTTTAAAATGAGTAAGGAGAAGCTGAAAGGAAAAACGGCCGGAAATGATAGAACCCAATGTCTAGTCTCCACTCACTATCTCAAACTCCCCAGGGCTCTTTAATTGCTATGGAGTTTACTGGTAAAAATATCAGAGCCTGATTCTCACAAGCAATTTTCTTCTTATCAGACCCTCGCTCAGGGAGGTGAAAAATATTAAAAGGCCAAAAATTTGAACAAAAATTCTTTTGTGACAAAAGTTTAGTTGAAGGTGGTTTGTTTTTATTTCTCTGGAACATTTTCCTCCAGGTTTTTCTTTTTTTTTTAAGAGGTGCCAGGGACTGAACCCAGGACCTTGTACACGCGAAGCAGACGCTCGACCACCGAGCTGCACCCGCTCCCCTGGTTTTTAATCGAGGCAATTTAATAAGTATATATGTCGAGACATCGGTTGTCGTGCTCCTTAGACAAGCCACACACCAGAGTCCTCAGTGGCCTGGGCCAGACGCCCCTTCCTACTGCACCGCGACACGGAACTGCGGTTTACCTGTTTGTATTTCCTGTAGCAACGCTGGATGACAGCGGCAGCCACTTCTTGCTGTTCCCGCAAGGGTCGGCCCTTAAGGGTAAAGTAGGACGAAAATATCAGTTAACGACTTCATATGTCACCTCTACTGAAACTTACATAGATGCCTTAGTCATTTAATTCAACTTTCTCAGAACTGAGACCTCAGGTTTCCCCAAGTACTTTGGTAACTAATTATAAATATGAATTAGGAAATGAATGTATAGAATAAACCTCTGACAATCATGCTTCTAAATGAAACCATAATGTTCAGTTGTTAGGAAGTCTGAAAACACTCATTTTACAAGTATTTATCAAATTAGGTACTGCTTGTCCTGAGAAGTTGCCAGATCTCCAGTGTCTTTCCTAAGATGACCCTAGCTCCTGGGTTTCGGGACTGATGATTAGTGGCTTTTAACAGCTTCTGTAGGGGACCAGAGGTCCTGCTGAGGACCTGCAGGAAGCTGTGGACCTCTCTTCACCAAACAGGCACACCCAGAAGCTTTGCCATTTCATTTTAGGGATTCCGGGGCTGTGAAGCCTGTCCACAGGTCTCCACTTAGAAATGCCTGAGACAGGCCAGAGATTCCTTGTGGCTGAGGTGTCAGCCTACTTAATATGAACTAACTAATAAATTGTCATTTTTTTTACCAACCATAAGTGAGAGGAGTCGGTGTAAGCATTATACTATTGGTCAGTTTTATTTCACAAAGCTGCTGAAAATTATAAATAGCTTCATGTGACGGAACATGACAGCGCATTTTTTAAAAAAACAAAAATTCTATAAATTTGGAGAAAAAAAGAAACAGCATTTGTTTAAGTTTGAATGGTCCCGACTTTCACCTCTCCTGCCTGACCTTGAGAACGCCACAAGGTCGAGACTCAGATCTATTTACCTTGTATTTCCGGAAAGCTGTCTGGACAAGCCTGGCAGCTTCGTAGAGTTCTCTCTGCTCGTGGTCAGACAGAGTCAGCTGAGCAAATTCATTCTCCACCTTCTCGCTGGTGGACGCACTCAGGAACTCAGACCAATCTGCTGCTGAGGGCAGGCTCGGTTTCTCGAAAGCTACTTCAGCAACCGGAGAGCCTACCGGGCTCAAGCTGGTATTAGAAGAAGGGGTGAGAGGCTCGTTATACGCACTTCTGAAACAAGAGGAGAAAGAGCAGTGATAGGTTAATGACCGATTGGCACAATCCATTCCATATTAATTAATAAGCTAAGATGGTACCCGCCAGGAGTCACAGCAGACAATTAAGAAGAGGCCTTCGTTCTATCGAGTCAGTCACTAAACACACTGAGGGCTCCAGCCATCCCTAATAGCAAGTTCGCACTGAGTATATATTAGGAATTTAATACTATGCCCAATCCTAAACCCACTAAGTACCCTGCCCCCCCTCATGAAACTTCAGTAAACTAGGTGGTGGGGCAGGGGGGCAAACAGAACAATGGTACATGACCTCATGTGTCCTGACGCGGGGAGAAAAACTGCAGCCGCGCTGGGCCCTGAAGGCGGCAATGGAACACGGCCTCATGCCTTCTTTTCCTTTGTAATAAGCCATCGTATCATACAATGTTCCTCAGATACAAATGGTATCCCTCGCTTGGTGAAATCCAAGAACTTATCCTACTTAGTGACCCATGGAATTGCACCCACCTGATCTGGGCTGCACTGGGCAGATGATCGACATCAGCTAGGTAACTGGCCAGCCAGCTCATTGTACTGCTAATGGTAGCAGCGTCTGTCCTTTCCAGTGCTGACGACTCCATGGGCACAAAATTCTCCTGCTTAATTCGGTCAGGCGTGGCTTCAATGATGTGTTCTGCCAAGGTCATCATGTTCACCTGGAATCAGAACACTCAGGTGAGGAAGGAGCCTTGACGTGTTCTAGCCATCCTTCCACTCACCCATCTTGGAAAGGGAGGAGGGCAGGCCTACTGTTCAATCCAGTGCATTCATTCATCACTGATGGAGATCACAAAGTGCACCTGAATAGGCTGAGATGCCGAGACCTGATTACCTTCAGATCAAGGTTTGGCCGACACCTTTCCTCAGGTCTTGGAGAATGTCTGGCTTGGGCCTTCTCTCCTCTCTCAGCTAGGACTGGCCAATTCGTGACGTGACGGCCAGGCCATCTATAGTGAGCTGTACTATGAATGTGGTGGCACTACTAGTTTCCTAATACCCAATCCCCTCTGCGTTGCCTAGAAAACCCCAGATGGGGAGTGAGCAACACCACGCCAAGCCCCAGGCGTCCAGTCCTGGTTGATCTGGGCCAATTATGATAATCCTCTGCTCTCTCACCCTCCACGCACCTGGGGGAGAGCACGGGACCCAGTTCTGGACAGTGAGACTAAGTGGAAGTCTCATGGGAGGGGTATGGGCAGAGCTTAGCTTTCCTGATGAAAGGGTTCCGATGGGGCTGACATGCTCCCTTCCTCGTCTCCCTGTCTTGACCACAGATAAGCAACAGCGGCCACATCGTAACCAAAATGCCACAAGCATGAAGATGAAGGCCAAAGAACAGAAAACTGGACAAAAACCTGGGTCCCTGATGGCATCACTGAGCAGCTGACCCTCTGGACTTCATATGTTATGTGAGGAAAAAAATCCCCTTTTGATTAAGCCAAGGTAGTTAGGTTTCTGATAACGTGGACCCAACACACACTCCCAATAGGTACAATTAAGAGTCCTCAGGCCAGTCTGGACTGAGATCTCTTTTTACCAGAATCGGGGATATGGCCCAGTTTTCAAAGACATTTCCCTACATACGTCCTGAAAAAGGTAATTGCAAGACAGCATTTGTGTGTGTGTGTGAACTGAAACGTGAATTGAATTTTAAGGGAACTGAAAATGTTTTGAAAGGCTCTATACAAGGTGGCAAAATGCTTATGTGACAACATGAATGAACCTCAAAAAATATTACGCTAAGTGAAAGAAGCCCAACGCAGAAGACTATATATCGTATCATTCCTTTTATATGAAGTTTCTAAAAAAAAGCAAAAACTACAGAGATGGGAAGCAGACCAGTGGTCTCCGAGCTGGTCTAGGAGCAGGGATTGACTGCAAATGGGCACAGGGAAACTTCTTAGGAGTGATGGAAATGTTCCAAACGGGACTGTGGCAGATAGTGGCATAGCTGTATACTTTCATTAAAATTCAAGTTTAATAAGTTTGTTTACTTAAAATGGATTGATTTTGTGGCATATAAATTATGCCTCAATAAAGCTGTTAAAATGCTTGTCTTGGGGAATTTTCTAAGTTTTCAACAAAGAACAAGAAATATTTCTATAGGAATAAAAATGAAAATATAAAGGAAAAACATATTGCACCTATTCATTTCCATGAAGTATTCCAATATTTCACTAGGATCAGAAGGGAATTTCTGAAGTCTGAAGATCATCAGTCTGCAGCTACCCCAAAAATCCCTCTTCATTTTATAAACATGTATCAATATAATAAGAGGAATACTCTGGGATACCAAGTAGCTGATTTTTTATTGTGATAATGTTTGCAGAAAGCAATGAAATTTAAACGATATCAAATAAATGATGAAATTCTAAGCAGCTGAACCTAAAACATCCTGTCATTCATTTCTAAATTTATTATATTGTGGTCAGAAAAGACAGCTTTAAATATCTAGTTTTGGGGGTTTTATTTTAATTCTCCTTGTGTTCTAGTATAAGAGCAATTTTTATAAAAATTGCTTTTGTGTTTTGGATATCTGAAAAGAACAATTATGTATGTATTTACTACCTATACTAATCTTATATATCATATGTAATTATATATCATATATTAAATATATACATCAAAGCAAGAGTTTTAGTTGTATTGTTCACATTTTCCATGTTCTTATTTATCATCTATTTGAGCTGACAAATCTGATAGGTGACTTACATTCTCCCACTATGGTTATGGTTCCATGTTTCTTTGTATTTACCAGTTTTTGCTTTGATATTTAGAAGTTACGCTGTTTGGTGCATAAGGGTTCATGACTGTCATATCTTCTTGATACCTTTTGAATACTACATTGGCCTATTTAATACCATTGTCTTGAATTATAATTTTTATCTTTTCTTATTTTTTATTTTATTTTGCACATTTTTTATTTTTTTTAACACGTGAAATGTTACATTAAAAAATATAAGAGGTTCCCATATATCCCACTCCCCACTGTCCTCTCCTCCTACATCAACAACCTCTTTCATCACTGTGGCACATTCACTGCATTTGGTGAACTCTTTTCTTGTTTTAACATTTATTTGTCTGTTAAACCTTTTATATCTTTACCTACCACTTGATTGTCATTTCTTTCTACTTCATTTCATTTTTTTGGGTTGTTTCTTTTTCCTTTTATTATTTGTATTTTTTTTTTTTAAGATGTATTTATTCCCCCACCCCCACCCCCACTGTTTTGTGCTTGCTGTCTGTTCTCTGTGTCCATTCACTGTGTGTTCTTCTGTGTCTGCTTGTATTCTCTTTTTTTTCTTTAAGATTTATTTATTTATTTCTCTCCCCTTCCCCCCCACCCCGGTTGTCTGTTCTCTCTGTCTATTTGCTGCGTCTTCTTTGTCTGCTTCTGTTGTTGTCAGCGGCACGGGAATCTGTGTTTCTTTTTGTTGTGTCATCTTGTTGTGTCAGTTCTCCGTGTGTGCGGCGCCATTTCTGGGCAGGCTGAACTTTCTTTCGTGCTGGGTGGCTCTCCTTACGGGGCGCACTCCTTGCGCGTGGGGCTTCCCTACGCAGGGGACACCCTTGCATGGCAGGGCACTCCTTGCACACATCATCACTGCGCATGGGCCAGCTGCACACGGGTCAAGGAGGCCCAGGGTTTGAACCACGGACCTCCCATGTGGTAGACGGACGCCCTAACCACTGGGCCAAGTCCGCCACCCTGCTTGTATTCTCTTTATGCAGCACTGGGAACCAATCCTGGGACCTTCCAGAGTGGGAGAGAGGTGCTCAATCTCTTGTACCACCTCATTTTCCCTGGTCTGCTGTGTCTCTTATTGTCTCTCCTCTGTGTCTCTTTTTGTTGTGTTGTTATTTTGCTGTGCCAGCTCTCCGCACAGGCCAGCACTCCTGTGAGGGCCAGCACACCGTGTGGGCCAGCTCTCTGCATAGGCAAGCTCTCTGCTCAGGTCGGTTCACCACGTGTGCCAGCTTGCGCCAGGAGGACCCAGGAATCGAACCGTGGACCTCCTATATGGTAGACAGGAGCCCAATCACTTGAGCCACATCTGCTTCCCTCATTTCATTTTTGTGGTCTTTTTAGAAAAAGTTTAATCCCCCGCTGAGATGGCTCCCTTGTCTGCCTGCCTGTCTTCTTTAGGAGGCACAGGGAACCAAACCTGGGACCTCCCATGTGGGAGCCCAACTGCTGGAGCTGCGTCTGCTCCCTGCATCCCTTAATAGCGGTATTTTTTCTTTACCCAATCTGTAGAATTATCAGTTAACAAAATGTGAATCATATTCCTACATTCCTAATATATATCATATGTTTTCTGTTTATTACTTTTGTTGTTGCTTTTTTTCCATTCCTGAACTTTTTCCAACTGAGCCAGTTTTTCTTTTTTCCTTTTCCTTAGACTGCTGCATTTTTTTTTAAGATTTATTTTATTATTTATCTCCCTTTCCCTGTCCATCATCTGCTCTCTGTGTCCATTTGCTGTGTGTTCTTCTGTGTCCGCTTGCATTCTCAGCACCCCCAGGAATCTGTGTCTCTTTTTGTTGTGTCATCTTGCTGTGTCAGCTCAACTTGTGTGTAGCGGCACTCCTGGGCGGGCTGCGCTTTTGTGTGTATGTGGGGTGGCTCAATGCGGGGTGCAATCCTCACGTGTGGGGCCCCCCTACACGGAGACACCCCTGCGTGGCATGGCACTCCTTGCATGTGGCAGGATGCATGTGGGCCAGCTCACCACATGGGCCAGGAGGCCCTGGGTTTGAATCCTGGACCTCCCATGTGGTAGGTGGACACTCTTATCAGTTGAGCCACATCCACTTCCCACTGCTTTTTCATAAACATGCAATCTTAATTTAGCAAAATAGTACCCTCCCAAGGCTTAGTGAAAACACGAATTACATTTTTTTCAGGGTATTTTCCATGTTCTGCATCAACTCTGTCTCAGTGAGGTTGGGATGCAAAGACAACAGGAGGCTGGGATGCAGCGAAGGGGAGTAGTTCAGCAACCAGGCCTCTCCCTGGGTATGCTGGCCAGGGTAGGAGACCTGGTCAGGCAGGTGAATGCTGTTCTGGCAGGTTGAGAGGGAGGAAATATATTCCTTGTGGCACAGGGGGAAGAGCCGAGGCTGTATGTGGCTTCTCCAAGCTGGAGGGTTTGGTGGGCCGGGTGAACTGGCATTCTCCTGCACGCCCCTTCCATTCCCTGAAGCTACTATCTATAAGCATGGGCATCCTGGTGAACTTCTAGCAAGGACAGAATTTTTCCTGTTACATTTGTTTTGGGTCAAATCAATAGGAAGTTGGAAAGAGAGGGAGTGAGATACATTCTTAGATTGACCACTTGGTCTGCCCCTATGTAGTATATTTTAATTAACAGAATTTGCTTGCTTAAGCCTAAGCTCACCTTGACTTCAGTTCATAGTCTCTATTTTTTTTATTTACCCCTCCTTGTTTTGTTTTTTGTTTTAAGATTTTTTATTTATTTCTCCCCCCCCCACCCGTTGTCTGCTCTCTGTGTTCATTCGCTGTGTGTTCTTCTGTGACCGCTTCTATCCTTATCAGCGGAACCGGGAATCTGTGTCTCTTTTTGTTGCATCATCTTGCTGTGTCAGCTCTCCGTGTGTGCGGCACCATTCCTGGGCAGGCTGCACTCACTTTCGCGCTGGGCGGCTCTCCTTACGGGGCGCACTCCTTGCACATGGGGCTCCCCTATGCGGGGGACACCCCTGCGTGGCACGGCACTCCTTGTGCGCATCAGCACTGCGCATGGGCCAGCTCCACACGGGTCAAGGAGGCCTGGGGTTTGAATCCTGGACATCCCATGTGTTAGGCGGATGCCCTATCCATTGGGCCAAGTCCACTTCCCCACCCCTCCTTGTTGTTTGCACTCGCTGTCAGCTCTCTGTGTCCATTTGCCATGTGCTTGTCTTCCCTTTAGGAGGCACCAGGAACTGACCCTGGGACCTCCCATAGGGGAAGGTGCTCAATCACTTGAGCCACTCAGCTCCCTGCTTTATTGTGTCTCTCAGTCTTTCCTCTTTGTGTCTCCTTGTTGCCTCATTGTTGCATCAGCTTACCAAGCCTGCGTGAGTTGTGCCAACTCACTGTCTTGCTCGTCTTCTCCAGGAAGCACCCGGAACTGAACCTGGGCCCTCTCGTGTGGTAGGCAGTTCAATTGCTTGAGCCACATCCACTTCCCAGTTCATAGTCTCTCTTTTTTTTTCAAAGATTTATTTTATTTATTTGTCTCCCTCGCCCCGCCCCCCTGCCATGGTCTGCTCTCTGTGTCCATTCGCTGTGTGTTCTTCTGTGTCCACTTGCATTTTCAGCAGCACTGGGAATCTGCGTTTCTTTTTTGTTGTGTCATCTTGCTGTGTCAGCTCTCCGTGTGTGCAGCGCCACTCCTGGGCGGTCTGCACTTTTCACACAGGGTGGCTCTCCTTGAGGGGCACACTCCTTGCGCGTGGGGCTCCCCTAGGCAGGAGACACCCCTGCGTGGCATGGCACTCCTTGAGTACAGCAGCACTGCGCATGGGCCAGCTCACCACACGGGCCAGGAGGCCCTGGGTTTGAACCCTGGACCTCCCATATAGTAGGGAGACGCTCTATCAATTAAGCCACATCCCCTTCCCAAGTCTCTTGATCTTTTAAGCTTAATGCCCTAGAAAGATTCTAGATTTTCTAGACTGAATATCAGGGCAGTCAATGATCAGCTTTAGGGGTATTTCACTGTAGCTCAGAGTACCTAACACCTTACCTGCCCTTCACAATGACTAGACGATGGCTATGCCAATCAAAGCCACTGAGATAATTCAAATTACATCCACAAGCCTTCCTGGCTTAGCTTGTGTCAGGGCCATGACCCTATTTTAATTAGTGCTTAACACAGGGAAATCGGTCATCCAGGACACAAGGGGGAAGCAGAAGGTTCGCCGCAGGGTCACACGCGGGTGAGTTCTCAGGTGCTGGTGCAAGGAGGGGAGGCTTTCCTGAGCCTTGGGTCGCTGGCACCCAGGCTCCACCCACAATGCTGGACTCACAGAATGAACACGCAGGCCCCGCGTGAGGAAGGAACGCCGGCGTCCTTACACCTCAGACCAGACCTGAACCCCTTGGCTGGGGAGAAAATGACGCGGACTCTGGAAACTGATGGTCCTGGGCAAGGATGCTTGGAACGCGTGGGCGCTTACCTGTATGTCGTCCATGGGCTGCGAGCACTCTTCGCTCTCTGCACTAGCCCGGTAGGACCCCATGTCTGCATTCACCACCTCTCTGTTAGCCATCATCAGGACGCTCATTGGCTCCCGTGGACGCACCTGTGAGGGTGCTGCCTCCTTTCCTACACTGGTCCCCTTCGGAGTTCCAGTCACCTGTACTGTAGACACACCAATGTAAAGACCTTTGGAATTCCACTGTACTACCGGCTGCGATGCAGAGGCTTGGAATCCCGCAGGCTCTGGAGAGGGAGGGGAGACTTCCGGGCTGTAGTCCCTCACTCCTTCACTGGGGCTGATTGTCTCGGGGACACACTGCTTAGAACTAGGGCTCTGCTTCCTGATATTTGGCTGTTCCAGACTCAGTGCAGTGGAAAGCAGCTTCTCCTGCCTTGCCTGGAAGTACTCAGGGTTCAATTTATGCTTTTTGGGAGCCGGATAATCTTTGTGGCTCTCACTGCTGTAGTAATTAGAGGGTTCAGACCGAGGTCTTCTCAGCTCTGAAAAGTACAGTAGAAAGGATAGTCAGGACAGGCGGTAAAAATTAGGAATCCTAACGAATTAACACTTTCTCTATGCCTGAGAGACACAAGGTGCAAAGCCGGACTCAAGACATGTCCCTAATACTTAAGTATTCCCCAGAGGCATGTATTTTACTCAGATGATCCTCCTCCAAAAATTCTGTAATTCTTGCATGGACATAGATTTTTCTTATTTGCTAACTATTTGTATGGTTTTGGGGGTGGGTACTTGGCATTCTTGAAGCTAAAAGGAAAATCAAAAAGAGCAAAAAAAACCCCAACAACCCACAAAACCCTTAAAAGTATGTGAATAAACTATGGACTTTTCTCAGGGAAAGGGAACGCAAGCAATGGGCCCCTGTCGAGTTCTGAGATGGAAGAATTCTGACCATTTACCTGGATTGGTACTTGCGATAACAGTGACTCCTTTGGGTATTTCTGGGGACGTGATGGCTTCGCTGTGCCACTGGGCTATCCAGCGGTCTGCGCCAGGCTCTTCGCTGGGCGGGCAATGGATCCTGGGGTTCTGTCCCAGCTGGGCCTGCTCATCTCTCTGCAGGTGCTCCAGACACTCTGCTAATTTCACATGACCCCTTGACCTGGCAATTCCAAGAGGCAGCCTTCCTAGAGAGTCTGGAATAGAGATGGCCCGACGGTCCCACTTATACAGCACGACAGCAGCTTCCAAGTGCCCCAGGGCACATGCCCACATCTAAAAGACAGAGAGACAAAGCAAGCTTTTCCAGTCAGAGGTTAGAAACATCTACTTCTGCCATCATGGCCGGCTGGCAGATTGATCTTTCCTGGGGCTCTCAATGGGGTCGCAGGAAATATAACCCTAGTAGAGTGTCTTTGGTGAATGTCATAGGTCAGTGAGGTACAACCATGGGAACCAAAAGGGAAGGATGGCTGGGGACTAGATCAGCCTGTTCCTTACCAAAGGAGTACAGGAGAAGTGATCCACATTCAAGGGGTCAACTTCCAGTTCCAGATCAATGCTGTCTGCATGCTTTGTGCTGGAAGGAAAAGCATCAGAGATTACTGTACCAATTACTCCACATGAAAAGGAAACCGCAAAGTGTTACAAAGCCCCACAAAGATGAAAGCAAACTGGGTCGCGAACATTCCTGATGGGAAGAAACAGAGTCCTGCACTTCCTGGCATGGTCTGGGCACTCCTTTGCTAGTGGCCCAGAGGAAATGAAGAGCCCACCATTTAGTTAGGATCTAGCTCAGTCCTTCTCAGGCGGATGTTCATACAAGTCCCTGGGAAGCTGTCCTCGGAGCAAGCCCTTTGCCCCAACGCCACAGAGCTCACTCAATGACCAGCTTTCTCTCCATGAGTGGCAATGCTCGAGGAAGTGTATGCTGACAGGCGAGGGCTGTCGTTGGCCTTACCGCCATTTGATGAGGGTCTGGATCAGCGTGGCGTAGCCCTGGGCAGCGGCCAGGTGTAGGAGGGTCATTCCACGGAAGGTCTTGGAGTGGATCAAATGCTTGGACTTGGCCCAGCAGGCTCTGCTCATCATCTTCTCACACACGACCACCACGCGGCTCTCAAAGCAGCTCCCCAGGGCCCCCGCTCCGGAAGCACACTGTAACAGTAAAGCCCGCATCAGGGTCTGAGAGGTCACTCCACGGGGGCCGAGGGTCCCTCCCCCAAGCCAGCATTTTGGGGTAGAGGAAACAAAACCCAGTGGAAAGTGCAAAACGGAAAACGAAGAAGCCTCATGAAACAGAGACTCAGCTCAGCAGCACGGAGCTGCAGAGGGGGCACGGCGACGTTCCAAAATAACCCCGAGGACGTGAGAGCCTCTGTGTCACAGCTGATTATGGACTTCATGCTGATCCATCTCAGGGAAGGCACACATTGCTAAAAAAATAAATAAAATGGGCCGCGAGCCTCTCAGTTGAAGTAAACAGTCTGGGTAGGAAACTGTGAGAAAGCAAAAGTGGAGTTGCTCTCCTAAGGCTCCCATCTGGGGATCTGGGGATCTGTGGCTCCCTTGCTTCTTCTGAAGGAGAATGAAGTCCCTTAGATGTGGGTTTATTTCTAAAGAAACGCTTTAAAAAATTCAGTAATCATCCAGTCCACTGTATAAACTAAAAAGGATACTGGGAAAGCATTAGAGATGTTCAAGTTGAGTGACAACAAAGGCATATAGGAAATAAAAACCCACTACTGCAACCACTTGTAGAGGAAGAAAAATAAAATCAAAGGTTGGTAACCTGCACGGCTTGTTCGAGACCCTAAGATAGCAGTTTTATGCTGAACAGTCCCCAGTAAGTGGCACATCTAGTCCAATTCTCATCCCTGGTGTTAATTTAAGAAGTATTTTTTTCTGGTAATAAACCCCATAAAATTCAGTTACAGAAATACTGTTATTCTTCGGTGCTCTTTATTTTTAAATCTGAAAAAAAAAATGCCTCCAAATCTTATATAAGAGGCAGATGATGGATGTAATATCCTCACCAGAGGTGCAAAAACACAGTTGGGCTATCCCAACCTGCAGTCTACTGCCCTGGACTCAAAAGGCCCAGGCAGAATGTGGTCTCTGCATAAGAGAATCACTCAGCCATAAAAAGGAATGAAGTTCTGCCACATGACTCAATCTGGATGAAACGTGAAGATATTGGACTGAGTGAAATAAGCCAGACACAAAAGGACAAATATTTTATGATCTCACTTATATCAAATCAGCAGAAGATGCAAATTCCTAAAGTCAGAATCAGTCAGGGAATAGCAGTTCATGCTTAATTGGTACAGAGTTTCTGTTAGGGGTCATGGGAAAGTTTTGGAGTGGATGATGGTGATGGGCACACAACTTTGTGAAAGCAATTAACACCACTGAGTTGTATATATGAAAAGGGATAAAAAGGGAAATTTTAGATTACATGTAAGTAGACACAAACACACAAACCATAGAAGTGAACAAAAACAAAAGAATGACCTCTAATGTAAAAAGTGGGCTGAAGTGAATAGCACAGTTATAGTAAATTGTTTTATCAATTGTAACAAAGGTACCAGGCTAAAGCAAAATGTTAATAATAGGGAAAGCTATGTGAAAGGAGAGTTAGATGGGAACTCTGTACTTTCAGCAATGATTTTTCTGTAAACCTACAACTGCTCTAATTAAAAAAAAAAATTTAATAAAAGTCCCAGGCAGTGCCACTCAACACATACCAAACAGACCATATTCATAAGTACATGGATATCGCCAGACAGTAAAGGGGATTTTTTGCTATTGTTTGCATTAAACAAAAACAGCCACGGTCTTGATCACATAAGACAGACACAGACATTTACTGAAGTCAATTTGAAGTGATGAAAGAGTATTCAATAGCAGTTAATAATCATCTCAGATTATAACAGGCCAGAAAATGTGGGCTCAGATGATAACAGGCCAGTTAAATGGATTCAGATTGTAACAGGCCAGTTATTATAGGCTCAAATGATAACAGGCCAGCTGCCTAATAGCTGAGTCTTAATGTCATTATTTACCATTCTCTTTGTGCAACCTCTGTGGGTAAAAGGAAAATGATTTCATGGATTCTCTTGCTGTAGTCATAAGACATATTATACAGTGATTACTTCTTTTATAAAACTTAGTAATATCATGTGAAAAATAAGCCTGTTTTAGTTTTAATAAAATTTTACTGTATGCCAAGTCTTTCCTTTTTCACTGATTTGGAAGACGGGAGAAAGAAGAAAATTCAAGAAAAAAGAAGATTAGAATTTTAGATGTGGTCTACTATACTTCGTTTTCATCTAGGAGTATTATCAAAAATATTAGTAAGACTTGATATTTACAAGACTCAACAAAGTCACTGTTCAAAGGAACCATCATTTCTCTTGAAGAGACCAGTCTCTTTAACTTTACCTCTAAGGTCTTTTGAAAAATAGCAATTTCGGCCTAAGAGACTTTCCCAAAATGAAAGCCCTAAATGAAATTTATAAAGCCCCCAAAACTAAAGGGAATCTAAGACAAAATTTGGTAATTTCCATGCACTTGGCAATATAATACATTCTTCACAGAATTTATGGAAAAGCACATGTGAAAGATGAGATAATGTGTAATGTTTTCTACATTGAAAAACTCCAGAAACAAGTTTCTTTGGGCCCTTTTCATATTGATGTTCTTGAGTTTAAAAAGCATAAAAATTATTGAATTCAATTATGTTTTATAGTTATTCTTAAAACACGGATAAAGAAGACAAAGTAGAAAGATTCTAGTCTAATTCTAAGACCAGCAGATCCAAGCCACCATTTGGTCTCTATTTTTTAACTATATGCCTTCAACTGCCACATTCGGGTAACACTAGCGAAATATGAGATCGGTTAAAACAATGCAAGGATTAGTAACCATTACCAGAGGTGAACAATTGAGAACCCCACAATCCCAAAGCTTCTTTTATAATAAACAGATTATTATACCTAGAAGAACAGGTACCAAAGCACTATCTGGAACTTTTTGCCTATATCCAGTATTGACAGCAGCAGCAGAGATGAGAGGGGTGAGCAACTGCCTCACAAGCAATCAAAACATGAAACAACAATGGAAGAAAATGACCGGCAGATCCATACCTGAGCTTGACTTGCTCCGTTCCCACTCCCGTTGCCACCTCCACCACTACCGCCTGCGCCCCCCTGTTTGTGCTGCTGGGACCCCGTCATCTCAGCCATCCTCCTCTCCATCTGCTCCAGCCGTTCTAGGATGGACATCCTGAACTGGTTATCTAGAAAGGAAGAGCAGCAAGCATGAGGCTATGTTCTGGAAGAGGAGCAGTTGCCGTGTGGCCTAGACAAGCGCGCAGGGCCCCTTAGCGCAACCTGTCCAGGCCAGAGCTCTCCAGCGTGGTGCTCCCATCACCGTGTGAGACGGCGGCATCTGCATTGCCCCAAATTCCCAGCTAAAGGAAGAGACGACCCCTTTATACCAAAGATCCCAGCGCCCCATTTGTGTGTCAAATTTCCCAAAGGCAATCTTGAAGAAATCTGGCAGATGGTCCCCTAGAGTAATAAAATGAAATGGCTGCAATCTAATTCAAATCAATGGAAGAAAGCATCATGGCAGGAAAGGAGAAGATACAGTTATAGGGAAGTGGATTTGGCTCAATGGATAGAGTGTCCGCCTACCACATGGAAGGTCCAGGGTTCAAACCCTGGGCCTCCCTGACCCATGTGGAGCTGGCCCACACACACTGCTGATGTGTGCAAGGAGTGCCGTGCCACGCAGGGGTGTCCCCGCGTAGGGGAGCCCCAAATGCAAAGAGTAAACCCTGTAAGGAGAGTCACCCAGCACGATAAAAGCGCAGCCTGCCCAGGAGTGGCGCCACACACACGGAGAGCTGACGCAGCAAGATGACGCAACAAAAAGAGATAGAGGTTCCTGGTGCCGCTGACAAGAATATAAAGGGACACAGAAGAACACACAGTGAATGGATACAGAGAGCAGACAACTGGCGGGGTGGGGGTAGGGTGGGGAAGGGGAGAGAAATAAATTTTCAAAAAATTTAAAAATCTTAAAAAAAAAAAAGATATATATATATATATACACACAAAATAGTATTACCTGTTTTAACCAAATACTGAGTTTTTACAAAACTGAGGTTTACATAAACAAACCAAAAAAATTTTTTTAAATTTTATTTCCTAATCCAGGCTCTAGCTTTTATGAATTCATTTTAGGAATTATATCATTCACTGCCTGAGACCCTCATGTGTTTCTATGAATGTATAACTCAGTCTTTTCAAACCCAAATAGGTACTTCACCTTTACAGAGGAGAAAACATTGGGATGAGACCATGAGAGCCAGTATTATAACTCAAAGAGAAAAAGCTTGTGACTTTGTGCCACTTTACTATGATTATGCTATACATCTCTCCCCAGTCACGCATTTATACCCACATGCGCACACGTGTGCAGGCACATGCATATGTTAGGGCTGGGTTACATAGATATGTAAATGGAAAGAGTTAAAGCCATTATTAAAAAACCCTTAGCACCTGTCTTCATCCAAGAAACTTTAATGAGTACAGTGCCAGCTATTTAAGAGCAAACAAGAAGGAAAAGGTTGCTTCCTACACTACCAGATTGTAGTAAGTGAAGAGCAAGATGATGTGATGAATGTTGGGAGGGGTTGAGTCTAGATAAATCTGGAAAAGTGACACTTGAGCTGGACCAAATGACAAGAAGGAGCCAGACATGCCAAGAGCTGGGGAAAGGGAATTCTGGGAACAACACGTACAAGGGATCAGCACATGCAAAGGCCCTGAGGCAGACACTCAAGGCACAGAATGCCATTTGGCTGAGCCACAGAGAAAGGAGAGATGAAGTTGAAGAGGTGGGCAGGGACCAGAAAGAGCACAGCTGCTAAGAGCTCAGAAGCCAAACTCCTGACTTGGCCATATACTAACTGTATAACGTTGAACAAATTAACATTTTGGTGCTTCATTTCCTTAATTCTTAAATGGGGATAACGATTGTGCTTACTACAGAGGAGTCACAAGAATTAAATGAAAATAAGCAAATACTTAGAAGATAAGTCCCAGATAAAAAGCTTTGAACACAAGTTTTGAACAACCAGCAAGAACTGGCAGAAACATCATTCTTAAAGTTCCAGCCAAGAGTTAAAGGATTATAGCAACAGGATGAGAGCTGAATCAAGAAGGAAACTTAAAAGCAGTAGGATCTTGCGGTGTCCTCGCTTGGCCCACGCTCCCAATGCGGATCGCTCGTTTGGATCCTGGAGGGAGCAGAGTAACCCTCGTGCACACACTGGGAGCCTGTATGTCTGAGGCAGTCTGTCTTTTGGCTCACGGAGCTCTTCTGCAGAACGCTGTGGAGAGCAGTCAAGTGGCTGCCTGGGGCAAGGGGCTGCTGGCTGTAGGACAGACAGTGCAGTGCCAGACCACAAGGAAACTGTTTCCTTGAAGAGGGGACGTTTGGGAACTATGTAAGTAGGGGAATTCCTAGGGCCAAACTACAAGGTGCATGGGCAGGGAAGCCCCTACACTTTGGCCGGAGCTATTCTCTAAACTCAGTGTATAGAAAAGTCCTGAAGGACAGCACCCACAGGTCAACCTGCAGAGACTGGGAAAGGGTTTTCTTTTCTTTTTCTTTTTTTAATTTGGTTTTTTTGTTTGTTGTTAGCTCACAGCACTCAGGGAAAGCTCTGTCACAACACTAGCTGGATACAAGCTTAAGGAACAGACACCTCAGAGTCTAAACTCCAGCAATAATCCATTAAGATAACAAAATTTCCAGGTTTCAACAAAAGATTAACAAAACGCACCAAAGAAACAGGAAGTGATGGCCCAGGCGATGGAGAAGATTGAAACATTAGAAACTATCAATAAGGAAGATCAGACCTGGGACATTCCAGACAAAAATTTTTAAAAAATGGCCCTAAAAATAGTCAAAGAGCTAAAGGAAAATGTGAACAAAGAACTAAAGGAAATCAGATGAACACAAAGAGAATATCAATAGGGAGAGGGAAATGATGAAAATGAACCAAACAGAGCTGAAGACCACAGTAACAGAAACTTAAAATTCTCTCAAGGGTTCAATTGCAGACTGGAGCTGGCAAAAGAATGACTCGGTGGGCCTGAAGAAAAGACAGCCACTTGAAATCTTCTAGTCTGAGGATCACAGGGAAGAAAGAATGAAGGAAAGTGGACAGAGCCTGAGGAACCTTGGGTCACCATCAAATATTACCAACAGGTGCATTGTGGGAGTCCAAGAGGAAGAGTTATGGGCAGAAAGAATATTCAAAGAAATAATGACTGAAAATGTCCCAAATTTAACAAAACATATGAATACACAAATCCAAGATGCTCAATGAACTCCAAATAGAATAAACCCAAAGAGACGACACACCGTTATAATAAACTGTGGAATGCCAAGGATAAAGAGAGAATTCTGAAAGCCACAAGAGAGAAGCAATGTATCACATACAAGGGAGACTCAATAAAATTAAGTGCCAGTATCTCATCAGAAACCACGGAGGCAGAAAGCAGTGGGAAGACCAATTTAAAGTGCTGAAAGCAAAAAACTGCCAGCCAAGAATTCTATATTCAGCAAAACTGTCTTTCAAAAGTGAGGGCGGGATTAAGACATTCCCAGATAAACAAAGCTGAGGGAATTCATCATCACTAGACCAGCCCTACAAGAAATGCTAAAGAGAGTTCTGCAGGTCGACAGGAAAGGACAGTAGGCAATGGACTAAATCCTCATGAAGAAATAAAGATCTCTGGTAACAGTAATGGCAAGGATAAATATACATACCAATACTTTTACAAGTTTGGTTTATAACTCCCGTGATTTTAACTTCCTACAGGTTCTAAAAGGCAAATGCACAAAATGCAATGATAAATCAGTGGTTTTGGACTCATAACGTACAAATGCATAATATGTGACAAGAACTACATAAAGATGGGGAACAGCAGGGTATAGGAATATAGTCTTTGTATGCTACTAAAGTTAAATGGGTATCAAGGCAAATGAGATTGTTATAGATTTAGGATGTTGAATTTAAGCCCCATGGTAACCACAAAGAAAATATGAGAGATTATGCAAACTCATAGAGACAGAAAGTACAGATTACCAGGGGAGGGGCAGGAGCAATGGGGAGTTAAAGCAAAATGAGTAGAACGACAGAAATGTTCTAGTAATGGATGGTGGCAGAGGTTCTACAACGTTGTGAGTGTGATTAATCCCACTGAATAGTATGCGTGTGAGGGGCCGGGAGGGGAAGATTTATGTTTCCACAATGAAAAAAAAAGAAAGAGAAACTAAAGAGATAATGACAGTTAAATGCAATACAGGATACTTAACTGGGTCTAGAATGCAGAAGAAAAGGCTCAAAAGGACGTTGGGACATAAGAAAAACTGGAATATAGACTGTAAGCTTTATACCAGGATTGAGTTTCTTGAACTTATAACTGTACTTCAGGTGATTACACAAGTGAATATCCTTGTTTGTAGGAGAGGTACATGGTAAAATTATGTGTTCAAGGGTGATGATGTGTGCAACCTGCTCTCAAATGTTTAGAAGACAAATTGGTCAATCTGGGTACCTGGGATGGGGGAGGGGCTGCATTGGCGTTCTTGGTATGGGGTTTGTATAATTTTGCAACTGTCCTATAAGTTTGAAATTATTCCAAAATACAAAGTTAACAATTACAGCCATTTGAATCATGAAAAGGTATAATCTGGGAAAAATAACTTAATTAGCATTCCCTGCCACCCTGACTGTAAAGCCCAGGTCGAGTGAGCACAGCTTTTCCATTCTACAGATGGGACCTCTGTACAGCAGACAGGACGCCGGGCCGAGCTCACACTCAGAGCCTGGAGGCTTCCTCGGTGCCAGCCACTGTCCCAACTGCTTTACCTGTGCTAACGCATTTCTTCTCCACACAGTAACGTGAGGCAGGTCCTGTCATCCTCGTTGGACAGATGAGAAACAGAGGCACGCAAAGCCGACTAGCTTACCCAGCATACCATCACAACAGGAAGGAAAAGCGAGGGGAGTTATGGAGAGAGAAGACACACAGCGTTCGGCAGTCTCGCCCTAATGAATTCAAGAGTCTTAGGCTCAGGGAAGCTCAGCTACCGTCAAAAGTAGTAAATCTTTAACACTGACGTCATAACAACTTAACTTCCCTCTACTAAATTATAAAAGCAAGAAGCAGCAGCCTGCTCTTCAAAATATCATTTTCTAATAAGCTATTAGGTCCAGGAACAGCACCAAGAGAAAAGATGTTCTTTTAAAGTGTTCCTGGGAAGCAGATTTGGCTCAACTGATAGTGTCCGCCTACCACATGGGAGGTCCAGGGTTCAAACCCAAGGCCTCCTGACCCATGTGATGAGTTGGCCCACGTGCAGTGCTGATGCACACAAGGAGTGCCGTGTCAGCTGGGTGTCTCCCGTATAGGGGAGCCCCATGCACAGGGAGTGCGCCCCATAGGGAGAGCTGCCCAGCGTGAAAAAAGCACAGCCTGCCCAGGAGTGGCACTGCACACATGGAGAGCTGAAGCGGCAAGATGATGCAACAAAAAAAGAGACACAGATTCCCAGTGCTGCTGACAAGAATACAAGCGGACACAGAAGAACACACAGCAAATGGACACAGAGAGCAGATAACTCGGGGGGGGGAGGGGAGAGAAATAAAATAAATAAATAAATAAATAAATAAAGTGTTCCACTTTCACACAGACAGACAGGCAGACATGGCAGGCCGAGGGTCCGGCTTCTAAGGACGCGTCTCAGTGGCGCGGTTGCCGACGGGGTGGCGCCACGGAATGAACACTGCAGGGATAAACTGCCCATGGTCATCTTCATCCTGTGACCTCTGAGGGGAAATACACAATGACCACAGGGGTCCCCCAGTTTCCTTGTCCGGACTCTCCACCCTTTCCATTAGAAAACATAAACCTGGCAGATGTGGGACGCTGAAGACTGAACTTCACCTTTCAGTTTGAGTTAGAATCCAAGCAGCGGAGCAGGTAGCCTTTGGGAGACGTCTACAAGTTCTCCCTGCTCATTCCCAGGTGCACCAAGCCCACAACCACTTATCTTGCAACCTGGTAGGAGCTACCCATGCATCCCACTGCAACGTCCAGGCTTAGTTTCATAAACCTCTCTAGCCACCTGCTGGGGATTTCTTCGGCAAGCCTATGAATCTTGCATCTATCAAATGAATTTTCAGTATGTTTCATTTGTTTGCATCACTCAAGAGCCTGGAAGCCAAGACAGACATTCCACAAGCCGAGGAGGGACCA
Organism: Dasypus novemcinctus; assembly: GCF_030445035.2. Taxonomy (NCBI): domain Eukaryota; kingdom Metazoa; phylum Chordata; class Mammalia; order Cingulata; family Dasypodidae; genus Dasypus; species Dasypus novemcinctus. The sequence goes on from NC_080681.1 coordinate 125,839,641, forward strand.
AAGGGCCCGGGACATGCTCCCCGGGACATGGGCGCCCCGAGGGCTGCGGCTCTGCCGGGCAGGGCTGCAGGGCACTGCGGGGCAGTCCCGGGGTCCTGTGCAGAGTGGGAGCCCTCCAGGCAGACCTTTCCCTGCCGTCGCTGGGCCGGCCCCGAGAGGTGAGTGGGGTCCACCCCCCCATCTGCCTGGTGAGCACCCCATGATCTGAGAAGCACTTCATGAAGATTCTCAGAAGCAATTATCTGCCTCTTAACAAATGACACCAGGCACGACAGCATCTCTGAGTATCTCCGTTCCCAAAGGGGGAAGCACTGATGGTCAAAACAAGATCATCGCAAACGGAAACGACCGAGACGGCGTCCAGCGAGTGCAGCCCCTTGCTCTCTGCTGACTGAGAATCAAAGCGGCGCTTTCCAGTCCCAGGTCAGAGCACAGCTCATGTTAGCAAGGCTTAGTCAGACGGATGAAAGGATGGCGTGCACATCTCCACGCCGGGCAAGGCAAAAGCAACAGCTCGACGATTGTTTAGGTTTTACTGAACTTTATTCTGATCATTGAAAACTACTGTAAAATACTTGGCAAATTCAGAGCTAGGCATCTCTTTAATTGTATGTATCGTGTGATTACGGGGATAAAGGGAAAATAATTACTTAGAAGAAAAAAGACTCAGTCTTTTCTTGTTACATTTACATAAATAAGGACATCGTCAAGATTCATTTAGTCATGCCCAAATATTTACTGAGCACCTTCTATGTGCCAGGTGCCAGGGTGTGCCTAGGACAGTAAGGAAAATGCTCCTGTCTTACTTGTTGATCAGCAGAGGATTTCTGCAGGCAGAATAAACCTGGATTTTTCAATTAAGAAGTAGGAAGGAAAGAAAAAAATAGATGGAGAAGTAGGGGCATGATGTTCTTACTCAAGATGCTTCAGACAAAGCCAGTGGTGACTCAGCTGTGAGGGGTTCCAAGCAGAATGTCCTTAGCACAGTTAGGGGGGAGTTACTGAACTAGCGGTGAGGACTGCAGAGAGGGAGGGCCAAGAACCTCTTGCTCGTCAAGTTTCAAGGCCGACCTCAAGGCGGGTAGAATGTGGACAAGTCACCCAGAACTCTGTTCCAAATAAGATGGCAGAGTGAGATGTTCATGGCTGTCCCACTACAGAAGCTTTCAACAACCAGCAAGAACAGGCAGAAATACCTTCCTTAAAGCTCCAGAAAACAAAGGACTGCAGTAACAGGGTGAGTGCAAATCAAGAAAAAAGCTACCTAGAAGCGGTAGGGGGAGAGGATGTGGCTCGAGTGGTTGAGCACCTGCTTCCCACATACGAGGTCCTAGTTCAATCCCCTGTACCTCTTGAAACAAACAAAAACGGCAAACCAAGAACTCTTTATCTGGTAAAACTGTCTTTCAGAGATGAGGGAGGGATTAAGATATTCACAGATAAACAAAAGCTGAGGGAGTTCGTCACCCTTACAAGAAATGCTAAAGAGAGTTCTGCAGGTTGAAAGGAAAGAACAATAGACAATGGACTAAAGCCACATCAAGAAATAAAGATCTTTGGTAAGGGTAATGACATGGGTAAATACCAGTACTACTGTATTTTTAAAAAAAATTTTATTATCTTTTTTAAAGATACATAAATCACAAAATGTTACATTAAAAAATATAAGAGGTTCCCATAGACCCCAAAAGTACTACCGTATTTTTGACTTGTAACTCTACTTTTTACTTTCTACAGGTTCTAAAGGGCAAATACACAAAGTCAGTGGTTTTGGACTGAATACATAAACATGTAATTTGTGACAAGAACTACATAAAGATGGGGAACAGCAGAGTATAGGAACATAGTTCACATATGCTATTAAATTGGTATCAAAGCAAACGAGATTGTTAGGGATTCTGGATGTTAAATTTAAGCCTTATGGTAACCACAAAGAAAGTATTAAGAGAATATGCAAACCCATAGAGGCAGAAGGTAGGGTACAGGTGGCCAGGGGAGGGGGGCGGGGCAATGGGGAGTTAATGCAAAATGGGCGTAGGGTTTCTGTTGGCGTGAAGGGAACGTTCTAGGAATGACTAGTGGTGAGGGCACCTCAACAATGTGAATGTGATTAATCCTACTGAATGGTAGGCTTGCTAGAGGTTGAAATGGGAAGATTTACGTTGTCTTATGTTTCCACAATTAAGAATAAAAAAAAGCTAAACAAGTGTGGGGACCCAGGGCCGGGTTCCCCAATCCCTTAGCACAGTCACCTGCATGACCCAGCCATAAGTTCAGGGTTAACAACGCTGCCTGGCGGGGAAGGATGTGCAGATGGTGTCATAGACCCTATCTGACAGCGGTGGAACTCCATTCCCGCCATAACCCTCTAGGCCCCACATGTGCTGGCACGGGACCCTAGCGGGAACCTGTCCGCATACCCTACGGAGTGTCTTTGCTCTGAAACCCCTCACAACCTCCTCATTTCCCCATCTCTTGTGGAGCGCTTCCTACATTCCCTGGACTGCCTTCACCAAAGCCTCTCCTGTCCGTAGTCCAAAATCAAGCGTAGGTCTGACTCAGTGTCCGGTGGCTGCCCCCACCCGCGCCCTCCAGGAGTAGGGTTGGCACAGTAAGACAAAAGAGGCCCTAGCAAAAAAGGAAAAGAAAAAACCAAAAACCCAGCTCTTCTCTCTCTAGCACCTGCCCTGGCATTCCTGGATTTTAGTTCTTATCCAAAAGTGTTAGGCTTTATCTGTCTCACCAAAAGAACAAGTTATTGCTGCATCACAAAAAGATGCTTTACATCTGCTTCAGTACATGAACTGTGGACAAGGGGTGCAGGAAAGAGGGAAACCTAGGGGTCTGCTTCTTATGCCACGTGCTGGGCATCTTCTGGGCACAAGATATGGATAGTACAGAGATGAGCACCAACCATCCTAGGCACTTACCTGAGAAAATGAAAACTTTCAACAATATTTTCACATTGCTAAGGGTTCCTTACGTATCAATATAAAGCTCACGAAACTTAGTTACAATGACACCCTGGTTTCAAGTGTCCACAATAAAAGGCTGTGAATATACGCACTGGGGGAGGTTGATGACGGGAACATTAGACTCATGGAATTTCACTGTGTTGCGAGCAGGAACCGCTGGTAAACTTTCTGGAGGCAGGAAAGAGCAGAATAGGCAAAATCAAAAACAAAAACATCATCTGATTGGCAAGAGTAGACTGATTGGCAAGAGCCGATGTTCTCCAACTCTGAACCCGCATGTCGTGACTCCTGGATCCACAGGCTGAGGTGAGGTGGGGGCCGACCACCTCCTTGCTTCTTTGGGCTTCTGCGTATCCGGGAACCTCGTGGCGGGGTCCAGGCATCCCTGCGTGTGGCAGAGCTGCGCACACGCCCCGTCGCACTTGTCCCCTGCTGAGGGCTGTGTGCCGCCCTGGACTGGTGGATTCTGTCCGTCCCAAGGGTCTACTGCTCTAGACCGGTGATGTGCCAGAACCACCCGCGGGGCTTATTAAAGCACAGACTGCGGGGCCCCAAGCCTCGGGTTTCTGAGTCAGTGGCTCTGAGTGGGGCCCAGAAGTCGCATTCCTAACAGGGCTCCCGGTATCACTGCTGCTGCGGGTCTGGGCCACATTTTGCAAACTTCTGCTCTAGACTCCTCCCTGCTTCCACCAGGGCAAGAACACACCCCCCTCCTCCACCAAGGGCTTGTTAGACAACGATCCAAGCACCGCTTGCTCCAGCTGGCACCCAGATCACTACCCAACCTGGAGACCACAGCGGGTCTGTCGACAATAATTGGGGTGCACATTTTCTTCTCGACCGCGCAGCCCATTCCAATCAGACAGCACCTGCAAGTACTTTCACAGGCACCCACCTGCGCAGATGCCTGCGGCTATTCAAGCGCCCCTCTTCCCTCCCACCGCCTCTCCCCCTTTTCCCTTGTTTTCTTTCTCTTCTCAGTTCGCTAAACAGGATGTCTTTGCCTCTTGCTTTTCCCTGAAGCAGTGAATTTACTTACATGGTCTCAGGGAATGAGAACAGATACTTTCACCTCTCGTGTAGCAGTTCCTTCCCCTGCACATCCACCCGTACCCACACCCCAGACAAAAAGAAATTTTGATGTCTTTTCCTCACTACCTCCTTTCTTTTCTTTTCTTTTTCTCCCCCTAGTTATTAAACTTATCTTCACAAAAGTTTTAGATCACGGTAATTCATATATACAATATACGGTACTCCCACATATCCAACATAAAACCCTTTTCCCTTCCACAGCAATAATCTTTTTACATGTTCATACTATATTTACTGAAAATGATGTACAGATATTGAGACAATAGCTTTCAAACAAGGTAACATTTGGGTTTACATTGTGGTTTATATTTTAGACTATATAATTTTCTAAATTTTTTACATTATGTTTTACATTATGATTTACATTTTAGCCTATCAGCCCCTATATATTTTTGGTGTAATTTAACATGTCTTATATCTTGCATAATCTTGTGGAACACTTCTATTGCCCACACAGTTACATTGGTTTCATCTATTCAATACCTCTTTCCCCCTCCCCTTAGGGCCCACAGTGACAGTCAATCTTCATTGCTTGAAGGGCCATGTTCAGAGATACTTGCAACAGTGTTGAGGGCTTTACATACTCAGCTGCCCTAATGCACTGGGAGCCACCACTTCTCTCGAGAGATACAGTTCCCTCTATTTGAGAACATCAGTCCTCCCCAGGATGTGGGTACGACTTCACTCTCATTATATGGGTCTCTATCCAATGATATAACCCACTATGGCAAAATGAGCTTTCACACACTCCCTAGGAGCCTGTCCTGCATCAGATTATCCCCTTTAAGTGTCTTAAACAGGTAACCCTCCTTATTATATTTTTGAAAAAGTTATCTCAGCATTATATTCTCAACCAAATACCTGACAATCTCCTATGTTCATATGTTCTCCCTCCCTCCCCCCAATTTCTTGGGCAATATTACACATCCTCCCATCCCTAGCCCCCCTCAAGCCTGCAAAACCCACCCAAAGGTAAGAAAGGACATAGACACTGAGGAAAAGACGGAAGTTGTTGCTTTGCCAATTTGCATACAGGGCAACACTTATTGCAGTGATGGAAGGCAAAACATCAAAAACAAAGCTTTTGCATTTTTAAATTTTTTGATACCCCAATTTATTTTTACCTTAATTTTTCTAAATTAATATGTATTCTATATCTAACCTTTAAACTCATCACTATCCTCCATTTTACTATTAATGGAACCTGGCAATATATTGGGCTTCATTTTTGAAGAAGTTTTGAAGAACCTCACAGAGAGGTTCAACAATGGCAGGGGAGGAATACTGGTATGGGATGTTACTGACAGGGCACACATGGTTGGCAGGGAGTTCTCCAGGGCATATATCCAGGGTACATAAAAATGTTTGGATATTTTCATAGTGGTTACAATTAAAAACAACAACTGAGGGAGTGCTGAGTTCCTAGCCAGGGGAGCTCTATCACAGCCCCTAAAGGAACAGTAACAATTCCCCAAGTGCAACGGCAAAGACCAAAAAAGAAGGAAGGTCCAACAATGAGCCCTTGATAGTAATGACTATGCTTGTAAGCCTGTGCACCTGAAATAAGAACGAGGCCTAGAGCTGCAGGGTGCCTAAGAGTTACCTCCTGAGATCCTCCATGTTGCTCAAATGTAACCAGTCTCAAACCAAACTCAGCATGTAAATGCGTTGCCTTCCCCCCAGCATGGGACATGACTCCCGGGGATGAGCCTCCCTGGTGCTGAGGGATTACTACCAAATACCAGCTGATGATGTAACTAGAAAATGACCTTGAATAAAAGGGTCAACTCAGACCAGCGGAATATCTCAGTCTACATATAATACCAGGAGTTAAAAGTGCTTTTTGACCTGAATAAAAGGGGGATATGGAAAGGACAAATGAGTTTATATGGCTATGAGTCTCCAAAAAGAGCCGGGAGGTTATCAAAGTGGTTGCCCTTATGCACACCTGAGCAGAGTCCCAGAGACAGATAAAGTAGATACAACCACAGGTATTGGTTCTTCTGAGGGCTACAGAGACCCCCAGGTTCTATGGTCATGTCAGATGGACTTCAATGCATGTCAGTTGGTCCTACTTTGGAGTTTGTGTTTCTGTGTGATGGAGCAGGACTCAGATGTGATCTTTGTTCACAAGACTCTCCTGTTACTTTTAACGGATTGGTAGTTGATGCTGGGGTTTAGTGTATACCCAGGGGACCTGAATCTCTGGACTGACCATGTGATAGCCAGGCCCTGAGCCTCAACAGACTTGCAACTCCTACACTCTGGTTTATTGGACTTACCCCACTCAGCTAACATGGAGGTGAAGAAGGTCAACCACCACACCATGGAGCCAAGAGTGCCTACAACTGAAAGCAGAATTGCATCCATCATCCATGTGGAATCTAAGCCCCCTCTTGACATAGATGTGGAGTGGACACAACCATTCCAAGGTCCACAGGATGGAGGAATAGAGTATGGATTAGAGTGGACTTACTGATTTCCAATCATGAACTATTGTGATTAGTAATCGAAGAAAATGTGGCATTGGTGTGGAGAAAGTGGCCATGGTGGCTGCTGGGTGTGGGGAATGGGAGGAAGAGATGAGATGTGGAGGTGTTTTCAGGACTCAGAGTTGTCCTGGGTGATGCTGCAGGGACAGTTACCGGACATTGTATGTCCTCCCATGGCCTACTGGGTGGACTGTGGGAGCATGTGGGCTATGGTGTGGACCACTGACCATGAGGTGCAGCGGTGCTCAGAGATGTATTCACCAAGTGCAATGAATGTCCCATGATGATGGAGGAGGTTGTTGTTATGGGAGGAGGAGTGGGATGAGGAGGGTGGGGGTATATGGGGACCTCATATTTTTTTTAATGTAACATTAAAAAAATAAAGACAAAAAAAATTCACAGTTTTCTAGATAAAAAAAAAGAAATTTCGATGGCTTGCGTGCTAATGGCTGGTTTGTGCTTCCTTCAAAGCGTCTCTTCTCACGCCCCTTTGACTTGCACCCCCTTTAGTGGAAGTAGCATTTTTAGACGGGGCAGCTATGGTGTGATGGAATGAATGCTGGAGTAAAGACAAGAACCCTGGGTTTAATCCTGTCACTGTGTGACTTTGGAAAAGTAATGGCCACTTTACACCTTTATTTTCTCATTTGTGAAGTGGGGATATTAACATCTACCTTGTTGTTTGTGAAGAGGAGCTAATTTGGGAAATCTTTTCAAGTGATAAGGCTCTCTTACCGCCTAGCTGTTATTAGACTGGGGCCTTTCATTCGGCCATGCCTACGCAGGCACTCTGAAATACACTTGTTGGCTTTTGAACAATTTCAGATTCACAGAAAAGTTACGAAGTTAGCCAAGTCCCTAGTATGCTAGTCACTGGGTTCCCCTAATGTTAACTTATTCCATCACCACAGTATATTTGTCAAAATGAATAAATTGACATTGCTATTTTATTAATTTGACTCAACTGCACTAGTTTCTCCTCAAATGTCCTTTTTCTGTTCCAGGATGCCTCATGGCATCTGGTCTCCTTCGGTCTGTGCCAGTGTCTCAGTCTTTCTTTTGTTTTCCATGACTTTAATTTTTTGTTTTTTTCTTTTAAGGAGATACCAGGGGTTGAACCCAGGAACTTGTCCTGGGAAGCAGGTGCTCAACTACTTGAGCTACATCTGCTCCCCACTTTAATGGTTTTGACTTCTGGTCAGGTATTTTGTAGACTGCCCCTTAATTTAGGTTTGTCTGATGTTTTCCCCTGATTACTCCAAGGCTGTGGGTTTTTGGGAAGCACATTACAGATTGGCCTCCTCGTTGCATTAACTCTAGGGGAAATGTTGACGTCTGGGTGAGTTTAACCTTGGCTATCTGGTTAAGATAGTCTCTGCCAGGTGTGCATACTCAATTCTTCAGAAGCAAGTTACTAAGTCCAGCCCATACCCAAGGGTAGGAGAACTAAGCATCACCTCCTGGATGGCAGGGTATCTGCAGATATTATTTGGAAATCTCCAGTAAGGAAGATTCACCCTTCTTATTTGTTTATTCAATAATTTACTTATGTCAGTATGGATGCTTGTATATTTATTTTATATCTTGGGTTATAATCCAGTACTATGTTATTTATTTTTTTGCTTAAATTGTTCCAGTATTGGCCACTGGGAGCTCTTTCAGGCTGGCTCCTGTGTTCTTGTGATATGCCTTCATGCTTTTTCTTCTCTTCTGAGTACTTCTTTACTTTCTAGAGTTGTAAAAGAATCAGCTACTTTTTCAAGGAGAACTGACTCCTTTTACGGAGAACGGTGTTTAGAAATCAATATATGGGCCGTGGGTGTGCTCAATGCTACTAGGGTGTCACTGCTTCTAGGCCTTCTCATTAAACACAGCTAGGAAATATGTTTCCCTATAATAATACATGGATATACACACCTCTGTAGTTATTTCTGTATCTGCTGGAACATATGAATTAAAATAAACATGAGTTTATACTGATGTCTCCAATTCTAATAAAGAACCACAGCATTCATTCTAGCTTTCCAGGAAGGCATTTTAAACATAGATACAATGATGATGAAAGTAGCCCTAAAACTTTCATAGAAACATACAGTAATATAGATATTAAACTGAAAAAAAAAAAAAAAAAAAGGAAACTAGAGGCCTAATTTTTTTCTGTATTTTCAAAGTAGAGGAATAGGATATAACATGGTAGTATAGCTACCTACCTTCCTATACTTGTAAGAACCTACCAGATCTTAGTCTTCCAACGATATTAGAAAATAAGTATAAAGGAAATATACTCATTATCCCAAAAATACCTTTAAGTATTACAACAATCAAGCAAGAGAAGATGAAAAAACATTTCCAACCAGCCAGTGGCCCGCGAGTGAAGGGATGGTTAGTTTTGCCTTCACAGCTCCTTCTCCTTTGCTGGGTTTGCCCTGCCAGGGCCTCTTGCTTCGGGTTGTTATGCAAAGGGTCATACAGCACAGTAGCAGTCAGGGGTCATATTTTCATCTCTCTTTGATAGGGGTTCTTAACTCTCAAAGGGGCTCGTTTTTAAATGACTCATTAATACTCACTGGCATTTTAGAAATTTCCAAGCAATACAAAACTTTTAGAGGCAGAGAAAATTGTATGAAATCAGACACCCACCATATGTTCTAGGCTTAGAAAGTCTGGGATTTGCGATGGTACAAGTGGAGAATTCCAAGTGTTTGGGCATCTGAGGTAAGAAAATGTCTATGGCAGGAAACCAACTACTTGCCAGCCTTCTCAGGCTCTCAGTACTCAGCAGCACCTACCGTTTTTTTCTCTAGAATTTGTAGAACTCACTTTAAAACTTGTTTTCACGGCTGTACTGGGCAACACAACATGAGGCACCACCTGACACCATATTGACAATCTAGTTAAAAAAATCAAATTTCTCCCTCTTGACCTACAAAATGAAGCTTAAACTCTTTAGCAGGACACAGAATCCTCTTTCCCACTTCTCACAGGCTACTTTTCCAGGTCACTCTCCTCACTCACTGCTCTTTAAACTCACCTGTAATTCTGCACTCCTTTAGGCCCTTGCTAATGCTGTTTCCCCCATTTCCTATGTACACCTGGTGAGCTTCTTCTTCTTCAAAGTGTGACTCAAACATCACGTCATTATTATTATTAGCTACCATTTGCTGAGCATCTGCAGTGAGCCAGACATTCTACATATATATTTCTAATCTTCAAAATAACTCTGAAAGATTTCCTTCTTCATTCTATAGATGAGGAAAGTGAACCTCAGAAAATGTATTTTTTATCCAAGGTCCTACAGCTTTTAATTATCAAGGCAGGGACTGGAGCCCAAGTCAGACTCCAGGTGGGTTTTTTTCAAGATTCCCAGTAAACCTTCCATGTCTTGCCCTATATCCTCAGAGTGTTTGGCAAATGAATACAGTCACTTGTCTACACATGTCTAGGCTGTGAGTTTTCTGAAAACAGGAGCTTTGTTTTGTATCCTTGGCACTGGATATAGAGTGGGCATTCACTCAATGGAAAGGAATTTAAGTTCTTCTGGAAGCCAGTTTATTGATATCACCCAACCTGGGGCAAGGACTTGGAACTACCTTCAAGAGCCACAGTGACTTCCAGGTGGTTTATGTACCAGTAAGCAGTTTTATCACCTGTTTCAGTGGAAGATAAGAGTATCCAAAGTGGTCCAAATCCAATGGAGCCCACTTGAAAAGCAGTACATTAGAAGACTCTACGAGTTTACTTGGCTGGATGCCATCTCCTTTCAGCTCAGGTAAGGAGATTATGGGACTACAGTGTGTTGCTGTAACGCTGTCAGACAGCACTGAGGAATACCTGACTTCTTCACAGGCACTAACAGGAATTTCACAGCAATGTCATTGTTATTTAGCCAATGAGCATCACATTAAAATTCCTAACATTTAGATCCCTCCCCTGACCTTTCACCTTTACCTGGCCATATGGAACATCCAGAATCCTAGGACTTAACGAACCTTAACGAAAGGAACTTAATGGAAGGAAGGCCTACAATGAGTTACCCAAATGTTTAGCCAGTCAAGTAAATTGTTGTATAAACATCAAGTTTGAGTCGTGTTAAACAAAAGAAACATTTTCTAGAACAGCCTCAGAAAACGTACATGGATTTGAATCCCTGAACATCGGCTCATGAACATTTGCAAACACGAGAACTTGTTATTACAACTGCTTGATCTGAGCCACCTCAGGTCTTGCTGCCAGAGGAGAAGAAACAGACTTGCCTTGGCAGGTAAATGAATGAAGGAGCAATCATGAAATACCATCTGCTATTTTAAAACGCGTTATTTGTAGCTCAAGTGCACATGTGCCCTCCTGCTGCTATTTGGATTGGGCATGAGAGGCCATCTCTCATTCCATTTGCAGCCCTTGGCTGCACTCGCAGGGAGAGCTGATGAAGCAAAAGGAGGCCTGATGAACTATTTCTGTAGAGAACTGTAATTGCTGCCCAGGAAGTCTCCTAAATTTTTTAGGAAGCTGAGAGAGACAAGGAAAATGAAGTCACTTAATTCCCTCCCAGAATAAACGGGGCCACTAGAGTACATTAAGCTGCTCCTCCCCAGCAAGCCATTTAAGATGTCCAAGAGCAGAGGAAAGGGTAAGGGCCGAACTGAGATAAGGCACAAGCTGTACCACTCTGATTTTCCAAAGCAATGGCTAAATTTAGCCTTAGAAAAACTGCCATACTCCAGTTTTTAAAAACTCTCCAACTCTATGTAGCAAAACGCTAGCAAAGGAAATTAGCATTCTTCTTAGACTGTCTTCATTGGCAGTGATTTTTGGGTTCATTTTTGTTCTTGGTCTTTGTTTCACGCTGTTCAGAAATTCAGTCTTTGACATGTCAAAAAATCATTTAGAATGCTGCTGAAACAACTGAGTAACAGCAGTTTGGACACAAAAGGCTAGAGGCAGCAGAGCAAATGTGCAATTATTTCTCAGGTGAAACTAGAGCTAGAGGTGCATGAGGACAGAAACTTCAAACCTATTTTCCATGGACACTAATGCTTATAACATAAACCTAAGGAATAGCGGAGGAACTCAACTATATGATAAGACAGCATCAAACATGTATGTGGAGCCCAAATTATATGAGAGTCATTTGTTGTCAATAAAGGAGTAAATCCAACTGGAATTAAAAGTAGAACCACAGCTAATTAGTGTAAGTGCAAAAGAGATAAGGAACTCTGACAAAGATTCTGTATCTATCTTTAACTAGTTCATAAGAGTAGAAAATTGTACGTTTACTGGATTTCCAAAAAGCAAATTTGGAGGACACTGCCTTGATATTTTCAGCACACAGTGAAAATAAGAAATCTAAGTGTGAATTGAGGCATTCTAAAGTAATACCAGGGAAATGAATGAAGAAGAATGGAGAAAAGCACACGACCACTTAAGAGGTCTTTAATAATTAAAAAAAGAGTGCTGTGATGAGCCTTGTAGATGAAGAAAAATCTAACCTGGACATGAAGATGTGAAGGTGGAATGAAATTAAAATGGCCCGCATAAAGGAAAATGGAGATCCTGACAATTAGAACGGAAACTGCAAAGACCAACGACAAAAGGCACAGGAATGGTCAGAAGCATGAGCAATAGGAATTAACCACCACAGCTGTTCCATGGTGCCCGACTCACAAAAACCACTCAAAATCCTTTGGGAAGAACCATGGAGAATAAGAGAGCCGAAGGGACCCATCCCAGCAGTATTTACTGGGCACCCTCTGCCAGGTCTGTGCTCGGGCTCTGGGGACATGATGAGGGGCAAGACAACTCAAGGAGCTGGGTTGGCCACCAGGGGCACAAAAACTAATGAGATGCGATCCTTCAAAGAACTCTGTCAAGTATAAATCAACGTACTGGGAAATCTTGCTAAGCTCTGAGGCCAGGGACCAGGTTTAAAGTCCTGTTCGCGGCTGAACTTTCAGGGCCTCCATAAATATTTACCGAGTGAGTGAGTTTTGCCTCTGTGAAATATAGAACACGAACTTCAAGGAGGACAAGGCAAAGGGTATTATGTAGAAAAAATACTCAGTTCCATTAGTCATTTCCATGATGTGCTTTTTTCCTGCCAAGTTACTAAAAGCAGTTCCTTCCCTTCTCACACTGCCACCTCTTACCCAATCCTCTCAAATGTAGCAGGATTAGGCATTTAAAAACAAACAAAACACCTCAATGAGACTGTTGCCTATAAATTCTTTCTCCTAGTAGTTTCCACCTTGAAACAGCTGCTCCTGACCACAAGTTCGGGGCAGAGACTATGGGAAAAGAGGTGCAAAGCTCCACTGAAAACAAAACTCTACTAGGGAAACAGGCCACATGGTCCCTGGGAAAAAGATGTAAAACGACCCTGGCTGCTTCGAGCTAAGACTTCTAATTGTAATGATGTCATCTGCACGGGGCTCCTGGCGGCGTCCGATATGACTTAAAAGCCACGTGCTCGCGGGTCCGTCGGGAAGACGCCTTCCCAGCTGTCGCGGCCTCACGCTCCACGCATTCTTCAGACATCTGCTGTGGCCCCGGTCTGTTCTTGCGGCTCATGGTAAGGATGCCACCTTCACAGGCTGCCCCAACTGTCTTGCTAACTTGTGAGAGCGTTCAAGTCCAAGATATTCCAAAAATATTAATTTCTTTCAAAAACAAATTTTTGAGTCCTGGAACTGAAGCCTCTCTATGTAGAAGTTTGTTAACTACAATAAGATTTTTTCATAACAGTACACAAATCTGGAGCAAATACAGGTGAAGAAGCCCTTTCCAAACCAACAGGCTGAAGTGGATATCTTTTCAAAGAAATAGCTGTATAATTGTTAAATTGGGGGCATTTTATAGGTAAAATACATCCTAACAGATGAAATGACTGAAGAATGCTATTTTACAACTCATCATAGGCATTTCTGACAAATGACAGAGAATACACATTTTTTAAGAAAATTCAACTTATATCACTGTAAACATTTTATTCAGGAAAAAAAAATTTTTCTTTCAGGGAATCACCAAAGTTCTAGAACATGTTTAGTCATTCAGCTTCTTTGTGGGTGTTATGAGTCCCTGGGGGGGGGTCACCCCCTCTCCTGGCTCCAGATGGCACATGAGAATACAGCTAGGCCTGCTCTGCGTCGCTGCCCCTCCTCACTTCCATACTCTGAGTTTTGGAGGGGACACCCCCTGGTCAGAGTCATCCTCAAGTATTTGCAATTTCCAAGCCAGCGAGGCCCGAATGACTGTATTCGTTTGGCCAGTGTTACAAAGTCCCTTGGACTAGGGGAGAAACTTGTAGGGCTTCTCCTTGCTTTCACACAGTTGTGGCGTTGTCCTGTCCTGCTACGCTGGCCGAAGTCCCCGAAGTGGGCTTCTTTAACCGTCCTGCTCCACGTGGAGTTGGTGGGAAGATTAACCAACTATTAGCTACTGAGGGCAGTGGGCGCCGACGCCTGGCAACCCCTGGTGACGAGCCCCTCACGTGTCAAAACACTGCCCGCTGTCTTCTTTTCCCCACCCTTTCCCATCCTGTCCTGTGTTTCCTTCTCTATCCCAACCTCTTATCGTCCCTCCATGCCTTCATGTAACTGGTGACAGTCCTGGTCTGTCTGTCTGATTAATCTATTATGATTAATCTAATCTATTATGATTAATAATAGATTGAATAAGAGACTGGTGAAAAACACGAGTAAAATCAAGCGTGGAGAAAGCTGTTATCCAGAATACATATCCTAACATTTAAACAATTGGTTAAACGTTAGCCCTAAAATTGGCTGAATGTAGCAAACGAGGCAAAAAGGGAGGCAATAAATTTCAAGATCACAGTACATCAGTTGCTCTGGAGAGCACGGCTTTCCCCAGAACAAAGATGTGGAAGAAAATTTTCCCGCAGGTCCTGAGAGGAAGGGCCACCGTGATGTAAGGGCAGCTTTAACAACACTTGTGCAGAAAAAGCCAAACTGGGCTTCTGATGACCAGTTCATTACCGTTTAGCACTAAAGGAGATCACCAGAGCATCATTTCGAAAAAGCAATTCAACGGAGGTCCAACGTGGAACCATACACAGCTCTCTGATGATGCGGTTTGGACAGAAGGGTAAATCAGACACTTGAGAGGAATAGATGGCTGTTATTTATTGCTTACTTCTCCCTGAACAAAAGTGTATGATTCTGATTTTTTAATCTAAAAGTGAGTTGAATGTTTCACATTTCTCTAAAGAATAGCTTTCTACATACAGTTAGTTTTTGGTTGTTTATTATTAAGTAACTCTTAACCAGTTTCTCTCCTGCAGGTCAGTGGCCCTTAATTTCAAAAGTCTCTTTATTGCAACAAAAGAAAGTCTTTTTATCCCTGTGTCTGGGAATAAAGATATTTGGAGTTTGGCAACGAGGCAGTGTTCCACACAGATAATTTCTTCCCGCAATTTTTGGCGGAAAGAGGAAGTTGTTGCCAGTTTTTTAACCTGACAATAATTGCAATAATCAAGTGAATAGTTAGTCCCCCGTTTACAATTTGGCACTTCCAAGTCTTTGAGAAATCCTGAGTGAATGCTCAGACCTCTTGAGTCATGTGCCTATAGCGATATAAAATACACAGATGCAAGAAATTTAGGTTATGAGAGAAGCTGGACTTCCCTTGTTAGGAAAAAACCCATAACAATGATTCCTAACCTTTTTTCCTTCATGAACCCTTTGACAATGATGAAAGCTATAAACCTTTTTTCTAGGAATATATATATGGCTCATAAACCATGGGGAGGTCAACAGATTCTGCTCAGAAACCATTTTGTGGGGATGGTCTATTGAAGCATTTCCCAAACTGCATTCTACAGAACAGTTTCCACAAGATGCTGGTCCGTAGACCATAAAAGCAGACATGGTTTTGGCAAAACTGTTTTGGAAATACTAATTAAGCATAATTAAGTATTTCTTTACTGAAGCCTTCTCTGAGTCTTGAAATGTGAATGTACACTACAAACTGCCCATAGGGAGCTAATAATAGGTGCGTTTCCTCCACGTATCAGTCCACAGAGCCTTACTTGGGGGGGGGGGGGGGATCTCTAAACACATTTCCTGTTAACTAACGTTCCTACAGAAGAGTTTAGGAACTAAAATGAGTCTAAGACTCCCGCTTAGACATAGACTATAACCGAGTCAGGAGGGCCCTGGTGCACACTCTTCCTCCTTACTCAGCTAGCAGCCCGGGTGGCAGCCCAGCCGCCAGAGACTCGCAGAAGACCACGTGGAAGAGAAGAGGAGGAGAAAGGAGATAAAACAATACACAAAAGAATTTTAAAAATTAAAAAAAATTTAAAGTCGCTTCAGAGAAAAGAAAAAAGAAGAGGGGTAGCTACTCCGTGGACTAAGGTGTAGGTCAGCAGGGGCCACTGTGGGAAACGACCCAACATCTTGTCGGTGCCACCTCCTTTCTTCCTTCCCAGGAGATGCCTCTTTCTCTGCAGATGGTCATTCATTCCTTTGACACAAAGAACTACCTCTTCACCCCACATCCTCCTTTTCCTTTCATTGTTCTAACTCTTCGAGATACCTCATGAAGATTTCTCTCACTCTCTCTTTTATTTGCTCCATTTTGGGAATAAAAATGAGGCTGTAATTGTAATTGATAACAGAAATAACATTCGGGCTATGTTCTCAAGAAATGTACACTACTACTCTCTCTGGGTTTATTCTAAACGGTTAAGAGAGCTAGACTGTGCAATTTTAAAGAACCATTTTGAGTTCTCTATGAATTAAAGAATTTTCACCAAAAAAAGTTTCTATTTATTGGATTTTATATATTCACTTTTATTCAAGTACTGTCATTTAAGATATTAAATGTGAAGTTTGGGAAGCAGACTTGGCCCAATGGATAGAGCATCCACCAACCACATGGGAGGTCCATGGTTCAAACCCTGAGCCTTCTTGACCCCTGTGCAGCTGGTTCATGTGCAGCGCTGATACGCGCAAGGAGTGCCCTGACACGCAGGGGTGTCCCCCGCGTAGGGGAGACCCACCCCCACGCGCAAGGAGTGCACCCTGTAAGGAGAGTCGCCTAGTGCGAAAGAAAGTGCAGTCTGTCCAGGAATGGCGCTGCACACATGAGAGAAGACACAACAAAAAGAAACAGATTCCTGGTGCCGCTGATAAGGATAGAAGCGGTCACAGAAGAACACACAGTGAGTGGACACAGAGAGCAGACAACTGGGGGGGGGGAAGGGGAGAGAGAAATTTTTAAAACATCAAAAATTAAAAAAAATAAATGTGAAGTTCACTATTTCCTTTGTTTTGGAACATAAGTGTGTTATATATTTAATATTAAATAGACCACATAATTCAATGCTTTTTCAGCATTTACATGTGATATGTACATACAGGCACATTAGTTTATTCTTCTCCTGCAAATGTAGAATATCTACTATGGGTTCAGAAAAGTTTTTGCCCTCAGGCTAGCCTGGGAACCTACTTACCATTTGTTTACCATGTCTATCTGGTTAATATTATTCAATTGACAAATAAGCTTTTAGAACATCATCCTTTTTAGAGAGGGGACTCCTATTTTTTGTTATTAGAGAAGGCATCTTTTACACACCACACACAAATATGCCAGGGGCAATGCTTCTGGGTGGAGTAGAGGAATGGTTTCTTTCACTAGAAAATCAAAAAGACAGTTAAATTAATTCTCCATTGATCACTTCACAGCAGAGTATTTGATATTAAGGACGTGAAACTTATTTTCTGAAAATGGTTCTAGGAATTATTAGCACCCATTTAAAGGTTCACTAAAAGGTTATGGGTTCTGGTGTCTCCTTCTCATTTAAAATAAGACCAAGAGAATTAAAAAGATGAATGAAAGCCTTATTATGAGTTTCTGCAGTTTCAGAATGAAAGGTGCTTTCTTTAGGAATATGACAATCAAGGGTGAAGTTCAAAAAGTATCTTCCTCTGCAGGATGCCTGCCTAGCATCCACTCTCCCTTCTCTGGTGCTGGCACTTTGGTCCTCCTTGGGGCTACTCCTGCCCCATACCCAGTTCAGGTGGTTCAGGTAAGGACCCCAGCTGTTGACTACAGGGGTAGGTGTATGAGGCACCCCTTGCTAATGAGAGGACCACCTCCCCTTATCAAGGGATTGGGCACATGACTCAAGCTGGGCCAGGAAGAGACAGAGCACTTCTTGGAACTACTAAGAAAGAAAAGCTGCCTTTCTGGAGATATTTGCTAAATTGGCAGAATATAAGCCTGGAGCTCTGAGTGGACCATTTTGCTATCCACTAGGGGAAACCTGCCTGAGAATAAAATCAACACAGAGGAAAGCAAAGCTAAGAGAAGGAGAGACAGATTCCTAAGGACAGAACTTGAGCAACTGGAACCAGCCATACGTGAAGACAAACCCAAACCTGTACTTCACAAGGGTCAACCAATTCCCTTTTTAAATAAGCCACTTTGAATTAGAATTCTGTCATTTGCGGCTGAAAGAGTGGTCCAAGGTCAATCTATGAACTGAAAGGTGGATCCTTTTGCTAAATAAGTATTGTTAAAGTTCTGCTTCCACTTACAAATAAAAAATATTATTACATGCCATTAAATATACATTAGTAACAGTATACAAACTGCATTAGAACCCCTCTTAGAAGAAGGGTTACTATATGGAGGAAATGAGCTAAAATGCTTATTTGAAATGTTTTAATTACCCAAAGAAATCAGAAAGAGTATCTTAACTTTTTCAAGCCTTAGCTTACTGCCAAGTGCAAATGTTCTGCCACCGCAACAGATGCACCACAGAAAAGAATGGTTAAAGAATATTCGAATTTAAAGAGAACTCAGCAATTATCTGGCCTGGTGGCCCACAAAAATAAAATACAACCCAGTACACACACACACACACACACACGCACACACACTCCTATATCTGAAAAGAAATTTTCCAAACTGATACCCTCACTATGTGCAACGCACTGTGATGTTAAAACAAAAAACTGAGGATAATAACCCACTTAACTAACTTCTTGAAATCACTAGTAGGTTTGAAAACAGGTAAGATCCAGAGATCCAGAGGTATTAGGTGATTTATATAAGATTTCACATTTAGCTACTGGTGGAGCTTAAGCAAAAGCATAGTACTCCCCCTACTACAGAATACTAAAGCAAACAGTTGTCACCTATACACATTCCCAGACGCCCAGCTTCTGGCCAATTCTAAGAAATGTAGCAAGATGATTCATTCAGGTGTCAGGCCTACACAATTTAGAGTGGGACAGTCCAACACTTTTAGGGCTACCTCAAGACCACTTAAGTGAAAACCCAAATCTATTAATACCAGGAACCGTGAGCTGACCTGAACTGCAGAGCTTGCAGGGTTTGTCACTGAACCTAATGCATGAAGCAGACTCAGAGTCCTGTTGCTTTCAGGCTTGGAGAAACAAGTTTTTGTGCTATACAATCTCTTTGTCAACTAAGAGTGTTTGTGAGATGCCAACTCATTATGCTAGGTGTGGCAGATTAGATAGCACTGGAGCCTCACCAGGCCCTACAGAGCCTAATCTGGGAAGTGATAAGGGAGCAGAAGGCTTCCTTAACAAAGAAAGACTTTAGTTAGGCTCAGAGAAGGACTTTAGCTTAGACAAGGAGATAGAATTTAGCACCAGCTGTGAGATGGGGGAGCACACCAGGAGAGCAAGAGCAGATTTGGGGGCTTGTGAAAGACAGGGAAAGAAGGAAAGTAAAGGAAAAAAACAGAGAGAGGGACTAAACGCTTATTTTGGGTGGCTGATCAATGTTAATTTAATATAGTCAGAGTATTTATTTACATTACTTGCCTTTACTTTCCGTATTACAAAAACACTACATAAGGTCAGCATCAGCAGTTTAACTCCTATAACCATTTACTCTGGTTACATTCTTTCCATACCTTATCTTCTCCAAATTAATATTTAATTGTTAGTTATAACTTGCTTAACAACCCATTGACTCACTGATTGCTCCACAAGTTCTATGTCTAAAGCTATGCTTTATTTTCAATGCTCACAAGACAATATCAAAAGTAAGGAAATTGGGAAGTGGATGTGCCTCAAGTGATCAGAGCTTCCGCCTACCATATGGGAGGACCTGGGTTCAATCTCTGGGGCCTCCTGGTGAAAAAGAGAAAGTGTGCCCGTGTGGCGAGCCAGCGCCCACACGAGTGCCTGCATGGTGAGCGCAAGTGCCTGTGTAGTGATCCAGTGCCCCACGAAACTGAGTCACATCAGCAAGATGATGACGCAACGAAAGAGAGATAAGGAGAGGGTCAAGGTGAAGTACAGCAGAAACCAGGAACTGAGGTGGTGCAATTGACAGGGAACCTCTCTCCACATAAGGAGTCTCCAGGATTGAATCCTGGTGAATCCTAGAGGAGAGAAAATGAGAAGACACACAGACGGCAAAAACAGTAGGGTAAGGGAAGCAGCTGTGGCTCAATCAGTTGGGCTCCCGCCTACCATAAGTGAAGCCCTGGGTTCGTATCCCAGGGCCTCCTTGGGAAGGCAGGCTCGTCATGCCGCAGAGAGCACCACAAGTGCCGTCCAGCCTGCAAACGCCGTGGAGAGCCGACTCAGCGAGGTGACGCAACAAAAAAGGGAGATAAGCAAAAACACAGAAGAGTGTGCAGCGAATGGACACAGAGAGCAAACAACAAGCAAGCCACAAGGAGGGGGGGATAAAAAAAAAAAAGAGGGTAGGAGAAGGGGAAGGAGGATATAAATAAATAAATAAATCTTAAAAAAAAAGGCAAGGACATTATCGGCACCCAGATACTTTTGAAACTAAAATTTCAGTTCACACATGGAAGGAACTTTACTGAAATGAAGTATCAGGCAAGCCCATCCTGGCGCTGTCTGTCTCCCGCCCCTCCCTCCATTAAAAACACAGCCATTATTTACATGGAAGCATCCCATGTGTTCACTGCGCCACGTGGCACATCCTCTCAGTACTGCTTGGTGGGGACAGGGCCATGAGAGCAACGATTTTCCTGATGGCAAAGGCATCTCTCTGTCAAGCAATCCAAAAGTTTCCCCCAGTGCCTGCCGTGCATTAACCCACGTATAGGCACATCAGAGAAGAGCAAAGAAGAGGTGGTCATCTGCATTCAGGAAAATTCCCTCATGAAGCAGATGAGACCATCACCCATGATCTTCATGACACAAGTTCTGATACTTTCCTGGTATAAGGTCCCAGTACCCACTGCTGTCACCCAGCAGCCCGTAAGCACTTCCGAGATGTTAAATGCGACTAATATTAATGTGTGCTCTTAAATGTAATTCAGTACATCTCATCTGGACTTCTTCTCCAATCATCAATTAAAGTTAACTAATGGCTGTCAGACGACATGTGGACTATACAAAACAGAAACATCTAAAGACAAGACGCGCCACGCATCGCTTATTGGCTAGCATGCAGTCTGTGACCTGTCTCTAGAAGGTGCAAAAGATTTTATGGTGTGAGTGTTGTTTACTGACTTCATGAGTTCTTCCACCTCACTTTCCTTTTGCCTAATCCTTGTTTAGTTCATCTATTTTCGTTTTATCTTGCTTTACTGTATACTACAGTATCTCTGTAAGCTTCCTCTAATCACTTTTTTGAAAAAGGTGAGGTGTACTCAAACTATAGCATACGTGTGGGCAAAGGAATATAGAACCAAAATTCTCAAATATCCGGCTTATTCACAGTGACAGGGTGCCACAGCTGATGTTTAAGAATGAGGGCTTGGCACCACTCAGAGAATCTCTTTCTTTTGAAAAGATCGATGGAGTGCAAATATTAAACTTAAAGTCAGAAAAAGCAAAGCCCTTTAACTGTGAAAAGACGTAGCAAGTACGCAAAGAACTGCTGGGGAATAAAGTGGAGAGCTGTACGCCATGCAGAAATAACTAAGAATAAAGGACTTCTAGAAAACCACAGCACCAGCTAAGGAACCATGTGTCAAGCGGGACAAGTCTTTACTGAGCCTTCTTTATGATAACCTAAAGTTGTATTTTAAATAAAGGTATCACTCTCCTTAAAAAAATTTAAGAGGCAGCCCAGAAGCACAGTCCTACAACTTCAGAAATTTACAACACCAATCAACAAAATGTCAGTAAAACCGTGCAGTTCCCACAGAAAAACTCTAGATCCCCGAAGTTTACATTTGCTGCATTGCCAGAAGACAAGTGATTCTGCGTTGGGTACTTCAATCGCAGCCACCAATAAGAGCTTCACATCTCTTTGTAAAAATGTGAGAATGCCAGCCTCAAATGTTCACTGTAAACCAGTTCTTTAACTTCACTCTCTTTCTCTTATGAAGACAAAAATCCTCATTTTCGCCTGTTATCCATGTTCTCTAGCACAGTCCCACACAAAGATACTGCTGCAATGACAGCTGTTATGGACAGAAATCCCTAACAGAGGACTAAAGAAAAGCCTGAAATAAATGTGTCTGTCTGTGCAGCAGCAAAGTTGACAAAAATCCTTAAATAATACATTATTGTTATTAGTTACTATGTTAATTATTGTATTTCCATGTAGATGATTTATAATATAATCAGTCAGAATGACCTTACTGAGGTCCAATAGGAATCCACAGCAGTCCTCTGCTTGTTTACACTACTGAGCTAAGTTTTTCTGGGGAAATGCATATCCTATAAGGAAATACTATTTCCTATAACATTAAACATAACTACTTCCTAAATCTAATACAAAGAAAAAGAGAAGCTTATTTGCTATCATCTAATTCTTGTCTTAAAATAATAAGTTCTTTTCCTACAAACACAGTGAAAAGTGCTACTGCTTGATATATTTATTTCTGTCCATCAGGTTCTCCAGTAATAGTTTCTCTGTATGACACAGCTTCCCGCAAAGAAATTCTCGGAACTGTTACTTTAGGCAGTAAGAGAAAAGGGCTCATTTATATACAGTCACTTCACATAACAAAACTTGCTGGGAGCACAAGTTTAAGATTTCAGGTTTGGGTTTCACTCGTGAACAACAACAAAAGCAATGCATTCAGCCAAATACACAAGGCACTTCTGTAATCCTGCGAGCACTTCTCATGCTCGCTGCACCTGCTTTCCTAACTAGATGCTTCAGGCTAGCCCACCCAAGTCCCACCTACCCATCGTGGGCAAAGTATAAAACAGACTTTAACATTTTCATCTTTCCGAGTGAGGCAACTGATTCAGACACTGATCGCAAGGGTATTGTAGTTTTAGAACTTTGCTTTGGTGACTAATTTGTAAAGAAATTTGTTTTGACGCCTGCAGTAATGTACAGAGATGGAAAAAGTCTCTAACGTTCGCAGCCCAGCAGTGCTGCCTCTACGGTGGTGCCACCCCTAGGAAAGCAAACCGAGAAGAGAGAGGGAGCGCGCCTCCAAATCAAGGAGGGCAAACTCCTTCCCATTCGGGGCGCGGCTGGTAGAGCCGCTCCTGACACCGGTCTGCCCGTCAGCAAGGCTGGCAGCAAGTTCTCCCAAACCTTCTCTCAACTCCACCAACTTTCCCCCCGCGTTCTACGCACACAGACTCCAGCACGCACTCCTCGGGCCTCCTGCCGCAGGGGCGCGCGCGGGCCCAGCTCGGCGCTGTCCCGGCCCCCCCCTGGTGGGGGCGGCGGCCGCTCCCCTCGGCCCGCGCACCGCCGCGGGAACCCCGCGGACCCCGCACCTCGCGCCGGGGATGCGGGCGAACCGAGCCGCGGGAGGGAGCGCTCGTTCCAAAAAGCCCGCCGCGCGCCCCGCCACCAAACCCCGGCGGCGGGACGGCGCGGCCCGGCACCCCCGCGCCACGCCGCTGGCGCACCCCCGGAGGGCACCCCCGCCCCGCGCCGCCGCCTCCCGTCGCCCCCGCGCCCCGCCGCGGCCGCTCCCCGCCCCACGCGCGCCGCCAGGCCCCGCCCGCCCCGGCCCCGCTCCGGACACGCGCGCCGCGGACACACCTGCCACCGGACAGCGCGGGCTCTCACACACATGCTCCCCGCCCACGCGCGCCCCAAGGCAGCGCGCTCCCCGCCACGCGGCCCACCCCAGCAGGCGTGGCCCCTTACACGCGCACCGCACACACCCGGCCCCCACAGACCCGTCCCCTCACACGCACGCTTCCCCGCCACGCGCGCCCCCTCACACACGCGCCGAGGACGCGCGCCCCAAAACACGCTCCGCAGCCGCGGCCGCTGCCCTCCCGCCTCCCCCCCCACGCGGCCCGCACGCCCCTCGCGCCCCTCCACAGCCACGCGCGGCTCCCCCGCGCCCGCGCCCCACCTCGCCCCGGCTCGTTCCAGAACCGCGGGGTCCTCCCGCGCCCCCCGCACGCCCGCCCCACCCGCGTCCCCCACCCCCGCCCGCTCCTCACCCCCACCCGCCCCGTCCGCGCGCGCGGCCCTCACCCCGCCCGCGGCCCCGCCCCCTCAGGCCCCGCCCGCCCGGCCCCGCCCCCGGCGCCCCGCGCCCGCCGCCGCCCGCGCTCCCCGGCCCCGGCCCGCGCCCGCCCGCGCGCGCACGCCCCTCCTGGGGTGGCTCGCCGCCGCCGCCCCACGCACACTCACTCGGAGTCCGCGAGCGCGGCCGCACCTCGGGCCCGGCCCGCGCCCAGCCGCCGCTCTCCTCCTCCTCCGGCCCGCGCCCCGCGCCCCGCCCGGCCCCGAAGCCCTCAGCTCCGCACGCCGCGGCTGGAAGGACTCGCGCGGCTCCGGGTACCGCGGTCTCCCCGCCACAGCCCGAGGGCGCCGCGCGGGCCAATGGCGGGGCGCGGCGGTGAGCTCACCGGGCCCGGCCCCGCCCTCCCGCCGGCGCGGGCCAATCGGGGCGCGCGACGTCACCCGGAGCCGGGCAGAGGCAGGTGCGGGCGCCGAGCCGCTCGGCGCGGGGACTGCGCCAGAACTGCGCCCAGCCGCGCGCGCTGGACGGCGGCGGGCCGGGCCGGAGGGCGCGGGCGGGGCGCGGCCCCGCAGCCCCCGCGGGCCGCCGCCGCCGGCCCCGCCGCCCCCGCCCCGGCGCGCCCGCCCGGAGCCCGGTCCCGCGCCCACCGCGGCCAGAGCCCCGCCAGGGGGACGGCCCCAGTCCACTGCGGTCGGGCCGGCGCCGAGCCCGACGGCCGGGCGCTCCCCTCCCGGGCGGACGGTTGCGGGGGCGCTGCTCGGGGCTTGCGCCGCGCCGCGGGGGACCTGGGGGGCGCACTCCGGCCCCGGGCTCTCGACCTGTCCTACTCCCGCCTCGCGCGGCGCCGTCGGGGCCCGCCCGGAACCCGCGCCCAGTTCCCCGCGTACCTCGGGGCCCCGCGTACCCCGGCTCCCGGCGCGGCCCCGGTGCGTCCTGCGGCGGCGGCGTCTGCAATGCAGCCGCGGGAGGAGCCGGCGCTGCGGAGGGAGCGGGGGAGCGCGGCGGGCAGGGCGGGAAGGAGGGGGCGCGGCGGGCACGGGGCGCGGCCCGGGCGGGCAGGCGACCAGAGGAGCCAGGGCAGAGCCCAGGAGGCCGGAGGGCACCAGGCGGGCCCCGGGACGCGAGAGCGGAGAGGCCCGGGGCGTCGGCCAGGGTGGGGCTGAGGATGCCTCCAGGCGACGGGGACCGGCCGCTCCCCAGGGAGTTCCAGGGCGCCCACGGCTCCCCATTCTGGCGGCACTGGGCTGGGCCTTTTTAACTGGATTTCGGGACCCTTTGCCCACCCCTCGATTCTAACCTTAGTGCCCAAAAGTTGTGGCCCCGGCTTTGCTGACTTGGATACTTGTGTGTAGCATCCAGTCCACAGCTCACCCTCTCTAAGCAGCCCCCCCAAGCGTCCCAACTGCACACCACCGCTTCATCCCTTCACTAACGGCGCGTTGCTGGATCACTCCCCCTCCCAGCCTACCCCCCTCAGTCACCCATGGCCTTGCACACACTTGTGATGAAGCCTTTTCTTGTTTCATATTGCCAGTTGCCTTTAAAATTGATCATCTTCTTTTGCCATTCTGGGTTAAAAGATTGTCAAAGATTGGGGCAGAGTGTCTTTTTGACTCTACCCAAACACACACAGAAGTTTGCACAGCCGGTAAACCTTGTAACCAATAACCCATCCTGGTTAGAGGCCAACTGAAGGGCATGCCTGGCGAGGCTGTGCCCCAGCCTGACACACACCTCTGAGCCAGGAAAGCAAACGGCGCCTGCGACCTCACTCCCATCCTAAAATCTGAGCACCAAGACCCTTTCCTGCTCGAAAGCCTGCCCTGGCCAAGTCCCAACATCCAAACACATTTCCAGTCCTACTCCAGCAAACCCTTCACACTCCAACTCCCACTGCCTCTATCTACCCCGCTCTCACCACACAGCACGCCTGCCCTTTGCCAACTCGGCTTTATCTGCTAGGACAACTCCTACCCATTCGAGGCCTGGCTCAAGCCATCCCCACTCTCTCCAGCCTTTCCTGACACTCTCAGCAGAACTGAACTGGGAGCATTGTTATGTACTCGTGCTGCAACACAGGGAGAAGTTTCTGTTTGTTTCCAGAAGAAGCCTTTAGAGTAGCAGCCAAGAACTGGTGGGCTCTGGAGACCCACCAGCTGGGGTCCAAGTCAGGTTCTGCCATGTGGTAGCTGTGCGCCCCACTTGCTGTGCCTTCATATCTATGTCATGGCGTGCAATTTAATGAAGCCGATAGATGTAAAGTGCTCTTACCAGGGCCAGGTGTGTAACAGACCCTGGATACCAGTTGGCCAGTGCTGCTCTTAGAAGTCAAGGTAGCCCCGGGGTGGGAGGTAGTGACTGGAAGGGGAGCAGGGGGTGCGTCTGTCTTTCTGGTGCTGTACTGCTCTTCACCTGGACACTAACATGTTTGGTTTGTGAAATCTTCTTGAATGGCACACATAACAATAGGTGCATGTGCACATTTTATGGTAATAAAGTGTTTTAAAATGTTAGTTTTTACAGTCATCTTGAAGAACAGGACTGGAGTTTGCTTATCCTGGCACTGGGCACCAAGCTGGGTGTGCTGTTGAATTGCTCGGGATGGGCTGTGAGCAGCAGAGGCCACGTGGAGCCATGGACCGTGAGACTGACACCTGCCTTCAGATGCCACATGCTAGGGAACTTGGGGTGATTTGGACCTAGGTCCAGGTACCTGGACCCCTAGCGAAAACCCCCAGGCTCTTCTCTCTTTTAGTTCTTTTTCCTGAGTTTGGTTAAAAAGGCAGGGGTGGGGTTCAGCCCCGGGCATCCCTGCTGCCTGAGAAGGGACCTTAGGGGGGACCCCTGACACTCACCCTTCCTCCAGCAGCCCCGTGTCCACCTGACATGTGGGGCAGGTGGACACGTGGATGCCGAAGCAGAGGAGGCCTTGGCAGCACCCTGGGGAGAGGGCTGGGGGGAGCCTGGAGCCCTCCTTCCCGCCTCTGTTCTCTCTCCTTTGGCTGGGCCCATTTCCCTCCTGGAAGCTCCCGCTGGGACCCCCCTATGGAGGCCGCAGGAGTAAGCAGCCTCCTGGGGCTTGTGTACAGAAAGTCAGGCAGAGCCGGGGCAGTGCTGGGGATGGAATCACGTCCTCCACAGACCTGTTCAGCTCTGGATCTGCATTCCTGTAGGTGGGGAGCCTTTTGTAAACAGGACCCGTAAAGATGCTGCTGTCAGTTAAGGTTCGTATTCATTTGTGAACAGGATCTTAGAAAATCCTATTTAGAGGCCAGAGCGAGTCAAAGTGGCCTTAATCCCTGTGCCTGCAGTCCCTTACGAGCCAGAGGACATTCAGATGCAGCCCGTCAGTAGAAGCCAGAAGTCAGAGAGGCCACGGGAGGACACTAACAAGACCACTCCCCATGTGACAGGCAGAGACGCAGGCCAGGGAACCCCAAGGAGCATGGCACACCGACACCAGAACCCTCCCGACTCTAGGGGAAAGCATTGTCTCTCGAGACCTTGATTCTGGACTTCAGACTTCTAAGACAGTGAGGCAATTGATTCCTGTTCAGCCCATTGTGCGGCATTTGTCACAGCAGCTCTGGCAAACGAAGATAGGCGGGGTGAGCTGGATGCTTCTGAAGCCAGCTCAGAGCATGATAGCATGCTGGAAGCGAACTCCGGCAGGGTGTTCCTCCTCGTGGGTGGGAAATGACAGAGTAAGTCATGCCTGTGATTCAAGCAAATTATTACACTGGATTGCAATGGGGCTTTGAGTGCACCAGGGTCATTTTTCAAAAGAGAATTTTTTAATTCCACTTGGCCGCACAGGAAGGGTTCAGGGACTAGATCTGTGAGTGCCACCATCTCCTTGGTGTCTACTGTCTTCACTATAGGCTTTGGGGACTTTGGGGGTAGCCGAGTCTTTGCTGTCATGGTTAAAGTGTGCTCACCTTCCCTGAGTGCACAGGAGCTGTATGGTGAGGGAGCGTTTAGGCACTACCAGTAACCCATGCACAGATCAAGGACAGGTGCCTCTAACTAAATCAGACTTTGTAGTTCTTCAGGTGAAGCTGGAGCAACAGCTTGGTAGGTACCAACTGAAGAAGTCATGGGTACCCCCTAGACCAGCCAGAACCTGCATCACTTCCCAAAAGTCTCATCTGTTCTGGGTTCCTCATGGGAAAGGTGGTGCACCCTCCATACATCTGAAGGGTGATGGAAGTCCAGTGAGGAGATGCCATCTGGGGAGGGGGAGAGACCTTGCTCTTCTTCTCAGGGTGGAGGCTGCCATCATCATCATCACCATCATCATCATCACCACCACCACCACTACCATTACCATCACCATCTCATCATCACCACCACCACCACTATCACAATTCTGATCATCATCACCACTGCCATATCATCATCATCACCATCATTGTGAAATGATAATATTTACAGAGCACTAAGTTCTCTACACCTATTAATTCCTCTTATCTTCACAACAAATCTATGCAGAAGGTATGACTATTATCACTGCTTTACAGGGGAGGAAACTGAGGCACAGTGGGATTAAGTAATTTGCCCTGGACTGTGGATTTGTGAGTAGCAGAGTCCCCGATCTCTCTCACTCCAGCCCCGGCGCTCTTAACTTCCTCTTTGTTTGGATTCACATGTGAGCTGGAGGCACAGTGTCCAGGATGGGCACTACCAGGTGTGATGAGCAGCCAAGGGCAAGGGGTAGGGGCCCTCATCACCCAAAGACCAGGCTTGGCTCTTGGCTGGCCGGGCCGCTGCCCCTTCCTCCTCATGCCTGTCAACATGCCACTCACTCTTGGACTCCAGCGGCCTGGGTGGTGCATCTCAGACACGTTCAAGGAGACAGGTCATGTTGGGCTTGAGGGCCCTCTAAGTCGGCCAGCTGGCCATGCCAGTCTGCCTGGGCATTATCTGGATAGAAGCCTCGTCCCATAGCAGGCGCATGGCCGGGTGGCTGGGAGCTCCCTCGGGAGCCAGGGGCCCTGGGATGGCTCTGCGCTGCTGCTTCCCAGCTCTGAGACCTGGAAAGGAAAGCTCTCTAGGTCTCGCTGACCTCATCTGTAAAATGGGGTGAGGCTCTGGCAGCATCCTTGTGAGGTCTTAAAGTGATAATATTTGTGAATCCCCTAGGCCAGTGTCCAAGGTGCTAGCGCCCCATCTTAGCTAAACCAAAGGGCAAGGTAGCCAGTCCACACCTTGGTCAAGATAGCGGGAAAGCTCAGACACAAGTGGCAACACTCCAGCTAAAGCCCCTGCTCCCACGGGGTCTCAGAGGGCAGGTCTCGGGCCTTGGAAAAAGCCCACCTACCAGGGAGGGAATCCCCTTCATGCAAGACTTCCCGTTTTTGTTTCGTTTTGTTTTGCTTGGTGGTGGGGGCAGCTCTTTCTTCTAAGCATGAATCCTATGCTTTCACCTATCTCTTCATCTGGCTGAGGGCTCATAGACCCTCATGTGCAGAGCTTGCGGAGGGGCTCTGTGGTCAAGGCTGCTCCTGCCCGACTGCCCTAAATCCTTCCAGGGTCGCGCTCAGGAAGCCCCAGGCTTCAGGGTCTGAGAGCATCCCGGGCGCCCCGGCTGCCCCTGGCCCTCCAGCTGAGCCTGCAGACAGGAGGCTGTGGCCAGTGCAGTCTCATTCATGAATGAACGTTTTTTTTTTAATCAGAAAACAGTTCTAAGCTACGCTCAAAAGGCCCTTCTGAAGATTTCCAGATCTCTTACGAAGTCAATACCACTCATGTTTTTACGTGGGCATTTGACTAAGGAGCAGAAGAGAATAGAACGTATGTCCTCGTGGGCGACAGTAGAGTGAAGACCCAGATATACACTGTGAAAACCGTTTTTGCAAGCACCCTCCCCACCCACAGCTGCTGTCAATCAAACCTTGAAGGTCACGGATTGGTGAAAACAAGAGCTGACAAGTTCCTTTCTAGGGAAGCACCTAGCTAGCACCTGCAAAGAAAAAGCACTGAGGTCCTGAGCGAAGGGGCTACCCTGTCCCCTCAAGGCCTCTGTGTTGCCGAGGGGAAAAAGAGCACTCAAAAAGGAGCGGCGCAGCGACGGGCCAGTGCATTTTAAAATTACAGCCATCTCGTGGGGAAGCCGGGTTGACACATTTTAGCGCGGGGAGTGTTTTAGACACCTTAGGTGCTAAATGCACTACCGAGAAAAACAAGTGGCCGGGTGAAAGCACAGACGTGTTACACACACGCACGCTTCCCTTCCAGGGTGCAGCCACACCCCGGGAGAGGCCAGCAACCCCCTGGCTCCAGCGCCGGTCGAGTCGAGTCTTTGCTTGGCTCTGCGGCCAGGAGGCCAGAGTGAAGTCACCTGGACTGCTGTCTCCAGGGCAGAGCAAGAAAAACAGCCCTGCCGAGCGATTCTCCTGGTTTTAACTTTCAAGTGGCTTGGGCTAATGCCAGGGCCTTTCACCAAGTATCAAATGAGCATCCCCTCCCTTTCCATCTGGGAGTCCAAAAACGAGGACGCCAGGGGAGGGGCGGTGTCGGCAAGCGCTGTCAGAGCCCGGGGGCTTCCAGACTCCCCAGCTCCTGCTCTCTGCTCAGAGCTGCTCTTTCCCGCTGCTTTCCAAGGGAGGGCGGTGAAGACCTGTGCTGACTGCTTTGGGCATTGCTGAGTCCCAGAGCGCGGCGGGGGCTTCCAGGGCCCCTGGCCCGGCCTTGCGGGGCTGTGTCGGCAGCCTTTCTGGGGCTGTCCCTGCTCGGAGCTGCACGCCCACCTCACCTGGATCGAGCTGTTCCTGCAGAGCAGGCCTGCCGCTGTCATAAGAAACCTCATCGGCTTATAAAATTAGAGCATTGATACATTTTTTTATGCCTGAAGAATCATACCTAATTGTTACTGTCTTAGAAGGCGGCCGAATGCTGCATTTGTCTCTTTCCTCTCCCTTACTTTATTATTTTTTTAAAATGTTAAATTAAAAAAATACAAGAGGTCCCAATATACCCCCCATCCCCCTCACCCCACTCCTCCCACATCAACCACCTCTTTCATCTTCATGGCACATTCATTGCATTTGGTGAATACATTTTGGAACACTGCTGCACCGCATGGATAATGGTTTACATTGTAGTTTACTCTTTCCCCCAGTCCACCCCATGGGCCATGGCAGGACATACAATGTCCAGCATCTGTCCCTGCAGTAACCCCCAGGACAGCTCCAAGTCCTGAAAATGCCCCACATCACATCTCTTCTTTCCTTTCTCTGCCCTCAGCAGCTACTGTGGCCTCTCCCTTACTTTACAGGTGAATGATTGAGTGGGCGCCCACCCGGCCTCGGACCAGCCCAGCTGGTCACCAACTCCAAGGCCTGATCCACTCCCCTTCGTGCTGGGGGAAGGAAGAGAAGCGCTGTTGGAGGTGGGCGGTCCCAGGGGAGGGAGCACTGGTTCTGGGGCTTTCTCCAGGCTTGCAGCCCCCAGCACAGGAGAGGGAGCGGGCAGGAGAGACGGAGGGAGGAGGTGGGGCGGCGCAAAGGGGAGCTACTCCCAGCCCTGCAGTGGCAACCGGAGCCGTGGGGAGAAGGCTTTATGGAGAGAAGGATGTCGCCAGCCAGCGGTGCCCACCAGGATGCAGGTTTGTTTAGAGAGCATCATGGGCCGTGCCATGGGCGAATAACTTAAAGAGGTGATTGAAATAATATGTGTGAACAATAACCATGCGAGTCAAAGGCTCCTGGAATTTCTCATTTCACTTGGCATTTAGTTAGACTGACTGGCAGTCTCGTTCATTTCACATCTCCGCCCAGGAAGACAGGTGGGCACGGTATTCTCTTGCCGTAGACGAAGTAGCCACCCAGGCCATGGTTCATGATCAACCGTGTTCTTCAGCCCCAAAGAAATGCTTCACAAACTCTGTGCAACGTTTTCACAACAGCAGCAACAAAAGTGCTGCAACACTCAACACCATTTCCTCCTTCCATAAAGTTACCAAAAAGAAACCGGTCTGCTGGGGTGAGGAGTGACAGAGCTGGGTGAGGGCAGAGGAAGGAGGAGGTGCCATTCTGTGAAAGAATTTGCCCTTGGCTTCTGGGAGGTCATCTCTAGCCCTTGGAAAGTCATGCCTGACAAAGGAAGTGTCATCAGATAATCTAACTATATAATTTAGGCTGGGGGGGGGGGGCCGGGGCTGGCCATGCCAGAAAGCCCAACAATGGGACTTAGAGTGAGGGCTTTGGGTCACGTGGTCTCAGCTGACCTCTAGAGTGCTGGAGGCTGACACCAGTCACCGGGCAACCAATCATGTCGACGTGACTGAGCCCCAATAAACATGGAACTCAAGGCCTGAGTGAGCTTCTCTGGTTGGCAATACTCCGTGTGTGTTGTCACACATGGACACTAGGTAAGTAACGCCATCCATGGCTCCTTGGGGAGAGGACAACCCAGGAGAGGACTCCTCGGCGTCTGGTGCCCTTGTGGAGCTCTGCACCTTTCTTGGCTGATTTGAGTCTGCATTCCTTCCCCGTAATAAATCAACTGAACCTAACAGCTTTCAGTGAGTTCTGTGGGGCTTTCCTTACTGCACCTAAGGGTGGCCTTGGGGACCCCCAAACTTGCAATCGGTGTCAGCAGTGAGGATGGCCTTGTGTGGCCTTGGCTCCCTCTAACTCTGCACTTGGCTAAGGCTTGCACTTTCTTCCTACAAATTAAAGATTTCTTACTCTTGAGAGAAAACCATTTCCATGCAGGAGGCACAGAGGGACTCCTTCAGGGCCTTTCATGGGCTCCCCTAAATTTGGAACCCACCCCGGGGAGCACTCGCAGACACAGTTGTGTTTTCAGGTCAGCCTCCAGCCCTGGGCTAGGAGCTCCTGGGGGCAAGGGCATGCTGGTGGGTGGTTAGAGCCCTCGGTCCGGCCAGGTTCCTCTCGGGTGGCTGGGACTCAGCAGTTACCCATGAATGAAGGACGGCTGGAGGTGCTACCTTCACCAAGGCCATTTCTTCCCTAGTGGTGCCTGACCAGTTGGGAGGGGAAGCAGCCACCTAAGGACTGAGACACTGAGGCCACAGTGCCCAAGGCCTGGGGTGCTGGGAGCATTCGGCAGGGTCATGCAAAGGGAAGAGGTCATTCCTGGGCCTGGCTGGGGTCTGTTGTCACTGTCATACCATGGTGTTTGTGTTCAGTGTATTCCACAAGCTCGGTATGAAGAGGCAGGTTTTCGTGGCCCCTGGCTCTGCCATCGACTCATTCATTCACTCATTGGGCTAAGGTGATTCTGGGTAAGGTGAGGGCGGGGGGGGGGGGGCGGTCACAGAGGGTCAGCAAAGCCCAGAATACAAACCCTATGCAGTAACCCACCAAAGACATGAGCAGCTCCAGGTAGAGAATTACCTCCCTGCATCTTTTCCAACTCCATGGAGATGAAAGGAGAATTCTCTGTCCTCACCAGGTGGTCCCTCAGGAACTCTGGAGGCATGCCAGGGCACATTCAGGACAAAAGGAGCTTAGGGTCAAGCTTCTGCATTCTTGTCTTGGGTCAACTGCCTGAAGTTTGCCCAGTGACAGGGAAAGGGGAAGGGAGAAGGGGGTGACAGTGCCTGGTCAGCTCTGGGCACCCTCTCCAGCCTGGTTCTGGCATCAGCAAGAACATCTGGGCCATTGTAGCCTAGAGCTGAAGTCTGCCAGTTGGGAGGACGATGGTCAGAAAGGCACCACTGTGTACTTGTCCATCCATCTATCCATCCACTCTTCCATCCATCATTCCAGAAGAAACATTTATTGAGCACCTACTATGTTCCTGGCCTCCTTGTAGCAGATGTTGGGTCTGATGAGAATGGTCCTTGGCCCCAGGGCTCACCTATATCTTCATCATTTTAGTTCCCACCCACTGGCCCATTTCATCCAATGCTACCCCGATGAAGACATTTCAAAGATTTCCATCTCCTGTTCCTATGCTTCTCTACACTCTGGAGCCTATGTCCACATGACATTCTCTTTCCACAGGGATGTCCCAATAGACCCTCAAACTCACCCAAACTCATGACCTGATCCTCCTCCAGGGTAAATGACATCTAATCCATTCACAAGTCCTGTTGATGCCACCTCCAAAATATCCTTTGGGTCTGTCCTGTTTCTTCCCAGCACCACCAACCTGCCATCATCTCTAGCCAGGACAGGTAACTGGTCTACCCGCATCCACTCGGGCCCTCCTTGAGTCTGCACTCCACGCAGTGGCCAAGGGCAGGTCTCAAAATGCAAACCTGATCACTTCACTGCCTCTTAAATCCACCACGGCGTCTCTCTCCTGTGGATAAAAACACCTTCTCAGGCTGGCCCCCCACGGCGCTGCGGCTCTGCCAGGCACCCTGAGCGCCAGTCCAGACCCCTCCCCTCCCGCCCTCTGCCTCACTGACGTTCACACACTCCTTACCCTCACTGGCTCCCTGCCACCCAGAGCTGTCCACAAGTGCTGTTCCCTCTTCTGAAATCGGATCTCAGCTCAGGGGACATTTCTCCAAGAAATCCTCCCAGACCTCCCTGAGAAGTTGCTCTCCTCCACTGTAAATACCCCACATGCTCGTTGGTGCGGAGGCTTGATCAGGTGTGCTTTTCCTCCAGGGAGCTCGGCAAGCACAGGGACCTCATCTGCCTTTGTTCACCTTTGATTCCCAGCACCTGATGGGGACTCGATGAATAGTTAATAAATAAATGATTGCAAAGCAGTAACCACTAACGGTGGAATTTACAGAGCGTGTTGCGAAGGTCAGCTGACAAGGAGGCATCCTACCTGTGTGGGGATGACATCGGGGGGAACCAGGTTTATAAAGGAGGGGACCTTTGAGTAGAAACTTTAAAAAGAGCAAGAGTTCTCGAAAAACCACAAGGAAAAGACCTGAGGGACCAGTGGGAATAGCACGTGCAGAGGCCAGAGATGGGAAACCACCCAGCAGTATGTTTGGGGAATCGTGGCATTTTAGTAGAGCGGAGGGTGGAGGAGAGTACAGAGGAAGAGGAGGGCTAAAGATGAGCTGAGAAAGAAAGACAGGCTGAGGGTAACTTACAACGGGTCTTGTATTCCATGCCAGGCAGTTAGAGTTTATTCTGACCTTCCCAAGGATCTGATGTGTCCACCTTGTCCCAATAAGTGCCCCCGTGCCCTGTACGTCCCTCCCTTACAGAGCCTATTTTGCAGTGTTAGGATCGCCGGCTGTCTCTCCAGTGGACAGCCCCCTGCACAACCCCAGGTGCCCCGGGGAAGCCCCATCAGTCCTTCCTGAATGCCCCCGTGGCAGTGTGGCTGGGAAGGGGAAGGACGTGGCAGCAGCGAGACCCATTGGGAGGCTCCAGCCCAGCTGTGAGATGCTAAAGGCCTGAACTGGGAAGGAGGCAGAGGCCCCAGAGAGGAGAAAGCCCAGGGAGGGGAGCCCGGGGAAGAGCAGGAGAGGGACAAGGGATGCTTCTAGATCAGCTTGGGAGGCCAGCTCGGGAGAACTGGAGCAGCTGTAATAGGGCGAAGAGGGTCAGAGATAGACCTCATTGCCTGAGGTCAAGGGCAGGAGAATGGAGCCAGACCACCTGTACGTGAGTCTCTCTGTACTGCCTGCTCGTGGCTGTGTCCCTACCCGTGGAACGCAGCTCTCGGTGGTGGCTGTGCAGTTTCAGTGAGCTAATCCATGTAAATGCTTCCTGGCTGGGGCCTGGCAACGGCGACTCAGCCGAAGCTGCTTTCCCCCTGGCAGCTCTGGGCTGAGACATGGGTTTTGCTGAAAGAGACAGTCATGGGTGGCGTCTCAATGAGAGGTGACCCCAGAAGCCACCAGCTCTTCTGAACGTGGGTGTCCCGAATGGGGAGGGGGCATGGGGTGCAGTTCCCTGCTCCTATCCCGGCACATCTCAGGCTCTGGCAGGAGAGCCACTCGCTGAGCTCCACTGGGGCTCTGCATCTGCTGATGTCCCACCTGGTCCCTTGTGCCCAGGCGGGGGAGCCGCATCACTGCTCCCTTCCTCTTGTCACACATCCTGGGAAGAAGCACTCCTCGATACGCCTGGACACCTGCAGCCAACACTGACCTCCGCAAAGAAGCCACAGCTCACCGCATCCCCAGGGGTGCCCGGCAAGGCCGCTTCTCGCCCACCTTCATGTCCTGGCTTGGCGGTGGGCTGGAGAAGGGAAGCAGATGGCAGGAGGTGAGCCGCTGGAGTCAGGGGTGGCTTCTGTCTGGATTCCGTAATGGTGTGGGGCGAGAGGTGGGGGACAAGGCCGCCGGGCTGCTCGGAAGGCATCAGAAATGTATTTTGCGAAGCTTTTAAAGCAGGGGGTCTTGTTCTTGATTGGAGCCGGAGCTTTGCCTTCTGGGTCCTGGGTGGATCTGGACTGGGCGGAAGTGTCTCCTCTGGACGCCAGGAACCTGTTTCCTCCTGAAGCTGCAGCAGCTCCCAGCCCACCCCGCCTCTTCTCTCCCTTGCGGAGGATGCCCTGAGCCTCGCGGTCTCAGGGCCATTTCTCCCGCTGCTGGACAAACAGGTAAGAGGTTCCATTCTTTCCCGGGGAGGTAGATTCTGGGAGCCTGATCTTGGGAAAGACAAACGAAGCCGGCAAAATCCTGGCCTGAATCTGGCCACACGCGCAGGCCTGCCACTCTCAGCCTTCCAAGAGGCCTTTCCTGGAGGGGCTGTGCCTTCTGGAGAGCAGCTGACCCACATCCAAATGACGGGGGAGTCCACAGGGGTCCACTCAGGCCTGCCCGGTCCTCTCCCCCTGCCCCCACCCCAAGCCGCCGCCTTCCTGTACCCCCCAAACATGTGGACAGGGGCCTGGATACGTCTCCGCTGGGTCCTGTACCAAGACAACCGTTTGGGGATGACCCCCAGCTTGCTCTGCTTTGGGGCTCCCCTCACTCCACTGGGGAGCAGCGGGGAGAGGGCCTGCTTCTGGAACCCGGGGCAGGGGTGGATATCCCCAAGCCCAGGGAGGGGGGCTGCCTTCCCAGGGCCACAAACCTACGGCAGTTTGCTTGACCAGCGCCAGGGAGCAAGGTGGGAAAAACGGGGCCCGGTCCTTCCCTCTTGCTGCACAAGGAGAGGGTCAGGGAGGTGGGCGACACAGGATCTCCAGGACCAGGCAAGAGTCTGAGAGGCCCCTGCCCCTTCCCGTTCCGCCCCAGCCAGGGGAAGGCTTGTGTCTGAGCTCAGGGGCTTGGCACTGTTGTGTGTTGATTTTTCAGCCACTGTCCTGGGTTCTTCATACACATGGAACTCCCTTTTGCTTCAAGGTCTATCGCACGCTGGTGCCTCTTCCTGGAAGGTTGTCCCCACCTCTTTGCTGGGATTCGACATGGTGGACCACGTCCTTTTGCTCGAGATGCCTCCCTGGCATCACGTCTTCTGGCGGGGTCTCCTCCTTGGCCTCTTTTGCCAGCTCCCCTTCTGCCTGACACCCAAATATTAGAGCAGCCCTGGCCAAGGCTGCACCTCCTCCTCTCCTTTGCCCTCTTTCACGGGGTGATCTCGTTCAGACCTGCATTCTTAAATACCATCTGTAGTGGGGTGACCAGGGTTCCCCAGAGTTTGACCAGGGTTCCCCAGAGTTCATGTCCACCCAGAACCCTCAGAATATGATGTCATTTGGAAACAGGGTTTTGCAGGTAAAGATGAAGGTGAGATCATAATGGACGAGGGTGAGCCCCAACCCAATGACTGGTGCGCGTTCTTATCAGAAGAGTAGAAGATGCACAGATGCGCGGAGGGAAGATGGCCATGTGGCAACGGGGCAGAGACTGGAGTGGTGCATCTACAAGCCCAGCAATGCCAAGGATGGCCTACACCCACTAGAAGCTTCCAGAAGGGACTGACACCTTGGTTTCAAACTTCTGGCCTCCTGGAACTTCTTTTGTTCCAGGTCACCTGGTTCATGGTACTTGGTTAACAGCAGCTCTAAGAAGTTGATACACCATCTAGAAGCTACATTTTATCTTCATCCTGGACTTCTCCCTCCACTCCAGGTTCTTCACACCCAGCTGTAGACCCAGTGTCTCCAGTGAGGATATCAACCATAGCATGACCAAAACCAAACTCTCAAGTCCCTCTTCCCCTAAACTTGCTTCTTCAGACTCCTCCATCTCAGGAGATGCCACCACTGTCCTCCCAGTTATCCAAGCCCCAAATCTAGGTGACGTGATTGTTTGTCCTCCTCCAAATCAAATCATCAGCAGGGCCCTTGTGTCTATCTCCAAACATTCCCCAAGCCCACCCAAACCCAGCACCTCTCCCAGGACTCATCAACACCAGCCTTGTTGGAGCCACCAGCTCTCTCACCCCCATAGCTGCAAGAGCCCCCTGGGAGTGGAGACACATCTCTTTCTCCAAAGGCCAGGGTGTTCTGGAAAGCCCAGACCTGAGTGTGTCAGGACAACTCTCAGCAAGCCTTCTGGTGCTCTCTTTTAGTGGGTCTTGTCTTTGGGCAGGTCTGAGGGAACAGATTTTCTGGGTTCCCCCAGGGATGAGCCCTTGTAGGTGGTCAAGGAAAAGCTGGTTGATATGGACCATGAGGGGTCTGAGCCTCTGACCTTCAGGACTCGGAATGAGCTCCCTGCAGCTGCCAGAGCAGCCTGCCTGGGGCCTGGGCCTCCCCCAGAGCACTTACTTTGCTCTTTGCCTCCTGCCCTCCCAGCCCAGATGAGCCGGCAGAGGCTGCCTCCTGGGCTCTGCGGGGTTGAGCTCCCTCCCCGGCCACTTCTCTGCAGGACACCATCAGTCAGGCTTCAAGGAGCCTGGGGCCAGCTCAGCCTCAAGGTGACTCACTCCCTGCCCAGATCGATTTGATGCAGCCCCAGCTGCAAACAGTAGAGCATCATTTCCCCCAAGTGGTATCTGAGGCCAGGCCTCCTGGTCCCCAGGGGAGCCAGAGCTGGCTCCTCAGATCCCAGTAGCTAAGGTGCTCCCAGGGGAGAAAGGGCGTGGACTGGCCCTCGCTCCTCAGGCATCTGAGGACAGCATGCCAGTGGAGCACATGGGCCCAGGCAGAGAGACAGCCCACCCAGTGCATGTGGACCCCCACAGAGGACAAGAGAGACTGACGGGAGGGGAGCAAAGTACCAACTGGGTGGGCCACAACGCAGAGAGAAGCCTGCTCCTGCCACTCAGTCTCGCCCCAAGTAGAACCCTAGGCCAAACCAGCTTCTTACGCTGCCACCTGCCTCTCACGTCGCTGCCCTGCCAAGATGCACCCAGAGACCCATGCGCCAATGAGCCTGTGTGTGCCAGACCCACCCAGGTGAGCGGCACAAAGCTCCCAGCAGTGCCCCTTCTTACTTACGGGTAAGGACCTGACCTCCCGCTTTGCAAGTGTCTCCTCCAAAGTGCTCCTGGAGGCACCAGAGGGTGAGCGCGGACCCTCAGGGTTAGACCAGGGCCATCCTCCAGGCAGTTCTCCAAAGTCAAGGTGATTCATTGATGCCTGCATCATCTTAAAAACCTGTGTGTATCTTGTGTGCGGCTCCATAAAACACTGCGTTTGTTTTAGTAAAACAAGACACTTTAAATGATTAAACAAGTAAATAACCTAACCATCTCTCCTTCCTCCCTCCATCAGCTGGTAGAAGCTGGGCTTAGAATTTGTTTCCAGTCTCTCCCGTGGCCCTCTGTGCATTCTTCTACATCAACAGCTTCAGCATCTCTACGTGAGGGTGGTTGAAGGTGGCTGGACGGGTCTGGGGAGGGGCCCAGCCCAGCTGTGTTGGTCAGAAAGCCCTGGGTGGGGGTCACCAAAGGAGGAAGGAAGCCTCCAGAGTCCTCCTTCTGGAACAGTCCCTCTGCACTGCCCACTGGGCTGCCCCCCACGGTCTCCACGCTTGGTGGACACCAGCGCCCAGGACCAGAGCCCACGCCAGGGGCAGCCCCTCTCACTGCCAGGGTGGCAGGTCCGAGGAGGTGGGTAGAGCTGGGGACCACCCCAGCTACACGTCTTCCACCTGTCTGCACAGAGGGCTTGGTCAGACCAGGAGGCTGAAGTGGGAGGCCAGATCGTGCTTTTCCACCTGGCCACCTCCTGAGAGCGGGGCAGGGGCTCCCAGCCTTCCCAGAGCCTGCCCCAGAGCCACAGTGCCCCAGGGGTCCGCGCCCCGGTGGCGTCACCGCCCTGGCGCTGCCCAGCCGGAGAGGGCACCGTTAGGGGTGTCCACCCTGCCTGGGGCAAGACGCACGATGAGCTGGAGGGTCAATGCTGGAGGTGACAAGGTCCCATCCGTATCCCCTCCCCAAGGGACGGGAGGAAAAGGCCTGTCTGGACGGCTGAGCCCAGGAAGGCAGCGTCCAGGCTCTGATTCTCTGATGCAGGCACGAGGCTCAGCAGCCCGAGAAGCAACGGAAAACAGAGTGGACGCAGGAGCGGCTTAGCAGGGCTCCGAGGGGGGGCCCGGGGCTGGGGGCGGGGACAGAGGAACCCGTCTTCTCAGCCCTGGCCTTGGGCAGAGCCAGAGGGCTGTAAGAAGAGAAAGAACGGGCACAGGGGACTTCTACTCTCCTTCCCTTCCTGAGGGGACAGGGGTTGCTTAAGGGTGACCCAGGGTCCCTGGCCAGGCCCTAGGCCCACCACGCCCCCTCAGCTCCCGAGCGGTGTGGTTAAGGGCCTGGGTTTATTCTCTTTGAAAATCAAGACACAGGCAGGCAAGCCCATCTAAGCAGGCACGCCCTCCCCTGGCTCCGCATCCGCATCCGCAGGACCGATCCAGGCCCAAGGGGCATTTCCCAGAGTCCTTCCCAAAAGGGCTCCGGTTAAACCTGCTGCCTGCCTCTAGCCTGGAGGAGGTCGCCGCTGCGTCCCCCAGTCCTGGCTGGACTGCCCCGGATCACCTTGGGGTCCTCCTCCGGCGTGGACCCTCTCTTCACGGTGCAAATGGCTCGAGGTCAGACCCTGGGAAATTTGCTCTGAATCTGGAACTTTGGGTGCAGAAATGGTGAACAAGGCAGTTCCTGGAGAAACCTGGCCAATCCCCTGCACAAAACAGCCACCCTTGGCTCCCTGGGGCTCTGGCTCTGATGCAGTGCCTCCTGGGATACTCTCTCCCATCCCCCTTGCCCAGGCTTCCCCCTGGCAGACACGTCATCTCCTCAGTGAAGCCCTCTGGACCACCAGGCTGGGCTCATTCCACTGGCAGGCACGCATTCCTGCCTACCTACCAATGTGCTCTCTCCAGCCCTGCACTAGGGGGTAGGGCAGACAGGGCCTCTGCCGCCCACTGCTCACAGTCCTCGGGCAGCCCCTCTTAATCTGGGGAAGCTCCAGAGGCCCCCAAACTGGAGCCACCCAGGGCCTGGCCGGACAGCAGCGACAGCGCCGGGTCCTCGCTATTCTTTGCCCCTACCCGGGCCTTAGCGTTGATTTTGGGGACGTGGGGGGTCTGCACCGCAGCTCAAGGCCTTCCCGCCACTACCGGCCCCCTCCCCCCAGGCACGTGACCGTTCCTGCGTAGGGCAGGGCCCCGCAGACAAAGGCTGCGCCACCGAGACGCAGCCTGAGAG
This sequence comes from Dasypus novemcinctus, assembly GCF_030445035.2. NCBI lineage: Eukaryota > Metazoa > Chordata > Mammalia > Cingulata > Dasypodidae > Dasypus > Dasypus novemcinctus. The sequence goes on from NC_080681.1 coordinate 125,881,069, forward strand.
CCCGGGGACAAAGGCTGCGCCGCAGCGGCTGCGTGTGCCGGGATCCACGGCGGTGCTGCGGCGCCGGGGCCCCACCCGGCCGAGAATCTGCCAAACCAAGGCACTTTTCCGATCGAGGGGAGGCAGGAATTCTCGTCCCCAGGCGGCCCCCCGCCGTGGGGAAGGGGCAGAGAGCGCCGGGAGCGCGCGGGGCCCGCGCCAGCGCTGCCGCTCGGCCCAGCCCGGCGTTTGCCGCAGTCCGCGCCCGGCGCCCGCAGCCCCGCTCCTCCGGCCTCCCCCGAAGGGCCCCTGCACTGCAGCGGTCCGCGTGCCTGCGTGTGTGCGCGTGTGTGTGCACGCGCGCCGCCGGTCGCCCTGCCCCAGATTGCTCGGTGCTGCAGTCCCCTCGCCCCCACCCCTTTCCACCACCCTCCCCCTCCCACGGCGCACGTCTCCATTTCCCAGGCTTCTCTAATTGAGAATTTGCCAAGGAACCTGGGGGCGGAGGGGCTGAGCCGAGGAGCTGCAGAGCCAGGGAGGAGGGGAGGCAGGGGCGGGGAAGGGCGGAGAAGGCAGCCAACGCTGCCACTGCAGCATCTTCTGGACATAGGTTCCCTTGTGTCCAAGGGCCGGGGAGGCCCTGGGACCCCACCCTATGGGCTGGCTGTCCCCTTTGCACTGGGGCAGATTATGCCGCTGGCGCCAGAGCTGCATCCTCCACCCTGAGTCCTGTTATTATTTATCAGGTCGGTGAAATGCTGGGAAAATGATCTTTGGATGGATAAGTCACTTGTATTCTTTTAGGAAAAAAACAACCACCAGGAAGCTTCACTCCCCACCGCACCCCCCACCAGCAGGGGAAGCAATAGGTCCCCCTCTGGGGTGGGGTGGCACAGTTCCTCCACCTGCTGGTTGCAGGGACACCTGACCAGGGGGCCTGTCTGCTCTCTGCAGGGAGCTGGCCCTGGTGGGTGACAGGCTGGCCACTGTCCTGCCCTGAGCCAGGCTGGGCTGGTCCCATTCGGCGGAGGCCAGGCCACAGGGGAGCTAGTGGCTTTCCAGCTGCATCCAGGCCGGTGGCGACACAGAGCTCACACGGCTCAGGGCCCTGGGCCTTGGTGCCAGATGGAGGGTGGCACCGTCACATCCCCTCCCCGACTCCCGCCTGCTCTCTGCATCCTGCCAAGGGCTGGGAGATGCTCACTTGGAGACCTGTAGAGGTTAGAGTTGAAAGCCTCAGGGGCCCGGCACGGCAGCAGGCCTGTGGCCCTCGGGGCCTGGTAAGGCAGAGGACAAGGGGTGCGTTTCTCATGAAACAGTGCTCCGAGGTCCGGGGCCCCCAGTGCACGCGGCCTCCCCCGTGGTAGCCCCCCGTTCAACTTGTTTCCTGGGCTTCCGGGGACCTGGGTGATGCTTCCTGGGCTCTGCTGCACTGCCTGGCTGAGACTGTGCTCTCGGAAAAGGCTCCGTCTCCCAGGCAGGGTCCCGCACTGGCCCCAGCGTCCTTTAGGGTGCCCCAGTAAGGCCACCCAAGAAGGTGACTCAGGGGGAGCCAGGGCCCTGCAGAGTTCCTGCTCTTGTTCCGCTTGTTCTCCAAAATTGAAACCGGATTTCCTGCACAGGAGCCCCTGGCCACCCTCCCCTTCTCTATTACATCCTGTGGGCCGTGGCACGACCTGCCTGGCTCCGGCCTCGGCCAGGGGTGCTGCCAAGGCCAGGGTGGTGCTCCCAGGCAGCGAATGCCAGGGTGCACATGCCTGCTGACCCAGAGCCGCCTCCGGGAACAGCTCCCGGGGGTCAGCAGCCAGGGTGGCTGCTGGGGCAGGGATGAGGCTGAGGGCTGCCCACGGGTCGCCCAGGAAGGCTACCCGGGGCATATGCCCGGGCCTGGGAATTCTCCCGTGGCCGGCAGCAAGGTGGGGTTCTGAGAGATGAAAAGGCAGAGGGCTGCATGGATGGGGAGGCGATGAAGGAACTGACTCTGCCACGGCCTAGGCTCAACCCAGCAGCGAGGTGTCCAGGAGGTGCCCCCCTGACCAGCACCTCCGCACCCCTTGGGCCACTGGAAGACATCCCTCCAACTCCATCCCCTGGGCAGAAAGCCAGACCGTCGGCTCAGCTCCCCCCACCTCCGCCAGCTCTGGGCATCCCCTGTGGCAGGCCCGGGCCAGGACAAGTGGCCTCCGACCCAGGCAGTACCCAGCCTGTCTTGGGCAGCTTTTCTCAGCAGATCGGCCAGTGCCCTAGGGGAGCAACGGGCCCCATGGACAAGGGCGGCGGCTCTCATGGCCCCTGGCCCTCGGCCCAGGCCTGTCTCCTCTGCCGGAGCCTCTCGGGGCTCTGGCCCTCTACCCTTTCCTCTGGTGAGAGCCTGGTTCTGAGGTGGTCTCAGATGTTCTAGTGGGCAGCCGCTTCAACAACGTGGCCTAGAAGCAGGTGGCGGTGGTGCTGGAGGCTGTGCCGGAAGATTCGGCTCGTTAGCACTGAGAGGCAGCTGCACGCAGTGCCCAGCCCTGCTGCCCCGGCCTGGGAATCGGAGAGCAGCCCAGGCCAGGGCGGCCCCCTCCGGGCTTCACGTAGTGTCTTCTTCACTAGGGGGTTTGGGGCTTGGCGTTGTTCCGAGGAGACCCTGGAAGCTGCCCTGGAGGGCAGCAGAGGGTGCGTGGACCCCTCACTTGGGGTCTGTGGAGGGGGGGCCCTCTCAGTGACCGGGGCATGTGACTAACCTCCCACGCCCCATTCTGTCCTGGGGTGAGGCCGGGATTGAGGATGGGTCCAGCCAATCATCAGATGTGGGTTGTCAGATGGCGGAGGCTCATACAGCCTGATGGCAGAGATGCACAGACCTACTACGGAGCTCCTGCCACCCAACCGCAGAAACAGGCACAGCCTCACCCAGAGACGCACACAGCCCGATGGCAGAGACTCACACAGCCCGATGGTGGAGACCCAGCTGGCCCTCCTTTGGCAGACACTGTCACCCCTCCCCACCTGCTTGGAGCAGGAGCTGGGAAACCTGGACCCTTCCTCCTTGCCCATTGTGTGCCCAGCGCCCACACGTGTCCCTCTCCTGCCATGCCTGGCAGGCACCCAGGCGCTGCTCTTACCGTCCAACGAGAGCCAGTCGTGCTGGGAGGAAGGGAGGGTGGGCAGGGCCCGGGCTTTGTACTCAAACACCACCGAGTTGGAGATGATCTGGTTGTTGAAGGCAACTTGTAGGGTCACAAGACCAGTGTCATGGGCTGAAAGCACAAGAAAGAGAGGTCAGGGCGGGGGCTGGGCAGCGCCCGTCGGCCTGGCGCAGCCCGCGCGGCCTGAAACGCCCCCTCCCCAGCGCCCTTCCTCGGTTTCCTCGGTTGACGTCTAGCTCCTCTTTCTCCCAGCCTCCGCCTGTTGGTTCCTCAAGGCCCAGAAGCAACGCTGCTTCTTCCGGGAGGCCTCCTCTGATGCTCAGGCTCAGCCGGGGGCCTTGTCCCCCTCCCACGGCTCCTGGTAAGCACCCTCGTCCTAGCAGGCGTCCTCCGAACGGGAAGGGCCTTTTGGCTCCCCTGCTCCCTGACTGCTGCTAACTTGGCGAGGGCAGGGACTGGGTGCACAGTACAGATTTGCCAAAGGAAGGAAGGCGGGAGGGAGGGAGAGCGTGGAGGGAGGGAGGAAGGAGGCATCCCGGGCTCAACTCCGTGGCTGGCTGACTTCTCCCCCACGTCCCGCGCCACCTAGACGAGCTTCGGGGGCACAAGCTGCTTCGGGTTCGTTTGCATTTCTTTCTGTTCCACCTTTCTCCTAGCAGGCTTTGCCTGACTCACTTAACGTGGTCCGGGTATTTCCAGACTTTCTTCTGCCTCTCTGGTGAAGGAAGAGCTTCAGCAGCACCTCTGTGACTAGTCCTAGCTGGGGTGGACCCAGCGGGTCGTTTCCAGAAGGCAGGTGGGATTAGCTGCTGTGGCCACCGCAGAGCTCAGCAAATCCTGTGCTGACTGAATGAATTGGAAGGCTCTCGTCGTCTGCAGGAGGAAGGCCAGGCCCTGGTGGAGACCGGCTAGAGGCCTGGGGTGGGGGTGGAGCCGTTGCCGTGTGCCTGGCCGGTGGGCCCGCGGCGGCTGTGCGGGCCGCTCTCCCTCCAGGCTCCTCCTCTATGGACGTCAGGGCGATGTGCTCTCTGCCCTGCTTTTCGGGGACACGAAACACCCAAGGCCTCCCCAGGACAGATGTCCAGGCAGGACAGTCCTGGGGATCGCGTTACTGTTTGGGCTCTTGGTTTCCGGAAGCTTACGGACTCGAGGAAGGTGTCCAAGTCAGCTGCTCCCAGGGGCCAAGTATAGCGCCCGGCTTCCCTCGGTGGCCTGGGCAGGTCCCACTTCCGTGGGAAAACCCACTCCTTGACTTGTGCTCTCTGTCTGTCCCGGTCTTACGTGTTCAAGGCAACCACTGTTTGGCTGTTGTTCCCAGAGCAGGGCTTCAGGGGGTGGTTAGAGGGTTCTTTCCCTGCGCCGCCCACCCCGCCTCGGCCCTGAGCTCCGGGCCACTGCCTGAACCGGCCGGCTCCGTGGCGAGGGCACTAGGGCCTCCGTGGTGCCTCTCTGGGCAGGGATCCCCTTCCAAGTCCAGAAACTCCCGGGGTTCGACAGCTTCCCCAGGCAGTTCTCCAAGCTCGTGGTCACCTGCCTCTGCTGGAGATTTGCCGGGTTTACAGGGGGGATGGATGGGCTGTCGGCACACGCCGCCTCATCCGAGTTCACTCCGCTCTGCTCCCCTGAGCAGCCTCCTGCCCTCGGCCGGCCTCGGCAGAGCTCAAGGCTCCGCTGCCACCGGGGGTCCCGGCCAGGAGGGCCCCCTTGGCTGCTGCTCTTCTCCGGCTCCCTCCTGGCACTTGGACAAGCTGCATGAGGCTGGAATGCTGGCAGATTCAAAGGCGCAGCCCCCGTTCCCCCACATAGAGGGGGCGTAGCCTGCCCGTGCTCCGACCTGGCTCACGCGGGCCCATGACCGGGGGCTTCCTGGACTCTGTCCCCACCCCCCGCATGCCTTGGCAAGCCCTGGTGCTTCTAGCCCCCCATGCCCCAATCTGGGCCTGTCCACTTCTCTCCATCCTCGCTGCTACCACCCTACTCCAAGCCGCTGTCGTTTCTGGACTCTGGCATGAGCCGCTTACGGAGTGTGGCCAAGCCCCCTCTGAGACATGGCCCTGCAGAATGGTGGGGGGTGGTGCATATTCCCACCCCCTTCCAGGAAAGCAGCGGGAGTCGGCGTTGCCCGAGGAAGGCACCGAAGCCCTGCTCCTCAGCGCAGGAAAGACCACCCCACGTCCGCGCCCTGTGACTTCCCAGCTGGTTTCCCGGCTTCTGTTGTTGCCCCTCCCCCACAACCCATTCACCTATGTATCCAGAACCATCTCTTAAAGATATAATTTAGATCGCAGCATTTCTCCAACTAAAACCATCTGATGGCTTCCCATTGCAAGTGACATCAGATCAAACTCTCCCGCATGGCCTAGAAGGAACTGAGAGGATTCGGCCCCTGCCGTCATCTCCAGCCTTAGCATGTTCGACTCCCTCCACCCCACTAACTCCGTTGCAGCCAGCCCGCTCCACGAGCCTCTTGCTGCCCCAGGGCCTTTGCACGGCCTTCGCCCTCTGCCTGGAAGCTTTGCCCCCACTCTTCCCATGATTGGCTCCAGCCTGTGAGTGGCCTTCCCTCGTCTCTCGAGCCGAAGGAGCTACCCTTTTTCCACCTTGCTTTATCACAATAGCATGTTCTGTGTCAGGATATAGTTTTCACCAAATTCTCTGGCTACTTCTTTGGTTCCTTTTTTGTTTTCCGTCTCCCTGCAGGAGGATATAAACTCCAATGAGCGCTGAGGTTGGTGTGTCCTGATCACCTCTTTATCCCCACTGTCAAGTCCGTTGCCTGGCAGGTTAGGCCGTTCAATGGCTATTTGCTTTCCAGGGCAGTGCACCCGTTCACTGCATGTAGAGTTTCATTTCTTGCCTCCTGGTGACCTTCCTGGAACCCGGGGTGGGCTGTCTGGCCAGCAAGTCTTCCTGCTGCTGAGTGGGCTCCTCTTGCCCCCCTGAGTCCTGAGCCCCCCTTCACCGCCCCCTCGCCACCGGCTCTGGACCCTGACTTGCTGGATTTCCCGGAGCCGCTGAGCAGCTCCGGGTCTTAGAGCAGACAGGCTCCGTGCCTGGGCATCTCCTGCCCGCTGCTGAGGGGGCCGCCCAGACCGTGGTTTTGGTCGGGGTCGGTCACCTCAATGCTTTTGCTCGGGCAGGAGGGCCGGGCCGGGGGCAGTGTAGGTGCACTCCTGTGCCCCTTCCCCAAGGTGTGCTTGTGCTCGCAGGCCTCGGCCTTTCTTTCCAGTGTGGCCAATTTGGTTCTGGCCCCAAGTTTCACCCTTTAGGCTCAGCTCCTGGCCCCTGGCAGCCCCAGGACCCGGGCCCCCAAATAGCCAGTCTGAGAGCTCTTTGGGGACAGGGCCTGGGTCAGGGGCTGAGTCATGTTTTTCTCTCCATCCCAGGCACCTACCCGGTGCCCAGTAAGCAGGAGCCACATATGAACTCTTTGGTGAATGAATGAATGAATGCAACCAGAGTTGTCTTACAGAGTGATGTGTTTCAGTTTGGGCCTCAAAACAGAGATGTCCAAAGGGGCCCTGTTTTTGGGGTGAGCTGCCAGACAGAATGGTGTTTGGCGGAGGCCCCCCGCTTTCTGTCTGTCTTGAGGCCTGTGACTCCCCCTTCCTTTGTCCAAGGCGCCCTGCCTTGGAAGAGCCTGAATGACCAGGAGAGGCGGTGGCCTGGGCAGAGCTGGCCCCCTCTCCGCCCTCCCCCTTGGGGAAAGAAGAGCCGCGGCCTTGTTAATGCAGCACCTTTGTTAATGGTACTTCTGCCGGTACTTCTGCAGCCTTCCCTTGTGCACTGCTCATACCCATCCTGGGAGGTGATCTTGAAAGAGGTAGAAATGGTGGCCCAGAGACCTCAACTACTGAGCTGAAGTCACCCACGTGGTGACTGCAGGCTGGTCTGGGATGTACCCAAGGATGACTGGCACCAGCCCTCACGGTCTCCGGGTCCCGGCCGGGAATGTCACCCTGGGGGCAGGCCAAGGCTGGGTGTCAACCAGGTACAGGAAGTGGCACCTATTCATGGGCCAGGCGAGTCTGCTCCCGGGGCTAAGTGCGCAGTGTGCTGGCACGTTGCCCTCCCCACCCCTGCCAGGGTGGGGGTTGCTGCACCAGCTGTGCACGTGCTTGAGCTGTGACAGGGCTGCGGGGAGCAGGGACCCTGAGGGGCGGGGCCGGCAGGGGGAGGCCACCACCGACACCAGCCCTGCCCCCTCAGGTTGGTGGTGAAGCAGGTGCTGGGTTCAAGGGGAGACCACGGGAGAGAAGGAAGAACTGCTCGGTGCGAGCCCAGGGCCCCAGGCAGGGGTGGCAGCAGCGGGGCAGCCTCGGCTCAAGCTGGAGCACCCCAGGTGGAACGTGGGGCTCTACCCCGCTGGCCCGCCCAGCACCGCCAGCTCTGCTCCCGCCCTAGGAGTCCCCCTTCCCCTTCTCTCCCCCGTCTTTCATCCTCAGCACAGAGCTTCTCACTCTCCTTCTCCCCCAGCCTGTACCCCCACTCCGGCTCATTTTCTGGGCCAACTGGACAGGCCCCCCTAGAACTAATGATGTGTGTGTGTGGGGGGGATCCCAACATGGGCCCAGGGAACTGAAAACACCAGCCCTAGAAACACCTACTGGAGATTCATCCCTTCAAAACACAGAGCCCATTCTCGTGCCATGCCAGCACTTTGCTAAGTGCTGGGGACACGGGGACCGAGGAAGACGCAGGGCCTGCCCTCCGGGTCCTGAGACATCGTGACAGCCAGAGGTCAAGGGCCAGCTGGCCAGACAAGGCGGAGGCTGGTGGGGAGGGGAGGGAGCAAGCAGGTCAGGGGCACGAGGGACAGCTTCGAGGGCCTGGGCGGCCTGACAGGGCGAGCACGCTCTGAGCATATGCCTTTTCCTGGGCACAGGGCAGACGGTGTCACCAAATTCTCAGAGGCGCTGGTGGCCCCGGCCAGGCCCCCGCCAGCCTTCCCTGGCCTGCTCTGTGGCCTGCCCCCGGGGCTCCCTGGCTCTCCCGCCTTCTGGTTGGCTGGTGCCGGGGGGAGGCGTTGGGGGGAGGCCAGGGGCAGAGGAGAGGGGCCGGCCGAGCTGTAGAGGCGGCCTCGGCCCCAGCGCCCGTCCAGGCCCTCGGCTGACTGCCCTCGCCAGCTCCAGTCCCCCGGCTCCCACCTCTTGCCCCTCAGGCCGAGGGCGGGCCAGCCCCTGGGTATGTCGAGGCTTATTGGTTCTCTAAATAGCTCCTTCCCCACCTTCTCCTCAATCTCCTTGTCTCCCTGTTTGAAATGAGGTTCATGAGCCAAAAAAGACGGTGTTATAAATAGCCTGTGCGGGACCCGCTCCTTCATAGCCCAGGAAACGGAGGCCCAGAGAGATGGCTCGCCTTGCCCGGGGCCACCTCCAGGCGGACTCCGAGGCCAGTGCTCCTCTGCCCACGGGCTCGGCTTCCTCACCTGGGCAGTAGCAGCGCAGCACCCCGGGCTGAATCAAGGACGCAGGCACTGAAATCTGGTCGAACAGGCAGCTGTAGTTATTGCTGGCTTCCTGCCACGGGCCTGTGATCAGGACCTTCACCCCTCCCTGGAGGGAGAGAGACAGGCGTGAGCCCCCACGGCCAGCGCGGCCTGGCAGGTGTGGAAGGCCCCGCCCCGCTCGAGGTGGTCTGCCCCCCCAGCTTAGCCCACTTTCTGCTGAGCAGGCCCCGGAGGGCCATTCTGCCCTGACTTTGGAGAGCCGCTGCTCCAGGCCCGCGGTGGGGTGGGGGGGTCCGTGGGCTTCCCAGGTGCTCCTTGCCTTCCCACGCTGGCATCCAGCACGGGGCCTGCGGGTCTGACTCAGACCCTCTTTGGTGTCACTTTCAGTTCCCAAAAGAAGGGAACAGAGTTTTTCCACACCTTTCGGCCCCGAATGCAACTGGGAATTGACCAGTGGGACCACTGGAGGGAAGCGGAGGGGAGGGAAGGGATTTTCTGTCACTCGCCCCTGGAGGGTTGGCGAGGGCTGCAGGGGCCGGAAGTTCTGGTGGGGAAATGAGGGGGGCCGAGGACCCCCAGGAGGCGGTGGTGACAGAACAAGGGGAGGGGGTCTGAGAAGGGGGAAGGGGGGGATGACCCAGGCGAGAAAGGCCCTCCAGAATCAGAAAAGTGGGGAACCGGGCTGCGAGTTGGAGGGGCTCCCAGCCAGGGGAGGGGGGTGGAGGCCCTGGCCTGGCCATCTCTGTACTTGCGTCCGCACCGGCACCCACGCAGCTAGATGGGGCGCCTCGCCGCTCCCCTGCACCCACACGCTGACGCGCTGGCAGCCGGGCCAGGGGCTGCAGCTGCGACAGGGCCTGGGGAGGGCCCCCCACCACCTTCCTCAGCTGGGCGGGGAAGGCCCCGCCCACAGGACCCCGGGGCACTTTGGGGGTGGGGGGCACTCCCGGATCCCCTGCCTGGAAGGAGAGGGCCGGGCACAGAGCGAGGGGCAGGCCACGGCTGGGTCCCCACACGCCCCGGTGCTCGGGGCAGTCCTGCTTGGTGGCGGTCCATCCTCCCCTCCACCTCCTCCAACCTGATCAACACCTTACCCAGCAGGGGGTGGGGGGGGCGGTCCAGAGCTGCGCAGGATGGGGTGGAGAGCGCCACCTAGTGTCCAGGCCAAGAGGCACTGGTGCCTGGGACCCCAGAGGTGGTGGCCTGAGACCCCACCCCGCCAGCCCATGCTTGCTCGGTCCCCCTTTGTCTCTGGGTCCTGGGAACCCCCAGGTCAGCCTCTCCCTGCCCTGGAGGGGCCACGTCTCATCGTGGAACTTGCTCCTGAGGCATCCCCCCAATGTTCCTGGCACCCAGAGCTGGCCCAGGCCTGGCCTCTGGCATGGGCAGCAGGAGCGGCTGTTTCTAGGTAACGGGTGCATTCCCTGGAGGTGGCTCCACAGCCCTGTACGGGGAAGGGAATGCCACGGCAGAAGGGGTTCTCTCTCCCCGGCTGGACATCCCGCCTCCCGTGCTCTCGGACGAGCCTCCCTGGGCTGGGACGGCTTGGAGAAGTTAGGCTACTGCTAGGCAGCCTTCCTGGGGGGCACTGGAGAGCTCAGGACCAGAGTGGAAGTGGGAGGCCTGCACCTGCCCCCAAGCTGTGCATCCCCAGGCACGCCTGCCCCCCTCTCTGGGTGGCCCTTGATGTCTAGGGCCCCTGACATTCCTTGTTTCTGATGTACGGCTCCATCAGGAGATCTGGAGCTCCGGTGGGGTGGCAGGGCTGGGGGTCCACGTGCTTGGAGCACCCACCCCCATATAATAAGTGGGTCCCTGGCTAGGAGATGCACAGGGTGGTGCAGGCCTTTGGGGTGCCCGGAAACACCAGAAGGTCAGCTCAAGACACGATTCTCTCTGGATCCTGGGAAGTGGAAGAGCGGTGGCTTTGAAAGGCCACGGACACTCACCGCGTGAGAAAAAAGGGGAAAAAAAACCAAACCCAATCAGCAGCTGCTAGCGTGAAGCTGGGGCTGCTGTGAGGAACAAAGGATGGCAGAAATTACTGGAAAACATCAGGCCCTTCTCCATGGAAACTGCCGCAGGATGGCTCAGCATCCATCAGTTGGGGGGACAGTTCCCATGGCAACGCTCGTGGGCTATGCTGCCTTGGCAGTGACGCTCGTGAGGGCTCTAATTGCAGCCTCTCCCGCCTGCTGCGGCAGGAGTGCAGGTGGTGGGAGATGACGCAGGAGGGTTGAGGGTTTGCGGTGGGGGGGAGGGCGCAAGAAATGTCACCAGAGGTCTCTGTGCCCGGGAGCCCTGAGATGAAGGGTCCAGATTTTCAGGGCACCCAGAGCAGATCCTGGGACACAAGGGCCCTCCAGGGTGTGTGCATGTGTGTGTGTGTGTGTGTGTGTGTGTGTGTGTGTGTGTGTGTTGGCTGCCGGCTGCCGGCTGCAGCTGCAGGTGAAGAGGTGAAAGGAGAAATGGGAGCAGCCCGGGAGGGCAGGGACCAGCCATGACCCCCCTGCTGAGTGGATGCAGGCGGTAGAGCTGGGGTGGGGTCGTGAGCTCCCTTAAGCCCTGTCCTGTTATTTGTAGCCTAGGAAGCCGGCGCCGGGGCTGACGTATCTGTGTCACCCTCCCATGTAAAAGCGGAGTCTGGGCTAGAACGGGGCCCCGACCCCGTCAGCGCCCTGCCAGCCCCTTCCCGGTGAAGAAGGGGCGAGGGTGAGGGGTGCACATATCAGGGAGGGGCTATGAAGCGAGAGCAGGGGCCCGAGAGAACGCGGGAGGGGGTGCCGGGCGGAGCTGCGGGGGCTTCCGCCGCCTGGCAGTGGGCAGCACTGGGCCCTGGGTGGCATCTGCTCATTTCCAAACCAGATCGAATGTGCGCTGCCTCTCCCCCCCCAGGTGGCTGGAAGCGCTGAGGGCTTCTGGAAAACCAGGGCGGGACGCTCCCGCCGGCCGCCCGCACGCCATTCCTTTCCCTGTTGCGGGGCCGCCCTCGCGTGGCCAGCGGCTGAACTGACTTTCCTGGAGCCTCACGGTTTAGGATCAGCAGGCGGAGGGAGTGGGAGACCGGCGGGAAGGGCGCAGGGGGCCAGGCTTGGTAACGCCCCCCTGGCGAGTGCCCGCCAGGCCCAAGGAGGCCGGTGGGGGCCCCCGGTCCCAGCCCAGGACCTCGCAGAAAGAGGGGTTCCTCCCAGCCCCCCAGCTCCTGCACGACTGCCTCCAGGGAGCCTTGACGCACCCCGAGGGCCCAGTCTCCCAAGTCCTAGGGCTTGGCGCACCTCCAGGCCACTCCCTCAGCCATTTTGCAGATAGGGAGACTGAGGCCCAGAGAGCCAGAGCCCACGAGGGTCAGGAGCAGAAGACAGCACTCCTGACTCCCAGCCATGGCCTTCCCGAGACACCCAATCCCAGACCTTCCTCGTCTCCTTTGAATTGCTCTCCTGAGCCTGGCGGAGGGTGGGCACTCCTGGCTGGCCTTTGGCCACCAGGGAAGCGTGGTGGCCGCTTTGACACGGTTGCTGGAGGAGCAGGGGTCGGAGTCAGGGTCCCATCGGGCAACGCCGCGGGGAAGCCCAGCTGGAGCCTTCGGGGGTCTTAGCGGGGGCGGGAACTGGCGGAGGGGAGAAGAGGCCGGCCCTGCGCCAACGCTTTCCTGCATCCGTCCTCCCAGGAACCCCATGAGGGAGGCCCTGTCATTACCCCGATCTTAGAGATGGGAAACTGAGGTGCAGGGCGGGCGGTGGCCTTGTCCTAAGCCCGTGGCTGGAGAGCATGGCACAGAGAGGAATCCAGACTGGCCGCCCAGCCCTGCGCTCCTGACCGTGGACGGCTGCCGCCTCTCGGATGCCCGGGGGTTTGCGGACGCTGTGTGCACAGGCCTGCTGTGAGGGCCAGAAGCTGATCTGCCAGACACCTGCCATGTCCCAGGATGTGCCTGCCCTGGGGCTGGCCCACCACCTGGGCTGACCTGGCGTCTGTCTGAGGTTCCGGGCATTTTTACATTCTTAGGGGTCGGAAGCATGAGCCTCCCGGAGGCACACACTCTATGGGGATGCGCCCATGGGGTCGAACACCGTCAGCGGATCTAGTGAGAAGGGCCCAGCCGGCGGCCATGAGCTGGGGTGGTCACGGGCCACTGGTCACTGTCTACAGGCAGAGACTCGCCACGCATTGCTCTCACGGAGCCTCACCCTGATGCGAGTGCTGTCATCACCCTCACTCTATAGGGGAGGAAACTGAGTCACAGAAAGTCACAGTAGAGCCGCGGTTGGGCTGTGGTCTGTGCACCAGGGCCTGAGAAGAGACTCTGAAGCAGTGACCAGCCCGATTCAGGCCCCGACGAGGGCTCCTGGGTCTGGAAGTGCACAGGCTCTGATCGGCGTCCCTGCACTGTCCGTGCCAGGAGACCCGGGGTCTTTTGGAAGTGCCCCCTCCCTTGGTGCTGCCTGGTGCGGGCCTCTGCCTAGTCGCCTCCCCAGAGAATAAGGGGCCAACCCGGGCGCCCCCATTGCCGTGAGCTGCCCCCCCGGCTCCCGCAGGTAGGCTGGGAGTAGCTGGGGCCACGTGCTCAGCCGGCCACATGCTCAGCCGGCCCTGGGCTCTGGGCAGGTGGTCCCAAGCGGGCAGCTACGCATTTAAGGGCAGCTCAGGCCGCCCTCGCTGCTTGCTATCACACCCTACTATAGAGAAAACCAAGGTTCCCTTCCTTAAATACTGTGTCACTATGGAAAAGACTGGAATTTTCCCAGCGGCCCCCTTCTCCGGACCAGGCCTCAGCCCTCGGCCCTGGGGGGCGCCAAGGCTGACCCGGAGGGGCTGCCAGTGGGAGACGCTGGTGATGTCACATGCATTTGCTTTCGTGGACGGGATTTACCTAAGAGAACCACGTGGAGCTGACCGCTCAGCAGCCACCCCGCCCTCTCCGTTTTGGTGAGAGCCTTTTGCTCATTTGTTTCCTTTAGTGAGGCAAAGCAGGAGCAACGGATACGGGCCACCTGCGGTGCTAGCTTACAGAGGGTTGTTTTTTCAGTAGCCATGGAACCCCTTTTGAACGAAAAAAAAGATAAGCCGAGCCAAAGGCAGGCATCTCAACCCAGGGGCCAGGGGCCAGCAGGCCTGCTCTGGCCAGTGCTGGAGGGATCCCTGGCCTCCGAGGAGACCCCTTGCCCCGGAGGGGGGGTGATGGGGGTACTCCAAATGCCATGGGGACCGGGCACGGGGGACTGGGTCTCTACAGTCCAGAGCTTCGTCCAGAGGGTGCCCCCCTGCCCGGATGCTTCCCCGGCCCTGGGAGCGGGGGTGGGGGGGCAGCGGGCTTACCTCTGGGTACGACCACTCGGGTGAGTAGTCGGTCACCATGAACACCCGCCCGCTCTGCTGGAGCATTCCCAGGGTGCCCTGGGCGGAGGCGGCGGAGACCACCTCGGCCACGTGCATGTAGGCCATGGCGCCTGCGCCGCCCTCGGCGCCGCTCAGCTGCAGGCCCCCCTGCTGGGGGCTGCAGCAGGGGATGCACATCTCGGCCTGGGCAAAGGGGGCGCGGGCCCCGTCCTCCGCCTGCGCGAGCGCCGTGCCGTCCCCGGCCACCAGCTGGTGCCCGTAGATGGCGCCGCCGCCGCCCTCCACGGAGATGAAGTCGTTGATCAGATCGGAGAACTGGTTGCTGAAGGAGATGTCGAAGTGGTCGAGGCTGAGCTCCATGTTGGCGGCGTTGGCCAGGCCAGGCTGCGCCACGGGGTAGAGCCCCTGCACCACGTTGCCCGGCAGGATGGGGACGCCGGCCGCGCTGCGGATCACCCCGTTGGTTTCGGGCTGCAGGTAGTGCTCCGAGCCGCAGGCCTGCAGCTCGCCAGCCTTGAGGAGGACGTCGCCGCCCTCGGCCGCCTGCGCCGTCTCCATGGTGACCTCCCCTTCGGCCGCCATGGCCTGGAAGTTGGCCTGGAACTGCATGAGGTGCAGAGAGGATGAGGACTCCATGCGTGTCTCCGCATGGCCGCTGCAGGAGCTGGCGTGGGGCGAGGCCTCTGTCTTGACCGTGGGCATCACGAAGGCGCCCCCGGACTCGCTCAGGCCGCTGTGGGCGCTCTGCTCCAGGGGCAGGGGCTTGCTGGCATCCTGCAGGAAGAAGCTGGGGGAAGGGGTCTGGGGGATGTGGGGGCTGGGGCCCGTCTGGCTGAAGCCGGCCGAGTAGTCCTTGTTGGAGTCGATTGCGCTGAAGTCCATCTGCTCCAGGGTGGTGCTGGGGCTGAGGCCGCCGCCCGACGGCAGGAGGCTGGAGCCGGCGGTCAGGGTGAGGGAGCTGGAGGCCGCGGCGGCCGCCGAGGACGGGTACGCGTCTTTGGCCATCTGCTGCTCGAAGGACGTGTCCTCCGTCTTGATCTCCTTGGCGAGGACGGTGGTGAAGCCGAAGCTGCGCTCGGCTGGCGGCGAGTGCCGGGCGTTGGCCCCGGCCATCTCGGCTTTCAGGCCTCCGCCCCCGTAGGTCTGGCCCTGCTTTGGGTTATTGAGGAAGCAGTCGGGGTCGAAGTTCATGGTGGTCTCTGGAATCTTCCGGCCGCCGTCGAGGGTGGTGGAGAGGACCAGCTCTTCGGATACGTTGGCGGGCAGCATGGACAGGCCTTCCGAGCTGCCCGTGGTGGGGAAGGCGAACTTGTGGCCGTCGGAGCTCACGGCCAGGACGAGGCCCTGGGCGCCGTCGGGCGAGAGGAGGTGGTGGTTGGGGCCGGCGGTGGGCGACATGGTGTACACGGCCTCGTTGGTCACCTCCGACATGAACACCGTGGCGCTCTGGGACAAGCTGCCCATGACGGAGGCCACCGCCATGCTGGACACGCCGGTGACCGCGGGGCTGTCCACCATGTCGGGGTCGCTGTTGAGCCCGCTGCTGATGGACACGGGGGAACTCTGGGTGGTGTCGGGGACCTCCACCTGGTTGGTGGAGGAGACCTCCGTGCTGCTCTGGTGCAGCAGCGCCGGTTTGGCCACCTTGCCGTTCCTCTTCTCGCGGCTCGAGCCCTTGCTGTGGCCGTGCTCGTGCTTGCCCTCCGACACGTCGTTGTGCTGCACCTCCGAGTGGCTCCCGTACCCCCCCGTCCGCGGCTCCACCTTGGGTGAGATGATTCGGTGTTTGGCACTGTTACACTTGTGATGCACGCTGCTGCCCGCGCCTGCGGAGACCAGAAGCACAACACACGCGCACGCGCACACACACGCACGTGCACCGGCACGCACACCCCAAACGCAGACACGTGCATGTGCACACACACAGGCACGCACGCACCAGGTGCACACGCACGCACACCAGGCATGCACACACCAAATGCACGCACATGCACGCAGACGCGTGCATGCACACACCAAATCATGACACATGCACACACCAAATCATGACACACGCACACACCAAATCATGACAAAGGCACACACGCATGCATGCACACACCAAATCATGACACACACAGGTGCACATACGCATCAACACGGGCACACATGCACACAGACACACATGCACACACACACACACACACAAAGAAAGAGTCAGAGCTGGTTCTGCAATGGACCCTGTTACTGAGCAGCTGGGCTGGTGAGTCCAGCCCAGGAACCCTGCCGGCCACCGACCCCTGGGGGCTGGGGTTTAGCACACACTCAGGGTCTCAGGCCACTCACACGTGCCCTGTGCAACCGTCCTCCAAAGGCCAGGGAGGCTTTGGAATTGGCACTCTTGTAAGGAATTAGCACTAGCAGCGCCCCAGCGTCTAGAAGGCTGCAGAAGAAGGTGGAGAGAGTGCTGCCCTGCAGGGAAGTCTCCTCCACCGTCACCCTTGTTCACGCAGAACAGCTCTTGCTAGTGGAGGAGCTCAGCCCGGGGATGGTGGCTGTGTCCCTGCCCCTGCCCCCGAGCTCGCCATGCCCACTCAGGCCCTGCAACGGCTCAGGAAGCCCCTCTCCTCCAGGCGGTCCAGTAGGGGACGCAGAGGTAGACAGGGGTGGTGGAGAACCTGGGCCCTCTCTGGGTTAGCCCCAGACCTCGGGGAGGCATCTTTCCCAATTCAGAGGCCACAAGGTATTTGGCTGGCCCGGGCCTAGTCTTAGTTCTGTGTGTGTCGGAGGCAAAACCCTTCTAAGTGCCAAGCAAGGACAAAGCTCTAGCTTCGGTGGCAGAGAAGAGACAAGTCTGAGGAGCTGAGGCTTTCTGAGCTCCGGCCAGCCTCCCTCGGCGCCTGCGCGCCGGCCTCTGCGCCCAGCAGGCTAGGGCAGCTCTTCCCTCCGCTCTGCCATTAGTTTTATTCCATCAGATGAGGGTCACCTCGCTTTGGATCAAAGGGCCAGTTCTCCCCTGGTTCTGCTCTAGCCTCAGCCAAGATTCCTAAACTCACGTAGGCTCAGCCGAGCAGCCACTGACCCTCTAATGGAAATATTTAATTAGGGCAGTGGAGGGAGAGGAAGATGCACATTTCCCAGAGCAAAGACCATTATGAGAAAAACAGTCGCACCAGGATGCATTCTTGGAGGAGACAGAGGTTACAGAAGAGGCTGGCCTGGGCGCTCCACGCCCCCAGCTCATCTCCCTGACAAGCCCTGGGGGGCCCCTGCCTGGAGACCTGGACTTCCCGCTGATGCCCAGCGCGTGGGTCCTGCAGGGCCAGGGGTGGACCGAGGCTGGAGTCCCGGCCACAGCACTTGCCCCACTCTGCGCCCCCATCTCCCGCCCCCATCTCTCTGCAGAGCACCCCCCTCCTGCCCACAGTGGGTGGCCGGGCCAGCTCCGGGGGGCAGGATGAGCCCTGCTTTGGGTGGGGGCCGCCTGTGCTGGGCCACCCCTCTCCCAGCACTAGCAGACAGCCGCGCCCGCCGCCGCCGCAGGGCCCCTTGTGGCCCGCCACGCCCGCCCGCGGGAGCCGGGCTCACCCAAGCTGCCGGTGCAGAGGCAGTTGTGGGTGCGGGGCTGGGGCTTGGTCTGGTGGCTGTCGAGGATCTGCTGCACCAGCTGCTCCACTGAGAAGCCCGAGCTGCTGTTGCCGTTGCTGCACGTCCACTTGATGCCGTGGACTGTGGGGAGAGAGGGAGAGAGAGGCCACGGCCGTCAGGGGCTGCAGGCGGGAGGGGGGCCTGGGCGGGGGGGTCCAGGCCCCCGCAGGGTGGCTGGCTCCAGGGATGGAGGGAGGAGGCGGCCACCTGCACGACGGGCTGGCTCGTGGAAGCATGGGGCTCTCGACCTGGCCGCCGGACACCCCCACCAGGGAGCCACCGGTTCCCCCCACCCTTCCTTGGGTGCAGCCTGAGGAGTGCACCCGCCTGGAGTTCCCTAAAGCCCAAGTGCAGTAGGTGGCCCTCAGGGGGTCCTGGGGCCGAGAAAGGGAGTGAGGATGCAGAAGCAGACTTGGCGGGGGGCTGAGGGCCCTTCGCGGAGACCCCAAGGAGGGTGGAAGTCAGCGGGCCCTGCGGGCCGGAAGGCTGGGGTCCCAGGGAGGAGGCCTAGCTCTAGAGCCTTCCACCCCCCCACCCCGACTTCCCTGCCCCCAGTGTTGCAGATGGGCGGGGGGAGGGAGCCAAGGGCCCAGTCGGCCGAGACCGTGGGTGCCCCGTGGCCAGCGCTGACCTGTGACCAGCGACCTGGACACGCACCTGGAGTTGGGGTGGAGCCCCAGGTGGCCTGAGGTTGGACTCCCCACCTGGCTGGCAGGGTGGGGGTAGGACTCTAAAACACGCTCCCCTGGCCGTGGGTGGGGACCGGGTCTTGTGCCCGCTCTCTCACGTTGTCCTTTCTTGGCTGAAAGGATGTCCCAGGGATGGCTGAGCTGGGGTGGCCAGGCCCGGCACCCCTGGGGCTGGAGCTGGTGGCTGGGGCTCCCGGGAACCTGCTGTGTGCAGGGAGGGTGGCAGCCGGTGCACTGGGAGGAGGCGCAGGGTGCAGGGGTCAGTGGGGAGAGTCCGGCAGCCCCACCACCCGCACAGCAGCTTCCCTTCTCCCTTGGCTGAAGCAGTGCCCCATGTGGACTCCAGGGGAGAATGGTGGCAGCTCGTGGCTCTTCCCCTTGCTCTGAGAGGGGCTCCGGAGGAGGCAGATGCGACAAGGGGACCCTCCGGCACAGCGGATATAGCCCAAGGGCAGATGCAGTCCTGCGTTCGAGTCCAGGCTTTGCTCTTTACTTGCTGTGTTAGTTTGGGCAAGGCAGTTGCCTTTTCTGAGCCTCAGTTTCCTCATCTGTAACATGGGCGCAATTAGAGGACCTGCCTGACGAGGTGGTCAGGAGGAAGTGGGAGCTGCAGGCTGGGTGCTCCGTGTGCCCTCGATGGACTATAGCTGCGGTCAGGACGTTCATAGTGGTGATGGCGACGATGAGGGCACGTGGCAGGAGGTGCCGGCTTGCCCTGGGGAAGCGTCTTGCTGTGAACTCCATGGGCAGCTCAGCCGAGGGACGCCTTTCCGTAGAGCTTTGGCGGCTTTTCAAAGCAGAGACGACCTCACGGGTGGGGGCTGTGTGGATGGGAGCCCCCTGCCGCCGTCCTTCTCCGCAGGGCTGCCCACCTGCCCAGGCATTGGCCCTTGCTTCTCGCCCTCTGCTCCAATCCCGCAAGGGCCCTGGAGCTCCCCTGGGCCCCGCCTCCTACCCCGTGGGGCCCTGGATTCTGATTGGAGCACTGAGAAGGGACCCGGGGGCAGGGGGGGGGGGGGAGGCTCACTGCCCTGAGCTAGCCGAGCGGCCTCATTTGGTAGCCTCTGTCGACAGATGAGGAAACTGAGGCTCAAGAGGGGAAGGTGACTCCCCTGCAGCCGGAGGCTGGAAGGCAGAACTTGGGGTTTTCCCTGTTGCCTCTCTGCTGCTGCAAGTCCCAGCCGTCCCCGATGCTGATCACTCCCAGCCCCAGCCTGGTGATAGTTTGATTAGCCTGTGGCAGTGCCCAGGACTTTTTTTTAAAAAGATTTATTTCTCGCAACTCCTCATTGTTTGCACTTGCTGTACTTGTCTTCCTTTTATTAGAAGGCACCAGGAACTGAACCCGGGACCTCCCATGTGGGAGGGGGCATGTAATCGCTTGAACCACCTCCACTTCCTGTTTCATTGTGTCTTTCATTATGTTTTCCTCCCTGTGTCTCCTGTTGTGTCATCTTGTTGCATCAGCTCGCCACACCAGCCCATCATGTCAGCTGGCGTCTTGCTCATTTTCTTTAGGAGGCACCAGGAACCAAACCTGGGACCTTCCATGTGGTAGGCAGGGGCTCAATCACTTGAGCCACATCCGCTTCTCCCAGGCACTTTTTTAAAAAGCTCTACTAGGGTTTCTCACATGCTGCCAGGATAGAGAAAGCACAGCTCTGCCTGAAGCCTAAACTCAGAGGGTGCTACAAGTCTGGGGTCAGAAACACCTCCAGGGCCCGATGTGGTCGGAGCTTCCTCTCTTGGGGAACCTTGAGCAAAGGCCCTTCACAAAACCGGGCCAGAGAGACTCTGCTTCAGCTGAGCTTGACCTTGGGCCTCTGAGAGATGCCCTCTTTCCTGGGTAGCCCCAGTTCCAGCCTCTGGCCCTGTGGCTGCACCCCACCCAGGGTCGCAGCTCTTGGGGCTCGCTAATCCATGGACCAGTGGGCTCTTCTGGAGACTCCCCAGCTGGCATTGCTGAGCATGGCCTCTCTTGGTGCTGACCGCTGCGGCTCAGGCCAGGCTCCTTCTCTGGGCAGATGGGCACCTGCCTTCTCTCCGGTTGGCCTCCTTATGTCGTGAAGGTTATAAAAGGAAAACCCAGTGAAGGGTGACAGATTGCAAGCCGAGAGTGTCTGGATGCTTAATGCAAATTACCCACTGTTTTGGCACATCCAATATGCAGATTGCCTCCCTCCCACCTTGGCGGGGGTGGGGGGGGAGAAGGCCCCTCCTCCAAGACGGTGCGATGTTAGAGCTGGGTATCAAATGCCATCAAGAAGGCTCTTAGCATGTCACGCTCTGCTGCCCGCCACGTGATGAATCAGCGGGAAGGAGCTTTCTAGCGGGAGGAGGGGCTCTGGGAAGGGAGGGCGGGCCCGCGCCAGCACCCCTTCCCAGCACCCCTTCCCAGCTCCTTGGCAAAGGCCGCAAACCGGGAACTGCTCTGTTCCTCTGATTTGCAAGTGCCTCTGATTAAACGCAAGGTCATGACCTGGTAGGGGAGGGTGCAGAAAAACCAAAGGGAATTCCCAGGAAACATATCCCCCGGGGAGGGGGGCTGTGGACCACATCCTGCCCCTCTGCCCATTGAGCCTCTGGTGTGGGAAACCAAAGGCCAGGAGGACGGCGGGAGCCTGCCAGCTCCGTCCTGCGCTCAGCTCTGTGCACGGGGGGCCTGCTTGGGGGTCCTTGGGTCGCTCAGCAGGCGGGCAGGGGTCTGTGTGCTCAGGAAGGTGGGGGCAGGGCCCAGGGTTGGAGACATGAGCTGGCCTCCTCCATGGGCCTCCACGGGCCAGGAGTGGCCAGGGGGGTGACGTTGGCCATGCGGGGTCGGGGGGCACTAGCTGCCCTAGGGGAGCCCCCCGGCCGCCTCCGGCCCGGCCGCCTGCGCCCTTGTGGGCTGCTCCTAGGCTGGCTCGGCTGGCCCCGGCTGGAGGTGGCTGTCGCTGGAACCCCCGCCCCTGGCCCACTGCCTGGCTGACCTGGCCTGGACAAGATGTTTACGCTAATCACCACCCCCAGCCAGGCCGCGGCTCCCGCCAGCATGAATCATCAAAGTGAAGGCAGTGGCGACGGTATGTGGCCCGAGCTTCGGAGAGCGTCCTCCCGTCAACGATCCGCCCAAGAGGCGGCCGACTGCCGGGAAGGGAGTAATGGAGCTCAGCTCGAGGGGATGGGAGGCGGCGCGCAGGCGGCGGCCTCGGGGCGTAGGACTGTACCCCGCCAGGCCATCGGGAAGAGGCGGAGACCTTCCGCTAAACAGGACAGGCAGGGCCCAGGCCACCCACTCCCCGGGCTCCCTGGCTGGGCCCCGGGAGAGAGCCCGCCGCCCTGTGCCCTGCACCCGCGGGTGCACCGGTGTGCACAGCTCCAGCAGGGCAGCGTCGGGGTGGGGGGTGGCTTTCCAGAACGCCTCCCTCCGCTGCCCCTTCCCGGCACCGCCTGGCTCGGCGAAGCCCACCGGCTACTCTAGCTCCCGGTCCCCGCGGAGGTCAGAGGTCCCGAGGCAGGACCTGGCTGGCTGTGCGCTGCTCTATCCCCCGGGCGCGCACGGTGCAGGCGAGCCGAGCGAACACGCGACCGAACCGCTCCACGGAACCGTCGCGCCCTCGCTCGCGCTGCGCTCGTTTTGCTTCGCAGGTTCATTGTTTCCCCCACTGGCCCCAAGGAGAGCTCATGTCTCAAGAATCGCAGCCAAAATGATGACACTCGTCACTGAACACGCTCCGGTGCCGCGCACTGCGTGAAGTCTCTCTCGCGTCTATCAAGGAAAGCAGCGAGTGGGTAGCGGCGCCCACGGTTGAGGTCCGCTGTGAGCCGAGCAGGGGCTCCCACCTAGAGCAGCTGGGCTCCGGGGGTGGTCCCGAGCATTCCCATCACCTGGGAAGGTGGCAGAAACACAGATTCCAGGCCCCGCCCAGACCTTCTGAATCAGAAACTCCGGGGTGGGGCCCAGCGGCTGTGTCCTAACAGCCCCTCCCGGGGATTCGGGTGCGAGCTCAAGCGCAAGAGGCCCTGGCAGAGGCTTGACATCTCTAGCCTGTGAGGCCAGAATTAGCCCATTTTATTAACGGGAAAACCAAGATTCAGAAAAGCCAAGTAACTTGCCCAAGGTCACACAGCAGGTAAGGGGGAGAGGGTTCCGGAGGATTCCAGCTACCAGTCTTCCCAGCCCGTGCCCCTCCCAGGACCCGGATGGCTAATTAGCCTGAGGCTCCCAGGACCGGGACAGTCCCGATTTCCCGCCAGCGTGGGGGCCTTGGAAACTGGGGGCTGGGCAGGGGCTGCTCTGCCCAGCCCGCCCCCCGCCTCCTGCCCCCTCTGATTGCAGAAGGCTCAGGCTGCTTCAGAGGCCAGCTCCAAGGCTGCTGGTGGGGGTGGGAGGGCGTCCCGAGCGCTACAGCCCCTGGCTCCTCCCTCCTGATCCCCCCCAGCCAGCGAGCCCCCGGCGCTGACCCCAGCTCTCAGGAGCTAGCAGGAGAGGGGGCAGGGGGCCAGGGGCCGCCTGCGAGGACAGGCCCTCATGCGGCTTTGGGAGCCCCAGAGGTTCCTGGCCCTGGGCCCGCGGGCGTTTCTGGGGGCCTGTCCTGGCCTTGCTCACTGCGAGGCTGGGGCGCCTGGCTGGGGGTGGCTTTAGGGGACCTCCTGCAATACAGCAGCAGTTTGTGGGGGCAGCCTTTGGTTCCGGGACGGGGCTCTTTGCCTGGATTTCCCATCGCTGGGGACAGATGAGGGTGGGGAGGAGAGGGGACTGGGGGCTCCAGGGCTGTGCATTCAGGGGGGCTGCCCCAAGCAGTGGGAGCACGCTCCTCGAGGCAGGCCCGCCTCTGAGCTCAGGTACCCGCGTAGCTCTACGGGAAGAAGGGTTGGGGGCTGCGGCCGGGGAGGGCCACCCCGCCCTGGGGGCCAGGCGCTCTTCCTCATGGGCCGCATGATCCTGGGAAGGTCCCTGATTTCTCTTGACCTCAGTTTCCCCGTCTGTAAAATGGGTGCTTCTTGCACCTGACCACACATCGCTATTCTGCGAGATACTCTGAACACGCCCCACACCCAGGTGAGCTGGGGATTCAGGTAGGGCGGGGCCATAGGCCTCAGGACAGCGAACGAAAGGCCAAGCCTGGGAGGCTCTGGGAAGGAACTGGACAAGGAGCCAGGAAGCCCTGCCCGCCCCGCAGCAGCCCCGGGAACTCAGAATGCCAGCGGCCTTGCCCCTCTGCTCGGCGGAGCAGTAACTTCTAGAAGGATGACAGAGCGGTCCTGCCGGGGCTTCCGTCACCACGGCAACAGCACAGGTGGCACCCGCTGGGAACAGCACTTGGCCTTTCTTTGCACGGGAAGGGATTTCTTGGCTTGCGGTGAGTAGGTGACAAGGACAAGTGGCGGTGCTGGTGACAATGAGGATCTCCCCCTACCCCTTCCCCAGAGGGCTGGGGAACCCCTTCCTCCTCATTCCCGGCAGCCTGGGCTCCCACCCATGCCCTACCCCCAAGAAGGGCCCCAAAGAGGGTGTCCCTTTAATTTGTGGTCCAATCCAAGTCACCGTGGAGTGAGAAAGGGGACGCTGGAGTAATTTGGACAAGGGTGGAGAGCCAGGCTGTCCCAGGCAGCCCTGGGACTGTGGTGACCCCAGCTACCAGCCACCCGGGAGGCAGGTGGGGCTGGGAGCAGGCACGTGCCTCTCCCACTTGGCTTCCTCCCAGTTGTTGACACCAGACGGCCATCTCCATGGCAACAGGGTCAATGGGAAATGGCAGCGCGTTGGCTTAATTTTCACTGTATTCTCGGTGACAGGCATAAAGGCCCTGCTTCTGGTTTCTTGGTTCAACTGGATGATATTTTCATTGGATTTAACGCCTCCTTCCAGACACCCACATGCGATTCAATTCCCCGATCGCAGCCCCCAAGTCTCGGTCTCCCATTGGCCCAGAGGACAAAATGTCCAGAAATCTCATTTTGAGGCGGGCAGAGGCTGAGGGGTGGACCCGAGGGACGTGCACGGGCCGTCTGGGCTGCCTCGGTGGCGGGCGCGGAGTTCTCGGGTCGGGTCGTTGAGCGACGCGGGCCTCGGGCCCCCCCTCCGGCTCCTC
Organism: Dasypus novemcinctus; assembly: GCF_030445035.2. Taxonomy (NCBI): domain Eukaryota; kingdom Metazoa; phylum Chordata; class Mammalia; order Cingulata; family Dasypodidae; genus Dasypus; species Dasypus novemcinctus. Next base: position 125,905,355 of record NC_080681.1, read on the forward strand.
CTGAAGAGGAACGGGTCCTGGTGCCACCGTTCACCGTCCCCCGGGACACGGCGGTGGCAGCGCATCGGGCGGGGAGCTGACTGTGGTCACGTTGCTTTCAGGTGGCAAGGAAGGAGGAGGTGAAGGGAGGGGAACTCCGAGTCAGGACCGGAGCCGTTCAGCCACCGGCGCTCTTCCCAGCGCCCCCACCTCCAGGACACCCCCCCCACCATGGGGGCGGCCTCGCCCGCAGCCCCTGCCGTGGGCCTCACCGGCCACCTCCAAGGGGCTCGCTGGCTAAAAAGCAGCCTTGGCTGAGCGTTTCCCCACCCGCCGGGCTGGTCGGCCAAGAAGGCGGCGCCGCCGAGCCCCTGGGTGCCCTCGGAAGCCCCCGGATCGGCTAAGTGGCAAGGCGACGAGGCCGGGAATTCTCGGCGCCGTAATCAGCGCTCGAAGCGGGTTTCCTCGGGCTGGGTGATGTCGGAAGCACGATTTGGCAGGAGCGCAGCAGCTCCGACGCCGTCGCCATGCCCGTGGGCTCTGGGATCCTCTTTTCCCCACTGGCACCCAAACGCAGCCCATCCTCCCGCCTGCCCAGGTGCAGTGAAGGCCAAGGGGGAGGCCCCCTGTCTTTCCAGTCCCTCCCGGCTGCATGAAGGTGGGGACGGCGGGCCGGGCAGGGACCAGACGGGAGTCCAGCAATTTCCTTCTTGCTTCCTGCCAGACAGCCCTAGGGAGCCTGGACTCCGGGTGGGCCCTGGGGGGAGGCAGGCTCCGTCTGAGGGGGCAGCGCCTCTCGGCTCTGGCTAGGGGGCAGGAGCCTTTGGTTTTTCAAGAGAACCTGGAAATCTGGAGATTCAATGTTGGCAGCTCATTCTACATGTAACAAAAAGAACCAAGGCAGTGCCTCAGCAGCAGAAGGCAGCAGAAGGGGATCTGGATGCACGTGTAGCTTCTGGCCATGGGGGCGCTAGCCTGGCCCTCTGTGTCCCCAACACTGCCCAGAGTCCGGCTCAGGGCGCCCCCGGGGATGCTCCCTGAGTGAGTGAGCGGCCATCACGGAGGACGCAGTTGTGCCTCACCAGAGGCTGCCACGGCGGCCAGTGGCCAGGGAGAGGGAGTCAGAAGCATTTTTCTCTCCGCGCTCCTTTTTGGGGGCCAAGTCAGCTAAATAAAATTTAGCCTGAGGGAGAAACGCACATTTGCAAAAACAAACCTTGATTCTCACAAGCAGGAAGACGGAGCAAGCCTCCCGCTACAACCAGCCTTGCCTTCTGTCTGCTGCCGGGAGGAGCCCTGGTGGGAGCGGGGCAGGGGCTGGGCCACTGGGATTCGAGGGACCTGCTCTACCTGCTTCCCCGGCCCAGGGAAAAAGCACATGTGCAGGGAAAGCCCCTCCAGGCAGGGGTGTGCTCCAGGCATTGAGGAGCCCCTCTGCTCCCACAGAACTGGGGACACAGATGCGCTTTCTTGACATGACCTCAGTGTCTCCTACAGGTTCAAGTAGCGGGAAGACCCCGCTACACGCCCCTCTCCGTTTCAACCCAAGGCACGTCCCATGGGAGAGTCCCTCCACCTGCAGACCATGGAAGGACCTCAAGGGGTCCTGGGAGGAAGCTGTATGTTCGCGAACGCCTCCCTCGGCACTTGCCCCTGCCCCTGTGCCCAAGCAAGAACCAGCTGGTTCTCCAAGAGGCCTGGGGCCCTCCAAGGGGGCTGTCCCTGCTCTCCAGGGGCCTCTGGTTGCCTCTCGCTGGAACCTACATCAGGTTGGGGTGTCTCAAAAAGGATGGCCCTGGGGACCCCAACATCAAAATTCCCTGGGCGTCTTGCTAAAAACCATGTCCCTGGGGTCCACGTAGGCCCTCGGGCATGGGGCCCGGGAACCTGCCTTTTGAACAAACTCCCCAGGTGGTTCTGGTGGGAACCACTGCTTTGGGGGTAAAACCACAGCTGCTTCATCCCCCACCAAGCCCCAGTCACAGGGCATCCTGGGAGTGTCCAGGGCTCACTCCTGACTTTCAAACCAGGTAGAGACACTGGAAAATGCTTCCAAGTGCTTCCTCCTGGCCTCACCCCCTTTCTAGCAGCCTCCACCCTGGGCTGATCTCAGCCCTGTCAACCCTGCTCTCCCCCTCCAACCGCCGCCCCGTGCCCACACCTGCAGCTCTGCAGGGGTAGCACACCTTGACTCTGACCAAGCCTTAGACCATGCACCCCCAAGTCAGGGCGGCTCCTTGGGGCAGCCAGGTGAGCCAGGTGAGCCGGCAGAGGCTGACACCTGAGAGGAAACGCGGTGCTTGGGTACCAGCCCCGTCCGCCTCTTCCTGCCCCAACCCCACCCCTCCAGGCCCACGGAGCAGGCCCCAGGCGGCCTCCCCTCACCGCAGATGCTCATCCCGGGGGTGGCGCAGCACCCCCTCTCCGCAGCCTCCCCATCGCCAGGCTCCGGCAGTCGCCCGCATCTCAGAGCCGGTCTGCTGCCACGGGCCGCCAGGTGGCGCTAATCGACCAGGAACGGGGTTTGGCGCAGGGCCGGGCAGGGAAAGCCTTTGTTGATTTTCCTTCTTGATATTCTATAATCACCAGGATTACAATCTAAGCAAAAAAGCAAAACAAATAAACACCACCACCCCCCTACTGGATCTTTGGTCTTTGTCTGAAAAATTATGAGAAAACAAAAGACGCACTGAATAAACTACCCAAGGCTTGGGTGTTAGCAACAGCGAGGGCCTCTGGCGATGGGGAGGAGGGTGCGAAGGCTCAGGCCACGGAGGGCTCTGCTGGCTGAACACGATGCGGTGAGAGGTGCCGCGCAAGGGACTGAGCTCCTGCAGGGCTGGTTGCTACCGGGCAGCCTGCTCCCTCCTCTGTTCTCTCCCACCACATGTTGGCAATATGCGGATCCCTGTCTCCAGCAAGCCTGGCCTTTGTCTTGTTCCTGGAAACTCCAACGTGCGTGTGGCGGTGGACTTAAGGCCACCATGGAGAGTGCATGGTGAGGGGCTGCCAGAGCCTGGCTCCTGAAATCACCAACAGGCTGCAGGTGTCCCAGGAACAAGGTGATGGGGGGACTGGGGGCTGCAGGGACCTGTGACAGCACCCTCAAGTCTCGCACTCAACGTGGCCTCAGTCCCCCTAATATGGCCTCCATTCCCCACCCCAGTCAACATGGCCTTCATTCCCCCGCGTTCAACATGGCCTCCATTCCCCCACACTCAACATGGCTTCCATTCTCCCACACTCAACGTGGCCTCCATTCCCCCACACTCAACGTGGCCTCCATTCCCCCACACTCAACACGACGTCCATTCTCCCACACGCAATGTGACCCCCATTCCCCCACACACAATGTGGCCTCCATTTCCCCCACACTCAACGTGGCCTCCATTCCCCCACACTCAACGTGGCCTCCATTCCCCCACACTCAACGTGGCCTCCATTCCTCCACACTCAACGTGGTCTCCATTCCCCTGCACTCAACATGGCTTCCATTCTCCCACATTCAACGTGGCCTCCATTCCCCCACACTCAACATGACCCCCATTCCCCTACATTCAACATGGCCTCCATTCCCTCACTCAACGTGGCCTCCATTCCCCCACACTCAACATGGCCTCCATTCTCCCACACTCAACGTGGCCTCCATTCCTCCACACTCAACGTGGCCTCCATTCCCCTGCACTCAACATGGCTTCCATTCTCCCACATTCAACGTGGCCTCCATTCCCCCACACTCAACATGACCCCCATTCCCCTACATTCAACATGGCCTCCATTCCCTCACTCAACGTGGCCTCCATTCCCCCACACTCAACATGGCCTCCATTCTCCCACACTCAACGTGGCCTCCATTCCCCTGCACTCAACATGGCTTCCATTCTCCCACATTCAACGTGGCCTCCATTCCCCCACACTCAACATGACCTCCATTCCCTCACACTCAACGTGGCCTCCGTTCCTTCCACTCTCAACATGACCCCCATTCCCCCACACTCAATGTGGCCTCCATTTCCTCCATACTCAACGTGGCCTCCATTCCCCCACACTCAACGTGACCCCCACTCCCCCACACTCAACGTGGCCTCCCTTCCCTCCATATTTAACGTGGCCTCCATTTCCTCCATACTCAACGTGGCCTCCATTCCCCCACACTCAACGTGACCCCCACTCCCCCACACTCAACGTGGCCTCCCTTCCCTCCATATTTAACGTGGCCTCCATTCCCTCCATACTCAACGTGGCCTCCATTCCCCTACACACAATGTGGCCTCCACCCCTCTCCTCAACATGGTCTTCACACTCAACATGTCCTTCAGTATCTCTCCCTGAGCTCTATCCTCTTGCCCTAGACATGGCCTCTATGTGGTCCTCATCTCCCACAGTCAATGTGAACTTCCCCCTCACGTTTGCTCTGGTCTCTACTCCTCACACCACAGTCTCCAGCCCCCACTCACCAGGGCCTCCACCTCGCACAACTCAACGTACTGCCCATTACGTCATATTTAACGAGCTGTAAGCCTCGGCTGTGCCATGCGCCATTGCCCCATCCTTGCTGGTCCCTCTGCTTCCTCCCTCACCCTCTCCACACCAACCTGCCCGGGGCACCTCTCTGCGTGTCCCACGCACTCGACACGGCCGAGGTAAGCCTTTTTTCTCCTGGTTGAACTCTCGGTGTCCTGAATCCCCGTGCACCTGAAGGCAGAACCCGTATTCCACCCCCACTGCTGCCTGTTCCACCTCAGACGGTGAGCGGGGCTCGGCTTTGCCCACTTGGCACCTTCCCCAGGGCCGAGCGGGATTTCTAAAAGCTCATTCAGGGTCCACTTTGGTGGCTGGAGGACTAAGGGACAGCAACACTGTCCAGCTGGCCTCGGTTGTCCAGTGTTGTCACTGACGGGCTACATGCGCCATCAGCATCTCAACAAAGAGCCTGGCTTTTGACACCATCCCTGCATCGTGCACTGCTGCAGGCCAGACACCTGCGTGCTTTAGGCCCGTGATGCCGTTTACTGGCCACAGTGACCAGAAGGCAGGGTCCTGTCTCCTCCCTTCCACGAAGGAGGAAGTTGAGGCGAAGGCACGCAGGTGACTCGTGCGAGGCCAGCCCACTGGTCAGAGAGGCGCCGGGCTCACCCAGGCCTGTGCCGGCCAAGCCTGCACCCCCTCTGCTGCCCCATCCTCCCTGGGTCAGGCAGTCCTCGGCTCCCGGCAGTCTTTCTGCACGGCCTCCTCTACAGCCCCTGGGCCAACCCATTCCTTCACTTTTTGGGGGAACACGGATATGTGTCCTGGGCTCGTGGCGCCGGCCCTCTGTTGAGGCGGCTGGTCTGCTCCCGTCTTTGCCGAGTGTGGCTAGTCTCTGCTCCCGACACGAAGCGGGGCTGCCTCTGGCGGGGTGCTGGGGTGCAAACCAAGCATTCGCCCCTCTGAGCCAGGTGTGTGCGTCCCTGCATGTGCGTGCATGTGAGCAGCAGGGCAGCTGCCCGTGTGTGTGTGTGAGCACACGTGCAAGCGTGCGTGGGCCCATGTGGGAGCAGGTGCCCGCCGCCTGCCTTGCCCTCCTGGTGCTGCCAAGGACATTGGACAGAGGTCTTGGGACATGGGGGGCAACCACAGCCGGCTCGGGGGAAGGCAGCCGGTGCAGCTGCCACGGTGAACTCTGGGGTCGCGGAGGTCTGCAAGACAGGTCTGGGCCTTGCTCCAGGGATGTGGGGTCATCTGGCTGGCCAGGGCCTTCCAAGAGGAGCCCCCAGGCGAGGACACTGGGTAAGGCTGCCCCTCAGGGAAGAACCGTGGACAGAGCTTGAAAGGCCTGCCCTGGCCCTCCCCCTGGACGGCAGGCCCTCGCCACCCGCAGCCCGGGAAAGGGCTCACGGACTTAGGGCCCCACGGAGGCTGAGGCTCAGCTTGATAGGAAACGGCTCCACCTGGCTGGGCCTGGCATGTGGACTCAGGTGGAGCTGGGGCTGGAAGGTTCTGGGCACAGGTCTGTGCAGCCAGAGATCAGTGAGCACATTTGCAGCCAGCTGGCAGGACCGAGGCGCAGACTTCTGTCTGGCAGCTCGTTCCACGCCGCTCGGCCGTCTTCCACAGTCGATCGGGAGGCGTCAGCTGCCCGGCCTCTCGCCCACGCTGTGGGAGTTCATGGGTAGAGGCGGGTACTCGCTCGGACCAGCTGCATTGGAACAGACCCCAGACTTTCCGGGATGAGGCACACTCAGCTTTAGATCATGTTCGCTTGCGTTCTATAAACGCCAACTGCCGGGCCCCCAGACGATCATCTCTCGGCATTGAGCCGTTAGGAGCAATTCTGTGCACCATGAGCCCGAAAGCCCTAAGGGGCGCCCCAGAATGAGCGCAGCCCTTCTCAGCCCTAAAGGACTCCAATTCAGAACCTTATTCCCCCAAGTACGTTAGGATGGAGCTACTTAGCAAAAGACTACACTTCCCAGACTCCCTTGCAACCCTATGACCAAATCCTGGCCAATGGGATATAAGTTGCAAGTGGCATGTGCAATGTCTGGGTCTGTCCCTTAAAGGGAAGAAGTATGCCCACCACATTCTCCCCTGCCCGTTGGTTGGAATGCCGTTGTAATGGCAGGAGCTCGAGCCACTACGTAAGACCATTGGAAAGAGGGCAACACCCAAGGAATGGCAGAGCAGCCAGCCCAGGCTACTGATCCCCGACATGGCAGAGCTGCCATACCAACCCTCAACTGCTATGAAAGAGGAATAAGGACTATTTTGTTCAAGCCATTGTTAGATTGGTCTTTGTTACAGCAGCAGGACCTGTATTCTAACTAAGTACCACTGGGGTTGCAAACGATAGGAAGGACCTTTAGCAACAGATTGGAAATTCCTATCAGACATTTTAGGTTTTATCAGTCTTTTTGTAAATTATTTTATCAGGTAGCAGGTTGAAGTCCCAGTAGACCAAGGGCACGGCTGCAAGAATCAAGGTGGGATTCTCAGGATCAGTTTGGCTTAGAAGCTGGCACTTCTAAGACTCCCAAGGGGTTCGAACAACGAACCCCCCCATCTCGCAACAGGTGAGGCAAAGGCTGTGCATCCGAGTTTCACTTTGCCACAGATAAGCACAACGTTTTGATTAAATCACTGACAAATCTGCTGTAGGGCAGAGAAATTTGGAAACATCAGGAAATCAAACTGTGAAGTCTTTGAAAGAATGCGATTTATGTGAAAATGTGACGAAGTTAATGTGTTTGGCTCCAGCGTTGGGTGGCGTGCCTGATTCTGGAACCAAATCTGATGCCTTCTTGGCTTCCCCTGCTCCTTGGCTTCCCCGAACACGGTTAGCTGGTGCCCTGTGTGTGTTCCAGGCTTGACTGGAACGGAAAGCTTTTATTTGCTCTGTATTTCCCGAGCTGCACCTCCCAGGCTGTGCCTCTGTACGCAGAGCCCCCCTATTTTCTGAGTGGCCGTGAGCCGTCCTATCCTACCCCCCCCCCCCCCGAGATACCAGAGAGCCCCGTGTTAGTAGATTTATGGGGAGTTGGTTGCAGTTTTACGTAATTTTCTTGACGCACTGCAGTTTTTGAACAGGCGTCCCTGGTTCTCCCTGGCGAAGCCTCAGAGCCCGACTTGGTCTGGCTCCCTCCCCGTGGGGTTCAGAGCTGGCCCTCTGGGAGGTGGGCTTGCTGGCCCACAGATGGAAGGGTTCCTGCGTGGAGAAGGGCTTTCAAGGGCAGGGCCCTTCTGAGGACCTGGGGCGCCGGGGAGAGGTAGAGGCAACAAGGGGAGACGAGGAAGCAGGTCAGAGACAAGAACGGGGAAGGAGAGGGAAAGTGGCGATGGACGAGAGGCAGGGGAGAGGCCCGGGGGCTCTGATGGAGGCCACCGGGGAAGGCAGCTCTGCGCTCGGAGGCCCCCTTTCTGGCTAAGGCAGCCTCCGGAGCTTTTGCTGGGGTACAGCTGGGATGTACAAGCAAGGGGACCCCAAACTAGGAGTCTGATAAGAGGAACTCCCTCAAGCAGCCCAAGAGGAAAGAAGACAGGCCCAGAGAGGCCAGAGAGAAGATTCTCACTCCCACCTGAAGACAGCCTTGCCAGGGGCTGCCCTCCCAGGTGGTGAACCCCGAGGGGTTAGGTTGGCGCAGAAGTGCTTAGACTCCAGCCACCCTGTCAAGGCAAGAGTCCCCTCTTAAGACTCTTATTTTGGCAGTGATGCCCCGTCCCCAGGAGACAAGGCCCCCAGCCACCTCCCTGGAGGAGGGCATGAAGGGAAGCTTTGCAAGGGTGAGCCTGAAGCCCCTGCAGGGACTCTCCCTCCTGGGACAGGGGCCACCTTGACCCCAGACTGTGATGGCTCTGGCCCCTTGGCTGCGGGGTATGCTGCTGGCCGAGGAGCTGAACTGGCCGGAAGCCGTCGGTCTTGTGGAGGGAGCAGGAAGGCTGGCTGGCCCGGCTACAGAGTCCCAAGAGGGCCGTGCCCTTAGCCGAGGCTCTGGAGGGGCGGAGGGCCGGTGGCGGGGGGCTGCACACCTGGCTCAGGAGAACGGAGCGATTTCAAGCAGGAGGGAAGGAGTGCGAGCTGCAGCTGGGGAGGGCGCGCGGGGTGTCGCCAGAGCCGGGGCGGGCCCTGGACCCTTCTGGACCTCCGTCTCTGGCTGAAGAGCCCCATGCCCCTCCTGACCGGTGCCCCAGCCTCGAGGCTGGAGGGCACGCCCGGATCTGGGCTCTGAAGGGTGTCCGGCATGGCCTGTCCCACAGGGGCCCCTGGGCTCGGCCTGGACACTTCCGAGGACTCCCACCAACCCCAGCTGCCTCCCCCTGCCCAGCCGCCCACGTGAAGCTGCTTCCAGGGACCCCTCGACCCGCCGTCCGAGCTCCCGTGCAATACTGCCCCGTGCCTGATGGCTCTTCCGCGGCCCCTGGGCCCCGGCCCTGCACGCCCCCTGCTCCTCTGGGGCTTGCTCTGCCCGTGCTCGGCCGCCCGGTGGGCAGGAGGGGCCGGCGCCCGAGGAGGCGAGGCGCCGCCCGCCGCTGGCTTTCTTTCTGGACTCGGTGTTTTGCATTCAGCGATTTGCACCTGACAGATGCTTCAGAAAGCATCACTTTGCTGACAAAATGAAATCCAGCTCAATTACCATCATCCGTTTGCCACCCAGTCTGGAGTTGCCAGGGTGGGCTCGGGGCCCAGGAGGAGGGGGCCGAGCCTGGAGCCCAGACAGTGGTGGGGGCAGGAGGCAGGTCCGGCCAGCCCCCCCGCGCCTCAGCCCCTCTCCCCTGCCGCTGGCGCCCCCCAGCCCCGGCCTGCCGCCCCTCTCCCGCTGGTGGCCCAGCAGCCAGCAGTCCCGGGCCTGCTCCTGGCTGGGTGGGCGACTCCGCGTGAGGCGCCTGGGTCCTTTGAGCCACGTTTTTCTGGTCTGCGACATGGGACTGGCATTTTGTGTCCCTCCAGTGGGGTGCGGGTGGTGGGGATTGAGCCGAGGGAGGCGAGTGAGCCCCATAAGAGCTTGGCTGGGCTCAGGGCTCATGGGGTCACTTTGGTCTGTGAGGAATGGGCTCCAGTCCCCAGGAGGTCCCTGCAGCTGTGGGCACCTCCTGGTCCCACCTGGACAGAGCTGGCCCCAGGCCCAGTGCGGGAGCACCCGGCCACCCCTGCTACTCACACATGGGTTTCAGCTGCCCGATGAGCTCCTCTTTGGTCCATTTCGCCCACTCCTTCTTGTCGGTGTTGATGGAGCAGAGGATGGGGCCGCAGGGCTTGCCGCAGTCCTCGATGGCCGGCACGTTCAGGTAGTGCACCAGGACGATGTCGGGGTTCTGGGGGACAGAAAGGATGGGCAGCGTGAGGCAGCGCAGAGGCCCCGCGGGCCCGGGCAGAGCTGCCAGGGAGCGTGGACGCCTGGGACCAGCCCCTTCCGGGCCTGGCGCTGCCCTGAGCCTGGGGGGATGCAGGGCTGCAGTACTCCTGCCTCCGCCTGCTCTGTGCCAGTCGTGCCCTCTTCCCAGTTGCGACGAGCAGCAGGGTGACCAGACCCTGCCCGGGCCCCCCCTGGGGGCGGGAGCACCCCCGTGAGGAGCGGCTAGTCTACGTGTGGGTTTACATGGTCGGGACGTGGGGCCACTGGGGCCAGCTGTGCCTCCCTCCCCGCCCCGCTCCCTGCCTGGCGCGCGCATCGTCGTCACGGCGCAGAGTCGGGGTCATAGCCCGCTTCTCCCCGAGAGGAAACGGGGTCCCTAGCGGCCGCCGGGCGTCCGAGGGCTGGACACCACCTGCCCTCAGCTGTGGTCCTCTCCCCGCACAAACAAGCGCACGCGGGATGTGGCTCAGAGTCCCCGGGAACGTCTCCTTGGGGACCCCGTTGGAGCGCGAGAACGGAAAGAACGCACACGTGCAGACCTTGAAGGCACAGTTTTGTTCCCAGTGGTCCTGTTTACACGGGGCCGCCTCTTCCCGTCAATTCAATTCAAATTGCTCCCTGCCCCCGTCTGCCCCCCTCTAGCTCTGACCGCTACAGCCCCCGGCGCTGTGGTGAGGGCAGCGCGGGGCGGGCGGCCTTCCAGAAAGGAGCACCACTTGTTCAGCCACACCTGGGCTGGCAGGTTCATTAAAAAGCGATGATGCACTTTAGAAAGGCACCTGGCTGGACTCCTACCCTAACCAGAAGCCGTGTGTGGAACCCTTCCCCCGGCGTTTCCTTCAGGAAACCTGCAGGGCTGTGCCAGGGTGCTGCAGGGAACTCTGCAAAAAGCCTTTCGGAAGGTCCCTTCCTGCCGTCGGGGTATTTTTGGCCGGGTCTGCCCTGCTCTTCCCGCTCGGTTCTGACCCACTCGGCCCAGGCCTGGGGGAGGCTGAGTCCACGGCTGCCTTTTGGGACATACTCGGAGCCAGGGTAAGAATGAGCCTAGGACTCCATCAGTCACCAAGAAATGAAGCTTCCAGACTCTACCACGACCAGCGTATAAGAAAGCAGACTGGCATAAATGTAAAAGAGTTTCAATACGGGCTGAAACATAGATTTTTTCCCCCTCGCCAACGCTCGGTTAACCAGGAAATTAAAGCAACATAAATAGGCGACTTCTCGTGAGGACGGCTCCTCGGGATTGCGGTAATCACGCTCCTTAATAACAGCGCTAATCCCCGCCGTGGGCGCGGCACTGTTCTTTTCCGGCCGCCATCTCGCTGGGGCCTGCGCTGGCAGCGTGGGCAGGGCGGGGGCCCGCGGAGGCTGTGACTTGCCCAGAGCTCTGCGCCTGGCCGGGGGCCCAGCCTGGGCGCGAGCCAGCCTTCGGGCCCCAAAGCCAGGTCCGGCCGAGACATCTGGTGGCCTCTCTTCGGGCTAAGTACGTGCCTGACCCTCCTTTCACTTCGTGCTTGCAAGGGCCCTCGGGGTAGCTGGGGAGCGGACCCCTACCGGCCGCCAGGACGGGGAGACGACAAGGGGTGATTCCACATTTCTCTGCTCGTCCTGCAGGCCAGCGGGCGGGCCTCTCCGGGGTGGCGCCTGGGGGGTCGCCCGCCTGAGACGGGGTAAGGATCAAAGGGCTGCAGGTACCAGCAGGCCACCCGAGGCCTCCTCTGATCCCCGTCCCCACAGGAGGTGGCGGGGAGGGCGGACGAGATGAAAGGACTGCAGCTTCCTGGCCCACAGGCCCACCAGGAGCAGGCAGGGCGGCCTGGGGAGGGCGGGAGGCAGTGGGCAGGGGCCTGGGGAGAGAAGGCCCCCAGCCACCGTCTGTCCTCTGTCCAGAGGGCTCAGGGAACTCCCCTCTCAGGAAGCTCTGCCCTCTGCCTGCAGGACCCACCTCCACGTCGGCCTGGCCAGCTCCGCCTATTCCTGGAGGCCCAGTGAGCATGCCTCCGCCTCCAGGAAGCACTCCCTGATGCCTGCTTCGGCACCTCTATTACAGCCGACTGGCTGGGTGCTCTGTAGAGAGCCGTCTGGAAGGCCCCATCCTGCGGCTGGGGTATTTTTGGCAGGGTCTCCTCTGAGGTCTGTGGGGCCACATTACCTCCTCCACCGCAGGGACAGGGGCCGGAGCGGGAGCTGGGCCTGAGGCAGCGTCTGGCCATCGTCAGCACCCACTGCGGGTTCGTAGAACTGAATTAGGCCGACTCGGGACCTCGCGTCCTTCCCCTTTGCAGGCTGCGCTCTCCTGACCTCTGGCTTCTGCTCTCCAGGCCAATGTGGGGGCAGCACGCCAGGGCGCAGGGGCCTGCTCAGGAGGCTGGTGTGGTCCCTGACCCTTCCTGGTTTTCGGCCTCTTTGGAATTTGAGGAAGGCTGTGGATACCTCCTTCCTGAACCATGCCCCAGCACACCTGAGCATACCTGAGCATCCCGTCAGGGGCTCCCAGGTCCTGGGGTCCCCAGGCCACATCCCCAGTTGCTGACGTCAGGCTCTACACTGCTCCCCTTGAACAAGGAAGGTCCCTTCCGGGAGCCTGGCCCGGGCTTCGTGCCTCTGGGCGCTTCTGTACCAACAGCTACAGGCCCGGCTTCTCCAGGAGACTCGGTTTGGGACCACAGGCCCCGAGGCCTGGAGCACCTGCCGCCGACACCCTGGGTGGACATTTTTTTTTTTTAAAGATTAATTTATTTCTCTCCCCTTCCCCCCATTGTCTACTCTGTGTCCATTTGCTGTGTGTTTTTCTGCATCCGCTTGCATTATCAGGCAGTGCCGGGAAATGGCATCTCTTTTTTTTGTGTCATCTTGCTGTGTCAGCTCTCCATGTGTGCAGTGCCATTCCTGGGCAGGCTGTACTTTTTTCACACGGGGCGGTTCTCCTTACGGGACACACTCCTTGCGCGTGGAGCTCCCCTACATGGGGGACATCCCTGCCTGGCACGGCACTCCTTGCGCGCATCAGCACTGCCTGTGAACCAGCTCACCCACATGGGTCAGGAGGCCCTGGGTTTGAACCCTGGACCTCCCATGTGGTAGGTGGATGCTCTATCAGTTGAGCCATGTCCGCTTCCCCCAGGGTTGAATTTTAAATAACAACTCCCTGGCTCGGGGCTGATTCTAAGACACAGAGCGATGGAGGTATTTTTGGAAATTTGGGGCACATGTAGCTTCTTGGCAGCGTTGCGATTTCGTTCATTAGCTGTACATTTGATTGGATGCTTTTTGGCAGGAAAATAGATGAGGTTTACAGCGTGCTGCATCGGTCCCATGGAGTGTGCGTCACGATGTCAGAGTTCCCACACTGGGCGGGGAGGGGGGCCTGGGCTCGCAGGGCACCTGGAGAAAGGCGGTCCTGCCGCAGCTCTGCGTGACAGCCCGAGGGCCGGACCCCACGCGGGCTCCAGCTCGTCCCTGGACGTCGGGCAGGCTGCCACAGGTGCCGCTGGGTCAGACTTTGTGGGTGGGTGGAGGGGGAGTGGGTGTCCAGGAGCTTGTCAAGAGGCTCCTCCCTGATCTACGGAATCTCCACGGAGATGCTAGAGGTCATTCCCCTCCCCCAAAAGAGAGCATGACCTTGGAGGGTGACCCCTGATTGCCCAGGAGGTCTCATCCGGTGTCAAAGGCCGGGGGGAGGGAGCATGATGGGGTGGTCTGTTGCTGGGGTGGGCAAGGTGGAGAAAGCCAAGGAGAAGGAAAAGTCGCAGAGAAGTCGCAGAGCTTTCTGGAAAGAGCCGTGGCCTAGGAGAGGCCGTCCTTCCCTCCTGGTGCCTCAAGCTCCTCACCTATGGGTGGAAAGCTGCCCCTCCCTCTCTCAGCAGGCAGGAACGACGCCCCCCATGGCAGAGCCCTGCTGTCCCTGGCGACTGCCCCAGACCCTGACGTGCTTCCTGCGTGAAGGACCCGAGCAGGTTTCTCGGAGGCAGTCACCCGCTCCCAGGCGGGCGCCCGCTGCTGGCGGCCCGTCTGTCCTGGGGGTCCTCCTTGGCTGACCCTCCTCTGCCGGCTCGTGGTTTGGCCCCCTCCCCTCCCCCCCAGTGACTTCAGCCAGCCTGTGACCTTCAGCTAGCCCGTGACCTTCAGCCAGCCCGTGACCTTCAGGACCACCATTTTCCCATGACTCCTGCCTCTCGCTCCACCCCTGTTCTTACACACCTGCAGCTTCACGGACACGAGGCCCGACACCCCAGAACCCCGGCGATGAAGGCGCCTCCCTTCTTCCAGCTGCTGGGATCCGAAACCTGGGGGGCCCAAGACCACGGCCCTCCCATTCTGAGGCTGGATGGAAGCACCTCACCCCGGACCCCTTTCTCTCTCTGCACCAAACCAGCCTCCCAGCAGCAGCAGTGGGGTCTGGGCACCGGCTCCCCAGCTCTGCCTACAGGATCCAGACTCCTGCCCCCGCTTTCGGGAAGCCCACCCCCCTTTATCTCCACAGCCCTCTTGCCTCGCGCTCCCCTTGGCCCGTCCCGCCGCCTCCTTCCCCGTGCTGCTGCGTGTGGCTGATGGGCCACAGGCTGGTCTCGGTGCCACCGTCCCCTCCTCATGGAAACCTTACTCGGCCCCTGCACCCCAGCTCCCCTGTGGGCCACTGTAGCCTCTTTGCTTTCTTGGTCGTTTTCTTATCATTCGCACGTGTGCTCTGCCTGGGAGTAGAAGGGTGCGCTCGCGGCTGGGGGTCTGTCTGCTCAGGGCTGGACCCCGAGGGTGGGGGTGGGGCCTTGGGGGGCGGGCGGAGGAGTCGGGGGAGCAGCTGTCCTTCCCTGGTGACTCCCAGCTCACGACCAATCCCCGAAAAGCTCCCACCCAATGCACCAGAACACCCTGGAGTAGAGGGAACAGACCGAGGACTTCTCGCCCCGTGATTGCTCTGAAGGAGGTTAAGAACTTCCTGCGGTGAAGGTTTGGCCCGTGTTAAACAGGCCCCTTTGCAGCAGGACTTCTCAGAGCCTTGAGGGAGCCCGTGTAGGGGAGAATCTGGGTGGGGTTACAGCAGGCAGCCTTTCCCAAACGTCCTTGTCCCTGACACCCCCGGAAGACAGTTTGGGAACCACAGATGGAACCTGAAGCCGAAGGAAGCGACGTCCGGCAGGGACGGGAAGAGAGGCGCCTCCTGCGTCCCCCGAGTCTCTGCGGGAAGTTGGGCTTCGGGTGCCGGCAACTGCTCCCCCTCTCCGGGAACCCCCTCCTGGCCTGGCCTGGGCCCCTGGACGCCCTGCCCCTCTCCCAGCCTTTGAAGCTGCTCCCCGCGGAGCCTCTGGCTTTCGGAAGAAATCCTCGTCCATATCGACGCGCTCTCTCTATGGGGCCCTCCCCTCACCCAAGGTTCCCCTTTCCCCACAGCTGGGGCCCAAGTTATTTCCCCGCGGTGGGGGTTCCGGCTGGAAAGACTGGCGCTAGGAGAGAGATGGGGTGGGGGCTTCCGCCTCCCCTTCAAGTGTGGGGCTCAGTCCTGGACCGAGAGCCCAGGCCGGCGAGGTCCCCGCGGGGAAAGGGGCTGTGGCAGCTTCCCCTGCCGAGGGGGGTGTGTGGCTGGCAGGTGGGAGATGCGCCCTTGGCCCCGGCCCGGGGTGGGGGACCTTGTGACCCCAGGGCCTGCTGTCATCTTCCTGGTGACACTGGGGATTTGACAAGAAAACTGCTTTGAACAACACAGCATCCTGGCTCCACGGGCTGAGGCGGGCAGCTGGGGGCTCAGCCGGGGTCCCTGTGACAGCATTCACAGCAGCAGCCACTGCCGGAAACACTACAGGTTTACAGACGCTCACGGCCCCGGCGAGCTCCGCGCAGCCCATGGGGCCCGGAAGTTGTACCTTCTGACCCGCCCATGCCGCCGCAGGCTGCCCTAGCACGGACCCCTCCGGGCAGCTGGCCTCAGCCTGTCCCTGGCAGAGCCTCATCCAGGGGGCAGAAGGGAGAGGTGGCATGGAAGGGGGAAAGGAGGCAGGAGGAGAGCGAGAGCAGCAGACCGCGGGCAGAGAGATGGCAGGGGCGAAAGCCTCTGCAGGACTTCTCAGAGCCTTGGGGAGCCCGTGGGTCCGAGAGTCTCGGTGGATTCTCACACAGAGGCTGGAGGAGGTTGTCACGCGACTCCTGGTCCTCGCAAGCCTGAGTGGGATCCCCAGGGCTCCTGTGGCTTCAGGGTTCCCAGAGGCGAGGGTCAGGGTGCAGGCGTCAGGGAGTGTCCCACCTTGGGCGCGCACTTGACACCCCACAGCCTCGTGTCTGCAGTTTGGAATGGGTGGGATGGGGAGGCTCGTGTGACTGGCTTGACTTGCTGTGAGGGCAGACCTGGCTGCAGCCAGCACTCACGTCCAAGGCCACCGGCACTGCCTGTAGAGACACGGCGAGGGGGGTGGGAAGCTAGGCCAGCCCTCCCCGCCTGCCGAGCCCTCGCCGGGGTTTGCATCACAAGCCCTGGAATGACCGAGGGTGCAGCAGCCGAGAGGACGCCGGTGCCCAGAGCGAGGCGCCCGGGGGCTCCATGCCCTCCTCTCGGTCACAGTCGGGGCTGGGCGGCGGGGGGCCCCAGGGACTGCAGCCTGCCCGGCCAAGGGGGCGGCCCAGGCCCGGCAGCCCTTTCCGTGGAGTCAGCAGGACAGCGGCGCAAGGGGTGGTTAAAAATGCAAAAAGCTGTTGGTTTTGATAAAGAAAAATGCAGCTGCAACATCTGTTTGACTCTTGTTTGCAGCTTCATCAACGCTAAGTGGTCAATAAATCAGACTGGCATGGCGTTCCGTTTCTTCTGTGCCTCAGTCATTAATCTCGTGCCAGTTCTCATGAAAAATGAAGGAGAGAGGCCGTGTGATAGTGAAAATGTATACATTACCCAGAAAGCCATAATAGCATGTAATGGAGCAGGGGACCTCCCTGCCTGCTGCCTTGGGCTGGGCGTGGGCGGCCAGGAAGCCGCTCTGCTGGCGATAGGGGCCCGCTGGCCGCCTGCGGCTCAGCACCTTCTCTGCAGATTCTAGAAGGCCCAGGAGCCTGACCTCAGGGGGCCGAGCTTTCCCGGTACCTGGGTCCACGTAAACAAGGAGGGTAGACCCCCAAAAAGCAGGGGTGCAAAGCCTCCTTGGAACTGCAGCAGGCAGGGGTGGGGCAGAGCCCACCCTGGGGTGGAAGGAAAGGCAGGCGCTCGCCCCCCCCCCCCTTGGAGGACAGCGCCCTGCCGGGGTTACGGGTGGCAGGCTCAGGAGCGCCGCCAGGCTCACCCAGCTCTGAGCCCAGCGCCCGCTCGGAAGGGCTCGCTGGGCGGTGCTGGGGAGGGCTGTGCGCTCAGCCTCGTGCTGGAGCGAGAGGAGAGGTGCGCGGGGAAACAGTGGGTGCAGGGTGGGGCTGGAGGCCCCCTGGCCTGCGGTGGTCTGTAAACCCTCAGGTCCCAGTCAAGGCCACGGGCATCTCTGCAGCCACATCCAGGGCCTCTGAGGCTGGGCAGGGCGTGGGGTGGGAGGGGCAGCCCGCTGAGGGAGGTGACCTGGCGTCTGGGGTGGACACCCAGGTCCCCAAGGTTGGGGAGAGTTAAAGGAGAAGCAGAAAGGGAGAGAAGGGAGAGAGCAGTCCCCAAGAGAGGCCGCTGGTGCCCGCACTGGGCAGGGCCTGTGGTCAGCAGGCTCCTCCTGGAAGCCAGGTCCCCGGTCAAGTGTGGGGTGCAGGTGGCAGCCAGTTCAGCATGGCGGGGGGCACAGGAGACCTTCCCGCCTCCCTGCCAGCACGCAGGAGGGCCGGGACCTCCAAGTGAGGCTGCTCGGCGCAGGGCCTCCTTGCCTGCTACGAGGGGGGGCCGAGGCCGCACTGCCCAGGGAGCCCCTGACGCCCCTTCCGTCAGGCTGCTCTTGTTCAGCCACCGTGAGCGGGGGTGGGACGGTGGGGCTGGTGGCCTGTCCCTGCTTCCAAGGGGGACCGGGAGACTTAATTAGGTAATGTGGGTAAAGTGCTCTGAAGATGAAAAACCTTGGATAATTGCCGAGTGCCACCCCCGCCACTGTTGTTAATACACAATTACCAGAATTTTCCAGTCATGGGAATATGGTTAAACAATGTCGACCTGGGGCGTGGTGCTGGGAGCCATGCTGGCTTAGGGGCTGGCCGCCCTCTAGATCCTTTAGCCCTCAGATGACAAAGAAAAAGCAGGGAAACTAAGACCTGGCCGTGACCGACCTCCCACAGTTCCTTGGTCCACCCTGGGCCCCAGTGGACACTGGAGCGAAGGATAATTCACCATCTCCCTGAGCAGATAAAGACGCATGTGCTTAAAGAGGAGCCAGACAATACAGTCCACCAGGCTTTCTAGACGCCTCGGAGAAGCTTCCACCAAAGGTCCCTGGAAGGTCCAGCCGCTCTGGACAGAGGGTACTGGGGAGCGCATTTTAGGAGCAAGTCCTGGCTGCCCGATAGCACGCGTGGGGTGGGATGTGTGGGCACATTTTCGGATGGACATGTGTGAATGGTGAGATTTAAAATCATTATATTAGGGTGTCCGTCTACCATATGGGAGGTCCGCGGTTCAAACCCCGGGCCTCCTTGACCCGTGTGGAGCTGGCCATGCGCAGTGCTGATGCGCGCAAGGAGTGCCGTGCCACGCAAGGGTGTCCCCCGCGTGGGGGAGCCCCACGCGCAAGGAGTGCGCCCGTGAGGAAAGCCGCCCAGCGTGAAAAGAAAGAGCAGCCTGCCCAGGAATGGCGCCGCCCACACTTCCTGTGCCGCTGACGACAACAGAAGCGGACAAAGAAACAAGACGCAGCAAATAGACACCAAGAACAGACAACCAGGGGAGGGGGGGAAATTAAATAAATAAAATCATTATAAATGATCCAGGGGAAGAAATGCCCAAGAAAATCGGCATGTTGGCAGAGGACACTGAAGTTTTATGGGCAATGAAGAGCTGGGCTATTGGTGAGTGGTCACAAGAGGGGGTCATGAGGTTGTATAAGCAGGTGGCAGAGTCACAGATGGACTCAAGAGATCCCGCATCAGGACTGGAGGCAGAGCCGTGACCCCTCAAACCCAAGGAGGATCCCTGGGGTGCGTGGAAGCTGCTGGACCAGAACAGATCAAACCCACAGAGGTGGGCCTGGCCTGGAACTGGAATGCACCAAGAAGGCTTTCTTACAGCCTTGATCCAGAACAGGGGGTACAGGGGTGAGGGGGGCATCCCCTGAGGTGGTGAGCAAGCCTCTGGAGGAAAACAGAGGGAAGGATTTTTCTGGCTGGAAAGACAAGAGCAGAGAGGAACCGTGATTCAAGTCTTTTAGGACAGAAAGGGGAGAAGAAGGTGAGTGCGTGCTTTTTCTCCAGTTCCCAGAATGCTATGGAAAAGGATCCCCCCTAGAGCTCAGGGAGGTAATTTTAGCACAAATAAACTCTACACAGCGGGCAGCAAACTTATGAGACTCATTATCCCAAGGAACGCACGGGCTGAAAAATACCAATTTTTAAAAAACAGGTGACAGTTCCTGAATGCCTGAGCCCTGATGGGGTATTCAAGGGGGCTTGGATGTTGGGGTCGTGTCTCTCTCAGCGTCTCCACTGGGTGACTCCAGGGCTGGAAGTGTCAGCCAGGGTGCCTGGCCTCTGCCCATCTGTTCCTCGCCTGCCGGGGACTTGCCAGGGACACGGGCAGCATTTGCCCGCTCTTGGCAGCTCTTGGGCTTGGACGAGACTCTGGGTTTGTCTCCTTTACATGCGCTCACCTTGAACTAATTTTTGATGTACTAGAAGTCACCGCCAGAGTCTCTCCGACCAGCCCTGGGCGAAGAAGCCTGGTCCTTTGGCCGGGACACAGAGGGCTCCTGCAGGGGGTGGGTCTAGCTGGGGGAGAGGGGCTCCTACAGCCCTGGCCTAGCGGGGACCCAGGGAGAGGCCTCAGGCCCACCCAGGAGCAGGTCCCAAAGGTCTGTGTCCCGGCTGCCTGTCCTCCTATGGGCCAGCCTGCTTAGGTGGACTGGGCCATCTCCTCCCGGAAGCCTCGTCCCCGGCTGCCCTGCCCCTCTGTCTCCAAGGAGGGCACCCAGCCCTGCCCCGGGGCCCACGTGTCTGCCTCATCAGGCAGGGGCCTCCCGCCAGAAGACAATGGCACCACGGGTCACTGAGGCCCTTCTAGCATGGTGGCCTGCTCATCCTGCTCCTTGCAAGGGTGTGGGGGTTGCTGGGCACGGACTGCCATTCCCCCTGACAAGGTGAGCCTCCTCTCATGGCCCATGGCCTCCCAGCAGGCAGGAGGCTGGGCTTGGACAGGACCTTTGGGCCTTCAGTGCGTGTCTCATCAGAGGACCCAAGTTGACTTTAGACAACCACTGCTCTCCCGAGCAACTCAGGGGTGAAGCATATGACTCCGGCTGGCCAATCAGGGCACTGCCTGCTCTGGGCCTGGGTGATTGGCTCAGGGATAGACCCACCACCCAATCAGAGGCCAGCAGAGCTAACCCCACCCCTGGCTCTGGCTGGGGACACTGCAGGGCAGGGATGCTCTTTTCCTTTGGACTTGACCTGGGGAGGATGGAGACTCGTGCCCCCCCGGCAGCCATCGCCTGCCAGCACCTGGAGTCCCAGGAAAAAGCTCAGTGGAGGAGTTAGAGCTGAGGGAAGCAGACACGAGGGCCGGAGGGCATTGATGATCCTCCTGGAGCCATTTGTGCCTCAAGTCAGCCCACCTTGAGACTTTTCAGGAACTTGAGCCCCCAAACTCCCTCTTATCCTAAGTCAGTTTGAGTTGAATTTCCTGTTGCATCCTCCAAGAGCCCTAACTCTGAAAGGCCACCTGTCCTGTTTTTCGTCTGAGCCAGCACTCTGTCCACCCCTGGTTCCCTCCTCAACAGTCATCAGCACTTATGGAGAGCCCCTGCACGTGCCAGGGGCTGGGCACGAAGTCCTTCCCAGCTGTGCCCAGGTAATCTTCCCAGCCAGGCTGTTGGCGGGCCTGGCTATGGAAGGCTCTGCTGTACACGTTAGGAACCTGAAGCGCGAAGCCAGAGCCGCGCCACCTGAACCCAGGTCTGGCTGATGCTAAAGGGGAGGCAGACTGTTCCAGAGGGTGCGCTCTGGAGACGGCGGCCTGCTACTCTCCAGCTGTGGGCCTTTGGCAATCAATTCTCTGTGCGTCAGTTTTCTCACCTACAACAAGGGGGGAGTAACAGCTTCTACCTCATCATGCCATTGGGAAGACTAAATGAAATACAGTGTTTGAACAGTGCCCGACGTGTGGCAAACCTCCAAAGAATGCCACCTCTTCTAACGGACCTCTCGGCCCAGTGTTGCTTGTCCCCTGAGGTCGGTAAGGACCGAGGTTTCCTAAGATCTTAGTTATATGTGGAGTAAGATCAAACTGACGCAGGCTTGGCTCGTTTGGAATGTATAATTCTTTAAGGCGGGAGCTCATTTCAGCAAAGTTGCATAAGAACCCTTCAAGCTAGCAGCGAGCCTGGCCACCCCCAGCAGATGCTCAAGCCAGGGGAGAGGTTTTGATGAGCTCGTGACTCATTCTTGTCCAATCGTGAAGGCAAGCTCTCTGAGTCAACTCTTGGATGTCTTCGAGGAACAGGAAGATAACCAAACTGTTTTCTGGAAAAATTCTATAATTTAAATTTCCTTGGATTCAAAGAGCTCCCTGCCCCACCCCCACCCCCTGCATGGGCTGAATGCCCAGAGCTGGCCGAGCCACGGGTCATTTTTAGTCCTGCGGGGGGGCTGAGGACCCCAGGTCTCAACTCTCAAACCAGAGCCCCCTTCTCTAAGGGTGACTGCTTACTTCCTCCACGGAGGCTTTCTTTCTTTTTTTTAAAGGAGGTACTGGGGGTTGAACCTGGGACCTTGTACATGGCAAGCAGGTGCTCAACCCACCGAGCTACACCCACTCTCCGTCAACCGGGGCTTTCTATCTGTCAGTGATCCTGCAAATCACGGGCCTCCTGACCTCTGCCGCGTATTCTTCCTGGGTGACAGAGGGGAGAGGAAGCTTTGGGATGTCCCAGCCAACATAGCCTCCCACTGCCATTTCCATTTGGCGACATGAGCCAAGAAGGGCTGTGCCTTGCCCAGTGTCACCCCATAGACAGGGAGAGCGAGGACGGAAACCACCCGGACCCTGCCATCTGGTGGCTTCCCAGCTCTGCCCCCTTGCTGGGGCTTGGGGTCACCCTAAATCAAATGGGCGTCCCTCCTGTGCACTGCCGAGAGCCTGGCAGAAGGGCAGAGCTGGGAGCTGGGGTGTTTGGAATCGGCTGGCTTCCTGGCCAGTCCTCCTGCACAACCTTGACTGTGAACAGGCTCCTGAGAGCCTGGGACTGGCCAAGGGGCCCTGGAGGGGGTGCCCGAAGCAGGGCAGTTTGGGAGGCTGGGACCTGGGCACCTCCCGCTCTGGGGAGCATCTGGGGAGCCTTGCCACGAACCCTGTTAAGACACAAACCCCAAAGCTCTCCCCTGACTGACAAACGGGCCACCTGCCGGGGCCGCGGTGGATGAATTGTGCCCGGCCCGTCCAGCATCTATGGGATTTTTATGCTCTGGCAACTGTAACGGTGAGATTCCAGCAATTGTTTTAGAGGGAATCATGATTAAATTGGGCTGTATGTTTTTTTAATGTGCTCCCCAGCTCCTCTTTAATACCTTGGTAGGACAAGATAAAGTGTAATCACTGAAGTAATTGTGGCGCTCGACAGTTTATGTCTTGAAGGAGTGACTGGGGGTTAACAAAGCCACTGCAGGGCAAGGTTTGGATTAGAAAATGCAGTTTTTCTTTTTGTTATTTTCTCTTTAAATCCCTCTTTATCTTCCTCCTCCTTCCCGCGGCTCCTGGAGCCCGCTGATAACCTGTAAGCTCCTCGGGCACCGCCGGAGCCGCGCACTGAGGCCACGTGCCAGCCCGGCCGCCTCCGCGGTGAGCCGCCGAGGACGCCCGGCCCTTCCCCCGAGCCTGCGCCCTTGCAGGGGACGCCGGCGCTCCCCCAAGCCGGCGGCTCCACATCCTGAATCCCGACACGGACCAAGACCCCGTCTCCACGGCTGCGTCCAAAACCCGCCGGCCGGGGCCCAGCCGCGGGGGCCCACCGCCAGCCCACCGCGGATGGCGGAGGAGCCCATGCACCCCCGGAGCCCTCCAAGACACCAGGGGAGGGGGCTGTGGCCGGCCGGGAGCCGATGCCTCCCACCCTTTCTCAGACGGTGGGCGCTAGGGGCCTGGGCTGCCTCCGGCTTCCAGGACCCGCTCCGGCCAGTGGAGCCAGAGCCAGGCCAGAGCCGGGCGGCGGTGGCGGCTCCTGCAGGATGAGCTGCGGAGCTCAGCCGGGGGTGCTGCTGAGGCCAGCCCAGAAGGGAAGGCAGAGAAGTGGGGAGGGCGAGGCTTTCCTCGGTCCCCCGAGGCCCCTGCCCAGCCTGGCCCTCATTGCCATCCCCGGGCTCCCTGCCGGCCCCGGCCCCTCCCTCCGGCTCGCTCGGTGTCCTTCTAACTCACATCCCACTTCCACGGCTCTGCCTTTCCAGGAATGCGACCCCATCCTGATACCCAAGGCCTTGGTGCACCCCAAGTCTGCACCTCCGTGGAAGCCCCTCACGCCCTGTTCTCCATCATCGGGACCCCGGGACGTCCTCTGCCCCACCTCTGCAGGTCCACAGTCCCCCACCCACTTGCCCAGACCCGGCTCAAATGCCATCACATCCTCGAGGCTTTCCCTGCTCATCCCGATCAAAACCCCCGAAGCGGCCCTCTGTACCCCTCACAGATCAGCCACGTCCTCCTCCTTCGCAGGGCTCTGGGCTCGCGCCCGTGCTCCTCCTCTGGACCCCAGGTCCCTGAGAGCAGAGCCTGTGTTGGGAAGAAATTCGTGTCCCCGTGGGTGCTTGGCAGGTGTCTGCGGGGTCAGTGGCTAGCAGTCAGTGGCGAGTTGGGGCGCTTGGCCTGGGCCTGTCCCTGGGAGAGCCCCACGTGCAGGAGTCAGGCTGTGGCTTGGGGAGCCTGCCCTTGGAAGGGAGCAAGTGTGTCTGCCAGTGGATGGCTCAGACAATTGCCACCCGCCCGTCACCCTCTCCCTCCAGCTCTTCTGCTGTTGCCAAGGCAGAGTGAATGCAGCTGCAAGGCCTTCCAGCATGTTCTCCTCTGAGCATTCTCGTCCTCATTTCAGCCTGATGTCACCCCTGTTCTCACCTGTGGGAGCAGGGGGCGCTAGAATGATTTGTTCCAATTCCTCCCACAGATCCCCGCTCCCCATCTTGGCCTTTGGAGTTTCGCAAGAAATCAGGGTGGGCAACTCTCTTTGCCCCGGTGAACGCTGTGTTACCGGCTGCCGTGTCTGCACTGCCCGCTTAGCTGTGAAGCCCCCGGCCCTGACTCCTTGTGTGTTTTTAGGTCTCACTGCAGTCGCCGTGAAGCCGAGAAGACAGACACTCGGCCGAGGGCCTGGCATCAGCCCAGGGTAACTGGGACACCCATGTTTGCAAAGAAAGCATTTGCAAAGTGTGAAGAAATCAGAACATTGCGGTTCAAAAGCTGTGTTTGAGTTTTGCTCAAAATGTTCAATTTTGTGTAAAGGCTACAGTCCCTTTAGAGAAACACTTGCTGGCATTTGCGAACCACTGTTGCTATGGTGTTGTTAAGAGGAGTTAGCTACCCAGGGACGGCAATTAATTCTGGTGGCTGTAGGTAAATTAAGCCAGCAGCTCCTTTTGGAGGAAGATTGTGGGGAAGGGAAAGCTAAAAAGCAAAAGTTGAAAGGGCGTGCTTTTTCTGGTGCAGGGTTTTCAATTCGCGGGGGGAAGAAGGCTTTCTCGGCTGTTCCTTTATGCTTCCCTCGCTGTCTAGGAGGATGCAGTGCTCGGAGCCAATGGGAAGACGAGCCTTTCCCTTCCCTCAACTTGAAAGGAGCGGGATTTCTGCTCAGCCACTCACTGGCTGGGTGCCCTTGGGTAGGGTGCTTGGCTTCTTTGAAGAACAGTTCTTCATCTATAAAGCGGGGAGAGCCACTGTGCGCAGCCATAGGGTGTTCGTTTGTTCATTCATTCATTCCACAGCTCTTTGTCGAGAGCGATGATAGGCCAGGGGCTGGTCTAGTTTGGGGTCTGCAGAGAACAAGACTAACTCCTTGCCCGCAAAGAATATGGAGGACATAGCCTACAAGCATTTTAACAAAGGGAAAGGTGGTTTCAGACAGTGCTAGGGGGCCATGGCGTACAAAGACTGGGTGATGGGCAAGCAAGGGTGGGCGTGGGTGGGCGGTTTAGCTGGGGGGCTTGGGGCAGGCCTCCGAGGAGATGACCTCGAGTGGACTGTGAAATGGTGAGGAGCAGCCAGCACGGGAGGAGCTGCAGAACCAGGGCTCAGCCCCAGGGAGCAGAGGAGGATGTCACGACCCTGCAGCCCTCCGCGAGCCTTCAGGAGAGGAGTGCCGCGAAGGGAAGCCAGAGGGTGAGGCTGGCGGCGCCTCCACTGGCCCCGCGCTGAGGGAGCAAAAGGGCCCAGTGAACACCCCAGGGCCGGCGAAGCCTCCACGCTGGACCCGAGACCCTGCTTCTCCGCAGAGGGAAAACCTCCGCATCCGGTGATCACGTCACCAGGAAGGGCCGCTCCACCGCCAGCCCAGATTCAGCACGCCAGGAGACAGACAACGTCACTGAGGAGCAAGAGAGCTACCGAATCTTCATTTGTTTGAGATTTGTTCTGAAAGAACAATCTGTTTTCTTGGTTATTTGTTGAATGAAGGAATCAATGATGGACTATAATTAGGTCAGTTATTTTCCAGAGCGGATCCTCATTTTGGAATTAAAATAAATGGAAAGCGTAGTGCCTCTGTTATCTTGCCTGTACCCTATGATGGCAAGAACACGGATGTGGAGTTGGACCTTGGGTCAAATCCCACCTGGGCCACTTTAAAAGCTGTGTCATCTTGGATGAGTTATTCCCCCCACCCCCCAGCCTCATGCCCCTAACCTGTAAAGTGGGGCCATTACCTGCTCCCAGCAGGGGTGGCGGCTCAGTTGTTGATGAGTGAATTAACCAACAGGCCAATGCCACCCACGCTGTCACTGGGGTCATGTGCCAAAATGGCAAGGTCAGCTTTACAATTCTTCTTTTTTTTTTGGTGGTGAATAACTTCCGTGTTGACAGTTGTTTCTCCAATGACTGTAATGTCACGAGGTCACCCCGGGGAAGATGCCTGTTTTGTCCTTAGCATGCTCTCTCTAGAGGCACAAGGAAGCCAAGATGTGGCAGAGCTGAGCCGGTGCCTGGAATTTTGCAACAAGCCACGGCCCAGTGAAAATCAAAGTGACCTTCCCAGCAGCAATGACTGTGGGGCCAGGCTGCCCTGCCCTGTTCAGGATCACGCAGACTTCCCCAGCCTCCTCCAGTAAACTTCCAGAAGGACCAGAACACTTAGCATTCTCCCTCCCCGTCTCCCCGCTTTCCTCGTTATTTAAATACGCTCCCGATGATGGAGAGTGTTGAGCTGTCACTGCCCGGCAGAGGCACCTGACAGGAAATTAATTTCTTAGTTTCTTATTAACTTGGAGAGGAGCATCTCTGCTGAGCAGTGCTGCAGGGACAAGGTTCATCGGGCTCCCAGCAATTTTAATATTGGAGACTGGCACTGAAGCCCCCCATGCAGCCTCTCGTGCCACCTTCTCAAGCTGGCATCTGGCTCCGCAAATGTCTCTGGAGTGAGTGGAAAATTCCTGGCATCAGAGACTGCAGCCCCTGGTGGAAATTCTGCAGAGTCTGACAGTTGACGGTGACAGGATCTTCTAGCTGTGGCCTGTCACTGTGAAATGGAAGGGCTCTGAAGCCCTCCAGTGCCCATTCTGGGGGTCCCCCTAGTGGAGGGCCTCTTCCTCTCGCTCGGCCCCTGCCCAGCACCCTCCTGTCCTCCAGCCCCAGTCGGGCCCCTCTGCTCAGCACCAGGCTTACACCTTTCTCCATCCTCGCTCCTGCTCTGCTCATCAGCCGACAGTCGACAGGCTCAGCTGCTGCTCCTCTGACCTCTCCCAGCTCTCTCTCCTCTGCGCTCCATCTTCTCTGACCACTTCCATCTTGCACCTGTTCTCAGGGCTGCCTCCTCTGATAGCTCTTCCCACCTTCTCTTGTCAAGGGACCCTTTAGCTTAGTCTGCAACATCAGG
Organism: Dasypus novemcinctus; assembly: GCF_030445035.2. Taxonomy (NCBI): domain Eukaryota; kingdom Metazoa; phylum Chordata; class Mammalia; order Cingulata; family Dasypodidae; genus Dasypus; species Dasypus novemcinctus. Next base: position 125,932,311 of record NC_080681.1, read on the forward strand.
TTCAATTTCTGAAGCCACACCTTTGAATCTCTCTGACCCTCTCTTGAATGTCTTTGTTCCCCAGCTAAGAATCAAGGCTTGCCTTGAGGGCCTTGCCTCTCAATCATAGCTTCTCACTCAGCCCCAGAGTTTTCCTCTGAACCCTTCTCTCCCCTCCGTTTCTTTTCCCTCCTTCCCACCATCCTTGATGCTGCGTGAAGATACAGAGGTGGCTGAACAGGGATCTGCTCTCTGGCTTATGGTCTCCCCGGCAGATGCACATGTGAGCAGCTTGCCGTACACCAAGGCAGAGCGAAACGCATTCTCTTTTGCAGGAGGTAGAAGCAAAATTCTGTGGGAGAGGGGGACGGTGGGATGGTGACATGGGCTGTGGCAACTTCTCTGTTCCCCAGCTTCCAATTGCATCCAGCTGGTAAGCCATCCTCTTCTCTCCCTCCTCCCAGGGAACAAAGCGTTATGGGAATCTCCTGGATGCAAGTCAGGCTTAAATGAGGGTTCTCAGCTTCAGCACCATAGACCTCTAGGACTGGTTAATTCTCTGTTGTGGGGACTGCCTTGGGTGGTATACGATGTTTAGCAGCACCCCTGGCCTCTGCCCACCGGATGCCAGTAGCACCTGCCCCCCAAGTGGTGATCACTGAAAATATCGCTAGACATCGCCAAATGCCACCTGTGGGGGAAAATCCACTGGGAACCTCTGGGTTACACGATGGCCCCAAATCCCCTCTCACTCTCTAGGTTTCCCATCTTTCAACATTCCAGACACCAAAAGGGACAGTGGAGAAGGTCTAGCCTGGTCTATTTGGGGGGCTTACTGAATTATTACCTTGGATTCTTCCATACATCTCTCTGCATGTGATCAACACACAGCTGGAGCTTTCCTCAGGGTGGTGGGAGGCTGCAGCGTTTCCTACACATTTATCTGTCACCCTCCCAAACCACTCCACCCCATCCCAGGTGGCCTCAGGGCCTTCGCCTCATCCCCACTTCTGGGGGTGCCTGTGATCCGTCAGCTCTCCTCCATCCCCCTTGCTGGGGAGCGCTCAGGAATGGGCCCACAAGCTGGTTTCGGCTCCTGAGACAGGGGAGAAGAGCAAGGGCTTCCAGAAGAGGCTTCCTCACCGGAAAGAGCCCCAGGCTGTACTGCCAGCTCTCCCTGAGGGCACCACCCTGCGTGGGTGGGCGCAGTCACCTCCTTACCAGCTGGAGCAGGAGCGCCCACCAGCAATGGCAGGGCTGGCTCCAGGACGTCAGGTTGAGCGTTTGAAGGGACTAGCCCTGCAGCCTCAGGCCCTCTGACCTTCCTTTCAGGTGCTGTAATACAGCCCATTCCTGCCTAGGCCAGTCTGAGGCAGGGTTTCCGTTCCTTGGGTCGGGAGTGGCATCAGTCAGGGTTGCTGGTGGGGGGCTCAGAGGAGGAGAGAAACTGGATTGCCATTTTCGTCCTAAAGAACTGAAGCTTACCGGCACCTCTCACGCCGGGTGAGCGGGAAGGTGCCCTGGTGGAGAAGGTGGGAAGCTGCAGGTGCCTCCCTGGCCTTCGCCCCTCTCCAGGAAAACTTCATTGCTCTACGACGCAAATTCCTAATCAAAATTTGGGCAAATCCGTTCTTTCCCTTACCTAGACCTGACCCAGGATCAGGTGAAGAGAAAAGAAAAAGCCAACTTTTCTGGGAAAAAAAAGACAGCTCTAAATTGAAACCCAAATAATGTAACAGCTCTCAAACCAGCATTAGCAATTGGGTTGAGCTAAAGTAATTCGATATCAAAGGAACATGGAAGTATTTTAATTATCTCATTCTCATAATGGGAGAAGAAACTGGTTCCATGGGAGGTAAACACCCTGAGCCACAAGGTTTCCCCGTAAATTACAGGGCTCAACTTGAGCTGACAAGGAGAGGGGCGCTCCCTCTTGTTTGATGGCCTTCCCTGATGTGTGGCCTTTTACTATAGTCATAAAAAGGCAGTAAATTAGGACGGCGCTGTAAAATATCATCAGAACCGGCTGGGATCAACCCCAAGTAGCCAAATTTCCAGCCAAAGCCTTGAGAAAATGAGGGCGACGTAAGCAGCAGAAAGTCAGTGGAAAGGCCAGGGAGAAAGTTGGGAAGCAGCTTCTAAAAGCGCAGAGTTGCAAGTCTGGAGTCCCACGCAGAGCAAGAGGAAAGGGGAACGCCAGGGCTGGGAGAAGAAAGAAGAGGGCTGCCTTTCCTAGGAAATGGTGCCCACTGGTGGGGAGCTGTGAGGCTCCACACAAGGGTGGGATCGGGTCTGGGTTGCGCCGAGAGGCCCCTTTTCTCCCTTTACCATTCAGCGACCACTTACTCAAGTGCCCACAATGTGTCAGTCATGGGGAGGTGCAAGGAGGGAAGAGAGAGACCCTGTCCTCAGGGTCTAGGTCAGGGAGACCTCCATGCCAGCTCTCCAGGGCGACGTGAGTAGGGTCAGCTGAGAAGACAATAAGGCATATGATAATGAGGATACCCACCAGGGAACCTGCCTGGGCTGCTATGGAAGTACCACGTCTCAAGTCCATCTGAGCCATGCAGGAGCACCCACCCTGTGCCTGGAGGGCCCTGAGTTCTTGCCTGGTTGATGCTGATGTGAGCTAACATTTATCAAAGGCCAGTTCTGTGCCAGGCAGGCCCGGGCTGCAAGCTCTAAGTGCATCCTGTGTTGAATCCCCCTAATAGCCCTAACAGTTGCTATTATTATGATTGGCCCCATTTTAGAGCTGTGGAAATGGGCTCAGAGAGGAAGGGAACCTGCTTCTTGCCCCAGGTTGATATTTGAGGTGTCAGGACTTGAGCCCAGAGCAATCTCATTTTGCTGTATGTACCCCAGGCCTTTTGATTAGCCTGACTCCCACCCTGGATGCATGAGCCTGAATTCCCCTGACTTCCCATCTTTTGGACTATTTCACAATCGAGAAGACTTAGGATCCAAGAGCAAATTCCTCTGGGAAACACAAATTCTGGATGTCCTTTGGAAACAGTGTCTTTGATCTTGTGTGTGTGTGTGACCAGTCTTCAGGGCGAGTCCTACCAGTGGGACATGAACTACCACTGCCTGCGTCCTCTCCTGGGGGCCCCAATACAGCAGGGTCAGGGTGGGCAGCTGGGCCAAGACCACCCAAGCTCTCAGGAATGGTTCCTGCACCAGCCTTCTCTCCAGGGCAAGTAAAGAGGGGTTCTGGGGAGGAGTGCATAGTGATTGTCGATTTCAAGCTTCCCAGGGAAAGGGGCCATTGCTGGATTTGAGCAGCTGGTCCGATTCGAAACTTTATTTGCTAGGCTGACACACTGGCTCCTAAACCTGAGGATAGAGAACTCAGACCCTTCCAGAAGTATCCCCAAGCTCCTGGAAGCTTCCGGCCCTTCCTTTTGCTCCAGGAAGGATTTTCTTGAGCCGTTTTAGGCAGATGGAGGTCTACGCTTTCAAATGTCTGCATAGGAGCTGTTGATTAGCTCCTGGAAAATTTTCCTCCTTCTCACCTGACTCTGCTGCTATGGTTTGTGCTCTGCTCTCTCTCCCCCCCAACTGGAGGCGGGCAGGGGAAACCCCGGCTGAGGAGCCCCCCTGACATTTAAAGAGAGAATCGAGGGACTCCACATTCAAGGGCAGGTTCTCCAGCACATGGAACAACCCCAGTTCCTCCTTGGCTGGATCCGAAGGTCAAGGCCACCATAGCAGCCCCTAGCAAAGCCCACAGGAGGCCTCGAGCTTTGTACCTGGCTCCTTTTCTTGGCTTCTGGCAGCCACACTTCCCAGCGGGAAGTTCTATTTATAAAACAAAAAGAGCAGTTGCAGCCACACGTTACCTGGAGAGCTCAACCCTCCGTGTCTTACAGGAAAAACTTCACTGCAGGTGACACCTGTAGGATGGCAAGACTTATTTGGGAGACAGATTCATAATAAACAATCTTATTTTATAGAGCCCCAAATATTTGCACAAAAATGAGCCCTTCGTATAAGTTGCTCCATTTATCTCCCTGCTGTCACTGGGTGACTCTCTCTACTTTATTACTTTATCTTCCAGTTCCTCCAGCTTCTGCGCTCTCCTCTCTCTTCTCATTTCCACTGCAGCTGTCACCATGGCAGTCCTGCAACTCCCCTTGCCTTCACACGTCTCGCTCTGCCTGCTAGTGCCCTAATCACACCAACCCAGAGGTGACTTTGCTGCCCCAGGATTCTAGGGGGCAACCGGAATGTGGCGTTTCCTTCTGGAGAAGGACCCCTCATCCACTCGCCCTCCAATCCCTGCCCGGAGCTAGGCCTTATTTTTCAGGACCCTGGACAGCTCCCCAGGACACGCCCTCCAGCCCCTACCGCCATGCCTTCTTTTTCAGCACCCCGGACAGATCCCGGGACTGTGGGTCGACAGATTTGGCAAAACCATTCGCCTTGTCTCTTCGTATTTCTCATACTATGATGTAAATCCCAAGTGGCTTCTCACCTCCACGACCACCCCAAGACAGAGGCGCAATAACGAGTGAGAAGCGTTTGAAAGAAGGAGCGATTTCAATTTCAAAGTTTTGCTGACATTCATCGAGTGCTCTCAAGGTTTATATAAACAGAACGCCCTGCTTGAAATACAGCTTTGAATTCCATTTACGCAATTGTGCCTCTAATAGGCTGCTGTTTTGGTTTCTCTCAGCAATGTGATCCTTTGTGTTTTAATATTCAGAGGCACAAGGAAGCAGGAAAATTATAGCTGGGGAAGCCCTGGCTTGTTTCTTCATAACCCAAGTTATATTTGGCTGAATTGAGGGAAAACAGTCTTTTAAAAGGGTGGTAAATGGGAATAACAATCTCTTACATTTACAAAACAGTAGGTATTTTCAAAGCCCTCTCACATTCATTATCTTGTTAGATTTCACTGCAATCCTGTAAATGTTCAACAGATAGCTATTGCGGGTGCTGGATGTAAATGACGGGCCTGAGGAGGCCTGCTTGGCAAATGGAGAAACTGAGGCAGAGGGAGGGTAAGTGACTGGCTCGAGGTCACTCCACAGTGGCAAAGCTGGGCAGGGCTGGCCGAGGCTGGGGGCAGCAATGCCAGCCACCCTGTTTCATAGAGATCCTCCTGCTTGGCACCAGGCACATGTCCCTGGAGTGAGCTGCTATCTCTTCTCCCATCAAACACAGTTTCTCCAAACCAAGGTGACATGCGAAGCCCTCGCAGGGCCTTCTGCCTATCCAGGAGAATTAAAGCCCAATGCAAAAGGAGAGGATCCCTGAAAAAACACACAAAATCGCTTTCATGGGCAGGGCCCTTACTTTGTGTCGGGAAGTCTGCAGCATCCTTGGCATGCTTCATTTCACCCGGTGCTCTTAACGACTCCGAGAATATTTTCAGTCCTGTTCTATAGCTAAGGAACCAACGTTTGGAATATTTTAGCTAGTCAGGGTTATGGGCCAGGACTTGGGCTAGTCCTGAAGCCTGGGTTCTCCATCCCTGTGCCGCACCTGCTGTTGGTGTGTGGGTTTTCAGTAACAACCAGAGGGAGGAAACAGGTGGGTGTGAGGCCCATGTCACCTTCCTGCAAGTGGCCAGGGCCTCTGCTGAGCAGGGTGGAGCAGGGACCTGAGCAATTTGGGCTCTGAAATCCCAGGTCCTGAGGCCACATCCCCTGCACAGCCCAGCCATTCATGTAACATTGCAATCACATTGCTGGGTAGATGAATGAATGATTGAGGGAGAGGGTCTGGATTTTTGCAAGTGTGCAGAGTGGGGCTTCAGGAAGACAGCATATGCTGGAGAATGCCACACCTGCCCTGGCTCAGAGTCTTGGTCCTTCCGGTCCTTTTAAATGCCTCCCGGGAGCACCCCCCACCTGCACGTACCGACATGGTCAAGGTGAAGAGCATGCAGATGGAGCCCGGGGCTCAGGGGTTCAAGGTGAGTAAGGACATGAGTCTTGGGAGAGGGGTGGCTCCGGGGACCCATTAGGTAAGCCCGGCTCACTGTTTGTGGTCTAGCTGGGGCCAGGCAGGCAGATGGCGGACTGTTCCAGACTCTGTCCCTGGGGGTGGTGTCATTTATAGGTTCTTGAAATTTGCTGCTGTTGATAACAGTGACGAGCCATAAACATCCCCAGGTGGGGAGTGCTAATGACATGGGAGGCATTTTTTAAATGGTGGCTTTGGGGAGCCTTCCATGTGTCAGCGCCGATGGGACGCGGCTGTCACTGTCATATATCTGGGAAGTTATTCCGGGAAGGTCGCACGGTGATGCGACTGTCATTACGTACAAAATATTTCAATTTTCCAGAATAGAGTCGGTTCTGGCATCAATGAATCTTCATCTTTTCTCCCTTTTATGCCTTCCCATTTGTCTCTAGGGTCTGGTTTTGTGTGCAGGAGAGGACAGATGTAGATGGGTGGCTCGGGTTGTCTTGTGGAGGGGGTGGGGGCCAGGCAGAAGGACCGGCTGGGGCTCTGAAGGGAGCCTCTCACACTGTCGCTGACCCCACCCAACTCATCTGCTTTGGCCAGACTATTCCCTGGACACACCCACCCTTCCGGGCCTCTGCTCACACCCTGCTGCTGCTGCTGCTGAAATCCCCTCTCTGCCCACCCACCCTTTGGGGTCCAGCTCTAACCCTGCCCGGCCCCGGCCACCCCATCTCTCTTTGTAGCCCGAGAGTGCTGTGTCGGGTGCGATTCACCTGACACTCAATCACGAGCTTTCCCGGGCCAGGCTCCCGTCCTCTGCTTGACAACAGGGCTTAAATCTTGCTCTATTTAATGCGTCCTCAATTTGTCACCACCTCCTTGTGGGCAAGGCCATGCCACATGTATGTCCACGTGTCCTGAGGACCGAATGCTCCTCTGTGCCTTTGCAGACCCTCTCCTGGGGTCTGGCTGACTCCCAGCTCTGACTTTACCCTCTGGGCAGCCTTTGGGGACCACTGTTTGCTGGGCAGAGCCCCCTCAGTCATGCTGTGCTGTCTGCTGGGTCCTACCATTGTTCCAGTACCTCTGCTGGGACCCCCTCCCGACTTGCTCCCCCTGCAGTGAGGCTGAGGAGCTTGCGTGTCCATTCCCGCACTGCACTGGGCACCTGGTAGGCCTGGCACAGGCGAAGAGATGATGGCAAGGCTTTGGCAGGGAGCCAGGGAGCTCTTAGGCTTCGGCACGCCCTCTGATTGAACATGGCCACATGGCTGGAGCCTGGAGCTGTGTGCCCAGCCCTGAGCCCACATATCGAACACAACTGCCTGCCCTTTTGTGCTTCCTTTCTCCCGGCTCCAAGGCCAAGGCCAGGCTGCATGCCCGGGCAGGGGTGTAAAGACGCTGAGATGCACCCGTGGTGGGGGAGACAAGACCGCTGCTCGCGGGATGACAACAAGAATGCGGGTCCTTCCTGGTCTATAGGAGCATCCCGGGGCGGTGGGAGCCACCTGAGGGGCAGGCACTTGTGGGGGCCGAGGGCTCGGTGTCAACAACCTCGGTCACCTGCTCTACCCAAACCTTTCCTTTAAAGCCTTATTAACCCACGAGGGGCAGTGAGGACCTCAGGGCCCTGCCCCGCCTGGCCCACGGTCTCCTGGATGCCAGGCCGCTGCGCCCGGGCCAGGCAACCCTCCATGCACCCCATGCCCTTCGCCCTCCCCAGGGATGGGCGCCGAGTGGGTCGGGGCCAGAACTCCAGGGGCCAGTGAGGGCTTCAGCCTGGGCTCTGGGCAGCCACCCCAGGGCCTGGCACTGGGGAGGAAGGGGCCAGGGGCAGCGGGACGGGGCCCACGGAGCCTGGGACGTAAGGATGACGGTGTCTGATGGGCAAGGAGGGACGAGCCTTCCGCAGCTGCCCCTCTTGTCAGACCCTCTTTAGAAAATTGGGCCCAAGTGGTGCCAGGCACCCCAGAACCCCCCAAATCGCTCCATTCTGGCTTTTCCGTGTTGGGAGCAGCCTGCCCTGACGTTCCCATGCCCGCCTCCAGCTCATCCCCTGGGCTGTGCAGAAACCTCGGACCCGGGCTCAGCAGTGGGGCCAGGTGGTTCGCGGTCTCACACCCAACCCAGCTCCTGGGCTCCAGGACCAGGCTGGGCAGGTGAGGACCTGCTCTAGGGTGAGGCGAGTGAGGCACTGGTCCCGGGTACAGGATTTAAGGGGGCACCAAATATGCAGTAATCAAGCAACATCCTAAAACATCAAAATTGTTACGAAAAAAATAAACATTTTAAATGAAACGGATCAGCAGCCTCCAGGCTTTGGGGCCCGATCCCACTCAGCTCGGCCTGCGCCGTGCACCCAGCACTGTCCTGCCTGACCCATGGTCCCTCTCATCAGCCCTCCGAGGCCAGTGCCCCGAAAGCTGAGGTGATGGGCTAGGGAAGTGCAGGGGGGCGTTCCGCCCTGGGCCTGCTCCGGCTGCTGGGCCGCCTGGTTCCCCGGCCCCCTCGGCACCTGCCTCTCCACGCTGACCTCTCCGCGTTCTTCCGGCGCTCTGTGGCTCTTCGGACCCCCTATTCTGCACCTGACCACATGAGAAGGACGAGACCTCTGCCCTTATTGTAGGGGGGCTCCCAGCCATTAAGGGAGAAAAGGAAAGGTCGCAGCTTCTCCCAGAGGGCTGCACCCCACTTCTGGGGGTGGATAGGCGAGCTCTGGTCCAAAAGGGGTTGTGGCTGTGATGGCCTCCTCTCCTGGGGTCAGGGTCACAGGCGAGACCCCCTGCCCCTGCACCATGCTCTCTGGGAAGGGCCACTAGCTCAGTCCCTTTTGAACGGGAGGAAACCAGGTGAGAGCACCTGGCAGTATCCGAGCATTTGGGTGGCTGGGATCCTAGGTCTCTAGTCCATCGCCCGGAGTTTGCTGAGGAGGAGGGGTCAGAGGTCTCGTGGCTAACTGTCCCAAGTGGGTCGTGCTCGTTGCTGTGTCCCCAATCCTAAGTTCCTATCTGTGACTTCCATTCATGCGATCACTGTTTATTAAGCTCGGTTTCCTTGCCAACCACCACGCCCACGTGCCTGGACCCGCAGCTGTCATCAAGGCAGAACTGGTGCTGCCTGCGGGAGCTGACGGTGGAGGGGGGCGGGGAGCGAATGGGGGCAGAACGATGAGGTCTCGATGGCTGGACCTGCTACTTGTACTGGAGAGGTCCTCACCTTTGTCTGTGCATGTGTGTGTGTGTGCCTGCATGCATGTGCACGCGTGCACGTGTGCCTGCACATACGACACGTGTATATACATGCACTCATGCGCACACACGTGTATATGTGTGCATGTATATTGCATGCATGTGTGCGTGAGCTTGTGTATACATGTGTGTGCACAACCCCTGCTTGGACTGTGCACCTTGAAGGCAGGGGCTGGGCTGTCCATCCCAGTGGTTTTTCAGGAAATGTCCCTGAGCCGAAGGCGCCCTTCTCCTCCCCAGAAGTGCGTTCACTGGTTGAACAAGCATGGAATCGAGCCCTGCAGAGGTGAGGGGGAGACTTGGGGACCACAGAGCTCAACCTGCTTGTTTCACAGATGAGAGAATGAAGGCTGGGGAGAGGGGAGGCAAGAGGAGCAAATAGTAATGGAGTCTGTATTGTCACTGCTCCCACATGCCAGGGACTTAACCTCCAGCGTTGCCTTGTGCTCACAGGCACCCAGTGGGAAAGGGGTCCCCACCCGGCGGCTCAGAGAAGCAGTGCCTGCTCAAGGTCACAGGGCCTCTTGGCAGTGGAGGGGGTTCAAGGTGCAGTCACCTTCTCAACAAGGTCACCTGGCCATTTGGTGGCAGTGGGTTTCCCCACCCCAGAACCTGCTCTGCTCCCCCTTTCCTCTAGGGTTCTGGCTGAGGCGGCTCGCGCCCCCAGGGCTGAGCTGGAGCTGGGCCAACGGAGCCCCCGGGGCGGGGGCCCTGCACGTCCTTGCATGGGCTGGGGGCTCGGAGGTGGGACGGGGGCTCGCCCTCCTGCTGCTGCCCCGCTCCCATCACAGGGGGCTTTGATTTGCTGTTAACACCCAAAGTTGAGCGGAGCTTCATGAATCATTCATGAAGGTGCGCCTACGAGATCATTATTTTGAGTGTTGAGTGTCAGGAAAACAGCGTCTGACGAATAAACATGATGTTGGATGACAGGACAGCCGATGGGGTGACCTGGCAGCTGGGTACCTGCCACGCTGCTTGGAATTTTTAAACATTAAAAAAAAATCCCACCAGGGCTCAGAGGAGAGCCAGCAGACTCGTACCAAAGCCCTTGTCCGTCCAGCTCCCGAGGTCAGGAGGCGAGGAGAGGCCGGGAGGGGACCGAGTGTCCTTGGAGCCGGTGCCAGCCTGTCCTCTGGCAGGACGTGACTCAGTATCGCCCCGGCCCGTGCGGGCCCAGGCTGTGTCACCCGCCTCCTCTCTCACCTGCAGGCTCTTCAGCCAAACTGCTCCTGCCTCACTTTCTCTCAGAATTTCCCAACAGGACGCCTTTCTGGAAGGGCTGTGGAGGGCGCAAGCCCCCCCCGTCCACCCTGGACCGTGCTCAGGGCCTGGCCTCTGTGGGTGACCTTGGGTGGGCCTGGCTGGGCCTGCAGCGGGCCAAGGCCCTGGGGCCTCGCGGACTCCCGGCTGGGTGGAAGCCTTTCCTGGGAGGTGGCAGGTTGTCAACAGCCTCAGCACCTGCATTATTTAAGCTGAACAAGGGGAATCTCTGTGGGACCCTCGAGCTTGGATCAAAGTGATGGCCAGGGTGGAAGTACAAGGAATTAGACTTTCTAAAGAGAAAGACTCTAAAGGGATGGGCACAGGCCAAGGGGCCCCTGCTGGTAGCTGGGCGAGGCTCTGCTCCCTGCCACGGGCCTCTCCCTGAGCCCCCTGCCCTTCCCTGCTGGGGGATGGTCATCAGGCCATCCAATCTTGGGTCCTGGCCCCATCATGCTTTGGCTCTGAGTAGTGGAGGGGGGTGCCAAAGAGAGGTACCTGCCCCCAGAAGTGGGTCCCTGCTGGCACTGCTGTCCCCCAGGAGCTGGGGCCAGGAGGCCCTTCCCTGGCTCTATTCAACCCATCCCTGGAGGGGCTTCTCGGCCTGCCTTCCTGACGCCCCCTTCTGTCTACCCCGTCCCTCTCCTCTCTCAGCCAGGCCTGCTCCCCTGTGCTTCCGTCCTCTCTGTGGGCTCTCACCAGGCCTGCTGAGGCGAATGCCAGGTTCAGCATCTGTGATGCTGCTGGCACGAGAGCACGTTCAGAGATGCGCAGCAGTGCTGGGGCCTAGAGCTGGGAGAGGGTGCCCTTGACCATGGGCAGCATCAGCAGAGGCAGAGCAGGGGTCCCCTGCAGGGCCAAGGCCATTATAGCAGGTCACAGAGGAAAGGCCTTCGGATGCCATTGGGTCCTGCCTCTCACCAGCACAAGGACACCTTCTACTCCCCCCCTGGAGTCCTCTCCTTGGCAAGGGAGGGGCCTACTCCCTCTCTCCACCACCTAGTCTTCCCAAAGCCAGTTTGGGTTGCTACACATTTCCCTATGAACCCAAGTTCATGTCTGCTTCCCTCGAGAAGCCACCATGGTTTTGTCTTCTGGAGCCACATGGAATAGTGCTCCACTCTTTAGCATGTGATATCCTTTCAAAGATTTGAAGACAGACTTCATGTCATGCATTCATCCACAAAGTCTCCGCCCATCCATCTATCTATCCACTTAGCCATCCTCCCATCCATCCTTCCATCCATCCTTCTATCACCTGTCTATCCATTTACTTACGCATCCATGTGCCCATCTATCTATACACCCACCCTTCTGTCCATCACTGCACCTAGCTATCCACACATCCACCCCCTCCATCCACCCTTTCTATCCATTCATCCATCCACACAGCTACCATCCATCCATCTACCCATGTACCCACCCATCCATCGCTAGGCATTTATCTATCCACACATCTACCCACTCGTCCTCCCATTCACTCACACATCCAGCTACTCATCCACCCTCCCATGCATTCATCCATTCATCCACCCACGCTTCCTTTCATTTAACTTGTGTTGAGGACCTGTATATGCTTCGTATTGAAAGAGGCAGTCCTCGGCCTCAAGGCACTCACTCCTGCTGCTAAGGTGGCGAGGTGGTCAGAACCGCACTATAAGCCGAGTCCTGGGCTAGAGGAATGGAAAGCAGCCTTCCAGGCTTCTGCAGCTCAACACTACTGAGTCCTTCCTCCAGCCCTCCCAAGGACCCCAGACCGGCCCTCGCCCTGGTTGACAGTCCCTGGGTGGCTCCTGGTCGGGGCACCACCTTCCCCACCAGCGATGGGGAGGCCAGGTCTGGGGAGAGGGGAAGGCCCTTCAGCTCAGAAGGTCTGGCAGGGCAGGGTCTCCTGGGGTTTGACCCTGGGGGCAGGGGACTACCTCCTACACTCCTTCCCCTGGAGAGGGGGGGATGTTTGTGCCATGAGCAGGAAACCCTTTCCTCCGAGCTCTTTCGTAGCTCACGTCTGGTGCTTTACGATGCACCAGAGAACATTTCAAATGAGTCCGGGGTAGGCTTATTTGGGAAGTTCTTTTGGCCACTTAAAAGACCACCTTCTGAATGTACGCCATGCTGGTGGTAGTTGTTCAAGAAAACCAAATGAAATACGGCATGAAATACGGGTTACTTATCAGCCATGGCTATAGGCCACTTTTCATCATGCTGAGCATCAAGAGAAGGTAAAAGCAAGAGAATCGATCTGAGCCTCCATTGGGGACACATCACATGTGGCTGGCATGCAAGTTCCACCTTAAGGAGCCATTTCCTGGGCGGCAGATGCTGGGCCCCAGGCCCTTCTCAGCTCCTTCCCTGGAGAGGCCAATGACCTCTGACCTCTGGCATCTCTTCGGCCCCTCCCCAAGAGCTCCACAAGGCAGCAGTCAGTCCCAGCATGGCAGGATGGGGCTAGATGTCTAGGCCCAGGTCTGATCTTGCTTCAGGACCAGGACTTGTGGGCCTGCCAAGTGCCCCACTGGCCACATCGTCCACTTTCTTCCCACGGCCAACCTGTGCAACCTCCTTATTCTCTGCCCAGAGGTCTTACTTGGGTCACATTTCTCTGATGTGGTCCCCGTCCTTTACCGACATCCTCCCATAAGCTACCCCGAGGGCGGGAGGTGAGGGATTGGGAGAGAGCAGACCAGAAGGGGCTAGAGCCAACCCACTCAAGAGGCCCTGGTACTGGTAAGGGAGGGTCAAGGGCACTCAGCCGCTCCTCTGCGCCCAGGAAGCCGGGTCCATTCCACTGAGCCCAAAGACTGCTCAGCTGTGGGCCAGGCTCTGTCCTTCTTCCTGGGCAGGCCGTGGGCCCAGAGTCAACAATCACTCAACCAGTCAACATTAAAGAGAAATCATTTTGTGCCCTACCCCTTATCAAGCATTACTCTGTGCCAGACAACAGCATGTCAAGGGCATCATCTCATCTCCTCATTCTGACCCTGGGAGGCAGGTGCTACCCTCACTCCCATTTGGAATCAGGGAAAACGGAAGGTCAGGGAGGTCAAGTTGCTTGCCCAAGGTCAAGTGTAGCTAGTAGGCGGTGGAGTCAAGACTTGAATCCAGCTTTGTCTGCTCCCACCCTTGTAATGGACTCTTGAGCTGGTCTTTACTGGGAAGATTGGAGACAAGGGCAGTGGTGTCCTGAGAAAGCAGGTCAGAGCCTGGGGGCGACCAAGGAGATGAAAGGGCCAACAAAGACGAATGGCTGAGGCCTAAAGGGAAGGAAGGGTCGAGAGATGGACAGGACCTGACCGGGCTCCCCACGTCCCTCAGGCTGAGTTGGATCCAGGAGTGGGCCCTGAGTGGGTGATGCTCCCTGGGCCCCGGGGAGCACAGCCTGCAGGGGGCCCAGCTTTGCTCATGTTGGGAGTTACTGATCGCCCATCACCTTGTCACGCGCTCACCCAGAGAAGGGGTGGGGCGGGACCATGAAATTTACAAAGTTGCATCAACTTGAGCAGTTCCCCAGCAGCTGCCCCTCACTGCTCAGAGAAAGGCAATGAGCAGGGGGACCACTGGAAGCCAGTGGAGTGGGGCTTGACAGATCTGCTGTCCCCAGCGGGTGAGGGCCACGTCAGCCAGGGAGGAAACAGAAGCAGGAACAGACCAGCCAGTGGACCGAGTGACCCTGGGAACCCAGCCCCCACCGATCACCTGAAGAGCGGGCATTTGGAGTTGGAGGTGGATGTGGGGGTGCTACGTGGGTCCTGGGGGTGGGAACTGGGCATGTGTGTGTGTGGGAGGGATGGGATGAGCCCATGAGCTGCAGGCATGGGGATTGGGAGACTGTGCAAATTCCAACTCGATGAGCCTCCAGCCCTGCAAGGTTTGTTTCAAACCAAAGTAGGGCCCCGAGAGACAACCCCTGGCTCCTAAGATCCCATTAGCCCTGGGCATGGGACCACATTCTCAGGACCTCCCGTTTACACCCGCGGCCTGTGACGCGGCTGCGGCAGGGCCTGCGTGGAGGATTGCGCTGCTCTGGGCCCATCTAGGGTTGGGCTGAGGCGGGTGGGACACAGGCCACCGGCCTCCACCTGCGGGGCTGCACCCCCTGCCTGCTGGCTCCCGAGTACGGCCACCCTCACCCGCGTGACCCGCCAGCATGGTGTCCCCGCCTTGCTGCACCTGCAGGCACCCAGGCCTTGCCACCTATCCCAGTCCTCTCTGCAAGGACAGAAGGAGGCGACGGGGGCTGGAACGGAACAGGCCGACCTCCCCTGAGGCCCGCTGCCGGGCTGGGGCCCCAGAGCCCCCGGCGTGGGCCTCCTGTCTTCTCCCTGTCATGACGCCTTACCTGGAGACGGGAAAGGGAGGAGGTCCTGGAACCTGGCAGGGGGACCCATGGGAAGGAGCTGCAGGGGCGGTCGGGGGCCTGGACTCGGTGGGGCACTGGGCGGGAACCCCCCCCCCTTTCGGGGCCTCGGTTTCTTCCACCGTGGAGGGAGGGCATGGTGGCTTGGCGCTGCACACCCCAGAAAAAGAGGTTCGTCCTCTTCACCCGTTCCTGTGGGTGTGAGCCTACGGTAAAGGGGATGCTGGAGGGGTCCCTTCACTTAGGGTTTGGTCCAGCCTGTCAGGAGGGCCTTAGTCCTGAGCCTGGAGGTCAGAGAATGCCCTGGAGAGAAGAGCCACGGGGGAAGCTGGAAGTAAGAGAACCCGGGAGAGACAGAAGATGCTGCCGTGTGCGTGGCCCGCGCCGGGAAAGCCCGGGAGCCCCCCACAGCACCAGCCAGAGGCTGCTGGCCCGGGAGGAGGCCAGCCTTCAGCCTCCGAAACCGCGGGCCGGCAGGGGCCAGGGGCTGCCCAGCACAGGCCGCGGGATTTGTTAGCAGCCACGAAACCAGCACAGAAGGGGACGGTCGTAGGTCCCTCCGGCATCCGCCTCCTCTGATTCTTCGTATCTAAAAGCACAGTGGAGGGCGAGTTGGGGGGGAAAGGGGTGCCTTGAACTTTCCTGGGGTGCTGATGCTCGGGGGGTGAGGGCCCTCTCAGGACCACTGCAGCAAGGCTTCTGGCAGCAGGTCTGAGCCTGCCTGAACCCGCCTGCCCTCGGAAGAGCCGGGAGCTCCCTGTGACCACGCGGGCTGGGCTGGCAGGTGCAGTGCGTAGATGTGAATTCTCATGGCGGTGTGGGGGGACCTCTGTGGGGTGGGTACAGCCACAAGCTGTAGGGGTCCTACATCCCACTCTGACCCCAGGGTTGAGGTCCTTTGATCCCCTATCTCTAAAACGAGCCTCAGCCTATTTAGCCTATTACTCAGTCCGGGCCTCACTTTTCCCATCTCTAAAACGGGGGAATCATCACCGACTTCCCCTCATGGGCAAAATTAAATGCCTTAATAATCTAATTTGCTTGGAATCATGTCTGGCTGGCACAGAGCAGCCCCCAACATGTTTGGGCTCCATGGCGTGGAGGAGAGGGAAGCTTCTGGATTCCGGCCCGGCAGGACTGGATGAGGAGACAGCCTCCCGCCTTCCTCGCTTGAAGGAGAACCACACCAAAGTGCTAAGTTTATACATTAGTTTTGCTACAGACGGGAGAATTTAAATAGCTTTCTAAAAGGTATTTTTAAAAACCTGCATTTCAATGCTCCATTAAAAGGCCCTGCCTTGCCTTGGAGTCTCCGTAGCTGCCAAAAATGCTATGAAAATCCCTAAAATGCAGTCTCTGCTGGCTCTGGGAGGGTTTGCCAACTTGCTCCGGATCATCTAAAAACCGACCACATTTGAGCTGAAACACAAGACGTTGGTTTCCATCCAGACGATGACGCATGCCTCACCGAAGCGTCCCCCTCGCCTCCCAGTTTGTGGACCCACCGGCTCGGGTCCCGCTTCTCGTGACTCTAACTGTCGGGGTGCTCCCGGGCTCGGTCTTAGGCCTTTCTTTGCTCTTCCTGGGGGGCTCCCTGGCCTGAGTCTTGACTCCCTCCTTCCTGGGTCAGATGCTGACTCCTCCCATTTCCCAACCCCCAGAGTCCAGAGCATTTCTAACAGGCTCCCGAGTCACAAGGCGGCAAAACGGGACTTCTGCTCCCCCCGCCTGAGCCCCCTCGGCCTCCCTCCTGGGTAAGTGGGGCCACCGGTGCCCAGCTCCCCAAGCTGCAGATGCAGTTGTCGTTCTGGCTGCCTCTTCGCCTTACCCTCCTGTCCCGTTTATCAGCAGATCCTGACAACGTCACTCAAAAGAGACCCCGACCTCTCTGCCTTCTCACCCCCTGCCTTGTACCTCCTGGGTCCTGGTCATCGTCCCCTCTCGCCTGGGTCCTGGGAAAACCTTCCAACCTTCCGGCTGGCCTGCGGGCCCCACTGCACTTCTTCATAGAAATCCGTTTCACCCAGAGCAGCCAGGGGGAGCTTCGAAAGCACATCAGTCGACCATGCCCCTGCCTCGCTCAAAACGCCCTCAGCTCTTGCTGCACTCGGGTCCAGAGCCATGTCCCCAGCTCCACGGCTGGGACGGTCCACCCTTGGCTGCCACCTCTGCGTCCTCCTTGCTCCCGGCGCTCCTGGCCCCGGCCAGCTGTCTTTTCCCCACCCCTAGCCTCGGTGCCTTTGCACTGCCGGGCTCTCTGCCAGGAGCCCTCGTCCCCAGCTCCTGCTAAGGCGGCTTCCCTGGCACTCGGTCCCAGCCCCAGGCCCGCCTCCATCACGCCATCCTGAGTGCGTTGTGGATCGCACCTGCCTCTAGCATTTTCTGGGTTGTTTGCTGTTTGCTCCCTGAGAGCAGGGACTGCGGCGTCCACATGCCCAGGCCTGGAAGAGGGCATGCTGCGTGCTCTTCAATAAATGTGTCTCGGCCGCTGACTGGATGGGGCCTGTCGCAGGCAATGCACCTCCTGCTGCCGGCTCCCCATTTCTCCCCCCAGAGTCTTCACTGGTGGGACCTGGCCTCTGCGGCGGCCTCCAGCTGTTCCTCCTGGTGGTGGCCTGGGTCAGGCCCCGCTGGCCCCGGGAGTGGAGTGGCCTTAAGGAGCTGGACTTGGGAGGCTGGGACACGGCTCCTGGAGCCAGCTGCTGCAGGCTGTGGGTCGGGGTAGTTGTCACCGAGGCCTGGCCATCATCCCACTGCACAAAACAGGTCCCTGCAGCCCCACCTCTTTGGTGCTGTGCAGTTTGTACAGGCCCCTTAACGTCTGGGGGACGTGTCCTCCTCGGTCCAGCAGAACCAACCTGGCTGTGAATTGTGCCAGATGCCTCTCAGATCAAGTGTCTGCAGCTCTCATCCTTCCTGTTGTATTGACTCAAGACCAAAGGGGCTGGGCAGGTGGGAAACGCTCACGGAGACTCCTCCCTTTCCAAGCAAGGCCAGGAGCTTCCACAGTGGCACGATGGGCCTCAAGTAAGTGACACAGACACGTGTGCTCCTGAGCTGGTCAAAGGCCCCCAAAGGCAGTGACCCCGGAAGCCCCCTGCCTCGGCCTACACAGCGAGGCATCTTGCTCACCCCCGGCCTCTGGGCACCAGGGGAGTGCCAGGGATGCTGGCTCCAGCCCAGTGGACACTGCCGTGTCTCCCCCTGGAGCCTGGCCAGTTCAATCATTCATCGAAGACTCGTCAAGCGCCGGCCGCTAACACTGGGCTCCTGGCCTTGCCAGAGCCACTGTCATCAACACACAAACAATAGGGATTATTAGCGCATGGTTTTGAGGCTAGAAGTCCAAAATCAAGATATCGGCAAGCCCTGCTTTCTCCTGGAGCCTGGAGTGCCCTGTGCCACTTGCTGCGGCTCTGGGGGGCTCCTTGGTTGCGGCTCTGCCACCCGTCGCCACCTGCCTCCTCTCTCTCCTCGTGTCTGCTCTTCCAGCTTCGCTGACTTCCGGCTTCTCCCGTGGCCTCTGATTCCTGACTTCCAGTTTCTTTTCTCTATGAGGCCTCCGGTCACCTAGATTATGACCCCACCTCATTTAGTTGACCCCACCTTGACTACAAAGAACATCCTCCAAAGGTCCCATTTGCAGTGGGGTCACACCCACAGGGACACGGACCACAGTGAAGACCACATGTTAGTTGGGGTACATGAGTCAATCTACCACATGGACACTCTACCCTAAGGTGCTGGGATACAACAGGTGACACGAGCAAAGGTGCTCGGGGGTGCATAGGTACGAGAGGTCTATGCTAATGGGACTCTCACTGCAGGTGGCTCTGCCTGCCAGAAGGGCAAGGAGAGCAATGGGAAGAGCAGTGGGCGTGGCTAGGGGTGGGTGTGGCTAGAGTGGGTGTGGTCACGACAGGCATGGCTAGGGATGGGCATGGGAGTGGTTAGGGATGGGCGTGGTTAGGGGGTGGGTGTGGTCAGGGTGGGCGTGGTTAGAAGGGAGGCTGAGCTGAGACCCAAATGATAGAAAGACAGACTTAAGGAAGGTTGGGGAGGGGCTACAGGCACCGGGAAGGTGAGGGCCTCGAAGTGCAAAGCGGCTTGGCTTGTTTGCTGGAAGGATCGTGGGCCGGTGAGGCTGGAGCGCTGTAGGTCAAGGGAAGGAGATGAGAGGGGCAGGCAGAGGCCAGGCTGTGCAGGGGGGTCGTGGCCAGGGCCAGGCTTTGGAATTTCCTCCGACAGCAGAAGTCACGGGAGGGGTCCTAGAAGCCACTGGCCGGGTCCTAGAAGCCACTGGCCCCAGGGAGACCGCCCGCCTGAGTTTCCCACCTATGATCAGGAGCCCTGTCTCCCATCTGAGTTGCTGAAACAATGCAGAACTGATTAGAAGTTTTAATTGCTTCTGGAAACTTCGAGGGCTTGGAGCAGTGTGAAAGGCCTATTTTAAATGTTTTACAATAACAGTCTGTTAACAAATTCCAGACTTAATTTATCCAAGAACTTGTTAAAATTCCCTCTGTGCAGCCACTGAAGGAATGTGCTTTTGAAGTCATTTACTTACCAATAAATTACAATGGTCTGAAATCATTAGCGGCAAAGTAAATTGTTTTAATTGATCTGAACTTCGTTCCGACCCGGGGACTCCGTTTCTGTGCAACTGCACTTTCTAAAGGTCTAAAATCACGAATTAATCTCTCTCGGATCCTGTCACTGTGGAGGGTCCTTTCTCTGTGAGATCAGGACGCGGCAACAGTCGATGGTGGGGACAGGGTGGGCAGACGTCCCAGGAACTGCCCGGGACTACTGTGGTTGGGGTGGGGTGGGCTGTCCAGCTTATCTTCCTATCGTGGGACGAAAGACCGAACAGACAGACAGAGAGCGGCCGGCCCACACCGGACAATATAAGTCTGACCCGCCATCTGCAGCAACCAAGTCTGGGAAGGAAACTCAATCCCTGCAGCCGTCAGCCCAAGACGGCCTGGACTTGATCAGCAAATAACCGCTCCCCGCTTCCGCCTCAGGACCACGTGGCCCTGGTCGAGTCCACCCCCCTCGCCAATCCCACGGGGCCGGCCTGCTCCCAGCGAGTAGCCTCCAGCCTCCCCAGGCCCTGGCCCCCACGCAGGCCAGAGCCGCGTCCTTCCCTTGTCCTCCACTCTCAGCTTTCTCACTCCTGTTCCTGCCTTTCAGCCTCGGCCAAAGTAGGTGATGGAGGTGGACTCTGGCCATGACAGGGTGGAGTGAATCACCTTTGTTCTCCTCTGGGTGGTCTCTGCATTGCCGTGGGGCCCCGGGGACAGCCTCAAAGAACACACACGAGTTACGGTCCCCTCCCTGGCCCTAGGCTGCGGTTACCTGCTTTATCATTGTTTACTCTTCACAGATGACTTGGGCACTTTTCGGTATAAATATTATGGAAGATAATAAAGACAGGAGCAAAAGCCAAAGTCAGGCTGTACTTAAAAAGTAAGAGCTGCGACCGAGGCCGGGACACCCAGTGTGATTCTTGGGAGAGATCTGGGATGTGGAAGCCCTCGGCCCTCCTGGCTAGGTGGACGCCCCCCTCCTCGGACCCCTCTCTGCTGAGGCCCTGACCCCCAGGGTCTGCTTGCTCTCGGGGCGCCCTGCAGGTCCAGCCCCTTGAAGAGCAGGGACATAAAGTAACCCGTGCCTGGCCCGGGCATGCCTGAAGCTCCTCTCCTGGATGAATTGGGGCTATGTGGGGGAGGAGGCGGGCAGCCGATTGAATGCCGGCCACTCCCCCCAAGTGTGGCGGTGGGGACCCTCCAGCCCCAGCCCTCAGGAAGCACACCCTGAGGCACAGGTGGCGAGGTCACACTGTTCCAAATCACGGTCCTGCGTGCAGAGGTGTCCCCCCAGGGGCCGCGGCCAGGTCCTGGGGTGGGGGGTGGTCCCAGCATCCTTCCCAGGGGTCCTGCTCTGCGCCTGCGCAGTGGGCTGCTCTTCTGCCTGGAACTTCCCCTCCTCCTCACTCATTTCTCCTGCTCGGGAGACTCAGGGCAGCCCTGGCCAGGGACCCCCGGGGAGCAGCGGGGCCTGGGTGGTCCCGGCGGCGCACAGATCCTCCTGGGAGAGCCACGGCTTTCTGGGGCTGGTGTTCTAGATCCCCCCACGCACCCCGGGGCTGGACCCCTGGGACCATCCTGCACAGGCGACCAGGGAGTTCGGGACTAGGGTGGAGACCCCCTCCAGGCCGAGGGCCCATGAGACCCTGTTTCCAGAGCATGCTGGCGGTTCTGCCAAGCTGGGCGCGCCAAGAGCTCGCAAAGCCCGTCCACGCGCAGTGCTGCCCGGGGCCGGTGGGCCAACAAGGCCGTGGCCGGGTGGAATCTGCACAGGCCGGGAGAGCAGCCGGCCTCGGACCCCTCCCAACAGTTGATCTGGGCCGCATGGATGGAGGCGCTTCGGGAGGGAAGCGTTCAGCCGACAAGAGGGGAGCGAGCTCCGTCTGGACAAACCCTCCTCTTCTTATGCCAGGAATAAAAGGAGAAGAGGTCCAGGCCTTGGGGAAGCTGGACCGGGCGGCCCCCAGGGCACGTCCTGAGGCCTTGCCCACCTCACCGTCCATTCCAGAGTTGCAAATTTCTTACCCCGGAGGCGCTGCCAGCAGAGGCTGTGGGGATATTTGGGCGGAGGGTGGCCCAGAGCCACCGCCAGCCACAAACCACGGGCCCCACGCCGACCTGGCCTCGGGAAGGACAGACCGCCCCATGCCACGGCCAGCTCCCCAGGCGTCAGAAGCGTGAGTGGTGACTGCACTCCCCGAGGGTCTCTAGACGGGGGTGGGGCCCCCTTGCCTTCTCCAGGTCCCCAAGTCTCCCCAAGGCAAGCTCGGTGCCCTCCGTGGGGAGGAGGTAGAACCTCCTGGGAGAACTGGCTCCGGCCCTCAAAGCCCGGACGGGGGTGGGGGTCTGCGGGAGCCCCGCCCCCGAGGAAGAGGGGCCACCTGCTCCCGTCCTGGCCCTGTCGCCCTGCTGCACCCGAGGGCACAGCTGGGTCCCACCCACCTCCACAGACTGTGCCCAGCCCACCGACTCCCTAAGAGGCCCCGAGAAACTCAGAAATAACTGGGGGATGCGGGCGGCTTTGCCAGGATGAAGGGAAGATACCAATACCCTTGTCCCCCACTGCAGCCCCGTCCTCAGCCTTCGTGACGTCGGGGGCCCCTTGTCCAGGGAGACAGGAGCAGGACAGCCCACTGCCAGCATCCCCTCCCCAGCCAGACCCCAATCTCGTGGAGGAAACGCCAAGGAGAGGCACTTGAGCGAGAGCCAGCCTGGTTCTCCTTAACTGCCTCCGCACAGCAGCCCGAGAAGTGGTGGAAGGGAAATCGCTTGCTTTCCAGTTTTGAGCTGCACTTATCCAAGCACCATCTGTCTTTGCGGAGAGTGGCAAAAAGGACCAAGGGCTTATGGGGGGCTGCCCCGGCGCCCCAGATCACGGCGGGCCCGGCCGCCCCACTTCCCAAGGGAGGGCAGAGCACACGGTTTGCAGGTTTATGGGAGCGTCACCCAGCACCTCCCTGTGGGTGGATGTCCTGCCTGTACGCTGCTCACCCTGCTTCTGGGCTGGTGCCTTGGGTGACCCTGGGGTTACCCCGCTGGGGAGCGAACCCAAGTGGGTCGTTTGGGCTGGCCCGGAGCTGGGGGCGGTGCTGAGCATCCAGGCTCTGGGGTCAGCTGCAGGCTCCACCCCTGCCTCAGCTGTGTGCCCTGGGCAGGCCAACTTCTCCGAGACTCAGTTTCCCCGCTGAGAAATGGATGCACGGTGGAGTGAAGAGCCCCTGATCGGCCGCAAGCCGAGCAAACCTTTAGCGCAGGGAGGCTCCCAGACGCCGGAGGCCGTGCTCTCGAAGCTCCCCACCACCCAAGACCCCGGGGGGCCGCCCCCGTCCTCGGCCCAGAGCTGAGGGTCTGGACTGCAGGGACCCCCTCACCGGGCCTGGCAGGCCTGGATCCCGCAGCAGGACGGGGCTAGCCACGGGTGTGGGGGCACAGTGAGGCCGGCGATGGGGGTGCAGGGCCAGTCCCTCCCTGACCTGCCTCCTGGCTCTTGGGCTGATTTGGGATCGGGCCCCAGGAGGGGGTTTCTCCTGGCTGAGAAGGCAGGGGGATCCCTGCTAGCGGAGCCCAGCATCTCTGTACCCTGGGGGGTCCCAGCACCCCATCCCTGGCCCCTGACTGGCCCAGCCCAGAGGAGGCCGTCCCGAGGCTTCCAACGACTGGCTGGATGAACGGCAGATTGCGGCTCCGTCTCCCAGGAGCTGCAGGGCAGGCGTGTGGAAGGCTCCCGGGGTCGCAGCTCTTCCCTGAGCCAGGCTTCCCTTCGGGGGGAAGCAGGCGCCCTCTCTGGGGCTTCTCTGACCCGCAGGCCTGCACCAGGAGGCCGCCGGCCAGCGCCCCAGCACGTGGCAGGAGGGCTTCCCGCCGCAGCCGAGCGCTCGGGAGCCGGGGCTCGAGCCACCCCCCCCCCAAGAGGCTCATCTCTACCCCCTTAACACAAAGATAAACGGATCATGCAGGGAGCGCCCCCCCACCACGTAAACATGGAGCGTCCACGGCTAAGTGCATTCGGTCTGACACGGGGCCACGTGGGGCATTACTCACCCTGCTAAGTTTAAGGTATAATTTAGAAACATATCATTAAAATGGAAAAAAGGGAAGAACCTCGTAAATAACCCTGAAAGATCCGGAATCACGGATGCTGAGCAGCTGCAGACACTGACCCCGTGCTTGGCGTAATCGGATTTGGATGGGGGATGGGCAGGGCGCTTGGGCAGGGGGAGGCAAAGAGTGTCTCCTCCCAGAGGGGGCAGTGGGAGGGTGGGGGGGGGCGCTCCCTCCTGCCCCAAGAGCACCCCTGGGTGCGGCGTGCGGCCCTGACATGGGCATTGCAGTGGGCAGACCCTGGCGGGCGGCGGCTCTGGGGCCTCCCAGCCTGGTGCTGGGGTGGGGGCAGGATGGAGGGTGCAGCAGACAGACAGACAGAAGAGTGGCCCTGCTCCCTGAGGCCTGGGGACAGGGACGCTTCCCGGAGTTCATGCCCTGTACTCCTTGGGGACCTGGCAGTGGGCGCATTGGGGCGTTCGGGGCGAAATGGCCGCTGCACTGCAGTGTTGGGGCCGTGCTGGGCCATTGGCCCCTCTTGGGTGGTGCAGCTGCTCCCTCAGCAACGGGCAGGGCAGCCCCAACACACCCACCCGGCCAGGAGGGTGCCAGAAGACTCTGGACCAGGCTCCGCCCCTTGCTAGCCCTGGGACCCCGGGCGCAGCCCCGACCCCCTTCTCTGCCATGCCGCGGGGCTGCCCCAAAAGGTGGTGTGAGGATGGAGCGAGACCTGTGCCGGCACCGCCAAGGCAAAGGGCTGGGGGGGCACAGAGACGTCGGGGCCATGGGGACTGGTGAGACCCCCCTTAGAGCTCGGGCTTGGGTGGGTTCACTGGCCTGGTCGCCCCCCAGGGCCCCCAGGAGCTTTGAAAAATACCAAGTCCAGGCCTGGGTCCTCCCAGACCCTCCGGTCTCCAGCCCTGGGTGTGCTGAGGCGCTGGCATTGCTCCAAAGTCCCCAGGGCTTTGGGCACGCCTGCGGGGTTGGGAGCCAGGCTGGGGGCTGCCGAGTGACCTGGGACCCTGGGTGGGTGTCATCAGGCTGTGGTCCCCTGGCTCATCCCAGGGCTGGGCAAGTCCAGGCAAGGCCCCTTTTCCCGTAAGGGGGAGGCCATGGCACGTGAACCAAGACCTCTCCGTCATTTCCGGGGTCTGATCTCCGTAGTCACCCTCTTCCCTGCTTCATCACAAACTGCTGACCCTGCGGCTCGGCCCAGGTGCCTGCGGCTGACACAGAAGGTGCCGCTGGCAGGAGGGGCCTGGCCGGAAACGGGAAGCTTCCACACTCCTTCCGCTCGCTCCCGCTCCTCCTCCCCAGACCCCAGGGACCCTTGGAGTCCTGCTTCTCAGGAACTGCCCTGGTTCCCAGCTACCTTTCCCCAATTCCCCGAGGACTTCCGGTGTGAGCTCCCAGGGTGGTGGGCTGGGGAACCCTGAGTCCTGGGGCTCCCCTTTGCCTTTTGAGGCCATCGGCTCTTGCGTCCTGCAGCCCATGCTCCACCCTGAAGCCAGCGTGTCTGTTGCTCCTAAAACCTGCTCACAAGCCTGTCCTCCCATTCCTCACGCCTTCCCTGCTTCCCAGCCCACGGAGAAATCCCAGGTCCTCCCCGAGGCTGCGGCCTGGCCCCACTGCTCCCTGCTCTCCCCTGCGGCCTCGTCGCCTCCTTGTCTCCTCTTGGCTCGAGCACCCCGAGCTGGTCCTGCCTCAGGGCCTTGGCACCTATTCTTTCCTCTGCCAGGGCTGCTGTTCCCCAGATAGTGCTTTGGCTCCTTCCCTCGCTCCGGTCAGGTAGTCTGCTCAGACGTCACCGTCTCGGAGCTCCTACCTGGCCACCTTAAGGCAGTCACCCTCCATTCCGTCACCACCCTGCTTTGTTTTCCCTGCAGCACTTACCACTCTCTCAAGTGATATTACAGACCCACAATCCAGTTCCCAAACCCACAGAGCTCTGAAAGCCAAAAGCTTGTTCATAACTCACTTGGTGGCAAAAGGAACCGACGTGGGGCTATTTATAGTCTTTGCTCATCCCACTTACTGTGAATATTCATACGTTTTGCTGCAGAAATACGAATTGCATTTGATTACGGGGTGCTGCGCCACCCCCCGCTGCGGACGCTACACGATATACAGTCCACGCGCCATGTGACCTCTCTACAGTTTGACCTCGGCACACTTACACCTGGGGCCAGATCACTCTTCACTGTGGGATGCAGGAGGTTTAGCGGCGACCCGGGGTCCACCCACCGGATGCCAGAAGCATCCTCCTCCCCATCTGGCAACTCAAACCATCCCCAGCCATAGTCTCATCGCAGTGGCCAGGTGAGAACCGCTGGCTGAAGCACGCCTGGCCCTTGGTGTTTTAAATAAGGGATGGTGGCCACTCTGTTTTTTTCACTTATCACTGTTCCATGGAATGTCAAGTCCACAGGGGCTTTCTGTTATATTCCCGGCACCTGCAGTGGTGTGGCACCTGCAGTGGTGTGGCAGCGGGTTGAATTGTGTCCCCAAAAGACAGGCGAGTCCTCACACCCAGTCCTACAGATGTGACCTGATTGGAAAATAGGGTCTTTTGAAGAGGCCGGAGAGGGCGAGGGTGGGCCCTAACTCCCAGGGTGTCTTTATAAGGGAAAGGACAGGGAGCTCTTGGACACGGAGGCGCAGGGCAGACACACAGGGCCGAAGTCTGTGACGGTGAAACGGGGACTGAACTGCTGCAGCTGTGGGCCAAGGCCAGCGAGGCTCGCCCAGAGCCCCCAGAAGCTGGAGGAGGCGGGGGCTGCCCTGCAAGAGCCTTCCGAGGGAGCAGAGCCCGCTGCCACCCTGGTTTCAGGCGTCTGGCTTCCAGAACCAGGAGAGCATAAAGTTCTGTTGTTTTCAGCCACCAGCTGGTACAGGTGACTGCCACCGAGCTGGCACTTAATAATCGTCAGATTATTTATTTATTTTTATAACTTGCATGGTTTTTAAAAAAATTATTTATTTATTTCTCTCTCCTTCCCCGTCCCCCCACCCCACCTCCCCTCCTTTGTCTGTTCTTTGTGTCCATTCACTGTGTGTTCTTCTGTGTCTGCTTGTATACTTGGCAGTGGCACCGGGAATCTGTGTTTCTTTTTGTTGCGTCATCTTGCTGCGTCAGTTCTCTGTGTTTGCAGCACCACTCCTGGGCAGCCTGTGCTTTTTTCACGCTGGGTGTCTCTCCTTACGGGGTGCACTCCTTTGCACATGGGGCTCCCCTACGCAGGGGACACCCCTGCATGGCACAGAACTCCTTGTGCGCATCAGCACTGAGCATGGGCCAGCTCACCGCACAGGTCAGGAGGCCCTGGGTTTGAACCTTGGACCTACCATGTGGTATGTGGACACTCTATCAGTTGAGCCAAATCTGCTTCCTGTTAGATTGCTTATTAATGCAATGCTGCAGGAAAGGATCCCGGGGTTGCTCCAGGGGGTCCCCATCCCAGGGCTCATCTGAATGTCCTTCCAAACCCCCTGCCCAGACAGCGGAAGACACGCGGTCCCCACCCTGTGTCTTCTCTGAGGATGGGATGCCACCTGCCCGAGGACAAGCCCAGGGCGGCCGCCAGCTCCTTCGTGTGACTTCACCGCCCTCAGGATGTCTTGACGGTGTGGCTGACCTCAGGCTGTCCATCCAGCGAGCGGGGACAAGGCTCCTCCTGGCCACCTCTTGGGGGATAGCGCCTTCCGAACCGAGGCGTTGAACCTCCTTTTGTCTTCTTGTGTCCTGGGCAGAGGACTGGACACGCAGAGAGGCCTTGTGGATTGGAACTGCCTTGTAAAGGGACAGACTCTCCAGATTCGCCCCAGAGGCCCGACGGGGAGTGGGGAGTCAGAGATGGGGGCCCTTGATCAGCCCTGGGAAAAAGTGCTCAGGGCAGGTTACACAAGGTGGGATGTGTTATTGGGTCTCACCTACAGTTCTGTCCAGAGATAGCTCAGCCTCTGCTTGGTTACCCCCATTGGCGGGGAGCTCATCCGCCCTGGGGCAGCCTGGTCCACTGAAGACAGCTCTAACAGATGAAAAGACCTTTCTTTCACGGAGCCCAAATCCTGTAACCCCCATCTGCCAGCCCCAGCCCTGCTCTCCAGAGCTCGAAGGGCCAGGCGAATCCTCCCGGCTTGCCACAGTCTTCCCGGCATTCCCAGGCTGCCCTTATTTCACATCCAGGTAGGATGGCCAATTGTCTTGACTTTCCCAGGCCAGTCCCAGTTTTAGTCTCTGCCCTGATGAACAGTGTCCCTTTCACTCTCCGAGGGTGGTCTCCTTTCACCTCCGTCTCCTCCCACAGGAGGAGGAATCGAGGCCCCTCTTCTCAATTCCAGGTGCAGGAGGGGGTCCACTTCGGAGGGGGCCAGATCTCCTGCTGGAGCCTAAGCCGGCCACTCTCCAGCCCGGCACGCCTGGTCCTCAGGCTCGCCTGCAGATTCCTTCTTAGCTGATTCCCCTGAAGGTTCCAGAGAGTGGGAGCTCAAGTCCTGGGTGGGGGGTCCTTTACCACCCAGCAGCTGGGGACAGGCAGGCTTGTGATACTGAGCATCGAGGGGTGGGGCAGGGGAAGGGTGGCTCCGCTGGGATATGGTCATGGAGTCCACGGCAGAGGCTGCTGCGTCCCCAGTCCCATTTCCTTCTTCCTTAGTGCCCAGCCTCCTGGGCACACAGCCACCTGGGTTCTTTTTTTTTTTTTTTAAAGACTTGGGGTGTGTGATTGCTACTTTTTCTTTTTTTTAAAGGCGGTACTGGGGATTGAACCCAGGACCTTGTACATGGGAAGTAGGCACTCAACCACGGAGCCGCATCCTCTCCCCAACTACCTGGGCTCAAGGTAATGTTTCCCTGCTGCCTCTGCAGCTAGGCATGGCCATGTGGCTAAGCTCTGGCAGGGAGGGTGTAAGTGAAAGAGGAGTGTGTGATTTCCAGGACATGTTCTTAAATGGAGGTGTGCACTTTTCTCCCTCCTAGTGCCTGGGATGCAGACGCATTGGCTGGAGTTAGAGCAGCCCCACTGGAACAGACACAGCTGCAGAGGAAGGCAGAACAAGACAGAAGGTGCCGGGGCCCCCTGAAAACTGTGCTAGCTGGGGCTGCCTCTTCTTACACAGAGAAATCAACCTGTGTCCTCTGAGCCACTGCCCCTCCCAGCTGAACCCCACCTTTTCGAGTCCAGAGCGCACACAGGTCTTCTCGCTGGAGATAATCAGGGTGGCTTCTTTGTGGCCACATCCAAGGGTGCGGGGCAGGGGCCCGTGAAGGTTGGATGATGAGGTCCTCAGGGGTGAGGGTGGAGGGAGGACCTAGGAAATCAGGAAGCAGGTAGAGAACTGCATCCTGGAAGGCCGGAGCGCTCCCGCTAACCCTCAGGAGACGGCTTCGTGGCCCCAGCTGCTGCCACACGGGCTACCGGATACGGGAAAAGCCGGTTCCCAGCAGAAGAGGTCTCTGCTGTTCTAAGCTCCCAGAGTGGGGGCTCCAGTTTTGAGGGCTCGGAGTCAGTTCGTCCTTTTGCGAGTCTACCCATTACGTGAACGTGACCAAAGAAGCGGACACTGCCTTCTGGTGTCCCCAGAAAGCACGCCCAGAAAGCCAAAAAGAATGGAGGAGCATTACAAGCCGGGGAGCAGCCCCTCCTGCGTGCTCCACTTGTCGGACGGGTTAGGCAGTCCTGCTTCACCCTATGAAGACCATGCCAGAGAAATGGGGAGCTATTCCCGCCCTCTTGGGACAGATGAGGAAACTGAGGCACGGCGCACAGGAGGTACTCAGAGCCCCAGTGTTGAGTGGGAACCGGATTAGGGTGCTCGAACAAAACTGCCCCGTCTCTTATGGAAAACTGCCGCGTGGGATGGATGGGCGCTGTCCCTCGTGCTGCCCAGCCCCCCGGGAGGAGCGGGCACCCACAGCGGGACTCGCCCAGGCCGCAGGGCACCTGGATGCAGCCTTGCCCCCCCGAGACCCCGCGGCCCCCTCGGCCTGGCCCTTCCTGGGGGGGGGGGGCTTGGCCCTTGCTGTGGCTCTCCCAGGCCTGGGGTCCCCCTCGCCTCCTGTTTGCTGTGGCCCGGCCTGGCCGTCCCTTCTAGTACTTTCTCCAAATTAAAAACCCATTCCTGCCCCTTCCTAGGTAAAAAGAGTTAATTTTCAATTCGAGCGTGTGGGAGGGTGTCCCTGGGGACTGGAGTAATGAAGCCGGCTAGTGCTAGTTGCAAAACAAATAGATAAATCAATGTTTCAATTTTCTCCATGTGAGAGAGCCTCTGCCGTTGCTTAGCAATTCGCGGAACACGACCGCGGGCGCCGCCGAGGCAGCCGTGAGCGCTGCCGGCGTCGGGCCCCGCAAGGGCAACCCCCAAACACCCAGACTAGTCCCGGTCGGAGCGGGGCCGAGCCCAGGAGCACGCTGTTTCCGCACAAACTGAAACGCATCGAACTGCATCCCCCCGAAAGGACACGTCGCCCCAAAAGACCACGGGGTGTGACCCCATCAGGAAATAAGATCTTTGAAGATGGGACTGGTAGAGATGAGGCCAAGAAAGTAGGGCAGGGCTGGTTGTTCCCAGAAGGGGACTCGCAGACACGTTCAGTCGGAAGCAGAGGGGCCATGCCAGGGGCAGAGCTGGGGTCTGCCGCCCCCAGCCGAGGAGGCCACCCCCCCGAAGCCGGGCAGCGGGGTGAAGGGGTCCTCCTCCCCAGGAGGAGACTTCCGGCCTCCAGAGCCGTGAGGCTGTCTGCTCTGGGAAGCCACCAGTCCACACTGCCTGGTCACGGCCATGCTGGCCAATGAGCACAACCCCGTCCTCTTGCCTCTCAGTGCCCAGAGGAGGGCAGGCAGCCGCCTGGTGCAGGCGGGTGGGGTGGAGCCCGAGTCCCCCAGCACCTTACAAGGCTGGTTTTCGCTTTCTGGGGCCCTCTGCTTCCTCTGGGGCCCTGGAGTAAAAAGGGGGTGCCTGGCTTCCAGGCGCAGAGACCCCAGCCCAGCCGCTCCGCCTGCGTGCGGTGACGGGCTGCGCCGCCTTCGCCAGGCCCTGCTGCTCGGCTCCCACACCCCCCGTGGCTCCCTGCCACCCTCGGTGCTGATCCAGCCAGAACCCCACTTGGCTAAGCCCTGCACACCGCTTATTTTTCTCAGTGGCCTTTCTAGTAGCTTCTGTCGTCATCCTCATTTTACAGGCGAGGGAACTGAGGCTCGGCGAGGGGAGGCAGCTTTCCCGAGGTCACAGGTCCCACCACGCTTCACCAAGCGCCCTGTGTCTGAGGGTTGGGGGGATCTTGGTGGGGCTGGGGTACCCAGACCCCCTAGGAGTCTGTGCGAAGGGTGCGGCCCCAAGGTCAGCTCTGCCCAGCAGCCTGTGCCCAGAGACGCAGCCCGTGGTGGGCGAGGGTCCGACCTTGGGCCGCCGTGCCATGGCCGTTTGTCTCGAGCCCACGGGAGCTGGGCTGTCACTGTGGGTGAGAGGGCTCATCTGCCCCTGCCCCAGCCTGTCTTCCTGCCTGCCCCCGGCCGGCCTCAGCCCCTCCCCCGGGGCACCTCCACGTCCACAGGGCTCCCTGCTGGAAGGCCACTCGCTCTTCTCCACTCGCCCCCTCCCCACCCCCAAGGCCCGCCCAGCTGGCCAGGGCGGCCCCCAGGAGGGAGCCCACCTCTGCCACTCGGAGCAGACGCGGCTGGCTCGGGTCACGTTGTCCAGGGGAGCCCAGCTCCCGGCCTGGGGCAGGGGAGAGGCTCAAAACTCCGGTGTGGACTGACTGGACGGCCAGCCGGCCCCAAGGTGGGATGTGCCACCACTTCTCACGGC
The DNA here is from genome assembly GCF_030445035.2 of Dasypus novemcinctus. Taxonomy (NCBI): domain Eukaryota; kingdom Metazoa; phylum Chordata; class Mammalia; order Cingulata; family Dasypodidae; genus Dasypus; species Dasypus novemcinctus. The sequence continues at coordinate 125,963,516 of NC_080681.1, forward strand.
CTTAGGGATTGAACTGCGACCCCCAAAAGGCAAGTTCCAGCCCTGAGCCCCGTCTCCTGTGTGTGACCCCACTGGAGGCTCACTGGAGCAGGGAGGGCCTGGTCCAGTACGACTGGAGTCCTTCTGGAACTGGGAGACGGAGGCAGAGCACCACGCGACGACGGAGGGTAGAAGGCCAAGGTCGCCGGAAGCCACTGGAAGCTGGGACGGTAAGCAAGGCCCCCTGCCCCCTGCAGACTTCAGACTTATGGCCTCCAGAGCTGTAAGCGGATAGGCGCCTGCTGTTTTACACTCCCCACCCCGGCCGGCGGTACTGTGGTACAGTGTAGCCCGAGGAATCTAGACCCCGGGAAAATGCCTGTGCTTGGGTGTCATGGCCCACACCCCAAGAACTACCTCCAAGCCAGCGGCCGAAGAAGAGGCCATAGTGCTCCAGAAATCTCCAGGAAGTGGACTTCGAGGTCTCGGCTCTGCTGCCTGGGGGTGCCGAGACCTGGGACATCTGCCCTCTCTAACTCACAAGGGGCAGCAAGCGCGTCCCCTCCCGGGGCTGCCGCGAGGATACCCAGGCCACGGGGACGCCCAGGGCTCCCTCCACGCCCACCGCCGTCTTGCTGCTGCCGCTGCAGTCAGGGGGTCCGCTTGCTTTCTGCAGGCTGCCCCAGGCTGTTTGTGCTTGTCCAGGCCAGGCCGGGGACATCAGCCGAGACACTGCAGCTCACCCCGGGGCCGGCAGAAAACGCCCAGCTTCCCAGGGGCAAGTTCCCTCTCGATCCTCGCCCCGGCCTCTGCCGCCCTCTCCCTGGGCAGCCGGGTCCCAGGCTGGCCTCTCCTGAAGGGGGACAGTGCTTTCTTTCGGCCCCTCCTGTGTTCACCCGGGGCTGCTATGCTCAAGGGAGGGGGAGGGGCGGGGGCTGAACCTGCCGGCCGTGCTCCCGGGAGACGGGGAGCCCGGGGTGGCGGTGGGAGCCCCACTGTCATGGGATGGTCGAACGCCCTGTGCCCCATTTCCATGGGATGTGGTCATCCATTGCCATGGAAACAGGGGAGGACCTTGGGTCCAGGAGGGTGGTGGGCCCTGGCCTTGACCCCATTTGACCGCAGGTCTTGGGGCAGGGAGCCTTCCTGAGACAGGGTGCCAGAGAGCCCGGGGCTGGGGAGGGGGCAGCCTTGGCACTCCCAGCACTCCGAGGTACCCAGGCCTCAGTTCGCCCTTTTCGGAATGGGGACATCACGGATTTCTTGATGCTCAAGAGGCCATATCCCCTTTGTCCCGGCTGGAAATCATCCTTTAGCATCTTTCCCAGACAAAATTTCAAGAGAGATGTTAACAGATGTGTGTAGGAAAAGCAAAGCAAAGCCATGGCTCCCTGGTCGAATAGTTTGGGAAACGGTGCAAAGTGTTATCTCCCTGCTTGGGGATTCACAACGCGATTTAACACATTACAGGATCTGGGAAAACCTGTTAAGGTTTGCTTATTCAGTGGTTCCCCTCCTCGGGCCATCGAGCTCTGTTTTTTGTGGAACAGCCAATCACAGTGACTGGGAAATAGTTTAGGAAATGATGCATTAGACCAGGGGTGGGCAAGTTCTGACGTCACCTGTTTTTGCCAGGAGAGTTGATTTGGAACACACCCACGCTCACTCGTTTTCCTGTTCCTATGGCTGTGTTCCTGTTACAAAGGAGCGGTGACAAGATGAGCTAGAGACGCCCAACACCAAAAACCAAAAACACCTATTCTCTGGCCCTTAAAGAGAAAGTTTGTTGAACTCTGCTTCAGACCAAGGCTTATGGGGCCACTTTAAAGATGCACAGGCCGGTGTGGGGTTAAAGAGCATTTACTGACTTTTATGCCACCAGAAGCATTTGCTGTTGGGAAGGAAATCTGAGGTTAAAAAATGAATCTCTTAGATCCTGAACAAAATCCTGGGACTTGTAAAGCTTCCGGAATGTCTGGGCTGGTGCTTCCCTGTAGCAGGGATGTATCTGAGAACTGCCAGAGTAGGTGTTCCTGGAGTGTCCCCGCCTCCCAGGGGCCAGTGAGCCCCCAGAAGCACCCTGGCTCCCAGGAGACCCTCCGGTGGAGTTAGCATGGCCTGCTGGGAGAGGTGGGGACTTCTCCGAGCTCGTGGATCTTCAAATAAATAAATCAGCATGGCTGGGGTGGCTCTTGAGACCCCTGGGCAGGCCTTGCTGTATACACCGGATGGCTTCTGGGGTGCCTTGGGGTGCTGCGGTAAACTGAGGTCCAGGGAGAGGATGATGCTGGCATTGGTGATGCTTCACCTTTATCAGTAACTGTGTCCTGGGCTGCTGGGTTCTTAGGAAATCCAGCCCCGTTCTCTGCTTTCAGAGCTATGAGACAGATCCTTATTGACAAGTGCCCAGTATTTGCAACCAATCACCCCTCATCCTCCTTCCTTCCTGCTCCAATGGATCCCACACACCCCTGCCAGACAAATCTCCCTAAGATATGCCTTTCATGGTGCCATGCCCCTTTTCCAGGATCATCATTGTCTCCCCAGTGCTCTTCTCTAAACTGCAGTGCCTGCTTCCAGGGCTGTCCACAATATGGCCCCAGTCCACTTGGCCGACTGAATAGTCCTCCATAGCCTGGGGTCAAGTCATACTGCAGTTCTCCATCACCTTGATCTGCTCCTCTGCCACCCACCTCCTGAAGGCAGGATCTGCAAGGGCCCTCAGCAGTCATGGAGTATGTGCAGAAGTCCACAGCACATGCTCCTCACCTTCCCCTGCCTACATCTGTGGCAGACATTGCTAATCCATCACAGCACTCTTTCCCTCTGAGCCAGAACTCAGACGTCCCCTTGACATATCCTATCAGATTCAATGAACTCTATTTGCTGTGGTTTTGCTGGATGGGAACTGTAGCTCTGGAGGGGACGCAACTGGTCCAAAGTCACATGGCCAGCCAAGGCAGAGCAGGCCTAGAGCTCCTGTTTCCCTTCTCCTGGATCTCGATATGACAGGTTATCGGCAAGTTCTGGAGCCACATTCTATAAATTGGATCCTGCCTCAAACTAGCGGGAGGAACTTGGCTCCCTAAGGAGCCTGAGCTTCTGGGATGAGGCCTGACCCTCCTCCCTACTTGTCTTTTCCAGGGTATGACTTCGATGCACTGAAAATAATTAGGCATCTTTCTGGAAAGGCTGAGCTGGGGCAGGGGAGGGTGGAGGAGCCAAGAGCAGAGACAGCCTGGGCTACTGAGTCAGGCTGCCTTGGGCTCGAATCCCAGCTCATAGGCTGTGAGGCTGAGCACAGGAAAATCATAAAGATGCCAGCAGACGCTGACGGAGCAATCACCGTTGGCCAGAGACGGACCCAACACTCATCGCAAATTACTTCATGTGCTCCTCACCCCCTACGAGGAGGTAACTGTCAGCCCATTTTATGGATGAGACCATGGAGGTGGCGAGAGGGGCAGATTTTTGCTGGGTCAGAGTGCTCGGGAGTGGCGTGATGCAGCAGCCCAGAGCACGACAGGGCGTGGCGATGGTTGTGATTCACCTGCACCTGTCCTTCCTTGGGAGGCCCCGGGAGGGTTTCGCCCAGCTCCCTCTGATGCCCTGATCTCAGAGGAAGCCAAGAGGCAGTGGGTCTGGGATGTGCAAAATGGGAGTCTGGGCCCCGACTTGGCTGGTGTGGGACGGGGGCTGAGGCTGGACCCCTGGCCTCCCTCTGCCCCGATGTTCCCGAGGAAGGTGCGGAGGGCAGGGGGTGAGCCAGGGGGCTTGGCGGGGGCAGAGCGGGTGGGGAGACAGCTGTGCCAAGAGGGAGCTGAGTAAACAGACCTCTCTCTCTGGAAAATGACCCTGCTGATCCCGGAGTTAAAAATTGCAGCCTATCGATCGGGGTGGCGTCCAGCACGCGTTATCAGTGCTTCATTGGCAAAATGGCTTGGCTTGCGTCAGCCCCTCGGGGAATTCAGTTTTCTACTCTGCTGACCAAGGAGCGTCCCCTGCACATCCTGGGCTGGAATGGGACGCTGCGTGTCCCCCACACTGCCACTCATCTCCAGGCCCACCCTAACTGGGGGCGGTCATTCCTTCTGGTTCTGCTTCCCTGGTAATTAATAAGGCCTGGAAACGAGGCTGCTTTGTAGGACTCTCTCATGGTCCCACATGTCCAGCCCGCGGTCCCCACCCTGCAGCTCAGAGCACAACCCGTGTAGCGTCCTTCTCCTGTCATTTCCTTTAGGGGGAGCCCTCTCTAGGCCCTGGTGGTGGTCAGGGCCAGCCCCTGTCCCGGCTGGGCTCTCAGGCTTCCTGGAGAGGCCCTGGGCAGTAGGGACACTGCTTTCCAGAGAGGGTGGACAAGATGGGATGGCCACCTGCTGGACCCCGGGACACTGCAGGAGCACCTTGACTTGTAGTGGTGGATCCCCCTCTGAGTGGACCCCTTCAGCTTTCCTTCTCCCAGCGATCTTGCCCAACAGGGATGCAGATGTTCTCACTTAACAGGTGTACTGGGGTGAACAGTGTCCACAGTATCCCCCAAATCCATGCCCATCTAGAACCTCAGAATGTGACCTATTTGGAAATAGGACTTTGCAGGTATAATGAGGATGAGGTCACACTGGGTTAGGGTGGCTCAAGTCCAGTGGCTGGTGTCCTTAGGGGAAGACCACAGCCAGCCGGGGACCCAGGGAAGATGGAGGGCAGGGGTGGGGTTACATGCCCACAGCCAAGGAGCCCAGGGGCTGCCGGGAGCCGCCAGCAGCTGGGACAGCGGCATGGGACAGATTCTCCTGTTGATAGCTTGACCTCAGACTGCCGGCCCCCGGAACTGTGAGGGGTAAGCCTCTGCTGGTTCAGGCCCCAGCTGGTGGTAATCGGTCCAGCAGGCCTAGGAAACTAAGATAGTGGCCATCGACGTCCCCTCCCTAGACACTCCAGGTCCACTCCAGGTGGCAGGGAGCAGGCTGGGAAGCTCCCCGGCTGGAGTCAGAGCCCCTGCAGTGGACAAGAGGTCCACTTCCCCGAGTCTTGGTTTCCTCACCCTCGGGTGGGAACAATGCTCCACCTCATGGGGCTTTGGGAGCTTCTGGGGCAACTGTCAGGGCACCAGGGCCTTGGCAGCCTCACACAGAGCCTGGTGGAAAGGTGGTGATTTGGGGGTATGGGCCGGGGTGCTCTGGGGGCTGAGTAATGCCTCCATCTTCAGTCTGTCGATTTTTAGGGTGCTAAAAATCCCCCTCTTCCTGCACTCCTAGTGCAAGAATTTGAGGCCCTCTAGAATTCCAGAGGAGTATGGCTTAACGTTAAGACGTGGCTTCCCAGAGGTGAGGGAGGAAGGTAAGGGGTGGGGGGGGGAGGACAGAAGGAGGAAGAGCACCTGGACAAACAGCTGGAGCACGGACATGGTTTCTCCCAGCCCGAGCTCCAATGGCCATCCCTGATGGCCTTTCCTGTTTGTCTCTCCTTCCTCCTCTGTCTTCCTCTATGAACCTTCCTCCTCTTTTCAAGATGGCGGAAGGGATGGCCAGGAACTGGGGAGGACACCTTCCACCCTACAGGCAGACCTCGTCTAGTTCTCACATCTGGAGAGACTGCAGTGACTACCTCTGCTTTGCAGGTTGAGGAAACCGAGGCTCGGGGAGGCTGCCTAGCCAGTTCATGAGGGGCTGGGGTTGAGACCCCTCTTCTGGCTCCAGAGCCTGGGCGCTTCCTGTCTCTGTGTCCTGTGGCCTCCCCGCCATGATAAGGTCCAGCTTCCTTCCTGGGCAGGGGTGGTGGGAAGCAGAGGCACAGCCCACATACCTGCCAACCACGGCCCTGGGGAATGGGGTGCCTGGATGGGCCTGTGCCAACCCAGCAGGAGCCCCTCAGGGCCTTGGTCTTGGAGCCCAGGGGCGGTGCCAGGCTCAGAGCACAAATTGGATCAATCAACCAGGAACCCAGCCTTCTCCTTCCAGGCCAAAGTTTAAAGGCACTAAACGAATCTCCTTAATTAAGAGCCAATGTCAGAGCAGTGTCCAGGGCCCTGGCTGGGCCACATGCAGCCAACCTCCCACCCCTGCTGGTGATGACTGCCACCCTGGGCTAGCCCTCTGCACACGCACAGACTGGCAGTGTCTGACCTAAGCTTTCTGCTCCGGACCCTTCACCTTCTCTTAGCTGCTTTTCTCCACCTCCCAGCCTCTAAGCACCTATGATCTCCCAAACCCCCACCAAAAGGGCCCTAATTTATACCATAGTGTAAATTACCTATGGTTGAATGCAGGAGGCCTCTCATGGGGGGTTATGTCTTATCTAGGGAAAGGAAGCTCTCCTTGCTGAATTTCAGGACTGGGCTAGAGGAAGGAGGTGAAGTAAGGTGGGGGTGTGTGTCCTGCAGGGAGCCTTGGACTTCACACAGCATTTGCCAGGGGAACTCCACTTTCCGTCCTGGGTCCGGCAGGAGTAATCAAGACAGCCTGAGGCCTTGCAGGGCCCCGAATTACCAGGGCAAGAGGCATTTTTTGTGAATTGATACGCTGTCTTTAATAAGACAGGGAAATAGGCACATAGCTTTAGAAACTTTTCCACTAAGAGATAAAATATAAAGATTGGTCAGAGCTATTAGCTGAGTATGACAGCTGGTTTCCTGCACATTCCAATGGACTCAGGGACCTAGCCATCAGGGCTGGGGTTGGGGCTGTGGCAGGGAGAGGGGGATACAGGGCTACTATGAGGCCTGGGTGGTGTGATGGCGATGATGACGACGACGACGATGATGGTGATGATGATGAAGGTGAGGATGGAAATGATGGAGATGATGGTGATGGTGATGACAATGATGATGATGGAGATGATGGAGATGGTGGCGCTGGCGATGATGGTGATGGTGATGATGGTGATGATGATGAGGGTGAGGATGGCAATGATGGAGATGATAGTGATGGTGATGACAATGATGATGATGGAGATGATGGAGATGGTGGCGTTGGTGATGATGGTGATGGTGATGGCAGTGATGGAGATGATGGTGATGGTGATGATGGTGATGACAATGGTGATAGTGATGATGGTGATGATGATGGAGATGATGGTGCAGGTGATGATGGTGGTAGGATGATGATGGAGATGATGGCGATGATGATGATGGTGATGTTGATGGCAGTGATGGAGATGATGGTGATGGTGATGACGGTGATGATGATGATGGTGATGACAGTGATGACAATGGTGATAGTGATGATGGTGATAATGATGATGGAATTGATGGTGAGTGTAATGATAAGTACTGATCACCACTTTGTCAGGCACTATTCTGAGAGCTTTCTGTACATGCACTCACTGAATCCTTGCAACAGCCCAATTAGGTAGCATTATTCCCACTTTACTAAAGTGGAAACAGTGCTGACAGGTTAGGGAATGTGTATAGGGCTGCACAGGTAACAGTGGCAGAACCAAGCTTTGGTCCCAGTCATTTTGGGGCCCAAGCCTACCTTCGTCACTGTCCTGCCTTTCGGTGGGTGGTGAGTGAGCCCAGGATGACTTGCATGGCCACACCCGAGGCCCACAAACCCGATGGCCCGTCAGATGCCAAGCCTCAGGGCCCCAGCCCAGACTCTGCAGCCAGGGCCTGGGGATGAGCTTTTTCCTAAGCTTTTTGGGTGATTCCGATGCAGCCAACCCAGGATGCTGACGGGGAACTGTGGGGTGCCAGCAACCTACAGGAGGCTGGCTGTGCACAAGGGGGTGGGGCATAGGGGGTCTATTTCAAAAGCACGTCTCCAGTCCACCCATTTCTTTCCAGCACCCCCGCCACCCCCACTGTGACCTGCACAGTGGCAGCCTCCCGCTCTACTCCCAGCCACGGCTCCTGCTTGCCACCCAGCAGCCTCAGGGAGCTTTAAAACGCTCAGCTGGCCAGGCGGCTTTCACAGAAACCACCCCCGCCGGCCCTCCCCGGCAGCGCATGTTCCAGAAGACTCCAGCTCCCGACCTCTCAGAGGCTTTCTCCGCTGCACCCTTGCCTTCTCCCTCGGGACGGGGCAGGGAAGTCACGTCCTGGAGGCCACCCCTCCCCATCTCAGAAGCAGACCCTTTCCTCACTCTTCCCCACTGTCGCCCTCTGGCCATCCTGGGCCTGTGAGCTCTTGGCTGTTCGGCCTTTGCCCCCAAATGTTAAGGCCCACAGGCGGCTCCTGCGGACGCCCGCAGCGGGGGCGCTCGGGGTCACAGGGGCACTCGGGGAGCCACCGGGCCGGTGACTGAGCTGAGCGTGTTCCTCGTCCCGGCGACACTGATTTGGGCTGGAGCCTCAGGTCCCACCCCCTCCCCCAGAACGGAGCCCACCCGACAGACCCAGAGAGCGAGGCTGGGCGCCCAGTGCCCCTCGGCCTCCCGAGCGTATGCATGGGGGCCGAGAGAGGGAGCCAGGGCGCCGTCCCCGCCGGGCCCCGAGGCCGCGCCCCTCCCCCAGGACCGGGCCCCACGCTGGTCCCCACGTCTGCGACGCTGGCCCCGCGCGCTTCCTTGGGAGCTGGCGGTCGGCTGCCCTCTGCGCGTCGACCACCACAGGGAAAGTGGGAGGCGAGTGGGGCTGGCGGGAAGCCTGGCAGGAGCCGGGCTGGGGTCTCGGTATCCTGTGCCCAGAACTCAGTGGGTGCCTAATAAATGGTTATTAACAAAACCACCTGTATTTACACTAGGCCCATGTCCACAGACCGTTTACATATGTAAAATAACCTTAATTTTGCCTCTCTCAACATCCTCCAGAGACACGGTCGGCTATTTTCAGTTTATAAATGGTGAAAAAGGCCCAGAGAGGGATAGCGTGTGCCTGGAGGTCCCACAGTGGCCTGGCCCAGCTGGCCTCCAGCCGGGGCCTCCAGCCGGCAGGGAGCACAGGATACACCAAAGCCTCTCTCTTTCCTTTTATAGCATTTTCAAGGGCAAAATGAGCTAACAAGTCAAAATAACCCCGAACATGCCCAGGGACTCCTTTGCTGAAGAGCCGCCCAGCGGCCGGTCTTGGCTCTCGGGGGCTTGGCCAGCTGGGGCCAAAGAGGGTTCAAGGGCACGTGGGCCCGGCCGCGCCAGCTCTCCCTGCCCGGCCCTCCCCGCCCTCATCTGCAGCTCCCTCCAGGATCCTCTCTCTTTCCTCCCCCTCGGGGCTCCCCTTGGGGCTTTCCCCCCCGCCTCCCCTCGGCCCCCCACTCCCTGCGCGCCCCTCGGGTGGCCCCTTCTTCCTCACCCTACTGGCTCCCCGTTTCCCTCCCCTGCTTGCCCTCTCCCCCACTCCCCTCTCCCCGAGTCTGGTCCCCTCCCCTTCTCTTTGTTCCTGCCTCTTGCTTGCTCTCTCTCTCAAGCCTCCGTCCCCTTCCCCGCCCCCTCCTCGCTCCCCCTCCCCAGGCTTCCCAGGGGTCCCACGACCCCCGGCCTGAGCCAGCTCCCCACACACACGGAGGGCAGAGGGTGGTGGTCAGCCGGGAGGCCCCGCCCACGCGCACACACGCGGCACACTCATGCACGTGTGCACCCGGTCACCTCTACCTGCACACGCGCGTGCACGCACACACAGCTTGTACTGCGTCATCTCCTTTTTGGTGCACGGGGCCACCCCAGGTAACAGAAGGCGCAGGGGGCGGTTTGGGGCGGCGGCGGGGGCTTAAAGAGCCAGCGAACGTGGCCGGGGATACACTGCCCTCTCGGTGAGTTTCTCTGTAAATGCAGGAAGCCAACACCCGGGGCAGCAGCCCCTCCCCGTGGCCTCGGGTGCCCTAACAAATCACTCGGGCAGCCAGGACCCCGATGGGGCAGACCCCAGGAAGGGGGAGATGGGGTTGAGGTAGCACCTCCTTCTGACGGAGGTCCGGCCCCGGCCCCTCCCCACTGCAGCCAGAGGCTGAGGGTCTGGGGAGCACAGGGCAAGGCGGGGGTGTCGTGGAACCCCAGGAGCAGAAGCGGGGCTGGGCCATCCCTGAGAAACTTCTGGAGATGCGGGCCACTGCGGCCGTCAGCTAGGATGACGTTTCTGCAGAGTAGGCTCTAACTTCTCTTCCGTGCACCTCATCTGAATTCTGAAGCGTAGAACTCAAAGGGACCGGGGAGGCAGGCACGTGACCGACGCCTCCGTCCAGCAGTTCCAAGGCCACCCTCAAAGTCGCCTCCCCTGCTCGCTGCTCCGCTTCTCCTCCGCAGCGCGGCCTGTTTAACAGTCCATGCGTTCGCCTAGTGCTGCATGCCTTGAGTCTCCTCCCCTAGAATGGCAGCTTCCTGGGGACATAGGGACGGGGGCCTGGTCTGCCCGGCCCTCGGCGCCCGTGCACTGTGGACGCACAGCAAGTGTCTGTTGAATGAATGCATGAGCACCCGTTGTACAGAGTCAGCCACTTAATCTCTCTAGGACTCAGTTTCCCTGTCAGTCCATAATAAGAACCTGCCGTCCCTGCGCATGATTGGAATATCACTGTCATCCGTGAAAACGCGCTGCCGTGGCCGTGTGCCAGCGCGGGGACTGCTGACCAGTTTCGAGTCGGGGGTCTGCAGGCGAACCCAAGCCCAGGTCTCTCGGATCCCCTGCGATGGGGGACCCCGTTGGGTGGAAACGAAAGCTGCCGGGGCTCCCAGAGCCGGGGAGGCAGGTGGAGCTGGCCTGGGGCCTGGAGGGCAGCTCTGGCTGGGCCTGGTGGGGCGGCCTGGGGGCTCGGCAGGAGAGCCCCTGCCTTCCCTCCTCCCCCAGTAGAGAGCCGTCCAGGCCAGGCTGGAGGAAAGTTCATTTCCAACAGGCATGGAAGGTTCTGGAACAGACCCTGGCTCGAATCCCAGGTCAGCTGCCTGAGGGCCGGCTTCGCCTTGGTGGCCCTGAGCTCACTCTGCCCCCATCTCGGAGGGCAAACTGCGGACGGACAGAGGTGGGGAGGCACCGGGCTGGGGGCACAGGATGCCACAGGGTCCTCCCTGAGGAGGGGACTGAACGGAGACACTCTGTGACCACATGCGGTGTGGGCAGGACAGGCGTGTCCCCCAAGGGCCACAGCAGGAGCTGGCCGTTGAGACCTTCCCGGGAAGGTGCGGCTGGGGTGAGGGGGGCACCCAGGAAGCATTTCTGTGATGGGCCTCACCACCCCAGACCAAACCGGGGGGCAAGGACCAGCTGGGGTGGGTGGACCCTGAGCCCTGGCTAAATATAGACGTGGAGACACTGGGGACAGTCATGGGGCGGCTATTTTTAGACTGCAGGTGCCTGGCTGCGGAATTAAAGGGCCAGCCTCCGGCCGCACGCGGGGGTCGGGGCGCAGGAGAACAAGGAGCCGGTAGGCAACTGGCCCACCCCGCGAGGCTCAACAAGGGCTGCGCAAGACCCCGGCTCCCTGTCCCACGCGTGTCCCCCGGGCCAGCGGGCGGCAGAGCAGCCATCTCAGCCGCTTCGCTGGAACAACCCAGGCACCTTTTCCATGGGCCGTGGGTGACATCTCTGAGAAGCAGCCGCTCACATTTCTGGGAAGCACGGGGAGCCTGACGGAGGAGGTACAGCCACCTGTCAGGGCCGCAGGTAGCTGTCAGGAGGGGGAGGGCTCGGAGCCGCTGCCAGCTCTCGGGTGGATGTGGAGACGAGGCAGAAGTTTCTGCGGCGGCGGCAAACAAAGCTTAAATTACCCCAACTGCCACGGCGCTTCCATTCTGCTGCTACAAGCTGCTGATATCAAGCTGAGTTATGCCTCGAAACGATGCAGAGAAGTGCGGAATTAAACAGCTTAGTGCCTTTACATATTCAAACCCAGGCAAAAGACCATAAAATATGCTGAGTAACAGTTGTCTAATGTACATTCCTGAAAGGTTTTTTTGGGTTGTTGTGAAAATAGATTTTGGAGGTGCGAAAGCGCCAGTTGTGGAGGACTCGGGACCCGGCAGCTGCGACTTGCTGCTTTTGGCAGGGACAAGGGGGGAGGGGCAGGCGGGGGCAGGGCAGCCTCGGGGCTGGCTTCTACTCTGGGACCGTCCCTGCACCATCTTGGCCAGGACCCTAGGAGGGGGGACATCCCCATAAAACCTGCCCGCCGCCCTCAGCAGCCACTGCCCTCTGCTCCGATCCAGAGCACGGGAGGGAAGGGGGCAGGCGGGCAGTGGAACCTGGGATGGTGGAGGACGAATGTTTGTGGGTGTGGTACCCCCTCCTGGCGACGCCAAGCAGGGCTTAGAGCTGACCCCACCGAGGGGCGGTCAGCCCTCGCCTGCCCCCTCTGTCCCTCCAGCATCCTGGCTGGGGCCCCCGGGATGCTGACCTCAGCCCTGGGGGCTGAGCTGGTGGCAGATGGGCCCAAGGGGGCCGCAGAGGCCAACAGCCAAACAGGGCTGGAGGCGTGGAGAGGGGGAGCGCGTCACCCAGCCATCACCCCTCCACCCACGGCTGGTCGTGCCCAGGAGCACCGGGCATCGTTTAGGAGGTACAAAGGCGAGGGCCCCGCGAAAGATTCAGGGCCTTGCCCGGGTCCCACCGTGAGAGTGGAGGGGCAGGACGTCGGACGCCTCAGTGTCCTTCCCCAGTTGTCACTGGTCACCTGCATTAGGGGCTTCCTGCTCCCCGCGGGCTCGTGAGAAGGACTCCTGGGCAAATCCAGGGGGCGGTGAGGTTGGCTCCCAGCTCCCCTCCCAGGGCCTACGCTGCCCTCGGGGCCCTGCTTCTCCCTGGCCTGGGCTCCTGGCCGTCCCCTGCTCCCTCTTCCCCATCCGAGTGCCCACCTGGATCTGTTCTCGTGGCTCCTCACTGGTGGCACTGTGGGGCGACTGGCAAAGCAATCCTGGGTGGTCTCGTCAGCCGGCTTCCGGGGCCCTGGGCTTGCTAATACTAGGTCTCAAACCAGCCGAAAGGCAGGCAGGTCCCGCTATCTTGAAGCAGACTCCATCGCGTCATGCTCCCGCAGCCCCCCCGGTCCAGCCCAGCCCTGCCTGTCCATGCCTGTCTGGAGGCCCTGGGGGGGCTGGTTTGGAGGTAGTTCTCCTTGGGGCCTGGTGGAGACACGGGCCATCCCATTTCACCCACCCACCTCGTTGCAACCTGGGGGGGGGGTCCCCAGGCTGGGTGGGCAGGCACGCCTTGTGTCGCGGGCTCCAGCTGCCTCCCACGCTGCCACGGGGACCTGCAGGCCCCCCTTAGCCTCTGCTCGGTCTCTCTGTGCCAAGGGTGCGGGGCCAGGAGCCTGGCTGTAGGTGGAGCTCAGCATCGTGGGGCCAGCAGCCACGCCTCAGACTTCCTTAGGACACTCGGGGCAGAGGGGCCTGCGGACAGGAGAGGACAGGGCACCCAGGCGCTGCAACGAGGGGCCCGAAGTGACCCCTCGTGGTAGACCACGTGGAAACATGGGGCCAGGAGGTGGGCAACAGCTCCGCGGAGGAGTGCAGTTTCCCGCCTGCAGCTGGATGGCCAGTCCCCGTTGAAATCCATCTTCCCTGGGCCTGGCTACGGACGGTGCCGGAAGGATGTCATTTATTTTAAAAGAATCCCCCACACCATGGAAAAACCACGTTTTCCTAAGTAGAACAGAGAGCTAATCTTTCACCCAACAGCCCAGGCATGTTCCAGAAACTTGCAGGGAGTGTGACTCGTACCTCTGCCCGGAATTCCCTGGGGGCCAGGACCTGAGGCCCCTCCCCTCACGTCCCAGAGGCTGGAAGCTCAGCTCAGACCCAGGGTAGGCCGGGGGCGCTCTCGGAATGCCGGGGAACAGCGGGTCTGCTTTGGGGGGGCCCCGCTCTGGAGCCCCACGTGGCAGAGGAAGGCTGCCCTCGGAGCGGCTGACGGGCAGGCCCCCTCCCTGCAGGTGATCTGCGGCTCGAACAGGCCGCCCCTGCGAAGCTCCAGGCACGCTGGGTGCATGGCCGGCTCCCCGCTGGCCCGTGTTCGTGGAGCCTTTAATCTGAGACTATTAAAACTTCATTCCGCTGCTATTGGTAAACCATCAATCACCGTCACCAAGCAGCCCCTGGCTTCCCAGTCCCGGCAGGGGAGGGTGGCAGGAAGTGCAGGGGACGCACTGCCACGAGGGTCCCCCTCCCCGCCCCCCCACCTCCCCTGGGGTCAGCAGAGCCCGCGTGACCTTGACAAGGACGGACTGCAGAGGCAGAGGGCCCGAGTGCACGGGAGGGGGCGTCCAGGGTGTGGGGACGGCCCGTGGCCCTCGCAGGCCAGGGTGGCTGCCCCTCGGGGCCCTGCCACGTCCCCCCCTGGGGTGCAGGCGCTGCCCCAGGACGGCCGCCACCTCGTCCCCGAGCTGCGACGCTGTGGGGAAGCCTTGTCCTTTCTCTCTGGGTGGCCTTCGCGCTCCCTCTCTGCCTCTGACACCTGCGTCCCCCTGTCCCTCTTCCCGAAGTGACCCTGGCCTTCAGGCAGGAGGGACGGGGCCCTGAGGCTCAGGCTTTAAGGAGAACTCACAGAAAGACCGCCCTGGCACAGGGCTTGCCGGATTAGGGCTCTTTTTCTTAATTAAAAAAAAATCCAATTAAATTAAGATATCAGAACTAAATAACGCTGGAGTCATTAGTGTGACTTTCGTCCTAGCGGCTGCAGCTGCCGAAGTCCTCTCCCCCGACCCCAACGCCTCCCGCCATGGCAGCCAGGGACTCTGCTGGATGGCGCGCTGCGCCCTGCTTGTCCTCCTGCCCCGTCGGGGACGGGGAGCCGCCCGGGGTCCCTTCGCATCAGAGAGCCCCGGTGGACTCCATGGCACACGGCGGGTCCCCAAAACATGTTAAGAACTTTCCTGTGAGGGGGGAACAGAGTTGTTCCTTTGCAGGGGGTGGGGGGCTGCCGTGGCCCCTTCTCCTCTGGCTGGGCAGAGGGGGCAGCCCCCAGCCCCCGGAGCACCACGGGGGGCTCTTGCCTGCCCCCGTCCTCCTCAAGGCCCACAAAGAGAAGGCCCCTCCGTTCCCAGTGCCCACGCCCCCACGCGGGACAGGCAGCCGCACCGAGGGCCCTGCGCAGCCCCGTGGGTAGGAGCAGGGCTCTGGGAAGTGGGAGACAAGGGGCTTCGGGTCAAGGGGGGGCTGGGAAGGAGACGCAGCCAAGCGGGGGCTTGTCGGGGAGATGGAGGGGCAGAGAGAGATCGGAGAGCCGGAGCGGGGTGGGCGGCTTCGTGGGGGGATGCTCACGGGGTGGGGGTCGGGCCACCCCCGCCAGGCTCCTCCCCCCAGCTGAGTTTCCCTCACTTTCATCTCCCTCCTCTCAGATGCTCACAGAGAGAAATGCCCCTGCCTTACTCGGGCCCTGTGCCTGGAAGCTTCCTGCAGCAGGGATTAGGTCTGTCTGCTTCGCCCCGTTCCCCAACATCCAGGCCAAAGCCCAGCACATAGTAGGTGCTCAAGAAGTATTTGACTGTCTATTGATTGACCAAGGGGACCATGGTGAAGGCATGGACCAAATCTACCATCCTGCTGTGAATTTGTCCATTTTACTAGTCACTTTTAAAAAAAAGTCACGGAGGGAAGCGGACTTGGCTCAACGGATGGAGCGTCCGCCTACCATGTGGGAGGTCCAGGGTTCAAACCCCAGGCCTCCTTGACCCGTGTGGAGCTGGCCCATGCGCAGTGCTGATGCGCGCAAGGAGTGCCGTGCCACGCAGGGGTGTCCCCCGTGTAGGGGAGCCCCACGCGCAAGGAGTGCACCCCATAAGGAGAGCCGCCCAGCGTGAAAGAAAGTGCAGCCTGCCCAGGAATGGTGCCGCCCACATGGAGAGCTGACGCAGCAAGATGATGCAACAAAAAAAGTCACAGATTCCCAGCGCCCCTGATAAGGCTAGAAGCGGACACAGAAGAACACACAGCGAATAGACAGAGAGAGCAGACAACTGGGGTGGGGGGGGGGAGGGGAGAGAAATAAATAAAAAAATAAATCTTTAAAAAAGTCATGGAATTTACATTTCTCATTTACTTTTCTATTAAAAAATAGAGACCTCTAAAGAAAGATGCTATGGAACATTCTGGATCCTAGAATGTCCCGGCTGGACGAGCATCTGTCCAAATGATGAGCATCTGGTCACAGGAAGTGACGGCTCAGGAGGGAGGGGCCAGCTGGTCCCACGGCTTGGCAGGCTCTGGTCTCCAGGCTCTTTCTGCCCCTTACATTCTGGCTTTGGGACGGGGTGGAGTCTCACTGGGCCCAGGTCGGGGCCCCTCAGTGCCCCCAGGGCCTGGGAACCTCCAGGCTGGGGTGGCTACTAGGAGGGGAGGGCACGTCCTGGACTTCGCACAGAGACAGGGCACAGGGCTGGCTGGGGCAGGGCGGGGGCTGGAAGGCACTGGCCCCAGGAGGGGGAAAAAGTCCCCCAGTTGGCCTTCGGCAGGTGGAGAAGGGCCAGACAGTGGGAGGGCGGGGGCCGGGCGCCCTCCAGCCCCCCGTAGCAATTTGATATGGTTATCAATTCCAAAAATAGATATTGGATTATGTTTGTAAGCAGTCTGTACCTGGGCATGATTGAGTTACGATTAGGACTTTGATTGGGCCACGTCATTAGGGCACCGAGGGGTGGGGACTCACAGATAAAAGGCATGGCAGAGGGCAGAGTTAGGGTTTTCTGATATTGGAGTTTTGATGTTAGAGTTTGATGCTGAAGCCTTAAGCTGGAGCCCCGGGAAGTAAGCACACAGAGGAAAGAGAAGCCAGCCCCAGGAAGAGAGGACCTGAGCCAGGAGAAGAACACAGAGGAATAGAGATGGCTCCTTAGACACGGCAGAAACCCCAGGGAGAGAGACAGAGCCATTCACCTGACAGTCCACAGCTGACCTTGTGGAGAAAAGAGAGGCGCTGAGCCCAGAGGAACCCAGGAAGCCTGAACCCTCGCAGATGTCAGCAGCCATCTTGCTCCAACACGTGGAAATAGACTTTGGTGAGGGAAGTAACGTATGCTTTATGACCTGGTATCTGTAAGCTCCTACCCCAAATACATACCATTTATAAAAACCAACCCATTTCTGGTGTTTTGCATCAGCACCCCTTTGGCTGACTACTACAAGCTCCTTTGCCCTTTGTGGAGCTTTCTTGTTCTGGTCGTTTCCTCTGGTTCCAAATAGGGGAGAGCTCTGTGGGCCCCGTGCACAGACCTCCCAAGCCGCAGGCCAATCTGCTCCCAAATTCTCCCCACCCCACTGCTGGCCGCACCCCCCAGGCTGCCGGCCCGCAATCCCAATCCCGCCGCTGGAGGGAAACCCCGGCTGCTGTGCCGGGAGCCGGTGGAGGCTCACAGTTTACCGTGAGGTGCCAGCTTTCTCACGGCGTCACCCGGTGTTGACAGAGGCAGCTGATGGCTCTGTGAGCCTCCTTCTCGCCTCCTTTAGCAGATTGCTTGGGGAAAAAAAACCCTGAAAACTTCAGCTCTCAAATTTGGCTACCCACAACCCAGCTGGAGAAGTCAACTGGGTGTTTGGTCCTACTTTTGGGGGTTGGAGCAAGTCAAGGTCAGGGGCTGCACGTGCTGGATCACCCCCAGAAGGTCACTGGAGCTTAAGTCCTGGGCGAGGAGCAGGAGCCCCAGGTTGTGGTCAAGGGGGGGTTGCCCCGGAGAGGTGGGGAGGGGAGTGCGCGGTGCCTGTGTGAGGCTGAAAGGGAGAAAAAGCACAGAGAGGGCGGAACCCGCAGGCTGGGAAGAGAGGCGGGAGGGGAGAGCGGGAACGGCGAAGCGCTTCCCCCCTGCCCACCAGCTTCCCCCGCAGGGTCGGGAGGGGAAGGACTCTGGGACTGCCTGTTGGTTCAGCAGGACGGAGCGCTGTGAGCTGTTAGCCTCGGCTGCTCCGGGCACAGGTGGGAAAGGGGGCCGCTGGGGGATTTGCCCTCCCTGAGGTCAAGACAGCAGCTCAGCACTAAGAGAACTGCCACGCCACTGTCATTCCTTTTATGTGGCACCCGGGGTGTGAGGGTGACGTGACAGAAGCTGCCAGAAGGAGCCGTGGTGTGACTGCTCTTCTTCACGGCCTCCTCTGGGCTCTGATGACTCCCTGGCCGGCTAGGAGCTCCCAGAGGCTGCCCTTGTCTGTCTGTCTGGTTCACGGCTGTAGGAGAACCTGGAGCAGTGCCTGGTCCAAAACAGGTGCCTCAGGATACCCGTTAAGGGACTGGCTGAACGGATGAACGAGCGCAGGGTGGGGAAGGGGAGTTGGATAGACGCTTCTGGAAATCCCTAAGCGGGGGCCAGCGAGGGAGAGCGCAGGGACGGGCATTTGGCGGTGAAATGGCGCTCTCTGGCCTTGGGATGAGGGGGAGCTGGGAATGGCTCCGGCCCTTCCTTTCTGTTGAGCTCCCAGAGCAGGTACCCAGGAGCTTTAAGTACAGAACCCATCCCTGTGTGCCAGGCTGCGGGCACCTGAGGACCAGCGCCCCGAGCAGGGCGTGGGGAGGTCGCGATGGCCAGGCAGAGTGGCTGGTTCACAAGCACCTCTGACTTGGACCCGGCTCGCCCAGCCTCGCCCGCACAGGGGCAGACGGGGAAGGTGTGCCTCCCTCTCTCTGAATCCCAAGTCAAGCCCTGGACTGTGGGAGAGAGACTCAGGCTCCCCACATGTGCGCCGGTTCCCCCGAGAGGTGGCCTGTCCCTCCCGGGCGAAGGCAGGAGCAGTGCAGGGAGAAGCTTCCCTGCTTCTTTCAGCCCACCCACCAGGCGGAACGGCGGGATCTGCAGAGAGCCGGCTGCGTCCTGGGCTGGCGAGGCCGCCGGGCGCCAGGAGGGAGAGCGGGCAGCAAAGGGCTCGCCCGGCTCTTCCCTGCACTCGTCCTGTGTCAAAGTTCTTTTCTGAATCCCCCAAACAATTATGATTTTGAACTAACCCATTCCCATGGGTATGGGCCCTTTTGATTGGGCTATGTCAGTGAGGCCAGAGCCAGCTTGCATCTCTGCCTTCTTGCTGGGTCTGATATAAATGGAGACAGAGAGAGAGAGAGACAGAGACAGAGAAAGGAAACTGCCATTTTTGACCCTGCTATGGGAGCGAGGACTGGAGGATGGCTCACAGCCAGAGCTTAAGCACGAAGCCCCCAAGAGGCTGGGCCCACGGAGCAGCTCAAGGCTGAGGGGTTGAGCCCTCCCATGCCTGATCGCCACGTGGCAGGACGCTGGGCTCACCAGGAGCTGGCACTGGAGAGAAAGCACGTCTGATGGTGCCTTGATTTGGACATATCATGACCTTGAACTACAAACTTCTACCCTGAATAAATTCCCCATTATCAAAGGCTGGCCTATCACAAATGAAAACACTGCCAATGACACGGAAACCTGCATGAAGGTAGAGTCCATCCTTGTTCAGTACTATCCCAGCTCCTAGCACACGAGAGCAACTCAATAACTATTTTATGTTTGCTGTTGAGTGATGTCTTCAGTTTCTCTAAAGGGCTTATTCCCATTTCTCTTTTGCTGCTGATGTGTCTATGGGACCTTGAATTCATCCATCCAAGGTACATTGTGTTGCCAGACTCTGTTCTGGATTAGAGGAGTCAGTGCCAAAGTCAGTGAATCTGTGATGGTTTGAAGCTGTATGTAGCACAGAAAAAAACAAGTCTTAAATCTGATCCATTCCTGCGGGTGTGAATCCATTGGAAAGAGGATCTTTTGATGACGCTACTTGAGTTAGGGGGTGACCCACGCACACGCGCACACACACAAGCAGGGTGGGTCATAATCCTATTGCTGGAGTCCTTTATAAGTGGAATGAAATGGAGACAGAGAGAGAGGAAGCGCGGGAAGCCAGAGGCTGGACATGGAGAGCACCTGCCATGTGCCAGGGGAGCCGGGCTCCCCCGCCGCCAGCCCCAGAAAGCCAGCGTCTTTGGGGAGAAAGCAGCACCTGGGTTTGAACATTTTCCCGGCTCTCAAAACCGTGAGCAAATAAATTCCATTGTTTAGCCCAACCCATTTCATGGTATTTTCTTCAGCAACCTCAGAAACGGAAGTAGTATCCCTTTGCCCTCTCTGAAAACCAGTGGGATGGTGGCTGTCCCCCTCCCACGGGGACAGGCTCCTCTGTCCTGGGAGGTGGGAGCGGAGGGTTTCCCGCTCGGCCGTTGCTCAGCACCCACAGGGCGGGAGGCTCTCTGTGTTCCCGCGGGTGCTACCTCCTGACCCACCTTCGCCTCCCCGAGTTCGCCCAAGAGCTTGCAGCAGTGGCTCGGGGCGACGCTCTCGGGGGTGTGGCAGGAGTCCCTGCTGGCTCTCCCCCTGTACCCCGGCTCCCAGCTGCTGGAGTGCACGGCTGGGAGCTGATGGGCTTTTCTCGAGCCTAAGGCCCTGAAGGGGACAAAGGAGAGCCAGGCCTCAGCTGCTTCCTGTTTAGCGGGCAGCCTCCTGGGCTGGCCCGGGCGCAGCTGGGCTGGACAGAGCTCAGAGGGGCTGAGGCCAGGAGGCGCCAGGTGCGCCAGCTTCTGGACTGTCCCCCCACTCCTCTCCGAACAGCCGATGCTCTGCTCCTCCCCCCGCCCTCGGGGGTCAGCTGCTCACACAGACAGTCCATCGAATGCCGTCTGGCCCCCGGGTTCCGGCCAAGACAGGCACGGCCATTGGAAGTGGCTCTCGGGAGGACGGGGAGCTGGAGCAGCTGCCTGGTCGGCCCTGCCTCTCGCGGGGTGCTGCACATCTCATTGCACTGGGGAGGGCCGAGGTCAGGGGTCAGGGACCCCAAAGTGGAACTCAGGGTCAGAGAGGCTGCTTTGTGTGACAAGGGCATCATTCCCTCGGCTCCCAAGCCAGGCTGGCGCTGGGACAGGGTGGACTGTGAGGGCCTTGGGAAGGAAGGCTACTTCCTAGGAGTTGAACTGATTCTCTGGCCAAGCCCCTGTTCTGCCAGAGGAGTCAGATCAGGATCTGAGTCTCAGCACCACCATCTCCCGGCTGTGTGACCTCTGGCAAGTCCCTGAACCTCTCTGAGCTTCTCTCTCCTCATGCACTGAATAGGGATATTCACGCCTACTTCTAGGATTTGGGTGAGGATGAAATGAGGGGGTGTATTTGAAGTGTGTAGCCTGGTCCCTGGTCAGGGTCCGAATTGGAGTCTGAGCCCTATGCCACTCTCCTTCCCCGAGATTTTCTGGGCTCTGCTCCGTGCTGGGGTGGCCCGGCCTGCCGAGGAATCGTAAGATGGGGCTGCCGCCTTCCAAGAAGGAAGACCAAGGTGGCCCATTAGGGAGCAGCCCGGCAGCCGGCGGCCGAATGCCAGGGTGTGCCAGGCTCGGAGAAGAGCAGGCGAGGGCGTGGGAGAGCCAGGCAGCTCGAAAGCCCTTTCTGGAGTGTCGGGAAGCCTCTTGAGTCCAAGCGTCCTCCAAGTAGGGGAGGGGTCCCAGGACCCCAGGCTGAGGTTACAGCCAGGCACTTGTGATGGGCTGAGCTGTATGCCCCAGCAGGCAAGCTCAAGCCCTCTCTCCCCCGCCCGTGATGGTGACCTTATCTGGAAAGAGGGTCTTTGAAGATGTGCCCAGTTAAGTCGAGGCCCAGGTGGGTGGGGTGGGCCCTGATCCGACACGACTGGGGTCCTTGTAAGGGCAGAAGATGGCCACGTGACGACGGGGCGGGGATGAGGGGTGTGGCCACTAGCCAAGGCACGCCAAGGCCTGCTGGCCACCCCCGCGGCCGTGAGAGGCAAGGCAGGGCCCTCCCCTTCGGTTTCAGAGGTGCTCGGCCCTGCCCACAGCTTCTAGGCTCCAGACCTGGGAGACAGTAAGTCTCTACTGCTCTAAGCCAGCGAGGTTGTGGTGCTTTGCTGCGGCGGTCGCTGGAGACCAAGTCAGTGTCCCTTGTGGGGCTTGACGCAGCTCCAAGTGTGTCCTGTTGCAAATGGAGAGAAGGGCCTAGGGCCTGGGAAGGAGGTGGCTGACCCTTCCCTGTGCCCTGCACTGCCCTTTGCACGTGTGCACACACGTGTGCATACACGCACACGTGCATATGCCACATGCACAGGCACACACACCACAAATGCCGGCATTCCCTTCCGCCCCATAGCCTTTGCACAGCTTCCAGAAACATTGCTAACCAATTACATCTACCCTTTCCCCTGAGCCTGGAGAGAGCTTCAGAATCCTTCTTAAGACAGTATTCCTTTGGCCCAGTGGTTAGGGCGTCCGTCTACCACATGGGAGGTCCGCGGTTCAAGCCCCGGGCCTCCTTGACCCGTGTGGAGCTAGCCCATGTGCAGCGCTGATGCGCGCAAGGAGTGCCGTGCCACGCAGGGGTGTCCCCCGCGTAGGGGAGCCCCACGCGCAAGGAGTGCGCCCGTAAGGAGAGCCGCCCAGCGCGAAGGAGGGAGCAGCCTGCCCAGGAATGGCGCCGCCCACACTTCCCGTGCCGCTGACGACAACAGAAGCGGACAAAGAAACAAGACGCAGCAAAAAGACACAGAAAACAGACAACCGGGGGAGGGGAGGGGAATTAAATAAATAAAAATAAATCTTTAAAAAATAAAAAATAAAAAAAAAAAACAGTATTCCTGGCATATTGGTGGGTGAGGAGGGCATCTCCATGGCAGGATGGCCCAGCAAGTAGTGTTAGATCCCAAGCAGGGGGAGGAGGGTCGCCACATGGGGGAGGAGGTATCCACATGGGGGAGGAGATAACTGCATGAGGGAGGGGATGACGATGGAGATAGGAGGTTGGAGATACACAGGGAGATAGATCGAATGTGTGAGAATAATAAGGGTTACATGAGACAGTTTCCAACTATTGGAGAAGGGGGTTATAAATATGAAAAGTGAAGAAATGACAACAAACTTTCTAGTGTTGTATTGTAGTTGAATATATTGAAGTGAGCTAATGATTTTCAATATATCTATATACACACGTATATAGGGATAAATATTGTGGCAGTCTGAGATTATTGATGAATTCCAAAAAGAGAGATTGTGTATGTACACTGGTCTGTTCCCCTGGGTGTGATAGCCTTTGATTATATTAGATTCAGCTGAGATGTCTTTGATTAAATTACGTTAAGATTAGGGCCTTGATTTGACCATGTCACTGGGGAAGGCAGGGTTGAGTACCCGCCCCCTTGGTGGGCTATATAAATGGACCCTCAGTCAAGAACACACAGAAGTAGAAACACAGAAGAAGAACACAGAGGAAGAGAGACAGCTCCATAGACATGGCAGAGGCCCCAGGAAGAGAGAGGAGCCATACACCTGAGAGTTTACAGCTGACCTTGTGAAGAGAACTGAGCAGCTGAGCCCAGAAAGAAATGAGCCCCAGGAATCGAGATGAGCCCTATGCCAGAGATGCAGGTGAGATCAGAAGAAGTTGGACCCACAGAGCCTTGAGAGGGAAGAAGAAGGCCGAACCCTCGCAGACGTTGCCCTCCATCTTGCTCCAACAAGTGGCAGCAGACATTTGGTGAGAAAGTATCTCTTGCGGTACCTTGAATTGGACTCTTTAGGGCCTTGTAACTGGAAGCTTCTGCCTCAAATAAATACGTTTATAAAAACCAACATATTTCTGGTACTTTGCATCAACACCCCTTTGGCTGACTAATACAAATATAGATGTAAATGTTTGTATATGTGTATAATGATATATATCCACTGATAGAGCTTGGGAGCAATGACATCCCATTAACAATAAGCACATCCACACCCAGATCTTGGCTTCTAAACACCATTAGTCACTAAAGTGACTGGTTGCTGGAAAATATAAGATGCTCCTGGAACATCTTGCTCAGAAAGCAAGGAAGTGCTCAAACAATGATGGACACATGTTAACAGGGCATAGAAACCAGCTTGAATGGGCATCCATTGACCAAATCAGGGACATTTGGAGTGTCAAAATAATGATAGTAATGCATATAATTCATTGAATAAAATAGGAAACTGAATCCATAAAGATATAAATAAATAAGTAAGTAAATAAATAAATAGTCTGATGAGGGATGATATGTTTGCATAGGCTCAAAGTGCCACCCCACAAAATACTTATTAACTAACTCACTACAAAGGGGAAGAGAGGAACTTTATACTGAGGAAGCTTCACAGAGACCGCCTTAATCAAGTGATCAAGGTGAACGTCACCAGTAATAGGTAAATGGAAATCCTGCCCCACCTGTCAGGACACAACAGGAAGAACCCAGCATCCCTTCTGTGGGATTCCTGCCAAAGAGGTGAACCTGCGTCTAACCTCGAGGAAACATCGCACGAACCTAAGCGGAGGGACAGTTCAGAAAATAACTGATCTGTGATCTTCAAAAGTGTCAAGGTCATGGAAGTCAAGGAAGGAACAAAGAATTCTTCCAAACCGAAAGCCATGACTACTAAGTGTGACGAATGATGCTGATGTTATTGGGATAACAGGTAAATCACAAATCAAGCCAAGGGTTAGTTGGCAGCATTGAATCCATGTTCCTTTCCTGTTTTAAGGACTCTAATACGGTTATGTAGGAAAGTGTCCTTGTTTGTAGGAAACATGCACTCAAGTATTGGGGATGGGGGATGGGATATGGGGCAACAGGCTTTCAAATGATTCAGACAAACTTGGAAAAGTAACCCAATTTTTTATTAAATTTGAGGTTGCTTCAATATTTAAAATGAAAAAGAGGACAAGTAGAAATTCTAAGGGAAAAAAACAAACAAAAATAAATGCATAAGCAGCTTATGGTTCAAATAAAAAGCCACATAAAATGAGACATGAATAACTACAATAACATAAGTTTTGGTGTCTGAAGAGAGAACTGCAGTGATACAGACAATCCCCTCTGTGTGGCAGCTCTGAGGCTCGGGAGGAGATCACGCAGTGGCGTCTGAATTTCACTGCAGTGGACAGCAACGTGCTTCACGATGGCCCTTGACGGTTAGAGACAGCTTCGACTCCTCCATGCCACCAGGGAAGGCCCTTCCACAGCCAGGGTCAGAGACACAATTTGTGGGACACAAGGCAAAACGAAAATGTGGAGGCCCTTGTTAAAAAATTATTAAGGATTTCAAGGTGGTGACAGGAGAGCATTAATGGAAGGGCAGGGCCCTCTGCCACTGCCCAAGCCTTCTATGACATTTGCCAGTGCCTGTGGCTTTAAGACCACGCCCTTTTGTAACGCTCGGAGATGAAATGAAAGATTTATGCACAAGGGTCATCATCAGAGAATTATCTATAATGCTGAAAACTACAAGCAACGTCAATGTCCAACAACAGGGAATGGTGAAATAAATTATGGTATGTCTGTAAGACGGAACATTATGCAGCCATCAAAAATTGTGATTTGAGGAATACTGAATGACAGGGGAAATGCTGTTGACCTAGTGGTAAGTGGAAAAAGCAAATAATTAAACTGCATAGCTATCACACTGCCAATTTTATTTAAAAATGTTCATAAACACAGGAGTGTAGCAAAAACACTGGCAGGATACATACCAAAATGTAAATAAGAGTTCTCTCTGGGTGATAGGAGGATAGGCAATTTTTATTATCTTTTTAATAGTTTTCTGTATCTTATAAATGTTCTACCCTGAGCATATCTAATTTTTATGATTAGAAAATATTTAAGAATATTTAAAAATAATTTATTCATTAGTTATAATGAGCCTGTTTAGCTTGTGTAATTAAAAAATTAATAAAGGAACAAGTGAAAAGAAAAGACCATTCATTCAGCTGTTATTTATGGAGCGAAGCAGGAACCCAGAGCCTGTGAGCCAAGGCTGGAGGGGCAATCACGTGAGCACAAAAGGCCTTGGAACAGTTCAACTGTGTAACCGCTGATGTTTCAATGGTGCGCGCAGGGGAAGGTATTTGTTAAACAGATGACCCTTTAGTAAACTATAGCTTAAGAAGCAATGGCAGGTTCCAAGTGATCAATACCATGCTGTAATAATTTCAAGCAAACAGAGATTTATATTCTGCGCACCTTGGGCTGCAATTACTTTATTCTTCTAATATACTTGCGAACGCTGCGTTATTTTCACTTAAACCAATTTGCTTTATTGACCAGATCAAGTCCTGTGGCCATAATAGCCACCCTTCTCCCATCCTCTAACTCAGCGAATCCAGTTCCCATCAATAATTATGACAAGGATGGTGATTTTTCCCTCAATGCAAAGACAACATCGATGAGACCTGTCTAGAGGCAGCACTGTCCAGTCCTCCCTTCTCAGGGGGCGGGGCGGGCAGGGTGGAAGGGGCAGGGGGCTTGGCCAGGAAGCAAGGCCAGAAGGCAAATTCCAGACAGTCAACACATCAGAACTGACCATGGAGGGAAGGGCTGAGAAAGGGAGGTGAGGGAGGGTGGAAAGCGAGAGAAAGGAAGGAAAAAGGCTGGGAGAAGAAAGAAGAGGGCAAAATCTGGGCCACACACAGCCAGAGCAGCCGGGGGGGGGGGGGTCCCCCTTGTCCTACTCACCATAGCCCTTGGTTCCTTTTTTGGCATCAGCCAATTTGCAGGGGGACACTGCCCACCTCCAACCCCCGAATCTTCCAGGCCAATGAGCCCAGGGCAGATTCAGAGCAACTCACTGGGGCATGCTTTTAGCAAAAGACCAATGACACACTCTCTCCTTGGGACGGCAAAGCAACTTCATGCAACTAATCAGCGGATTCATTAAACTTCAGAGAGGGAGGTCAAAGCCTCTATGATTTAGTCAATTAATCAAGGGCTAGAGTTACACTTGGCATCCAGATTTAGCAATAGTTTCCTTGACCTTTTTTTGACCATATAACTATCCCCCAGAAGCCTTTAACTTACAGCATTTTTCATCCTCAACTGGCCTGTGGGCTCCCACCCACACATGGGGAGGGCCAGCAATTAGGCCTGTGCGTCCAGGTTGGTGCCGGGGAGAAGCGGAGGCAGGCAGGAGGAGCCTAGTGCAGCTGTCGTGAAGGAGGACGTGCACTATTTCCTGCCTCATCTGTACGTGCTCCTAAGCAGGGGACATCTACTGAACTCATGGCCAGGGCACCAGGGAGTGGAGCAGGTGCCTGGGAAGGAGGACCGCTGTCTGCCGGGCAGCTGTTTGGGTGGGGCCGCTGTTTCGATGGGTGGGGTGGTGGGATACAAGAAACTCTGTTAGGAGCTCAGGGATTTTGTGGCAAAACTCAGGGTTAATCCTGCTCTTCTGGTGAAATCTTGTTCCTAAAATGAGCTCACCCTGACTAAGCTCAGCCTGTATTCTAGTTCGAATGTTGGGCCCCAGCCTGGCTCTCCAGGGCTGGAATTCCTAGGTGTTATCCATCCATCCACCCATCATCCACCTATCCATCCATCTACCCATCCACCCACCCATCCATCCATCAATCCATCCATCTGTTCATCCATCCATCCATCCATCCACCCATCCATCCACCCATCCATCCATCTACCCATCCACCCACCCATCCATCCATCAATCCATCCATCTGTTCATCCATCCATCCATCCATCCACCCATCCATCCACCCATCCATCCATCTACCCATCCATCCACCCATCCATCCATCCATCCATCCATCCACCCACCTATCCATCCATCCATCCATCCATCCATCCAACCATCTGTCCACTCATCCATCCAACCATCTGTCCACCTATCCATCCATCCACCCACCCATCCATCCATCCACCCATCCACCCATCCACCCATCCATCCATCCATCCATCCATCCATCCGTTTATCCATCTGTCCACCCATCCATCCATCCATCTGTCCACCTATGCATCCATCCACTCATCCATCCATTCATCCACCCATCCACCCATCTGTCCATCCATCCATCTGTTTACTCAATTATTCATTGAGTCCTAAATATAAACCAGGCACAGTTCTAGGTGCTAGGGACATAATCATGAACCAGGAACTGGTCCTGCCTTTAGGGGGAGCAGAGAGGTCAGATCATGGCAATACGTAAAATGTTGGGCATGCACAGGGTTCAGGGGGAGTCCAGAGGAGGGCATGGCTAACTGGCCGGAGGGTAGGCTTCCTGGAGGAGATGGTGCTCTAGCTGGGTCTGAGGGAGGAACAGAAGTTTGCCAGGTGGCCCACACGATAGTAAGGGTGGGCCCAGCTGAGGTAGCTGCTTACATGAGGGCTGCCCTGATCCCCTTCCCAGAACCTCAGTTCCAATGCCAGCCTTCCACCCACCCATCTAGCACTCCCCTAACCCACGACTGGCCTATCAGGCCCTACTCATGTTGCCATGCAGGGACCTTCCAAGCCCCTCCCATGCCTGCCCTCATCATTCCTCGCCAGGATTTCTGCGCGACACTGGGGGGTCTGCTCAATCATGTAGACACATGTGCAAGTGAAGGCGGCCAATGAGGTTCAAGAACAACAGCACCTGGAGCAGAATTATTTTGACATTTCACAGTAAACACAGAAGAATCAGGTTGCATGCACTGCGTAACGCACAACTCCAGGGGGTGCCATTCCCACACGATGCGATGTGAACATGTCCTTTGGAATGGTGCAGTGCCACGGACCCAGGAGAAATATTCTTCGTTCCCACGAGGAAATATGTTGTGTGCATTTCTCTTGAAACACATGGCCCTCTTGCTCTATCTTTCATTTCCCACTTTTGGAGGAAACCTGGATAGAGGGAAATATTTCTCTAAGAAGAACCACTGTGGGAGTCCTGTGAGAAATGGACACTGCCCCTCGGCCTGGGAGTTGGGGAGATGGCACGGTATGGCATCACCCGAGGCTGTGACTATTCAGCAGCCCCTGCCCAGCACCACCACAGAGGGATTGGGGCCGAATGAGGCCAGGTCTCCAGATTTTTCAATAAAAGTCAGAAGTCTGCGTTTTTGTATGAAATTTCCAGGCTTTTATATGTTGGCTCAATTATAAAACATGATCTAAAACAAATGCATTGGGATGTCTGAAAGCTCCAGGTTTGCAACCCTGGCCCCAGAGCACGTTGGCTGTGGATTTGGAGTGTGGGCCCTGGTGAGGAGACTGTGATCTCCAAGAAGCTCAGATGGTGGGGAGGGTGGTGGTGGGGCGTGACGCAGGCTGGGACCCAGGTGCAGACCCTTTGACTGGGATACATTGGTAGCAGATCAGTGCTTGGGCACATTTTTGGGGAGTTCCAAGTTGGGAGGCCAGGGAACCCCATATTCACCTGGTGTCCACGTAGAGAGCGGGGGCTCTTCTACCCTGACAGCTCTGGGCCACCTGTTCTGACCCCAGCCCAGTGCAGGCCTCTGTTACCCCTGGGCCCCACCGTTCTCATGTGGGCTCTTTTTAGGGAACCCCATCCCTACGTCACCATCAGAGGCAGACCAGGTTGGTTGGGTCTGAGGCTTTGATACCTTGTGGAGGCCTTTTTCAAAGGAAAAGAACACAAATTTTAGAGAATCAGGCCCTGGAAAGGACCCTAAAAGTGGCATGTTGATGTCAGCTTGTAAAGATTCATGGGAGCCAATTATACACAGCCCCGTGTTTAGTGACTTCATGTTGGTGACTGTGTTTCATTGTGTGAGAGAATTCCCACCACGGAAACTGGCAGGCGATACACATGAGGGCCCTTTGCCCCAGAGAGCTGATTGTTAAACGTTTGCTAGTATACCACTGCAGTCCAAATGAGGGGTCCTGAAGCTTAAGCTTCATTAGCTACATGGTAAATCTGCCACCAATCATAATACTTTTATAGGAAAGAATCCACTGAAGGACAGAGGGGAAAAAAATCCAGAGCAGTGATATCAAAGAAGGAGGGATTTTTTTTTTTCAGAAATAGAAGAAAATAGGAAAAGAGCCTTCTGAGAGGAAGAGATTTCCCCTGCTCAATTTGAGCTGGGGGAAAAAAAAAAAAGAGAAAAAAAGAGGCTTTCTTCTAATCCCCAAAGGCTGGACTGAACCTGGAGTTTCTGTTTGAAAAGTGCATGGTTTGGGGGCATTTGCTGAATAAAATCATCCCAAATTAAAATCTCATTTCTTTCATGGGGCTGGAGAGTGTGTCTATTTGTCTGGGACTAAAGGATTTAAATTCGTTCTCAGGGAAGAGATTCATCAGAGAGGACAAGCTGAGAAGCTTCCTGGGGAAAACGCTGCTCCAGCCACTGTGTCCTGATCTCCCTTGGGAAAGCGGGGGCGGCGAGGCCAGCTCTCTCCCTTGGGTGCGCTCAAGTGTACCTGGGAGGTGTCCCTGAGGCCTCAGCTCCTGGAAGATAGCCTCGTGGTCCATTCAGGTGCAGCCAGTGGGGACAGCTCGAGCTCGAGCCAGGGGACACACACACAGCGCTGGGTGCAGAGCTGCCTTTAGCACAGGGGCGTCAGGATTTCTGCAGCCGGGGCTGAGCTGCGTATTTGCTCAGGAGGGGCCTCTCTGACCACGTGCAGCACCTGCAGGGGCTCCCCGCGGCTGCCCCCCATGCTCTGGGCAGAGGGCGGCTCTGAGCAGCCTTCAGGGGGGGCCCACCAGACCGCGTGCCTTGTCTGGACCTGCTGCCCGACTGGCAAAGGTCACAGGAAGCGTGTCCTCTCCAAAGACAGCCCTGATGCCCCATCTGCTTTATCACGCTTCGCCCCATAAACTGTGCGTCCCTCCTGGCTTGCCCATATGCCGCCCGCCCTCTGAACGGTGCATTCGTCCGCTGTGGGGGAGGACAGCCTGCAGCTGTCGATGAATGTCACCCCCTGCTGGCTCCTGGGCACCTGCTAAGCCACGGCTTCCCAACTAGAGGAGTCTCTGGCCCGGCAGTGAGCCAGCAGGGAGGATGGTCAGGGGCCAAGGAGCCCCGGCACCTGCATCCAAGACCTGGGCCGCCCCCAGCACCCCGGGCTGGCGACCAGCCCTGTCCTCCCTGCAGACCTGAGTACGGGAGCAGGGACCAGAGCCCTCCGGAGGCCTGCCCAGCTCCAGGAATACAAGCCCCAAAGTCTGGGCTCCCTGTCGATTCTCAGGACCCCCGGGGGTCTCAGAGCTTAACCGGGAGAGAAGCAGCCAGAACCTGTTGCCTGCGGGGACCTGAGGGAGGCCGGAGCAGTGACCCCTCACCCTGCTGCTTTGATTTGGCCATGGGCGCCCTTCCCTCCCCACTGCCTGCCCCAGATGTGCTGAATCAGGAGCAGTAACTTCTTAAGGAAAGTGCAAGCAATTTATTTTGCATCAGGATCTCCAACCCTCTGCCCCCCGTGGGGAGGGAGCTGTGGGTTCCTTGTGTGGCCCTTCAGGAACATTCAGGGTGGGGCCCCCAGGGATGCTCGGCCACTTCTGCCTTCACCAGCAGCTACATACCGCACGGGGTGGCTAAAGCCCACGCTATAAATAAGGGGTTTCCGAGTTGGTTATCAGTAGCAGGTAAAAACCTGCTCGGGCAGCCCATGTGCCAGGGGCGAAATCACCACGCAGCGCGGGTTCACCACTGGTTCCTGTGGGTCTCGAGGAACACGTGACCAGCTGGGCACCTGCCTCCCGTCTCCTGGGGCCACAGGGAGGGGACGGTGCAAGGCGGCTGCCCGTCTCACCCCGTGGCCATCCTTGGCCAATCCTGCCTTGGCCTCAAGAGAACAGCCCAGCGTTCATCCCACCTGCAGACGCTGGCTCCCGCAGCCCAGAAAGCGAGGGCTGAAGCGGCTCTGCTGCTCCCTGGCCGGCCGTGGAGCCACCCTGCAGCCTGGTCAATCACAGGCTCTTGTCCCTCCGTTTAGGAAATGCCACGAGCCTCACGCTCTGACGTAAAGCTCCGTCTGTGCGCGGCCGAGCAGCAGCTTTCTCAATGAAGGACGTAGGGGGGCCCTGCCTTGAACCCCTGCTCCCCAGCCCGCGGCGGGGGGAGGACTCTGGCTCTCAGCAGGCAGCCTCCTAGGGGGTGCCGGAGCCACGCCAGGTGACCTCAGAAGACGGGTTCCAGGTGGTCGGGGCCTAGTGCCACTGATGTCATTCATTCATTCATTCATTCCTTCTCTGAAGGGAACTCTCGGCTCCTTCCCGAAGGCCTTCCCTCCTTCCCTGCCTCCTCTCCCTTCTTCCTTCTCTCCTTTTTTTCCTCCCTCCCTCGTCTCCTTCCTTTCTTCCCGCCCTCCCTCCCTTCCTTCCAACATCTTTACCGAAGTGGAGGCAGAGCAATCCGTAGAAGGCGAAGGCGAGCCTGCCTCCTACCGCCCTGGCGGGGCCCGGGATAAGCCACGAAATATCACTTCTGTGGCCCTTCGTGAAAACTCGGGCCCGTGGGCAGAGCCCCGAGCAGGGTTGCGCACAGCAGAAACCCCCAGTCCCAGCTCTGCCCCCTGTGGGTGGCACTTGGTGGTCGCAGGGAGGAGGGGGGAGCAGCCCTCGCTGGGGACCCGGCTCCTTGGCGCTGACGGGCAGCGGTGGCCCTGGGCGGCTGTGGACTGGGCGAGGGCCAGGCTTTCCTGCGGGGCCCCCGGGGGCAGGGCAGGAGGGTGGGGACTGGGACTTGTTGAAGGGGAAACGGACTAGGCGTGAAACGTGACACAAATCCATTTGGACAATTGCTGCTCCAGCCTGCGCCCTGTCCTCGGCGCCCCCCCGCGAGGCCTGGAACCAGCTCTCCTGATTTGGGCCGGGAAGGCGCTGGGGTGTCAGGGAAGATTTAATTTCTCCTTTCCTAAAATGAATGCTGGGAGCAGGATGTTGATGCAAACTAAAAATAGCGCAGGGCCCCCAGCCTCGGCCTCCAGCGGAGGGCTTTGCTGAATATCACGATGATTCTCACGTAAAGGAGAGACTAATGGATTTCTTCCTTGAGGCAATTAAAAAGTGATTTGTCACACACCAAGATGTATGGCTTTGCATTGGCAGATAGGAGCCTGCTGGCGGGAGGGATGGCAGGAGGGGGCTGCAGGGGCGGGGCTCAGCCCAGGGAGGGGGGGTGGGGAGGGAGGGGAGCAGGGGCACCGGTTCGGGTGGGACACCTGCTGGGCTGGGTTGGCCCTGGGGACAATTCTAAGGCCACTGCGGGCAGGGAGAGGTCCCGGAAACCGTGGGTAGTTCTCCCATCCCACGCCCCACCTCTGGCCACACCCACTGCTGGAAACCTGCTCACTTTTAGATAGTTTTGGGGTCCCCTCCCTGCCCCCTGCTTCCTTCCCTGTGGATAAGCAGAGTCTGAGGGGCTTTCTCCCAGGCCGCCCCCGACCCCTCCTTCACTCACCCCCGGGAGCGAGTCCAGTGAGGCCTGAGGCTGACCCAGGGCCAGCCCCTGGCCCCGTTCCCTTTGGGCCCCCTGCCGCAGAGGGCGTGGCTCTGGAGGGGCCGCAGGGGAGCTTAGGCTGGATCCTGGCGCCTGGGCCAGGTGGGAAAGCCCCGCCGGATCCTGGCAGCTTGGTCAAGGAGCCCACCCCTGCACACACCTGGGCACATCCCTGTCACTGCTCCACACCTGGCCATGTCCCAGCCACTGGGCACACCTGGGCACTGTCCCACCATTGCCGCACACCTGGACATGTTTCCTCTGCTGCTGACACATGTAGGCACAGTCCCACCACTGCCACACACACCTGGGCACAGTCCCAACATTGCTGCACACCTGGGCACATCCCTGTCACTGGTGCACACCTGGCCATGTCCCAGCCACTAAGCGTACCTGGGCACAGTCCCACCATTGCCGCACACCTGGGCACATCCCTGTCAGTGGTGCACACCTGGCCATGTCCCAGCCACTGGGCACACCTGGGCACTGTCCCACCATTGCCGCACACCTGGACATGCTCCCTCTGCTGCTGACAATGTGGGCACACTCCCACCACTGCCACACACACACCTGGGCACACTCCCACCACTGCCACACACACCTGGGCACAGTCTCACCACTGCTGCACACACCTGGGCACACTTCCACCACTGTTGCACACCTTGGCACACTCCCGCCATTGCCATGTACACCTGGGCATGCTCCTACCACTGCCATACACCTGGGCACACTCCACCACTGCCGTGCATACCTGGGCACACTCCCACCACTGCCGCACACCTAGACACACTCCTACCACTGCTGTGCACACCTGGGTACACTCCACCACTGCCGTGCATACCTGGGCACACTCCCACCACTGCCGCACACCTAGACACACTCCACCACTGCTTTGCACACCTGGGCACACTCCCACCACTGCTGCACATGCAGCGGGCCCACAGCAGCTCTGTCGTCACCATCTGCCTTACTCTTTTCTTTCTCCAACAGGTCCAGAGCTCAGGTAGGGAATGAGTAATTATTGGGCCCCTCAAACTCCACCTGAGCCAACACTCCTCGTGTTCCAGGTGAAATCTCTCCTTTCCAAAGAGCAGCGCTCTCTGGCCCGCGAGGAGCCTCGTTTCTGTGCCCAGAGTCTTGGGGGGTGGGGGGTAGGGGGTGGGCTTCACCCTTCTGCCCCCTGCTCCCCGCCCCTGCACTGCCTTGCAGCCCTACTTTCTTTTCCTCTTCTGTCTTCCCTTCCTTCTCCTCTTCCTCCCCCATAGGTGTTAACCATTCATGTGTTCACACATTCACTCAGCGGTTAGGGATGGAGCCCTGTCTCAACCAGTCCCCCTGCCACCCCACCCAGGACAAGGCTTCGCCAGCCCAGTGCCTCTTGCCGTTGCCAGCTGGCTGAAGGAGTGAGGAAGGACGCCCAGAAACGAGGCTGAGACGGGGTGTGGGGCACCAGGGTGGGGTCCCCTCCCCCCAAATTCTGAAGGTCCCTCAGGAAGGAGGGGGTGTCCCTGCTGTTCCCAGGGTGGAGGGGATCAAGGGACGCTCCCCATGGCAGAACTGAGGGCTCGGGTGGGCTCCTCAGCCAGGGCTACAAAGTCTCTAGAAGGTTCTGGAGCCCCCTGACCCCTTTTCCTCCCCTCCCTCCTGTTGCCTTCATTCCTTTCATGGCTTCAAACATTTAAAAGGCTGGCACTATTTGAATTGCACAGGAATGCCAACAGTTTGGGGCATTTTGTAGGTGGGTCTGAAAAATGCTTTTCATCTGCTCCAAAGCCAGCGTCCAGCTCAAACCTCCAGCGGCTGCCCCAGATCCGACGGCCTTCAGACTCGAGGGCCAGCCCGGCTGACCTGCTCCTGCCAGGGCTTCCGTCAGAGGCCCCTGCCACCCCACCTCTCCGCGGGCGGCGGGCGTGGGAAACGCGGTTTGTTTAGTTGGTGGCCGTGTCTGGGGAGGCTTTTGCTCTCTGAGGCAGCTCAGCTTCAGAACAGAAATGCAGAGTGAGGGGCTGACTGAGGATCTGTGTCCCGGCAGCTTTCCGGGGCCTCTCCTCATTGCCTCTGGAGACCCCTGGCAGCTGGAGCTACCTCCTGCCTGGACCCACGTGCTCTCCTGGGGTGCCTGGAACCTCAGAGCCTCTGAAGTTTCAGAAGCAATCCTCAGAGCTGGCCCTGGGCCTCGCTCTCTTGTCCTTAGCCCATTTCATCCTCACATGGACCCCTGCGATTCTTCTTCCCATGTTACAGATGAGGAATCTGGGGGCATGGAGAAGTTGAAAGAACATGAAAATGTTAAACCTTCAGAAGATGCCCCGGAGCATCAAGGTAGAAAATACCATCACTCTCTTCTCGCACTTCATTCAGGGGGACTGCGCTGGGGGCTCTGACCAGAACTTCACTGTCCTTCCTCTTCCTTTCCTCCCTCCCTCTTGGCCATCCATCCATCTCTCCTTCCTTCCTTCCTTTCATCCTTCCTTATATCCATCCACCCAACAATCATCTGTTGATTGACTGGTTGATCAATTGATCCATCCATCCTCTCTCTCCCTTTCTTCCTTCCATCCATCCAAACATCCATCCATCCATCCACCGTCCATCTTTC
The DNA here is from genome assembly GCF_030445035.2 of Dasypus novemcinctus. Taxonomy (NCBI): domain Eukaryota; kingdom Metazoa; phylum Chordata; class Mammalia; order Cingulata; family Dasypodidae; genus Dasypus; species Dasypus novemcinctus. The sequence continues at coordinate 125,999,127 of NC_080681.1, forward strand.
CTCCCTCGCTTCCTCCTTTCCTTCCATCTTCCCGTCCTTCATCTATTCATCTTCCCTTCCTTCTTCCTTCCTTTCCTTTCTTCCTTTCTCCTGCCTTTCCTTCCTTCCATCTTCCTTTCCTCCCTTCCTTCCATCCATCCATCCATCCATCCATCTTAATGTTTATTGAGCATGTTAGGAGATCAGTCTCTGTGCTGGAGATACTTTGAATAAGAAGTCCCTGTTCTGTTCTCATGGATACAGAGCTTCGGGGGGATAGCGATGCACTCTAAATGAGTCCCACCTGGGCCAGCACACAGCTTCAAAGAGGCAGAGGCTTGACTGCGACAGACCCAAGTTTGAATCCTGGCTTTGCCACTTACCCGCTGTGGCCCCTGGCAGCTCTCAGACCCTCAGCTCCTCACCTGTGACCTACCGCCAAGTGCTGCTGGGAGGATGCCTGGGCTAGGTCGTCTGGTCACATTTGTAAGGTGACAAGCTCCCTGGAGTGGGCTTGGGCTCCATAAATGATGGAAGCAACCCCCTCCCCCTGGCGTTAGAGCTGACCGTGCGCTGCTCTGCGTCCAGTCAATAGGCTTAGTATTTAATAATAATCCACCAAAAGGCACTTTGGCCGCTCAACACATCAATGCCACACTAAGGACAGATTACTTCTTGAATTTTTAGCCTCAGCTCCTTTCATGAAGCTCTGGTTTAGTTTGTCACGGGGAGTGAGGAGGGTGAGTCTGGGGCTGCGTGGATGTGCGGCTGCATCTCTGCGTGCCTGGGTCCTTCTGTGGGCAGTGGGCACAGGCATGGGCAGTGGGGCCAAGCCTGCTGAGCCCCCTTGGCTCGGGAGAAGCCACCTCTCCTGGGCCTCAAGAGCCTGAGTTGGCTCCTGGCGGGCAGGAGGGGAGCGTGCTGGGAGCGGGTGTGGGTGGCAGGTGTCCTTGTCAGGGTGTCCACCTGTGCTGGGACCTCAGGTCCAGCCCGTGCTGGATGTGTCCCCAGCATATGACCGCCCAGGACAGTCTCACTTCTGGGGTAACAGTTCACCTGATAGTGGCTGCCATGTTGAGCACCTACTATGTGCTGGGCATTACATTATACCATTCACATTTAAAAACCTAACAGCCTTGTTACGAAGGAGGAACAACCGTTTCCCCCCATTTGGCGGACACAGGAATTTAGGTAAGTCAGTTCTCATTATATGCTCTGTAAAGTTGCTGAGAACACTGAATAGTGAATTCTGAACCACTGCTCCTAGGGGAAGTACAGGATTAGGGTCCCGTGAGTCTCTGGCCACATTTTGGTCAACTGACTCATACACATAACCTTGTTTTATGTGTGTTTCTCTTTAAAGCCACATTATTTAATATAGATTGTGGATTCATGGCATTGAGCTCACAGCTAACAGCACTACAACTCATGCCGGAATGAAGCTTCTCTCACACGTGTTTTCTCTGTAAGGCACATCACAGCCTTCTTGTGCTTGGGAAAGCTAGACAGCACCTCAGCACTACACATGGGGCAAAATCACCAACAAAAAGCATGACCAAATTAAAACATGTCACTAAACACACCATGAAAAGGACACTTGTTTCAGCATAAGCACTGAAGCAAGAAGGCACAGCATCGTCATGTTCAACCTCAGCTGGGCAAGTGTGCACCGGGTGACTCAAATTCTTTGTCACTCTGCACTTGTCTGCAAATGACCACGAAAGCACCACAAGTATTGATTTTGGGATTGCAAATAAATTTTAGCGAGCAGGTGAATTCACGATCTGTGAATAATGAGGATCGACTGTGCCCTGTCCAAGGTCAATAGCTTGTAAATAGCAGAATTAGGATTTAAATCAGGCCACCTTAAGTGGACGTTTTTAACCTTTGCACTGAGGAAGCCTCATGGAGCAGTGAAGAACGAGGATCTTGGGCCCTGTTGTAGACTTTGAACCTCATTTCTCTTCACCACATGGCGAGTAAGGTCTTTGTGCCCCAAGTTCCTCATCTGTAAAACGGGGGTGACAGGAATGCTACCCCACTCCTAGGTGGTGAAGACCGAGTGAGCTCATAGTGCCTGTGGGGCTCGGCATGAGCCAGGATGAGCTGTTATTACCCCGTCCTGTTCCCACTTCTTGGCCAGGAGTCCCCCTGTTGTCTTGCATACTCGCGCCACCTCACTGCTCCCAGTGCTGCCAAAGGACAGAGAGGAGGACACACAGATTGGCTCATATGATCAGACTGAGTTCACTTCCCAGGGGAAGCAGGTGGAGACATGTCCAAGGTCACAGTGACCTTGAGCAAGCCTGCCCCCCCACCCACCTCTGCACATCTCACCTCTGTCCATCCCTTCCTGCCACGAGGCAGTGCGGGCTGGCCTGCTGGCTCCCACTGTCCCTCTTCTCCTGACCCCAAGTGTCACCCCAGACAGCTGTAAGGTGCCTTGACCTTGCCCGGGGTGCAGCCCAGCCATGCCACTCTCACACCAGGCCTGCCGGGTGGGCAGGGCTCAGGGGAAACTCCTGTTTCCTGCTAAGGGAGCTGAGGCTCAAAACAGTTGATGATTGATTTTACGTGTCAAATTGGCTAGGTTATGGTATCCAGTTGAGGATTCCAAGGAGAAGAAGGAATTCTACCTGAAGAGCACACCCTCTATTCCTCTCTGGGTTTCCAGGCTCCTGCCCTTCCCTGTAGATTTTGGATTCAAGACTTCAACATCGGGAAGCGGACTTGGCCCAGTGGTTAGGGCGTCCGTCTACAACATGGGAGGTCCGCAGTTCAAACCCCGGGCCTCCTTGACCCGTGTGGAGCTGGCCCATGCGCAGTGCTGATGCGCGCAAGGAGTGCCGTGCCACGCAGGGGTGTCCCCCGTGTAGGGGAGCCCCATGCGCAAGGAGTGCACCCTGTAAGGAGAACCGTCCAGTGCAAAAGAAAGTGCAGCCTGCCCAGGAATGGCACTGCACACACGGAGAGCTGACATAGCAAGATGACACAATAAAAAGAAACACAGATTCCCGTGCCGCTGACAACAACAGAAGCGGACAAAGAAGATGACGCAGCAAATAGACACAAAGAACAGACAACCGGGGTGGGGGTGGGGGGCGGGAAGGGGAGAGAAATAAATAAATAAATCTTAAAAAAAAAAAAAGATTTCAGCATCAACTCTTCCTGGAATTTCCAGCCTCTGGTGGGCCGTAGAGAATTCAGACTTTTTAGCCCCCACAGTCGCCTGAGCCAATTCCTTAAAATAAATCTCTTTATTATATAAATATCCCTGGTTCTGTTTCACTGGAGAACCCTGACGGAACAGTGAGGTGCCTTCCTGGGGGTGTAACTGCTACATAGTAGCACAGGTGGCACCAGCCCTGTTCCTGGCCCACGCGGCACTGGGGGAGAGAGAGCATGGGGCATATTCTCACATATGTTGTCAGGTCCTGCAGGGCGGAGTGTGGCTCAATCTTTCAACATCCATTCATTCATTCATTCATTCATTCATTCATCTATCATTCATTCATTTGTTCGTTTGTGCAGTATCTATTTGGTTTCTTAGATTTGAATTTCTGGTTCCTCACTGACACCATGCAAGCAGCTCTCCTCAGTGTTCTCATCTACAAATGGGGTTTGCCATCGCCCCTTTCCAGACCACAGTGAAGGATGTGCCAAGCCTTCTATGCAAATTTCTCACACGAACCCACACAGACACTGGACGGCAGAAAGTCAAATGCAAGTCTGCGTCACGGGTGAGTTGCCTGGGCTCTTGGGAAGCAGGACAGGATCTTTGGGAATTAAAGGACACTCCTAACTGTAGGTTTTTTCTTTGTTTTTTTTTTAAGAAAGGAGGAGTTTTTTTACCAAAATATTACCCGTGATGATCTGTGGGAGTCAGGCTGTGAAGCTATTTTAATTAAGTTATTCTTGTCTATCTGTAGTTTCTAACTTTTCATCAATGAACATGGATTACCGGTGCCGTATAAAGCAATTTATAAAGGGGATGAACAGCCGCTCTCCCAGGCCAGGTCCCTGGAGGGCGAGGCCACGAGCCTCACGAGCTCCTCCCTCATCTGAGAGGAGACGCCGCCAGCACCCTCCTGCCGAGGCCAGGCCCCCCACCTCCCTGCAAAGCTGTACCTGCAGCTGGGTGGTTTGGGTGCTGCCCGAGGGTGCCATGACCCTCCTTTGTGGCCCATGGAGGTGCCAAGGGGAGCAGGGAGACCCAAGTCACCCTCTCCGGAGCTGGAAAACAGTCCTCGGCTCCAGGGAATTGCAGCAGGCTCGCTGTCCACGCTGCAGCTGGGAGAGGTGGACGAGTCCCCAGAAACTCAGAGTGCAGGGGGAGGGGGTGAGAGGCGGGGCTGCCTGTGGGGGTGGGATGCTCGGGTCGGCCAGTGCCAGAGGGCAGGGCTTCCCGACCTGCCCCACCCTTTGGGGCTCAGCCCCTCATAGCTCCTTTCTAGCCTCCCTGCCTATTGCACCCTCCAGAGTTCTCCATCCTCCAGCATTAGACTGTTTGCCCCCCAATATCTCACCATTTCAGAAGGGGGGCTAGAGGAGAGTGGGTGGGACAAATGAGCCAGGGCAGAAGCTCACGGGACCTGAGAGTCCCAGCCAGTTGAGGGGTCCCTTAAGTAAAGAGCCCTTTCCCCTTAACTGATAGGGGGCACGCAGCTCAGAGCTGAACTTTCAGCTCCCTTGCTCGGGGTGGAGACCGCTTCTTCCAGTGGATTCCACGAGGAAGAGCCTGGGCTCTAGGCGAGCTTTCTGGACTCTCACCCCTAAGACGCGTGGCCCTAAGTCAAGTGTACGTGTTCCCGCCTAGGCCCCTTGGCTCGCCCCTGCCCCACGCACCTCTCCAAGTTCACTCCCAGGTTAGTTCTACGCCTTGGCCCTGCTCCCAGCAGCCTGCATGGCTCCCCGGTCCCAAGAGTCATTCCCAGCACGCTAACCAGGGAAGTTCCTCTGTGTTTTGAGGCCTGTGTTGACCCGGGGCTGCCTGTCTTCCCGCTCACAGAAGGCTCCCTAGGGGTGGGTGGCCTGGCGGACGGTGGCAGGGAGCAGCGAGTGCTGTGGCCGAGAGCACGGACTCGAGCCAGGCCCTGGCCTCTCAGGAACGGCGAGCTGGGCAAACTTTCTGAGCCTCAGTTTCCTCCTCTGGGGTCATTGTGGGGCTTACACGAGAGCATCCTAAAAATACAGCTGACCCTGGTGACGGAAGACCTGGGAGCTGGAGGTTTCCAGGATGCACAGTCAGGGCGGGGAGGAGGGAAGCCCGCCACTGGCCAAGCGCCGGCCTCTCTCGGCCCCGGGATCGCCGGGAGGGTGGGCAGGGCCCTCTGGCACTCACAGCCCACGTGTGAAAAGCTGGGTCCTGGGATGTGCAGGTCCCAGTAGCAGAGCAAGAGGGAAACGGGTTTAATGCCCAGGGTTGCGAAAGGAGTCAATTATTCAGATACAGCTCCTGGAGCACCGCCGGCCCTCCAGCTCCTTCTGCTAGTGGGAGTGCGAACCCAGGACACCGGGCTCCTGCCACCTACTCCCCAGGCCCCGGAGGCCGCCGGCACCCTGCCAGCACCCAGGCCTCTCCCCGTGGGCCGCGGCCCCTGCTCAGCAATGACGGGAAGCATGCAGCCCCCACTGCTGGGAATGACGCCCAGAGCTGCCCCGGGCGGGCAGGCAGGGCCCTCCAGCCTCACGGGCTGGCCTGGGTCCAGCCCTTCAATGAGAAGGGTCAGGGGGTGGCCGCGGAGTGCCCCCTGAAGCACAGCCACCCAAAGACGTCCCCGTCTTGAGCCCCGGGCCTGGGAAGGCGTGCCTTCCACGGTGAAGGTAACTTCGTGGACCCGATGGCGTTAAGGCTACGGAGAGAAGATCATCTGGGCGGGTCTGATGTGACCACAAGGCAGGAGGGTCGAGTTGGAGGTGGCGATGTGACGATAGAGGGAGAGAGAGCGAGAGAAGGTCGTTGTGTCCAGAGCCACGAGCCAAGGAGCGTGGGCAGCCTCCAGGAGCTGGAAACACCGGGAAAGGGATGGTGCCGTAGAGCCCCGGGAAGAACCTGCGCTGCCCACACCTCGAGGCTGGCCGGGCCACAGTGGGCTTCTGACTTTCCGAACTCTAAGAGGATAAATGTGTGTTGTTTTCAAGCCCCCGCGTTTGTGCCCACTAGTGACGGCGCCCAGGAAACCCACGAGGCAGTTTCCTTGCAGGTGGTGCGTCCCCGGGAAGGTGAGCGCACAGGAGAGCTCGGCTTCACCTCCCTTGGGGGCCGCTGTCAGGACAGCACCAGCCACCGGCCCTCAAGACAGTGGCCCCCCCACCTCAGGTGACCCTGGAATAGAGATGGGGGTGGGGAACAGAGAGGGGGCGCTGCACACGCCATCAAGTCGTCGTCCTGGTAACCGTCACCGTGACTGGGGCATAAACACCTGCTGTGTGCCAGCCCCCTCCCCGAGCACGTTCATGTAGAATTTCATGTGACCTTGCCGTGACCTTGGGAGGTAGGCCCAAGTTTTCCGGTGGGAAAACTCCCCTGGACGGGGCCAAGGAGCTTGCCCAGGGTCACATGGCTGGTCGGGACCGCCGGTGGCCTGAAAACCCAGCTGCATCGAACTCCGAGAGGTGCCACCCCCCACTTTAAAAATACATCGTTTGGCTTTTTCCACACCGTGAATAAAAGGAAGTCCTCTTTCTAGCCCCGTGGGAAGGGCACTAAGAGAACTTGTGTTTTCAAACATTCAAGTGCCAGGTGCCTGGGAGGAACCGGAAGAAGCGGAAGCTGAGAGGGCTGGGGGACTCGGGGCTGCCCTGGCATGGGGCCGGCTCTCTCGCCCGCTGTATCTCTGCTTCTGCATCGGACCCCCAGAAGGGCCTGGCCTCTGGGCTCTGCATCCAGAGTCACCCACACATCAGCTCATGAGAGCCGAGGAGGCCAATGAGAGCCTGAGGTCCCAGTGGAACCCATCAGGGTGTTTCCCTCTTGGTCCTCTCAAGGGTACAGGTGGAGCCCTGAAGACTCCAGTAGCCTTTAGGCTTTAATTGCTTGGTTCCTGGAAGAACGGTGAATAAGTGGGTGAAAGAGACACTACGAGGGTGAAGTGGAGCAGGCACAGAGTCCAGGCATGTGTGCCAGCGGGGCCCAGGGGGGGCTCAGCTCCCGGCTGCTGCTGGGGGGGGGGGGCCTGGAGGAGTCTCCTCCTCCTGTGCAGCATCAGGCCGCACGGCAGCCTTTGCCCCTCAGCCTGGTCTTTCTGGGCCTGGCCGGGCCAGCTTCTGGGAAACGGAATCCCCGGGAGGCTGACCTGCCCCCTTCATGGGCCCCTCGTCCGCATGGGAGACCTGCAGCCTAAGGTAACGACTCAGGGGTTTCCTGGCTACCCCAGCTCTCCAAACTCCTTCAAACACTACAGCATCCAGAGCCACCCACACATCAAATCACGACGCTTGAGGAGGCCAGTTGGAGCCTGAGGTTCCAGTGGAACCCATCCAGCAGAGGAAAGGTCAAGGTCAAGTGCATCGTGGATATTTGGGTATACCAGGTGTACGACCTTGGGTGAGTTATCAAGAGCGTCTTCATGTGTAAAACGGGGATGGGGCCGCTCACCCCAAAGCCCTGCTGGGCAACATGAGCTCTCACACATGGCAATTCCTCCACGAATGGGCCCCCTGCACGCAGTGTGGCTGGGGGCTGCAGGTGGGGCAAGAAAGCCCCTGGGAAAGGCTCCAGACCCCGCTCCGCCCTGGCCCTGGGAGGCGCCAGCAGCAGGAGCTCCCCAACCCACCCGCAGCAGCAGGTGCGCCTGAGCGGCAGAGGCTGCTGCGTTCCTGCCAGGGCAGGGTGGTCTCCGGTCCCTCCAGAGAGCCCCCAAGGCCCGGGCTCCCGCCTACCAGCTCAGCGGCCGCCTGTCCCCCGCCCCATCACCGCAGCTCAGCAGTGACCCCAGAGACAGGTTCTGGGCTTTGGAAGGGCCCAGGAGCCTTCCTCCCCTAGCACACGCCCCTGGTGGGCCGCGGGAGGGGGCCTGCCAGGCACGACCCCACTGAATGCCCACAAGCACCTGATGGGGTCCAGGGGTGGGACGGAGGCAGAGCGGCCCGGCAACTCGCGGGCACGTGCGGGGCTGACGGGAGCGGGGAGTAGGGCTCGGACGCAGTTAAGCTCCCCGGGCAGTTGAGGGCAAGGCTCAGAGCCTGTTTCCCCAACTGAAAAATAACATCAAGGGGTTAAGACTCTAGTGACATGCCTGTCACTTCACCCACAGAGGGAAGCACGCTGGGAACGGCCCAGGAGGGTCTGGCCCGAGGTGCGTGCTCAGTCGAGGATATTTCTCACTCTCCTTCCAGCTCCCACCACCTGCGCGCCTGTTTCTTTTTTTTTAGCTTAAGTGGGCAGAAGAAGCCTCCCTCTGCCTCAGCCCAAGACTGTGAGTGAGAACTTCCTGTCTCACGTTAAGGCCATCTGTATTAATGAAACCACTGGGGTGGAAGGAATTCTTTGTAATTTTCTCCAATTCATTTCTGTAGCATAAATAAGTTCTTAAGGAGAGGGCACGAGGGCGGGAGCGCGGACGCCTGCCCTGCTCCTGCTAGACACGGAGGCGGGGGTACGAGCGGCGCGGGGGCGCCTGTCGGCGGGGCAGGGAGTCGGCGGGGGTCTCCTATCAGAGCTGGTGGGGCCAACCCCCCGCGATGAAGGAGGCTATCCCCGCTGGCCAGGCGGGCGTCTGTGCACCCCTGCCTTGTCCCTCTTCGTCCCTAGCCCTTGGATTCCTGCACCTGGTACTGTCTAAAGGCTCTTGGCACTTCCTTCGGACTCCCGTGAGACTCCCTAACAGTGACAGGGTGCCCTGGCCGGGCCGGGCTGCCCTCGGCTGCAGAGAAGCCCGTGCGTGCGTCAGGCTCTGTCTCAGAGCCTTTCAGGGCCAGCCCCTTGAGCCCAGGAGCCCGCGGGGGCTGTCGGCTTAGGAAAGGGAAGGCGTGGAGGCGCGGGCGCCGCACGGGGCTCTGCGCAGGAAGGGCTCACCCAGGTGAGACGCTGAGGGCCTCGTGGGACTCGGGCCTGACCGGAAGCTGCAGGGGAGGCCTGGTGGCTCCCGCAGACCTGGGACCTGAGGTCGGGTCCCGTGGGGCAGCCTGGCGGGGGCAGGCTGCTGGCAGGTCTGCCTGGTCCCCTCTCCTTGTCATTTCTTGTAGGCTGCTGGTCCCTCTCCTGCAGTCGGCAGTGCACACGCCCCTTTATTGGGGAGCCGTCCCACATGGATCGGGCCTTTGTTTACCTGTTCATCCCGGGTTTTCTTTGGCATTCATTTTGACTTTATAAATATTTCATGAGAATATTATTCGTCTTGATGACTGTGCTTCCTGGTGCCTCACCCTGCCATGGCCCTGCCAGGCCTCTCAAGTCTGAAGGATCGTGGGCTCTGCTGGTCTCTCACCCTGTCCTGCCCATGTCCCTTTTGGTCTGTGAGCTGCCACCGGGTCCCACCATCTCCACCACGCAGCTGGCACCCAGTCAACGCACATGGGGGTGTGCCCAGGCCAGCCAGCCCCCTGGTCAGTGTCGCCCAACCTGGCCACGCCCTGGGCTGGAGGAGAGGCAGTGCCGGCAGCAGGGGAGGGCAGGGGAGGCTGGCCCAGGCCTTCACATTAGATCGCGATAGCCAGGGCGCTCTAGGACCCCGCTGTCCTCTGCCCACTGCGACTGTGCAAGGGAAAATGAGCCCACCTGTCCTCCAGGAGCCTGCGGAGATGCTTGGCAAACTCCGCTGCTCTGCAATCCAGCGACGGTGCCCGAGGCCATGCTGATGATAACAGTATTACTATTATTGAAGGGATTTGCATAGAGAGAAATTGCTCTCTTGCTTAAAAAAAAAAACAACTTCAGTAGCAAATCGTTGCCGGGAGGGAGTGCGGCAGCCTGAGCCTCCAGGGAAGGTTCCCGGGTGAGGGCTGGAGTGGGGAAAGAAGAGGCTGCCCCTTCTCTGCTGCTCTGGGTGGGGAGGACCCGGGTGTGGGGGGGGGTCCCAGGGCCGCTGACTGCTCCCACTCGCTGCAGGGAGGGCGGGTGGCGGGCTCTGCGGGCTATGTGCTCGTGGGAGAAGGGAAACTGGTGGAGCACGTCCTGGATCCCCCACCCTGGCCAGCCCCAGGGGAGCCTGGAGGCGCAGACAAAGGGAGTTGGCGAATTAGGGCAAAGGCTGCATTTCTTCATTGCTGTACCAAACGGCCTGGCCTAGGGGGCTCGGGGCTTGCTGAATGAATGAATGAGTAAGTGAAAGGATGGATGAGAATGGTGGCCACGCTAGTTTGCCAGAGCGCCTTTGTCTGACTCTGGCTAGGAACATGGCACAGAAGAGGACTGAGCAGAGGGCAGCAGAAATGGTGGGCAGAAGACAGGGTTTACCTCCGCGGCCGGGCCTTGCAGCTCGCATGAGATGATGGATGTGAAACGCAGCACTGTGGACGGTCTGATCGGGTGGTTCCCAAATTTTCAGATTTCATGGACAACGAAGTTCAAACATGGGGGGAATTCTCTCAGTAAATTAGGATTAGAGGGAAATGACCTGTTGAATAAAGGGCATCCACAAAATCCTACAGCTAACAGAACATTTAATGGTGAATGAATGAAAGGTTCCCCCACTGCCAGGAGCAGGCTGGGTGTCTGCCTTCACCGCTTTTAATCAACAGGGCACAGGAAGTCCCAGCCACTCAAATACGGCAAGAAAAAGAAATAAAGGACATACAGATTGGAAACAAAGAAATAGAACAGTCTCAATTTGTAGATGACATGATTGCCTATGTAGAAAATCCCAAGGAATCTATGAAAATAACTCCTATAACTAATAAGTGAGTTCAGCAAGGTCACAAGATACATCTGCCCACAAAGAGTCAATCACGTTTCAATATACGAACAATGAACATGAGGAAACAGAAATTAAAAACACCATCTCAATAGCAAAAGTCTTAGGTTACACTTCACAAAACACGTACAGGATCTTTATGTTGAAAACTACAAAATGCTGATAAAAATATATAAACAAGACCTAACTAGTGGACAGATATACCTTGTCCATGGATTGGAAGACCCACTATGTCAACTGATCTGTAAGTTTAGTGCAATTTCTAAAGAAATCCTAGCAATATTTTTTATAGACAGATACGAAGTTATTCTAAAATTTATATGGAAAGGCACAGGGCCTAGAGAAGCTACAACAATCTTGACAAAGAAGAATAAAGTGGGAGGAAATCACTCTACCTGGTGTTGAGGCTTACGATAGTGGTGGAGGGATTGACAGATAGACCAATGAAACAACAGAAATAGTCCCGCACAAACATGCTCAACTGATTTTTTTTTGTTTTTTTGTTTTTGTCTTTATTTTTTTAATGTTACATTAAAAAAAATGAGGTCCCCATACACCCCCCACCCCCTTCACCCCACTCCTCCCCCCATAACAACAACCTCCTCCATCATCATGAGACATTCATTGCACTTGGTGAATACATCTCTGAGCACCGCTGTACCTCATGGTCAATGGTCCACGTCATAGCCCACACTCTCCCACATTCCACCCAGTGGGCCATGGGAGGACAGACAATGTCTGGTAACTGTCCCTGCAGCACCACCCAGGACAACTCCAAGTCCCGAAAACACCCCCACATCACATCTCTTCCTCCCACTCCCTACCCCCAGCAGCCACCATGGCCACTTTCTCCACACCAATGCCACATTTTCTTCGATTACTAATCACAATAATTCATGAATAGAATATCAGTAAGTCCACTCTAATCCATACTCTATTCCTCCATTCTGTGGACCTTGGAATGTCAACTGATTTTTAGTAAAACTGCAAACTCAGTTGAATGATGGAAGGACAGTGTTTTTCAACAAATGGTGTTGGCGCAACCATAGGCAAAAAACAAAAACAAGAACAAAACAAAAAACCCATCTCGATCTCTAAATTCATATCTTAGGTAAAAATTAAGAAAAAAATGGACTGTGGACCTAAATGTAAAATTCAAAACTATAAAACTTTTAGAAAAAACACAGGGGGATAGCTTTGGGGTTCTAGGGATAGACAAAGAGCTCTTAGACTTAACACCCATGGAAGGAAAAAATTTGATAAATCTGACTTCACTAAAGCTAAAAACTTTTATTCTCCAAAGCCTATTTAAAGAAGATGAAGACACAAACTACAGAATGGGAGGAAAATATTTGCAAACCACATATCTGGCACAAGACTAATATCTAAGATATAAAAAGAACTCTCAAAAACTCAACGGTAAAAACAAAAGACCAACTCCCTCCCACATCCAGTGCAATTAGAAAATGGGCAAAAGACATGAACAGACATTTCACTGAAGATGATATACAGATGGCAAATAAGCACATAAAAAAGATGTTCAACATCATTAGCTTCAGAGACATGTAAATTAAAACGACAATGAGAGATCACTACATGACTATCAGAATGGCTCAAATGACAAATCGTGGCAAAACCAAATGCTGGCAAGAATGCAGAGAAACGGGGTCTCTCATACGTTGCTGGGGGGATGTAAAGTGGTGCAGCCACTGTAGAAAAGTTTGGCAGTTTCTTATGAAATTAAACATTCAATTACCATATGATCCAGCAATTGCACTTTTGGACATTATCCCCAAGAAAGAAGAGGTTATATTCACACGGAAACCTGTACACGAATGTTCACAGGTACTTTTTTGGTAATAGCCCCAAACTAGAAACACACGGATGTCCTTCAGTGGGTGAGTGTTTAAGCAGACTGGGGTGCATCCCTCCCATGGAATACTACCTAGCAATAAAAAAGAAAGGACTATCGACACACAATTATGGGGATGAATGTCCTGTCAATATCGTGACATCATGCTGGGCACCTGAACCTACACATGTGATATATAATGTGTAACACACATACACACGTGTACAGATAAGCCCAAGCAGACCTGAGCAAACCTGAACAAGATTGGTAGATTGTATTGATGTCAACCGTCTGGTTTATACCACGGCGGAGAACTGGGTAAAGGGTACACGGACCCTCTGTATTATTTCTTCTAGCTGTGTGCAAACCTACAATTACCTCACTAACAATTCCAATAAAAAAAAATGGGGAAATTGACAGGGATGTTCTAGCTTTGCCAAACGTCATTAAAATGCACCCATTGCAGGGAGTGGATGTAGCTCAAGTGGTTGAGCGCCCGCTTCCCATGTACAAGGTCCTGGGTTCGATCTCGAGCACCTCCTAAAAACGAAAACAAACACACAAATGGAAAATAAAACTCAACTCTCATTGGGGACCGAATATAGCTCACTGGTTGAGTGCCTGCTTCCCATGTATGAGGTCCTGGGTTCAATCCCCAGTACCTCCTAAAAAACAAAACAAAATAGCAACAATAAACAAAAAAACCCACACTCATTGTACCTATTGTCATTTAAAAGGTCATTTGAACAGTAAAAAGCAGGAAGGTCATAGTGTCAGAAGAAAGGGTAGTACTTGTAAAATGAACGAATCCAGCTTATGAAAAGCTCACCACATTTTCCCCTCTCTCTCTGTGGTGCAGTGATAAGAGCTTCATCACCAGCTATAAAAGACTGAAGACAAGCATTTGGGAACCATTAAAATTAAATACTGGCTAGTGAAATATTATTATTGGGAGATGATATGTGTGCAAGTCTGCCTACCTGTCTGTCTGTCTGGGATTGGGGGGTGTCCAGCTGGGCTGGGTGAAGGCTGGGCAGGGCACAGTTCCGATGCTGTGGGAAGTGCTGTGGGAAACTGGGCAATGTGGGATCTGGGCAGGTGCCAGGGCCTGTCTCACACTGCAGGGCTCAGAAACAAACATCTCCCTCCCACGCTCCACAGCAGATGCGGGGGGCCACGTGGCCCTTTGGGTCCTTTGCCTGGGAGTTCTGGGGGGCCAGCCTTACCAGCCAGCAAAATGCCACTGCTACTTTCTCAGGGAGCTGCCCCAATGAGGCCGGCAGGCGGCTCGCCGGCCCCCCCGTGCTGCTCCCCTCCTGGCAGTGCATCCACACCTGCCGCGTGACACTGGTGATGGATGGCTCAGCGTGATTGGAACCCGGAGCCCTGCCCTGCCCGTGCCACCTCCCTGCCAAAAAAGCTCACACTCAGCGCTTCCGAGAGCGGCCTCGCCCCAGCGCCCGACCGCTAATTGAATAACTCTCAGTTCCAAGTCATTCCGTTTGGCCAGGAATTAGATTTCGCCCAGCCAGCTCCAGGCACCATTTCAGCAGAACTTTCTAGAGGAGAGGCCCCAGTGGAGGCCACTGTCAGGCTGCATCTGCTCGAGATGTGCTGACAGGCTCCAGCCCCCTGCCAGTCAGGTGCCCTTTGAACACGGGGCACGACTTTGCCGGATCCCTCTTCGAATCCCCTGCTGTGTGGACGCGGGGCCAGCTGTGGAAGAGGCTGGAGGGGCCCAGCTCCTTGCTCTCCTTAAGCGGGGGGACGCGGGCAGCGTGGTGGTGACGGTGGTGGGGAGGTTAGGGTGTCCTCTGCCAGCAAGGGGCCCGGTCCTCTCCTCCCCGCACAGAAGGGCCAGCTGGAGGACGGTTCTGCTGTGTCTTCAGAGCCCGAGGCTCCGAAGCCAGAGCGGAGGATGCTTCCCAAACCTGAACGTGGACCCTCACCCCAAGAAAGCGGCCTTTTGAGGCACGCACTCATCTGTCATCCAGCCTTTCCGCATCTCTTACATCCCAGGCCCCGGGAGGGACTACGTCGATGAGGTTAAGAGCCCTGACTCTGGAACTGGACTGTCAGGGTGTGAATCCCAGCTCTGCCACCTAGGAGGACTGAATTTAGGCAAGATGGGTACTCGTGCCTCAGTTTCCTCACCTGTAAAGTAGGGATAACTCAGCACCTACTTATTAGGGTTGTTTTAAAAATTTCCTGGTTCGATACAGGTGAAGAGTTTAGTACAGTGTATGAGAGAAAAAGCACCCAAAGAAGGTTAAAAAGCAATGCAACCTGTGTTAGACTCCCGGATAGAGAAGAAAAGACAAGGTGGGGCAGAGGCTTCCTGGGCTCCACCGGCAGGAGTACTGATTGGGCAGAACGCGGTGGGGTCTGTGCATCTACATGTCCAACAACCTCCCAAGAGCATCTGATGCCGCGGTGCCTGGGCCACACTGAGAGCCACAGCGGAGCGGTCAACGGCTCTGACGAGGGGCAGATGCCACGAGCCTGGGCAGGCAGGGCTCAGGGAGGCAGCCCGGGGGTGCTCTGGTTTGTCTTTGAAGTGCTTTTTGGAGGGGGGCGGGGAGAGGAAGACGAGGCAGTGCAGGCCGAGGGGCTGGGAGCGAGGAGCCGCTGGCTGGTCAGGGGCCCCAGGCCTTGTTTTGCTGGAGCTTGGGGTCTGGAGGCTGGAGAGGAAGCTGGGTGGGCTGGGGGGTGGGAGGGAGCCCACCAGGGGTGGAGGGGCTCTGCAGGGAAGCTGCTGCTCCTCTGCTAGGAGTAGGGGCCTTTGAGGACCTGGGCAGGGAATGACCTGACGTGCGGGTCTCAGCACGGTAGACAGTGGGCCAGGTGACACACCTGGGGAGGGTGGAGGCCATGCAGATGGAGAGCGGGGCAGATGCGGCAGGTACTGGGGGGGATGGACGGGCTTGGAGTTGTCCAGATGTGGGGAGACTGGATGGGTGGTGGCACCTCCCGGGGAGGGGGGGACCTGGGGGGGAGCAGGGGGCGGGGTCAGGACAGTGTGGAGCTGAGCAGCTGCCTCATCACACCTGCCAAGCCCGGGGCCCGCAGGGTGTCCAGGAGGTGGCCGGGGACGCAGGTGCACAGCCTGGGGGTGGCTCTGGCCGCAGAGCGGGGTTTGGGCATCACTGGCTGACAGGTGGCGGGAGAGGTGGGCGTGGCTCGGGGAGGGGATGTAGGGTGAGGATGGGACAGGGGTGGGCCGTGGCTAAGGACAGGTCCAGGGAGAGTCTCACAATCCCCCTTTGGGGGCCCCCTCCTCCAGCCCCAAGGAGCCCTGATTCCACGAGGGGCTCTTCCAGGCCGTGCCCCCCAAGAGTGCTCAAGGTGTGTGAACTCTGTCAGTTACGAGGGCAGGGGCAGGCGGCTGACCGGAGACCACCTGTGGGTGCTGGAACTGCCCGCTAGACCACGAGGGGGCAGGAGGGCGTCTCGGCACTCCCCCTCCCCAGCGCCGAGCTCAGGTGTGAGGACCCCTGGTGCTCTCACCCAGTAAAGGCGCTCTTGGTGATTCGAGATTTCTCAGGAGAGCCTCTGTTTATTATCATGACGTCTTCACATTTCCTTTTCCTTCTCCATCTGCGGTGGTGGTGGGGTGGGGTGTGGTGGAGATGCCCGGGGATCCCCGCTCTCCTGGTGCCTGCCGGGGGCCGCCTCCCCCACGCCTGGCCGTCCCCTCCGCGTGTGGCTGGAAGCCTGGTGGGAGCCGTGGACGGTCCTTTCCCGGAGCGTCCACCTCGAGGGGGATGGGGTCCCCAGGCTCTCACCGCCCACAGCGTGCGTGGCTCCTGGGGGATTTCTGTTCCGACCTTTGGTTTCCAGGGGGACGTGGGCTGTGAGTGACGGGTGCTGTGAGACCGTCTCCAGACCCAGCCCTGGGGGCTAAAGACCCTCTCCCTCGAGGCAGGGGAAGGGGCAGGCTCCCTGACATGAGCACTGGCCTCAGGCTCCGTTCACTGGGCTACTTGTGGGGGGGTGCGGGGGGCTGCCCGCCCATAGGCAGCTGCCCTGCAGGGGACTTCAGGGGCTCAGGGGCTCGGCCTCCACCCGAACGGGACCCTCTGCCCCTGCAACTCATCGCAGTGTTGAGACCCGTGACTCTGGGACTGTCCAAGGGCTCGTTGGCCCTGAAAAGAGAGGGACGTGGACGGGCAGGAAGGTGGCCCAGCCTTCCAGGAGGGCCCGCCCCACCTCTGCAACGGTGTCAGGGGCTGGGGGTCCAACGGCCATCCTCACTCTGCCGGGTCTTCTCTTTTCCAACTGCATCAAAAGGACACTAAGGCCAGCCCTGGGAATGAACGACCAGCCCCTCCACCCCCTGCTCAGTTCTCACCATGACCCGAGTCCCTGGGGCTGGACGACAGCCACTTCTCACACTGCCCATCACTGCCCCAATGCCCTCTCGTCCCCTGCAAGAGAAGCTTTGCGGAGCTTTCGCCCCAAAAGGCTAATGAAGGAGAGTCTCTGCCGGCTCTGCTGACTCCCCAAACTTAGACGGCAGGGGTCTGCCTATGGGTCAGAGCTGGACGTCTGTGGGAGGGACCTCCCAGGCCACCTGTGATCGTCACCAGGGCAGGAGTTCTTCATACAGGGTCTCAGCTCGGACCTCTGCTTGGATGCCCCTGTCAGTTTAGGATGGGTCCAGGGCGCCCCCAGAACTGAATGGATACCACACTTTTTTCTGATAGGGGAGGCCAGCACACAGAGTAGGGAAGCAAGTGTTGGCTGCCCTTGCTGGGTGCTCTGACCTTGAACCTCAAAGACAGCCCTGCTATCACACCCTCTCCCTATCGGCTCAACCGGAGTCGCCCACCCAGGAACTGACCCACGTCCTTCTTGAGTCTGCGTTACCTCTGCAAGGAGCAGTAAGATTGCTAGAATGCGTAATAGTAAGATTGAAAGAGAACACACACACAAGCGCTCTGCAACTTGAGAGCTGGCACGTGACGGCTGTGCAGAGAAGGAGCTAAGCAGCACCCACTGAGCTCCAGGCTTTGCTGGGCTCCACCACTCTCCACAACTCGGAAGAGCAGCATTTTTATACCCATTTCACAGGCGGGGAAACAGCTTTAGGGAAATGAAAACAATTGGCTGCCGTGGAAGGTAGGAGTAGGCAGGTGCTGAAGGTAAAGCCCTGCCTCTCTACCAAGTCCCTGTGACCCAAAAACTGCATTTCTAGGAATTTGTCCCAACGGTATAACAAGACCAAAGCAAGAAAGATGCTCAGTGCAGCTCCGGTTATTAACTGTGAACAATTAGAAGTTATCCAAATAGCCAAGATCAGAGATTGGCTAAAGATGGCATATTTATAGAAGAGACTATATAAGGCAACTGTGGCAGTTTGGTATTATTGAGGAATTCCAAAAAGAAATTGTGTTTGAAAACTGGTCTGTTCCTCTGGGCGTTATTAGATTGTGTTAGACTCAAAAGTTTCACTTTTACGTTATTAAATCAAGATTAGGGCTTTTATTTGATCACGTCATTAGGGCAAGTCCATTTGCGTCCCTACTTCCAGCTAGCCTACAGCTGTGGGCTATATAAACAGAGGCTCAATCAAAGACAGGGAAGTAAATACATAGAGAAGGAGAACACAGAAGCAGATACACAGGAAAAGAGAGAGTGCTCCATAGACACTCCCCAGGAAGAGGGAGGAGCCTGATGGTCTACAGCTGACCTTGCAGAGAGACTAGAGCAGCTGAACCCAGAAAGAAATGAGCACCGGGGAGAGTGACGAGCCTCATGCCAGCCTGGAGCTGAGATGGGAAGAAGCTGGGACCACAGAGCCTTAAGAGGAAGAGGAAGGCTGAACCCTCGCAGACATTGCCCGCCATCTTGCTTCAACACGTAGCTAATGACTTTGGGTGAGAAAGTACCTCTTATGGTATCTTGAATTGATCTCTTTAGGGCCTTGTGACTGCAAGCTTCTACCCCAAATAAATACCAAAAGATTGCTGGTACTTTGCATTAGTTGGCTGACTAATACAGCAACTACAAAAAGATCTTGGAGATTTATGTCCATGGACCTGAAAAGATACCTGTGAGATGTTACTGAATGGAAAAAACAGAGTATGATAACAATGTATAATATGAGCATGTTTTTATTAACAGTCCACATATTTACATGCCTTAAAATTAACTTGGGGGAGCAGATGTGGCTCAAGCAGTTGAGCTCCCAACCCCTACATGGGAGGTCCCGGGTTCAGTTCCTGGTGCCTCAAGAAAACAAAACAAAACAAAACAAAACAAAACAAAACAAAACAATGAACAACAAGAAAATAATGAAAAAAAAAAACAACAACTCAGGGAAGCCTATGTGGTTCAGTGGTTGAGCGCCAGTTCCCCACATATGAGGTCCCAGGTTTAATCCTTGAACCCTGGTACCTCAAAAAAAAATTAGCTCGGTTGTTCCTGAATCACCTATATGGAGCTATCAAGAACTATCTCTTGGGAAGCGGACTTGGCCCAAGGGATACAGCGTCCGCCTACCACATGGGAGGTCCACGGTTCAAACCCCAGGCCTCCTTGACCCGTGTGGAGCTGGCCCATGCACGGTGCAGATGTGCACAAGGAGTGCCCTGCCACGCAGGGGTGTCCCCCGCATAGGGGAGCCCCATGTGCAAGGAGTGCGCCCCATAAGGAGAGTCGCCCAGCGCCAAAGAAAGTGCAGCCTGCCCAGGAATGGCGCCACACACACGGAGAGCTGACACAACAAGATGACGCAACAAAAAGAGACACAGATTCCAGATGCCACTGATAAGGATAGAAGCAGTCACAGAAGAACACACAGCGAATGGACACAGAGAGCAGACAACTAGGGGGGGGGAAGGGGGAGAGAAATAAATAAATAAATAAATCTTTTAAAGAAAAGTACTATCTCTTACCGCTGGATGTTAGCATTTCAGGTGATTTCTACTATCTTTTGACTTTTCTTCTTATTGTTGGATTTTTAAACATGGGGTATTCCCCATGTTTAAAAATCCAACAATAAGGGAGAAAAATAAGAGGCATGTCCAGCTTGAAAAGAAGAGACCACTAACGACCCCAGGCCTTGGGGTCCTTGGCCAGCAGCTTGTGGCAGGGCGTCCCCCATTTGTCTGAAAATCGGCAGCACGTCCTTCCAGCAAGGCCGTTCCTCTGGACCGGGGAGGGTGGGGCAGGCCTGTGGCAGCCCGTGGATGGGACAGCCTCGGTCCCTTCTCCCTTTCCATGTGTGGGGGGCTCTAGGGATAAAAACAACTTGGAATCCTGGAACATCCAAGAAGGAGAGGCTTTGGGGAGCCACCTGGTCTACCTTTGCCCCCCACTCTAGCTGCTTCTGCTCTCATCCTGGCCATCGAAGGGTCCAGCTCTGAAGAGCCTGCTGCCCCCAGAGGGGGCTTCCCCACAGCTGGGGAGGGAGCTGTGGGCTCCGGACCCTGGCCAGGGAGCTGTCTGGCTGCCATTGGCTGTCCCCTTAGCTCCTGCTTCCTCCCAGCCCCCCAATTCCACAGTGTGACTCCAGCAGGAGGCTCCAGGACAGCAGGACAATTTAATTCCTATTACAGAATAAAAATTAATAACATTAAATGTCATGATCATCCCACACTAATTAAGCATCTAATGAATAATTAGCTGTGGACACATCTGACATTCTTGGTCATTAATATGAGCAAGTGTTTTTAAGTTCCAAACAAAATTCCTCTGGGGCGGGGCCCGCAGCTCTGGGCCTCACACCCTCAGCCAGTCCTGCCGGGTCTCGCTGTGGCGGGCGGGGGCTGGAGCAGGCAGCTCCCTGCCGCTGGGCTGGGGGGGGGCCAGCAAAAAGGGCACTTTCTCTGGTGGGGGGAGCTCCACCGGGGAGGGGGGAGGCAGGACGGGAGACAAGTGGAGGCTTGGGGGACACCTGCACCCCGTCCTCCTCGGGGTCTGAGCTGCCAGGCTCCGCGGTCCCTCCGCATCACGCTGCCCCTCGGAGTGAACTCAGGGCAGCCGTCCTTGTCGGGGCCCGTTAAGTCTCAAGGAAGGAAAGGAGGTGGGCAGGTGTTTGGCAGACCTGCAGGTCCCGTCAAGGGGGAGCTCAGGATGGGTCTCCCTCCCCACACAAAGGGCCGGGCAGTTCCGGGGGAGCCCACTGGGGCCGGGGTGCCCCTGTCCCCCATGGGTGCCTCTCACGGGAATAAGAGCTGGGCAGTGAAGCACGTGAAGGATCCCCGGCTGGGGCAGCCGCTGCCCCGGCAGGAGCCCCGGCCTGGGCTAAACCTCAGCTCTGTCCATACCCATCTGTGTGAGCTCCCCAGACTGCGCACTTGCCAGGGCCCTGGGGTCTGGGCTAGATGAGTCCGTAGTTAATAGGGCCCAGAGAGGTTAAGCAATGCACCCAAAGGCCCACAGCCATGTGTGGCAGAGCCGAGATGAGATTGGGCCGCCTGGCGCCACGGCCTGTGCATTAGATGCTGCTCCTTGCAGCCTCTTTCTTCCTAATGTCTTTGGGAACCCTCCCAAGGTCACCAGAGCACGGCTCTGCCAGCGCCAGATAAGCCCGCCTGTGCGTGACGCCGACGAGCCCTCCTGGGCCGTGATGGGAGCTGGGGCGAGCTGGCCGGGACCTGGGCCCTCCACGCCGACAAAAAGCAACGGGTGTTTGGTTCTTTGGTGTTTTCTTTGGTGTTTTCTCTCGAATCCCTGCCACACATTTCAAGCGGCCGCTCTGCGGGTAACCAAGAGGGAGCCCCAGGGGCCCCAAAGGGAAACAGCCCTGGTGGCCCCAGGGCCCCCTGCACCGGGCCTCTGTGTCGGGGGCACCCCAGGGAGGGTGGCTCGCCCCCCACGGCCAGGAGCGTCCTGCTCCCCTCCACTGCTCGCACCCCCACCTGGGCGGGTGTCTGCCCCTCGGGTTTTACCCACAGCCCCGGGCACAGGGTCTGTCCACCTCGCGTCCCCAGACACATTTCTAAACCCAGGGTTCTTCTTTCCTGCCAGGCCCAATCTCCCCTGTCCATCAAGTCCCCTGGGAGGCCACTGCCAGCCCCCAGTCCTCCCTCCCACTCATTCCCAACTCCCCAGGGTGCCTGGGCACACAGCAGGGTGCAGGAGGTGCCGCTGGGCGGTGGAACGGACAACCGAGGACAGCGTTTATTTCCCCGGGGCCAGGGAAGTGCCGGGCATTGTCCAGGGCTCGGGTAACTGCTTTACCCTGTTCCCTGGAGGGGGCTGCAGTAGGCAGGGAAGGGCAGAGGGGGAAGGAGAATCCCCAGCTCCCCCCCTTGCCCCCGGCTGGGAAGGGGCTCCAAGGCATGGGGTGCAAGCCAGGAGCGAGGGCCCGTCCCCCCAGGCCACCACGAGGTGCCCCGCACCCGGACATCTATGGGCCTCACACTCAAAGTCCCAGAGCAGCTCTCCTGGCTGCCCCCAACCCCGGCCCCTTCCCCAGCCGCTGTCACCCTCAGGGGCTTGCCTGGAGGCTCCGCCTCCTCCACAGCCCCCACTTGGTCTGCTTGCGGCCCGGGGCAGCTCCCCGCCCACCCATCTGGAATCCGAGCATGTCGCAGGGCCCACGCTCCACCCTGGCCGCCTCCGCCACCTCACCCCCGGTCATCGGAGGCGCCTCCTGCTGGTGTCACTGCTTCCACCTGGGCCCACACGGAGCGCAGAGCCATCTGGGTGCAATGCAAGCCAGCTCCCACTGCTCCCTGCTCAAAACCTGCCCCTGGCTCCCATCTCACTCGCAGGCCCTCCCTGGCCTGGCCCCGTCCTCGAGGGCCTTCCCTCCCACTGCTCCCAGCACCGCTCACTTCCGGGAAGAGGCCGGTTGAGCTCCTGCCTCAGGGCCTTTGCACTGTCTGTTTCCTACCTGGGACGCCCTTCCCCAGGCATCCTGGTTCCCTCCCTCCCCATCTCTGAGAAATGCGGAAAACCTTCCAGGGGACTCGCCCTGACCACCTCTGCACGACAGTTCAGCCAAGATTGCCTCCCTTCCCATGCTTTTGTGCCATCGACACGGGGCTCTGCTGTGTGATTTGCTTTGGCCGGTGGGACAGGAGTGGACGTGCCCCCCCTGCATCTGAGCAGAGGCTGTAAATAGCTTGGGAGGCTCGAATGGCCGACGGCCTTCAAGATCTGCTTTGAGAAAACTACGCTGCAGTACACCACTGCATGGTCAAGGTCCTGGAATGAGACACACGGAACCAACCAGAAACAGACCCTTGGCTTGGGCAGAGCCACAGCAGCCAAGAAACAAACGTCAGCCACTGAGATTCAGGGGCTGACTGTTATGCAGCAGCATTGCTGCAAACGTGACTTACTCATTTCCCTGTTGGAAACTGCAACTTGCTCTCTATCCAGAACCCTCCTCATCTCCTCCTTATCCTGATGACCTTCTATGCTGCGATATAATTTTCTTACTACGTCTATTGTTGAGTGGCACCTTCCTTGCTATGGTGTAAGTGCCACAAGGGCAGGATCTTTGTCTGCTTTGATGACTAGCATTTTCCAGAAACCAGAACAGTGACTGGCACAGAGCAGGTGCTCTGTAGACATTTTTGAATGAACAAACGAATGAATGACTGAACAAATGAATGAATGAATGAATAAAGGCAGTCCTGTGGGTCCATACCTTCCACTCCACTCCTAGTGCTCTTTCCTGACAGGGGAGTCCCTGGGAAGCAGCCAGACCACGTTCCGAGCTGAGGAACCCCAGATGTGGCTTCATTTCTACCAGCAGAGCCTGTGATCCCCAAGTCTGGGTTAGATATACCAGAAAATTCAGAAGAAACGGGGAAAACAAAGCTCTGCCCCACAGACCCCCACTTCCTCTGGCTTGCGCTCCTGTCCCGTGTTCTTGTCCCTGGGGCACCCTGGGGAGAAGGGCTCTCGGGCACATGCTCTGCACAGCGGAGAAGGGGGTGCAGGAAGCTGCAGCCGCATGGGCTCGGCACTGGCACTGTGTGCCCAGGGGCCCAGCTGAGGGCAGGGGCTGCCAGTGTCCTGGGATAGGGCAGGGCCAGCAGATGCTAACCGGTGTCTCCCATGTCTTTTGGGGGTCCAGCCACAAGGGCCCCACGAGAAGTCAGGCTACTTCAATCAGAGATCCAGGCGTTTACTTCCTTTGTGCTCAACCGTAGGACAGAAGGCGCGCGGCGGCAGCGCAGAGACAGCCGCGGGCAGGTGCCAGGACACCCAGGCGGTCGCGGGCTGGCGGGCCTCCTAAACAGGGGCTCGTGTCGAGTGACCACGGCACCGAAGGACTGAGCTTCGTTTGTGCATCAGGGTGACCACCCTGCTTCACGGGGAGAACGCGGAGGCTCAGAGGTGGACAGCGACCTGACGTGGCCCCGAGCTAACGAGCGGGCCCTCTGCACGTCCCCGGGGTGCTTCCTGATCCCGCCGCCTCCTGAGCTTTTCCTCTATACCATACGTGTCGTTCTGGTTGAACCGGGAGGGAACAGTCCTACTATGTGTTAGGTAGCCTCCTAAGCTGGAAAGGGTGTAGGCAACAGAGAAGGCGCAAGCCCTGCCTTCCAGGAGGTCCAGCTGACCACGAGGGGAAGGACCCACCCGCAGTACGTCAGAGCCCCCGCCCCGTGGGTGAGTCCCTGTCCACCCGCCGGTCACACGTAAGAGGTGCAGGAAGACCCCGGCCCAGGGCTGCGCAGGTTCCCGGAGCCGGCCCAGGGGAGCGGCAATGGAGGAGTGTGGGATGGGGCCGGGCCACCCAACCAGCCACGGTGACCGTGGCAACTCCCAACCCCCAGGCCCCCGAGCGGCATGGCCCAGTGGGGGAAGGAGCCCCGGTGCTTGCTTCTGCCGGGCCCTAGAGGGGCTGCCAGAGCAAGCAGGAGAAGGGAGGTGCCGCTGCCCCAGCGGGGAAAGGTGGGGGGCCGCCTCGTTCCACCTGCGCCCCTGGAGAGGCTGGCGCGAAGAGCCCTGTGTTCTGGCCCCGTGAATTTAAAGGCGCACTTAAAAGATCCTGGCCCTCGTTTTTGAGGGACCGTCATTGGGTTCTTACGGCCTTGGCCGTGCTGTCCCCAGCCCTGGCCACCCACCGGCCTCTCCACCCGTCACAGTCGGCTCAGCCTCCTAACCACCAGCAAGGTGGCACTGCTGTTGCTGCCCCGGTGGCACGCCAGGCACGTCGAGGCTAGGGGGTCCCGGGGCGGGACGGCTGGGTCTGCGGCCCGGGCCTGCGCCCTCCCCAGCCCCAGCCAACGGGGATCCCCTGCGGAGAGCCGACCCAGGCAGCAGTTCCGAGCTCCGCCCCGGGCCGATGAAGGCAGAACTCCTGGAAGGGGGGGCCCAGGCATGGACCGGCCTTACGCGCTCCCTGGGACGGAGCAGGGCTGGCCCTGACGCGCCTTCTGCGTCCCAAAGCAGGTGAGCCTTTACGCACCAGCGTTGGAACGAAAATGGGGGGCATGATTTCAGGACCAGGTGTGAAATCAGACTGAAACGTACCTGCATCTTCTAATTTGCAGAGTAACTTAGGAACGACGGAGATTGTGGGCACGGGAGACTCACAATGGGCGAGATCCTCCCCCCTCGGCCGCGAGCGCCACAACGCAGCCCGCCCCTGCTGACTGCAGAAAGTTCTGGATGGGCAGCTGTTTGGACTGGGCGGCTCATCCAGTCGGGGGGACAGAGGCAGCGTGCTCACATCCGTCTCGCCCCAGGGCCCGGAGCCCTGGTCCAACTGCAGGGGACACATGCCCGCTGAATGTCCCCGTCCCCCCGGAAGGGACCCCGGCAGCTGAGGGCCGTGCAGTCCAAGCCACAGGCCTCGGTGCGTTTTTATGACCGAGTTATAAACCTCTGAGAAATGGGGTTTATAATGGAAACTCTGACACCACCTAAAATATAGCAGCACTACTGGGCCCTCCTGTAACACAGCCCTAATTTATAAACCACTCAGGATCCCTGCCCATTTTGAAACTTAGAGACAATAATCCAGAAATAGAGTAAACCAGGAGGGAAAAAACGGCACAAATGTCCACGGGCTGTAAAGTCTGCGAGGCCGACGGTTCAGAAATCAAAGCGGTGTCACGGCGTTCAGTCTCTGCTCTGGATCCCACCCCCCCGCACTCCTCCAAGGGACAGGGGCCCCGGCAGGTGGGACGCGCCCCGCTCGTCTTCCAGCTGGACTTGTAGCGTGAAGACTGGATAGGGTGGAAAAGGGGGGAAAGCGCCCACCGTTCGGCTTGCCGTGAGATGCTTTCGTAAGAGGGTTCCCATGTGCTCGCGTTTAAATTGGAAAAAGGGGCGAAGGAGGCAAACTGTTTATTCTCCAGAGATGGACATTGATGACATGGCGGTGGCGAGGGGCCCTGGCTCCCCGCTTGTGCCTCCAGCTCACACACCCCAGGACGCGCTTCCTTGGCAGGGGCAGCTCTGGGGCCGGGGGGACCTGTAGCAGTCAGGGGTGGGGTGGGGGGCTGGGCAGCAGGGACTTCCTCCTTGAGAGCCACAGGTGGGGGGGTCTGTGGCAACCCCGGGGGGGGGAGACCCTTGGGACACCCTGTGCCTTCTTATCCGCTGAGTGTGCTGCGAGCAGGGCTGGAGGGGCTAGGACGCCTGGCGATGGGAGGGGGTGCCGGGGGCTCCTCTTGCCCTGGGCTGGGCTGGCTATACCCCGTCTTTCCTGCACCCTCCCTTGTTCTGGTCCTTTCCCTCCTCGCCTTCCGTCCCTCCGGTCTTCTTTTTCTGCCCGCCCTCTTTTTTTTTTTTTTTTAAAGATTTATTTTTATTTATTTAATTCCCCTCCCCTCCCCCGGTTGTCTGTTTTCTGTGTCTTTTTGCTGCATCTTGTCTCTTTGTCCGCTTCTGTTGTCGTCAGCGGCACGGGAAGTGTGGGCGGCGCCATTCCTCGGCAGGCTGCTCCCTCCTTCGCGCTGGGCGGCTCTCCTTAGGGGTGTACTCCTTGCGCATGGGGCTCCCCTACGCGGGGGACACCCCTGTGTGGCACGGCACTCCTTGCGCGCATCAGCACTGCGCATGGGCCAGCTCCACACGGGTCAAGGAGGCCCAGGGCTTGAAACGCGGACCTCCCATGTGGTAGACGGACGCCCTAAACACTGGGCCAAAGTCCGTTTCCCTCTGCCCGCCCTCTTGTCCTGCCTTCCGCCCCCTCTCCCTTCCTTCCTGCCTTTGTCTCGTTCCCTTCCTTTCTCTCCCTCCTTCATCGAGTTTACCCAACAAATATTTTCTGAGCATTTCCTCGGAGCCAGGCTCTGTGCTGGGAGCTGGGGACTCACAGGTGACTCTGGAACGCAGAGCTTAGGGGACACTTTGCAAACGGGTCCTCGCCTTGACGTCAGTCTCGGCCTTCTGCTTCCCACGCAAACCTCCCTCTTTAAACGCTGTGTGCAATTCCAGAATAACTGAAGTGCCTGACGACCATTCGAAGTCACACACCTCCAGAGGAGTCTTCTTCACATGATACCAGCCCCACCGCTCAGCTTCCGGAAGATTCTTTAAAGTCTTTTCTGCAAGGGGTGGGGGTCGGGAGAGAGTGACCTCTCGCTCCCTCTGGCGCCCGCTAGAGGGTCTCCACTGCCGTGGCAGGGGCCTATGGAGGGCCTGGGGAGCGTGGGCTGGGCACAGTGTGGCCACGTGGCGTCTCAGGGCGTGAGCACGGGGCCAGGCCCGGGGTCCCCCCTGACTCCGCGGCCTCCTCGGCCAGCAGCCTCACCCCCGTGCTCGGTTCCCAGCTGTAACATGGCAGCGAAATGAATTCCTCCCTCTCCAGGGGGTGGAGTAGAGTTTATGAGATAATAAGTGCTCAGTTCCTGGTCTAGAACACA
The DNA here is from genome assembly GCF_030445035.2 of Dasypus novemcinctus. NCBI lineage: Eukaryota > Metazoa > Chordata > Mammalia > Cingulata > Dasypodidae > Dasypus > Dasypus novemcinctus. The sequence continues at coordinate 126,026,600 of NC_080681.1, forward strand.
GCTGAGCGCGCCATAAAACCTCGCCACTATGGTCGTGATTTGTTGAGGGAACAAGTGGGCATTTTAGAGGGAGCCACTCAAGCAAAGGCCCTGAGGCAGGCCCGGTCTTGAGGCCACAGATGCCCGCGGCCTGGCTTCTGTGGGCAGGCCAAGATGGCCAGAGGGACCCCCGGGAGACAGGAGCCCTACCCCAGGCCGAAGCTGCCCGGGGGGGGGAGGGGGGGCTGCCCCGGGGGGCGTGGCTGCTCCCTGCAGCCTGGACTCTTTCTCGCGTGTCCAGCAGTGGCCTGCTTGTCCCTGCATATGGCCCGAGGGCCCCCGAGTGGCTCCAGCCTGGGAACCTCCCGCCTGTTGAGGGGCCTGTGGCTCCCAGAACCCCCCTTCTTGTGCTGCTCCTTGGAAAATGCAATTTGAGCCAAGCCACTTTCGGTTCCTGTGACGCCGAGTCTGAGCCACGAGGTGACAAATGGCCTGTGCTCCCTCCTGGGAAGGTTTGGGGTTTTCCAGGCGCCAGACGAGAGGGAAAGAGAAAGTGGAGCTGAGTACTGCTTGGGGGAGCAAATGGCTTCAGGAGGCAGGGGTGCAGAGGGGGGAGGAGCAGAGGGCTGGGGCGAGTGCAAGCGTGTGTGTGTGCGAAAGCGTGCAAGAGGGAGGGTGCGTGAGTGAGGGCGAGGGCAAGCATGAGTGAGGGGGAAGAGGATGAGTGTGAGTGTGGCTGCGACAGTGAGTAGAAGCGCGTGTGCAAGAGTGAGGGTGAGTGTGCAAGACGGTAGGAAGGCAAGACATAAGTCTGGGTGGGAGCTTGTGGGTGCGTGCGAGAGGGTAGGGGTGGGCGAGCCTGGTCCTCTCTGCTTCCTTCCGGAAGGTGAGGGGCCCTGGCTTTCGTCCATAGCTAGGAGGTGACGCATCATCTAAGAGCCGGATAGGAAAGCCCCGTCCAGAGCTGGGGTCAGTGGTCGAGGGGTGCGGGGCGCCTCGCTGCTGAGACACATCCCAGGCCCGCTTTCACCCCTGGGAACGAGCTGGAGGACTGTGGACAGACTTGGCCCTGGCCTGAGAAGGACCCAGACTGGCTGGACACCGCCGAGCAGCTGCGGCGGCCCCCTCCTCTCCGCAAGGACATTCTAAGGTCATCAGGACCACCCGGTCCTGGCAGGTGCCAGGCTTGTCTGTATGGCCCGAGTTCTCTCCTGGCCACATCAGGGGCGGGGTGGGGGGGGGTGGGTTTCCTTCAGCACCTGCCCTGGCGGAGGGCAGCCCTGGGGACCGGGAAGGGAAAGGGCTGGCCCAAGCGCCCATCCCTGGTCTGCCCGAGGCTGCTCCATGATCAGCACTGAGGGCCCAGCACCCCGGGGGACCCTGGGTCCCAGGTGACGCAGGACATCAGTCACCAGTGACAGCAGCCCTCAGAGACCGGCGGAGCCCACCTGGCTGCCCGAGGCAGTTGCCGCCTGTCCCCGAGGTCCATGAGCCCAAGAACGCCGGCGGTTGCCCAGGGCTTCCTTGCCCTCCCCCTTCCTGTGGGTTGTGACCTCCGGGGGGCATGAGGCTGCCCGAAGTGACCAGAGCCTCGATCCCAGACAGCCAAGGTCATCTTCATCCCCCGTGCTGGGGCAGGAGGAAGGCGGAGGCCCACTGTTCAGAATGTTCTTGGTTTGGCCTGAGCGCTGGTGTGCAACTCTTTTTTTTTTTTTAATTATTTATTTATTATTACTTTTTTAATTACATTAAAAAAAAATGAGGTCCCATTCAACCCCACCGCCCCCGCCCCCCACTCCCCCCACAGCAACACTCTCTCCCATCATCATGACACATCCATTGCACCTGGTAAGTTCATCTCTGAGCATCACTGCACCCCATAGTCAATGGTCCACATCATAGCCCAGACTCTCTCACGTTCCATCCAGTGGGCCCTGGGGGGATCTACAATGTCCCGTAATTGTCCGTGAAGCACTATCCAGGACAACTCCACGTCCCGAAAACGCCTCCACATCTCATCTCTTCCTCCCGTTCCCCACACCCAGCAGCCACCATGGCTACCGTTCCCACACCCATTCCACATTTTCTCTGTGGACATTGGATTGGTTGTGTCCATTGCACACCTATGTCAAGTGAGGGCTTAGATTCCACATGGGTACTGGATGCACTCCTCCCGCTTCCAGTTGTAGACACTCTAGGCTCCATGTTGTGGTGGTTGACCTTCTTCAACTCCATGTTAGCTGAGTGGAGTAAGTCCAATAAATCAAAGTGTAGGAGCTGAAGTCTGTTGAGGCTCTGGGCCTGGGTGTCATATTATCAGTCCAGAGATTCAAATCCCCCATATATCTTAAACCCAGCACCAACTACAATTCCAATAAAGTAGCATGCAAGTCTTGTGAAAAGAGATCCCCTCTGAGTCCAATTCCATCATGCAGAAACACCAGCTCCAAAGAAGGGCCAATCTGTCATGGCAGTGAACTCCTTCTGCCATGACCATAGAAACCGTGGGTCTCTTTATCCCTCAAAAGAACCAATACCTGGGGTTGTATCTACCTTATCTGTTTCTTAGACTCTGTTCAGTTGTACATAGGGGTATTCCTTCTGACAACCTCCAGACTCTTTTTTAGAGACTCACAGCCTTATAATCTCATTTCTCCTTTCCATTTCCCCCTTACATTAGGTCAAACAGCTTCCCGAAGTCATGTTATTATATGTAGACAGGTATATTCTGCTGTTCCGCATTGAATCTTTAATTCAAAGTCATTTTCTAGTTGCTTTTTCAGCTGGTATGTGGTAGTGATCCCTCGGTGCCAGGGAGGCTCATCCCCGGGTGTCGTGTCCCACGCTGGGGGGAATGCATCGCATCTACATGCTGAGTTTGGCTGTGAGAGTGGCCACATTTGAGTAACATGAAGGCTGTCAGGAGGAAACCCCCAGGCACAATGCTACCCTAGGCCTTGTTCTTATTGCAGGTGTATAGGCTCAAAAGTGTAGCCATTAGTATCAAGAGCCCACTGTTGGGCCCACCTTCCTTCCTGGTTCTTGCCATTGCACCTGGAGGATTGTGTGCAACTCTTGACTGCCCTCTGCGAGCAGCGTGGGTGGGTGTGGAGTCGACCTGCTGTGGAAAGCTGGAGTCGGCTGGCGGGGAGACGGAGGATTTCACAGGGAAGTCGGAAGCCTGGAGGCCCGTCCCTGACTGAGGCTGAGGACTCCTGTCCGGGTCACCTCCCTCCTCGATCCAGGCCTGCCCAGCTGGCAGGGTGCAGGGGGCTGGGGGGAGGCCTGACCCCTTGCCGCGGTGTGCGTGGGAGCCCGGCTGGGCCCGCTCTGCTTGCACATGCCCCTCACCTGGCCATCTGGGGGCCACACCTGGTGGCTTCTCTGGGTCAAGAGGGACAGTGCGGGGAGGTGAGCTGTGCCCACAGGGCCCTGAGTTTCGCCCGAGACCCCCAGGCAGCAGAGCCCTCTTGCAGGCCCCTCAGTCCATGCACATGCACCTCCTTGTGGTTAGAGCCCCAGCAGTGCAGGAGGGGGCCGGGGACCAGACCTGCCCGCTCGGCACCCTAAGACTGCTGCCTCCCACCATTCTGGGAGGGGGTTCCTGTCCTGGCCTGCTGGGGGGCTGCCATGGGTCTCCTGCGGGAGCCGCCCAGCCACGCCCAGAAAGCCCCTCTGGCTGCACCTGAACATCCCGCGCTCACGGCGGGGGGAGCCTGCCCTGTCACCGGGCGCGCTCCTTCCCGGGGCCCCAGCCCCTGCCTCCTCCAGCTCCACTCTCCAGGGTGCTGCCCCTCAGCTCAGGGGTGGGGGGTGTGAGAAAAGCTGTGGACTTGCAGGGCCCCAGGCTAACTGGGGCGAACCAGGAATGGGCCTGGACTTCCCCCACTTTCTGATGGCCACAACCTAAGAGGCCCCCGTTAGAAGGGGAACCCACCCGACGACAAGAGAGAAAGCCCGGGCAGGTCCTCGGAGCCCGAGGCGAAGCCGCCCAGGGCCCAGGCATTTGGGGTTTGCTCACTACCCGGCATGGCTTACAGACACCACCAGCATCGGGTGCTGGGAGTGAGCCTCCCCGCGGGCCACGGCCGGGCCAAGGGCGTTAACTGCCAGCCCTGGTCATCATCCCGTTTTACAGAACAGGCCGAGGAGAGTCAGGCTCCTTGCCGGAGGCCACCCCATCGATGAGTGGTGGCGCTGAGAGCGGTGGCCAGTCCTTCTCCTTGCCATGAGCTGGCCCCGGGACCTGTCTTCTGGGCTCTTCCACCCCCCACCCCTGGAGTGAAGGCATCTGGCCAGGGGCCAGGCACCAGGGAGACCCAGGCAAGCTGCGGTGGCCTCTGCCTGGGCCGGGTGTGTTTTTCCAGGACGTGAGTCTCGTCACTGCAAGGAAACGACTCTGCTCATTGGGACCCAAAAGCCATTTTGCAAGCCCACCCTCGGGCTTAATATACCCTCCCTCTCTATCTCATTTTCTGGCCAGCAGCAAAGTACCCAGGAGCACGAGTCAGAACCGAGAGGCGAATAACAGGCCTCACCCCGGGGGGCTCGGGTTCTCGCTTGCTGTCCCTCTGAGCCGTCTGTGCCCTGCGTGGAATGCACAGCGGGGCCGCTGGCCTCCCCTGGGCCTTCCAAGATTCTTTCTGCACGCGGAGGGTAGTAAGTGACAGGGCACAGCCCACCAGCCCGTCAACCCATCACTCTTCCTTCTCCGACTTCATGGCTTCACGTGAACCAGGTCCCTGTCCAGCAGCTGCACCGCTCTCCACCCCGCTACGGGCCCTGGAGCTCCGCTCCTTCTCGGGGGCAGGCCAGCAGTTCCCCCCCACCCCCCCGCAGAGAGGCCCTCTTTCCGGTTTCCTGGAGGGGGCAGGGGCTGTGGGTGATTCCCCGGGCTGGGGGCAGGTCCTCCCTGCAGGGGCCCCCCAGCTCACGAGGCCGCCAGCAGCTGTGCTCCTGCCCGAGCCGGGCACCCGGCAAACACTTGGAATTCGTAAGGAGATTCTGCTGAGCTGCGGAGCCCATCAAATTTTTATTGAATGCGTTTCCTCTGGAGAACTTGTGTACTAAATCCTGCCTAGGCTGCATTAGAGGAATAAAAATTCCACACACAGACTTGACTGCAAATGTTCCTTCCTGGAGCAAAGGACACACTTTCTGAACAGCCACTTCTCGGCACAGAGGCTGGGTTGGGGCTTGTCCTTGGCCAGGAGCTGGAGGGAAGGAGAGAACTCAGGCTGCAGAGGGCAGGACTCTTACCCTCCACCCGTGGGCAGTGGGGTGGGGCCCGCATGCGAATCCTACCAGCCCCCATGGGAGGCTCTGGGTGACCGTGGGCCTCTCCTGGCACCCTGTAGTCTCCTCGCTGACATACCCCTTGCTGGCCTCCTTCTCCCATGGGGCCTGGGACCCCAGCCGAGCCCGGGGACCCCCAAGCTTCCTCCAGCCTCTCCTGCAGCCTCCAGAGGAACAGGTTTGCTGCAGGTACCAGGGGCCCAAATGCTCTCCATTGGTAGCCCCAGGGCTCAGGGAAGACTCTGCAGGACACGTGGACCCCATAGAGCCTCAGGTGGCTGATGAATCTGGGTTCCAGTGTCCATGAGCCACAGATTCCCCAGACACGTCCTCGGTGCTGAGATGGATGGAAAAGCAGGGCGAGGCACAAAAAGGGCTCATGGCAGTAGGGTCACCAGATAACAAAAAGGATGGCCAGTTAGGTTGGAATTCCAGAGAAAGAAGAAATACATTTTTTAGTGTAAGTATATCCCATGCAATAGTTGGGATATACTTATCCTAAACAATTATTCATCGTTTACCTGGAATTCCAGTTTAACCGGCCATCCTATATTTTTATTTGTGAAAGCTGGCAACCCTACACAGCAGCCTCCAGGGTGTAACGCAGAACAATTCATGTCTTCTTGTCTCCCCAAACCTCACATTCCACCAGGCACAAGGCCATAAAGAGACATTCTTCCTAAGAGAGCCCTCTCTCTCTCTGGTGGGATCTAGAACCGAAGTTCAGAAATGCAGAGTTTTCCCTCATCGACGGGACAGAGCATCTGGCCGGGCGGTAGCAAATCCAGTCACCCACAGCACCAGGCCCAGCAGCCCACACTTAGAATCCACCTCAACAAACCATCTGCTCCACCGACCCCTTGGCCTGTTTTTCAGCTGGATGCTCTGCTCTGGAATTGCCGCTGACCGGAAGGGCAGGACCAGAGGCAACCTTGCAAAGAGAGGCTCCCTGGAGGGTGCCGGGGGAATGCTCTAGAATCTGCTTCCTCAGCTTCTTCCCTCTTGACGAGATGGCTCCTGCCCTCCCTCAGTGGCCAGTAAAACCCAGCATCAATGACAGACAATGGCGCGTGTGGCAGGTGGGCAGTGACTGGCTTCTTAGAAGTCGGGCTCGCGTTCCCCAAAGAGCTGAAGGCCCCTCAGGGCCTCCCTTGGGACCGCTCGGGATTGGGCTACAGGTGCCCGGCGTCTCCAGCTGGGCCTCTCTCACCACTCGGGCCTGAGCCGGGTGTGAAGCCCTGACATTTGCTGGATCCCGCAGAGTGTGCAAGGCCCCCGCCGAGTGGTGTCAGCAGGGAGCCCAGACCTGCCGTCGTGAGATGGCCGAGGGAACCGGCGTCTGCCCCCTGCTTCCTAAGCCTCCTGCAGGCCACGAGGAGAAGGGGAGACAAGCCTGGACCCCCTCCTCTGGTGGGCCCCTGACTTTGAGACGCGGGGCCTGAAGCTGGGCTGCCAGCATGGAAATGGCCTGAGGGAGGAGGAGCCTGTGACGAGGGCAAGACCAGCGTCCTCGGGGCTGACCGCAGGGGCAGGGATGGAACCTCTCTGGACCCTTGTGAGGCAGCTCTGCAAGGAAAGCACGACCAGCGTGGGTTCAGCCCTGCAAGGAGAATGAAACGCTAAACCACCACACGTGCACACTCACGTTTCCAGATGCGTACACATACCTAACCCACATGCACACACACAGACATGCTCACATGCGCTCATGCACAGGCTTGCATGCACACAGCTCACATATTCATATGTGCACACATTTGCTCACAGGCATATACTCGTGTGTACAATCATATACACACATACACATACACACTTACATGCATGCAAACACTCACAATCACATACACACATACTCATAGGCACACTCAGTGCACACACTCACATGCACTCACACCTCCCACACATGTGCACACACACAACTCACATTCATACACATTCACGTGCACTCAGTGCATGGACACTCATAAGCACACATGCACATGCTCAGATGTACACACAATCACACACTCACATGCATACACCCACACAGATAATACACACATGCACATGCTTAGTGCACACATTCACATGTACATACTCATGTGCGCACACACATAAATCCCTAGTATGCTATTGCTCGCCGCTGGTTACCAGAAGATGTCCCTCCAACCTGGCACTCCCTGTGACCCCCTGCTCCCCCATATCAGCCCACATGATGCTGCAGAAAGTTCCAGTAGGCCAAGAAAAAATTCCATAGGGAGCAGTAAGGGTCCAGAGCAGGACCCAGGAGACGAGATGACCCCAGCCGCCACTCGGCCCTGGCTGTGAGAAGGCTGCTAGCGTCGCTGGATGCCTCAGTGTGTGAGTCTGCGCATTAGGACCGACCGACTTAGCGGAATTCTCTGGAGTTGAAATAACCTTCTACGGGTCTCCTACTTTCCCTATTAAAGTGCATTCCTGCTTGTCTTCTGCTATTCTGCCCTCGTTGATGAACTTTAATTCTCTCTGGGCTCTGAGTGTGTGAATCTGGTAGTCTCCCTAAGTAGATACACCCTTTGAGAGAAGGCGCAAGGGAAAAACGAAAGCGAGAATGTCCATGAAGTATGAGAAGCGAGCAAGGAAGGCACCACACAACGAGAGGGATTGATTCTGCAGTGATGCTGAGAATGTGCTCATATGGGCCCAAGCAGGGTTATCCTTGGACCTCCTGGGCCCCTGGGGCTGCGGATGGAAACGTGGGCCAGGTCACAAATCCCCTTCCCTGGGCGCGCTCAGGCTGGCCCAGGGCTGCCTGGTGCAGGAGCGGAGGGGCCAGAAGCGACTCTCAACCAGGGAGCTTGGCTCCCTGGGTGCGCCGGGGGGAGGTGGCGGGGGAACTGGCTGCTAGCGCCAGCCTCAGCGGCTTGGGGCCGCATCCCTTGCCAGATGTCCCAACTGGAGGTGGACCTGACGCGGGCTCCTTCTCCTGGGGTGACCCTGGCAGCCGCGTCGCCTGACAAATCCTCCACACAGCGCCTTCGGGGAGCTGTGCGAGCAGGTGGCCTTGGGGGGAGCCACAGGCATTACTCTGTTTCCAGGGTGATGGGTTCAACGTTCTGTGAGAGGGAAAGGACAGTGGCCTTGGGGGCCTCGGCTATTTGTCTTGGCCCTGGGTCCTCTGGGGGTGGAGGCCGGCTTGGCCTCCATGCCTGTCCCTCATCAGTCTGGGCCACCTCTGCGGCCGAGGAAGGAAGGATGCGGGGAGAGGGACAAGCAGCCCTGGGAGGTGGAGCTGGGGGGGCCGCCTTCCCTCCTCTGCCCAGGGCCAGAGCGCTGTTGGGAAACAGCAGGGCCTGGCTCAGATGCTGCGATGAGCTCCCGGGCAGTGTGGCCATGGCCGTGACATCTCAGCTTGGTGACAGGCGCCGGGCAACTGAGCAGAAGCTGCCGCTTCTCTCACCAGGGGAGTCCATGTCTGGCACAGGCCACGTGTGTGCACAGTGACAAAACCCACGTGCACACGCAGACCGTTAGACGGGGCAGTTTCCCTTGCACCATCTGTGCCCACACCCGAACCCACGGCGCGGAGCCAGACCTATCCCCTCTTAGCCCCTGAGGGCCACGCCCACCCCCAGCCTCCTGCAGGCCACGCCCACCCTCCCCTCTTAGCCCCTGCGGGCCACGCCCACACCCTCCCCAGCCCCTCTGTGGGCCACGCCTCCCACGGAAAGCCCCGCCCCTGGCTCTTAGTGTGTTCCCCCTACGGCTGCTGCAGCCTGCCTCTGGCTCACCCTTCGCCCTCCGCCGCCTGCCTTCCCGCAGGCAGACTGTGTTCACGCACAAAGCAGCCCCGGCTTCTGCACGCAAGCCTGTCTGAGGCTGACCTCAAGCAAAGGCAGCCCTGGGAGGGGAAGGCCCAGCCGCCCGTGGCCTTCCCTCGGGGGCCCACTTTGCTTGGGCTGCTCCCTACTGGCTCCTGGGGCAGCGGCAGAACTGGCCCTGGCCCAGGAGCGAGAGAGGAAGCCGTTCCACAGTTCTGAGGGCGAAGAAAGCAGCTTTCATCTACCTGAGATTAAATTATAGCCAGGAGTCACTTCTGAACAAGACCAAAACAGATAACTGGAAACAAGCGGCCCTACTATAAATTCCCAGGATTTGTGATCTTTTCTGGACTGGTTTATCCTTGAGAAGCTCCAGGAGTAATTCTGTTTGAACAAGATCGAGGGGACCGCGAGTTAAAGGGCACAATTTCTCTGGTTATCAGAGTCCTTGTTAGCAGAAATCTCCCTGACAGACACTCAAATCTGGGAAACGAATCTTCCTCGCACACCTGGCCAGGGCTCACGGGTCTCCAAAGCAGGACCTGCTTTGTCCGGAAGGTGCTGGAACCTTGAGGCTTCCACCCTCAGGTGGCTACCAGGCCTGGCTGGTGCTGGAAAGAGTGGTCATGGGGCCAGAGCCCGGGGAAGCCCTGCCAGACCCCGCCAGGGGTGTCATTCCTGCTCCGTCAGTCAAGGTAGCCACTGGCTGTTTATTCATTGAGAACCCTGATGGTCAAGGACAAATCGCCTGTAACTGTGCAAACTGAGTTCCAAAGACATGTGGCTTTAGAATGGGCTCTGACTTCCCAAGGAATTCATGACTCCCTCTCCTTGTTCTGCCAAAGCCTCTAACCTGATCCCCACCCCCTGCCCCAAGAAGCCACCTGCAGGAATCCAACGAATCCTAATACTAAGGATCCATGAGTGACAAAGCCAAATAGGCAAAATTGCTGAATAACTCTACACTTACTCACTGAAATATCCCCAGCTCCTCTGCCTCTTTCAGGATGCAGCCTTGCTGTCTGGGTGGAAAGACTTATTAGGTTTTTCAATTATACATGGGTTTGCGTCTTCCTCCTCTGCAGCATCCAAGTAAGAGTCCGAATAAGTTTGAAAGAAGGTTTTAAAGGATGGCGGCACTTATGGCGATGGTGCTGGTGGTAGGCAGGGGTGCAGCCGAGGCCTAAGGTCAAGAAGCAGCAGGAGTGCGCTTGCCCCGAGCTACTGGGCAGCCTCTGCTCCCACCTTGGTGGCCCTCTCTCCAAGAGCACATAAAGCAAGGCAGAGTCAAGGTCCTCTGCCCCCGGAGAAAGCAAGCCTGCGGGTCGGAGCTGCTGGGCTCTGAGACACATCACCCCTTCCCAACACAGGGCCTCACGACCTTGGCAGGACCCTTCCTGCCTGGTCTACTTCTTGACCCTTTGACCTTTACAGCCCCTCCCCCAGGTCCCAGCAGTATCACTTGACTCCCCGTTACAGCCTCAACTCCCCAGAGACTTCCTGAGTCCCCAAATGGCTCAGGCTTCCTGGCAGCTGCCTGCAGCCGCCAAGATTGAATTCATTCATATTTCCAGGTGCTGTACATTCCGATGAGGTTCTTCTTTGGATCTCCTGCCCAGAAAAGGATAAATATTTCTGATCTATAGCAAATGTGTTTTCCTTTAGCTAACATCTTGGCAGGCAAGTACACTAATCTCCCAGGAAAATCTAGGGCCTGAATAGAAAGCAGATTTTTTTTTCCCTGAGCAAATAGAAATTCTGAGTTGCTTTTTTAATGCTGTCTTCTTTTTTTTTTAAACAGCAGATCTGGAGAAAAATCACAGTCCATTAAATCTGCATCTCTTGAAAGAAAAACCCAGAAGGCCACCTCCCCATCAAAGGCAAAATGAACAGAGTTTGGAAGTGTGTTTAAAATGCATCTAGGGAGCAGAAGCCATCCTAAATTACCCCTGGCTCAGCCTCTGAATGGTGGGGGCTTCCAGAATCCCTTATGAAATGGAACAAGGGAGACCCAGGGGCAGCCTGCACGGTGCAAGGAGCAGAGACAGGGAACAAAACTGCATTTCCCCACTGGCCTCTCTGCTACTGCCGAGACCTCAGCAACACCCCACAGCCCCCAGAGGCCACGGGACCCCAAGACTGAGGGCAGAGCACAGTCGCCAAGACCACAAGACCTTGAAACGTCTTCATTTCATATTCCTACACTTCAGTGGCTCCTTTTATGGTCTGACTCAGGTCAAGAAGTGACCCGAAGGGGTGTGTGGGACAGAGCAACCTTTGAGGGAACCCCAAGGATAGTGCCCTGGTTTACCAGGGAAGTCAGTGCTCTCTCAAGGGCAAATTCTTCTCCATCCCTCTCCCCCTCATGTGTTCCCTGGGGAAGGGTATTCTGCTGTTGAGTTAGAAAAAAAAAGTCAGAGAAGGAACAAAATATGTGGATTCACGGTTATGTTCTAGACCCTGTGAGTGGCACTTCTGTGTGTTTTTGTGTCTGTGTTTTAAGTCCTCACAGTGACACTGTGTAGTGGATGCTGTTATCTCCATTTCACTGGGAGGAACATTCTCTCCATCATCCAGTGCTGCCTCCTGGTGCCTGCAAGCTGGAGGCAAGAGGGTGGACACCCTCACTCACTATGCTCATCTGATCGGAGGACCCCAGGGACTGCAAAAGCCTGACCCCTGCTCTTCTGAGCCTCTGGGTACACACCCCATGGAAGCCAAAACCAGGGTAGAACAGACCCTTGGGCTCTACAGCATCTTCCCTTTCATTCCAATTCACTGGGAAGTTGGGTTTTTTCCCTATCTTGCTCTGAAAGGCGAGTCTGTTGCCTCTGCCCTACCCCCACCCCCCCCACACACTCACCCAAGAGGACTTGCTTTCCAACTGGGGTGACCCTCAAGTTCTCTGCAGGAAGGGTGTAGAATCCCATCCTAACAGACCCCTCTACTCAGCCCTGGAACCAGGTGGTTGTCATGACGCGCCCCCCCCCAACAAAGCTGGGTGAAATTCCAAGATCAACAACGTGGTGATGAAGCCTTCTTGGGGGAGCAAGCTTCAGCTGAGGACAGATTGGTCTTTGTTGTGTCTGAACACCGAAGGGTCTGCAGAAGCGAGCCCATTAAGTTTGCATTTTCCATCATGGAGCAAGTAAACAAACCCAGAGGAAGAGCTGCCCATCACTGAGCTGGCTTCCCGACAGGAAATGATATGAGTGACTTCTTTTTTAAACATTATTATCCTCTTGAAAGCAAAAGATAAAGGACGCCTTGGAGCAGCCAAATTGCTTTGGCTCAAAAATCATTTTAAATACCATTTCCTTTAACAAGCCTACTGCCTGGGCAACAGATCAACACTATTCATTTTAACCTTAGTCAGGAGGAAAAAAAAATATCACTGGAGTGCTTGTAATTATTTAGCTCTCTCGCTTTCTCCCCACCCAGCTACATTAACTAATGACCAAAACAATGCACACCCAAGTCCTATTTTAAACAATTGGACATGCAGTAGGACACACTGAATGTACCAGCAACCATTTTCCTCTGTGCCTACTATAAACCCAAACACAGAGATTCAGAACTATTTTCAGGCATCCCCAGAATGTGCCGGAAATGGCATTCCCCTCTTATTGCTTGTGTTTGGGAAAGCACCAAGTTGTTAGAGCTCACCTGTACCCTTAAGATGACCAAGCATCGAGAAAGTCTCCTTCTCGAGAAGTCTTCATGAAGTGGAAAGATAGTGACTGGAGTCACTGCCTCTGCCTGGGAGGTCAGGGGGGGGTAAGGCTCAAACAAAGGCAGGGGGTGGACAAGGTACTCTCCTGGGGTGCCGTGCAGACTGAAATGCTAGAAAAATCCTTGGAGGATTTGAGATGTGTAGGTGAAACATGCTACAGCCTCCTTTTTGTTTTGGAATGAAAAAAATGGTGTTTTCATTAGTTATTTGCAAACAAACAAACAAACACAAATGTTCAAAGCGAATGACATTTACAGAAAGTCTGAGCTGGGGGAACGGGGCTGGAGTCAGATGGGGTCCCACTTGGCTGGGTGGAGAGAGACACACACAGAGGGACATGCCTTGGCTCACACAATTGGAAGGTCTGGACTACTTCCGGGTCATGCACTGCCTGGCGAGCTCAAAGTCTCCTTGGGAGGAGGGTCCGCCGGGGAGAGGGCAGCACCTCCAGCCTTCGGTGTCCGAGGAGGCCACCTCCGAGGACCCGGCTCAGGATGTGGGTGCCTTGTTCTCACCCTAGACGGGAGACCGCACACTCACAACCAACTCAGAAGACTGCCGCGGGCAGCCGCGCCTTCCAGCACAGACCGTGCCTTCTGGGCCTCCGGCCAGGTTTTCTCGCCACCCTCGCTGATAAAGGTCTTGACTTTGCCGAGGGCTAACTGTTGTGCTTCCTGGGCGAACCGATACCGCAAACGAGGACTATGAACTTGCAACTGCATCTCCACGGAAATCCGTCCTCAAAACTGCCCAAAGAGCAGCCAGAAGCCAGGGAGCATCGTGAGGGACAGGTGGCATCGGTGCCGGCTTGTCACCAGGACGTCCCGGGTCTGGGGGGGCGCGCTGTCTTCCCAGCTGTGCTCCGTGACGTTGACCGGAGCGCCTGGGCCCCTCCTGGAGGAGGAAGCTGCCCCCTGGGCAAGCGGGCTGGGGAGGATGCCCCGCAGTGGGGGAGCGCCGGGTGTCTCCTTCCGGGCGCAAGGCGGCAGGGTGGCACGTGAGTGCCAGTCTCCGATCCTCTGGGACCCAAGCGCCCTCCTGTCACTGCTGGAGGTCACCCCGTCTACTGAGCAGCCAGAAGCTGATGACGCGGGAGAGTGTGGAAGGGCCTCGTGTCCCAGCCTCCGTCGATCGAGGGAGGCCCTGGGAGGGGACGCTGCCCGGCCTGCCGTGGCTCTGGCCCTGCGGGATGGAGGGCTGGACCGGGAGGGCAGAGGTTGCCCATCTCGCCAGCACCGGGTAGCCCCCCTCTAAAGAGTCCTGGGATGGGAAAGTCTGTTTTCGTGAAATGGATAAAACCAGCATGGGTCTTTGCTTTTAAAGGACTTGGCGTCGGTCCTTTGTGGCTGTGTGTCTGTGCCGTCTGCCCTGTCGCACGTTGAAAGCTCCACCAGGGCAGGCAGCGCCTGCCGGGTTCGGCGCCACGTCCCAGCACTGACACCTGATAAACCTTGGCTGACGCCCGAAGACTGCCCTCCCCAAGCACATTTCAAACCAGACTCCAGAGCCGCGCGGGCGCCCCAGCACCCTCCACGGGACCGCCGGGAAGCGCCCTCTGCACAGGCTTTCTGAAGAGGTGCCTCGAATTGGCCGTCCCACGCCTGATCAGAGTGACCACCAAGAGCCACGCTGACCAGAGAGCCCACCAAAGGCCCACGAGGACCAGAGAGCCCACCGAGGCCCTCTTGGCGTGAGTTTATTTCAGCTCCTGGAACGCACGCCCCAGCAGGGTCCCTGGAGTGCGGGCTCTTCCTCGGTACCCAGAAAGGGGGCGCAGAGACGGAGAGGAGCACAGCGGAGCCGCAGCCCTCCTCCCCCGCTGAGGCCGCCTGGTTTCCCCCGTGTGCGTGGGGGCCCCCGAGCCTTGTGGCTGTTCCTACTTACGCCCGCCCTGCAGGTGGGCGAGGCAGGGGCCTGGTAGCTGGAAGAGGAGGAAGAGTGCGGTGCAGAGGCCGGCGGAGAGGAATGGAGGCCCTGAGACCCTCGGGGCCGGGGGTGGGGGCGGGGAGGCTCGGGCTGCGTCGTTCCTGCTCTGTCTTTCTCAGATGAGGAGACCAGGGCCAGAGAAGGGGAGGGACTGCCACGGGGAGGTGTGGAAGCAGCCAAGGGAGCCGAGATTTACTGCGAGCCGAGATTTTCCATAGGCAATTTTATGACATTTTTCTAACGTCCCTCTGAAACAAGTCTGGTGGTCCCCAGTTACAGACAGGGAAATCAAAGGGCTGAGCGATCAAGACCACCCCCGAGGCCACATGGCTGGGTGACCAAGGGGAGATGTCTGTGGTGGGAAAAGCTACCGCTGGGCAGCCCCCAAACCACGCGCTGCCACGCTCTCCTTCGGGACAGTGCCTCCTGGCACCCAGGGAACAAGTCTTTGACTTCCCTGCTCACCATGCGCTCAAGGGGAGACTGACCGCCAGGCCCTGCAGCCCACGGGGACACGTACAAACGGCATCTATTGCCTGGGTGGCCAGAACACAGGCGGGGGCACACTTTATTCCTTTTTTCAAGGAATGGAACGTACTAGACATTCAATAAAAGTTCAGTGAATGAACGAACAAGTGAATGAATGAACCAGGACGGAGACTCCCGGCCTGGGGCCTCAGGAAGGCTAACGCCCGCTGGAGGCCTGCTCCTGCTGGCTCATTATCCCTCAAGTCGCGTGTTTGAATACAGGGTATTTCCACACCTGTTCCAGAGTCATAGGTGGGCCTTTGGGGCTCCAGGGGAGAGGGGCTGGCCAAGTGAGTGTCTCCTGGACAAGCATTGCCCCGTCGCTCGCGTCACCTGCACGGGTTCCTCATCGTGGAGGCCACCGCGCAGCAAAGGTGCTGCTGGATTCCAGCGGGCCTTTAAAATGTTGGGGGCACAACCAGCACCCCAGGGAGCCAAGAGCGCCTACAACTGCAGCAGAATTGCCTCCATCAGCCACGTGGGATCAAAGCCCCCTCGCGATACAGAGGTGGAGTGGGCATCACCATCCCAGGTCCACAAGATGGAGGAACAGAGTATCGATTAGAGTGGACTTATTGATATTCTACTATGGAACTATTGTGATTAGTAATGGAAGAAATTGTAGCACTGATGTGGAGAAAGTGGCCACAGTAGCTGCTGAGGGTGGGGAGAGGGAAGAAATGTGATGTGGGGGCATCTTCAGGACTTGGAGCTGTCCTGGGTGGTGCTGCAGGGACAGTTACTGGACATTGTATGTCCTCCCATGGCCCACTGGGTGGGCTGGGGGAGAGTGTGGGCTATGATGTGGACCATTGACCATGAGGTGCGGCAGGGCTCAGAGATGTATTCACCAAGTGCAATGAATGTCCCATGATGGTGGAGGAGGTTGTTATGGGAAGAGTAGGGTGAGGGGGGTGGGGGGTTTATGGGGACATAATATTTTTTGAATGTAACATTAAAAACAATTTTTTTTAAATTAAAAAGAACAAAGCAAAACAAAAGCATTGTGAAGTTTAACTACATGATATAAGTATAAACTCTGGGAGAAGGTAAAAAATTCTAAAAATATTTGTATTTTTAAATTAGTATATATATTTGGCTCTCTCTTCTGTATATAAATAAACTTCTATATATAAATATATCTGAATCTCAATATATCTATATTTTATTCTATTATATCTATGTGTATCTTTCTATCTATATCTGTATATATTTGATTTTTGTTGTTGATTTCTCAGAGTTCTTTGATATTCTGCAAGTGAGTACATTGTCAGATATATATATTTCAAAAAATAAAAAAATAAAATGGTGGGAGCAGGCAGCTGGCGACATCAGAGCAGGGGAGGTCCCCTCCCGGGGTCTGGGCTGGGGGGGTGGGTTCAGGACTACCAACCTCCAGCGCCCACGTGTTCTGACCTCGGGCTGGGAATGTGGCCGTGAGGGCTGCCCACCTCCGTGGCCCGGCCTTGGGTGGATGCTGGGGCCCCCCGCTGTGTGCACCTGGGGGCCCATGCTCCATGGGGAAGCTCTCCCTGTTTCCAGAAGGGCAGCAGCAGGGGAGGGTATGGGGCAGTTTGTGGCAAGATAAAGCAGAAGTCCTTTAGGAAAACAAAAGCCCCCTGGACCCCCAGGGGCAGAGACCTGCAGTCCCAGCAGGGACGCTGCGTTCAGGTGGCATTTTTTTGCTTTTTCTGTCTTCTTCTAGAGAGAAGGCACAGGAGAAGGACTCCATGTGACAACCCATGAGGTCAGAGGACCTTGCAAAGGTGACCAGTCTGGGGGCAGAGGCAGCAGACTGAGAAGCAGGGCACCTGGGCTCTAAGCTTGCTTCACCACCCACAAGCTGTGTGCCCTGCACTGGCCCCCGGCCCTCTCTGGGCCTTCCCAGCCCTCTATAGCCCTGGCTTTCGGGAGGTGGAGCGTGGTCACTGTGGGGAGGCAGGGGAGAGGGTGGTGGCGGCACTTGTGGCCTGTCAGTCCCTGTAGCAGTTTGATATTATTTATGAATTCCAAAAAAGAGATGCGATTATGTTTGTAAACTGTTTCTCTGGGCATGATACCCTTTGATTGAGTTAAATGCAAAGACTTTACGTTTCCTTGAGTAAATCAAGATTAGGGCTTTGATTCTACCATGTCATTAGCATGCAGGGTTGAATCCCCTCCCCCTTGGTGGGTGCTATAAACGGTCGCTCACCCGGAAGTAGATACACAAAGGAAGATACAGAGGACCAGAGAGAGCGCCATAGGCACAGGAGAGGAGAGAGCTTGTCAGCTTTGAGCCTGCGGCCCGGGGAAGAGAGAGGAGCCATTCGCCTGGTGGTTTACAGCTGACCTTGTGAAGAGACCAGAGCGGCTGAGCCCAGAAAGAATCAAGCCCTCCAGCCTCCAGCTGAGATGGGGAGAAGCTGGGTCCACGGAGGCTTAAGGGGAAGAGGAAGGCTGAGCCCTCATAGAGGTCGCCCGCCATCTTGCTCCAACACGAGGTGGCAGATCTTGGCGAGGAAGTACCTCTTACGGTACCTTAAGAGACTCTTTAGGGCCTTATAACTGGAAGCTTCTACCTCAAATCAACACCCTTTATGGAAGCCAACAGATTGCTGGTACTTGGCATCAGCACCTCTGATTGATAACACGTCCCCTTCCTCTCCCAGGCGATTTCAGTAGGGGCCCCTCGCAGCTGTGAAGGTGGGGGGGTTGGCCTGCTCAAGCTGAGCGCACCCTATTTCCTGTGGCCTTCACGGCAAGAAGGCAGAGAATGGTGGTGGGTCCTGTCCGGGTTACCGGCGTGAACGCCTGAAAGTTTGTGAGGATTGACCGGCTCTGGTGGCCTCAGCGGGGACCAGCTCCCGACCCCGGGGCCTCAACTGAGACCAGGTCCCGCCCCCGGGGTCTCAGCGGGGACCAGCTCCTGCCCCATCCCTCAGTGGGGACCAGCTCCCACCCCCGTGGCCTCAGCGGGGACCAGCTCCCGCCCCATCCCTCAGCGGGGACCAGCTCCCACCCCCGTGGCCTCGGCGGGGACCAGCTCCTGCCCCATCCCTCAGCGGGGACCAGCTCCCACCCCCGTGGCCTCAGCGGGGACCAGCTCCCGCCCTGCAGCCCCTGAGGCCCCTCCACACGCCTGCTGGGAAGCGAAGCAGACCCCTACCGTTCTCTGCCTGGCACACCTAAACCCGTGCCCGAGTTTGTAAAAACGTGCACAGCTTTAGGCCCTTCATCTGCATGAGCGAGGCCGGCACGATGCAGCCCGGTTGGTAAATTTACCTGCTCCTCTAATGCAGATTATTTAAGCATCAGTGAGAGCGCGCGCTCGCTGTCAGGTTTGCGGGCGGTGATGTCCACTCTCCTGCTAGGAGCAGGCAGGGGACTGTCGATGTGGACGAAGAAGCCAGGGAGCACCCTGAAGTCAGTGGAGCACCCGCGTGAGGTGAAATCTCCCTCAGAGAGCCTGTGCGGTAACCACTTAGCCAGCAGCTCCCGCTGCAGAACCTGCAGCCCGTTCCACACGTTTTAGCCTTTCTAGCCAATTTCTGAGGAAAAAAATGTAGCCTGAGTCCTAATAAATAATGCATGGAAATCTCCAGAGATAAAACACTGGTTCTGCGGAGCGCTTTGCGTCTTGGAGGCCGGGCTTCCCTGCGCCGTCTCTCCTTAGCTCCCGGCTGGGGAGGGGCCAGCGCCAGCCGCCTCCTGCGGCCTCTGCCCTCAGACCTCAGCCAAACCTGGGGCAAGAGGGGGTGACGAGATGGGAGAAAGGCTGGGCGGACACGGGCCGAGCTCGTCCACCTCCAGGCCCCTTTGCTCCTCGAAGCCTGAGGATTTCAGCTGGGGGATGGGGTGGCTCGTGGGAGGGGGTGAGGGTCCCGGGACCGGCTTCAGGACCGTCCCTGGCCGCTCCACGCCTCCACCCCACCTCCTCCCCAGAACACCCCCCACTTTGGCCCGGCCTCCCAGAGGCTGCCGGGAAAGTTCCAGTCACCTGAGCCGGCCTGAGGGGATCGAACCATCTCCAGGTAGACTAGATGGGAAGAGTCCCAGAAGAAAGGAAAGGAAGGGCTCGCTCTCATTCCCAAGGGCTGTTGGTTTTTATTTTCCTTGGAGGGAGCAAGGATGGGAGGCCAAGGGGCCCTCAGCTCCGAGGAGCAGCCAAGAGGTCCCGGTGGAGCCTGAGGAGACCCGACAAGTGTGGGTGACCGAGAAGGACCAGACGAAACCCAGCCCCAGGCAGGAGGGAAGAGGGAGGCGGGGGACCAGGGCCCTGGGGGCCTCCTCTAGAGTCCACTGGGTGCTCCTGGAAGCTCAGCCCCCCGTGGCATTCTCAGTTTCTCATTGTTACTCTGCTCCTCCTTCAAGCATTGCAGACCCACTATGCGCCCACCTAGGGGGCTGCCATCACAGAGATGAGAATACCCATGTCTGCAGTCTGTCCCTTGTGTGACCACAGCCCTGGAATCCCAGGGTGGCTTCCCCTCTGCGCTCTCTCCAACCATCCTGGCAGGGTGTGCGCGTGTGGCGGGCACGGGCTGCTCCTCGGGGCAAGATCGAAGGGGGCATAAAAAAAAATCAATGATCAAGATGAATGCTGTTTTAAGGCAATCTTTTCACAAATCAAAATGAATGCAAAAAGCCCACGATGAGCAAAATGTCAGTTTGCTGCAGGCACCAATATGGCTTGGAATTGCCCCAGAGCTGGGAGACGCTCAACCCTGAGCCAAGGCTGTTACCCCCAAAGGGCTCGCCTCCTCGGACCCCTCTGCTTTCCCGCCATGGGTTGACCCAAGGAGCTTGAAGAGCCGCTGATGATCACCAAGGGGCCCTGAGCCTTTGCCATGGGGGTGCAGCGGGGAGCAGGGCCGCCTCTCAGAAAAGAACCTTGCTGTGATGAGCCTCCCTGACTGGGTGCCAGGCATATGTGCTAGGACGTTCGTGTCGCCCAAGCACCCTCAGAGGCAGGTTCTATTATCATCTCCATTGCACAGGTGAGGAAACTGAGGCACAGAGGAGTTGAACGACTTCCCACGAGAGTGAGGGTCAGAGCTGGGATTCAAACCCAGTTTAGGTGTGCTGGGAAGGCAGGCCAGGGAAGCACCTGCTCGCACCACTGGTGAGGGAACCGGGGGACCTTGGGTGGCAGGGCCTTAGGGGCTGGGGCCTGGGGAGGAAAGCCTGGGTTTGCCCAGAGTGTGACCTTGACCATCAGCATGAAACCTAATGGCATTTATCATCACCTGGTGAAAGAGCCACTTGGGTTCTCCAGGCATGGGGGGACGGGGGCAGGAGGGCCGGGCCGGCGTGTGGCCTGGGAGTTGGCATTGCCTTGGGAGACCCTGTGTCTGGAGGAGCTGAGCCCATCGCCTGGTGCAGGACCCCTTAGTGGCAGGGACCCAAGGGGGCAGAGACCACCCGAGAAGTCAGGTCTCGGATGCCCAAAGCAGGCCCCGGTCGACCTCAGAAGTCTCCTTGGTGGCAGGTTCCTCTTCCAGGGGCAACTCAAGTGGGAAACGCTGCCTGTCCTGCCCCCAGGCCTTGCCCCCCGCCTTGGGTGAGGAGGGGACAGGCCCAGCCATTGTAGGTGGCTCCGGCCTCCAGGCCTGTGCTCCGTGGAGGCCTTAAAGCAGTGGTGCTCCCAAGAGCTGGCTGCTAAATTTTCAGGAACTTTGCAAGCCCGCTGACCTCCCATGGGTCACTTGACCCTGGCCGTGGTGGCGGTGTTGACTCCGTGGCAATCGGCAGGTGCTCCCGCTCAGCCGGGTGGCTTCTCCTGGGGAGCCAGGGGTTAAGCAGGCACCAGTGCACCGCTGCATTATGGGGCAAAAGCTGGACACCTATGCAAACGTGGCTCTCGCCCAATCTGCCCCACCGAGCGCCGGGGTGGCCGCACGTCTGCTCCTGGAGGCCGTTGTCATCACAACTGGCCATTATCCCAACGCCGTTGCTGGCGCTGGGAGAGCAGGATCTGTTTCTGGCGGGGGAATGATCTTTTTAATCAGGCGTGTCTCAGGCCAATGTGGCGAGCGTGCCTGCCCGGGTCAGATACCAGCCGCTGGCGGCCGAGTCACACTCCCGGTGGCCTGGGAAGCTGGCCTTGAATTGTCAAATTGCTGTGGCTCGTGCATGGTCTCTGTGGAGCGTGGGGCCCTCAGGCAGGAGGCAGGTTTAACCAGCTCTTCCGCTGACTCATGCGCTGGCCACCCCTAATGAGTCAGCCACCTCTCCAGTGACCGTTTTCCTATGCAGGGCCGGGGAGGGCCACCTGGTTTCTGAGGCCCTTCTGACTCCACAGCCAACAAAGCTGAGACACCCAAATCCAGGGGGGCCTGGCCTGGTGGGGGGCAGTGGCCATGACTCAGCAGGGCCTGGCTTGGTTGTAGGATAACCATGACTCAGCAGGGCCTGACCTGGTGGGGGGCACTGGCCATGACTCAGTGGGGCCTGGCCTGTTTGGGGACAGTGACTATGACTCGGCAGGGCCTGGCCTGGTGGGGGGCACTGGCCATGACTCAGTGGGGCCTGGCCTGGTTGTGGGGTAACCATGACTCAGCAGGGCCTGGCATGGTTGGGGGCAGTGACACATCTCAGGGGATGGGTCTCTTTGGACCCCATGCTCCACCCAGGATCCCCACAGTTGAGGACCTGCCAGAGATGTTGACAAGGAACAGCAGAGGCTCTGGCTCCAAACCCCACAGGGGTCGGACTCTCCCCTGGGGCAGCCCTCTCTCCCTGCATTGCCCGCCTCACTCAGGATGATGGCTTTGGCTGAAGAGGTGCCATGCCGGCTCGCCTCAGCCCCGTCTTGCCTCCCAATGGCTGTCACCAAAGGCAGCTGCCTGTAGGCACAGGCAGTGACCATGTGTCAGGGAGCATCGGGGCAGCTGTCAGCTGTGTGCCCGTCAGGAGGCCTGGGGGAGGCTCGCCCTGGAGAGGTGGGGTGTGGTGGAGACACGGGCGCCCAACGGCAGCCTGCAGAGGGGCCGGTTGGGGTTCACTCTGATTCATTAGCAATGACGGGGGCCCTGGACAGGCAGGACTGGGGTCTGTGGAAGGGCCTGGGCTCCAAGGGGCACCAGGAGGCGCTCCTGCTGGAAGAACTTCTGAATTCTAGCTTCTTGGAGGCAGCAGAAGGAGCTGGTGCAGGTCTGGGTGGCTCTGGGGACAGGCCTGGAGTCGGCGGGCGAGGCACGCCCCCTAGCGAGAGTGAACCCAAGGTCATTCCAGGTGTGTAATTACATGACGGTCACAATCACAAAAGCCACAGTCCCCCAAGGGCCTGCCTTGTGCCGGGCTCTCTGCAAAATGCTTTAAAAAATCTCAGGGCAGGGCTTCAAAGGTCAAGGTGATGAGCTCCAAGTGGGTTTAGACGTGACTTGGGGACACAGACCAGGTGACAGCTGAGGCTCTGGCCTTTATAGCTACCTCACTGCTGGGGCTGTGGGTGGGGGTGCCTGAGGCCCCTCTGAGCACTGGTCCTGAGCCGGGCACCTGGGTGAGCCCATTGCTCGCCCACCTTCCCACACTAGGGCTGGCCCAGGACTGGGTCCTGGAGGCAGAAGGGACCCTGCCCCTCTCCCCGAGGAGCTGGGGCTGCCCTGGGGTGCGCCGAGGTGGTTTTAGCTCTTTGCTTGGTCATGCTCAAGGTGAATGTTGGGGGGCTGCAGTAATTTGGGCCACGACTTGTTCCACGATTAACAGAGCACTCACTACGCAGGAGGCTACACACTACATATTGAGGACGGCCAGAGATGTTGACAAGGAACAGCAGAGGCTCTGGTCCCAAACCCCACAGGGTTCCGACTCTCCCTGGGGGCAGCCCTCTGTCCCTGCACTGCCCACCTCACTCAGGATGATGGCTTTGGCTAAAGAGGCAGGGCTGCCTGAAGGGCCCTAGGAAACCCCCCCCCCACCTCCCGTCTGGCCTCTCCATCCAATGTGGCCTCTCTGCAGGGGTCAGTGAGAGTGGAAATGGCAGCCCCATCTTGTGCCCCGGGGGCAGTGGCCACAGCGCCTCTCGGGGAAAGGCTCCGGGGCCCCCTGCCCCTGGTGGGTCTCGGGCTCTCTGTGCACATGGGGAAAGCTGCGACTTAGCGGGTGGCTGCGGGCAGGTGGGGCACCCTTCCCGGGAGGGAACCCCTTGCTCTTCGCCCCAGGCCTGGGCCAGCGGGACCCCAGCCCCACCCCCTTCAGAGGCACGGGCTGCAGGGGCCTCTGCCAGCCCGCAGGGCGCACAAAGTCCTACTACGCGCCCGCCGGCCTCCACGTCCTGGCGCTTTGGTGGTCTCCTCGGAAAGTCTCTGGGCCTCGGACAGGAGGCTGCACCCTTGTTGGGGCCTTCTGGGAGTGGGGGGGGGCAGAACTCCCAGGGGTGAGGGACCCCCTGCTGGGCATCTGCCCTCGGGCTGGCCTCCCCTGCCCTGTCCCTGGGTGTGGTGGAACTGCATCCCAGGGGTCTGGCTGGGCCTCCTGCTCAGTCCCTGATGCCCTCCCAGGCCACCCGAGTGTCCCTGTAGCCAGGGGCTCCGGGCCCATGGTGACCCCCTCCAGGGTGTGGGGTGTCGGCACACTTACATTTCAGGTGGCAGCACGTGACAGAGCTGCCTTCAGGCTAAGCCCCGTCAGCCCCCTGCCCCCACCTGGCACAGAGAGGGCAAAACGAGACCTCACAGGGCCTCCTGCCTTTGGAACTGGTTTTCGAGAACTTCGTCTCCAATGAAGACATCTCTCAGCAATTCCCGATTGACAGACATTTCTGCTCTGGATTTCCTTTCCCCACCTGTGACCTAAACTCATGGAGAATCCTCGAGCTGCGGGTGCCCAGGGTAGCCAGTTCTGGGCATTTCAAGACCTGGTGGCGGCAGACTTGGCCCAGTGGTTAGGGCGTCCGTCTACTACATGGGAGGTCCGCAGTTCAAACCCCGGGCCTCCTTGACCCGTGTGGAGCTGGCCCATATGCAGTGCTAATGTGTGCAAGGAGTGCCCTGCCACACAGGGGTGTCCCCTGCGTAGGGGAGCCCCATGCGCAAGGAGTGCGTCCCATAAGGAGAGCCACCCAGCGCAAAAGAAAGTGCAGCCTGCCCAGGAATGGCACCGCACACATGCAGAGCTGACACAGCAAGATGACGCAACAAAAAGAAACACAGATTCCCGTGCCGCTGACGACAACAGAAGTGGACAAAGAAGACGCAGCAAATAGACCCAGAGAACAGACAACCGGGGTGGGGGTGGGGGGAAGGGGAGAGAAATAAATAAATAAATGAATCTTTTAAAAAAAAAGACCCAGTGATGCCTCGTCCCGGAACTCAGGCCCGTTTACACGCCACGGAAAAGGGCCTGCCTTCTCCCTCCTGGGGGGCGCAGGCAGGCACAGCTCACGCGTTCTGGCGTCTTCACTGGGCCTGGCGCAGACACTGGGGGCAGGGGGCCGGGTGCACGGGGGGTGAGGCCGGGGGGGCACTCAGGAAGGGTGATCTGGCTTGCACCTCGGGACGCCGACATTCTGGGCGAGGTCAAGCGGCTCTCACGCCTGGTCAGCGAGCTGCCTGCAGCCAGGACGCCCCCACCCTCAGCGGCTGCCTTGGAGGGGCGCTGGGGAGGAGCCCGACAGGAAATGAACAACCAGGGCCATGTCGCCGGAAGGAAGGAACGCAGGGGCCTCTGCCGAGTGAAAGGACCCCTGCCCCAAGTGGACCTGCTGTCCTACTCCACTGTTACATAGTTCTAGAAAAACACGTCCACGGTGGGAAAAAATCAGAATAATCGTTCCCTCTGGGGAGGGGCCCCAGTCTGCGCAGGTTCTTGGCTCGGTCTACATTCCTGTGGGTGGGGACCCTTGGTAAGTAGGGTCTCTTCAGTGGCAGTGGGGCCACTGCGTCAGAATGAAATCACCAGAGAGCGACGCCATGGGGTGGGGGGACCCGGGAGCCAGCGGTCAAGAAAGGGGGAGCTGCGGCGTGCACTGCCTTGTGAGCCCCGAGCATCACAGCCACGGGAGGCCACAGTCTTGGGGAGAAGGCATTGCCTTGCTGACACCTCAATTCTGGACTTCTCCGAGCCTCGGCGCTGCAAGCCAATGCATCTCTGTTGTTTCAGGCCACCGACGCAGTTGCGGCAGCCGGGAAGCTACAATGGTAGGGGGACCTTTCTGGGGTGAAGGTAATGTACTATATCTTGATCAGAGCGGAGGTTACAATTGGAGCATGCATTTATTAAAACCCACCAAGCAGTACATTAAATCGGGTGCCTTCCATTGTATCTAAATTTTACCTCACGGAAAACAAAAACGAGTCGACTGTACATAATGATGAACTCTAGCTAACGACACACACGCAAGTATTTAGGGGAAGTATACTGCTGTCTGCAATTTTCTCTGAAATGCATGAAAAATAAATAAGATGGATTGCAGGATAGGTGGATATAAAAGTGATAAAGCAAGTAGAGGAAAATGTTAATGATAGAACCTGGGAGGGAGGGATCAGGGTGCTGGTTGTAAATTTCTTCCAACTTTTCCATGTGTTTAATAAATTTCCTAATAAACTGTTGGGAGGGGGCAGAGTGGTTTCCCAGAGGCTGAGAAAATACCGGAGAGGTGCTAGAAGAGCCCGACGGAGGAGCTGACAGCTAAGCCTAGCCCTGAAGCTTGGTGTCCATCAAGGGAAGATTCGGGGCCAGCCTCCAGGCTGAGGGAATCAGGTGCAAAGGCCCTGAGGCAGGAAAGAGCTGGGCTCCTCTGAGGAGCGGGAAGAAGCCAGTGGAGCAGGAAAGGAGCAGGGAGAGGCGCAGAGCCTCGCGGTAAGCGTCGGATGTTAAACGCAGCAGAGAGTTCCTGAACCGCTTGCAGCCCGAGAGTGAGGTGATCTGGGATTCGAGGGGCCCGTTCTGGCTGCTCTGAGGAGAACAGACCCCAGGGGGCAAATCGAGAAGGAGGGCTTCTGGCATTGGTGGGGATGAGAGTGGTTTGGGTTTGGGAGGAGCAGCAGAGAGTGAGGGGTTTATGGGTTTGGGCATATTTTTGAAGAGGAAGCAGGGAGCGAGGGAAAGGGGAGTCAGTGTTGGCCTGAGCCCCCGGGCGGGTGGTGACACTGGGAGCAGGCTCGTGGGGAAATCAAGGCTCCTGCTTTGACCCCGTGGAGTCTGAGTCCTTTTAACCTTCACAGGGGACGTGGCGTCGACGGTTGGACGCCAAAGCTCTGAGGCACAGTGGGAGTCGCGAGCGGACGGCTGGTGTTGACGCGGCGGCACTGGATGAGGTTACCCAGGGAGAGAGTGTGGATGGAGAAGGAAGGCTGAGATGAGGCTGGGGTACCCCAACACACAGGGGGTGAGGGAGAAGGGGGGAGACGGCAGTGAGGGGGCCAGCAGGGTGTCACGGCAGGGAAGAGAACCTTCCAGAAGGAGGAAGTGGCCAGCCCTGTCAGGAGAGATGAGAACGGGGATGTGACCTTTGGATTCAGCAATACGGGGGCCAGCGGGGACCCCCAAGAGAGCACTTTGCCTGTGGCCCAGAGGAGAAGGCGACTCGAAAGAAAGAACGTGCCGAACGACGCCACCACAGAGACGTCCTCTGGGAGACGCAGAGGAGTGGGACAAGGAGTGGGACAATGGAGGGGCCCACAGGGGGCTTTTGGTGAAGCTGGAGGCATGTCTGCACGGGAGGGAGGAAGGAGGAGGTGAGGGCGGGAGACGCAAGGGCAGCCTGCTCGGACCCAGCGGCCTCTCTGCAGGCTTCCGCCGTGGGCCGCGCGGCTGCTCTGCGGTCTGCAGGCTTCGGGGGGGCCTGGTGTGTGCTGTGCTGGGGGCTCCCCTGAGGCCACTTCAGTCTCTCCCCCGAGGCCCAGCAAGGCTTGGGAAAGGGAGAGCTGGGCTGCCCGCTGCCTTCTCCCTGGAGTCCCCATGGTGGAGAGACAGGTACCGCTCCCCCTGCACCCTTCACCAAGGGGTGTCTGGCAAAAGGAGAGAGGAAAGTCCCCCAGGAAGTCTGTCCACTTTGGGGGTGGAGGTGGCAATGGGGTGGAGTCTAATTCTGGTGCCAAAGAGCCTCTCTCGGGGGGAAGAGTGGGAGGACCGCGGGGGGTGGGAGGGTAGGCGAGGTAACGCCTGGACCCCCCACTTGTTAGAGCCCCTTGCTGTGGGCCTGGGGTGTGGGGTGCGTCTCCCACGGGAGAGCCTTGTGCCCCGCACCACTGAACACAAACGGTGGCCGAGCGGCTGTGACGCCGCCACCCCCAGCGGGGCCTGAGCTGGCGCTGGTATCCATGCCAGGGCGTCACCCAAGACGCGTCTCTTTCGCTCTATCGACCTCCTCTGAATTTCACTCTTGGCCTTTTGAGTTCTCTCGGAGGCAAAATGGAAAGTGTTTCCTGGAGGCAAACTTCTGTCTTTCACTCCGGAAACCAGAGCATCCCCTTTGCTCCAAAGGAGCCTGGGATGTTAAGGAGAGAATGTCAGCAGAAGACGACATGAAAGGAGAATTACAGCAAAGCCCCGCTTCCACGGGCCGTTTAGAAGGGAAATGAGGCGGCTCCGCGTTCTCCCTGTCTTTGAAGGGAGCTGGAATTGTTTGGCTTGATAAATACAGAGAGGAACCACGGGCACCCCGGCGCGCTGCCCTTACGCTTAAAACCGCCGACAGCCCCGTGCCGGAGGCGTGAGCCCCGGCGGGGCCCGGAGGATTAAGAGATTGACAAGTCCTGGATAATAAGACTAATTAATAATCCCATCTCTAAGGGACCTCGGCTCCGGCAGCTTCACCCTCCCTCTGTCTGTGGGTGGGTAGCCCGGGCCCCCAAGCGCTGAGTGACAGTGGGGGCCGGGCGGGGCCAGGCAGGGAGCAGAGGGGCAGGGAAGTCGCCAGGATCCGGGGGCTCTAGTTCACTTTAACCATACCATTCCCACCTGGGACTGCAGAGGCAGTGAGGGGGCAGCGTTGGGGACCCCCAACCACCCCCCCCCCCACCGCCTACCCAGGCCCTAGAGGGAAAGAAGCTGGAAATAGCCCCAGCCGTGCCTGCATCCTGGGGACCGAGCGCTGTACGAAGACTCCGTGTGGGTTGGCACGGCCTGCCGATGACCCTGGCACCAGGCTTCACTGGGCCGGCTCTCGTGGCCAGTATAAGGCAGAGCTGGGTGGGCCCAGAAGGAACCCAGTAGGGGGCTTTTCCTGCTGCTTGATGGCCCTCCTCCTGTACTCAACACCCCCCTTTGGTTATAAGGTGGGGGCAGAGGGTCCGACTTTCCCCGAGGACTCGGTGGCCTGAGCGGCCACTTTGCCCGGTGAAGGTCAAGCTGCTGGGCCTGCAGGTCGCCACGGAAGGCTGCCCCGGCTGTGCCCTCCCCAGGGACCAGCTGAAAGTGCCAACTCCTCTGCCTGCCAGGACGTACTCCCATTCCCAGAGAAGGGAAATGGATAAAAGACCCTTCTGGAAAATGCCCAGTGACTTTCTGTAGGCTAATGGCCGCTGCTGGGGGAACGCTGTATTTTCTGGAGGCTTTCGGTGGGTACGGCAGAGGCCTTGGCATCGTAAATTGCAATCAAGCAAAGATGTCTAAGAAGGAAATAATATCAGCTCTGCTGTGCAGGCTTGGCGAGATTCCTGAAATCTTAATGGAATTGAGCAATTTTTTGCATAACACTGTAAATTTCTAGTGTCTACCTTATCTTCTCATCGTGTTATTCAAGGGACATTAAATGGAGCAAGATGTGAACGCTACCCGGGAGAAGAATGCAGCTCAAGAATTATCTGGCCGATACCACGGTTCATTTTCTAGTTCTCTTTTCCAGAATCCGCCCCTTCCCCGCCACCACAGGGCTTCCCAGTAGCTGCGTGCTTGTGTTTCCCCAGGTACAGAGCCTTCCTGATGGCTTTGGCTAATGACCCTGTCCTGTGACCCTCTGACCCTGGGCCCCTCCGCTTGCCTCTGCCTGTCCAGCCTGGGCCTTAACCCAGGAATGCCCCCTCCCCTCTCTCCCCACCGGACCCCCTCCATCCAGTGCCTCTTTCCTCTCCTCCTGGAAGGTGGTTTCCGTGAGCCTTGTCCTGTCACC
The DNA here is from genome assembly GCF_030445035.2 of Dasypus novemcinctus. Lineage (NCBI taxonomy): Eukaryota > Metazoa > Chordata > Mammalia > Cingulata > Dasypodidae > Dasypus > Dasypus novemcinctus. The sequence goes on from NC_080681.1 coordinate 126,055,875, forward strand.
CCACAGCCCCCTGCACTTGCCCATCTTGATAATTACTGACGGAAACCACCATTGCTAGACTGGAGGCGCCGTGCCTCTCGTGCACATCAAGGCCTGTTGACCTTGATGTGACCTTGACCACATTTCTTAATTGCTCCCAGCCTCGTAGTCATGTGGCAATAATAACCTTTGGCCCTCCCAGGGCGGGTAAAATGCTGGGCTCAGGACCGGGTGCTGGGAGGCCCGCAGCATAGGATTGCGTTGTCATGGTTATGACAATAAAACCCAGAACGGCCACTGTCAGCATTGCCAGCCTTGGAACTGCTCTGCTCTGTCCCCGTTGCTCCTGAGCCCGAGCAGAGACCCAAGATGGGGGCAGTGTGGGTCCCCCGCGACCCCGCAAGCCACCAGACTGGCACCAGCCTAGGACAACCCTCCCGGGGCTTTCTTCCTGACACCCTGTGGGGATCTGTGGAACGGGGGCCTTTGAGAGCCGAGACCCCCATGCAGCCACAACCCCACCCCTGCCACGTGTCAGAAAGGGTTTGGAAGAAATCCCCGCCCCCTTCCTCCCCTCCTTCCAGCTCACGCTCGCCTCATGCCAGGCACCCTTTTCTGCACTCATTGCATCTGCCACCAGCTAGGCAGAATTCTGGGGTCGGAAGGGACTGTGACACTGCAGGGTCTGTCCCCTCTTGCTCCCTGGAGGACCCCTTGCCAAACACTCAGGGACCAGCGCTCCTGCCCTTGGGCCCTGAGTCCCCGGTGGACCTTGCTGTGACCATCCTTGTAATCGACTGGCCGGCCAGTCCCTGGGGAGGGCCTCGCTCTCCGAGCACACAATAAGCTTTGTGAGGGCCTCTCCCTGCAGGGAGCCGCCCAAAGACGCTCCCGGGTCAGCCCTAGCGTGGCGGCCAAGAGGCGGCCCTATGGAGACCCACGTCAGCTCCCAGCCCCCAGGGAAATCGAGGCCCTGGGTGGGGTAGGGCGGGCTTTGTGGCAGGGAATGATGGGCTCGCTGTCGTCCATAGCATGGGACGCGGTCCTGCGAGTTCGCACGTCCAGAGGTCAGCAAGGTGCTTTCTTGCTCCCCTCCACGCACAGCCACCTGCCCCCGTGCAGGCCTGCCCCACTGCGGCCGCTGAGCTGGCTGAGGACGGGTCCATATCTGTTTAAAGGGCCTGGGGGCCTCAGCAAGGCTGGAGACCCTTATTCTCTCCGGCCCTCAGTTCTTGTCTGAAAAACTGGAGTGGATTTACCCCAGCCCCTACTCCCTCCCAGAGTTGCCAGGAGAAACAAGTCACGCCGGGCTCGGGGTCCCCGACCGCGGGCCGAGGGGCTGCCCGGCGCCAGGCCCGTGGCCTCCCTGAGCCCCCGCAGGGGACAGCCCCTGTCGGAAGGCCTCTACCACAACGGCCCCATCCGTGGCGTGTGCCGTGTCTCTGTTCTTGGTGGCCGAGGGTAAGACGCAGGGCTTGTAAGAAGACACAGGGCTGCGCTGAGCTCTTGACTTTCCCGCCTGGCCCCAACCTGGGCGCCGCGTCTGCGGGAGGCCCGCGGGGTGGGGTCTGGCAGCCCGGCAGCTCCCCCTCCCTCCATCTGCGCACACAGCACCAGCTCGCTTCTCTTCCTTGAGGCCGGTCAAAGCGTCCTCATGGGACAGCACGTCAGCCCAATGTCAACGGCGCAACGCCCCGTGGCGGGGAGCCCCGCGGAATCTCCGGTCTCCATGACACACGGCGCCGTCTCAGGGCCCCCGCGCGGCGTGTGCTCCTTAAAGCTTTATTTCCCAGCCACTTCTACTTTGCCCTGATGAAACATAAAAACAGTTACTGAGCAAAAAGCCTCGGGTATTTTTTATGAAGCTATAATATTCTCCATCTTTAAAAAAGGTTGGAAAAAAAAAAAAGAAAGAAAGGTAGGATGCCAGATGATCTCATGCGTTCTGGGGACGCGTGTGCCAGCTCACACCGAGTGGCAGAGCACTCCCCACCAGGACGAGGCCGAAGACGCAGGGGCGAGGGGGATGCACTCCTGGGGCAGCAGGGGGTCGCCCCACCTGAGTCCTATCCCTTTGGTGACAAGCTCACACCAGGCAATCCAGATGGGCCCTGCTTCCAGGTGGAGGGAGGCAGATGGCGGGGGACTTGCCGAAGGCAGATCGCGCCCCAAACAGCTTTCAGGTCTGTTTGGAGGGACATTTATGGTGACAAGAGTGCCACCATTGCTCAGTGCTCCTTAAAAACGTGGTGCAGAGGGGGACAGTGCGGGGATGGTGCTATGCTCCCGGCCAGCTCGTGCTTTGGGAGGGCGCTGGCTCCGGCCATCCCAGCTTCGACGTGATTGATAAAGAGGAGACGCAGTGTGGAGGCGCTTGGGGATCACAGAGGCTCTCTCCGGTCCCTCTTGGCGTGGCTTACAGATCCGCCTGGGGCCACCCAGGATCCAGCTTGTGCACTGGCTGCAGGCCAGGACCTGGGCTGCCTTTTCCTCTGCCTGGAATCTAATTTATATTTAATCCCCACCCTGCCCTATGCAGTTGATGTTACTATTAGTCCCATTTTACTGATGAGAAATGGAGACTGAGAAATGACATAACTCACCCGGGGCCACAAGGCTCGTGAGGGCCACCATGCCAACCCCCCGTGTTTAAGGTCTCTATGTCAGCCCAGCAGAGGATCCTGGGCCCGGGGGTGCCCTCGGGAGGGGGCGCGTGGGACCCGGCCAGTCCCAGGCCTCGTGCAGGTCCCCAGGGATTTTCTGGGGAACCGGCCCCGGGGCACCCTGATTTCAGACTTCTGGCCTCCGAACTGGGAGACGAGGGCTTTCTGTCGCCCAAAGATCCCAGTCCGTGGCCCTTCGTCAAGGCAACTGGGGAAACTGAGACACAGCCCTGCTGTGGGTCCAGCGCCGGCCAAGCTGCCGGCACCTGTGCGTACTGGGAACTTGAGTTTTCTGGAAAACCGGACAGGGCGCCTGCTCCCGGCAGAAGGACCCACTGGCCTGTGCCCACCCCGCAGAGGCGGGGGGCTGCAAGAAACCTGGGAGGCATGTCTCCCCCAGGGCACCCAGGGCGCTGCTGGCTGCCTCGGGAAGCGTCAGGGCGGTGGGGAGCTGACCACACCATGGCCGGCGCCTGCCGTGGCCTTTGGCACGGCCCAGCTGGTATCCGAAGCCCTGGACTCACGGGGCTGGTGGGGACGTGCGGAGGGATGGCACTTGAGGGTGAGCAGCAGGGTGCGCAGAGGTGGGAGGTGGGGACTCGCGGGTGCTGGCCACTCGGCCCCCCGAGCCTCCGTCTAAGAAGGGGCCGTGGGGGGACGGCCAAGGTTCTGACGGGAGCTCAGGCCTCGGAGCTCCTCCTGGGCCCGCTCCCCACTAACTGAATGACAGGGGGCTTGTGGGGGCCTCAGTCTCCTCGGTGGTGGAACGGGGGCATGCCATGAGGCTTTGGGCGGCACAGGTACTACACACTCTCAGTTGCCCAGGCAGAACTAGAAACCAGATGCCTGGACTCCAAATCCAGTGCTCCTCCTAACCATCCCACCACACTCCAAGGATCCAGCATCCACCGGGTCCGGGGGCCTCCCCAGAATCCTAGCACCCCTGCTTCATGGCCGTGCGCTCATGGCCCCATGGCCTCGCTCTGGGCGCCTAGAGGGTGCCGGCCGGGAACCCCGCGGCGTCCTCCCCAGTGCGCTGGGCTCGGCAGCCCACGGCCCCAACGCTCAATGGCAGGCACGCCGGACACACCCCCGCTTCCCTGGAGCACAGAAAACACTCATTAAGCATTTCAGAGGACAAGGGCGAAAAGAAAAACACTCATTAGAAGCAGAAATCGTTTCCAAGCAAACCGTACAGAAATCTGCTGGGAGGTCTGGTCTGAAATGGGGCTGACTGGACCACCCGAGGGATGGGGTGTGGGGCGGGGGGGCCCTGAGTCTCTGCTGCCCACTCAGTCACTGTTAGAAAATTGCCAATGGGAGAGTCGAGAAGGAGGCGGGGGGCCGTGCCTGCCCGGCTCGCCCCTCGGAGCAGGGCGCCGGCGGGGGCCCCCTGACTGCCGTGACTGGCAGCACCCCTTGTCCAGCTCTGCCCTGGCTGACCAGCCGGGTGACCAGGCGCTGGCCCTGGGCTTCACCGTCCCCTTCTAGAAAATGCAGCTGGTTGAAGGAGCCCACAGGTCCTGCCAGCTCTGCCGAGAGGAGCCTCTGAGGACGCGGTCATGACTCGGCAAGGCTCTCTGTGTCTCGGGGCAAGTCTGGAGGCTCCAGCCCATCCCCAGCTCAGGGCACCCCAGGGCACCTCCCTGCTCACACCCGGGCACCCCTGAGCCACCCTGGCGTCCCCACGCGGTGCCCAGCGGTCATGCACCCTCGGACCACATGGGCTCCAGGGCCCTTGGTTCTTCGGGGGCTACTGCGTGTGCTCGTGTCCTCCTAAAAGATGTGTGGGCAGCACAGAGAGAGAAAACGAGAGCGGAGAGCCGGCCTGAGGGCCACCGAGCCTGCCACCCCGTGGGCCAGCTGCGCAGCGTCCTCCGCCCCTCCCCGAGGTCTGGTCTCCGCGCCCCAGGGTCCACTGCTGGTTATTCCCCGTCCTGGAGCAGGCGGACACCAGTGCTGGCCCCTCCCCGCCGTGGTCTTGGGCGCCTGGTATGAGGGAGACTGAGGAACGCAAGCCCCTTCTCCAGGGAGCCGACGGGCGGGTGGGAGAGCTGGCAGGCCTGGACGACATCCCCACTGGGCCTGTCACTGGCTGCGGTGAAGGGATCCCAGAGGACAGTGGGCTGGTGGGAGAAGACGGCCACCGAGTGGCGGGTGGAGCGGTGACCACTCCTCGAGACCATGCTCCTTTATCCCCAAGCACCCCTGCCACCCTCCAAGCCCCCTGCCTCTCTCGCAGGCGCCCTCTGGCATTCGTTTGCCCCTTTCATCCATCCCCAGTCCCCCCACAGCCCGCTGGCGCCCGGCGGCGGGTCCTCAGGGGGCATTTCGGCACCGCCTCTCTTCCCCGCCCTCGCTGCGCCCGCCCTGACACCTTTCCTCACGCCCCATCTTTCTTCTTGGTAATTGGCATCAGAGACGAACCTGGGCCAGTTTCCATCTGGGCCAGTGTCTCAGGCTTCTTTCCCACTTAATGTCAAAGAGAGTAAACCTGGCTGTGCCTACGTCACCCTGGTGGTGTAATCAGCTCCAGGGACAGCGGCCGGAGCCTTCGTTAGCTCCACAAGCCGCGCTGCCTGCTGCGGCCTCAGCGCTCCAGCCCCGGCCGGGCAGCCTGGGGGGTGCTGGAGCGCCCCCCACCTGTGAGCACCCCTGCCTGATCCCGGAAACAAGAGCCATGCCCGAGGACACGGAGGAGAGCGGGTGGAGTGACAAATCCCCCCCAGGACGTGGGAGGGAAAATGGAGAGGCCCTTAATCAGCCGTGAAGAAGCCAGATTCCGTGATACTGGCCTTTGGGGAGACGCTGGCTTCCCCGCCAGCTGGCAGGAGCCAGCCGACACACATGAGTCTCCCCAGGAATGTCTCCTGCATACAGAGCCCAGGAAATTGCAGCAGGGGAGGGGGAGGCTGGGGCCGAGGCCTGGGACCCCCTGCTCCCCGCTGGCTGGGCATCTAGGCAGGGGCCCCGGCTAGGGGGCCTGGCTGGGGGGCCACGGCGAATGGAAAGCAGTTTGGGAAGTAATAAGCTCAGACCCACGGCCGCCCACTGGTGTCTGACTCCAGGAAAATAAATGTAGTGGAATTAAACAGCCACGAGAGTGTGATGGAACAAAGGTGGGGGGCGGGGGGCAGAGGCATGGGTGGGGGCGAGCCGGCAGGCAGCCAGGGCTGCTGGAGGGGGGCAGCTGGCAGGAAGCCAGCTTCCGGGGGTGCTGCTCCAACAGGGGGGCACTGGTGAGCGGGGGCTAGAGACAGCTTGCCAAAGAGGAGTTCTGACTGGGGGGTGGTGGGTGCTTGGCACGGAAACCGGAAACCAGACCCCGGAGTTTGGGAGGACAAGAAAGCAGGCGGCAGGGGCTGCAGGCTGCCCAGGGCGAAGTCGGCAGCCAGGGTTTGACCCGGGGACGCAGGGACAGCTCTGGCTCCCCCAGAACCCTGCGCACACGGTGGGCCCCCACTCTGTGCCCACAGCTGGGGGGCAGAGGAAACCTTCGACGCCCCATGCAGTGCCTTTGGGGCCGTCCTCACCGACAAAGAGCCCGCGGGCTCCTCCCGTGAACCCATTCACCAACCTCCCACCAGAAAGCCGGCCTGAGCAGCTAGAGAGCCAGGGGCCACCTGCCAGCTGGCAGGAGGGACAGACGCAGGGAGAGGAAAGCAGGGCGGGGGGCAGGGGGCCGCGGCGTCTGCGGATCGGCACTTCCTCGGAGGGTCTCAGGCACTGTGCGCTAATGAACTTGCTGGGCCAGAGGCAATTATTTCTGGGAACTGAGGAGGAACGGAAAGGCTGGAGGCCGGGCACTGGGGGGAGCTGATGTCCAGGCTGACCTTGGACCTCCACCCTGGGGTTGCGCTGGGCTCCGTGGGCGCCTCCCAGGCCACCTTGCCGGGACCAGAGGCTCGCTTCTCCCTGAACATGTGCCGTGGGGCTTGCTCTCCCCGTCCGCCCAGGAACCCCATCCCAATCACGCACCCCAGCTCAGAGAGGTCCCCAAACCACTGCAGGCCGGGGGTTTGCTGACCTGCACAACAGTGGCTGCAGCAAGTGGCCCCATGGTGGCCAAGGCCAGAGGCAGCGATGGCTGGGTGGCGGCAGAGGGAGGGTCTGGGGGTGATGGGGCGCAACCCACGGAGAACGGGTTCCACCAAGCAGCCGCGGCTCAGGGGTCCGGCCTGGTGGTGGGTCCCCCGACCTTCAGGCTTCCCCGGGGCAGCAACCTCGTCAGTGGGAGCCACGAGCCCGACAGCTGGGCGGGCACCCCCTGCCAGCGAGAGGACACACCTGCTCAGCAAGCGCCGGGCTGCGCGGGGGACCTCGGCCCAGCAGGGATGGCTGCTGGAGGCTCCCGTGCCACCGCCTTCTCCATCCCGCTGCCTGGCGACCATCACCCACCGATCCTGGAGCCCCTCCTCTCCGAACAACCGTGCCAATCGATCTGACCACAACGGGCGCGCTTCCAGAAGCCTCTTCCCCGCGCACGCTTTCCGACCGACCCATGAGAGAGCAGGACTTCGCAGCTCCGGCCAACGGGCCCTGGTTGCACCATCGGGGCGGGATGCTCAGCCTTCTTTCCTACCCTCACTGAAAGGCACCCTGGGCATCCTGGAAACACCTAGTGGGCCACCTGCTCATCAGCTCGGCGAGGCCAACCCTGCCGCCAGCTGGCCGCCCTCCCTGCTCCTGATGACACGAGACCCGCCGTGACGCGTCACCCAGCGTGCGCCTCCAGGAAGCTCGCTGGGACCCCTTGGCCAGAGCCCCGTGCCCACTCAGCTCCCTCCGCGGACCCTTCCCCAGCACAGTCACGGAAGAAGAAGCCAATCCAAGCCACGTACCTGAAGGAGCCAGTAGCACCTCCGGTGGAAGGTGGGGATGATGGAGGAATGGACATAGCAGCCGTACAAGCACTAGGGAGAGAGGAAAAACGAGAATTCAGTTGGAAAGAGGGAAGGAAGGAAGGAGGAAGACGGCACAACAAAGGAGGAGCAAGAGAGGGCCACGGATCCTGCCATGAGCCCCAGGGTGGCGGAGGGGGCGCCTCTGTGTCCAGCTCTAGGACTGAGACGAGGGCTCTGGGGTGGCCTCCAAGAAGCACTGCTGGGAGGCGCCACTGGGCAGGCAGATGTCCAGCTGCGCCCTCCCCTTTGCTGGGCCGCTGGTGGATCTGAGCGTCCAGGGAAGGCCGAGGGCCGAGAAAATGCACATGGGTCCGTTTTGCCAGTACTTCAGGGGTCTTGAAGTTACTCTGAAGTTCATTCAGAGAGTGTAGGCTAAGGCAAGGCAAGGACCGAGGGGTTATAGAATTGATTAAAATACACTCAAACACACCCAGACTTTTCCTGGCGAAGGACCATCGTGCCGTGCAAGGCGGCCCCTGCCTGGGTGTGGGTGGGCGGCCCCTCTCCACGAGGGTTACTTCCTGAGTCTTTTGCACATGCTCACTTTAAATAAACAGTTTGTTTAATTCATATACCTGGGTGTTTTTTTAAAATTAACATAAATCTGCCATTTTTCTGGCAGATGGATTGGATTTTGGAAAACAGCCAAAAGTCAGGCAGAAGCAAGTTGGAGAATAAGGTGGGACTTGAGGTCTAGGGACAGGGTGTGGAGTGGAGGGAGAGGAAGGGCAGTTCTTACGTGGCCCACCCCGAGACCCAGGCCGACGGAGCTGGCGGGGCTAGGGGGTGCCTCAGGGCCAGCTTGCTTGGGGGACGTCAGGGTGGACTGCCTCTGGGGTGCTGGGGAGAGGGGGCAGGCTTGCCGGCAGAGACGGGGTAGAGGGGTCTCACGAGAAGAAGGCTCATGAACAGGCCCTTCTCGTAAGTGCACCCGGAAAGTGTGAGCAGGAGCTAGGGGCCACCCACAGACAGGTGGTCAGCTTGGAGAGGAAACTCTCAGGTAACCTGGGACCGGGCCCAGCTCAAAACCAGGGTCAAAGTCTTTCCCTTTGCAGCCTCCACTTCCAATTTGGAGTGTGTCCTTCCCATCCCCTTGGGAGGTCCCCAGGCTTCCTGAGGCACAGCTTCCAGAAGGAGTGGGCAGGACACAGAGCTGGGAAGGGTTTCATGTTCACCTCTCATTCCTTATCTGAATCTCCCTGCGGGCCCCATCTACCACCACCACCCCCAGACACCCCAGAGAGAAATGGTCCACAGCCCTGGATTTGAAGTTTGCGTTAGATACGATTTACTCCCCCAAAAGACCAATTGTGGCTTGGTTAGACCAGGACTCCGTTTGAGCCCTGTCTGTCTGATTAGCAGGGTTGAAAAAGAAATCATTTTGGACTGTGGGATTCTGGCTGCAAGAAAATCAGATTTCCAATATGTTAGAAGTTCTACAGATTGCTGTCAGCTGGGATTTAAGCCCTGTACAAACCAAACAAACAAAGCGGAAATTAATTTAAACGATTCCCTTGCAGTTCTTGCCCACAAAATGTATTTATTATTAAGAAGGCAATATTCTTTCCTGAGTTTTCCTGTTTCCAATACACTGCGTGCCTTGATAACTCACTCCTTCTTGCCAAAGAGCTTCATGTTTGGACATTTTCTTTAAATGTTTGGTTGCAGTGAATGAGCAACCCACCTGCAACTTTAATCAGCTCTTTTCCTTTGGAATTTGCATGTTCTCATTGGCAATTTCATTACTTTTACTCGTGCAATGAGCCAAATATAGGGAGACATAAATTGTTGAGAGGAGAAGTTTCTCACATCCCTTTGAAAGAAAAGGCATTGCGTTTGCTCTTTCCGGCGGTTTATATTAAATCTTTGTAGAGTTTGCAATGACCTCCCCACTTCACCTGCCTCTCTCTCTGTCCTCTGTTATTTCTCCGACTTGGAAAGAACATGGCTGAATTCCACCGTCATTTCCCCTTCCAGTCCCTGCCTGTCTGCTTGGTCCTCCCAGGAGCCTTCGAGAATGTGCCCAAACCCTGCTGCGTGTCCATTCTGGGCACAGATGGAGAAGACAGCGCGGTGCCGGTTCTTCCCTGAACCACCCAGCCCCTATTCCTGGGGGCTTCGCCTACCAGAACTGCCCAGAACCACCCGAGAAGCAAAATCCCCGTCACAGAGAAAGATCACAGTTTCTCCAACAGGGCTCATGCATTTTAATCAGGGGAGCCCTCGGGGCTCGCTCAGAACGAGGGACTCTATTTTTAGATGTTACTCTCATCCCTGGGTTCTCTGGCTTCTCTGGTCTCGTCAGTGGAGCAGGGTGATCTTGGGGAAGGGGAGCAGGGCTGGGGAGGCCTCTCCATGATGAGAGAAGCTCTGTCTCAGGGCATCAGGGGGAGAGCGAGGGCCAAGAGCCCCCAGGACGCAGCCGGGGCGCCAGGCACCCTCCTGCTGGCCCTGGCTCCCCTGGTTTCCTTAAGGCTTTGTCTTTCCCCGTCGGGGAGCTCCTCTGGGAGCCTCAGGCTCTTCTAGAGTGAAGATGGTCACCAGTTCTCCCACCCTCGCCACCCCCGGGTCGCAGATCTCTGCACAGGAAGGGGCCTCAAACTGGAAATATTGACATTTTACTCCTGGCCCCCAGAATGCTAAAGAGTTTCCAACGCACATTAGGAAGCTTTCTTGAGCAGTGACTCACACCTTTGTGCTTAAAGGGTTACGCTCTAGTCTCAAGGAAAACGGGCTGGCGTTGAGCGGCTCCTTCACGGTCCTTGTGGGGAAAGAGGCTCACAGTGACCCACACTGGCTGAGCTGGGGTCACCCACTAGGGGCTTACAGGACCCTGCTTGAGGTGGGAGGCTGGGCCGGGTCCTTGTGCATTAAACGGGCCCCGTCCTAATCCGCTCTCAGGGGAGCTCAGCGCAGGCTTGAAGGATGAGGGCAGGCGGGCCAGGGGAAGAGCTGGGGAAGGAGAGGGTTTCCAGCCGCAGGAAAAGCATATGGGGAGGATGGGAGCGGGCTGGGTGGGAGGGCCTGTAAGGACCTTCGGATGGATAAACTGCAACCGGGGACCGTGGCGAGAGTCAAGGCGGGGGACGCCACGAAGAGCCCCATGCGCCACAGTAGGGGGTTGGGTCGTTTCCTTGGGGCGGTGGGAGCAAAGGCATGGCATGGTCAGTTCTGTGTCTGGAAAGCTCACTCTGGTGGCACTGAGGGCAGCCGGAGGAGGGGACGGCCGGAGCACCCGGGCCAGATGGGGAGGCGTGCTGGGGGCCCCGTGATGGCAGGAGGAAGCAGCGAGGGTGCAGAGAAGGGGACACCCGTGGCCGGTGTCAGGATGGTGCCCGGCATTCCCAAACGGGTGTGGGATGGTCCCACTCTGGGATGGGGAACTTGGGGGGTGCAGCCGGCTGGAGGGAGGAGAGACCGATGTCAGATCTCTCCGCGGTGAGCTGGTAAGACATCCACGTAGCTAGCAGCAGGCAGCACTGTGCTCAGTCTGGGGGCAGGGAAGGCGGAGGAGGTCAAGGGCGAGGCCAAAACAGCCCAGGGGGTGTGGCCCGCAGGCTGGTCTCCCTTGCAGGCCAGCGTTGCCAGGATGACTCAAGCAGAGCCCTTCCCAGCTCCTGGCGGGCCCGGCCCGCCTGCCTTGTCCCTCTCCCCTTTTGCCCGCCACTCAAACCCAAACCACCTGGCCCGTGCCATCCCCCAGGTTATCTTTGCCACTGTCCCCTTGTTGGGGTCTTTCTGCCACTTTCCACTCCATATGACAATGCCATTACTGAGACAATTGGGGATTAATTGTGTAAAATTTCACAAGGCAGTGAATCCAATCCATTCCCTTTACCCACTAATCAAAAAACAATCAAGTTTGTCCATAGTGATTTGTGTTGTACAAACTCCTGACACTTTTTTGAGTGGGCTCTGGGTGTCCTCTGGGGTCTCCCCAAGTTGAGCTTTTCACTGGGGGGCTGTAATGAGATGGGAAGGCAAGTCAGATGCCCCGGCTGGGCGTACAGCCGTGAGTGTGTGCAAGGGTGTATTCGCGTGTGTGCAAGCATGTGTCTGGGGACGCCTGCCCTGCATTCCTTGTTTCTGTATGTGCAGAAAGGAAGAAAAAGCAACAGCAACTAGATGCACAGGGGCTCAGGAGAACCTCCTCCTTCTGATGAGCGCAACCTTCAAATCAGTTACATTTGGGGAATTAAGGCCTGACAGCTTTCCTCAACATGACAATCGCATGAGAAAGAATTTTTTCTTTTACAGACACCATGGGGGCTTTTTTTAAAAGGCAAAAGGGCACGATAAAATTACAGAGGAAGCCAACAGACAACAAGAGCTCCCTTCAGTTCTAAAGAAATGCTTCACACAAAGAGCACCAGCTGCAAATCTCTGCCAGCAGAGACCTGGACACCGTTAAAACTGCCCCCCAGCGGACTCCGCGGTGGGGCCCCGGGGGCCAGAGAAGGAAGCACCTCACACGGCAAGTGAAGCTTTACTGGCTGGGACACTGGGTGGGGTACGACGGGGCACATCCCCTTCCTGTCCAGCTCCCAATCAGCTCATCTCACGTGGCTGATTCTCTATCACACACACACACACACACACACACACACACCCAGCTCTTTCCTTCCACCTCCAGCTTCCACAAACGGGAAGGCGGGGAGGGGACCCAGCAACCTGTTAAAAACCACTGGAGCTGGGCCCGGGTTAGGGAATGGAGCCCTGGCGGGGCAGATTCCAGATGGTTCTGGGCTCCTAATGTCCTCCCCCGCTCACATCCCCCAGTTGACGGTCAGCTCATGGCCCCGGGCAGGCCTGTGCTCTCCGCTTCTCAGCCCAGGACATTTCCTGAACGTGCTACCCTCCCCTGCCTCTGCCAGTCCTCCCCTGCCCGTGTCCAGCTCGGGTCCTCCTTCTCCAGGAGGCCTCCTCTGACCCAGCCTCCGCAAAGGAGCCACTGGGAGTGGCCCTCAGAGCAAGGCGCGTGGCTGTGCGCTTTGCCTCGGGGCGCCATATACATCGTCACTATTCTTTGCCTTCTCACATCTGAAATCCTGCCTCGTCTATCACGGGTGGGGAGACTTTCAGTAAAGGGCAGGTAGTAAACATTTTAGGACTTGTGAGCCCACGACTCAGCTCTGCCACTGTGGTGCAATAGCAGTCACAGGGAATGCGTCGACGGATGGCTGTGGCTGTGTTCCAGTAAAATTTCATTTATGGGCACTGAAATTTGAATTTCATACGATTTTCACATGTCATGGATATTTTTCTCTTTCGATTTCTTTCAACCATTTCCAAATGTAAAGACTCTTCTCGGCTCTCAGGCTGGACTGAATTTGGCCCATGGGCCAGAGTTTGCTGACCTCTCTCCTATCAGATTGGGAAATGTGTGTGCTACACCATCCTCTTTTGCATTCCCATGGTGGCATTTTCAAGCAGCAGATGCTCAGTAAATGTTGGTGGATTTCAAGGAGGGGTAGGGAGTTTGCAAGTACGCCGGCAGGGGCAAAGGAAGAGCTGCTGAGGCCCGGCAGAATGTCACAGAAAAGAACAGTGTGGATGTTTAAACAGTACACATAAGGGCATTGCACAAGCCACAGCTCCCCATCAACGTCTATGACAACTTTCAGGGGATGGGTATGTCTTTTGAACTGCACTTAGTTTTGGGTGTTTACAGGAGCATCACCATAATGCCTTGTGTGCAATTAGCCGACATGTGGGCAGACTTCTTGGCACCTACTAAGAGCTCAATGAAACCCTGGCTTCCTCTACCCATTGAGGACCTTCATTTTATTAATTAAGCAGAATTAAATGAGATAAGGCATGTGTGGTGGTTTGGAACTCCATGTCTCCCAGAAAATCATGGTCTCAACACTAATCCATTCCTGTGGGTGTACACCTATTTAAGTAGGACCTTTTGATGAAGTTACTTCAGTTAAGGTGTAGCCAAGGGTGGGTCTTAATCCTCTTACTGGAGTGCTTTATAAAAGAATGAAATTCAGACAGAGAGAAAGCCCCAGAAGCAAGAAGCTGAAAGCAACGAAACCCAGAAGAGAAGGGAGGGACCAGCAGACACTGCCATGTGCCTTGCCATGTGGCAGAGGAGCCCAAGGATTACCAGTAGCACTGTCTTGATTTGGAAAAATTTTCAGCCTCAAAACTGTAAGCTAACAAATCTCCTGGTTACAGATACATTTCACAGTCTCTGCTTTCAGCAGCCTAGCAGACTAAGACAGCATGGGAGGCTGAAAGTGGCTCATGTGGCATCGAGTGCAGGGCTGGTGCCTTGCCTGTTTCCTTGGAGGATCATACCCCTGGAGCCTTAGCCTCCTACAAGGTTCCTTCTCTGGGGAAGACCCTTTCATCCTGTTTCTTGGGGACGACGCCACAGAAGGCAAGAAATCTCTAAAAGCCAATGCCTTGCTGTTCACTTCCCTTGTTGGGAAAGTGCCTGTCCAACATCTCACTCCTTGGATTGCTGGAAAATACACCCCTGGCATGACTTACCAGGTCTCCCTAGAGCTGTACTGCCCAGCACGGTAGCCACGTGTGGTCCCTACTTAAATTCAAATTGAAGTGAAGTAAAATTAAATACAATAAAAAATTCGGTCCTCAGTACCACTAGCCATATTTCCCATGTTCAATAGACACATGTAGCTGGTGGCTGCCATATTGGCTAGCACAGAACATTCCATAATCACAGAACGTTCTATGGGACACTTGCTCTACAGAGCAAGAGCTTCCATCCAGTTTGGAGATGTGTGGCCTGGACTGTTGGAGCTTGAGACTCCAGGGGCCAAAGCCTGGGCAAGTCAGGGCTTTGGGGAAGAGGACTTCTGGAGGTGGCAGCTTTCAAGGGCACCACTTTTACCCAAAAGTACTTGGAGGGTGGTACCAGTTATTCCACCTGGGACAGCTTGCATCAATCAGTAAGTGTCTCCTAGAGCCACCTGCTCCCTCCCATGGCTATGACAGATAAAGCCCTCCAGGTCCTTTCCTGTTCCCCTCCCTAGCGCCTTCTCCAGTGCAGGGATAATGCCTGCAGTGCCCTGAGATAAGGGTGTTTCCCAGCAAATCCCCAGCTATAATCCTCTTTTCCGAGTGTCCCTGTGCCACCTTCCTGCAAACATTCCTGGCCCGGCCCCCAGCAACGGGGCCACCTGGTCTTGAGGCCTCCACGGGGGGCTCGCCCTTCTCCCACTGGGGAGGTGACTTGTCTACACAAAGGCAATCAGAATGAAAAAAAAAAACAGTTCGATGTCTGGTTTATCTCACACACTTGTATCTGACACCCAAATGACAAAGATTAATAGTTTTTAAAATGTGTCATGGGTATAAAGGTGATGGAAGAGGAAGTGATAATAAAAGGGCGAGGAAGAGCTGCCTCGAAGATAATGTCTTAATCTGGCTCTGAAGCCACCAGGAGCAGCGGCCACTCATTCTGGATGGCTCCAGGCAGGGACAGGGGTGGGGGGAGGCAGTACTGGGCTCCCAGGGAGCCTCCAAAGAAGGGGCACCTGACCTGGGCTGGGCCTTGGATCAGAGGGAAAAGGAGGAGGCGGAGCTGGATTCCAGGGGAACATTTTTGGCCGTTGTCTGCCCTGTGCCCAGCCTGCATTAGGCGAAGGGGCACGGAGCTGACCAGGTCTGAGCACCTGCCCTCAAGATCCCCCAATCTCACGGTAGAAAGACAGCGAGGCCAGAGAACAAAACCAAATGGCAACACGTCTGCTGCTGAGAATCAGAAGCCCAGAGGAGGGAAGGGTCCAGCTTATCAGTCACCCGAGAGGAAGGGACATTTTTGGCCGAGACACAAAGAGTATGTAGGAGTTGCCCAGGGAGATGACAAGTGGAAAAGACCTGGCCAAGTGGGCAGAAAAGGGCTTTTAAGCAAAGGGATTGGCCTGGGCGAGGACGTCAGCTGCTTCCCAGCCTCTTCATCTGCTGCCTTTGAATTGTCCCTGCAGGACAGAGTTGGGGGGCTGAGCCTATGAATCCAGGTGGTCCTGCGGATTTCCCCCTGGGACCCGTGATGGATGCTGGGCAGATGGCCTTGCATTGAAACTAAAGCCCTGTGATTTTTATGATTCTGCTCTTCTCCCTTCATCCCGACTTTACACACAAGTGATTTCCCAGAAGGACTTGGGGAGCTCCGAGAATTGAAGGAACGAGTGCAGACACAGGGCTGGAATTGGATCTGGCCTCTTCTCTTATTCCCTCCTTGTCCCCTCTCTCCATCTCGCGCTCTCATTTCTGAATGTCTTCCTTATACTTTCGTCCCCCCTGCCTCAGGGCTGCCTTTCTATGGCAGGTAGCCGTCATCCCAGCCGGGAACGCCTCTCTCTTCCTAGGGAGGGACGCTGAGCTGCCCTGGGCCGTGAGCCCTGCCTTGGATGCTCGGTGGACTGGGAAGTCCCCTACGTGTCCCCAGGCCTGGGGGAGCCTCTGTCAGCAGCAACAGCAGAGTGGTGAGCCGTGCTCTCCAAACAGCCAATGGCGCCCAAGACCCGAGCTGCAGGGTACACAGGATGGGGGGGGGGGTGTGGTGTGTGTGGCGAAACGCCGTTCCTTTCTTTCCTGCTGGGTTCTGACATCCCGGGAAGAAGTAGGAGCCTCCCAAAGAGCAGATGGCATGAAACCTTCCGGCACCTTCCCAATCTCACCAAGCCAGCGCAGCGAGGCATAGAAACAGGCCCAGCAGGCAGGCGCTGCCCTGGGCACCCCAAAAGTCGAGGCGGATCGCAGAAGGTGTCGGGAAGGTCTCGCGTGGGGGCGAGGGCAGGGGCTCGGGGTGTTCGTCACACTCCGGCTGCACACCAGCCCCGCACCTTCCTTCCCAGGCCTGCCGGGAAGGCTGCGGCCTATAGCCACCAGGCCACTGGCCCAAGGGCACGTGGCGAGGAAGAGCGGAAGTGGGGTTCTCACCCAGCCTTGTCTGACTCTGAAGCCTTCTCTCCTCCCTCCCCAGCCAGTGGGTGAAAGTCGGCCCCCCGCCCCCGCCCCCCGGGACCCTGCCTTCTGCAAAGACAAAGGGGTCAGGTCCCCGGGCTGCCCCGTGACCGTCCTAGCTGAAGGAACTGGAGGGTATTAATCTAAGATTAGGCCAGACCATCCAATTCGCATGCTGCCTGCAAAGGCGCTGGGCCTCAGAACTTGTTAAATAGTGAATTGCTTTAAAATTAGTTTGCGCTAACTGGATTGCAATCTGATTCGGCCTCCAGGGTTGGGTGACAGCAGAGATTTGGAATATTAGATCCTCATTGACCGGGGCTGCTGCTTCCCTCTCGCCGCTCAGCTTCTCCCAAAGCAGCCCGTGGCCCTGCTGAGCCTGGGCTCTGAGGCCTGGCAAGCTGGGAGCCTGGCCTGGACCCCCCAGTCCCACCCCCCCCAGAGGCCGATGCCAGTCGTGGTGCAGGCTCAGGGGTGCCCCAGTGGGACCAGAGCCTCCCCAGGGAACAACTGCTGAACATGCAGAGGTGTGCAGGTCCCCGAGAATCCTCCGGGGCCCAGGGGCCTCCTCCCTGGGAGAACGGCTGCCCCCGTGGTGGCCCTGTCCTTCCATTTTGGCCACTTGTCAAGGGCCCCTCTGCTGGGGGCTGCAAGTGGCCCAGGAAGGTGGAAGTAGCAGGGCTGCCAGAGCCTCACCCCATGCTGGAAGGAGGGCCGGGAGGATTCCTATCACAGTTGGGGAAACTAAGGCACAGAGACAACCATACCTTGTTCAGGGTTCCTCTCCCCCCAGAGCCTGGGCCCTGCGCCCCCTCCCCGAGAGTCCCTCGCCCCCTTTATATCGGTAGGAGGTCTAGTGCACACTCAGAGGATATGGGGCAGGTGGTCCAGCCTGGTGGTGGTGGTGGCGGGGGTGTCCTGGGAGCTGGAGGAATTCGAGGGGGCAGAGAGCCAGCAGGGGGCTTGGAGGAGGGGGCGTCCCAGGGTGGCCATGCCTCAGGCAAGTATTGAGGGCAAAGGAGAGGTCCAGGTGGGGAGCTGGGGGGAGAGGAGGCACCAGCCGCCCCCCAGGCCCCAGGTCCCGTGTCTGGAAAAGGAGCTTCGAGAAGCCCTGGGGTGGGCCATGGGAGTGGGGCTTTCAGACCTCGAGCTGGGGTTACCCAACAGCCCTCCAGACAGAGTGCTAGAGGGGCTCTGGAGGGGGTGACAGGCTCTGGGTAGGTTGGGGGCAGCCCCTCACCTCAGGCCCCGCAAAGCGTCAGAGCAGCCAGGGGCCCGCTGGCTGGCGCCCCCCTCTAAGTCCACGCTGGGGCCCCCCCAGGGGACAGGCCGAGTGGCTGGGGAGAAACATCCAGGCTAAGGAGACCAAGAGTGAGGAGGGCAATAAAAATTAAATGAATTTTTAGATAAGGCATAAAAGTCATGTTTAAGGATATAAATAAAATCCCTGGAGCTTCGGCTTTATTGTTTTGGGGGGTTCTGGGATGAATAAATTAGTGGGCATAAAATGGAATAACAGCTAGAAATTGATAACCAGGTAAATGGAGATTTAGAGAACGCGCTGATCCAAGCCGTGAACCTGAATCTAGAGAAGGCCCGGGAGGGTGGGAGGGGCGGGCAGTGCCTAACGGGGGGTGGTCTCCAGGAGTGGGGGAACAGCCTGCGGTCCCCCGGCTGCCCTCACCTGCCTGCCTTCCCGCCCCCCCCCGGGGGCCTCAGCTGGGCCCACCTGCTCTGCTCTCCGTCATCCCCAGCCCTTGGCCAAGCCGTGCTGAGTGGGTGCTGGCCGGCCCCGCCAGGCCCAGGTGTCAGAAACCTTCCTGGCACCTGGCTCCCCCGGGCCCCTGGAGGCTGCCCGGTCCACCCTCCTCCTCCTCACCTCGTGCGCCAGGCAGCTCAGCACCACCTGTGCTCGTCAGCAGGAGCTGTGCTGAGCCGCGTACACGCGTGTGCATGTATGGGATATGCACACGTGCATGCATGTTGCATGTGTACGTGGACACGGGTAAGCATAGCGACATTTCCTTTCCTTGCTGCGTGCCTCGCTCCGCCCGCAGGTTCTTGTTCTAGCGATTTCAATGTCGCTGTGCTGTTTATAGATCAAATACTCCTAACAGTACCAGGCATAAATAATAAATAAATAAAACGAAATTCCCTGTCAGCTCCTATTCCTTGGAGCCCTGCCAAGTGACTAAAGCTCATCATGAAGTGGGTTATGTGGTGGTATGAAAGGCTGGGGAGCGCCCTCCAGCCTCCCCCTCCCCTCCCCCTTCCCCCTCCCCATGCCCCTCCCCCCTCCCTAACAGGAAGCTGCTCATCCTCTTCCAGGCACGCCTGCACGAAGCACCCAGGCTTCTCTGACGAGTGGGACGGACGCCCACGGGCCCCCCTCAGGCTGGCGTTCTCCTGGCTAATGCGGCCTTTCTGGCTGCCACCTCCCTGCAGGGGCTCGGCTCATTTCAGCCCAGGAGATGACGCATGGTGGGAAATGGAGCTGCGGGCAGGAGGCCAGGGGCCGAGTCCTTCCTTGGTGCGGGAGCTTTCAGAGTAAAGCCCGCCCTGGACCCGACTGCCCGGTCCCTTGGCCTCCTGGCTGCAGAGGGACAGGGACCCGGGGGAGGTGGATGCCGGGCACCTGCTCCTGAAGCCCCCCGGGGAGCCAATCTATAGACAGCACCGAGAACAACGCGCTGGCTCGGGAGCAGCCCGGGGCTTTCTCCTGCCCTGGTGGCCGGAGGCGGCCCAGAGCTCCTGCCTGCGGTGCTGCCTCACTCCGGAGCCTGCTGGAGCCTGGCTCCCCAGGGCCGCCCGCCCGGGGCCCCTGACACGCTTCGACACGCGCGGCCGCGCCGAGGGAAGGAGCCCGGGAGGGGCACTGTGGCTGGGAATGGACAATGGGGCTGTGTCTGCGGAGGAGGGGGCGGGCCACGCAGCTCGAAGCTGCGGTTATGTTAATGCGGGGCTGGGCGCCCTGCCAAGACATTAAGTGAAATCGAATTCCTGAAACCCGCTTTAATCAGCAGATTTTTAAGGTTAGAATTACTCTCTCCTCTCGAAGGCTTGCCAAGGTTAATTCGAGCCCGAGCATGCAGAATTAATGGGCTGGACAGGGGGAATCGGCCTTTTCCCGATTTTTTTCTCAAGCTCACAAAAACATCTCTACCAAAGAGAGAGGGCAGCAGGGCAGAGGCCTCCTGGGAGGCGGGCATCCCCCCGGCACCGAGGCGCGAGCCGGGGGCGGCACAAACACGCACACACAGAACCGTGCAGATTTGCCGGCTCCAGAACGATGCTGAGGATGGGCAGTGAGTCTCACTGGCCTAGGAAAGTGCCCCTTCCCCTAACAGGGGACAGCCTGCCCCGAGCCACACCCTGCGCTCTGCCAGCGGCTCTGGGTGGCACCTCTCTGCTGTCTGAACCTCCGCCAAAGCACGCAGGCTGGCTGAGCCTCCATCTCCTCCCCTGTGAAATGGAACTACGAGGGAGGCTTAGATAACACCTATGAAAAGAGGTGCCTGCGGTTTAGCAGAAAGGAGGGCTGGCACTTAGAGGGCAGTGTGACCTTGAACCCGGCACCTCCCTTCCTTGGGAGACAGGGAGCCGAGGGACTCCTCCCCATGGGGCTCTGTGCCCTGTGCTACCTAGCCGGAGCCTTCCTCTGGGCACTGCCGCCAGGCCTGGGAGGTCAGGGTGCTGGAGGGCAGAAGTCAGTGGGCGAGTGGGGGCAGAGGGAGCCCGGTCCTGGGGAGGAAAAGGTGGTCTTCCTGGGGTAAGGACCAGGGCATGGGGGGCAAGGCCTGGCCTGGGAGCCACGCCTGGGCTGTCACCCTCCTGCATGTCTTAATAGCCCTCATCACCTGGTCTCTCTGAATCTCAGTTTCCTCACTGAGGAGGGAGATGGTTACTTCAATCGGTCAAATCTACTGGATTAAGTGAGGACCGAACGGCACGACGGTTACATAAACGAATATCCTTATTTCTTAGGAAACCTACATGGAAGTGCTAAGTGCTCAAGGAGCACGATGTAGGCAAACTACTTGCAAATGTTTAGAACTAGATTAGGTGAAGATAGATGATAGATGGATAGGTAGATTGACGAACAAATGTGGCAAAATGTTGACAGCCGGTAAATCTGAGTATCTGGGTAGGGGGTATATTGGAACCTCTGATTTGTGCAACTGTCCTGTAAGTTTGACATTCTTTCAAAATTAAAAAAAAATGCCTCAGTATGCCTCAACTGCTCCTAACAGTAGAAGCAGCTTCCTCCAAGGATCTGGGGATGGCCTTTCCCAGGGACGCTCGCGCGCCCTGCCCCTTCCCAGCGATTAACACCGTGTCCCCCTCCACTTCCCGGACACCGGGGCAGCTGCTCAGTGCCCTCCGTTCAGGCTGCACCCCCTACCTCCCTCTCTCTGGAGCTTCCTCAAGTGGCAAGAGCGCGGCCAAAATGGAGAGGGGAAAGGGGAAGGAGTCAGAAACCCCCTCGGGGACGGCGAGCCTTGAACGCCTCCTCCCGCCAGGTGGCCACGGGGACCCTCTCCTTTGGGTAAGAAGTCACACCCTCCCTGAACCCGCTGGGCCTTCCCCGCAGCGTCCCCAGCCTTCCCCACAAATCCCACGCCCGCGGCCGCGAGCGCCTGCAGTGGATGGGCCGGCTCTGGCCTCGGGATCGGGGTGCCTCGCCCCGGGCTCCGCTCCGGGGGACTCGTCCAGCCCTGCAGCCAGCCGCTCTCCCCTGCCCGGAGGCCAGGATGCTGCCCGCCCTGCAGGGCCGCAGAGCAGGGGGCAGGAGCAGCTCCCTCGGGGCTCCCGCCGCGGCACCGCCCACGGCCCCGCAGCCCCCCCGCAGGCCTTCCATCCCCAAAGTGGCAAAACCAGCGGAGAGCCCCCTCGGCCTCTCAATGCCACCCCCACTACCTAGGTCCACCCCCCAGCTCCCACTTCAGGGCCTTGAACAGCAGGTGCTCTCACAGCCCAGGCCTCGCTGGGGGGTCCCCCTGCCTGGAGGTCCCTCCCCACCCCGCTCCTGACGGGTCATGCCCATTCTGACCCCGTGCGGATGTTGCTTCCTCTGGGAAGCCCCCGACGGTGGCTCCACCCCCAGGGCGCCGTGGCCGGCTCACGCCAGGCACAGAGCGGGGCTCAGGGGCAGGCAGTTCTGGGGACTCTGGTGACTGGGTCCTCAAGGGGCTTGTGGGACTCCGGCCCACCCAGGCCACAGAGAACGCACTCAGGGGAGGCTTGTGGGAGGGCAGGCAGCCTCCCTCCCCGTGGAGACACTTCTCAGGGAGCTCTAGGTTCCCACTCCTGTTGCCCTAATTCCGGCCAGCCTGCGGCACCCACTGGCTGTCCTGCAAATGCCGGCTGGGCCAGGGGCCGGATGAGGACAGGCTGCCCAGGGAAGACTGCACTTCTGAGGGTGGGGACGGAGGCCTGCTCATCTCTGCGTCCTGGCACAGACTTCAGACCCTCCTTGTGCAGCGTCTGGTGGTGAGGGGCAGCCCCCTGGCACCAGAGGACAAAGGGGGTTGTCGAGGCTGGTCCTCAGCACGAGGCAGAGAGCCCAGGGGCTGAACCGCTCTTGGCCCATGTAGGCAACTGCAGCCACTCTGCACCACGAGGTAGAACTCCAGAAAGACTCTTTCCAAAGCCCATCCCTGTAGGTTCTGAGCAGCAAGCACCCTGGTGAAAGGAGAAATCTGCAGATGAGAACCCAATGCCAATGGGACCAGGCACTGGGTGAGCTTGGTCTCCCCAGACAGGAGGCTCAAGCACAGGTGGCACCTGTGTGCCCAGTGCTGGGTACTTAAGTCTAGTGGTGGATTGTATATCCATTAAAATAGAGCTGGCCTGGGCCTCTGTAGTTACACCTGCTTCTCCCAGCGCCTTCTCCAATCTCCCCCAGGAAATAACAGATTGTCCTGCAGCTTCCAGAAAGATGAGCCTCCCCAAGGGTGAGGGTGGGCGGCGGGCTTTATGCTTCACGAGAAGACACAGGCACCCCACGTCAGCTGTTCTCTCGGGGCCCAATCAGAGGATGTCTTATCCTTGGCCCCGCGTTTCGGCTACCTGGGGGAGGACTGGAGGGCCCTGGCAAGATAGAATGCAATATTTTAAAGTGTGTAATGACATGCAGCCTGCATGTGGTACACATTTCCTGGATGTCTAAAATGGGAAAGAAACAGGTTTTCTGTCGCCTGCAACTATTTGGCAGCTTTAAAATATAACTCATTGGAATCCAATATGACGCTAACCTGCACGGGGCCGGTATTGAATCTTGCAGGCAGAATGGCAAAGTGCTGGGGCCCGCAGCCCCGGGCACCTGTGGGTAATTCAATCCCACCTGTCTCCAGTTCTGCATCTGTGCTGCTTACAAGGCGGAGTGGCTCCTTCCCTCCCCTGCCTTGCCCTCCCCTCCCCGCCGGAGGTGGGCAGAAGTGGCGGGGTCTGCTCTCACCCTGGCTGCTAACAAGAGCAGAAATACCTTGCGTGTGGCCGTGCCTTCCGTGCGCCACGTTCAAGCTTTGGTTGGCGCCTCCGAGGCCACCACTGCCCGAGGAGGTGCTGCCCATACTGGCTCCATCTCTTTGTTCTCATAAAGGACCCTTCCAGGAGGGAATTTCAGCCCAAGCTGGAGAGAGGCCCAAGTCTTGTTCCAGTTCAACAGTGTCAAGGCCAAGGTTTGCAGGACAGTGGCCTCAAAGCCAGTGGGGGTGACCCCCAGGCATCCCTGTTAGCCCCATTTGTCCAAGGAGGACACCAGGCCTCAAGGGTAGCAGGGCTCGCTCAGGGCCACCAGCTGCTAATGGCAGGGCCAGAGCTTGAACCCAGACCCCCTGGTCTGTCTTACCCCAAAGCTACCTCCTCCCATTGCAAAGGAAGGTGCCATCACCGATCTCACCCAGGAGCTGCTTTGCAGAGAGAAGTCAGGTGTTTTTCTTATTCCCATTTTCTCAGCTAGGAAACAGAGGCCCAGGGGAAGGGGGACCCTGGCTCAGGGTCATGGAGTGGGCGGCGTCCAGGCCTGCTGATGCCCTTGGCCGCAGCATGGTAGCTGGTCTGCCTGGCCTGGGGGCCATCACCATTCCTCTGACCTATCTGAGATTAGGGACCTCATCTCAGAAAAATGCCCCATGTGTGCTCCCACCTGCAGGTTCAGAAACCCTGGACCAGCCCTGGGAGGGGTTGGGTCTCTCACCACCACTCCCACTCCCCAGTGGCAGATGGAGTTTGTAGCCCAGAGGAAAACACACTCTTAATCTTTGTTCATTCCCAGGGGTGTGAACCCATTGTAAATAGGGCCTGTGATGGTTAGCTAATGTGTCCCAGATGTGGCATCATTGCTTGAGCAAATCAACATGTCCCGTGGTACCTGGTACCTGGTATGCAGCTGTTGATTTGACGAATGCCTTTTTCTCAATTGCTATTAGTAAGGACCACCAGAAACAGTTTGCTTTCAGCTGGCAAGACCAGCAGTATACCTTCACTGTCCTGCCTCAGGGGTATATCAACTCTCCAGCCCTATGTCATAATATTGTCCACAATATTGTCTCTCCCTCCCACAAGACATCACACTGGTCCATTATATTGATGATATCTTGTTGATAGGACCTGGTGAGCAAGAAGTAGCAAAGACTCTAGTCTGATTAGTGAGGCATTTGCATGAGAGAGGATGGGAGATAAATCCAACTAAAATACAAGGTCCTCCCACGTCAGTGAAATTTCTAGGTGTCCAGTGGTGTAGGGCATGTCGAGATATCCTTTCTAAAGTGAAGGATAAGCTGTTGCATCTGGCCCCTCCTATGACCAAAAAAGAGGCACAATGCTTAGTCAGTCTCTTTGGATTTTGGAGACAACACATTCCTCATTGGGTGTGTTACTCCAGCCCGTTTACCAGGTGACCAGAAAAGCTGCTGGTTTTGATTGGGGACCAGAACAAGAAGAGGCTCTGCATCAGGTCCAGGCTGCTGTGCAAGCTGCACTACCACTTGGGCCATGTGATCCAGCAGATGCAATGGTCCTGAAAGTTTCAGTGGCAAATAGAGATGCTGTCTGGAGTCTTTGGCAGGCCCCTATAGAAGAATCACCACGCAAACCCTTAGGATTTTGGAGCAAAGCCCTGCCATCCTCTGCAGATAACTATTTTCCTTTTGAGAAACAGCTTTTGGCTTGCTACTCAGCCTTAGTGGAGACTGAACACTCAACCATGGGCCATCACGTTACCATGACACCTGAGTTGCCTATCATGAGCTAGGTATTGTCTGACCCACCAAACCATAAAGTTAGGCATGCACAGCAGCACTCCATAATAAAGTGGAAGAGGTATATATGAAATAGGACTGCATCAACATAATGGGGGTAAAGAAGAGTTTGCCTGGAATACAGGAGATCCTCTAGGGCATCTCCTAGTACTGCCATGTCCTATGGTTAAAGTCAATGGGAAATTGCAACAACCCAATTCAAGCAGGACTAATAATGGCCCAGAATCTTCAGGAATGAAAGTTTGGGTCACCCCACCAGGCAAAGAACCACAGCCAGCTGAAGTGCTTGCTGAGGGTAAAGGAAACATGGAATGGATAGTGGAAGAAGGTGGTGATAAATATGAACTTCGACCACGTGACCAGTAAAAGAAACGAGGACTTCCTTGTTTCATTATGATGATGATTGTCTATGTACACAAAACAAATTTCTTTGTCTTCTTCCCCAAGCTTTTCCCTTATCACATAACAAGTCATATCAGTTTCATGTCATAATATTTGAGGATGTCAAGTTTAAGAGTGAGTATTACCCAAGAACTTGCACCCTATTCTGTATGGAATTAATACATTTCTGGTTGTGTGCAGGAGAGGTGAACATTGTTAGGCAGAAATATATATATCTGCATGTTTGTTATTGTTTTTACTTAGAGAATAAGTATGGTTTAAGGTAATGTATATGGTTGCCAAGTTGACAAGGGATAGACTGTGACAGTTAGGCTAATGTGTCAACTCGGCCAGGTAATTGTGCACAGTTGTTTGGTCAAGCAAGCACTGGGCTAACTGTAATACAAGGGCATTTATGGACTTTAGTCACCATTGACTTTACTGCAGTGGTAAATCATAGATAGCTGATCACAATTACATCAATCAGGGAGATTGCCATCAGCAGTGAGTGATGCTTAACCCAATCAGTTGAATGCCTTAAAAGGGGAAGTGATTCCAGCATTGAGTGAGAATTTCCCAGCTCGTCTTTGGACAGCCAACGTCTCCCAGAACTTGTCAAGAACCCTCATTGGACTTTCATTGGCGCCCTGGTTGCAGCCTGCCTGCAGAACCTGGCTTTGTGCATTCCCAAGGTCACATGAGAGACTTATAAAATCGCATACTATTGACAGATATCTCCTGTTGATTCTGTTTCCCTAGAGAACCCTGACTAATACAGGGCCTTTCGAAGATGACATTTTTAGCTAAGGTGGGGCCAGGTGAATGAGGGTGGGCCTGAAGTGAAGGAGCCGAAGCTGGAAGTCAACAGAACCCAGAAGAGAAAGGAGAGGACACCGCCACGTGGCAGCAAAGCCAAGGAACCCAAGGAGCGCGACGGGCTGGGAGGAAGCCAGCCTTTAGACACGAAGCCGTGAGCCAACTCATTCCTGCTGTGAAGCCAGCCCATTGTGTGGTGTTTGTCATAGCTGCTGGGAAAACAAGGGGAGCAGTTTGGTATTGTTCATGAATCTCAAAGATAGCTGTTGGATTGTGTTTGTAAACTGGTCTGTTCCCCTGGGCATATTAGATTGCATTAGATTCAGAGATTTCACTTTTACTTGATTAAATCAAGATTAGGGCTTTTATTTGACCATGTCATTAGGGCATGTAGGGTTGAGTCCCCATCCCTTCCGTGGGGATAAAATAGACTGTCACACAGAAGTAAACACACAGAGAAGGAGAACACAGAGAGTTTCATTTTGGACGCTGGAGCTCCAGGGAGAGAGCCAAGCCTTTCACCTGATAGTTTGCAGCTGAAGAGACCAGAGCCCTGAATAGCTGAGAAAGCCCAGAAAGAAACAAGCCCCTGGGGAGAGAGACAAGCCTTGTGCTAACCTACAGCAGAGAACGGAAGGAGCTGGGACCACGGAGCCTTAGGAGGAAGAGGAAGGCTGGACCCTTGCAGAGCCCAGCCGCCATCTTGCCCCAACATGTGGCAACAGCCTCTGGTGAGGGAAGTATTACAGCTTACGCTTTATGGCCTGGTAATTCTAAACTTCTACTCCAAATCAATACCCTTTATAAAAGCCAACAGAATTCTGGCCCTTGGCATCAGCACCCCTTTGGCTGACGAATACACCGAGTCACTGCCCTTCCTCAGCCCCACAGCTTGTGCAGAGAGCCCCCACCCTGTCCCACGGGAGCGTCTGGCTGCTTTCTTTAAAAACTCAGCTGTCTTCCCACCCCAGCGGTGGCTTCCCGCAGCTGCCCCAGGTTCTAGCCTGCTCTGCCGCCCCCTGGCGCCCGGGAAGGCCATGTCCGGCTCGATATTCACTGCAGGTCCTGCTTGTTCGGGGGAACACTTTGCTTCTGCACTTTGGAGCCATGTTCCACGTGTGTGGGCAAACTTCCCTGATCGCCGCCACAGAACCAGCCAGGCGGGTGAGTGCCGTGCCTGCACAGGGGCCCTACTCCCTGGCCCCAAGTCCGAGAAGGGCCCTGGGGACCAGGCAGATGGCCCTTCCATCAGGGCACGGGATTCTGCACAGAAAAGCCCCCCCGCCCCCCGCTGCTGTGAGGGGGAGCCCAGCACTCTCTGCAGCCCCTCTTCACCCTGGGGCAGGAAGGAGGGAGATGGGAGCCTGGGCTTAGGGCTCCGGCTCCCTCTTTGGGATGGCTAATTTTCCATGTTGACTTGGCCAGGTTATGGCGCCCCGTTCTTTGGTCCAACACTGGCCAAGCTGTCGGTGTGCAGGTATTTTGGAGCTGGGATCGACACCTCCGATCTGCTGTGAAGGAGCTTGCCCTTGAGAAGCTGGGTGGGCCTCACCCCAGCAGGTGGGGGCCTTAAAAGCTGGAACTGAGGGTGTCACAAATCAGAAGGGATTTTGCCTCAAGGCCACAGCCTCCCCTGTGTCCCCACTCAGGCTAAAGGCCTCCACATCTCTCCGGGGATTTCCAGCCTCCAGCCTGCCGTGTGGAAGTCGGACCTGCCAGCCCCGACAGGTGCCTGAGCCGATTCTCACCTACAGGTAGTCACTGACTCTTGCTCTGCCCACATGGGGGCCGGTGCCAGGGGAGAAGGAGGAGAAGGGCTCTTGAGTCGCCACTCCATTCACCCTCTGGGGGGACACGTGGCAATCATGGGGACATTTATTGCGAGCTGCTTCAGTGCCTGGGCTCCCAGGTCAGGTGGAGCTGGATGTAAACCTGAGCTTGATGCCTTCACACCCTGGGCAAATGGTTTGGCTTCTCTGAACCGACGTATCCACGCCCGTGGCAGGGGCAGAAGAACAGCTGCTGCCTCCCCCGGCCGTGAATGCCTGTCAGCGCCCCTCCTGGCCTGTGATGGAGACAGGGTCCCCAGACCCAGCCTGTGCGTCCCCATGTCCGCTCCAGGTGACGCCAGGCCCCTACCCCCAAGCACTGCATTCAGGTTGGGGAGAATGCAGGGACCCACGAGACCACTTGGGAGGACAAGGGGACAGGGTCAGGCTGGAGGGCTGGGGCGATGTCCCAGGTTCTACTTCTCAGCCAAGGACTGAGGACCGGGGCGGGTCAGGGGCTGCCCCATGTCACCGCGAGCCCCTGGCGGTACCATCTGGCTCGTAACCCTCAGACCAAGACGGGCGTTCAGTGAGAGCTCAGGGAGGGGAATTGGGGAGGGGCAGCCAGAGCCTGGAAGGTGGGGGCGTTTGCACTGCGGGCTGGAGCAGGGCTCCGTGGAGCTGAGGTTGGGGCCAAGGCCGGGGACACCGATGCCTGTGGAGAAGGAGGGACGGAGGCCATCAGCCCTGTGACCTGTGGGAAGGCGCCACATGGGAACGGCGGACTGGCCGGCCGGCTGCTCAACTCAGGGCTCCAAGCCTCCCCCCACCAACAGTCCACCCCCCACCTTGGCCTGATGGCTTCATCTCTTCCCGCCTCGCTCCACCCCTTCCCAGCCGCACGCAGGAGCCAGCATGTGCTTATCCAGGGCCACTCTAGCGGTGCAGGGGAGTCTCAACCAGGTGTGACGCCCCCCCAGGGGACACTGGCAATGTCTGGAGACATTTTTGGTGAGCACAACTGGTGGGGGGGCTTACTAGCGTGTAGTGGGTGGAGACCAGGGACGTGCTATGCATCCTACATGGCACGGGACAGCCCCCCACCCCCCGGGAATTCTGTGGCCCTAAAGGTGCGCGATTTGGAAGCCCTGCCGGGGAGCGGTGGGAAAGCCGCCTGCGTCGAGAGGGTGCGGCCAAGTCCTCGGCGGGAGAAAGAGGGGGGGATCCACTGGAGGCCCTGCCCACGCTCCACTTTGGAGGACACGAGGAATGGGGGGCCGTGCGCAAAGTTCCAAGGACCCCAGAGAAACACCCTGCCCCTGGAGGGAGCCTGGGGGTCGCGGAGGCTACCCAGGACTGAGGGTGGTGACTGAGGGGCCATGGCCTCACGGCCCGCAGAGGTGCCCCCAGAGGAGGGAGTGAGCGGCGCGTGGTCAGCCTCCGGCTCCGCCACCGCACAGCCCCGTGTGCGGGAGGCGGTCAGCCAGGCTGCAGTCACCCAGGCCCCGCTGGGCCAGGCGTGCGCCCCCGCCCCGCGCTCAGCCCCCTCCCAGCGAGCGGGAGCCCCCGTGCTCACGGGGGGCCGAGCCCCAGACCGAGGCTCCCCCTCTCTGAGCCTCTGTGGGGCAGCGCCGCTTTTGTGATCAAATATTGTTATATTTACCTAAGGATCTGTTAGGAAGCAATTTTTGAGGCGATGAATATTTAATCGGATATTTAAATATTTAATGGGAACTTTTTCAAACCTGACTTAATAATCCCAGGCAGAGGGAGAGGAAAACGGGCATCGAGGTTTCTCATCGTCGCTTCCTCTAGTACTCCCAGCGTTTCCCAGGCTTTTCTTTCTTCCCTTCTTTTTTTTTTTTTTGCACGGCAGTTTTAATTATACTCAATATTCCGGAGAGATTTTCTTTTCTCATTAAAACTTAACTCTTGCCGACAGCAAGGTGAGCGGGCGGCTGGAAGACGCATCCAGGTGGAAAGCGTTTGGAGCTGACGGGGCCTGCGGGGCAGTATCCCGCCTCGCCCGCGGCCTTGGGGTGCCAGGCGAGGAAGGACTGGCTGCGGGAACCCGTCGGGGACGCCCGTGCCCAGGGCCGCCGGCACGCCTGCTCGCCTCGAGGCCCCGGGAGCAGTCGCCGAGGGACACGTCCGCCGTGTGGCAGGGGACCGCGGGCTCTCGCAAGGCCATGGCCCGTAGCTGACCGTGGGCCTCGCCCGTCCACCGAGCGAGCCAGCAGGGGCTGCAGGTCAAGCGCCCGCGGAAGGCCAGCTCCGCGCCCCGCCCCGCGCACCCACCCCTCCGGCTGCTCCTGCCAGCGCAGGGGCCGACTCCACTCTCCCGCCGTGGGAGGGGTCGGCGGACAAGCCCCCCTCCACTCCTGGCTGAGCCGCCCCCAGGTCAGGGCTCCTCGGGCAGTTCGCCCTAGGTGGGGCGCTCGCACCCCTCAGGCCAGCCCCGCACGGGCCCCGCGGCACCCCTTGCTGGCGGCGGGCGCCCCTCCGCCGATGACGCCTGCAGACTCTGCTCAAACCCCAGGCTCCCCCTCCTCACCACCCCTGCCACTGTCCTTGTCTCTTGTCACGGGAGCCCTAGCCTCTCCCCTTCGGAAGCCAGGCTTCTCCTCCAGCCTGCCCTCTTGGATCGTTCCAGAAGGCTCTGGCTCTGGCCCTTCCCCTTTGGAGACCCATCTCTTTCCCCTCCACCCCTGAGTTTGCTCATTGGTCTCATCACCGCGTGCCCTGTCTGCCCCAGGCACGCACAGCTGGCCGCTTGGCTCTCCTGGCGGGTGCGTGCCGCCCCTTCCCCACCTGCTGGGGTGGAACCTTCCCCGGAAAGCAGCCCTCCCGACGGCCCCCGGTCGCTCCCCCCTCCGTGTGATGGAGGAAACTAAAACAGGCCTTTATCACGGCCCCCTTTACTTAGCACCACGGGCTCTTCCTAGCCCCCTCCCTGCTAGACTGCAGGTCGTACCAGGGGGAGGGACGGTTGCTTGTGGCTGAGTTCTCTGGGCCTGCAGTGGTTTCTGGCGTACAATTGATGCGCCATTGTTGGTTGAACGAATCCCTGAGCATACTACACACTTTTCGGCCAACACATATTTGTCTGTTTTTCCTTCCTGGAGATGGAAAGCCCTGTTTCGTCCTTCAGTATGCTGCTCAAAACCAGCCCCTCCTCCTGCCCGGCTCCCACTCTCCCAGGGAGAATTCGATGCTCCTTTCTGGGTGTCCTTTCTGCCCTCTGCCCCCGCGCCAAGGTCACGCTGCGCCTGCAGGATCTGCTTCCCGGCCTCCTCCCTCCCTAGGCTGGGAGCCTCTCAGCGGCGGCCACTGGGCCCCCTGGGGTATCTGCCCACAGCCCAGCCCAGGGCCGGGGAAGGAGGGGGCAGCCAACAGGCGCTGGGCGGGGCAAAGCACCTTGTGGAAAAGGGACCCCGGTCCAGCTGGCCTCCTCCCCCTGCATCGTCCCGAGACCCACTCTGGGATCCCCCAGGCAGGGCCAGCACTGTCACTCTGCCATCCACGAGCTCCCGTGGCCCAAGAGGCATCTGCACGCCCCAGGCTTGTGTGCCCCATGCGCTGGACCCAGGGGAGGCCTGGAAAAATACTCAGGCTAAGGGCATACCTGGCTGGGAGTGCTCGGACACAGCCCCGAGCCCACGCTCTGGAGAAAGGACCTTGCAGAGGGAGAGCAGGCGCCTTAAAGATGGTAGCTCTTTTAATAAGGGCTCTTTAAATATTTAGAAAACAGTGGAAGAAGCCAACTCAGCCAGGACTGATAGCTTTAATCTCATGGAGCACCAGGCGGGGGTCCTCCGAGCAAGGGAATCGGCTCCTTCCTGCCCACCCCGCTGCCCCCAAACTCTTGGAGCGGCCTTGCAGGAGATGCAAAGGAGGCCGGGCGGGTCCCTGAGTGCTTGCCATGCGTGAGGCCCAGTGAGATGGAGAGCGGAGGCCAGCCAGCTCCCTCTGGCCTGCTTACCCCGGGACCCCACCCGCAACCCAGCGCAGGTGGCCATGAGACCCTGAACCGGACGATGGAGGCGCCAGCAATGGAGATGAGGAGGCCTGGCCTGGAGGGGCAGGGGCGGTTTGCCTGCATGGGCCCCTCCGCCTGGAACCCCCGTTCTCCCCTCTTCCCCAACTCCCACATCTCCCTCGCAGCCCAGCTCTGGCATCGGCCCATCCAGAGTGCCCACGGCCGCCCCTGCCCCAGGCCCCCTCTACTGCGACACCAACCACCACACACTGTGATTATCTCTTTACTAGTCCATCCCCTGCCCCCTCGAGGCTGCAGAGAGGCAGGACTGTGTGCCCACAGCTCTAGCAGGGCCCCGTGGCCAAGCAGGAGCTCAACTAACGCCACTGTGCCAAGGCGGCCCGGGGCCAGCACCCAGAAAACGCCGATGGGGACGCCCAGGGCTGGGCGGGTCCCCAGGCTACCTGGTGTCTTCCCGCAGGGTCCCTGCTGTCTCTGTGATGCTGGTGAGGCCCCTGCTCCCGAATGCACGAGCGTTTTTGAGGCTGACCGTGTTCCAGAACCCCTGCTGGGGCGGAGATCGCAGTGGGGACCAACCCAGAGTGGTCCCGGGCTCATGGCGCCCACTCTCCACACGCAAGTGGGTGTCCACTCGAAGGTCCCCATAAGCAAGTGCCATCTGCCTCGGTGACAGGCAGCATCTGAGGGGCTCTCCCAGGGGCTCTGACCTGCCTATGGCAGAGCTGAAGTTTAGAGGAGGAAATGAGGCCAAGGGGCCAGGGAAGAGCACAGGGCAGAGGAACCCAGGGTGGGGGCAGGGGAGGGGGAGGGTGGCCGAGACTGAGAACTGAGAGGAGAGTCCCGTGGTGGGTGCTGCCTGGGGGGGCGGGGGCGGGGGCAGGGCCAGGCAGGGGTGGGACGGGGCCAGGCTGGACAGGGGCAGGGCCAGGCTGGGGAGGGGCGGGGCCAGGCTGGGCAGGGGCAGGGCCAGGCAGGGGTAGGGCAGGGCCAAGGCAGGGGTAGGGCAGGGCCAGGGCAGGGCCAGGCAGGGGTGGGGCAGCCCAAATGTCCCCCTCAGTCAAGCCTCCTCTGAGTCCCAGAGGAGGTTAACGCCTGTGGCAGTTTGATATGGTTAGAATTCCAAAAATAGATATTGGATTATGTTTGTAATCTGGTCTGTACCTGGTTGTGATTAAATTATATTTAGGGCTTTGATTGGGCCACGTCATTAGGGTGTTGAGTCCCTACCCCTGTGTGGGTGGGGACTCACAGATAAAAGGCATGGCAAAGGACAGAGTCGGGAGTTTTGGATGTTGGGGCTTTTAATTTGGAGTTTTGATGTTGGAGTTTGATGCTGAAGCCTTAAGCTGGAGCCCCAGGAAGTCAGCTCACAAAGGAAAGAGAAGCCAGCCCCAGAAGAGAGGAACCCTGAGCCCTGGAAGAAGCAAGCCCTGGGAAGAGAGGAACCCAGAGAGAAGCAAGACCCTAGAAGGGAGGAACCCAGGAAGCCTGAACCCTCACAGCATGTTGCTCCAACACGTGGAAATAGACTTTGGTGAGGGAAGTAACTTATGCTTATGGCCTGGTATCTGTAAGCTCCTACCCAAATAAACACCCTTTATAAAAGCCAACCCATTCCTGGTGTTTTGCATCAGCACCCCTTTGGCTGACTAATACAAAGCCTGCGGTTACACCACGCTCCCCGAGGCCCTGCACGCCTCACTCAGCTCCCCTGCCGTCGGGCGGCGACATGTGGAATCGGGCGTAATGCTTGTCTTCACGCAGCGTCAGCTCCACGGGGGCAGGGGCCGCCCTGGCCTTCGTCCTTGCAGCTCCCTAAACACCAGCACCGCGGGCGCACAGTCAGGGCTCCACAAATATTTCTAGAATAAATAAAAAGTGCCTCAGGGGCACTACCTCCCTGGGTCCTACCAACCCCCTAACGAGGCAGGTGCTTCTCGCATCCACATCTCACCAGGTTCCGCGCGGGGGGAAGCCTTGGCCAAGCCGAGACAGAGGCCGTGTGGGGGCAGGACGGGACGCGGGACGGGTGGACTCCAAAACCCAAATTCTCCCCCAGGGTACTACTGTTCTTTTTAGGAGTGGCAGGGATTGAACCCAGGACCTCGTACGTGGGAAGCAGGCGCCCGACCACTGAGCTACTTCCGCTGCCCAGTACTGTCTTGACGTTGGAATGTGCTCTGCTTCCGGGGGGCTCTGTTTTTCTCCCGGAGCGCCGGCACCACCTCCCTGAGCGCAGCCCCCGTCGCTACGCAGAGCTGCCCCCCGCCCCGCACAGGCTGCCTGCTCATCTACGCATATTTCTTTATTAAAAAGGAGACAGATTTATCTCAGTCCAATGCCAACGTCAGGGAAGCGCCGTCCCTGGGCTGCCGACAGCGAGCACGCCCGGGAAGCGGCGTCGGCTTGTGACTCGGGCCGTCGCCCCGCTCTGTCAACACGCTCGTCTCCTGTATCTGCCATCTCTTATTTATAATCCCACTCAGATTAATGAATGACAGTAGTTCTCATCACAGGAAATTTGATTAATCAATTTAAGTGCTTAATCACCACAGCCTTGTTGAGAGCGGAACATAAGGGATCTCGCTTTGATGTAGATGAATTTCAGAAAGAAATGCGAGAGTAAAATCATCAGCGCTTCTCCATGGAAACACAAGGGACGGAGAGCCACGCTTGTGAGGTCCCAGGGTCCCCAGGAGCCGGAGGTAGGGGCTCTTGAGAGAGGGTTGGTATATGATGTGGGCATGGAGCAGGTCTCGGAAACTTCTGGAATCGAGTGCCCGGTGTCCCCCAGGCCCTGAATTTGTGCAAAGCCTTGGCTTACGCTTCGGCCAGGGCCCTGGGAGTGGGCAGGCAGTGCAGGCAGGACCCACCTCCGTCAAGAGCAGGGAGACGGGCCACCACCAGGAACCCCTGGTGAACCGGAGGTGTCCTCCCAGATACACTGTAGGACCTTGGGCACAGGCTGGGCTTTGCTGCGCTTTGTGCCCAGTTAGCGAGCAAGGCACACAAGGGGACGGATCGGTGTCCATACTGGTCAACCCCTTCGCCAAGCTCTTCCCACCTTTAGGCCTTTGCCCCAGGAGATGACCCACTTGCGACGCTGACCTTCCTCTCCGCCAATCTAAAGTCTGCCGTCTTTGGAAACTCAGCTCGGGACCCTCGTCTAGGAGGCTGTCTTAACTGCACCTCTCCCTCCCCCAGGCTCCGATGGCTCATGGTCCCCAGCCCATGGGCTCTGCAGGGCAGCCTGGCATTGGCCGCCAGTTGCTTCCCATCCCTTACGCTTAGCTCCTCCACCCGAGAAAGGGCTCTTTGTGGGCTACAGTGGGTCCTGACATTGCTCTTTACCTCTCAAGGAGTGGCTGAGCATGGGGCATGCATACAGCTGGCAGTTAATGCATTCTCAAGCCAATAAGATATGGGTATTCATTGTCAGTTTTCTCAACAGAGAGTCAAGGGCACACACCCTTGGGAAATGCTTTGAACAAACACATTCAGTATTACATTATGTTTTTATTTTTGGACTGTCAAGAAAACCTATTGTTTTGAATCCCAAACAACAGAAATATAAAAATCAACCTCCACCACAAATCTTGGCTGGTAGAGAAACTCAGAAGATGGGCACTTAGAAGGGTGGGCTGGGGTCTCACTGGGAGAGTTTCATTATGTTCATCCAAAGGGGACAGAACCACAAAACTGAGACAGGAATCAAATCAGATTCCCCAAACCCCAGGGAGGGTCAAAGGAAGGAGGATGGCACTAGCACTAACTGAACATTCACTGAGCATCTGCCTGCTGCGTCGTTGCCTATTTCAATCGCCAAATAGCCCCACGAAGGAACTACAGCCATCGCCACTTTACACTGAGGATACCAAGGTGCAGAGATGTGATGGCACCTGCCCCCCAAGCCAGGGGAGAGGAGACAGGAGGAGGCTCAGTCAGACTGGATTTGCCTCTCTGCCTTTCCCTTGGCTTCCGAGCTCCAAGAGGGTGGCACCAGACCCTCTGCTGTCCCCAGAGTCCTGGGATCCTGGGACAAACACCTTTGTCAGCCGCTCTCTTGAAGAAAGCAAATCTCTACCACTGAACGGTAAAAAGAGTGTGCCTCATGCTATTTGTGAGAGCTACTATATCGAGAAAACCTAATTTTGGAGCCAGATTATTAAAATATATATCCAATCTGAAGAGCACAATCAATCAAACACCCAAGATGCAGATACTCCCTGGTGCTCTGGGCTTTCCTGCCAACACATGGACCCTTCCTGGGCTGCAATCGGGCCCAGGTGAATCCACCGTACCGCAGAGGGGCTGCCCTGGCTCTGCCCCAGCTCTGCCCCCTGGGACTTTGCAGAACAGAAAGGAGGAGGCCCGGGCTCCTAGCTCCTGACTGGTGTGCAGAGGAGGAGGATCGCAGCTGCACCCCTGTGTTGGAAGGGGCATGTGGTAGACTCCCAGACCCGTGAACTGAAAACATCTCACCTGGCAGGTCATGAGCAGAGAGAGACTCTGATGACCCACCATTGCCAGGAGGTCAAGAGCCCTTGCTCTCACCTGTGAAATGGCAACATTGACACCTTCCCCATGGACTGGAGTGCAGGGCACATGCCAGGATATGCTGAAGTCTGGTGCCAGGTGCCCACTGAGTGTCGATCTGCTTTCCTTTGAGCTGTCTTGATGCCTCTACAAAGCCTCAAGAATTCTAGAGATGATTCCACGAAGGGATCTTGGAGTTCCTTCGGGCTTCCTTATTTTACAAACGCCAAAGGACATAGAGACTTGACTATGTTCGTATTCAGAATGTGCATGGGTCAGGTTCTCTGTGCCTTGGAAAGTCCCAAATATCCAGCCTTTGTCTCTGCTCCTTGGAGGTCTCCTTATATAAGCTCTATAATCATCATGTGGGCAGTTCTGGCTAAAAACTAGACTGGGATGGAGAAGAGTAGAGTAGGAAAGTTCAGAGGTTGGTGCTTTCACTAAAACAACCATTAAGATGGGGAAAAATAATCAGAACAACGATTTCAGATCTCTGGAACCTGATCTGATACTTTCAGCAACCAGGAGAGTGCTCGATGAAGGGAGAGTGTTTAATGAAGGCAGAACTTCAACAGTTAAGGACATCTCTGGCAGGTCAGAGGCTGACCACAGAGATAATGGAACAGAAACCTCAGTGACCACACTAAACAGGGAACATAGACTAGGAAAAAATAGGTTGGAATGGAATACAAACAAATGAAACTTCAACAATCAACAAAAGCAATCCCTGAGGAGGAGGAGAATCTTATTTCCAGAGTTACCATATTTTAATACACAATATATCCAGTTACCAACAAAAAATTACAAAGCATCCACATAAACAAGAAAATATGGCTCATTCACAGGAAAAATTAATTTGGCAGAAACTACCCATGAAGAATCCCAGACATTATAATTACTTGTCAAAGCCATTAAATCAACTGTCTTATATATATATATATATATATATATATATATATATATATATATATATATATATATATATATATGCTCAGTGAGCTAAAGGAATCATGGACAAAGAATTAACGGAAGTCAAGAGATAGATGTATGAATAATAAGGCAGTGCGATGACATATTAAGAGTGTTGGAAGGAAAAAAAAATCCCTTCACCCAAGAATTTTATGTCCAGTAAAACTATCTTGGAGACACAATAGCCATGGAAGATCATTCCTAGTATACTTGCCTTACAAGGAATGCTAGAGAGAGTCCTGCAGGTTGAAATGGAAGGACATTAGACAGTAACTCAAAGCCAGAAGAAGAGGGAAGTGGATGTGGCTCAACTGATAGAGTGTCCGACTACTGTATAGGAGGTCCAGGGCTCAAACCCAGGGCCTGCTGACTCATGTGGTGAGTTGGCCCATGTGCAGGGCTGCTGTTCACAAGGAGTGTCATGCCACACAGGGGTGTCCCCTGCATAGGGATGCCCCACGTGCAAGGAGTGAATCCCATAAGGAGAGCCGCCCCATGTGAAAAAAGCACAGCCTGCCCAGGAGTAGTGCCATACACACAGAGAACTGATTCAGGATGATGACACAACAAAAAGAGACACAGATTCCCGGTGCCACCTGGTAAGAATGCAAGCAGACACAGAAGAGCACACTGTGAATGGACAAAGAGAACAGACAATGGGGGGGAAGGGGAGAGAAGTAAATAAAAATAAATCTTAAAAAAAAAAAAAGCCAGAAGAAGAAATAAAGAACCGTGATAAAGTTAACTACATAGGTAAATACAAAATTCAGTATTGTTGTACTTCTGGTTTGTAATTCTTCTTTTTCTCTATATTATTTAAAAGGCAAATATATGAAAGAATAACTATAAATTGATGCTAATGGGCACACAATGTATAAAGATATAATCTGTGACAATAACAATGTAAAGGGGGAGGAATGGAGATGTATAGGAGTTGAGTGTTTGTATACTATTGAAACTAGGTTAGTATTTTTCAAACTGGGTTGTTATTAGTTTAAGATGTTCAGTGTATTTCCCAAGGTAACAAAACGGAACTCTACAAAAAGCAGCTAAATACAAAAGTAGGTAGTAATGGAGGAATTGAGGAACAAAAAAACATAACACATACAGAAAACAAATAGTAAAACTGTAGAAATAAGTCCTTCCTTATCAGCAATTACTTTAAATATAAATGAATTAAACTGTTCAAGTAAAAATCAGAGATTGACAAAATGGATTTAAAAAATGATCCACCTTTATTATGCCTACAAGAGACTCACTTTAGACATAAATACTTAAAGGGTTGAAAGTGAAAGGGTGGAAAAAGATATACCATGCAAAAGGTAAGCAAAGAGAGTTTGAGGTGGCTATATTATTATCAGAAAAAAAAATACATTTTAAGTAAAAAATGCTTAAAAGAGGCAAGGAAGGACATTATATATTGATAAAAGTTTCATTTCCTCAGAAGATATAACAATTATAAATATATATGCACCTAACAATGAGCCCCAAAATATATGAAACGAAAATGGACAGAATTTAAGGGAGAAATAACAGTACTACAATAATAGTTGTAGGATTCCATATGCCACTCTCAATAATGGATAGAACAACCAAACAGAAAATGAATTTAAAAAAATAGAGGACTTGGACAACACTGTAAACTAGTTAGACCTAACAGACATATAGAGAACATGACACCCAATAACAGAAGAATACATAGTCTTCTCAGGTACACATAGAACATTCTCTAGGACAGACAATATATTAGGCCACAAAACAAGTCTTGATAAATTTTAAAAGACTAAAATAATCAATATATCTCTCCTGACCATAATGGAATGAAACTAGAAATTAATAACAGAAGGAAAACTGGAAAACTCACGGATACATGGAAATTAAACAGCATACTCTTAAACAACCAATCAGTAAAAGAAGAAATCATAAAGGAAATCAGAAAAATACCATGAGATGAAAGAAAACAAAAATACAACTTACAAAAACTCATGGGATGCTGCAAAAGGAAGGCTCCGTGGGAAATTTATAGATATAAATGTCTACATTAAAAAAGAAAGATCTTAAATCAATAACCTAACTGTACACCTTGAGGATCTAGAAAAAAGAAGAGCAAACTAAACCTAAAGCTGGCAGCAGCAAGGTAATAATAAAAATTAGAGAAGAGATAAATGCAATAGAGAATAGAAACAGTAGAGAACATCAACAAAACCAAAAGTTGGTTCTTTGAAAGGGTCAGCTAAAGTGGCCACATTAATAGATTGAAGGAAAAAACACCACACTATCATCTCAATTGATGCAGAAAAAGTATTTGCCAAAGTCCATTGCCCTTTCATGATTAAAACACTCAATAAACTAGTAATAGAAGAAAACTTCCTCAGCATGAGAAAGGACATATAAAAAAAATGCAATGTTAGACTGAAAATTTCCCCCCAAAGATCAGGAATAAGGCAAGATATATGCTTTCACTACTCTATTCAACATAGTACTGGAAGCTCTAGCCAGAGCAATGAGGCAAGAAAAAGAAATAAAAGGCATCCAAATTGGAAAGGAAGAAGTAAAACTATCTCTACTCAGATGAAAGTGGTGAGGGTTGCACAACGTTGTGAATGTACCTAATGCCATGCACATGGACACTTAAAAATGGTGAAAATGGCAAATTTGTTTGATGCTATACCAAACCAAAATGTGACTAGAAGGTGTCTCGTCGTGGGGCCTGGACTCAGGAGCT
The DNA here is from genome assembly GCF_030445035.2 of Dasypus novemcinctus. Classification (NCBI taxonomy): domain Eukaryota; kingdom Metazoa; phylum Chordata; class Mammalia; order Cingulata; family Dasypodidae; genus Dasypus; species Dasypus novemcinctus. Next base: position 126,095,821 of record NC_080681.1, read on the forward strand.
GGATATGGCATGGGCATCCTCGGGAGAGTTTGCAGGCCAGTTGGCACCATGCCACAGAGCCTAAAGCCCAGGATGCAGCTCACAGAGTGCAGGGAGAGACACCCTCATCCTGGTCATGTATCAGGATGAGTGGGGATGGCAGGTGGCAATGGCATTAGCCATGGGGTGGAAGACATGTGGCAAAGTCAAATTGTCCCTGCGATTAGGCGCCAGACATCAGGAGATGCAATGGCGTGTGTTATACATTGAGCTTCAAAAAGATGGTGGTGCAGGTAGGATTCAACTAGCAGTATCAATGTACCAAGGAGGACCCACTGAGTCTGCCTGCACACGGGCAAGGTGCCTGCTGGAAGGGAGGGCCAGAGCCAGGGCTGCAGAGGGCCTGGAGGCTGCCCTCGGTCCTGCAGGTGGAGGCTCTTGGCCCTGCTACGTTCAGCCACTGTGTTGAGTGCCTCCTGAGATTGTTCCATTCGACCCTTACAGAAACTCTGAGGTAGGCTCTGCACCTTACAGATAAAGAAACTGGGGAGACAGTTAGATATGTCAAACCCTGCTCAATGACAGTAGGTCCTGGATTCAAGTTCAGACTTTCTTTCTACAAAGCCCATGGTCCTGTCCACCAGCTAGCTGCCTGACCTTTGCAGTCCCTTTGACTTCTAAAACATAGGCCCCACTGGGTGGAACGTGGGAGAGTGTGGGCTGTGATGTGGGCCATTGACCATGAGGTGCAGCGGTGCTCAGAGATGTATTCACCAAATGCAGTGAATGTCTCATGACGATGGGGGAGATTGTTGCTGTGGGGGGAGGAGTGGGGTGAGGGGGAGTGGGGGGTATATGGGGACCTCATATTTTTTGAATGTAATATTAAAAAAATAAAGACAAAAAAATAATAGGATTCAGGGTGCCATCACATGCCGCAAGCTGCTGGGTCTCCCTTCCTTGTACCCTGCACTGTGGGGGCATCAGAGGCTGAGTTTGAACCTCCCAGGTCTCTCTGCTCACTCACTGCTTCTGCTTCTTTCTAGAAGGATCCAAAAGACTCCAAAGAAAGCTCTAACTGGCATCTCCCTGGAACAAAGTCCTTCTCCACCATGATTCCGTCATCCAAACCGGCCCGTTGGACAGTTCCTTGCTGCCATCCAGGAAGCTGCATTTCCCAGTCTCATGGCCTCTGTCCCCCTGTGTGCGGGTGGGAGGTCCCCAAAGGCTCCGCTGAGACCTGGCACCCTTTGCCCTCGTGTGCTGGGCTCTGGCACGCACCCCAGCATCCAGGCTCCTCTGCTTTCGCCTTTAGCTTCTGCCATCCATTGCTGGAGGGTGCTGCCCAGGTTCTCCCAAATCCCCTCTCCAACTTCAGCGCCCACGTCCCTCCCCCAGCAAGGCTCTCATTTATTCTCGGCCGTGTCACCTTTCTGCTTCATTCAGACCTCCTATCCCCCTTTCAGAGGATTGCTATTTTATTTAAACATTTCCAAAATTTACAACCAATCTATACCCCCCAAGCAACAACTCTCCCTTCCTCTCTTCTGGTCTACTATGAATTTGCAATTTTTAGATATTTCATATGAGATCACACAATATTTGTCCCTCTGTGCCTTGCGTATTTCACCGAGCATCATGTTTTCAAGGTTCTTCACATGGCAGCGTGTCTCAGAACTTCATCCCTCCTTATAGCAGGATAATATTCCACTGCTGTTGGTTTCAATAGAAGAAACCACATTTTGTGTGTCCATTCATCTGTGGATAGACACTCGGTTTGTTTCCACCTCTTGGCTATTGTGGCTAATGCTACTATGAACATGGCATCCAAGTACCTGCTTGGTCCCTGCTTGAAAGCAAGAATTGAAATTCTTAGGGTGTGTAACTAGGAGTGCAATTGCTGGATCATGTGTTGATTTAATACTTAAGTTTCCAAGGAACTGCCATACAGCTTTCCACAGCGGCTGCTCCATTCTACCTTCCCACCAACAATGTATGGAGTTCCCAGTTTCTCCACACCCTTGCCTGCTCTGGTTAGTTTCTGTTTTAAAGATAATAGCCAGAGATTATTTTAGCTATGTTGGACCCGTTTGTTTGGCTGGTGGGGCAGCACCTTCCCTGCTGCTCCCCTACCACCTTGGACGGCACCTGCACCAGGTGGACTCAGTCCATACTTGTTGAATGAATGAGTAGTGCCTGCTGGCCCCAGAACAGGCATCCTCGGGGAAAGTGGACCCCAATCAGGGCCCTGAAGTCAGCTCCCGGTGGCATCCTCTCTCTAGACCCAGAGGCAGAAGTGTCCCAGGGAAGGGCGTGTTTCTTTACCCCTAAAGGAAGAGGTCTCCTTGCACGGAGGAGAGGCGGCGGGGCCAGGGGCTGCGGGCTGGAGGGGCCTCGGCGGGGCCTCTTCCCCTGCTTGCCCTGCTTGGTCAAGCTTGCCCTGTGCCCTAGAGGTGGCCGCGGCACTGGGGACTTCCCTGCTGGGAGCAGACTCAGCACGCAGGTCAGCGCCCACCCCACCGTGCCGCCTGGCGCTCAGGCCCCCAGCCCCACCTCTGTCCGCCCCCCGGCCCAGCCTCCCCGCCTCTCTATAGCTCTGATCGTCAAGACCCTCAGCTCCTGGCAGTATTCTCCGCTCCATCTCCTTGCCCCCGACTGGGACCCCAGCCTGGAGGCCTCTTCCATGGAGGGTCAGGGATTGAAAGTTAGTAAGAAACAGCACGGAGAGGCAGCAGGGCTTCCCCGGAGTTCCCTTAGCCCTTTACCATGCCACAAGGCTGTGGGCAGGGGAGGCAGGCCCTGCAATTAGCACTCATCTGCTCCAAGTGCCAAGGTATCCAGGGGCCTAGAGGCTAGGGGTAAAGGGCCCTGCCCGGAGGGTGCCCCCTGCCCACGCTCACTCCCCACGCTCCAGGCTCTGCCCCGGGCCTGTCACCTGCAGGGGATGAGGGAGGGAGGCTGACAGCCTGCCTCGCTTGGTGAGAAGTGTTTCCAGCCCAGCTCTCCCCCAGCCCACGGGACAGAACTTCTCAGGGACGCACTACTGGAACCCAGAAGTCTCCAGGGGCCCCAGGAGGGGCTCGTACACCACCCAGCACTGGGCATCAGCCACCAGCTGGGAAGCCAGAGCTTCGTCTGGTGCTGCGCTCTCTGGATGCTTCCGGCTTCAAGTAGCCTCTCTCCCTGCAGACATCTCCTCTCCTGCCTGCACCTCTTCTGCCTCCGAGCCACCTGGGAGAGACCCCCAGCAGCGCAGATCTGGGGGCAGCGAGGGGCATTTCTCCAATCAGTGTTCAGGACAGGCTGGGCCTTCTCTGGGAGACTGAGTCTGCTCAGTGCATGACGGGCTGAGAAGGGCCTGGCCTCGCTCTCCTGCTTGCAAATGGGGCTGGCTCTGCCACAGGCACAGGGTGGGACACGAGGGGCTTCCGGCTTCCCCTCTGCTCCTCAGATGCTTCTCGCTGCAGCATCTGCACAACCAGGACCCTGGCTGAGGCCACGGGGCCAGCATCTTCCGGGCCCCCCGAGGCCACAGGAGCAGGCGGCAGGAGGCAGCCCCTGAGCTGGCCGCCAGGTGACAGGCCCGAGGGCGGGGGCTGCACTCAGACCCCTGCACCCCCCGGCGAGGCTGGGGCCGCCGAGTGGGGTCCGAGGCTGCTCGGTCTCCTCCCAGCGATCGTGACTCAAGGCTTGGGAAACCACGAGGTTCTGGAACCTGAATGGCCACAGAGCCGGGGCCCAGCCTGGAGCCCAGGGAAGGGATGCAGGTGGAGGGACACTGGGGGCCCCGCTTGGAATTGTGGAGCTTGGGAACGCTGGGCCTTGAACGACGCCACCCTGGCTGGGACAGCGAGGCGAGGAAGGAGCTTAGGGCCTGGCCTTGCCACTAGACTGTGAGCTCCTGGGGCAGCAAGCAGCCATCAGGCCCGGTTTAGAACAGCCAGAGCCTCGGCAGGTCCCAGCACATAGCGGGTCCAAGGGCATTGTCCGAATGAATGAATGAATGAATGGCGCCTTTCCCCCAGCCTCCGAGGGCCAATCCCTGGCCTGCCCTTGCTGTGGGAACCACACAGGTGTGTGCTCCTGGTGGAGGTGGAGAAGGCAGACTGCCGGGCAGTGCACCTGCGGTGTCCTCTCCTGCCTCCCACACGGGAGAGAGCACAGAGATCCACCGGCACACAGCTGGTGGGGGCGGGGGCTGGTCTTTTCTCAGATCAAGTTTGGGAAGGAAAGGGAGAGTGAACTGGAGGGTGGGGACACAGGAGGAAGGGGCGGGAAAGGGAGGCTGGGGTGGAGGCCAGCCGGGGGTGGAGACTAACCAGGGTAGAGGCCAGCAGGGGTGGAGGCCAGCCGGGGTGGAGGCCAGCCAGGGTGGAGGCCAGCCGGCCCACAGCCTTCCCCTTCTCCGCCCTCCTCGGCGAGCAGGGCTGCCCCAGAACCTGTCTTTGAGGCTAAGCCCAGGGCTGTCCCTGTCCTGTGCCCAAAGGTCCAGGGGCCAGCGTGTTGGCCCTCCTTCAGCCGCCCTCCTTGCCCCTGGCTGTCCCGGGAGCGGGCAGCCTGTGGAAGCAGGCCTGGGGGGACGCTGCAGCAGGATGCCGTCGGGGGGTCCTTGGGAGCTCGCAGGCAGGGCGGCCTGGGCCCCGCACTGAGTCTAAAACCCCACCCGAGGGGCTGCCAAGGAGAAGGAAGGAGGCCGGCACACAGCCCCCCGGCCCGCTGAGGAGGCAGAGGGCCCTGGCCCGGGGCTGGGGCTCAGGTGAGGGAGGTGCTGGGGAAGAGGGGGCAGGCGGCCTCCCTCCCTTGCCCCCCTCCTCCCCTGACTCGCCGGCAGCCAGGCCCAGGGCAGGCCCAGGGCCGCCCAGCTGCTGGGCTTCCTCCCGTGGGCCTCGAGGGCAAGAGGCGGGCAGGGGCAGTGGGGCCAGGCTGGGCGCTGAGGGCCCCTGGGCCGCGGGGACGGTACCCGCTCAGCCCTGTGTGGAGGGGAGGCTGCCTGCGTCCTCCTGGGGGCCGGAGTCCCGGGGACTGGGGAGTGTCTGGAGACCCCTCGAGGTTGGACCCTGTGTCCAGGGGGCTGGGGCGGGTGCGTCCTGCAGATGAACATGGCCATCAACAATTCTCTCCCAGGGATGCTACAAGGCGCAGGCCTGGAGAGAGGGCAGAGCCCGGGGGCAGTGCCAGGGGCACCGAGACGAGGGAAGTCGGGGCTCTGAGCTGCCCTTCTGAGGGCGGGGCTGTGACCCGGCACAGGCACAGCAATGTCCTGGGCCCTTCGGCCTCCAGACCAGCTGTGTGCCCCCCCAGGAGGCTTCCCCCACCAGGCAGAGCGCCGCCTCGTCACGCACCAGCCACCCTGTGCTCAGCTCCCTCCAGCAGGGAGAGTGGTTTCTGTGTCTCTTCTGCACCAATGCTCCCAGGACTGGCTCCTTCCGCTCCCGCTGGTCCTTGAGATCATGCTGGAAATGCCCCCAGGAAGCCATCCCAGATGATTAAACTCCTGAGGATCCCAATTTGTTGCCAGACCAGGGTTCAAATCCCAGCTTCAACCCTTCCTCGCTGTGAGACCTTGGGAAGGTCACATTCCCTCTCTGAGCCTGTTTCTGGCCTATAGAATGGGGCTGCTAATGCCTAGCTCACCAGCTGCACGTGAGGTCCCCACCAGCCTCCAGCCCCCGGGTCCCCCCGGCTCCAGGCGGGTCAGCCTTGTTTCGACCAATTCCCCAAGTTTACGCCCGAAGGATTTGAGAGGGCGGGGTGCTGCTTTCTCCCGGCTCAGGGCTCGGGTGCGCCCCTGGTGCCGTCTTCGGCAGTGAATCGCCTGTGTGCCCACCACGCTCTGGGCACTGCCCACCACCCTGCCCCAGTTGCTGCCTCCTGGCCTCTCAGAGCCTGCTTGGCTGAGCAACGCCCCCGAGCAGAAGCCTGGGGGGGCGGGATTCAGAGAGGGGTGTTGCCTCCAGGGGCTCAGGCAACAGGACAGGCTAATAGAGTTGGGTGTCAAACACCAGGAGGACAGTGCAGGGCAGAGGGCAGGGCACGGTGGGCAACAGTTCAGGGCAGGAACACCCCACGGGGTCGCGGTCTGCGGATGGGCCAGGCCAGCTTGAGGGATGCCATGGCAGGGGGCAGCAGAGGCCATGGGCAGACGTACCAGCCCGGCGCTCACCCAAAGTGGCCGTCCAGCCCAGGGAGAGCAGCTGGAAAGCCCCTTCCTCCAAGTGCCAAGGGACGCTGCCCTGCTTAGTGCTAAGTCCACTTCCTGCTTAGCTCAGAGGGCACTGGAGCGGGCAGCCCTACCAGGTGCCTGGGGCCGGAGGAACAGCGGGTGCTCCTGTCCAGAGTGGAAACCACACGCCCGATTGCCCAAGGGACTTGGGCCACCCCAAAGCAGCCAGGCTTAGTCAGAGGCCACTGTCAGGGGCTCCTCAGTCCTGGCCATCCAGACCAAGCCCCGGAACAGGGCTCCTTGGGGACCCGGCTTCTGATTGACCCCTAAGGACACATCTCTGAGTCCTCAGGCACGGCCCACGGGGAAGGACCTGTGGATTGCTGGAATTGTTTACCCTTGTTAGGCCACAAAGCTACCTCTGAGCCAACAGAAAGCCACTCCCCTCGAATCCCCATAAAACGTCCTGCGCGTCCACTAACTCATTGATCCACATGTTTTCCCAGGCCTGAAGATTTCTTAACTGTCATCCCAAGGTTAGAAGAATTGTGGGTTGGAAAACCACACAGCATATTAAAGTCTGGCTGAAATATTGCCACAATACAGAGAAATATTTTATATTTATTCTCTTTTAGAAATTGTTATAAAGGGAATATAATGAGAATGTTGCAAACGAGTAGAATATTTTCTTCTAACCTGACAATAAAAATATGTCAAAGGGATGCGTGAAGCTCTAATAGGAAACAGCTGATGGGCCCTGGAAGTGCAGGGATTTAGCAAAGATTTTATGTGGTGCCTACTAGCCTATAGGACAGGAATAGAGGCTTCTAGAGCAGCCTGCCTTGTGGGTGAACATACAGAGGATGGGGGGGCAAGGTTGTCTGTTTGCTTGACCTGGGTCTGGCACTGGCTAGATATCAGATAGGCTTGCAAAGAGCTGACGGCGCTGAACCTCAAAATGGCAGAAACATCACTGTTATTACCACCACCATCATCACCATCATCATCATCACCACCATCATCACCATATCACCATCATCATCACCATCATCACCATCATCACCACCATCACCACCATCACCATCCCTTCCATTACTATCAGCACCACCACCATCGTCACCATCACCACCATCATCACCATCATTGTCACTGCCATCATCACCACCATCACCACCATCACCACCATCATCACCATCATTGTCACTGCCATCATCACCACCATCACCACCATCACCACCATCATCACCATCATCATCGTCACCATCATCATCACCACCATCATCATCACCATTACCACCATCACCATCACTACCATCACCATCATCACCATCACCATCATCACCATCATCACCATCACCATCATCGTCCCCATCGTCGTCACCATCACCACCATCATCACCATCATCATCACCATTACCACCATCACCATCACTACCATCACCATCATCACCATCACCATCATCACCATCATCACCATCACCATCATCGTCCCCATCGTCGTCACCATCACCACCATCATTATCATCATCCTAATAGCTTCCATTTCCTGAACACTTAGAATACACTGTGTACTATGCTAAGGGCTTTACATAGGTCATCTCGTTTCAACCTCTCAACAGCCACATGGTCTGCTCAAACAGGTTTCAAACTTACTCAAAGACATACTCCTTGTAGGTAGTGGAGCTGGGATTGGAACCCAGGTAACTCTGACTCCAAAGTCCTGAAAAAACTATGTCTGTAATGGAACAGCCTTCTGTGGAAACTGAAAGCATCAGGAGGAGAGAAACCTTCTCCCTCAGATCCCTTCCTGCTGGATCTATATGAATTACCAGCTGAGATGATTTACGTCACCACCACAGCCCACCAGGGGATGCACCAGAGGAAATCCCATTGAATAAACCCCCGCTGCACCCCTGCTGGCTGGCAGAGGGAATCAGAGACTCACAGGGACAATCGGTTCTAAACAAATACGTAGAGGCCACAGCAACACAAGAAGCAGGGCCAAGGGACACATTCTGGCTCAGCAGGGAGGTAGAGGATGGAAGGGCAGGGGGTGGCCATGTGCTCGAGCATGGCTTTGAAGGACCACTACGATTCCACCGGATGACTACGGGGAAAGGGGCACTCATTCCAGTGGGGGGCTGGTGTGGGAAAGCAGAGGCATAGCCAAGAGTTCTGGGTGATTCGGAACTCATCGGAGGAAGGGGTAGAAGACATGGAAGGAAAGTGAGGTTGTGCCCTCACTCTGGGGGTGGTGGTGGTATGGACTTTCCTCTGTGTGCCCTGGGGAATTAACTAAGGTCTCGGAGCAGGGCAGGGTCCCTGGAGCCCACCCATTCCCGGATTTGGTGATTGGCCCTTGACCAGGTGGGGGAGGCAGTGAGGAAGTCCTTTTTTTTTTTTTTTTTTTTTTAAAAGATTTATTTATTTATTTAATTTCCCCCCCTCCCCTGGTTGTCTGTTCTTGGTGTCTATTTGCTGCGTCTTGTTTCTTTGTCCGCTTCTGTTGTCAGCGGCATGGGAAGTGTGGGCGGCGCCATTCCTGGGCAGGCTGCACTTTCTTTCACGCTGGGCGGCTTTCCTCACGGGCGCACTCCTTGCGCGTGGGGCTCCCCCACGCGGGGGACACCCTTGCGTGGCAAGGCACTCCTTGCGCACATCAGCGCTGCGCATGGCCAGCTCCACACGGGTCGAGGAGGCCCGGGGTTTGAACCGCGGACCTCCCATATGGTAGACGGACGCCCTAACCACTGGGCCAAAGTCCGTTTCCAGGAAGTCCTTAAATCACGTCCCGTCTCTGCCCCTCTTTCCAGGTTCCCCACTCCAAAGATCTTGTTAAAATAACGAATGCTTATTGAGCGCCTCCTCTGTGTGGGCACCGATCCAGAGGCACAACGAGTCAGACAGACCAAGTCCTGCCTTCTGGGAACTCACCTTCTAGAGTAGGAGAGAACATTCCGGGGCCAGGCTGCCCTAACTGCCTGCCCAAGGCCCTGCTAGAGTCAATTCCTCCCAACAGCACAGATGTCCCCTCAGCTTCCCAGGGACCAACAGGTGCCACTAGCCTCACTGACCCCTCTCCCCACCGCAGAAGGCATGTCTGTGAGCCAGCTTCGCTCAGACAGCAACTCCAACATTGGCCCTTTGGGGTCCGCAGAAGCTGTGGGTTCAGTTGGAGTGGGCCGTGACAAAGTCATGACATCCTCCCGTCCCCCAACCTGCTATGCTCTGGGCCCATTCTCTGTCTCCGTGATACCCGAGGAGGGTAGCCTCAATGGGAAGGGATAAGTGGCAAGGGGCCCAGAGAACACTCTGGAATCCAGAGCAAACCACACTGCAGGACTGATCCTAGAGACGTGCAGTGTCCAAGGGGTGGAAGTGTCAGCAGCCATCTGCTGGGATTCTAACTCTTCTCTGGGCTGAGCCATGTGTGCAGAGGGCAGGAGGGGCCAGCCTCGGGGAAGGCTTCCTCAAATTGACATTCGATTTCCCATTGCTAAAAACATTTCTGAAGCCAAGCCACTCAGGATTAAAAAGAGACCGGAGACTGAGAATTAAATACATATGCGCTCAGTGTTGGGAACGCTTTGACCTTCAAAACTGCCTTTCACTGAATTCCCAAATAAAATACTATTTATACAGCTTAAAGCAAATTATTGTGTAGCCCGGTACTAAATCTTCACATTCCAATTTAGAATCCGCAGGCCTCTCCGGGAACCCGGAGAAGCTGGCAGGAATGACAATTGGGGAGCGCCTGAGAAGGCCTTTCTGAACGCACTGCTGGAGAAATACCCAGTTTGGATCCCTCACAATCAACTTATAAACATTACACTCATGTCCCCCAAACCCAAACAGCTGAGTATTAATCTCCTAAGATTACCAGACTAAAATGTGCTGGAATTCACGATGCACAAACAGGAACGGCGCTTTCCTGACATTTGCGGGCCACTCAGGAAGCAGCCAAGACTGGGATACTGACAGCATCCCAGTATTAATTTTTTATCAAAGATGGCCAAGCTCATTTTCAGAATTGTAATAAACAGCTCTTCTTGGCCTAGACACCTCCTGCCCTCCCCGGGCTCGAGCCCTCACCTGCCTCTGGGGAGGCAGGCGCCACATCTAAGTCACTGCTTGCTTCTGGAAGGTTCACCCAGGGCAGCGTAAGAGGGGACGCCACTTCAGAATGTTGAGTAAGGAAAAAGTGGTTCTGAGTGCTGAGCCAAAAAGCCTTAGTGATGACCTGATAAATTACTGAAAACAGAGGCCAGATTTAAGGATAAAATTTAATCTCAACCTCTCCCCCGAGAGGACCACAATCCAGGCCTTATAATTTTGTGACTCTAGAATACCCTTATTTACGTCTCTACAGACAAATACACTCCAACTTAGCACAAAACAATCTAATTCAGGACGCCCACTTCTCCAAATCTCAGCTTTCTACTCCCTGAATGTGGCGAGGGAGGGAGATTTCTCCGCCCCCTCCTCCCAGTCTGCTCTTCCGCAGAGTTGTCTTTCGCTCCCAATTACAGAGGCTTAGAGTCAGGCTGATTAATTATGGATTTGCCAAACCTTGAAGCTTTCACTAAAGCTAATCTTTTAAACAATCGCCATGCAGATCAGGCCTGACTCAGCCCTGTCCAGGGCCCTTTTCTTCATCTAATAAATAGTGTCAATTGAATCGATGCCGCGACTGAGCAGATAATGGGCAGCGAGCTGGAATCCGTGGGTTGGCAGTTGCTGCAGGGAAGCACTCCTGCTGGCCGTACCCCGGCTGCCAGGACAGGGGTCCCATGCCACCCCAGGCCACCTGCCCCTCCCTGGCCTCTGTGCCCTCCAGGCAGGAGATGCATGTGCTACAGAGTCCCAGGGTTGCTGTAGCAAAACACCTCAAACTGGGTTGCTGAAAGCAACAGAAATGTATGGACTCGTAGCCCAGAGGCCTCAAGTCCAAGATCAAGGTGTGGGCAGGTCAGGTCCTCTCTGAAACCTGGAGGGGGGGTCCTTCCTCGCCTCGCTAGCCCCTTGGCGCTCCCTGGCTCGTCGATGCCTCCCACCAGCCTCTGCCTCCTCCACCGGCACATGGCCTTCTCCCCACTGTACCCCAATTTCACTCTCATAAGGACCCCAGTCATAGTGGATTAGGCCCAACCTAACCAATTGCACCTTCAAAAACCCTGTGTCCAAATCCACATTCATGGGACTGGAGGTTGGCACTGGAACTGTCTTTTGGGGGATACCCTTTCACGCATGACCCCAGGAAAACTCCGAGCAGAACAGAAGAGTGTTGGCGAGGATGGCGCGCCGCAGGCCGTGCAGCGTCCTGGCCCCTGGCCTTAGGTCCATGGTTCAAGGCCTTTGGGAGGTGTCTTTACCTTACACCTCTTAAACGTCAGGCTAGAACGGAACTCAGTGGCGCGCTTAGGGATGGGGGGTGCTGGGGCTGGGGCCAGGGAGGGATTAGAACCCTCCGGAGGCCAGGGCCCCTCCCCTCCCGATGTGCCCAGGGCCACAGCTCGCCACGTTCTGGGCAGGTGGGAAGGGTTTAGTGGTCACAGCGGAACCGGTCCAGCACCTGCCCCTCGCCAGGCCCAGGGAGCCCCTCAGTAAATCCAGGCTTGCTGAATGGATAGGAGCCCCAAGTGAACGGCTGCCATCACGCTGCCCTGTCGGGGAGCTTTGGGAAAGGGATTCACAGAGAAGGGGGGAGCCTGGAGCCATGCTGTGGCGCCTCCTGCTGCAGAGCGAGACAGGAGTCTGGCGTGAAAGGGGGACCTGGAGTCCACCCCGGCTCTGAGGACCCCACCTGTTAAATGAGCAGGCGGGTGACGCCCTCTGGCCACCCAGCGAAGCACCCGGGACCCGCCACCCCAGGGGAAGCGCCTCCTGCGGGCTCCTTGGCAGGTGGTGGGCGTTGAGCCCTGCCTGGCCGCCCTGCCCCGCAGAGGAGGGTGGTGCGGGTGGGCTGGGCTCTTGGCCCCCCTCTGACTGCCCCTTGTCCTGGGAAGCACACTCTGCAGCTAGCAAGATGCACTGGCTCTCGGGATGCCGCAAGCCATGGCCCCGCCCGCAGCCAGAGCGTTTCCCTTTTCACCGAGACAGCCAGGGAGGCTGCTCCCCCCGGAAAGCCTCCCCTGAGGGTGGCCCTCCGTCCCTGTGCCTGGAAAGCGCTAGGGTTAACGGATGGGCGTGGGGTAGAGGGGCAAGCAGGGCCTCTGTCCCCAGCGTCTCGACACCACCAGGCCGAGGGCTCTGCGGAGACCCGTGGGAGACGGTGGGTCCTGCGCGAAGATTCCCGGGAAGACTCGAAGGTTCTGCCCTCCCTTAAGAGGTTTCCCCTCCGGCAAGTGGGGCGGTCTCTGCGGCCGCCTGTTCCCTGTCGCCGTCTGGACTGGGGTTCCTCGGGGCCCACCTCCTCTGCCCATGGCGCAGGCCTGGGGCTGACAAGGTGCTCAGCAGAGCGGGGCTGGGTGAACGGGTGGGCAGCTTCACGGTTTCGGCTGCTCCAGCCTCCAGCGCAGCAGCGGCTTCTTCTGGCCTCCGGGAGCACCGGCGCAGTCCTCGGGAGCCCTGCAGGGAAAGCCTGCTCTCCAGAACATTCAGAAGGAGGGGCGCAGCACGGGCTTGCGCCTCTGGGCCTGGGCCTGGGGACCTCTGAGACCCTGCGCTCGGGCGGGATTTGCTGATCTTTACTCCCTGCCTCCGGGAGATTCACGGCTCCCCTAAGAGTCTCAAGCGGACTCGAGTTCTCCTCAAAGTAAATAAGCACCTCTTGCCTTGAGAATAACTGGACTCAGTTCCCTGAGAGCCCTGGAGGTGCCTAAGTTTGCTGGGGCTGCCAGAGCAAAGCACCCCTAAAGCAGGGCTTACACCAGCAGGCAGTGATTCTCGCACAGCTCTGGAGGCCAGAAGCCTGGAATCGAGGTGTGGGCAGGGCCGCTGCCCCGCAGGCACCGGCAGGGGCTTCCCGGCTCTCCCTGCTGCTAGGGTCGCCAGCGGTCCTTGGCGCTCCTGGACTTGCAGCTGCAGCGCACCCTTTTCTGCTGCCATTATCACAGGGCATCTCCCCCGTGCACCTCTCTGCAGCCCCCTGTGGCCATCTCCCCCATGTGCCTCTGCACCCCCCATAGCTGTCTCCCCCCACGGCTGTCTCCCCCATGTGCCTCTCCCCTCCCCACGGCTGTCTCCCCCATGTGCCTCTCTGCCCCCCCCCACGGCTGTCTCCCCCATGTGCCTCTCTGCCCCCCCCATGGCTGTCTCCCCCATGTGCCTCTCCCCCCCCACGGCTGTCTCCCCCATGTGCCTCTCTCCCCCGCCCCACGGCTGTCTCCCCCATGTGCCTCCCCCCCCCCCACGGCTGTCTCCCCCATGTGCCTCTCTGCACTCCCCATGGCCATCTCCCCCATGTGCCTCTCTGCCCCCCCTATGGCTGTCTCCCCCATGTGCCTCTCTGCCCCCCCCATGGCTGTCTCCCCCATGTGCCTCTCTGCCCCCCCTATGGCTGTCTCCCCCATGTGCCTCTACCCCCCCACGGCTGTCTCCCCCATGTGCCTCTCTGCCCCCCCCCATGGCTGTCTCCCCCATGTGCCTCTCCCCCCCCACGGCTGTCTCCCCCATGTGCCTCTCTCCCCCCCCCACGGCTGTCTCCCCCATGTGCCTCTCTGCACTCCCCATGGCCATCTCCCCCATGTGCCTCTCTGCCCCCCCTATGGCTGTCTCCCCCATGTGCCTCTCTCCCCTTCCCACGGCTGTCTCCCCCATGTGCCTCTCTCCCCTTCCCACGGCTGTCTCCCCCGTGTGCCTCTCTCCCCTTCCCACGGCTGTCTCCCCCGTGTGCCTCTCTGCACCCCCCATGGCCATCCCCCTATGTGCCTCTCTGTACCCCCCACAACCATCTTAAACGGACACCAGCCATTGGACCTGGGGCCATCCTCATCCAGTGGGATGTCACCTTAGCTCAGTGAATGCCCCCTGCAAAAACTCTAGTTCCAAATAAGGTCACATTCTGAGGTTCCAGATGGAGGTGAATTTTGAGGGGACACAGTTCACCCCAACTCAGTTCTTTTGCCTTCCTCCATGGACAGGGACACCCCTTTCTTCCCACCCCCTCCCCACCACTGGAACAAGCCCCTCTGGACGATGCTTACTGATGTGTAAATCTTCACATGGCTCTTTTCAGCTCAGGAAAGGTGCTTTGTCAGGCTTGGGGACGGCTCCCTCCCTGCAAGCCCCAGAACTTTCCTTCTCCAAGCTGCCACATCACGTTCTCAAACCATCTGGCTCTGAGGCAGCCCCCAGCTCAGTGGAGCCTGGGGCACTTTGCTAATGCTAGCCCAAACATTGTGGGGAGGGACTGGAGGATTTAACCCCGACAAAGTGTCATCAGGGCTGTGGTAGTTTGATATTGTTTATGAATTCCAAAAATAGATATTGGATTGTTTTTGTAAACTGGTCTGAGCATATTAGACTGTATTAAATTCAGAGGTTTCTGTTTGACTTGATTAAATTATGATGAAGGCTTTGATTCATCCACGTCAGTAGGACGTCAAGTCCCCACCCCCCTTGGTGAGCAGGGACTCAAGAGAAAATGACACGGCAGAGGAGAGAGTTGGCGTTTCGATGCTGGAGCCCCGGGAAGTAACTACAGAACACAGAGGATTAGAGGTAACTCCTTAGACATGGCAGAGGCCCCAGTGAGAGAGAGCCTGAGAGTCTACAGCTACAGCTGAGCCTGGAGAGAAATGAGCCCCAAAGAGAGACAAGACATATCCCAGCCTACAGCTGAGATTGGAAGAAGCTGGGACCATGGAGCTTCAAGAGGAAGAGGAAGGCTGGACCCTCGCAGAGAGCGGCAGCCATCTTGCTCCAACACGTGGCAACAGACTCTGGTGAGGGAAGTAACTCATGCTCTCTGGCCTTGTGACTGTCAGCTTCTACCCTAAAAATACCCTTTATAAGAGCCCTTTGTAAGAGTTCTGGGCCTTCGCGTCAGCACCGCCTTGGCTGACCAAAACAAGGGCAGCAGCAGTGTGGAGAGAGCCTGTTCTCACACCCCCAATCTGCCAGCTGCCCCGACAGGCTGAGGTTAGGTAGGCCAAGGCTTCTTCCCTGCAGGGAGGTAGGAATCATTAAGTGGGGCCCCTGGGTGGGGAGGCCCCACCTGCCCTCCCTCCTCTCTGCCTATCCTTCCGGTTTGGCCAAAGGAGGAACACCCCTTCATGGAAGAGTTTCTTGGAAGGACCCCTTGCCCTGACATGCTATGAGAGAATGTCCTCAAGATCTGGCAGAGACTAAGAACCAAGAGTGTAATCTGGGGAAGCGGACTTGGCCCAGTGGTCAGGGCGTCGGTCTACCACATGGGAGGTCTGCGGTTCAAGCCCCGGGCCTCCTTGACCCGTGTGCAGCTGGCCCACGCACAGTACTGATGCACGCAAGGAGTGCCGTGCCACGCAGGGGTGTCCCCTGCGTAGGGGAGCCCCATACACAAGGAGTGCACCCTCTAAGGAGAGCCACCCAGCGCAAAAGAAAGCGCAGCCTGCCCAGGTATGGTGCCGCACACACGGAGAGCTGACACAGCAAGATGACGCAACAAAAAGAAGCACAGATTCCCGGTGCCGCTGATAAGGATAGAAGTGGACAAAGAAGAACATGCAGCAAATAGACACAGAGAATAGACAACTGGAGGGGAATGGGAGAGAAATAAATAAAATAAATTTAAAAATCTTTAGGAAAAAAGAGTGTAATCTGTAGCGAAGAGGAAATGGGAGGAGGCGCTATTTTGTGCCTGTGCTGTGGCCATGCCGTGGACACGCTGTGGACTGCCGTGGACTACTGTGGATGTGCCGTGGACATGCTGTGGACTGCCATGGACTGCTGTAACTTCCCTACAGTTGGGAAAGAGACGACTGAGAGAAGTGACCACAGAGCCCCAAACCAGTCAAAATGGCGATGACAACATCAGTGACTGCAGCGTGTTTATGTCCACGGACCTATTCGCCCCTTCATCAAAAGATGAAGCTGTGAGGAGAGCAGAGGGCTCGCCCCCAGAAGGGCCCTGTGTGGTGCTGGGGCAGATGGCAGAGGCTCTCCAGAGCCAGTGCAGGAGGGTCTGGAAGGATGAGGGGGCTCATCTGGTGGTAAAGGTGAAAAGGCACTCACCTTTACCCCATTGCCTTCCTGCTTACCCCGTCACCTTCTCTCACTCCATACTCTATTTTTCTTCACCTGGCGTATATTTATTTGCTGAATGAATGAATGAATGCAAAATCCTAATAGCCCTAGGAGGTAGGCAAGGCAGGTGGAGTCCCGTTTTACTGATAAGGAAACTGAGTAGACAGTTTGACCACGATGGGATGAATGTCAGTTGACAAAAGCAAGATGTAAAATCGACCCCACAGTATCACCTCAACTCAGAAGGACAGCACGGACAGGTGAGGGAGACAGAGCAGAGGGTGCCTGGGGCTCGGCTCGGGGAGGGTGGGTGTGGGAGCGTTTTCATTCTCTTGGCTATACTTCCAGGTGATTCCAGAAGGGGCTGGGTGTATGCAGTGGTCACTCCTCATGCAAGGGTTCTAGACCACTTAGGAAGGCCCTGACCACCGGGACCCTAAGAGCTACCCTCCCAGCAAGGGCCATAAGCAAAGGCCCTGGCAGGACTCCTCCTCAAGACCTCGCCCAACTCAGGCTCCATCTTCATTAGCTGTATTGGCAGGAATCGGCCCTGATCAAGATGGAGAGAGAAAATATTTTCAAAACACTTTGACATGCACTTCCATTAATCTATGTTCTGAGAATTAATCTTGTGGGGTGACCTGCAAAAGGTGTTCATTGCAGTTTTAGATGCAAATCCATCAAAAGTTTGCAGTGGGGCCCTCATGCCCACCGCCAGCCTCTGAGAGCCCAAGGAAACTTCCGCCCTCAGCCTGGCGCTCACGGAGGCAGAGGTCCTGGGCTGGCTGGGCAGCTGCGAGGGGGCTGGGGGGCTGCAGGCAGCCCCCTGCCCAGGCAGCCTGGGCCAGCCCCCTTCTCGAAGCTGCCCAGAGAGTGTTGAAAGCCTGGCCCTCTCGGTGGCAAGCTGCCAGGTCTTAACCTTAAAACTCGCACTTTCCTCACCATTAAAAGAGGGATACGAGAATCAGTTTGAAAATTTTTAAAAATATATTTTCAGTCTATTGTCTCAAAGACAGTTCTCCATCATGGCATCACATCCCTGCCAGGCAGAACTGCAAGCAGAGGTGCCGGCGAGCGGGAGGCCAGACTGCCTGTGCCCACCCACTGCCCCGTGCCAGGAACGTCCTGCACCTGTCCGTAGAGGCCCAGAGCCCCTGTGCCCTTGACGGCGGCCGCCCTGGCCCAAGCCACCCTTTCCTTCTGCCCCTACGGAGGCCACGGGGTCTTGCCTGGAGCTCCCGTGCTTTCTCTGAGCTCACCTGTGTGTCTCACACTCTATCTTGAACTCCGCTATGTGCACCCGCTGCCCTTTGACCCTGCGCATCTGGAAGGAGGGGGCCATGCCCGAGGCTGTGGCCCACGCACAAGCCCGGGCACAGAGGTGGGCTCCAGACACACCTGCCGAGCTCTGCTCTGGCATCTTTCTCCTCTCGTGGTTTCCGTGAGGCCCTGGCCCCCCGGGGCAGATCGTAAATATCCTGAGGACCTAGGGGAGGGGGTCGGAAATCTCCCAACGACCCCTTCGTCCATCACGGTCAGGTGCACTGGCTGAAACCCCAAAGGGGAGCAAAGGTGTCCCAGAGTCCACAGGGAGGGGTTTCGGGGCTTGGGGTGGCGCTGAGCCATGGACCTGGCCCTGGTGTGGGAGGAGTCGGAGCAGCCCCCCGGGGCGCACAGTTCCCACCTGGACCTCTGGGGATGTGGTCAGCGGGTGGCACCCCCTGTGCCTGGGGGCCTCCAGGCCCCAGGAGAAGAGCAGTCCCGCCTTGCTGGTCTACCCCGGGATCAGCCCACTACCTCAGGCATGGGGCATTAGGGGTTCAGTCGTGTCCCCCAAGAAGCCAGGCCGAAGCGCTGACCCCTGCGCTCTGTCTGGAAACAGGGTCTTTGATGATGTGATTGGCTCAGGTGAGGCCAGGTGGAGGCGGGCAGGCCGTGGCCTGGTAGCACTGCTGCGTTTATCAGAGGAAACCCGGGCACAGGGACGGGAGAGGGCCACGGGATGGCGAGCACAGAGCAAGGGTGCTGCGGCTTCAGGACCGGGAGCGCCAAGGACCGCGGCCGAAGCCAGCAGCTGGCAGAGCCTCCCTCCAGGTGCAGAGGAGCCTGGCGCTGCCCGCACCTGCCTCGCCGACTCTCATCTCCAGAGCCAGGAGAGAATCTGTTCCTGAGGTTGGAAGTGGCCCCGGCCTTTGCTGCAGCCACCCCAGGAACCTGAGGCCCGCGTGGCCCTTCCAGACACCGCAGGCTCTACACCAGTCGGTCCGTCTACGTGGGGGATGCTGGCAGTAGCCCCAGTTTACAGATGTGGAAAGTGAGGCCCATAGATGTTCGGCAACTTGTCCAAGATGACCCTGTGAGTAAGTCACGGAGCAAGCCGGCGCCAGGGTCCCTGCGCCCGGTGCTATGGTCCATGCCCTCTGCTCAGAGAGCCTTCAACGAGCACTGACTGAGCCCTGGGGCTGCACAGCCACCATTCCAAGAGGTGCCGGGTCAGACGGGTGCAGGCACGAAGGAGGCCTGCAAGCATGATGAGCGCTCTGCTGACCTTCCCAGGGGACGGCAAGGGACAGCTGAGACTTCACCCCCAAGGATGGCGTCTGGGCCAGGTCCTGACCTCCCTGGGAAGCGCTTCCAGAGGCCGGTAGTAAATCAGATGACCCACTGCAGCCAGGGCTGTGGGGCCATCCAGCCGTGTCCAGGATGACGCCCAGGACCCATGGCCGGGACGCGCCCTCCGCCTGCAGGGGCCCTGCTGGACGGACTGATGTGGGTTCAGCTGGCTCTGATTGCCACATGCTGGCCCGGATGCCCGGGAAACTGCTAATAGTTACACTGTGAGGCCATGTACTTGGGTGTCCGGGAGGCTAAGTGTGGAGTAGAGACTGTTGGCAGAGCAGAGAGGCTGGCTGGTGGGGGCTGGCGGGGGCTGGTGGGGCCTGGTGGGGGCTGGAGGGGCTGGCGGGGGCTGGCGGGGGCTGGGGTGAACCTGCAGGCCAGTCTCGTGTGGCAGGGAAGCCCAGCCCCCACCCATTTATGCACTCATTCATGCATTAGACAGGATTTCCTGGGTGCTTCCAGGGCCAGGCACTGTGCTAGGCACGGGGACGCAGCTGTAGCCAAACCCTGCCCCCAGGAAGCCCACATCCTGGTGAGGGAGACGGACAGTGAATGAACAGGTAAACACAGAGTATTCTAGATGGTGAAGATGGTGATGAAAAAAGTAAGAGGGGGCTGGGGGTGGGGCAGGCTGGATGGTAGGGGGTGGGCATTGGAGGCGGGTGGTCAGGGGCGTCCTCTCCATGGAGGCCGGACGCAGCGGAGAGTGAGCTGCGGCTAAGGGGGGACAAGAGTCCAGGTGGCCCAGGTGGAGGAGGGGCTTGTGAGAGCCCTGAGAGCGCAGGCATGGGGTGCTCAGGAGTGGGGAGGGGTGCGCAGGGGGCGGGGAGAGGAGTCAGAGGGCCTCGCGGGCACGTGGCGGTTCGGGCCTCTGCTCTGAGGAAGCTGCAGAGCCATCCGGTGCCTTCTGAGCAGAGGAGCGAGGTGAGCTTCAGGGCTGCGAACAGGCGTGGGGCCCCGGGGGAGGCTCGGGGCTAAGCCAGGGAAAGACCTGCGGAGAAGGGTCTAGACACCTTGAAGGGCAAGGTCATGGGATTGGGGCCAACACCGGGAAGGTCGGGGGATGCCGGGCGGTGGTTCAGGTTCAGGGATGCCCGCTGGGGCTCCGGTCTGGGCTCTGGAGCTCCAGGCGCACCTGCCGGCTGAGAGTGAGTCTACACTTAGGTGTCTGAGCTGAACCTCAGGGGCCGAGCGCAGCCCCAGCGCAGCACGCGGGGAGCCGTTGTCCTAAATACGGTGTTGGAAACGCTGAGACTGAAGGAGCGCACCGGGCAGGGCGCGGGGCTAGAAGAGGCTCAGGAGCGCAGCCTTGGGGACCCTCATGTCCACTGGCCACGAGGATGTGGTGGCACAAGCCAAGGAGACTGGGCAGGGGTGGCCAGCAAGGAGGAGGGAGACCAGGGAAGGGTTTCGAGGACGAGGAAGTGACCAATGTGTCCAGTGTGGCAGAGAGGACTTGGGGTCTTGTCAGGGGTTGAACTTGACCTCTAGAAAGACACGTTCGAGCCCCAGACCCGCTCCCGGGAAGAGTTGTAAACGGGACCTTTGGGGATGGTCTCAGTTCGGACGAGGCCAGCCTGGACGAGGGCGGGCCTGATGCGAGACACTGGTGCCCTTAGAAGGGGGAACTTTGCACCCAGGAAGACAGAGCCGAGAGCGAGGCTGTCACAGGCGCGTGGCCAGGGCCGACCGCGAGCTTTGCCGCCACGAGCCAAGGAGCACCGTGGACTGCCGGCCACATAGCTGAAGCTGGGCCGGGCCATGGGACGGACTCCCCGGAAGAGAAGGCAGGCCCTGCCCACACCTCGAGTTTGGGCTCCTGGCCCCCAGGACCATAAGATAAATTTCTGTTGTTTAAGCCGACGAGCCCGTGGCGCTTTGTCACAGCAGCCCTGGCAAGGCAGGACGGAAGCCTGAACTCTGAAGGTGGCAGTTGGGAGGCCCTGGGTGACCTGGTTGAGGGAGAGGGGGCCGCTGGGTGACCCGGCCTGCGGGAGAGGGGCCGCCGCAGGGGCCCGGGCAGAGAAGGGACGCGGTGAGGCCCACGTTTAGAAAGACAGCTGGCTGCAGGGCTGAGACCAGAGGCAGGCACCAAGGGCAGAAGCACAGAGGCCAGCCAGTGACGCTGCAGTGGTCAGGGCCAGGGCAGGGGGTGGCTCCAGCCCGGTGGTGGCAGTGGAGGTGAAGACCTCCTGGCTCGTGGACTTGGGGGAGGGGACAGGGTGGGAGAGGAGTCAAGGCCGGCTCCAAGGTGCTCGGCCCCAGAGTCTGGGAGGACAGAGTTGCGCTGACCTTGGAGAGAAGCTGCAGGCGCGGCGGGTCTGGGGCAGGACAGGGAGGCTCAGGGTTGCGCGAGGACATTTGCCATCGGAGACACTCGTGCAACCTCCAGGAGGAGGCGTGGCATAGGCAGAGGGGTAACCAAATGTGGGGCTCGGGAGACAGGCCGGGGCCGGGGCTACAGCTGTGCAACCTGATACGGGGATGGCGTTCCAGACAGGGGGCCGAGGAGGTGACAAGAGGCAGGCTCTGGACACGCCACCACAGGGGTCAGGGGAGCGTGCAAGGGAGAAAGCCGAGGTGGGCGCGGAGAAGGGGGCCTGCAGAAGCCAGGGGAGGGGGCCGTCGGCTGCTCCAGAGGCCAGCTGAGAAACGGCAAGGGGGGCGGCCGAGAGGGGGCCCGCTCCGGCCCCATCCTGGCGCAGAGCTGGCTTGTTTTATGACAACCCTTTGTTCAGTTGTGTCGGCTGCGTCCCGGCGCGGGCCGAGACCCCTCTCCTGACCAGCTCTTTGTTACAATGCAGGAAAAACGACATCAGCTGCCGTTCAGGGACAGGGCGGCCTTCTCGGTCGTCGTCCCCTAGATGGATCCCTTCCCTTCCAGCCGGTCTTGTGTTCTCCCCTCTATTTAACTTGATCCTAATTCTTTAAAGAGCAGCAATTCTCACCAAGACCGCAAGTGGCCTCTGTGGGCCGCAGGACGGAGGCCTGCCTGGAGGACAGAGTCCAGGGGGCCCCGGACGCAGAGCAGGCGAAGCAGGAGCCGGGAAATGCCACTGTCCCCGTTCTCAGACCCGGCCGAGGCCCTGTGCCAAGAGGAAAGTGCTGTGTCCCGGGCCGGGGCAAAGAAACCCGGCAGGCTGGCCCGGGACCCCCTCCGAACTCTGACTGAGTGTGCAGGTGGCAGAACTTGCCAGAGCCTCGCCCACCCAGCCTGCGCCTGGCACTGAAGAACAAACAAGACGCAGCTCTGCGAATCCTGCCTCCTGTGCTGAGACGCAGCGCGGAACAGATTTGCTTCTCAGAGAGTGTTGCACCCCCACCCACGCGTGTCCATGCCCACCCTCCTCGCACTCCGGGGCCCCCAAACTCCTCCAGGGCCCTGGAAAAATCCTCCTTCCTCCTTCCCACCCCGTAGGCCTTGCAGCAGTGAGCTTGGCTGGAGCAGGGAACGCCCTGGGTTTCGTGCGGCATCTGTCTCAGTGGGCAGCCCCCATGCCGGCAGTGGAAATGCGCCGAGCGGCACCCACGCGCGCACTCTGGGGTCACAGGTGCCCCCACCCAAGCCCCCAATCCCACGGTCTCTGGCCGTGCGTGTGCACCATGGCCCCTTCTGCTTTGGGGGGTGGCTTAGGGGGCGTCGCCGAGCCTGGGATGGTGGCAGCCCACTGCTCCAGGCCATCGGCGGGCTCCGAGTGGTCCCTCGGTCCCGGTCACGGCTGTGGCCAGGGCAGAGGCCATCAGGGTCGAGCAGGCAGGGGCTGGAGACCCCAGCAGCCCAAGGCCCGCTCCGCCGCCTGCTGGGGCACCGTCCTCCACTCCAGGCTCCAGGCCACCCCTCCACCATCTCTTTCTTCTCCACGCTGTGTCCAGGCTGTTCTGGAGTAGAAACCCTGATCCTGCCTTTTTCTTATTTTTTTCTTTCTGATTCTGCCTTACGGAAGAAGTTTGCCCATTTCCTGCTCACTTGAAAATCAATTGTAATATATCCTTAATACTTTCCTTCTAGGAGGACAGAGCAAGGAGGTCGGAGGCTCCAGCCACATCCTCTGCCCTTGGTCTGAAACATGAAGCTTGCAGGCCCATCCCCTTCAAAGCTCCTTGTCCTGAGGCAGCTCTGCCAGCCGACAGCTCTGCGGACGCTGGCTCGTCCTGCTCAGCGATTCACAGCCCCTTGGTCTGAGCGCCAAGCCTGTGAGGTGATTGGTGGCAAAACTTGGGTGTTGCCCCCAAGGAAGAGCCCAGAGAGAAACCTGGGGTGGGCAGTTGGGTGCTTCATCTCTGGGAGGCCCGTTTGGGAGCTGGATGCGGTGTCCTAGTTCCATGTCCTGGGCATTCCTAAACGTCTACCATTTACTCCACGTGACCTGGGGCAGGTGCGTGAGGCAGGCACGGGGCTGCCGGGATGGCGCAGCGCAGCCCTGTGGGAAGTGGAGAGCACGTTACCTGGCACAGGTGCACGGTGGCTAGGTGCCAG
Organism: Dasypus novemcinctus; assembly: GCF_030445035.2. NCBI lineage: Eukaryota > Metazoa > Chordata > Mammalia > Cingulata > Dasypodidae > Dasypus > Dasypus novemcinctus. The sequence goes on from NC_080681.1 coordinate 126,119,226, forward strand.
CCTCTGGCATTCCATGGGATCCTGTGAGGGGGTCCTCAGACCCACCTCTCACTCAAGAGCAGCCTCATTTCCCACGGGCCCTGGGGGTGGAGAGCAGGTGGTGGACAACTGGACGCCTTTCCAGCAAGGACAGAAGGGCCTGCTCCCAGGGAGGCCAGGCTGCCCTGGAAAGCAGGGGCTGTAGTGGACTTCTCCGTCCCTGGCAGAACGATCCAGACGAGCAGGCTGCCCCGTCTTTCTCACCGAGCCCTCTCTTTGGCCCCTCCGTCCCTCTATGTGCGAATGCCCAGGAGATGGAGAGAAGCCACCCTGCCCACCTGGGGGGTGGTGGCCTCCGCTCGCCACTCTCGGCCACCCACTGGGTCACCCCCAGGGCCCGCTTCGCAGAAGGCAGCTCCTTCCTGGGGGTAGCTGGCGTCCCGGCCTTGGGGAGAAGGCCACTGGCAGCTACGGGCAGCTTGTGGAAGGAGCTCCTTGTTACTCTCTGCGGAGAGCACGAGACACCTGGGGGGAGAGGGGTCTTGCCAGCACAGGCTCAGGCTGCCACGGCCTTCAGGTGGGCTGCAAGGCAGGGAGGCTGAGGCTGTTGCAGGGCCAGGCACCGAGACACACCTCTCAGCAGAGGGGCTGCCTGGGAAGGCACGAAAGGTGGAAGGGCGCTCTGCCGCAGGTGTGTGATTCCGGGCAAGCTGACGCCCCTCTCTGGGCCTCGGTTTCCCCATCTGTCATCAGGGAGGTGGACTAGATGGTTCTGGAAAGGCGTGTTATGAAGTCTGGGGAGCTGCCACCCAGGGCTTACGGCAGACTCAAGGCCCAGGAGCCCATGGCCGCACGTACCCTCCTGGGCCCAGCCACCCTGTCTCACACAGGGAGACCCCGGCCAGGGCGGTGCGCTCTATGGCGGCCCCCCTTCCCACCGCCTCTGAGCCTCCCTGAGGGACCACCAGGTGTGCTGGAGCACTGACGTGAGCAGAGGCCAGGGCAAGAGGGTGCGAAAGCAGGGCAGGGGAGGAGGAAGGCAGAGAAAGGACAGAAGAGGCGGCGCGGCCTGTGGCCTCCTGCACTCATCACCCCGCCTGGTGCAGAGTTAAGCTGCCCCAGGAAGGCTCAGGGGCTCGCCCTCTACCCCGCAGACATGGAGAGCACTGATCGTGGGAACTGGAAGCACAAAGCTCAACGAGACCAGCCCAGGCCCGTTCTTAAGGCCCCTCGTCTCGGGGCCGGGCCTGGGGCCTCCTTCCTGGCTGCCCTGAGCCATTTGCCCGAGCCTGGGTTAGGGTGGACGCAGCCTCCGGGGCAGGGCAGGGGTGGGCAGAGAGGGTTTTGGCGTGTTAACCCCTCCAGCAGTGGGCTCCGCGGCCTGGGCACGGGTCAGCTGTGGACCGTGCTCTGAGCCAGGAGCTTCGGGCCACTCTCAGCCTGCAACCCAGGGCTGGCCTGGGACTCCTGGCTCCCCCGTGTAAAGCACTGGGAGCCGGGTCCTCACTGTAGCCTCGCCCACGGCAGAGAGGCGAAGCAGCCCGAGATGGCCCACGGGTGCCAGCGCCAGCCCCAGAGCCCCGTGGCACCCTCGAGGCCTCGGCCCATGCGTCGGGCTCCCAGGACGGCCTCGTGGGCACCTGTGGGTGGAGACCCAGGAGGTGGAGCAGGCTCCCCCAGAACAAGCAGGGCATTTGCTCTTCTTACTGGATAGCAAACCACGGCTCGATCGACGTGCAACTCTAGTTTTAAAAGCCAGAAGGGCCTAGCGGTCCCCTCTCAGCCACCCCCAGGCCCAGCCACATCCCTCTGCCTTCTCTCGATGGGAAGGAAGCGGCCCAGGGTCTCGCACCTCTGCAGGGAAGCGGCCTTCTCTCCCCATCACCCGGCTGTGCTGCACCCGCTGCAGTGGGACTCCGAGCCGGCAGGGGCTGTCCCCACCTCTACAATTGCAGGCTGCGGGTGCTGCCTCCAGCCCTGCTTGCCAGCCCAGGGCCCCCACGCTCCAGCGGCTGGCTACCAGAGGCTCTAATGGCATCTGTTTCCTCCCCTCCCCCCCCCACGATGGCGCCCCAGCAGCTGCAAGCCCCCACGAGTCAGCCTCTCCAGTGACCCTGCCAGCTGATGGGCGCTCCCACTAATTAGGTAGGAGTGTGTTATTGAAAACCTATGCTCAATGGAGTGCCAGTGACACCCAAATCCATTTCAGAGGTTCTGCTCAGTGGATCTGCCTTCAGCTCGTCAAATGGGGTGTAGAAACCAGCCACCTCGTTCGATGCAGAGGCTGCTCCGGCTGCGGTGCCCCCAGAGCTCAGGAGGCAGCTCGCTGGGACTGAGATGAGACCGGCCAGGGCCTTGGGTGCCATCGAGCCCATGCTGCCCCTCTCGCAGCTGGGTGCACATTAGAGGGGCTGGTTTCTGGGTGTATATCTCAGGTGGATGGCATTGAGGAGCGCCAAGGAGCCTCTGCCTTGCTGGGGGAGCACGAGGACATGGACACTGAGCCGTGTGGGTGCCCTTGGCTTGGGGGCTCCTGGGTGAGTGTGGGTGTGTGTGCACACGCGAGCACCCAAAGAGCAGGAAGGCCAAGCCGAGGGGCCTTTGGGCAACTCAGGGCATTGTTCAGGTGCCCATTTTAAGACGGACTTTTCCGAAGGGAGCTCTTCCCCTGCCTGGCCGCGGGTCCCCGACTCCGAGAGTCATCCTGCGTGCCTCTTGGCAGCTGCGAGGGCTCTGGCTGCACGCCCATCTTTCAGGACCACACACCCTGGCCAGCGGCTGCGAATGTCCTCTGAAGCGGCCCCTCCCTCCTCGCCAGGGTCTGGGGTTTGGAGCGTCCCAGGTCCCGGATGCAGCAAATGGGGGTTCATGAGCCCTGGCACCACTTCCCCTCTCTCTCTGCACCCCCAAGGACGTCACGTAGCTCCCCTCCTGGGGAACGCCCTTCTCATCGTCCTGGTCCAAAGGAATTTGAAGAAGGATGAGATGGACTTGACACAAGGGGGGAGGGGCACCCCCGAGCCCCTGCACCTACAGAAGCCTGGCTGCTCCCTGGGGTGGGAGCCCCTGCCCTGACAATGCCCCAAACATCCGGCCTGCTCCCAGGGCTGGGGCAAGGAGTGTGAACGGTGGCATCCACCGTCGCCATGGCAAGCAGCTCCCAAGAGCCGGGCAGCTGCACAGAGACTTGTCCCAGGTTCTCTTTCAGCATCGCCTCCCCCTTGCTCGGCCCCCAGGGCCCAGGCCTTGCACTGGTACCAGCAGAGACTTGCTTCCTGGAAGCCTCCCACCCACCCACCTGGTCTTCACCCCATGTACAGATTGGGAAACTGCGGCTCAGGAACCGACAAGATCCAAGGTGGTTGTAAGTGAGGCACCAGGCTTTGGGGTCCACCTTGTGAGCCCCAAGTCCAGTCTTGTTTCGGGGACACTGGCCTCGGTTATCGAGACTAGAGGTGAGAAGCTTTATGGAGGACGCACTCTATTGGCCCATGGGAGGGGACCGAGGAGGGAAATCCCAGGCCAAGCTCCAATGGCGGCTCCCACAGCTCACCTGCAGCGAGCACCGGGTACCACAGGAATCAAGTTTAATGCCACCCCATCTTCATGATATTTTCACTTCAGCTCAACTGTAAAATTAACAGATACTTTATCGCGATGCTCAAAAGACCTTAATTTTGTGCTGATCATTATCTAGGGGGGCTTCACACTCAGACTGGTTATGTTAGAGACCTGAGATTGCTCAATTTTATGTCCTTGTTCTGCAGAGACTGGCTTGCTCCAAGCGAGCTCTAAATCGTTTCCCGGCCGTAGGAAGGGTCTGGCAGCTGGCGGTGGCAGATCTGGGCGTCCTAGAGGGACCCCTTCACAAGACCCCTGGGGGACCTCCTGGGGAGTCAGGCGGGGTGATGTGGAGCTTGCAGCTCGGGCTGAGGACGGGGCCCCTGAGGTGTCCAGCAACGGGACAGCACGGAGAACGCGGGCCACCCAAGCCGGGAACTCAGGCTCTCGCTGGGCTCGGCGTTTGGCTGCAGGAGAACTGCGTGGGAGCACGGAGCAGCGGTCTCTGCCTCGCCGCATTCACCGCTGTCTTGGGGACACCCAAGAGCCATCAGAGCCAGACTTTAATCTTACAAAGCGGGTGACAGGGAGCTTTTGGAGAGGTTCGGTTGGAAGGGTGAGATCCACGTAGGTGCAGCGAGGCTGAAGGGACTTTCTGGGAGTAGGGGACGGCCAAGGAGTGGCTGAGAAATGGGGGCAAAACAAAAGGTTCTCGTGAGCTGGTCTAGGGCGGGGCAGTGTGGGGGGTCGCAGAATCAAAACAAAGGCCACAGCTGCAATGCCGCGTAGGGTAGAATCCAGGCCAGAAGGCCAAAAATGAGACAAAAAAGACACTTCTGCTGTTAAAGGGTACGATTCACAGTGAAGATACGCCCTTTAGGAACCAGCCTTCAGAAAGCAGCAGTTAGAGGAGCCTCAAGGAAGAACAGAACTAGCTATTTCTCAGTCCAAGATAGAGGAAATAGATAAAAATACATAAGGTTATAAAAGACCCACAGAATCTAAGTCACAACCAATGAATAGAAAAATTTCCAATGCACTTAGCCACTGGCGCCACAAGCCCATTTCTAGAATTTATCCTACAGCTGTTCTTGCAAAAGTACAAAATGACATGCAAGCAGAATTATTCCCTGCATTTATGTGGTCATTGCAAAATATTAGAAACAATAATATATTATGTTATGTCCACACAATGGAATATTATGCAGCATTGGAAAAGAATGAAAGGAAAAAAAAAGAACAAGGAAACTCCCTTTGAACTGATATGAGAAAATGATCTGGGCTAGATCTTTTTTTTTTTTATCTTTTGCTCAAATTTTTATTTTTGTTTTGTTTTTTTTTTTGTCTTTATTTTTTTAATGTTACATTCAAAAAATATGAGGTCCCCATATACACCCTCCTCACCCCACTCCTCCCCCCATAATAACAACCTCCACCATCATCATGAGACATTCATTGCATTTGGTGAATACATCTCTGAGCACTGCTGCACCTCATAGTCAATGGTCCACACCATAGCCCACACTCTCCCACAGTCCACCCAGTGGGCCGTGGGAGGACATACCATGTCTGGTAACTGTCCCTGCAGCACCACCCAGGACAACTCCAATCCCCGAAAATGCCCCCACATCTCATGTCTTCTTCCCACTCCCTACCCCCAGCAACCACCATAGCCACTTTCTCCACATCAATGGCACATTTTCCTCAATTACTAATCACAATAGTTCATGAATAGAATATCAGTAAGTCCACTCTAATCCATACTCTATTCCTCCATCCTGTGGACCTTGGAATGGTTGTGTCCACTCCACATCTATATCAAGAGGGGGCTTAGATTCCATATGGATGCTGGGTGCAATCCTCCTGCTTTCAATTGTAGGCACTCTTGGCTCTCAGGTGTGGTAGTTGACCTTCTTCATTAAATGACAAAAGCAAAGGTACACAATCCTGAATAGAAAGGCAAGAAGTTTAAGAAAGGGGAAAGTACAACCATTCTAAGGTCCACAGGATGGAGGAATAGAGTATGGATTAGAGTGGACTTACTGATATTCTATTCATGAACTATTGTGATTAGTAATCGAAGAAAATGTGGCATTGGTGTGGAGAAAGTGGCCATGGTGGCTGCTGGGGGTAGGGAGTAGGAGGAGATGTGGGGGGATTTTCGGGTATTGGAGTTGTCCTGGGTGGTGCTGCAGGGACAGTTACCAGACATGATATGTCCTCCCACGGCCCACTGGGTGGACTGTGGGAGAGTGTGGGCTATGGTGTGGACCATTGACCATGAGGTGCAGTGGTGCTCAGAAATGTATTCACCAAATGCAATGAATGTCTCATGATGATGGAGGAGGTTGTTGTTATGGGGGGAGGAGTGGGGTGAGGGGGGTGGAAGGTATATGGGGACCTCATATTTTTTGAATGTAACATTAAAAAAATAAAGACAAATAAATACATAAATAAAGTTAGAAAAAAAGACTATATGTTTGTGTTGTGGAAAGAAACATTGGAATAATACAAAGGAAATCAATAAAAGTACTCAATGTATGTCTTTAATGTTGCTGTGATTTTGAACCCTATGACTACATTATTGTGGTAAACAGAATAATGTCCCTCCAAAGATGTCTGTCTGCTAATCCCTGGCACCTGGGGCTATGCCACCCTGCAGGACAGAAGGGACCCTACGAATGCCATGAGCGTAGAGGACCTGCAGATGGAGTGAGGCGCCAGGTGGGCCCAACCTGACCAGTGGACCCTTGAATGTGGAGAACCTTTCCCAGCTGAGATTGGGGAACAAGCCAACGACAGGCGCGGGGCTAGAGAGATGCCGCGCTGCTGGCTTTGGTGACGGAGGAGGGAGACATGAGCCCAGAGAGGTGGGATGTCCAGGAACAGGATATCCACCTTGAGGTCCCAGAACGGAGCCACCCTGTTCACGCCCCGATTTCAGCCCAGGGAGACCCACGTTGGCCTTTGACCTCCAGAGTGTAAGATGATCAAGGTCTGTTGTTTTCAGCCACGGTGTTGGTGGTCATCAGGCAGCCATCGAAATGAATACAATTACTTACTCCAAAAAGTTACACTGAAAACATCCAAAAGACATATTTCAGCCTGTCCCCTGGCTCTGCCGGGACGTAGCGGTTGGCATGAGCCTCCTGCTCCAGGCCAAGTGGCTGCACGGCTCGTGGGCATAAGCTCACCTCGTCCCACGGAGGGACCGTGGCCAGCCCGCCCCAGGAGCTGGGGCAGGCCGAGCATGGGGGCCCGGATGCGCCAGCAGGAGCTGCCCGGGAGGCTGCAGGCCTTGGCAGTCTGGCCGCTCTGCTGCTCTGCCCCCCAGGCTTGGCAAGCGGGGCGCCAGTTAACGCCAAGGTGAGCCCGCCGGCTGCAGGAACCCAGCGCGCAGCTTTGAAAGGCTGCCTGGGGGGCCCGCTGGCGGCCAAGGCGGCACCTGGTGAGTGGCTGGCAGCCTGCCGGGTCCAGAGGATCCCCACGGGTCAGTCCTGCCCGATGCTCCTTGGAAAGGCCCCTGCAACCCCGGGAACGGCACCGGCAGGCCCTGTGTCCACCCTTCTGGGCTGGTGGGGTCCCCAGACGGTGCAGCTCAGGGCGCCCCGTTAACGCACCTGGGCAGCAGCAAGCCCCACTGGAGGCGTCACCAGAGGTGACCCGGGGCTGCGGAGGGCTGTGTGCACCGCCTCGGTCTTCCTCGCCAGCCTCCTGCTGAGCTTGTGCTGCCCAAGCCGGGGAAGCAAACAGAACCTCCAGGAGCCGCAGGGCTGCTTCCTCCAGGGTGGGCGGCCTGAGCCCTCGGCCCGGTGCCGTCCATCCGTGGTCGGTGTGTGACCTCGGGCAGTTAACGTACGGGGCTGACCGGAGGGTGGAGGGCTTTGGAGTCAGAGCCCAGAAGCCTGTCCCACCTGTGCCTCTGCCCGTGCGGCCCGCGGGGCAGGTACGCCTCTCTGCGCTTCAGTTTCCCATCTCTCAAGAGCGGGTGAAGGTGCCCGCCTCCGGGCTTGCCAGGCCGCCATGAGATGACAGGGGTCCACGGCCCTGGCCAGTGCCAAGCAGACAACGGGCGATCAGAAAACCGCACCCCCACCCTGGCCCCTCAGCAGCACCCCGCGGTGGGACGGGGCAGGCGGGGGCTGCCACCAGCCAGAGACCAGGGGCAGCTCCTTCACTTCCCTGCGCCCATTCCTTCACCTGGAAAAGGCAGTGACTCCTTTGCTTCTTTGCACGGACAGCCACTCGTGCTCCCGAGGTTATGCCGGCCCGCAGCCTGACCTGAGCTCTTAGCTGCTGGGTCCTTGGCCCCCGAGGGGACAGCCCAGGCAGAGCTCACCTCTCTGCTGGTAGCATCGTGAAAGCATCGCTGCCTTTTCTACCCCAGGCACTCCTTGTCCCTCTGCCTCTGTCCCTTCTCTTCCCTCCTCCCCTGCACCTGCCCAGCTCCTGTTTTTTTTTTTTTATCCCACTCCCCCCCTGCAGCTTGCTTGCTGTCTGCTCTCTGTGTCCATTCCCTGCACGCTGTTCTGTGTTTTTTTTCACTTGTCTCCCTTTTTGTTGCGTCACCTTGCTGATCTGGCTCTTCGTGGTGCTTGCAGGCCGGGGGCACTCCAAAGCGCCCAGGCCGGTGGCTCTCTGCAGCATGCGGGTGAGCCTGCCTTCACAAGGAGGCCCCGGGACGCGAACCCAGGGCCTCCCATATGGTAGACGGGAGCCCAACTGATTGAGCCACAGCCGCTTCCCTTCTATTCTTTTTTGAAGGCCAAGTGTCACCTCTGCCAGGAAGCCCTCCCAGGTTCTTTCCTCTCCCCCACCGCCCTCACACACTCGCCGAGATAGCACCATCACTGGCACTGTCAGTTTTGCTTTTGTGCCTGCCTCCCGCACACCAGGCCATGGGCTTCCTACGGGCTAACACCATCCCATTCGTCCAGCCTAGTTCCTGGCACATGAGCCCCGGTCACTCACTCATCCATTCATTCCTCCCTCTAACAGGCTTAAGCACTTGCCCTCTGCTGGGGATTATTTTGCGAGTGAAAGAACAATGAAAATGCCAGTTCCTCTGGCTCCACTCCCCCAGTGGACGCAGTGAGAACTCGTCTCTGACGGGTCCTGGCAGGGGCCGCATGAGCAAAGGGCCCGCAGGCCAGGGAGGTGCTCTGCACTTTCTTTCTCCCCCAGCTTTAAAGCAGCCCCTTGGGAGGCTCCCAGCTGCCCACCCAGCTTCTGCTCACCGCCGCTTCTTGCAAAGGCTGCTCGTTTCACCTGCTTGTGCCAAACCCACAGGAAAGCCACTCCCCAACCGACAGCAAGCGGCAAGGACGGGGTGGCGGGGCAGTGGGAGGTCCTGCCTGGGGCACGGCGCCCTGAGGGCCCGCGGAGCCTCAGGCCTGCGGCCTCGTGTAGGGGAAGCACGGGGAGCTGGAGCCCGACATGGCAGGCCAGGGGTCCCGGGCTCATCGGCCACCCACGCTAGCGTTCCCCAAAGATGCAAAGGCTAGAGCCCTGGATGAGAAACACATAAAACCACATGGGTCCAAGCATGTCAGAACTGCGAGGCCCTTGCCTGGGGCAGGAGACAGCAGCCCTGGTGTCGGGAAAGGAAAAGTCCAGCAAGAGAACACGCCTCACTCCTTCAAGGCGACGCGGGGTCAGGCGCAGGAACGTAATCCACTAACCCAGTTCCCAAACCTCGCTCCTGCTGCCGAGGAGACAGCCTGGTGGGCCGGGGGTGGGGGGTGGGTGGGGAGGGGCCACCGGATGTGGAGCCAGAAAGGCCTGTGCTCAGGTCAATGCACAAAGACAAAAATCACTCCCATGTCTATGTAACAGAAATGGATACTTGGAAATGAAAAAACACAGTCTTATTTACAACAGCAACAAAAACCTACAAAAAAGTAAGGCATAAATCTATCAAAATACCTATAAGATCAGTATGCTGAAAACAACAGAATGCTGATGAAAGCAAAGACCCAAATAAATGGAGAAACCGAATTCATATTTTGGAAGACTCAGTATGTCAAGATGTTAATTCTTCCCAAACTGTTCTGTAGATTCAATGCTATTCTGATCAAGCAGGATTTTCTTGAGGAACTTGATGACCTGATTCTAAAATGTATATGGAAAGGAAAAGGAAGTAGAATTGCAAAACAATTTTGAAAAAGAACGAAGTTGGAAGACACACACTACCTGATACTAAGACTTGTGATGAAGCTGTAGCAATCAAGACAGTGGAGAATCGGCAAAGGGATAGACACAGAACAATAAAAGAGAGTCAGTGCAGAAAGAATCACACAGATGGTTTCTGTATATACTGGAAATAGCCCATGTGGTCTCCAACAGGCAAATGGTTAAACAAACTGTGGTATATCTGTACAACTGGAATACTACTCACCAAGGAAAAAGGAGTTTTTGATCTATGCAGCATCATGGATGAATGTCAAGGTTATGCTAAGTGAAACAAGTCAGGCTCAGAAGGAGACTCACTGCATGATTCCATTTGCATGCCCTTCTGGGAAAGGTTTAACTAATAGGTCAGAAAGCAGATTGGCAACTGTCAGGGACTGGGCATGGGGGAAGAAGGTGACTACGAAAGGGCCTGGGGGAATTTTTGGATCTGATGGGATGTGCGGTTCTTGATTGTGGTGATAGTTATACAACTGTATGCATTTATGAACACTTGTAAAATTGTACACAAAGAGAGTGAGTTTTACAGTACGTTAATTATACTTCTATATTACATATCCTGCCATAACCCACTGAATGGACTGGGGGAGAGTGTAAACTATAATGAAAACTATAATCCATGTGGTGCAGCAGTGCTCCAAAATGTATTCACCAAATGCAATGAACGTGCCACAATGATGAAAGAGATTGTTGATGTGGGAGGAGTGGGGGTGTGGGGTGTGGGGTATGTGGAAACCTCTTATATTTTTTGATGTAACATTTTTTGTGATCTATGTATCTTAAACAAAAGACAATTTAATAAAAACAATTATACTTCTAGAAGTGCTTGAGACTGAACACTCCTCATTATATGACTTGGGGCAAATATTAGTCCCTCAGCAGCTGTTTCCCAATGTTTAAAAAGGGGATAATGAGCAAACCCAAACTTATGAACCCCAGAAGGCCAGCTGAAGCTGCACCTGCGCATTGTGTTAAGGGTCCCCCAGACACCCCAGTGTTGGTGCTGAGTTTCCCGGCTGCTGAAACAAAGCCCCCTCGACGGGCCAGCTTCACGGCAGGGACGCACTGGCTCGTGCTTTCTGAGGCTGGAAGGCTGGCTCCTCCGGGTCGCAGCTCCTGGCTGGTGGCAATCTTTGGGGTTGCCTGGCTTTTCGTCACACAGCAGTATCTTCTCCACTCTCTCCTGGGTTCCGTGAGCTTCCAGCTTCTTGCTTTTCCTGGCTTTTTTTCGGATTGTCTGTCTTTCTCTCTGCTTATAAAGGATTCCAGCCACTTCACCCTGACTCATTTGGGCCACCCCTTAACTGAAGTGACATCTTCAGGAGCGCCTATTTACAACCGGCCCACCAGAATGGATTATGATAAGAGCATGTTCTCCATGCCCCCCCTCCCTCTGGGTACATAACTCAATCAACTGCAGTAGTCGGACACTGAGCACTGTCCCCGACCCAGGGGATCAGCTTATGCCCATGCTGAGAGGAATAGCAAAGCAGGTCCTGGCCCCTGGCCCCAGGGTTGTGCCAGGCAGGGGGCTGGGGCTTTGAAGGCTAAACCATCCTGGTGTAACTGGGCAGTGTCCAGACATCTGCCAGGAGGCTCCCAACTGCAGGGTGTTGCAGTCGGGGCCGCAGGCTGCTCGTTCCTCTAGGAAGGCACATGGCTGATTTGCTTCTACCTTTATATGGTGGAATGGATTGACTTGCCTCCCCACTCTTTGGTACCAAGTATACTTACAGGGCTACCCTGCTAGGAATGACAGAGCCTATGAGCACCTGCACACCTGCACACCTGCACACCTGCACACCTGCACAACAGCTCCCCGGACACTGGCACCAACCTCATCCACACTTTATTCAGGAGGAAAATGAGACCTGGTCACTCGTGGGGGTCACGGGGCTCTCCACAGCAGGGCCATTGCTAGAGCTTTCCAGAGCTGGCACTGCAGTTGCACCTGGCCCTGTGGACATCAGGGAGTGCATTGGTCAGGTGAATCGCTCCTGTCACGTGGGTCACAGTGGAAGTCCAGGGTAGGGGGTGCGACTGGGCTGGAGCCAGGGCCTCCGTTTGGAGCAGGTCCGAGGACAGCAGGTCCCTGCATGGCGCCCAGATGCATGGGGAAACAGGAAGCCACGGCGGCTTGTGTCCCCCTCCCACTGCCCAGCGAACCCTGACCTCCCGAATCCTAGGAGCTGGAGTCTGGTAGCTCCCAGAGGTCCAGGTCCTTGCTGAACTTCTCCGGGCGTCTCAGAGTACATGGGGGATGGACCGGATGGAAACAGAGGGACCCACCCTGCACCGCTCCTCGGGCTCCTAGTTCTGCCCCCACCTGTCTCCTGCATCCAGAGCTTTCCACAGGAGAGCGGCAGGTGAGGAAGAGTCAGGAAGTGACAGGGCTGCGGGCCGGGCAGCAGCTGTGTCTACAAGGTCATGGCGCAGACAATACGGCAGGGGTTGGAGAAGGCTAGAGCCCACGGGTTAGGGTAGCTCCGTGACTCAGAACGCCCGCCTCCCAGCTGCCATTGGTCCCCCGCAGCCTCGACCCTGCCCCAGCCGGGCACGCTGCCTTCTCCGAGGCCCCTGACCTTGTGTCCTCCTCCCTCAGCCTCACCCCGCTCTCCTGGAACCCCGGGCCTGGCTCCCTCCTTTGCCTGCCCAGGCCCCGTGGGGGGTTCTGTCGGTCCCCAGTGGAACCGGCCTTCCTGCCCCAGCTCACAGCCCCGACCCGGAGCCACCCACGTGTCTACCAGGGCCTCGGCCAGCCTTGTGCCCACCAGCGTCTGCTGCCAAGGGACTGGCCCGCAGAAGGGCCAGAGGCCCCCGGGGAGCAGGAGGGCCTGCGACCCACTCCTGCTGGCTCCCAGCCTGGTCGGGGAAGGGGGGCTGTGGACAGGCAGCGCTGTAGGAGCCCGCTGGGCGTGGGAGGGACACGACCCAGGCCCCAGACTTCGGTGTATCTGGGCAGTGAGCCCCAGGGAGGCTGGGAGCGGGGACCGGAGGGCCTGGGTAGCAGGGAGGAGGCCCCTGCAGAGCCCAGAACCCAAGGACTCACGTGTGAAAGGGGGGAAGGGGAGGGGTGGCGAGACAGGCTAGAGGGGAGATGGTGGAGGAAGGGGCTGCTGAGGAGAGCGTCTCCAGGCACTTGAGTCGACTTGCTCTGGACTGCAGCAGCAAACTAACAGCTGTGCCTGTGCCACGGGCGACGGGCCACCATGGGGGCAGCCCTCCCTCCCACCTTCTCAGGGCTGCAAGGCTCTAGGAGTGGCACAGCCCGCCTAGCAGGGAGGAGACCAGGCAGAAACGACAGCACATGCCAAGGGCACACCCTCCCTGACCCTGCTTAGGATGGAAGGTACACAGAAGACCCAAGACCCTTCTAGCCCTGCACCTCGGTGGATGGGCTGGCCAAGGACAGGCCTTGTGGGTAGGAAAACGGAGCTGCCACCAGGAAGCATCAAAATGGCTCCACCTGACTGCAAGTTGCTGCAGGAAGGAGCCGTTCCCAGGAGGCATCACCCGCCAGAGCCAGGAGCCCGAGCCCTGGTGTCCACCAAGGGGCCTCAGACCCTGCCCTCCAACCAGTGCTGGCTCCAAGGCTGGGCCCAGCGCCCTCTGGTTCCTTGACCTCTGATCCCCCCAGAAGAGTTCTTTCCAAGAATAGAGAAGGGACGTAGACATTGTCCTTTCCACCTGGTTTACATGAATCTTAAAACTTAGTGAATGCAGGATGGGTACGTATTTCTAGTCTTGCCAGCCTGGGTGCATCTGCAGGCTCGTTGTCAGAAGGCTGCGTGGACAAATGCAAGGAGGCATTCCGTTTTGTCGGGCTCACCAAGGACATAGAGAGACCTGCTCTGCCTCCTCTCCCCGCATCACAGCAGCAGATGGAGCTGGGGCATGTGAGAGCTGCTGCTGTGAGCAGGAGCCCGAAGAGCAGAGCACATGTTCAGCTGCTCTCACTCATAGCGATGATGACAACCATAAAAGCAACAATACGCTGAATGTGTCAGATGTGTTTTTACTGAATCCTCACAACAACCCTGTGAGACAGGACTACTATTGTTCCCATTTTCCAGATTTAAAAACAAAACAACACAAAGCAGCCTGTTCCTTAGAGACGTAATTTGCCCTAGGCTAGCGACAGAGCTGGGATCTGGACCTGAGGGGCTCTGAGATGGGCAGGTCATGGAAAGGCATTTCTTCCCAAACTGTCAGGTAGGATGGGGGAGGCGGCCTGGGGTGGGACCTGTGAATGCCGTCCCAGGTAAATGGCTCCAACAACCCCAGAGGACTTCCCATGCATCATCTGCCAAAGAAAAGTCAAGTGCAGGAAAAGGGAGGAGGAAAGCAATAAAAGCAAAGATCAATTGTGCTGAAGACAATGTGGCAGGAAGATAGATCTCACCAGAAATTCCTTCTGACTGGACTCAGCCTGGATCAGAGTGTTTTTCATCCTAAGTTTAAGCAAAAATCCTTTTCTGTCATAACCTCCTGCCCATCTGTGTCCAATCTCCCACTATCATTTTCGCACCACGCACATCTGAAACGCTTTTTTGCAGCTTTCTCTCTATGGGCGCTAGTCCAAGGACGCCGACTCCCCGTTTCAGGAGAGCAGACAGACACGTGGCCTCGGGGAGCCCCAGAGCAGGGGCAGCGGGGGCTGGGGGTGGCGTGGAGGCGACAGGGGTCACGAGAGCTGGGGCCCCACCTGCTGGCAGGGGCAGCCGCCGCCGTGTGCCTGGCTTGGAGGGAAACCGAGGTCAGATGGGAGGAGAATGGAAGTTCTGAAAGAGGGGCCAGGTTTGGGACACGGAGGCAAGGAGGGGAGAAGGCATGGGACACCTCCTGGTTTGGGCGACTGTGGGTAGTGAAGCTGCTTTTCCCTGAGGGTGAGAGGGGAGCGGGCAGTTGGGGGGGGCGGGAGGGCCTGCAGGGGGTTGAGAGGAGCAGGTACGAGACCAGGCGCGTGTTTTTCATGCATTTGTCTCTTCAGACCCCTTAACCCGATGAAATGGGCAACAGTGCTGGTTTTCACAGGAGGGGGCAGTGGCTCAGGGGAAGTTACCTGCCCGGGCCCCCAGCCAGCGAGCGAAGCCCTGGGCCTCAGACCCCTTGGTGGGGCCCCAGAGTGCAGGCTCCTCTCAGGAGGGGGTGGGGTCACCGGCTGGGCAGGAGGGGCATCCACTGAGGGGAAAGGGACAAGGGTGCAGGCGGCGAGCAGAGCTGAGGGCCCAGCCCAGTCGAAACGCACACATCGGCGCGGGGGCCACTGGGCAAGGGGGCCGTCACCGCCATGCCACTACCTTCATCAGGGGCTGCAGCCTCCAGGGGACCTCCAGGGGACAGCGGCTCGGCTGGGCGACAGGCCGCTGGGGGACAGGTCACTGTTCACGGCGTGGGAGGGCCGCCCCGGGCACGGTCTGGGGCTGTGAAGTTGCCCAAAAACCACCCCTTTGGCTCAAACGCAGACAAATCAGTGCAAACTTGCTCCAGCCCACAGGACCGGCCCAGAGGGCAGGTTTCCCCGAGAGCAGTTCATCTTCCAGGGCCCAGGGGCTCTCCAGCCCATCCCAGGGCGCCACAGAGGTGTCTCCGCATGGCAGTGGCTGCTGTGAGACTGGATTTCCCGAGGGAGGAAATGCCTTGAAGCCCCAGGACCCATGTGGCGTCCTGGGCAGCCAGGTGCCTGGGGGACAGGCCCCGGGCTCCTGGGGGGCCCTTCCCGAGCTACCTCCACCTGGGCACACCTGGAGACATGTGCAGCCCAGAAGCAGGGAGCAAGCAGGACGCGTGCATTTGAAAAGATGCTCAAAATGGCCCCGGATGGGGTGGAGCCGGCAGCTCAGCCCTGTTTCCCACCAGCTGGTCGGGGCACGTGCAGCCAGCCGGGAAGGTGAGGAGGGGGACAGCTGGCAGGGGGGCCAGAGCAGAGGTGGTTTTTTTGGAGGTGGGGGTGGGGGGCCACCTGGGTTTGCTTTGGAAGCTGGGGAGTGCCATGTGCATGGTGGGGGGTGGGGGACGTGGCGTGGGCCCAGCCCACGCTTGGACACCGCCCGGGTCCCGAGCCCTCGGGAGACGTCCCGGGAGCCTGGGTGCCCGCTGCTCTGCGGGGTTCTCTGCTCCTCTTTGGGCGGCGGCCTCCCCCCATCCCCCCAGCTTGGGGCAGTGCAGGGGTCCTGGGCCGCTTCCCCAGGCCCTTGGTTGGCCTGCCTTAGAGAACTGGCACGTGAGCAGGAAGCCTAAGTGTCCGGAACATCCCCACAGGGCCGCTCTTCCAACGCGAGGCTGAAATCAACATATTCAGGTTGAAGAGTAAAACGCCTGGAGCAAATGCAGCTTTATTTGTTCTGGAAATATTGCTTGCTGCTGCCCAGGCGGCTCCGAGCCCTGCTGACAGCAAACAGAACGAGCGGCAGGGGACGGGCAGGCGGCACAGCCAGGGCCACCTCCGCGCCCGCTGGAGCCGGGGTTCCTCGGGCCCAGGGGCCCACAGATGGGGGCCGCTGCCAGGAGAGGCCCCCGCCCAGCCAGGGAGGAAATGGTCCATGCCCACCCAGACCTGGCCGGACAGTCCCAGGATGAATCCCTTCAGGCCCCCAGAGGTGGCTGAACGTGTCCCCAGCATCCCTCCCCTCCTGGCCACTCATGCTTTGTCACAAAGCTCCCAGCCCCATGCCAATGACTGGTGCCACGTGGGCTGGATGTGATATTGGGAAGCAGGAGGCGTCTTTAGGGTCCTGGCAGGAGGGTGGGGAGCCTGGGGGTTGGGGGGGCCTGGCCTTCCATGGGTTGAGCCCCAGGGGTGCCTCTGGGCCTATGGGTGGCCAGAGACGCCACTCCTGCTCTGTCAGGGAAGGTGCTGCAGCCTCTGGCCTCTGCCCAGGCCAGGGCCCAGCTGTGTCCCCTCAGTCCCAAGGGAGTGGGGGTGGGGTCCTGGAGCGCGAGGCCCCCCGCCCACCAGCTCCCTCCCAGGTGCTTTGCGTCAGATCTCAAGTTCTCAGGGTGGCTTTGAGAAGAGGGCACCCCCCCTCCCAAAGCACAGGCCAGCGCTGGCCCCCCTGGAGGCGTGGGTGGGAGCCCGAGGAAGCTGCTGAGGTCTGGAGAGGCGGGAAGGTGCAGGGACCCCTGGGAACTGGAGGACATGCCGAGCTGGGGTCGCTGGCCAAAGAGATCCCCCAAGCTGCAGCCCTGTTGCCCCTGATTAGCAAACGCTCTGCACTCCCGGTCACAGGCTGGAATGATTTATGGGGTTTTATGTCTGTGATTTAGCACACCTAGACTTGACTCTATTGATTCTAATTAAATTAACAAAAAATTAAGAATGACAAAAAGGCAAAGATTTACTGATTCATCTAATGTGTGTCCTTGAGGCTTAGATGGCATAAACTTCTTACAACTTTGAATGGAGTAAAGGGAAAGATCAGACGTTCGATCTGCTTGCTTGCCAAAAATGTAGCAGCCGGTGCACAGGACAGCCAAGCCCCTCGCATCTGCCTGCATCAATCATCGCCCACCAGCGCCGGGCCTGCCGGGCCCACACGTGGGGCTAAAGGGAGACCCGGACCCAGCATTTGCGATTGGCATCCTGGTGAGGGTCTCAGTTCTGGGGGCCCTGGCCAACTTGCTCCCCTTTCTCACTGCAATCCATTACCCGCTGCCTGTCAGAATGGAAACAAAGCTCCAAGGGAAGCAAAGAGATGGCCTTCCTGCTGGATGGGGAAGCTGCCACCACGTTCAAAGCTCCAGGAGAAGCAATGAAACAAATTGTTTCCGAGGTGGCCCTCCCAGACAGCTGAATGGAGCCAGCGCCCTCCTTCCCATCTGTTGCTGTCTTTGTCCACACCACCCGCAGAGTGCGTCTTTCCACTGAGGCTTCCTGAAAAAAGCTGCAGTGTTCTCACGCCCCTTTTCCCTTCCCTGGATTGTTTCACATGGGGGAGGCAGGCTGTGGTGGGGAGTGCCAAGCCCTGCTTGGCAGCCTGAATTCTTGTCTGCTCCATGCTGCCCTGTGTCACCTCTGGATTTGTTTGCCCCCTCATACTGGAGGACCTAGAAGCAGAGATTCTCCCTGTTCCTCTCTGCATACCCAGCTCTGAGGATGGTGGTTGGCACATGGTAGTAACTCAGTAGTCCATTACTATCACCACCATCATCATCACTGACACCATCATCACCGTCATCACCATCATCACCATCACCATCACTGTCATCATCATCACCACTACCAGGACCATTAACATCATCACCTGTCATCATCACTGTCATCATGGGCACCATACCATCAATGTCACCACCACCACCATCGCTGTCATCAACGTTACCATCATCACCACCATCATCATCATCACCATCACCATCACTGTCATCATCATCACCACTATCAGGACCACTAACATCATCACCTGTCATCATCACTGTCATCATGGGCACCATACCATCAATGTCATCATCACCTCCACCACCATCACTGTCATCAACGTTACCATCATCACCACCATCATCATCATCACCATCACCATCACTGTCATCATCATCACCACTATCAGGACCATTAACATCATCACCTGTCATCATCACTGTCATCATGGGCACCATACCATCAATGTCATCATCACCACCACCACCATCGCTGTCCTCAATATTACCACCACTACCATCATCATCATCACCATCATCAGCAGCACCACTACCATCACCATCACCATCATCATCACCACTACCATCATCACCGTCATCACCATCACTGTCATCATCACCCACTGTCATCACCGTCATCAGCACCACTACCATCATCATCACCATCATCACCACCATCACGGTCATCATTCGCACCATCATCATCTCATCACCACCAGCATCACCTTGAGCTAGCACTTACACAGGGTTTACTCTGTGCCACACATTATTCTTTTTGCCTTATACATAGTAACTCATTTTAATCTTCTGAACAACCTCATGAAGTGGGTGCATGAATAGTTATCCCCACTTCACATTTGAGAAGACCAAGGCACACCAGATCTTGCCTGACATGTCCAAGATTAGTTACTGAGCTAATAAGTAACAACTGGGATTTTACCTCAATTTGACTGTCTGGTTCCAGAGCAAATTTTCTTAATCACCTTCCTATACTGTGCTGAGTGAATAAGAAAGAATGAATGGCTCAACAGGCATCTGAATGAAGGAATGTTTAAAAGAGGCAATGGGTGGTCAGGGGTCAGGGAGACTTAGGGGATAAAGGATACTCTTTTCCTGAGTTTGTATTTGGCAACTCTGCCAGTTGTGGTCCTGGAAACCCCTCCTGCCTTCCTCCTCCTTTCCTGAGCTTAGAGGCAATGATCCCAGCTTGCCGAAAGTGGGGGAACTGCTGCTAGGCTGGGATCCACAGTGTGCAGGCGCCACGCTCTTTTCTTCCCTGGCACTCCTAAGCAGGCACGCCCTTGTTTTGCAATGATGCGCTTTCTCTCTACAAGGGAGGAGTGGTCTGGTTGCATTCACCACTGTATTCCCAGCGTGCAGCTCAGTGCCCAGCATGTAGGAAGCGCTTGGTAAATACACACCGGCGTCTGCATCAATGAACTGATGGCCTAAAGAGAAGCATTTTCCCCAGATTTCTTAGACCCGACCTTCGGAAGCAATGAGAATCAAGTCTTGGACATGTTCTTCCTGTTTTCAGTCAAACGCTGCTCCCCTTTTACCCTTCCCATCTGCAGGAGGCTGCGGGGTTAGAGGCAGGACGGAGAAATGGAGAGTGCTGGGGTTGGCAGACGGGTCTGGGGTGGCGCCTGGGCCACCCTCTCGGTGGGGGTGGGGTGGGGCAAGGACACCAACCACATGAGGCGACTATGGAGCTCAAATGGGGCGAGGCGTGTAGGTGTGTCCTGCCAACTACGAAGTGTAAAGTCAGTTCCCTGGTCTACTGAGTTACCATACCTGGTAGTGGAGGCTGGGCGCAGGCTGGGGACACCTCCCTCCACCCTTCCAGCCTCGTTCACACCTGGCACCATGCCAACTGCCAGGGAGCAGTTCTCATGTGCTCTCCAGAGTGGCTCTTTCAGGAACGACCCTAGCCTGATTTTACACAGAAGGGAATGATATTCAGAAGAGAGAGCCTAGTTCACCAGTGCAGAGGGAAGAAACTGCCCTCCTGACGCGTTCTCTTCTTCCTCAAGTATTAGAATCCCCAAATTTAGCTGAGCCCATGGCCACTGAGAATGAAGGCGACATTTCCCAGCCTTTTCTGCAGTTAGATGTGGCTGAAGCATCATGCAGCTTTCAGCAAATATCCTTAAAGGGAAGGACCTACACTTCTCCTCTTTCAAGCTGGCTGGAGTGCAGGCACGACGGCTTAAGCTTGAGCAGCCATTTTGTACCATGAGGTGGAAGCAGTGTATTGAGGATGGTGGTGCTACATGATGGGAGGCTGCGTGCTGGCTCTGGATTCCTCTAACCAACCTTTTACAAGACAAAGAAATGAAACTCTATCCTATTTAAGCCATCACTCTTGGGTTTTTGGTAACTTGCAGCTGAACCTAATCCTAATGAATACAGCCTGTCTGACTCCAGAGCACACGCTCTTAACCACTGCCTCTAGAAAGCAGCTAATTTCCCCAACCGTTGCAGACTTAGGACGTATCATAAAGCCCTTGGCACAGTGCACGACCCCAGTGGATGCCTGATAAATGGTAACGCGCCACCATTCTCCTTGTTGCTGTTGCTACAGCTGTGCTCTTTGCAAATACGTGCCACCCCCCAATAGCTCCACTCAGCATCCAGAAGGACCGGCTCAACCAAGGGGGTGTGCCCACCCCTGCCTGGCATCAGAAGGAGGGGCTGGTATTTTGGCTCCGGGCTGTCAAGCTATTCGCCTCAATCATGGATTTATTGCAGAGACTGACTTCGGCCCAACGAACAGGGCTCTAAGGAGGAAGAATTGTTTTCAGCTCAGCAGTGCCATGGAAGGGTGGCCAGGGCTGGCGAAACCTGAACCAGCTGGGCGATCCTTTAAGGACGGCCAAGGAGAGGGCACCCCTGGAGGACGGACAGACACTTTGAGCTTGCCGGAAAGCGAACCCAGCGCTCTCTCGGGAAACCCTGTCGTAGGAGCCCGATTTGCATATAAATAATAGACATGTCAAAACATACGATGTCCGGATTTCGTATTCATCCTAACAGTGGAATGGCCCGTTGGTAATAATTCCCTCCAACTCTAGAGAGGCTCCTACAGACCCTCGCCTCAGCAAGGGCATTGTGCGATTAATTAAATTGCCAGTATGTCTCGCGGCGGGATGACGGCTGATTGGGACGGGCCCTTCGCACGCCGCTCATCGTGGCAGGCCGGCCACGGGCCCGTCACGGCTCTGCCACAGCGCTGGGCAGATGGGGCCGGCGGCTTTCTCAGCTCCCCACCACTGTACAGTTTGAAAAATGAAAACACAAGGAACCTTTCCTTAGGAGGAGGAGGCGAGGATGTAACACTTTAAAAAAATAGAGAGAGGGAAAAAAATAACAGGGACAGGAAGATCGAGGTGCAGCGTCGACGAAGAGCGCCGTGGAGTTGAATCCCTCTTTCCAGCCTGCCTGCTGGCTCGGGGCCCGCTGCCCTTGTCTTCTGGGGGCTCTGCGGGTGGAGGGGCCCAGATCCACTCCAGGTGCCCCAAGGAGAAGTCAACGGGGAGAGGAGGCGCGGAAGGGAGAGCGCGATGTTTTACGGTTTCCTGGGCAGAGGCAGCAGCAGCCTGTTCCACCGGCCGCTGGAGATAGGAGACGGCGATTTTCCCCGGCTCCCTGCATCTGAATTACATCACCAAAGAAGAAGCTTCCCGAAGGAAACCCGTCTCTGCAGATAATGATCACTCATAATGGATATCAAATCGTAATAAAAGTATAACTTGAATGTTAAAGGTGAATTTCAATTAAGGATTCCATCACATATTTTGCTCCAGACCACAATAAAAGACTTATTTCACTGCCAACAGCAAGTCTCCTGCGACATCTCTCTGAAAACCAACTATTTTTGAAAGCCAAGTTAGAAACACACACGCGCTCTAGGGTATAAAGCAAGCAGCACTGTGCATAAAAGGTAACACTGAAAGGGAGAGCTTAGCGTATTGACATTATAAAAACCGGGTAGCGATGGGAAATAATATTTTTACAAAGGTGGCGAACATAAATGCCAAACCTGCAGGCAAATTTAGAGAGCCCATCAGGCATCGTCGTGTTTTGCCCCGGGGTGCTACGGAAAGCGGGGCGGGAAGGAGCCGGATGGAGCCACCCCGAGGCACAGCCCCTCTGTGCCGGGGCGCGGGTCCGAGACCACAGGCTGCTGGCACCAGGGGCTTTGGGGGAGCTGGCCCCGAAAGCCTCTGATCCCCTACGGAACCCGCAGGCCTCCCGCGCAGCTTAGCGCTGACTCAGGCCGATTATTAGTTTTCTTTCAATGAGGCAAAATGCACAGAAGTGAAAGCTCACCGTTTTAGAGTACAATAAGCGGCATCCGTGCGTCCACAGTGCTGTGCCACCATCCGCTCTGTCTAGTTCCAGGCCATGCTCAGCACCCCAAAGGCAGGCCCCCGCTCAGGGGCAGTCACTTTCCTTCCCCTCTTCCCCCAGGCAACCACTAATCTGTTTTTTGTCTCTACAGGTTCACCTATTCTGGATACTCCATATGCACAGAATTAGACAGGATGTGGCTTCTGGAGCTGGCCTCCTCCACCCTGTGTCGTGTTGTCGAGGCTCATCCATGCTGCAGCACAAGTCGTCACTTGGTCACTCCCTAATCTGGACGGAACATAATTAACTTATGCATTTATCAGCACTTGGGCTGTTTTCTCTTTGGGTTATTCTGACTATTTAATGGGCTCTGTTTTCTCCTTCTGACATCAGGCTTTCTGGCAGAGCAGAGCTGGTTACATCTAAGACCACCGAACACCATTTGCTAAATGAGTGAATGAGTGAATGAATGAATGAGTGAATAGTAGGCACTGGGGTGGACATATTGAATGCTTTCCTGAATCCATCCCCCACTCCAGCCCCCACTGTCTAACACATAAAAGTTGAGGAAGCGTCCACTCTCCCCACCTCCCAGGACTCACTCAGATGTTCTTAAGCCAAGGCTTGGCCAACTTGTTCTGTTAAAGGCCCTTGCAGCGAGGGTCAGGGCAGCCATGGACAATGGGTGACCAAATGGGCCAGGGAAACTTTACTCACCAAAACAGAAGGCAGGACTGCATTTGGCCATGGGCCATGGCTTGTCAACCCTCGGTCTAAACTAACAAATACACATTGCGTTCCCCTTCCCATGGGGACCAGTTCAGGGAGACCAGATGCTCTAAGCAGATCCAATTAGAGGGAAGCCCAGGACCCTTTGCTGGATGGTTGGGAGAAGAGATGTTCTCTCCTAAGGAGCAGAGGGGGATGGGAGAGCTCAAGTGGCTACAGCCATTTGGGCTAAAACAAGGGAAGTTAGCCATGGGACCAGGAAAGGCAAGGAGGGGGAAGCTTTGAGAGACCACCAGAGAACCGGGCTAGAATCTTGATCAAGCCAGCCTGAGAGTCCTTCCCTGGCTGACTCTGCCCCACCTATAATCACACAGCATTTATTACTTCACTGTCTTCCCAGATGAGGGCAACGCTCAGGGCTGTGTCCCAGCACCCAGCACTTTGAAAAGGTTCAGCCAACATCTGCTGAATTAATAAACACGATGCTGCCGGCTCTCTCCCGGGGAAGACGGTGAGGGCAGGAAGAGGATGAACAGCTCACGTTCCTGCAGTCACCTCAGCCGGGCTGGGGCTCCCTCTGACCAGGGATGGGGCAGGGCTCGGCCAGCACGGCTGTTCTGCCACGGGGGAGCACACTTCAGCATGGACAGGCGGTGCAGTTGAGCTTCCGGACCTTGCCAAGTCCATGGTCCACTCTGGGATTCATTCACAAGAGTGGCCCACGGGGACAAGTGTAACCAATGCTGGGTGGACATACCGCTGGCTCCAGGGCAAGGGAGGCACCGTGCCAGGACAGGGGAAGGCACTTGCAGCTAGACGAGGGCTCGAGTCCTAGCTCCGTCATTCCCCAGCCACGTGGCATGCGGCTGTAATCTGCTCTCTTCTGGTCTCTAGTAGAATCGGGTAAGACAGGAGCTACCCCTCGGGAGGGCAGTACCACCAAGGAGGAAGGTGGCAGGGGCATGGAGCTCGTGCTATTAACCCATTCTACCCCAAGGGGCCCACTGGCATGGGATGATGAGGTCACCCAGGCAAGTTGCTTGACTCCCTGCCTTGACCCATATTTATAGGCGAGTTCCTAGGTCCAGGGTCATTGTCACCAAGATGGCAGCCCTGCCTGCCCCACGCAGCAGGCACGCTCCCCTCTGCGAGATGCCTGGAGCCAGCTAGCCTGTCTCTCCTGGTTGAGGACTGGATGCAGCAAAGCTTTCCCAGGTAGATGCGACCCAAGCAGGCAGGCAGGGGTCAAAGCAGGACAAGGGCATGGGGCTGGCCAGAACGTGCTGCTTGCTGTCTGTCCAGGTACGCCCATGCCCACCTGGCTGGTGAAGGCAGCGAAAAATGAGCAAGGTCCTAACCAAATAAAGAAGAGCTGCGCTTTCACTCTTCTTACTTCTGCGATTCGAAACATTGCTAGATGAGGTGGCCAGGATGCTATAAATAAGCAAGACCCAAGGGGCCTGCGGGCGACCTGAGCCCTTCATTTGCCATCCCCGTCAGCGTTTTAAAAGCTGCGGAACTGTGGACTCAGCGGCGCTCAGTCCAAGGCAGGCTTGGGGTCTGGGCAGCTGGGAGGCCCCTTGGTAGGGCCAGTCTCCATAGTAAGGGGTGACAACAGCAGAAGATGCTCCCAGTCCTGCCAAGAGCCTCCTTCTGAGCCACTCCTGGTACCCCACCATATTGGACAAAGGGCAGCTTTGAAGGAAGTGACCCCTTAAATCTTTTCTGTCTCCATCAATCAAATGAAAGGCCATTACAATCAGATTCTCAGGTCTATGAGCAAAACCTGGGTCTCGTGCCACCTGCCTAGAACCGGGGCCCCAGCATCCTCCCCTGCCCTCCAGCCTGGGCAGCCACTGGGGCTGTGGTCCCCTAACTGGAGGAGCCTAGCTGGGCAAGAGGGAAAGGCCTGCACCGGGGGAGACCTGCCCACTGAAAATGGATGGCAATGACTCAGACCTTGGGGAACTGGCCTGTCCCCATGGGGCTGTGGGGGGCTGGGGCTTCCCCTTCCTTGGCCAAACACTCACGTCATCCGCCTCAGACCCCCAGTGGCAACCGGGGAGTGGGAAGGCCAGGTTGCCATAGCAACAACTACTCTTTGAAACGGTTCTTGCTTCTGCCTGCCGAGGTGACCCAAGGCTCTTGGTAGAGTCACCGGGGTGTAGCTGATGACATCTTTGGGGTGGGCCCCAGATTGGGTCTGTTGCTGGAAAGTGGGGCCCATGGCTTGGCTTGACCTTTCATGGACCAGTGTATTCTCTGGCATGTGCCCTTTCTCCAGGGCTCTCCCAATGCCCACAAGAACCATGACCCAGGCCACCGACTCATGAGCCCTCTGCTCTGAGAAGCTTCCAAGAACACACAGCTCTACAAGTAGCCCCCTCCCTGCAATTGCAATGCAGACTTCCTGCAGAGGGCACAGAAGGAAGGAAGCCGGTGTCCCAGCCCCGGGCTGGTGGCTGGTGGCTATCTGCATGGGTGGTCAGTAGCCCAGAGCCTGGGAAACCCCGGCTTCTCCGAGCTGTTGCCGCCATGCCCACAACTCTGGCGCATCCCTACATCAGAGCGAGCACACGTGCCCACCACAGGGGGCCCTCCGTGCTTTCTTCTGCCTCAATGGCGGCTGCTGAAGGCTGGTCTAGAAGGCCTTCCACCACCACAGTTCTGTTCCGAGGAAAGAAGACCGAGAGACTTCTCAAACCACCTTCCCCTCCGCCCAAGCGAGGCTGCGCCGGAGCAAATCGCTCCTGTGTGGGGAGAAGCGGCTGTTGAGGATCTTCCTGGGAGGGTCCCCGGCCGCCGCCTCCTCTCTCCCTACGCGCATCCTCTGTTTGCCCTAGGATGACAACAATTCCCTTTTGCGTTGAATGTGAATGCTTCCATTTCCAGTTTAAGGCTATTACTCTTACTTCCCCTCTCTCAGCTGCCCACGGATTTTCTAATATCGAGAAAGCGGCGTGCCTGCACGCATATATGCACATTTGCAACTATGTCTGTTCCTGAGCGGTGGAACGGAATCAAGACTCTCCTGGAATTTCACGTCTGCCTAGGAAGGGCTGTGCGGCTGGGGCGGGGCTGAGAGGGGCGGTGCTCCATCGGGACCCCGTGGCTCGGTAGCAATTTGTCAATGACATGAGCTGATCCTGGGGCTTCCGGCGGGGGCTGCCGTTGCCAGCGCGGGTGGGGAGGCAGGCTCGGAGCCTTCTCCCTTGACACTGGCCGCTGGTCAGGACCCCTTCCCGCCCGCCCTGACTTTGCCAAAAGAGCAGCGGTCATCCTTATTCATCCCATCAGTGGGAGAGTTCTTTATTACCCCAGGAAATTGAGGATGTCCACTGGTGAGGGAGGAATAAATCATTGTTCTCGGCTAAATGGAGTAGTGCGGATCTGCTGAAAATGCTGCCTTTTATCAACAGCGCAAATAATGAAGATTCCATGCGCTGAGAACAATGAAATGAGCCACTGCACTATTGATGGGGTATTTGTACAACTCTGAGTTATGTTTCCAAACCAGGCTCTATTAAAGATGCAGAACCCTTTTCAGAAGCAAAAAGACTAATATTGCTCTCCAAATAATTGATAAGTTTCCCCACAAGGCGGGAAGGCCAAGTTGTCGAGCAGCAGGCGTGGGCTGTGCGGGTTTCCCCGGTGGCTCTCGGCTTCTCTGCTCCACCGGGCGCGGGTCTGGTCTGGACGTCACACTCATCACACAGAGCGCGGAAGAGAAGGTGTGCAGCCCAGGGGAGGGGTGCCGGGAGAGGCATGGGGCCTTTGCTTCTCCCCACCAGGAGCGTCCATGCCTGAGCCTCTTTCACACCACCAGCTCGAGATTACCGGGGACTAGGAGAGATGGCTGTCCCTGCACTCTAGCAGAAGTCTGCCCAATGTGGGGGCTTTGGCAGGGGGTCTCAAGCCTGTTGGTTTTGCTCCCAGGGGCACTGGGCATGGCTGGAGACATTCTTGGTGTCAGGACTGGGGTGGCAGTGCAGCTGGCATCTAGTGGGTGGGCCCAGGGGTGCTGCTCAACAGCCTACAGAGCACAGGGCAGGCCCTCTCCGCAAGAAAGAATTACGCGTCCAAGCGTCATCATGCCAGGCTGAGAAGCCTGCTGTTGCCGTTTCATTTCCTCTCCTGCCCCCGTGCTGCCCGCTGACCTAGGGGCTGGTGGCAGGGGCGCCGCCGGAGCCCCTGGACTGGTTACTGCGCTCCGGAGTGGCGGCATGCAGAAGCACCCCCAGGCGAGCCCAGGGCCATCTCAGCAAGGCCTGGCTCCCTTGTGCAGCCACGGAAAATGAGAGTGCCATGCAATGGCGGTTACAAGCACCAGGCTCTGGGATCTGCAGCAGCTTGTTCCATCTCCCCAGGCTCCCTGCAACAGGAGCAGGAAAAGCACAGCTACCTCCTAGGACAGCCGGGGGTCTTAAATCAGCTTCTTCATGCAAAGCACTTAGCTCAGCTCCCGGCCCGGGGCGAGCTCAGTGACTGCGGGCTCCGGGAATCATTAAAACTGATGATTCTGAAGTTGACTGAGAAACAGGCAAGTGTCCATGCTGAAGGCTAAGTTAGAAAATGACACTGCAAAGCATGTGCCCATATGTTCTGTAGCTCCTTAACCACGAGCCTGCAGTCTGGACTGAGAAAGTTGTGCAGGAAGGCTAGGTGGTGGCTCGGGGCACTTGCATATTTTCTATCTTTTGACAAAGGAATTGAGTGCTAGTTTCACATTGGCATCTTCACCAAAAAGTTAGCAGCATTTTCAGTCTTGGAATGAACTTTCGGTCTTGCCTGGGTCTGCGTTTGTGGGCACAGAGCGGGTTTACGCTTCCCCTAAGGAGCCTGCAGCGTTCTCACCAAGCCTGGACGAGGGAGGGGAGCTACAGCAGGTGACAGAGGGCAGCATGTGGCTGGGAGGGGCCCTGGGGGTGGCCGCAAATGAAGGGATGATGAGGAGGGATTTAAAGTAGGAGAACGGCCAACCCCTGCCGGCCAGAGGCTCTTCTCTAGGCTGCAGGGCCAAACCACGCAGCCAGTGGCAGAAGCTTCCGGGGTAGGCCAGAGCAGAGGAGGTCTGACCAAGCCCAGGTGAACGCAGCTCAGATGTGGGCAGAGATGCGGGAAGAACAGGATGGGCCCCAGGGAGGTCTTACCTATGTGACCCACTGATCTGTCCTGGGATCTGAGCAAGGCACAGAGCCTTTCTAGAGCTCAGAGAGTTCCAGAAGCTGGGAGCATAGCTGTCCCCAGCTGTGACAACCAAAAACGTCTCCAGACAGGCCAAAGTTCCCCTGGGGACAAAACTACCCCTGCTTGAGAATCACCGAATTGGACGATCTCTAGGATTTCTTCAGCCCTCAAATTCGAAGATTATGGAAGCAGATTCATAGTCAAAATGCATTTTAAAGGGGAGAGCAGATCCCTACAAATAACTGTTTTCCTGCCAAAAGAGGAAAGGACTGTTACTGGTGAATTTTCTGGCAATTTTTGGCCACAGAAACAACTGGGATTTGGTGAGGTTGACCACGAAACATTTAAAGTCAGGGTAATTAGAAACAAAGGACATAAAGCAAAGATGGACAGTTCTAGAAAACTGTTAAGTGGCGATGGTGCAGAGGCGATATCAAAGATGCGTGAGAGAGTCGGAATAGCGTGAAAGGAATGCTTGAGGGGAAAATTTGTGTTATTTCTCACTCAATACGTTAAATTTACATAGCATGTGATTTAAGTGCATATATTTATAGGAAATATGAGTAAACAAATTAAAGAATAGCAAAAACCCAACAACACTGAACGCAAAAGCCTGCTCCCCTGCCATGCTTTACTTTCTTAGTAAACTATTAACCCTGGGACACTAACACGTGTCAGTAAGTAATACTCTGCAGAACATGAACTGCTAAAAGCGTTTCCAGCAATGGGTATCTTCATGTGAATCTGACCTGGACCCTGGTGGGTTATTTTACTCCATTTCTGAGCATGCTTGTTTCTTACATATATTTTAAACCCTTGGTTTCAAATGTACCTTATTACAGTTTAAAGTCTTTGGATTGTAGCAGAAAAGTGTTCTGCGCTATAAAACGTAGAGCATAGTTGAGGTTTGATGGGTTTGCTTCTATTTTCTACCCCACAAAGCGCTTTCTAAATGCCATTAAAATTTAGCATACGCCATAATAACCAAGCTGCATTTGTGCCATGTTTTAAGTCAATTGACTTCTGAGTTTTATTTCTTTGTACACATCAAATCAAACCAAGTTGCTGCAGCAGCCAGAAGTGAGGGCCCTGGGCACCGGCCCCGTGTCGCTGCCCCCTACAAAGGAGCTGCTGCTCGTGGTGATCAGGGTGGGCGGGAGGGCAGCTATCGCTACAGTGATTCTAGAAAACAATAGGGCTGCCACGGAGGTGAAAGGGCCAGGGGCCGATGTTCCCTTGACCCCCCGCAAGGGGCTGAGACCCTTTGAACCCCAGATGAGACCCATAAGGACTAAGCTTCAACTTGGTTCCCAGATGCTCTCCTAAATAGCCTGGAAATGGGGTATGGTGGAAAGAGCACTGGACGGGGAGTCCCCGGCTCTGTTCTCTGCTCTGTCTGGTTCTGCCAGCCAGGCAACCTGCCTTAGTTTCTGGAGGCCACTGTGACAAATGACCACACACTTGGTTGGCTTAAATAGCAGGCGATTGCTCTCTCAGTTCCAGAGGCCAGACGTCCAAAATCGAGGTGTCAGCAGGGTTGGCCCCTTCCGCAGGCCCTGAGGGCGAATCTTCCCACGTGAGCCCTCCAGCTCGGGCGGTGCCGGCCACCCTTGGGCTCCTGAGCTGGTGGACACGTCTCTC
Organism: Dasypus novemcinctus; assembly: GCF_030445035.2. Classification (NCBI taxonomy): domain Eukaryota; kingdom Metazoa; phylum Chordata; class Mammalia; order Cingulata; family Dasypodidae; genus Dasypus; species Dasypus novemcinctus. The sequence goes on from NC_080681.1 coordinate 126,148,998, forward strand.
TGGCCCCGCCTCTGTCGTCACACGGCCTTCTCCTCCACGTCCCTGAGCCTGTGCTCCGCCCAAGTCTCCTCCTCTCTCGTACCGGCCCCAGGCGGGGGCTCTGGGGTCCAGCCGCAAGGCGCTGCATCCTCATCTCGACTTGGCCACACAAGGTTCCCTTCACAGGCGCCTTTTGGGGGGACAAGTTCTGCTCACTGCATTACCTCATGCACCCCGTTCCACCTCTCCCGGCTGCCGGCGCTCGGCCCCTGGGGGGCCACCTGAGCAGGAAACCCCACCTCGCTTCCTCTCCCTCTGTTCCCAGCCCCAGCTGAGGGTCCGGTTCAGATTCCACTCCCCTGGCTCCGGGTCCCCTGCGGGGAGGCACAGGGCACAAGGTGCCACTCCAGCCCCCACCCAGAGCCCGGACCCAAAGCAGAGGATGTGGGGGCAGCGGCACCTGTGGGGCGCTCAGCCCACCTGCGAGCCCCGAGGGAACGCGCAGCCCCCGCAGCGAGTCATGCCGGGGACGAGGCCCAGCTAGAGGGAGTAACTGAGGCAACGGCCGCTGGAAGGGAAAGCCTGGAGCCCACGGGGCCGGGGGCAGCGGGTCTCTTTCATGTCAGGGGAGCTTCCAGCCGGCTCCTGCGTTTTACCTGGGGCTCTGTTCTTTACAGCAAATTGGACCTTTCGCTCTGAAAGAAATAATTACTCTCGGAGGAGCCGCGAGCTGGCCATGAATGCTGATATGACACGGGAGGTCACCTTGCCAGTCAGAAGAGGCTCTGACTCCCCAGCTTGGGTCCCGTCCAACTCCCCACTTCTTTCTCATAATGGAGGTCACCTCTCTATAGAATTTGTTGATGATCTCCAAAATGACAAGTGGGAAAGCTCCCGTCAGCAGGATGATTTTTTTTTAAGAGGAAAGAATGGCAAAGAGATGAAAGACATGGGGGGGAGGGGGAGCAGGGGGGGCCTGGAGATGAAGCCAAGGGTCAGATTTTACAAAACCAGAGGCCAGGGTGAGGATGGAGCTCTATCTAAAATGAACCCCCAGGATGGGGATGGGCCAAACGGGAAACGGGGGGCTCCCCTTGCCCACTGAAGGGAGGGCCCCTGCAGCGAGGGCTCGCTCCGGGAGCCAGCGGCTGAGCGGGTGGTGTCCTGGCAAAGGGCAAGGTGGCTGCAGTGCTCGTGGCCCAGGGCCCCCGCTTTGGCAGCCGTGGCATGGAGGCACCCTGCCGGGGGCCGTGTGGCGTGGCCACGCTCGAGAGGCTGGCGTAGCTCTCCGCGAGGGGGGAGCTCTGCCGTGAGCCGGCCGCCGAGCAGGGAAATACTGGCCCTGGGAGCTGTAAATAATTCCATCTGCCAAGAGTCCGGAAGAGAATTCTAGCCGCGTGCTCAGCCACCCCGAGCCGGCGCGGGGGTGCAGGGCTGTTCCAGGCCTTCCAGGGAAAACCACCACCTGGAGGCGAAGGCGGCCAGGGAGGAGGGGGCCTCCCCACCCCGCCAAGGTCACGCTGCTCCTCCCCCACCTGCAACCCTCCCCCCCCAGGTATAGGGTCTCCCCATCAGGCCAGCTCCCGAGGGCTTTCTATCCACAGCTCAAGGCCAAGGTCAATGGAGGAAGGCAAAGAGGAAAACGTGGCACTGAAGGAAGGCGGTGTGGCTACAGTGTCCCGACATTTATGTGCTTGGTGGTGGGGACAGGGGCACGCCGGAGATGTGGCCTCTGCCCCCCTAAACCCACCCTGCCTTCTGGGTGCTGTGTGGATGGGGCCGTCTGCACCCACTGCTTCCCAAGGGCCACCTGCCAGCAGCTGCAGCGTCGGCCAGGGGTGACGGGGACCAAGCTGAGGCTGCGGCAGAGAAGGGACATTTACACACCTGAGCTCGGCGCGGGGCAGCCCCAGGTGAGCCTGGGGGACGTGGAGCCCCTCCCCAGGTCAGGAACTCAGACCCAGGGGCCAGGTGACTTTGTGCCAGGTGACGGCACCCTGCAGAGTAGAGAGGGGTCTCGCCCTGGAGCAGACTTCCCGCCAGGTGTCCCGCCAGGGCCCTGACCTCCGTCAGGGAGGCCGTGCCAGCTCGCTCGGGCGCAGCCAGTTGGAAAGACAGACTCTGGGCACTGGTCCCAGCCGCTCCGGGTCGTCTTGCTGGTGAACCAATCCAGAGCCCAAGTCTCAAACCAGCACAGGCGGGAGAACTCCTTGGAGTTCTTAAGACGCAACCGAGGCAGGAGAGAAAGGGACGCTCCTCATCAAGAAAGGGGTACCAGGACGAGACCCTGGCACCCTGACTCCTGCAGGGCTGCTGTCCCCGTTCCCCCACCACCCAGCACGGACGAGGCCGCACGCAGGTACGGGATCCTGGGAGAAAAGCCACTCTGCTGCACATTTACACTTTGAAAACATAAAAAAATAGAGAGGTCTGAAATTATTTTTTTTAATATGAACAGGAGGTTTTAATCAGAGCTGGAGAAAGGAATTCCTTTCAAGTAATAGCCCAGTAATAGCACTTCCTAAAGTAATGAGATTTCAGTATTCAACAATAAAATGTGATCTATTCGGGATTCGAGGAAATAAAACTCGAGAGATAATTTTGGGGTGATTTTCAGATGCTGGAATTGGTGTTACAAGTTCAGACTATTAGGTCCACCCACGGTGGGTGGCGGTTGAGGGCTCGATGTTCCCAAGGTCTTCTGAGAAGCCGAGACGCAGCATCTGCCGAGGCTGCCCCTCCCAGGGAGCTCCCGCGAGCTGGTCACGACTGAGGGGGCTGGGCGTCATGGCTGCTCCTTGGCTTGGACTGGGGAAGGCTGTGGGGGAGTGCTTGTCCACCCCCACCCCCCCCCCCCCGATGACTCAACTCTTCATCGTCATGATGGAAACACACAGCCCTCTCCTCCACCATCCCCCCACATAGTTGAAAGAAGGATGCTCGTTCATTCACTCAACAAATACGTACTAAGCACCTGCTGTATGCCAAGGACTAACAACCTCTAGACACACCACAGGCAGTCTTCTACTGGCTTATCCAAGTCCCCCAATGGGGACCCAGCTCCCTTCCTGCTCCCCCTAAAGAACAGCCTCCTCTTCTCTTATGTCTCACCGTGGCTATCCTTCACTCGGGGGAGTCTTCCCTGACCCCTCAGACTACGTTATCTCTCCCCCACGTTGGCTGCTGTAGCGTCCATCCTTTGCTTCTCCTTTAGAGCACAAGTCAAAGCCAGAATGAATTCTATGAACTTGGTTTAATAAGAGTCTCTCCAGGTAGACTAGAAACTCTAGGAAGGCAGGAACCTTCTTTCTGCCTTGTTCTCGGGAGGTACACACCCACTGCGCCCATGCTCAACCAACGCTTGTTTATGAATGAATGAAGTGAATCACGAATCATCCTGCAACGAGAGGGCTGGACAGAGGAGACCAGAGTTTCAAGACTCAGATGGAAAAATCTGCTAGTAACCACGCGTGACCTTGGAAAAGCCACTGGGTGTTCCTAAGCGCCCGCTCCTCTTTGTAAGCTGGTGGGGCTGGACGAGATACGTTTATTTCTTCTGGCTTTAAACTTCCGTCACTTTATAGTTCTGGGACCCTCTGTTGGGCGTTGGTCCCCAGGTGTTCCCCGGTCCCTGTGCCTGCCTCCCGGGGGAGCTAGCGGGGCGGGACCGCTTTAGCAGAGGGCGCATCTAAGAAAGCCCACGGGAGGGCCCCCTCGCACCTGGCCGGCCTCGGCGCCCCCCAGGCAGAGGGCTCCTGCTGAGGTCAGCTGGGCTCAGCGCTGCTAAGAGGAGACTGACAGGCGCTCCTCCCTCCCACGCTGGCTGCGCCAAAAATAGAGCTGCTAATAACAGAGCTTAAATCCTCCTGAGGGTCGGAGAGGTGAGGCTCGGACTGACGGTTTGGACGTCACCCATCCTGCGAAATATTACCTGCTGGCAGGAACCGAGCCACCTGATTTGCAAACTACCGTCCCCCGAAAGCCAGGAGACAACGGAAGGAAGGGATTAAGTGAAGTTCGGCTGACAGATGATGTTCTACAAAAGGTCACCCCCCAGATCATTGCTCCATTCATTATTTATTAACAATCTCCAAGACACGAGCTACATCAAATGTCCGGCATCGGGAAGATGATAAAGTCATATTTTATAGCTGGAGGCCTCTTCAAGGTGCTAACAAAAAGCTTACAAAGTGATTTCAACGTGTTACAAAATAATTTATTAAGAATTCACTGCAGCCGAACATTAAAAAAGATATTAATCACCAAGGGAGAGGGAAACGGCCCGGCCCGCGTCTGTGAGCAGCTCAGTGAGAGCGCCGCATTCCCACTGATTTAGCGCTGGGTCGGACAAGGGCACACAACACGCCACCCACGGCTCCCTCGCTTTTGAACTTGGCATAGAGTCTGCCTCAAAGAACCTCCTCAGAATCCTCCTCCTTTGGAGAGCCTCCTCAGCTGGATTGCAAAAATAGTTCCAGTCCTCTAGGCAGCTACCAACCGTCCTTGCCCTCATGCCACCCCAGCCCACCAACTCGGCCCCAGCCCGCCAACCACTAGAGTAAAAGGCTACTAGAACCAGCAAATGCAGGCTCCACGGTTGTGTGTCTTGGGTGTATAGAGGACGAGCTTTGACCTTGTGAAGACACTTGACCATGGGCCAATAGGTGTGACCGTTTGCAGGTGGGACCTCCTGGCCTGACCCAAATAGAGAGAAATGTTCCCGAGAGTTTTCTAAGATAGGTGGATTAGGGCCCATGCATTTTAGGAATTTCAAGGTCCAGAAGGGCAGATATCGGGGATTCTTCCTCCAAGAAGAGCCAAGACAGAAGGGCACTGGGAAGTCAAGTCGGAGATGCAGAGAGTGGGGGAAGCAGAAAGAACGGGGACCTGAGAATCACAGGTGAAGAGCGTACGTGGACCCCGCTCTGTGAGGAAAGCAGGTAAAGCAGGAGGATTCCCACCGAGGAAGTTTTCACCGTGAGCTCCTTTAGCTAGCAGCAAGTCCTCTCCCGCCTGTGGAATTGATTGCCATGTATAAAAGTTTAATGTACCCCCAACCTTTCAGGTTAATATTTATTGCATGAAATGAGATTCACCTTGACTTTTTAAAAAGTCGAGCTGTGACGTGGATAATAGGACCTGCCTGTTCTGGTTTCTTCTACGCAGTCGATGGCGAGGCCTGCAGAAGCCCCTGAAGGAATAAGAGGGGTTCATCCCACCAGGCTTCTCGAAGGCTTCTGCCTCGGCCCGGCCGGCTCTGGCTCCCAGCGGGGGACAGCTGGGGGCCGCTGCCCATGGAAGCTCTTCCTGACCACGATGCCCCGCCCTGAAGTTTCCCTGCCTCACTTGGGGCCAGCGACCCCGTCGGTCCTGTTTACCTTTTGCAGCCCCAGGCAGGGCGATGGGCCCGGGACGCAGAGTCTGCTTTGTAGCATTCCCCAGCTTGGCAAATGAATGACTGAATGTTCAGAGAGAACTGTGGGGCCACCCCTTTCGCACAAACCAACGGCGGCAGCTCCTGGTGAGGAAAGACCGCAGATTCCACCCAGAGCGGGGTCCCTCTTTATTCTGGCGAAAGCACGCCACCCGCCAGGCCGGCAGGTGGAGGGAGGAGTCGAACCCGGCTTCCGTCGCTCGACCCTCCTGTGGCCTGGGTCCCTGCCCAGGAGCAGGTGCCCACAACCGAGCTCCAAGCCCGCAGCCCCGTCTTCCAGGGCCACGTCCCGCTGACGACGGCTGGTGTAGCAGCCGCCCGGGAGCCTCGGCCGAGCGTGGAGAGATTTATGTGCTGCAGAAAACGACCCTATTAAGCCAGCAGTAAACTCCCTTCAACCAAACCGGGGTGTGCCCGGACTGCCAAGCGGCAGGAGACAAAGCCTGCCGAGAGAAAGGGCCGCTGCAGCAGGACGGGGCAAGCCTCTTGTCGCCAACCATCCTCGTGCCTGGTCATTCCACCCATCCGGGCGAGGACAAGGCGGGGGCGGCAGGACAGAGAGAAGGAGCTGCCAGGAGGGGGCGGTCCGGGGCGCGGGGGGTGCCCAGGCACGGGGAGCACCTGTGTCTCAGTTTGCCGGGGCTGCTGTAACGAGCACCACAGGCAGGCTGGCCTAAATGACAGGCATCTATCACACGGTTCTGGAGACCGGGAGGCACAACCAAGGTGTCGGCCGGGCTGTGCTCTCTCCGAAGCCCGCGGCATGCTGGCAACGTTTGCCGGAGATCGGGAACTCAGCTCTGCTTCCGTGACGCGGCCGTTTCTCTTTAGCCCCGTCTCCTCTTTCTTCTACTTACAAGACTTCAGACATGTTGGCTTTAGGTCCCTCCTCGTTCAGTTTGGGCTCCCCTTAATGAACGGCAGCTTCAGAGATCCCATTTACAGTGGGGTCTTGGTTTCCACGAACACAAAGCCTGTTTTCTCAGCCCCACGGTCCACTGCCTCAGCACAGGGGTCCTGCTGGGACGCATCCTTCGGGTCCCACCTTTGTGTGGCATCACCTCCTGGCACCTCCCTCTTCGCCGAGCTGCAGCTTCCCTGCTGCGGCGCCCCCTTTCCTAGCACTGAAACCCCCCAAAGTCCTGATCCAGAAGAAGGGGCATGCCTTCTCAGCTCCGCTGCTAAGGCACGCACCCCGCGCTCTCCCCACCAGCGAAGGCACGGTGGAGCCAAGGACACCGCTGCATTTGGGCACGGCCCCTCTGCAGAATGCCATCTCCGCAAATAACAAGGGTGAAAAACGATTTTTGCCACAAAAGAGCAAATTGCAACAGGAGAGCAGGGAAGAGAGAAAGGAACTCCAAGGAAAGGATTCTAAAGAAGAGGCGCACGGAGCAGAGCGCCGTGGGCTGAGCACTGTTCCAGGAGTCTGGTTTAGGGCACCCTCTGCTTTCTGGTGGTTGGGGCCGACATAGGGAGCCCCGAGGGGCCCAATGGGAAGGGGCTGCCAGCCTCTTTCAGAAGCAATGCACAGTTTGGTGAGGCCATCAATTGCCTACTGTGACTTGGAAAGGGGGAGCTGGGGGCTCCTCAAGACTGGGGCCACCGTGGGCCCTGCTCGGTGTGCCCTTCTGGAGCCTCCCACGGTCCTTGCCCACAGCATGGGAATGAGGGAGGCTGGCACCCACAGCAGATGAGCAGCTGCCTCGCTGGCGCAGGGGCCAAGGCCACCAGCGCGCTTCCCCTGCCCCACTGGGATCCCTTCCTGCACAGGTGAGCCTGCTCCTCCCCGGGCTCTGTGCCTGGGCAAGGCTCCCGGGGCTTTCTGGAAGGGCAGTTCCCGCTTGCCCACGCGCCTTCTGGGCCTACTCAAGATTGAGATTTTACAGCCAACACAGCCACGATACCCTTCTTGCCCATCAGAGACCAGCCCCTCACTTCGGGGCTGGGAGATAAAGCCGGGGCAACCTGCCTGTCCATAAACCATGTGCTTCCTGGCAAGGAGCTCCCTTAACAAGACCCCGAGGCCTCGTTTGGTGCGGGAACGGCAGTGCTTCCCCCACCACGAGCCCACGGAGGCACCTGGGGGCTGACACAGGAGGCAGGCTGCAAATCACCGGGAAGAGGAGGATGGAAAACGTACCTCCGTTCGGCACCTGAGATTTATTTTTTGCAAGCTCGCAGAGGTCTGCAGAGGCGAGCCGGAAATCTGCGATGAGGAGCAGCAGGGGTGGGGGGGAGTGGCGTTGTAGCTCGTAGGGAAACTCGGGGTCCCCTGGGGGACTAGAAACCCGGCCTTTGAGGGCCCCACCTGCCTGCCTAGGGCGACGGCTACCTGGACATGACGGCGTCCGTAAAAAACACACACAGTAAACAGTCGTCAGGCAGAGACGCACTTATTACTAATCACGGGAAGCTTGACGGGCTCTGACTCCTCCTCAAACAAATGAAGTCCATTTTTAATATCTGCTGCCGTGACTTCTAGATAATAGGCACATTTACTTCAAGGTCACATCTCATTTATCAAGTCCAGGTTTTTAACTACAGATTCAGATCCCCTCTCTGGCACCAGAGAACCAACACGAGGACTTGAGCACGGACTTTCCTGGGCAAAGGCAGAGCGTGGGAAGGGCTTGGGTGGGGGTCTTTGATTGTATCCGTAGATCTGAGCTTTGACCTTCACTTTGAAAATGGGCCCCCAAACCCCTGCGCCCAACGGTCTCTCAGCCCCACCCAGGGAGCACCCAGGAAAGACGACAGACCCCTCCTCATTCCTGGGTGTTCAGTTTCCGGGGCGCAAGGATGCCCTGCTCGTTCGCTGGTGCTCCCACCCAGCGATGTCCCCCAGTCCAAGGGACAAGCGGCCTACAAAGGTCCGGAAGCCCCAACGCACGAGACCTTGGGGAGGTGACCCTGGGACTACGATTGAGCCGTCTATCTGGCTCATTCGAGCCTGGCATGGGGCTGGCCGCAGGCTGGCTCTCGGCCCGGCTGGCGGCCACGTGCCTTGGTGGCGGCAGCAGCGAGGGCAGAGTGCGGTGGTGCGAAATGAGACGCGTGTCTCGGCTGGGCCGGCAGAGCAGCTGCCAACGGAGGAGGTGGGCAAAGCCTCCCCATGGAGCCGCTTCCAAGAGCATTCGCATTTCTCAAGCAATCACCGGCGCCAGGGGCTCTCCGCCGCAGCCTCCCGCCAGCCCTCAGAGGCCGGTGTCACTGTCCCCCCTTCGGGGGTGAGGCCCAGGGGCAGGGGGCGAGGGACTGGCCTGGGGCCCCGTGGCCGGCAGGCTGCCCGGCTGGCCTCGGCCCCCGTCTGCTCTGCTCTGACTTGGGCTTAGGCCTCGCAGGCTCTGCTACGGCACCGGGTTCAGGTGGAGGGAAAGGGCAAGAGGCAGGAGTAAGGGAAGGAGAAGAAGGAAGGAAAGAAGGGCCCGCCAAAGAGGGGACAAAGGGCCACGTGGGCCGTGTGTCCGAGAGCTGTCTGATGAGCAAGGCCATGGGAGAGCCTCCTGCTGGAAGATGCGGGACAGGAAGCAGCAGTAGGGCCATGAGAGGTTAAGGCCGGAGGGTTTGGGAGGAGAATTAGAACTGCCAATTAAAAAGTTCAGAAACAATGAGCTAAGAAAGAATAAAATAAAATAAATGTTTAAATCCCCATCCACTGAGTTCAAAACGCTTCGTGTTGTGTGATCTAGGTATCTTTTTAAAAAAAGACAATACAAAAATGTGCTAAAAAAACGCTTTGTGATTGGTTTTATTAAATTGATACACTGTAACTGGCTGTATCTAAATTCAATAAAAGGGCAAAAATTAGTTTTGTTGCCCAGGCCCTGAGTCAGGCTTCCGGGCACTCGAGCAGGTCAGTGTTTACTCCAGGGCCCATGGTGTCTCTCCAGAGGGCATGTGCACCCCACCACCGAAGCCGGAGACGCCCCCACATTCTCCGGACCAGCCAAGGCTGTTTCCCAACAGCACCTGTCCTTCCACTGGGTGCACCACCGCAGCCCCAGGCTGGCCCGCTGACGGGGAAGGCTGTTGCCTTTTAAGCAGTGTCCTGAGCTGGTGCCTAATGATCCAATTACGAAGAGACGGCTGCTCCACAATAACAATCATCGTCATCATCATCAGCGGAATAACAGGAGCTCGCACTATTGAGCGCTTCCTGTATGCTGGGAGCTGCGCTGGATGCTTCGCATGTGTTTTATTATCTCTCTCGATCCTCACCATTTCCAGTCTGTTCTGTACCCAGAAATCGGAGTCATCTTTTAAAAACACAAATCGATGATGACATTCGCCTGTTTAAAAATAACAAACACTAAAACGAGCCAACAAACCCCAAACCCTTCACTGTCCAGGGCCCTTTGGATAAAGATGGAAACCTTTAAAAAGGCTTAGATGGCCCTGCGCAAACCGTTCCCCCTGCTCATTTCTGCCCCTCCCAGTTATTAAGCAGAAGGATGACTGCGCATCTCTGTGAGATGGGAAGTATTTTCCCCACTCTGCAAAGGAGGAAACTGAGGCCGGGGAGGGTGAGGAACTTGCCCGAGGCTGACCGGCTGGAGGCTCCAGCGCCCAGGCCACTGGATTGCTTCCCCTCGTTGCCTCTCCCACATCAGCTCCCTCCCTCCTTCTCCCCAGGGGCTCCGGCTGGGGAGGTGGGAACAGCTGCTCCTGCAGCGGCAGCCTTCGTGGAGGAAGGAGGGAAGGGCGGGTGGGTGGACCCGCCACGGCTGCCTTCCCTCCCCCTGACTGGGGCTCCAGGATACGGGGCAGCATCACATGAGCCTTTTCCTTCGTTTGATCCCAAATCCCTAAGAGCTAAGACCTCCACCAAAGCACCAATGGGGTCTGTGCATGGCGATATCTTCCATCTGGACCCGGAAGATGCCGGAAGCGAACGGGGTCCAGGAGCCTTTGCTCCAGCTGTGACCTGGCTGAGAGACTGACACGGGGTCCCGATGATGGGGCTGACGGGGAAGGACGGCAGGAGCGGGTGGCATAGGCCGGCCCTGGCTCTTCAGGCGCCATCTCTCCCCGCTCCCCCTGGCCCAGGAGGCGGGGGCTCGAGGAGGAGGGCGCCGCGGCCCGCGAGGGGAAGTCATGTGTCCTGGGCCCACGTGGGCGGAAGAGGCGGGAGCTGTGCCTGGGTGGGGATGACCCCCAGGAGCCTGCTCCGGCACCATGCTCTGTATCTCCCTGTAGAGGAGGAAGGGGCCAGCTAGGGGCCCCTGGAGCCATGCCCTGGCTTGCTGGTGGGGGCATGCGGGCGCTGCCGGGAGCCCCTGGCTATGTTGAGGGAGGCGGCCTGTTCAGGGAAAGGAAACGTCCCAGAGCAGGTGCTCATGTCTTTGAGACAGGAGACAGGGAGGCCCTGGGGATGCTGGGTGGCTCCCCATCATGAAAGACCACCACCAACCACAAAGGACGTGCCTGTCAGTCAGGTGCACCTCGGGCCTCTGCGCCCACCTGCCCACACCTGGGCCCCCCGCCAAGCCACCCCAACAGCAGCACTGGCTTGCAGCCATCACTTCAGCTGTCTCTGCCGAGCTCTCTGCAGCCTTCCAGAAGGCGGGAGAATGCTCTGTCCCTGGGCCAGGCATAAGGATGCCGTCCCCAGGGTCCCTGGGGGTGGAAGAACCATGCTAGGGGCCTCGTTCTTTCTTCCAAGAGGCCAGCACTCCCCAAGGTGCTGGGGCACAGTGAGCCCCGAGCCCGCTGCTCTCAGGAAGAGGGGGTTTCAGACATACCACATGCGGATAAATCAAAACTTATTCTATGGGAAGTGGACTTGGCTCAACGGATAGAGTATCCACCTACCACATGGGAGGTCCGTGGTTCAATCCCAGGGCCTCCTCTACCCGTGTGGCGAGCTGGCTCATGCACAGTGCTGATGCACGCAAGGAGTGCCATGCCATGCTGGGGTGTCCTTCATGTAGGGGTGCCCCACGCTCAAGGAGTGCGCCCCGTAAGGAGAGCCGCCCAGTGTGAAAAAAGTGCAGCCTGCCCAGGAGAGCTAATGCAGCAAGATGATGCAACAAAAAGAGACCCAGATTTCCAGTGCTGCTGACAAGAATACAAGCGGGCACAGAAGAACACATAGCAAATGGACACAGGGAGCAGACAACTGGGGTGGGGGGGGGAAGGGGAGAGAAATTTAAAAAAAAAATCTTAAAAAAAAAAAAAACCCAAACACCTATCCTAATGGTGGAAGAGCTCTGGACAAAAACCAAGATAGCAGGATGTGAGGGTGACAGAGGAGGTCCTCTCAATGGGGCGTTGGAAGAGGTGGCATTTGGGCTTAGAACAGAGGTGCCAGCCTGGCAAAATCTGGAGCAAGAGTTCCAGGCAGAGGAGAGAAAGTGCAAAGGCCCTGGGGTGTGAGCACGTGTGGCAAACCCGAGGACCAGCCCGGGCGCAGGCTGGCCACAGTGGGCGGAGCCTGTGCGGGGTGAGGCTGGCCCGGGCGGGGCTGCGGGATGGGGTCTGGCCACTGGAGCACTTTGGGGAGGGAAGCACCGCGACCCGACACGGGTATTTACAAGATGGCCCCAGATGCTGAGGGAGAAAGGACCACGGGATGTCAGGGGGGTAGGGAGCTCCTGCAGTGCAGCTGGAAAGCAGTGGATGGCTTTGGTGCTCCATTTTGGGGGTGACGTTGCCAGACATGGGCGACTGAATGAATGAGCAAGACGGGGAGAGATGGGGCTCAAGGGTGACTCCTCGGATTTTAGAGAAAATGGGTGGGTGGGTGGGTGGAGGGGAAGATCTGGAGACACAGCCTTGATGAACGCGTAGGGAGAAGGCTGTGTGGGTTACGTCGGTGCCTGCAGGGCTCATCAGATAGCCGGGAGGAGACACTGAGGAGGCCGGAGGTAGAGGCTGGGGTTCTCGGGAGAGCTCAGAGTGGGAGACATAAAAATTGGGGGGCCGTCGGCAGAGAGGCCGCACTTGGCGCCTGATAGGAGCCAACATAGAGCTGACAATGGCGAACAGAGCAGATCCGGCCCCGCCCTCCTGTAACTTGTTGCACAATTGTCTCACGTCACCCACGAGGAGACGGAACCGACTGAGGTCACCGCTCGCCAGCAGGAGAGCCCACACGCCACCCCGGCTTCTGCCCGCTGACTCCCTGCCTCCGTCCCTCTACCAGGAAGCTGAGGGTGACGTCTTGAGCTCCTGGGTGACCTGAGTGTCCCATCCAGTGCCTGGAACCTACAGCTACCCCATAAGCACCTGCAGGACTGGACCTAAGCTCCCGGGCCCCAGGGGTGAGATCCTGTTCCTCCGAACTGTTCCTTGGTAGCCTGGCTGGCAGGGAGGGGCAAGAGATTTCCTTCTCACGCCAGGCTCCTGGCATTTCCTTTCCTTCTTTCCTGGGAAGGGCAGCATCAGCTGACGTTCAAGGACTCTCCCCTGGAGAGGAAACTGGCAAGGATGCCTTCGATACAACCCCAGGGCCAGGGACGTCGTCATCAGCTTTATAACTGGACACGATGCTGACACCCGCGGCTTCTGTGCAAAAACCACAGCGGGAAACTCTTAGTGGGCCCACAGCACAGCTGCTTTTTGTGGTCTGCAGGAATCTTCTTGATTCCCCTTTCCCCTTTTTGTGGTCTGCAGGAATCATCTCGATTCCCCTGTCCAGGAGGTATCAAGGCACACAGGTGAACAAGCCTCCTAGATGACCAGAGCAACGTCTCCTGCTGGAGGGGACTGGGAAGCCCGGGTTTGCAGGAACTGGCAGAGGAGCCAACACCGCGGGACCAGGAGACACGGTCCTCCCTCCCCCTCCCCCCTCTCCCTTCCCCCTCTCTTCCCCTCTCCCTGCTCCCTCCCCACTGCGCCCCTGGTGCTCTGTCTTTCTCCTGTTTTCTCTCCCTCTTTCTCTGTCCCCTCCCCTTTGCCTCCTCTCGGACCCCTTTCTCCTCTTCCTTCCACCCCCACCTCCTTCTCTTCCGCCCTCCCTCTCTCCCTCCCCCAGCCCTGGAATCCTGGGTGGTCCACGGAAGACAGAGCTGCCCTGCTCCTTTCATCAGCGGCAACTTTGTCTTGGCTCCCCCGGACTTGACCCTGTCCTGATGCTTCCATTCCCTGCTCTTGGTGCTTCTGTTTTCTGCACGACTGCTGAATGCGGGAGCACGCCGCCACTGTCACTGTTATCGTTTGTATAAAAGCTCCTCTCTCGCTCGCCACTCATGCCGCCTTCCTCTGGGTCGAAGGCTCGTGATTTGGTAGTAGTAGGCTCTGTTTATCCTTGTCATGAACGTCAAGGCCAAGTCACAGGCCGCAATCCCATCTCATCCCGTGGCGCAGGGGTTGACACACAGCCCAAAAACTTTCCAGTGCCTTCCAATGCCACCCTGAACGGCCAGATAAGCACAAGAGGCTGCCTGGGGCAGAAAACAGAAAGCACGTGTCCCCTCCTCGGCTTCCCAGTTCCCCGCTCCTGCTGGGCTTGCCTGCCCCAGAGGTTGGGCTCAGGGCGCAGGTGCGGCCGAAGCTGTGCGTGCTCTCGTTGCCTGCGTGCTCTCGGCACCGGCCCGCGGCTCAGCAGTGCCTCTGCTCCCGCTGCAGGGGCCTGCCTGGGCGGCGGACCTCGCGCGCGCTCTGCGGCCAGTGGCCTCGGGGGCCCTGCAGGCAGGGCGGCCTCCGCACCCCTGCCCTTCGGCCAGGTGGGCTGCCTGGAGGCCCTTCCCGCCTCCTCCTGCTGGAGGCGCCTGTCTGGCTGCGTCCAGCCCCCAGCGCCCGGTGCCGAGCTGAGATGAGAAGGCGCTGCCTCGCCAGTTCCGCACATTGCCCAAGCGGAAGCCGCTCTCCAGGCATCGGGACCTCTGCTCAGGGAAAGCGCGGGGCCGTTTGGAGGCTCTCCCAGAGGAAACGCCAACTTCGGCACGTGGCCTTGTCTGTGAGACGACCACGGGGGCCATGGCGCCCGACTCCCCCCACCACTGGGGCCCCATGACAGGGAGGTGAGCCGGTGTGCCCAGGAGGGGCGTGGATGCCCCCCCAGAGCGAGACCCTCTCCACTGACGGGCCCAGGAGCCGCCCGGGCAGAGGAGTGGACCCTCCACTTCGGACGCCAGGAGGCCCCGGCCTGGGTGCAGGGGGGGAACGCTGGCTGCAAAGCAGGGCTCGCCTCCTTAAACGACAGCGCCCCTTCCTCGTCACCCCAAGGAAGAAAGCAGGCTCGGGCAGAACGGGGGGACAGAGGCGCATTCCAGGGAGACCTCTGTTTTCCCAGTGCATGTGTGTGTGCTGTGCATACACACGTGCCCACACGCTCACACGTGCATGCTCACACCATTGCGGTTTCCTCTGCATTAAAAAACCCACACTTCTATACCAGTGTTGGATACGAGGGCAGAAGTCCTTGGAGGTGGATTTAGGCTCAGAATAAAGAAGAAAGAGGATTTCCTGACAGTCAGAGTTCCCCAATAAGGGACAGCCCACGCCGAGGAGAGACAAGCAGCTCGCGGCTGGAGGTCTCAAAGCGCCCACCAGACCACGCTTTCCACCCCTTCAGTCCTTTCTGGGATGAGACAGGGTGACATTAGTAGAATAAAGGAGAGTCTTCCAGGTGTCATCCAAATCCGAGACTGGGTGGGGGTCCGGACGGGGGCTCAGGCACCCACAGGGGCTCAGGGGGCCCGGCAAGGTGAGGTCAGAGGGGGCCCTGAAAGTGCCACGATTCCATCTCCACGTGCTGAGCCCCTCCTCACGGGGGCCGGGTTCTGGGAGGCAGGGCTGAGCGCAGCTCCACAGTCCCTACCCCTGGGGGGCCCTGGTGTAGGGGAGGGGGGCCTGGAGCCAGGAGGGTGGGAGCCAGGATGGGCCTGAGAGCAGGTGGCACAGGGGTACCTGAGAGAGTGCCCCTCCTGGGCTGGATTAGGACCTTGTCAAGGGTCAGGGGTCCAGCTGGGGAGGAGAAGGAGCTTTAGGAGGATCCATGGCCCTTGGAAAGGTGGCCCTAGCCCCAGGTATAGTTGTGACCCTGGGAAAGGTGGCCTCACCCCCAGGTATAGTTGTGGCGCTGGGAAGGGTGGCCCTGGCCCCAGGTATAGTTGTGACCCTGGGAAAGGTGGCCTCACCCCCAGGTATAGTTGTGGTGCTGGGAAGGGTGGCCCTGGCCCCAGGTATAGTTGTGGCACTGGGAAGGGTGGCCCTGGCCCCAGGTATAGGTGTGACCCTGGGAAGGGTGGCCTCACCTACAGGTACAGGTGTGACCCTGGGAAGGATGGCCCTAGCTCCAGGTGTAGGTGTGACCCTGGGAAGATGCCCCGCCTCTAGGTTCGGCCCAGCGTGAGCCGGTGCTGAGCCCCCACAGCTCTCTCCCCTTCAGCCAGAGGGTCCAGCTGCCTGCACAGGGGTTGCTGCAAGAGCAGCGTCTGCTGGACAGAGGCCTGAAGGAAAAGAAGCGGCTCAGCAGGGATTACTTCTAAAATGAGGTTTTGGTGCATTCACCTCATTCAGGACCAACATTCAACACGCCCCCGGGTGCTGGGCCAAGGGGGCCGCTCTGTTGTCTTTGTCCAGCTACAGGGAGGGAAACCTGGTAGCCCGGATGGAATCGGAGCTCTGTCCCAGCTTATTCCTAATTCAGTGACGAGAGTGCAGTGAGGAAGGGCACGGGCTGTGGAACTGGAAGGAAGGACTTCAAATCCCACTGCACCCCTTATAGCCGTGCGCCCGTGGGCAAGTTACTTGACCCCTCTGTGTCATGCAACAGTGGGGATGATGCTAGTGTATCCACCCCAGGGTCACGGTTAAGGGCTAGTGCGGACAAAGTTCTGTAAGGGTCTGGAGAGAAGGGAGCAGTGCTCAGCACAGAGTAGTCCCCCAGTTTTTTGCATTAAAGGAAGAATAAGTCTAATCTAGCACCCAGCCAGTACCTGGCACAAAGCGTGAGCACTGGGTCCGCTCACCTCCCCATGAATGGGCCTCCACTGGTGCTCCGGAAGGTGGGAAACGTGCCTAGGGAGCCACAGAGTCTCTCCCAGCAGGACCATGGCCAGCTCCACCCATGCTGGGGGCAGGGGGACCAGGCGATGTGCTGTCCAAACCAGAAAGCTCTCGAGATGAAAGGGGTGCAGTTAATAATTGCAGGGGCCACAGACAGCTGGCAGCACGGCCACCCCCGAGACAGAGGCAGCGCCCTGGAGAATCACACCTGATCGGAGAAGGCTGCCCCTGGGCCCGGGGGTGGTTGATTGTGGGACGAGCGGTTGGATCCCTGCGATGAGAAGGAACAAAGAAGACAGGCGGGAGCGGGCGCTGCCTTCCTCGATCCTGGGGAAGAGGCCGGGGGAGGATAGGGGCCGGCACACTCGTAAGGCGGTAATTAACAGTCGCAGGATAGCCCCCTGGTCGGGTGCCGTGGGATATTGTACGCGCCTCCATTTTGCTGACTTTGGAGAAAAGGATGGCGAATAAATAAATGTAAAGTACGCTGGTGATGGTGTGAAATGATGCTTCATCTAATTATCACTATTCCGTGGTGTCATTAACATGCACTTGAGGAGAATGGTAATGACTTTTAAGTTTATATCACAGCTCGGATTTGCCGTCTTAAGCCCAGAGCACGGGGACACGCTATTCCCTGGAATGGAACCTCTTACAGACGGGCGATAGGATTACACAACTAGGTAAGAAGAGACGGCTCACCGACGCCGAGCCGCACAGGGGGTGCACGGGAGCCCGGCACAACCCGCAGCTCGGGCTGAGGAGTCGGGGGGCCTTGCCGCCCCCGAGGGCCATCGCTGGAAAGTCTCCCCTTGGGCACAGGTACCCTCCTCTGCCTAGTTGGGGCTTATCTCCTAGGGGCTGGCTGGATCCTCCTTCAATGCCCCAGGCATCTCGGTGCGGTGAAATTCGCCATTGGGAAACTATGGGTGAAGGGCACTTGGACCCATGCAGGGCAGCCCAGGGGGCTGACTGTCCTCCAAGGCCCTGTTAACTGTCTCTCTCTCAAACCGGGGCCAATCTGAATATATTTTGGTTCCTTCCACTCCGTCAGCCCTCCCGCAGGCCACGCCATGTGCCTGCTGCCTTCACGGCCCCTTCTAAAGGGCAGACGGTGGTGACCGTGCACCACAGCTCCACGCCCGTTTGGACAAAAATGGGCACGGGACCCCCGGGATGACCCATTGCCAGGCTGCCCGAGCTGCTGCTTGGGCCGATGTGAAGAGGTGGGCTCGACCGAGAAGGTTTCTTCCCTTAGCACAGGAACGAAGCAGTTAGCCACAGAAAATGGAGCAGAGAAACCACTTAGAGCCAGGTCAGAGGAGCTGGGAAGGGGCTGGGATGGGGGACGGGGTGGGGGCCATGAGGAGTCGCAGCCAGGTGAGCAACGAGGATGCCCGCCATGAGACGGAGAAAAGAGGACCGCTAGAGAGAAGGCACAGTCTGCTTGACGTTACGGAGGAGACAGAGAAGCCAGGCAGAGCTTTGGGAGACAGCAGGCCGGTGCCTGGGCCCCCCCATCCCCCCGGGCACTGCCTCTGTTTCTCCACTCCAGTGGTCACACCACATTCTTCCTAAGGTGATGTGGTGGGGTGAATGGTAGACTCTCCCACCCCCACCCCCACCCCCAAAGAAAAGCTCCAAGCCCTAATCCCCGGAACCTGTGAACACAATCTTTTTCAGAAAAAGGGTCATAGCAGATAGCAAGGGCCCAAAGTCCAGTAGCAGGTGTCCTTTCCAGAGAAGGATTCGAGACAGAGATGCAGCAGGGAGGAGGCCACGTGGAAACGGGGGAGGGATGCAGCCACAAGCTGCACATGAACGTCGAGGACTGCTGGTCCCCCGGGAAGCTGGAACTGGGTCTCAGGAATGAACCAGCCCCGCTGGCACCTTGATTTCAGATATCTGGCCTCCAGGCTGCGAGAGGATAACTGTGTTGATTTAAGGCCCCAGGGAACTAACAGAGGTGGGCTGGACTCATCTTAGCTCCGCATAGCCGAAAGGAGAGCATGTTAAAAAAAACACCTGAAGGCGGTGACCCAGGCAGTGAGTGTGACTGGGCAGCTGGACTGGGCTCCAGACCTGCCTCTGCACACATCCACAGTGCAACCGTGGGTGAGCCGTCCCCTCTGGAACTCAGGGCCCCATTTTAGAAAGTGAAGGCCCAGCCTCCTCTGCCCTCCGGCAGGCTCTGTCCGTGGTGCTGGAAGAGAGTCCACCTGCTTTTCACGGCATCAGCTGTAACTTTCTCTTCTCTCAAATTCCATTTTAATGAGCATTCATATATTCCCTAGCCTGTGCACCTGAAATAAGAACAAGGCCTAGAGCTGCAGGGTGCCTAAGAGTTACCTCCTGAGAGCCTCCGTGTTGCTCAAATGTGGCCAGTCTCGAAGCCAAACTCAGCATGTAAATGCATTGCCTCCCCCCAGCGTGGGACATGATTCCCCCCAGCGTGGGACATGATTCCCGGAGATGAGCCTCTCTGGAACCGAGGGATTACTACCAAGTACCAGCTGATGATGTGACTAGAAAAGGACCTTGAATAAAAGGTTCAACTCAGACCAGCAGAATATCTCAGTCTACATATAATATTAACAGGAGTTAAAAAAGCTTTTTGACCTGAATCAAGGGGGAAATGGAAAGGACAAATGAGTTTATATGGCTATGAGTCTCCAAAAAAGAGCCGGGAGGTTATCAGACGGGTTGCCCTTATGTACACCTCAGCAGAGTCCCAGAGACAGCTAAAGTAGATACAACCCCAGGTATTGGTTCTTCTGAGGGCTACAGAGACCCACAGGTTCTATGGTTATAGCAGATGGAATTCAGTTCCATGTCAGTTGGCCCTTCCTTGGAGTTTGTGTTTCTGTGTGATGGAGCTGGACTCAGATGTAATCTTTTTTCACAAGCCTTTCCTGTTACTTTACCAGAATTGTAGTTGGTGCTAGGGTTTAATATATACCCAGGGGATCTGAATCTCTGGACTGACCATATGATAGCCAGGCCCTGAGCCTCAACAGACTTCAACTCCTACACTCTGGTTTATTGGACTTACCCCACTCAGCTAACATTGAGTTGAAGAAGGTCAACCACCACACCATGGAGTCAAGAGTGCCTACAACTGAAAGCAGGAGGATTGCATCCAGCATCCATGTGGAATCTAAGCCCCCTCTTGATATAGATGTGGAGTGGACACAACCAATCCAAGTCCACAGGATGGAGGAATAGAATATGGATTAGAGTGGACTTACTGATATTCAGTAACTATTCTGATATTCATGAACTATTGTGATTAGTAATTGAAGAAAATGTGGCATTGGTGTGGAGAAAGTGGCCATGGTGGCTGCTGGGTGTGGGGAATGGGAGGAAGAGATGAGATGTGGAAGCGTTTTTGGGACTTGGAGCTGTCCTGGGTGGTGCTACAGGGACAATTGCTGCACATTGTATGTCCTCCCATGGCTCACTAGATGGAACGTGGGAGAGTGTGGGCTATGGTGTGGACCATTGACCATGAGGTGCAGTGGTGCTCAGAGATGTATTCACCAAATGCAATGAAATGTCTCATGATGATGGAGGAGGTTGTTGTTATGGGGGGAGGAGTGGTGAGGAGGGTGGGGGGTATGTGGGGACCTCATATTTTTTAATGTAATATTAAAAATGAATAAAGACAAAAAATAAATAAATAATAAGAAATTTAAAAAAATTTTTTTAAATTCCATTTTAAAATACTTTCAATTTTCAAAACAATCCTTGATGCCCAGTGCAGTTCCTGAGAGAGGAAATGCTGTGGGTTGGACCTATCAGCCCAGGCATCATTTTCTGGGCCGGCCTGGTGACTGTAAACACTATGGAGGCATATATTATTTTCCTGGGCTTTTCTTCCTCCAGTTTCCACATCCTCGGCAGGAGGCAGCCATCATCATCGATACCTGTCTGCCTGTCTTAGTCATCCATCTGGAGACCTTTCATAAGAGGCCGCCAATCGCCTCCCTTCTATTCTAACGACAAGTAAGCCAGGGACCAGAGAGAGCCAGCCTCCTGCCCAAGGTCACACAGTAAAGCAGAAGCAGAACTAAGACCCAAACCTAGGACTTCGATGCCTGTTTTTCTTCTCAGTGCCAAGCTGTCAGGGGAATATTTTCTGACTCCTGGATAAGAGATGGACTAACGCATCCCAGGAAGCTTTCAAACCCTAACACCATTAACTCCACTAAAAGTGAGCCCGTGTTACCATGGCAACCAGCCCTTCCTCAGCTTAACTCCTAAATGCAACTGCCAGCTAGGTTGGTCCCTGGACTGTCTGGGATATCAGGATTCGCTGTGGCTGATGCTGAGGGAAGGTGCCGACAGAGGGCTGCTCAGGCTCCACAGGCCTCCAGTCTTGGTGTTTCTCGGAGTTCCAGGCACTCTCTCTCCCTCTGTCTTTCTACAAAC
Organism: Dasypus novemcinctus; assembly: GCF_030445035.2. Lineage (NCBI taxonomy): Eukaryota > Metazoa > Chordata > Mammalia > Cingulata > Dasypodidae > Dasypus > Dasypus novemcinctus. The sequence continues at coordinate 126,169,798 of NC_080681.1, forward strand.
ATAGTGGGAATCCTCTCTCATGTCTGGGAACAGCCAGGTCAGTTATAATTTCTTAGCCAGAGAGTCCATGACCAATGCTTTGAAAGTCTGCCAGGTGACGATGGCTTGTCATGTGCCAGGCCCTGGGTGGAATTATCCAGCTTTACCCTCCCGGCAGCTCCGTGCGGGGAGGGTGGGCAGCTCAGGCGGCCCACGCATGGGTTTGAACTCAAGCAGTCAGACTTGGAGAGTTCATGGTTCACCCACCCCCAGTACTGCCACCCCAACGCGCGAGAGAGGTGGAAAGTAAAACACAAGGCTGAAAAACAAGTCTTCACATGTGTATGACATGACCCCATTCCCCACAAATCACCCCTAAAGCCTTCTAGGTAAAGAACAGGGATATCAGGCTTTCATCATTGCTGATATGTCAGAGAGAGCATAGCAGATCATGGGAAAGGAGCAGGAAAAGCTGGTCATCCTCAAAGAGAGAGAAACCAAAGAAAATCAACTCCAGACATTCAAAACTCAAATATCAAAATCAAAACATTAGAACTTAATTTTTTTTTTTCTGAATATCCTTCTGGATATTCACATTAAATGATATTGAAAAGTGCTAACTATAAAACAAAATATTGATAAATTTACCTTTAAAATTAAGAACTTCTAAACTATATTCCATGATTAGTGGCAATGTTCTAAAATGTGTTCATCAATTGCAATGAATGTACCACACTAATGAAAGAAGTTGTTAATGTGGGGAAGGGTGGGAGGTGTGGGGAGTGGGGCATATGGGAATCCCTTATATTTTTTTATGTAACATTTATGTAATCTAAATATCCTTTTAAAATAAATTAAAAATATTTTTTAAAAAAGAAAAAAATTAAGGACTTCTGCATGTCAAAAGACATTATAAAGAAAGAGAAAAGCAACAAACAGGAAAAAGAGATATCTGCAACATATATTAGGTGCAAAGGATTGGGATCAAGGAAATATAAAGAATTCTTACAATAAGAGAGAAATTAAAAAACCAAACAGAAAAATGGGCAAGAGGCTTGAACAGGAACAAAGAGGAACACGTGGCCAGTGGTCAGAAGACAAGCTGCCCACCTCATTCATACTCAGGAAAGGCAAATGAAGACCAAGACAATCCATCTCACACCCACTAACTGACAGCAATTGGGAAGTGTGACAACATCCCACTGCAGAGGGTGAGAACCCGTGGGAATCATGTCTGCCCTGCTGGAGGGATGTACATTGGCATAATCCCTTCAGAGGACAAGTTGGAGTCAACTTATAAAGAGGAATATTTGCATGTCATAGGTGTTCGACTCAAGATCAGCCCTATGAGGGGAAAACCAGTTCCCCTCCCCTTGACTATGGGCAGACCCTCGTCACTTGCTTCATCAGCATGTGGTGGAAGTGACATTCTGAGACTTCTATGTTGCATAAGATGCTTTGGGGCCTCCACCAGGTGGCTTGGAAAACTTGCTTCTGGACCCCTGATCTGCCAGGTAAGAAGCTGGCCCCTGGAGCTGCTGTGCTGGAAAGGCGAGGTGGGAAGGCACATGGAGCAGTCCTGGGATCACACAAGGAGAGACTGGTACGAGGCCAGCCCTGGTGCTCCAGCCCCCAACCATTCAAGTCACCCTAGCTGAGGTCCCAGGTGGGGGTGGGGAGGGCAGAACAGAGCCCCCCATCATCACTGATATTCATGAGACAGAGAAATGGCTGTGGATTCTTGGGGTGGTTTGTTTCAGAGCAGCAGATGAATGTACCACCAGCAGTTCCCCTCCTGGGAGAAACTCTTATCCAAACATACCCGGAGACATACAGACACAGACGAGACTCTCCGTAACAGCAACCAACTAGAAACTACCTAAATGCCCAGAGGAAGAGTTAAGGGAATTGGGGTAGAGTCCCGGAGTGGAGCTGAGAAGATGAATGGACCACAGTTGCACACCAACATGAATGTGGCTCAGTGACAGAACGTCGAGTGATCAAAGCAAAGTCCAGACCATGCGCAGAACATGGATAATTTGTTTTATAAAGTTCAAAACCAGGCAAAACTAAGCAATGCCTTATTTAGGGATGCACATATAAATGATAAGGCCAAAGCAACAGGAATACACACATCCTGGCTCATGATTATCCCTGGGAGGGGGGAAGGCAGTGGGGAGGGGGAGGGCAGAGCCTGCAGGCGGATGCAACCAACTGGTAATAGCCTAGTGGGTGGGTAGGCGCTAGGTCCTGGAGTTAGTGTTACAGTGTTTAAACTGTCTAAAGCAAACAATGGCTGTGTCATGAACTAAAGGTGATAATTAATCCAATTACTCTAATTCCTCCTTGGTTTTGAAAACAAATAGCCCACTGGACAGGTAACCATGGCTCCAGTCCTCCAAGAACAGAGGGAGGACTCGGATGACTCAGCACAATGCTGTCACCAGTCACCTCTATATTCCAGACACCCCCAAATCCAGAACAACTGGATCATAGGAAACTTGCCATCCTAAAAGGCAGCCCCCCTTGGCCATGCCTGAGCCCCTGCATGCCGGGTCCCCGAGCCTCGCTGTTTTATTTCACAGTTGTGTGCCCACCACTTAACACTGAAAGATATTACTTATAAGCGATGATCCCTGAAAGGAAAGTTTGGGGTTTTATTATACCTCTGGGCTAGATTCGGCGATCTTGGAAGAAATAAGGTTGTACCCTTTTCATTTCCCATCCAGAAGACAATATTTTAGCCGCGTGCGGGGTCGGGGAGCAGGAGCCCGAGGCCCGGAGCCGGGATTCACAGCAGTTGAGCTGGTGCCCGTGGAGGGACTGCCTTTCGGCCTTGAGAGGAGCAGGGGGTGCTGTCTGATCGAGGGTCCCGGGCAAAGTGGAAAGTGCCTCTTGAAGTGTGGGCGTGGGAGAGCAGGCAGTCAGCCCTGGCCCCCAGGCTCTCAGCCCTGACACTCTGCCATCTGTAGCCACCTGGGTGCCTCCCCCAGCTCTCCCACAACCTGCTGGGCCACTGGGCAGACATCCCTAGGGTGATTTCCAGCCCCAGGTTCTAGGGTTCTGGGTGTTGGTGGATTTTAAGAAAGGGAGGCATTCTTCCAGGGTCAGTTCTTTCCCTTCCCAGATGTCAGAGCCTGCCCCCCAGCCCACTTCCCCCATAGCCCCAGTCTCACTCATCCAGGCACAAATTTCACCTGAACAGGCTAAAAGGGTCAGTTTCCATGCAGGTAACAGTTGAGTGGGAGAATTCTAATCCTTCTTCCCAAGAGCCAGGGATGGCCCATCAGGGCAATCTTGGATGACCATTGCAAGAGGATTTGCTGGCTGGGTGAGAACTGGGAGGGTGGAAGGCATCTGCTCCCACCGTGGGCAGCCCAGAGCACCCTTGGGCTCTGCTTCTGCCTCCCTGACTCTCAAGAGCCTGTGAACCTGGAGCTCCCCGGAGCAAGTCTGAGTTTGCCCGACATTGGCACCCTGCCCTCTATTCTAAGTCATGGGGTGGGGGTGGGGGCAGACAGTGTGCCTCAGTTCCTCATTTGAACGGAGTTGATGGTAGTACCCACCACATAGGGTTAGCAGGAAGATTAAATGAGGCAATGCCAGTCAAGTGCTTAAGCAGCCCGTAGGATAGAGCAAGTTCTCCCCCAATTAGGGGCTTATTAAACAATATCTCTTACTGCTAATGATGTTATCTGCTCTTGAGTATGTCTGGGTTCTGGGGGCTGGATGGAGCAAAGAAGATAAACAGGCCATCCCTGCTCCCTGCTCACCTCCAACCCTTCAGTTCTCCAGGAGAACAGCCCCAGGAACTCTGACATATGTTTCTGCTTTTCCATGTCTCCTCAATTGTGTCATGAGTGCACCCAGGCTGAGACAACCAAGATTTTCAGTTCTGTGGGGACAGCGCTGGAGCCGGGCCAACTGCCGAGGCGGCCTTTCTGAAGACCATGTACACAGATGATGCTATGATGGAGAAGAAGCACATGGACATCGTGCTGGTGGCAGCCGTGGGAAACCCCAGTGGCCTGGGGCGCCACCCTCACCCTGGCTGAGCAAATGCCAGCAAGGCTGCTTTTATTGCCACTTGTCAGGGTGGGGGCTGGTCCAAATGGGGAGAGAGCTCATTTCAGGGGGAGAAAGGATTCCCCAACAAGAGCTCGGCTTATTCTTCATTGCTCCAAACTCTCTCCAGATTACTCTGATATGCGGGAGACTGGAAATGCACTCAGGTCATTGGGCATGACGACAGCTGCTTCCTGCCTCCAGGGGGTATCCCATTCTCAACATACAAGGGCTGGTCCCCATCGTTATGGGGAGCAGAAAGAGGTGACTCGACTTCTCTTCCTCATGCCACCACCCACACACCACCAGGCACACCTCAGCACAGTCCCCATACCTGTGGGAACCTGGTCTCCGTCTTACTCCAAGCCACAGGGCAGCTGAGGGCCCTGCACAGCCAAAGCTCAGGGCACAGACTGGCCCAGGAAAGTCCTACCTCAGCGATCCTTGCAGGTCAACTTGCTGATGTTCTGAGAGAGGCAGCAGGACTGCTGCTGAGGCCTAGGAAGGTGGAACTTGCAGGGTGACCATCACAGCTGGCAACTCCAGGCTCTAATTTATCACCATATTCACCCCTCTGGTGTATAGACCATGTGTGGGCTTGTTTTTAGCATGTGCTCCTTGAGAGCAGGGACTGTGACCTCTGACCTGCTGAAGTCCTGTGGCTTAATTCAGGACCTGGTGCAAGCGTATGCCCTGAAGACATGTTTATGAATGGATGGATGGAAGAATGAAAGGAGGAATGGGTGGGTGACTGGTGGATAGATGGATGAGAGGATGGATGCATGCATGCAGGAGTGGATGGATGGGGAGATGGAAAGATGCATGAGTGGATGGATAGATGGATGGTAGAAGGATGGGTGGGTGGATAGATGGGTGCATAGATGGATGCATGGATGGATGAGAGGATGGATGGATGCAGCATGTGTGGATCAGTGGGTGGACAGATGGGAGATGGATAGATTGATAGAGGAATGGGAGGATGGATGAATGCATGGAGGATGGTTGGATGGATGGATGGATAGATGGCTGGCTGGCTGGATGAATGGATGGATGGATGGGTGGGTAGGTGGGTGGGTGGGTGGATGGATTAGTTATACATAACAGAAAGCAGCCATCCAGAAAAGGGTCACCACAGAGATCCATGTTGTATGTCTGGCAGGGCCAGGGGCCTCTGGGGAAATCCAGCTGGATGAAGCACTTCACATCCCTTTTCCTGGACAGAAGCGTAAGGAGGAGGCAGATATTTATCAAGCATCCCTCCAAACTCTCCTTCCCCAAGGAATCTTCCCAAAAGAGAGAAAGCAACAGGCTAGAGCAGGGGTTGGCAAACTATTGTCTGTGGGCCAAATACAGCCCACTGCCCGTCTTGGTAAAGAAGGTTTTATTGGAGCACAGCCACCCCTAGCTACTTCCATATTCTGGGGCTGCTTTCATGCCACAACAGCAAAGCTGAGGAGTCACACCAGAGACCTTTACAGGACGTTTGCTGACTTCTGTGCGAGGCTGTCCTTGGGGCCTCACCATGGCTGTGGGACCCAGGGCCCTTCAGCCTGTTCCCCACTATGTCTACTGAGAAAAAAGGTGGAAAGGACAACTAGGACACCTAGGACACCTAGGACAGAGTGACCGCATGGTGTGAAAGAGCTTACACGTCAGAACAGGCACACAGAGGACCGGCCCTGGAGGCAGGCAGGCCTGGGCTTGGTGCTCAGACCTGCCACTTGGCACCTTATTCGGACTCTTTGAGACCCAGCTGACAAAGAAATGACGATGATTCCTACCCAACATGGCCTCCTCAGAGGGGTCTTTCCTGGCCACTGCATCCAAACTAGTCCCCTCTCACTCACCTCTATCTTTTTGTCCCATTTATTGATTTATTTTTTTCACAGTGCTTACACACACTTGGAAGTATGAGTGTCATTTACGTGTTATTTGCATACTGACGATCTTCCCCACGAGGGCTGGACTTTGTCATGTTCACTAGCATCCCCAGCGCTTGGAGGAGTGTTAGGGGCATGCTAAATGCTACATAAATATTCACACACATGAATGAAGGAGTGAGCCCGGGCCCGGAGCCCATCGCCGCACGCTTGGTGCAATGCATGTGAAGGCTTAGCAGTGGACCTGGCAATGGCCTTTTTGGAACCTGCCAGAACCAGCCCAGTTCCTCTGGGCCCTCCCCTGGACCCTCGGGCAGCCTCCAGCCCTCATTACCTGTCACTGGCATTTGTTTATTGTCATTCCTGTGGGAGGGGTGCACCTCTCCTACTTCTGGGTTCTCCCTCCTGGGACCCCAGCAAGAGGACTGGCTCAGCAGGACCAAAGCAGAAGCCCCAAAACTCTGGAGGAAGGAGGGGCGTCTCCAGACCTGGGTACTCAGACCCTCCACCCCACCTTGCTGGTCCTTTTTGCCTCCTTGCAAAGGAAGAGGGTGACACGGCAGTGTGGGGGGACAGTCCTGCGAAGGGCTCCGAGGGGACAGACCCTCAGTGCCCACCTGGCTGCAGGGGCCTGGGTTCTCGGGAATGAATCAACATTCTGCTCAGAGATCTACCGTCATCTGCAAAAGCAACTGACCAGAGAGGTCAAGCCGTGAGGAATGTTACTCAGGCCATTTATTGGTTGTTGCTCCCGTGGTCTCAGGAACATGAGCTAAATGAAAAGTGGCTTCTGGGCCCTGCCACACCAGCCTGTTCCCTCTTGTCAGATGGGAGCTGGGAGCCAGCACACAGCGGCAGATGTGAGAGGGGGCCTTGGACTTTGGGTTCCTGGGGCACAAACCTGGGGCCACAGGAGGATGGTTGGGGAAGGAGAGAAAGGGCTGCAGAGGCTCCGGGGACTGGGCCCGGCGCTGAGGACTGGAAGGGACTATAATCAGTACGTATATCCCGCTCAGGATAGAAAACGTGGACACGCGGTAACGAAAGCAAGGCTGCTTCCTTGGCTGGGCCTTGTTAAGCTCAGTGTCTCGCCAAGGAACTCTGAGCTGAGAAGACGGCCCATCTGCACCACGCAGGCCCCACGCCAATGTTGGGTCCTGACCACAGGCATGGGCTCCAGTTGACACAGCCCCAGGCTGCCGGCCGGCGAGCCGCTTGCTCGGTCCAAGATGGGGCTTCCCAGGGCCCAGCCGGCATCACTCCATCTTTGAAACAACAGCCCCAAGTCTTCCGGCTCTCCCAGGTGGCCTAACAGCCAGTCCAGGTAGGCTCCTGCCAGACCCACAAGGTGGGAGGGTCTGCTCCAGAGGACTGATCCCAGATTTTGTTGCTGTGAGGTCCCCTGGGACACTGAGTGACAATAAAATCACAGGTGCTCAGAAAGGGCAGCTTCTTGGGCAGGAAAGCTGAGCTAGAGTCAGCGAGCCAGTGGCTACGTTTTAATTAGGTGGGTAAATAATTATGCCTTTGAGACACCCAATCTGCCTTGCAGGCTCTCTTCCCCACTGCCAACAGATTAATCTTATTTAACCACAGTTTACTTATTCTACCAACCTATCCTCTGTGTGTAAAAATACCAAGGTTGCAGAGGTCTTGTTTTCACCTTATCTATAGACACATCTACCTCTATGGACTGGCATGACCGCAGCATGGTCAGGCGCCCAGGAGGACGTGCCCGGGGGTGGTATTTCCACATCCTCTCTGAACCCAGATGTAGGTCCTCGCCCTGCCTCTGCAAATGCGGCCTTTGTTTATTCCCCAGAGCGAGATGCAGAAGACGCACAGGTGTAAGGCTGACTTTTTATCCCAAGCACCTCGAAGCCTCAGACTCCAGCCCCAGGTTAAGGGCATCAGGCTGGGAAGCCGGAGACGTGCAGAGCCCAGCGTGCCCGGCTGTGCTGGTGGGCGCCGCTGGGGCTCTTGCTGCCCTGAGGTTAGCTGCAGTTTATCCTAGATGTTTACTTTGACAAAGGTGCCAGAAGGAATTTGCTGCCCATAAATTTCAGTCCTCGGAAAAAGAACGAGTCCTCTCGTTCCCAAAGATATCGATTCCTGGGTATTGCGTTCGCCATCCTTCAGCTCTGCAGGGCAAACCGGGACTCCACGGACAATTTGGAATCCACCTCACTTAGGACTTGATGGGGCCTTTCCCCCTAAAGTCAAAACTGAAGCCCAGAGGGGCAGCTGCAGGGGCCGGACTTGCCCAGGTGGAGGTGCTGGTCTCCCACGCTGCTGGCAAGGATGGTCTTTCTCCCGCACAGTGAATGGGTCCAGGCAAATCACGGGGTGCTTGTCTCCGAGTCAGGATTCAGTTTAAAAAATGGTTTGTCCTAAAGGGAGCTGCCCGAGCTCCGGCAAGCAGATCCATCCGTCTAAGCTGTCTGTGCCGTGCAGAGTTGGCTCTTCCTTCTAAGTCATGCCATGACATGTTCTAGTTAGGAAGGGCGCTCTCCCAGCGCTCCAGCTGCCAGGTGGTGAGGGTTAGTGATGCGTGGCTTTCGAAGCAGTCAGCTGAAGGGCTTGGCGGGGCTGCCTTCATTGGCATGCTCGACGGCAGCCTGCGAGGAGGCTACCCCAAGGCCTCGACCAAGGTCAGCCTCTTCCGTCTCTGCTGCCAGGGATAGGTCATTTTAAACCAACATCTGGTGAATGTATTTTTAAACTGCCTCTGTAGCTTTAATGAGGGATCTCCTGGGAATGTCAGAGAGGAGGAAGAGAGCTTTCCCCAGAGGAAGATTAAAACACTGGCAGTTCCACCGAAGCAAAGCCCCGGAAGCCGCCTTGGCCATGCTTCTTATCCTAGATGATTGGCTGAGAGGCAGCCCTTTGCATCAGAGGGTCTCAGTATCAGCCACCCCCCGGTGTGAGCGGGAATTCGTTTTCCATACCCAAAAGAACCTACTGCCTCCAGAAAGTGGCTTGTTTTCCCATCGTGCAGCCACGGAAACCAAAACTGTTCCTAAGATGCCCCCAAGGAGTTGGGATCCCACAAAAGCTCTCCTGCCAAGCGCATCTGTGCCAAGGAACGGCGACTTGGTTTCTCCAGCCCTGCCAGGGAGGCTGGTCCCCGCCCCCCCCTCTTTTCCTTAAGGACAATTCCTGAATATTACCTTGTTAACTAAAACACATTTACCTTTCCGCATAGATCAATGAGATTTAATATTCTGTTTACACATGTTCATTTCTTTTGGCAATGTATTAGGTCTAAAGCACTATTTCAAAATTCTGTAAACTCGCAGGGATCCATATTTAAACCCAAATAAAAACGGCCTCTCCTTTCTGCCCCGTCATGGGCTTTGCTTACATCAAGCTGCAGCCTCGCTGGTAGCAGAGAGGCTGGTGGTCTAAGACAGGCAGCCGTGCCATTTCGCAGTTCCCATCCCCACCCCTTTCCTGATGAATGCAAGTAATAACAAAAAAATCCTCTATTTCACTGGAATGCCCATTAAAATGTAAACACACAGAGAGGATTTTGAGTAGGCTACAAAAATGCTTTATTCAAGAGTCCGCAAAAGGCAAAGGCAATCCAGCGTTGGTTTTTAGCCGTCATCCACAGTCTGTAAATATACCTAGAAGCACACAGAAAGTTCACATGCTCATTGCCAAGCTGTGGCCTTGTGCCCGGGGCTGTCAAGAGCCCCTGCAAAGAGTTGGGCTTGGCCTTTTCCTTCAGGAAGCATCTCCCAGGATCAGATACAAAAGTCCTGCTGGCAGGGGCAGGGGTGGAGCAGGGGGTAGCATGACTGTTCTCAGTAGCACAGCACAGGAACTCCGATATAAAGGAAATGGAGAGCAGGAAGGAGGCACGCTCTTCCCCGCTGTGACCTTGAGTAAAGCGGACACCTATGCCATCGCTGATATTCAGCTTGGGGTCTGGAGCTGGCTCCCGGGGCCGTCTGAGGGATTTCCCTCATTAACAGGGATGACAGTAGATTCAGCTCGTTCCCATCTCTGTTGACTGGTAGTAACTGCCAGGAGCAGGCTGGGCAGGGCAGCACCTGGGCGTCATCTTCTGTGGGTTCGAGAAAGGAGAGGACACCACCGACTACCATCCCTGTCCCAAAAGTGCAGGGAGCGTCGCCATCATCAAGCCCTACAGATCCAGCTGTTTAGCTCTTGGGGGCCCCACTGCTAGAGCTCAGGAGGATCCTGTTGCCAAGGCCATCTCTAACCTCTGCAGGAAGAAGCAATGGTGGAGAGTCCCTGGCTCCATCCAACTCTCCCCTTGTTCACAGTCCTCGAAGGGGTTGCCATCATAAACTCACAAAACCCAGTGTCAGCCTTCCCTGTACATGGGGCAATCCATGCTTTGTGCAGCCAAGGGGATTGCAAGCCTACGAAGAGGTGTTGTGTGTGTGCATTTGAGGACTTGTGCATATTTATACAACAGTCGAGTATATTCTTTATTTTTACTGTCTGCTTTGCTCCGACTGCAGACAGCACCAGATCGTCAGCAGCCTCCTAAATTATGGAGCGGCTCACCAAGAACACTGTGTCACTCATTAGCGACATCATCTCGCAGCTCTGCGTAGCAATAAATTAAGTAACACAATAGCTGCAGGAAAATGAGGTGAATAATTCTCACATTAAACTAAAAAGTTCTGGATGGCTTTGGTTTCTTCCGGGCTGCTCCTAAGGCAGCCCCGCACTGTGAATAGACAACCGGCAAGGCTTGAAATTCCAAGGGTACAATTCTTCAGAGCAAGTTAGGTGTGGTTTGCATTAAAAATAGAACAGGCTCCTGCAAACAGACTTGTATTTATATAGAATGTTGCGACAACTGTCATTTTACATTAGTCAGAGAAATCCCACAGGACTGGTGTAAGTATTAAATGTGGCAATTTTTTTTGTTTACCGACAAAACATAATAAAAAGAACACAGCCTCCTGGACGACATTCCGGATGATTTTTTTTTTCCTCTTTCCCTGAAGTCATTCATAAAATAAACATGTGCTCCCAGCCCTTGCAGGCCTTCTTGAGGAGGGTCTCCTGATAGTGAGTTGGAAATGCTGGCGAGAGCTGGGGACCCCCAAGAGATCCCAAACCGGCAGCTCCCACCCCCAGCCCAGGCTGCCCTCTTGCTGTATTTCTACTTGTTGACCAATCATCAGCTATAAAGTGACGTCCCAGAGTCTGCCCTGAACCATGTCATAAAGATGGAAGTGTGGGGTTTGGTTGGATCGTTTCTACTGTGGGGGAAGCCACTTTGTGCAGGCGGATGAGGGAAAGGCACCTAAGGCAGGCGTGCCAGACAGCTTGGACGAGCTTCTCCCTGCCAAACTCTGGAGATCTCCAAAGAGCTGCGCAGAAAGACCCTAGCCAGGAAACGAAGCTTCCCAAATAAAGTCAGTGGCCCTTATCCCCCACCCTCTGCTGGTGGGAAGGTTGAAAAGGAGAGCCGCGCAGGAGGCACACCTCACTGCAGCAGGTGCTCACTTGGACCTCCTGGGCAGGCTCCTATCAGACCTCCCCCTGGTAAACTCGCGAGGGAAGGCCGAGGGGAGGCATTCTCAGAGTGTGGTCTGGGGCTCAAGAACTTTCACAATCCTTCTAGGACCCTCTGCCTCGAGTGTAGAGCAACATTTTCTAGAAGCTGCAGGACCTGATGAGGCCAGTGCTCCAGCAGCTCATGGGACGTGCAGGGCTTATATATTCTTGCGTCCACAGTTCCCTCAGTTTTCACCCCAACAGAGTAAACATCAATAGGTGTAACCCACATAATCAGAGTCCTTTGAGATACTCGTCGATTTGATGATGGCCCCCTCTGTTCGCACCCCTCCAAAACGCTGGCATCGGGGAGCTCACTGAGTTTTACCTCGAGCCCCATGAGCCAAATATGCCCCCAAGTTCCAAACTCCCGTGAGGTGTCTCAGCCTGACGCTGGTGGGCACCTGTTGGCACGGCAGAGGCGACCCCGGGCTTCCCGCACGCCCAACATCTGGCCGATGGATAAACACAGCCCCTGCCTGGCCGGCCTCTGTGACCGCCAGTCGCTCCATTAAAGAGAGAGAATAAACATAGGAAAGCAGCTTGGCATCTAATCCTTTTCTTATTTCTTATAGCTTAACAGCCGATTAGTACAAATAAACAGGATTGAATAATTGCTTTATATTCTCTAGTATGTATTCACTTGTCCTTGGTACAATTTAATGACTTCATTTAGAATTCAAATGTATGGGATTGGAATCATTTTAAATTTGCAATGCATTATCTGATTAAATGAGGCAAAACACCCAAATCCTTTGGGTCACTGGTGGCTGCTGCAGGTACTGACGGCTCCCTGCCTCTGGCCTCAGGTCCCATCTAGGTCCAGCAGGATCCTCGGAAGAGTTTTCACTCTCTCTCCCGGCCAAGGGCAGGGAGGGGGCAACACTTTGCCTCTTCCGCAGTGATGGCTGCACCCCCCACACACACACACACACAACCCAGCGTGCTCCTGGCAAGGGAGGTGTGGCCTGAATTCCCATACTGCTAGCCTTGAGGCCGTGGGCTGGCCATTTGGGGTCTTGGATCCTCAGTCACGGCACTACAAAACGGGGTAATACATCTACTTCTGTGAGTTGCCTTGAAGAGTCCAGCCTCAGTTTTGAGCCTGGCAAACAGTTGGCACTAAGTATCAATGAGACACTCTCCTTCTCTCCCTGGTGGTAATGGCCCAAAGCTGAACCCCATGACTAGAAGTCCAATCTCCATGTCCCCTGCCTGCCTAGAAGCCAGAAGAGAGAGTGTGGGGGCAGAAGATGGCACAGGCAGGGACACCCCCAGTGACAACTTGAGAAACCATCCATGACGACTGTACTCTCTGAGCACGGATCTGCAGGAGCTGATGGGAAGGGGACGCATTTGATTGCATATTCTTTTGTACTGCATATATTTTTACTATGTGTATGCATATTTTCATAATAATAAAGAGGGAAGAAACTTTGGGGGTTAGTCATCAGTAAATGGGAATTTGTTTCATTGCTTTAAAGGCATTAAAAAAAATTTTTTTTTGCAAGCCTTGGCATTATAGAACCTCAATGGCAATGAATTTGGGGTTATACATAGAAGATATGGGGCATCACTTCTATAATCAAACAGGCTCTCCTCTCCCTGCCCCACTCCCCCCCAGTACTATCACACACACAGGGCATTTATTGGAAAGCATTTTTTCTACATGTTTAGTGGTTAGCTTTCAGGGAGGAGGGACCTCTCAGCCCCTTCAGCTCTCAGGTCTGGGATTCCCAAGAGATTAGCCATGACAGCAACATTAAAGAATTTTTCATCTCAGAAAAATAAAGCCTGAGATCAAAACTATGTTTGTCAAAGATGGGACAATCTGATATTATAAAATGGCAAAATTAAAAAAAAAAAAAAGAAAAGAAAATCTTAGAAGCTCTTGGTTTGAAGTTTAGTTTAGAATTTTAGAATTTCTGTCTACCAATGAAAAAGGTCTTAAATGAAAGGGAAAAATGATTAATTGTGAAAAGTGATCAAATGTGAAATTAAAACTAATTATTAAAAATATTCAATTTAATCATTTCAAAAACATTTAGTCAGTTTACGTTTGTCTAGGGAAGGAGAATTTTAAAACCCCAACATAATTAGAAATTCCATTAAGTTATTAATTTAGAATTCAAGATATTTTTCTAAGATTTTACCTTCAACTTCTTTGACTTCACATATCTGCAAACTAGAGTACAGGGAATATATTCATACTTCTCAGCTTTTAAGGGAAGATTCAGGAAGTGTGGGATGCCTTAACTGGAGTTAAGGCATTTTGATTTTACCTCTGGTGCCAGCTTTTGGGGTATAAGAGCATAAGACAAAAATCACCAAATACAAGAGGAAACAGTCTTCCATAAGCAAGAATCAGTACAAACAAAAAGCTGAGTAATCATATGCCCAAAGACTCAGATAATGGAATTATCAGTAACAGAATAGAAAGCTAGTTTTAAAAAATCTATTTAAAGAGAATAAAGGGAGAAATAGATGCAGACTGAAGCAACAAGAAAAGCTCAAAACTGATTAGGCAGTTTTGGGATAAAAGGTAAATAGAACTTCTAGAAATAAAAATATAATTAAAATTTTTAAAAACTCAACATAAAGAAAATACTAGACAATCAAAAAGAGAAATGGTGAACCAAGAGATAAATCAAGAGATAGTAAGAATGGAGGAACCAGCAAGAAGGTGACAGAGTAAGGAGCTCCTAGAGTCAGCTCCTGCTACAGGGCAGACAGTAAACACCCAGAGCTCGCTGGACCTAGCTGAAGCACTTGTTTGGGGGCTACAGGAGACCAGAAGAGCTTCCTGCCACATCCTTGAAGGAATGGAAGGAGGAGACTGCCCATCTGCAGAGAAGACTTGTGAGTAGAGGCTCCATGCCCTGGAGGTCAGTGCCCATCCTCCATTGGAGGCACAAGCCACCCCAGGACCTGTTCTTGGCTGGAATTGAAAGCTCCACTTCCGAAAACAAGGGAGGAAGAGATGGTTGAGTACCAACTTCAGCTACTGATGAGTAAATTCAGCGGGCTAAAGTATAATCCTGAGAACAGCTAAAGTTTGAGCCTGTCCAAGTCAGGAAGAGACTAGCTGCCATCTTAACTCCGTGGCTGGCATGAGGGGAAGTGGAGCAGAATGAAAACCACAGTGCTGGTGGGGACTGGCTTCTTTCCATCCAGGTCAGATTGCACCTCTAGCCTAGGCCCCAGCGCCACCTCAAGCAAGGAGGAAGCTGCAGGGACCAGAGCCAGCCTCTCCAGGAAATTACTGGCCAAGTGGCAGAGGCTGGTGATCATCCTGCTTTGGCGGCACGAGGCACTCCAGAAGCTATTCTATGGCTGGAATCGAAAGTTCCTTTACCCAAAAACAGGAGAGGAGGAGACGGTTGGCTGCCGATTTTGGCTACTAATTGATAGTCTCAGCTGGCTAAGATATAACCCTGGGAAGAGCTGGGGTGTGAATCTGAAAGTGAACATACAAAAGAACAGATGAAGGAAAGAATGGAAAAAATTGAACAAGGTCTCAGGAAATTAAATGACAGCAAAAGGCATGCAAACATACATGCCATGGGTGTCCCAGAAGGGGAAGAGAAGGAAAAAGGGGCAGAAAGAATATTTGAAGGAATAATGGTAGAAAGTTTCCCAACCCTATTGACTATTGAAAGACATAGATATTCATGTCCAAGAAGCACAGCGTACTCCCATCTGAAAAAATCTAAATAGACCAACTCCAAGACACGTACTGATCAAAATGTCAAATGCCAAAGACAAAGAGAGAATTCTGAGAACAGCAAGAGAAAAGCAATGCATAACATATAAGGGATACCCAACAAGATTAACTGCTGATTTCTCAACAGAAACCATGGAGGCAAGAAGACAATGTCTGATAAATTTAAGATACTACTGGAGAAAAACTTCCAGCCAAGAATCTTATATCCAGCAAGACTGTCTTTCAAAAATGAGGGAGAGATTAGAATACTCACAGATAAACAGAAATTGAGAGAATTTCTAAGCAAGAGACCAGATGGTCAGGAAATACTAAAGGGTGTGCTAGAATCTGAAAAGACAGGAGAGAGAGGCCTGGAAGAGAGTCTAGAAATGAAGATTATATCAATAAAAGTAACTAAAAGTGCCAAAAGAGTGGTGAAAATAAAATATGACAGGTAAAACTCGAATAGTCAGGAATAAACTTAACCAACAATGTAAAGCACTTGTATTCAGAAAACTGCAACTCAATGTTAAAAGAAATTTTAAAAAGTCCTAAATAACTGGAAGAAAATTCCATGCTCATGGATTGGAAGACTAAATATCATTAAGATGTCAGTTCTAACCAAATTGATATACAGATTCAATGCAATCCCAATAAAAATGCCACCAGCATTTTTAAAAAATTGAAAACACAATCATCAAATTTATTTGGAAGGGTAAGGGGTCCTAAATAGCCAGAGACATCATAAAAAGGAAAAGCAAACCCTCATCTTCAGACTTTAAGTCATATTACCTAGCTATAGCGGTAAAAACAGCATGATACTGACCTAAAGACAGACACGTAGACCAATGAAACCAAACTGATGGTTCAGAAACAGACCCTCACATGTATGGTCAAGTGATTTTTGACTAGCCTGTCAAACTCACACAGCTCAGGCAGAACAGTCCATTCAGCAAAATGGTGCTGAAAGAATTGGATATCCATAGCTGAAAGAAGGAAAAGGGAACCCTATCTCACACCTTTTCTAAAAATTAATTCAAAATGGATTAAAAAAAACTAAAAATAAAAGAAAGAACCATAAACTTTCTAGAAGAAATTGTAGGAAAATATCTTTAAGACGTGGTGGTAGGTGGTGGATTCTTAAAGGAGGTAAGAGGAGGACTGAGATGGACTACCAATAAAAAATGTATGTAGACGTTTTAATTAGCTTTATTGTAAAAGTGTGGAAATGTATAGAGTGGATGGTAACAAGTAGTAAAGAACAGCTAGTATGTAAATGGGGATGTGGCTGAAAATGGTAGTCTAGGTATGTCAATGCCAATTACAGGATGCTAGAGAATAATCTAGGAACTGAATAGCACAGTAAACCCAGAGGTGGATGAGAATTATGGTTGACGGTACAGATGCAAGAGTGTCCTTTGTGAACAAGAGCAAAAGTACATCACTACTGCAGGGTGTTGGGAATGTGGAGAAGCATGGGAAAAATACAACTGGAGTGACCTATGGACTATGGTTAACAGTAATAATATAATATTCTTGCATCTATGCAAAATATGTACTGTGATGATAATGAGGCAGTACGGAAAATGTGAACCAAATGTACACTTTGGGCATGGTAACAATCAGATGATATTATCTTATCTGTAGCAAATGTTCCACCATATTGTGGTGTGTTGATGAGGGGTATTTGGGAATTCTGCACATGTGTGTGATTATTTTATAAGTTTACAACTTCTGTCATAAAAAAAATATTTAAAAAATAATAATAGGGTGGGTTGGGGGAAAAACACACCAAATGTAAGATAAGAACTATGATTAGTAGTAAGATTTTGACAATATTTGTTCAAAATTTGTAACAAATGTCTCATGACAATGCAAGGTATTGGTGGTAGGTTGATGTATGGGACCTCTGTATAATGTTATGCATGTTTTTCAGTTCACAACTTTCACTATACACTTAATTGTTTATGTATGTTCATATATAAATGAACAAATAAAGATAATAATAGGGTTGGTTGGGGGAAAATACGTTGGTTGGTAGTAATATTTTGACAATGCTCTTTAATCATTAGTTAAAAAGGTTTAACAACAATGCAAGTTATTGGTGGTAGGGTGAGTTATGAGAGCCCTGTGTGATGTTACATAAGTTCATTTTGTAAGTTCACAACTGTTATTATACACTTATTTTATATATGTTTATGTATAACTGGTATACCTCAATTATTTTTTTTTTAAAAGTAAGAATGATAATACAGAGGGAAATTGCTGTAAACTATGAGATAAGGGTGAAGATGTGGGAATCAGAGTAGAATACACATGATCAGTGTTCAAAGATGAGAGGAGGGAAAAACAGTACTGTGGCAATAACTTAATTTGCCTGAGAATTTTCTAGAAATTCTCAGAGAAATTTATCCACAGATTCAAGAAGCCCAGTGAATCCCAGTTAGGAAAAGCAAAAACAAACTCCCACCCGGATGCATTGTCGTGAGAATACAGAACACAAAGATACAGAGAAGATCTCAACAGCAGCCAGATGAGAAAGGAAATGACAATTAGACTGACAGCTGATTTTTCTGCTGCAGCATTAAGTCCCAGGAGACAATGGACTAATATTTTCAAGTGCTGATAGTAAATAACTGACAACCTAAAATCGTATATCCAGCAAAGCAATCTTTCAAGGACGAGGATGAAATGCAAATATTTTCAGAAACAAAATAAAACCTGAGAGAATTCATAACAACAGTCTCCATTAAAGAAGATTCTTAAGCTTCAGGAAGAAGGAAAATGATCCCAGAAGGAAGGTCTGAAATGTAAGAATAAATGGTATGAGAGGAAATGGTAAAATGGGGAGTAAATATAAACAATCCTCTCTCCCATAGATAAGCTCTGTTCCTTCTTGCCTAATTAAAGATATTACTTGAGCAAATTTTCCCTCATTCTCCTATATTACCAATATTTCACTCTGTACCAGACAATTCCCACCTACACACAAATATGATGTTATTTCTCTCATCTTAAAAAAAATCTTGTCCTCAAGTCTCCTGACAGCTACCACCTAATTTTTCTGCTTTCCTTTGTAGCTATCCTTACAAGGGGCCATCTTTCCATTCTGCCTCCCACTCTTTCCTCCTGGCCGCTCTTAAACCAGCTCCAAACAGGCTTTCACCACCCCCACTCCACCAAAGCTCCCCTGATCCAAGGCCACCACCCTCATTGCTGAATCCAACGGTCAGTTCTTAGTCCTCCATGAACATGACCTGGAGACACAGCCCAGCCCCTCCTCCAGGACGGACTTTGCTCATGTGGCTTTGGGGACACTGTGCCCTTCAGGGGTCCTTCCTACCTCCTGGTGTCTCATCCATCTGCTCTGCTGCTTTTGTCTTTTTCCTGACTAGGCTCAGGGCTTATCTGGGTGTTTTTCTGTCATCGCCCCCCGCCCCCCAATCCAATGTCAGGTATAGAAATACCACCTCCAGTTCAAAGACATATGCATTTATATCTCCAGCTCAGATTTCTTTCTCCACCCCCAAAGGCAGCTCTCTGTGACACTAATGGAGCTAAAGGCTCCTGGGCCTCTCTTGTACCTAATTGTGTATGTAATTTTACACTATTTTTTTTCCTGAAAGAAGGTTCTCAAAATTGTATGAGCTTCAGGTCCACAGACTATTTTTGAAATCCAAAACTTGTCTACCCAACTGTCTATTTGACTACAGTCTATCTCAAATTCAGTATGTCCAAAGTAGAACTGCCTATCTTTCAAATTCTTAACAAATTTGACTAAATACATGAAGTATGGCACTCAAGAACTAAAGAACATACATTCTTTTCAAGCACCCATGGATCATTCGAGAACATAAATCAAGTTCCAACAAATGTGAGAGAATCCATATTTCACAAAGCACAATCTCTAATAACAAAGCAATTAAGATGGAAATTTATAATGAAAGCTTCATTCAACACGTATTGATTGAGGATCTACTAAGTGGTGGGTAGTGTTATATGCATTGAGGCTTAGCAGTGAATAAAAGAAATTAATAACCCCTGCCTCTAAAGGAATCTTTACTCTAGTCGGGTGGTGGGGAGAGAAAAACAATTAGAAAATTATAGTATTGCCTATAATGACAAGTGCTTAAGAAAAAAGTAAAGCAGGGCTGGCAGACAGGGAATGCTGGGGAAATGCAATTTTAAATCAGTGGCCAGGGATTGCCCTCCTAAGAAGTGAACTTGGAGCAAAGATCTGCAAGAAGTGGGAAGGCAAACCACAAGGACATCTAGAAGAGGATTTTCTAGGTAGAATATCATGGAACGCTCTCCTCTCTCCATGTGTTTGGAAATTTTAAAACCCTCCAAACAGGCCACAAGTCCTAATAGAAGAAATAAAAGTGAAAATTAGAAAAGATATTGAACTAAGTAACAGTGGAAATGCTTCTGAGCAAAACTTATAAATATACCTAAAACAGTACTTTGAAGAAAAAAATTATAGACTTTAATGATTATTTAGAAGCATAAATAGAAGGGGTAAAAATGAATGAGGTAAGTAATAGAAAAAAGAAAAGGGTAAACACAAAGGGAAAATTGAATCAACACAAAAAAAGTAGAAAGAAAGAATAAAGACAAGAGCTAGAATTTATGAAGTGGAAAACAAACATATGAGAGAGGATCAATGAAGTCAAAAGTTGATTCTTTGAAAGTTTAATATTCTGGCAATTCTTAATCAAGAGAGAAAAAGAGAAGGTACAATTAATATTAGGAATAAAACAGGCAAATAAGTGCAGGTAATATGAGGGTTAAAAAGATAAGAGAATGCTATAACACCTTTATGCCAACTAATTAGAAAACTTAGATAAATGGACAAATTATTAGAAAAATGCAATTAACCAAGTGTGACTCAGAAAGTGG
The DNA here is from genome assembly GCF_030445035.2 of Dasypus novemcinctus. Taxonomy (NCBI): domain Eukaryota; kingdom Metazoa; phylum Chordata; class Mammalia; order Cingulata; family Dasypodidae; genus Dasypus; species Dasypus novemcinctus. The sequence continues at coordinate 126,189,871 of NC_080681.1, forward strand.
CTATCACATTTTACATTCCTACCAGCAGTGTCTGAGAGTTCCAGCTGGGATGAAAGGGTTGGATAGCTATTGCTAAATGTCACCAAGGGTCTTCAGCAGAGATGGGCAAACAACTGTCCTGGGGGGGAGGGGGACTGCTTTTATAAATAAAGTTTTATTGGAACAAAGCCATGCCTGTTCATTTACATATTGTCTATGGTTACTTTCTACAAAGGCAGAATTGAGTAGCTGCAAGAGATTACATGGCTGGGAAACCTACAATATTTACTCTTTCCCTTTAAGAAAAGTTTTACCAATGCCTGCTTTATAGAAAAATAACAAACAGCTGAGGACAAATAATAGGCATTTGAATGCTAGGTGCATTCAATTCAGTCCAAGTGGCTGAAATGCAAAGTAGTTTAAAGTCTCAACCAAAGCAGGTTTGTTCTGCCACAGGCCAGACACCTGGTGAGAAAATTTTGGACATTGGCACAAAGGATGAGGACATTTGGATGGATGTCCCCAAAGATTTTTACTCCCCCAGATTCCTCTGAAATTCCAAGCCTGTTGAACTAGCCAATCCTTCCTAGGAAGAGCTGGCACACCCTGTTCTAGAAGACAATGCAGAGGAATCACCCCCACAAGGTAACAGGTGCCCCAACTTGGGATATGTCCCTATTTTCCCTAGTAAATGCTGAACCCACAACTAGAGTTAAATAGCAGCATAACCCAGCACGGCATGTTCTGGGCCTGAAAAGGAAGAAGAGAGACTATATCCCAAAGGAGCTATGGGTCATTGCCAACATGTACTACTTAGCAGGCAGTGGGGAAAGACATGGGGTGCTGGATTCTGAGGTTGCTTGATTAAGGAGCCTGATATATTGAATACTGGATATTGAACAGCATATTGACTTAAGGGTACTCTCCTGAGATGCAGGATTTAACACCCTGGATATGGTACAAATGCTTTACTAGAATGGCTCCAAAAAATATGCAGAAAGAGAAGTTGAAATGCCAGAATTGCCCTGGCAGATGGTGGAGGAAGGGATTAAAGGGCCAAGGAAAGGCACACTTTAGAATGAGTATGTTTAGCCAGAACACCCATAGGATGCGTGTGTTCCAGGGGAAGGACTAAGGTCATAAGGGAAGTGCCAGAGAAAGGGGCTGAACATCACTATAAAATTCAGTTGTGGCTCTCCATTGTAGAAGGTCAAGGTTGAAAGGAGAGGCTGATAGAGAACTTACCTTGCTAGTAGCAAAGGGTTGAAGCATGCAGAGCAGTAGAGGCCAGATGGCAGTATTTAACCACCAGAATTCAGGGGCTACGGTTATTGAAATGAGATGCAAGGTCAGAGTGGCAGACAAAGACTGCAGAATTATAGAGAAGTTCAACAGAACATGGGGCAAGATAGATGAGCCACTGACAAGCTTGTTCCAACAGAAGAAACCAAGGTTGAGTGACTGGGAGGCTAAGCACCATTGCCCCAATAAAAATTTACAAACCCTTGCCCAGTCTCCAGACCCAAGTCAGGTTTTAGACCTGGAACTCACTAACAGAAGAAGTGATCAGGTTCCCAAGAGAAAGGACCCTGCGATTGCACAGCAAATCTATATTGTAATGATTTCCCCCAGTCCTTTCTTGGGTATCTGTATACTGGGGGACATGCTGGTATTTCAAGGATTGTTGGAAATGGTCTGAGTTGGTCTTCATACTCATTATAGTTCCGCTGTTAGAAGGGGAGCTCAGTAACAAGTGGAATCTTGCCCAAGTACACTTCCAGTGGGCCTACTGGACAGTCATTTCCCTACCCCTGACCCCTATGCTTGAATATATTATTGAGATTAATATACTTAGCAATTAGTACAAACTCATATTGAGTCCAAGGTCTGGGGGTAAGAGTTATCAGAGGGGGGAAAGGCCTGTGAAAGTTTCTGAAAGTTTATATTCACATGAAACAGGTAACAATATTCACTTACAACAAACAAAACTCGTAAGCACAGTGGGAATAGAAGGAAACTCCCACAATCTGATAGCAAATGCATAAAACCCTATAGCACATATAATAATTAATGGTGAATAGTTGAAAGCTTTCCTCCTGAATCAGGAACAAGACAATGGTGCCTGCTTTCACCATTTCTATTCAGTATTGAACTGGATATTCTAGCCAGTGTAATAAGGCAAGAAAAATGAATTAAAGGTAAAAGTGTCAGAAGGGAAGGAATAAAACTTTCAGATTCCAAGATTGTACATGTATAAATAAAAAGAGTCTACAGAAAAGTCATTAGAATTAGCAGATAAATTTAGCAAGGACACTGGATACAAGGTCAATATACAAAAATGAGCTGATATGGCTCATTATCAGCAGCCATAGAATACAAAAAGAAAATTTGAAAGATAAGATTTGGTGTAGCATTAAAAATATCAACTCCCTAAAAAGTAATCTAATAAGAGATGCACAAAACTTTTATTTAGCTCATTGGGGGAAAAGAGCTTATTTTGTTCACAACAAATCCCTCCCAGCACTTGGAACATTCCTGGCACATAATAGGTTCTCAATAAGAATTTTCTGAATGAATGAATGGTTATGCCTATTGTTTTCCGTCTCTTTACTATCGCTCTTCCTTTAGATCACTATAACAATGTCACTTCCTCAGAGAAACCTTCCCTCACCCCTGTGCCAGCTCACCTCCCCATGTTCTTGTAACTTTTCCTTGGAATTACCCAGCACAATTTTCCTTAAGCAATTAACTATGTACCTGATTGTTCAATGCTGACCTTCACTAAAATGTAGACTCCATGATGTATTTGGTATAAGGATGTGACCTCAAAATATTTTTTTGACTGAACGAATTAACACTGCCTCCAATTCAGTACAGTTTTTGAGGCTTTTTGGTGGTTTCCATTCTTCCAACATACATGACTTCATGCTGCCTTCATATTTTCCTAATTTTCCCTATGTGGTACATTGTCACCAGCCATGTTTCATTCATTCATTCAACAAATGCATTGAAGCACCTGTGTATTCCAGGGGCTTCTCTAGAATCAAGGGATATCACAGTAAATAAGTCACATTCCACCCAAGCACCAGCTTTCTTTGGTAGTGGGTATCCTACTGCACAACAGTGAGAAAGCTCTGCTTGTCTGGCTGCAAGGAAGGCTTTCCCTTCTTTAATATTATGTACTCTCCAAAAACAGCTGAGGAGAAACATTCCTCCTCTCTAATTGTCACATCTAATAATCCTCTCACCTGGAATTCCAATTTGGTAGCTCTTTCGGCTGAGTAGACATCTAAGGACACCACATTAATACAGCCAGTGCCTGTACTAGTTGTAATTCACTTAATACAAAAATGTAGGAGGAAAAGCAATAACACTTATCTCTGGTCACATTACATTTTCCTTAAACCAAGGTAAGTATCTCTTGTAAAATCTATGCCCCCACCCCTCTAAATGCTTATGAAACTCACTGCCCTTTACCCCCCTCTTAAGCTGCCCAATAGTACAGTTCATTCAGGGTATACTAGTTGGCACGCATGAAGAAGCTAGCAGCCAATTTGTCACAGACCAAGTTCACAACCCCCAGTGAAACCTTTACTGATTGATGCAATGCGTAAAATTCAGGGGAACTACATAAGCCACTTGGCATTGTATCTGTGCCTCCTGTGTTCATGGATCTAGCAATGTAATACGATTTCTGTTTTAGTTGCAGGAACGTGGGTCTGTTCTTGGAGCAGCAGTGAATTCTGAGCCAGGGAGGTGTTCTCCCTGAGATTGCACGGAGCACTGGTCTTTGACATTAGCTTTGTAATAAGATCTCTTTTATTTTTCCATCAAGTACTCTAGCTCCACACGCATGGCATTTCCCCAGGGCTTCCTACTGTGTGTTCCCACCCTCTAATAGGCCAGTGGCACTTTAGCCTTCAGGTCTTGGTGGTAGGAAAGGCCTCTATGAGAAAAGCTTTCACATCTCCCCAGGACTTTAAAAGGATTAAGAAATGTGCCCAAGCCAGGGAAGGAACAGAGAAACATCGATAATAGTTAGCTACGGTCACATTACATTTTCCTGCAACCAAGATAAGTGACTTTTAAGGATCACCAAAAACAGTTGTGAAACTCACACCCTCTGCCCTCCCGTTAGGCTGCCTGATGTATGCCACTCAGGGTATACCAGTTGACCACTCAGAAGGCGCTCCCAACCAGCTTGTCATGAGCTGAGAGAATGGGCTCAGAGAAGGTGGCTGACACACGGATGTCATTCAACTCAAATGCTATAAGTTCTTGGCCATCTGTTATACCTCAAGTGTTTGAAAGAATCCTAGCACAATTAAGAGAGAACCAACAGAGTTGTTTTCAGCTCATTTTCTGACTCCTTTACTTTGATAGCAAAATTATAAACCTTTATGCAGTGTCTACTTCTTGTCAGGCCCTGTTCTAAGTGCTGTATTTATTCATTTGTTGAACACTTTTAGTGATGCTACCATCACCCCATTTTGCAGATGAGGGAACTGAGCACAGAGAGGTTAAATAACTTTCTCAAGGTCACACAGATAGATCTCAAATTCATCATTCTTTCAACAAACACAACAAGCAGCTGCAAAGTTCTAGGCCCCAGGCTCAATGATGACAGACAAGAGTGAACAGTCACTCTGAAGTCAGCTTTCTTGGAGCCCAAAACCTCCTTGGAAGCCTGTCTTGGTTCCTTTGTGCTCTCTCAGCCTCATTACCTGCTTCCCGATCCTTGGCTTTCTCTGTGCCCTCAGCACGGGGCAAAGGAGTGCCTCCCTTTCTCGCAGGATGGGGCCCTGGGTGGGGAAGAGAGGACTGGGCTACTCTCCCAGGGGAGCCCTATTCAATTCCAGGAGGTTAGGGTCTCTCACCCTCCCCTGACCAGACAGAACCTGCTGGGCAGCTGGCCCCCTGCAATCACTGTTACAGTTTAAACATTTTTGCGTCCCCCCCAAAAGACCACATTCTTGGAGCTAATCCATCCCTAAGGGTAGGAGACCCTTTTATTGCATTGGAGTCCGTTGGGGGTCTTTGACTGGATTACACCAGTGAGGCCCTGCCCAGGGAGGTCTCGGCCCTCTCGCTGGAGTCCTTTATAAACAGGAGAAACATACAGAGACACAGGGAAAGAGAGCTGCCATTTGACCTCGCCACATGAGAGGACTCCAGGGTCACCTGCCAGGAGAGAAGCCACAGACAGAGCAGCCCAGAGCAAACTAGCTGCAGGCCTGGAGGAGAGGGCAGCAGCTGCCACCATGCCCTGCCCGGCTGGATCGTCCACACTTGAGCTCTGAAACTATCTTCAGAGGACTCCGCCATGTGCCTGATCGCCCACAGCTGCAACTTGACGCAACTTGAAGACAGCAGCTCTTGACGATGCCTTGATATGACATTTTCACGGCCTTGGAACTGTAAGCTTTTACCCTAATAAATCCTCATTACAAAAACCAACCATTTCTGGAATATTGCATTGGCTGTATACCATATACCATCAAGCTTAGTCTTTAGCAAACTCAAACAGCCACCAAATGAAAAACAAATATCCTTTCCCTCTTCCCAAACTTTTCACAGGCTGCAAAAGCCACCTCGTCTGACAAGTTTTCCTGATCTCCCCAGGCAGACTTAGAATATCTTCCTCCCATACTCTCAGTGCATGTGTCTTTCCTTACTGCATTTATCTTCAAGGGTAGTTGTTTGTCTGCCTCCTCCCCAGACAGCAAGTTCCCTGGAAACACCTTTCCATTTCCAACATACATGACTTCAGGCTGCACGCCTTTCATTTCCGCATCCCCCGGCCTCACGGAATGCCTGGCATAGGAAGGCCTGCGACTAAATGAGTGAACAGAAGTATTAGCAATCCTAGAAGTAAAAGTAAAGACATCTAGTTAATACTCTCTAAATGGTATAATAATAACATAGAATCACAATAATAGGTACGCTTATTGAGTTCTCACTGTGTCACACATTATGCAAAGAGCTTCTCACATGTGATCTAATTTAATCTTTAAAGCATCTTTAGAGGTTGAATATCCACATTTGGCAGGTGAGGCCTCGAGGCTCAGAAAAGCTAAGGGAACTGTCCAAGCTGGCACAGCTTGTGACAAGCCAGGACTCAAAACCCGGTCTGGCTGCTTCTGCAGCCCTTTTTTGAGCCACTGTACCAGGAGGCCTGGGGAAAAGAAATGGAAAAGGCAGCCGTCCTTGCCCTTAGCTTCTGGGTCTTGAATCCTTTGCATAGAAAAGAGCGCGACCCAAACTCTGCCTCCACGTGGGCCAAAGCCAGACTCCACACTTCAGACCCCAATCCCTGTCTGGAGGGAAAACAGACGACAGAGCGTATGTGTCTGCCGTTGCAAGACCTGAAGACTCTCTGGCTGCACCGATCCCAAGCTGTGTGGGTGGGTGCGACATGGACCTCGGGCCTCTGGAAGTCAACGGCTGCCAACTCCTTTGCAGAAAGGGCAATGGAGTTGAGCTTCCGGACACGTTCTCATTCACTCTGTGCTCGCTGCCACTCACTGCTGGCCCCAGGCCCCAACCTCCTCCACCGTCCTCGTCGCTGGTCGTTCCTTCTCTGGCTGTAATCATTCTTCTCGTCAGTGTCTCAAGGTCATGCCTGCCTTCCAGCCACAGAGATGCTCGGGATGATTGAAACTTCAGGGTGCTTTTTGGGACTTGGAGGGAGGCTTAGGCTCCCTGGGGGTCAGAAGCTGTTGCTGTCAGATTTCATAGGTTCCGCAAAATACTTTAGGCCTCTGGGGTGGCCCCTGAAGTTGAGCATCACAAATGTAGAATTGGAGATGGGAGCAGTTATATCCTAGAGCGGGGATCAACAAATGCGGAGACATGCAGGATTTGTCACCCGCATGTGGAACCCGCTACCTAAATTGTGACGATTGCCCTCATTATAGGACGCTGTCAAAAGCACAGCGTTCTTCTCTCTTTTTCACTGTTTTCCTTTTCTCTCCCATTGCAGCCCATTCTCTCATTTAGTTTAGAAGTATTGCTAGAATCATTATATACTTAAAAGACACCTGGGTTCCAGGACTAAAAGACGCAATGATGCCCTCAATGGAAAATTGCCGCTGAGGGCCGCAGACATAAACACATGCCCCCTCTGCGTGCAGACGCGAGCCCCTCCTAGAGAGTGGAGCATCCTGGAATACAGACCGACCCCCCATGGTCAAGGCTACAGCCTGGGAGCATCCTAAATCTCAAGGCCTGAGGCCCCAGCTGCAAGGCCACTCCTAGGTGCTCCCTCCCTGTCTGGAACTAGGAGCTGTGGCTTTGACCCAGATACACAGCTCTATCCACCCGGGGCAGGGGCACCCCTCACTGAAGCTGGCACGCTGGTGCTGGGGCGAGCGACATCCTCTGTGGAAGGGCGCTGCCCTGAGTCCTCAAACACCTGCCGGATGTGTGGAGGGAAAGAGATCTGAGGGGACCCAGAAGCCAGACGAGCCCCAAGGGGTCCAGTAAGTAGGTCTGTGTGAGGACTGGCACAGAGCTCACGCCCGAGGGTGGGTGTCTCCTGCGGGAATGGTTTCCAGCCACAACTGTTTAAATAGGTGGCCAGGAATTGCCTCTCAGGAGCCCTGCGCTCAGTGGCCCAGTGCCTTAAGTGGGAGTTTAGATTCCTGACGCAAAAGTGTCTTTAAACGTGTGATCCTTTCATAGCGGCTCTTTGGGGCTTTTAACAGGCCCACTGCCTCATTTAAGGTCTGCCCTGCTTCCTAACCGCCCACTCATGGAGGGCTGCTCGCTACAGCTAAGTATCCGCCTTCTAGCCCGTCTTCCCGATTTTTCACATATTCTTTCTGCTCAAAGATAGCTTTCCTAATACATTGGGTTAAGTCTATTAAATATAATAAGGAGGGAAACAGATGTGGCTCAAGCAGTTGGGCTCCTGTCTACCATGCAGGAGGTTCAGGGTTCGACACCCAGGGCCTCCTGGTGAAGGCAAGCTGGCCAGTGTGGCGAGTTGGCCCATGCGTAATGCCGCCCCACGCAGGAGTGCTGGCCCACACAGAGTGTTGGCCCGTGTGTAGAGCTGGTGCAGCAAGATGACATAGCAGGGGGAGACACAGAGGAGAGATAATAAGAGATGCAGCAGATCAGGGAGCTGGGATGGCACGGGAGAATGATTGCCTCTCTCCCACTCCAGAAGGTCCCAGGATCAGTTCCCGGAGCTGCCTGGTGAGAATACAGGTGGACACAGGGGAACGTGCAGCAAGTGGACACAGAGCAGACAATGGGATTGGGGGTGGGGGGTGAAGTGGAATAAATAAATAGTAAAATAAATCTTTAAAAAAAAATAAAGACATCTAAGATTCTTGAGGGCAATGAATTAAAATTTAAAAATAAATCCACCCCAATTCTGGTTTTCATATGATATTGCCCTTTCTCCTCTAGGAAATCACCCCCAAACACTAAGGAGGACAAGGGAAAGGCAAATTCTGGGTTTGATGTACAGAAAATATCTCTAATCTCTGATAACAGTAGCTGAAGAAGGGCTGGCCAATGCGATAAAGGTTTTGGGAAGGTGCCTAAAGAGGATTTCCACAGCCGTGGAGCTCAGGGAAAGCAGCAGAACCCGGTTCACCAAAGCAGAGGGCTTGTGCCCCGAGGCACAAAGCAACACCCTTGCGTTTGGAGCAAGGGGCACAAAATTCCCAGTTCCAGGCGGCCTGGGCTGCTCCCAAGAGAGCTGAATGGCACATGGGGCAGGGGCAGAGAGGAGGGTAGACAAGGGGTTGAGCTGGTGGCTCCATGCTGCTGGTAGAGAAGAGAAAGACTCACGCACTCACAGCTCTGTGCATGAGAAACTTGACGACTGTGACTGAGGGACAATCCCTGCTGCTGCTAGAGACACTGCCTTGGACCAACCCCACCCCACCCCCACCTTAGGAAATTCCTCCAAATAGTAGATCCAGATCAAAATCCACTTTATTCAGAGATGAGTAATAACAGAAAGTAAACGAAATCCAATGACTACAGAAGTACAGGGAAAACTAGGAAAACTAGAAAAGAAAAATGGGTGAAGAATACACCATTAAAAATTGTTGACCGAACAGCCCCATGAATTTTTTTTTTAAATAAATGCAACAAATGTCTCTTTGAAACAAAAACTCAAAGCAGAGATACGAAAGCTCAGGAAAGGTACAGTACAGCATCAGGGGAATGAAATGCGAGTTAGCAGAGCTCAGGAAAGAAGTGGAAGGAAAACAAAATAGAGCCATCAAAGACGGGAAGGTCATATTGGAAGCAGAACAAACCCTACTAAAAAGGCAGTAAGGGGCATAGAAGAGAACATGGAGCAAAATTAAACGGAAAGTGTTCTGGTTCTGGACAAAATGGAATACGCGCACTCAATGAAGCAGTAAAGCATAGACAGAGGCATGAAACAGCAATTTGGGGGCTTCAAAAAAGTAAATAGCAGTAGGTAGAGTGGGGAAGAAGCCCAGAACTAACCGCCACTGGAGCAGGCGTGAGTTTCCCATTTTTCCTTCAGTATCCCCGCCCCGCCAGGGTGTGGAAGGAGTCCAGGATAAGCTCTCCAGCTGTGGCTCCAGGACTAGGAAACCCGACGCCCATCCTCAGAGAGTGGAGGAAACCTCCCATTTTTTCTTGTTCCCCTTCCCCTTTTTCCTCCAGGCAATCCTGCGGTGGTGACAGCAGTGACAGTGGTGACCCTGAGGCTCTTAGAGCCACTCGGGAGGGGAAATCTCATCACCAGTGGGAGGAACTGTGGTCCCGAGAGGGCAGGACAAACCTTGATGCTTCCTTCTCTCTCCAGCCCTCTGCTGGTCAGCCCTGGGTTGGGGTGTGGTTGCAGGAACAAAACAGTAGAACAGGGAAACGGAAGCCCCAGCTTCCTGGGCAGAGCACCAAAAGAGAGAGGCCCAGGACGATTGTGGAGAGAACCCCATAAGGCTGTTGAGGGGCTCTGGGCTCCCCTGGGCTGCGTGTGGCTGGGCTGATCCTAAACAGCATACCAAAGACTTTGAGAACTGAACCACCAATGTGCCAGACTGGCTCCTGGATGATGCAAATTCAGGGCAGCTCCTGATTACATTACAAAGGTTTTGAAAACAGAACTAACATTGAAATCACAATCTACAGAAGGCAATTCTGAACTTGCAGAACAAACCTAACTGGATCAATTGCCTATTAAAGCAAAACAATAAAAATTCTCCTTAGGATTTAAACAAGACCCAGAGTCTCAAAACACAATATTCAAAAAAAGGAGAGGGAAAAATAATAATAATATTCAAAATATAGGATATACAATCCAAAATTGTTGGTGTACCGTGAAAAATTCCACTTGTCTGGGAAAAGACACACAGATGATGGAATTCTCTGACAAAGACTTAAGCAACTATTATAAAAATGGTCCAAGAAGGGAGAATGATCTTAAAACAAATGGAAAGAGATAAAGACTTAGAAAATAGAGAATATATAGAACCAAAGAGAATTTTTTTAATCTGAAAAAACAAAACTCACTGGATGTGCTCAACAGGAAAATGGAGATGACATAGAAAAGAGTTAGTGAAACTGAATACAGATTAATAGAAATGATCCAATTTGAACAACAGAGAGAAAAAGACTTAACAAAAAGAAACAGAGCCTTAGAAACCTGTGGGACAATATCAGAAGATTGAGCATTTGTGTCACTGGAGTCTCTGAAGGAGATGAGAAAGACTGTGATGCAGTAAAAACATTTGAAGAAATAATGACTAAAAATTTCCCAAATTTGGTGAAAGACAGAAACCAAGCAGCTGAACAACTCCAAAGAGGATAAATCCAAAGAATTCCATGCCCAGATATACCATAAATAAGCTGCTGAAAGCTAAAGACAAAGACAAAGTCTTGAAAGCAGCTGGAGAAAAGGGACACATTACTAACAGGGTAGGGGTCATCAGGCTGCAATTTTTGAGTCAAATCCGGCCCACCATCTGTTTTTAGAAATAAAGTTTCATTGGAACATAACCATGGCCATCCCTCCAGGTCTTATCTTTGACTGTTTTAACAACACAATGGCATTGTTAAGGAGCCATGGCACAGATTGTATGGTCCACAAAATAAAAAATATTTACTATCTCTATAGGAAAAGTTTGCTAACCCTTGTTGTAGGGGGATAATTATTTGAATAGATATCTTATTAGCTATGTCAGCAGAAAGCATGGAGACCAGAAAGAAGTGAAACAAAAATTTTAAGGGATGAACGAAAGAATTGTCAACCCAGGATTTTACATCTAGCAAAAAATACCTTTCAGGAATGAGGGTGAAATAAAGGCAATATCAGAGGAAGGAAAAATAAGAGCATTAGTTGCCAGTGTACTTGCTCTAAAAAGTGCTAAAAGGAATTCTTCAGATAGAAGGGAAATTATACCAGAAGGAAATTTGGAACATCAGGGGTGAAGGGAGAGCAACACAAACAGGAAACATCTGGACAGGCTTTTCTCCTCTGGAGTCCTTTAAAATACTTTTTGATTGACAGCCAAAAAGCATAACACTCTGATGGGGTTTTCAATATATGTAGATGTAATACATAAAACATCTAAATTATAAAGGTGGAGCAGATGTAGCTTAGTGGTTGAGCACATACTTCACATGTATAAGGTCCCAGGTTCAATCCCCAGTATCTCCTAATATATATATATATCTTCATATATATATGAGGATGTAAACAAAGGACTATATGGTGGTAAGTTCTCTATATTCCATTAAAGTGGAAAATATTGATTGTAAGTGTATTGTGAAAAGTTAAAAATGTGTATTGTAATCCATACAGCAAAAACTAAAATGATACACAAAGAAATATAGTAAAAAAAAAATAGGCAATTAAAATGGAACACTAAATACATGTTCAAATAAAATTAAAAAGGCAGAAAAGAGGAAACAAAGGAACAAAAACAGGAAACAGAAAATAATGAATTGTATATTACTATACCAACAGAAAATAATTATGGTATTATTATAAATCATCTAAATGAACCAATTAAAAGACAGAGATTGTCAGAATGAATTATAAAAATATGAATGAATTATAAGTATACATGGAATAGTCACCAAGATATCTTGGGTCATCAAAGAAACCTTAAAAGTTTTTAAAGAACTGAAATCATACAAAATATGTTACCCAATGAAAATAGAAGTAAACTATAAATCAATAACAGAAAATTCATTAGAAAAGAAGTTCTCAATTCAATAATATAAACCTTCACCTTAAGAAACTAGAAAAATAGGAGGAAATAAAACCAAAAAGCCCACAGACAGAAACAGTAGAGCCAATAGTAGAAATGAATGAATTAAAACAGAAAAACAAGAGAGAAAATCAATGGAAGTAAAAGCTAGCTCACTGAAAAATAAGTAAAACTAATAATAAGCTCTAGCAAGACTGGCAAAGATAAAAGAAAGAGGGTGAAAATTACCAGTGTCAGGAATGATAAAAGAGCTCTCACTACAGACCCTACAGACAAAAAAAGATAAGAAGAGAGTACAACTAGCAACTCTAAGTAACTAAATTCAACAATTTAGATGACATGAACCAATTCCAAGTAAATTGCAAACTACTAGAACTCACCCAAGACAAAATAGAAAACCTGAACACTCCTATAACTATTCATGAAATTGAATTAGTGGTTTAAAATCTTTTCAAAAAGAAACCTGTGGGCCTATAAGATTTCACTGGTGAATTTCTCTAAGAATTTAAAGAAGAAATAATACCATTTCTATACAGATTATTCCAGAAAATAGAAGAGAAGGGACCAGTTCCAAGATCATTTTATCAGGCTAGCATTATCTTGATACCCAAACCAGAAAAATAACACAGCTAATGAAAATTAGAGATCTGTGTCCTTCAGGAACATAGATGTAAAAATTCTTCAAAAGAAAATTATCTAATCAAATTCAGCAATATCTGAAAGGAATAATATAGCATAACCAAAAGGAAATTATCCTGGGAATGTAAAACTAGTTCAATATCCAGAAATCAAACATTGTAACCTACCATATTAACAATATAAAAAAGAAAAATCACATGATCATATCAATTGATGCAGAAAAGCATTTGACAAAATTCAAAATCCATTTGGTGAAAAAAAGTCTCAGAAAACTAGGAACATAAGGGAACTTCCTCAGCCTGATTCAAGTCAGTATCCAAAAAATTCTACAACCAACATCATAATTAATATGAAATACTGAGAAAGGTCAAGGATCTCCATTCTCACAACTCTTATTCAATATGGTATGAAAGCCAAAGCAATAAGGCAAGAAAAAGGAATAAAAGGCATGGCATATAAATTGGAAAGGAAGAATTAAAACTGTTGTTTTTTGCAGACAACATGATTGTGTATATAGAAGATCCCAAGAAATCTACAAAAGTATAAAACATCCCCAGAATTCAAGTGAGTTTAGCAAGGTCACAGGACGTAACATCAACACGTTAAAGCAATTGTATTCCTATGTGCTAGCAATGTACTATTGGAAACTAAAAACCAAAATTTAAAACATTTATACTATTTATAATAGCTACAAAATTTGAATTACTTAGGTAAAAATCTAAGAAATTATGTATAGGATCTGTATGCAGATAACTATAAAATACTGATGAAAGAAACCAATGACAACCCAAATAAATGGAGAAACATACCATGGTTATGAACTTGAATAGTCAATATAATAAAGATTTCAATTGCCCCCAAAAAGTAATCTATAGAGTCAATGTAATAACAATCAAAATCCAAGCAGGATTTTTTTGTAAATATGAACAAGATGATTCAAAAATTTATATCAATAGGCAAAGAATTAGAATAGTCAAAACAATTTTGAAAAAGAAAAATAAAGTTGGAGAAATTACACTACTAGATGTTAAGATTTACTATAAAACAATGGTAATCAAGATGATGTGACATTGCTAAAGTGATAGAGACATAGAACAATGGAATAGAATAGAGAATCCACAAATAGAGCCTACAAATCTGGCCAATTGGTTTTGACAAAAGTGGAAAATGGCAACATGGTGGCCTCTGGGGAAAAAACCTAACTGATAGAAAAAGGCAAGGTGGGAGGGACACTTAATTTTCACTGTAAACCTTTATCTACCTTGTGAATTCTTTATCATGTGCATTTATTATTCCTTCAAAATTTGTGTAATGTATAGTATAAAACACACATATTTAAAGTTCTTTAATCCACAATACCATTTCTAGAAATTTATCTAAGAAAATAATTCAATAATTACTCAAAAACATAGGTTTGTGTAAAAGGATGTTCAAAGAAGTATGGAAATAAAAATATCCGACAACCATGTAACTATCCAACATAGGGTAGGTCAATACAGTGAAGTAGCACATAGCTGTTAAAATGAATTTATTTGTATTGATATAAAATAATGACCACAATACGGTGCTAGTTAAAAACAACCCCATGTAATAAAAGTGTGTGTGCATGTGTGTGTATACATTGGATTAGGTGTCTTCTACACATTTTCACACTGTTTGCACTTTTGCAATAGATTAATTTTGACATCAACATAAAGACAATTAAGATATTGCCATTTTGGATAATATACAATGTCTATTTAATTTAAACCCTGAAATGCTAAAATGGCCATGTTCTTTAGAAAGGACGAGAGCACTCTAGCCACGATCTCAGCCACCAATTTTAGGCAGAAGACAGAAAGAAATAAAGTAATAATAATGATGGTTATAATAGTAACGTTTACCGAGAACTTCATTTGCGCTAGGTACCGCGCTAAATGCTTTCCCTGTGATGACAGCACCCACAGGGAGGCAGGGAGGCTACTCTCTCTTACAGCGAGGACCCTGAGACGCATACTGGCCTCCTGTGGCGCCCTGGGTTCCTGCCTTCCCTTCTGTCCGTCGTCACCACATTGTATGGTCATTACTTGGTAGTTTGTCCATCTCTCCAAACAGATCACATGCAGTTCCCAAGACTAATTCAGCTGTGGATTTCCAGCCTGACATGGCCTGTGACATGGCAGATGCTGTTAAGCCCATGACCACTGAACACAAACGGACACGCAAACCAATGAGCAGGCACCAACCAGGGAGGCCCGGCATCCGACAGGTATTGCCCCTCCCAGAGGGCTCCCCTCCCGGGGAAGGACCCTCATGAGTAAGTCTCGGGGTGAGAAGCACAACCCGAGCTCTAACTGAGAAACAGATGAAGTCCTCCGGGCCTTCTAATTTATAGCACGTGCATGCGGAATTACAAATCTTATAACTACAGATATTATAGGTGCATATTTCATTACTCTGAGCATTGCATATTTATAATTTAGCAGTGTGTAAAAATTTATAAAGGCACAACGAGTGGTTGGCTAATGACAGCTACGGTGGCAGCCCATATTTAGTGGATTTTTCATGTCACAGAAATCTGGCCTGCAACAGAATGCCACATGCATAAAACAGGTGATGAGAAGAGGGGAAACGGGCTACAGGCTTTATGACAAAACTGCTCGTAGCCCCACCAAGCTGTTCCTGTGGGTTGGGAAGAGGTGAGGCTGGAGGCAGGAGGGGCTGGGGAGCATGGCTCGATGAGCCCGCTGCCAGCAGGACTTCAAAGAGAAAAGCCTTCTGATGAAGGACGATTAAGGCAAGAGACCCCCGAGAGAATGCAGCCGATGCTATTGCTGTATTGACAAATGCATAATTTTATCTTGGGGAAAACCACCGACACACGTCCCCTGCCTTTCTAGACGTGACTGCTAAAATAGCTGCCGTTCAAAGACCTGACTCCTAATGGAGTTTCCACTCATCAAAGCAGGTCCTGGAAGTTTACCCCCGAAGCCGTGGCGGGTCTTGTGGCTCTTCGGTTCCATGCCGCTGACTCCGGGCTGGGCCCAGGGCCCAGGAGACCCGGCGGCTTTTGAAGGAGCTCAGCACAGCTGCTCTCCACGTAGGGCTGGGCAGGGCCGGCCTGGGTGCTGGAGGAGAAGAGGCCTGCAGGTGGCACTGGCTCCCTCCTGCCCTCGGGAAGGCGCACTAGAGATGCAGGTGGCCTTGCAGCAGACCTCGCCTGGGCAGCAGCCAGCCCCACTCTCCAAAGTTGAAGAGCGAGCTTTGTTTACTTCTGTCCCATCCATTCTGTGGGCAGAGGTGCGTGGACGTCCAAGCTGAAGTTGGCAGATGCCGCTTCCACACGAGCCACCCTCAGGCTCCAGCTGAGCGTCTGCAGGCTCAGAGGGATGCCCAGGCCCTGCCCGGCAACCCCCCAGAGGAGCCGGCAGGGTTGGGGACGTGGAGACCCGCTGGTGCTCCCCAAACACAAGTCAGAGGACTTAATCAGCAGCAGCATCTATTTTCACTTAGTACAACAATTAAAGCAGATCCATATTTTTAAACTATCACCCTGAACACGTCAAACTGCACTACAAATCAAAAAAGAATAATTAAAACCTACACTTCTCACAGTAACACAGAGTAAGGCAATTATGAGACGCAACTAATGAGCAATTTGCGTAATTTAAAAAGTCAGACCCATAAGAGGTGGAGACGCTTTCAATGAATTACTGCAGGGCGTCCTGGCACACTTTGACCCTCGGGTTTGGCCTCTGCCTCCTGTGACTCCTTTGTCACCCTCTCCTCGTATTTCTGGGCTACCGGATAATAGCTATGGAAGATTTTCTGCATAAGCTCAGACGGCGACTCGTATTTAGAAAGTGCATTTACTACCGACTTGCATAAAGGATGGTGGGTAATTGCTGCTAGAAGCCAATGTGTGTGCTGTATCTCATCTATGATATGCAATTTAGAAGCTGTATTCTAGTAAGAGAACTTTATGACTTGCTGTCATGATAAATAAAAGTTTATGGCATAATGGAATTAATATTTACTTTGAGTGCAACACAGACTATTCAAATAAAGTTGCTCTGGAATCACTTTAAAGCAGGAGAGTTTGCAAATGGCGCAGACTAACAGCCAAACTCGAATCCACCTTCCTCTCCTTGCCCTCCAAATACTTACAACCTGTCAATTTTTTACTTCAATCCATTTTTTTCTTTTTTTCCCCTTTCTTTTTTTTCTTTTTTACTTCAATCCACTTTGGTGCAATTTTTTAAAAAAACAATTACTCTAGTTTAAAATGTGGATGTTAGAAGTGATACATCAAACGTGGAAAGTATCTGCCGAGCTGGGCAGCATGAGCAGGGCTGGGGTGGCACAGGAGACGAGAAAAAAGCGAGAAGGGGCGATTCTGCACAAGGCTGGAGGGAGACAGCGGAGGGCTGGCTGGAGGCAGCCGGGATGAAGGAAAAGAATGTTTTCTGAGTGAGTCCCTCCACTGCAGCTGTTTTCTGAAGGGCATTTGTGACTCATCGGACATTCAATCTGTTGCTTGAACATGAAGGCAACATTTTTTAAAAAGAATGCTATCTCGAATCTAAATTACACCGAGGCTGTTCGGTTCTAAAATAAATATACAGCTAGCAATTTCCTTACTTTATTCTAAATTAGAATTTACTTAAAGTGCAGGGAGCACCTGGTCATCAATGAATCATACCCACAGCCAGGCTGATGGTAAGGCTAATCGAGGGTGAGCTCTGGGGGCCTCTCACCCTGCTCGGGCCCCTCCCAAGACCCCAGGCCTAACTGTGCGCTCCTCGCTTTGCATTCCTTCTCCTTAGAGAGGGCCCCTGGGCTGTATTGGCTTTGGTCCCCCAAAATGAGGACTGGCCCCTGGTCAGAAGTCAAATTTTATTTCAAAACAAAACAGATCAGCGAGAGGGGCTTGAGGATCTGGCCCCTAAGCAGGGTTTGGGTCCCACCGTCTCTCGGTCCCGGGCACTGCGTGGGGCTGGGGTGGTGCTGGCTGGGGTGACCAGGGAGGAGATGGAGATGGGGGGCTCACAGAGATGGGGGGCTCGATCTAAAGGTTCTGGAAGGCCGAGAGACCACGGTGGGTTCTGGCTGGGAGAGCCGCTCGGGGCGGAGCTGGGAGCTGTCCAAGGCTTTGTCATGCGGGGCACGAGGCGGATTGCCCAGACCTTAAACTAGGGGGAGGATCCTGGAGAAAGGCTGGGTGGCGGGTCTGCCTCCGCCCACCTTGAGCTTACACCGACCGCAGACAAGATCGCTGGAAGGAAGAGAGATGCCACAACGCCGCCGGCAGGTCGACGGCCACCGTTCGCTCAGGGGCTGAGATGATTTTTATAATATTTTCTGATGTCCTAAGTGACTTTTGTGTAAAGCAGCCGAGCTACTGCTTCCTGGATGGTTCTACTGGGAAGAAGTGGTGTCTTCTCCACGGGAAGTGCCTGTCGGGGGGTCTCTGCTGGCGCTTCCCCTTCCTGGGGTTTTCAGATGTTTTAGAGGGGAGGTGCTGGGCCCAGAGCGGTCAGCGGGGAGGCAGGGCGCCCACTCGGGGCGCCGGGCCCTTGGTAAAGGCCCGTGGCAGCTTAGCTCACGGCTCGAGAAGAGATCAGCCAGGCGTGAGAGCAGAAGCCCGGGCCCTGATGTGAGGCGGGCTGCTGGGGGACTTTGACGGCCCCCACCTCACATGGTAGGGCCAGAATCCCCATCTCAGTGAAAGGGTCCCTGGGTGGCTAACTGGAGGGAGTGGGGGCTGGGTGCAGAGCCTGCAAGCGTTAGACACTTAATAAAAGTGCACTGGACAAACAATCAGTGTCTATTAAAGAATGTATCAGTAACTAAGTAACTGTTTCCTCAGATGGAAACGATGAAATTCTAATGTCCGACAGCCTTCGGTGACCCAGGGCCATTTGGGAACAAAACTCTGAAATTTCCCCCATAGCAAGTGGTAGGACTCCCCTGCTAGTGGGTGGGGCGGCGCTCAAGTCCGTGAGACGCTCCCAGGGGAGAGCGTTACCTGCACCAGGTCAGGGAGAACCAAGGGCTCCGTTTCGCTGTGTGTTAAGAGAAAAGAGAACCGCCGGGCTGCAGAGCGGGAAATGCGTCCTGGGGGGCCCAGGAGGGCCTGGCCATGGCCTGCCGGCGGCTGTTCTGGAGCAGAAAAAAGGAAGGTGGGGACTGTGCCAGCATCCTGGGAGACGGTGGGCCCCGGGGAAGGCTGGGGGCCGTCCTGCCACGCCCTGTCCCTGGTCCTGCATCGCTGCCTCGGGGGTCCGCCCCCGCACCCTGTCTTGGCGCCTCTGTCCAGGGGCTTCCGGCTGTGGCTTCCAAGAATCCTTTACGGCGAGTCCCCTAGGGGTGTCTGAACAGCCTAAAACAGCCGCCAGAAGGTCTTGACCGCGGGCTCTGTTTGTTTCGGATGACAAATTATCTGACTTGATTTCATTTCAACCGAAAGGACTGAGCTGTATCACACTACAAACACGTCAAAAACCGTCACTGAGGAGGAGGAGGAGGAGGGACCGGGGATGGGAAGAAAGAGTAAAAACTGAATCAGAGGGACTCTCCTAGCCACTGTCCTCCTGCTTCAAATGATTTTAAAACTAGACAAAAATATCTCAGGTTACTGCTCACAGGCCTTGAGCAAGGGCCAGTGCAGTACAGAGCAGGACAGAGCAGGACGACACAGGACGGTGCAGGACAGCGCGGGACGATGCAGGATGGTGCAGGACAGAGGAGGACAGCACAGGACAGTGCAGGACAGCGCGGGACGATGCAGGATGGTGCAGGACAGAGCAGGACAGCACAGGACAGAGCAGGACGGTGCAGGTTGGTGCAGGACAGGCCCCATGAGAAAGAAAGCGCCCGGCGAGCTCCGCATTTGACCCAGCACTCCCAGTCATTGTGCAGGGAGGTGGGGCCTGAGCCGAGTGCCACAACCTGCTGATCCGAGAAGGCAAAGGTCAGAGTCTGGGCTGCAGAAGCAGCTAGAACGCACAGGGCAGGGTTCAGGAGAGAGGGGAGCTGTGCAGAAGACCCACCCGAGGCGTCTGCTCAGAGCTGCCCTGAAGGTACTTGGTGATGGCAGAGCTGTCCACATACGAGACTGTAGCCACTTGGGGCTGACGGCTAAACGGACACACTGGACAACACGCAGGGCAGGGGGACCAGGCGACTCTGGCTCACTGAGCATCTGGGGACTTCAGTTAAGATTCCTGAGAGGCTAAGTCATAGGAGCAAGTGTCGTTCCTAGAGGAAGGGCCACAGCCGAGGACTAAGGACAAACCCAATACAGGCTGACCTTAGTGGAGATTCAATCCAAGACTAAAGAGACCACGAAGATCTGCCCAGTGATTTAACTCCCTGCCAGCTGCCAGGACAAAATCCAACACCCTGTACGGAAAACAACACAAGCCTGACTCCCCACAATAGAACTCAAGACAGCGTGGTATTGGTGAAAGGACAGACATAGATCAATGAAAGAAAAGAGAGTCCAAAAAAAGCACCACACAGACAGTCGGTTGATGTGCCAAAGCAAGTCAATAGGGGAAAGATCGTCCTTTCGACGGAAGGTGCCAGAACAGCCGTAAATCCATCTGGAAAAAAAAAATGAACCTGCTGCATACAATACCAGAAAATTAATTTGTGAGGTAATATAGACCGTAGGCATTTTTCGTTATTTTGCAAAATTGGGATCATTCTGAACATACAGTTTTGCAGCTTTCTTTTTCCATTCAACATTGGCTCTGCTGTCCCTCTCCACAGGGCCCCAGGAACACACTGCCTTGGACGCCCTTCTCCCTCACAGGCCCCGTGGCCTCCGCTTCCTTTGTGGCTCACCTCTGGTTCCAGATTGCTAACCGTCCGAGGCGCATGGGCCGTGGCGAGCACCACGGCCAGGGACCGCAGCGGTCCACCTCCCCAGGCCTGGCTGCTCAGCTGAGCTCCCTCTCGATACGCACCAGACCTGCTCCCCTCCTATAATTCTCTATTTCTGCCACGGCCTCGCCATTCACCCCGTTTCTTTGGCCCCAAACCTAGGAATTATTTTCCATTTCTCTCTCTCCCCTTACCCCACACTCAACTTATCAACAAATCCCATTGGCAGTATCTGTGAAATGCACCGAGGATGCTCAGTGCAAGCACCCTCCTCTGCTGCTAAAGCTGTCTGAGCTACCAGCCCTTCTTGCTTGCAGACGACGGATGAGACTAAAAGGCAGAACGATGGTGCAATGTGGAGCCAAGCAGCTCAGGGAAAACCCTGACCCTGCCACTCACTCATTGCATAACCTTGGGCAATTACTTCATCCCTCTGTGACTCGGTTTCCCCCTACCATCTAGGGCTCGGGACAGCACTTCACTCAGAATAAGATTAACAGCAGATTGTGAGTTAAGGGTGCCCTGAAGCTCTTCTCACTCGCTCCCTCCAATTACGCAAGCCATCGTGTTGTGAATGTGCCATGGAAGGGCCCACACAGCCAGGGACTGAAGGCAGCCTCCAGCCCACGGCCAGCGAGGCACTGCCTCTTTCCCATAACTGCAGGAGAGGCCGCGGAAGCAGATCTGGCCTCAGTGGGCCCTGAGATGGCTTTGGGCGTGGCTGTACCTTGACGGCAGCCTGTGAGAGCCGAGCCGGGCCCAGATCCCTGGCCCACAGGAACCGTGAGGGCATAGGTGCAGGGGGTTTGAAGCTGCTTGGTTTTGGGGTCATCTGTTCAACAGAGATGGATAAGGAATACCCTGCTTTGCTCCCCTTGTGGCATCGTCAGTCCTCTCACTGCAAGGGAAGCTACTCAAGGGTACAGATATTGTCTGTTTCGTACACCTCCAGATCCCCGGGAACAAGGACAGCAAGCACTCAATAAGCGTTTGTTTTACGGCTGGATAAATGCACAGCGAGCATTTCCCAGGTGGTCGTGGGACATTGTGCTGATGGAATGGTGGAAGTGACGTGCAGTGCACTTCTTAATCCATACCCTTGTGTTCCCAGCATCACCAACCATTCAACCAGCCAGTGTGCCCTCTCCAAATCCGCTTTACTATGTGTCTAGAACTCGCCTAAGTGCCTGTGCAGGCTGTAACAAATGTAAGACAAAAACCTACTGTCTCATTGAAGAGATAGAGGCCAGCTCACAAAAATGGGAGGGGTGTTCAGAACTCAAGAGCGGCCGGGGCGTGCACTGGAAGAGCACAGCTGGAGGTGCGACGCAGGAGGCGGGCCCCAAATCGGCGCCTCCGTGGTGCTCAGAGCTGGCCATTTACTGAGCACTGGCCAGGCACCCTTCCAAGAGATGGACCCCTCAGCCCCCTGGGAAGCAGGGGCCAGCACGACTCCTGGTCTACGCATCACACAGTGCCGGCGGGAAGGGGTCCAACAGCCACCCACGCAGGCAGGAGGCCCCTGGTGGAGCCAGTGCTTGACCGCCTGAGCGCTGACCCCTATGCGTGGGCGGCCAGGCATAGAACTGGGAGATGGGGAGGCGGGGCATTGCCTCGGGGGTCCTGGGGGTGAGAGGGAGAGGAGGAACAGCCCACTAGATGGTGGAGACAGACTTGGGGGGAGCGAACAGCAGGGGAAGTGGAAGAGGGAGCTGGGCAGCTGGGGCCAAACCTGTGCCAGGGGGCCCAGGACAGTCGCTGCCCACCGTCTCTGCCCTGGCCGGGCCAGCCCCCACCCGCAGGCTCTGTGGCCCCATGTGGCAGCCCACCGAGGGCGACAATCTTCCCTTGCCCATGTTCGTAAGGCCAAGACCAAAACGCCCCCTTAGTAACGTCCAGCCAGAAGTCACCCTTCCAGGGGCTGGAAAGCAGCGTGACGGAGAGCCTTCTCTCTGGGAAACCAGGGGAGAAGCAGAGACAGGACAAGAGGGGCCGTTTGTATGTTGAAGGCTTTGGGTGGATTCAGCCCCACAGCCGCTTCTCTGGGCAGGGACCCCCCGCAGCCCAGCGCCACTGCCCTGGGGCGCTCCCTCCTCTGCGGGCACCTTCCGCCAGGGCATGCGCCAGTCGGGGCGGCCTGGGACCCACTCTCTTCACCGTGCCTGTGGGTTTCCGCAGTTGCACGATCAATACTCGACCTGTCCTCCTTGCCAACTCTTGGGAACAACATGCCGTCGCCTGCAGAGACTGCCCGTCAGGGCTGAGCAGGTAGGCCCTGGGCCCGGGCCTGCCCCCCCGGCGGGAGCTTGCCCCTTTCCTGGCCCTGAGGGTCCTCCAGCTGGGCTCCCACGACGAGCTTGCTCCAGGATGACTCCCTGCTCTGGGCGCCCGGGATGCGTCCATCCGCCCAGAAAGGAGCAGAGCCGCCATGACTCTGCGCTCGTGACGTCCTCGTGCCTCCCCGGGGAAGGCGCCTGCCCAGGCCCTTTCCAGGCTCGCACAGTTGGGAAGCACGAGGCTGTGAGCATAGAGTTCGAGGAGTACAAAAGCCGAATGCTCGTTCCCACAGACACCCCATGACAGGCTCCAAAGGGACCCCACGGGGCGTGCCTGGGCCCTGGGAAGAAGGCGAGGGCAGCCTTTGGGGGAGGGGGCAGCAACGTGCTCCGAAGCTCAGAGGCTCCAGGCCTCATCCTGGGGGGGCCATTTGTGTCCAGGTTCCCCCTTAAGAGACCAAGAGGGAGGCAAGCTCCTGCCCACACCCATCGTTCCAGCCCACGGAAGCGCCCAGCACATCTCACGGAGGAGACGAGGGACCACCGGGTGACGGAAGCTGCAGGGACGCGGGCACGGCCAAAGGGCAAGTGGGAAACGCGCAGGGACAAGGAAGGCTTGCACGGGGCTGCAGACACCCTGGCCGCCCGCGGCTCACACGGAGCACCAGCGAGGCACCCGCCCCGTAGCGACGACCAGGTAGAGGAAGGGACAACTCTCCAGAGGTGGCGCTGGCCAGGGGGGGTCCCCCCAGCGCTGTGGGCCCCGACCGCAGCTTCTGAGATGACACACGCCGGGCATGTGCTCGCCGTCGCCCGCCAGCCTGGCCACTTCAACAGCCTGATGGGCGGGAGCGAGAGGGGCTGCGGCAGCGAAGTTACCACGGAAATCAGCCTGGGCACGGGCTGCGCGGGCTGCCACGTGGAGGGCCTGCCGCGCCTCGCGGCGGCTCTTCCCCCGGCCCCCCCCAGGGAACCGGGCAAGCCTCTGTTTTCCAGGAGATCACCCCTGTCATGGGGTGGGAGGTGGTGTTGGCGTGAGACGGCTCCTGCAGGAATTTCTGAGCCTCCTTCTGAAAGGAGGAGGCAAAGCTGCAGAAAATCCTTGGCTGGGACTCCTCTGCCTTCTAGAAAGAAGTTAGGCATATGAGGGACGGCCGCGCCAACCCACTCGGGCAAATGGAGGTGTTTTCTGAGTTGCCAGCGGGTGTGGGGAGCATGGAGGAAGAGGAAGAAACAGAGCAGCCCCGGGTTGTTGTTAAGGGCTGGGAACAGGTGTCCTCAGGAGGAATGCAATCAGGGATCAGTTCAGAAACTGAAGCCACAGCCTGTCCCTCCTGAGCGCCAAGAGTGGCAAATCGCGCATCTGGGCTGGCTTTCCCAAGGAAGAAGCCAGGCCGGGTTAGAGCATCTTGCAAGAAAATGATGAGGTCTTCAGAATGCACGGCGAGGCTGGGCTAGGAGAAGTTTTAATGCCACATCCGACCTCTCTGGAGTGTTCGAGTATTTCCCATAAAGGTTTGCAAGAGATGTGCCAGAGGTGAGGCACCAGGTAGCTTGGAGAAAATATAGAACATTGGCTCTGCCTGCTAAAAAAGTTCTTTCAAAGAATTTTCTTTTTTCCCTTTTGAAACTGCTAGGACGTACGAGCATTTCAGAATTGATCCCCCGAGAATCTTCCCTCCAGCACACAGCTCAGGAAACCCAGAACAGCCCACAGCTTCAGCCATCTGATCTCCATGCATTTTATTTTAAAAATATTTCATTTCTGGCCACCCTATCCTTAGATGCCCAATTTGATTTGGTTCCCATAAATGGATTTTTCACAGTGTAGGTGGAATGTATATTTAATTTCAGATTTCTGCCAACTAAAATATTCAGTATCAATGCCAGAGTATGTTGGGCCCATGCGTCCTCCCCTGCAGCACAAGCCAGCTCTGAGGTGGGCGCACGGTGTCGCTGGACGATATTCTTGGTTGTTTCCAATCGCAAAGCACGGCCGAAACACTGGGAGACGCTGGCAGCTACGTTCCTCCCTGCCCCACGCCGTACTTGCTGGCCGTTGCTGGAAAGGTAGAATGCTCCTCTAGAGCCCCAGCTAAGAAGGCAAATTTGGGTGGCAACCGAAGATGCCTAAGGGCAGCCTGCCGACAGAAAGGACCCAGGCTGGCAGCCCTGTCCCCCTGGCCACCCCTTCCCAGGCCGAGCTCCCTGCCCTTCTGCCTCTGCCAGTAAAGAAAAGTGAAGGCCTCACCCTCCTCGGTCCACGCGGGTGACGAAAGCCCCGTGAGCTCCCTCAGTCAGCAGCCAATTCATGGTGAGGAAATGACTTGGGTACAGAGGACAAGCCAGGAGTGATGAAAAGCAGCACTTAGGGGCACAGTCAGCCCACTGGGGCCGGGCACTGGGCCAGGCGATGTACCCCATCTCATTTAACGCTCTGAACACCTCCCAGGAGTTACCCATCATTAACACCATTTTCAGATGAGGAAACGGAGGGTCAGAGAGGCCTGCTGAAGTTATACAGTAAGTCAACGGCAGAGTCAGATTGGGCCAATCCACACCCCAGGATTTCCCGATGAGAGCGGCATTCTCCCTGTTAAGCCCAGCTATACGGAAACCCCTTACCCTTGCTATAGCCAAGGCACCCCATGTTGCCTCTCTGCCTGCATTCTTCTCCACCTTTCCCGGCCGCTGGGCACAGCACATGATCTCAGAGTGAGAGTGCATCTGGTGCTCTCAGTGAGTGCACCATGAAGAGCCAGACCCTGCCTTCCCATGCACTGCTGAGCACCTTCCAGGGGTCTCACATGGGGCTTCTGTTCTGGAAGATTCAGAAGAAGGATGTGAAGATGGGCTCCAGGCAAAGGACACCAGACTCCACATCCAAAAACTGAGCAATCCTGTGAGAGTCATTTCACCTGTGAGCCTCTGTCTTGTTGGTTGCAAAATGGGGGGAAATTCTAGAACAGTAAAGTCAGAAAGAATGTCAGAGAACAGGCTGGTAAAAGCATAAACTGAAAAACTATTGGTAGCTTTCCCGTGGTTGGGAGCTGCATTCTTCTGCTCTCACTCTCAGAGGGTAGCTGAGAACCGCTCTACCCTCTATAATAATGTGATGACGAGGAGGATGAGGAGGATGGTGATAAAATGGACAGGAAGGATTAGCCACACATCAAGGAAGGAAAAACTAAAGACAGCACTCAGTTTACTTGTGGAGAAAATATTAAACATTCATTTCAGTACATACGGGAACATTATGGCAATCAGTGAATCGGTGGTGGCAGCTTGGACACAGCCATTTGGAAATCAAACATCCTGCCAGAAAACCGAGGCACGGGCAGCACTTTCTCACCAACATCCTGGCGCTGAGGTCCCTTCCCTGGAGGAAAGCCCCCCGCTGCCCAGGGGGGGAGGTGGTGAAGCACAGGTAGTGGCATTTGCCAACCTCTGCCTCATCAATCCTGAAGCTGAAGGAGATGAACTGCTGCTACTAAAGCTGGGGCAGCTCGTGAGGGACGACGACCAGTTTTCAATCCCCTAAATCCAGAGAGACTGACTACCAAGAGGAGAAAGCCTATGCGCCAAAAGAAGCACCTTCAGGGGTGGAGGCTCCCAGCCTCCTCCCGGCTGCCAGTCCCTGTCCACAGGGTCTCACCATCCCCAAGGTTTTGATGAAGAGACCACGTACTTCACAGTCCTTTCAAGTGCACCTCACAAATGTGCTACATGCTCACCGCGAGGGCACCCCCATTTTACAGATGGGGGAACTGAGCCCTGGTCTGCCTTCCCACCTTCCTTTCCAAGGCACCCCCTTCGCCAAGATCTTTTTTTTATTGTATTTTTTTAAAGATACATAGGTCTCAAAAAATATTACATTAAAAAATACAAGAGGTTCCCATATATCCCACATTCCACTCCCACCCCCACTCCTCCCACATCAACAGCCTCTTTCATCAGTATGGCACATTTATTGTATTTGGTGAACACAGTTCAAAGCACTGCTACACTGTATGGATTATAGTTTACATTGTAGTTTACACTCTCCCCCAGTACATTCAGTGGGTTATGGCAGGATATACAGTGTCCTGCATCTGTCCCTGCAATATCATTTAGGACAACTCCAAGTCCTGAAAATGCCCCCACATCACATTTCTTCTTCCCTCTTGCTGCCCTCAGCTACTACCGTGGCCTTTTCCTCCACATCAATGCTACAATTTCTTCTATTACTAGTCGCAATAGTTCTATAGTAGAATATCAGTAAGTCCATTCTAATCCATATTTTATGCCTCCATCCTGTGGACCCTGGGATGGTGACATCCACTCCACCTCTATATTGAGAGGGGGCTTAGATCCCACATGGTTGATGGATGTGATTCTCCTGCTTATAGTTGTAGACTCTCTCGGTTCCATGTTGCAGTGGTTGACCATCTTCGCCTCCCTGTTAGCTGACCTGAGTAAGTCCAACGAACTGAGAGTAGGAGTAACTCTGCTGAGGCTCAGGGCCCAGCTGGCACATGGGCAGTCCGAAGATTCAAGTCTCCTGAGTATATATCAACCCCAGCGCCAACCACAGGTTCAGTAAAAGTGACAGAAGAGGCATGTGTAGAAAGGTCACATCTGAGTTCAACTCCATCACACCCAGGAACACAAATTCCAAGTAGGGCCCACTCACAAGGCACTGAACTCCAGAGCCATCTGCCCTGACTGCAGAACCTGTGTGTCTCTGTAGCCCTCGGGAGCACCAGCACCTGGGGTTGTATCTACTTTGGCTATCTCTGGGATCCTGCTGAGGTGTGCATAAGCTCAACCCCTCTGATGACCTCCCGACTCTTTTTTGAAGACTCTTAGCTATACAAACTCATTTGTCTTTACCATTTCCCCCTTTTATTCAAGGCCTTTTTCTAATTGCATCACTAGTTAGTGATTGGTAGTAATCCCTCAGCGCCAGGAAGGCTCATCCCCAGGAGTCATGTCCCATGCTGGGGGGAAGGTATTGCATTTACATGCTGAGTTTGGCTTAGAGAGTGGCCACATTTGAGTAACATGGAGGCTCTCAGGAGGTAATTCTTAGGCACCCTGCAGTCCCCAAGATCTTAACCTCTTTCCTTCCTTCCTCCCT
Source organism: Dasypus novemcinctus (assembly GCF_030445035.2). Classification (NCBI taxonomy): domain Eukaryota; kingdom Metazoa; phylum Chordata; class Mammalia; order Cingulata; family Dasypodidae; genus Dasypus; species Dasypus novemcinctus. The sequence continues at coordinate 126,217,965 of NC_080681.1, forward strand.
TCTCCTTGAATCTTCACTCTTGCCTCTCTCTCATTTTCCCTTTCCTACATTTTAGACCCCCAACCTTACCCTCACTTTGACTCTGTGACCTCCTCTCTCGTGTCAATACCAAATGCTCCCAAAGAGCCAGCTATGCCAACTGCCCCTGCCTGTCACCACTGGCTCCTCCATCCCTGGCATCTCCTTGCCACTGTTCACCTGTCATGCACTCAGAAGGCAGCAATGTCCACCCCCATCCTCATTCTGTCCAACCCTCTCCCCCTACACCAGCACAACTGCCCTTTCTGTGGTTCTCCATCCTCCTGCTTCTTTTCTTCCATGCCCATTACCCCAAACTCTCTACTGACTCAGCTACCTGCAGGGCTCACTCAACCAGCCTTCACTAAGTTATGAGGCTAAGGGCAATGCGGAGATGTGCATGTGATGAGGGCTCTGGACTCTGCAGTCTTATAGAGAAGATAAGGTGCACAAAGGCACAGCCGTGCTACAAAGTAAAATGGACATAAAGTAAAGTGCTCTGGGTGGTTGGGAGATAAACAATCCCTTCTTATCAGGGAAACTGCTCTTGACCGTAAGGTCTTTATGGAGGCAGGGACCATGTCTCATTTGCCCCTGCATTCCCCGGTGCCATTCCAGGGCCTGTCACATTTTGACAGAAGGTTAAGAGTGTGGGCTTCAGGTGAGTAGGTGTAGCTCAGTGGTTGAGCACCTGCTTCCCATGCACAAAGGTCTTGGGTTCAATCCCCAGTGCCTCCTAAAAGAAGAGTGTGGGCTTTAGAGTCACACCTGCTTATGCGTGAATTCTGGCTCAATCACTTATCAGGGGGAGTCAGGTAACCTCTCTGAACCCCAAGTTCCTTGAATGTAAATAGGGATAATAATGGCACCTACTCTGGGGTATTCTCTAAACAATTAAACGAGATAATATACACATGGCAGAGGCTAGCTAGAGGGTCATTAGTGCCATTTCTTCTTCCTGGATAAGGGAAGACTACACTTCCCAGGTTGCCTTGTAATTTTATTGGTCATGCGACTGAGTTCTGGCCAATAAAGAGGGTAAAAGTGATGCATGCCATTACCACGTCTGGGTCCTCAAAATCCCGACTGATCTTCCACATTCTCTCTCTCTCCACCCATCCTTAAGGCTGGGAAATAAGGCCCTAAGATGGCAGAACAAGCAGTGGAAGCAGCTGGGATCCCCGAGTCACCACCAGGAGGACAGCCCCTCGGAGAGATTTCTGACTGTGCCAGGGGTGGAGCTGGGAGTGAGGAAGGAACTCATAGTGTATTAAGTCACTAGTCCTGCAGGTTTGTTTGTTACCAGGACATGGCCTAGCCTATCCTGACCAATACAACCTGTGAAAATATCAGCTATGAAGATGATGAAGGAGGGTGGTCAGAACAGTGCAACTCGAGGGTCCAGAGAGTACTTCTGTACATGCAAGCCAGTAATCTCATGTGTCTGGGCATCCCCAGAGGCCTGCCTCCAGTTGCGCCCCGCATCTGCACCATCACAATGAGTTGACACCCAGTTCGAGTCCTAAGATGAATGACAATGGTCAAATTCAAAGTCTATCGCACTAATGTGCAATCTGCCGTCTCGGGGGCCCCTGGCTGGGGCCTCGGGAACCTCACCCCCCAGGTGGCCTCGCTCCCCACTGGACGCTCAGGATGCTGAAATCCCTCTCTGTCGTGTCTCTCTCCCTCCACCCCCAAGCAGGTTTTCCTTGCCAACTGACAGAAACAACTTCGCTTTCCCTCCTTCTCTGATCTCCCTGCAGAAACCTGCAGATTCTCAGGGCAGGCTGATCTCAGCTAGATTGAATCAGATTGAGTTAATTTATCCTGATGGAGCAAACCTCACAGTGATAATCACAACAATTTTTGACATATAGAGTAAATAGAGCCAGGAACGGCGCCCCAGCCTCTCCGAGGGCCGACTCGATGAAAGGTGCAATCTGCAAACCCGAGAGCCGCGCTGCGCATCTTTCGCAGGAGGCACCGCTGCCTCTGGGAGGACGACGCGCTTGCCTGAGGCCTCAGTACCAGGAAACAGGGCTGGGATTTTTGTTCAGGTCTATACTCTTTCCACGTGGTCTAAATATTCCCCCAGACCTGTTGTCCACCAGGTGGGGATACTTTAGGTCACTTAAGAGCCTTTACGATCTGAGCCTGACTTACCGTGAGGCTCGCCCGATGCTGCAGCAGTTTCCATGTAGAAAAATGCTGGCCTCCGAGCACACTGCCCTGAGATGGCAAAGGCTTTCACGAGCACCAGGGGCATCCACCCACCCCCAGTCCATCACAGCGCTGTCCCCACTCTGAACCGCAGACACTGACCGCACACACCTCGCCAGGGGAGATGTGCCAGGGCTTTTGTGACCCTCTCCAGGGCCCCCCGGGGCAGATGGAGAACCCTGATGTGGAATCGCTACTCGAGCACTCTGAAAGCATCCACCTGTCCCAGCACCTGTGCCCAGTGCCGACCCCTATCTGGCCAGCTCCTCTTCATCCTCCAGGACCCCAAGCAAATGCTGGCCCCCTGTGAAGGCTTCTCCACCCCCAGAAGAACCATTCCCTCCTGATCCCCGGCTGTGAGCATTCGGGGCTGAGGGCCATGCAGCTCTGGTCTCCAGTCCTCTGAGCCCACCCGGAGCCGGGCACACAGTCAGCTCCCCTGGACGGTGGTCAGAGCATCTGAAATAGCCACTTTCGAGAAAGCGTGCTAGAGAGCAGGTCTCTTTCCTGGCCTTGACACTGCAAAAAGAGGACACACGGGCCTTGTGGATTTCTACGCACATGGTCACCTGCCTCATGGAGCTCCCCGCTGGTTCTAGTTTTGCATTGCGGAAGTCTCAGCCATCGCCGGGAATCAGGACAAGTGGTGCCTAACTATGGCAGCTGCCGGGGCACAGGGGCCATTGTGGGGCTTCTGATCTTCCCAGGGATCCCACTTTCAAGGGGTCAGGATACCCCAAAGGAGTATGGTTGGGGCAGATCTGGGAGTTGGTTTGTCTGAGCACTGGCGTCCCTCATGCGACAGTAAGAAGGTTCTGTTGCTCCTTTAAAATAGCTCAGCTGTTTAAAAACCGCAGTAGCTGTGCTCTCTGTTTCAGAGGGAAAAAAAAAGGAATTGCTCGTTTGTTTAGAAGAGTCGCCATCAGATAGGCAACGCACCAGTGAGTGCCCTGCGATAGCCTGGAGAGAAGCACTGGAGATCCTGGCGCCACGAGCCAGGACGTCCACGCAGAGGCAGCTCCACAGCCAAGGGCAGCCTGCATGCTGCTGAGCTTCCCAAACGAGTATCACGGCAGACCGCCACGGAATGCGGTGGATTGTGGATTTGGTGGGAAAGTGGCCCAGCACGTTCCCCTCTGGGATGTAATTAACTGAAAAGGATTCCTTCCATCTTCTCTCAAATTAAAAGGAAAACCAAGAACAGGAAATTGGCTCTAGCCGATTGTCTTGATCATTTTCTCCCCAGCAGCTGTGGCGATGGGGGCAGGGGTGAAGTGCAGGCGATCTGCCTACAAATCCATCTGCAGGGCCCACACAGGCTCTCTTCCCTCTCTCCAGCTCAGCTCAGCCTCTCCTCTCGGGGACACCTGACCACTGGGGACATCTGGGAAGTGCTCCCCAGGGGTTACCAGGGACCCCATGGTAAAGTCTTACAGGAGCAATGGTGTATTAGTCAGCCAAAGGGGTGCTGATACAAAACACCAGGAATGGGTTGGTTTTTATAAAGGGCATTTATTTGGGTAGGAGCTTACAGATACCAGGCCATAAAGTATAAGTTACTTCCCTCACCAAAGTCTATTTCCATGTGTTGGAGCAAGATGGTGGCTGACGTCTGCCAGGGTTCAGGCTTCCTGGATTCCTCTCTTCCCAGGCTTGCTTCTTCCTGGGCTCAGGTTTCTCTCTTCCTGGGGCTGGCCTCTCTTTCCTCTGTGAGCTTAATTCCCAGGGCTCCAGCTTAAGTCTTCAGCATTAAACTCCAACATCAAAACTCCAACATCAGAAACCCTCAACTCTGTCCTCTGCCATGCCTTTTATCTATGATTCCCCACCCTACAAGGGGCGGAGACTCAATACCCTAATCATAACTCAGTCATGCTCAGGTACAGCTCAGTTTACAAGCATAGTCCAATATCTATTTTTGGAATTCATAACCATATCAAACTGCTACAAATGGGTTTCTAAGAAGGCAGTTTGAAGGTGTCTTCTCCCCACACAGGGGACTGGAAAGGTTAGAGCTCCACCACACTAACCCATCCACCCTCAAACAAGGCCTTTGCCTCCTCCAAGAAGGATGCCAGGGGGATGTGACCCAGACAGAGAGGCCAGAAAGTGGCATTGAGCTAAGGCCTGAAGAGTGCACTCTGGTGAAGAGGAGAGGAATGTATTTACTGTAGAAGTAACACATATGCAAAGGCCCTGTGGTAGATGGGCACATGGTGAGCACTGGGGAGCACAGGAGCCCGTGCAGAGCAGGAAAGGAGGAAACATATGGTGCAAGATGTGACTGGAGGGACAATAACAACGCCTAGCTGTGATTAGGGACTTACTCCGCAGTTAGCACGCTTCTAAGCTTTTTGCAAGTAGCAACTTGTGTGTTTCGTACTATGAAGCCTGGTTTAAGGATACCAAAAAGAGCAAAATAACAGTATCAACAATTGCAAACCCTGAAATAGCATTTGTATTTGCCAGAACTGATGGAAGAATTTTGTCTGTACTGACTCATTTCATCCCCACAGGAGATGAGAAAACTGGAGCAGAGGAGAATGTAAGTAAAATGCCTGGGGCCCACGGCTCGGAGGGGGACAGGGCCTAGTCTTGGGTGGCCTGGCCCAGAGTCCAGGTCCACCGATCTCAGAACTAAGGTGTGCCTGGTGGGATCTGCTCTTTGGAAAGCCCCCTCGGCTGCGGGGTGGAATATGGAATGGGGGGTGGCGGCAAGGGCAGACGCAGGGAGGCCACTTGGAGGAGGCTGTACCGTCCAGGTGGTGGCAGCCTGGGCTGTGTGATGGGAGACTCCCGAGAGCTTCAGAGGAACACGGGGTTGGGGTTCACATGGATAAGCGGCTGGCGGACAGGAACGGGCCAGGTATACAACCCCGGGCTTCTGTCTGGCATAACTGGATGGATAGTGTCGCCCTTCGCTGAAACTGAGGCGTCGAAAGGCCACGGTCATGCGTTTCGCTTGGACCTGCCGATTCTAAGGGGAGATGTCCACTGGGCAGTGGACTGTTCTGTCTGGAGTTCAGAGAAGAGGTCTGGATGGGGATGGGGAGGTGTGGTCCCCTGTGTGCAGGTGGGGCGGCAGGCCTGGACGAGACAGCCGAGGACTAGGTGGACAGAGAAGGTCCATGTTCAGCCTTGAGGAACGTGCCCCGGCACAGTAAGCCTCCATTCAAAGCGGGGATTGCCAACAGTCCAGGTCATGAGAACCCACTTCCAGCAGCTGCAGGTAGAAAAGCTGCCCGGAGGGCACGGGGGTGCCCAACACCGTGGGGAGGACGGGGCCTTCAGAGCACCTCGTGTGGATGTGGACAGAGGGGGCGTCTTTGTTTGCCAGAGCTGCTGTGACAAGTTCCACGCAACGGGTTGGCTTAAACAAGATTTTATTGGCTATAGTGTGTCGGCTGGAAGCCCAGAATCAGGATGGGAGCAGGCCACGCGCCCTCCAGAGCTGGTGGCATGCTGGCGTGGCAGCCGCCCATCTCGCAGTGCTGTCTCTCTCCTGCTCAGCCGCCCGTGTGTCTGTTCTGACTTTCCTTTCTAAGGCCTCCAGGGAAACAGACTAGGCCACCCCTTAACAATGCTAACCTCTTCCAAGGCGTCATTACAAGTGGGTTCCCATTCACAGGATGGGGATCGACAGGGAGAACAAATTCTTAGCAGGGGCGGCATCAGCGGCTGGGATTACAGATGCTTTATTTTCGTTTTTATTCTCCTTTATGCTTTTCTACATAATCACTTACTCAGCAGCTATTTGCAGGACACCACAATGTTTGGATTCGGCCCTTACTGCTGGAGAGTTACGTTGTCCCGAATCCCCACGATCATCCCCACTGCTGTGAAGCATCCTTGCACGTAAACCTGGTAGATATTTTGTCCCACCGCTGTCCTGCTCAAATACTTCAGTTGTTGCCTGTGGCCCAAGGCAACGAGTCCACACCCTCTGCCTCCCAGCCCTTATCTAAGTGCTGGCAACTCTATGCCCGACCAGCCCCCACAAATTTCCCTGAGGAGCCTGCAAGCTCCCTGGGGCAGGCAGCTCCCATTTTCCTTTCAGGCACAAACTTCTTCCTTTGGCCCTCAAATGGGGATGCTCCACAGCTCAGCCCCGGAGCTGGGTTCGGAAGCACGGGCCAGGGAGCTCTTCACAGGCAGAGGAAGCCAAAGCAAAAGAGTTTCAAGAAGAAGGGAGAGCCGAGCTGCCTCAAATGCAACCACGAATTCAACGAGATGAGGAATGAAAGCCACCCACCCGCTGGGGAGAGACGAATGTCACTGTTTTCTGCTGGTCTAGCTGTTTTGCTCTTACAGATTCGGGGGCAGTTATGAGAGAGGTGAGCGCCAAAGGGATCGAGAAGGAGGTTTTATGGAGGCGAGGGCAAGAGCACGCAGGCTGCATGGAGGAGGAGCAGTCCCTGAGCTACTGGAGAACCAGAAAAATGCTGTGTCAGGAGCTGCAAGGGTGTTGCGGCTGTAGAATCCTTGGAAAATCATGCTTAGACAACTACCATCTGGAGTCACTCCCCAGCAGACTGGGGTGTTTACCGCAGTCTCGATTCAGAGAATCCACAAGAAACGAGCCTCCTTAAAATCCCCGGCCTGTGACTTGGGGGTGCATCATCTCCCCTGACTGCAGAATGAAGGGCAGAGCTGCCTGACCGCCGAGGCTCCTCTCTGCCCTTAGACTGCCTGTTGTTAAATTGAGCAATTCTCAGGACGACCCGGAGCACCCTGGCTGCAAATGGCGAGGGCACCAACCCTGGAGAGGTGCCGGTTCCCCGCACATTTGCAAGAACGAGGAACCGGTTCTTTCCTGCTCAACCGACTGGGAATTAGGATTTGGCCTCAGCAATGAGGGAAAGCACACACACTTGTGCGTACACGCCCACACGTGGCCACGTGTGTACACAAAGCTGCACTCAAGTGTACACATGTGTGCCCACACACTCTGTAGTGTCTTTCTTAATCCTTCTGGAAACCCGAAAAACATGGATTTTGGAGGATTTTGCAATGATAATTCAAAACCCGCTTAATACTCTATAAAATTCAAGCTGGTAAACTGAATGGACATTGATATTAAAATATTTCATTAGATGCTTTTTATGCCAAATTAAGCTGCTGCAATTATATTGATATTCACAGCCTGCATTAATCTAAAACTATTTTAATACATTTTCTAATTTAGCATGATTAATTTTTTCATTTTAGAACACACTCATTTTCGAGTTTTTGACTGTTTTCCTACTTTGCCCCTTTGACTTCTCTTTCCTGAATATTTAATACACAAGGGGTTCAAATTCAAGGGGATAGGGTTCAAGGTTTCAGGACATATACCTATTTCTACAACAATTATTTTCTCCAGGTGGCCCACCAGGCTTTTGGCAGCTCGGTTTATTAACTATATGCCTCACTTGTGAAGTTCAGAAGAGTATTCTTTAAAGAGATTCTCAGATTAGTTTGCAAGATTAATGTCCTGCCTAGTTATAAACAAAAAAGTTACAAGTCTTTGTTTTTAAAATGGAACTAATGCCTTCCAAATAATCTCTGCTGTCAGTAGAGAGACTACAAATTGAGAAACCCTGAGTTCAAATGGGGAAATGGCTGACTGGCTAGGTGAAAAGAGGATATCTCCACGGCTGCCAGCGCTAATAATTTTTCCCATAGAAAATTCATCAGTGGAATCATTAATTCTGTGTTTGTAAAGAATTTGGCTTCTTAAGTCGAAGCAAATGTGTCACATTTTGAATTCTTGTTTACAAAATATTTGTTTTTGCTTTTCAGCACTTCTCTCCTAATTTGGCTTTAATAAAAAAAGTGTACAAGTTACGGTGCCAATTTCTTCCTCCAAGATGCGCCAGGCTGTTGTAGTACCAATTACTCAGACAATTTCAATCCATCCAGACACTAATGTCATTAGTCCATGGAGAACCTTTTGAAATAATTTACATAGAAACTGCCTTTACATGCTAAATGAAAAATGTGCAGCTAGAGTCAGTGTAATTTGAATTACAATCCCACCACATGTGGCTTGGTTTTATCCATGCTATTTATTAAACAGGAAGAAGGTGATGCAGTCAATTACAAAGCAATTACCCAAACAGTTACTGCAAACCTGTGCCATGCAGCGGTTATGGTGCTGCCTCCCCAAGAGCTGGCCCTCGCTTGCTCTCTCAATGCCCGCGTGGAGCCAAGACCCTCGCTCAGCAGCGCGAATCCACGGTCCTCTCTTAAAAAGGACGCCTCTGCCTGTTTCTGCAGAAACCCCTTCTTAAATCCCCACTTTCCTGGCCCCGGTGTTCTCGTCCTGGGGCGGGGGGTCTTCTCATATAAGCAGGGGGGATGGGAATCATTCCAGCACTCCCTGAAGCGGGCCACGTGGAAAACAGCAGCGGGAATTCTTCATTACTCCTTCCCTCGTGGGCACCATTCAGAAAACCAGAGGGGTCCCGGGGACACCCCTGAAGGCGTCCACGCCAGGCCGAGGGAAGGCGTGTGAGGTCGAGCAGGTGGGCAGAGGGACGGGCACGTATCCCGCTCCGGAGACCAGGATGGTCGTTCTTCCTTCCTTAAGGTCGGGCATCTCTGACCCTTAGGAGCATGCAGGCGTCCGAGGAGAGCCGAGCGCCCTTCACAGGCGCTCCCAGCTGTCCACGGTGGCCGGCAGCCTCCGTCCCTGGGGCAATTCACCAGCTTCCCCCCACAGACCCCCTGCTCTGCACACCCTACCCGCCGTCCCCCGCCCGGTGCAGGGGGAGCACCGATGGGAAGCACCGTCAGGAACCCCAGCTGCCGCTCAGCCTTCCTGTCGTTGCCCAGGACACACCACAGGCGACGGCCCTCCCATCCGGCCCCGGCGTGATTCAGGCCATTTTGGCACGCGGGCTGCACGACGTCCCCAAGCCCGGCGCTGGGGGCTTTGGGAGGCCCACAGACAGCTGCCGGGGGGAGCGCGCCCGCCCCGGTGCGGGGCGTGGGGCTGCAGGCCCGGAGGTGATCTCCCCAGGAGCCGGCCGCTGTGTTCACGGTGTCCTGACGCTGCTCCTCGCCGCTCCGAGCAGCTGCTCCTCGAGCCAGGCTGCTTGACATTCTGCCGAGAAGGTGGCTGCGGCGCAGGGAGGATGACTTGTGTGACATGTGACAGCTTTCAGGGCCTCCAGTCCCCCAGCTCTGCTGCTCCAAGACTCAAGCCATCTGTACTCATTCACTTCCAAAGCCCAAGACCCAGCATTTTAAAACAGTTTTAAAAGGGAGAAGAAACCAAAAGAAAGGAAAACCGGGGGAGCGGGGACTCCCTGTTTTGAACAATGAAAGGGGAAGTCCCCACGATTTGACTTCTTCATCCCACTTCCAGCCAATCCTCCACAGAGCAGCCAAAAGGATGCTTTCACAATGCTAAGCCCTCCCATTCGCTGCCATTGCGCTGAGGCTAAATCCAGAAGCCTTAACACATGGCCAGAAGCACCGCCAGGCTTGGGGCTCAGCCCCTCTCCAGCCCCTTCTGCTACCACTGCCCCCTCATTCTCTGTGCTCCAAGTACACTAACTAGCCTGCCTTCCCCACCCCCCCAGCATATAACTCTTCCTCCTGCCCCAGGGCCTTGGCATATACTGGTGACTCTGCCTCAAAGTGCCCCCCTCCTCCCTGCCACTCCCCTCCTAACTGACATCTCAGGAAAGCATCACTTCTGCAGAGCTTTCTTCTCTGATCCCCCAGATTAGATCAGACCTTGCTGCTACAAGGTCTTAGAGTTCCAGCACTTGTTATTTACAACCAGATCAGAGTTCTTTACATACAATTCAGTGAGGAAATTGTGTAGCTTCTACCAGGTTTGGAACTGGGACCTTGTCTACATAGCTCCCCCCTTGGAAGCTGCTCAATAAATATTTCTAGAATGAACAACTAGATGAATGAACCCCAATACCTAGGACAATTAGAAAGAGAAAGACATAAGATAAGGTCAAAAATCCAAAATTGGGAGTCCAAGAATGAACCTGAATGTGGGATCAAAGAGGTCGCACGTTTCAACCATGGCTGTACTGCTAACCAGCTAAGTGACCTGGGCAAGTGGTTTCACTTCTCCGAGCTCAGTTTCTTGCCTGCGAAACATCGCATGGTATATGAAAGGCGCCTACTGTTACAAATGTTGTTGCTGACATTGCTATTGATATTAAAAGGCTGAATGGCAGGTTGGAAAGCTTACTCCAACCCCCCTGAGCACTCACTGAAGGGGGCCTCTTTAGTTTTTCTCCGTGAGCTAGGAGGAAGCATTGCACACACACATCCATAGGCATGTGGCACAGATTATGTTTGTTAAATAAAACGTTTTACCCGTCATTAAGCCAACAATACTGGGCACCAACTGTGTGCCGCACCAGGTCCTGCAGGGGACACTTGTTGAGCAGCAGGCTGTCTCAGACATTGGCAGTTATAAATTAACACAAACTTTCTGAAGAATAATTGAGCCATATGGATAAGGACTTCAATGGATATACTCTTTGACTCAGCAATTTCATTTTTAAAGATATACGCAAGTAAACCCATGGACAAGTATGAAAAGTTCTCAAATAAATAGTTGTGACAAGACTACTGAAGAAATACAAGGAGGTGCCTTACAATGTGATTTCTAATGGCAAAAAAGTAATAATATTCTCAATGTCCAGTGGCAGTGAACGGGTTAACTATATAGTATCATACAGAGCTCATCAAATTATGTAAGTCATGTAACATGGAATTAAGTGGGAAAAAAAGAAGCAAGTTCAATAGAGTATGTATGCTACAATCCTCATTTTAGTAAAAATGCAGTTTTATCAATGGAATTTAGAGTAAATTTAATTTCTTCTTTTTGTTTCCATAGTATCTGCATTTTTCAATAAGCATGCATTAGTTACTAATTTTGAAACCACAAAAAAGGAAAAGGTGTTTGTATTTTGAGAAGAAGGAAAACGAAGAGGAGATGATCTCAGTCACTGAGGAGATTTTTGGGAAAGAAACTCAGCCTGTCTATGAGGCAATTCAAGAACGAGAATGAAACTAGGTTAGACTTTCCCCCACTCTCACTTTCTCTCCCTCTCTTTCTCCTTCTCCCTCCCCCCCTCTTTCTCATACACACACATACACACACACTCAAACACAGACACACCCATTGCAAGAGTATGGGAGAGTATCCAAGCAGAGGAGAGCAGAGCAGAGAGTCTCACTGAGTTGGGAGACAGAGACTGGAGGTTGCAGAGGCCAAGGCAGCTGGAATTTGTAGGTCAGAGTACTGAAGAGTACTAGAGAGAAGGAAGCAAAGCAGAGAAAAAGGTCCAGAAATTTGCATAGCAGGTCCCCTTGAGTCTTTGGCTAAACACTAAGCTTTGCATGTACAAGGTAAATTCTCTGAGGCCAATCAAAAACAGTCATTGGGAACAGTAATCTAAACAATTCCCAGAGCCCACAAGGAGCTAGAAGGTATTCAAGTTCACATCGCCTGTGTGAAAAGATGTTGCTGAATACCTGGGGCATGCAGACAAACAATAAAAAAGTAAGACAATAAACTCCAGAACTCAACACTACCTTCACAATGTCATGCATACAATCAACAATGCCTAACATGTAAAGAAACAGGAAAACATGACCCATATCTAGGAGAAAAATCAGTCAGTAGAAATAAAGCCACAAATAATATAGACATAAAATTACAAGACACAGATTTTAAAACAACTATTACAAATATACTTAGTGATGTAAAAGAAAAGATTAGCAGAGTGAGGAGAAAAGCAGAAGATATAAAAAAGAACCAAATAGCACTTTAGAATTGGAAAAGACAATATCTAAAATGAAAATTTCACTGAATGGGTGTGTCAGCTTGAGATTATTTATGAATCTCAAAAAGAGAAAGATTATGTTTTTAAACTAGCTATTCCTCTGGGTGTTATACCCTTCGATTGCCTTAGATTCAGCTGAGATATCTTGGATTAAATTGCCTATTATGAGTAAGGCTTTGTTTCAACCACAGCAGTAATGTGTGACTCAGATGGAGTCCCCACCCTCTTGGTGGGCTGATATAAATGGACACTCACTCATGAAGATGCCAGAGGAGAGAACTTTGTTGTTTTGATCCTGCCATGTGATAGAAAAGAGAAGGCTCAAACAGCTAACGCCCTGGAAAGAGAAATGAGCCATTTGCCTGACAGTTTGCAGCTGACCTTGGGAAGAGAGTCAAGACTGATATAGGAAGCCCTGAGAGACAAACCCAGTGCCAGCCTACAGCTGAGATCAGGAAGAAGCTGGGTCCATGGAACCTAAAGAGGAAGAAGCAGCCCAGGAAAGAGAGACCAGGTAGAGATCAACAACCATCTTCAACTGTGGCAATTGACTTTGATGAGAAAGAAATCTTGAGTTGAGCCTTGTAGCTATAAGATTTTACCCCAAATAAATACACTTTATAAAAGCCAACAGATCTCTGGTACTTTGCATTGGCACCCCTTTGGCTGACTAATACGTTGGTTATATTAATTGTTACATATATTTGATATGTAACAAATTACCACAAACTTGCAGTTGAAAGCAGCACACATTTATCTCATGGTTTTTAAGGGTCAGGAATCCAGACATGGCTTAGCTGAGCATTCTTCTTCAAGGCTGCAATCAAGGTGTCTCCTCTGAAGATTCAATTTAGAAAGGAACTGCTTTCAAGATTTCTTGTTTTCTGGCAGAATTCAGCTCCTTGAGGGATTTTGGAACTATGGCCTCATGGCCTCATTAATGGACTGTTGGCTGGAGGCATGTTCAAAGCCCCTTGCCAGGTGGCCCTCTTCAGCATGGAAGCTTGCATCATTGAAGTGTGCAAGCCAAAAAGGAAGTCCTAATCCCCGGTACCATATTTGGAACTAGGTCAGTACAGAGGACTTCCCAGGGAAGTCCAGAAACCTGGACTCTGCCTCCCTGTGATACCAATACTACCCTCTTTTGACTCCTATAGCTTCTGATGAAGCATTGAAATCAAGTAGTGTGGATCTTTAAACATTTTTCCTTGCCTTACTGCATTGCCTAGGACCTGCAGTGCAATACTGAATATAAGTGGTGAGAATAGACATATTGGCCATTTCCATATCTTAGGATATAGTACAGTAATTACTATTAAGTATGAAATTAGGTGTAGGATTTTAATAAATGCCCTTTATCAGATTGAGGAAATTAGCTTCTCTTCCTAGTTTAAAAGAATTTTTATTAAAATAATGCATTGATATTGAATTACGGCTAATTTTTTTCTGTATCTGTTCAAATGATTATATGGTTAATATCTTTTATTATGTTAATATGGTGAATCACCCTGAATGGTTCTCAGATGTTAAACCAACCTTGCATACCAGCAATTAACCCCATTGATCCTGAGGCACTGCCATTTTACATATAGCTGGAATCCAATTGCTGATACTTTGTTAAGGATTTTTGCATCTGTGTTCTTGAGAAATATTGGTCTGTAGTTTTCTTTTCTTGTAAAGTCTTTGTATGATTTTGGTGTCAGAGTAATACTGGCCTCATAAAATGAACTGAAAAATATTCTATCCTCTACTATTTTCTGAAAATGTTTGGTAAGATTAGAATTATTTTTTTCCTTAAATATTTGTAGAATTCACCACAAAGGAGTTTTCTTTACAGGGACATTTTAATTACAGATTCAATTTCTTTAATAAATATAGAGCTGCTCATATTCTGTTTCTTCTTGTGTCGATTTTAGTAATTTTTGCCTTTCAGAAATTTGTCCATTTCATCTAAGTTGTTGATTTATTGCCATAAAGTTATTAATAATGTTCCTTTATATAGGACCTGTAATACTGCAGCCTTTCTCATTCCTGATGTTAATAATTTGTATTTTCTCTCTTTTATTTCTTGATCAGTCTAGCTGTAGTTTTATCAATTTATTGATCTTTGAAGAGAGCCAGCTTTTTGTTTCATTAGTGTTTTTTATGGTTTGTCCATTTATTATTTCGTTGATTTTACTAATATTTAATATTTCTCTTTTTCCACTTTTAATTAACTCTTCTTTTTCTGGTTTCTTAATGTGAAAGTTTAGGTCAACTTTTAAAACTGTTAATAAGTGAATTATATTTTCAAATGTGAATATAAGCATTTAAAAGTATTAATTTTCTTCTAAGATCTACTTTCCACAAGTTTTATATGTTATATTTGAATTTTCACTCATTTCAAAATATTTTCAACTCATTTGTAATTTTATTTTACCTTTAGAGGTGTATTTTTAAATTTGCAAATATTTGGAATTTTCCAGGTAACTTTGTGTGTGTGTGTGTACCCATTTAATTTTATTATAGCATAGCAACTTGTACACTTTTAATGTTTAAAACTGAGTATCATCTTTCCTTTCCAGTGCAACAAAAATTTTAGAAAATAAACATGATTAAAATTACAATAGAGAATGTCAATTCCAAATAAGACCCGAAAGGTATTGCTGATTTTCTCATCGACTAATAGGGCTCAAGTCATCATCAGGAGAGAATTTTATTTTAAAAGTGTCATCTTAAACTCCAAGTACGTCCATTAACCATCACAATTAAACATACCAAAGGAAAACCATGTTGTCAAAATACCCACTTACCCTACCTCAACATCTCAAATCCACCCTTTGCTAACCTTCTATAACCCCATTTTTAAAGTTTTTTTTTTTCATTTATTAAACAAGATAAGGTAGACAGATATATGTTGGTAAATGCTAACTGTCCGTATTCATACGGAGATACAGAGTAATCTCTGAGTCCAATATACAGAGAAAGAAGGAAAACAGCTAGAATTCCATGTACTACATAGGGGCTTCCAGCATAGCAAAGGGAGTAGAAGGTTTTTCTTTCACAGAGCATGGTAGTGTGTTGATTCCATGAAGATTTTTGTTGAGACAGAAAGGGGAAAAAATGAATTTGGAACAGAAAGGGGTTTCTTTTCCCACTGTATTCTACTCAAGGTATCCCCCCCAAAATAAATTGAAAACCATGGTGTACAAGACAAAAAAGAGACCTCAAAAACAGGACAAATGAGCAGAAGAGGGAAAAAAAGACTGCAGTTTGCTCCCAGGGATTGGAGAAAATAAAAAGGAAAGGATGGAATCCATCAATGTTCATTAGTCATCTTTTCCTTCATCCTTCTCACCTTCCTCTCCCTCATCATCATCTTCATCATCTTCCCCTTCATCCTCATCCCCTTCTTCATCAGTATCTTCCAACCCTTCTTATTCTTCTATTTTGCTATTGAATTCTAAATTAATTCAGTTACCATCAGAAAACCAGATAGTAATCCTTTTAAATTTAATGATACTTGCTTTATGGCACAGCAGATGGTCTAGAAATAAATATGCCATGTGCAGTTGAAAAGAATGCATATTCTGCTGTTGTTGGGTATTTTATTCCAAAAATGTTGATTAGATCAAGTTGATAGTTTTATTCAAGTTTTCTGTGTCCATATTGGTTTGCTGTCTATTTATTCTATTCATTAACAAAAAAGGAGTATTGATTTGCTGTCTACTTAGTCTACTCATTAATGAGGAAAGAGTGTTGATATATCCCACTCTGTGTATTTAGGCATTCCTTCTTTCAGTTCTGTCACTTTGGCATGTATTTTGAAGCTCTGTAATTAGGGGTACAAACATTATCTTACGTATTCTTGATAGACTGAGCTTTTATCATTACGAAGCATCCCTCATTATCTTTAGTACTATTCTTCATCTGAACTCTACTTTGCCTGATATTAATATAGGTACTTGAACTTTGTATGGTTAGTGTTTGCAAATTATATATTTTTACATCTTTTTACTTCTAGCCTATCTGTTCCTTTATATTTAAAGTGTAATTATTTAGAAAGTATATGTTTGGATCTTGCTTTTTTTGTCCAGTCTAACAGCATCTAGGTTTTAAATAAGATATTTAAGCCATTTACAGTTGATGTAATTATGTATATAGTTGTGTTTGTCTCTACCATTAGCTATTTGTTTTCTATTTATTCTATCTTTTCTATCTTCCTCTTTTCCTGACTTCATTTATTTGAGTATTTTTGAGTATTCCATTTTATCTCCACTACTGAATAATTAGCTATTTCTCTTAGTTTTTAGTGGTTGCTCTAGGATCTACAATATGAATCTTTAACTTATCATAGTAGTCTAGCTTCAAATAATATTATAGCACTTCACCTATAATGCAAGAACCTTTTGACAGTACACCTGCATTTTTCCCTCCTTTCATTTGTATTATTGTTGTCATATATTTTACTTCTATACATTGTTACTGTCTTTGCCTTAGGCTAGCAAATACTACAATTTTATTGATATATAATTTGCATACCATAAATTTTACCTATTTAAAGAGTACAATTCAATGCTTTTAGTATATTTATGGCATTGTGCAACAATCACCCTTAGAATATTTTCATCACCCCAAAAGAAATCTTATACCCATTAGTGCATTCCCCATCCCTAACTGACTCCCTCACCCCTATCCCAGTCTTAGGCAAACCACTAATCTACTTTCTGGCTCTATAGATTTGCCTATTTGGGGAACTTCAGATAAATGGTATCATATAAATTGTGGTCTTTTGTGACTAGCTTATTTCAGTTAATGTTTTAAGGTTCTTCCATGTTGTAGATGTATCAGTACCTCATTCTCTTTTTTTTCCTTCTTTCTTTCTTTCTTTTTTTTTTGTCTTTATTTTTTTAATGTTACATTAAAAAAAATATGAGGTCCCCATATACCCCCCACCCCCCTCACCTCCTCATTCTTTTTTATTGTCAAATAATATTTCATTGTATCAAAATACCACAATCTGTTTATCCATTCATCAGGCAATGAACATTTGATTTTTTTCCACTTTTCAGCTATGATGAATAATGCTGCCATAAATATTCATGTACAAGTCTTTCTGAGTTGTAAGAATTTCTTTATATATTCTACATACAAGTCCTTTATCAGATATACAATTTGCAAAATAATTTCTTCCACACTGCTGGTTGCCTTTTCACTTTCTTGATGGTGTCTTTTGAAGCACAAAATCTTTTCATTTAATAATGTCCAACTTATCAATATTCTCTTTAGTCATTTGTGGTTTTGGTATCATAACAAAGAAATAATTTCCTAACCCAATAGTCATTACTATATATTCCTATGTTTTCTTCTAAGAGTTTCATCATTTCAGCTCTTACACTTAGACCTATGATCTGCTTTGAGTTAATTTTTGTGTATGGTGTGAGCTATGTCCCAGAACCATTTACTGAAAAGGCTATTCTTTCCCCATTAGATTATCTTGGCCCTTTTGTTGAAAACCAATTGACTATAAATGTTAAGGTCTATTTCTGGACTTGAAATTCTATTCCACTGATTTATGTGCCTAGTACCACACAATCCTGAATATTGTAGCTTTGAGGTAATTTTTGAAGTCAAGAATTTTGAGTCCTCCAACTTTATTCTTCATTTTCAAGATTATTTTGACTATTCTGGGTCCCTTGCATTTCTGTATGAATTTAAAGATGATCTTATAATTTCTGCAAAATGCCACCTGAGATTTTGACAAGAGTTGCATTGAAATCTGCAGATCAATTTGAGGACTGTTGCTATGTTAAAAATATTAAGTCTTGTGATCGATGAACAGGAGGTGTCCTTCCATTTATCACTTTAATTTCTTTGAAAATGTTTTGTAATTTTTCAGTTTACAAGTCTTGAACTTCTTTTGTTAAATATATCCCTAAGAACTTTATTTTTTCTGATGCTATTATAACTGGAATTTTCTTAATTTCATTTTCAAATTGTATAGAAATACAATTGATTCTTGTACAGTGAGCTTGTATCCTGCAACTTTGCTGAACCCATATATTAGTCATAAAAGTTTATAATTAATTCCTTGGTATTTTCTATATACATGATCATATCATTGTGAATAGATATAAATTTATTTCTTCCATTTCTGTTTCTTGCTTAAATGCCTGGTACAATGTTGAATAACAGTTGTGACAATGGACATGTCTTTTTCCTGATCTTAGGGAGAAAGCTTTCATTCTTACACCACTGAGTATAATATTAGCTGTGGGTTTTTAACAAATGGTCTTCATCATGTTGAGGAATTTTGTTGAATGTTATCATGAAAGGGTGTTCATTTTGTCAAATGATATTTTTCTGCATCTACTTGAAATGATCATGTGGTTTTTTGCCCTTTATTCTATTAATATGGCTTGTTGCAGTAATTGATTTTTGGATGTTAAACCAACCTTATATTGCTGGGCAAATCTCACTTGGTCATGGTGCATAGGACTTTTTATTTGCCACTGGAATCAGTTTGCTAGTATTTTGTTGAGAATCTTTGCATCTATATTCATAAAAAATATTGATCTATAACTCAATCTTCTTCCGATGTCCTTGTTTTTGTTATTAGGGTAATATTGGTTTTATAAAATGAGTTTGGAGGTGTTCCCTCCTCTTGTATTTTCTGTAATAGTTTGTGTAGGCTTTGTGTTAACTATTCTTTAAATGTTTGATAGAATTCACCAGTGAATCCATTTGATCCTTGGCTTTTCTTTGTAGGAAGGTTTTAAAATTTAATACCTTTATTTTTGTAGGTCTATTCAGATTTTATATTTCTACTTGAGTCTGTATAAGTAATTTGTATCTTTCTAGGAATTTGTCATCTAAGTTATATAATTTGTTGGCATATAATTGTTAACAGTATTCCTTTGTAATTTAAAAAAAAAAAATTTAAGGCTAGTATTGATATCCCTCTTTCATTCCTGATTTTAATAATTTAAATTCATTCTTTCTTTCCCTCAGTCTTTTTCTCTTTCTCTCTCTCTCCCTCAGTCCAGTGAAAGGTTTTTCAATTTTGTCATTGGTTTCATTGATTTTGTCTATTGATTTTCTACACTCTCTTTGATGTAGTTCTGCTCTGATCTTTATTATTTCCTTCCTTGTGCTCACTTTGGGTTAGTTAGTTTTTATTTTTCTAATTTTCTAAGGTGGAGTTAGATTATTGTTTGATAGCTTCCTTATTTTTTGATACAGGCTTTTAGGGCTAAGCACTGCTTTAGCTACATCCCAAAATTTTGGTCAATTATCTTTTAAAGAAATTTTAAAAACAAGAATAAAGGTATTTTATTTTACCCACATATTTACCATTTCAAGTGTAGCTCCTCATTCCTTTGTGTAGACATGAGTTTTTATCTAGTAACATTTCCCATCAGCCTGAAAAACATCCTGTAATATTTCTTATAGCATAGTGCTACTGTCAATAAATTGTCTTAGCTTTTGTTTTTAACTGAAAATATTTTTATTTCACCTTCATTTTTGAAACATATTCACTGAATATAGAATTCTAGCTTGCGGGCTTTTTTGTTTTCCTTTTGGCAATTTAAAGATGCTTGTTTGCTAGCTTGCAAGGTTTGGGGAAATTCGTATCTTTGCCATGTGTCTTTATTCCTCTTCCTCATTGTAAAATTTCCCCCTTATTGCTCGTTTTTCACAACTTGATTATATTTCTTGGTGTGCTTTTATATATTTACTGTGCTTCAGGTTTAGGTTCTCTGAACTGCTTATATCTATGACTTTATAGTTTCCATCAAATTTGGAAAAACCTTGGCCATTATTTATTTGACTATTTTGTCTGCCTCCTCCTTTTCATGGTCTGGGCCTCCAATTGTATGTATTTGAACTTGCTTGATATTTTCACACAGCACTGAGGCTCTGCTCTTTTCCCCTAGCCCTTCTTCTCTGTGTGCTTCAGTTTAGGTAGTTCCTATTGCTTTATGTTCAAGTTTAGTGATCGTGTATTCTACTGAGTCTAATCTGCTATTGAGCCCATACTGCTAGGCAGACTCTACAATGGTCCCAATGATCTCCACCTCCTGATATCCAGGCCCTTGTGTAATCCCCTTCCCTTTATGGTGAGAAGATTTGTGACTTGTTTCCACCCGATAAGATGCATGAAAGGGCATGGGATGTCACTTCCATGATTAGGTTACAAGAAATTGTGAATTCCATCTTGCTAGCAGACTCTCTATTAGTTTCCTGTTGTTGCTGTAACAAATTAGCACACACTTGGTGGCTGACAACAGCGAAAAAAAATTATTCTCTCAGAGTTCTGGAAGCTAGAAGTCCAAAACCAAGGTGATGGCATATCTTCTCTGAAGTTTCTGGAAGAGGAATCCTTCTTTGCCTCTTCTATCTTCCGGTGGTAGTCAGCAATCCTTGGCATTCCATGACTTTAGCTGCATGACTGCAGTCTCTGCTTCCATCTTCACATGGCCTTCTTCCCTGTGTGTCTGTCTGTACATCACTTCTCCTCTTCTTATAAGGACACCAATCATATGGATTAAAGATTTACCCTACTTTAATATGACATTATCTTAACTAATCACATCTGAAGTGACCTGATTCCAAATAAGCTCACATACTGAGGTACCTGGGGTTAGGACTTCAACATCTTACTTTAGGGGACACAATTCAACCCCAACCCTCTATTTCCTTTTTGGCTTTCACACTTTGATGATGCATGCTTCCACGTTGAAGAGGGCAACATGGCAAGGGGCTTTGAAAATGCTCCATCCAGCAGTCAGCTAATGAGGCCATGAGGCCATAAGACCAAAATCCCTCAAAGAGGAAGAAAAGAAAGAAAGTGCCTTGCCACTGTACATATAGGGCAACACCTATTAAAGTGATGAAAGGCAAAATGTTACAAACAAATCTTTATGATATTGTTCATTTTTATTAATACATCAATTTATCCTTACTTTATCTTAGTATTTCTAAATTAGTATGTATACTTCTAATCTTTAAACCCATCACTATATTTCATTTTCCTATTAATTGAATTTGGCAAAAATTAGACTTCATTGTTGAAGAAATTTTGGACCACAGAGAGGTTCAACTATGGCAGGGGAGGAACACTGGTGAGGTGGGGTGTTATTGATGGGAGGGGGGCACATGGTTGGGAGGGAGTTCTCCAGGGCATGTATATAGGGGACATAAAAATGTTTGGATAACAAATGACAACTGAAGGAGTGCTGCGTTCCTAGTCAGGGGAGCTCTATCACATTCCCCAATGAAACAGCAATAATCCCCAAGTGCAACCGCAAAGACCAACAAAGAAGGATTTTCCAATAATGAGCCCTTGATACTGAAGACTAGGCTTATGAATCTGTGTGCCTGAAATATGAATGAGGCCTACAGCTGCAGGGTGCCTAAGAGTTACCTCCTGAGAACCTCCATGGTGCTCAAGTGTAGCCACTCTCTAAGCCAAACTCAGCATATAAATGCATTACACTCCCCCCACCCCACCCCCCAGCATGGGACATGACTCCCAGGAATGAGCCTCCCTGGTGCCAAGGGATTACTACCAAGCACCAGCTGATGATTTAACTAGAAAAAGACCTTGAATGAAAGGGTCAACTCAGACCAGCAGAATATCTCAGCCCACATGTAGGATTATGTGTTAAAAACGGCTTTTTGACCTTGAATAAAAGGGGGAAATGGCAAAGACAAATGAGTTTATATGGCTAAGAGTCTTCAAAAAAGAGTCAGGAGGTCATCAGAGGGGTCACGCTTACACACTCCTCAGGAGGACCCCAGAAACAGCCAAAGTGGATACAACCCCAGGTACTGGTTCTCCTGAGGGCTATGGAGACCCACAGGGATATGGTCATCACAGATAACTCTGGAGCTCAGTACTATGTCAGTAGGCCCTACTTTGGAATTTGTGTCCCTGAGTGTGATGGAGTTAGACTCAGATGTGACCTTTCTACACATGCCTCTTCTGTCACTTTTAATGAACCTTTGGTTGGTGCTAGCATTGGTGTATACTCAGGAGACTTGAATCTCTGGACTGTCCATGTGCCAGCTGGACCCTGAACCTCAGTAGAGTTGCAACTCCTACTCCCTGGTTCATTGGACTTACGCAGGTCAGCTAACAGGGAGGTGAAGATGGTCAGTCACCACACCAGGGAACTGAGAGTGCCTACAACTCCAAACAGGAGAATTGCATCCATCATCCATGTGGAATCTTAGCCCGCTCTCAATATAGAGGTGGAGTGGACATCACCATCCCAGAGCCCACAGAATGGAGGAATAAAATATGTATTAGAGTGGGCTTACTGATATTCTACCATAAAACTTTTGTGACTGCTAATAGCAGAAATTGTATCACTAATGGGGAGAAAGTGGCCACAGTAGTTGCTGAGGGCTGGAAGTGGGGAGAAGAGATATGATGAGGGGGCATTTGGGGACTTTGGTGTTGTCCTAAATGATATTGCAGGATCAGATGCTGGACATTATATATCCTGCCATAACCCACTGAATGTACCAGGGGAGAGTGTGAACTACAGAGTAAACTATTATCCACATGGTGCAGCAGTGCTCCAAAAAGTGTTCATCAAGTGAGATGAGTATGCCACAATGATGGGGAAGGTTGTTGGTATGGGAGGAGTAGGGTGGGGGATGGAGGGTATACAGGTACCTTCTATGTTTTTTATAATGTAACCTTTTTTATGACATATCTTTAAAAAAATACAATTTACAAAAATGATAGGGGTGGGGGAGTAGAGTCTGGGTTATATGGGAATCTCTTATGTTTTTTTTTGTTTTTTTTTTAAGATTTATTTATTTATTTTAATTACCCCACTTCCCCCGGTTGTCTGTTCTCTGTGTCTATTTGCTGCATCTTGTTTCTTTTTTTTTTTTTTTTTTTTTAATTTTTTTATTTTTTATTGACTTTGTAATAATATTACATTAAAAATATATATGTGAGGTCCCATTCAACCCCACCCCCCCACCCCCCCTCTCCCCCCCCCCAACAACACTCATTCCCATCATCATGCATCTTGTTTCTTTTGTCAGCTTCTATTGCCGTCAGCGGCAGGAGAAGTGTGGGTGGCGCCATTCCTGGGCAGGCTGCACTTTCTTTCATGCTGGGCGGTTCTCCTTACGGGGCGCACTCCTTGCGCGTGGGGCTCCCCTATGCGGGGGACACCCCTGCGTGGCACGGCACTCCTTGCGCGCATCAGCCCTGCTCATGGGCCAGCTCCACACGGGTTAAGGAGGCCTGGGGTTTGAACCGCGGACCTCCCATGTGGTAGACGGATGCCCTAACCACTGGGCCAAGTCCGTTTCCCTCTTATGTTTTTTTAATGTAACATTCTATGTGATCTATTAACTTTAATAAAAAAATAAAAGTGTTATTAAAATTTTTTAAAAGAAATATTGGATTATGCTTGTAATCTGATCTGTACCTGGGCATGATTGAGTTATGATTAGGGCATGGAATCCCCACCTCTTGGCGGGTGGGGACTCACAGATAAAAGGCATGGCGAAGAACAGACTTGGGTATTTCTGATGTTAGAGTATGATGCTGAAGACCTGGGAAATCAGCACCCAGAGGAAAGAGAAGCCAGCACCAGGAAGGAAGGAACCTTGAACCCAGAGAAAAGCAAGCCCCAGGAATGTAGGAACCCAGGAAGCCTGAACCCTCACAGACATCATCAGCTATCTTGCTCCAAAGAGACTTTGGTGAGGGAAGTAACTTAGGTTTTATGGCCTGGTATCTGTAAGCTCCTACCCCAAATAAATACCCTTTATAAAAATAAAAAAAAAATCCTTCAAAGAACGGAATTCTGACAGAAAACAAGAAATCTTGGAAGCAGTTCCTTTCTAATTTGAATCTTCAGGTGAGACACCTTGATTGCAGCCTTGAAGAAGAATGCTCAGCTAAGCCATGTCTGGATTCCTGACCCTTAAAAACCATGAGATAAATGTGTGCTGCTTTCAGCTGCAAGTTTGTGGTAATTTGTTACATATCAGTAGATAATTAACATACCCAGTCAGTGAAATTTTCACTTTAGATATTGTATTTTCCAATTCTAAAAATGCTATTTGGTTCCTTTTTTATATTCCTTCTGTATTTCTCCTCACTCTGCTAATCTTTTCCTTTAAGTCACAGAAGATATTTATAATTGTTTTAAAATCCTTGCCTTCTAATTCCATATCTATATTTTTTTGGCTGTATTACTACTAACTGGTTTTTATCCTGGATATGGGTCATGTTTTCCTGTTTCTTTACATGTTTAGTCATTGTTGATTGCATGCAAGACATTGTGAACAATATAGGGTTGAGTTCTGGATTTTGTTGTTTTACTTTAAAGAGTGTTGACTTTTGTTTTGCCAGATGAATTTAATCATTTTGAGGCTTGTTTTTATGCTTTGTTAGGGTTGGAATAGAGTATCCTTTACTCCAGAGATAGTTTAGCCTTATTATTAAGATGCGACCCTTCTGGAGTTTTGACTGCATGCCCCACGTGTTTGGTAACATCTCTTCACATAGGCTAGTCTGAGCTTGGACATCTCCCAGCTCTGTGTGAGCTCTGAGAATTTTTCAGATTACAGTTCCCAGTGATTGTTTCTGCTTGATTAACCTGAGAGAATTTCACCTTATGCATGCAAAACTTAGTGTTTACCCCTTGAGGGTATCTACCATGCAGATTTCTGGACTTTTTTCTCTGCTTAGCTCCCTTCTCTCTAGTACTCTCCAGTACTCTGACCTACAAATCCCAGGTGTCTTGGCCTCTCCAACTTCCAATCTCTGTCTTCTCAACTCAGCAAGACCTCTCTTCTCTGCTCTGCTTGGATTCCCTCAACTTCCCACCCCCACACAAACATAGACCTTGCTACTATCCTATCAGAAAGCCACAATTTATCTTGTTTTGTCCTTCTATCAGATATCACAGTCCGATACTGCTTATTGCCCAATATCTAACAATTGTTGTTTCCTATATTTTGTCCAGTATCCTAGATGTTTTTGGTGGGAGGATAAGCTTGATACCAGTTTCTTAGTCATTACTATTAAAGGTCTTTAGGTATTTTTTAGAGATACACAAAGGGGGATGGGACTAACTCTAACCTTTGGGTTCTCAAACTTTATACAGGTAACCAATGGGCTTCCTTATGGGAGAACATGAATCAGAAATGCTACGTGTTACAGCCCCCACAGCCCCAATTCTTCATAGGCAGCAGGATTCATAACAACTAATACCTTTGCCTTCCTTTTCAGGGTATCACAAGAACCTATCAGAAAGCCCCTCAGCCTACCATGTACTTTTTATCCTGTAGGCTGCATCAGATTCTCCACATGTGTAGTGATGTGGCCATAATTTCTAAACTGATGGTGGGTTTGATTATTTGAACTTGGAGTGGTCCCCAGAACCCTGTGTGTCTCAAGCATCCCTCTGGCCACAGGGTCCCTCTTTGTCCCCAATAGAGACACAGACCTCAGGGGATCTCCAACCTAACTATATGCCAAATCAATCACCTGGGAATTTTTTTATTATTATTACAAATGCACACACACCCCAGACCTACTCAATTAGAACCCCAGTGGTCCATGATGATTCTGATGCAGAATAGGGGATCACTATCTTCTCTCTCATGAAGCTGAAGAACTCATGAATATCAAAGGTGAAGACTCAGAGAAATGCTCCTGCCTTGTAAACCATCCAAAAGCAGACTCAGGGGGATACAAAGACCACTCAACTCCAAGACAAGAGACTGATTCACAGAAATTTTAAGAAGGAAGGAATCTTGGAGAACACTCTAGCCAACTTCCCCTCCCCCTCCCTCTTCCTTTCTATTTCATAGCGTAAGAAATCCAGAGGGATTAAGTGACATTCCTGGTGTCGTGGCCAGAGCTCCAGAGTTCTCCCCACCACCCCTCAGCACCAGCTACATCCCATCAGTGACTTCTCATAGCCCTTAGACCAGAATCCAAAATCCTTACCATAGCCTGAGCCCCTGCACAGCCTGTCTCCTGTGCCCTCCAGCCTCGCCTCTCACCATCCACTTGTCCCACGGCTCTCCAGGCACACTGGCCACCCTTCTGTCTGTGGATCAGCCAAGATCCTTTCAGCCTTGCCGTTCTCTCTGCCAAGTGACAGTGGACTGTCCTGCTCCTTTAGGCCTTCCTGGGCCATTATTCTCCATCTTGGCACATGCCTGTCTATGACCCTCTCAGCACCTCTCTCAGGGGGACCGATGGATGAACTTTCCACTTACCTCTGTGTTGTCTGCCTCCCCCACCCCACCAAGCTGTGTGCTTCAAGAGGGCAGAGAACACACCTGTTTTGTGCATTACTGTTTCCCAGATGTCTAGCAAAGTGCCTGGCTTGCCATGCGCTTACATATTTTTTGTCTTTATTTATTTTTTTAATGTTACATTAAAAAAAATGAGGTCCCCATATACCCCCCACTCCCCTCCCCCACTCCTCCCCCCATAACAACAACCTCCTCCATCATCATGAGACATTCATTGCACTTGGTGAATACATCTCTGAGCACCGCTGCTCCTCATGGTCAATTGTCCGCATCATAGCCCACACTCTCCCACATTTCACCCAGTGGTCCGCCATGCACTTATAATGAACTTTCTTACAGTGAATGGATAGATGGAAGAATTAACTAATCAAAAATGAGTAAGTGACACAAATCACTTTGGCTCTAGCCTCCAGGAGTTAGGAGGGCAAAGGGCTTCGGCTGGTCTCAGCAGAACTGAAGGGTAAAGGAAAGACCCGTACCTTCAGGGGTGTGCCCTGGGGTCTCCAGGTCCCAGGCTGTGCCTGCAGTAAACTCTGTGGTGGCCTTCCCGCTGGCATTGGGGTACCCTCCAAACCCACTGGTTCTGAAGGTCTAACAACCTAGAGCATGGCAAGGCACGGGTTTCCCAGTAGAAATGGTAATCACCTTTTCCTTCTCTAACAAGCTCTGCAGACTTGCTGCTCAGAAGGTCTTTTCCCCATGGTTCTAACAAATCTACCTAAGTGATAAAGGAGAATTTAGGGTTTACTAGTTTCCACTCTGAAATAATTTGGGAGTTGGGCTGCTTCATCCATGGACAAAGGACTTTAACACTTGAGCTAGAAGGAACAACCAAGCACTGTCAGAGGAAGAGAGCTCAGTTTCCCTTTATCATGTTGTTCTCCTGTGTGTCCAAATCTCCAAACAAACCATCAAACACAGATTTACCCTTTTCGCTGAGTAGAATCCTAAATTTCTGACTATTAGATTACCAAGTCCTGATGCGGGCCTGGTAGAAGAATTGGAATCTGAGTCAAAACAATGGGTGTGCTTCAGAGTAATCTCAGTCCCCTGCCTCTTCATTAGTATAGCATGGGCTAGCACCGTCCGATAGAATGAGTACACGCTGTGTCTTAAATTCTCTAGTAGCAACAGTAAAAAGAAACAGGTGAAATTCATTTTAATATCTTTTAGTTAACCTAACTCATCGAAAATATTGTCATGTCTACACGTAATCGATTTTAAAAATTAATGCGATGTTTAACATTCTTTTGTCCTACTAAGTCTCTGAAATGCAGTTGTTTTTATACTTAGGGCGCATCGCCGTTTGGACTAGCTCCTTTTCAGGTGCTCAGAAGGCACATGGGGCTGGAGGCAACTGTATCAGACGGTGGAGGAGTAGCCCAGCAGCTCAGCGGTCACGTGCAGCGCCGCGCCCTTTAACTCAAGCCCACCTGAGAACCAAAGGGAGAAAAGACGAGATGGAGCCTGGAGATCCCCGCCCCTCCCTGCAGGTGCTAGGTCAGGAGCGCAGGCAGCGTCAGCAGACAACTGCCAACGGCTGCTCACCGCTCTCCCTTGCTGCTTGGATTAATTCACTCGTATTTATTTGTTTTTTTATAAACAAAAGTCAAACTTAATGCATTCCATTAATCATGAGGAAAGGGCAGTAATCCTAAGGGGTTCTGTCAAACAGACGCTTTTTCTGTAAATAAATAAAAAGGTGACTGTGCAGGAAATGGAATTATACTGAACTGAAATCTGGGGTTCCTTTTTTCTTTTAGATCCATAAGGCAAAATATTGCTAAAGCTTTTTATAAACAAAGATAATGAGCTGTATAATTTATGTAAATTAACTAA
The DNA here is from genome assembly GCF_030445035.2 of Dasypus novemcinctus. NCBI lineage: Eukaryota > Metazoa > Chordata > Mammalia > Cingulata > Dasypodidae > Dasypus > Dasypus novemcinctus. The sequence continues at coordinate 126,246,137 of NC_080681.1, forward strand.
TGCTGCTGCATTTTCCAGAAGTAACATAAACCACGTTATTTATTTCATGTGCTTTTTGGAGTAAAAAATAATTATAAATGGGTATTACACCTAACAGGGTTCTCCCATTGTTTTCTGTGTGTTTGGAGCCGCTGAGCGCATCGCAGGCATGCTTTTCCTTTCGCACAACGAAAACGAGCGTGATCTTTCCAAAAGGCAGGCGTCTGACCTGAGTCCTTGCACCGGCAGAAAACTGCTTTAGTCGGCAGGCAGGACACATTTACGCAAACGGGAGGTGGGGGGGGGGGGGGGCGGGGCACCTGATCCGTGGGGCCAGCAGTACCAGCCTCACCAGAGAACTTGCTCTAAACACAGAACCCAGCAGCGGGATCAGAACCCCCGGGCGGGACCGGGGAAGAACCCTTTAGACCTCATTGGCGGTGGGGACCCAGCACCTGCCAGACCCCTCCCAGGAGACTGCCAGGACTGGGTCCCCGAGGCACTCTCTCCCCAGCGCCCTGCTCAGTGCACATTTCCCCCCATCCCTAACATGTATTAAAATGAGCAGTACATAATCACACACTCAAATTCTTAATATTATCATACTAGGAGCATTAAAAATGCAAGAAAGGATAATTAAGCAAAGTAAATTAAACAAGGATCTGGAAATCCACAGCCTGGAAATACTTTGGCTGCCTAAATGCCTGCTAACATCTGTTTGCCTCTGTCATGCTTTGCTATCTTTTTTCTGATACTCGAAGCACAAAACATGGTAAAACACTAAACGTAGAGAGCTGCGATGCGTGACCCGGTTTACCCGGTAAAGGTGGAGGAGTGCTACTCAAAGCCCCTTGCCCTTTGGGAGGACCGGCTCACGTGGGGACGGACGGAGGAGTAACGCTCACCCACGGAATACCAGGCACGAGGGAAAACAGAAATGGAAAATTCTCAGCCCGAAAAAGAATGGAGGGTAATTTACTGAATTTATTTAACCTCATCTCCCTTAATCATGTAAAAACAAAACCCCAAAATGTTCTACATTCTGGTTTGTGTCCCACACAATGTGCAAGCTAATTGAGTGTAAAAAGCGTTGTTTTGCATTATATCAGTTAAAGTAAGTGTATCGATGGCTCTTCCTGCCCCCGAGCTCCGTTTCATCCCTGTTTTTGTTATAATTCAGTCCATTCACAATATGTCATTGCCAACACTATTTGCAAAAGAAAGTATAGAAAACAGATTCTTTATTTCTTCGTGAATTTATTTTCATTTCCCCTTCTCGGGCTCTCCACATTTATATCGTGCCTCCATCTGGAGGGCTTAAAAAAGTCATAGACAAAGTGACTATCCACAACAAACCACACACACTCATCTGGTATTTAGCCTGAGAATTTTATTGCCAGGTGTTATAAAAGAAGAAAAAAACACGGCCACAATACTGTCTTGCATCTCCCTTCCTAACATTCCATATCGTTTCTGAAGTATTCATTACTTTAGGAGGGAAGCTGCTTCAATGAGTTTCTCTTAACCGCTTCCAGGAAAAGACAAGGGCCATCACTGCCACAACTGACGTGTGAGGCTGGTGGCACCAGGCCTGCCATGAATGTCAAAGGGCGTCGCCTGCCCCATGGAAACAGCACGCTGCTCCTGGCCCCGGAAGCTCTGTTATGCCACTTCTCCAAGGCCTCCTTCCGTCATTCAGGAAAGAGTCACCGAGCCCTCCTGGGCAGGGGGGGCCGGTGAGTGGAAGTGGCATGGCAGGCCCTGGCGAGCAGGCTGCGGCGTCTAGCCCGAAATCCCCATGCTGGGAGGCGCCGAGAGTTTAGTGTGGAGGGGAAATGAAAAGCAGCCCTGCTATAAAGAGACCGAGGGAAACTCATTATGCCCACCTTTAATTTAAGACCCTTCCAACTTTTTCAGAGCAATTAAAGAATTAAAGGTCAGCATCAAAACTTACTACCGGGAGGACTGGCTCATCCCAGGGAAAGCCGAGCAGGTCCTGTTCGTCAGAAATAACTGCTGAATGGTTCAGTGTGGACTCTGGGGAAACTGAACTTATAGGGCATTATTTTGATGAGGCCGAATTCCATTTATAAAAACACAGTAAAATATCAGTTCTGCAGCACTGCAAATGGACCAGTGAGGAATTTGGGGGAAAGAAGGAATCTTGGGGTTTCCCAATTTAGTTTCTCACAATCTATAGAAAGGATTATGGTATTTAAGCATCTGCCTAATTTGGAGAAGATAAAGAAGTCATTTTGAAATTTAAGCTATGAGACCATGCTAATGCCTTTTGCATGTCACCAGTAGGCACGCGTCTTGTTTTCCATCACTAAATGGACGGGGGCTCCCTCTCCGTCCTGAGGAGGGGCACTGGTTGGCAGCCTGCTAGCCCTCCACCGGGCGACTCCTCGGTATGTGAGAAAAGGCACAGTCCAAGAGCCCTGGAGCCAAGAGCTCCAGTTTGCTGTCCTCGATATTCCTGCAACTCCCAAGGTAGGCCTGGCTGCCCTTCGGCTTCTCCAAGAACTGGTGCAGGGAAGCACTCTACGTCAGCTGACCTCACTCTCTCTCAGAGCCTCTTCTCAGAACTCTGACATCTGACCGTCATTCATAGTCTTTTCCAAGATCGAAGTAGGTCTTTTAGGAAATCTCAAGCAAAAGGGAGCACAAGCAAATCGGCTCTCAGGGTCTCCACTGGCCTCTCAGGTGACAAGTGGCATGGACCCCAGCAGAGCTTTTCACCATCAAAATCTCGAGATGGGAAAACCAAGCCATGCAGATTAAAGGGCGATGAGTGTTACACCCAAGCTCAGGAATCAAAGATGATAAACAGAAGGATAGAAGGAGCCACGGGGCTGCACAGCCACTTGCTTAGAATTTATGTTTCCATAAGTGAAATATTACGAGTCTCACAGAGAAAAGAAATTATTGATACGTGTGTTCCCTTAAGGAAGCTTCCCAGGAGACCCATTCCGGATTTAACAATCATCTACATTCTTCTTCTGAAACAGCAAACCTCGTCTTTGGCTTCCATTTCCCCACCACGGAACCATGAATCACTGAGCTCCAAACCAGCTTGGGTGCGGCTTGTCACATGCCACCTAGCATATTTAATAAAGTAAATTCTAAGTAATCAATTCACAAAGACTCAACATTTTTTCACGCTTTTCCAATAAATGTCTACCTCTTGCACCCATCCTAAAACTGCGCATAAATCGCGGCAGCTGAGACGAACTTGACAGTCTCCAGTGTTCTCGTGCTCTCGTGGAAATACTTAAACGTGGACAAATAGCATGTGCAGCCTCCCCGTCGCGATTCTAGGGGGGCTCGGCCACATTAAACGTGCCCAGGCTTCTTCCAATTCACCTTGGGTCTTGAGATTCAGACAGTTCAACCTTTTTTCTTCCTTGAGAACCTGGTTCTTTAACCCCCACCCCCGGCCTCCAGGGTCACCCGGGCCACACCCCTTGGCTCAGCTGCCCTGCTGGACAAGGGAGGGCAGGGGCACCTCGGGCCTCACCCTGTCCTCCCTGCAGCGCCATAGAGTGGTACCTGGGTTCTCTGGAGCAAAGGGACTGTTCCACACCCCCACTTCCAAACTGCCCTCTGCAAGGGACATCGTTTAACTTCTGCAGGCTAAGGACAACTTAAGATGAGAGAAATAAGCCAATGCCACCGGGACATACTGCCACTAAAAATAAATGAAAAGCAAACCTCGCCAGAACAAACATGAATAACCATGGTGCCCGATGTGACAAGAAGGCATGCTGTGAATAGAAGTATTAATTCTTCATAGAAGTGACCACTGAAGTGGCCACTGCCAGCCCACAAACGTGATTGCCATGGCATGCCAGCACTCAGACTCAAATCCTTAAAAGAGCTTGCAGCAAGTCCTCGATGGCCTCCAAACACTTCTCACCAGTCCCCTTAACCTGCCACTCTTTCCAGAAACTACTGCCATAATATAGAACTGGGGTTGCAAACTACATGCCATGGTGCAATTCCAGCCCTCAGGCTGCTTTTGTGAATAAAGCTTTATTGGAACACAGCCAGTCGTCACTGACCATAGTCTTTGGCTGCTTTCACAACACAATGGCAGAGTGGAGCCTGTCTGGCTCACAAGCTGAAAGCATTCACTATCTAGCCCTTTACAGAAAAAGATTGCTAACCCCTGATATTGGAAGTAGGGTCCTATTCAACCACCATTTCATTCATTCAATCAAAACATATTTATTGGGTACCAACTATGTGCCAAATACTATGGCAAGCACTAGGCTACAGTAGCAAAGAGACACCACTTGCTTTAGCTTTCTTAGAAGAGCTAAAGAAAGAAAGGAGCTATTTTAGCTGCAGAAGAAGGAACGGTTCAGTCATTGTCAGTTAGTGTATTCTGCTTCCAGAAACTTGTTCTTCTCTATCCATCACTGCCAAGGGCAGAATAGTGAAGGATAGGCTCAAACCATATAAACAGAGATTTCAGGTAGATATTTTACAGAGGTGCTGGGAGTCAAGTAATGAATTGCCAGACAAGCTTGTGAAATTTTCCTTTGGGCTTTTTTCCTTCAGATAAGGCCCTCCATAAAACCCACCTGCTTTGGGGTAAGGCACCCGGGCAGGGCCATCCCAGAAGCAAAAGTTCCGCATGGCATCTGTTTGCAAGTTGGTGCACCTGTGAGTCACCTGGGGCAGAGGCTGGCTCAGAAGCTCTGGTGTGTGCCTGAGAGGCTGAGCTCCTAATGGGCTCCCCAGCGCCCACCGCCTCGGAAGCGCACTTTGAGGAGGGAGTGCACGCCCACGCAAGTGTCTGCACTGGCCCTGGGTTTCACATGAATAGCAGATGAATCTCTTGCAGTAAGAAGTAAAGATGCGCCCTGAAGGACACACAGCGTTACAAAGTGCTGGAACTGAGAAACGCCGAGGGGAAACGGAAGGTCATTTCATCTGTCCCGGAGAAAAACCCAAGAACCACAAAGGCTCTCGTTCCTTCAGTCACCTGCTTTCTGTCTGAGTTGAGGGCGGGGACGCCTTGAGAAGCCCAAACAAGACCAGAGCCAGCTGCCATCAAAGCCCACCCAACCAGAGCGGCTGAGTGAACACTTCTCCTTCTTTAATTTCCTTGTTAACATTCCTCTCCCCACTCCTGCTAGAAACAAAAAAGTCCTTCACCTGCAGCTCGATTTTCTCCATGATTTTTGCTGGAGTGTGAGAAACAGACAGAGCACCGAGGCTCTAATTAGTGTGCAAACGGTATGCCTTCCCTTTGCCATGACCAAACCCCTGAAGACTCTTCTAGAATAAGGGTGGAGACGCACGCTGTGCACAGGCTGCCCCCACGCAGTACAAGCCTCAGTTACTGGGAGTCAATTTTCCCAGCAATATTAGGGAGTGGGAAGATACAGAGAAGATCAATATTTTACGATTCACTCAAGAGAAGGCCAGGGACATACTTTACCCAACACAAACAACCCTATCTGGTCCTTTACCAAGGGGGCGAAATAAATACCATGTTCTTAAAAAGCATCGCCAGCTTCGAGATGAGGCCATAAATTATGCTTGCAAATAGCAAGGCTGTGTGGGCTGGGCAGCATCTAACTTGGTGGCTGCTGTTATGGTGGGGCCCAAACATAGAAGGGCCCTGGGTGCATTTTGACAGTGGCGTTTGAGGGTTTACGTCGTAATTGAATATGCTAAAATTTCCATGCATGTCCTTGTGGGCTAATCTGCAATGATGTTAAGGGACTGTTATGATAATAATTAAATACAAGTTCAGCATACCAAATGGATATTCTGCCACTTTACCTTCAACGGGGAGCTTCTAGCTTAATAAGGCTCAAACCAAGTTTGGAAAAGGAAATTACAAAATATTTTACATATTGTAACCTACCAGAGGCATGAGGAGAGACAGAAACTACAAACTTGTTTCCTCCTAAATCTTCCTGGCACATCCTGCACTAACAAGCTTCTCTCCAAACATCCTTGGCAGGGGCCTGCATTTTCCAAGGTCCCGGCCCCTACAGGCAACCGGCCTGGGCTTCCAGGGCTCCTAACTCTCTCGGGTTTGCGATTATGCAAACAGAAACTAGCTTTTTTTTTTTTCACTTTTTTTTTCTTTTTTGTTTTTTTTAAATGTTACATTCAAAAAATACGAGGTCCCTATATACCCCCTCTACTCCTCCCACATCAACAATCTTGTCCATCATTGTGGCACATTCACTGCACCTGGTGAATACATTTTGGAGCACTGCTGCGCCACATGGACAGTGGTCTACCTTGTAGTCTACACTCTCCCCCAGTCCACCCGTGAGCCATGGCAGGACACACAATGTCCAGTGTCTGTCCCTGTAGCACCACCCAGGACAACTCCAAATCCTGAAAATGCCCCCATACCATATCTCTTCTTCCCTTTCCCTACCATCAGCAGCTACCGTGGCCACTTTCTCCATATCAATATTACACTTTCTTCCCTTATTAATCACAATAGTTCCCCAGCAGAAAACCAGTAAGTCCACCATAATCCATAGTCTATTCCTCCATCCTGTGGGCCCTGGGATGGTGATGTCCAGTCCTCCTCTACATCAAGAGGGGGCTTAGATTCCACACGGATGATGGATGCAATTCTCCTGCTTGCAGTTTTAGGCACTCTTGGCTCCCTGGTGTGGTGGTTTTTTTTTTTTTTTAAGATTTATTTATTTATTTCTCTCCCCTCCCCCTCACCCCAGTTGTCTGTTCTCTGTGTCTATTTGTTGCGTCTTGTTTTTTTGTCCGCTTCTGTTGTCAGCAGCATGGGAATCTGTGTTTCTTTTTGTTGCGTCATCTTATTGTGTCAGCTCTCCATGTGGGCGGCACCATTCCTGGGCAGGCCGCACTTTCTTTCATGCTGGGTGGCTCTCCTTATGGGGTGCACTCCTTGCGCGTGGGGCTCCCCTACACGGGGGACACCCCTGCCTTGCACGGCACTCCTTGCGCACATCAGCACCGCCCGTGGGCCAGCTCCACACGGGTCAAGGAGGCCTGGGGTTTGAACTGCGGACCTCCCATGTGGTAGACAGACACCCTAACCACTGGGCCAAGTCTGTTTCCCCACCTGGTGTGGTGGTTAACCATCTTCACCTCCCTGTTGGCTGGCCAGGGTAAGTCCAATAAACCAGAGGGTATAAGTTACAAGTCTGCTGAGGCTCAGGGCCTGGCCGTCACATGGACAGTCCAGAGATTCAGGTCTGCTGAGTATACACCAACCCAAATGCCAACCACAGGTCTGGTAAAAGTGACAGAAGAGGCATGTGTAGAAAGGTCACATCTGAGTCCAACTCCATCACACTCTGGAACACAAACTCCAAAGTAGGGCCAACTGATATGGCCCTGAACTCCAGAGCCATCTGCCATGACCATAGAACCTGTGGGGCTCTGTAAACCTCAGGAAAACCAGCACCTGGGGTTGTATCTCCTTTGGCTATCTCTGGGACCCTGCTGAGGCATGCATAAGCATAAAGGACAAATGAGTTTATATGGCTATGAGTCTCCAGAAACTAGGGTTTTAGCTCTTGAGTTCGCAGGCCAGCTGCCAGGAGGGCCTTCTGGCCCTGGCGATGAGGAGTCTCCATCCGGTTTTTTATGGTTCCTGCATCAATCATTTGTGTCTGGAAATAAGCCTTCTCAATTCCCCATGTCCTCAGTGAGAATACTCCAAGGAGCCTAGCCTCCATCTTCAAAGGCTCAGAGGAAACTGCCCTGACCATCAGAGGTTGCCAGAAAGGATGCAGGATGCCCAGGTAAACGTGATTTTCAGATAAGCAAAGGCAAGTACTTTAGTATCGGTCTGCCCTAAATAATGCAAAGGGCATACTTAATACTAAATAATTATTCATGGTTTATTTGATATGCATATTCATCTGGGCAGCCTATATTTTGTGTGTATGTGTGTGTGTGCTAAACCTATCACTCCTCCAGGTAAGTGTGGCCCACGGACTCTCACCATCCCCACAGGGGCATAGCCTAGAAGTTTAAAGCTGGAGCTCGATGACAAATGGTACTGAGGGTATAGAAGCACAACTTGCTACCTGCTAAGGAAGATTCATGTGGGAATGAAAAAGGTTCGTAAAGGACTCCTGTAAGGAGGTGTAGCAGGTCAGGCAGGGTGCTGGCGATGTTTGGAGACAACCTCCCAGCCACTGAAAGGCACAGCCAGGGGACGGCCATGGCTTCCTGCAGTGGCTGAATGGCCCAGGGAGAGCCAGGTCCTGGGCTGAAGGAGCCCTGGGCAGGGGCTCTCTTCCCCTTTGCCTGGTGTGGATTGTAAAGGAAGGAGGCGTCTGCTAAAGGCTGGATCCCTGATCTTATTTGAGGCCTGGGTCTGAGGTCTGACGGTGTGTTTTAAACCTTTGCTCTCAGAGCTCTGTGGACTAAGAGCATGCACCTGGGGGACCAGGTGTTTTGGAAGCCAACGTGGCACAGTGAGTAGGGAAATGGGAATCTGGAATCAGATGGACCTGGGAGGGTGCCCTGGCTCCATTACTCACCAGCTAGGGGTCCTTGTTTGAATTCCTAAACCTTCTGGGAATTCATGAGCTCTTCTGCACAAGTGAGGGCAGTGACAGTACCTCCCTAACTGAGATGTTGTGGCATAAGGAAATGAGATGGCACAGAGGAAATGATGAGCACTGGACCAGGTGTTCAGTTAAATGACACTGTCATTGTCACTATTGCCACGTGGCTGTCCTCAGGCAAGACGGAGTCTTAAAGAGCATGAGACACCACCCCGGCTGGGCCTCTGTGAATGTGAAATCGCTGCTTCAGATGATAGCTAGAGTCATGTTATTTGCTAGTTCAAATTTTAATCATATGAATTTGGTGGGACACGTCACCAGGGATGCTGGGTAATTAGACATTTAGGAAAGACTATGGATTTGAGCTCCTGACTTGATTCTAACAAAACACACCCAGGTAACAGGAAATTAAGTCTTAACTTGTTAGCTCATTAGCAGAATGCGGCATGAAAATTCAGATGATTAAAAGTCAGAAGAGAGCCACGGGAGGCCCACAGAGGTGCAGCTGCACAGCCTGACTCCACAGGGGACGGTCGTGAGACCGACGCCACCGACCACCAAGACTCGATGCCAGAGAGATGGGGCAGCCCTGGACGTGAAATCAAAGACCGGGGTTTGAGTCCCAGAGATAAAGCCAATAGGAAGAGACTGGTCTGCCACAATGCAAACTTGGGGTCGGGGAAAGGATCCAAGGAGGTGGCCCCGACAGTGCTCAGCCTTTCAGCAGAGCTCACAGCTGAGAGCAGGCCCTGTGGGGTCAACGGACCCAGGCCCTCAGGGGAGGGGAGGAGCCAAGTGCACTAGGACATCCCAAAATTGCTACAAGTTCAGTACGTCCCACATCATATTCAGATGACCAGTCGTGTGTTTCGGTAAGTTCCTCAAGTACGATTCTGTCTTGTTTCTTTATAACTGCACCCAATAGATTACCTAGAATCTAGACACAAGTGTTCTAGTATCTAGAAGAGACTAGACTCTCAATATGTCTTTACTGAAGTGGACAGAGCTAATATAAAGTCAAAGTGTTATCTTCCTTTAGCGCGTATAGATGGAGTGCTATGGCAATTAAGGGGAGGGAATAATGACTTCTGGCTGGAGAGGATTGGGGAAGATAGTGTGGAAAAATCAGAGGAGAAAGATGGGGAGTTACAAGGCTAACACAGTCTCAACCTAGATGAGGGAAAAAAGAGTTTCTGAGCGATGAACGCTGGGCAGTATCGACTGGTGAGTCTGAATGCAGATGGGAGTGAAATAATATGTCAGCAGACGACAGTACACCATCATTTACCAAAGTCAAAAAACACAGATTCTACGTAAAAATGTGTAGCAGAAACCCATGGGTGGGTTGGACCTTCTGTGAGTCTGAGCCAACTCCCTTCCTCCTTATCTAGTTGTTGCTGTACTTCCAAACTTGACTCGGGCACCACACAAGTTCGTGGCTGGCTACTCGAAATGTTCCTCGGTTCCAAGCAAGACACCTATTTATCTCACGGCCACAAGACGCGCTGAAATGATCGGCACGGCCACGAGGCAGACAGTTATTTCATGCCCTGTTAATTCCTAATGTGGTAACTACAATATCAGTCCTGCTCTTAGAAGAGGTGCCCCTTTTCTTTTTAAATATGTGGCCTAAGTGTCCAAAGCAAGAACATCCCTTCTAATGAGGCCAAGTCCACAAACATAACCTTGCCACCGAGGCCGCGCTAATGACGGGCTTCGAGCTTTAAGACAGTTAATCAGGAAGTCAGAGCAACCCTTCGTTCTTTGTAGGCAACACACACAGGTCAGCAAAACTAAAGTGAACTTCCTCCTCACTGCTTATATTCCAAACACAGCACGTGGCCAGCATTTCCGCCAGCAGAGGATCGGGGACGAGGCTCCTGTCGCCCAAGGAACTACTCTGTGGGGAGGATTCTTTGTCGTGCTACCCCGACAGCGTTTGTGCAGTGACTGTCCGTTGGTCCCGAGGCAGTGACCCTGCAGCGGCCGAGCCCTTGGGAGCCGAGCAGAGGGAGATGCCGCCCCAGGAGGCAGACCTGTGCTCTGCCCGGAGCCGGAAGAGCTACTGACGAGCCATCATCCCGGCCACCTGCTGCTGCGAGCCGTTTGCTGTCAGCATCGTTCATTGCCCTTTCCCACCCCTGCCCTGTAATCTGGCCAGTTCCCATCATTCCCCAGCTCCCTCCACGCATGCCACCTGCTGAAGGCCACATCTGCCCAAATGTCCCTCCCAGGTGGTCTGCATGGAGCCCTGTGTCTCCCCTGTCACACCTTCTCATCTCATCGCCCTGCATTCCAGTTGCACGCTTGATTTTCCGTCTCCCCACAAGAGTGGGGACCAAGACTTTTTAACATCACTGACTCCCCGATATCTAATAGATGGAAAGTGCTGAACCTCTGGCTGATGGATGAAGGGTTCGTGGTGAGTAAATATGTGTTGACTTGGTCTGAAAAAACTACAGATCCCACCTGAGTGTCCAGGTAGAAACTGGTGTGGAGGCAAGAGCCTGAGCTTTGGAACCAGACCTGGGTTCAGGTCCCATTGCTGCCATTGATTTGTGGCTAGATCCAGGCAAGTGAAATCCTCTGCGGTGTACTCCCTCCATCTATAAAACGGGTCTAAAGGAATGTACTTTGCACGGATGTTTTTATGAGGATTAAACAGTGCCAGAGATTTGTAAGCCTGTAACTGCCCCTCTGCTAAGGGGGGGTCTCCTATCTGACCCAAGAACCAGCAGCCAGGGGAGGGGTCAGCTGAGAGCTGGCCCGGCTGCAGGGGCATGCCGGGACTCTCGGGTGAGAGATGGAACGCCGGGTGTAAGAGAGCCCCTCCAGCCTCTGGGGCCAGAGAAGAGCTCCATGAGCTCGAATGTCCTTCTCCAGCTATCCAGAGGAAAATGTCACCTCTTGCTGACTCTACCCAGCTCATCAGACCACAAGGCTGTGCCACACTGGGGGAACAGGGGATGTTCAAGCTCTGGCACTCTGCTTGCAGGAAATCTCCCACCCCCGAATTCTCTCCACCCTGTCGGGCACCAGATAAGCAGGCATCAATGTGCCTGGGGTGCAGGGACAAGGCCGGGCATGTTGAGAGCTCATCTTATAAAACAGTGACTTCACAACCCCTGCCTGCCCACCTTGGCACCCTGGACCTCCTGACCACGGAGCCCTGTGCCACTGGAAACCTTATGGAGCCAACTTCTCCTTGGCTTACAGACAAAACAGCCAACCACGAGCCCAACAGCCCCCCAGCTTCGAAAGCGCTGCCCCACCCTGCGCCCGGCTGGGAAATTCAGTGTGCCTTTGAGTTGCCTTGTGCACAGGGCCAGCCTCAGAGAGTAAAAGGAGCTCAGCCGCTGAGCAGTTCCCCTGGCAGGGCTGCCTGTTTCCCCAGCCTGGGGGACTGGGGGAGGCTTATAGCAAGTTCTGTGTTAAACGGTAGACCCGGGTATCTTCACCGTGCCCCCGAACCGAGAAGAGCAGCTCAGGTGGCAGAAGGAGGTGGCAGAGCCGAAACCCGTGTCCTCCCCCACCTGTCTTCCTGGACCAGCAGGAGGGGTGGCTGCCTGGCGCCGGCCCTGGCAAGGTGCAGGTGCTCAGTCCATGGGAACCACCGGGCTCTGAACTCCTGAAGGAGGAAACAGGGTCCCAACGAGGACCCCACCCTCCCAGGAGAGGCTGCACCCCAGTGTACACCCCCTTGCCGTCCCCAGGTGAAAAGGGCCCGGAGCGGTCCACTAGGCCCCAGCCTCCGGTCCAGACGTGGGGCTTCTCCTGCCCGTTTAAAACCGTGCCTGTGGCAGGCGGTGCACACCTACGAGGTCACCCCACGGCAGAGCCCTCCCATTACCATGAGACCAAGAGCGCCTGCAGTTCACGCTGCGCGGGCCACTATCTTCCACCCCTCGGTTGTGGGAGGACATGGCGGGGGAAATGGTAGTTCCCGGTGCCGAGAGTGCTGGGTGTGATGTCAGCAGTTACTTCGCAGAGCAACTGGCAGTGTCTCACAGCCCAGCCAGTCCAGGCCCTGGCGGCACGAGTGCACAAGCGGCTGTGTACGAGGGCACCTGCTGGGGCATCGCTTGTCGTTCTGAAAATCCAGACTGGCTCCAGGCTACGCAGGTGAAGAGATGAAGGAGCTCTAAGCAGCAGCCTGGACTCAGCTCAGACCCACTGCTAAGGGGAAGAGGCGGAGGGCAGATGAGACACGCACGCGACCCTGCCCGACCTCAAAGCTCAGCTTATGTCCCACCTCCCCAGGAAGTTCCCCACCCAGGCCAGGCGGGACCCCGGGCACTCATCAGAAGAGCTAAGGCGTTTATGCTTCTCGGCGCTGTTGATTCCCTTCGTGTATGGACAGATCTCTGTAATTTGACCACGAGCCCGTGGGGGCGGGAAACGTCACCTCCGTTTCCTCTGCAGACAGCGCAGGGCCTTGCCAGAGGAGCTGCACGACCACCACTCACTAACCCACCCAACGGGACGGCTCCCCGAGGACCTGTCGGCGGCCGCCCACTCCCCAAGTGGCCAGGTCCTGATTTCAAAATCTCACGGCCCCTGTGTGCGATGGGGAAGGCCACCTCACCACGTGTCTGCTTGGGTGGCCTCGTGCGGCGGGCCATGCACGCCCTGCAGAGCCACAGAAACCCCTCGCCGCCTGGCACGTGCGCCCCCCTCCGCCTTCCAAGGGGCCGCCCTGCCCCGCCCCTGCCCATGCAGGGCCATACACATGGGCCTCTACGTGAGAGAGCCACAAATCACTCCGAATGTAAACATGGCCTAAAAATAACCATACATCATTCTGATTCCATCCAGTGGCAATTCTAATTTATAACATGAGGGACAAAAATGAGCACGGTGGCTCTCTTTCTCCCTGGGCTCCTGAGGCAGAAGTCTCCCCGGCTGTTACAACCCAAAGCTCCTGAGTTACACGTTAGCAGAGGCGAGCTACGGGCGCCCAGAGGCCGGGGCTGCTCCCCGCGGCTGCAGTGTGAATTCCTGCGGGTGACACTCTGCCTGAGCAGGTTCCGTTAGTCGCGGAGGCAGCGGGGACCCCCTTCCTTGACCCCCCTCCCCCCACTTTCCACCTGTTACTCTGTTGTGGGAGATGGGACCAGGGTCCTGCTAGAAAGGGCGAGGCCCCGCCCCCCTGGCTCCGTCACCGTGGCTAAGATGAGTGCGCACCAGAGGGGGTCCTAGAGGTGGGTCTAGTGCGGCATGCTCGGGGTGATCTGCATTTTAATGTTCCGTGCAGTCAATTAAGTCACACTGTGCCAACCCTGTAAACTGGAATTTCTCAGAGAGGGGCTTTCCTTGGTTCATCATCATAAAGCATTGTTATTAGGTATAAAAAAAACCACATAAAACAAAAGTGATCTCTCTCTGTGGGATAATATCATAAAATCCATTCAATGCTATTTTTAACAGCGATGAGAGCACATGATTAATATAGAAAAAGCCATCATGACAAAGAGTGTCACGAAAGCCATCGGCGCGGAAGGGCAGTCCGTGGAGCTCAAGTGGCTTACGTCCTTGTCATCGATATTGGCCTGCTGGCCTGCTGGAGGACCCAAAGCCAATGCGCTCCAGGACGCCTCCCTCTGACCGGTTTAAAATACAGGGGTTCACAGCAGGCTCCCGGGCCTTGGGCCAAGGCAGCACTTGCCACACCCCTGGGAAAGGCCCTTTCATCGGGCTCCTTAGGAGACAGAGAAGGACGCCCCGCCCTGCTCATCCTCTCCCTCCACGCCTGGGGCCCCCAGCCCAGACCCTCAACCCAAGGTAATATTTTTTTATGTTCTCCCAAGGTTGAGAGCTCACAGGGTTGGAATCAAAGCAAAGCCACCAGCCTGTACCATGGCACAGTCTCACCCAAGGACCGGAAACCAAACTGGGCGCAAGATCCCAGCATGTTTCTGCAGCACCTCACCTCCATCCAGGCCTGCACCCATCCCACACACCCGGTTATACTGCCTCACAATCTTAGCATCCAGGTCCTGTCTGAGCTCGAAACACCCAGGTGGGAAGGGAAGGGTTTGTAATTAGAGGAGAATTCCAGGCCCTGCGGGCCAGCTCAGCAGAGCAGGTGGGCACCACCTCGCGCGCGAGCCTTCCTGCACCACGTCCCCACTTTCCTGGCACCTGCAAACTCTCAGCACATGCAGAGAGGCCCTTCTGTGACAAACACAATAAACGATTCTGCGGGAAGCTGGCGAATCCCCATCTTTACACCAATGACTCCCTAGAAACACGAGCGCTTTGGTTAAATCCTGTTTCACTGAGACTCTAGGGTAAGAAGGGAAGAGAAAGGGGAAGAGAAAAAGGAAACCAGGGTCTTGGCAAATGAAAATTCCATTCTCCGCACGAGCCCAGACATGACATTTGTGGAACATGAGAACCTCGTCCGCTCTTTACCTCCACTCCCTGGACCTTCAGTTTCATGTGGTCCTCTCGGGTGGTTTTCCCATCTTTCCTCTTTTTCCAGCAATACCCGTCTTTCCTGTACTTCACTTTCTTCCTGTTGTAGAGTATCATAGAGCCATTCTGTGGTCTGGGAACAACAAATGGTTAAATTACCAAGAGCACCAGGCAGAAGAGAAACGTATGAAGAAAGTAGCGTAGCCCAGTAAAAGTCTCGAAGAAAAGCAATATAGTCCACATTTCCTGGTATATAATTTTTCACCTTTTATTGCAGCTCCCTGGATTAACCATGTTTTATGACCAGCCAAAATTTGCTTGTGGATTTGGTACCTAATGAATTAAATGTGTCAATGACAGGCTTAAAAAACATCCCTGAGGTAATATCCACCATCTAATCAGGATATACGATGTGGGGGCCCGAGCTATGCACCGGAAAGGAAGAAAACAGAGAGAGAAAGCAAAAAGAGCCGGGGGTGCTGTGGCAGACTGCAATAGCTTATCTCTTGTAGAAGGATTTTCTACACATCTTATAATCCATCACCCAGCATTAGGAAATAAATAAGTTGAACGCAGACGCTAGATGACTATGTTAAGAGCAGACCAAGGGAGGAGCTAGTCACGGAGTCCAAATACTCTTGATTCATTGCCTACATTTAGATTACTGCTCGGCACAAAGCAGCATCTCCAGTCCTTCTTCTCAAGTGAGCTAAGTGCCTGATTCTTTCCCATTTGGGCTTCAACTGTCAGAGGGCTCAGATACTGTCGGTAAATTCATCTATTTGGTGCATGGCTATGGTACTGTAGGAAAAATAGCTGCCCCTTGCTAAGCAGTAAAAGTGGATGGCCGCTCTTGTGCCGTTTAAAAGAACAAACAAGAAGCACCTTGGGTTTTCCAAAAGGAAGCCACATGCATCAACCACAGAGGGCCAACGTGGCTGCATGCATGTCCGAACTTGCAGCCTTCCCATATTCGGGTTTGCATACACCAAGGAAAGAACTAAACCTCTTGGATCTGGGACAGGTGTTGTGGTAAATAACTTCCAAGTAAAGTTGCAGCAGGCCCAACCCCCAAGAAAAGAGCAGCCGCCCTTGCCGGGGGTGGGGGTGGGGGGCAGGTGTGTCCACGCTGCACCTGGCTGCTCGGCACAGAAAGGGAATGCCAGGTGAGGCCGGCAGGGGCCCTCCAGCTCGCTCTCGTGGCCAAGCTGAGAGCGCATGGATAAGGCTGGTGAAGTGGCTCCAGGATGCGAGTCATCCATCCATTTCTCCGCCACGGCAGAAGTGAGAATATGCCAAGGCAGCCACCCCTGCCCTGGAGTCGGGGGCATGGGCCTCCAACCCCTTTCTTCCCTCCTTTTTGCAACAACGGGCTGCTTTGCAATTGGGCACAGAACATCTCGCTCTTGATGTCTCAATATTCCATTGTCTGTAGGGGGAAGAAAATCACGCCAGGGTGACAGCAGCTAATTGCCGTTCCCACCCAGCCCTACCCTGTCACTCAATGGCAATATGATGACTCAACAGCGATTCCTTGGGAAATTACAGACTTTCGAAAGAGACTCCCAGCACTCCATTGTCCCCCCAGTCACCGGGCAATTGGTTGGTGTCAGTGTTGGTTTCCTCCCTGAATCTGTGCCGACACACAGGCAGGGAACAGCGCCACGGGCTTGTCAAAAAGCCATCTGTTGACAGCACTTGTCTGCAGGAAAGCATTCACTCCCATTTCTCCATGGCGGTGGGCTCTGGCACGTGGGGCTGCCCGCCTGCCTCTTCCCACCTCAGCTCTGCTCTAGGTACTTGTACCTACTCCTGAGAGCGCTCCAAGCCCTCCTCACCCCTCGAAGACCCACAGGAAGGCCCCGGAGACCAGCTACCGTGTCCCAGACTGCCGCAGGGGAATGCAGGGGATGGACAAGCCAGGACTCTACACGTGCCTCGCGCTCTCCAGACTGAAGGAGGGTGCCGTCGGAACACCGTGGGGACGCCTCTCATCCCAGAGCACCCCCTGCTGAAGAAGACGCCACGTCATCCAGTCCAGCTCCTCGTGAGCTAAGGCACAGTTTGTAGCGACTCCCTTTCTGAACGTGGTTGGTAAACCCCAGCCGAGTTTTCAGGCAACTGTCCCCGCTTATAACCAGTATGACCCAGAAAGAGTGGGCTCCTCAAACATCATCATCTAAACGTCAGAGTCATAACTGTCCTCACCCAAGGAGACCCATCATCCCTGCGGCCCACTCTTTGTCATTGGAGAGTGATATTATCATGCAATGTAAATGGCCTTAATAAATGGAATCATTTTAACTTGCAATAATGAGCAAGCTAGCGGTGTTGAACCCACCGATCTGACAGTAGCAGAACTCGCCTCTGCTCTGCGCCCTGTGATGGGGGACGGTCCCTGTTGTAGCTCACCGATCCTAAGAACAGCCAAAGGGAAACCAGGCGGGCTGCAGAAGAAGAGACACGCCCCCAAGTGCAAGGAAAACAGGGCTGTATCGCAGTCCCAGAATAAAATGAAGAACAAGTCTGAGTTTGTGGGAAGGGGGTCAGTGGGAGGAGGGATGGGAATCAGAAGGAGGAGACAAGGGAGCGGGGGAAACCTCTCATCTGGGAGAAAGGCAAGGCAGGCCCCACAGGGCCAGGTGGGGCAGGGTGTAAATCCAGTTCCTAACAGCATAAAATGTGGCCCCCACTGGGTAGAGTGGGAAAGTGGGAATGGAGCTGGGGACAGATGGCATACCAGAGGCTGCATGGAGGAGGCCTGGAAGCTAGCAAGTCAGGTCCATGGGCTTCTCCCGGGAAGCTCTGCAACTTAGCAATGCCATCGGCACCCACGTTGCATGCCTGGAGCTGGGCTGAACCCGACAAACAAGTACCTGCGTCTACATCTAAATCTATGTCTACCTATAGATCTACACATCTATGCTGAATCTAGAGTACAGTCATATCTGTATTGTGTTGCATCCTCACAACAACCCTGTAATTATCATCCACAACATACAGAGGAGGAAATCAAGCATCCTATCCAGAAAGTGTCCCAGCAGGGTTCACTCTGAGTCAGTCTGACTCCAGAGCCACCACTGCAGCTGCTAGTTTAGAGGAGACTGTGGGGGCCAGGCCAGGTTTGAACCCCATCTCAGCATCCCTAGCCGGGTGATCATTAAAGCCCTGAGCGCACCCCTCACCCGCTGACGGGCAGGGGTTTGGGAGGTTGAGCAGGGTTCCCCGCCCGTGTTTGGGACGTGCCCAGAGCCCCCCGGCAGCAGTAAGCTCCAGCACCCCATGGCGCTAACTTGCAGGAAAGGGCCCTTTTCATTCTTCCCACTCCCCTGCTGGTATTTCCTACGATCACCTCCCAGACAAACTGCATCAAAGCCTCATCTCAGGATCTCCTGGGAGAAATCAAGCTAAGGCTGCCAGGCTGACAACCTCAGGGAAAACAACCAGAAACCTCCATCGCTGCAGTAAGGAGCAGGAGCTTCATGCTAGCCTGGGAAGCCGCTAGCCAAATAAGCCTTTTACCTAGGAAACTAACAGCTGGCAAAACCAACAATGCTCAGGGCAATATGGTAAAAGACCACGGGATCAATGGAAAACCTACTACAAATGATAAAAGAAGCCGGTACGAAATTAAGATAAAAATCAATAACATATATTTAAACAAGGAATAATGGCAGACCCCATTTATTATAGAGAAAAATAAAATTAAATGTGTAGGCAAAACTTAACAAGAAATTCCCAAGACCTAAAGAGAAATTGCATAAAATCTTCTCAAAGACACAAAAGTAGATTTTAGTAACTGTAAATGTATAACATGTTCTTGGTTAGGAAGAGTTAAGGTCATAAAAGTATCAGACTTCCCAAAGTTAACTTACAAATGTAATGTCATGTCAATAAAAATGACATCAGGATTTTCTCTGGATCTAGAAAAATTGTTAATACCATTTATTTGAAAGGAAAAAAACCCACCAAGAATAGCCAGAAAAATCCAATATAGAAGACTGAGCTATAGGGGCTAGCCTGCCAGATATTAACACGTACAATAAAGCCTCTATAATTTAAAAAGCATGGAATTGACACATGAGGAAATAGACAATGAAGCAGAATAAAAAATTCAGTATATGATAACAGGTGGAGAGAGGATGACTTTTTAATAAGTAATGGTGGGATAATTGGGAAGGCTTAGGGAAAAAGATGAAATTGGATCTATCCTTCACATCATATACCAGCACAAATTCCCAGTGTATCAGCGATTAAAGTGCAACAAATAATATTAGGCATGCTCTAAAAGAAAATACAGGTGAATTGATCTATAATCTGGAAGTGGGGAAACCATTCCCAACTATGATGCAAACTCCAGAAACAATGCGGGAAAGACAGGTACACTTGATTACAAAATAAAACTGCCGACCAGTTTTCCCCAGGGGCTATGCCATTGCACACGCCCACTGGAAGTACCTGAGGTCTCCAGTTTCCCCACGTCCTTGCCAAAATCTGGCACTTGCTAATCTTTTGGATTGTAGCCATCCAGGTGTGTGTGTCTCACTGTGTCTGGTTTGCATTTCCCAATAGCATCTTTTCTTGTCCTTATTTACCATTTGTGGTAGTTTGAGTCTTTTGTGGACCCCAGAAAATTATATTCTTAAATTGGCCCAATCCTGTGGGTGTGAACTTATTGTAAACCTTTGATTAGATTACAGTTAAGGGTCCTTTGGTTAGATTACTCCAGTAAGGCATAGCCCAGGTGGCTCTTAACTCTCTTACTAGAGTCCTTTATAAATGGGATAAATATACAGATAAAGAGGCCACAGATGCAGCAAAACTCCTGGAAGCTGAGAGAGAAAGTCTTAGAGCAGTCAGAAGCTGAGAGCAAAGGAGCCTAGAGCAGAAGACAGAGACCGGCAGAAGCCATCACTGTGTGCAGCCCTGTGCCTGATGGCCCGCAGCTGCTCCCGATGAAGCTATCATCTGGACATTTTTCTTGGCCTTGAAACTGTAAGCATTCACACATTCATATAATTTGTTTTTTTTCAATCATTTGCATATTTTTAATTGGGTTGTTGTTCTTCTTATTAATATTTTGTAACAGTTCTTTACATATAATCTGAACAAAAGTCTCTTAACAGATACATGATTTGCAAATATTTTCTCCCAGTCCATGGTTTGTCTTTTCTTTTCCTTAATGGATTCTCTTGAAGGGCAAAGTTTTAAAGTTGATGAAACCCAATTTATCATTTTTTTTCTATCATGAATCATGCTTTTAGTGTCATTGTGAATAATTTTTTGCTTACCGCAAAGATTTTCTCTTATACTCTCTTTTAAGTTTTGTATAGTTTTAATTTTACGTTTACGTCTACAATCTATTTTGAGTTAATTTTTGTTTATGGTATGAAGTAATAGCCTAAATTCTCCTTTTTTGGGGGGGGAGGGGCTAATATGATTATCCTATTGGCCCATTAAATTTGTTTTTAAAAAGAACTATCCTTTCCTCATTAAATTCTCTTGACAAATTTGTTGAAAATCAATTGACCATAAACATAAGGCTTTGTTTCTGGACTTCCTATTCTATTCCATTGTCTGTCCTTACGCTAGTACCATCTCTTGATTGCTGTAACTTTGGAGAAAGCTTTAAAATCAGAACGATAAGCCTTCTAGCTTTGTTCTTCTTCAAAATGGTTTTGACTATTCTAGGTTCTTTGTGTTTCCATACAAATCTAGGATTAGTTTGACAATTTCTGCACACACACAAAAAATATCTGCTGGTATTTTGGTAGGAGTCTCATTGAACCTATAAATCAATTTGGGATGAATTGCCATCTTAACAATATTGAATCTCCCAATCCCAGAACATGGGATAGAATTTTTTTTTTGATTGTTCATTTCTACTATATAGAAATAAAATTGATTTTTTGTATTTTGATTTTGTATCCTATGACTTTGCTAACCTCAGTTTATTTATTCTAGTAGTTTGGAATATTTGGGGAAGATTCCTTGAGATTTTTTACATGCAGGGATTATGTTGCCTGGGAATATAGTTTCACTTTCTCCTCTCTGTTCTGGATGGCTTCTATTTCTGTTCTGGATGGCTTCTATTTCTGTTCTGGATGGCTTCTATTTCTGTTCTGGATGGCTTCTATTTCTGTTCTGGATGGCTTCTATTTCTGTTCTGGATGCCTTCTATTTCTGTTCTGGATGGCTTTTATTTCTGTTCTGGATGCCTTCTATTTCTTTTCTTGCCTCATTGCACTGGCTAGAACCTCTAGTACAGTGTTGAAAGGTAGTGGTGAGAGCAAATACTTTTTAAACAGTATGGAAAGGACTCAGGAGTCACCTGTAAGAGCCTCCCACTGATGAAAGATGGGACAATTTGAGCATTAATAAGAATAAAAACTGCAATTGATTAAATACATGAAATATTATTAAATCCCTGAGTTCATAATGATACTAAAATAAATAAAAAAAAACTCATTGGCCATTGTTGAAGGATGCTAATGACCTAACACATTATTCTGAAAACTAAAAAGGATAGGGGAGAAGAATCAATCACTTATACTACTTTGCTGTACAAACTATTCCTTTCAGTTACCAAAAAAAAAAAAAAAAAAAAAAAAAAGGTCTCTATAAAAGCATTCCAGCCAAAACATGAAGGAAAAATGGGAGAATTAAAATATTACCATTTTTCTACCCCTAATGAATCTAGACACTGATCGTTACTGGCTGCTAACATCTCAAAAGAGAGACAGTTTTTACCTGTCTCCTGACAAAAGAGCATTTGGCTATTGCAAAAAGGAAAAAAAAAGAGCTTGAAATTATTCAGAACTCTTGATCTAACTACCACTTTATGAGATCCATGGAGGACAGAGTGACATGGTAAAGGACACCATGGGGATAGAGTCAGCAAAATCCAGAGTGTGGAAAACTCTACAGGACAGGGGGCTCAGTTTCTTTAACAAGTATAGTGAGAAATAGACACAGAGAGAAAGTGTTGAAGCGGGACTATAGATTAAAAGAGACTTAAAGCAACGTATCAACCAATTGCAATGTGTAGACCTTATGTGGATACTGAGCCAAACAAGCAAATGGAAAAACAGCATATCAGATGACTGGTAATTTGGACAGGGACTGGATATTTACTTAGAATTATTTAGTGGTAGAAGTGATCATTGTCATGTAGCTGTACTCTTTAAAAGAATAAATCATTTAGAGATACATATTGAAATATTTACTGATTACATTAGATAATGTCTAAGATGTGTTGCAAAATAATGTAGAGGGAGCGGGTGGATGAAATGAAACAACCCATGAGTTGAAGCTGGATGATAAGTACATGGGAAGTTTACTATACTAGTCTGTCTACATATATGTATGTTTGAAGTTTTCCACAGTAAAAAGTTCTTTAAAAGAAGACAGTCATGGGATTTGGAATGAGATCTAAGTTACATCTTAAAAAATATCGGCTCAGCTCCTTATGAACAGTGCGATCTTGAAACAAACGACTCGGTCCCTCTGTTGTATCAGGCAAAATACAGGCAGGGGACCCAGCACAGTCGTGCCATGTAATGTGTTCTTCATGACTCATGATGAAATCCACAAACTTGACCCTTTTCACAGGGTTTCCCCTACAGAGCAAAGGTGTGAGGACTTAGGGAGTATTGAAATGGCATGCTGTGGGGTGGGGCTGGGAAACACCCATGGGACAGGCGGTCCCTGAGTTCTAAGCCCTGCCCCCACACTGGTCTACATCTTTAGGATGTGATATACGTACATGGAATTAGGTTCATAGAAGACAAGTAAGAACAGAAAGTAGAGGTGTGATGTGTTCCTGAGAAGTTTTGCTTGTTGAGGTTAAGCAGGAATTTATGGCGCAACTGGAGGTCAGATTCAAGAGTAGGTTAATCCTGTGAAATGAAAGGTCTAAACCCTCTTTCCAAGGCCTGAGTCTAACTTTAGAAATCACTGTACCCCAGACAGGTCAAGTTTATGGGCTCTCCTCCTGGAACCCCCACATTCCCTGTTACTAGCTGATCATTTCCAGGACCTCAACAACCACCCACAGTTCTGAGCAGACAAGTGACACCCATCCAGTTCTCCAGTAACCCGGGACTTCACTGGGTGCTGGCCTGGAGGCAGTGGACATCGTGCACTAGGCGCCATGAGGGCTGCCTGGCACTGAGCGCCCTTGCGTTCACGAGCTCTGCCGCTGGGAGCATGCTTGTGAGGAGTCCACCTCCCAGTGGGGCTCCGTGGATGACACCTGCACGGCTTCGAAAGAATCTCCATCTCCAGAACACTGCCCTTTTCCCAGCTGGAGCCCTACCCCCCTAGGGGAGCGCCTCCTTTCTTGGGGCGTTTGGCTCTAGTCTTTGGTTCCATTCCTTGAGCCTCGAGGCACAGAGAAGGGCCTGGCCAGGGGGGAACACAGCACCTGCAGTTCCAGCTGACTCTGGGCCCTTGCCCCCACGCAGAGCAGGCCCTGGGAGGAGAGCACATTCTCCCTGGCGTGAGCCGTAGCGTCAGAGAAGTTGACACTTTTCCTGGGGCCAGAGCTAAATCTCCGTTCCAGGGGGCGGTTTGGAAATGAGAGATGCCAACCTTCATCACAGCTCTGTAGTTGATGTGCCCACACCTTCTTTCTGATCCTTCCAGTGCAGAGTGGCCTGACCTAAATATACCGTTAGAGGGGAGCCATCTGGACCAAATGCCAAGGATAACCACGACGACAACCACTACAAGAGCTGCCTTCTATTATGCATTTACCGTGTTTCAGACACGGGGCAAGTCCCTTCATATCTATTTTTCATTTTAATCCAGAAGTAACTTAAGGAGGTAGATAGCTGTTATCCTTTAGCGGTACGGAAATCCGGGGCCCAGAGACGTGAAGTCATAATGTTCCCAAGGTCATACGGATGGTAAAGACAGAACCGGGGGTCACTCCACTGCACCCCGCCTGAAGTCCTGCTGCAAAATCCCTGCACATCCGATGCCTCCTCTCCCTTTTCAGTCCAACAGCCCAAGGTACTGCCCGGGCCCAGGGACCTGCTTGGGGCGGGCATTGCCTGGGAAGGAAGGATCATTTGAGCTTGATTGAAATCGTTCCCGTAGTTCTTCCTTTTGTTGCAAGGGGAGGGAAAAAAAACCTGGGAGAGGAAAGTCTCCTCTGCTTATCTCCCTCGCACACAAACCCAGTGGAGAGGAGTAATTGATGGGTGGAACACAGCGAGGTTGATGGAATGCCAAGCGGAACCCCAAGAAGCCACTGCGGCAGCCCACATCTCTTCGGAAGGGGCCAGTTTATTAACTCGCAACCTAGAATTTTCTTCCCACTTTTTTTTTAAAGGTTTTCAAGATTTGGGGGACAAGGAGCAAGAGAGCTGGTCGTGAGTATTCAGTGTCTACCCCCAGCCCGGCCACTTGGAGCTATTTACGGAATGATGGAGAAGAAAGAGCTGTCGGGCCCAGCCCAGGCTGCAATCTGCCAGATATGAAAACCAATTGCTTTTCATAATAAATTCCAGCTGGAGCCATAGAAATAATAAGGACAAGGAGAAGGTAACACCAATTTGCTTTATTTGATTAGCTCCTTCTTGGGCGGTCCAGCCCCGGCTCCTTTTCATTAAAACAAGGGCAAATTGAAAATCGTAAAAGAGGTTCTCTTATCAGAGAACAAGCGGCTGGGTAGCCTCATATCCTAAAAGCCCCCCAGCAGCCATGAGGCGCCAGCCAGCATGCCTGCTCTTGCTCTTTGAGACGAGCAGATCCTAAGATGCCAGGAGCTGCCAAGAGCTTCACTGGAAGAGCCCAGTGCAAGTTTTCATTTTCCTGAATAAAGTCAGGGACTGCCCAGAGCACTGCCCCGTGCCTCGGGCTCCGTAGCCCATCTCGTGGCACCCTCGCGACCACGCTGTGGGAAGGCTGCCCCTGGCAGGCAGGCACAAGGGGAACCCACCCAGGCCAGGGCGGACAGGCGCCTGCTGGTTCCTCATCTCTGTGTGGCGGATGGAGAGCATGGCGGGGGGGGGGGGGGGGGGGGGGGGGGGGGGGTAGCTCACGCTTCCAGCATTCACAAGCAGAAGCCAATTTATATTTCCCAAGGATCGTTCAACGGAGGCTGTTGACCAAAACCGCAGATTTGTTCAGCTAACCCGTTGCTGGAGGCAGCTGGAAAGGAAGAGGCTAGCTGTGCAGGGGCCACTGGCCGTGCCCAGGAATCGCCCCAGGGCAAGTCTGGGAGGACTCATTCACGGCTCCTTCCCTCCAGCTCCGAAGGCTTCTGACTGGAAACCCCATTACGACAGTCTCACACCACGACTGATGCAGCTCATCTGTTTATTGAGCAGCTATTAAGGGCTGGCGTTTGTGGAAGGCACTCAAGATTCTGTAGTGAACAAAGGGCCCCAATCCCTGCCTTGACAGGGGGCCTGCTGTCTAGTGGGGGAGGAGAGGAAAATGCCCTAGGGGAGCTGCCAGGACAGGGGCTGGAGGGGGGGGGGGGGACAAAGCAAACGGGGCATCAGGCCCTGGAAAGAGGGTCTGGAGACGGCAGATTGTCTCCTGAGGGAGATGACGGTGGGAGTCTGGAAGACTCCCAGGGACGGAGCACCCTGAAGGCAGGGGCGCTGCTGGGTGGCTCTCCGGAGGAGGTTTGCTTTCTAGGAGCGCGAGCAGCAAGGCTGAAGCCTGTGCAGTAGGCTTGGGGCGTGCTGGGGCCGGCCAGCGGGCAAGGGAGAGGGGAGGACACGGGGTCTTGAACAAGAGTAGAGGAAAGACAAATGAACCAGGTAATGCAACGAACAGCAACGAAGGACGAGCGAGGACCGTGGCTTTGAATCCACGTGTGACACTGAACAGTAGACAAATCCCGGAAATTGAGCTGCAAGCGCAACCTCGGAAAGTGCAATGGCGAAAGCGCCTCTGGGCGCAGGGTACGATGAGGGCACCAAGGGAGGCTGCGTCTGGACGGGGGCAGAGGAGTTTTCACAAAGCTCCCAGCCCCCAGAGAGGTGACACTTAGGCAGAGAAAACGGGGGAGCGGAGGCCCGCAAAGGAAGATGCAGAGGGACGCCTTCCAGGGCGGGCCCCACTGCGGGCTTCACCTGCCCGGGCGTGGGGAGTGCTCGAGGCCTCGGCAGGGAAGGGGGGCACCTACCCAGGCCTTTCAAGACCCAGACAGGGCTTGCTCTGCCTGCGCCACCTGCCGTGCTAACCTGTAAACAGTAAGCACCCGGGGTGGGCCACAGCGCCCAGTGGCTCCAGCACTGGTCCAGGTGCTGCGGCGAAGGCGGCAGGTGTGGTTAACATCTTCGGGCAGCTGCCTTCAAGTGAAGCGGATCACCCTCCCAAACACGGGTGGGCCTCATCCCATCGGCTGAAGGCCTGAAGAGCAAACACTGAGGTCTCCCGGGGGAGAAGAGATTGTCTCAAGCCTGCAGCGTAAACTCCTAGCTGATTTTCCAGGCTGCCCGGCTGCCCTACAGATGTCAGCCTGGCCGGCCCCCGGCCATCGCGCAAGCCCATTCCTTAAAATAAATCTCTTCATCTGTACATTAGGAAACTTTCTCTTTCCTTAGAAACAAATGAATGAAGATGTCTACTACACTTGAAGCATTCGGTCAACGGCGAGGCAAAGCAAGAGGGAATGTAAAGGTGAGAGAGAAAAGGTGGCTTTCTTAGGATTCAATGCAGTTGGAAAGAAAGAGAACCTTCCACATTGGCGGCTCCGGGCGGCCCAGATGAGGAGAGTCCTGAGCCCAGCCAAGCAAGGAGAGCGTCACCCACATGCCACCGGGGTCTGTTTCCCAGCCGGGCCCACCGCAGCCTCGTTCAGCCGAAGTCCACTCCTCCTAAGTGGAGCCCCTGCCACCGCAGCCCCCTCGCTTGTCACATTCCAACATCGATATTTTATTAATAATCTAATGTAAATCTGAGAGAAAATTAATGTGTCATCTCCTAGCAGAAAAGACTAAACATCGCAATGTGACGGTCTGTTCAAGTTGTCGTTTATCATTAGCATGCAATTCAAGGCGAGGCTTCCCCAGCCAGGTGGGAGTTTTCAAGACAATGAATCTCCAGGAATTAGCTGCTGGTCCAATTATTCCGGTTCCCCCCACCACCACCTACCAAAGAGATAAATTCTATCTCTGTGGGGGAAAAAAAAACACACCAAAAGAATAAAAGGGGAGGAGGGGAGCCGCTGTTCTCCTTCCTGGTTGAAATCAATTTTTCTCAAGGAGACAAGGCAATATTCATTTTGCGAGAAGGGAATAAGGCTGTACACTAAAGGCCGATAAATGGAGCCGTTCTGATGAAAACTTCCTCAAATCAAATGTAGGGGAACTTCTTAATGGGCTTTGTTCTTCTTTTCCATAATCCCTAACGATTACGAGGAAGACGGGCGAGGAGGACGCGGCGGAGGGAGGGCGGCGTGGACACTGGGCAGGGCCGCTCTTCCAGCGGATCCAGAGAGGTCAGTGCAAACGCTGGCCCGCCCGCCCGCTCGGCGCGGTCCCCTGTGGGCCCCCCAGATGAGCACGCCCTGGTCCTCAGGGAGCTTGCAGTCAGCAAACAGGGACACCAGTAAAAACAGATAAAACCTAGAAAGGCAAGAACCCAGGATAAGAATTCTATGGAGTAAAATACGATTTTTTTTTTGTCTAGTAACTTTTTTCCAGCCTTAGTGCAAAATGTAAAAATGCGCTCTGGAGGAAGTCCTGCCTGGCGCTCCGGAGCAAACGGGGGACTTGGGAAGAGGGGCCGGGCCTGGCGGCAGGTCGGTGCAGGGGTGGGCTCTTCCAGGCAGCGGGAGTGGGCTGACCCCAACGTCCAACAGGCAGCGGGAGCCCAGGACCAGCCCTGCTTCCGCTGGCAAGGCCCATGGAGCGCCACGCACTGTAGCCAGCACCCACCCGGTGGGCTCTGGAGCAGAGGGGCAAGGGCCCTGGGGCGGGAGCGGCCACCCTCCCCCCAGAGGCCCTGCCACACCGTCCCCATGGCTGGCCCTCGCTGCTGGCCCACATGCCACGGGGACAGCAAGACCGCCTCTCCCCATGGGCAGAGTAGCCCCAGGGTGTGCCAAGGCCTCGTGGCTCCTACTTGCCTGCTGCCCACCCCCCTCTGCCCCCGACTCTGAGGCTGGTCCCCCCTCCACTGGCTGCTGAAGAGCAGGACGGGCCTCAGCTCTTAGTAGCAATGGGCACCAGGCCCCTGTGTGGCAACCCCCCCCCCCAACTTGTGGGGCTGCAGGGCTGGGAGCTGAGCCGCCCTGCCCGGGTGCCCTCTGCCTCGGCCAAGAAATAATGATCTTCCTCTGGGGAGGGGCTCAGGCTTGGGCGTCCAAGCAGAAAACCCTGAACTCTGAGCCCCGACCAGGGCAAGGGCTGCGGCCGTCCCCTCAATCCCCACCTGAACGCAGCGAACGCCGCAGGGATTAACACGGGCTCAGGGAGACGACCTTTGGGAGAGAGGGAGGGCCGACAAGGTTGGCGAGGGCTCCAGAGGGCAGGCTGGGAAGGGGAGGGGCTCTTCCACCAAGCCGGGGCCTGGGGGAGGTGGGAGAAGCACGTGGGCAGCCTGTTGGGGGGCTGCCGGACGGTCGGGCAGGCGACGGGCTCTGAGCTGGGAGCCTGGGAGCCCGAGAGTCGGCGCAGGCCGGAGCTGGGAGCTGCTGGTTTCCGTCACCCGCCCCCATGTCCACCCCTGACCCCAACTTCACTCCTGCTCCCCCGAAGCTCCCTTTAAGTGAAAAGCGCTTCTCTAAGTTTCCAGGAGGGCTCCAGCAGACAAACCCCGAAAAGTGGGCTGCGACTCCCTAGCTGCTACTTCACAGGCAGAGCTTTGGAGCAGGGAACAGAAGTCCAGGGGCTGCTTTCCCGGCTCCTGACCTGGCTGCACAGGTGACAGGCTGGGCCCCCTGGGGATTTGCCACTGGGCCTCCGCAGGCCTGTTCTTTGGGCCTTTGGGGCCCCAACAGGTCTCTCAAAACCCCTGAAAGAAATATCTGGAAGAAATGGATAGCAGGTTCTACGTTTTGTCCATCTCTGTGGCCTGTAGGACTGTCAGCTCTATTTTCTTCCTTTTGGCCATCTGGATTTCCAATTTTCTTATGCTGAGCATATTGTTTTGTAATAAAAGAGAAAGGGAAATTCTGTTTAATTGAAAGTTGAATTCTTAGGAACCCTCAGGCCAACCCCCTGCCCTCTTCTCTCCTGCCTTCCCTCCTTCTGTCCCAGGAGGCTCGGTGCCACTGCCCAGCTCACCAGCCGCTGCCCAGCTCACCGGCCCCTGCCCAGCTCACTGACCGCTGCACAGCTCACCGGCCCCTGCCCAGCTTACCAGCCGCTGCCCAGCTCACCAGCCGCTGCCCAGCTCACCAGCCACTGCCGCAGCGTCTGGCATGTCTGGCATTACCTTCTTGGTCCTTGAGGAAAGGACCACACTTGGCACCTCTCTCCAGACTTGCGCAGACCCCAACCTGCAAGCGTGAGGCCCCAGCGAAAACGGCGACGAAGGAGCAGGAAGGGGACACTCAGACACCCACACGGATGAGCCAGGCCGCTGCCCGGAGCCCCTCGTTCCTCACCACTTGCGCCTTGGATGAGTGGCCAAGACTGCCCGGTGGGGGAAATGTACCCCCTTCCCTGCCCAGATCCCCCACCCCCACTCCCAAGTTCACACGGCAGGTAAGGGGGACCTGGGATCCCGGAGCAGGCAGGTGCGCGTCCAGGCACACACCTAACCCTGCCCTGGCCACCTCCCCCAAAGACGCCAAAGCTGTGCACGACCCAACAGGCCGACCAAGCCACCAGAGGGCCATGAGGGCTCCAGCCACCGCGTGGCTCTTGTGGGTTGAATGTGTCCCCTAAAGGAACATGCCCGAGCCCTGGTCCCTGCCGTGGGAAAGCGAGCTTATTTGTCATCAGGCTCTTTGAAGATGTAACTAGTTAAGGTGAGGGCAAACGGACTAGGGGTCCCTGGTCCAGTGTGACCAGTGTCCCCTTGAGAAGAGGAAAACTGGACACAGGACAGTGACGGCCATGGGGGCGGAGATCGAGGGCCACCACCACAAACCCAGGCCCAGCCGGCGGATGCCTTGATTTCAGACGCCTGGTCTCCGCGACCTGCGCCAACACGGCTGTCGTTTAAGCCGAGCCGTCTGTGGCGCTTTTTACAGCCCCGGCCAACTAAGTGCTCTACCGGAGGAGGCTTCTTGCAGAGTCTAAACACCGCTGCGTGCTAAATCCTAACCCCCCCCCAGATTAAGTAGGTACATTCCCAAGACGGAAACGCGCGATGCAGACCTTTCAAAGGGCTCCCCACGCCACCCTCCCTCTGCAGGGCTGGGCTATCTCAGGGATCCATCGCTGGCTCTCTTTAATTATAACATGAATTGTGCTGAAGGTGTTTTGGTCAATAGAGACCTCTACGCCTCCTCTCCACAGAGCTCGTAAATCAAGCCTGATGCTCTAACAGCCATGATGCTCCCCTAATCATGTTACTGCATTATTAATAAGGCTGTTTAATGCAACCAGTCCCGACTAAATTGTCACATAAAAATTTGGTAAATGTCAGACACATCATTTAATAGAAAATGATGTTTTACTGCCAGGGGAGCGAGGTGGCCAAGAGGATGAGGTAAAAAGCACAGAGATGACCTCAAGGCTTCCAGAACAAAGGGGTCCTTCCCTGGGGCTCCTACCTGGGGCTCTTGTCCCCTGGCAGGCAGGCAGCCATCCCTAGAGTCACCGTGTGAGGGGTGAGGGCAGGGGCCAGGGTCAGGGTTAGAAATAAAGGGTAGCCCCTGCCCTCATGCAGATTCCAATCCTGCTGGAGCCAGAGGGAAGCATTGGGTTTCCTTGATCACTTTCATAGCCCTTGGAAGGGTTGTCATACCCATTTCAGGAACCCAAGAAAGCTCCCAGGGACATTGGCCGACATCTAACCATTCACCATGCCCACAGGTATGGGTTCCCCAAAGCAAATTGGTGTCATGGAAATCTGAAAGGATGGCAGTTGGCTCCACCAATGTGGATGGACAAGGACACAAAGGTATACATAGAGTGATGCTCAGCACAGCCTGGTTTATAATAGGGAAAATGCAGAAGCCACCAAACATTTACGCCTTCAGTTAATCGCTTTTGTAAATAAATCACAATATACCAATATAATGGAACACTGCACAGATATTAGAAAAGACGGTACATATCTCTATTTACTGACCTATTGAGTTAAAAAAATCAAATAGCAAGACAGCATGTATGGTCAGATATCATTTATATCAAACTATATATGCAGCACCCATATATCTATATGTGCACATGGAAAAATGATGTTCTCCAAAATGTTAACCCTGATTATCTCTAGGGATGGGATTTCAGAGGATTTGTGCATTTTCTGTTATATCTTCCTTTGCAGTATGAAATGTTCTTCAGTGAGTATGTACTATCTTTGTCGAAGAGAAAAATATTAATATTTTTTAAAACGAAAGGATAGTGTTACTGAATGAATTCAATGACCATCTACAGAGCACCTACTCTGTGCCCCAAACTCCATCCTTGCACTGAAGACCTCCCAGGAAAGCAGAAGCCACAAGTAACAAATAGATGATGGTAATTCAGCGAGAAGCAGGCGATGGTGGAGGCGAGGCCGGGCGGGATTCGGAGGTGGCGGCGGTGACGCTGTCGTCTGCCTTTGACCGTGAAGACCCCCCACCCGGGCACCTCCTCACAGTGTGCGCCTTGGGGTGGGTGCTCGGCTTCATGGAGAAGTCCCACTGAACAAAGGACAGAGCCCACGGACGTGGGGACAGTTGGCCTTGGAGCAGAGAAGGAAAGGAAAGGTGGTTCCTGAGCACGGTTCCTGCCCTGGGCAGCTGCCATACACCTGTGCTCCTTGGAGCACCAACCTCCCAGCAGACCCCAACAGGGGGCTAAGCTCCTGGCCCTAGAGATGAGCAAACAGAGGCCAGGAAGGGGTGTGACTCGCTAAGAGCCACACGGGTGGTTACAGAGGGGCTGGCACTCCGTTTCCCATCACTAGAGCTAGCCAAGGAGGGGGACGCATGGCCTTTATGGAGGGAGACTGGACCCCATTCTTCCAAACTGGGTGGGAAAGCGCACTCGAGGCCTCAGAGCTAAGTGTGTAATCATGGGGCCCTTTCCAAAGAGGAGACCAACGAGGAGACGTGGGTCCCAGAAATCCTGCTCTGTGTCCCAGCGTCCCTCTGTCTCTCCTGGGGTTCAGCTCTGCTGGCACACAGCCAACCTCACGCTCCGCTTGCATGATTTTGTCCTCCCAGATGTCCTTGGCCTCCCAGGGAAAGAAAAGCTCCAAGCTCCAGAAATGCACTGCCTTAGGAGAAAAAAACATTCCCACTGCTGGTCCAGAGAGGAAGTTCCCAGGATGTTGTCGATGGTGGAGGGGGAGAGAGTGGGGTTAGCACAGGGGCTTTTGGGGGAATCAAGTCACCTGTCTGCTGTGCCCCATCCAGCTGTGTCTTAGTCCCGGGGGCTGCTATAACCAAGTACTGCAAACTGGGTGGTTTTGAACAGAAGGGTATGGTCTCCAGCTCTGGAGCCCAGAAGTCCAAAATCCAGGTGCCAGCAGGGCTGCACTCCCCTTGAACCCTTGGGGAGGGTCTTCCCTGCCTTGTCCCACCTCTGCTGGCTCCCAGCAGCCCTGGCCTCTTGCTTGCTGATGCATCATCAGCGGCCTCCTCCATGTCTGTCTGGGTCCCAGTTCCCTTTTCCTACAAGGACCCCAATCACACTGGACCAGGACCCACCCTGCTCTAGGTTGGCCTCATCTTAAGGCATCACAGAGACCCCTGTGGCAGTTTGGTACTATTAATGAATTCCTAAACCAGATATTGGATTCTGTTTGTAAACTGGTCTCTTCCTCTGGGTGTATTAGGTTTCATTAGATTCAGAGGTTTCACTTTTACTTGATTAAATTAAGATTGGGGCTTTGATTTGGCCACGTCAGTACAACGTCACGTCCCCACCCCCTTCGTGGGTGGACACTTAGACAGTAAATATACAAGAACACAGAGGAGAGAACTTGGTTTTGATGCTGGAGCCCCAGTGAGAGATGAGACATTCGCCAGATAGTCTACAGCTGACCTTGTGAAGAGAACAGAGCAGCTGAGCCCAGAAAGAAATGAGCCCAGGGAAGAGAGAGGAGCCTGATGCCAGCCTGCTGCTGAGATCAGAAGAAGCTGGAACCATGGAGCCTTAAGA
Source organism: Dasypus novemcinctus (assembly GCF_030445035.2). Taxonomy (NCBI): domain Eukaryota; kingdom Metazoa; phylum Chordata; class Mammalia; order Cingulata; family Dasypodidae; genus Dasypus; species Dasypus novemcinctus. Next base: position 126,279,306 of record NC_080681.1, read on the forward strand.
GGAAGGAGGAAGGCTGAACCCTTGCAGACATCACCTTCCATCTTGCGTCAACACAGGGCAACAGACTTTGGGTGAGAAAGTACCTCTTATGGTACCTTAAGTTGGACTCTTCATGGCCTGGTAACTGTAAGCGTCTACCCCAAATAAACCCTTTATAAAGGCTAACAGAGTTCTGGTACTTTGCATCAGCACCCCTTTGGCTGACTAATACAACCCTCTTTCCAGATAAGGCCACATTCACAGGCCAGGGGGTAAGGGCTTAGGCATGTCTTTTGGGGACACAATTGAATGAGCACGCACTAGCTAGTACCCCTTGGCTCCTTCTGCACTCTCCTGGACTCTCTGCCAATCTCCCGCTCTCAGCCAAGGAGAAGATGGATAAAGGCACTTTCAGCCATTGCTCTGGGTGCAGGTCGGAGGAGACACCCTTCTGTGCATCTGCTCACAGAGCCGGAGAGCAGTACTAGAGAATGAAACCAGGGCTCGGGGAGGATGCCTTTGGCCCCTCCAAATGAAACAGATGGGAGGTCAAGGCAGCAGGGCCAACAGGGAGGCACATCCAGTACACTCCCCCACGTCAAGTACACCTCTGGCCCTAGCGCCTTCCCCTTGCCTTCAGCTACCCCCAGGTGCGAGGTCCCCCTGGAGCGGGTCAGTCCCCGTCTCTCCCCCACCTACAGAGGCACTGGGATCCCACCCTAGGGGCAGAAGGGGGCACAGAGATTGTAAGTTTTATGCTGCCATCCAAAAGGATGGTGTTTAAAAATAAAACCAGTACACAGCAGATTCCCTAAAAAAATAATTTTAGCAAGTGGAAAATAGTTTTAGAGAACGGCTTTCTATCTTGCCTGGAAAAAAGAGTGAACACAACCTGGTAAATTCAACCAGCTCCTTCCTGGTGTTCCCTTTTGCCTTTGGGTGGAGACTAAGCCACCCCACTGCGGCCCATCCAGTAGGAACCTCACGAAGTGCTTTGGCCACTGCTTGAAGGCCTGACCTTGTGCATGCTGTTATCCCTTCGACTAAGCCAGCAGCTCTCCGCTGTAAAATGAGTCTGACCACTTCCTTCTCACAGGAAATCAGATGTGATAGGTGAAGGGTGAGGTGCATTGAGCTCTCTGCTTTATGTACAGGCACTGCAAAATTCAAAGTGCAGCTGTACAAGTGATGCCACGAAGGCTTATATTAGTGACTGTAACCACGATTGTTCTGTGGTTGAAATAGTTATTCAGAAATCTCTCACCAAGGAATCAGCAAGTGACAGCCTCGATCCCCCACTGAAGATGGGGTGATGCCTTCATCAAATCCCCATATATACACATGAAAAATTGAGATCTAATAAAGTAAAATTGGAGATTAGATGGGTCAGATGGCCCAAGGAATTGGGGAGAAGGTAGGGGGAAACAGATGAACATGGGAGATTATCGGGTATGTGGTTGAAAGTATAATATTGAGAAAACTCTTTAGAAAATATAATAAGGAAGGGTTACCTGTTTAAGGTGCTTAATGGGGGGCATCTGGCACTGGGGGAGGCTTCTAGGAAGTCTGTGAGTGCTCATCTTGTAATAGTGTGTTATATCGTTGGGTTGAGACCCATGCAATGAGTGGGAAGGTGTACCCCCATCTGGGGGAGGCCTGATGTTCTCAAACACAGGGAATGGTATCTCTCAAGAGAATTGCTGGTTCCCAATGGGGGAGGGCAGCCTAAAGTGTCAAGCCCTCAGCATTGTTGCAAGTATCTGTGAATCTTGTCCTTCAAGCAGTGAAGATTGGTTGTCACTGTGGATCCTGAGGGGAGGGGAGAGAGGAATAGAATAGATGGAAGCAGGGTAAATGGGGGGCAATGGAAGTGTTCCACAAGATTGTGCAATTATGGATATAGGACATGTTCAATTTCACCAAAAATGTATAAAAGTCTATAGGCTAAAATGTAAACCATAATGTAAACCAAAATGGAATCATGTTTGGTAGCTATGTTTCAAAATCTCTACATCAGCTGCAGCAAATATAACATGAACATGTAAAAAGATCATTGCTGGGGGAGGGGGAAAAGGGTTTGATGTTGCATATATGGGAGACCCCTATATTGAATAGATGACTTTACTGTGATCTAAAACTTTTTTGAAGACAAAATTAAAAATTAAAAAGACAAAGATGTAGATACTAAGGAAGGAATGAAAGAAATTACCTTGCCACTGTACACACAGGGCTACACCTATTACAGTGATGAAAGGAAAAACATCAAAAACAAAGTTTTATGATATTTTCATTTTTAATACCCCAATTTATTTTTACTTTTAGTTTTTCTAAATTAGTATGTATTCCATTTCTAATCTTTAAACCTATCATTACTATTTCATTTTCCTACTAATTGAATTTGGCAATATATTAGGCTTCATTTTTGAAGACGTTTTGGACCACAGAGGGGTTCAACTATGGCAGGAGAGGAGCACTGGTGTGGGATGTTATTGATGGGGGGGCACATGGTTGGGAGGGAGTTCTCCAGGACGTGTATATAGGGTATATAAAAATGTTCGGATATTCGTTGGGTATTTTCATAGTAGTTACAGTTACAAATGACAACTGAGGGGGTGCTGAGTTCCTAGCCATGGGAACGCTGTCACATTCCCCACTGGAACAGCAACAATTCCCCAAGTGCAAGGGAAAAGACCAGTGAAGAAGGTTGGTCCAATGATGAGCCCTTGATACCGAGGACTATGCTTATGAGCCTGTGTGACTGAAATTTCAACTAGGTCTATAGCTGCAGGGTGCCTAAGAGTTACCTCCTGAGAGCCTCCATGTTGCGCAAATGTGGCCGCTCTCTAAGCCAAACTCAGCATGTAGATGCATTACCTTCCCCCCAGTGTGGGACATGACTCCCGGGGATGAGCCTCCCTGGCAATGAGGGATTACTACCAAGCACCAGCTGATGATGTAACTAGAAAAAGTCCTTGGAAAGCAGACTTGACCCAGTGGTTAGGGCGTCCACCTACCACATGGGAGGTCTGCAGTTCAAACCTGGGGCCTCCTTGACCCGTGTGGAGCTGGCCCATGCGCAGTGCTGTGCACACAAGGAGTGCTGTGCCACGCAGGGGTGTCCCCCGCGTAGGGGAGCCCGAAGCACAAGGAGTGCGCCCTGTAAGGAGAGTCGTCCAACGTGAAAGAAAGTGCAGCCTGCTCAGGAATGGCGCCGCCCACATGGAGAGCTGACACACAAGATGATGCAACAAAAAGAAACATAGGTTCCCATGCCGCTGACAGCAGAAGAGGACAAAGAAGAAGACACAGCAAATAGACACAGAGAACAGACAACTGGGGTAGGGGCGGGGGAAGGGGAGAGAAATAAATAAATAAATCTTAAAAAAAAAAGAAAGAAAAAGTCCTTGAATAAAAGGGTCAACTCAGATCAGCAGAATATCTCAGCCTACATGTAATATCAGGTGTTAAAAACTGTTTTTTGACCTTGGATAAAAAGGGAAAATGGAAAGGACAAATGAGATTATATGGCTATGAGTCTCCAAAAAAGAGTCAAGAGGTCATCAGAGGGGTCACACTTACACATGTCTCAGCAGGATCCAAGAGACAGCCCAAGTAGATACAATCCCAGGTACTGGTGCTCCTAGGGGCTACGGAGACACACAGGTTCTACAGTCAGGGCAGATGGCTCTGGAATTCAGTGCCATGTCAGTGGGCCCTACTTTGGAATTTGTGTTCCTGAGTGTGATGGAGTTGGACTCAGATGTGACCTTTCTACACATGCCTCTTCTATCACTTTTACTGAACCTGTGGTTGATGTTGTGGTTGGTGTATACTCAGGAGACTTGAATCTCTGGGCTGGCCATGTGCCAGCTGGGCTCTGAGCCTCAGCTGAGTTGTAACTCCTACCCTCCAGTTCGTTGGACTTACCCAGGTCATCTTACAGGGGGTGAAGATGTTCAACCATCACAACAGGGAACCAAGAGTGCCTACAACTACAAGCAGAAGAGTCACATCCATCGGCCATGTGGGATCTAGGCTCCCTCTCGATTTGGAGATGGAGTGGACGTCACCATACCAGGGTCCACAGGATGGAGAAATGGAATGTGGATTGGAGTGGACTTGCTGGTATTCTACTGTAAAGCTGTTATGACTCTAGCAGTTGAAGAAATTGTGTCATTGATGTGGAGAGGGTGGCCACAGTGGTTGCTGGGGCAGGGAAGGAGAAGATGAGATGTGGGGGCATTTTGGGGACTTGGAGTTGTCCTAAAAGACATTGCAGGGACAGATGCAGGACACTGTATATCCTGCCATAACCCACTGAATGGACTGGGGGAGAGTGTCAACTACAATGTAAACTATAATCCATGTGGTACAACAGTGCTCCAAAATGTATTCACCAAATGCAATGAATGTGCCTCAATGATGAAAGAGATTGTTGGTATGGGAAGAGTGGAGTGGGTGGGGTGTGGGGTATATGGGAACTTCTTATATTTTTTAATGTAACATTTTTTGTGATCTATGTATCTTTTTTAAAAAAGGCAATTAAATTTTAAAAATTAAAAAAAAAAAGGAAGCCGGTTTGTATATTCCATAAACCAAGTAGAATCTCAGATGAGCTCTTCTAAGCTTCTTATTCATGGGGAGTGAGAGACTGAATGTGTGCTGGAAGAATTTCCCAGCCAGTTCCAGCCTGGAAAAGCACACACATCTATTCACTCAACCAACAACCACTCATTAACCACCACTTCCAATACTATTCACTTGGCATAGTCACATGCCTTTTCTCACCCTGCTTTGTAACCCAGGACCTCACCTCAATGGTAGGCACTCAGCCAACTGCCTGTCGATGACGCTGGTGTTGCGTGGCCCTGAAAACACAACCCTGTCCTCATGAGGCCTTCCCTGTTATCCCGGCCCACAGCAGGTGCCCCTGCCGTGCATCTCCCAAGCAGCCCTTCCTCTGTTCCATTGCCTCTATCCTCTGCTGGGCTGGAAGCTCAGTGGGGGCAGGGACTGACTCTGGTCACTCACCCCAGCCTGGCACACCCAAGAGGGAAGTAGCCACTAAATCCCTGCATGAAGGGACCAAAGCATGAGTGAATGAACGAATGGATGGGAATGAAAAGGCAAGACCAAGGACCAAGTCTGGACATGATGAGATGGACCGAGGGGGGCAAGCAAGGGTAGAGAGGAGGGAGGGTGTGATCAGCAGGGGTAGAGGACTCTGGGATCAGAAACAAGGTGACTTCACAGAGGGAGCAAACTGATGCTTCCTGATCACCCCTTCTGCTCCAAGCGGAGTGCCGGCATCTCCCCAACGCCGTGTTGGTCCTCACACTGGAGGCATTAGGGCCACGTGCTGGTGGAGGAAATCAGGCTCAGCAGGAGGGGCAGAGGCGGGCAGAGGCGGCCAGAGGCGCAGCCAGACTGGAGCCCAAGTCTCCTGCCACGGCTGGCCTCCACGACAGCAGGAAGGACCAATGGGCACGTCCGGGCCCAGCAGGGGAGGCTCCGTAAAAGGAGGGATGCACCCGCTGAGAAGTTTGTCTCCAGAGGGACGCAGCGGTGAAGTCGCGGGCCGGGCCGTAGCAGCAATGGGGAGGGTCTCTGGAAGGGAGGCCCAAGATGCCTAGCACTCTCCAGCCCACAAAGACCCAAACTCACACTCCACCCAGGCACGGCCGCTGTGTCGTGGGGGAGATGGAAGGGGTGGGGGAGGCAATAAGATTTGCCTAAATAATGTCTTGGACTGTGATGGAGAGCATTGGGCAAGAGGAGGGGACGGAGAAAGGGGGAGGAAGAAAGCAGACTGCAGAGTGGAAGCAGAGTTCCCGCAAGAGTCAAATCTCTGCTTCCCCTGCAAGTCCATCGAGACACAGAGCACATGTCCTCGCAGCCAGAGGCCCAGGTGCTACGCGGCGCTGCACGAGGATGGGCGAAGGACCGCCCCAGGTTCCACCGCCTGCCTGGATTCATGCCCAGGGCGTCTTCTCAAAAGTCCCTTCTATTTAGCTGATGGTTCTGAACAGTTTCATTTAGCTGGAAATCATGCTTGGTCCACTTCCCAGACCTAAGTGACATTGTAAGGGCCCTGCACAACACAACTGGCAGCAAAGCAGCTCAATAAACCATCATCTCAAATCAGGGACCTGTCTCCACCCGGTTGGTGAGCAGACAACTTCCAGAAGCTAGAGTCCCTTGTGCCACCCAGGCCAGGATTACAGAAAGATCATGGAGGCATGTGCACCTGCGTTTGTGTGCTTAGGACTATGGGTACATATGTACATATACATGTGTGTGCATGGGAATGTATATGCATTGTGTGCATCTCTGTGTGTGCATGGTGGTATGTGAGGGCATATTTGTGTTTGTGCACATCTGTGTGTATGCATGGAGTATGTGGATATACATGTGTGCACATGTGTCTGTACATGAGGTGTGTGTGTACACACATCTGTGTAGTGTGCATGAAGTGTATGTGTGTGCGTATTTATAAGTGTGTGCTGGGTCATGTATGTGTGTGCCTGGAGTGTGTGTGCGTATGTGCACATCTGTGTGCATGGGGGTGTGTACGTGCATGGACTCGCATCTGTGTTTGCATCTGGTGTTTATGTGTGTGCATTTGTAAAACGTGTGCCGGGGGGGGATGTGCACACCTGTGTGTGTGCGTGTGGAGTGTGTACGTGTGCTCTGAGGGGAAGGATGGAGTGGCCACGTGGCCCGGGCAGTCAGCACCCCACTGGCCCATTGGCTGAAACCTGCCGGTTCCTTCACCTCATTTAATCCTCCACTTGGGTAGGAATCAATACCCCCAAACCACGCAGGAGAGAAGCGAAGCTCAGCACAGGGCCTGTGGCGCGAACCCCACAGCAAGTGAGAGCCGAGCTGGGGCTCACGCCCTTATCTGCCTGGCCCAGGGTCCCCCACTCAACGGGCCCGGGGTCATGTTTCTCAGCGTGTCCGTGGGTCTGCCTGTTACAGATAAGGATGAGCAGAGTCCCGTAGTCACAGAGGTTTGACAAGCAAAGTGGAACAGGTCTGATTCCCGCAGGGCTCTGGGGCTTTTCAAAGGCACGCACACGCTGAGATAACACACACTGTGAAAAGCCACGACGACCACGCTGTCCTCAAAGCCCGAAAGGCAGGAGCCTGAGTCACGGTTTGATTCCCAGTGCCTAGCACAGTTTGAAACAAATGTTGGAGAATGTCATATTCAGTGGATGGACGGATGTACAGATGGATGGGTGAACGGATGGACGGATGGATGGATGAATGGATGGATGGATAGATGGGTGGACAAATGAATGAATTAAACAAACAAACACCCTTAAAGAAAGTTCTTCCAAAAGATAAGAAGTAAGGCTCTGAAACTAAAGGCTGGGACCTCCCCTGCAGCTTCCCTTCTAGGAGCCATCCCTTCCTGAGCTGCACCCCATGTCCCACTGATGGATTCCGGGGAAATTGCACCATTAAGCTCAGCAGGTGCTGCATGGGCTCTCGTGCCTGGCGGCTCCAGGAGGAATTCCCTGCACGGCTCCTGCTGCTGCTGACTGATGAGATGGGAGGGAGTCAGCCCTCCCCAGGTGTGGGGGAGGCAGGGAAGGAGAGGACACCTGAATGGCCAAAATGATTCTCCCCCAATACCTGCCCGGTTATACGTCTTTGTTCTTGATCACCCATGTCCGAGGTTCCCGGGGGATTAAACCCCAAGCTGGAGCACAGGTGCAAGCCTCAGGACCTGCCAGGTGCTGCCCGGGTGCTGGAGCACAGGTCATCGCCCTGACTCCCTCTTCTCCTCGGCTCCTTCCCACACTAGGTCAACAGTTTGGTGAGCAGGCTTTGCAGGTACCAAATGTAATTCACGTCTGCCTTTTAAACTCAGCTCCAGATTGCCTTGAACTTGGAAAAGGCAGCTCAGAATTCAGCTGGGCCCTTCCGGGGAGGCTGCCGGAGTCTCCCACCCCTCCTCTGGAAGGGTCTGAAGCGATGGAGCTGAGAGGGTCCCTTCTCCTGGAAACTAGAGAGAGCAAGAGAAAAGAGGACAGCTCCTTGAGGCCATCAAACGACCCGCCCATCAGTGGTCTTAGAAGAGGTTCTAAACTCTCTCCAGGGACCCGGTGCTTCTGTGCAAGCCCGTGTCCCAGGCAGCAGGGCTGTCGATCCAGGGGGGAGCTCACTTCCTGGGAAGACAGGCCAGGCCGGACGGAGTCCACGCGAGGGCCAGGCTCTGCTCTGAAGGCGGTCGCAGCGCCCCTTGGAAGGTGGATTTGTACGTGGATCCTTCCCAGCCCGCTCAGCCCCCCACTTTGTTCCTCTGGGCCCAGAGTAAAGTCCTCTTACAAACCTTCACCTCCTTTGGCTTGTACGTTTCTCAGGTGTTCTGTTTTCAGAACACAGACTCTCATTAATCCATTCATTCCACATGCATTCGTCAGCCCCTGCACGGGCTCCTTCCCCAGCCACACAGAGCCGGGTCCAACCCTGGCTTTGGAGCTTGCATGAAAACCCCGTGAAAACAGGGTTTGGGCGGGGCATCTCTCCCTGGTGAAGGTACACACGCGCACACACACGTAATGGCCACAAGGCCAACCAGAAGGTCAGTAGCTGCAGACCACACTGTCTCGCCCCTCCAACACGCCCCACCAGCAGGAAGCGTACTGCGAATCCCCCCCAAAGGCAGAAATCGATCAGGACACTTTTCCTTATCTGTGAAGAAATGGCTGGCTGAACTAGTTTATTTAGTACTAGTGTAAAAAGCTTGCAGGGAGATACTTAACCTTCTTAAGAGAGCATATCTTTTCAAGCACGAAGATTCATTTGTGTACAATTAACTTGAAAATACCTTGTTATACTTGTTAATAACAGGCCTGAGCTTCCATTGCACTTGGAATTGACTGTAGCGGCGGCACAATCTCTTAAAGTGCTACGCGGGGGTCTTTTGAGTAGCCAGGTTACAGTGGCCGCCCGAATCTGCGTCCACCCTCCATAGTCACTGTAGATCAACAAGAAGATGAATAAAACCATGCACGATCTATGGCTTGAGCATAGCTAGAAGACAGAGAACACTGTAAAAGTCAAATTAGATGTAAGAAGAAAAATAAACACCAATGTTCAGTGAAGCCGTTTCTCAAGTTCTCAGCCAGAATCTTTGTAAAGAGCACGGGAAGAGAGACATGGAGAAGGGGGTGTTTAGGATTCAACTAAAGTCTAAGCCCTGCAGCAGGGCATAAACTTAAAGTTTACCAGGAGAAAGAAAAAGTATGCCCTAAGTGAAAAAGTACTGAAAAAGGATCCAGCTCGACCAGAACACTGATAAGCTAGAGGGAAGGCTTTCCAGGTGCAAAGGCCACTCCAGAGGCAGCCCAGGCAAGGCAGCTCTGCTGGGGAGAGGCGGTGGAAAGGAAGGACAGGGGGGAGAGGCGGTGGAAAGGAAGGACAGGCACCATTCTGAAAGTGCGCAGGGAAAGGAGAAAGAAGAAGCGAAAGGAGAACTTTTAGGATCTTGCCAAAAAAATGTTTCCAAGGACACACAATCCCTCCACCACCACCCCCGAGAAAAAACTATTAAAGAACCTGCAGATCTGCCACACTGGCAGAAGAGGGGGCTCTTGAACTAAAAATCAAATGCAACGCTCCCGGGGCCAGCCCTGCCTTGGAAATGCAGAGATGCAGGCAGTCTGTATCTAATAAGGATCCTAAAGGAAGAAAACAGGCATGAGAATCACAACGCTTCAACTGATGAAAATTACCCCCAAAATACAACCATAAAGCAGGGAAAAATTCTGCAACAGAAAATTACAAACTGAACTAAAAACCTCAAACAAGCATTGGAAATATCCCCACAGCCTCCAAAGAAAAAGACCAAATAACTTAAAAGAGCAAGAGATTTAGATGGCCATTAGACATCTCAAAAGCAACCTTCAAAGCAGAACAATGATGGAGCAGAATTTTCATGAAACTCAAAGAAAGACAGTATGAATCAAAGATTTTATATCCAGCGAAGATGTCCTTCAAAAATCAAAACTATAGAAAAGTAGTTTTAAACATGTAAGAACTGAGGGAATGATATACTCATGAGCCCGTCTTAAGAATGTATTAGAAAAAAAAAAAAAAGAATGTATTAGAGAATTAACTTCACTGAGAAGGTGATTAGGCAACATTTGGGAAAGGAATTATGGAGAATATTTAATATATTTAATTGTAGAAAGGTTTGAATTAAGGGTAGAAAAACTTATAGATATGATTTTATGGTTTGACAAAGTAAAAATAGTACAACTAAAAAATGTAGACAACAAAAGAGGAAAATACAAAACCAGAATAGGCCCAATGATAGAGTTATATATACAGTAGGTGGGAGTCATAGGATACCATTAAAAGCTGACAAACCAGATAGTAAAAGTTAACAGGGGGAGTGGATGTGGCTCAAGCAGTTGAGTGCCCGCCTCCCATACGGGAGGTCCCAGGTTCTATTTCTGGATCCCCTGAAGAAAACAAACACACAATAAGCTGACAACAAGTAAAAAACAACTAGCAGACTTGCCCTGATTAGCCCAAGTTAAATCAGGAAGACCAAAAAAAAAAAATAAGTAAGGATACAGAAATTCTAATCAACATAATAAAGCAGATCATATAGAGACATAAATATTTAACTATTTACACATGAAAATAAAGATGACACTTTCTTAAGTACACACGGAATATTCACCTAAATTGATCATGTATTAGGTGAAAAAAGAAATAATCATTAGGTTTCCTAAAAAACATTACAAAGTATACTTTCTGATCACAATGCAATAAAACCAGAAATTTTTAAAATAAAAAACAAAAACTAAAGTAACAGAAATTCCAGAAATATATGACATACATATATATATGATCATTATAACACTACACATCAGAATTCATGAGACATATTTAAAGGAGTGAGCAGATGAAAATCCATGGCCTGAAACAACTTTGTCAATAAAATATCAACTTTATATCAACAAAAATGAAGGAATTAAAATGGAAAAATGCTAAGCTCACAAAACTAGAAGAACAGAAATGCACGAGGAAGAAAGAAGTTAGATGTAGAAATGAATAAGGTAGATCAACTTAAAAAATCAAGTACTAAGTTTTTTCATCAACAAAATAGGCAAACCACTAGATAAACAGAGAGAAAGCACAAATATATAAAAGAAGATATGATGGGGTTTGTGAGAATAAGTCCTGGATCAGAAGAAATTGAAAAAAATCACAGAAAACTTCTCTACAGAGCTCAAAACAAATAATTTTCAATATTTGGCTGAAATGGATAATTCCTAAACAAGTGTGGTTTGCCAAAATTGATCCCATTAAAATTAAAAGTATAAAATGATGACATAAAGAAAGTTATTGAAGGACTACTCCATAAAAACTATCAGGATAGATGAAGTCACAGGATTTCTACTAAATCTTCAAAGACCAGATAGTCCCAATGTTACATATTTTTTCCAGAGCATAGAAAATGAAGGAACACTTCCAAATTATTTGTGATAACAGTGATACTTTCACTTGAAAAAGACAATACAAAAGAAAAAAATTACAAATATTTTTGATAATCAATGCAAATATAATAATTTACATTTAATGCAATGTAAATTATTAGTGAACAGAATACAACACTGCATTAAGAAAATAAAACTCCATGATCAAATGAGATTTATTCAAGGAATGCAAGGTTAGTACATTATTAGGAAATGCATTGGTATAATATGCCATCTTGATAGAACTAAGGTGAAAAATCATGACTAACTCCATAAATGCTGAAAAATTCTTTGAAAAAAATTCAATACCCATTTCTGATTTTTTAAAAAATGCTTAGGAAATAGGAATGGATGGATACTTTCTTAGCATGATTAAAAGACACACACATACACCTAAGTCCTAAAACTACCACCACACTTAATCCTGGAGCCATAAAAGCATTTATACTAAGGTAGGAAAGAGGCAAGGATGACCACTGTACCCATTACTGCCCCACAATGTACTGGGAATATTAGCCAATACAACCATTTAAGAGAAACCTACTAAAGGCATAAGTTCTGGAAAAGAAGCAGCACTGCTCTCCAAATGATATGATAGAAACTGGAGAAACCTAAGAGAAGCACGGTCCCTCTACATTCAACAATAAAAAATTCTATGACATAGCAGAAGATAAAATTAACATACAGAAATCAACAGTCTTCAAATGCACAAGTAATCACCTGTTAGAGATAGAACAGTAGAAACAGTCCCTTTATAATATCAAAAAGAAGATAAAAATACTTGAGAATAATCCAGTGTCCACATAGAAGAGGTGGCATTGGATTGGGAAAAGTGGACATAATGGACAAAGGGTATGGGGAAAGGCAGGAAGAGATGAGAGGTGGAGGCGTCTTCGGGACATGGAGCTGCCCTGGATGGTGCTTCAGAGGTAATCACCGGACATTGTAAATCCTCACAGGGCCTACATGATGGAATAGAGGAGAGTATGGGCCATGATGTGAACCAATGTATATGAGGTGCAGAGGTGCCCAAAGATGTACTTACCAAATCCAATGGATGTGTCATGATGATGGGAACGAGTGTTGTTGGGGGGGGGAGAGGGGGGGGAGGGGTGGGGTTGAATGGGACCTCACATATATATTTTTAATGTAATATTATTACAAAGTCAATAAAAAATAAAAAAATTAAAAAAAAAATAAAAATAAAAAAATAAAAAATGAAAAAAAAAAAATACTTGAGAATAAACTAATGAAGAAATGTTCTAAGAAACTGAGGAATATGAGGAAAACTATATTTTAAAACAACTTTACGAAACACAAAAGTAGTTTTGAACAAATGGAAAGAAATAAGTTGTTCTTGAATGGGACAACTCAACATCATATGAATACCCGTTCTCTCTACGTTAATTTATGAATTTAACACAATCCTTTAGAACTAGACAAATCGATACTAAAATAAACAGGTAAAATACTGACAAAGAAAAGTTTCAAAAGGAGACTATCCTACCAGACATGAAAACATGCTGTAAAACCTCTTAGATCATTACAGTGTGGTACTGGTACAGGAATAGACAAATGGAGCAATGGAATAGAGTAGAAAAATCTAGAAATCGGAAAAAACAGCCATGATAATTCAATATATAATATATTAATATAATATAATCATATGCCCAAAATCATTGGGCAAAAAAAGAATATTTTCTGTACATGTTGCCCATGTTCAACTAGGTAGCCATTTTTTAAAAAATAAAATGAAGACACACTGGCCTCATATGCAGAAATTCATTAGAAATTATTTCAGAGCTCTAAATGTAAAAAAATTAAAATACACAAGTAATAAATGAAGAGATGGGTAAAGTGGGAGAATTCCTCTTTAAAATGAAAAATAAAAGTTTGCAAACATTCCTCTCATCCTGTGAGTGGCTGAATTGCAGCACAAATTGAATTCCCAGCCTTGCAGGGGGTCTTCTATTACAACGAAGGCATTGACTGGGAAGAAATGGGATCCTGAAAATTGGAAATAGGAACAAATGGGAAGATCGTAACGAAACTAGAAACACAGAACCCCTAAATTCTGCTGCGTTTTCCTTGCCAGTAGAAGCATGTTCCACTGCCATCTGAAGCACCTGTAATGGCCTCCCTGAGGTTGCTGACCTCACAAGGCACTGCTGAGTCTCTCAGGACCTACCCCCATCCCACTTTGTTTCTAGACCAATAACTAGCATCAAGTCCTAGCAGGCCCCAAAGGGTGAGGTCCAAAGTGTCACCCACAAGGAGGCACAGTACACACCAAGAAAATTTCATGATTTTTCCAATTTAAACAGACAATCCAGGGGAACATGTATGAGAATGGATATTAGGAATGTGGGACAATGGTGAAAGGAACATAAAGTTGGATGACGTCAAATTTATTGATAGGGTCTACTAAGCAGAGATTCTGGATTCAATGTTGTAACTCAAGGCATTAGAAAAGGACCTAATATTTTGTTTGTTTGGGTATTTTTGGCTGAAACGTAGAACAAAAGGTAACCAAATGAGGTTGAAATACCCGAACTGCCTTGGAATACTACACAGGAAGAGACTCAAGGGCTTAGGGAGTTTGGAATGTGAGCGTGGATTTATGATGTAAGACCTGCACCCCCACCCTCCGAGTGTCCAAAGGAGGCAACTTTTCTTTCACCACAACTGTGAGAAATAAATTAGTGAGGGAGGCCCAGCATCCTGGAAGAGCTCTGTGGCCGCTCTTCTCTGTAGGTCAGTTACTTCAGTGGGAACTGCAGCCAATGACCTGGGCCCCTAAATGCAATGGGGATAGTTGGCTCCCAGGAGGCAGAGACCAACTGGTGGAAGTTAATCACCAGAGACCAGGTGGGAATGGTTCCTGCATTGGACAGTGGAGTCAAAGCAGCAATCAGAATAGTCTGCCTCACAGAGACCTGGGCACTGGCTACTTGTCAATAAAGCCCTAGAAAAGAAACAGATGGGCAGGCCACTAAATTCTTACTTGATCTGTGTAAGTGGAAGAGTTCTATGTTGAGTGAACAGAAGTCTAACTTGACTCATCAAAACAAAGAGTACAAACCTTCAATCAATTCCCAGGCTTGAGCCAGATTACACACCCAGAACACCCTGAATGAAAGGGAGACTGGGTTCCTCAAATAAGGGCCCATTACACAGCCCAAAATTTATGTGGCTACTACTTGGATATAAACCTAACAAAAAATGTACTGGACATGTATGCTGGAAACTACACAATGTTGATCCAAATAAATGGAGACATATGTCATGTCCATGGGTTAGAAGACAACATATTCAGGTTTAATGCATGCCTTTCAGATCCCAGAAGAATTTCTGCAGATATAGCCAAGATCAGTCAAGATTAGCCAAGATTTATATGGAAAGTCAAAGGAACTAGAATAGCGAAAACAATTTTGTAAAAGAAGACTAAAGTGTGAGGAATCGGTCTGCCTGGTTTCAAAACTTATATAGCTACAGTGATCATGGCTGTGTGATATTGGCAGAGGAAAAGACACATAGACCAATGGACCAGAATAGAAAACCTAGAAATAGACCCACACAAATATTCCCAACTGACTTTGACAAAAAAAATCTTACACCAAAGAGTACATATTGTACAAACTCCATATATATGAAGTTCCAGAACAAGAATAACTAATATATGGTGGGAAAAAATCAGAACAGTGGTTGCCAGTGAGGAGGATGGGACGAGGACTGATCTGGAAGGGCCGAGGCAGACCTTACCTGGGTGGCGGCAATGTTCCAGTTCTTCTTAGGGATTTGGGTTACATGGACACATGCCTTTGTCAACACTCATCAGATGGTGTGGTTAATACTCATACATTTTACTGTATCTACATTTTACCTAAAAACAAAACTGTAAACAAACATTGAAGTCTGGACAATTTTATGTCTGCCAAAGTGTTTAAGTATAAAGTGTACTGGTATCTACAACTTAGTTTGAAATGGAATGAAAATATAAGGATTGGTGGATGGAGAGAACAATGGATAGATGGGTAGGTATGTGATAAAGAAGACATAGTAAAATGTTTTTTAAAGAATTTAGATGATAAGCATATGTGTTTACTGAATAAATCCATTGACTTTTCTGTATGTTTGAACACTTTCATATTAAAAGCTCTTTTAAAAATTATGGGGATTTCAAAAAGACCCAGCAGCCAAATTGAAGGGCACTCCACTGGCCAAATGCATGACAATGTAATCATCAAAATACTAGATTACAGTCTATTGGACAATATATAATCCATTGACTATGTAACCCATTGACCAAAATAGCAATGCACACATCTATATGGACAAATGAGTAAATAAATAAATGTAAGAAAGCAAAAGCTCTTCAATATGGCATAAAGCATTAAACAATTTAAAATTTCAGAAAAACTCAGGCAAACATAATAATTGATTCAGACAGGAATTATCAATGGATGCTAAAACAAGTGGATAAGAATTTCCCGAAAAGCAAGATGTTTACATTGATCTAAACTATCTCCCCACAAAATATTGATTACTTACAAAGGGAAAAATAACCCCTTCATACTAGAGAACCCTACGAGTTAGCATCTCAACCAATGATCATAGGCAGCACTAACTGTGGGACAAATGGGCATCGTGTGTCCAACGCAGTATTCCTGCCAAAAATGGCTTATCCCCAACCTAGTCATGAGGAAACATCAAACAAACCCAAATCGGGGGGCATTATACAAATAACTGGCTTGTATTTTTAAAATGTGAAGGTTATGGAAGATGAAGAAAGAGCAAGGAACTGCTCCAGACTAAGAGATTAAAAAGATATGACAGGGAAGCGGATGTGACTCAAGCAATCAGGCTCCTGCCTACCACATGGGAGGTCCCGGGTTCAGTTCCTGGTGCCTCCTAAAGAAGACAGCAAGCTGGAGCAATGGGCAGGCATGGCAAGCTGACACAACAAATGATGCAACAAGAGACATAAGAAGAAAAACATAGTGAGAGAGACAACAAAGCAGGAAGCAGAAATTCCTGGTGCCTCCTAAAAGAGGATAAGCAGGACAGAAATTGGAGTGATAGGCAGGTGCAGTGAGCTGATATGACAAGATGATACAACAAGAGACTCAAGAGGAAAAACATAACAAAAGCCATAACAAAGGAGGGAGTGGAGATGGCTTAAGCAATTAAGCACATCCCTCCCACATTGTAGGTCCCAGGTTTGGTTCCCTGTGTCTCCTAAAGAGACAAGACAAACAGACACAGCAAGTGCAAACAATTAAGGTGGAGAGAGATAAATAAAATAAATGTCTAACAAAGAAAAACAAAGATATGACAACTAAATACAACGTGAGATCTGGGATTGGATTGTGGAGTAAATCATCATCACCATCATCATCATCATCATTACATTTTGCTATAAAGGACATTCTTTGGGACATAATTGGTTAAACAGAAATAGTCTGTAAGTCAGATAATGGTATTGTATCAGTGCGATTTTCCTGATTTTGATCACTGTCCTGGGTTATTCAAGAGAATGCCTGGAGTTAGGAAATGTACTTTGAAGTATTACAGTTAATGGGGAATCATGTCAGAAACTTACTGTCGAATAGTTCATGAAGAAAAAGGTTCAGAGAAAGAGAGGGAGAGAGAATGATAAAGCAAATACGGTAAAATTTTAACAGCTGGGGCACTGGGGGAAGGGTATATGGGATTTGTTTGTACTAAGCCTACAACTTTTCTCCAAGTTTGAAATTATTTCAAAATAAAGTTTCTAAAATATAAAATAAAGATGAACTGCTATAAATGTAGGTTATTCTCTCATTCGGACTGGGCTTTCCGGATCTAAGGTGGGGCAGATCTCTGCAGGTTGAGAGTAGCTATCTTCACTCGCTGAAGGGGCGTGAACCAGAAGTTAGCCAGCTGGGGGAGGGGGGTGTTCAGTAGAGGAGTAGGCAACGCTCTTGGACTGAAGAGCGAGGTGGCCTCATACATCACTCTGCCCAATTCCAGCAGATTGTTGCTGACAGAGTCCTGGGTTCTCTCAAAAAGCGTGCCAAAGAACAGACTTCCCAGCTGCTTTCCCCTCCCAGCTGCTCCCCCTCGCAGGTCTGGAGCCACCATCAAAGATGCAATTAATGATCCAAGGGTGAGACTCCTCTTTTTCAAACAGGCTCAGATAGGAATCAATCTCAAAGTGTTAATAGATCAACAGTTATCTCTAATACCAAATACAATTCGCATTTGCGATGACATCTGCAATACTTTAAAAGCCAAAGCCTGAAACAACAAACTTGGCAGTTTTTCTGAGCAGCAATTAACACGGTGAGTAATCCTATCAAGGAGGGAGTAATTGGCATGGAGGCGTCCTCCTCACATCAGCAGCAGGTTGAAAACTCGGTCCTAACCTCTTTGTAACAGCATAGACTCTGGAGCACCTCAGCTCATCAAGAAAGCCAATGCAATTATTAAGGACAAGGGTAATTACCCTGTATGTCAACAAAAAAAAATTAAAGTGCTCAAAAGCAGTCACACAGGAGAAATGTGGGGGCTTGATTCACGGAAGGCTGTTTCTATGCCACACCATGGCAGGGCTGGGCTCTATGGCACTTCCAGGTCAGGACCCTGCACAACGAGAGTCAACCCGGGCCCCATGCCACTGGTTCTGCCCAGCAGTAGGGCCACTCCAGGACACAGCTTCCTATACAAAGTCCTGACACGCTCATCTCCATTCCAGAAGTGATCCCAATGACATGTCATCCAACACACACACCATCAAGCTGGACTCGTCAACGTCACTAGATCCACTGGGCTTGTTCTCAGCACACATCATGAAGTTATTCTCCCCAAATATGCTGCCTTCTTCCAGAATCTAAAGTTTGCCCATTCTTCCAGGCTCAGCGCAAGTTTTAGGAAACGGTCCTGAACTGCTTAACTTCAGCCAACCTTCACCCAGCGTTGAACAACTTAAGCACCTCCTGTCTGAATCTCAGCAGCAAGACCCAAAGATGCATGTGTTCGCTCATTGCTTCATGTGGGCTGGCTTGATTCACACCCTCAGCAGAAGAACCAGAGAGCCCGCCCTAAAGCCGTCACGCCACCTAGCACAGGGCTAGACAAACAGGGAAAGTTCTGGCAGCAACTCCACAGAGCCTCGGTGCTCAGCAGGGTGAAGAGAGAGGCTTTTTACATGCAGGTATGTTTTGGTTGACCAGATGAACTTTTAGGGAAGCCCACAGTATGTTTATGAATGAATGAATGAGTGAGTGAACACACGAACGCACAAATGGACAAACCAACTAGCATGGGCAGGACCAGTGTGCTTGGTAGGTTAGCAGTGGGACCTAATGAGGTCCAGGCAGCAGATGGGATGTCTGCACAAGCCGGCTGGCTTCCCCCAGAGGGCACTGCCCCCAATAAGCCCAGTCGACACCTGCAATTCTGCCAGCTGCCTCAAAGGTGTGCTCTTGGCCACGAGGGGACCAGGCTATGGAGGTAGGCATCTAACTCTGAAGGCGCGTGTCACCCTTGGATAAAGTGGCTACGGCAGCACTTTACTAAGCATGGACTCTTCTCACCCACGTGCTGCTGAGGAAATGGCCAGAACGTGAACCTATGCACTTGGCATGGAGAAGCTCGTCCGAGGCGGCAGAGACCCACACACCGCACCGCAGGGAAGGCTGGGGAGATCACGGCAGGACCCCAGACCCGGAGGTGCCAGGTGCTCAGAACAGTCCCCAGTGTGGGGAAGAAAGGACAGCCAGCGAGAAACTGGGGAGGGGGTACTGCTGCGAGGCTCAGGAGGCAGGATCCTGGAGTCACCCCTCGGGTGGAGAATGGATCCCGGAGTCAGAGGTGGAATTCAGCTCCAAGGGGAAATTTAAGTTGTTGGTTGTTGCACAAGTTGGAAAGTTTTTTGTTGTTTTGTCCAGATGGTGCACAGATTTTCACTGGGATGAATTTAGACTGTTTAAAACAAAAAGAAAAAATACAATGACAGCCTAGCCTCCTGAATTTGCAAATAATGTGAAGGAAAAGCTATGCCCGTTTCTCTCTGCGCTCATTTTGTGTGGCCCTCCTTCTGAGCACCAGCAGGTGACTTTCTCACTGGGAATTGCCAGTGCTGTCTGGTGGTTCCTGCCAGCACACATGTGTCTTCTCTTCCGACTAGATATTAAGCCCCCTGAGGGTGGGCCTCATCACTAAACCCTGTACAGAGCCCAGCAAAGTGCCAAATATAAGTTGGGACTGAGTAAATGCTGATTGTTGATAATTATAAGGCAGTTATCAATGCAAATAGCTCAGCAAAGAGAGTGCACCAGGAGGCCTGCCCCAGGCTGAGCATTCCTGATCTAACAATGTGCACATTTAATTTACATCGAGGAGACTTTCCCTCCCAGGGCTTTATGAAAGAGTCATCTTGGCTTCCAATTCCTACCTGCAGCCCAGTGCCTGAGTGAGAGGAGGGAACTGAGAAGAAGCAGGCAGCGGGGACCTGCCATCTGCAGAAATCGTGCCCACGTAGAAAGGATCATTTGGGTCAGAATTCAGAGCCTTAGAACTTAAGAGCATTCATCAAAAACCCACTTCTCCACCATCACCCACCCATTGCATTCACAAAGCATGAAGATTGACACGGCACTTCCATGCAAAGATGTGAAGCAACTGTAGTCTCTTACACTCCAAAGGCGGGTGAGAACTGGCACAATTAGTTTGGCAAACTACTTGGCAATGTCAACAAATAGGGAAAAATATAAGTATCCATCCACATGTGAATAAATACACTGTGGTATATTCATACAATAGAATAGTAGACAACAGTGAAAAGAAGTATATTAGAGCTACAGGCATCCACATAGATGAACCTCATGAAAGTATGATGAGAAAAACACATTTACAACTCAAACACAAAAAAGAAATCAATAAAGTAAAAGGATATAAAATTGTCATACACAAATCAATGCCATAGAGGAAAACCCATTTATAAAAAGAACAACAAATTTGAAATATTTAGGAATAAACTTAGCAAGAAATATGCAAGGCCTATATGAGGAAAACTAAGAAAACTACATATAGCACAAAAGCACTGTTGAACAAAAAGGAGGACATAAGTGGTTCTTGGATGGGACAACTCCACGCCGTAAGGATGTCAGTTCTCTCTAGGTTAATTTATAAATATTATGCAATTTGATGGAGCTGGAAAAATTGATAATAAGTTCATCTGGAAAAACAAATCTTCAAGACTAGCCTGGGAAATACTGAAACAGAAAAACCTCATGGGGAGATTAAGCCCTACCAGACATTAAAAATACTAGAAAGCCTCTTTCATTTAAAAAGCATGGCCTTGGTGATGAACAGACAGAGCCGTAGAAGAGAAGTGGTGAAACAGATGTAGACCCAGGTACATTTGGAAATTTAGTGTAGGACAAAGGTGGCATCTCAGATCACTCAGGCAAAGAGAGGCTTTTTAATAAATGTTACTGGGATAATTGGTTAACCATTTGGAAAAAAAGATAAAATTCAATATCTCACAAAAATAAACTCCAAATGATCAAAGTTGCAAATGTTAAAAATGAAGTCATTAAGTATTGGGGGGAAATGTGGATGAATTTCTTTAAAATCTGAGTGTAGACAAAGGTCTTCTTATTATGACTCCAAAATATAGACACCGTAAAAGAAAAGAATGCTAAATTTGATGACACTTAAGTAAAAATTTTGCACATGGCACAAAACACTATAAGCCAAGTCAAATGCAAATGATGACCTGGAGACAATATTTGCAATATTTATTACCAATGTTGAGCAGTGCCTGTTGAACAACTGATTCTCTGTGGGAAGAAACAAATAAACCTGGTTTGCAGTGTTTTCCCATTTCTGTGGTGTTAATACCCTCGTCGTGGCTGATTTCAAGTCGCCAGCATGATGAACATGGAGCTGGGAAGAGACGGGCACACCTGGATGTCGGGAGCCGGGGCTGGCTGACTGCAGCCGCCACCAAAGGATTAATACCCCCACTATGTAAACACTATTAAAAAGGCTTAAAAAAAATAGCCCATAGGAAAATGGGCAAAATGTAGGAACAGACAATTCACACAAAAGATATAATGGCCCTAAAACATATGAAAAGATGCCCAAGTTCATTCATAATTAAAGAAATGCAAAGGAAAATTACAACAGATGGCCATTTCTCATCTATCAAATCAGCAAAAAAAAATTAAATACATACAAGAGCACACTCTGATGGTGAGAATCTGGAAACCAGCAATGCTCATATATTGCTGATGGAAATATAAACTGGTACAACCTCTAAAAGAAATTTGGCAATTTACCTTTGTTTTGACCCACCAACCCCACTTCCAGGAATTTACTCTGAAGATACATTTCCATTAATATGAAAATACATATGCATAAGATTATTTATTCAAGCATTGTTAGTGGTGATTGCAAAATATTGGAAACAACCTGAATGTCTAAACATAGGAGAGCAGTTGAATAAGGACTGGTACCTCTTCCCAGTAAGTAATCTCTAGGAACTGATAGGGAATGTAGCAGTTTGATATGGTTTATGAGTTCCAAGAGTAGATATTACATTATGTTTGTAAACTGGTCTGTACCTCGGCATGATTAAATTATGATTAGGGCTTTGATTGGGCCATGGCAGTAGGACGTTGAATCCCTGTCCTCTTAGTGGCTGGGGAATCACAGATAAAACTACATGGCAGAGCAGAGGAGTTAGTTGGAGTTTTGATGCTGGAGGCCGGGAAGTAATGCACACAGGAGCAGAGCGCCTGAGCCCAGAGAGAAGCAAGCCCTAGGGAGAGAGGTAGAGCCAGTTGCCTGATAGTCCACAGCTGGCCTTGTGAAGCAAGCTGGGGAGCTGAGCCCAGAGAAAAACAAACCCTGAGGAGAGAGGAACCCAGGAAGCCTGAACCGTGACAGATGTCAGCAGCCCTCTTATTCCAACATGTGGCAACAGACTTCGGTGAGGGAAGTAACTTATGCTTTCTGGCCTGGTAACTGTAAGCTTCTACCTCAGATAAATACCCTTTGTAAGAGCCAACAGATTTCTGCTATTTTGCATCAGCACCCCTTTGGCTTACTAACACAGGGAGTGGTTTTGAGGATATATTTTTAAGTAAAAACAGGAAAGTGGAAAAGAGTATCCATAGTGTAATATAAGTAAACCATGTACTTATTCATTTGTGCAAAAAGAAACACAGGAAGGATATACCAGAAACCAGTGAATTAGAAGGTGGTGGGGAGAGGATGAGGGGGTGAGAACAAGGATGAAGAGATGGGAGGAGCCCATCCCTAGGTCTATTTTTTTGCATGATTCTGACTTTCAGAATCATGTCCAGTTTTCACATGCTCAAAAACATAAATAAAATCAACAAAACTGAGAGAAAAAGGAGGACTCAAAGGAAATAAAACGGAAACAAATGAATCCAATTGCATTTCAACATTGAGGTGGGAAAAAAGGAGGGGAAAGAACCCACGTAACTTTTGAACACAGTATTTTTACTAGCTATACTTAAGCTAAAGAAAAAAAACAAAATAAAAATATTACATTTTAGTTGGTAACTTAGTCACAGCAATATAGATTAACAATTCTGAAACCACTTCATGTGTATTTTAGGATTGAGCAAAATAAGTAAATATACTGTGGCCAGTAGGAGACAGGTTTCTCACTGTCAGAGAAGGGAGTTGCAATTATAGAGAGGTGAAAAGCTAAAATAAGCTCTGTGGTGTTGCCTTGGAATTATAGGTATCCTTATGAACTTCTTGTTTTAATGTAGACAGATGGATAGAGAAATAAATATAGATGTTTATTTCCCTAGCTCTGTCTGGTGCGAGCTCTTAGAAGCAATAGCCCAGTAGCAATGAGTGCACCTAGGAATTTTGGTTTAAAAGTATCATTTTCCATTGAATTTACCCGGGCTCCTTGGATAAATGGGTGATTCTATGGCTGGTAAAGTACAAGATGTGCCTGGAACCAGAAAATAAGGAAATCCTCAAAAATGATGGGAAGAACAAAAGAAAAAATTGATAAAAGGAACATCATCAACATTGAAAACTATACATCAAAGATATTATCAGGAAAGTGAAAAGTTAACTTATATAATGGGAGAAAATAGTTAATGAGTTGGACTCAGATGTGACCTTTCTACACATGCCTCTTCTGTCATTTTTATTGGCCCTGAGGTTGGTGTATACTCAGGAGACCTGAATCTCTGGACTGTCCATGTGACAGCCAGGCCCTGAGCCTCAGCAGACTTGTAACTCCTACCTTCTGGTTCATTGGACTTACCCTGGCCAGCTAACAGGGAAGCTGTGAAGAAGGTCAACCACCACACCAAGGAGCCAAGAGTGCCTACAATTGCAAGCAGGAGAATTGCATCCATCATCCATATGGAATCTAAGCCCCCTCTCGATATAGAGGGGGAATGGACATAACTATCCCAGGGTCCACAGGATGGAGGAATAGAATATGGATTAGAGTGGACTTACCAATATTCTACTATGGAACAATTGTGATTAGTAATGGAAGAAATTGTAGCACTGATGTGGAGAAAGTGGCCATGGTAGCTGCTGAGGGTAGGGAGAGGGAAGAAGAGATGTGATGTGGGGGCATTTTCAGGATTTGGAGTTGTTCTGGGTGGCACTGCAGGGATAGATGCTGGATATTGTATGTCCTGCCATGGCCCACTGGGTGGACTTGAGGAGAGTGTAAACTACAATGTAAACCATTATCCATATGGTGCAGCAGTGCTCCAAAATATATTCACCAAATGCAATGAATGTCCCATGATGATGAAAGAGGTTGTTGGTATGGGAGGAGTGGGGCGAGGGAGGTGGAGGTATATGGGGACCTCTTATAATTTTTGAATGTAACATTTAAAAAAAAAAAAAGAAAGAAAAAATAGTTAATAAGGGAGTAATATCTAGAATATATAAATAACTGCTACAAATCAATTAAAAAAAAAGACTAACAAACCAATTTAAAAATTGGTAAAGGACTTGGAGAGACATTTCTCTAAAGAAGATTCACAAATGGTCAATAGGCAAAGGAAAAGATGTTCAACATCATTAGTCACCAGAGAAATGCAAATCAAGACCACAATGAGATACCACTTCACACCTATAAGGATGACCATTATTAAAAAAAATAATAAATAACAGAAAATAAGAAGTGTTGGCAAAGATGCAGGGAAACTGTAACCCTCATACATTGCTGGTGGGCATGTAAAATAGTGCAGCCTCTATGGAAAATAGTTGGATGGTTCCTCAGAAACTTGAACATAGACTTACCACATGACCTGGTAATCCCATTTCTAGGTATATATCCAAAAGAACTGAAAAGGAACATATATTTATACACCAATGTTCATAGCATTACCCAATATAGCCAAAAGGCAGAAGCAACCCACAAGTCCACCAACAAATGAATGGATAAAACAAACATGGTATAGCCAAACAATGGTATTCCATTATATAAAGGAATGAAGTTCTGACACATGCTACAACATGGATGAACCTTACGACATCAGGTGAGTGAAATAAACCAGATACAAAAGGACAGATATTGTATGATTCCACTTATATGAAATACCTACAATATGCAAATTCAGAGAGAAAGTAGGATTACAGATTACCAGGAGTAGAGGGTAGGGCAGGTGAACAGGGGTTAAATGCTTAATGAGTGCAGACTTTCTGTTTGGAGTGACAGAAATTTTGGTAATGGATAGTGTGACAGTTTGAGATTCTTTTTGCAAATCCTAAAAAGAGAAAGATTATGTTTGTAAACTAATCTATCCTTCTAGGTATAATGCCCTTTGATTACATTGGATTCCGCTGAGGGGCCCTTGATAAATTACCTGTTAAGATTAGGGCTTTAATTCAACCATGTCAGTAAGGTGTGACTCAGGTTGAGTCCTACCCCCTTGGTGGGCCAATATAAGTGGACACTCACTCAAGAAGACACATGGGAAGAGAGAGAGCTCTGTCATTTTTGATCCTGGGGCCTCGAGGAGAGAATAGCCATTCACTTGATAGTTTGAGCTGACCTTGGGAAGAGAACAGTATAGCTGACACTGCTGTAGAAAGCCCCAAAGAAATGGGCCCTACACCAGGATAAAGAGGAAGCCCTGAGAGCCAAGCCCTGTGCCAGCCTGCAGCTGAGAGAGGGGAAACCCAGGGGGGCAGGCTGAACCCTCACAGAGTGGCAAGTGAATTTGGTGAGAAAGCAATCTTGAACTGGACTCTTCAGGGCCTTGTCCTGGAAGCTTCTAGCCCAAATAAATACCCTTTATAAAAGCCAACAGATTTCTGGTACTTTGCATCAGCACCCCTTTGGGAGACAAATACAGATGGTTTGGTAGCATAATATCGTGAATGTAATTAATTGAATTGCCATTGAATTGTAAAGTTAAAGGTGTTTACAATGGGAAATTTTGAGTTGTATATGTTACCACAATAGAAAGTTTTTTTAACTTTGAGATCATGTCAAAAGGAGACAGAAGCCAGCTTGAAGGGGCTGTCATGGGCCAAAACTGAAATAATTTGAGCATCAAAGTAAATAACAACAGCCACGGAGTATAACCCAGAGAGTAAAATTAAATAAGAATTTATGAGGGAAGCAGACTTGGCCCAATGGATAGGACGTCCGCCTACCACATGGGGTGTCCGTGGTTTAAACCCCGGGCCTCCTTGACCCGTGTGGAGCTGGCCCATGCACAGTGCTGATGCTCGCAAGGAGTGCCGTGCCACGCAGGGCTGTCCCCCGCGTAGGGGAGCTGCACACGCAAGGAGTGTGCCCCATAAGGAGAGCCGCCCAGCGTGAAAGAAAGTGCAGGCTGCTCAGGAATGGTGCTGCATACACGGAGAGCTGACACAACAAGATAATGCAACAAAAAGAAACACAGATTCCCGGTACCACTGATAAGGATAGAAGTGGTCACAGAAGACCACACAGAGAATGGATTCAGAGAGCAGACAACTGGGGGGGGGGGGGGGAGGGGGGAAGGAGGGGAAGGGAAAAGAAGTAAATAAAAAAGAAATCTTTAAAAAAAAAAAAAAAAGAATCTATGAGTCCATACTGCTAGGAAACAGCCAAAAAACAAGAAGGGAGAACTAAGTCTTATGTTAAAATGCCAACTAACAAATGTAGAAGGAACGAGAGAATTAGGGCATCGCCATTTAGCAAATATTATGGTCATAATGGCTCCATACAGAATCATCAATGAACGCTAAGACTAGTGGACAAAAGTTTGATGAAAAAGAAAAATAAGTATCTATCCTCCAAGTATCTCTCACGAGGTACTTATTATTTACACAAAGGAAAATAGTAGCTTTACAGTGAAAACCTGGCAGATGCCGCCTTACCAAGTGATCAGCCAACAAGAGACAGTCACCACGTACCTCCTGATAGGATACATGAGGACATCACATCACATCTGTATTTTGGACAAAACAGTGTAACCTATTCTAGCCATGAGGAAACATCAGGCAAACTGGAGCTAAGGGCATTCTATGAAATGACTGGGCTATACTTCAAAAATGTTAAATTCCAGAAAGAAAAAGAAAGTCTGAGTAACTGTTCCAGATGAAAAGATACCTGACAACTAAATGGAACCTGTGATCCTGGATTGGATCCTGGACCTGAAACAAAAACAATTCACAGCAGAATTTTTCTCAATTGCCAAAATATGAAAGCAACCCAAGTGCCCATCAATGACTAAACAAAATGCTGTCCATTGTTTATACAATGCAATATTATTCAGCTGGAAAGAGGAATGAAGATATGATACATGTGAGCACATGGATGAGCCTTGAAGAAATCAAACTGAGTGAAATAAGCCAGACACAAAAGGACAGATAATGTGCAATCTCAATGATAAGATATCCTTATAATAAGCAAATTCATAGGTTCAGAAACTAGAATAAAGGCTACCAAGTATAGCTGTTTGATATGGTTATGCATTCCAAAAATAGATATTGGATTATGTTTGTAATCTAGTCTGTGCCTGGGCATGATTAAGTTATGATTAGGGCATTGAGTCTCCACCCCTTGGTGGCATGGCAAAGGACAGAGTTGAGGGTTTTTGATGTTGGAGTTTGATGCTGAAGCCTTAAGCTGGAGCCCCAGGAAGTAAGCTCACAGAGGAAAGAGAAGCAAGCCCCAGGAAGAGAGGAACCCTGAGCCCAGGAAGAAGCAAGCCCTGGGAAGAGAGGAACTCCTGAACCCAGAGAGAGGCAAGACCCTAGAAGGGAGGAACCCAGGAAGCCTGAACCCTCACAGATGTCGGCAGCCATCTTGCTCTAACATGTGAAAATAGACTTTGGTGAGGGAAGTAACTTATGCTTTATAGCCTGGTGTCTGTAAGCTCCTACCCCAAATAAAGACCCTTTATAAAACCCAACCAATTTCTGATATTTTGCATCAGCACCCCTTTGGCTAATACACCAGGCCTAGGGTAGGGGTACGGAATGGGAAGTTGATGCTTAATTGGTACGGAGTTTCTGTTTGGGGCGATGGAAACCTCTTGGCAATAAATGGTGATGGTAGCACAAGATTGTGAATGTAATTAACACCACTGAATTGTATAATTGAGTGTGGCTAAAAGAGGAAATGTTAGGTTGACTATATGCTACCAAAATAATTTTAGAAAAACAACATAGAACTGTACAACACAGTGAGCTCTAATGTAAACAATGGACTGCAGTTAGTACTATAATTATAATAATATTGTTCCATCAATTGTAACAAAAGTACTACACTAATGCAAAGTGTTAATCATAAGGAAAACCCTGTGTGCGGGTGGGGAGGTGTATGGGAACTTTGAAACTTTTATATGATTTTTCTGTAAACCTACAACTTCTCTAATTAAAAAAAAAGAAAAAATTATTTTGCTATAAAGAATTTTAGGGGGACAGTTGTCTAAATTTCAATAAGGACTGAGGATTTACTAATAGTATCATATCAATGTTAATTTCCCAATTTTGACAGTTGTACTGGGATTATGTAAAAAAATGTCCGGTTTTAGGAAATGCACAATGACGTATTTAGAGGAAGGCAACATCATGAAGGCAACTTACTCTCAATTGTTTCAGAAAAATAAAAAGACATACCTCAAAAAAATTGGAAAAATTACATATATGAACACATATATACATGTGTGAGTATGTGAAGACAAGCATATATGTTAAAGTTCTAATAATTGTGGTAAATGATCTAAGGATTATATTCATATTATTTTTTGCAACTTTTCAGTCATTCTGAAAGTGTTTCAAATACAGGTTTTTAAACACAGGCAGCATGTTGACATTACAACATCATCTATATGAAGTGAAAGGAAACCAGTCCTCATCCAAGGACACATACATATGCAGTGAAAGCATAGAAACATTCCTGGTAGTGGGTGCCTCTGGTGAGAAGGAAGAGGTGATACAAAAGCCAAGTTCCATTCTTCTAGCTGGTGGTTCGTACGGGGCTATCTGTTGCATGATTGTTTAATTTTATATCTAAAATATTGCATGAATATTTTAAAATGAATGCCCCCCGCACACACCCTCCTTCCTTCCAACAACGCAAGTGATGCCGAAGCCAGCTCCCTCCTGTCATGAGATGCACTGCAACCGCGTGGAGGCATTCTCCCTGCACCCAGGCAGTGGAGTCCCTGGAGAGAGGGGCAAGGACAGCTGTTCCCTTAGGAAGAGAAGAGGCTCCGGGGTTGTGCAGAGGACAGGAGCCCAGGAACAGAGGTCTCCCTGGAGGAAGCCCCGCCCGGGCAGAGGGGTGCAGCCCACCTCGGCCCCCTGCAGCACCACAGGGAGCGGGTAGAGGGGCAGAGCCCCCCCGCCAGAGCCTAGGCGGGGTTGGGGACGGGGATGAGAAAAACAGAGCAAAATCTCCGCCCCCATGCATGGGGATGGGCATGACAACAAACAAGCAAGCAAGCACACAGTAGGTAACCCGTGATAAGCGCCTTAGAGGAAACCAAAAAAAGGGCAGGGATAGGGCTTGGGGTGGGGGAGTGGCCAGGGTTCCAGGGTGCCGGTGAGCCAGCTGAGGTCGTTTGGGAGCAAGGTCAGAGAGGTGCAGGGGCCTGGCTGGCCGTGAGTGTTAGCCGGGGTGATGTGGGGACCCCCAGAGGTTTCTGAGCAAGGGGGTGAGGGAAAGGCTGCGCACCTGCAGCGTGGGCTTTCCTTAAGAGTCAGGGCCCAGACTGGGGGATGGGGGAGGCGAGGCGCCAGGGGCAGATGTGAGGGGCTGCTCACTCTCAGCAGGGGCCACCGGCAGGAATGAGGTGGGGGTGGCAGGGGTCAGTCACGCCCTGGAACAGTTCTACCTTTTATACAAGTGCAGAAACTGGGCTGCTGGGCACTGGGGGCCCCCCAAAATCCTACCCTTACAGAGACGATCATTGGTGATTGAAATGCTTTCTGCATCCTGGATTGACATCAACCCTGTGACCTGCTGGCCAAGGGACCTGGGGACAGGTGACCGTCCTCCTGAGTGTGTCTTCTCAGCTCTAAACCTGGAGTCAGGGCTGCCCCGTGCCAGCGGGTCACGGGCTGGTGTGGGCACAGCCAAGACCGCGGACGCCTCCTCTCCACTCTCCTCGTCCCTCGTTCCTAAAGCAAGGGCTCACCTCTCAGGTCTGGGGGGCTGGGAGCCCCGAGTTTCTCAGGAAATGATGTTAAATCCTGGCTCTGAGATTTCCCCAAGTCTGATGGAATTAGATGTCTCCAGAAGCCAGCCCTGGCGGCTGGGGTGCCAACCCTTCCTCTTGGGAACCCAACGGTTCCATCCCTGCGTCCCATTTGGCCACAGCTACCCCCCGTTTGGAAGAGTGGGGCCCTCCGCTCTCCTGGTAAGTCTGGCCAGGGCTTCTAGACCCCGTGTCCCACCCCTTCATGAGGCCACTTCAGAGCCCACTAGCCCCTGGCCTTCTGCCCGCTCACTTGGGCACGTGGTCATGTGCTGCTTCAGAGCGCTCCCCGATGGGGTCATGTCTTAAATGTCCCAGGAAACGGACTCTGCTGGAGTACAAGAGCCACACCCATATGCTAGTTTCCCGTATTCCCCAAGGCACACGATGCGATACCAGGCTCCTAGCATGTATATCATAAGCACTCGTGCACTTAAAGATAATAAAATATATAATTATTTAAAAGTTTTAATTAGGGAGGAAAGAACGACTAAAATTAAATCATGAAAGTTCTGCCTCATGTACCAAATTTGGACTTTTTCTAGAAATCCTTTTTTATGAACTTTGCAGGGAACCAAGCAATTAATGCCTTTTCATTACAATTTAGGACTGAAACTGGAATATTAAAATTGCTATTAAGTAGAATGTGCATGAAATGCTGAAAGTCTCCTGGTGAATAATTCCTTGTGATAATGACATGCTATAGGCTTAAATCTTATGCCTAGATGTGAAAAAAAGACAGTTAAATCAACTTTGTCCATTTAAATATCATTTTAAGATATCTAGAACCCATCTCTTTATTGCTCAACAACCCTTAGCAATTTCTTTTGCCCTCATTTATTTCTGGTTCCCAAGGGAATCCTGTCTGATTTATTGGAAATTAGTTCTTACAGCTAGTAAATGCTTTACACTGTTTTCACATAAATCACTCCAAAATCGGTTAGCGCTCTGGGGCTGGATTGCAGCGATTTCCTGCAGCAATGTGAGCGCCCCCAAACCCTCTACAAGAGGTACGCCCCGCACCCCACACCCTCTACTCTGTAAGAGGCATGTCCGTTCACCAATTGGGAGCTCTTATCCCTCCTTTCTATGTACTTGCCAGCTAACTTCCTCAGCTTCCTCACTGGATCAGTCACCTCTGGACAATCAGGAAAGGCAGAGGACGGCGTGGTGGACATGGCATATGTTACATTTCAAATCAGCATTGCCTTCTTTAATCTGCCTCCGTCAGGATAGGTTAATGGCGCCGCAATAACAAGAGGGGTTTACTTCTTGTTCATGCCACATGTCCACTGTGGCTCTGCTGCGTGTCATCCTGAACCAAACTGATGGAGGTTCCACCTCCACCTGTGCCACCATGATTGTCACGAGGGAAAAATGGAATGTGGTGAGTGACAGTCTGACTCTTGAAACCTCTTACTTGACAACAGGAAGCGTTCCTACTACTCTGAGAAATCTAATGCTTTGCCCAATTTGAGCCCGTGAGATGCCTCATGTACTCTTTATTGGACTCAATCTTAAAAACAAATTGTTATCTAGATAACTACAGGGAACAAAAAGAGAGCTCTTCAAATTGACAAAGAAGGAGGGAGCGAGACCTTGAAGGCGAAAGTGGGAAATAAAAATCCAGATTCTAAGACTCTGAGCAGAGGAGAGGAGCCAGCACTGCTTTTAGCCCCGAGCAGTCATCCAAGCACAGGCAGAGAAGGACTGGCTCCTGCCTGCACCTTAGTTCGCCTTCCTGGGCTCCAGGCACAGGAAACAGAGAGGTTCTCTTCCCTGCCCTCTCCCCTTCCGGCTTCCCACAAATAAATGCTATTTTCCAAAGAAATCCTCCAAGTGTTACTATAAAACAGCAGGACATAATGCTCACCACAATAATAAATGTATGTAAGAGATCATCTGTAGAAATCATTTTTAAGTTGAGATATCTTTCAAAGGCAAAAATGATCTATATGCTGAAAGACAGTGCTCATAAATCTTCCAAAGCAATGGCAGGGCCTTATTCAATGATTTAAAGAACAGCACCATAAAAAAAATAATTCTACATATAAATATTTAAATTTAGTTTATTACATTCAATACCTGTCCAAATTTATCCTCCGTGTAGATCCTCTCCAATTGAATTCGAAGTTAGTGAACACTAAGGAGATTAGAAAGTATCAAAACATCAACTAGGAAACTTGGCCACATTTGGGGAAGACAGAGTTGTTTTGAGAAGCAACTTACCAAGAAAGTGGCTATATTTTGACCAGATAATGAGGAAGAAAGAAGACCGTGGAGAGGAAAGATTTAGGCAAAGTGTTTTATATTTATTTTCATGTTCTGCTTCCAAAGACATGTTTCATGGGCTAAAAATACTTAATATCAATTCTGGTTTTTAAATGCATCCTTTGAATTTTGGGCACATGCATGCACACACACATACACACACATGTATAGAGGCTTCTCACCTGTGTCCATCTCATATCAATGAGATATGATGCCAAAACCATGAAAGATTTTAAATAAAATATGGGTCTCCCCGTGTCCTGTTGCCATGCTCCAGGAACCTGTCATTTTGGCATCGGAGATTGTGTGAGAAGCTAACGGAAATCTGACAGCTACTGACAACTTCAAACCCTGAGCTCTCTCGTAAAAGCTCCCTGAAAATGAGAAGGCACACCCAGAGAAAACACCCCAAACCTCACAGACGCTTTTGTTGTGCCTTACCAAGCCCTGGGCCTCTGAAATGCCACATTTCACGTGGCGGAGACTGTTCTGAAGAGCCCTCACCTGGGCTCGCTGCACTTCAGGCCAGGAGACCCAGGCGCACGTGGCCCCGAGCTCCTGGCCCACTGTCCCCCGGATGAAATTCTGCCTCCAGTGTCTGTGTCCCCCCCCCTCCGCACTGAGGTGCCCTCTCCAACCCCAGCCGTGGAGGTGCCGTGGGATCCATCTTCCACTCTTCTCTTAGAAACAGCTCTGGGAAACAGCTGCAACGGAAGTCACCTATTTAAGTACCCTAAATTCCAGCAGGCACTTGGCTTCTAGAGCCTTGAAAAATGCCGCAGTCTCTAGAGAGCAATTGACTATTTTGAGAGGACCAGCAGAAGAGGCCTGGCTCCTCAAAGAGTTTGGGTGCCTGGGGGGTCTGCCGCCTGGCTTGGAGCCCACCCCAGGGCCGCCTGGATCCCAGCTCACTCCGCCTAATGGAATCAACGGGAGGCCCGGCAGGAAGCTCTGAAAGGACACTTTGAAATCTCCGTCGAATGCCTGGCAAGCCAGAACACCCTGGAATTCTCGGCTCCTCCTCCTACTGGGATTCTGCATGCACTCCTCATTCCTGGGTTCGAATCCCAGCCCTGCCATTTGCTCGCTTTGTGACCTTCGGCAAGTTACTTAACTCTGCTGAGCCTCACTTCCTCATCTGAAAATGGGGTCATCCGTCTGCCCTTGTGGGCTGGCCATACTGCCCCGACGGAGTGTGGCAGGCAGCGATGGGACCTGGCCTTTGGGCCAGTGTGTGGCATTCATCTCAGCCATTAGCAAAAGATCCAGCACGAATGGGTCCAAGTTGCCTTCAGTCCCGCAGTCTAGCTCCACCGCTGGAATCCCCAGGCTTGGGGTCACGGCGCTTCTTTCTCCAATGGCCCCAGGCCCACCATGCTCTTTCCGCCCACCAGGCTAGCAGTCTGGAGCCTCTTTGCATGTTGAGATTTGCCAGAAAGCACAGGTGTGCTCTCCGCTAAGAAAACAAAGGCTCCTGGAGTCTGGCCAGACCTTAGCCCTGCAAAGGGGCTGCCAACACTCGTGCAAGTCCAAGTCAGGGTCTAACTGACCCACCCTGAGCCCCGGCTGGCAGAGCCGGCAGCCAGGAGGTTGGTAGCAGAGTCGGTCATGTGTGTGCAGACAGGTGACCATCCAGACAACGCACCCAACGAAAGCTGGCCCCATGCCCTCCCCCGAGCTGCCTCGGTGCCCAGCTGCTCTGTACTGTCCTCCTCACTGACCTCGGAGAAACCAGGCCGGGCCTGACGTCTGCCCAGGAAGCCAGTTGTTGGGGGCTGCAAAGCAGCACTGCAGCAAGCGTCGACGACAGAGCGCCTCCTCGCCACCCCCTGCGTTTGTTCCCGCCTCTCTGTCCTCCTCCCGCATGCCTTGCAGCTGTACCAGATGTGGAGAAAATTACATGTTCCCTGAAACTTAATGACCAAATTTTAAGCAATTTCGAACTAATCAGGGTTCTGTTAGGCTGATTTTATTAATTTAATAGTCTTAAGAGTTTAACAAAACGATGCACTTGGAAATCTTTGTTGTGGAAGCCGCTCATTTGGGTGCAGAAGGGGAGGGGCCAACCCAAGAGATCCTTGTTCAAAGACAAGGCTAACTAACGCTTCTCAGAGATGCGCCGTTATTGATAATGCTGCACACCACCACTTAGGCTATTAGGGACAATTTATACCTGGTGCTAATGCGCACAGTAAAGTACGCAGTTACTTCTGTGCAGAGCTAGAGAATTCCACAGTCACTTTAGAACAATCTGTCAAGTCTTCTTTCCCATACAGGACTCAGAACAAAGCCAGGAGGTTACCCTGCCTGGTAATTCTTCTTACTTAAAGTAGAAACACAGAATCATTCGTTTCTGATGGCACCTGCCAAAAAGTTCCTGAAATCCTTCCCATGGTCCCACGATCGAGGTGCTCTTACAACAGAACTGTGCTCCGATCTCACAAAAACAAACAAAGCCATAACGATCCTCGAATCTTGCAAGCAGTTTGCAGCATACTTTTAAAAGAAATATCAGAAATTAAAATCTGGATTTTTAAAAACCTACCCATGTACCTGTTTACAGGAAAGAAGTCTTATGATTAAAGAACTAACTGTGCACCCCTCAGCCACTGGGATGCTCTAGCTGAATGACATTACCTCTCTGAGCTCATCTCTTCACCTGTGAAACATTCAAATAATGTGACCTCTCACCAGTACATGGACTTAAAATATGTGTGGTATCATGAATGGGATCTGTGCTTCAGGGCTTGTGCATCTGGCTTCCTATATTTTGTTTTCCTCCTTTTTATATTACAAAAATAATATGTTTTTAGAAGACCTCAAACAACTGCAAGCATGGTGAATAAAAATGGAAATTTCCCTCCTCTGCCAACCTCACATAGTCTTTCTCAGAGATAATCACCATCAACAATTCAGTGCATCTTTTTTCAAGAGCTTTGTGTGTTGATAAGATGTTTATATCCATTAAATTATATTATGGGCACACATAAATGGTATCTATACGTATATAAGAATATATTACATGATACTTAATATATATTATATAATCTATATACCCTTACATACATATTCACATGAGCAGTTTTTAATATGCTATTCTTTGGCTTGCTTTTTTCACTTAACAGTATACCATGGACCTCACCTCAGTGTCACTACTGGCAGAAATATATACACATATTTCTGGTATTTTATTTTTTATTGCCTTTTTCTTAAGATACATAGATCACACAAAATGTTACAGAAAAAAATATAAGAGGTTCCCATATACCCCACTTCCCACATCCCCCAAATGGGCAAGAGATTTGAACAGATGCTTCTCCAAAGAAGAAATACCAGTGGCTAAAAAGCACATGAAAAGATGCTCACCATCACCAGCTCTTAGGGAAATCCAAATCAAAACTGCGAGATACTATCTTACACCCATTAGACTGGTGGCTATTAAAAAAACAGGAGGGAAGCGGATGTGGCTCAACTGATAGAGCGTCCGCCTGCCATATGGGAGGTCCAGAGTTCAAACCCAGGACCTCCTGGCCCATGTGGTGAGCTGGCCCACGCACAGCGCTGCTGCATACAAGGAGTGTTGTGCCACGCAGGGGTGTCCCCCACATAGGGGATCCCCACATGCAAGGAGTGCATCCTGCATTGAGCCACCCCGCATGAAAAATGCAGCCTGCGCAGGAATGGGGCCACACACACACAGAGCTGACACAGCAAGATGATGCACACAAACAGGGACTCAGATTCCTGGTGCCACTGAGAATACAAGCAGACATAGAAGAACACACAGCAAATGGACACAGAGAGCAGACAACCGGGGGTGGAGGAGAAGGGGAGAGAAATAAATAAAATAAATCTTTAAAAGAAAAAGACCAGAGGACTACAAGTGTGGGAGAGGATGTGGAGGAATGGGAACCACTCCTGTGGGAATGTAGAGAACTTTTTAATGGCCGCTGGGAAGCTCACGGCCTGTGCGGAACATACGTTGTTTAGCCCTTCTCTTACCCAGCGCTGCCAGGACAAAGGACCATTCTGAAGACTGGACATCCAAAGGGCAGAGTGGGCAGGGCGTGTCCCTCCAGGGTGCTGGGGAGAAACCTCTCTGGCCTCTCAGCTTCTGGGGGTTGCCGGCCGCCTTGACCTTCCCGGGCTCGCAGGTGCCTCCCTCCTGCACAGCCCCCTCCCTGCGCCCCCCGGGGCCTTCTTATAAGGACGCTGGCCTTGGGTTGGGGGCCCACCTGATCCAGCACGACCTCATCCTAACTGGACCCTGCGTCCTGCACCCAGGTGCCCGCAGTTGGGATTTCAACGGATCACCTTGGGGGACACAATTCATCCCACACTCTGATGGACTCAGAGGTTTTCTCGAGCTTGTCCCTGTTGGAAGCCACCAAGCAGGGACGAGTCCTCTGTGGGCAGCTCAGGACAGGTGGTGTGCGTGGGGAGGTGAGGCCGATGGGGGCACGGCCAGGCGGGGTGCGGCTAAGGTGGGGTGGGGGTGCCTGCCTTGCATATTCCTGGGCAATAAAAAGAAGGCTGAAAGCCCAGCGTTTGTTTTAAGCCCAGTCCAAATGTCTCTGCATCTGCCTCAGAGAGGCACACTGACACAGCTCATCAGGACAACCGCATCCAAGGCCCCGAGCGCTCTGGTCCCTGCCCTCAAGAACCAGACCTAACACTGTCCAGTCTTCCCCTCTAAAGGCTGCTAAATGAGAAGGGAGCGAAGGGGGAAGGTATTCCCTTGTGTTCTAGGGTTCCTTCCTGATAGACGATTCCCAAGGAACATTTTCCTGAACAGGGGGGGATCTGAGCCTCTGCAGATTTGACCATAGGATCGAATGATTGGGAAATTATCAGATGGCATCATTCAGGGAGGAAGTGGGAACCTTCAGCCTGTTTCAGATTGGTTAGCAGGGAGATATTTTGGACGTGAGGGTCCTGAGGTGTCCAGGAACCCACTTTTGTCTCTGGAAAAAGAGTCAGTTATCAGAAGAGAGTAGAATTGGGATCAGGAACTTGTTTTCTTAACCACTACCACCCCCAACTCTGGTCAAAGAAGACAACAACTTGTCTGAGCCTTGTCTGGTAGCTCTGTCTTTGTGATCGCATGCTGCTGAGACTGGAGCAGGTCCTAAAATCCCAGCACAGTGGCATGCCAACCCTAGTGGGTCCAGTCCCTGCTCTTGAGAAGTTTGAAATAGCCTTTCTCGAAACAAATGTCAGGGTCAATGATGTGATACAGGATAATTCTTAAGAATTGTTTTCTGAGGGAGGGAGTGTTTCCAAAGTGGAGAGAAGGAAAGAAATGTCTCCAACAAATCACCCATTCTTTGGCTGCTTGGCGATGAGAAGGACAATTGTCCCAAGAAAACATCTGCCAGGGCCGGGGAGCCGGGAGTCCCTTTCCAAGCAAAAGGAAAAAGTCAATTACAGCATTTTCTTTTCCCATCCAAGGTTGGGTCTCTTAGGCTCCCCATACCCTGTTATTACTGTTCTTATGCTTAGTCCAAATATATGCATGCCTGCCCCCCCCCCCACCAGGGTAAGGGGTAGAAGAGAAAATATTCTTTTTAAAAAAGGCCTCATCCAGAAGTCCATAAAGCAAAAAGATTTCTATAATAACCTTTTTGCTTGGTCATAGGTCTTCAAATCCAGAACTCTGCCTGTCCCTGAGGCTGGGGGAAATGGAAGAAATCATAATGGCAGATGGCAAGCCCCTTAAATCGGGGTTCTTCGACCTCAGCATAGGGACATGTTTTGGGCAGGATAATTACTTGTGGGGACTGTCCTGTGCATTGTATGTTTAGCTGCATCCCTGGTCTTTACCCACGAGATGCCAGTTACACCCCATACACACACACTTGTGACAACCAAAAATGTCTTCAGACATTGTCAAAAGTCCTAGGAGGCAAAATCACCCCCAGTTGATAAAACCGCTGTTAGACAGGAAGAACTGGCCCATGAAAGAGCCAAACTGTCTACTGGTCAACTGAGATTCACCAAGAATTCCAAAACTCCTCACACCCATTTTAAGAGTTCTGGCCTAACTGATGCTTCCTGAGGCTCTACTCCCAAAATTTTCAAGATTTGTAAAAATAGATAAATAAATAAATAAATAATGAGAAAAAGGCAAAAAAAGACTTCTGGACTTTGATTGGCTGGGGTGAGAGGAGGGTAATCAAATCATCCCAGTGAGTGCCAAAGGGCAGTAATAAAGTACCGAAGAGTGAGGGCTTTCGATAAATCTACAGGCAGACGGAGGGATAGTCCTCCGGTCTCTGTAATTTCCCGTATGTTTAAAATGTTTCATAATAACAATAACAAACATCATTTTAAAACTTTAAAAGTGCAAAAAACTTTATTCAGGAAATCTAGAATGCCTAGGTTCCCAGATGTTTAGATTTTATAAACCACTTAAAAAAAGTTAATGGAGGGACAAATATAGGCTTGACAACTTTTATTTTGCTAAGTAAGGATGTTAAAAAAAATCTATTGCCATCTGCTTTCATTAAAAGAAGATATATAGTATGTGAAAAAAATGAGCTTCGCTATAAAGATGGCTCCCTCCCAAAGCGAGGTTCAGCTGCCACGGCGCCCCAGCCTCACTGTCCGCAGTCACCCTTGCACCTCCGCAGGCCGGCTCTGGCCAGGGTTCCTGAGTTTGGGAACCTCCAGCCTAGCAAGCGCAGCCATCTTCAAGGCTTGGCTCCAATGCCCCCGCCCCTTCTCCGACCCCCACCTGGCAGGAACACCTGCTGGCACGCTTAAAACTCCTCTTCACCTGGTGAGCGCTCCTGTGCCCTCCCAGACCATGCAAACATGGCCTCCTCCGGGAAGACTCCCAAATCGCACCCTCCAGGGAAAAGCCTGAGCTATGCCCCACCAGGGAGACCCCAGATTATGCCCACCAGGGAGACTCCTAACTACACTCCACCAGGTAGACATCTGAATTACACCCCACCTGGGAGACTCTGGGTTACATCACACCAGGGAGACCCCAGATTATGCCCCACCTAAGGGGAACTGCATTACACCCCACTAGGAAATATGCCCCCATTGTGCCTATTCTTCTACGCTGTTACTGATGCACAAATCTTTTCCCTTAAAATGAAACATTTATTCCCTGAAAAGCTTGCTTACTGCAGGCAATGGTGCCTGACATACCATGATTCAAGAAATGATTCTTAGTGAGTAAATAGATTAAACAATGAATGAATGAACCTCATTCAGCTGTAGATCCACCAAGAAGTCCCCCAGCCCCCCCAAAAAAATGAGGACTGAAGTGGAAACTGCCTATTGGCATAGCCACACAGCAGGTGGGTGACAAACTGAGATGGGACCCAAGTCACCTGATCCTCGGCTCAGTGCACTGGACTCGAAATGAGGTGGCCACCCGCCATCTCCCAGCCACAAGGTCAGCCTCCTGCAGGGCCAGCCTCATGCACGCATCCTCGGGCCATCACCGGGTGGTCATAAAAGCCAGCCTTGCCTAGGTGCAAGGACCCGAAGCACACAGATGTGCCAGCTCACGTGCTACTGCCGACACTATTGGGAAGCATATTACCCTGTGCAAAGATTTTTATTTTGCAACTATTTCAGGCTTACAGGAAGGTTGCTAAATAATACAAATAGTTATTTCACCCAGATTCCCAAAAGTTAACATATGCCTCTTTGCTTTCATTACCATTTGCTCTCCATGTGCCTCAGTCTCTTGTCAGTCACACACACAAGTACATACATACTTTTTTCTGAACTGTTTCAGAATAAGATGAAGCCACAATGTCCCTTTACTTCTATATATTTTATGTTTGTCTAAAAATTAGGGCATTAACATTGACAGAAAGCTATCACCCAATCCACAGACCTTCAAGTTTCACCTCTTGTCCTATAGTGTCCCTTAGAGCAAAAGTAAAGAACAAAACTTGACCTGGTGCAGGGTCCAATCCAGCATCGCACTTCCATCAAGTTTTTATGTCTTTCTAGTTTCCTTTCATTTGAAACAGTTGCTCAGTCTTTCTTCTCTCTCTTTCTTGACCTTGACATTTCTTTTTTAGAATACAGACCAATTATTTTGTAGGAGTCCCTCGATTTGGGTTTTTCTGATGTTTCCTCATGGTTAGATTCACGTGATCCATCAGGATTATCACAGAAATGCTGCTGTGTCCTGCTCAGCACATATCTGCCCCATTACCAGGATTGTCAACTGTCATCCCCTAACTAAACAGTTCCTGCCATAATTCACCACTGAAAAATTACTAGTTTCTTAAGGACATAAATTGAGACCATGTAAATTCCTTCTACATGGGCAATCTGCTATGAGAACGTTTTCCTCATCCCGACTTATTTATTTAGGTTAATTGGGACACTTGACGTCCCCCAGGTATGGCCAGTGAGAGCTTGGCTCTTGTGTCTTCTAACCCATCCCCATGTTTCTTGGAGCACATACTTATTTTCTGGCACAGATCATCCCAGTCTCCTCTTGTGCTTCTCTCCAAAGAGACCTGGTTTCTTTTAGTGGAGAAGTGATTGAGAAAACAAGACCTGGATGTCAGCTGTGCTAGTGGGGTGCCGTTGCTTCCAAGCTCTTAGCAGACAGAGCCCTATTGATACAGGCATACATAGTTCTAGATCTCTCTATTCATGTGTGTATGTGAATAGACACCTGTGTGTGTTCACACTGATACCTCAAATACCAACCCAACACAGAAGGCTAATCCTAGCCTTCCACCTTTCCATATGACTTGACCAGGTTCCCATTATTCAAAATAGATTTACATATTTCCTCAGTCCTTGAACATAAATAACTTCAGAATTTTAAAGTGATTTTAAAAAACAAGCCTACTAAGTAAAGTAACAATATTTTTCTCTACAGTTATTTGTGTTATTAGCTGAGGTCAAAATGACTGTGTCCAAAAGTTACTTGGGGGGCTGTCCTCATCTTTTGGTGTGGTTTATTAGCCAATGGGAAATATAGCTGGTTTCATCTGCTTCTGTTTGTATTCCTTACTGGGTTTTTTCTCTCACTCTTGATTTTTCTTTATTTTTTATTTTTTGAGTTGTGAAACATTGTATTGATTACAAATGCCAAAAGTACACCAAAAGACTCAGAAAAAATGCCACTCCCATTCCCTCTGTCGCATTCCCCTCCTCCCATCCCTTTGACCCTACTCCCAGCCCCCAACAGGTAATCAACCCCATTGGATTCTAGACTATCCTTCCTATATTTCGTTTGCTAATCTATACTGAAACATGTATATTTTCTTATTTTATCTTCTTTATCATACAATGGTAGCATAATAAAGATGTTCTTTAAACGGCTTTGTTTAGGTATAATTTTCATACCATAAAATTCACCCACTAAAAGTGTACAGTTTGGTGGCGGACTTGGCCCAGTGGTTAGGGCGTCCGTCTACCACATGGGAGATCCGCAGTTCAAACCCCGGGCCTCCTTGACCCGTGTGGAGCTGGCCCATGCACAGTGCTGATGTGCGCAAGGAGTGCCCTGCCAAGCAGGGGTGTCCCCCGCGTAGGGGAACCCCACGCGCAAGGAATGTACCCCATAAGGACAGCCGCCCAGCACAAAAGAAAGTGCAGCCTGCCCAGGAATGGCACTGCATACATGGAGAGCTGACACAACAAGATGACGCAACAAAAAGAAACACAGATTCCCATGCCACTGACAACAACAGAAGCGGACAAAGAAGACGCAGCAAATAGACACAGAGAACAGACAACTGGGGTGGGGGGAGAAGGCAAGAGAAATAAATAAATAAATCTTTTAAAAAAAATCTCCTACCACAAAAAAAGTGATGATTTTTTAAAAAATCTCCTACCACAAAAGTGATGATTAAGAAAATAATAAGTGTACAGTTTAATGAGTTCTAATAGAAGTATATAGATGTGCAATATCCCCACCACCCAGTTTTAGAACATTTCTGTCACCCCAAAGCTCCCTGAATTTGTCGGCAGTAAATCCCTGCACCCTCATAAAGAGCCTCTTTTGCACTTTGCTTTTGCCCCTCACTGGTGAAGCCTGGAAAGCACCCCACATCAGTTCTTAGTGACCATTCCTTTTCTTTTTTACAGTTGTATAGCACTTCATTGTGTATATGCACCAACATACTCATACTCAGCCACTCTGCTATGTTTGGACATTCAGTTTGTTCCCAACATTTTACAATTTATAAATAATTCTGCAATGAATAATCTTGTGTATGGACATTTTCATACTTTTGGGGTATATCTTCAGAATTAATTCTAGAAGTGGTTATTTCAGGTTTGAAAAGCAAGCACATGGACGGTTGTTCTAGTTTGCTAATCTGCTCAAAGAAGACAAAATGGGTTGCCTTTTAACAGTGGAAATTTATTAGTTTATAAGCTAACAGTTTCAAGACCAAGAAAAATGTCCAAATAAGGGCATCAGGCTGTACTTTCTCCCTAAAGACCAGCTGCCGGTGATCTTGGACTCCTCTGTCACATGGCAAGGCACACAGCAGCACCTGCTGGTCTTTCCCTTCTCTTCCAGGTTTCGTTGCTTTCAGCTTCTTGGGTCCATGGTTTTCTCTTTTCATTGTCTGAATTTCATTCTCTTATAAAGGTCTCCAGTAAGAGGATTAAGACCCACCCTGAATGAGGGGGGTCACATCTTAACTTAAGATCCTACTCACCAAAAGACCCTACTTACCTCTTACACCCATAGGGAAGGACTAACTTTAAGGACATACTTTTCTGGGGTACAAAAAGCTTCAAACCATCATAGTGGTTATGTTCAAAGTTGCTAAATTTGCTTTCAAAAAGGTTGCACCTATTTGCATTTCCACCAGCAAAGTATGAGAGTGCTTGTTTCCTAACAGCTTCACTAACAGATGTCTTCTTAAGCTTTTTAATTTTTGCCAATCTGACAGGTAAAAAATTATATCCCAGGGTCATTTTAATTTGCATTTCTCTAAATATGAGTGGAGCTGCCCATCTTTTCATAGTTTAAAGGCCATTTGTATATCTTTTTTTGTGAATTAGCTTTTCATGTCTTTTACCTATTTTTCTATCAGATTTTTCTCCCCTCAAATTAACAGATGTTTAAATATTAGGGACATTAACCCTCTACATACAATATACTTTGCAAATAACATCTCCTAGTTTGTCATTTGCATTTTGATTGTGCTTATGGTGGTTTTTAAAATATGCCAAACACTTTTAGTTTTATATAATCAAATATATCACTTTTCTAGTAAAAACATCTGGGTTTTGAGTCATAGAAAGAAAACCTTTCTCTAGACCCATGTAATAGAAAAATTCATCCATATTTTTCTCAAGTACTCATGGAATTTCATTTATTATATTTAAATCTCTGATCTGTTTGGAGTTTATGCTTATGTATAAGATACACATCTAGGTGGCAGACTTGGCCCAGTGGTTAGGGTGTCTGTCCATCTACCACATGGGAGGTCCACGGTTCAAACCCCGGGCCTCCTTGACCCATGTGGAGCTGGCCCATGCACAGTGCTGATGTGCGCAAGGAGTGCCCTGCCACACAGGGTGTCTCCCACGTAGGGAAGCCCCATGCACAAGGAGTGTGCCCCGTAAGGAGAGCCACCAAGCACGAAAGAAAATTCAGCCTGCCCAGAAATGGCACTGCCCACACAGAGAGCTGACACAACAAGAAGATGACGCAACAAAAAGAAACACAGATTCCTGTGCCGCTGACAACAGAAGTGGACAAAGAAGACACAGCCGATAGACACAGAGAACAGACAACCAGGATGGGGTGGGGAGGGAAGAGAAATAAATAAATTTATTTTTTTTTTTAAAATGATACACATCTAATTTTATCTTTTTTCTGAATGGCTGCCCTGTTGTCTCAGCACAAAGTACTAAAAAGTTCATCTTTGCTCCAGGGACTTGAGAAGCCACCTTTATCATACACTAAACTTCCATATGTAGTTGGGGCTAACTTGTGGGCTTTCTATTCTATTCCACTTTTTTGTTTATCCATGCACTAACATCATATGCTTCTTCTAATTTTTTAGAGAAATTGTAGGTATAAAGAAAAATCATATAAAAAATACAGCATTCCCATACATCCCCCTATTGTTAACACTTTGCATTAGTGTGGTACATTCGTTACAACTGATGAAAGAATATTAAAATTGTACTATTAATTATAGTCCATAGTTTACATTAGGAACACCACACAGTTTTAGTAACAGAGGCCTAACAGTTAATTTTAATGTCTGGGGCAGCTATTTCCCTTAGGAGTTTAGATGTTTTAGGGTTTTCGTGGCTATTCTTCCATTTTTGTTTTTCCATATGAATTGAAGCATCATTTTCTCTAGTTCTATACAAAGCCTATTGGTGT
Organism: Dasypus novemcinctus; assembly: GCF_030445035.2. Classification (NCBI taxonomy): domain Eukaryota; kingdom Metazoa; phylum Chordata; class Mammalia; order Cingulata; family Dasypodidae; genus Dasypus; species Dasypus novemcinctus. The sequence goes on from NC_080681.1 coordinate 126,324,122, forward strand.
TTTCATTAGGATTGTGTTAGGAATAGAAATTACTGTAGGGCAAATGGATTTCTTTTGATGGTAAGCCATTCCATCCAAGACCGAGGGACGGCTTCCCACTTGTGTAAGACTACTCTTCTGTCTTTCAGAAGTGTTTTAAAGTTTTCCTTACATAGGTTTTGTACACTGCTTGCTAAGTTCATTCCTACATATTTTATTGCCTTTGCCACCGTTATGCCCTCTAATTGATTATTGTTTGTCTATAAGAAAGCTATTGATTTCTGTGTGTTCACTTTTATGCTACTACTTTAATGAATTCTTTTATTGTTTGATTTAATTTTACCATTGATTCTCTAGGCTTTTCTCCAGAATGCTATCATATCATGTGCAAACTGAGATAGTTTTGATTCTTCTTCTCCAGTACTCAAGTCTTAAATAGATTTCTTTTAACTAATTGCTAATGCCTCCAGTAGAGGTTTGGGATAGCAGCATGTGTTAGTCAGCCAAAGGGGTGCTGAAGCAAAATACTAGAAACCAGTTGGTTTTTAAAAAGGGCATTTATCTGGGGTAGAAACTTACAGTTACCAGGCCATAAAGCATAAGTTACTTCCTTCACCAAATCTTGCCACGTGTTGGAGCAAGATGGCTGCCAACGTCTGCCAGGGTTCAGGCTTCCTGGGTTCCTCTCTTCCAGGGGTTCATTTCTCTCCAGGCTCAGCTCCTCTATTTTCTCCACAAGGCCAAATGTAGATCATCACAGAACCATCTCTGTCTCTCTCCCGGGGCTTCTGCTGCATCTATTGCTCCGTGTTCTTCTCCTGTGTGTTTACTTCCCAGGCTCCAATATCAAAAACTCCAGCATCAAAACTCCACCAATTCCTCTGCTCTGCTGTGTAGTTATATCTGTGAGGCCCTGCCCACCAAAGGGGCAAGGACTCAACATCCTACTGATGTGGCCCAATCAAAGCCCTAATCATAATTTAATCATGCCCAGGTATGGACCAGTTTACAAACATAATCCAATATCTATTTTTGGAATTCATAAACCATATCAAATACTAAACAGCAGAAATAACAGGCACCCTTGCCTTGTTTCTGATTTTAGTGAAAATGCCTCTAGAGTTTTCCCATTAAATAAGATGTTTAATATATGATTCAGGTATAGAAAATATTCTATCATGTTAAAAAAGTAAAAATTTCTATTTCTAAGTGATAAATCAGGAATAGGTTTTGAACTGTCAGTTTTTCAGCATCTATAAAGATAATCATGACTTTTTTCGTTCGATCTATTAATATGTACATTAATGGATTTCCTACTGTTGAACCAACCTTGCATTCAAGTAAAAAGTGCCATTTGGTCATGGTGCATTGTTTTCTTAATGTGGTACAGGATTCCATTTATGAATAATTTGCTTAGTACTTTTGATTTTACATTTGTAAGTGATATTGTTCTGTAATTTTCACTTTTTGTACTCACTTTATGAGATTTAGGTATCAATGTTATGCTGCTTTCTAAAACTAAATAGAATGTATTTCTCTATTTTCAATGTTGTGAAACAATTCATAGAGAATTGATAATAACTGATTTTTGACAGTTTGGTAGAATTCTCCTGTGTAATCATGTTTTTGGGTGGGGTATTCCTTAATGACATTCTCTAGATTTTTTATGGAATATGGATTATATAAGTTTCTATATCTCGTGGGCCAATTTTGGAACTGTAGATAGAGGTCTGTAAAAGAGTCTCATGATTTTTTAATTTCCTCTATATCAATGGTTATGTTCCCTTTTGCATTTATTACTTTGCTTATTTGTGCTTTCTCCCTTCTTTATTGTTAGGTAGCATTTTGTCAATTTTGTTAATATTTTTTAAAATTAGAATTTGAGTTATTATGTCTACTGTTTCTCTATTCTATCTTATTATTTTCTGTTTTTATCCTATTATTTTCTTTTCTGTGTTTTCTTATAGTTTACTTTGTGGTTCTTTCCCTAGCTTTGTGAGTTAGGAAATTTCCTTCATTTATTTTCCTACTTTTGTCTTATTGTTAAGAGTGTTTAAGGATGTGAATTTTCTTCTGATCACTGCTTCAAATGTATTCTGTATCTCTGGACTGTCCATGTGCCAGCTGGGCCCTGAGCCTCAGCAGAGCTATAATATCTACTCTCTGGTTCATTGAACATACCCAGGTCAGCTGACAGGAAGGCGAGAATGGTCAACCACCACAACAGGGAACCGAAAGTGTCTACAAGGAGAATCGCATCCCGTGTGGGATCTAAGCCCCTCTCAATTTAGAGGCGGAGTGGGCATCACCATACCAAGATGGAAGAATATAATATGGATTGGAGTGGATTTACTGGTATTCTACTATAGAACTGTTGTGACTCTAGCAATGGGAGAAATTGTATCACTGATGTGAAGACAGTGGCCATGGGAGTTGCTGAGGGCAGGGAGAGGGAGGAAGAGGTGTGATAAGGGGCATTCTCTGGACTTGGAGTTGTCCTGAATGATATTGCAGGGACAGATGCAGGACACTGTTTATCCTGCCATACCCCACTGGATAGACTGGGGGAGAGTGTGAACTACAATGTAAACTATGGTCCACGCGGCGTGGCAGTGCTCCAGGGTGTGGTCACCAAATGCAATGAATGTGCCTCGCTGATGAAAGGGGATGATGATGTGGGAGGAGCGGTGCGGGGAGGGGGAAGTGGGGTATACGGGAACCTCTTATGTTTTTTTAATGTAATATTTTGTGTGATCTATTTATCTTTAAAAAAATAGACAATAAAAATTTTTTAAATAAATGTATTCTGTAAATTCTGATATGCATTGTTTTCATGATCATTATTTCTTTTAATTTTTGTTTGCTTTTACCTTTTCATACAAGTGTTGTTTAATACAAGATTTTAAAAATTTTCAGATGAAATGGTCTTTTGGTTTTGGTTTCTATTAATAATTTAATATTTTGACTTTATGGAACTTACTGAAGTTTTCTTTTTGACTTAATATATGATCAGTTTTTGCAAATACTCCATGCGCACTTAGGAAGAATATATTTCTTATTATTAGCTTATAAATATATATAGACATAGATGATAGACAGACAGACAGACAGATAGATAGATAGACATAAATATATATACCTCTAAGCTCTACCTTATCATGTTACCATGCTTTTGTCCACCTGATAAACTGTCTTGTCCTGGGTGCGGTTATGTTAAAATATGTTATTATTAGTGTGTTTCTAAGTCTCCTTGATATCTTTTGTAGTTTCTCCTCTATAAAGGTGGTTCCTGTGTTACTTAGTGTACAGATATTCCTAACTGTTATATAATCACTTTGAACTGCTGCTAGACTCCTTTCTATAAATGCATTAACTGAGCACCTGCTATAGGCAAGGCACTATCCATACCCTCATTTTTTCTCCCACAGGTTTTGTGCTGTGGCTAGAGGAGCAAAGAGATGCCTTACCTTGACCATGAAGACATGTGGGGGCTCCAGTATTGAGGACATCAATGGTTCTAGAAAGTATCCATGAATCCTGGGTGGTCCCACCTGCCACTCAGCCAGCATCCCAGAGAGCACCTACACAGCCACCTCCAGCCACCTCTTGCTATTGAACGTTTCCAATTCAATCTTGTGTTTAAAAGATAACCCAGGGAAGCAGACTTGGCCCAATGAATAGTGCGTCTGCCTACCACATGGGCGGTCCGCAGTTCAAACCCCGGGCCTCCTTGACCCATGTGGAGCTGGCCCATGCGCAGTGCTGATGCGCACAAGGAGTGCCATGCCACGCAGGGGTGTCCCCCGCGTAGGGATCCCCACGCGCAAGGAGTGCTCCCCATAAGGAGAGCTGCCCAGCACGAAAGAAAGTGCAGCCTGGCCAAGAATGGTGCCGCACACACGGAGCGCTGACACAACAAGATGGAACAACAAAAAGAAACACAAATTCCCGGTGCCGCTGATAAGGATAGAAGCGGTCACAAAAGGACACACAGCGGATGGACATGGAAGAGAAGACAACTAGGGGGAGGAGGGAAGGGGAGAGAAATAAATTTAAAAAATAAATCTTTAAAATATAACCCAACAATAAAATCAAGGAATTCCCCAAGGTTATGACTTCTTGACACCATTTTCTGCTTGGCTGAATTACAGCAGAATTTTCACGAAGGAAGCTGGTAAAGGCTTCAGTCTGCACATCCCACGATCCTGGCCACTCTACAAGTGCCCCTTACCCTTCTACCTCTTTATGGAAGCACCTTCCCGCCCATTCGGAGAGCGAGTAGGGGTGGCAAAGCACAGAAGGACCCCCTTTGAACACAGAGAGCATTTTGAAATCAAAGCCTGACACCCTTGGCTACGAGTCCAGTCAGGCTACAATGCAAGAGAACCAATTAGGCTTCTTTGATTAACAGAGAGCAAGCCTGTCCCAACTGAACCTGAGTTTAATCAGCAGGCTAGGGGAAGAGGTGTGGCTAAGTTCAACGCCATGAACACGTGCTCCCTCCCTGCCCCAACACATCATCAAAAATGTTATATAGCGTTTGCCAGCCTAATGACAAAAATGCTGAGCCTTCATTTGGCAGGCGATTAATTGTCACTAGAGATATAAATCATAGAGACACAAACAGGAGAGCTTCACAAACCTTTTAAAAGAGCCCTGGGCAGCAGGCTGGGAGGAGAGGGGGCTTTCCTACAGACCCCCTGCTCTGTACCAGTTCTGGCAGCCCTGGGCACAGAAGGAGCAGAATAAAAGCCACTGGGGGGAGAGCAGACCTTCTTGTTCCTCTGAGGTGTCAAGCCTTTCCCCAGGCAGAACCCCTCAAGAAGAGGGGTGTGTCAGTGTGCGGGAGGACCCAGAGTGGGACGAACCTTGACCTTGGCCAGGGCTGTCATGGCCCCACTGCACAGGGGTCACCAGTGTGTTCTCCTCCTCCTCTATGTGGATGCACTGCTAAACTGTATTTCCAAGCCCTTCTGTAGTCAGGGAAGCCTGGTGCCTGAATTCTCGTCAATGGGATGAGGCAGAAATTATATACGCCCCTTCCAGGCCTGGTCCAGCAAAATCTCCCTGCATGACCATCCACCTTTTTTGCCCCTCTGCAGCAGGGCCTGGGCTGAGCAGAAGGCTCCCGCATGTAGAGCGTAAGAGCACCAGGAGGTGGAAGGAGCAGCCTCCAGTTGCATTGGATGGGGACAAGGTCCAGCAAACCAGGTGCATGACTCCCAGAAATCTAGCATTGCCTTAGCCCTTCGGTCTCAGCCTCACTCCAAGCATGGGAGGGTTTAGGTGAGGTTCAGAGGGGCCCAAGGAGTTCAGGTTCAATTTTCTGGTGCCCCCCCCCCACCTTTATTGAGTTTGGAGGAGAATAACAGCTGACTTGGGGAGAGCCTAGGAAGAGAGGAGAGGCGGATCTGCTGAGAGAGCCCGATTTACCTAAAGGCCCTGGGATAGGAAACTTGGTCTGGGAGAAGGTGGTGTCAGAAAATTAACTGGCCCCCTGTAACATATTTAAGGGAGAGGGATGGTAGGATGTGCTTTGCAGGCTTCCAATAGCATATTTAGGGTTCCTAGCAAGGGGTGAGTGCTCTCTCTCAAGAAATTAGGAGACCTTATTTTCTGAGGTAAGTTGGTTCACCAGGGACCCATTTGAATCGCCTATGGGAGCCCTCACACAGCCTTCATATTGCCCTGGGAGAGAGGGAAGTGGGGAAGGGAGAAAGGGGGAAGGTCAGGCTCCCAAGCAGTTTATTCAATTGCAAAGAGGATTACTTGTCTGAGGCCTTGTCTGGTCTTTTTTGTTGGTTTGTTTTCTTGTTTTTCCTTCCTTTTTATCCCCCCGTGGCCCTTTTTCCTCTTTTCTTTTTTTCCTTTCTCTTTTTCTTGCCTGCTTCCTCCCCACCCCCTTTTTTTTTTCTTTGTTAATATCAGGTGCTGCAAGCAACACTTCTTATTTGCTGTGCTTTCTCACCCTCAATTTCCTCTTTTCTGTGTGTACCAATTTTGGCTACCAACACTATCCCCTTTCCTTTACATGTTTCTATCCTTCATCATTTATTGTTTCACTTACATTCCACCTCTCTTTGTTTAGCCCCCAATATTTCTGACTTTTTACCTCTATTACCTCTATTCTGTTTTCTATCTTTTATTCACTCTTTATATTATTGTCCTTTCTTTTCTCTTTCCCTCTCTCCTCACCACACTGGCCTTTTAATTCCAACTATATTCCTCCCCAATGAGTTTACTATCTCATTAGAGGTACTCCACTTTTTACTGTTATAACTCTGCACAGCTTATGTGAGTTCAATATCCATTCTCCTAGATCTCACATGGTTGCTCTCCTAACATTCACTATCAATACTACTATTATATATTTCTTTTCTTACCCCTTTTGCTTCCTCTGGCCCTAATATTTTCCTTCAAGAGAACTTAGCCAGCAACAAGGAAATAGAATAAGAACAAAGAGACAAAGAGAAGATTTAACATGCACACAAAAACAACAACTAATTAAACCCTGAGATGAAGAAGGTAATCAACTGAAGGAACTCAACAAGATAAAATGATGACCAGACAGCAATAGAAAACTACAGACCATACCGATAATCAGGAAAACATGGCCCAATCCAATGAACAAACTAAAAACCAGGAAGACAAGTGGAAAATTGAACTAATTAAAGCTCTCAAAACATGTATCATGGACCAATTTAATGAAGTGAAGGAAGAAATTAAGCATATTTAGAAAACACTTGGAGACCATACAGAAGATATTGTAATCACACACAAAAAGATAACGGATATGATGGGGGTCAACAGCACAATCCAAGAAATCAAAAATACACTCTCAGCAAATAACAGCAGATTTGAAGAGGCAGAGGAAAGAATTAGTGATGTGGAAGACAGTTCATCAGAAATCAAATAGGTAGTAGAATTCTACTATCGATAAAAAGATAGAAAAAATCCAGCAGGGACTTAGGGACATGAATGACAACACAAAATGCACAAACATACACATTATAGGCATCCCAGAAGGAGAAGAGAAGGGAAAGGGGACAGAAGGAATGTTGGAGAAAATAATGGCTGAAAACTTCCAAAATCTACTGAGGGAGATGCATGTACATGTCCAGGAAGCACAACACACCCCAAATGGCATAAATCCCAACAGGCCTACCCCAGGACATATACTTGTCAAATTATCCAATGGGCAAGACAAAGAGAAAATACTAAAAGCAGGAAGAGAACCATCACATACAAGGGAGGCTCCATAAGATAAAATGCTGATTTCTCATCTGAAATTATGGAGGCAAGAAGACAGTGGTATGACAAGTTAAGGTACTAAAAGAAAAGAATTTCCAACCAAGAATACTCTATCCAGCAAAGCTAACATTAAAAAAAAATAATGGAGACTTCAAAATATTCACAGATAAACAGAAACTAAGAGAGTATGCCAACAAGAAGCCTGCCCTTCAAGAAATACTAAAGGGACTTCTGCAGGAGGAAAGAAAAAAACAGGAGAGACAGAGTTGGAGGAGAGTATAAGAACAACTAAAATGACAAAAGGAGAATAAAAATCAAACAATATATGACAAACACAAATCCAAAAAAAATATGGCTAATATAAGTAATTCCTTGAAAGTAATAACACTAAATGTCAGTGGATTAAACTCACCTGTTAAGAGAAACAGATTGGAAGATTGGATAAGGAAATATAATCCATCAATATGCTGTCTACAAGAAACACATCTTAGACCCAGGGATCCAAGGAGATTGAAAGTGAATGGGGGAAACAGATTTGGCCCGACAGATAGGGCATCCGCCTACCACATGGGAGGTCCAAGGCTCAGACTCAGGGCCTCCTGACCCATGTGATGAGCAGGCCCACACACAGTGCTGATGCATGCAAAGAGTGCTGTGCCATGCAGGAGTGTCCCCCACATAGGAGAGCCCCACGCACAAGGAGTGCACCCCGTAAGGAGAGCCGCACAGCACAAAAAAAGTACAGCCTGCCCAGGAATGGCACCGCACACACAGAGAGCTGACACAGCAAGATGACACAACAAAATGAGATGCAGATTCCAGATGCCGCTGACAAGAATACAAGCAGACACAGAAGAACACACAGCAAATGGACACAGAGAGCAGACAACTGGGGGAGAGGGCAAGGAAGGGGAGATAAATTAATAATAATAATAAAATAGAAAGTGAGCAGCTGGAAAACAATCTTACAGGCAAAGAATAATCAAAAAAGGGCAGGGGTAGCTATATTAATATTGGACAAAGTAGACTTTAAATGCAAAACTATTGTGAGAGACAATGATGGACACTACATATTAGTGAAAGGGATAATCTTTCAAGAAGAAAGAACAACCATAAACATTTATGTCCCTAACAAGGGCACCTCCAAATACATGAGGCAAACACTGGAGAAATTAAGTGAAGGAATAGATGCCTCCACAATTATAGTAGGGGACTTTAACACACCACTATCACCATTGGACAGAACATCTCAAAAGAGAATCAATAAAGAAACAAAGACTTTGAACAATATATTAGAGGATCTGGACCTAGTAGACATATACAGAACATTACACCCAAATACAGCAGGATATACATTTTTCTCAAGGACATATGGATCATTCTCCAAGATAGACCACATGCTAGGCCACAAAGAAAGCCTCAATGAATTCAGAAAGATCAAAATCATATAAAATAATTTCTCTGACCACAGCAGAGTGAAGCTGGAAATCTGCAAGGGCCAGAGGCCCAGATCTGCTAACAAGATATGGAAGTTAAACAACACACTCTTAGAAAAACAGTGGGTCAAGGAGGAAATCTCAACAGAAATCAATAACTACCTTGAAATTAATGAAAATGATAACACAACATATCAAAACTTAGGTGATGCAGCAAAAGCTGTACTGAGAGGGAAATTCATAGGCATAAATTTATACATCAAAAAAGAAGAAAAGCTAAAATTGAAGAACTAACTGAACAATTGGAGGAAATTTTTAAAAAAAAACAAACTAACCCCAAAGAAAGAAGAAAGAAAGAAAAAACAAAGAGCAGAGCAGAACTAAATGAAATAGAAAATAGGAAAGCGCTTGAAAAAAATAAACAAAACCAAGAGCTGGTTCTTTGAGAAGATCAATAAAATTGACAAGCCCTTAGCTAGACTAACAAAGAAAAAAAGAGAGAAGATGCAAATATACAAAATAAGAAATGAGAAGGGTGAAATCACCACTGACCCCACTGAAATACAGACAATCATAAGAGGATATTTTGAAAATCTGTATTTCAACAAGAAAGACAATTTAGAGGAAAGGGACAAATTCCTAGAAACACATAAACAGCCTACATTGACAAAAGAAGAAATTGATGATCTCAACAAACCAATCACAAATAAAGAGATAGAATCAGTCACTAAAAGCCTCCCAACTAAGAAGAGCCCTGGGCCAGATGGCTTCACAGGTGAATTCTACCAAACATTCCAGAAAGAAATAACACCAATTTTGCTTAAACTCTTCCAAAAAATTGAAATAGAAGGAACATTGCCTGATTCATTTTATGATGCCAATGTTACCCTAATACCAAAGCCAAACAAAGACACCACAAGAAAGGAAAATTACAGACCAATCTCTCTAATGAACCTAGACGCGAAAATCCTCAACAAAATACTTGCCGATCATATTCAACAACACATTAAACAAATTATACACCGTGACCAAGTGGGCTTCATTCCTGGTATGCAATAATGGTTCAATATAAGAAAATCAATTAATGTAATATACCACATAAACAGATTGAAGGGGAAAAAAATCACATGATCATATCTATAGATGCAGAAAAGCATTTGACAAAATACAACACCCTTTCTTGTTAAAAACACTGCAAAAGATAGGAATAGAAGGAAACTGTCTGAACATAATAAAGAGTATATATGAAAAACCCACAGGAACATCATTTACAATGCTGAAATCCTAAAATCTTTCCCTCTAAGATCAAGAACAAGACAAGGATGCCCACTATCACCCCTTCTATTTAACATTGTGTTAGAAGTACTAGCTCAAGCACTGAGGCAAGACCCAGATATAAAAGGAATCCAAATAGGAAAGGAAGAAGTCAAAATTTCACTATTTGTAGATGACATGATCTTATACATAGAAAGCCCTGAGAAGTCTACAACAAAGCTTCTAGAACTTACAAACGAGTTCAGTAAAGTTGCAGGGTATAAGATCAATGCACAAAAATTGTAGTATTTCTGTACACTGATGATGAGCAATCTGAGGAGGAAATCAAGAAACAACTACCATTTACAACAGTAAATTAAAAAATCAAATACCTAGGAATAAATTTAATCAAAGATGTAAAAAACTTATACACAGAAAACTACACAAAACTGTTCAAGGAATTCAAAGAAGACATAAACAAATGGAAGAATATTCCCTGTTCATGGATAGGAAGACTAAATATTATTAAGATGTCTATCCTATCAAAACTGATCTAGGGAAACGGACTTTGGCCCAGTGGTTAGGGCGTCCGTCTACCATATGGGAGGTCCGCGGTTCAAGCCCCGGGCCTCCTTGACCCGTATGGACCTGGCCCATGCGCAGTGCTGATGCGCGCAAGGAGTACCGTGCTACACAGGGGTGTCCCCCGCGTAGGGGAGCCCCACGCGCAAGGAGTGCACCCATGGGGAGAGCCGCCCAGCGCGAAGGAGAAAGCAGCCTGCCGAGGAATGGCGCCGCCCACACTTCCCATGCCGCTGACGACAACAGAAGCGGATAAAGAAACAAGATGCAGCAAAAAGACACAGAAAACAGACAACCGGGGGAGGGGGGGAATTAAATAAAAATAAATCTTTAAAAAAAAAAAAAAAAACTGATCTACAGGTTCAATGCAATCCCAATAAAAATCAACACAGCATTTTTTAATGAACCAGAAAAACTAACTATGAAATTTATTTGGAAAGGAAAGAGGCCCCGAATAGCCAAAAACATATTGAAAAAGAAAAATGAAACTGGAGGAATCACACTACCAGACTTCAAAACATACTACAAAGCTACAGTAGTGAAAACTGCATGGTATTGGCACAAGGATAGACACACTGACCAATGGAACTGAACTGAGAGTTCTGATATACATCCTCATATATACAGTCATCTGATATTCAACAAGGTCACCAAGCCCACTTAACTGAGAGAGAATGACCTCTTCAACAAACGGTGTCTAGAGAATTGGATATCAATATGCAAAATACCATCTCACATCTTATACAAAAATCAACTCAAAATGGATCAAAGACCTAAATGTAAGAGCCAAGACCATAAAGACCCTGGAAAACAATATAGGGAAGCATCTACAGGACCTTGTAATAGGAAATGGCTTCGTGAACTTCACACCCAAAGCATGAACAGCAAAAGAACAAATAGATAAATGGGACTTCCTCAAAATTAAAGCCATTTGCACCTCAAAGGAGTTTGTCATGAAAGTGAAAAGAGAGCCTACACAATGGGAGAAATAATTTGGTAACCATATATCTGATAGGAGACTTATATCCTGCATAGATAAAGAACTCCTAAATCTTGAAAATAAAAAGACAAACAATCCATTTAAAAAATAAGAAAAAGATTTGAACAGATGCTTCTCCAAAGAAGAAATACAAATGGCTAAAAAGCACATGAAAAAATGCTCAAAATCACTAGCTATTAGAGAAATGCAAATCAAAACTACAATGGGATACCCTTTTACTCCCATAAGACTGGCAGCTATCAAAAAAACAGAAGACTACAAGTGCTGGAGAGGATGTGGAGGAATGGGAACACTCATCCACTTCTGGTGGGAATGCAGAAGGATCCAGCCATTCTGGAGGACTGTTTGGCAGTTTCTCAAAAAGTTAGCTATAGACTTGCCATATGACCCAGCAATTCCACTGCTGGGTATATACCCAGAAGATCTGAAAATAAGGACACAAACCGATATACATACACCAATGTTCATAGCAGCATTATACACTATTGCCAAAAGTTGGAATCAACCCAAATGCCCATCAATGGATGAATGGATAAAATGTGGTATATACATACAATGGAATACTCCTCAGCTATAAGAAGGAATACAGTACAAACACATGTGATAACATGGATGAATCCTGAGGACCTTATGTTGAGTGAAGTAAGCCAGGCATTGAAGGACAAACACATGATCTCTCTGATATGAAACAAGGAAACCGAGCTGTCTCAGAGAGCTAGAGACTGGATGATAGGCTTAAAGGAAGTTGCGGGGTAGAGGAAGTTTGCGAGCTGATGCCTACATGGATGAAGTAAATGACAAGCTGGAGGTAAGTATTTGTACAGGGAAGGGATAAGATGAGGGCACAGGGATACTTCTGGGTGGGGCTTTGTGGGCTTGAGGGGGGCTAGGGTTGGAAGGATGGGTGAGATGACCCAAGGAATTGTGGGGAGGGATCAGGGGAACCAATGAATATGGGAGAATGTCAGGTATATGTTTGAAACTATACTGTTGAGAAAACTCTTTAGAAAATATAATAAGGAAGGATCACGTGTTTAAGGTGCTTAAGCGGGGGCATCTGGTACAGGGGCAAGCTTCTAGGGAGTGTGTGAGTGCTCATTTTGTCATAGTGTGTTACATCATTGGGTGGAGACCCATACAATGAGTGTGAAGGTGCACCCACATCCTGGAGAGACCTGATGTTCCCAAAGAGAGGGAATTGTGTCTCTTGAGAGGATCTCTGGCTCCCAATTAGTTAGAGCAGGCTAATATGTAGAGCCTTCAGCATTGTTGCAGTATCTGTAAATCTGGTTCCTCAAGTAGTGAAGATAGAGTGTCACAGTGTGCCCTGAGGGGAGGGGGAGAGAGGTAGAGTATGGATGGAAGCAGGGAACTGGGGGGCAATGGAAGTGCTCCACAAGATCATGCAATGATGAACATGTCAACTTACATCTGAAGTGTATGAAAGTCTATAAACTAAAATGTAAACTAAAATGTAAAACAGAAGGAAACTAAAAACTTAGAAATTTGTACAGTTTAAAATATAAACAATAATGTAAACCAAAATGGAACCATGTTTGATAGCTTTGTTTCAAAATTTGTATATCAGCTGCAGCAAATATAACATGAACATGTAAAGAGCTCATTGCTGGGGAAAGGGGAGAAGGTTTGATGTTGGGTATCTGGGAGTCCCCTATATTGTGTATGTGAATTACTGTGATCCAAAACTTTTTTGAAGACAAAATTAAAAATTAGAAAAAAAAAAAAAAGAAAGGATGTAGACACTGAGGAAGAAATGAAAGTGCCTTGCCACTGCACAGACAGGGCATCACCTATTACAGTGATGAAAGGCAAAACGTTAGAAACAAAGCTTTATAATATTTTTCATTTTATTAATACACCAATTTATTTTTACTTTATTTTAATATTTCTAAATTACTATGTATTCTATTTCTAAACTTTAAACCCATCACTGTATTTCAATTTCCTATTAACTGAATTTGGCAATATATTAGGATTCATTGTTGAAGAAGTTTTGGATCACAGAGAGGTTCAGCTATGGCAGGGGAGGAACACCGGTGTGGGGTGTTATTGATGCGGGGCACAGGGGTGGGGGAGAGTTCTCCAGTGCATGTTTATAGGGAACATAAATATGTTAGGATATATGTTGGGTATTTTTATAGTAGTTACAGTTACAAACATCAACTGAGGGAGTGCTGAGTTCCCATTCAGGGGAGCTCTGTCACATTCCCCAATAGAACAACAATAATCCCCCAAGTGCAACAGCAAAGATCAACAAGGAAGGAGGGTTCAATAATGAGCCCTTGATACTGATATCTATGCTTAGGAGCCTGTGTGCCTGAAATATGAACTAGTTCTAGAGCTGTAGGGTACCTAAGAGTTACTTCCTGAGATCCTCCATGTTGCTCGAATGTGGCCACTCTCTAAGCCAAACTCAGTATGTAAACGCATTACCTTCCCCCCAATGTGGGACACGACTCCTGGGGATGAGCCTCCCTAGCACCGAGGGATTACTACCAATCACTAACCGGAGAAGCAACTAGAAAGAGACCTCATATAAAAGGGTCAACTCAGACCAGCAGAATATCTCAGCCTACATGTTGGATCAAGTGTTAAAAACTGCTCTTTGACCTTGAATAAAAGGGGAAAATGGCAGAGACAAATGAGTTAATATGGCTAAGAGTCTTTCAAAAAGAGTTGGGGGGTCATCAGAGGGGTCACACGTACACACACCTCAGCAGGACCCCAGAAAAAACCAAAGTAGATACAACCCTAGGTACTGGTTCTCCTGAAGGCTACAGAGATCCACAGGGTATATAGTCATGGCAGATGGATTTGGAGCTCTGTGCCATGTAAGAGGGCCCTACTTTGGAATTTGTGCTCCTGAGTGTGATGGAGCTAGACTCAGATGTGACCTTTCTACACATGCCTCTTCTGTCACTTTTACTGAACCTGTGGTTGGCGCTAGGGATGGTCCATATTCATGAGAATTGAGTCTGTGCCCATGTGCCACCTGGGCCCTGAGCCTCAGCAGAGTGGTGACTCCTACTCTCTGGTTCGTTGGTCTTACCCAGGTCAGCTAACAGGGAGGTGAAGATGGTCAACCACCACACCAGGGAATCAAGAGTGCCTATATCTGTAAGCAGAGGAATTGCATCCATCATCAATGTAGAATCTAAGTCCCCTCTTGATCTAGAGGTAGAGGGAACATTGCCATCCCAGGGTCCACAGAATGGAGGGATAAAATATGGACTAGAGTGGACCTACTGATATTCTACTATAAACTATTGTGATGAGTAATAGAAGAAATTTTATCATCAGGGTGGAGGAAGTGGCCACAGTAGTTGCTGAGGCCAGGGAAAGCGAAGAAGAGATGTGATGAGGGGGCATTTTTGGGACTTTGAGTTGTCCTCAATGATATTGCAGGGTCAGATGCTGGACATTATATATCCTGCCATAACCCACTGAATGTACTTGGGGAGAGTGTGAACTACAGGGTAAACTATTATCCATGTGGTGCAGCAGTGCTCCAAAATTGTTCATTGAGTGCGATGAGTGTGCCACAATGATTGGGGAGGTTGTTGGTGTGGGAGGAGTGGGGTAGGGAGGTGGGGGTTATACGGGAACCTCTTATGTTTTTTAATGTAACATTTTTTGAGATGTATATATCTTTAAAAAAATACAGTTTACAAAAATGATGGGGGTGGGGGGTGAGGGGTTATATGGGAACCTCTTATGTTTTTTAATATAACATTCTTTGTGTAAAAGAAAAAATTTTAAAAAAACACACAGTTGAATAAAAACATCCATTTTTCAACTTCAAAAAAAACAAAAACCAGGTATATGAGCCACATCCAGCCCTCTGCCTGTTTCTGTGTACAATGCTTTACTGGACATAGCCATGCTCATGTGCTTACATACTATCTAGGGCTGCTTTCATACCAGGGGGGCAGAGGTAAGTAGTTTTGACCAAGAAGATCTGGCCCACATAGCCAAAATATTTACTACCTGGCCCTTTACAGAAAAAGGTTGACCACTTCTGGACTAGGCCATGAGAAAACTATACATTTTTATTGCAGCAAGCTCCTGAGATTTGGGGGTTACTACCACAGTCTACCCAAGTTTACTCAGTTATGTAAATTTTCTTTCCAAAATGCTCTCAAAGAGTGGAAACTTGGGAAATCAGCTACCCACGCAATGGTCCACCTGAGAGGGGTGATGGGGATACTACATCCGTGTAAGGGTTCAAGTGTGAAGGTTAGACTAAGTGAACCTAGAACTTGCTTTCTAATACCATTTTCCAATTAAAAGATCCAGGCTCCTTAGGGGAAAATGGCTGGTTCTAGAAATGGTGCAGGAAATACACAAGATGAGTGTGAAGCAGTCTGTAGTGCCAGAAGGTAAGGAAGTGCTAAAAAAATAAAAGCTGAAAAAGTAAAAAAAAAAAAAAGAAGGAAGGAAGGAAGGGAAGGAGGAAGGAAAAGGGAAGGGAGGGGAGGAGGGGAGGACACCGCAATGATGGAGATGTGTCAAAGAGACATGAAAGCCAGTGAAAGAGCCCCCAGTGGCCAAAGGTGGAACAAGTCAAGCAAGACAATAAAGTTGTATTGGGTTATACCCCAAAGCATGAAATAAATATCCTGAGTCCATGCTGTTATAAAAGATTGAATAAATAAAAGAATGGAGGAAAATCTCCCAGGTAGAACTCCAAATAATTTATGTAGATACTCTGCCCTTAAGATGAAACTTCCAGTGCTCCTATAAAAGGAGCCAAGGCCCGAAGCGTGGGCTGCACACAGCGACTTCCTGCAAGGGAGTACAGTGTGGCAGGAGTAAAGATAACTTTACAGTGAAAAAAACTGACAACACTCCCTCAGCCAGGTGCTCAAGGTCAACATCAACATTATTAAGTCATGTTTATCGCATGGACCCTTGATACAATGTGATGACAATGGCACTTTACTTGTGTGGTCTTCCCATAGACCCAAAGCCCCATCTAACCATGATCCCCACTGAGGGGCATCCTACAAAATACCTAGCCTGCAAGCCTCCAAACTGGCAAGGTCATCCAAAACAAGGAGTTTGAGAAATTGTCACAGCCAAGACGAGCTAGGGAGATGTGACAACTAAACGTAAAGTGGTGTGCTGGATGGGAGCCTGGGCGTTTTTCTACTGAATAGAATCTGGACTTTGGTTATAGCCATATGGCTTGCTAATTGTAACACATGCACTGTACTACTGTAAGATGTTAATAATCGTGGAAACTTGGGACAGGGCATACGGGAGCTCTCTACAATCTTCCCAATTTTTCTGTCAGGCTAAAACTGTTCTGAAAAATAAAGCGTATTTTTTAAAAATCATTTTACTAAGTATTCCACAAGCATCAGCCCACACCAAATATTTGACACACATCTCATTTAAGCCCACAATGACACTATGAGGCGGGTATTTTTATTATCTTCACCGTGCAGGGGAAGGACCTGAGTTTGAGTGACACCACGTGGCCCGCCCACAATGACACAGCTGCTAGTAAGCAATTTGGCCACTGCTAACAATCCACGCTTTTTGCCCCTACACTATACTCTACTGCTAGTTAATCTGGCTTCCCAGTATTCTCTGATTAAATATTATAAGTCAGGACCGAGTTGAGAAATCCATAACTGGTCCCAGTCTCCTATAGTAGAGACTGGAACAGGGGCTCTGGGACAGACAAGCTCAGCATCTTCTATCCCCACCCCTGACCCAGGCCCACAAGGGAAGAGTGTGACTGAGCTGGGAAATCAGAGATCTGTGCAGTGGGAGCAGGGAGTGGTGGGGTCAAAGGGCTGCAGCCTGTGTCAAGTCGGGCTGGAGACAGAGGCCCCCCCGTCCTCGACCCAGTGGGCCTTGGTGGAAAACTGAGTTTTCCACTGGCCTCTTGGAGCTGCCTTAGCTCCTCCAGAAGACAGAGCATCGGTCCAAAGGAGGAGGTCTCTGTGCACAGACACGGGCAGGTGGACAGCGCTAAGAGGTCTCCAGGGCTGACAGCGCCCTGGCTAAGCTCGGAGCACCCTGCGTCTTGGTTATCACAGAGCGCCCCATGCCAAGAGCCTGGTTTTTTTCTTCCCATCAGTTTTGCCTCCAAACCTACCTACCCACAATGACCAGCACACCTCAGTTTAAATCTAATCCTACAAAATGCAGCCGGAGCAATCAATCACGTCATGAAAGGCTTTCATAGCTTTAAAGAGAATCAGGAGATGCCCACCCCAGCCCACCCCATTCCGAAGAGGAGTCTGAGGTCCGAGGGGAGGAGGGCAGGAGGCAGGAGCTATGGCTCCAAGGAAGCCCCGAAGCCTCCTCGGGCCAAGTCAGCGGCTCTGAGTCGTAGCTTCCTGACCCATTTCAGGTTAATTACCTAAGGGTAGGAGCAGAGCAACCCAAGCCTACAGTATGGGGAATGGCTGACAGAATCAATAAAAGTGAAAAGAGCGGATTTGTGAGATCACGGCATCTGCTGGGGGAAGGAGCTTTGCCTGACACCTGAGCTTCGGGGCGAGGGAAGGCATCAAGCAGAGCCTGCCGGCTGCACCCAGACAGGGGGCGGCTCCCAGGGGCCCCTGCCTGCTGCCCAGCTGCCCAGGGCCAGCTCCGCACAGAGGAGGCTCGTGCCTGAGCTGCGTTAGACTCCGGGTGGTGAAAGAACAGGGCCTGGCCTGCTGGCACCCCCCACCTTAGGTGGCTAGGTGGCAGGGGGTGGGGTAGGGGGGAGGGCTGTGACACATTCCAGGGGCTCTCACACTTGGTTTTTGCAGAAAGATCATCTTTGCAAAGAAAATCTCACCCAGACAAGAGTTCTCTGGGTGTTGGGGCAGGCCCAACAACAACTAAGTATTGTCTTACTTAGTGCCCCCCCTGTGCCTTGGGGCACTGCCCTGGGACCCTAGGGCTCCTCAGACCACCCTGAAATCCAGGGAGTTGGTGGAAAGGACACCCTGATAAGCGGACACAGCTTCTAGGCTGGGCGTTTCCACTTCCCAGTGTGAGCCTGAGAAACTCACTTACCTTGGCAGGCCTCGGTTTTATCCATTTTTGAAATGGGCATAGCCCCAACATGGTTGCTCAAACACATATTCAACAAGAGTTTCTAAAGCACCTAATATGCAACGAGCCCCTAAAATACCAAGATGAATAAAATTCATGCAAGCACACAGGACGATGAGGGGTCAGCAAGCAAAAGTCCAGGTGACACCCGAGGAGCACCTGGGTGCAGGTGCAAGGAGTGGGGACCCATAAGGGGGGATTCGGAGTACCCCATGGAGATTCCCAGGCAGCCCCACCTTCCTGGACGGAGGCTCCTCTTCATCTAGCAGGGAGCTGGATCCCAGGGCCACCGCTCACCTGCTTACCTATCCTGGCGCAGCGCCCCCCACTGGAGCCTGGGTTCTATCTTCCTAACTCGGGGTTGAGCGAGATGCCTCCCGCAGGATAACAGAAACCGCAGAAATCCCCACTCCCGGCCCATGGCGAGCACTCTTCAGGTGTGAATTTAGTTTAATCCCTCCTCTCTCCTCCCTTCCTTCCCAGGTGAGCACATCCCAGGGCACGGCAGGGAGGGATGGGAGGTAGCTCAGGTCACTGACACCTTTCCCAGAGCCCCTGGGAAGGGGGTGCCCTCCAGGCAGAGGGACCTGCCGCAGCACATGGGTACAGAGGAAGAGGGATCCGTCCCCGAGGGCACCCTGCCCTGCACCCATGGAGCACAGGAGCTCAGGTGCCACACACGGGCGCCTGGGGGGCAGCCAGTCCCCATCACCCCATGCCGCGGCCACAACAGCCCCCACAGCCTGCGCCACCAAGCCCCTCGCTCTGCTGCTGCTCAGGAGCCCACACTTTGGAAAGCTTGGGATTCCCCGTTTTAATTCTGATGACAGCACATACAGCCGTGGCCCACTTGGCTGGTGCCTTCCTGCTGGATGTGAGGGCATTTTAATGGAATTGTGTTATCATGTGGCAGTGGGACCAACTGTTCAAACAAGATACTCTCTCTGGCTTTCTTGATGAGCTAAGCAGGTTGGGGAGGAACAGAAAACAGAAGAATAGAAATTCCACTATCAGACGTTGATGCATTGAAAAAGTAGTCCCGTTTTTACTGATATGCATTGAATGCCTCTATCCCGTAGTCGTAGTCGTTGGCTTAAAATCTGCCCCCAGCATCACAGCCAGATGTCAACAGTCCTGCCTATTGTCCTTCCCAAAGTGTCCACAGGGAAGAGGGATCACCTAGGCGCCTGGGAGGTGCCAACATCTAGGCATGCGCTTTGTCACCCATTCCGGGGCGCCTGCCACTTGCTTTGTCCCGCCTCTTGCGAGGGTTCGTGCGCTCACACACGCGCGTACACACGCACGCGCACACACCAGCCCTGAGAACCCCGGGGAGGCGCTGACGTCATTTAGTAAAGGCCCACACCCTAATCCTAGGGAAGGCAAGTTGGACGCCCAGGGTCAGAGGAGCACACGCTCAATCTGGGGTGCGCGCCCCCGTGCACCCCCAAAAGAACGCGCTCGGCTGCTGCCGTCAGGCTGTTCTCCTTCTTTAGCCCTGGTTCCTCCAGTGGACTGCTCGCTCCATCACCAGCTCTTTCCCCAACAAGGACAAGCATCCCAGGGCCTCCCGGGTGCTCCAGCCTCCTGCTGCCAGCGTGCAGCGGGCGCCCCGCTGACAGCCACCAAGCACCCACTGCCTTCTGCTCGGGTGGTCTCTCCCAGCAGGGTGCGGTGGAGACTGGGGCCCGAGGTCTCTCCCGAGTGCCCCCGTGAAGCCCTCTGGGGTCCCTCCCAAGTGGGACGCTGAGCCCCAGGCGCAGAAAGCACCGTGTGGGGCGCGGGTTCCTCGCCGCGCCCTCCCAGAGCAAAGCGGGCTGGCAGCTCTGCCTCTGTCCTCTGCGTTTTGGGAAACTTCCAGTCACACAGAACTGTTTGGGTTGCCTCTTCCCTCATCCAAGGCCCTTGTAAACAGCCGACTTTTTTGAAAAAGGGCCTAGTGTATTCTTATGCACCCAAGATTTATGGAAATAATTAGGAGATTTGATTACAATTCCATTGTGGCTGTTTATTTGGAGAACAAACCCTTTTCCTGAACACTTCCTCACCCTGACAAATGCACTTGAGTTTCTTTTTATTTTTGAAGCATAAATTTTCCTTGCTGATAGGAACTGTTTATAGTGGTTACAGCTGGGGCTGTTTTTACTAAGTTTCTAATCTAGTAAATTCTAGAGGAGAATAATGCAGCTGTTTTCACAGCCCGAAGGAGCTGCTCCTTCCAGGCAGGTAAGTCCTGGGGGAATTCCGTGCTCTTTTCAGGCTCCTCAATGGGCCATTTCTCCTCCAGGAGAGGGAAGTGAGCATGAATGAAGGAGTGGAGTGACCTGGGCTGCACTTGTCACCTGATAGGAGGGTTGGACAGTCAGCAAACAGCAGTCCCGAGGGCCCAGGCAGCGGCTCAAGGACACCGTGGGGAGGGGGCAGGGGACCTCACTGAGTAAGGCGATCCATGGTTATTCCCCTAACTGGGGCTTTCTGGGCCCTGCTGGGTCCTGCTGGGGTCCGCTGGGGTCTGCAGGCCCCTCTGGGCGCCCTCGGGTGCAGTTACCTGGCATGCTCACTTCTGGGCTGCCTCAACCCACAGCACTTAGTCACTCACAGAGGGATGGCAAGGTAAGAAAAACTGCACTCCTGTGTCCCCTCCCCCACAGCCATTTTTTAAAAATTATTCTCTATTTTCCTGCCCTAGCATGCAGATTTCAGAAGGGAGCCAGACTTCACTGAGCACGCACTGCTGCCGGGCCCCGAGGAGGTGTCTCGCTTTCCACAGCTCCTTGAATCCTCACAGCTCCGTGACAAGGGCTCATTCCCAGTGCCCGAGAAAGTGCCTAAAGTCACAGGACTGGGCAATTTCCCAGCAGACGAGGTGATGCCTCAGGCTCCCCGGCAAGGGCCCTCACACAGAGGGGAACAAAATGCTCTTCTTATCCTCTCTGAGGACAGCTCGAGCTCAAGGGGACACAACGTCCAGCAGCTGGGCCTCCTGCTCCTCGTCCCCGGGGCGGAGTGCCTTCTGCACAGGGTGTCCCTGACCACCTCTGGGCCTGGGATGGATGGGCAGAGCTGGCCCATCCTCCCCGAGGCCCTGAGAAGGGAATCCAATTTCAGCTCCCGGAGCCTAAAATTGCTGGTGCAGAAGAAGATCATTAAACACTTAGTTCTTTCCAGCCGGAGGGAATCGCAGAGAGGGGCGTCGGAAGCGAGTCGTGCCAGGAGAGAAGCTGGTGCATTTGCATCACTGCTTCGCACGCCTCGCTGCCCGAGGCCCCGGGAAGCCAGCCTCTCGCGCATGGGCGGGCACTGTCCTGGGAAGTCTGTGTCCTTCCTGCTGCCAAGTACGACTGTCCTCCAGTCTCCCTGGGGAAGGCCCAGCAGGAATGAAAACACTGGGCCATCTGGGAGATGGAGCTGCCTGGTGAGACAGTTGTTTAAGGATCAAGGACAAGTCCCGAGGCTGGGCCCTTCTTACCAGGTGGATGAACAAAAAGTCAGGCTCCTGGGGGCTGAGCAACTCTTTCCATAACCTCTCCTCCTCTGCTGACCTCAGTGATAATCCAAAACCTGGATGGCTTGCTTTTTTTAATGGACCCTGTATCAGTCAGCCAGAGGGGTGCTGATGCAAAGTACCAGAACTCTGTTGGCTTTTATAAAGGGGTAGAAGCTTACAGTCACAAGACCCTAAAGAGTCAACTCAAGGTTACTTCCTTACCAAAGGCTGTTGCCACGTGTTGGCACAAGATGGTAGGCAACGTCTGTGAAGGTTCAGCCTTCCTCTTATGGCTCCATGGGTCCAGCTTCTTCCCATCTCAGCTGTAGGTGGCATAAGGCTCACCTCTCTTCCCATGGCTCATTTCTTTCTGGGTTTAATGGCACCATTCTCTCCACAAGATCAGCCATAGACTATTAGGCTCATCTCTCTTCCCAGGCCCTCTGCCATGTCTAATGAGCTGTCTCTCTTCCTGTGTTCTTCTCTGTGTCTGCTTCTCTATGTATCTATTTCTGTGTGAGAGTCTGTTTTATCAGCCCACCAAGGGGCTGGAACTCAGTGCTGAGACGTACTCTAATGGCGTGGTTGAATCAAAGCCCTAATCTTAACATAATTTCATCCGATGTCTCAGCTGAATCTAATACAGTCAAAGGGTTATCACACCCAGAGGAACAGAGCAGTTAACATTATCAATTATCTTTTTTGGAATTCATAAATAATATCTAACTGCCACAGACCCATCACTCTGTTTTCCCTTGCTCCCCCCACACTGTCACCTTTCTAGAAGGTCTTCTGGGTTGAGAAGGAATGGGAATGAAAACAGAAACTAACATACCTGCACATACCTGCTCATCACAGCACCATGCATGATCTCCAAATGGTGGGAACCAACCAAGTGTCCATCAGCAGATGAGAGGATGCACAAAATGTGCTATAGACACACAAGGAGATATTATTCAGCCTTAAAAAGGAATGAAGTCCCTATACATGTGACATCATGGATGAATCTTGAAGACTTCATGTTGAGAGAACTAAGCCAGACACATAAGGATAGATATAAATTATAAGATTCCACTTACATGAAATATCTAGAATAAGCAAATTCATAGAGCAAAGTAGAAGAGACGCAACCAGGGACTGGGGAGAAGGAGGAAATGGGGAGTTATTGCTTAATGGATGCTGAGTTTCTATTTGGGATGATGAGAAATTTCTGGAAATATTTGTGAAAGTGTTTAAAGCCATTGAATTGTACCCTTAAAAATGGTTAAAATGGCAAGTTTTAAGTTACGTATGTGTTACCACACCAAAAAAAGGAATGGGAGAAGATTTCTATCTATGTTGGATTCAACCTGATTCTCTCCAATGATGGTGAAAACCAAAATGTTGACTGAGAAGCTGAGTGAGAGGAATGGAAAAAAGGAATCACCTTGATTGGGGGAGGAAGGGCATATTTCACAGGAAGAGTTCCTTGAGGGCAGAAACTATTTCAATCCAATAAAATCTTGACCATTTACTCATTGTCAGCCCTGTGCTGAGTGCTGTAAATACAGGAAAAGGCAGAAGTGAAAGAAATAATAACAGGAGTTTTAAAGATAAAAGGTTCACCAGGTGATCAAAGGGTTGAGCAAAGGGAGTGGCAAAAGGCATTCTGGGCAGAGGAGCTAGAAAAACAAAGGCTCAGAACCACAGAGTATGGGCCTGGCTTTCCGTGAGCCCCACATGAGCACATTCTTAACTGTTCACTGCTGTTGAAAATGATAGATAGGATTCCAACCTCGCTTGAACTGGCCACTGGACAAATGGAACAAGGAATAAGCTGTAGTTTCCTCTAGTTCCAGGAGAACTGGTTGAAAACAAATATATCAAAAATCAAATTAGAGAGACTTCAGGGGAAGATGGCAGAGCAGGGGGTTCCAAGATCCAGTCCTTCAATGAAAACAACTATTAAACAGGCCAGAACTGTCTGAAACAACTATTTCAAAACTCCAGAGGCCAGAACACTGTACAACATCCAAGGAAGAGCAGGAGGAAGAAGCTGATAAATTACAGTAAAGAACTGTAAATTGCTCTCTCCACATGGCAGCTACCGGCTCCCATTCCCCACTCCCATGGCAGGCCACCGAGGGATCCAGTCCCTGGCTAACAGCTAGTGACAGAAAGAAACATAAAAACCCCCAAGAACAGGGTGTACACAGCCAATCACTGATCACGGCTTTTGATTAGTGAATTTGGATCACTGTGTCCCAGCTTTGAGGGTAGCTATGTTTCAACCTGTCCCTGACAAACATGGCAGCTGCCACTGTTTCACCCATCCCTGGACAGGGCAGAGGCAGAGCAGATTTACACACTCAGTGTTTCCTCAGGGCTCTGGGGGACAGTTAGATGAAGGGGTGCTTTTTCTGGGCAGGCCAGGAAAGCTCAGCTTTGGGGAGCCATCAGAGAAGCTTTTGGTGCCTTCCAGACCCCTTCCACAGTGTACTTTGGAGCTGGTCTGCACCCCATTTGTGAATGCCTGACCCTTTTGGCTGGGAAAGGCCTAATTTGGAAAGTCCTCCCTGGGGTGGCCCTCCTCCCAGAATTTGGCCTCTAGCAAAAGCAGCTTAAGGCAATGAAAGGAGTGAGAAAAACTAGAGGTAGACAGTCTAGGACAAAGGCTTGACAACTTCAGATACTCAGGAGAGGGAGATTTGTCCTCTGGGGAACAGAAAGACCAACCAAACTCCTATAAACAGGGAAATTCCAAAATAACTAACAAGCAAAATGCCCAGGACAAGACAGAAGACCTATAAGACAGGGAAATCCCCACACAGTGCATTCACCTTGGGTAGACCTTCCAGATAAGAAGGCTAAAGCTTACGAAAATCTGTGTCTTATCACCACCTGGTTACAAAACCAGGAAACAGACAAGCAAATCCCAAAGCTAACATTTTTTACATTAAAATGTACAGTGTGCATAAAAAAAAAAAAAAGAGTACAAGACAAAAAAAAAAAACAAAACAAAAGCAGGAAATGATGGCTTAGCCAAAGAAAGAGGATAAAAACACAGAAAACACCAGTGAAGATGAGAATGTGGACATCCCAAAGCCTTTTATTTAAAAAAATGCTAAAGGAGATGAAGGAAGGCACAAAAAAAGAACTACAAGATATAAGGAAAACTATGAATAAACAATAAGAGAATCTAAGTAAAGGGAGAGAAATTTTAAAAAGGAACCAAACAGAACTACTGGAATTGAAGACCACAATAACAAATGAAAAATCCCCAGGAAGTTTTCAAGAGCAGAATGGAGCAGGCAGAAGAAAGAGTCAGTGAACTTGAAGACAAGGCACTTAAAATGAGCCAGACTGAGAGGCAGAAAGAAAAAAGAAATATTAAGAGTGAAAGCTGCCTAAGACAGCTACAGGACACCATCAAGCACACTAGTATACATGTTATAGAAGACTGAGGAGGAGAAGAAAGAAAGGGGCAGAAGGAATAGCGTATTAGTCAGGGTTCTCTAGGGAAACAGAATTGACAGGAGCTATCTATAAATAGTATGAGATATTATAAAATTGTCTCACACAACAGTGGGGACACACTAGTCCACATTCCAAAAGGCAGCCTGTAAGCCAGGGACTCCGATGAAGGTCCTCGATGAGTTCCTCAGGAGAAGCTGGCTGTCTGAAGTAGAAGAATGCTGAATTCTCTTCTTCTTTTAAGGCCTTCAACTGATTGGATGAGACATCATTTATTGCTGATAGCAACCTCCTCAGTTGATTGTAGATGTCACCAGCCACCTATGTAATCATCTCACTGAATATTAAAGTCCATGAAATGCCCTTCTATTACAATTAGCCCAGTGCTTGCTGGGTCAGACAACTGGGCACCATTACCTGGCCAAGGTGACACATTAGCCTAACCATCACAAACAGTCAAAGAAATAATGAAAGATAACTTCCCAAGCTTAGGAAAGATATGAACATGTACTTCCAAAAAGCACAGAGAACACCAAACAGGATAAACATGGAAAAAAAATACCCCAAAATATATTGATTGCAAAAGACAAGGAGAGAGTTCTGAAAGCTGTAAGAGAAGAGCAATGTGTTCTATACAAGGGAATCCCAAAAAGACTGACTGCAAATTTCTCATAAGAAACCATGTAGGCAAGAAGACAGTGGGTTGAAATATGTATATAATAGTGCTGAAGGAGAATAACTGCCAGCAAAGAATTTTATATCTGGTGAGACTCTCTTTCAAAAATGAGGGAGAGATTAAAACATTCACAGATAAACAAAAGCTGAGGGAGTTCATCGCCACAAGACCTGTCCTACAAGCAATGCTAAAGGAAGTTCTTCAGACTGAAATGAAAGCACACTATACAGTGCTTCAAAGCATCATAAATAAATAAGATCTGTAGTAAAGATAACCATTTGGGTAACTATAAATGCCAGTGTTATTGTATTGTATTGTTTGGTATGTAACTTCTCTTGTTACTTTCCCCAGGTGCAAATGCATAAAAAGTAATAATAAGTCTAGTTTTTTGGACATACAATGTACAAAGATATAAGTGGTAACAAGTACAAAAAAATGGTAGGGGGACAAAGGGATATTGGAAAAGTATGTTTGCATGCTATTGAAGTTATGTTGATATTGAACCAAATATAATTGTTATATGTTTAGAATTTTAAATTTTAACCCCATGATAACTACAAGGAAAACAGATTAAAAATATAATCCATTCAGGGAGCTGATGTGGCTCAGCAGTTGAGCATAGACTTGCCACATTTGAGGTTCTGGGTTCAATCCCCGACCCTGGTACCTCAAAAAAGTAAAATAATAAAATAAAATAAAAATGTAAAATCTCCAGACAGAATTGAGAAGGCACTCAATATGGTATAACACAAGAAAGCAAATAAATATATAAACGTAGGCTTTAATGGAATTGAGGGACAAGTGAGGTATAAGACTCAGAAGGATAAATAGCAAAATAGCAAAAGAAAGACCTGTATTATCAGTAGTGTCTTTAAATATAAATGAATTAAACTCTCCAGTCAAAAGGCAGAGACTGACAGAAAGGATAAAAAAGCATGACCCAATTATACGTTGTCTGCAAGAGACTCAACTAAAAGTCTAAGATACAAATAGGTTGACAGTGAAAGGATGGAAAAAATATACCATGTAAGTAGTAACCAAAAGAGAGCTGGGGTAACTAAACTAATACCAGCTAAAATAGGCTTTAAGTCAAAAAGAGTTATGAGGGACAAAGACGGTCATTAAATACTGATAAAGGGAACAATTCAACAGGGAGATTAACAAATATATATATATATATATATATACCCAACAAAAGATCCTCAAAATATATGAAGTAAATACTGACAGATTTGAAGGGAGAAATTGACAGTTTTCACATTAACAGTAAGAGACTTTAATACACCACTCTCAATAATGAATAGAACATCTAGTCAGAAGAGCAATAATGAAGTACAGGACTTGAATGATACACTAAACCAACTAGACATAAAAGATACATATAGAACACTGTACCCAATGAAAACAGAATACATATTCTTCTCAGACACACATGGATCATTCTCCAGGACAGACCATATGTTGGGTCACAAAACATGCTTCAATACACTAAAAAATATTGAAATCATACAATATATATTCTTTGACCACAAAAGAATAAAGCTAGAAATACATAACAAGAGGGAGAAAGGGATAATTCACAAATATGTGGAAATTAAACAAAATACTCTTGAAGAACAAATGGGTTAAAGAGGAAATCAGAAGCGAAACTAAGAAATATCTTTAGGTGAAAGAAAAGTAAAATACAACATATCACAACTTATGGGATACAGCAAAGGCAATGCTAAGAGGGAAATTTATACTTCTAAAAAAGAAAAGACTTCAAACCAGAGATCTAACCTCAAAGCTGGAAGAACTAGAAAAAGAAGAGCAAACTAAAACCAAAGTAAGCAGAAGGAAGGAAATAGCAAATATTAGAACAGAGATAAATAAAATAGAAAACATAAAAACAATAGAAGCAACAAAACCAAAAGTTGGTTCCTAGAAAAGATCAACAAAATTGACAAACCTTCAGCTAGACTGTCAAAGGTAAAAAGAGAGCGCGTATAAATAATGAAAATCAGAAATGAAAAGAGGGAAATTACTACCGCCTGGTTGAAATAAAAAGGACTATAAGTGGATACTATAAACAATAGTATGCCAATAAATAAGATAGCCTAGATGAAATGGACAAATACTGGAAAACACACAACCTATCTACACTGACTCAATAAGAAACAGAAGATCTCAACAGACCAATTACTAGTGAAGAGATTGAATCAGTCATCAAAAACCTCCCAATAAAGAAAAGCCCAGGACCAGATGGTTTCACAGGGAGAATTCTACCAAGCATTCCAAGAATACTTAACTCCAAGTCTGCTCAAACTCTTCAAAAAAATTGAAGAGGAGAGAATACTACCTAACACATTCTATAGGACCAACATCACCCTCACACCACAGCCAGATAAAGATACCACAAGAAAAAAAAATGACAGAATAATATTTCTTATGAATATAGATACAAAAATCTTCAACAAAATACTAGCAAACTGAATCCAACAGCATATTGAAAGAATTATATATCATGACCAAGTAGAATTTATCCCTGATATGCAAGATTGGTACAACATAAGAAAATTAATTAATGTAATATACACATTAACAGGAAAAAAAGGAGGAAAAACATATGATCATCTCAATTGATGCAGAACAGGCATTTGACAAAATACAGCACTCTATCTTGATTTTTAAAAATTATTATAACATTAGGAATAAAAGGAAACTTACTCAACATGATAAAGGGCATATATGAAAAACCCACAGCTAACATCCTACTTAATGGTGAAAGACTGAAAGCTTTCCCTCTAAGGTCAGGAACAAGACAAGGATACCCACTGTCAACACTGTTATCAGCAATGTACTGGAAGTTCTTGCCAGAGCAATTAGGCAAGAAAAAAAAATGAAAGTATCTGCATTAGATAAGAAGAAGTAAAACTTTTCCAATTTCCAGATGATATGATCCTATTTACAGAAAATCCTGAAAAATCCACAACAAAGCTCCTAGAGCTAATAAG
Source organism: Dasypus novemcinctus (assembly GCF_030445035.2). Classification (NCBI taxonomy): domain Eukaryota; kingdom Metazoa; phylum Chordata; class Mammalia; order Cingulata; family Dasypodidae; genus Dasypus; species Dasypus novemcinctus. The sequence goes on from NC_080681.1 coordinate 126,353,316, forward strand.
TGAGTTTAGCAAAGTGGTAGGCTACAAGATCAATACTCAAAAATCAGTAGTGTTTCTATACATAAGCAATGAACAATTGGAACAAGAAATCAAGAAAAAATTCCAATCACAATAGCAACTAAAAGAATCAAATATCTAGGAGTAAACCTAACCAAAGATGAAAAAGACTTGTACACAGAAAACTACAAAATAGTAGTAAAAAAAAAATTAAAGATCTAAATAAATGGAAGGATATTCCATGCTCATGGATTGCAAGACTAAATATTATTAAGATGTCAAAACTACCCAAAGTAACTTATATATTTAATACAATCCCAATCCCAATTCCAATAGCCTTCATTGCAGAAATGAAAAAGTAAATAATCAAATTTACATGGAAAAGTAAGGGGCCCTGAATAGCCAAAGCCACCTTGAAAAAGAATGAATTTGGAGGACTCACACTTCCCAATCTTAAAACTTATTACAAAGTCACTGTAATCAAAACAGTATGGTACTAGCATGAGGACAGACATATGAATCAATGGAATTGAATTGACATCTCAGAAATCAACCCTCAAATATATGGCCAACTGATTTTTGACAAAGGTGCAGAGACCACTCAATTGGGAAAGAATAGTTTCTTCAACAAGCAGTGCTGGGGAAACTGAATCTCCACTTGTGAAAAAGAGAAGGAGGGTCCCTACCTCACACTATATACAAAAATCAGCTCAAAATGGATCAAATGTAAGCACTAGAACTATCAAACTCCTAGAAGAAAATGTAGGGCAGTATCTTCAAGACCTTGTATTAGGCTATGGTTTTTTAGACTTTATACCTAAAGCACAAGCAATAAAAGAAAAAAGGGGCCTTATCAAAATAAAAATAAAAAAACAACTTTAGTTCCTCAAGGATTTTAACACAAAAGTAAAAAGACAACCTATACAATGGGAGAAAATATTTAGAACCACATATCCAATAAAGGATTAATATCTAATATATACATAGAAATCCTTCAATTTAACAACAAAAAGACAAACAACCCAATTTTAAAATGAGCAAAAGACTTGAATAGACATCACTCCAGAGAAGATATACACATGGCCAGAAATCACATGAAAAGATGCTGAAAATCATTAGCCATCAGGAAAATGTAAATCAAAACCACAATGAGATATCATTTCCCATCCATTAGAATTGCTGCTATTAAAAATATGGAATACAACAAGTGTTGGAGAGGATGCAAAGAAATAGAAATACTTATTCAGTGCTAGTGGCAATGTAAAATGCTACATCCACTCTGGAAGACAGTTTGGTGGTTCCTCAGAAAGCTAAGTATAGAACTACAATGTGCCCTGGCAATCCCACTACTAGATACATACCCAAAAGAAATGAAAGCAGGAACTCAAACAGATATTTGCACACAGATGTTCATAGCAGCATTATTCACACTTGCAAAAAGATGGAAGCAACCCAAATACCCAACTACCAACGAATGGATACATAAAATGTGGTGTATATGTACAATGGAATATTATCCAGTTGTAAAAGGAAATGAAGTCCTTACATGCAACAACATCGATGAACCTTGAAGACATCATTTTAAGTCAAATAAGCCAGACACAAAAGGACAAATATTATATGATCTCACAGATTTGAAACAATTAGAATAATAAACTCATAGGGTCAGAATCTAGAATATAGATTACCAGCAAATGGGGTGGGGTAGGGATTGGGAAGGTAAGGCTTAAAATGTACAAGGTTCCTATTTGGAATGCTGGAAATATTTTGGTAATGGATGGTAGCAATGGTAGCACAACACTGTGAATGCAACTAACAGCACTGAAATATATAGCTGAATATGATTAAAATGGGGGAAATGTCAGATAGTATATATGGTAACAGAATAAAAAATTTTAAAAATCCGTGGAACTACACTACACAAACAATGAACCTGAAATTAAACCATGGTCTCTAATTAATAGTACAATTATTAAAATGTACTACCAACAATTGTAACAAATGTTCCATACTAATGCAAGGTGTCAGTGGTGGGGTGGTATATGGGAATCCTGTATTTTATGCATGATTGTTCCGTAACCCCACAACTTCTCTAGTAACAGGGGTAGCAACTTAGTCAATAAAGGAAAACTGGGACATAAAGACAAGGAGAAACAAATATGGAAGATTTTTAATCCACTTTTCTTAGTAAATTATAGATCAAATAAAAACTAAAATCAGTAAGGAAAATTTTCACAACATAATTAACAATGGACATATTTAGAACTTTGTACCCAACAAACAGAGAATATATATTCCATATCCCATATTTATAAAACAGAACCGGGCAGCGGACCTGGCCCAGTGGTTAGGGCATCTGTCTACCACACGGGAGGTCTGCGGTTCAAACCCTGGGCCTCCTTGACCCGTGTGCAGCTGGCCAATGTGCAGTGCTGATGCACACAAGGAGTGCCCTGCCACGCAGGGGTGTCCCCCATGTAGGGGAGCCCCATGCGCAAGGAGTGTGCCCCGTAAGGAGAGCCACCCAGCGCGAAAGAAAGTGCAGCCTGCCCAGGAATGGTGCCACACACACGGAGAGCTGACACAACAAGATGACACAACAAAAAGAAACACAGATTCCCGTGCTGCTGACAACAACAGAAGCGGACAAAGAAGACGCAGCAAATAGATATAGAGAACAGACAACCGGGGTGGGAGGGAGGGGAGAGAAATAAATAAATAAAATCTTAAAAAATAAAAAAAAAAGAAGATAAGGAGGCCACTCTCTAAGCCAAACTCAGCATGTAAATGCATTACCTTCCCCCCAGCATGGGACATAACTCCTGGGGATGAGCTTCCCTGGAGCCAAGGAATTATTACCAATCACCAGGCGGTGATGCAACTAGAAAAAGACATTCAATAAAAGGGGGAAATGGTAAAGACAAATGAGCTTATCTGAGTAAGAGACTGCAAAATGAGTCAGAAGTTCATCAGAGGGGTTGCGCTTATGTACATTTCAGCAGTATCCCAGAGACAGCCAAAGTAGATACAATCCCAGGTAATGGTGCTCCTGAAGGCTCCAGAGGCACCCAGGTCCTACGGTCATGGCAGATGGCTCTGGAGTTTACTGCCTTGCCAGTGGGCCCTACTTTGTAATTTATGCTCCCGAGTGTGATGGAGTTGGACATAAATGTGACCTCTCTACACATGCCTCTTCTGTCACTTTAACTGTGGTTGGTATATGCTCAGGAGACTTGACTCCCTGGACTGTCCATGTGTGACCTGGGTCCTGAGCCTCAGCAGAATTGCAACACTCGGGTTCATTGAACTTACCCAGGTCAGCTAACATGGAGGTGAAGATGATCAGCCACTGCACCAGGGAACCGAGAGAGTCTACAACTGCAAGTAGGAGAATTGAATCCATCAGCCATGTGGGATCTAAGCCCCCTCTCGATTTAGAAGTGGAGTGGACATCACCATCCCAGGGTCCACCAGTTGGAGGAATAAAACATGGATTAGAGTGGACTTACTGGTATTCTACTATAGAACTATTGTGACTCTAGCAATGGAAGAAATTGTATCATAGATGTGGAGACAGTAGCCACAGGAGTTGCTGAGGGCAGGGAGAGGGAAGAAGCGGTGTGATATGACAGCATTTTCGGGACCTGGAGTTGTCCTGTATGATATTGCAGGGACAGGTGCAGGACATTATATATCCTGCCATAACCCACTGAATGTACTGGGGAAGAGTGTAAACTACAGTGTAAACTATAAGCCACATGATATAGCAGTGCTCCAGAATCTATTGACCAAATGCAGTGAATGTGCCACACTGATGAAAGAGGAGTGGGGGTGGTGGTACTGGGGTATATGGGAACCTCTTTTATTTTTTAATGTAACATTTTGTGTCATCAATGTATCTTTAAAAAAAAAAACTAAAAATAAATTAATTTTAAAAAAAGAAGATAAGGAAATCCAAATACTCATATAAACACTCAAAAAAATTAAAGCATTTTTCAAAACCTATGAAATTGTGCACTGCAAAGTCTGAACAGTAATGTCAACTACTGACCATGGTTAGTAGCAATGCTTCAATGTGTTCATCAATTGTAACAAATGCACCACACTAATGAAAGATGTTGTTAATGGGGGAAAGCGTGGGAGGGGGAGAAGAGGGGTATATGCCACTGCCCCTCTATTTTCTATGTAACATTTATGTAATCTAAAGCTTCTTTATAAATAAAGTTTAAAAAAATTAAAGCAGTTGTAATGGGTTGAATTATGTCCTCCAAAAAGATGTGCTGAAGTCTTCATGCCAGTACCTCAGAACATGAACTTATTTGGAAAAAGGTTCATTGCAGGTGCAGTTTGCTAAATTAAGACGAGGTCATCCTGGAGTAGGGCAGGCCCCTAATCTAATCTGTCTGGTGTCCTCATAAGAGAAGAAGAGACAGAGACACACTGGGGAGAAGACCCCGTGACCGTGAGGCTGGACACAGGATGAACGCTGCAGGCTGCAGGCCAAGGGAGGCTGAGGATTGCTGCAAAGAACCAGAAGCCAGGAAGGGGCACGGAAGGATTCTCCCCTGTGGGTTTGGGAAGGAGCCTGGCCCTGCCGACACCTTGATTTCAGATTTCCAGCCTCCAGGCTGTGAGACAATCACGTTCTATGGTCTTAAGCCACCAACTGGGGTCCTTCGCTCAGCAGCCCTCAGGGACTAACCGAGCAGTGGATACAGTGGATACAAATATCGGGCCCAGACGGTCCCGTTAAATAGACAGTAAGTAATTCCGATCTTACACAAATGACTCCAGAGCACAGAGGAGGACGGGCATCCTCTCCAACTCACATTTCAGGCTAACATACCCTTGACACCAAGCCTGATAAGGGTAGCCTGAGAAAAGAAACGTACAGGCCAATATCCCTCAGGAACGCAGATGCAAAAGTCCTCAAGAGCTGAGCACACCAAATTCAGCCACGTATAAAGGTGACAATGCATCGTGGGCTAGTTGTAGTTATCTAGGATTACACAGTTGGTTTAACATTATAAAATAAACACAACTTACCCTACTAACAGAGTATAGGAGAAAACTTGTGATCATCATGAATAGATCATTAAAAATATTCAATAATAATATTCAACACTCATTTTTGATAAAAACTCTTAACAAACTAGAAGAAGAAAACTTCATTGACTTAATAAATAGGTGATATATTTTTTAAAATTCTAAAACAAATGCCACTTTTTACCATGAATTGTTAAGAGATGCTCACTTTAATATCAGACCTACTGGGCTCCTCCTCTTCTTAAAAGAGGGGTCCCACTATGATCATTTCTATTCAAAATGTAGTGAAAGTTCTGATCAGCACAGCAGTGCAAGGACAAGAAACAAAACATATGTGGTTTGGAAAGAAAGAAAAAGCACCCTCAGTATTCACAGATGATGTGATTACCTGCATAGAAAATCCAAAAGAATTGACGAAATATTAAACTAGTCCAAAGCAGCTGGATATAAGTTCAGCATACAGAAACAAAGTATGCTTTGAAATATAATTTGAAAGATACTATTTAAAATTGCAACAAAAATATAAAGTTCCTAAAAATGAATTCTAACAAGATATATGCAAAGCACTTTATGGAGAAAATATAGAACTTTACTGCCCTGCACTTGAAAAGGCATAGATATATAGTGAGGTATGCCGTTCATAGATGGACTCAATACCATGAAAAGATCAGTTCTTACCAAATTGATAAATAGATTCAATGCAACTCCAGTCAAAATCTCCACAGGAATTTGAGGATCTCAAGAGGGTATCTAAAGAGCAAAGGCTAAGAACAGGCGAGACACCACATCTGACGAGCACATAGAAGGTGGGTGGGTGCAGGGGCCAGAGCTACCACTTAGCAAGACTTATCTCAAAGCTACAGCAAAGTTCTGAAATTAAGGCAATGACACACTGGGGCAGGAATAGCTAAATTGACCACTGGAAACGAATAAGGAGCCTAGAAATTGATCTGCCCATGCATGATATGGAAGCTTAACATGTGCCCATCACCAGGGACAGATGAAGCACTCAGGAAATGGTATGGAGACCACTGGTTTTCAACACGGGAAAAAAAGGAGACTTTTCCTGCTGCACGCCATTCACAGAATGAATTCCAGGTGGATTAAAATTTACATGTGAAAGCCAAAACCATAAAGCCTCTAGAAGATAATATAGAACACAATATTGATGCTTTGGGATAGAGAAAGATTAAACAAGAATAATGCAAAAATCATAAAAAAAAAAAATAAGTGATAAAAATAAACTACATTAAAACTAAGAATTGCTATCCACCCACTTCTAACCTCAAAATGGGAGAAAACATTTATAATACATATAGGTAAAAACTAGTATCAAGAAAATATAAAGAATTCCTGCAAATCAATCAATAACTAAAAGATAAACCAATAGGAAAAAAATAAGTGAAGGAAATGAAAGAATTCACAGAAGAAGGAACCTTAACGGCCAATCATATGTGAGAAGATAGATACTCAATCTCACTGGAAACGAGGGAAGTGGAAATTCAGAGAATGAGATACCACTCAACAACCTTCAGACAGGCAAGCATTTTAAGGTCAGGGATGTGGAGAAATGGGGACTCACACTCTGCGCTGCTGGTTGGGAGCATAAATAAACACAGCCACTTTGGAGAGCACTTGGACAATGTCGAGTGAAGTTGAAGATGCATGTACTTTTATCACCGAGCAGTTCCATGCTTAGGAATACGAGAATATCTAACTAAAACACATACACACACTCCTTAGAGAAGCTCTAGCACATATATGTTCATATAATGGAATCCTATACAGCAATTAAAATAAATGAACTAGAATTATATATACGTCTATAATATCAGTATAGATAAAATAAGAAGAATGTTGCAAGAGGATGCAGGGTGGTCTTATTTATATTAATTTTTAAAATCTGAAAACAATGCTATGTTGTTATTGAATGCATAAATATGTTATAAAAGCATTTAAAAACACATTGGAATGAAAACTCTGCAAGAGAATAAAAAATGCCATCCCTAGGGCAAGAGGCAGAGAAGTCGGATCAAGATGTATGCACTTGTGTTTTGCTCTATTCCTTTTTTAAAAATATCAAATTAAATGCAGCAAAATGTAAGGTGTGATAAAGCTGTAGGAGATAAAAAGGTGTACACTATATTATTCTCTATATTTGTCTGCAGGTATCCTGTTATGACATAGTACACAACACATTTGAAATAAAGATCTCCAAGGAGTAGTTTAAATATTGACAACTTTTTCCATTCTAGGGTGATTTCACAATATTTTTACCAAGCTTCAGCGATTTGACCAACTTTAATTTGGTTTTCTTTTTTCTAATTAGATGATTTTTTTAAAGGCAGTATGAGGGTTTGAAGCCAGGACCTTGTACATGCGAAGCAGGCGCTCAACCACTGAGCTACACCTGCTCCCGAATTAGATGATATTTTTACCCAACAATGTCTACTTTATTATTGTCATACTTTCAACATTTTTCAACTATATTGTATTTAAGCAGCTTTTGCTTTTTCATTTTAAAAAAATATGACAGCTCCAAAAGGGACAACCCTCTTAATGTAAGATATTCCTGAAAAGAACACTACTAAGTGTTTTTTATCATTGAAATACGAAACAAAGAGGACACAAATATTTGTCTGCATCATTTCTTTTGGCATTCCAATAATCACCAGGATTAGTGGGCCTTTGGTACTAAATGCACTCACCCACGACTAGATAGTGCTCCTCTTTGTTGGACTAATCGTCCTTTATAAATGTCAAATGAACCTTACTGGCAGCAAAACTGCAAAAACAAGTTAAAAGTAATTTTAATTTTTAAATAATCTATCCATGTCTGTTCCTTTCTGGCTTCCAAAGGTGCAAAGATGAGTTTGGATCTTGCTGTGAGAGCTGACCTCGACCGCAATGTGTGTACATGAAACAGTGGCCCAAGACACAATGAGGCTAGTTCTGGGCACGGGCGTAGAACCCGCGATTCTGGCTGCTAAGGATGAGAAGGGCCAGCCAGGGTGTTGACAGCTTTGGAATTAATAAAGCACCAGGCAGAGAGAGGGATGCCAGCTCAAACACAGGCCATGCTGGCAGCCAGCAGCCTGCCCATCAAACCGCCGGCACTTCTCTGGAATCCTCAGATTAGATAAATATTTGGCAAAATACCTCTGGCAAAAATGATAATAAATTCAACTCAATTCCCACCACAAACTGGCAAACTTGTTCAATAAGCCAATCCAATCTGTCTGCCTCAACTTCCAAATAGCTAGTAATGGGGCCAGCTGGGCCTGTGGGCTCCCAGTAGCTCTAAGTCAATAGCTTATGCCTTGTTATTTGCCAGAAATTCTGAGATAAAATGTAGGGTAGACTTGACTTCTACACTGGAGTCAGAATGAAGAGGAATTTAGGGAGTGGGGAGTGGGAAAGTCTCTGATTTTTTATGTCCTTCTCCAAAAGCTCTCAAGCTAATTGCTAAACTCACCTTGGAATAGCATCATGGAAAAAGGTTCAATCATTCTTTCATTCACTCACCAAATGTTATTAGCACATACTACATGCTAAGTACTGAGCTAGGAGCTGGATATACAGTGGTGAATGAAAGCAACCTGCTCCCCTATAAACCAGAACTTTCCGTCTAAAAGGAGGATCATTATAGCAGCAATGATCGGGGCTGTGATGAGAACAAAAGTGCTGTGAGCACACAGGGGGCACCTGCCAGGCATTGTTGCTCCGTGTCCCGCTCCCACCCACCAGCCCAATCCCTTTGACTGGATCCCTTTGCAACCCATGCACCAGCATCAGCAAATCATCCTGCATCATCAGCCAGTCTCAGGTTCTGGCCCTAGAGGAAACCTGGCAGTTTCCCCAAAACCCAGTCTCTCCATGGCCTTGGCAAATGCGACTTTTTCTCTCATACCCTAAATACCACAGACGGAAGGAGTGTTCAGTGCCCTCCTTGTTCCCCATTACCATTTCCAAAATGTTCTTCCTACCTCCTCCTTGAAAATTCTGGCTCCTCTCCAGCTGCTCCCATCATACGGCTCGCCACTCCCTTCCTATCCCTACCACCCACTGCCTTCCCAGCCTTCTCACTGAGGGTTGTGTCTGGAGCATTCCTCTCTCCAGTCCCATGCCCACCACCATGCCAGGTGACCTCATTACCTGTGCGAATGATCATCCGTATCCCTGGCTCTCAGCTCCTCCACCTCCTCACCTCCAATAGTGGGTCTTTTCCAGCACTCCAATTCTGGCCATGCCCCCCAGACATCACCCGTAATGGTGCCACCTCCAAAATCGCCAAGCAAACTTTCCTTTCTCTGACCAGCACCTCCTGTCCCTCAAACTCTCCTGTGCTCGTACGGACACTCCCGTAATTCTCCAGATAAGTAAGACTTCCCATCCCACCGCATCTTCACACCCCAGAACTCCCCTTACACCCTCATGTCTTTTCACCTGGATTTTCATGTCCATCATTATAATCACTTGTAAATATAGAAAGAGAAAGGGAAGGAAACAAGACAGGGAGGGGGAGAGTGGGAGGAAACACCCCATCTAAGTATCCCCAGAGCCTTCCAGCAGTCTCTTAACAGGTTGTCCTGCTTTGCTTCTTGTCTTCTACCTACAATCGGTTCTACACACCAGAGCCAGCATGGCCTTTGAAAACTAAATCATGTAAAATGTTGAAGCCATTGTAGAGAACAGTCTGGCAGATCATCAAAAGGTTAACCACAAAGCTCCCATATGACCCAGCAATTCCACTTCTAGGTATACACCAAAGAGAACTGAAAGTAGGTCCACACAAAAAACGTACCTGAATGTTCATAGCTGCATTATTCGTACTAGCTAAAATGTGGAAATAACCCAAATGTATGTCAACGGATAAACAGATAAACAAAATGTGGTCTACCCATGCGATGGAGTAGTATTTGACCATGAAAAGGGATGAAGTACTGGTAAATGCTCCAACACCAATGAACCTTGAGAACATTCAGCAAAAGAAGCCAGTCACAAAAATTGCATATGATTCTATTTACAGGAATTGCCCAGAATAGGCAAATCCATAGAGACAGAAAGTAGACTGGGGGCTGCCTCGGGCTGGGGAAGGGCACTGCTAATGGGTAAGGGGTTTCTTTTGGAGGTGATAAAAATGTTCGAAAGTTGGTTGTAGTAATAGTTGCACAGCTCTGTGAACATAGGAAAATCCATGGGATAGTGCACTATGGGTAAATTTTGGAGGTATGTGAATCACATTTCAATAAATGTGTTGTATTTGTTAAAAACCACTAAATCTATTGAACCCCCAGTGGCTTCCACTGCACCTAAGATAAACTCCAAGCCCCTCCCCATGCTCTGCAAGGGACACCTAACCTTGTCCGGCCAACCCCTGGCCCTCCCTGCTCGCCCATGCTGACTCTTCCCGCAATGCCGGGTCTTCTTTCTGTTCCTCAAACACATCAAGAAACCCCCAGGGCTTTGCTCCTTGTTTCTTCTTCCTGGGCTCTCCTTCCTTCTGATCTCCACTCCAGTGGCTTCTCCTCCTTCGGGTTTAAGTTCAAATGTCACAAGCAAAAGAGCATCTGATGCCCCTGACCAGAGAAGCACACACAGTAAACGTGTACTGTATCACCTTGTTCCGCTTTCTTCATTACCGTTTTCACTATCAGAAACTCTCCCGTTCCTGGTGTACTCGCTCACTGTCTTTCCCCAAGAGAAGGGCAGCTCCCTGAGCACCAGCATGTTTCCTGTCCTCGCCTCTCCATCCTCATGCCCATCTCGAGAAGGCGAGGAATGAAGGAAAGAGATCAGAGAAGGCTTCTGGGGGAAGTGACGGCTGAACTGAGCACTGGAGGAAGAGTTGTCCAAGTGAGGGGGGAGGGAGCAGCATCACAGGAAGGGAGAAGAGCGATGAAAAGCCAGCAGGGAGAGGAGCTGAAAGACGCTGGCGTGGAAGGATGGTGGGAGACGAGCCTGAGTGGGCAGGCTGAGGCCAGATGAGGCGCTGTCTTGTCAACCAAATCCAGATTGGATCTGGTTCTCGAGCAAGGGGAGACCACTGAAACGCTCATGGAGGGGAATGCCAAATTCAAGATCGAGGTCTAGAAAGATTAGTCTAGTCTCAGGAGAAAGAATGAACTGAAGGAGGGAGGGCAGGAGCAGAAACAGGACGAGTTAGGAGGCTGCTGCAGAAATCCAGGGAAGAGGTCGTAGACACCTGAGCTAGGGAGGATGCAGTGAAGATGGAGAGAAGGAATTCAAGTCGAGACATTTAGGGGCTAGGCGGCAGGTGTGATCACTGGTTGGAGGTGACAGCTGAGTGACAGGGATGAAGCAAATGGACGGTACAAACATTTAGGGGATGAGCACAAGGAGGAGCTCACAAGGATAATGGAGAAGGCAGCCAGACAGTCAGAAGGAAAACCAGCAGGGCATGGTGTCCAGAGAAGCCCAGGGGAAGTGTGCTTCAAGAAACAAAAGAAGTGGCTCAGGGTGTCAGGCGCAGCTGAGCAATCCAGGGAAATGGGATTGGGGAAATGCCCGATGGGTTTGGCAACAAGAAGGTCACGTGGGTGGGAGCACTTTTCAGGGGTGTGGCGGCCAGGTTGCAGGAAGGGAGACAGCCAATGTGGCGATGATGTCAAGAAATGTGGGTGAGTGAAAGGAGAGGGGGACAGAAGGTTGAGGAAGTATAATTGGGACAGGTAAGTGTGGTGGTTTGATGCTGGATGGACCCCAGAAAATCGTGCCCTCAGAGCTAGTCCATTCCTGTGGTGCAAACTTATTGCAGGTGGGATCTTTTGATCAGATGGCTTCAGCAGGGCTTGACCGGTCTTAATCCTCTCGGTGGAGTCCTTGATAAATGGATGAATGTGGAGGGAGCTACAGAGAGAAACCCATAAAAGTACAGAGAAAAAAGCCCCAGGAGCAGAGAGAGAGAAAGCCACAAGAGCAAGGAACTGAAGTCAATGAAACCGAGAGAGAGGAAGCCAGAAGCTGAAAGAACAAACCCCAGAAGAGAAGAGGGAGACGAGCAGATACTTCCAGAGCGCAGGGACATGGGCAGAGGGTGGACCACTCTCCCATCTTCATGGGGGCGGGACAGCAGGAGGAACACAGATGGGGGCAGCAGGGGACACTGGTTTCATGTTTTCTGTTTGGGTTTAAGAAGTAGGAAGTGATGTTATTTGCTGCGAATGGTGAGGGAAGGTGAGTGGAGTAGAAGGGTGAGTTCTCCCCATACTGAGTTCTAGTTGTTCTGGTTTACATATTGTTCTACTTAAGGTTAAAGAAAGGCACGCTGAAATCACCCATCACTTTGAAGTCGTGCAACCAAATGAAGCAAAGCTTTGCACAGCTGCTTCCCACAGTCATGAGAACATCACCTTTTACCCTGCGCAGGGTCCCTGCTGGTTTCCTGAGCCCTGCTCCCCTACGACTGGAAAGCATCCAGTACCCAACTACTTAAACCCTATTTAAAACAGAACTGCCTCTAAGACCTCACTATTTTCTGCAAACACACACAAAAACTTTCCATGCCCTTATAAAATGCTTTTATTTTTATTATGTAACACTCAGTGCCTCGAATAATATGCTATAAACAATGCCTAAATGAAGAAGACCCCTGAAGCCACCCACCACCCCCACTTACTATCTAGAACGTTCTGCACAAAGCTGCTATGGGTTTTTTCTCTGAGGTCCAATCTGGGTGAGCCCCACTCGGGCAGCACCCACCATCCTAATTTTTGTGCTTGCTAATTCCCTTAACTGTTTTCATCTACTTTTGCCAAATACATGGGATGCCAAGAAATATATGGTGCTTAGCTTCCCCCCAACAGTTTATTATGGAAACTAACATATAGAAAAGCCGGTAGAATTTTATGGCAAACACCCACCTTCTCACCACCTAGATTCTATAGTTAGCATTTTTCTGTATTTGTTCTCTCTCGTAGCTATCTAGCTAGGCATCCTTCCATGCACAGAGTGATCCAGTTTATTTTTTGATGCATTTCAAAGTAAATTGCAGGCATCAGTACACTTCAACCTTGAACACTTCTGCAGTCATACCAGTAGCTAGAGTTTCATATTTGTTTGCAGATTTTTTTATTTGTTTTTTTTTTTTTAGGTAAAATACAGTGCTATGCACAAACCACAAGTGTGTCATTGGATGGATTTTGACAAATGCACACACCTGTGTAACTCTAGCATCTCTCTCGTCCCTTCCCAGTAAATTGCAGACACCATCACCCCCGAGAGAGGCAACTATGGTTCTGATCTTTTTCACCAGATCTAGAAGTTCTCAGAAATGAAACATAGAATATGCACTCTTTTTTCTCTGGCTTCCTTCACTCAGCAGGCTGTTTTTGAGATTCATCCCTGCTGTGACATATGTACTAGTTATTTGCTCCTTTTTATTGCTGACTACTATTCCAGCATATGAATATACCTTTCTTTATCTATTCGCTTATTGATAAATACCTGAGTTGCTTCCAGTTTTTAGCACAAAACTCCCAGGTTTCCTGTGAACATATGTTTCTACTTGTCTTAGTAAATGCCTAGGAATGGAATTGCTGGGTCATAGGCTAGGTTTATGTCCACTTTACTTCTAAGCATCTACCAGATATTTTTCCATTTCACATGCCCACTGACTACGTAGGAAACTTCCTGTTGCTTGCAACTTGCCACTTTGATGTCATCAGTGTTTTTAAATTTGGGTGGGTGAGTTGTATATCTCATTGTGATTTTAATTTGCATTTTCCTGTGCTACAGATTTTTTTTAACAAATCAGTTTTATTGATACATATTAATAAAGCATACAATTTACCTAAAGTAATCAATCAATGCCATTTGGTATGATCACATAGATGTGTGTTCATCACTTCAATCATTATAAAAGATTTTTGATAGTTACCTTTCATCAAACCAAGAGGGTCCTTCTATCTTGAACTGCTAAAAGTGTTTAAAATTCATTTGTGTTACATTTCAAGAACTTTATCCAGCATAAGAATTCTTTCTGATCCATGACTTCCTCAGAGATAAGGGAAGCAATTGAGAATTTTTTTTTAAAGGCCTGGTGTGTACAGTTTCTGCTGGTCCAAATGCCACCAGTGATCGTGACTGACCTAGGAACAGTGGTGCTGGCTGAGGCAGTCTCAGTGAGAAAGGGGTAGCCCAAGCAGAAGAGGCAATACTGTCTATAAAGTGTTGCAAGTACAAATTGGTCCAAATAATCTGAAATTGTGAATGATCTGCTTCCCATAAAATTAAATGGTGGTCACAGAACAGAGAAAGGGACAGAAGTCCCTCTCACCGCAGCTGCAGCTGAAATCATCTCAGTCTTGGAATGAGAGAGCCTAAAAATGGTGCCTGGCTCAGCCTCTTGCAAACAAGGCCAGTGCCTCATAATATCTCCGGGATAGCTGAATCACCAGCATAGGCCAAATTGAGTTCATTTTGAAGGGAATTCAGTTCAGCTACCACCTCCCTACTGAGGAGCAGGCCAGGATATGTGCCTGTCTCTCTGGTCCCTCATATATATTTCTATCACTGCATTATAACGATCCATTTGCCTGTTCCCTCATATTATGGCAAGCTCCTGAATTTGGAGATGGTCTCTTATTCATCTTTATAGGTCCTTTTTCGGCACAGAGGTTGACCAAGAAGAGGTGCCCAACCCGTGAGGAGCTTGACCCAGAAGAGGTGCCCAACCCGTGAGGAGCTTGACCAAGAAGAGGTGCCCAACCCGTGATGAACTTGACCCAGAAGAGGTGCCCAACCCATGAGGAGCTTGACCCAGAAGAAGTGCCCAACCCATGAGGAGCTTGACCCAGAAGAGGTGCCCAACCCATGAGGAGCTTGACCAAGAAGAGGTGCCCAACCTGTGAGGAGTTTGACCCAGAAGAGGTGCCCAACCCGTGATGAGCTGAATGAATGAAGAGGTGAATGGGATATGTGTGTCGCTCACTCCTAACCACATGCAAGGCAACCAGATTTGGGGAGATTTGTAGTTTGGAGCTGCAAAGGCAAGAGGCACTGGGAGAGGACAGACCCAGAGCCTCAGACAGCCAAAATGCTTGCCCCAGACCACGTGGCTCATACGTGGCAGGGCAGGGAGGGCCTGAGAGCTGCCTGCCTTATTCCCAGGCCAAACTTTTCCATGCTCTGCTCTATCCTCCTCTAACTTCACAGGAAAAAAGAAAAAGTTCAAAACAGGCTTTCACTTATTCACCCACTCACTTATCAATGACTTCAACAGCTTAACAACTTATTTCCCGCTATCAAATGCAAACCCAACACCTACAAACAAGGGAGTTACTCCCAGATTTCAATCCACTCATCTACAGATGGGGGAGCCCCCAGCATCTCCTGCACTGCTCACTGCTGTCTATACAGGACCGTTTAAAGCGCCAGCCCTCAACCCATCCTCATGCTACAAGACGAGGCTGCAGAGACAGCGGCCAGAATTTCAGCCCAACATCTCCAGGTGTGTACAGGACACCTGGGGCCCAGGAGGGGACCCGCTGTGCCTAGCGTCCACAGTCAGTCAGGGGCAGAATCAGAATAGGGCCGAGGCTGGGTGGCTCTGGGCTCCTTCCATGTTCCACGTTACCGTGGCAACGTTTTAACTCCAGCTTTCCAATGGCATGTTCACTGTTGTTCGGAAATGCACCCAAGACCCACCGTGGCCCCCTCTCACACTAAGAGACCCCAGAACCAATGCAGACCAAGAACCTGCCATGCACCACAATCCTCCCCATCCTCCAAAATCACCTGCATCGAAGTCCACCAGGAGGAAGCAGGCGGCAAGTCACTGCCACGCATCATCACCCACCGCCAAACGAATCTGTTTCCCTTTGCCCTGCCCCCTGGCCTCCCTTTGATCAATGCCATTTCCTTAAAGGGTCACCTACAAAGGTGCGAAGGTGCGAGCAGCAGCGCCTCCACGGCGGATGCAGGCAGGCGGGGGCAGCAGGTGGAGGCAGCTACTTCCCCTGGAAACTAATTTGGGTTGGGAATCACTCTCTTTTCTCCTAGAATAACATTTGGTAAAAGGAAGCTCAATTTGGACAGAAGGTGTGTGCCTCTCAAACAGTAAGCGGTGGCCTAAAATGCTTCCAAACCAACTTTTAATTTTTTTTCCTTATGCCAAGTGACAAAAGATCACCCAGCACGTGATGCGGATATTCTGTTTTACACAAAAACCCAGCTTCCTAAGTAGCAGGGACTTGGTCTTTTTCCTGAATATAAAATATTTCCATTAAAGGTCTACCATCTTCCTTTTTTTTCCTTTTTGCATTCCAAACTCTGCAAGAGACAGAAGAGGGTTCGAGACGGTCATTATGCATCTCTCCCAAAGCCTTCCCATGGCTGAAGCCTGATAAACTACCGCGATTCAATATCCTTGCCTCCCACCTAAGTTGCTCCAAGTGTATATGAAATGACCCTGAGGTTCTAGCTGTTTCCGCTGCTGACACAGTATGCAGATCTCACAAACAAGATTTAGGTTCACAGCTGGTTTTCAAAACAGCTTAAAGTCAAAGATTCAAAACACAGAACACGGCGAATGGGTTCTTATCGAAATGTCAAAATCGATTTTGCCAGGAAAACTTGGCCTGAAACATCTGTGAAAGGTTAGGGGGGGCACCGCTCCTCCTGGTTCTTACAGACACCAAAGTAATCAGGGCAAATGAAATCCGGCAGGTCACTGTGAGGCTTGGGGGCTTTTCCTGAGCCCGCCCACCCTCTCCCCCAAGAGGGAGCCAGGCTCGGACTCCCAGGTTAAGAGGGTCCCCGGGGAGCCTGCGCGGAATCGAGCAGGGAGAAAAGCAGCCCAGATGCACCGCGCCCCCTCCAAAGCACCCCTTCCCCTCTGGCTGGGGAGGGGGCTTGGAAACCTCAGGCAGGTGCAGCACCCCTGTCCCTGGTCCACTTTTCCTTTTCCCAGCATGGTTCAGAGGTGGCCTCGATGCAGAAAAAGGAAAGTGAAAAGGCCAAAATGTAGAAAGGAAAGCCCCCGGTCATGCCCCCCCCCCCAGCTGGTAGCATCGTCCATCAAAACCAAAGCGGGGGAAGCAGAATTGGCACAACGGATAGGGTGTCCGCCTACCACATGGGAGGTCCAGGGTTCAAACCCAGGGCCTCCTGACCCATGTGGTGAGCTGGCCCACATGCAGTACGGATGCGCTCAAGAAGCGCCCTGCCACGCAGGGGTGTTGCCCGCATAGGGGAGCCCCACGCACAAGGAGTGCGCCCTGTAAGGAGAGCCGCCCAGTGGGAAAGAAAGTGCAGCCTGCCCAGGAGTGGCGCCACACACACAGAGAGCTGACGCAGCAAGATGACATAACAAAAAGAAACAGATTCCCAGTGCCACTGACAAGAATACAAGCGGACACAGAAGAACACACAGTGAATGGACACAGAGAGCAGACAACTGGGGAGGGGGGCAGGAAGGGGAAATAAATAAATAAATAATAAATCTTTAAAAATGAAAAAAAAAAAACAAAGGGGGAGGAGGAATCCAAATCTGGGGCTTCAAGATGCCCCTTTCTAGACGGTGGAGCCTGCACCTACCTGTGCTCCACGGAGCGCGGGGCCTGGACGGGGATCCTCTACAGGCAGGAAGTGCCCAGAGAACAGGAGGAAGGAAGGCAAGGTGCTGGGCGCCGTCCTGGCTCCCGTCACACCCGGAGGCCAAGCCAAGGCCCCAAGGCTGCCCGGGAGATTCCGGGCCTGACAGATGCTTTGAGCACCTCGTCGGCCCTGCCGGGCACCACGGAGGCTTCTGGAGGGGTGAGAGCTAATCACTGATTCTCATTTTTTTCCCACTTCAGACAGAATCATAACACTATTAAGATCTAATACATTTATGACTGTGATTCTCAACCGGGCAGTCTTAAAACTTGTGAAAGTGACTTTGCAAATTACCAAACAGTCACCAAGTTAATGAAGCAGGACTTTTTAAAGTGACTGAGAAATAATTCCTGTATTATAAAGACAGCAATCTGTGAAGGGAGATTTGGTTTAAAAAAAAAAAAAAACAAAAGCGCATTATAACGTATAATGGAAAATGTTAATCGGTGGCGAATCCAATCAGGGAGGGCTGAAGAGGAAAACATAAGGAATGTGAGCATACAAACAGGTGCGCTCTCCAGCCTGGGGAAGGAAACTCCGCCCGGGGACCCCAGAGGTGCAGAAAGCCTAGACATCGGCTCCCTGGCAGTGGGGCCCACAGCTGTTTCCGGAGATGACTCTGTGCTAAGGAAGCCCTGGGGGGGGGGCCTGTCTGTCCCACCGCTAGGGTCCTGGCCAGGAGCTGGCTGAGCCCTCACGCTCTCCGCGTGGCCTGAGAGGAGTAGGAGGAGGAGAGCATGTTGCATATGTGGGGGCAGCGCCAGCAAGAACCCCCTTCCGATGTCCAGAGAACTTGGCCAGCCCTTGAGGGCTGCCCGCTGCCCGCTGCTGGGAGAGGAGGAAGGGAAGGAGGCCGCCCCAGGCCTGCCGGCACCTCCTGATTGGCAGGCGTCCGCTAATTAGGCTCCGGTGCCCCCCGCAGGTGAAGCCCCCTCAATGAGGAAAGCACGTTAGAAGATGCCACAGCGCAGCGCCAAAGACGGCCAAGGAGACCGAGGGGGACGCGGGCCCCGGCCAAAAGGGAGAGATGGTCCTTGTTAGCGGTTGACAGCGAGCACCGTGTGCCAGTTACTGAACCAAAACCTCCTTTATGCAAGAGTGTTTTTCTCATTCTTGGCCCAGTGGTTGCAACGGTTTCTCCCCCCAACAGATTCCAAATCCTATTATACAGCAAACATCTGTGGCATTAATTTCCACCCTGTAAACAAAGGCAGGCAGCGGAGGCCGAGCATTTGATGAGTCAATCAGCACAGGAGCTGCGCTCTAGGCAGGCAGCCCCAGCCGCCGGCGGTCAAGGTGGAGGACAGACAGACCGCCCACTCCTCCCTGCCCCAGCAGGACTGGGGCCTCCCCTGGGGGCGCCCAGAAGCAGCGGCCCGACGCCGTGGCTGGCCTGAGCTTGCACAGGGGCAGGCGTTCCATCCCGGGGGACATTCGGCAATGTTTGGGGACACTTTTAACCGCCACAGCGGGGAAGGCACCCAGGGGCTGGTGGAGGCCCCGGATGCTGCTGAACGTCCTGCAGGACGCCCCACACCGGCAGCACCTGGCCCGCCGCACCCGTGGAGCCGGGGGTACGAGGCCCAGCATGGAGGCTCTATGCCTCAGAACATGTGCACGTGACACCTCGTGCTGCAGCATGGGAAGCAGGAGCTTCGCTCAGTTATGCCCTGTGGCTCCTCAGCTCCCCCGTAGCCACACGGAGCTGGACCGGGGGGCCTGCTGGGCCAGTCTGCAAAGTCAGGCCGGGGCTCCCCGGGCAAGCCTGTCCCTGGCTGGAGGGTGCACGGCTGCTGGGCGCAGGCTGGGACCCCGGCCCTCGGTCTGCACATGCCTGACTCCCGGGTGACCGCGTCCAGGGCAGGGTGCTCCCAGCGGCACCGCTGCAGGATTCCCCTGGGGAGGCAGTAGTCCTTGGGGAAAGGAACAGCCCAGCTGATAGAGCCCAGTGCCACCATGTCCCTAAGTTGAACATCTCTAAGCCTCAGTTTCCCCGTCTGATCCTGGCAATGAGGTGAAAGGCCAGCAAAGGCACGAGGGACTGCCATTACTTCCTGAATTGTCACCAAGGTTTTTGTCCCCGAGAGGACCGCAGGTCCCCCACAGAGGCTGGTCATTTCTTTGACTGCCTTCCCAGCTCCTCCCACCCGGGGCCCTGCTAGCACCCCTGGCCTGGCTCTGACCGCCCACCGCTCGTTGGAGGCCTGCTGGCCACATGCCCAGGTGTGAGCTATTCTGGGAATTAGGCTGGACGCCCCTTCTCCCAGAAGCTTGGGGACATCCATCCTTGGAGCAGCTGAGCGCCCAGTGGTCTTCCCCCATTCTCATGTGTGTCCGGGACCAGCTAGGAAGTCCAGCCAGCTGTTCAGAGCCGAATGGGAAACAGCCCACAGCACCGACCCTTGACCGCATGGACGTTAATTTCCTCATTTGATCCTCCTAACAGTCATAAGGATGGAGTTATTGTCCAAGCCCTACAGATGAGGCTCAGAGAGGTCAAGCAACCGGCCCAAGACCACACAGAAGTAACCCAGCTATTGCCCTGAGCTGAAGCTGGTGTTTCTACAACTATGGGAAGACGTCTCTTCTGTTTAATGCACTAGAGCAGGGGTTCTTAACAAGGCATCCATGATCTTGAATTTAAATTTTAAAAAACCATTATTGTGGGGAAGCAGCTGTGGCTCAGTCAGCTGGGCTCCCGTCTACCATATGGGAGGCCCTGGGTTCGCATCCTGGGCCTCCTTGGGAAGGCAGCCTCGCCTGCACACTACGGAGAGCTGCCCAGCCTCTAAGTGTCATGGAGAGCTGACTCAGCAAGGTGACACAACAAAAAAAAAGGGAGGCAAGCAAAAATACAGAAGAATGCCCAACACAGAGAGCAGACAGCACGCAAAAAGTCACAAGGGGGGAGGGGATAAAAAGAAAAAACATTATTGTGGGGACATGTTGGTGTGGGTGTGACTTATTTATTAAATAATACACAGGATAGTGTGGACTTAGTAAGGGGTCTGTGGTTTTCACCTGACTGGCAAAGGGGTCTGTGGAACAAAAAAGGTTAAGAAGCCCTGCTCTAGGGGTAGGAAAGGACCCGATCTTAGGCGGAAGTCCTCCCAGGCCCAGCAGGCCTGGCCCGGCTGCCCCAGGAGCCAGTGCCCCAGCTCAGGCCCTTCGCCGGGAGAGCTCTGGGAGCCCCAGCTCCCCCCCGGGGAAAGCTGTCCATCTCCACGCAGCAGGGGCTTGGCTGGAGGACAGCAACAAGGGTCTCCCCCCACACTCCCGCATGCCCCCAAGGAACCCTCGGCCCCCACCTCGGCCACATCAGTCTCCTGGCAGCTGGGGAGGCCCTGGATGGGGGCACCTGGCTCCCAGGTGAAGGACCCAAGAGCAGCGGCTCACATCCCCTCCTCTTGAGTCTGAGAGGTGGCCACCTAGGCAGGAAGGCCCCACCCCCCACCCCCCTCCCCATTACCTGCTGAGGAGGCAAGGAAAGCACGCCCCCCTCACTCCACCCCCACCCCACCCCCGCCGCTGTGGCCTCCGGACCCTGGCGCAGAGCCCTGAGGGCTCCCTGGAGAGACGCCCCGCTCTGAAGAAGCGGCCTGAGAGCCCAGCGGGGGTGACAAGCACAGCAAACCCGCAGATCACCAGGGGACCCTGAAGGCAGAAGGACCCCAAGCTGGGAGGGCCTGAAAGCCACTCGACCCCGCTGGTTGCCCCCGTCCTTGTCCTCAGACCTAAAAGGTCGTTCACGTCCCCCTAAGAGAATACTCCAGGCAGGGACAGGCAGGGGAGTGGGGGCTGCCTGTGGCTCTGGCCCCAGATCTGCATGCCCCTCCCCCCCGGAAGAAGCAGCTCCTTCCCTCCCCCTGGGTGTCATATCAGCCAACTGAGAGCAGCCCAGGTCCTCACTCAGCCACTCAGTCGTTCAACAAACATTTCTGTGCCCCCCTCCCCCTCTCGGGGCTGGGCCTGAAGAGACACTGGGAATCTGGGTCAAGCAGGCCCGGGCTCTGACCTTGGGGACCCACAGCCGAGCTGGGCAGCACCAGTCACCAGGCGTCCCTGCAGGCGGCTGGAGCGCGGGACCCCACACAGTGGCAGCAGAGGGTACTCTGGGGGTCTCTGCAGCTGAGGAGGGTCTCGGGACCCCGGGCCAGGAGGGGAGGACACACAGGAGGAGAGGGGAGTAGGGCAAGCAAGGAGGGGGCTCTGAACAGGAGGAAGAGCGGCTGGGGTGGCCGGCGCCAGCCGGGTGCTGTCCCGTGCGTTCTCATCTCTTCCACTGACACCAGTGGGGTGAGCACTGCCATGCACTCTCCCGGGAGGAAACTGAGGCTCAGAGAGGCGACGTGGCATCCCAACAAAGCAGCCCCCAAGGATGGGCTGGGACTAAGATGCTGGAGGGGGGCCCACCCTGGAGCAGTTGCCACTGCTGGGGCAAGACCCCCTGCAAGGGCTGCCGCCATCTCTGCCCCGTCCCCCCATCTGGTCGACTGCACCCTACACCAGGGGACTAGACGCCCCGAAGACACTGGAAGCCCCCGGCGGCACAGGGCACAGGAGGGAGGAGCCAGAGCGCCCCTTCTGGGGACAAGCTGGCTGCACCCCAAACTGGAACAGGAGAACCCTGCCACACACCCAGAAATGGGCAGAGCTGGGATGGACCCATTCCTCGCTCTGGGAGGAAAGAGGCCTGGGCTGGGTGGGGCGGGGCTGCGTGGGTGCTGGTGGGGGAGGAAGCAGGGCTGAGCTTCGGCACAAGGGAAGCTCCCTGGGCTCTTGTTGAAAGCCAGAAAAGGGGTGTGTGTGTAAGAGAGCGCCCCCACCCCAGGGTGCCGCCGCCCTGCCCCCCTCCCCGTGTCACCCCTGTCCCTCCCCTAGCTGGCACTTGGGGCAGGGCTCCTGCTCCACACTCCCCCCGGGAAGATGCGGTGGGTGTCAGGGGCCGGGCGGGGTGGCCTGCCTGGGCGCTGGCTCAGCGCAGCACAGCAAAGGGCTCCTCCTCCTCAAAGCCGAGAAAGATACTCCCAGACAAGGCCCTTGACGGGAGAATCACCGCGCTCTTAACGGGAAGACACCTTCCCCCGTTTCCTCGTCTCTGCACTTGCTTCTTTCCTGCAGCGTCTGTGACAATCACCTTCTAACATCCCCAGGCCGCAGCTGACCCGCTGGAGGCAAGAGGAGGACACAGGGGAGGGGCAGGCTCCCACGGGCCTTGACTGACACCAGCTCATTTAAGTAAAATGAATCAATTAAAGCACTTAGCATAGGGCCACGTAGTAAATGCTCAGCGAAGGCAAGCTGGTTTTCACTTAAGCAACAGCCCAGATGGTAGGTCTTGGGTCTACGACATAGACGAGAACACTGAAGTTCAAGGTGACACAGCTCAAACCCTGAAGTTCAAAGTCACACCGCTCAAACCCTGAAGTTCAAGGTCACACCGCTCAAACCCAAGGACGGGAATGAGCCAGGACCAGTCCACGGGAAACTCCTTCCTCTGCCCCTCAAGGAACCCAACCCCCTCTGCGTTTCCCTGAAAGACAGCCTCAGCCCCTGCTCAGGCAGGCTTGGGGCTCCAGCCAGGAAGGCATGGTGGTGGGCACAGTCCTGAGGACGCGGAGACGCTGGAACAGCCTCGCCCGTAGGGCCCACAGCCCCAAGCTGGCATTGCCCTGTGCCACCTGAGCAGGGCCTGGCTCCCGCCACCCGCCACCAGCCGGGGAAGCTGGGTCTTGAGCTGCTGTCTTCCCAGGGCAGCCGCCAGCCCGGGGGAGGCTGTACTTGAGCCCAGCTCTGCCCTGGACCCCACGCCCCATTCTTCCCAGCCCCGCGGCCCTCCCTGCTGCTTCCCACCTCTGTGTCCATTTTCTCTCTCAAGTTACGGAGCAGCTCTGCTCCTCCTGTATTAAAAACCCAATTTTCCCTGCACTATTAAACAAATTTCTTCAAAGATAGAACCTCACATTGAATTAAGTCCTTTTTTGAAGCCTTTAGTGGTTGCCATAAATACAGTAGATGAATAAGCTGGCGGCCCACTAAAACCCTTATTTAAAGGGAGGATGAGGGACCCGGGAGCTCTCGGAAGCCTGGGGCAGGGGGGAAGGTGGTCTCCACTCCCTACCCTGGGGCCCAGGGCAGTAAAGCCAGTAAAGCCCCAGGGGCTAGTCCTACTCAGGGGGCACCTCCGGCTCCTGAGGTTAATTTGGGTTCTTAGGAGATGCCACGAGAAGCACCCTGGGGACAAAGACGGGAGCAGTGAACCACTTTCCTCCCAGAACGTCCCCAGAGCAGAGGGCTGCAGTGAAAAGGTCACACAGCACCAGGAGAAAAATAATGCAGGTTCCAATCTGCCTTCAGCTACTTCACAGCTGTGCGACCTTCAGCAAGTTACATGACTTTCAGCAAGTTGTAAAATGGGAAGAATAAGCCCTAAGACACCAGTTTGTTGGAAGGGACAAATGTTTTCTTACAGTTGAATTCTTACAGTTTTTCACATTATAGGGAACACGCTCAATTGCTTTCCTTTGAATAATACTGTTTTGGAAAGACACATTAGCTGCAACAACAGTCAATACTAGTTTGAGATGCATAGAGGTCACCAGTCAGTGTTAGTAAAAGGAGGCAGATACATGTAATGCAGTTTTAGTAATTATTCTGAGGGGTAAGACCTCCGAACTACAAGTGCTGATGCCCATATAAACAAGCCTTTTAAAGATCCCTTAGAAAAATAAGAGCAAGTCCTTAGGATAAGGAGAACCCAAACATTTATCTACAAGGCAAAGTAACAAAACCTGCAGGATGTTACATATGCATAAATATTTCCTTGACGCACGGGATAAAATTTCCAGTGCAACATAAAACCTGGGTTTAAACAGTGGTGTAGCTCAAACAGCAGAGTGATGAGAGATGCCCTGTGCTCAAGGACACCTCAAGGGGTCCCCCAGACAAAGACGGATGCACCAGGAGAGCTTGAATGAAAACGGTCTCACAAAATGTAAGAATGGAAAAGGGCAACACTTCCACAAGTACTTTTGTTTATAGGCATATGTAGACATTTGGCTACTTTATCTATATCTCTAAAAGTCAACATTTCAAGTGGACCAAAATACTTTATCATCCTATTATTAGGAAAGGGAGGGTTCGTCTTATATCCTCAGGCATGTGTACCGATTGCTCCTTGATGACATAGAGGGAGAGAAAATTAGATGAAGCGATGCCTGCAACATCTTGCATCCCTTGGGAAGAGGACCTCTGTGTTATCTGTTGATGTGGACTGTTGCTACAGAAAGGAGCTAACTCCCTTCCTAGGAGATGGCAAGCAAGTTTTCCCCAAGCAGACAGAAGGAAATCCCACTATGATGAGAAGATTCATCACATCAGCAGGGCCGGTTACATCCTGAGACAGAATAAAGCCAAGTACGCTGGGGTTTAGTTTACACTCAAGGGACCTGAATCTCTGGACTGTCCATTTGATAGCCAGGCCCTGAGTTTCAACAGACTTGCAACTCCTACCCTCTGGTTTATTGGACTTACCCCAGCCAGCTAACAGGGAGGTGAAGAGGGTCAACTAGCACACAAGGGAGCCAAGAGTGCCTACAGCTGCAAGCAGGAGAATTGCATCCCTCATCCAAGTGGAATCTAAGCACCCTCTCAATAAAGAGGTGGAGTGGACATAACCATCCCAGGGCCCACAGAATGCAGGAATAGAGTATGGATTAGAGTGGACTTACTGATATTCTATTCTGGAACTATTGTGATTAGTAATGGAAGTAAATGTAGCATTGATGTAGAGAAAGTAGCCACGGTAGTTGCTGAGGGTAGGGAGTGGGAAGAAGAGATGTGATGTGGGGGCATTTTCAGGACTTGGAGTTGTCCTGGGTGGTGCTGCAGGGACAGTTGCTGGACATTGTATGTCCTCCCATGGCCCACTGGGTGGAGTGGGGGAGAGTGTAAACTATAATGTGGACCATTGACCATGTGGTGCAGCAGTGCTCAGAATGTATTCACCAAGTGCAATGGATGTCCCTTGATGATGGAGGGGGTTGTCATTGTGGGAGGAGTGGGGTGAGGGGGGTAAGGGTTGTATGGGGACCTCATTTATTTTTAATGTAAAATTTTAAAAAATAAAGGCAAAAAAAAAAGAATAAAGTCAAATGTTGACACATAGGAGTTTGATTATGTGTGCAAAGCGTAATTAATTCTGGTTCACACATCTAAGGTGGCTTGAGCAATGCCAATTCCGGAACATTCCAAGGGGTCTCAAGGAAGTGTTTAGCTTCTCGTGGTTACTATGAGCTGACGATAACTAATTAGAATGGTTATTGGGTACACCACCACCCACGTCTAGGTTGGAAGGTCAACCTAGGGGCCCGAGGGCCTGGTTTTTGGGCTATACTTCATGCCTGGAGCAGGCCCAGCACAGGAGACGTCAGGATGCAGACGCGCAGCCGAGGTATTAGAAAAGCCTGGGGACTGGAAACCAGGGCACCAGCTCTCCACAGCTCACCGTGTGGGCCCAGAAAAGTCCTTTCTCACCACGAGGCTCCCTGTTCCCTTCTGCAAAAGTAGGGGCGTTAAATGAGATGACCCCAAGTTCCCACTGATACCTGAGACGGACGGTCTTCCAGGCCGTGCTTGTTTCCCTTCCTTCTGCCCATTAGCAGGTTCTGGAAGGCTCCTTAAAAGGCCCTGCCACGACGTGACTGTAATTAGAAGACTAAAGTATTCATAATCACAATAGTAGCCAGTATTTATTTAGTGTTTACTGTGTGCCAGGCTCTTTGACAGGGGTGTGATAAGGATTGATCTCATTTAAGGAATAATCCCAGGTGTGCTTACAGCTGTGAATTAGCTACAGCCAGAGCCAGCCTTGGTGAGAAGTCCAGCGCCCAGCCTGCCCTTTCTGTGTCCATTCCCTTCTGCAAAGGCCGTTTCCCAAGCACTAAAAGCCCAGGGTTTAATGATCTCTGTGCAGGATCTGGGGACGTTAGCCACAAGTGCATCGATGTCCTGCCTACCAGTCATCTGTATTTTAAGAGAGAACTAAAGCTCAAATTAAAAAGACAGAGTCCCCAGGAAACAAAAATCAGAGTTCAGAAAGTTAGTAAAAAAGGAGAAGGTGAGCACAGGGTCCCCCAACATGCCACTTTGAGGGCAGATACCTTCTAAGTCCACGCAGGAGGCACCCAGGCGGTCTGCTGGCTTCCTGCCTCTGCATAGTTTCTATCAGTCCCTTGACTCCTGGGGCTGCCAGCGGTCAGAAGACAGACCAAGCAAAGGCCCCACAGCCTGGGCAGCCCTGGACAGCTGAGGTGCTGCCCTTTGGCCTCGGAGGGACCAAGCCCAGTTCGAAGCCACAAAAATTATTATTTACTTGAAAAGTTATTTCCTGCACAAGCATCTCACAAAGATGCATAGAACAGTCCTGCCACTTCCTCTCCCGTCAGTATCTTTCAAAAAAAAGAGAGATGAGGTATCCGAGAGTGGGCATGGTTCAAGTTTAAGGTACATTTTTAATTAAAAGCAAAAGATCAGAGCCGTGATGCAGCATCATAAAGCAGATAATTTTACAGCTGGATGGGCTCCCTCTGATGTACTTGAAAACCATTTTCAAGCGACATAAAGTTTAACATACCGGTACATCTGCCTACCCACTAGATTCTACATGGAATTTAAAATTTAATTATATTAAAGCTTTGTTACAGTGTGCATTGCAAGCACGCTAACCAAGTGGAACTTGAACAAAATCTCTGCAAATAGCTGTGTTTTCCCCTTTTAAACCTGGTTTTGTAAAACCCAGAGCTGAGTTTGACAGTTGATGGTTCTATCCCAAGTGTTTATTGCTTACATAACAGACCCCTTGGGGCCCAAATGTTTGTTTCCCTGAGTGGAGCTCAGGAGCCCGTCTTTCCTTTGCCTTCTCACTGCTAAAGCAGAAAACCTAACCACAGGAACCAGGTAGTGAGCGGGCTGGAGGTGACCTTTACAAAATCATGTTAGTGTGGGTTGGGGGAAGGGGTGATTAGTTATTCTGGAGAGAGGCTTTTCACTACTAATTTGATGTGCAAATTAAAGAACTATTTTCTCAGAGGGGAAAGTTGCCATAGTGACCTATTACTCACAGGTTGGGTGCTTTCTACAATTAAAAGTACAACCAGTCCTACAGGAAGAAAATCCACGCAAGCATGCCCCAGAGAAGTACAAGGCAGGGCTTGAAGACATGGGCTCTGGATCAGCCAGCCCTGTTTTGAATCCTGGGTCAGGCCCTAACCAGCTGTGCATTCTTGGGCAAGTTGCTTCACCTCTCTGGGTCCATTCTACAAAAGGGAAATAATACTAGTGTCTACCTGATATAAGACTGTTAGAAAAGTAAAGATAATATGTATAAAACAAAGTAACCCATGCAGAATAAGCACTCAATAGATGGCACCTGTAATTTTCATCGTTGTTATTGCCGCTGCTGTTGTTTAAAAAAGATGCCAGCATTAGGCCATGACTGAACAAGCCAGCAGCTTCGCCTGATGGGCTGAAATAAGAAAGCTCGTGCTGCAGCCAGCAAAACTGCGGCATTTAAGTTATGAGGCATCTCGAGGTGTTTCTCACTCAGAAAGAAAAAGAAAGGAAGGGAAACTAGTCTTTTTGTTTTTCCACTTATCTGTCCATCCATTCAACCACCCAACAAGCTTCTACTGAGTCCACAACTATGGAAGAGAAAAGATACCCGTGGTCCAGTCCCCAAGGAATTTACAACCAAAGGAACCAGGTGAGTAACAGAGTTACAGAGGGAAGCCTAAGGCAGACAAGTGGCAAGAAGGCTCTGAAGAGGGAAATGTCACACTCCACCAAGAGAATCAGGCTTTCTAGGGGGGGCGGTTAAAATGTAAGCTTAACCTGTGCGGCACACCCCAAAAGAGGTGGGGAGGGGGCATGACAGATTCTTCAGGGTATCACAAATAGTTACAGAAAGTGCTTTCTGAAGACCTAGAGGTTCCGGCATAGAAAGATATCTTTGATATATATTTTTTCCCCCTTTTTTTTTTTGTTACATTCAAAAAATATAAGAGGTCCCCATATCCCACCACCCCCCTCACCCCACTCCTCCCACCTCAACAACGTCTTTCATCATCGTGGCACACTCACTGCATTTGGTGAATACATTTTGGAGCACTGCTGTACCACATGGATAATGGTTTACATTGTAGTTTACACTCTCCCCCAGTCTACCCAGTGGGCCCTGGCAGGACATACATTGTCCAGCATCTATCCCTGCAGTACCACCCAGGACAACTCCAAGTCCTGAAAATGCCCACACATCATATCTCTTCAGTGAGCAGAAAAAGATATGATTTTTTAAAACGTGTATATTTTATCTATCTAGAGATATGCTATATACCAAATCATCAACAGAGTTTACCTGTTGAAAGTATGATGGAAAGAACTGGGCATGGTAGAAAACATGCAAAGGGCAGTTTTTCACTTTTTATTATATATTTCTGTACAGTTCAAATTTTTCAAATTTAGTATAGACTGTTTTTAGAATAAATCCTAACCATAAAATGCATATTTACATGTGACGTGATTTACTTATTTTCAGTCATCATGCTTAATGCCCGAAATTTCCATTAACATTAAAGGAGGGCGTGGGATTTTTATGTTTATTCATCAAGGACATGGGCTAAAATGTATTCATTCCAAAAAGATTTACTGAGCCCCTACAATCAACAGGGCACTCTTCTAGGGTCCAGGGAACAGAGCAGTGACCAAAGAGTCAAAATGCCTGTCCCTTATGTTCTAGTGGGGGAAGACAGACAGTAACAAAAATATGGTCAGGGGGCAAAGAATGCTTAGAGGAAAGTGAAGGAGAGGAGAGAGAGAGGGAAGGGTGCTATTTTATACAGGGAAGTCACGGAGAGCCTCTTTGAGAAAGTAATACTTAGGAGATACTGGAAGGAAGGGGGTCCCCCACAGATATCTAGGGAAAAGGTTCTCCAAGCAGGGGCATGCGAGCCACATTTAAGCAACAGCAAAGCAGCCAGTGTGGCCGGAGCAGAGCAAGCCAGCAGAAGAGCAGAACGCAGAGGTGGCAAGAGCCCGAACGCCCAGGACTTTGCAGGCCTGAAGGGAACCACTGGGAGCTTTAGATTGGCATGATTGGATATGGGTGTTAAAAGGAAATACCCTAAATCAAGGCAATAATGGAACCCCAAGAGAAAGAGGAAGCTGCGGCGACTAGAGAGAAATCAGTGGAGGTAGTGAAGAAGTGAGTAGATTCTAGATCTACTTTGAAGGTAGAGCCAACAGGATTTGTTGATGGAGTAAATGAAGGAAAAGCGTGGAAAAGAGAGCCAAGGATGATTCCTAGGCTTTACGGCAGATTGGACTTGCCGTTTTCTGAGATGGGAAAGATTGGGCATGAGCATTTGGCGGTTGATAGATAAAGAGTTGTGTTTTGGGCTTTGTAGTGGATTGAATCATGCATCCTAACAAAAGACATGCTCTTAACCTTCACTTGCACTCCTATGGGTGGGCATCCATTGTAGACAGGACCTTTTCAAGACATTTTTTGTTAAGGAGGGGCCAAATTGAATCAAGGTGGATCTTAATCTGAAGTACAGGATGACTTAGAAAGAGAAGAAATTCAGATGCAGTCAGGCAGTAGAAACCAGAAACCAGAAGATGTGGAAGCCAGAAGTCAGAGGAAGTCACAGAAGAGAATGAAGCAGTTCACTACATGATGATTTTCATCACCAGCATGCTACTGCCTCCAGGAGAAAACATGGCTTTGCTGGCTTCTTGATTTAGGAAATCTTAAAAGCAGCCAGAGGGGGAAAAAAATGACACATTATGGCATTATGTACAGGGGAACAAAAATAAGAATGATAGCATCTGTTTGCCAGATACAAAGCAAGCAAGAAGAAAGTGGGGCACCATCTTTAAGGTAGTATAAAGAAAAGTCAACCTAGAATTCTATACCCATTGAAAATGTCTGTCAAAAACAAAAGTGAAATAAAGACTTCATCAGGCATACAAAAGATGAAAGAATTTATCACCATCAGACAAATATCACAAAACATGTTTAAGGATGTTCTTCACAGAAGAAAAATGATACCAGATGGACATCTGGACATCAAAATCTACATAAAGAATGAAAGGGCTAGAAATGGTAAACAGGTGTGTATGTGTAAACAATTTTCCTTATTTCTTAAATAGACTTTTTCAGTCAAAAATAATTACAATGTGTAATTTATAACATGAAGAAGTAAAAACATATAGCATATGAAGAATATAATACTAGTTCAAAGGCTAAGGGAGAGGAAATAAAAATATAATGCTATATTATATGTGAACAGTTGTATATTACTTGAAGGTAGACTGTGATAAATTAATGATATATATTCTAAATCCTAAACAATCATAAAAAAAGAAATATAGCTAATAGCCAATAGAAAAGATAAAATACAATAAAAAAAATCTTTGACTAACATAAATGAAGGAAGAAAAGAGGGAGAACAAACAACAGATGGGACGATTAGTACACAAATCTCAAAAAGGAAAGGTTACTATCTGTAGTAGTTTGATATGTTTATGAATTCCAAAAATAGATATTGGATTATACTGTAAACTGGTCTATACCTGGCATGATTAAATTTTGATTGGGGCTTTGGGGCCTTGGTGGGTGGGGACTCACAGATAAAACTACACTGCAGATCAGAGGAGTTAGCTGAAGTTTTGATGTTAAGTTTCAATGCTGGAATTTTTTGAGTGGGAGCTCCAGAAGTAAGCATACAGAGGAACAGAGCAGCTGAGCCCAGAGAGAATCAAGTCCCAGGGAGAGAACCAGAGCAGGTCGCCGGATAGTCTGCAGCTGGACTTGTGGAGCAAGGCAAACCCTAGAGAGCCACATAGTCTACAGCTGACCTTTTGGAGAAAACGGAAGAACTGACCCCAGAAAGAAATGAAACCCAAGAAAAGAGAAACTCAGGAAGACTGAACCCTGGCAGATGTTGGCAGCCATCTTGCTCAAACTTGTGGCAGTAGACTTTGGTGAGGGAAGTATTTAGGTGTTATGGCCTGGTAACTATAAGCTTCTACCCCAAATAAATACCCTTTATAAAAACCATACCATTTCTGGTATTTTGCTTCAGCACCCCTTTGGCTGACTAATACACTATCCTAAATTACATTAAATATATGTGGTATAAATACCTCAATTAAAAGTCAAAACACTGTCAGACTGGATAAAAAAAGAAAGAATAAACCATATGCTGATTATAAGAAACACACTTTAACTATGAAGATACAAATATATTAAAAATAAAAGAATGGAAAAATACATCATGACAGAAGTAATCAGAAGAAAACTGTAATGGCTCTAATAATATCATACAAAGTAAATTTCAGAGCAAAGAATACTACCAGGAATAAATAGTCATTTCATAATGATAAAAGGTCAAGTCATCAAGAAGTTGTAACAATGCTAAATATGCAAGTACTAAACAACAGAGGTATAACATACATTTAACAAAGATGAAAAAACCAGAAGGAAAAATAGACAAAATCCACAATTATAGTCAGAGATTTCAAAACCCTTTTCACAATAATTGATAGAACAAAGGGAGATAAAAAGTATGAATACAGAAAACTTTAACACTATCAACTAATTTGACCTGGTTGACATTTAGAGAATACACCCAACAACAGCAAAATATCTATTCTTTTCAAGTGCACTTAGAATATTTCCCAAGATAGCCCATATTCTGGGCCACCAGAAAAATCCAATACATGTGAAAGGATTCAAATCATACAAATCATATTTTCTCAGACCAAAATGGAGTTAAATTTGTCATCAATAATAGAAAAAGACCTGTAAAATCCCCAAATATTTAGAAACTAAACAAAGGACTGCTAAGTAACTTATGGATAAAAGAAGAAACCATAAATGTTATTAGAAAATCTTTTTAATTGCATGTGAAAACACAATATAAACTTTTGTGAGATGCAGCTATAGAATGACTTAAGATACTTTTATTAAGAAAAGAAAAAAGCTCTCAAATCACTGACCTAAGCTTCCAAATAAGAAAATAGGAAAAGAAGAGAATATTAATACAAAGAAAGTAGAAAAATGGAATGATATTGATAATGATAAGGGCAGAAATCCATGAAATAAAAGACACAGGAACTATAAAGGAAAAAAATCAATGGAATTAAAAGACAGTTCTTTGAGAAGATCTAGACAAACTGATCAGGAGAAAAAGAGAGAACACAAATTACCAATATCGGAAATGAGAGAAAGAACATCACTACAGATCCTACAGGCGCTAAACAGATAAGAGACCATTATGGGCAATTTTATGGCAATAAATTGGATACAATAGAGGAAGCGGACAATTCCTTGAAAGACATAAACTACCAAAGCTCATGCAAAAAGAAATAGATAACCTGAATAGACCTCTATTAAAGGTAGTAAACTTGTAGTTTAAAAATTGCCCACAAAGAAATCTCCAGGCCCAGGTGACTTCACTGGTGAATACTACCAAACATTTTAAAAAGATATAATACCACGTTGACCCAAACTCTTGCAGGATATTGAAGGGGAGGGACTATTTCCCAACTCATGCTATGAATCTAGTATTATTCCAATACCAAAACCAAAGACATTACAAGAAAGGAAAACTGTGAGTCAATATCTCTCATAACATACAGGCTAAAATCCTTAACAAAATATAAGCAAATCAAATCCAGCTATGTATAAAAATAATAATTAATAGTCAAGTAAAAGGTTAGTTTAAATTTCAAAATCAACCTAGGAAATTGTTATGGATTGACAAGATATGCTCATTCTGGGAGCATGACCACATTTGGAAACAAGATATTTAAAGATGTTATTAGTTAAGATGATGTGGGCCCTTAACCCAGTAACCAATATTATTGGTATCTTTATTAGAAGAAGAAATTTGAATACAGTGAGTAGGAAACAGAGAAAAGGAGGTCATGACATAGAGGGAGAGACTGAATGATTCCATTGATTGCCAGCTACTGCCAGAAGCTACCGACTTCAGAAGAGGTGCCTGCCAACAACCTTGATTTTAGATTTCTAGCCTCCAAAACAGTGAGACAATAAGTTGCTGTTGTTTTAAACCCTCAAGTTTGTAATGCTTTGTTATGGCAGCCCTAGCAAACTAAGACAGTAATTCACCACACTAAAGGACTGAAAAAATAAAAACCATATGATCATCTCAATAGGTACAGAAATAAATTTGACAAAATCTAACATCTCTTCATGATAAAAATCACAGAAGAAATCTGAGTAAGTTCTGTAGTCTATTTAATAAATTGCCAATGTCAATTTCCTGGTTTTAATAACATCCTATAGGTACGTTAGATGTTATTGAGAAAAGTGGGCAAACGGTAAAGGGAACCCCTCTGTACTATTTTTATAAAGTCTGCTGAGTCTATAATTATTTTTTTTTAATTTTTTTATTTTTTATTGACTTTGTAATAATATTACATTAAAAATATATATGTGAGGTCCCATTCAACCCCACCCCCCCACCCCCCCTCTCCCCCCCCCCAATAACACTCGTTCCCATCATCATGACACATCCATTGGATTTGGTAAGTACATCTTTGGGCACCTCTGCACCTCATATACATTGGTTCACATCATGGCCCATACTCTCCTCTATTCCATCATGTAGGCCCTGTGAGGATTTACAATGTCCGGTGATTACCTTTGAAGCATCATCCAGGGCAGCTCCATGTCCCGAAGACGCCTCCACCTCTCATCTCTTCCTGCCTTTCCCCATACCCTTTGTCCATTATGTCCACTTTTCCCAATCCAATGCCACCTCTTCTATGTGGACACTGGATTGGTTGTGTCCATTGCACCTTTATGTCAAGAGGAGGCTCAGATTCCACCTGGATGCTGGATGCAATCCTCCCATTTTCAGTTGTAATCACTCTAGGCTCCATGGTGTGGTGGTTGTCCTTCTTCACCTCCATCTTAGCTGAGTGTGGTAAGTCCAATAAATCAGATTGTAGGTGCTGGAGTCTGTTGAGGCTCAGGATCTGGCTATCACATTGTCAGTCCAGAGATTCAAATCCCCTAAATATATCTTAAACCCCAACATTAACTGCACCTCCAGCACATTAGCATGAAAGTCTTATGAAGGGAGATCCCATCTGAGTCCAGATTCATCACACATAAACACCATTTCCAAAGAGGGGCCATCTGCCCTGGTAGTTAACCCCATCGGCCATGACCATAACTCCCATGGGTCTCTTTAGCCCTCAAAGGAACTAATATCTGGGGGTTGTATCTGCTTTATCTGTCTCTCTGACTCTGCTCAGTTGTGCATGAGGGCAAACCTTCTGCCAGCCTCCAGACTCTTTTTTAGAAACTCGTAGCCATATAAACTCATTTCTCCTCTCCATTTCCCCCTTACTTTAGGTCAAACAGCATTTTAAAGTCATGGTATTTTATGTAGACATGGATATTCTGCTGATCCGCATTGAACCTTCCGTATAAGGTCATTTTCCAGTTGCATCATCAGTTGGTAGTTGATAGTGGTCCCTCGTTGCCAGGGAGGCTCATCCCCGGGTGTCATGTCCCACGCTGGGGGGAAGGCATTGCATTTACATGCTGAGTTTGGCTTCGAGACTGGCCACATTTGAGTAACATGAAGGCTGACAGAAGGAAATTCCCAGGCACAAAGTTGCTCTAGGCCTTGTTATTATTTTGGGTTTATCAGCTCACAAGCATAGTCATATAATTATTTTTAAATGTGCAAAATCTCTACATTTAAAACTGTAAGACACTGCTAAAATAAATTAAAGAAAACATAAATAAATGGGGAGCTATACTACACTCATGGCAAAAAACTTAGTATTATTAAGATGTCAATTCTCCTCAAATTGATCTATATTTTCAATGCAATCCCAATCAAAATGCTATTTTAGGCTTTTTGTAGAAATTACTAAGTTGGTTATAAAATGAACATGAAAATGAGAATGACTTAGAAAAGCCAAAACAGTAGTGAAAATTGTTACACTACCTGATTTGAAGACATCTTGTAAAGCTACATTAATTTATAAAGTATGAGACATGAGCGCTAATCCTTTAACTGATAAATTGTAGTCGCTGTTTTTGGTGGAGAGTGGTGGTGAGTTGACACCATGATTGATCCTCTTCTGGTAAAGTGCCATTTATGAAGAATTTCATCTATCTGAGGATAGAAACTAGGCTATGTACATGGATGTAGTGATTAAAAACACATGTTATGTATAACATGTAGAACATCCATTGGAACAATTAGAGTCCCAGCAAGAAACAGAATCAAATCTAGATGACATAAGACTTGAATGAAGGCAGGATTTAAAGAGCTATGGCAGGATTAGAGGAAGCTGAGAGGGAAGCTGAGGAACTTAGAGATTTAGAACAATATTGAGAAACCTTTACCAGTTTGAGTCTGGGGGACTCAAATGAGGGGTGCAGGACAGGAACGATAGTAGTGGCAGGATGCAAAACACATCCTAGAGAAGAGAGGGAGGGGGATGAAATACACAAAAGACAGCAGAAAATAAATAAATAGAAACAGCTGTCTACAGGAAGAAAAGTGCATAGAACTGAGTGAAATAGGCATTTAACTTAATTTTCAAAATTAACACATGATTTGCAGCTTTCCTAGAAAGGTTCATGAAAACAGTATAGCATGGGTAAAGAAATTAATATTAATTATGGTATTGGCAAAAGAATTGAACAGATTACAGTTTAGAAAAAGACAAATATGTATGTGGTCAATGGATTTTCAGCAAAGGTGCCAACACAAATCAATGGGAAAAGGATGATCATTTCAACAAACAGAGCTGAACAATTGAGTAATCAGAAGCCAAAAAAAAGAAAAGCTCCCCGGCTCCTTATCTTGAAAAAAATGATAAACCTAAACATCAGAAGTAAAACTATTAAACTTCTAGAAGAAAACATAGAAGGAAATTTCAATGACATTTGTTTGGCAAAGATTTCTCAAATACAACTGAGAAAGCATAAGCTATTAATATAAAAAGAAATACTCAACAAATTTGACTTCATTAAAATTAAGAACTTTTTATCTTTAAATGACCCTCTTATGAAAATGAAAAAGTCACAGACTAAGAAAAAATATATTCAACAAAGAATTTGAATCTTGAATAATTTTTTAAAATCTCTTATAGCTCAATAATGGGAACACAAGCCAATTTCTTAAAGGAACAAATATTTGAATAAACACTTCACCGTAGAGGAAATGTGTACGGCAAGTTAGCAGATGAAAAGTCCTCAACATCATCAGTCATTAGGAATACCACTAGAATAGGTAAAATTAAAAAACAAAAAAACAGACAATATCAAGGGTTGACAAGGATATAGACCAACTGTAACTCTCATACACTGCTGATGGAAATGTAAAATGATAAAACCACTTTGGAAAACTGGTTGGTAGTTTCTTATAAAGTTAAATATCCACCTACCACACAACCCAGTCCTTCCACTTCTAGGTATTTACCCAAGAGAAACAAAAGTGTAAGTCCACACAAAGACTCGAACATAAATGTTCACAGAAAAGTTATTTTAATAGCCACAGCTAAAAACAAACCTGCCCATTGATGGGTGAATGGATTTTAAAAACAAAAGAACTTTGTGGTGTATCTATAAAATGGAATAGTACTCAGCAATAAAAAAGGCATGGATTACTGATACTTGAAACAGTATGGATGGCTCTCATAATAATTACGCTGAGTATAAGAATCCCTGTCAAATAGAATACAGGCCATATACTATTTGATATGCTTTTTAAAATACTTTGTCTCACTTCTCCTGCTCCTTAAACTCGTAGCTAAATATGCCTGCCTCAGAGACACCTTCTCTGCCACCCGTGTTGGGGTTCTCCAAGACGACCCCAGGCAGTGGTTTGCTAGAAGGATTCACAGGACTCGTGATGATGATTTATGATGAAGGGATACAAAGGAAAATCAGCCAGGGAAAAGGCCCAGGGGGTAAAGTCTGGTGGAAACCAGCCACACACTTCCAAGGATCCACTCCCAGGGGAGGAGCACAGGACACACTTAATTCCTCCGGTAAAAGGTTGTGACAACACACACAAAACGTTGTCTACCAGGGATGCCTATTAGAGACTCAGGGCCCAAGGTTTTTACATAGACACCCTCTGCCCAGCAAATACCAAATTCCAAACTCTGAGAAGGAGAGTAGGAGTTCAGCATAAATCACGTTGTGTGTCCAGTCTAGGCACAGGGAGCCACTCTGATCATTCAGGGAATGTATGAAACTTAGCATTATTGGGACTCCTTTAGCAGTCAAGTTCCCAGACACCACCCAGGGACCAACGTTATCAGCAGGTCTTTCTAAGGAACAAAAATGTAAGTCCACACAAAGACTCGAACCTAAATGTTCACAGAAACGTGATTTTAATAGCCCCAAGCGAAAAACAAACCTGCCCGTTGATGGGTGAATAGATTTCTCAGGCCTGCTGTTAACTCTACTTTGTAGCCTCTATCACACCTTGAATTAGTTGAGTTCTTCACTCACTATTTGTGTAACCATTTGTTGAACATCTGTCTCCCCTTCTAGGCTGTAAGTTCTGGAAACACACTGGTGGTGCCTG
The DNA here is from genome assembly GCF_030445035.2 of Dasypus novemcinctus. Taxonomy (NCBI): domain Eukaryota; kingdom Metazoa; phylum Chordata; class Mammalia; order Cingulata; family Dasypodidae; genus Dasypus; species Dasypus novemcinctus. Next base: position 126,391,631 of record NC_080681.1, read on the forward strand.
CTTGGCACGAAGTTAAAGCTAAACAAATACGCATTGGATGAATAAACGATGAATGAAGAATGAATGAACGGAAAGGGTTTAGCAAAGTGCCTGGCATATAATCGACATCAGCACATGGTGGTTCTATTATGATTAATTGCTTCATTCTAGAGCCTCCTCGATAGCCCTGGGGGAAGATTGATAGCCATGAGTAAAGAAAGTTGGAATTCAAAGTGTGTGGACAAGCAGACCACCGGAAACCGGAAGACACGGTGTTCAGAAATCCCAACCAGAAGGGCGAAGGTGAACTCGAGGAATGTGCGCAGCCCCATGGGCTCAACAGCCCAGGGCTTCCCGTTGTGCTTGGATGGCAAGAAAAACAAAAACAAAACAAGCCCCCACCCCGCCTGGCCCTTCCCTCACCCCTGGAGCCGCAGGCACCAGGAAAAACGAAACAGTCTGAGGCTCCCCTTGGTGTCCCCACAGCATCCCAGTTGCTGGGGTAACCCCACATCTGCTGGTTCCAACCTCCAAGGAAGCCACCCATCTGCCAAGCCCCCAGACTGCCTCAGCCCCCCAAAGGAGCCAAGCTCCGAGGGACAGAAGAGAGGAGCGCAGACGGGCAGATGCAGGAATTTCAGAATATTTGTTGCAAGTTATGCATTATGTGGCTCCTCAGCTGTCAGGAGAAACTACTTTTTAAAAGCCTACCAAGTTCTAGGGAGTTCTCAGTTATTTTAATACATCCAGACACTGCGTGAGCAATAGAAAGCCTTGTATTTTTAATGTGAATCATTATTCAAAATATGTCACAGCCCAATCAATAGGAAAGTTAAAACTCATCAATATTTAAATTTTTCCAATTGACATCGTATCATTCAATCCAGGAAAGAGCTCGGCAGATCACAAAATCCATTATTTCATCTCTGGAGTTTGCGGAGTTCAGAATTAAACACCCCTCTGCGTCACCTGGCAGCCTGCACGGAGGCTGGTGGTGGGTCAGACTGGGGAGGGGGGCAGGAGAAACGGGGGACCTGTGCCGGGGCCACGGGTCCGCAGCCACCACCGCAGGAGACAGGAAGGCTTTCTTCTGGGGCCTGTGGGGTCCCTGACTTCAGTGTTGGGGGTAGGGGAGGTGGAGAGGCTGCAGGATAAGCCCAGATCCTCAGCTTGGGGGACATCGAGGGTCCTCGGGACCTGCCCCCACTCACCCCCAGCCCCCTCGAGCCCTACGCTCTGGCTCTCCTGAGCCCCTCCAGCCCCCCGTCGCCCCAGGCTCGCTCTTTTACCTCCGGACCTCGGCGATGCCGTTCCCCCTGAAATGCCCGTTCTGTCCCCGCCTGCCCCCCCCACCAGCTCCCACCCTTCCCCCAGGTCTCAGCTTAGAGGACACCTCTGCCAAGATGCAACCCCCTGGGCATCCAGGCCGGTGAGGACCCCCGCGCAGGCTTCCACGGGATGCCCCCAACTCGGAATCTGCCCGGCCATGCCTGACGGCTCTCGGCATCCCCGCCACAGAGGCTGGTCTGTCCCCCCCACATCCTACGGCCTGGGATATGGCTTGCCACCCAGGAGGGGCTCGAGCAACTGCTGATGAATGAATGAATGAATGAACGAACAAATGAATGGTCAGCACCCTGAAACCAGGGGATCTTCTCATGTCCCCAGGCTGTCCTGGAGAACAACTTGGGGGGGGTCCATGCAGGTAGCCAGAGACTGACTCCCCCTCCCCAGTTTGACCTTCTCAGAGGGCACCCCCCCACACTGAAAGGTGGGGTGCAACTCCACTCAGGGAGCAGGTGTGGCTTACGGTCGATAAGGGAGGACAGATGGGGACTGTCCACTTAGGCCCAGTCGAATGGCAGACACCGATGGCAGAAACCAGACTCCACGCTCCCTGCGGGCTCATGGTTACAAGGACAGAGGCAGGGCCATCGCTGAGGGCTGATTTAGGGACACCAGAGAAAACACCCACAAGGCCTGGTTCCCACTGCATGCCAGAGGGCACACAGGCGTGAACGGGCCGTACACCCCCTTTCCTTGTGGAGCTGATGCCCTGCCCAGAGGCAGGCTAGAAGGTGAGTGCCACCCAGGGGGTCCTGCAGGACCCCTGGGCCCCCAGCCCAGCCAGGGTCCAGGGGTCCCTGTGGAAGGAACGATGGGGGAGTCAGCCAAGCAGAGGGCTGAGGACATGCCAGCAGCCAGGCTGGGGTGGGGGGTCTGGAGGCACAGGGTGCAGGGAAGACTTTGGTGTACCCAGGAACAGGAATGGTGAGAGGGTGGGTGTGGAGAGAGCAGGGGCACAGGCACACGGGGGCAGGAGGGATGGAGGGAGCAGGCCATCCAGGCTACAGCCACAGCGGGAAGCACCGGACGCCATATGGGGTTTAGGCAGGAAAGTGGCACGGCCATCCTAGCACTTCTACAGAATTGCTCTGGCTTCCTGGAGAGAATGGGGAGCGGGGGGTAAGTTACCAGGAGACCACTGGGGGGGGCCCAGAGTCCAGCACGAGGCCCCAGTAGTGGGGACAAGGGCAGGGCAGCCTCGGCAGAGTGGGGGGTTTCTGGAATGAGCAAGGGGATGTGGGGAGAGCTGAAGCTGGGCCAGGCTGAGGGGAAGCGGGTGGGGGGGTCTCGTTCTTCAACATCAGGCTTTGAGCCATGCTCAAAAGCAAATGCCTCCCGAGAGGAGTCCTGAGTTTTGATCAGCCATTCCTCAGGCTGTGCCAGGAACTAGTCAGAATGTTCTGAGCCTCTGGTGGTGAGGGAAATGGGATGCCTGAGACCAACAGGGCAGACTCCATTAGACTTCAAGAGTCATCCGTGGATAGCTGCTTGGTCCTCTCCGCCTGATGGCAGCAGCCCCACCCCTCTCAGGGCTTGTGCAACAGCCATGCTCGCCCAGAACATGGGGTGAAGGTCCCACCTTTTCCTGAGCTTTGGGGTGGCAGACCAGGCTCTCCATGAATGCCAGGCTCTAATACCATCTCTAAGCACTGGGGTGACAGCACTCTTCCTGAACAGTGGGGTGCAGGGCCCTCCCTCTCCCAGCGCAGGGGCAGACTCCCCCTCTCCACTCCCTTGGCCCAGGGAGCTCTTTTCAGTCTGGGCCTCAGCTTCCGTGGTTCTGTCCTTAAAGCCATTCTTTCTTCCATTTGTCCTTATTCTGTCCCTTTCAGTCCAGGCTGGCAGTGGTTCTGCTCATACAAATTTTGCAAAACATTGTCAGCTTTGCATGCAGTTCAAACGTGTCTAAGCCATCAGGCAACAGAACTTCCCACAGGTCCTGCCTGGATAACTGCATTCCCAATCCTGACTTCCAACTAAACGGCTGCCTGGAGCCGTGCTCAGCCACAACCGCTTCAGCAAAGGGTCCTTCCGCTAAACCTCGCGAGGAGCCCTGTCCTCTGGGGACTCGCTTCCCAGCAGCTCATGGAGGTCCCTGATAGAGCTGCTTCTGGCCCTGGTATCTGGATTGACTCCGAATTTTCCAAACCACCAATTTCTGGTTTCTTTGTACTTCAGAGTTCACTTCTCAGCTTATCCCTCCCTTTCCTCTTTTACTATAAGTTGCAAGGAGAAGCCAGGTTTTACCTTCCACACTTAGTCTGGAAATATTCTCAGTTAAACATCCAAGTTCATTGCTTTACAAGTTTCACTTTCAATCCAACCTCTGAACACGATTTTGCCAAATTCTCTGCCACTTTATAACAAGGATCGCCTTTCTTCCAATTTCTAATAACACATTCATCATTTCCTTCTAAGGCCTCATCGGAGGTACATTTAATGTCCATATTTCTACCAGCAGACTCTTCAAAGCAAACTAGGCCTTTTCTATCAAACATCTCACAATTCTTTCAGCCTCTACCCATTACCCAATTCCAAAGCCATTTCCACATTTTTAGGGATTTGCATTAGCAGCACCCTAATTTCCAGTACCAAAAACTGTTGTATATTCCTAGTCAGTATCTTTGGGCTGGCCGGCCATTGCTGGGATCCCTTGTCTTTTCCATAACATGGCAGCATCTTCTCCTTTCTCTTCTCAGTTCCATTGACTTCCAGCTTCTGGGTGCTCTGCCTATAAAGGGCTCCATTGAGCCAAATGAAAGCCCAGCCTGATTCATTTGGGCCACACCTGAACACCTTAACTGAAGCCACATCTTCAAGAGATCAAATTCACAATTAGTCCACACCCACCAGAACATGGGCCAAGACCAAGAACTCATCCCAACATGGAGCCACAGTTCAGTCCACCAGACCAGCAGTCCTCGGTGTCCCTTGACTGATGGCCCCATAACTCCCAGCTCTGCCTCTTGCCAACATGGCCATCCCCTGTGCTGTCAAGTTTCCCTGTTTTATAGGGCACAGGTGATGCTGAGTCAGGAGCCAGCTGGGCCTCATTTTACCTAATTGTATCTTGAAAGACACTATTTCCAAAGAAGGCCACATTCAGGGACCAGGAGTTAGGATTTCTCTTTCTGGACACACAATTCCACCATGACATCCCTCAGCCAGCTCCAGAAAGATCAGGACTGGGTCTAGTTCTTCTCCCTAGTGGCGCCCTCAGGACCCAGCTGATCTAATGTTCCAGTAACACAAGCATGTGCTTTCAGAAGTCCAGAGATGCAACCCAGGGACAGGGACACTCCTCCAGTGCCCTGTGAACAACCAGTGAAAAGCAAATTAGCCAATTAATGGTCCATTATCACGGCTTTCACATCAGGTATATTTCCATTATTTTCTAATTTTTTTGAAAAATGCCCATTTCTGTGCAGGGAATATATGATTGCTCTCTAAGAACCAGAAGGTTTCATCACTTGGAACTTCTACTCTCTGAGCACATCCGAGTTCTGTTTAACGCATCCTATTCACCCACTGCCAATGGGGTGCGCTGTCGTGTTTCTATGTCTCGACAGCACCTGTCCCGATGCCCAGTAGGGCCCCACTGGCTCTCTCTAAATTACACACATAGCTCATGCCCTTTTCCACTTAACCCAGTCCAGAGCCAATCCTAGTCTAAGGCTGGGATGACTCAGGAGCACAGAAGTACATGAGATCATTGCTTTATACTGCACTCGATTCTCCCCTCACTGTGCTTGACTCAGCTTCTCTAGGAAGACGTGATTTCTTTTTCCTAATTGGAGGCACCAGGCCCTAGCAAACTGTCTGGATGCTTGACCCTGCTGGCATTTTTTGGCTGCCAAAAGTGAGAGAGCTTCTGAAAAAGAGGCCTTGCCCTCCAGCGCTCTCCTGGAGGCAGATTAACTTTCTTTGAAAGATAATTTTCTGAAATGAGTCATGTATCTCATACATTCATCGAGAAGTATGACTCGGAGGTTTTATTCTGCCCTGATAACATCAGAGGTGTAGAAAACAATGGCACCTTTATCACCTAACAGCAGACAGGCCAGTTAAACCCCCAGTCACCGACTCTCATCAAGTTGGTCCATGAAGGTTGGGAGTGGGCCTAAGCATGGGCTTTGGAGTGGGTGGGGAACAGGCTCTAAGTTGTCCCCCCATAATCCCCACCTCCTGGTGCTCATGCCTTTATGTGATCCCCCTCCTGTGTATGAGCACAGTGTGCTTTGCATCTAACCAATTAAACATGGCAAAGGGGGTGAGACGTCACCTCTGTGATTAGGCTACGCACGAGTGTGAATTCCGTCTTGCCATCGACTCTCTTCCGCCTTCTTGGCTTGCACACTTTGATGAGCCCAGCCGCCATGTTGGAGAGGCCCACTTGGCAAGGATCTGAGGGAGGCCTCCGCTGCCAGGGAGGAACGAAAGGCCTCGGGGGTCCATGAGGGGTCCATGAGGGGTCCTGCCACCAACTGCATGAGCCTGGAAGCAGACAACTCGCCAGGTGTGCCTTTGCATGAGACTGCAGTCCCACCTGACACCTTGATTGCGGCCTCATGCAGTGGACCCAGCTAAGCCGTAGCCAGCCCGCCCAGCCCACAGAAGCCCTGCGATGGTGGACGGGCCTGGGTGTGGTAACCTGTGACACAACGATAGCCAACACAGAGTCAGATGCGCTGGCTTCCGGTCCTCATTCCACCACCTACTCTCTGTATGACCTCAAGCAAGTTACTCAAATTCTTTAAGCCTCAGTTTCTTTGTCTATAAAAGGCAGGTGGAAAGGGTTAAACGAACCATCAAAGGGTTCAGTATTCGGCAAGTCAGCTGTTCTCAACCAGGGCTCCTCCAGGGAATTAATTAGCCCTCAGGTCCACAGGCCTCCACGTAGGTAAGAAATTTACTTCTCCACTGTGCACAGGAATGGTCCTAGCTTGGACCATCCCTTAAAATTTTTAAGAAAAAGCCACGCATATCATTTTCAGGACAGCTTAATTCTCATGGAAGCTCGGGTGAGAAAGGCTGCAAGTGACACTCAAGTAATGGCAGCTCTTGTTGTTATTACTGTTAGTGTATGTTACATCAGCCATCCTGATTTCCAAGGCTGACACTCCAGGAATGTCTGATTTAGTATCAGGGGCCTCTGCTGAGCCCCCTTTCTCAAAGACAGAAATGGCTGCCAACCTCACCCACCACCTAGCCCAAAAGACCCTCGGAGGGCAGACCTCAGAACGATTTAACGACGAGCGTTTCTGGCCAATAACAAGCATTTCCCACCCTCTACGTTTTGGGCTCGGGGTTTCATCCATGTTAACCCTCCAGGACTCAGATTTGATGGGACAGAAATAAAAACAATTCTCCCATCATCCCTTTCCCAGAGATCCTGTTGTTTTTGGAGAGGAAGGCCTTGTGGAGGGTGAGCGCCCTGTGTCTTGTCTCGTGTTGGATGCCTTAGGTCCCCGCATGTCCCCAGAGCTTCACCAACACCTTCCTGCCGAGTTTCCAGCAAGCTCCCGGCTCGGAGGACAGCTGGCCCTAAAGATGGTGCTCTGGCAGTGCCGCAGCGGCTCTGGATTGGTTTTAGGGGGAGGCTGCAGCAAAGGAGTCATTTTAATGAAACAGATCAAGTGCTAGCAAGTCTTCAGAGACAAGAGACCGCATTAATCCTTTAATTTCAGAAATCTGAACTGACATCAGGGGTCCTTTAAGAGCTCTGTGAAGTAGGCGATTTCCCATGCTCCAGGCCCCAGGCTGTGCGTGAATCGCACGTGTGTCTGGGAAATACAGCAGTTACTGGCTTAGCAAATTACTTCTCATTCCACACAAAGATAAACTCTGTTCATGACACATGCCATGCTCTGCTCCTCCGCATAACAATCTGCTTCTGGAGTCAGCTCGTCGTCTGACGGCCACATCTCGTTGTACAAACAGGTCTGTCCTCAGGGACTCTGGAGAGCGCCCTCTCCGTTATGGTCCACTTCCTTCAGTCCAGGTCTCCTGCCACAGTCCCTGGCACACAAATGGTTCTGGAGCCACCAAACCATGCTCCCCACTTACAATGTTAAGTATGTGTTTGCAAACACAAATGAAGTGCTGTTTACCTAAGGCAGGGAGACCTACATTTTTTAACCAGGAAAAAAAAAAGTCAATATGTAAAAGCACAGCCAAAGAATTTTCTAGATCCAAAAACCACCTTTTGATTGGAATTGACAACATCAAAGCCTGGCCAAATTGAGGTGCTATGACCTTAGGGTCTCATTCTGGCACGTCCTACTCCTGATGCTCTCTACCCCCGAATCCCGAGCTCAGTCAGTACCCCCAGGTGGCGGGAAGAATAGTGGAGAGGCCAGAAAATATCTTCCCAGCGATCAGAGCCGGTCACTGGCACGGATGGAGACCACCGCGGTTACTCGGGCTTTCGCGATGCCTGACACCTGAGGCTCCCACGTGAGTGGCGCTTGGCCCAGGCCCTGACGCGCACGAAGCCCGTTTAAGCTAACACCCTGGCTGAAAATGCTGATGAACTCGGCCAGATACCTAGGAGGTGCCGAAGGGACTGGGATACAGAGGAGACGATTCATAGGAACAGTTAAAATCCAGAAAAGGTCAAAGGGTTCTCTAAGAAGGGCAGGCACGGGCTTGGGAGGGATCACCACCAGCAAAGTGGCGGCAGCCCAGGGGGTGAGCCTCCCTGGCATCGAGGGATGTTACCTAGGAGCAGCCAGCAAGGCATCCGGGAAAAGACCTGAACCAAAAGGGGGAAATGGGAAATACAGATGAGTTTTCATGGCTAAGAGATTTTAAAGGGAGTCGGGGGGTCATTCCAGAGGCTACACTTATGCAAGTCGCAGCAGGATCTCATTAACTGCCACAATAAACAATGCCTCAAATAGCTGGGCTCCTGAGGGCTCTAGAGATATCCAGACACTATAAGCAGGGCAGACAGCTCAGGAATTCAGGACCCTGTCAGTGGGCCTTACTTGGGAATTTATGCTCCCCACCAGTGTAACAGAGACTCAATTATAAGTTCTCTACACATGGGGCTCTTCTGCCCCTTTCATCTGAACCCATCATCAGCACTACACTTGATAAATATATGTCCCAGAGACTTAAATCTTTGATCTGTCCATGTGACAATTGAGCCCTGAATCTCAGCAGAGTTGCAACACCTACTCTCCAGTTCACTGGACTCACCCAGGACAACTAACAAGGAGATGATGATGGACAACGCCCATACCAAAGAACAAAGAGTATCTGTAACTGCAAGCAAGATACCTCCATCCATCAGCCCCATGGGATCTAAGTCCCCTCTCAATTAGCAGCAGAGTGGGCATCACCATTCACAAATCTTCAAGATTGGGGAACGAACAGTAGACTAAAGTAGACTTTATTATTTTACTATAGACTTATTATTATTCTAGCAAAGGAAGAACTTTTTATTCATTATTATTCTCTTTTTTTTAAGATTTATTTATTTCTCCCCCCCCCCCCCCCCACCGCTGTTGTCTGCTCTCTTTGCTCTCTTTGTCCATTCACTGTGTGTTCTTCTGCATCTGCTTGCATTATCTGGCAGCACCAGGACACTACATCTCTTTTTTATTGCATCATCTTGCTGCATCAGCTTTCCATGTGCACAGCACCAATCCTGCATGGGCTGCGCTTTTTTCACACAGGTGGCTCTCCTTGCGGGGTGCACACTTTGCACGTGGAGCACCCCTACGCAGGGGTGCCCCTGCATGGCACAGCACTCCTTGTACATGGCAGCACTGCACATGGACCAGCTCATCACACAGTTCAGGAGGCCCTGGGGATTGAAACCTGGACCCTCCATATGGTAGACGGACGCTCTATCAGTTGAGCCATGTCCACTTCCCTGGAAGAACTTTATCATTGGTGTTAAAGGCAGTGACCCCCAGAGGTACTCAGGAATGGGTGGGGGAAGAATGGGTGTAATGTGGGGGCATTTTCAGGACGTTGGATTTATCCTGCATGACGTAGCAGTGATGGATACAGGCCATTGTATCCATTGTCACAACTTACAAAACTGTGCTGGCCAAAGCATGGACTAAAATGTATACTGTAGTCCATGGGTGGTGGCAATGTTTTGATGCCTGTTCATCAATCGTAACAAATGCACCACACTGATGAGGGATGTTGTTAATGTGGGGAAGGGTGGGGGTGAGGGGAGAAGCGGGGCATATGGGAATCCTTTATATTTTTTATGTAAACTTTAGGTAATCTAAATCTTCTTTTAAAATAAAAAAAAAAAAAATTATTAAAAAAGTTGGCAGCAGGAAAAGCCTGGGTACCTCGAGGGTGTCGCAGAAGGAAGCATGGGGGTAGAAGAAGAGGGTCAGCTACATCACGTGTCACGAAGGAGGGGGAGCAGGTTGCTCCGGGAAGAGAAATTAGGGCTGAAGATGTTGATTTTTAAGTACAGCAAAAGCTTTAATTGGCCTCTCCTTGTCAAGGAGCCACATAAACCATCACTCTCCAGTCCCTCTATGAAACCCAGTGCCTGGGGCCTCAGCTGCTTGACACAGGGCAGGAGGCCACGGTGTGCTGGAGTCAGCTCCTGTCCATTCCGGAGAGCAGGTGGTTACATTTTCAGGAGGTCTGTGAGCCGGTTGAGTTTTTATCCACCGGAAACTTGAAAGTGGCCATGGTGACAGTATTTGCACCATGGAAACTGGCAAAGGCTGCAAGCCAGCAAGGCTGCCCGGCACGGTCACCACAGTTAGTAGCTCCTTACTCGGAGGCTGTGCATTTCCTGCTCCACCAGCTGAGTTTGTATGTGCACCAAGAACCAGTTATGTTTATTCCCAAACCTGTGTATGCTGGCTTACTTTGTATTGTAATTGCATGGTTTAATTAAATAATATATAAATTAATAGAACATGAAGGTAAAAAGAAAGATAGTTGCTGTTGCAATGAAAACTAAGTCAAATGCTTAGGATTCAGTAAAAGTGAGTTGCTTAAAGACTGCTGCCAATGGGATTGATACACCTATAAAGTATTGGGGGTTCATGAAAATCTAGACAGATTCTGTACTCAGACTGCCTCGCAAGTGACCTTAATCAGGTCCCCTCCACTTTAGTTTTGCTTTTTTTAAATTTTTATTTATTTTTTCATTTATTTCTCTCCCCTTCCCCCCCCCCCACCCCAGTTGTCTGCTCTCTGTGTCCATTTGCTGTGTGTTCTTCTGTGTTCCCTTTTATTCTTGACAGTGGCACCAGGAGTCTGTGTCTCTCTTTGTTGCATCATATTGCTGCATCAGCTCTCCGTGTATGCAGCACCACTCCTGCGCAGGCTGCACTTTTTTTGCACAGGGCAGCTCTCCTTACAGGGCGCACTCCTTGCGCGTGGGGACACTCCTACACGAGGGACACCCCTGCATGGCACAGCACTCCTTGCACACATCAGCGCTGCATGTGGGCCAGCTCATCATATGGGTCAGGAGGCCCTGGGTTTGAACCCTGGCCCTCCCATATGGTAGGCAGACGCTCTATCCACTGAGCCAAATCCACTTCCCAGTCCCCTCCACTTTGGAGAACTCTAAATTGGAAATCATAGGCAAGGCATTACGAGGTGACTGGGAAGGAAGAAGGAGGCGACCCAGGCACAGCAGGTGCACCCCAGGGAAAGCCAAAGCTTTGACCCCACATTAAAAGACAGGCAAATCAACACGCATTTATAGACTTTAAGTTAAAACAAAACTCTTGCCCTTTGGGTCTATCATTGTTAAGATTCTCCACTTTACATGATTTTTAAAATTAACTGACAACCCAGCCCTGCTGGGCCAGCCATCAAGTGCAGGAAGCCATCCATCGCTAGGCGATGGCGAAGGCATGGCAGCAGACCGCAAGAACCAGCAAACGCGGAGGCAGGCAGGCGGAGGCAGCGGTGAAGACTTTTGGGAATGACCCCTGGCCTCTGCTCCCCGGGCACCGCCCACTTGACCCTGCTGTCCTCTGCCCCCGCGGTCCGGGCATCGGCTGCCCTGCTCGACACCGGCTCTGAGGGGCGGCCGGGGTCTTACGCCCAGGGCTGGGTGCGCGCTGGGTGCTCAGTAGAATCAACTAGAGCGACTGCAAGGAAGGGGCCACGGCAGTGCGAGGGCAAATACTGCGAAAGGGAGAGGGGGCTGGGGAAGGGCACCCATGCTGGGCACTGCAGTGGGTCACTCTCGGGCAGGCCATGAGGGATGAACGGAGCAAGGACGCCCAGTGCGGACCCAGAGCCCGGCGTCCACGGGCTGGTCGGAAGGAACCCTGGCATGGCCGCAAGCCACGGGCTCCCGCCACAGAGGGGCTATTCCACCTCCAAGGCCGCCCTGGACAAAAGGACGGAGGGGTCCAGAGCCCGATGTAAAGGGACTTCCCTTTTGCTAAGCACTCTCTTTTTTTCCGTCTGTGATGTTTTTGAGGCAAAAAAAAAAATAGATTGCTAAAGTGAGAGAATATCATTAAATGTTAATCATGAGAACCTCAAAGGTTATTTTTGCATATCTCACCTCTTGGACCAAAGCCGCTTCCTCATGACCGTGTAAGAATATCAATTAATCTGTGAAGCGTTTACAATGCTGCAAACTCTTTCACTTTGTTAGGAAGTTTAATGCCATGAATAACTAGGGGCCCCGGCTCTGTCTGCGGCGGCCTCCGTGCACCCCTGTCCTGTCCAGCTCCTTGTCGCTGGACTAAGGGTGCCACGTCTCCCTCCCCGGGGCCGCAGGAGCGTGTCCGCGACGCCAGGCCTGCCTTCTCTGCCTCCCGGTGCAAGCAGGCGCCCGGCCCCCACGGTCCTCTCCCCGGGGGCACCCCATGCCTCTCGTCACCCCTGCCTCTGCCAGTGTCTCTGACAGAAAAGGATGATTCCAGCCTTAATGAAGTTAGACTGGGTGTCGCTGCATGATTTACCGGCACACGCTGCGTTTCAGAAAGTTTCTCCTCGGCTTGCTGATGCTTTCCACTCCCCCGGGGTGGACCTGCAGCCCAGAGCCGGACGCCCGGGAGAGACCAGGCCAGGAAGGGGAGGCACGAGGCTGCTCTCGGAGGGGTCCCCTGACAGGGAAAGGGGGAGGCACGTTCAATGGGACGGCCCCGGGGAAGGAAGAGGCCTGCCTGCGAAGCACTGCCGCCCCCACGCAAGGAAGCGAGTTCTGGAAAGTGGGGAAGTAACCAAATGGCACCTGTGACCCCAGCACCACATCCGAGCAGCAGGGGGAGGGCCCTGGAGCAGAAGGGAAGAGGTCAGCGCCGCGAGATTCCCCAGCCGCGCGTGTCAGAGGCGAGGGTGAGCAGGGACTGCCGGCATCCAGGATGTCCCGCCATGAACGGAGAGGAAATACGAGGGGATGGCAGAAAGCCCAAAGCTTATCAAGAGCAGCCCACTTCTGCGGGGGCTCCGGGAAGGGAAGGAACCAGGATCCGAAGGAAAGGGCGCCCAGTCTGCAGGCAGATCTGGGCTTGGCGCTCGGCTCTGCCACGTGGTAAGGCACGGCCACAGATGGGACGTGGAGCCGAGCCCCTCTGTCCGTGATGGGTGCTGGAGAAAACACGGCTCTTACTGGGACACGGAGACTGATTGACCATAAGCAAAGAATTTATTTACTGAGAAGCTCTGCCAATGGAGGGGGTGGTCTGAAGAACAGACCTTAGTCCCCTCACCAGCACCGTGGGGGTCTGAGGAGAGACTTCAGTCCCCTCCTGGAAGGGTGGGACTCGAATTTATACAGAACTTCCCTAGGTGGGAAACGATAGTTAGTGGGAGAGGGGTTGAGGGTCCAAGTGAGGTAGTGGGAGGGGGTGAGGGAGTCCCTGGCTTCTTGGAATGCTGCAGGAGCAGATGTTGCTTTTGATCTGTAAGGTTTTAAAGGGTTTGTAAATAGGGAAGGTTTCTGTCTTGTCTCCCTCTGATAGGCAGGTAGAGGTAGTAAAGATTTCAATCTCCCTCTGATATACAGATGGTGAAGATCTCTGTCCTCCTTTACTCGGGTCTCTACGGGGTTCCTTTGTCTAACCTGTGGGAAAGTGCCACACTAGAGAGGGTGTTTACCTTTTTCCCAATGCATATCAGGGGAAACTGAGGTACAGCTTGCTAATTATTGCAAACCTTTAACATTGGGGATGATACTTTCCACCTTCACTGATTACGTGAGGTGGTGTCCTGAACTCTGGGAGGAGAAGAGGTCTAATCACTAAGATTATCCTCAGGTACCTTTTTTTTGGTCTTTATTTATTTTCTTCATGTTACATTCAAAAAATATGAGGTCCCATATAACCCCCATCTCCCTCACCCCACTCCTCCCCCCATAACAACCTCCTCCATCATCATGAGGCAGTCACTGCATTTGGTGAATACATCTCTATCCTCAGGTCCCTTGAGAGACCAAGGCAAAGATCAGCGCCTGCCTCTAGGGGACAAACAGTCCAACATCCTAAGAGTCAGGACACAGGGTGGAAGGAGGTCAGGTGTGAGCAGTCACCAAGCGAGGTGCCCAGCACCCGGCAGCTCAGTGCAACGGTCCTGGACAAATGCACCAGCTCCTGCATCCGACAAATACCCTGAGTGGCCCCAGCAGCCTCCTCCCTGTAGGTGGCAGGTTAATAAGAAGGAACACGCCCCGCCAACGGAGAGTCACAGGCTCAGACTGAAAGCAAAGCTTCGTGGCCATAGCAATGACCACGACAAGCCACTGAGCGCTTCCTACGGGCCAAGCATTTGGGGCATATTATCTCATGGAAGGCTCTGTAAGGCCAGCTTACAGGGGCTGAGAGAGGGAAAGCAGCGTGGAGGAAGGGGCCCTGCCAAGGAATGCGGGCAGCCTCCAGAAGCTGGCAAAGGCCTGGGCACAGGGGCTCCCCAGAGCCCCCAGAAAGACCCAGCCCTGCCGACACTGTGCTTGGAGCCCAGTGAGACTCGTGTCAGACTTGTAGCCTGCAGAACTCAGAGAGAAGTTTTAAGCCCCCAAGTTTGTGGTCATTTGTTATAGCAGCAAGAGGAAACTCATACAGTAAGGATGCACTTGGGGAGAGGAGTCACACAGGACAGTCCCGGGGGGTCTTTTCTGCTGGCACCAACCAAAGGAGAATACGGGTCTGCCCCAGAGCAGCCACAGTCCCTCTGGGATCAGAGGACAAGCCAACTTCCTTGCCAAAGCAGGAATCCCACCTGCGTCTAAGGCACGCTCATCTGCCTTTAAGTGAGCAGCAGCTGTCTGTAAAGAGGAGGCGACGTCCCAGGTGGCTGATTAAATATTACAAGAGAAGCACCCACCGCCCTGCAGCAGGGCTGAATAATTCATCGCCGACTTATTTGAATGAAGCAACAGACGGCGGGAGCTGAACTGGGTCAGGCAGGCCCGGCCTGCTGGAGCAATTCAGTTATTAGGTCATTTTAAAACAAAAGGGATGAGCTGGGGAGAGGATTAATTATTGGCTTCTCAACTCTCCCGAAGCACAGTGGCTCAAAATCATTGCAAATCGATGTCTATTAAACTGCCTCTGAACATTCCAGCCCTTCAGGAAAAGAAACTTAGAGGAGAAAAAAAAAAAAAAAAGGCCCTGAAAATTCTAATGGGTTGGGATAAAGGGTTGCCTGGTCCCGAAATTGTGCTCTGCTCCTTGTTAACAGGATGCCCCAGAGCTCCCGGAGGCAAGTGGATGGGTGGTATTGAGGTTTCAGAAGCAAATTAAACCAACACCTGCGGCCCCAGAGCACGTTCCAGAAAGGAACAGAATGAATCACTTAAAAGTCAGATAAATGGAAGGCAGAAACCCCTCAGGCCACCAGCTCATTTACAGGCTGAACTATGTTCTCTTCCCAAATGGCCCTAAGGCAAAAGGGACACAGAGGTCAAATCTGCCCCCCTACCCCCACCCGTAAGGAACCCGACAGAAGACACGGGGCTATGCCCACCCTGCACCCCCCACCCCAAGGAAATCTCAGCTCCCTTCAACCCCACCCTGGGCTTCGGACCCAGGGCTCCTGGGGCGGCCCCTCCAGATCACCCCATCCGGGGGCTGTGCCGATGAGAAGGAAAGGGCTGGGCTGGAGAGCAGGGCCACCTGCCGCCCCCAAGCACCAGGGTGCAGCTTTCCCACGCTGGCCGGTAGGACAATTCCAAGGCCCTTTTGACTCTCACGCCCTCGTGGGGGGTCTGAGGTGTCATCACCACAGATGTCTTGCACAGGTCACTCGGGGCTGGCCCGCGGAGCGCCAGGCCAGCACTCTCTCTGATGGACAGGACTGCCCATCCAGGGCCAGGTGAAGAAGGTCTCTGAGGCTATAGCCGGTTCGCAGGAAAAGGGTGCTGTGATTAGCAGCGTCTTCTCCGGCAGGCAGATGGGGCATGCATATTTGCCATCTTAGAATCCAATTCAGCGGTTTTAAGGATGAGGAAACTGAGTCCCAAAGAGGACGAGAGCTTTGCCCGAGGTCAGCCGGGAAGTGCGTTCTGCCTGCGCGCCCTTCTTAGACCTTTCACGGATTGCATGACTGGGGCGGGGGTCTTGAAGTTGGCCCCCACCACCTGGGACTCATGCCCTGGTGTAAGGCCCTCCCCTTGATGTGGCCTGGATCTGGTGGCTCCCTTCTAAGACACAGAATACAGCAGAAGTGGCAGGATACCACGGTTGAGATTAGATTACAAAGAGACTCAGGCTTCCCGGCTCCCCTCTTCCTCTCTTGCTCACTGGCTATGATGAAGCTGCTGTGAGGCCATGAGGCAAGGAGAGGGTGGCATCCAGCCAACAGCCCCCGAGCAACAGAGGCCTCATTCCAACAGCCCACGAGGAACTGACTCCTCCAGCAACCACTCGAGTGACCTGGACGTGGACCTGCCCCCAACTGGGTCTCCAGCTGCAGCCCCAGCCCCAGCTGACACTTCACTGCAGCCCCATGAGAGACTGAGCCAGAGGCACCCAGCTAAACTGGGCTGGATCCTGGCCCACAGAAACTGTGAGATAATAAATATTCGCTGTTTTGAACTACTGAGTTTTGACCTAATTTGTTACGCAGCAACAGCTAACTAAGATGGTGATCAATAACTATGTGTTGGATGGATGAATGGCTTTGGGGCACTGAGCTTTGCCTCTGCAATATTCCCTTCACTCTCTTCTGCTGAGAGTGTGGCATGGGTGCTCTTAGCTGTCCCTCCTCTTTCCTCTCTGAGCCTCCTCGCTCACTCCAAGGAGTGTTGGATGCTTTTTGGTAGACTGGCACGAATGAGTCTTCAGGCCATCCTTCTGCACATGTGCAAAAAGAAAAACTTGGAACAAGTGGGCTGTCTGTGTGCAGAGTCCAGAGCCATCTGCAATTGCTGTTCTGAAAGGATCCCTGTTAAACTAATCTTCACAGGTAAACCAGTAGCACTAAATACGGAAGTGTTTAACATGTGTCAACTCACTGAGCCCCCGTCATAGGTACTAGTACTATTATTCCCATTTCACAGAGAGGAAGCTGAGGCTTGGTGGGTGGGTTACTTGCTGCAGGCAAATGGCCAACCAGGGATTCCAACCCAGGGCCTGGCTCGTGAGCATCCTGCACTTCGGGATCAGTTATCCTGATCATCTTCTCTTTGGGGGGCGGGGGGGCAGGTGTGCAACCTCAGCACTACTGGCTTTTGGGACCAGATAATTCTTTGATGGCAAGAGCTGTCCTGGGCCCCATGCTCTGTGCCCCAAGCCCGTGCCCCAGCCCTGTGCTCTGTGCCCCTATGCCCCAAGCCCTGTGCCCTGAGGGTGGTCAGCAGCACCCCAGGCCTCACCCAAATGCCAGTAGCACCTTCCTCTGATGGTCACAATCAAAACCATTTCCCAACATTGCTTGTCCCCTGGGCAGGGTGGGGTGGGGCAAATGACCCCTGATTGAGACCCACTGCTTTCAGCGCAGACAGAAGCGAGCCTTTCCCAGCCACCCCTCAGGGTAACCTTGTCTGGGTGCCGAGGAGCAAGCAGGGGCCTTGCGGCTAGGCCGGCCTGTGCCGAATCCCAGCGGGGGGGCCTCTCCATCCTCCCGACGCCAGCGTTTCCTTCTCCTAAAATAGGAGCCCCTGCCCAGGCCCCCAGCACAGGGGAGCATTTCCTGTGCCGCCAGCGTGATGATTCTTCAGCATGAGACTGCGGAGCTCGTAAGTTAGCCGTGGCCAGGCCCCCAACTGAGGGAGCGCAAAGGCACCCCAGCACCCCTTCTCCGTGAAGCCTGATCTCTGGGGGTTCAGCTTGCATTCCACCCTCTCTCCTTCCACGGCCCACAGAGTTTTACAATCACCCCTTCTGAAGCCACCGGTCGATCTGCTCCCTCCACCGTTTACGGAGGAGCAGGTCCAAGGACCATCTCTCCCGGCATCCCCAGGGCACACCATCCCCCTCCCAAAGTTGGCCGTTCTCAGGTTGAAATTCGCCCTTACGAAGGTTGCTGTGCTGTGTTTCCTGATGAGCTCAATTGGATGGAATTGATCTTGGCCCTGTTTTGCTTGTCTCCTACAGCTCCACATGCACACACACATGCACACCCATACGTGCACACAAACACGCATGCACACGCACCAGGCTGCACTGGGTGCGCTGTCTGGGAATCGCTCTCCAGCTATCTCCCATGTGGGAGGCGTGGCTCTCCAATTAGATTCAGGGCCATGCGTGCTGCTGGCTTTGTAACCCCACATGCCTGGTACAAACCTACGCATGCAGAGGGTGTCAGGAAAGGCTGGTTGACGAATGCTAGACATCCCTGGATTGGGGTTCAGCACCCCCACCCCTGGTGTTTCCCACACCTCCCCTGGGACAGCCACGCCAATCTGCACAGCAGAGATAGTATCTTACCCTCCGAGTTGACAAGACCACGATCCCAACCCATATCCAGTCCTGGTGCCTCCCCGAGTTACAACCAGAAAGTCAGGGCAGGCGGCCACCTGCCTGCTGTAAGCCACTTTCCAAGCCAGTGAGGGATCATTTGAGGACAGCCGGTTTGTGAGATACAAGATTAAAAATGCTCTCCCCTGAAGTGAAGGCTAACCATCAGATAACTTCTTCAGAGCAAACAAGAGTCCCCTGGACAGTTAAAATGACCACTTGGTGATGCAGAGAAAGGAACACTTTTCCACGAGTAACAAGTGGCCCCAAGTGCCCCCACTACCAGGGGTGGTTGAAGACTGATTTCAAAGCGCCGTGCTACTGGAAGTGGCGAAAGCACTCAAAAGAGAGCCAGGAGGACGTGGGCTCCAGCCCAGCTTCCGGGGCTAATTAGCTGAGTGACCTTGGGGGCGTGACAATCTCAGTTCCCTCATCCATGAATGGAGGGGAAGCCACCGGACAGCAGCATGGAGGTTTGAAGCAGGTTCGAAGCCTGGCCCATGCCCTCCCTCCCCCCTTCCCCCCTCTCCCTCTGCTCTCTCTGCTGCCATTTCCTGCAGGTGTTACCTATGCTGCAAGGCCATCATGAGAATTGAGATCCCAGATTAGAAGGGACTTTGCCAGTTATAAATGGCCTCCAAGGTACTAAGGACCCTTCTTGATCACTGTTCAGGAAGTCCGTGATCTTAGCAGCTGCACAAGTTAACACAAACCAAATCTAAAAGAAATCAGACAGCTGGAAAATACAAATAAGACTGAACTGCGGTCCATCCATACAATTGAGCGTTATTTTGCAATAAAAAGAAATGAGCTATCAAACTAAAAACAGACATGGAGGACCCTTAAGTGCACATTGCTAAATGAAAGAAGCCAGTCTGGAAAAGTACAGACAGTATGATTCCAACTATATGACGTTCTGGAAAAGGCAAAATAGAGAGACTGAGAAGATCAGTGGTTGCCAGGGATTCAGGGAGGACGGACAAGCAGATGGAGCAAAGAGCATTGTGAGGACAGTGAAACTCTTCCGTGTGACACCTTAGGGGTGGGTCCACCATACTAGGCATTTGTCAAAACCCATAGAACTGTGCAACACAAAAAGCCACCCTCGGGAGCTCTGTGGACTTTCGGGAATAACAACGCATCAATGAGGGCTCATCAGCTGTAACAAATGTACCACTGTAAAGCAAGCTGTTAACAACTGGGGCGGAGGAGGGAAGGGTATGGGAACTCCGAATTTTCTGTGCAATTTTTCTGTAAACCTAAAACTGCTCTAAGAAATAAAGTCTATTAAAATAATAATACTAACCATAAGACAAAAACTGAAAAAGTAATCAGCCCTTAACTAAGAGCATTAATAGATAGGAAATCATAGTGTATACATCCAAAAACCCCATGGAATATTGCAGAGCTATTTTTAATTCGACTTTGAGGCACATGCATCGATCATCCTTTTACCAGGATGCACACCCTCATCACATTCAGTCTTGGCTACTGCTAAAATATTCATCCCCAGGCAAACAGAAAAGAGTTCAAGGCTACAGCCAGATCCTCCTGGAATGACAGGATAGGGTCCCAAATTCACCTTCTATCCACCCCCACCAACAATGAAAAGTGCCCACCTCACCACGTTCCTCCCCTGTGCCCACCTGAGAAATATGAAAGCCAAGCCATAGACGAACTCCCCAGCAGATTCATGGAATTTTTCTAAAGGACTGGTAATGTTACTTCTGTGAATTCAGATGCTTGCCCAGATGAGGAAGCACTAACTTTCTGGCAGGGGGTAAACTCACAAGGCAATGACCTTAGCTTAGTAAATTAATTCCAAAGCACAATTGTTTTCAATCTTCATTTAAAATCAGCCTTTGTTAATCTAGACTTAATGACATAGGAAATGGAAATTCCCTTAATAAAATGAGTTATGAATATTTATCATCCCATTTTACCTGAAAATTGAATAATTCATCAATTAACTTTACTATTAATTATTTAATGCAAAATTAATAAACTGCAAAACTCTTATGTATCCTTGCAGACCCTCTGGCATTGGGGAAATGAAACACCAGGGAGACGACATAATATGGATATTCCTAGACACACTGATTAGGAGATAGATGGGGTTAAGACTGGAATTTTCTAGAAGCAGCAGAACTAAACCACTGACTCATAAAGTAAAGGGAGAGATTTTTTTCTCACCTTAGATTTCTGTACCACAGCCAAAAAAGAACTCCAAGTTTGGCAATGATCTTGAGAGATTATTTCTCCTATGCATTATCCCTACCATCCATCACCTTCATTATCCTCATCGATGTTTTTCTAGCATTTAACGGGCCCATGATGTGACGCTGTCACAGTCAGCAAGGCCCTTGGCCCTGGTGAGCACTTCCTCCCCTGAAGCACCCATCAGGACCTCCATCTTGAAGAGGAGATGAGAGCGGAAGGGAGCTCAGAAGGAGGAGGACTGTGCGGGGAAGCCAGGAGGGGAGGGTGGAGCATCAGCCAAGGGCTGAGCCTCAGACACTCAAGGGAATCAGAGCTTGTACTCCAAACTCTGAGCACCCAGCTCACCGGGCAGCCAACTTCCTGGGAGAGTTATCCTGACTCTCCAAACCCATAATGCCACACGTGACTATGTCTTCTGGGGTTTCTTCAAAGGTGGCAGCCAACGAGACCTTCACATGGTGCCTCTGTCTTTTGCCTCAGTAAAATGGAGGTCTGCAGAGGGAGATGCGAGCTGCTGGCTTCCTTTCTATGCCCACTTTTGTCCTAGTTAACTCTCCCCATAGCAACCAGAATGGTGTGATTCCTCTGGGAGCCCCCACTGCTTCCAGCAGTAGCTCCAAATCCTTAGCCAGACCTACACAGCCTTCTACCTTACCTACTTCTTCAGCCACACCACTTTGATGCCACCCCCATCCCTCATTCCTTCCTGCCTTAGGTGTACACAAGCTCCCATTCCCACCACTGGGGAAGGTACTCTCCTTCTGCCCTTGCTCACCCCATCCCCCCAAATGCACACACCCATCACTCAGGTCTCTGCCCAAGGGTCAGCTTCAGGAAGGCAGCCCAGCTACCCCTGCCCCCAGGGGGCCAGCCTCTCCCCTGCACTTATCCCAGTGACATTCATCAAAATTGCAATTTGTAACTTTTTTATCATGTTCACCAATACACCCCATCAAAAAGCCATCAAAAACTATTCCCGAAGGAAGAGGTGAAGGGATCCCGACAGCTACATGAGGGTGACGGCCCTGGTTCTGTGCAGGTCAGCAAGCCAGGGGCCCACCCAGAAGACAACAAGCCTTCCCCAGCCAGAGCCAGGCGCAGAGGCGCAGCGTTGCCCCAAATTGGCAGATGGAATTGGTGATCCTGGGCCCGTGACGAGGGAGGCAGAGGAGCCAGGGATATTTTGTGTGAAAATAGGTGAAAACGGCCCATTTCACGGAGCAGGCTGTCTGCCTGGGGAGAAGCAGGCGCTCCTCCTCCGCTCTCACTCCTCCTTTGAGGCTCATGAGTTTTGTTCTTTCCATCCTTTCAGGGCCTTTCTTGGCAGCTTTCCCCCGGCCTCTGGTGGAGGCTGATGGCCCTGACACCTGCACCGGGGCACCAGCTGATTCTGCAGAACGAAGTCAATCCCGCCACAATCAGAAATTGCCATGATGTGGACCATTGACCATGAGGTGCAGAGGTGCCCAAAGATGTACTTACCAAATGCAATGGATGTGTCATGATGATGGGAATGAGTGTTGCTGGGGGGGGAGAGGTGGGGTGGGGGTGGTGGGGTTGAATGGGACCTCATATATATTTTTAATGTAATATTATTACAAAGTCAATTAAAAAAAAAAAAAGAAAGTGCCTGGGCCTGATGAGCTGCCAGAATCCCAGCGGCTCATCCTCGGGGGAACAACGGGAGGTGACAAAGCAAGCAAGGAGCCCGTCCCCAGCCCCACACTGGGGCAGGGCCTAGCCGTGGACCCTCCCTCCTCCTGGAGGGTCCCGGCCTAGGCCCACCTCCCCCCTCCCCCCAGACTCACCTCAAACACCACAGCTCGATTAGGAGTCCCCTGCAGGGTGAGGCCAGGGACAATCAGTGCGGAAGAACGCGTTTTATCTCTTAGGACTTTTTCTCTACCCAAAAATGTTCCATCTTGTTAAATCCTTGAAGGGAGAGAAAGATTTTTCCCAGAAATTTTCTGTTACGAAAGAGAACAATGACCAAGGCCGGAGGAGGACGTGTGGGTGTGAGCGCGTGTGTGTGTCCGTGTGTATGGGTTTAGGTTTGTATATGTGTGCATGTTGCTATTGTGTGTGCATGTGTGTATTTTGTGCACAAGCCGGTGCGTACGTACGTGTGCACACTAGTTGATGTGTGTGTGCACACATGGAAAGCAACATATGAAAAGGAGTTGGAGAACCAGGAACGGGGTTCTTCCTTTGTTTCTGGTTGTTTTGAAATGTTTGCAAAAGCCCCATAATAACGGGTTGTGGGAAATCTCAGAACAGCAGAGGCAGCCCTACTTCCTCGTCTGACGGAAGAGGGGAGACTTGCCACCCAGAACACGCAGCTAATTCGGTAATGACTCATGACACGGGAAATTATGAATCGCAAAGCGTGGTTTATTCCAGAACGTACCTCCCCACCTTGCAATGCCCCTGGGCAAGGGGGCCAGCTCCCTTCCCTGCAGTCAGCAATGATTTATCAGATCAGAAATGATCCAGAGGAATGCCACAGCCCGGGCGCATTACAGAGATGCCAGCAATCCTCATTTTCCCAGGCCAGGAGAGGGAAGCGAAGACGCGAAGAATCAGCCGGTGGGCAGCAGAAAGGAAACACGGCTGCAGGCGGCGGGCACCGGCAGGGGATGCAAATGTGTATTGATTTGTGTGAGCACAATGCAAGTGAGCTTTTTTATTCTCAGAAATATTCATCACTGCCAAGTCGTCCTGCCTAGAAATGCCAGCTGGCGCCATTCTGAGTGAGCAGTCTCCAGTTAGGGGTCCCCCAGCACCCCAAAGTGCAGCATTCCTGCCCTGAGAGATGTTTCTCACAGAACAATCCAAGGAAGACGTGCTCACCCGCAACCACGCAAAGAGAAAAGGTGGCACGACGCTGTTATCAGGAATCAGGCGCGGCACCCTGGGTGGTGCTGGCAGCCTCCAGGAGCCCCAAATTCTTCCCCGCCCCTTGTGTGGACCCCCAGGATGGCGCGTGAGAGAAGCGCCGGCTGGCACAGCTTGAGTCTCCAGCATGCACCCTAGGAACATGTGAATCTCAGAAATGGGGCTACTTGAGCCCAGAGGGGTTGCGTGTTTATTTGGAAGCCATCGAGCTGCACTTTGAGTCGTTTCTTTCTGCAGACTGAGAAAGGGTTAAAGAAAGAGAAAAACTAGCAAGTGAAACAGCAAGTAAGACCAAGCAGCATGAGAGTGCGATGAAGAGGGAAAAGAGACGAGTGCGAGTGATTGATGAGACGAGAAAGCAAAGGGAGGGGGTCCACTCGGGCCGGCTCTGCAAGGAGCAGGCAGGGACCAGGCGGCCGGGAGCACTGCGCGGTGATCCTCGCGCCCGGTGACAGTGAAGGAATGAAAACAAGTATAAACCCACAAAGATAAGGAAAAGGGGGATGGGAACCGTGGGCGAGGGAGGGCGGTGCGGCTTAGAGAGATGGAAAACAGATGCAGGGTTGGTTGATAACTGACCAGCAGCGTCAAAGAAGCTAAACTCTAAGTGGCGTAGAGAGGACACCAGGGATGGGCCAGCAAATTTCCTGCAGCATCCCAGAAAGGCATGAATGGAGGCGTGAGGGACCACGGGTGGCGGGGATGGTGGTGGAGGGGAGAGGGGCGGAAGCAGGAGGGCGGCTGGAGATCTGCGGAGGGACAGGAAGCCCCTCCAGAGAGCCCCACAAGCTCCGGGCAGCCCGGCAATCAGCTGGCCTCTGCCCTCTCCACAGACACGGCTATTCTCTGGAGAGATGGACCTGAGAAGTGTCCCACCCACAGAAACCCAGAGTATAAAGGGCGGCTGTCAGACTGGGTGGGTGAGATTCCCAGCCCCTCCCTCTGCCTGGCTCCCAGAGCACTGGCGGCTGAGCCAGCGCAAACCACCAGGCAGCACTTCCACGGATCCTTCTGGGGGACACGGAACCGTGCTGGAATCAGATCCACAGCTTCTGACCTCTTGGAAAACCAAAGTGCTGGCTGCCGCCATGAAAAAGCCTTTCCCCAGCGGAGCAGAGCAGAGGGCATGGCAGGTGAGAGGGCGAAAGCCTCAGTGAGAAGCTCAGGAAGTCAGAAGATGACGTCTAAAACGGGCTCATCAGGAACCAGCAGCATGAACGAACCATGGAGAACTAGGGAGGTAAAAGCCAGAACCACAAGAGGTGACAGTCACCAAGCCTGGGAAATGGGATTAGGCTGGAGGGCAAAGGGCTGCTATTTTTTCTTGCAAGGCTTTTAGGACCATTTGACTTATTCAACTTGGTGTACGTTGATAAAAATAAAAATAACACATGAGCCCGCCCCTGGTGGGACAAAAGCAACGCAGACGCCGATTCCTCCAGTAAGCCTGGGAATTACCCTCCTGGCTCCGAGAAGGGAGGAGGGACGGAAGGCGAGATGCTGGGCCCGGCTGGCACTGCTTGAGGGGCACCCGGCACTGGCCCACCCTTTGACCCCAGGGCCACTGGGTGTGACAACCCTGCCCCCACCCCCTGCCCAGGTACAGCCACGTCCCAGCTGCCCGGCTGGGGTCCAAAGACTCACTGTAAGCCCAGGGCAGTCAGCTTCCCACCCCCACCTGGACCCCCCTCTCTGCCCCTGGCTGCTTTCCTGTACCCCCAGGGCATAAGGTGAGCTGGTCCTTGCTCTCTTCCTGCTTTGACATTTTGTGTTCTGTGACTCGCGGTAATGAACTAGAATCTGGGGCAGACTCACTTCAATCAGGCTAGGGATTTCCCCACCACTGTTGAGATGCTACCAGATCCTTGAACAGGATCCAGGTCACAGATAATTCCCTGCCTCCCCCTGGAGATGTAAAAAAAAAAAAAAACAACCCGGCCTGGCCCGAGGCAGACGCCTTCTGCAGAAGCGGTAGAGCAGCTGGGGCGCTTCTGATCAGGGAGAGCTGAGAGCCCCTTCCGCTACATTTGCTCTTTGGTTAATGATGATACAGTTTGGACTTCGTCAAGGATTTGCCCAGTGCATTAGGCAAATGCTGAAATGGATGTAACATGACACATCATTATGTTAATTTGATAGCAGGTCCCCAACTCAGCACAATGTAAAGGTCGCACAGCAGAGTGAAGTGACTGCTGACCTAGTTAGTTTCTCTTCCCGTGTGACTCCAAGAAACGCCCTGGGGACGAGACTCCCCTCCTGCACCCCACACCCCCTAGGGGACCTTCTTGAGCCATCCCCACCCTGCCCAACTGGACAAGCGAGTAAGAACCAGAGAAGAGTGCTGGGAAGTTTTCAATCATCCGTACCAGTCCTGCAATTCTATTCTGGTAACTCAAGCAGCCTCACCTGGAATAGGGGCTTTGTTAGAAAAGTCCTGCAGCTGGTCCAAGGAGCAGATGGGTCGATGCCATTTGTCCCCGGGGCTGAGCAAAGCAGCACCAACCGCCCGCGGCCCCGGCCGAGGCCTGATACCACTGGCTTTCTAGGTAGAGCCCTCTGCCCACACCTGGCCCTGGCGCACCTGTTCTGATCACCTCCTGGCCACCCCACCGGTGAGGGAGGGCGCACACCTGAGGGTTGTGGGGATGGTCCGACACTAGGCGGGTGAGAGGGACAGCAGTTTATTGGCCACATAAACTCACAGCCAGGGACGGGGACGCTGTCCCCAAGCAAAGTGAACACAGGGGCTGTGGGAGGTGGACCTTGTAGTAACAAGAGGGCGAGGTGCCCCCATTTCCCCCAGGAGACTGTCATGGGCTTGTGTGAATAATTCCTCCAGCCGGCAGGGACCTGGGGCCAGGCTCAGCAGGACCGTGCCTGATCCCCATGACAAAGGCTGTTTGCCACGGGGACCCCACCTGCAGGGGCGTCTGGCTTTTTCAGATGGCAAGGCAGCTCTTCATACTGACCTTCATCTCAGGTCTGACACGCCCGTGCTCTTGGGGACAGAGAACCCACTGACCGCGGAGTCGGGGATGGTGCCTGCCGCACGCGCACACCTGCCACACACGCGCACACGCACACAAACCCGCGCACAGCCACGCACACGCGCGCCTCCACCACCAAAGCTCCAGCCGCCTCTGCCACAGCTGGTAAGAGACATAAAAGACCTGCCCTCGAGGGGCCGCCTCCCTGGGTCGAGACACACGCCCACCACAGCTAGGCTCTCAGGGAATTGACAAGAAAGCGACCCTGACGGTGAGGCCGTCACTGTCGAGTTGGCGTGTTTGCAGAACACGCCGGGAAAAGGCAAAAATTAGAAGGGTGGGTGGCTTGGTTGGGCCTGGGGGCCACTGGGGGACCAGGGTGAGGTGGATTGCTGAGTGAGGCAGAAGTAGGGGGCTAGGCAGGTGTGCCCAGATAGCAGAAGCAGCCCCTGAACGGTAGCAGGTACTTTGAGGTGAGGAGTCACGGGAGACAAAATGAGAACGGTGGGTTGAGGCAGAGTGGCAACTGTTACGGTTTAAATTGTGCCCCCTAGGGAAGCGGACGTGGCTTAAGCAGCTGGGTGCCTGCCTACCACGTGGGAGGTCCTGGGTTCAGTTCCCAGTGCCTCCTAAAGAAGATGAGAAAGATGGTGAGCTGACGCAACAAGGTGGTGCAGCAAAATGACGCAAGAGACACAGCAAGTAAACACAAAGAGGGACACAACAAGCAGGGAGCGGAAGTGGCTCGAGTGATTGGGTATCTTCCTCCCATGGGGAAGTTCCCAGGTTTGGTTCCCAGTACCTCCTAAAAAGAAGACAGAGAGCAGACTAAGAGCGCAAACATTGGGCGGGGGGAGAGAAATAAAATAAATCTTTAAATTGTGTCCCTCCCCCCCCAAAATATTTAAGTCCTTCCCAGTGCTCAGACTTTGACCTTATTTGGAAATAGGGTCATTGCGGATGTGGTTATGAAGTCCTAGAGGAGGCCCTATTATGGTATGACCAGAGGCCTTCTAGAAAGAGGACAGAGGCACAGACACATGATGACAGGGCCCAGCCTGGACTCCCGCAGCCACAGGCCAGGAGCCCCAGGACAGCCCAGGGCCGGTCCCTCCCCTTGAGAGCGCGGCCGGCAGACCCCGAGGCCTCCAGAGCAGCGAAGAGGACAGGGTCCCTTTGTCCAGAGCCACCACCCCTGGTCATTCCTCCTCCTGGCCGCCACGGGACACTAATCGACGGCATGAGCGCCCCTAGAGCCTGGACCGTATCTCCTGGTGGGCTCTGAGGTTTTAAGAGGAGCAGCGCGGTGATAGAAGGGGTGTTTTAGGACGACCAAGGAAGAAGGAGCCCAGGCTAGAGCGGGAAGAGCGGCTCGGGGCT
Organism: Dasypus novemcinctus; assembly: GCF_030445035.2. Lineage (NCBI taxonomy): Eukaryota > Metazoa > Chordata > Mammalia > Cingulata > Dasypodidae > Dasypus > Dasypus novemcinctus. The sequence goes on from NC_080681.1 coordinate 126,419,298, forward strand.
ATCTCAACAATCCAAGCCCCGGGCAGGTGGACGCCAGGAGCGAGGGGCAGACACTCCAGGAAAGAGGATGGGAATCGTGAATGGCGAGCGACTAATCCGATTCAGGGGACGAGGGAGAAAGAGGAGCAGAGAGCAGCGTGGGCCTCCGCCTTTTCACCAACAAGGGGGCTCTTCTGAGGTCCCGGGAAAGCAGAGGACGGAAAACGGGGGAAAGGAATGAGGGCGGTGGAAGAAGGACGGTGGTGACTTTGGGACAAGAGCAGGACATCCGGGGAAAGCACAGGTGCAGAGGCCAACAGAGAGCCAAGGAGGGAGCCTCAGGGCTGGGGGTGACACAGCGAGGTAACAGTCAAGCCGGGACATCGGGTGTCCTCGGAGGGAGACCACGGGAAGCGCGCGCGGGACCGGTCCCGGCTTGGGGAAGAGACGCACGCGGAAGACACGCTGGCGGCACCGGGCACCCGGGACTGAGCGCTGCATGTCCTGAAACCCAGCGTCACTTTTCTTCTCTTTCCTTTCAGATCCCCGACTTGGCTGTTTTACTACTTATTGACCAAGAAGCATTTAGCGTTCATTACAGGAAAATTCTATTACTAGACCTTTAGTGCTCCCATGTTAAGGTGCTATCTATATAAATCTAATTAATTAATTAGATAATTAATAGCATTTTCCAGCCTATTTCTAACTGGTATGAACAGGTTTCCTGGGAAGGAAGTATTTTCCATTCCATCCAGAGCCTCGTGGGTCCCCAGCTCCAGGGAAGGTTGCACGTTCCCCAGGGGAAGAGAAATAAATTATTGGGATTGCTAAATCTTGCAGCCTGCCTGGAGCCTGCTTCCCTCTGCTCCCGGCCCCATGGTAAATATGGTAAAAGGGGCCTGGTGGGGGAAATTTGCCAGGGTTCAGCACTGCCTGGGACAAGGCGGGGGGGGGGGGGACTGTGAAACACGGCCTCCAATAAAGGGCTGCTTCAGGGGGCATTTGCCTGGCTCCTGGGACTCTCAATTAAATCTGCACCTCTCCAATGTGCTATGGAAGAAGAGCATGTCGCCAAGTGGGTCTTGAAGGAAGATAACGCTGAGTTCAAATCCCAGACCTAACACTTCCTGGGACCCTTGGATGGCCCATACCCTTGGATGATCTCTACCCTTGGATGGCCACATACCTTTGGATGGCTGCACACATTTGGATGACCCATATATTAGTCAGCCGGAGGTGCTGATGCAAAATACCAGAACTCAATTGACATTTTATAAAGAGTGTTGATTTGGGGTAGAAGCTTACATTTACCAGGCCATAAAGCATAAGTTACTTCCCTCCCCAAAGCCTGTTGCTACATGTTGGAGCAAAATGGCTGCTGACATTCAGCCTTCCTCTTCCTCTCAGGGCTCCATGGTCCCAGCTTCTTCCAATATCAGCTGTAGGTTGGAATAAGTCTCATTGCTCTCCCAGGGCTCATTTTTCACCAGGCTCAGCTGCTCTGTTCTCTCCACAAGGTCAGCTGTAGACTCTCACACTCTCAAGTCTTTGTCTCTCTCCCCGGGGCTCAATTCTTTCCAGGCTCAGCTGCTCTGCTCTCTCCTGTGAGTTTACTTCCCAGGGCTCCAGCTCAAAACTCCCACCTCCCTTCTCTGTGAGTCCCGCCTACCAAGGGGGTGGAGACTTAATGTCCTGCTGATGTGACCCAATCAAAGCCTTCATTATTATTTAATCAAGTAAAAGTGAAACCTCGAATCCAATCTCTAGTTTTGGAATTCATAAACAATATTAAACTGCTATAGCCCATACCCTTGGATGCCCTGTACCCTTGGATGGCCCGTCCCCTTAGACACCGTCTCTGCATGGCATTGCCCTGCAGGACTGTGGCAAGGACTTAAACGCGCAGAGTCCGGCCCGCACAAGTTCAGATCACCACCCCCAGGGGTGGATCTACAAGGAAAAATAAAGCAGAATAAAGCTAGGCCGCCTTCTCCAGGCGGTACTCCATCACACTTTCTGCCTCTCTCGTTCATTTCACAGCTATTTGTTGAGAGCCTACTACGTGTCCGGCACTGTTCTGGGTTCTAGGAGCACTGCAGTGAAAAAGCCAGACTGCAAATCTGTCATCCCCATGATAGTTACATGCCCCATGGGCATGGGGACGGCAGATAAAGAATAAATACTTAAGTAAGTAAATCAGTGAAGTGTGACCTACAAAGGGTGGTGAGAAGCACCCTGGAGAAACACAAAACAAGAAAACAGGGGTGGGGCTGGCCAGAGGGGACGCTGCAGAAGTCCTAAGTGCAGGAGGAAGTGACCTCTGCAGAAAGGCCCAAAGAACTTTCTAGATAGAGGAGGGCAACTAATCTGAGATTCTAAAATCACCTGGTGGGAGTCGGGGGCATGGAACGCCCCAGGGTCTCCAAATTGTATTACTTTAGTGCTGAGCACACAGCAAGTGCCAAATAAAGACTCCTTGGAGGGTGATTTTTCACACTGCCGTTTCCAGATGGCTCCGGTTGCTGATACAATTCGGGCTGTTGGAACGTTCAGCATTCAGCCCTGTGGCTGGTGGCCACCGCCCCCCCGGGCCCCCGAGCCCGGGAGCCTCCCCGCCGCGCACCTCGTTATTAAGCGGGAGAGCGGGGCTCCCAGGGCTTCCTCTGTAATTAGGGCAGTGTCTGAGCACAGCCTGAGTCTGTAACCCCAGCCCTCGGCAAGCCACAGGGTGCGCCGGGCCCCTCTGCGGCTCCTGTACCGGCATCTACGTATGAGCGGATTACAACAATTAATTTAATAGGGATTGCTCCACACAAACAATGTATCATTTTATTAGGAAACTCTATAAATGTCAGTGGTGCAATTCATTTTTATTAATTTTCCAAAATGAAATTAGCAGTGGCGGCGGCGGCAGCAAGCGGGAGTTGCATGGCCTTCTCCTGCAGCAGATACGGGTGTCGTTAATTCCTTAATACCAGGATGCCGGTTTGTATGAACTCAGCAGTTAACTGCACCAATTAATTTCCGTACTGGAGATGGGGTGGGGGCATCCAGACCCAAGTCAACAACTAATTTAGGAAGGCCCTTGAACAACCGCAGCAACTTTTTCTCCTCCTGGGACGAGAAGCCTCCAACTGGAAACACGGGAGTGATATTAGAATATCACCGACTTCACCCCCTGCCTTTAGGAAAGAGATTCTTCCTCCCAGGGTCTGCAGACATGCCAGCAGTCGCCTCTCCGAGTCACAGTGGCCAGGTGACTGTCCCTTGCAGACAGAGGAAAGGTGATGCCCCCCACCCCTGCCCCAGGCGTGCCACAGCCCCTCCCAGGGGGGCAAAGCACGATCACAAATACCGTCTCCAGCCCTGACAACCACCCCACGAGGGCAGGAAGGACATCCTCCACTCACACGGACGGAAGTGAGCAGAGCCTTTCATTTTTTATTTTTTTAATTTTTTTGACTGTACCTATTCAAATTTATTTGCAGAAAATCAGAGCAATCATAAGGATGAAAAAGGAAAAGAGTCCGTGGCCCTCAGGTAATGCTGAAAACCACAGGTAGTTTATGCAGTGATGTCACGTAGAGACCTTAGGTCCAGGGAGAACAAAATCAGATGATTATGTGTATTTCTTCCATTCTGTCAACCATGAAGTATCCATGATAAGAATATTTTCTGTTTTCTCTGCAGAATGTCTATTGGTTTACACTTTCTATTAATTTCTCAAGTATAGCACTTTCTGTCGGGGAACTAAAATATCAGTGGAGCCTTTTAAACCGCCTAGAGGGGCTTGCTTAAAGTCACAAAGCTATTCCAGAGCAGTGCCAGGGCTCAAGCCTGAATTTGTCAGTCTAAGCCCACATCCCTTCTCTTCTGCCAGGCCCTGGGATGGGAACTCTCTGGGCTCATTTATGCCCCAACAAGTCAAGCCAGTCTGGTATGACCACGAGTGGCTCTCGGTTCCTCAACAGAAGCCCAGATCCCTAAAGCTGGAGCGTGCAGCGAGACCCCCAGCCTGCACTGTGGCCGAGTTGGCATCTGCTTCCCTGAAACCAGGGGTCTGCTCCAGGACGCCACGAGCGACCCTCACCCGCCCGGGGAGAAGCACTTTTCCTGCCAGCTCAGTTCCAGGGGTGTCCCAGCAGCAAGGGAAGCAGGACCCAGACAAACCTCTCCCTCCCCTAAGAAACCTGGGCAGTGGTTCTCAAAGTGAGCTCCAAGGGCAGGAGCGCTGCGTCCCCTGGGGACTCCATAAAACTAAATCCGCAGGCCTCCTGTGCCCGGGTTCGCTGCTCTGGGGTGGGGCCCACCCCGGTGCTCCCCCAAGCCATCTGGTGGTGAGACGCTGGCTCAAATTGGGGAACCACTGTGCTATGCGATGCCCGCAAAGAGAGGAGGTGGTGGCAGGGGCACAGCACTGGGAGCATAATCAACAGCAGAAAATTTTCAGGTTGTGACTATGTTACCAGAATAAAAATAAAAAATAAAAAAAAAAACTGCAAGACTCTATGACACGAACCATGAATCCTACCATAAACCGTGCACTATAGTTAATGGTACAATTATTAAAATGTCCGTTCATCGATTGTAACAAATGTACCATCCTGAAGGAAGGTGGTATATGGGAACTCTATATATATGAATGATTATTCTGTAAACCTACTTCTCTAATAAAAAAATTAATATTTGCCTAATAAAAAGAGAGAAGTGTGCGAGGCTCTCCCAGTTGGTAGGTAATACGGTTGTGCTCCCCAAATGCCTTCCACTCTCCTAACAGCCCCTCTCAAGCCCAGACCCCCATTCCCACGCGATGGAAGAAGACCCTTCCCAGCCCCATTCGTGGTGGGCTCGGCCATGGACACCCCCATCCCTTTCTCTGGTCCCTCTTAACAAATCCAGAGACTCTGGCACGTCCATTCGAAGTGAAACAGCCGCGGCACCGCTCCTACAGCCAAGCCCACAGCAGGTTCTCCAGTAAGTCACACTCGGTCTAACCCCCTTCGAGCTAACAAACACCTGGCCCTGTCACCACGAATAGAAAAGCTGTGGCAATTGGAAGAGAGGCCACACATTCCCAAAGCTCGAGAATGTAAGAGGCCAAAAATAAAAAGGTAAACTTAGGGTGGAAAGAAGATCCTGCCTTTAAAATAAGCCCTGAGTCCCCACCGCGCCAGTCTTAGAATAATTACATCAGAGGCTCGGGCAGAACACGGGTCAGCTACACATTCGCCAATTTCCTCTCTTCCCAAGGGATGGAAGAAGGGAAATGCCCGTGGCAGCTGGTAGGTTCAAGGACACTTACTGCATGATAAGCTGCAAGCTTATCCAGCGTTTCTGACTTGGGAGTTCTTCTCACCACCAGTGGACAATAACTTGACCTTCAATTCGTATACCATGTACAGATAAAGGCGAGCAGTTAATCTAAGTTTCCCTTTTAAAGAAAAATAATAGTAAGTTTCTAGGGAACCCTGATGGCAGGCGGGCACGTTCCCAAGACAAACATCCCACCTGCCAAGCTTTCAAGCACCTGGCTGAAGGAGTCGGTGTTAAGCCATCAAGTTGAAAGTTCCGGCTTGCGTGAACGCAGTCACGCTGCTTTTAATCCATCTGACTGCCTTCACAAGCACGGTTTTGGGCCAATTAACAAGACTCAATGTCAGGAGCTATCAAGAACAACATGGCATTTTCAACTTGTTGCCCATCCATTGACTGGCCAAATCATGAACCCAGTGAAAATCAATTGACTGCACATATTTGAAAAAGTGCGAGATCTGGGACATTACCTTGTCTTAGGGGATGTGGTTAGCCATTCTTCGTGTTTCTCAAATGTTATTAAATAAGCTGCGATTTCCTGAAACAAGAATAAAAAGATAAGAGCAACAGTTAGCTCACGTTGGATCCTGAGAGGCAAGAAAAGTTTCGTCATTTCCCAGCTGCTGCCTTGCTCTGCAGGGCTGGGACTCCAGCTCTGCTGGAATACCACTCCCGCTCCGTTCCTATTTTGATTTTTTTAAAGTTCTTTCCATTCAGCCTGCCTTACCGTCATCATCAAAGCTTTGGGTTTCAAAAGCTAAGTTTGTGGCAAGGACAAAACTATTTCTCTGTGGGAGGAAAACATCAGACACCATTTCGGATTCTGAATGTCATTAATTTGGAGATGGGGACAACACAGGCAGACAACAGGTGTCCGCCCCGGCAAGGTCATGCTTGGAAAGTTTGGGCCGTCTTCTTTCATCGTCGACAAAGAGGCGTCGCAGGCTCTCAGCTTGACTTCCAACCCCCAGAGCCAACTCACACCGAGATTACAAAGAAACGACAAAGCCATGTTCCAAAGAGAAGGAGAGAAGAGAGAGAAGGAAGTTCACCTTCCCACTGCAGATAACTTAATCTACCGCGCGGCGCTGCAGAGGGAAGAGCCACGTCAGCAGACTTGAAGGCAAAAATGGAGAAAATGTGGGCACCTGAAGGTAAATTAAATATTTATAAACACAACAGCATCGCGGCAGCTAGAATTACTGATTTATTAATAATTTCCACAAAAAGCCAGGGGGCGACATCCACATAAGTCACCGCTCCTGCTCCGAGGCATGACACGGCCCATTACTTCCAGCTCCACGCGGATCTGCTAACGTGAAATTGGCAGGGATTGTAAGTTCAGTTAAGGCTGGACTGGTGCGCATCGCCCTGGTGAGGATGCGACAGGGAGCCGCTGCCCTCGCTGGTGGGGAAAAGGCAGGGAAGAGGCTTCCTCGCCTCGTGCCCGACCCCCTGCAGCCAGGGCTCCTGGAGGGCGCCTTGGGACGGAGCCGCCCTGCGGCCCTGGGCGCACAGCCCTCCCCTGCTCTTAGCCTCTTCTCGAGCTGGTGCTAAACTTGGCCTCGAATAAGAAGAGACTTCCACCCAAACCAGGTAAGCAAGCAGGTTAAAGTGGAAAATACCCACCCATGCCAGGCAGAAGGCAGGCCTCAAAGCAGGAGGCAGATCACGTTCTCACATAACCATGGAAACTGCCAGGGCCATGAGATAACCAATAACCGGCGACCTAGAGCCCAAGCCACTTGGTGAAGACTGGCCCCTTCTACCAAGAGCCTGGGGGGCGCTAACATCCATTGAAAAAATAGAGTTGCCTTGTGGTCCTTGTTTCTACCATTGATTGAAGAAAAAAAAATTGTAAAATGAGAAGGTGATCAATCACATTGTTCTCTCTCATCCCTGGGCCTTTTCACGCTCAATTTCCTCTCCTTAGAAAACTCCTTGGAAAACTTAGATACCATTTCCTTTGGCTATTGCTCCCAAACTATCCATGCCAGCACTGGTTGCCCATCTACGTGCCCCCTGGCACCCTGTGCCTTTATTACTCTGCATCCTAAAGGCTTGTTTGCTTGGATAACACGCACACCGGGCCACGAGCACTGCCTGGGCAAGGAACACATCATCACTGATGCATCACAGTCTCCTGGGGTACATAGGAAGCCCCTGGTAAATGTTGGATGGATGGGTGGATAGGTGGATGGGTGGATGGGGAGAGGGTATTATGGAAAGAAACAGCCATATGTAAGTCTGCGTGTGCCTGCATGTTGTGAGTGTGTGCGCCCTTGTATGGGTTTATTTCTAAAGAGAACAGAAACGAGCTTGAAATCACCAAAGCACAGCAGTTCCTGGATAATCCTGGCCCTTTTGGAGGTGACTCTAAGTCCTGGATGGAGCATGTGTTGCATCAAAGTTAAGCACACCTGTACTGGAAGCAAACACTTCTAGGTTTGGGAACCAGCTCTGCCACTTTCTGGCTCGCTGGCCCTGGGCCCATCGCTCACCCTGTCTGGCCTCCGCTTCCTGTGAACCTGGGATGACACCAGCTCACAGACAGTTATGAGGAAAGATAACACTCATCTCTCTGCCCGGCGTATAGTCATCCACAAAGCGGCTACCATTTTTATCATGTAAGGTCCACATGGGGTGAGCCACGTGTCCAGCAACCCCTGATGAGGTAACAGGTACTGAGATGGATGGAATTCTTCTACCCCCCGCCACGCCCCTCGGTGGGTGACGGGAGTGAGTGGGTGCAGGGAGCCCCTCCTACACACATCGGCCTGGACTTCAGGACACCTCATCCAGAGGAATAGGCTGTGTCACCTGGACTTCCGTGCCCTTGTCCGGGATCACGCTGAGAGGCAGGTGACGCCCCGTGGCTCAGAAGAATGGGGAGCACAGTGTGTCCGGGCCGCCCCTGGACTTAGCATTCTCTTCCAAATACACAGGCACCCAGAGAAGGCTTCCAGGAGCTTCCTTCAGCCACTGCTCAGCCCCACCTGGCAGGTCCCCTACTGCCACAGTCCTTCAGGAGAGAAGGCCACAGTCATGGTAGGTGGAAGGGGCTCTCCAGGCCCTCTCTAGACCGCGTTTTGCACTCAGCACTTACTCTGCAGACATTTGCTCAGCGCCTAACGTGTGCTGGAGCACCCAACCAACTGGGAGACCGGCCAAGGAAATGGTGCCTCCCAAGTGTCGTCCAGGCTCAACTGTCCAGTCAACTCTGGGGCCAACCTCAGAGGGCCATGAGGGCTAATGAATTGTTGTCCTCACCAATGACCCCTCCCACGCTAAGCCCCCTGAGCGGGGGTGGAGCCTCGAAACACCTAAGGTTGAGTCTGGCCTTTCTGAGCAGAGACACCTAAACGACTGCGCCAGCTCCTGCTCCTGTCCCACTCAGGGCTTCTACCACCTGGGGACCATGCAGCCTGGCTCCCCAGCGGCCTGGGTTTGTGTGGATCACCTGTCTCATCGCAGCCCCAGGCTGCCCGGTCTGCCTCGCCTGCTGGACTGGCCCCGCCTCACCACCAGCTGGGCAGACTCCGGGCCAGACCTGGTCTTCCCAGGCTAGGAACCCACTGGGGAGAAGGATGTTCACACACCAAGAAACCGAAGAACCCAGTGGAACATTATGTGCTCAGTGATGTGCAACAAAGGAAGAGCCATCAAAATTCAGAGTCAGGAGAGCCAGGTGGACTGGGCAGAGGCGAGGCCAGGGATGCCAGTGTCACTGGAACAGCTGACATGTGGGGAGGGCCGTCAAAGGTCAGGGGCTGCCCTAGGACCTTATCTCATTTAATCTTTGTAACAAACTATGAGGTTGGGGGAAGCGGACTTGGCCCAGTGGTTAGGGCGTCCGCCTAACACATGGGATGTCCAGGATTCAAACCCCGGGCCTCCTTGACCCGTGTGGAGCTGGCCCATGCGCAGTGCTGATGCACACAAGGAGTGCCGTGCCACGCAGGGGTGTCCCCCGCGTAGGGGAGCCCCACACGCAAGGAGTGCACCCCGTAAGGAGAGCCGCCCAGCGTGAAAGAAAGTGCAGCCTGTCCAAGAATGATAACACACACACGGAGAGCTGACACAGCAAGATGACCGACAACTGGGGAGAGGGGGAAGGGGAGAAATAAATAAAAATAAATAAAAAATAAAAAAAGTTCCTTAAAAAAAAAAGAATTCTCATGTAAAAAAAAAAAAACAAAACTGAGGTTGGAACCACGCCTGTTTTACAGGAGGGATAAATGAGGCACGGAGCAGTGAAGAGACCTGCGGAAGGTCACTGAGGATCTGGGGGGCCAGAAGCCAAACCCGTGTGGAATGGTCCAGAGAAAGCACTGATGTCCAGAGGACAGAGGGTCTTGCCGAGGTCAGCCCGGCTGTGGCCGAGACGAGCCAGGCTCTCTCCGCACCTCGTGCTGCTCCCAAGCTCGGGTGGAGCGCAGAAGACGGTCGCACGCTCCAGCAGGCAGGGGGACGTCTGACGGGCATGGCCCTGGGACGATCGAATGCCAGCCCCTCCCTGGCCATGCAGAGAGACCTGGGGCCCAGAGGGCTACCCGTACCCACCCTCCCGCCCTCTGCGGCACCCTCGCTCGTGGCGTCCTCCTGACCCCAGGTCCTTCAATGCTAGAAGGGCTCGACTGTCAGGATGAAGGAATCCACTGCACGTGCCAAAGCAAAGACTGTCCAGCTTGCAGATTTTAAATGTCTGGTTTGTCCTTTGGCTGCTCAAGTAGCAAAGCTACGGCCAAGGTACAACGTCTGTGCGTGGCGGGGGCTCGGGGGACCAGCGGCAGGAGCACGCCCCGGCTGGCCCTGCCGTCTGCCCGGCACCAGGCCGGGAGGGTGCTGGCCAAGTCCCCCAGCACAGCACGCAGTCCCTCTCCAGCCACTCCCAGCGGGGACCGGGCCTCTGACGGACCACACACAGCACCCCGCCTCGTGGGTCAGCGAGGCCAGGGTCGCCCGCAGAGGCCACCCACTGGGATGGGGTGAGAAGGCAGAGCTGCGCCGACCGCTCTCGCCCCTGCGCACCTCCACGCGTGTGCCCCCACTCCGCCCACACGGCCCGTTGGGCTCTGTCCAGGCCCACTGGCTCTGGTGGAGTGGTGCTTCGGGAACCCTCCGGGCAGTGGCCGCAGCACTCTGGCCCCCGGTGCTCGGTACTTCCCCTGTCCTGGCTTTGCCATAGCCAGAAAAGGTCTGACGCAGGGCCCCTAGGCCTGCAGAGCCAGGACAGGGGCTTGTGCCTGCAACCCACTGCAGCCACGGGGAAGGTGGAACGCAACAAAGTTCTCTCCAAGAGGGTAGGAGCAGGAAAGCCCCCCTTCCGAGCCTCCCCCGCTGTGGAGCGGGCGGGGGGCAGAGCAAGGCGCGCGGCTCCGTGGAAATGTCCTGCTCCCCACTCCTCGGGAAGGCAGTTCCAGGCTGACCCATGGACCCGCAGAAAGAGGGTCACAAATGCAAGCTGCACTTGTAAGGCTAAATTTTCTATCGGCCACTTAAAAAAATGCAAAAAGAAACACGAAAAAGGACTTTTAATAACCTATTTCAGTTCATTTTTTTGTCTTTTAACTTAATATATCCAAAAATCATCACTGCCCTAATTTTAAAAATTGGTAAGGAGATGTTTTGTATTCTTTTTTGCCCCATGTTTTCAAACTCCAGTGCATATTTTCCACTTTCCGTCCGTCTCCATTTGGATTCGTCCTATTTCAAGTGCTCGGTCACCCCTGGGCCACTGTTCTGGACAGCACAGCTCCAGCTAGAGCAATCACGTGACCCCGCAAGCATCAGCACGACTCCTCGAGCCACGGCCACTGCGGGGCCCAGCCACTGCACCCTCCACACCTGAGGGGATGACGCTGAGCCCCAGTGCGGAAGGAGCAGGCACCCAAGCAAACGCTGCCTTTGAGAATCAGGCTCGCTGTCTCCCTGCCCAGCTCAGAGGCAAAGAGCCTCTGCTCACTTCTGTTTGGGGCGGAGTACGGGGTACTCGGGGGGCTGCACCCACCCAGGCTCCTCAGCCCCACTCTGCCTCGCCCCTTCTCTCTGCAGAGGGAGCCACCCGCTGCGGACGGTGCTTCTTTCCACCCCACTGAACAGACCAGCCTGGAGAAACCGGCTGCCCCTCCTACAGTCTCCCCACAGCAACCCCCAGATAAATGGCAGGAGCCCCCGCAGGCCCCTGCTCTCCCACACACAGCCCGTCCCCAGGCCCTCTTCTAAAGGTGACCTCAGTGAGCCGAGGGCCCTGAGGGTTTACTCTAACGAGCTAAGCACACACACACAGGGTTCTTGATCCTCCTGAGTCCAAGCAATCAAAATGCCTGTAGTCTACACAACGCAGATATTGTGTTCACACAAATGGATCTTTCAACCAAGGGATACTTTTTAAAAGTTTGGTTTTTTTAATGAGAGTTTTATCTATAAGGGTTTTATCTATAAGGGACCAAAGCTAAGGGGGAAAGAAAAAGCCAAGGCTCTCCTAGCAGCTGGCCCCAGCATCTGCCAGAGCCACGAAACGCAATTATATTACTCCCAAACGAGAAGTAAAAATATCTTGTTTCCAATACTCTTGGTTTTAAGACTCATACTTAATGTCCTCTGGGTGTTTCAGTGGTGCCAGATCTCGGTGTTATGCACTTTATTAGGGGTGTGTGAATGTCATATTAATGACTTCCAACCAACGAGTTTACAGTGGGAAGAAAGTTTCCCAGAATCCACCGCTCACTGCACTTTACAAAACATAACTGGCCTTAATTGAAAAATAAAGAATCATTCCATCTCCCCCCATTCTCATCGGCACCTGCTTTCTCCAGGGCGCCCCGTGCACAAAGCTGGCGGGGCGCCCGAGGATGAATCTCCCAACCCTGGGCCCGACAGAGCAAGGCTCGCATCTAACCTCCCTGCCCTGTCCACCGATGTACCTCCTGGGCACCCAACCGGCCGAGCCAAGACCTCGCGTTTGGGTCCTCACCCACGGGACAAAACCAGCACCCCAGTCACATACACAAAAGGACCAGCTCTTCCGTGAAAAGCCACTGCCAGCTAGAATGACAGCCTCCATGGTGTGTGCACGGGGTGTAGCATGCTCTACTCCAAGCACCCGGGGCAGTGGGTGGTGAGGACCAGGGAGCCCAGGTGGGCAGAAGACTGCCGAGAAGAGGCACGAGGGAGCCAGGACAGGCTCCTCAAGGCCTTGCTTCTGAAACAGAGCCTGGCCCACTTGGCCATCTGTTTAGAGGTGGTAATAGAGCTCTTGTGACCATCAAAGTTTCAAGCAGTGAAGAAACAGTTACCAGGCGTAAAATCACTCGAAGACACATTCAGCAATTCATTCATTCTTTCATTCCTTCTTTTGTTCATCGGTTCAATCATTCAACAAATTATTGAGTACCTACTGTATGCCAGGCACTATGAACAATACAAAGAGGAATAAGAAACAGTCCTTATCCTCAGCTACAGCTAGGAAGACCAACAGGGCTGCAAGATCCAGGGCTACTGTGTCAGCCACAAAACAAATGGGTGCCAAATCAGCAGCATGAACACTGTTAGGAGATCACAAAGAAGAAAAGTACCGTGGCTTCGCTGAGGGGCTATCATTTAAACTGGGTTTCGAAGTATGAGTAGGAGTTTTCCAGGCAGCCAAGTAAATGGTAAAGGCATTAGGACAAGGAAACAACACTTGCAGAAGCAGGGAAGTGGGAAAAACAAATGTGTTCAGGGAACTTAGAGTAATATGAAGCAGCTAGAGCATGGGAGAGAATGGCAGAATGTGACGATAGAAGCACAGGGAGGCATCACACTGGAGAAATTAAAATACTAAGCAACTAGAATTTTATCGAGAAGAGCAAGGGAGTCATTGAAGGCTTTGAAGCAAAAGGGAGACACAGAAAGTTCTGTGCTTTAGATCTTTGGTGGCAGGATGGAGGAGAGCAGGGGTGCTGCTGGAAGCCCTGTAACAGTGGGAATGGAAAAATGGAAGAAACCTGCATTTTTTCAAAAGTAATTCCTTGAAAACCGATTGGCTGGAGAAAACAAGGGAGAGGGAGGTACTGAAGTCACCTCAAAAGCTGAGGCCACACCCTGCCAGCACATGCGCTGTCTCCCCAGAGGTGCTTGCTCACAGAATTTTGTCCATTTAGATTATTTGCCAACATTTAACAATCGGGATTTCCAGCTTCTCTTGAAAAACGAGAAGGTCTGCCAACCCCGGGCCCACATCCCACTGAGCGATCACATGTTGGAGCTGAGGCGGGACCCCAGGAACGTTTCTCCTTCAGCCGCTGGGCAGGATGTTAAGCTTTGTCAGTGGGAGGCAGTAACGTGACCCTGCAAAATGGTAGTGGCAGGGAGCCTACCCCCTCCGGTTCCTGTCCACCACCATCATTATTACTACTATTATCATGACCACTCAGAGAGGAGCCCAGTGGCCACACAGACGGGCTCCAGCTGTGCCCTCGGGGCACAATCCCTCCACTGGCAGGTTGTTTCATGCCAGTTCCAGCCCACCCACACACTAAGGCAACAACAGCTGCTTCTAGAGACCAGCCCCCGCCCACCCACGTGACAGAGGCTTCTAGAGACCAGCTCCGGCCCACCCACGTGACAGAGGCTTCTAGAAACCAGCCCCAGCCCACCCATGTGACAGAGGCTTCTAGAGACCAGCCCCAGCCCACCCACATGGCAGAGGCTTCTAGAGATCAACCCCAGCCCACCCACATGGCAGAGGCTTCTAGAGACCAGCTCTGCCCATTCACACCCTCTGGTGACATCTGGTTCCATCACAGACCAACTCTGGATTCCCAATACCCTCTCGTAACAGGAAGCCACTTCCACAGATCAACCCCCACCCCTGTCCTTCGCCAGACTGCTTGTCCTGTGGAGCCCCGTCCTCCCGCAAGGGGCCTGAGGGGGCCTCTCTAGTCCTTGGTTCATCTATTGTCCCTCTTCCTCAGCGCAGAGGTAGGAGCGGCTCTTTTTCACCTGATAATTCTAGAGCCTTTAGAACCTCTCTTATCGCTAGTACTAGTTAATCACCTTCTACCAGTCAACAGCTCTTTCTGCTACATTCTCGCTGTGTGGTTTCTGTCCCCTGACTGGACGCTGACAGGTCTGAGTCATCCACAGCCCTGAGAAGAGTTAGAGCCTCGCCGATGTGTCATCCCAGCACACAAATCCAAAATGACAGGGGAATGGAGCCAGCCTAAGGGAGGAGCAGCATGTATTTTGGGAAAATATCCGAATTCCTCCAGTGAGGACGCAAGAGCGAGTTTCCCAGAAGCCAGCTGCAGAGCAGTTTGAAAAGCACCGGAGGAAACTGCAGGCTGCACTTGACTTGTGAGAAAATCTGAAACCTCCTGGTTTGGGAAATGGATGTTGGCTCTTCATTAACAAGCATTTCTTCCAGAACAGGAAAAAAAGTTACTCCCAACCCCCTTGGCTAGAGGATTGAGGGAAGTCACTTGAAATCTCTGTGCCTCAGTTTCCTCGCCAGAAACACAGAATAACACAATGGTTTTAAAGGGAGGTAATTTATGTCGATTCTTGGCACACAGCAGCTCATTGGGTTAAAATGTCTTTTTTTAAACCGCTTTATTGAAGTATAATTTACGAACAATGAAATGAGCCCATTTCATAGATATAATTCAGTGAGTTTTAACAAATACAGTATGCCCGTACCCATCATCAAGACTTTAAAATACGAACAATTCCAGCACAACACGAAGCTTCTCACGCCCCTTTCCGATCAGTGCCTCTCCACACACCCCATCTCCAGAAACCACTGATCTATCTGTCATTAGAGGTTAGTTTTGCCTGTTCTAGGCTATGTTATCAATAAAATCACACAGAATGTCCTTTTCCGTATCTGACGTCTTTCACTCGCATAAATGTTTCTGACATCCATCCTTGCTGAATGTATCAGCTGTCGGTTCCTTTTTATTGCAGAGGATCATTCCATTGTCTGGATATGCACAATTTGTTTACTGATGAACATTTGATTTCTTTACAATTTTTTAGCTGTTACAAATAAAACTATTCCAAGCATTCACTTACAAGTCTTTGTGTGGATATATGTTTTCTTTTCTCTTTGGTAAAAACCTGGGCATAGAATTGCTTGGTCATATGGTAACCATGGTATATAAAATAGTATGGAATTGCCACACTCTTTTCCAGAGTGGTGGCACCATTTCACATTCCCATCAGGCCATATATTTTCTGGCAGTTGGCACTGTCGGAGTTTTTTCATTTTAGCCATTTTAGTGGGTATGTAGAGTTATCTCTTCGTGGTTTTAATTTTCCTTTTCCTTAGTGACCAATGATGTTTAACATTTTTGCCTATTTACCATTTGTATATCTTCTTTTGTGAAATCTGTTCAAATTTTGGCCCAATTTTTAATTGGCCTGTCTTCTTCTTATTGAATTGTAGTAGTAGTTATTTATATTTTTGGATATAAGTCTGTAGCAGTTTGATATCGTTGTGAATTCCAAAAATAGATATTGGATTATGTTTGTAATCTGGTCTGTACCTGGGCACAATTGAGTTATGATTAGGGCTTTGATTGGGCCACATCATTAGGGCATTGAGTCCCCCCACCCTTGGTGGGTAGGGAGTCACAGATAAAAGGCATGACGAAAGACAGAGTTGAGGGTTCTTAATGTTGGAGTTTGATGCTGAAGTCTTAACCTGGTGCCCTGGGAAGTAAGCTCACAGAGGAAAGAGAAGCAGGCCCCGGGAAGAAAGGAAACTTGAACCCAGAGAGAAGCAAAACCCTGGAAGGGAGGAACCCAGGGAGCCTGAACCCTAGCAGACGTCGGCAGCCATCTTACTCCAACACGTGAAAATAGACTTTGGTGAGGGAAGTAACTTATGCTTTATGGCCTGCTAACTGTAAGCTCCTACCCTGAATAAATACCCGTTATAAAGACCAACCAATTTCTGGTATTTTACATCAGCACCCCTTTAGCTAATACAAAGTCCTTCATCAGATTTATGAATTATGAATATTTTCTCCCAATCTCTGGATTATTTTTCATGTTATAAAAGGTATATTCCAAAAAGACAGAAGTTTTTTTAATTTTGATTAAGTCTAATTTAGCTTTTTTTTTTCCTTTGCTGTCCAATCTAAGAAATCTCTATCTATTCCAAGACCTCAGAGATTTTCACCTATTTTTATTCTGAGAAATTTTAGAGTCTAACTTTATGTTTAGGTCTATGATCCTTCTCAAATAAATGTTAATATAGGCTGAGAAATAAGGGTCGAGCTTCATTTTTCTCTCATATGTATATCGAATTTTTCCAGAATGAATTGTATAAAAACTATCACTTCCCCCATTGAATTACTCCGGTATATTTACCAAAAATCAATTGACCATAATATGTAGGTCTATTCCTGAACTCTATATTCTCTTCCACTGGTTTATATGTCTATGCTTACGCCAAGAACTACGTTATATTGATTCCTGTAGTTTTATCATAAATCTTGAAGTCTGGCAGTGTAAGTTTCCCCAACTTTGTTCTTCTTTTTCAAAATAATTTCAGTTATTTTAGATCCTTTACAATTCCATATAAATTTTAGAAATAGCTTGTCAATTTCTAAATGATCCCCCTGGGATTTTGACTGTGATTTCATTGTTTTGGGAGGAAATTTGAAAAGAATTGTGATCTTATCAATACTGAGACTTCCAATCCATGAACCAGCATCTTTCTCCATTTATTTGTTTTTAATTTCTATCAATAACAGTTTTTATAGTTATCACTATACAGATTTTTCACATATTTTGTCAAATTTATCTCTAAGTTTAATGTTTTTGATGCTTTTATAAAAATATTTTTATTTAACTTAACAATTGTTTGTTGCTAGTTAATAGAAATACAAATGTTTTTTATATACTGTCCTTATGGCCTAACCTTGCTATATTTATTTATAAGTTCTAGCTGTTTTATATATTCCTTAGGATTTTCTACATAGATGAACATTGCATCTGCTAGTAAAGATAATTTTACTTTTTTCCTTTTGAATATGCATGACTTTTATTTTTTCTTTTTTTACCTTAATACTCCAGCTGGGAATTCCAGTACAATAATTAATGAACATCCTTGCCTCATTTCCAATCCTAGCAAGTAAAGCCTTAATTCTTTTGTTATTAAGAATGATGTTAACTGTAGCTGTAGCTTATTAAAAATGTCCTTGCAATATCATTCAGGACAATTCCAAGTCCCGAAAATGCCCCCCTATCACACCTCTTCTTCCCTCTCCCTGCCCTCAGCAACTCCCGTGGCCACTGTCTCCACATCAATGACACAATTTCTTGCATTGCTAGAGTCACAGTAATTCTATAGTAGAATGCCAGTAAATCCACTCTAATCCATATTTTATTCCTCCATCTTGAGTGGGGTATATGCAAACCTCTTATATTTTTTAATGTAACATATTGTGTGATCTATGTATCTTTAAAAAAAAAAAAGACAATAAAAAAATATTTTTTAAAAATGTCCTTTATCAGGTTGAGGAGATCCCCTAATATTCCTAATTTGCCAAGCATTCTTAACGTAGTGGAATTCTATCAAATGATTTTTCTTTATCTGCTAAGATGATCATATGGTTTCCTGCTGTCTTTTTCTGATATGCTGAATTACATGGATTGGTTTTCAAATGTTAAACCAACCTTGCATTTCTGGGATAAACCCCACTTGGTTTTTACGTATTATCCTTTTTATAAATTGCTACATTTGACCCATTAAGGAATTTTTCATGTATGTTCTGTAATTTCCCTTTCTTGTTAAGTCATTAGTTGCTTTTGTTATCAGATTTGTGCTGACCTTGTTATTTCCGGAAAGAATTTGTATAGGATTGACGTGATTTCTTCCTTAAATATTTAAAAGAATTCACCAATATGGAATAGAAATTTTCTTAGCAGGAAATTTTTAACTTATATATTCCATTTCTACAATGGATATAGGGCTCTTCAGATTTTATGTTTCTCCTTGACTCATTTTCTTTTTTTTTTTTTTTTTAAAGATTTATTTATTTATTTAATTCCTCCCCCTCCCCTGGTTGTCTGTTCTCTGTGTCTATTTGCTGCGTCTTGTTTCTTTGTCCGCTTCTGTTGTCAGCGGCACGGGAAGTGTGGGCGGCGCCATTCCTGGGCAGGCTGCTCTTTCTTTTCACGCTGGGCGGCTTTCCTCATGGGCGCACTCCTTGCACGTGGGGCTCCCTCATGCGGGGGACACCCCTGCGTGGCAGGGCACTCCTTGCGCGCATCAGCGCTGCGCATGGCCAGCTCCACACGGGTCAAGGAGGCCCGGGGTTTGAACCGCGGACCTCCCATATGGTAGACGGACGCCCTAACCACTGGGCCAAAGTCCGTTTCCCGACTCATTTTCATTATTAATGTCTTTCAATAAATTTTTCTATTTCATCTAATTTAGTGAATTTATTGTCATAAAGTTGTTCATTATTTACACTTATTATGCACTTAATGTCTGTAAGATTGCAACAGATGTCCCCTTTCTCATTTCTGATATTGGTAATTCATGTCTTTTTTTCTTTCTCATTCTAGCTAGAGGTTTATCAATTTTATTGATTTTTTCAAAGAAGCAGGTTTGGGCTTCAAAGAGTCTATTTTTGTCCATTTCTTATTTCATTAATTGATATACACTCACCTTTATTTTCTTCCTTCTAACTATTTTGTATTTAAATTTGCTCTTATTTTTCAAACTCATAAATACAGAAGTTTAGATCATTGAATTTAAAAATTTCTCCATCCTTAATAAAAAATTTTACATTATCAATTTTCCTCTGAGCACCACTATTCCTACATCCCACAAATGCTGATATGTGCTGTTTTCATTCCCATCCACTTCAAAATATTCTCCAGCTTCCACTGGAGGGGAGCCAGTGGTTCTACCTGTCTTGCGAATGAGGCAATGAATGCTCTTTGCTTCAGATGATCTTGGCAAGGATGTTTGCAGAGCAAACAGCATTGAAAAGCAGAGAGTGTGTCTTGTCTCTGGAGCAATGGACAGTTTTGTTCCATCTTGGAGACTAGAGTCAGTGCTTTCGTCTGGAGCAAAGGGCAGGCCTGCTTAATGCCCATTGTCAAAGGTTTTCTTGTAGGGCTCAGGAAACCAATGTGAAAAGGCTGATACTCTCACTGCCACTGATGCTGGGAGTAACACTGTCCTTTGCCACTGCCCGGGCATCTCATATCTCCTTCCAGCATCCATAGCAGGCTCCCTTAGTATCTTGCAGATAGGATAAATGCACAGACCATCACAGTTCTTGACAGTACCATGATTTTTTTCTTTGATCCATAGGATCTATTTAGATGTGTCTGTTCAATACCAAATATTTGGGACTTTCCATATCTTATTGTTACTGATTTCTAATTTACTTTTTTTGAGGTCCTGGAACATAATCGGTATGATCTAAATCCTTTTCAACAAATTGAGACTTGTTTCAATATCTTTACTGATTTTCTGTCTCCTAGTCCTATCAGTCACAAAGATACCAGGGTTGAACTCTGCAGCTACAGTCATGGATTTGTCTAGTTCTCCTTGCAGCTGTATTTGTTTTTACTTCATAGTTTTTGAAGTTGTGTTACTAGATACTTAATACATTTATTATTATTTGTTGTTGATGAATTGATCTTTTTATTATTATGAAATGTCCTTCTTTCCCTGGTAATATTTCTTGTCCTGAAATCTGCTTTGCCTCATGATAGCACAGCCACTCCAGCTTTCTAATGTTTAGTGCTTGCACTGTGTAACTATTTCCATCCTTTTACTTTTAACCTTTGTATATTTTTATATTTAAAACATGTTTTTCTAAATAGCATATAGTGTGTCTTGCTTTTTTATCCCATCTGACAATCGCTCATTTTTAATCGTAATGTTTCGACTGCTTGAATTTGGTGTAGTTATTGATGTGAATGTGTTTAAATTTCCCATCATGCTATTTGTTTTCTATTTGTCCCATTTGTTCTTTGTTCCCTTTTCCTCTTTTTCTTGTCTTTTATGGGGTTAACTGATTATTTTTTTATTCCATTTTTATATCCACTCTTGGATTATTAGGTTTCCCTTTGTTTTATTTGTTATTGCCCTAGGGTGTACAATTTGCATCTTTAAGTTAACAGAATCTGCCTTCACTTTACAGATAATGTAAGGACTTCAGCAGTACACGTCCACTTTGCCCCGTCTGTCATTCATACTATTGTTATCTTGTATTTTAATTCCGCATATGTTATAGACACCAAAATGCAGTGATTTAAACAATCAGTTATCTTGAAAGAAATTTAAAATGGGGAAAAATACATTTACCTACATATTTACCATTTACAGCACTCTTTGTTGCTTTTTGTAGATCAAGTTTCTATCTGGTTTCATTCTCTTTCCACCTTCTAGGGAACTTTCTTTAACATTTCTTATAGTGCAGCTCCCCACATGATGAATTTTCTGTTGTATATGTCTGAAAAGACACTTTATTTTACCTTCATTTTTTAAGTTTAGTTTCACTGAATACAGAATTCTAGGCTGACAAGGTTTTTTCCCTTTCAGCACTTAGAAGATTCCATTCC
This sequence comes from Dasypus novemcinctus, assembly GCF_030445035.2. Classification (NCBI taxonomy): domain Eukaryota; kingdom Metazoa; phylum Chordata; class Mammalia; order Cingulata; family Dasypodidae; genus Dasypus; species Dasypus novemcinctus. Next base: position 126,440,169 of record NC_080681.1, read on the forward strand.
ATTGTCCTCTGGCTTGCATGGTTTCTGATGAGAAGTCCTCTGACATTTTCACCTTTGTCCTCTGTAATGTGTCCCATCCACCCACCCCAACTGATTTTTCAGATTTTTCTCTTAATCACTAGCTTGAAGCAATTTGATTATTGTGTGCCTAGTTGCTATTTCGTTTGTATTTATCTTGTTTGGGGTGTGCTGGGCTTCTTGGACCAGGGGGTTTATAGTGCTCATCAGATTTGGAAAACTGTCAGTCATTATACCTTACGAGTATAAGGCTTTGCTCTGGAAGACATTTAAGTTACTTGGGGATCAACCTGATCCTTTCAAGTCTTATTTGTAAACTTTTAAAAGAAGTTTCTATAGCGCTGTTTATTCTAGGACTGACTTAGCACTACCGTTGCTTCTTCCTTCTGGGGTCTCTACTGAATGCCCCAGGTATCCAAGGAAGACTCTCCAATCCTGCTGGTCACAATTTGAACATCCTCATCAACTTCTGAATTCGCTCTGGGAGTTTTTCACCTCACAGACTCAATGTGCTTCTTACCCAGCCTCACGGGGTTTCACCTTGCACATCAATGGCTTAGAGTTCAACAACACATTCAAGGGGACCCATGCATGTTCTCTGCAAGGATACAAGCTCTCTGATAACCTGCCCTGCACATTCTGGCCATCTCGAGCTCCACCAAATGCTAATATCTGTCTCCTCTCACCGTGCTCTGTTGGGACGCCGCCCTGAAACCACAGTCTTGAAATGGCTCCAAACAAACCCAAGGTGACTGTAGGGATCACCTAATTTACTTCTCTTACCTCAGGAATCACAGTCCTATCTTGCCTATTGTCCAACATCTGAAAATATTTACTGCACATATTTTGCCCAGTTTTATGGTAGTTTGTGGTGAGAGGACAAATATGGTCCTAATTACTCCACCGAACCCAGCAGCAAAAGTCTTGCCATGATTTTTAGATTTTTTTGTTTTATTCTTGAGAGGTCAGTGATCTTTAGACGAGAGAGATAGCCAGCCTAAAGCAACAGGGCTAAAACTCTGAGGGTTCCCGTGTCGCCTCAGAGAGAAGCTATCATGAAGCCTACAGGAACCCAGGCTTCTTCAAAGGCAAGAAGTGGGAGGGAGAGATGGTGTGCAAGGGCAACCCAATACCCCCACCCCCTGCCCTCCCCTCTACCCACAGAGGAAGACGTAGCTTTGCTGATGACAGGCTTATTTCAAGAATCAAAAGACCCTAAAAGAGCACAGATTGTTGTTATAAGTCCTTCCAGAATGGTGATATAAACTTGAGCATAAAACAGAAGTAGTGTTGCAAGAATTTGGCTTCTTTTTCAACCTTGGCAGAATTCTATCTGCACAGAAAGTGTCACTGACAACCATACACTGCCAACTCCTATTAGGAACTAGGGACAGGGACAAGCTATGTAAAAACATGCTGTATCCACTTGGTCTCTGGGTAGGCACCTTCTTCAGGATAAATTCGTAATCCCTGACTGAATAAATCAGGAGCTCATACCAGGTGTGTGCATACGTACATGTGCACACATGTGCATGTGTGTTCTCTTCTCACCAATAGATAACCTTCCTGCAATGCTGAAAGGTCCCACTAACATGTTTGCTTTAAAAGATTGACCAATAGCATCCTTTGGAAACGGCCATTCAAAGAGGCCTGGGAAAGCTCTGCAGGTAGTAGACAATGGTGCCTACGGGGACACAGCAGAAGGGGGTATTTTGCCATGCTCCAGACCCTTCCTGCCTCCAAGAAAAGCAGAGCCCCATAACGCTGAACAACTACATTTCCTTGCAGAAAAAAACACCAATACCCATCCCAAGCCCTCCCCACCTCAAAGCCAAGGAAACTGATAAAGACAGAAGTAAGCCACCCTAAAATTAGCACATCCAAGCTTCAAGCAGAAACCATGGCTCAAAGCCTCCCATCTTACCTCACAGCTGGCAGCTCCAGTGCAGCCCCAACATCCCAGAATGGAATCCCATTAGCTACAAAAGAAACTCATTCCAGAGGAGAGCCACAAACAGGGAATCAAAGGAGACTGGAAAAGGGGGAGACTCCATCAGTCCCTCTGCTTCCATAAGAGGGGTGCAACCGTCAAGCTGAGAGAGTTATGAGCACTGCAGCGAGGAGACGGCACTTCCCCAACGTTACAAACTGAGAATGAAAATTAAGGAAGAGTCCGGTGGGGAAGCAAGTTCTGAGAGGCAGCTTCTTCCCATCTGTGTAAAAGCAAAAGAGAAGCTGATTTCGCACGGGAAGAAAACAGGGTCAACAAATGTCTTTCCTTAAATTCCAGAACTGCCTGCATTCAGAAAATACAGGGATTTTAGCTCAAGTAGGAAGCAAGTAAGATTCATTAGCAAGTGCCTCAAGTCCTTAATTCACACTTCAAACAAACAAGTTAATTGTATAGCTAACAGAGTGTGACTTGATTATAGGCCACTGGTGGCCATTAATAGCTGCAAGGTGTTTGGATTTCAAGAGTGTTTGAATTTCATAACCTGCCGTCATAAGAGAAGTTAAGCTTAGCCACCACCTCTCTTTGCTAACACCTGTGATCATGAGTCCCACATGACAAGCAGACACCCCAGATTCGGGCTTTGAGGATTGAAGAGCAAGCAGGGGGAGAGCTCATGATTTTTCTAGAGGTCATTGTTTTACCCTGCTTTGAAGAAAATTGAGTTTGGTCTCATTAGACCTTAACTTATGCATGAACACAGCCTTCCCAGCTGACCACAAAAGGTCCACCACTATACTGTTTCATCAGGAATCCCTTTTGGGAGGCAGAACAGGGCCAGTCTCCAACCCTAAGATACAATTGACCAAACATGCAGGTGACCCATTCCCAAAGACAGGCCCCTATGGCCATGTGAGGGCTTAAAACAATGGACAGTGGATGCATCAGAAATTGACCATTGATAAGTCTACACCAGTCTTCCCTTTGACCATATGGGACCTAGCCTCAGAATCCCAGATTTCACTTAAAAGGGAGGGGAGACCTTTCTCTACACCTGCTTCATGATGACATCAATCAGTGATGTGAAAGATGAGAAGCCCCACAAACATCATACCATATCACTAGAAGAGCAGCCATGGCTGCTGGGTTAAAAATACAGTCAATCCAATATATCTTCCCTAGAGCCCTGTGATATGAGGATACACATTATGTCAAATTATTAAAAGGACACTTACTTTTGAAAGGATTATAATAGAACAATATCAATACAAAGGAGGACTGAATTGATCTTTTCTGGTCAAGTAAGAAAGAGATTCTGATACAGGGAGGCCTTCCCTGTCCAATGTAATGAGAGTCTACAAAGACAACCCCAGTGGATCTGCAGCCAGCCACACCCCCGGGGAGCAGACCTGATGCAATACTCCTTTCCTCCCCTGCCCACCTCCATCAATTCACTAGGTGTCTGTGCCAAGCATCAGGGAGGTGTGGAAGACTTAGGCCATCTCCTCAAGAAGCTTACAATCTAAGAAAAGGAGGCACCTAAATTTGAGAGTGATACAAGACACTCTAAGTTGGAAAATGGGTCATGGGAAGTCAAGGAAGATCCAGGTCAGCACAGGCTGGAGAAGTCAGAATAGAGAAACAAAGTATGTCTGTTCCAACTGCAGGGAAAGAACAATCAGAGGCAGCAGGGAAGAGAGGGTGCTCTCCTCGGTCCTGAACCACGGTCGCTCTCCAGCCAGGGCAGCATTTTATTACCATGGGCCTTGCGTCAATCTAGTGGTTGATTTCAGCATTTTTAAGATGGGAGGGAAGGGGAGGGGATATGTCATAATGCACCACAGGTAGTAAACTTCTGTTCAGAAATTCATCATAGGGAAGTGGGCGTGGCTCAACTGATAGAGCGTCCGTCTACCATATGGAGGGTCCAGGGTTTGATCCCCAGGGCCTCCCATGTGGTAAGCTGGCCCACGTGCAGTGCTGCCACATGCAAGGAGTGCTGTGCCATGCAGGGGCGCCCCCACATAAGGGTGCCCCACACACAAGGAGTGCACCCCATAAGGAGAGCCACCCCACGTGAAAAAAGCACAGCCCGCCCAGGAGTGGGGCCACACACACAGAGAGGTGATGCAGCAAGATGACGTAACAAAAGGACACAGTTTCCCAGTGCCACCAGATAATGTAAGCAGAAGCAGAAGAACACACAGCGAATGGACACAAAGAGCAGACAACAGGGAGAAAGGGGAGAGAAATAAATAAAGTAAATCTTCAAATGAAAATAAGGAAAATTTTTAAAAAATGAAATTTCATCATAGATGAATACGCCTATTTGTATTTGGGGTCACAATGTGGGGTGCATTTATAGCTGTGTGTCAAGGTCAAGGAGTCAGAAAAACATTGCTCCAGGCTCCATCCTTGAACATTGAAGACTTCTGACCTATCCCCAGCAATTCTGAGCCAAGTCTGAACTAAGAGTCAGTGGTAGGGAAGGAGACAGGAGGTAAATCAAAAGAAGCAAATAAGAACAGGACTGCAACCACTAAGAGACAGTGGGGCACGGTGGTGGGACCGGGAGAGACTCTGCTCCTTTTGTAACCTAACAGTTACTAAAATTGTTTTTTCCCTGAAGAGTTGAGATAGGGAGCATGACTCCAACAGGGCTTTCAAGAGGAAGTAACCGCATTCCAAACCCACAGAGCCCACCCATCCTTCCTGGGAAGGCCACGTTGGCTGATAAAGGAATACTGGTTGATCATTCTTTTGTCCTCACACTCAGCTGAGGACCTTCACTCAGTGTTCAAAGTTTTAGCTGTAAACTGGGAATAATGGCTGCATCTACCTCAGAAAGTGATTGGGAGAATTAAATAAGTTAGTTTACATAAAGCACTTAATGCAGGGTCTGGAACATAGCAAATGTTACATAAGGGTTAGCTAGTATCATTTCCCTGGGATATGAGTTTAGATGGCAACCTAAAGATTCCATAGTACATAACCAAGAAAAAAATTATGAAGGATTTAACGCTTATAATACAAGGTTGAGGAGAAAAAAGAAGATACAAAGTAGCACACACAATGTAATATCAAATATGTTTTTTAGGGGGTTAATAAAAATACAGAAAGAAAACTTTTCTAAAATGTTAACAGGGGTCGGATTTGGATGTGAGGTCTTAGATAAATTTTCCTTTGTATGTGTTCTACTATTTTCCAGTTTTTCTACAATTAACATGTATTTTTCTGATAATCAGAACATAAAGAATGTAACTGTACTTCAAAGACCGACTCGAAGTTGAAATAGCTTTCATCTTGAAATATGTCATTTTGCAAATCAGGCAATAGAATTGAACATAGGAACGAGGAGAGCAACACATTTCCCTTGCATAGTCCTGCAGAGAAACTGAGCACGTAGTAGGAACGTGATGCTTCTGAGTCTCTGTTATTTCTATGACACCTCAAACCATTTGATTGATTCCCACCCCAGCAGGCAGTAACAGATTTCCTCAAACAACCAGGATCCACATGACGGTGCAGATCCCACTGCCATACCCCAGTCACGAAGGACCAGTTACAACCTTTTCAAGCCCTCACTGTGCCAAGCCCTGAGCTTCCAACAACAGTTTAATTATCCTTACAACGACTCTAGGATATAGTTACTGTCCTCTCCGTTCTACTGATCAGTAAACTGAGAATTTAAAAAGTTAAGTAACTGTATCATTCCAATTTATGCTCCTCTTCAGAGCAAACTTCCTTTAAAGACCGTCTCTGCTCACCACCTCCAATTTCTCTCCTCTCATTTGCTCTTAAACCCATCGGTTTTGACCTACACGATCCCATCAAATATTCTTGTCAAGGTCACCAGTGACTTCCATATCACCAAAGCCAGCAGCAAAGTCTTAGTCTTCATTTTACTGGCCTTGTCAGTGTCTTTTGCTATCACACCCTCCTTTCTGAAAAGCTACCTTCACTTGGCTGCTAAGACTCCACGCTGCCTGGCGGTCTGCTTCTCTTCTCTGGCTATAACTCCTCTCTTTCTTTAGCTGGGTCCTCCTCAATCTCCTGACCTCTAAACCCTGGAGTGCCTCAAAGCTCAATCTCAGACCTCATCCCCAGCTCTACTTGCTCCCCAGTCATCTACCCCAGACTCACACTTTAAACATCACCTTCACACTGTCTACCCTGAAAGTTACACCATCACCCTGAACTCCAGGCCCACATATCCAACTAACAAATGTCTCCACCTGAATATCTGGTGGCAGCTTAAACTTGCCCCCAACCCCACCTTCCAGTGGCTCAGGTCACACATCCCACAGTATTCTGTGGATCGTATACTCGATCCATGAGCAAACCCTCTAAACTCTTCAAAATATAGTCAATTCTCCTGAGCCACCATAATTATAGTCTAAAAAATCACCATGAACACTAGTTAGCGAATACTGAACTACTCTTTCTAGGAAAATATAGGATTAGGCTCCTGCAAGCCTCCAGTGACAACGCTGTCATGAAACAAATAATACATAATCTTGTTTTATGTGTGCTTCTGTTTAAAGATGCCATATTTAATGTATATTGTTGATTCACGAACATTGGCCTCATGGCCAACAGCACTATATCTCATGCCTGAATGAAGCATCTCTAACACATGCGTTTTCTCCACAAGGCACATCACAACCTTCTGACTCTTTACAATGCTAGACAGCACTTTAGCACTACACTTGGGTCCATTTTAAACAAAGAAATCACCAAGAAAAAGCACACAAATGTGAAAAACATGGCACCAAGCACGCCATAAAAATGATACTTGTTTACAGGATGAGAGCTGAAGCAAAACACCTTGTATGAACCCAGCTAGGAACATGCACATCAGGCAACTCAAATGTTTTTTTGCTCTGCACATGTCCATGAATGACCACAAAATCATCACAAATATTCATTTGGGGGTTGTGGTAGTTTAAGACTTTAATGGATCCCAGAAAATTATGTTCTTAAAGCTAACCCATTCCTGTGGGTGTGAGCTTACTGTAAGTGGGGCCTTTTCATTAGGTTACTTCAGTAGGGTGTGGCCTGGGATGGGTCTTACTCCTGCTGGAGTTCTTTATAACTGGGATGGATATGGAAAGAGACAGAGGAAGAGAAAGAAAGCCACAGGAGCAGAAAGCCAGAGGAAGTCAGAAGCCGAAAGCAACTCAACCCTAAAGAGAAGGACGAGGCCAGCGGGTGATGCCGTGTGCCTTGCCATGGGAGAGAGGAGGCCAGGATTGCCAGCAGCTGGACTTTGGTAGAAAAGCATGGCCTGATGAAGCTTTGACTTGCACAATTTCACAGCCTCAGAACCGTAAGCTTATAAATTAATAAATCCCCGTTGCAAAAGGCAACGCATTGCTGGTATATTGCATTCTGGCAGCCTAGCAGACTAATACAAGGGTTACAGAGAAATTTCAGCTAGTAGGTAAATTTGCAAGTGTGGAGTCCATGAATAATGAGGATTGATTATATATCTGGAATCCGGTCACATCTACCCACCGTCATTGCTGCCACCTTGGCCCAAAGCACCATCCTGTCACCTGGATGACCTCAGTGGCCTCCTATCTCCTCTCCCTGCTTACACTCTTGCTCCCTACACAGCAGCCAGAGGGATTCTTTAAATGGAGCCCATCTCACCCAGAGGCAAATCCAAAGCCCTCACAATGGCCCATACCCTGCCTGGTCTGGCCCCACTACCCCTCCAATCCATTCCCTACCACTCTGCTCCAGCCACAATGCCTTCCTTCCCACTCCCTGAAAAGACTGGCATGTTCCTGCCTCAGGCCTTTGCACCTGCAGTTCCCTAGGCCTGGAAGCCTCTTCTGTCAGAATCCCACTTGGCTCACTCCCTCACTTCCTTTGGGTCACAGTTCTAATGCCTCCTTATCAGTGAGGCCTTCCCTAATCACCACATGAAGCAGCAACATCCCCTTCCACATCCCTGTCCCCACGCCCACTTTATTTTTCCTCCATAGCATCTATTTCCATTTCGATAAACTCTTTCTTGCTTGTTCCTCTCTGTTCCTTACCACCACCTGTCCCTGCCCGGGAATGCAGAGATTTTCGCCATGTGGATGACTGTTATATCCCAGCCCCCAGGACAGTGCTTGGCCCAGATTCAATAAATACGTACTGAATGAAGGAATGGACAAAGGAACAAACAAATAAAGCTGTTCAAGTTCTGATGCCAGGTTTCAGGCCCGGGGCGTGGTGCCTCCAGAGCCTCAACCTCCCCTCTCCTGCCCTGGATTGGTAAGACGTGTCCTGGCAGCCTTGCTGAGCCAGAAGTATCCAGGCATGTAGCCAGAGAGGAAGCTGGTGTGAGCACCCACATGGCTCTGGTGGGATCTAGTGTTTGAAATGGGAAATCTCAGATACATGATCATGCCACCAACACATTTCATTTAGCCCAGCCCGGATGACTTCAGGATTGGTGTGGTGGCCACAGAGCTGATTTCCCCGGAGACCAGACCACACACAAATCCCCAAGAAGCACGTGACACAGATCTGCCCTCGAGCCTCAGCAAGGCTCAGAAGACACAATGCACATAGGTAGCACAAATACATCTTTACCCCTGGAGAAATAGCCCCAAACCCCGACCCTGCCAGCAGAGCCACCGGCCTCAGCTTCATCTCTCCGAGACAGCTTGGATGATCATCTCCAGCCTCTGCTCATTTGGCTAATGACCCCTGGGCTTGTAGGAGGAAAGCACCGGCTATTTTCAGCACATTATGGCCCAAGTCCTTTGTTTTAATCGGTCCCAGGCATTTCCAATTTTAGAGCTTCCTTCACTGATTTGGTTTAAAAAGTCAATCCCTGCATGATCCGATAGGAGCCCAGAGACTAGATAAGATAGTGAGACTAATCTATAACATTTGTGTTTAATGGTTAGATATTAATTGGCTTTTTTTAAAAGTGTGTAAATCGGTCCATTTTCAGTCTTTGTAATCTGTTCGTTCTCGTTAATGAAGGGGCAATACTCATCAACTGCTCTGCACTACACATCACCTTGTAAAACTAGAGTCCATTTATTCTTAAAAATAAAATAGATTTATCACTATTTGAAATACAGAAAGTCATTAAAATAATAATTAAAAACACAACTACAAGCACAATAAAAGTTCCATGATAATAAACTACATTTTAATGTGTATTAATTCTCCTAATGATTTACTCTATACATCTCACAGGGTCAAATCAATGTCTGTACCAAAAAAAATTCAATTAAATTCTATTCACTGTATCTTTCAAGTGAGTCTATTGTTTGCTTTTGTTTCCTATCAGGCCATTTGTCAGTTGTTGTAGCCCAAGATTACAAATGGGAGGGACACGGCCCCATCAAGGTCAGGAGAAACACGTCCAAATCCCACCCAGTCCACCCTCCCCAGCTCCTGCTCATTTGTCATTTATGACCTTGTTCAAGGAGGAGAGAAGAAGGAGGAAGCGCCGCTCCTCTCCGTCCTCCTGAGCAAGCCACGGGCGCGTGGGCCCCGACTGCCACCCTCTTCCCCGCAGCCCGCCTGCTCGGGTCCTCCACGCCGCCCCCAAGGAGCAGGCTGCAGCGGCCCGAGGCTGTGGCTGATGCGCAAGCCAGCCCTCTTCCAGCTTCCTCCTGCCCAGAAATACAAAGTCAGTCTACCCCTTCCAAAAGACACCTCACTTGGGGGCTCAGGGCCAGAAAAAGCCACGCGCGCTTCCCAGGTTCTTGCACCAAGGCAAGCTATCAATCAAGTCTTCACCCTGCCTGAGTGATTCTTCCAGTGTGAACACACACGCGTGCAATTCCTACGCTTGGGAAACTCAGCAGCTGCTGCGGGTGTGAGCAGGGGAAGGGATGAAGAGACGGCGTCCTGTCCCTGCAATCAACAGAGAAGGACGCTGCCCGGCACCGGCCTGGGCGTCAGCACGAAGACACGCATTCTAGAACCAGGCCCGGGTGTGAGTTGAGGGGCCACCTCGGGTCACCTGCTCCAGCTCCGCCTTTGCTGGAGTCAGCAGGCAGAGCCACGCGTGTCGGGACAAGGGCCTGCTCTCAGGAAGCATTTGCTTCCGCAATGCCGAAGGGGCTGTAGGACGTGGCCAGGTCACACAGCTACTCCAGGGCCTCGCCAGCTCTCAATGCGGAGCCGAATGGGACCCTCACACTACCAGGATGGCACCCATTCTTCAAGGGAGGAAAACCAAGTTATGAGTGGAAAACCATTCACGCCCAGACCCGCGTGATTTAAGGACGAAGCTGCGGGAAGTCGCGGCGGCTGTCTGACGGCCACGTTCCCCTTTGAGGAGCCCTGAGCATCCAGGAAGGCGAGTACAAGATCTGCATCTCCTGTCTGGCCGCTGGATACCCACGGTGTCGGGGTCCCCGTGGAGCCCTCTCTCTCAATGGCCTCTCTAGCTTGGGCCATCCCAACTTTGCTGACAGAGGACAAGAGAGGTCAGTGTAGGCCCTGCAGTTCTCCCACCCAGGAACTGGGCAGCTCTGAGGGCTCCAGGGCCCACCCCTCAGCAGGACGCTTCCCCCACCCCCTGGTCCCTGCACGGAAGGGCCTGAGCGAGCAAGGCTGGGTGGCAGGAGGGCGGGGCAGGAGGTCTCATTAAGCAAGACGGCCTCACGCCAGCGCCGGGCTTTAGAAGTCTCAGCTGCACAAGGCTTTTTAAAATATCGGTGCAATTTTGGGCCTGTGGTTAATGCCGTTCGATTTTATTTTGTACTTGGTGTTATTTTCCCAAGCTGGGCCTGGGCTAAGTGTTGAGTCTCAGCTCCAGACTTGGCTGACTTGGCAATTGGACCCAGAGAGCAAGGCCCGTCAGCCCCCTACGTCCCCTCTGTGGGGCCCCCTGACATCCCCTCTATGGACCCCTCTGATATCCCTTCTGTCAGCCCCTCTGACATCCCCTCGGTGGGCCCCCCTGACGTCCCCTCGGTGGGCCCCCCATCGACTTCTCCTTTGGCCCCCCCTTCAGCCCCTCTCCCCCCGCAGCTCTCCAGGACCCCAGCACCCCCTCTCTGCTTTCCCTCACTGACTGCTCCCCACAGCTCACCCTACAAAGAGGAGGTTCCGACCTGGCGGTCCCTGAACAGGGCTGCCCGGAGCAGTCCCCTGGAAAAAGGCCTGTCCCGTTGGCTGATGCCTGTTCTCTCACTCGTCCATCCCCTCAACACACACAGATCGCCTACCTCCTCTGGGCCGGGCGGTCTGCATCTAATTTTTGGTTTGGAAAAAATGATGACTGTGACTTGGTGGAAGAAACTGCAGCAGATAAAAGACTGGGCTCCAGGCGGAGCACCCAGCTCCTCCACCTCCACCACTTGCAAGCCCCATGCCCGGGCAAGCCCCACGTTTGTCCTCGGAGGGCCGCGGAGAGGCCCAGGTGAGACAAAGCACCAAGAGCGTGGCACAGAGTGGGCGCTCAATAAATGCTCCCCTGTGGTCTGTATGTCAACCCACTTGCCTTAGGGTTAGGGAAAAAATCATGAAATAAAAATGTGGCCTGAAAGGGAGAAGACGCCCACAGGGCTGCTAAGCTCGAGGGCATGAAAGCGGGCCCAGGGCGGGGGTCTCGGCCAGCGGTCCCTGCAGCCAGCTCCCCTGCTTCTGTCTCCCCGAGCGAGGAGCGAGGAGTGGAGCCGCGCACAGGCTGTCTACCTCCCACTCCACTGTCCACACGCACTCAAGAGAAAGTCGCTCAGCCCCCAAACCCCGGAAAGGCTGGTCTGTAAGAAGAAAGAGAAGGAAGGTCTTCGTGGCTGGCATGCCAAGAACTGAGAAAGAGCCCCATGGTGCAGAGAGGGCCCCGCAGGCCCCGGGAGCTGGGGTGCTAATGTCCCGTCGCCAGGAATTTTTCTGAATCCCGATAAAATACCTTTTACTTTATTTGTCCAGATTATTTATACATGGATATTTCAATAAAAAGCAGAGCCCCGGAGGCGTGATGGATTTTCTCTGACCCCTCGCACGGGGCCGTCCATCCCCCGGTGGCCGCCCAGCCCCCCATGCGCCCCCAGCCCACCCTCCCTTTGGAGTGGAGATCGGCTTTCAGTAACTCCTGAGAAGCCGCGGTGCAGTCACTCAATTCAAACCCCTGTCCTGAAAACTCCAAGTCAACTCAATAAGCACTTAGCGACATCCTACTTCAGGCAAGGCGCCAGGCTAGCCAGGTGCTCTGTCGGGGAGAGGGAGAGCGAGAGAAGAATCAAAGATCGCCTGTAAGCACCTCGCGATTTCGAGGAGAATGTACTTGTGTACCAAACTCAGCACAAGCCAGGAGCAAAGGAGAGGGTTAAAAATAAGGACACGGTGCTGGCACTGCGTGATCAAAGAGCAAAGTGTTGTATCCATTAGGGCACCACGGGCTGCAATAACAGAAAACCTGAACTCAAGTCCTTTATACAGTTAGGAAAATGTACCACCTTGCAGCACTAGAGGTCCAGTGGCAGGACTGACGCCAATGACCTCAGCCAGCACCTGGGTTCCTTGGGCTCAGCCACCGTCTGACCTCAGACTCACCCCACAGGGCCACAGGCAGGTCACACAGGGTGGGGGAGCATGGGAAGGGGGCTCGGGGTAGAACGGGGGAGCACTGGGGGAGCAGAGATGCTCCCATCTCCAAGTTTTTCCAAAGTCCGGGAGAGAGGAATCTTCCCCCCATTTTTAAGAGCTGGGAAAACTTCCCAGAAGCTCCTACACACCTCACTGGCAAGACGTGAGTTACATGCCCCCCAAACCACCCCCTGGCAGGATGGGCTTTGGAGAGTCGCTCCCTGGGCATGGCGGGAAGGCCCGTCCTTGCCAGAAGAACCTGCCCACTGGACACCTGAACACCAGGGAGCTGCTGTAGCCCGAAGGAAGGAAAATGAGGCAAACAATCCAAAGCTGCCTCTGCCAGGAGAGCGGATGCTCCGGGATGTTCTGTGTTCAGCAAGCAGAGGCAAAGCAGGCACTTGCTGTCTCGCTCGCTGCTGCAGCCTTTGCCACTAGCACAGTGCATGGCATGCAAAGTAGGCTCTGGACATGTGCTGGATGAACGAATGAATGAGTGAGTAAATGAATAAATGCTGGCATTAAACCAAGAGACTGTCTGAGAACAGACTTGAGAGCCCTTGAACCATCCATCGGGTCTCAGTGAACCAAGACAAGAACGAGAGGCTGCAGATCAGGAAGTAGGAAACTAAATGGTTGTATCGAAACAAACCGGTTCAAGGAAAGGCAATGAGCCAAGCCTGGGAGCTTCTCGAGGAGGTAGAGGTCGGCACCATCTGGGCAGCAGCGTCCAAAGACAGGGACCTGAGTCCAGGAGACACGAACCTCCCAGGCCCAGGAGAGGCCTCATGCCGGGGAGAAGGCGCGCACTGAGCAGCCCAGCCCCAGCCTCCCGTCCCTTACTCGGACTCCTCGCACGGGGATGAGCAGCGCCGGCGGCAAGGGAAAGCCTGCGTGGCATCCAGTGGGCAGGTTCCTCCATGGACTCAGCCCGTTCTTCATGGCTTTGTCTGGCAGGAGTCATCCTCCCACAGACCAGATGCTAGGCCCAAGGGGCAGGGCTGGGGCCACAAGAAACATCCCACTCGGATATAAACAAATCGGAGACTCTGGCACTTGGCTTTAACAGCAAATTCCACACTTAGGTGAGTCCCTAGAGCGAACCCCTGGGACTCCCCAGGTGAAACCTGGCTCCTTTCCTCCTACTTCCACCTGTTGTTCAGGAACCCCAGCCCCGGCGCCCACCCTAAGGCATCTCAGGCTCAGCACAGCCATTCATGAGGTGGTGCCTTGCGTCCCAGGTGTCGTTAGCAGCAAGACCTCTGGAAGGCTGTGACCTCACTCAAGGAGACCCCCCAGACCTTTGAAGAGCCTGCACTTCCTTGAACAGAGCCTTCCCCCTGCCTCCTGCACTTTGCAGTCGGAGGCCAGTTCTATCAAATCCAACCAGAACCTGCGATGCAGGCAAGTGATCTCGTTTGCGGAGGTCACTGGCGCTGTGCACCAAAAGGAGGTAAGCTTATTTTGAAAGCAGTAAAATCTGAGCTGGAGGGATATAAGTCAAAGTGTCCATCAGGGACCAGAAAATCTGTCTCTAGTTTTCCAATGACACACCACTGTTCTCAACAGCAAGGTCACGTGCACGTACAGACTTCCAGCGCCGTGGCCTCCCGAGGGTGGCTCCGAGGGTGGAGAAGCCCTAAGCCTCGGACGAGGCGGCCGGCCGAGGCCCCAGGAGCCAAGGGTGGACCTGGGGGAGCAAAAGAGGGGACGACAGGGAAGAAGGAGATGATCCGTGGAGTAGCAAAAGGCATGAGTGAGAAGATCCTTGAGCAAGAGAGGGGCCCGGGAAAGAGACTGGACAGGAAGCGAGCAGGTAGGGCAGATGCGAGGGCAAGGCCAGGTAGTCCCAGGGGCGAGGTTCAGGCCCTCCCGGGAAGGCCAGCCCGTGCAGGTGAGCACAACCGGCCACTTCCCTGCCCTGAGCTTTGCTCAAGGTGCGCCATCCTGAGCCGCTCCCAGCCGCGCGCCGTTGCCACCCCCAGCACAGCGCCTCCGTTTCCTGTCACTCAATCCAAATGCCGCTCGCTCCTTCAAAGGAGGGGGCAGCGGTAGCCGCCAGGCCGCCAACGACACCTGCAACTCGGAGGGAGGAAAACAGTCCAATATTGGGCAGGGTGGGGCACAAGTATTTTCCTGGTCGGACTTTTCTACAGTCAGGTCATTTTCTGGATTCTTCCGAGCAGCTGACGAGGAATCCAGCAGCAGATGCCCTGTCCCTCCACTGGCCCTCCTAGTGCAACAGAACGAGCAGGCCCACCCCTCCCAGGCCGCTCGCCCCTGCTGCCCTGTGTCCCACCACCCCATCTTCTCAGGGGCCCCACTCCTGAAGGTGTCTCTCTCCTCAATCACAACGAGCTCCTCGCTCTTACACCCTCTCTCCGCTGGCTCATTCCCAGGACTTTGGCCTCCTCTATTCACCACAAAACCTCCCACGGCCATGCTGGAGGTCCAGGGCACGAATCCAAGGGCCGCTTGTCCTCCTCTCAGCTGCCCGGCAGCCCCCACAGACCACACTCCCTCCTGCCTGGGCCCTTTGTCCCCCTCGGTTTCCGCGACACTTTGAGCCTGGAACCTTCCCTGACTCCTCCGCCCGCCCCGTGTGTCTGCCCGCTGCAGGGCGCTGGCCAGGATCTCTCCACTCTCACCTGCAGCCTTGACCCTCTCCGGCTTCGGGCACCAGCTGTTCGTCTCCCGCCCGGGCTTCTCCTCTGAGCCTCTGATGCCCACATCCGAGTGCCCACCTGGCCTCTCCATCGGGATGGACAGTGAGCATCGCGTTCTCCAGCTCCAAAGGCCACGTGTTTATTTGTCTCCTTAACCCCATCTCCCTCCGGGCAGCACCCTCTCGAGATCCTGCACCACCGATGCCTGCAGGTGCCTCTAACTCTAAGGGACGGATCTGTCCACTTTCCTTCACTCCACTGCCAGCCCCGGTGGGGCTAGGTCGCCGCTGCATCTTATCCGGACCCTGCGGAAGACACCCAGCCGAGCCCTGCCCCCGCCCCTGCCCGCTGTCACCCCGAGGGCTCTGGGATGGCACTTGCAGCCTCCCGCGGCTGCCCTGCCGCCTTCCCACCCCGCACCCCTCTCCCCGGGGCTGTGGGCCGTCCCTCCACCATGTCGTCCCACCCCGGGGACTGGGCAGTCCTTCTCTTGGGCTCCTTCCAGGCCTGGCACGAGGCTGCCTCCTTCTCTTCCTTCCGGTCTCAGCCTAGCGTTTCCACGTGGGGGGCTAGCCCCCTAAAAAAAGTCTCCCTCCCCTTCCCAACCAGCCCCTCTCGGCCGGGACCGCAGCCTCGCCTGGCAGCCCCGCTCACCGCCGTGTTCCTCACTGGCCGCTCTAGTTTTCTCTCTCCCTCCCTGGAATATAAACCGCAAGACGCAGGACACGTCCTGCCTTATTCACCGCTGGGTCCCCACCAGGCAAGGGGCTTCCAAGCGCGATGTTGGGATTTGCCCCGCTTCGCGCCCACACCTCGCTGCTCTGTAGAAGAAGAATATGTTTAATGGTCTAGCTCCAGATGCAAGTGGGGAGGGGTTTCGGTGCCAAAGATTCTTCCAGAGAGCGCCAAGAGAGCACATGGACTATTCCTTAAGAAACCTTCATTTCAAGATCGGGAAGTTTCTAGCATGAATCAGCCTTCTGAACTCGCTGGCTCCAAGGCGCATCCTCTAGAACATTCGCTCCACGATGCTCAGCGGAAATCAAGGGACGGGGTGGGGGTCCCCGCGGCAGGGTAGCCGCTCCTGATGAAGCCTCTGCGGGCCCCTCCTGGCGCATCCCCAGAGGCCACCCACTGCCCACCCACACCAGGCCGGCCTTGAGCCCCCAGCGTGGCTGCCGGGAGGGCCCCGTCCTCTCAGCAGCCCGGCCTGGCCCCGCGGGACCGCCCTGCCTCAGGCTCCCGGTGCTGCGGGCAGACCCTTCCACGGGCGCGCCCCGGGCGCCAGGCTCGCCTCAGCACAGCTTCTGGCTTCATTTTCGAAACCAAAAACGTTTAATTGAACCTACTGTGTTCTATGTTTCCTTATAAATTACCTCCACTATATCATTCATTATGCAAATATTTTGTGAGCATCAGCTAGGTGTCAGGAGCCTCAATCCCTCCTGGCACAAGATGGAGCATAAATCAATATATACATAAAAATAATAACAATGGGGCCATATCAGTCCTCAATAAAATAAAACCCTTTCCTCGCTCCTCATCGCCCTTGGAACCCTAGCATGACATTGAGACACCTGCCTTACCGGAAGCCACTCTTCTTTCCTGCCCCTTCTTGTGCCAGCACTGCCTCCCCTCAGCACCCTGTCCACCTGCCACTGCCCTGCCCCGCCCCCTGCACCCTGGCCCTGGCCCCCTCCCTGCCCCGCCCCCTGCACCCTAGCCCTGGCCCCCTCCCCGCCCCGCCCCCTCCACCCTGGCCCTGGCCCCTTCCCCACCCCGACCCCTGCACCGTGGCCCTGGCCACCCCAGCCCCTCCCCACTGTTCACACTGTCCCCCTGTCCCATCACCACTGCCCAGCCGGGCCCCCTTCCCCGAGCCCACCATGCTGTTACCCCTCAGGGCCTTTGCACGAGCTGTTTCCTCCCCTAGAGCACCCCCCCAGTCTGTCTGCTGAGCACCCACTCCAAGCCTGGCCTCGCCTTGGCCTCCTGTGAAAACCCTCCCAGCTCTGGGCACCCAGCCCAGGCCCCTGCCCAGCTCTAGCACTCTGTCACGTGCCTGTCACCAGGGGTGGTGCTAAAACATTCAGCGACCGTCCAGGCACCGACACGGCCACTCCATGTGGACGCAGGCCAGGGCGGCTGGGCCCCGGGCTGGGGCAGGCACCCACCTACCCACAGGTTAGAAATGGGAGCGCCACGCCCGTGTGCCCTGCCGGCACCCAGCCTGGCCCGTCTTGTGGGCTGGCACCTGCCCTGCCTGGCACCGAGAAGGCGCTCAGGGGCTATCTGCGGAACGGCACCAGGCAGAGGCACCGTGGAAGGGCGGGGGCTTTTCCCAGACTGCCAATTTATTTGGTGAGCAAATAAAACCTGTTCCTGGACAGTCTGTTTGCTCAGATGGCGAGTCTGTGAGATTTCACAGCTTCGGCGACCTCGTGAAGCTCTGACCTGAAAATAAATTGAGAAGGAATAAAAAAAGAAGACGAGCGAGAGCAAACGATCTGCTCCTCGGGAGGCCGTGCCTTTGGCAAGCCCACTTCAGGCCGTTCCAAGAAACAAAGGGAAATCTTGGTTGTGTCAGAAAAGCCGACATAAATCTCCAACAACTCTGCTTTTCTGGCGACGCTTTACGTGCTCCTGGGAGATTGGAACCCGATTCTCGAACAATTTCCATGCAGAAGGCTGGTCCTGGGTTTTGAAAGGGGCCGCAAAACTTGCCACAGTCTGAGAAAAACCGAATGATGCTCTGGACAGGAGCACAGAGCCGGGGGGCCAGCAGCCACACGGCGTGACCCCCTACCCTGCGCAGCCCCCACCTGCACCCCGGCCAAGGGCACAGGTGGAGGGCCTCAGGCGGGGCAATCACCCTTCTTGACATCCCAGGACACACCCGGTACCCTAAGATGGCGCGCACAAGCAGACAGAAGTCTGGGGGTGGTGGGAGCGGCTGCACGGCTGGGGGTTAGTGACTGAGGCTCAAGTCCAGGCCCCAGCCGCGACACCTGGGCCCAGGTTGCTCCTCTCTAAAAGGGGTGGTAACGGGGTCCGCTGAGCGTACATGTGTTGCATGCATGCATGCGTGTGTGTGTGCGTGAGCCAGTCTCTGGACTAGCTTTAGCCATCAGAAATTGTCTAATCTCTCAGAAATATTTTCCATCCTCCCGCAGGCTGGAGCAACATCCAGGGCATCTCCTTTAAGGAGAGGAGGGGATTTTCATGAGCTCTGGCCTTGACGTTTGGACGCTGGAATCAGGGGAACCTGAGCCTTGCGGTGACTTTGGCGCACTTGGCACCCGGGCTGCGGAGGCGTCCATCACCTTCCCACCCGCCGAGCACCACCCCTCGCCTTTTGCTTATTTGTTCTGTCCGCGAGCATCACCTGGAAGAGCTCAGCGCAGCCGTCAAACGGTAGAACCAACGCGCTGGCAATGGGTTCCATCTTGTTTCTGCCAGAAACAAGGATTCGGGGTGAGGACTCCCCAGGCAGACCAGTGGTCCACCAACAAGGCTCCCAGATGTCCTTCTCCACCTCTTCTCCCCCAGGAGATCAGTTTGGCTAGGACCTGCACTGTCCTAGCCAAGGACTCCACCCAGGAAGGAAAGAGCTTTCCGTTCCAGGGGAAGGGGGCTGGGAAACCAAACTCTGGACTTCAGGGTCCGGGGAAGAATCTCATCCTGGGTGCAGAAGATGCACTGTGATGCTGGGAGCCCGGGAAAGGACCCCGACGGCCGCCCAAAGCCAGGCACCTGCAGGGGGCAAGGTGGAGGGCGGGGGCCATCCCCATCTGGTGTGAGGGGTCAGGAGAGGAGGGCACTGGCCACTCTGCTGCCCCCGGGACAGAGGCCGTGGCACAGGACCCTCGTCCCCAGGGGCTCGCCTCTGAGGAAACGGCATCTTCCTGCCTGCGGAGCAGAGCATCACATCAGCCTTCCTCCCCGTGTTCTGCTGAGACAGAACGGCCCGGCCCAGCTTGGCTTCCAGGGAAGGGAGGACCCGCAGAGAGAACGTCTTCTTCCCAACCCCCGCCCCAAGTCCTCAGCAAACTGGCTCTGAGAAGTCCCTGCTGGGGATGCCCAGCTCAGAAGGGAAAAGCCTTAGGGCCGACTAAAGACCTCGTGTCTGAATCAATGACAGACCTGGGAGCTGCCGGGCCTGCAGACACGCTCCCGTCAAGCTTTCTCTGGATTTCGATCAAGATGTTTTCAGGACAAACTACCAAACAGGTTTAAAGAAAGGGCCTCCCGTAAATGCAACCTGAAACAGCAGCTCTGCAAACCACCCAGCCTGGACGTCTTTGGCCTCCTGATGGGATTTCATCTGCACGTGTCAGACGGGCTCAGGGGCAGCTGGACACCTTCCTAAGCACCAAAAGGCCATGAAGTTCTGGCCCTTTCTCTAGGAGGAAGGGGGAACCGAGCTTGAGCAAAGTGTGGCCTGAACTGCTGCAGAGCCAGCCCAGCGGCCTGAGAATTTACAAAGCCTGCCATATAGAGGTGTCAAAAAATCCACTTTAAATCTCTGTTTAAATACCTGTAAAGTTGATTTTTTTAAAATGCTTTGTTCTAGCAGGATATGAGCTCTTTCAAAAATCGATCCCGAGGTCCGCTCTTGCTAAGCAGCCAGCATGCAAGACATTTCACAGTGTGCGAGTTGTGGGGACCTGGAACATGTGCCATTTCCAAAAGGCAAAAATGGGGATTGCACTGTCTTCTAAAAAGGTGAACTTCCAGCTGCACTTCGGATTGGATTGCAAAGACAGAAGTGGGCCCCGAGCCCAGAGCCCAGAGCCCATCTCAGGCCTGCCTGGAGGACAGAAATGAGCAGAGAGCTAGAGGCCCAGGCCCGCACCACTCTCGTCTCCTGCTGGGGCTCCTCGCCAGCCCCAGAGAGGTGTCAGCCCTAAGCCATGAGTGGCTGCAAAGGCAAGTTCAAGGGAGACTTGCACAAAACTAGAGAACCACACAGGCCAGGAACTTGGGTACGAGGTCCCGCAACAAAGTCTTCCGATAGAGCTGCGGGGAGGAGAGCAGTAGCCCTCCTGGTCCGAGCCCAGAGGGGTGGCTTCTGAAGAGGACATGTATCTACCTGTGCCTCATCACCTGCAAGGCTCCCCAAAATATTAATATCAGGCTATGGGTCTTTCCAGGCTGCTTCCGACACAGCAGGTGCCCCACCCCTCCTCGCAAGCAACCTGGAGCGTCTCTCAGACCTCCATTTCAGCACCTCGGCTGTCTGTACCCATCACCACATCCCGGCACCAAAGACAGTGCCAGAATCTAACAGGCACTCAATAAACGCTGGTTAAAGTCATCTGTTAATGAATCCCTAGCTGGGTATCTGGCGGTCTTTTTCTTACTTAACTGCTTTAACAAAGTACTTTATTATCATCATTATTATTATTAAAAATAAAAAGAAGTGGAAATAAATGACCCTAAGAAGACTTTCAGAACCCACCGCCTCAGATCACACTCCGCTGCCACCTGGTGGCAGAACCCTTTAATTGCAGGCTTGGCTGTAGCATGGTTAAAAATGAATGATTGAAGCCTTCAATTTAAATATTCAAAAGCACCATGGTAACTTCAAAGGAGGCCATAAAGCCACGCATAGCTGTGAAATGCAATTTTCTTGCCTGACTCCAGGTGAGGCATAATCCTAACAAGGTGGGACGGGAGGTCACCAGAGCCTGCACTCCAGGTCTCCAGGCCCGGGGGGCAGGCTCTGAGCCCCTCTGCTTTAATGCTCACCTCCGACCCTGACCAAAGCATGGCAGGAGTCACAAGCCCACATAGGACCATGTGGAGAGCAGCAAAAGTCACAGACTCTGTGATTGAAAGGAAAGAAGCTTCCTTTTGCAGAGTAAGGGGTGGATACCCTGATGGAATTTGAAGGGCTCCCCAAAAGTTATTCTCCAGTGAGACTGCTTAGCTCTGAACTCCTTCCAGCAAGGTAATAAAGTGAGCCAATGGCTGGGGACCGTCCTGTGTCTACAGATAAGAGCCACTGCAGCCTCTGCATAAAGACTGAGCTACCCAGGCAAAGGTGAGGCAGGTTCCTATGTGGGCAGGTAGCATCCAGCACAGAAAGGGGACTGATAAATATTCACTGAAAATATAACAATTAATAGACAGCAACAGACCCCAAATCTTTATTGTGCTGTGGAGTCTAGTGAGTGCGTTCTCGTGAGTACACACGTTTGCTCTTCATATCAGCCCATTTCACGAAGGAGGAAGTGGAGGCTCAGGAGACAAAGTCACACTAGGGCCAGGGAGAGGCAGAGCTGGTACCACACCCGGGCTGCGGAGGTGCTGCCAGGCAGATTTTTAACACTGATGTCAATGGGAGTCTCCAGTCCTTAATTCTGGGGCTTTGCTTAAAATAACCAGAGCTACCAGTTACTCAGCAGCCACGTGTGCCAATCACACACTCTCATTTCATCTCACAACAGCCCAACAAGCTCAGCACTTCCCTTTGTTTGCCAAAGGGCTGGCCGATGCAAAGGACCAGAAATGGGTTGGCTTTTATAATGGGAATTTAATTGGGGGTAAAATCTTACAGTTCCAAGGCCATGAAATGCCCAAATCAAGGCGCCATCAGAAACGCTTTCTCACCAAAGTCAGTTCCTGGTGATCCTGGCGTCAGCCACATGGCCATCAGCATATGGCAGGGCTCGTCCCCTCAGCCTTGTGCTGCTCTGTGCCTCTGCTGATTCCAGACTTCGGGATCTCTCTCTGCCTCTCGGGGTCTCTCTACCTTCCTAAAGCCATTGGCCAACCTGGAGTCATCTCTCTCTACTTTCTCCTTCCTCTCACATGGCAGGATCCAAATGGCGACTTCCTTTTCTCTGTGTGTCTCTTTCTCTGTCTCCACTTATATAAGGTCCAGTAAGAGGGAGGAGACCCAACTCGAATCACCTCATTGACGTAGTCCAATCAAAGCCCTAAAGCTATCTAATCAGGTGACCTAATCCAGGTCCCTTAACAGACTCTAATGCAATCAAAGGGTCTCACACCCACAGCAATGGATTAGTTCAAAAACAGAATCTCTTTTTGGGACTCACCAAATTCAAACTGTCACTGTGCTACTATCCCATTTTAGAGATGAGAAAACAGAGGCACCCTTTCCTGAAATCACAAGGGCCGCACAGTAGGTAGCCAGTAACTCAGGTCTATGTCAGACTGACTCCCAAGCCAGGCTGCTCACTGCTTTGCTCAGCTGCCTCATGTTTAGGATAGAGCCTTCTGGAGAGTTCTTTTACACAACTTGCTCACCTTCAGCTCACAGAATTGCATTTTAAGTCCACCCAGTTCTTTGGTGTGGATCTCCAAGAGACTCTGAAGGAAGAAGGGCCTTGCACCTGCCTCCTTCCACCCAAGCCCAGCTCATCCCACCAGCAAGAGAAGGGACCCTGCTGCTTGGCCCACTCAGTGCCTCCAACAAGTCATGCAAAAGTGAAAGGGGAAAACAAAGAATTGGAAAAAGATGGATTTACCTGATGTTCACTGGCAGGAATAAAACTTAAGTCATCCGTCACCATAGTCAACAGTCCTCAAACACAGAAACCTCAGGGGCAGATTCTCTGCTGCAGAACCAAGGGTGCCAAGACAACCCAGTCTCTCTTCTCGACCCTCCCTCCTCTGCAAGGACAAGTGCGTTCCCCACAGAAAGCTGTCCAGGGAGCCTCAGGAAAGCCATGGTTCCCCAAATCCTGGCTCCCGGCCTTAAACCTGGGTAAGAACAACCCAGTGGGGTCTCCCACAGGAAATCAAGGGGGCAGCCCCAGGAGGTCCCCTGCCTGTCTGGGGTGGGGGGCCGACTCAGGCAGGGCAGGCTTGGTGAGGAAGGACAGGCACTTAGGATGAGACGGGCAAGCACAGGGGTCACAATCGCAGCATGTCAGTAAGGGGACACGAACAGCTGGGAAGAGGCCCACAGGGTGCAGGGGGAGGGGGACAGACCCTCAGAGGGGCCCGGGAGGCAGCAGTGAGAGCAGACCCGGAGGCCAGGCCACATGGCCCGCAGAGGAGGAGGCCGGGCCAGGGCCATCTCTTGTCTGGAAGCCTCAAGGAACCTGGCAGCGACACTGCACTCATTCATCCTTCATTCATTCACTCCTCAGGGTGCACTGAGCATCAGCTCTGCCTATTGGAGGTGCTAGGGACACAGCATCAAGCAAAGCAGATAAAAATCCCTGTCTGCCAGAGGTGAGAGGGAGCCACACAGGCATCTGGGGGGAGAGCATTCCAGGCAAGAACAGCCTGTGAAGGTGCAAGAAACAGCAGGGAGGCTGGTAGCCCAGGAGCATAATGAGTGAAGGGAGAGTTGAAGGGGGTGAGAAGGGAGGGCTAATGGAGGTGGGGGCAGGTCCTGTGAGGTCTCACCAATCGTAGTAAGGACTTCACTCCCAGTATGAATAAGAAGGAAGGGTTTTGAGCAAAGACATGACATGATCTGGCATGGGTTTCTAACACATTCTCTGGCTGCCATGTTGAGAGCATGCTACAGGGATGCAGGGGTACGGCAGGGAGCCCAGACAGGAGGCTGCCATGAGCATCTGAACAAGAGACTCTGGTGAGATTGGAGAAGGCAAGGATGGAGCATGTCTCTCGAGGTTTCGCTATAAGGGGAAATACAGAAGCGGGATATATAGAAATATAGCTGGAGGGAGAAATGAGTCAAGAGAAGGCTGTTTTAAATGATGGGAGGATGGTTGGGTGCTGACAGCAAAGAACCAGTAAAGAATGGAAACTGTTAATGCAGAGGAGAGAGAGAAAAATTGCAGGTGCTGCAGCTTGAGATAGACAAGGAGACTGGACCAAGTTCACAAGCGAAAAATCAGCCGCACCAGGAGCAGGAAGAGCTCACCCTTCCAAAGGCTCCAGCAAGCGTCCTTTCTCTCTCCTAAGTGCCTGGGGATGGAGCTGGGGAGGTGCGGCTCACGCAGCACAGTCTGATTGTCACCTGCGAGGGAAGCGGGTCATCAGCGGCAGGTGAGAGTGAAGCAGGAGGGAGGGCGGTTTGAGGAGAGAGGAGAAGGCAGGCTTTCTAACCACGTGGAGCAGTGGGTGGGTGAGGGGGGCAGACGCGGGGTTCTGGGTGCCCTGAGGTTGGAGGTCCTGCGTCAAAGGCCCATCTGGGTCACCTGCTTGTATGCTTCTCTTAAGGGCAGCTAGGGAGGGTGCAGCACAGCCTAGAAATATTCTATGTAAATAGGGCTGCAACTTTGCCACGCCTGATGGAGAAAGCAAGGGAGTGATGGGAAAAACTGACCGGAACGTGGCTGGGTAAGAAGGCAGGTGAGACTCTGAAGGGGGAGGGTTCTACAAAAATGTGGAAGCTCTTTGGATTTCGGTGGCGTTGGTAGATTTGGTGGAGCTGACGCGTGGCTAGGCTAGACAGAGGAAGAAGGGAGAGCCAGCATTCAGAGACAGGGGATGGAGGGCATCTGCAGGTATCAGCAAGTTCCAGAGGAAGAGGGGAAGGGTTTCAGGAGCTGGGGACAGGAAAATGGAGTCAGAAAAGGGGGTGTGCTGTATGCCAGGAGTGAGGGAAGACTCGGGGGACCAGGATGAACTTCCTTGGAAGGGACGTTCTATCAAAGAATGAACAGCCATTGAACCCCAGGCTCATCACCAGCCACCTCCAACCCTCAACCGAGGGTACCTGCAGCGAGCCCCTCACCAGGATCTGGCTGGTGGACACCCACGCAGAAAACCCTGCACGCGGAGCTCCGAGCCACTGGAGGGGCACGGGCAGCCGGCACAGTGAGTCAGAGGCCAGGCTCCCACCCCAGCTGCACTGCTCAGCCAGCCAGCCTCCAGGATGAGAGGAAGGGTGGGTGTGGATCTGCAATAAGAGTAGGCTGTCTCCCTTCTCCCTGGGGCTGGACAGTCACTGAGTCATCGACGGAGCCTGCATCAACCACGTCTGCCATCAGGAGGTGAAGCTCACTGTGTTCTGAATGAACTCAGAAAGCACTTGCCTGGAAGGGACCGTGGGAAGAAGGCAGAGTAGGAAGCGGCAGGAGTCAGTTCCTCCATGAGAACAATTATTGAACTTGCAAGAACTGTCTGAATCAACTGCTTTGAAACTCTGGAGTCTAGTGGAACACTGTGCAGCATCCAGGGAAGAGCAGGAGGAAGAAGCTGATAAACTGCAGTAAACACTGGTGGATTTCACTCTCCAGGCAGCAGCTACTGGGACCCATCCCCCTGCCTCGTGGCAGGCAGCAGTGAGGTGCTCAACCCTGGCCCCTGGTGCAGCTTGCTGGTGCCAGGGTGGGATATGAAGATCTAGTTCCCCAGGATCTGGGTGTGTGCAGTCCAGTCACTGATTGCTGCTTTTGATTAGCTACTACAGATTGCTGGGGGCCCAGTTCAGTGTCAGAGAAGACATAAAGACCCTTCCTCAAAACCACAGAAAAGAGCTCATGGGCTGCATTTACTGGGCAAGTGCTGAATCAAGAAAACACAGCTCCAAAGAGCCACGTGGGATGCTCCTGCCACCACTGCTGGCCCCTCCCTCATCCTTTCCTCTGGACAGTGTGGAGCAGGCCAGAGCTCCCATTGATTCCTGGCCCTGTTCCAGCTGGGAAAGACTGACCTGGGAAACTCCTCTCCAGTGTGACCCCACCTTCCAGAATTTGCCTTCCAGGCAAAGGCAGCTTGAGACAGCTTGAGACAGCTAAAGTACTGTGAGGAATAATTGAGACAGATGACCTGGGGCAAAGCCTCGTGTGCTTTAAGTCCTGTGGTGGAACACCTCGGAGAGGGAGAAAGTCTGTTTCTTAGGGAGAAGAGGGGGCATTTAAATTTCTGTAAACAGGGCAACTCCTAAGGCCACAAGCAAGCACAAGTCCAAAGACACAGGCCCAGAGAAGACAGGGAGGACCCTGCACTTCGCACCTGCCACAGGTGGCCTTCTTGATGGAAGGGCTGACCTCTGAAGGAGAGTACCTACCAGCTGAAGGCAATTTGCAGACTGTGAAAGATGTTTTTGGCATTGGTTGGTTTGGTTTTGTAAGCTCCTAGCACTCAAGAAAACTTCTGTCATATGACTAGCTGAAGGCACATGCAAGAAACAGACAGCTCAGGGACTAAATCCCAGCGTTCACATTTTTAAATATTAAAATGGTTAGCATGCACTGAAAAATTACAAGACAAAGAAGAAACAGGAAATGATGGTCCATCCAAAGGAAGGTGATAAAAATCCAGGAAACATCAGTGAAGAAGACTAGACTGAGAATATACCAGAAAAAAAAACTTAATTATTCTTCAGTATGCTCACAGAGATAAAGACAAATACAGAGAGAACTAAGGATATCAGGAAGACAATGAATGAACACTACGAGAATCTCAATAAAGAGATAGAAATTTTAAAAAGAACCAAACATACCTACTGGAGTTGAAGACCATAATAACTGAAATGAAAAACTCCGAGGAATATTTCAACCACAGAATGGAACTGGCAGAAGAACCAGTGAACATGAAGGCAAGACAATTGAAATGATTCAGGGTGAGGATCAGAAAGAAAAACGAATTAGAAAAAATGAAAATAGTCTAGAGGTCTGTGGGACACCAAGTGTACCAATATAAGCATTATGGGAGTCCCAGACGGAGAAGAGCAAGAGAAAGGGGCAGAAGGAATATTCAAAGGTATGATAGAAAAACACCCAAACTTAGCAAAAAAAAAAGAATATGAAACTCTAAACCCCAACTGTGACAGTCTGAGATTTTTTATGAATCCCAAAAAGAGAAAGAGTATGTTTGTAAACTATTCGTCTGGGTTTGATACCCCTTGATTGTATTAAATTCAGTGATGGACCTCTGGTTAATTTTACTTGCTAAAATCAATTTAAGCCTTCTGATCAGACTATATCAGTAAGGCGTAATTCAGGTTGAGTCCCCACCTTCTTGGTGGGCCAATATAAATGGACACTCACTCAAGAAGACAGAGAAAGAGGAGAAAACTTTGCCATTTTTGATCCTGCCATGCAACAGAAAGGAGAAGGCTCAAACAGCTAGAGCCCCAGGGAGAGATGGACCATTTTCCTGAGAGCTTACAGCTGACCTTAGGAAGAGAGCCAAGACTAATCAGGAAGCCCTGAGAGACAGGCACTAACCAAGAGAGAGGACTGGAAGCCTGGAGGGAAAGGAGAGACCAGGCAGAGATCAGCAACCATCTTGCTTCAACATGTGGCAACTGACTTTGGTGAGAAGGCAACCTTGAGTTGGACTCTATATGGCCTTCTAACTGCAAGCTTTTACCCCAAATAAATACCCTTTATAAAAACCAACAGATTTATGGTACTTTGCATCAGCACCTCTTTGACAGACTACTATACCAACAAACATGAAACAGGATAAACTTGGAGAAAAATATACCCAGGCATATAGTAGTTAAACCATCAAATGCAAAGGGCTAGGAGAGAACTCTGAAAGCTACAAAAGAAAAGCAACATATGTGGAGGCGTTTTCGGGACGTGGAGTTGTCCTGGATAGTGCTTCACGGACAATTACGGGACATTATAGATCCCCCCAGGGCCCACTGGATGGAACGTGAGAGAGTCTGGGCTATGATGTGGACCATTGACTATGGGGTGCAGTGATGCTCAGAGATGAACTTACCAGGTGCAATGGATGTGTCATGATGATGGGAGAGAGTGTTGCTGTGGGGGGAGTGGGGGGCGGGGGCGGTGGGGTTGAATGGGACCTCATATTTTTCATAATGTAATTTAAAAAAATAAATAATTAATTAAAAAAATAAAATAAAATAAAATAAAAAAAGAAAGAAAAGCAACATAGTATGTACAAAGGAGTCCCAATTGCTTTAGTGCTGGTTTCTCATCAGAAACCATGGAGGCAGGGAGGCAGAGGGTTGAAATACTTAAAGTGCTAAGAGAAAATAATGGCCAACCAAGAATTTTATATCTGGCAAGACTTTCTTCAAAAAATGATGGAGAGATTAAGATATTCCCATATAAACAAAAATTTAGGGAGTTCATTAGCACTAGAACTACCCTATAAACAATACTAAAGGGAATTCTTCAGACTGAAAGGAAGGGACACTAGACAGTGGCTCAAAGCAGCATAAAGAAATAAAGAACTCCAGTAAAGGTAACCATTTGGGCCAATATAAGTGCCAGCAGTGTTGCATTGTACTTTTTGGTATGTAACTCCACTTCTTACTTCTTAGAGGTGATAAAATGCAAATGCATAAAAAGTAGTGAAAATCTAAGGTTTTTGACATACAGTGTACAAAGACATTTTTGTAACCAGTGCCAAAAAAAAAGTTGGGGGGAATGGAGGGGTATAGGAACAGTTCAGGTGTATGCAATTGAAGTTAAATTGATATCAAATAAAAGATTACTAGATACTTAGGATGCTAAATTTTAACACAATGTTAACCAAAATAAAATATATGAAAAATATATCCAGAAAGAAATTAGAAGGGACTCAATATGGGATAGCATACAAAAAAAAATCAAATAAATATGAAAGTAAGCATTAAAAGAATAGATGGTCAAAAAGGTAAAAGACTTGCAAAGACCAAATAGCAAAATAACAGAAGAAGGTCCTGCATTAACGTAATTACTTTAAAAGTAAATGGATTAAACTCTCCAGTCAAAACACAGAGAATGGAAAAATGGATAAAACATCACAAGCCAATTACATGCTGTTTAAAAGTGCCTCACCTTACAGTCAAAGACATAAAGAGGGTGAAAGTGAAAAAATGGAAAAAAATAAACCATGCAAGTGATAACCAAAAGAGATCTGGGGTAGCTTTCAGATAAAATAAACTTTTAGCTTTCAGATAAAAGAAACTTTAAAACAAAAACTGTTACAAGGGACAAAAAGTTATTATAATCAGAAAAACAGGGTCAATTCAACAAAAACACATAACAATTACAAATATATATGCACCTAACAAAAGAACCCCAAAATATATGGAGAAAATATTGACAGATTTGAAGGGAGACATAGTTGCATCCGTATTAATAGTAAGAGACTTTAATACATCAGTTTCTGTAATGGATAGTATATCTAGACAGAAGATCAATAGGGAAACAGAAGATTTGAATGATACTCTAAACCAACTAGACTTAATAGATATAGGAAGAACTTTTCACCCAACAGCAGCAGAATATACATTCTTCTTGAGGGCATATGGATCATTCTCCAGGATAGCTCATGTTAGGTCACAAAACGAGTCTCAATAAATTTTAAAAACTGAAATCAAACAATCTCCTCTGATTACAATGAAATGAAGCTAGAAATAAATAACAGAGGGAGAACTGGAATATTCACAAATACGTGGAAACCGAACAACATACTCTTAAACAACCAATGGGCCAAAGATGAAATCATAAGGGAAATTAGGAATATCTTGAGGTGAAAGAAAATAAAAACACAGCCTACCAAAACTTATGGGGTGCAGCAAAGGTAGTACTAAAAGGGAAATTTATAGCTCTAAATACTTATATTTAAAAAGAAGATAGACCTTAAATCAGAGACCTAACCTCACAACTGGAGGATCTAGAAAAAAAGCAAACTAAACCCAAAGTAAGCAGAAGAATGACAATAACAAAGATTAAAACAGAGATGAATGAAAGAATAAAAAACAATAGAACTGGAAAAACCAAAATTTGGTACTTTGAATAGTCAATAAAACTGACAAAACTTTACCTAGACTGACAAATTAAAAAAGAGAGAGGGCACAAATAACTAAAACTAGAAATGGAATGGGGGACATTACAACCTCCCAGAAATATAAAGGACCATAAAAGGATACTATGGACCACTGTACACCAACAAATTAGATAATTTAGATGAAATGGAAAAATTACTAGAAACACACAAACTATCTACACTAACTATACTAAGAAGAAATAGAAGATCTCAACAAACCAATAACTAGTAAAAAGATTGAATTGGTAACCAAAAACTTCCCACAATGAAAAGCCCAAGACCAGAGGACTTCACAGGGGAATTTTACCAGACTTTCCTAGAAGAATTAGCACCAATCCTGCTCAAATTCTTCTAAAAATTGAAGAGGAGGGAACACTCCCTACCTTCTATGGGGCCAATATCAGCCTCATACCAAAGCCAGATGAAGATATCATAAGAAAAGAAAAATGTCTTATGAACATAGATGCAAAATTCCTCAGCTGGGAAGCAGATGTAAGTTCAGTGTTTGAGAGCCTGCTTCCCATGTACAAGGTGCCAAGTTCAATCCTGGAACCTTCCCAAATAAACAAAAAAAATCCTCAGCAAAGAAAAAGAAAACCAAACCCAACAGCCCATTAAAAGAATTATACACCATGATCAAGAGGGATTTATCATAGGTATTTGAGGGTGGTTCAACATAAGAAAATCAATCAGTGTAATATACCACATTAAAAGAATGAAGGGAAAAAGCTACATGATCATCACAATTGATGCAGAAAAGACATCTGACAAAATCAAGCACCACTTCTTGATAAAAACTCTTAGGAAACTAGGAATAGAAGGAAACTCCCTCAACACGATAAAGAGCACATATGAAAAAAATGCATAGCTTACATTATACTTAATGGTGAAAGACCAAAAGCTTTCCCTTCATGTTGAGCAAAATGGTAAGGATGTCCACTTTAAACACTGCTGTTCAGTGTTGTACTCTAAGTTCTGGCCAGAGCAATCAGACAAGAAAAAGAAATAAAAGGCAAACAAATTGGAAAGGAGTAAGTAAATGTTGCCCTTTTTGGAGAAGACATGATCCTATATGTAGAAAATCCTGAAAAGTCTACAACAAAGATACTGAGCTAATAAATGAATTCAGCAAAGTGGTAGGATATAAGATCAACACCCAAAAATCAGTAGTGTTTCTATATACCATTAATGAACAATCAGAAAAAGAAATCAAGAAAAAAATACTATTTATGAGAACAAATAAAAGAATCAAACATCTAGTAATTAATCTAGCCAAGGATAGAAACTACTTGAACACAGAAAACTACAAAACATTGCTAACAGAAATTTTAAAAAGATCTACATAAATGGAAGTATATTCATGTTCATGGATTGGAAGACTAAATTTTGTTAAGATGTCTACTCTACCCAAAATGATTAACAGAGTCAAAGCAATACTGATCTAAATTCCAACAGCTTTCCTTGCAGAAATGGAAAGCCAATCATCAAATTCATATAGAAAGATAAGGGACCTGGAATAGCAAAAGCCATCTTGAAAAAGAAGAAGGAAGTTGGAGAACTCACACTTCCTGATTTTAAAATTTATTACAAAGCCACAGTAACCAAAACAGCATGTTACTGGCACAAGATAAAACATACAGACCAATGGTATCAAATTAAGAATTCAGAAATAAACCCTTATATTTATGGTCAATTGATTTTTTATGAGGTTGTCAAGTTCACTCAATGGGAAAAGAACAGTCTCTTGAAAAAATGATGCTGGGAAAACTAGATATTCATATGCAAAAGAATGAAAGTGGACCCCTACTTCACACTATATAGAAAACTCAATTCTAAAGGGATCAAAGACCTAAATATAAGAACCAAAACTATTAAACTCCTGGAAGGAAACATAGGGAGCATCTTCAGGACCATATGTTAGGCAATGGTTTCTTAGCCTTTTCACCCAAAGCACAAGCAACAAAAGAAATAAATAAATGGTACCTCGTCAAAATTTAAAACTTTTGCACATCAGAAGACTTTATCGTGAAAGTAAAACAACACTCTACAAAATGGGAGAAAATATATGGAAACCACATATCCAATAAGAACTTAATATCCAGAATATATAACATAAACTTACAACTTAACAATGTTAAAAGACAAAATTAAAATATTGGCGAACATGGGAAAAATACAATTAATGTAACCTATGGACTATAGTTAACAGCAATACAGTAATATCCTTGCATCAATGCCAAAGATGTACTGTGTTAATAATAGGAAATATATAAAAAATATGCCAAATGTACGCTATGGACCATAGTTGGTGGTAACGGTCTGATAATATTATATCATAATCTGTAACAAATGTTCCACAATGATGTGGTGTGTTGGTGAAAGGGTGGGAATTCCACACATGTGAATGATTGTTTTATAAGTTCACAATTCCTGTAATAAAAATACATATATATATTTTAAATATTGGCAAAAGACTTGAGTAGACATTTCTCCAGAGAAAATATACAAATGGCCGAAGAGCAAATGAAAAAGATGCTCCAAGTCATTAGCCATTAGGAAAATACAAATCAAAACTACAATGAGATACCATTTCTCACCCACCAGAAAGGCTACTATTTAAAAAATGGAAAATGGCAGGCACTTAAGAGGATGTGGAGAAATACGTACACTCATTCATTGTTGGAGGGGATGTAGAGTGGTGCAACTGCTCATGGAAGAGCATTTGGTGGTTCCTCAGAAAGTTAATTATATAATTACAATATGACCCAGCAATCTCACTTCTAGGCATATACCCAAATGAATCAAAAGCAGAGCCTAGAACAGACATTTGCACACTGAAGTTCCTAACAGTGTATTTCATGATAGCCAAATGATGGAAGCAACCCAAGTGTTCATTAACAGATGACTGGATAACGAAATGTGGTATACACATACAATGGAATATTATTCAGCCATAAAAAAGAATGAAGTCTGATACATGTGACAATATGGATGAACCCTGAAGATATGTTGAGTGAAATAAGCCATACAGGGAAGTGGATGTGGCTCAACAGATAAAGTGTCCACCTACCATATAGGAGGTCCAAGGGTTTGATCCCAGGGCCTCCTGGCTTCTGTGGTGAGCTGGCCCATGCACAGTGCTGCTGCACGCAGGGATTGCCAGCCCACACAGGGTTGCTCCCGCGTAAGGGTGCCCCCATGCAAGGAGTGGCCTCTGTGCAAGGAGAGCCGCCCTGCACGAAACTGCAGCCCGCCCAGGAGTGGCGCCACACACACGGACAGCTGATGCAGCAAGATGACGCAACAAAAAGAGACACAGATCCCCAGTGCCGCCCGATGAGAATACAAGCGGACACAGAGGAACTCACAGCGAATGGACACAGAGAGCAGACAATGGGGAGAGAAATAAATAAATAAATCTTAAAAAAAAAAAAAAAGCCATACAAATATTGTGTGACCTGACTGATAGGAAATAATTAGAATAAGCAAATTCAAGGAGTCAGAAACTAGGATACAGGTTACCAGGGGCCTGGGTGGGGTGTGGGGAATGTGGAGTTAACACTTAAATTGCACAGAGTTTCTATTCAGGATGTTGGAAACGTTTTGGTAATAGATGGTGGTGATGGTAGCACAACATTGTGAACATTATTAACAGCCATGAAATCTATATTTGAACGTGGTTAAAAGGAGAAATTTTCGGTCGTATATATGTTAATAAAATGAAAAGTTAAAAAAAAATCCATAGGACACAGTGAACCCTAAGGTAAACCCGGGACTATACAGTTCCTAGTACAATGATAAAAATATTCTTTCATCAGTTGCAATAAACGTACCATACTAACGGAAAGCGTTAATAATAGGGTGGTATATGGGAATTATTTATTTTATGCATGCTTTTTCTGTAAACCTACAACTTCTCTATTAATTTTTATTTAATAAAGAATGAAATCGCCTGCCTGAATCCCGAGGCTTCCAGCTCATAAGCAATGAGAGAACGTCAGACCGGAGATACGGCAGCAACGTCCACGGAGGTCCCCCACGGCACACCTGATGTGCGCGCCAAGGCCAGCTCACCCGGGGAGCGTGGGGGCCTTGCCCCGGCCCCTCACCAATCAAGACCAAAGCATGAAAGGGCTGACCTGGGGGCCAGGGCCCCGCCCCGATCACAAGCCCAGAGTCGCCCTGGAACTGGCGGCACGGTCACCCCTGGGGCTGCGCCTCCCAACTGACCCCCGCGGCCAGTTCTCAAAATGAGCAGCCGATGCTTCCACACCTGCTCGCAGCAATGCACCTGCTGCTCGTTTCTCCCTGTCCTTAGCGGAGCCCTCTCTTCCTTGTCCCATCTCCACCACCACCCCCCCCCCCAGGACTGGAAATTCACAGAATTCTTCCTTGGGTTCTGCCCCACCATGGTACTCTCCTCCCAGCGAGATCTAGGCCCACAAAAGTCAGCGTCTCCGTCATGGGATCCCCCCACGTAAAGAGAGACGGTGCAGTGCTGAGCTTTCCTCTCTCGGCACGAGGCAGCAGGTGACGTGCCCTCAACCGCACATTCGAATCTGAGTGGACCCCTCAACAGGGCGCTGCCAAGTGGCGCTTGAAGAAGTCTGAGGTCCATCTGTCCGGCATCCATCCGCCTGATGCCCATCTGCCCCACGTCAGGCTCCAGGTGCCCTGGGGACAGCGCCCGGTCAGTCGAGGGCCCCCACAGGCCAGGAGGGGTCCCCGGGCTCAGAGAGCGCTCAGATCCCGGCTCCCGGCCTGGCCCCGTGGGGGAGGGCGTGTCGCTTAGGGACATCCCCCACCAGGAGGACTGGCCAGGAGAGCGGCCTCCATCCTACCCACTGGCCCTGGAGCTGCTCCGACCTCGCTGCCCATCACTCTCCTCCCCGCTCCAGCCTCGCACCCTCCTGGCTGGTCTTCAACCGCCCTGGGCACTCTCCAGCTACAGGGCCACCGTACCTACTGTTCCCTCTTGAGTGGACCGTCCTTGTCCCCAGATACCACCGCCAGCTCCTCTAGCGGTGCCTCTGGCTGCTCCACAAGCTAGTGCACTGCGCACCCCCTTCCCCCACCCCCGGGTCCCTCATCACCCTCCCACGTCACGGGGTCCCCTAGGTTTTGCTGGTTGCCCACCTCCAGCTCTGGGACATGAGCACCAGGAAGGCCCGGCTGCTGGCAGGGTCTGGCTGCTCTGCCCCCAGTGCCCGGAACGGTGGTTGGTACACCCTGGGCGCTTCATCAGTTTCTACAGGATGAATAAATTCTTTAAAAGACATCTGATCCTACTGGTTGGTCATCATTGCCTGGAAAACAAGAGACGCAGAACAAGGACGGAGTGTGCCCAGCTGTCATGGGACTAACCCCATGGCCCCGGATCAAGGATGTGTGCAAAGGCAGGAGAGGGTGGGGGCTCCAGGCAGGCCCAGCCGCCCCCGCTCCGCACCCCCTCCCAGCTCCTCCTAAGAGTGGGCACGTGGTACCCCGGCCTGCTGGGTGCAGGTTCCCCTAGGGCTGTCCAGAGCCCATGGCCAGCAGGCTATGGCCAAGCCCTGGGCCCCCCAGCTACTGTGGGGGGCTCTCCACCAGGGAACGGCCACGTCTGGCCCTCCAGTCGCCTAACTTACGTCCAGCAACATCCGCGTGCAGCACCAGGGGGTTCCTAGTTAACACGCAGCCACGCACGGTGCTCG
This sequence comes from Dasypus novemcinctus, assembly GCF_030445035.2. Taxonomy (NCBI): domain Eukaryota; kingdom Metazoa; phylum Chordata; class Mammalia; order Cingulata; family Dasypodidae; genus Dasypus; species Dasypus novemcinctus. The sequence goes on from NC_080681.1 coordinate 126,475,748, forward strand.
CCCCCCCGGGGTGGTCCCTAACGGCACCTTTCAAGGAGCTCCTGAAGCTGGAGACCCGCCCTGCAGGTTGATGGACAGCTAGGTCCCGCCAGTCCTATGAACAGCCGCAGTCGCGTTTGGGGACAAAGTCAGGCTTCCAGCCCCCCACCCCCACCCCGGGGGACACCCGGACCTGGGCCAGCGGGTGCAGATGGGTGCAGAGGCGCGGGCCACGCGGAAGCGCCTGCTCCTGAGCTGCAAACGCAGTGCCCACACCCATCACCCGGACCAAGTGAGAAGGGAATGGCAGGGAGGCGAGAGCTCGGGCCGGGCCCGCGGTGGGCTCGGGGCCCGCGGGGAGGAGCGCTGGGCGTCTGAGCGCACACACGGGGCAGTGGTCCCCTGGGAAAGACATCTACGGGTGCCCACCCGCTGCAGGCAGCGCCCTCTCCCTTCTCCCAGCAAGGCCCATTCCTGCAGCTCTTAATTTACTAATTCCATCAAAAAGTCAACTTTTAATTGGACTTTGTTTTTCCGGCGACTCCCGCTGTGACCATCTCGTCAGTGTTTGTCTCTCTCTGGTAATTACCTGGACTTCCCAGCGCAGTGCTTTATTTTACCTTGGAGTGACTCTTTTTTCCACACTCAAAAATTTCTGCTTGTCATAATAATTAATAGGTTCTGTTCCTAAAGCAATTATATTCAAATTATCTTAATAAAGCACAGCTCTGAGTGCCATCAATGAGAGTGCAAATCATCATCCCCGCCAGGCCAAGAGGCTCCGCCCCCTCCCCCGCCCTGCCAAAAGCCCTCCGTCCCCCGCCACCAGAGGCTGGACACTTGTGACCAAGGGGATTTCCTGCTTCCCTGATGGAATGACTGATTTGCTGCAGAGGGAATTAATGGGAGGGAGGGGTGTGGGAAGCCCAAAAATCTCTTCTTTGCCAGTGAAAACTAGAAAAAGTCGCCTGGTAACAGAAATCCTAGGCTGGACACACAACGTTCCTGGGGAGGCTTTAAGCCTGGGTGGATGGCTTCTAAGCACACACACCCCCATGTCCTGCGAGGCCGGCCCCTCCAGCATCACACAGCACGTGGCAATGGGCACTTCTCACTCCTAGTGACATCCAGAAGTAAAGAGTTGCAGCGGTAAGAAAACCCAGGGAGCCTGAGGAAATGAAACTGCCCAGAGCCATGAGACGCTCAACCTCTTTGGGGCCACACCTTCCAGAATGATTGTGTAGCCCAGGACACCTGGCAAGAGAAGAGGGTGGACAAAGCTGAGGAGGAGGAGGCAGAAACAGAGAGGAGAGAGAGAGAAAGGTCAATGAAGAGGAAACATAAATTGACTTGAGAGAGCCAGAGACGTTCCTCCATCTGGCATTTTCTGTTTTCCACTTCCACAGCTGGAAAATGCCGAGTCCTGATTTAGGACTGAGCTCGAATTAAACCTTTTCTGCGGTACATCCTCCTTCTCACCTAAGGGAGACAATTCATCCTCTTGAACATTTTGTCAGGATGTGTAAGTTTCTGCTGCAGTAACAAATAGCCCTAAAAGTCCAGTGACTTAAAACAACAAAGGTTTGTTTTTTGCTCATACCACATATCCAATGCAAGTTTGGGGGAAGGAGCTGTGCTCCGGGTGGTCTCAGGGACCCAGTGGTGGAGGCTTCACCTCCACACAAGCTTCCTTGTTGCTGAGTCAGGGGAAGGGCACATGGCAAACCCCACGCTGGCAGTGAAAGCTTCTGCGCAGAAGAGACACGTCACATCTGCCCACTCTGAACTTTAAAGGGATGTACATCCCACCGAGACCCCCAAGGAGCAGCTCCAGGTACACCGATGATCTGCCTGGCCTCTATGCCTCCAAAACACACACTCCCACCCCCCTGCCAGGCTCTTTCCTAAGTGAAATCAGTCGCTCTCCCCTCTCCCCCAACTGCCACTCTCACTTGACAGTGATTTCTTCAAGGGACAAAGAGCACCGTCTTCTCCTGGCCCGCAGAGGCTCAGGCACTCAAAAACGTCTGCAGAGAATGAAGACGTCACGCCAGCCCAAGGACAGGTGAGCAGAGAGCTGGCAGCCCCTGGAGGCTGTGGCCCCTGCTGGCACCTCTGGCTGCAGCCCCATGACCCCCCACAACAGGCACCAGTGAGCAGCCAGCAGGTGGTTCTGGAAGCAGATGCCTCGACACCCGGGAGCCCCAGCAGGGTGGGCAGGGGCCCAGAAGGTCCCGCTGCCGTTCCAGGGGGCAGCGCAGACCCCAACAAGCCAGCCAGAAAAACCTCTGGGAGGCTTTCAGCAAATACCCTGCAAGATTTTATCTGTGTGGGCTTAGCCACATCGGCTGCCGGCTTATTAAATAAAGTGAATTAGGTCTCAATTATTTGCTTGCACACCAGGCAGGAAAAATGAAATTTTCCATTTAAAAATAATGTTGCTATTAACATGCAGAAACGGCCCTGGAGCTGGACTTTCTGCGCCCTTGCGCTGAGGGTGGTGGGAGGTGAGCGTCTCGTGAAGGGGTGCCCCCGGGGAGGCACGGCGGGGGGCCACCGGCCGTTTCCGAGGAGCTGGGGGGCCATGCCCAGAAGAGCAGTTTGGGAAGGCACCACGGCACCTAAGCCTTTTATTTAATTTAATTTTCTCTTTGATTTTATTCATGTTTTAGTACCGCATCCCGGCCAAATGGCTTCAGTTTGACGTTGCCTTTCACTCTCAAAAATTCTAACCCGGGCACAGTCGAGGCCTCCGAATATACATTTTGTAATGGAAAGGGGGGCGTCGTAATCAGCAGAGGATGTGCTTAACCCCAGGCCCTCCTCGGCCGCACCATGCAAGGTCTTTGGAGAGGAAGCTCCTCAAGTCTGCTCAGGTGGCTTATTCGGGCTCCCTGGGCACCACGTGCCCCCAGGTGGCTTCCCTATCTCCAAAGGAGGGAAGTAGAATTTGGTCAAGTCAGTCACTTGCTGGAAGCCCCCTCCAGAGACCCTTTTTCCTTAAAGGCATCTGCAGTAAGCACGGAGGGTGCTGAAATGGAGCTGATCGTTCAAGTGGAGCTATCTTTGAAGTGTGCAGAGTTCGAGGGTGGCCCGGGGAGACAATCACTGCGCAGCTGTGCGACCAGCTGAGGCTGGGGGGAGCGGCCAAGGGGCTGGGAGCGCGGCCCACCTTCCCCAGGGCACCGAGCCCCAGGCCCGCCGGTGGGTGGTAGGCGGCTCTTTCAGCAAAGCGACTTGGGCGAAAGTGATTTGGTAACTGCTCTGCATCTCAAAAGGAAAAAAAAATGCTGTAACCCCAGTCCTGGCTTCTTGGGGCCTTTCGGGGATTAGAGGAGGTAAGCGGATCAAGCCAGCGCGGGCTGCCAGGAGCTGCCAGCATGTCCGTGCAGGGCTTCGGCGTCCAGGGACGGGCTGGGTGGGAGGGCGCTCGCGGGAAGGCGGCCCCCAGTCAAGGGGCGAGCTTCTGCAAGGATGCTCCTCAGGAAGGCAGGGCCGCTGGAAAGCGGGGGACGCTGGGGCAGAGGGCTATGGACGCCGCGGGGATGGACGGCGGGAACAGCGGGCGAGGAGGGGCGTCCAGAGAAGGGGGCTTCCAGGGGAGGGGGGTGTCCAGGGGAGGGGGTGTCCAGGGGAGGGGGCGTCCAGGGAAGGGGGCATCCAGGGGAGAGGGCGTCCAAGGAAGAGGGGTGGCCAGGGAAGAGGGGCGTCCAGGGAAGGGGGGTGGCAAGGGAAGGGGGTTGGCCAGAGAAGGGGGTCGTCCAGACAAAGGGGTCGCCAGGAAAGCAGCAGCAGCGAGCGCGCGGCCCTCTCCAGGGAGGCCCAGACCTGCTCAGGGGTTCTCACTGCCCAGGAGGGCCGGGCCCTGCCATCAGACCTGCGGGTGCCCAAGGCCCCATCCCCGAGGCCAGTGTGTGCCCCCCGCCCCCTAGCTGACCTTGCAGGCTCCCTGCGGCCTCAGGCCCGGCAGCCCACGCCCCAGCCAGCGAGTGTCAGGGTGCCCAGCGGCGCCGCAGGGGGCTTTCTGCTCGGGGTGGGGTCCCCGGCCGGCCCAGGCAGCGGGTTCGCAGCCTCCCCCCGCCTGCCGGCACAACGCCCCGCAACTGTCAGGGGACCCAGCGCAGACGCGGGTGGCGGCCACGTCCCCCACAGCACACGGCTCCCCGCCTCCTCCGCGCAGCCGGAGCGGCCCTCCACGGCCCAGGGAGGGCAGCCGCCTTCCCCGGGACCCACTTGCCCTCCACAGGCCCCGACAGGGCCCGAGCACCCAGATCTGGCCCACCCTCTCCCGCAGCCAGGACCCGCCAGCCTCTTATTTCACCACGTGCAGGAAACCGGGGGCTTCAGGAACTGGGAGAGACATGGAGGCGACAGTCAGCTTGCCAAGCTCAAGCCAGAGGGTCAAGTGTCTGCTGAGGGCAGATCCCCCACCCCAGCCACCCACCGAGGCCGAAGGCACCTTCCCAGGGGCGAGCACTCAGGAGCGCGGCTCCTCCTCCTCTCTGCTGGCCAGCGTCAAGGTAAACAGAAGGTGACCAAGAGGGCAGGGGGTGACTCTGAGAAAGACACTAAGCCACTCCGTGGGGGTGTAAGTGACTTCCAGTTCACCCCCCCCCCCCGACAAGGCTGTTTTTACGGCTGACGTTTCCAAGCACTCGCTAGGAGCCGGGTTCTGGCGATAAGCACCCTGTGGGCGTCATCGCCGTTTTTTGTTGTTTTTGGGGGGAGTTTACATTGTGGTTTATATTTTAGACAATACAATTTTCTGAATTTTTAGTTATCTTATGTTTTACATTATGACTTACATGTTAGCCTATCATCCCGTTTTAACTCTGAGCGACTCTAACGGGCAGCACTATGACTGACCCCGGGTTAAAAAGGGGAAACACACAACCCAGAAAGGCCAGGCGAGCCCGAGAGCGCCGGACCCCCGGGTTGCGGCCAGAAATGCTCTTGAGGATGGAGCTCAAGGTGTGTTGATGGGGGAGTGGGGCCAGAGGGCGCCTCTGCGGAGGGCAGGTCCCTAAAGCCTCAAGCGGGCGCACCTGCGTGGGGCGGGGCTGAGCAGGGGCCTGCTGGGCAGGTGTGCCCTGAGGGGTCGCCTTTCCTAGTTCCACACAGAGTGAGGCGGCCCCAGGTGGGAGTCCCTGCCCAGAGCACCCTCCAGCACACCCAGGACCACCAGAAAACGGGAAAGGTGGGGGGATTTTGTTTGGCGTCTTGTGGGTTTTTTTTTTTTTAGGCAACTGCCAACTTAAGATGCTGGAACACCTGCTTTCTACCTTATTACAGTGCCCTCTGGTGGTCAAGAGCCAGGCAGTGCAGTCCCAAATTAGAAATAACTTGCTTAATTTCAAGCCACTCTTAAGTCACAAATGTCTTGAGGTCCTTTAAGAGCTTCCGAGAACAGTAGAAAAAAAGGATGCATGCACTGGGAGCCACCGCCAGCCCTATTTAAGGGACACAGCTGGCTGTCACCTGGTCCCGGGCGTGCCTGCCGGCAGGGCTCCTCAGGTGAGGCTCCCAGCACAAAGGCAGGGGCCTTGGAGCTCCAACCCTGGCCCCGGGCTCAGCCTCCGCTCATCACCTCCCCCTGCTAGCTGCTGGCATCTCAGTTAAGGGCCAGGCCTCGAGGACACAGGCTCAGGGAGGGTTTTTCTGAAAAGCATCAGATCTGCTAAGAGCTCAAGGGGGAGGGAAGATTTGCCACCTCAGCGCTGCCAACCAGCCCTGCTGCAGCTGCAGGCAGAGGCCCCGGAAGGAAGAAACTGGGCTCCCTTTCCCCACCTGAACCCCCACTCCCAGCCAAGAGAAGCAGATCAGGCAGCTGCCCGCCCCTCACCCATGCCGAGTGCCCCGAGAGTCCAGGCGAAGAGCAAAATGAGGCCAGAGAAGAAGCTTTGCTTCAGGAGTCACTTTGGGGCCTGCAGCACCAGCTTCAAGGCGAGAGGAAGAAAGGACAAAATCCAGGGGTTGAAACAAATGTCCATGTAGCCCTCAGCCAGGTCAGGGGGTCTGCGGGTTGGGGAGTCTGCTGTGGGAAACAAGGCTGAGAAGGGTCTGCTGTGGGGTAGAGGGTGGTGGGTGCATGGCACGGGCACAGCCCGGCTGCGGCTGACAACAATAGCACACAGCCTAAGCCAAGCGTCCCTATGACCCTGTCCCCAAGACCATCCTAAAATGTCCCAGACAGATGCTTTCGAATCCTAAGAGCTCTTCCCAGAACAGGGTCTGATGACCTCAGAGTCACCCGTTCTAGTAGCTTCTAGTAGCTTCCAGTTCAGTGTCTGCGAAAGTTCTTGAGTGGGTCTACCGTAAACCACCCCACGTGTTATTGCCATCTCTCAGTCCCTTCCTAGCGTGCCAGTTTAGTCAAATCCCCAAACACGAATGGAGGGTCCTCGAGCACCCGGAAGGAACGGGCAGAACTCCTGATTCGGGAGGCGAAGGCAGCCTGGCTCCCATCCTCGTCTCCAAAACTCAAAATGGATGTCAAACATCAATATTCTCTCAATTTCCCTGCTATGAGGAGACGTCAGCAAACCCCTCTGCCAAGGATTGTACAAGGCTCATTAAAAGGAAAATGTCCATGGTAATTGTGTCTTTATGCATATTTCTTCACTCCAATATTCTATAACATAATAATGCTTCACATTTCTCCAGAACTGTCTTTTCAGCATGTTTTCACATTACGCTTAATTTCGTAAGAGTTTTTCAGCCACACATAACGACACAGTTCAATGCAAAATCAGATATAAATCTAGCTTAAGAGACTCTCAACAGGAATTTCATTTAAAACTGTAAATGTTCAGATTCCGGCTCTGATTTATGTTGGGGTGTGTGCTTCAGAGAGAGTGCCCCGGCCCTCTGGGCAGTAGATGCTCGCTAAAGCTGACCCCCCGGGCCTCCCTGGCTCACCGTCCCTCTAAAGAAGCAGCGGAGAAGGGGGCAGTGCTGGTCAGAGGGCTGGCTCCCAGCTCCCGGGGGCCTCTTGTGCAGAATGAACAAAGAGCACCCCACACGGATGCCTTTGCTTAGGGGCGACTTTTAAGGAGCAATTTCTGAGCTGCTTCTCATCTCCCTGCTCCTCCAAAAAACTGGGGCACCACATCAGAGCCCTGCGTGCCCGCTCCTCCCTGCACGAGCGAGATCCAAGGGATGTGTGCGCCCTGGATTTTAATCTAGCGTCGGGCCTGGCTACGTTCAGTGCCCTGCACTTTTAAAGCTAAAACGATAAACCCCAAGGCCCGTTTCCCTTTAAACCCCAAGGCCCGTTTCCCTTTGCTTCTGAGAGAGGGTCAACCCCGCAGCCGAGGCTGGCAGCTGGCAGGTGAAGCAGAGGCTTCAGGTGCTGGAGCTGTGAATTCCTGATGGGATTAATAAACCCGGAGGAGGAGTCCGCATCCATTGTCTAAGCACATCTAAGACAATGTTAAGATGCGAGTTACTTACATCCTGGCTCTAAGGACTGGGCAGCAGCCAGCAGAGTCACCCCCCTCGGGTGAAACCAGACCCCGGCAGTTTCATCGCACATGACTTGTTCAGGTGACTTACGAAACACAAGTTATTTACATCGGGAAAACATCCCTGTGCTCCTGGCATTATGCTATCAACAAGAGACAACACGGCAGCCGTAGATTAAATTGAAATATGCTTGCTGCTCGTGAAACTTGAAACTTTATTCGCAAATGCTAAAAGCCCCAAAATTCACAGTTAGCATTTTGGAACCCACAGCGCCTAAAATTTCACTTGCAAGGTGGAGCTATTGTGAGTTGCAACCCAAAATGGAGTAAGATACCACTTTGCAACTGTAAAATCCATTTATTTAAAGAAGACTGGGCATCCAAACCCTCTGACTGCACTTATATTTTTAAAAATATGCCCTGCAAAGCTCTAAAAGTTTCTGAATTCCTCCATAAAAAACTTGCCACCTCTGATGGACTCCACCCAACTGCCAGCAGGATCTGCAGGATACACGCCCCCAGAAAAAAAGCAATTGAAATGACTTGACAATATATCTTTCCAGGAAAGTAAATTATATCTAGCTCTGTACTCACATCCCACGCCCCTATTGGTTACCGACTTTCTTCCCACACGCCCACGGAAATGAGAAAATTATCAAGTGGGTTTCAGTGCTTGGATACCTAATTGCAACAAATCTAAGAGCCTCCTCTTTCCACCTTTAGAACTTAGATTTCAGGCTTTAAAGCAATCCTGTTAGCCAAGCTGACACATGCCAATTAGCTTCGTGCATTTCCAGAATAAAACGCCTCGAGACAAATCACCCTATGTAGGTCCTACAGGTCTTTTAAATACCTCCATTTGTTTTTCAGTATTTCATTAAAATCAGGTTCTTACACGAAGGGTCAGATGGGAGTGGAAGTACTATTAACGTTAATTTCAGAGTCCTTGTATAAAGATATCAGATTATCAGAATGGACCCCTTCCTTAATTAAGGGCAAAACAGATGTCTCTAATCAGAAGAGTCTCCACCAAAATGAATGGGATACCTGGGCATTTTGTCCCTTTGCAAAGGGACAAAGCTTTCTATAAATATCTTTGATGATGATGATGATGATGATGGTGACGATGGTGATGATGGTGGTAATGAAGGAGAAAGAGGGAGAAGAAGAAAATGTCATACAGGCTATGCTCACAATACAGTAAATGATATAATTCACATGCAAGTCTACAAAACATCAAGCCAAAGTTGCATGGCTCAGCAACTCATCCTTGAGAGATTACCATAGAAAGTGGTTTGCTGCAATCCTTCTAGATCTGTTTTTTCCCACTCAAATGGATTTGTATACAATCTGTACTGTTAATAAGTACTAATATTTCAAAAAAAACTATAAACAAATAGTGAATGCCAATGAATGATAGGCAGGCATGCTGAAATATTTGGAGGGGGAAGTGTACTGATATTTGCAACTTTCTCTGAAATGAGTCAAAATAATAAGATGGATTGATGGATGGATAGAGGAATTGATATGTGATAAAGCAAGCAGAGGAAAATATTAGTTGTAGAAGCTAGTTGGTGGTTGTATGGGTTTCACTGCGAAATTCTTTCAACTTTACTGTAGTTAGAAAATTTCAAAATAAAATGGGTAAAACTAATTTTTTTCTCTTAATAATATGGCCTCAATCTCTTTTCATGCCAATACACAGAAATCTCTTTATCCTTTCAAATAGCCATACAAGATTCCATTTTCTGCTTATACCACAATTGGCTTAACCAATCCCTCATTGGGAGACATTTAGGTTACTTTGCAGTGATAAACAATGCCACAATGAATATCCGTGTAAATATGTCTGAATACTTATGATAGACTTTCTAAAGGATAAATGCCTAAAAGTAGAATTGTCCAATAAAAGAAAATGCATGTTTTTACTTTTGATACATAATAACAGCTGACACCTAAGGCAAGTGTCCTCCGTTCAGACACTTACCACCATTTTTCATCTATTATCTCCTGTAACCCTCACAACAACCTAATGAAGCAGGTGCTCTCATAGCCTCACTGTATAGTTGAGGAAACTGAGGCACAGAGCGATTAAATGACAAGATTTCACAGCCTGAAAGTGGCACTCTGACTCCAGAGCTGGAACCTTTAACCACTATGCATACAAACTATGGTCAAAAAGGATAAACCAATATATAATCCCACCAAGAATGTACGAGAGTCACTGTTTCCCCAAGCTGTATTGTTTCTACATTTATCTAAGACCTAAAGCAAAGCCTGCCCATTTTTCCAGATAGCAAGAAGGCAGATGTGAAAAAGCTAATGCACAGAGAAAGCAGCGCAGAATGGGTTAGGCAGGGAGGAAAGCCTTGCTAATTAGAGCAAGGGCACGGGAAAGCCTGGTGTTCTGCCTTGACCGGGGATTCTCTCCCTGATAATATAACAGCCTTTCTGCAGAATGGACCTTCTCCAGGTTCTGCAGGAACGCTGGCCGGGAAACATACCTATGAAATTCTCACATCCTATTTTTAAACTCTGTAACTGCCCAGCCCATCTCCCCAGGTGCTTTAATGTAAGCTCAAGTATTTTACCTTTTTCTTTATCAGACAGCTGCAAGTAGAAAGGCCCATGTGAGTAAGTGTATTGTTTCTCGTTCCATCATCTACTTAATTAATTAAAATAAATCTTTAGACAATGCTTGATGTGTCGGTGGGATATAATCAACAACCTCAAAAGTTCTTTTGTTTTATTACCTAATGCATTATAAATGATCCCATTACAAAACTGATTAAGAAGTCTTCTTCTAGCAAGCCCTAACTTCCAAGGTCTCATGAAGCACAGTAGCTGCAGAAACTGGAAAGATCCTCTGCAAACAGCAGGGCATCGGCCTAGCCGAATCATCGCAACACAAAGAAACTGTAATAATACTGCTGTATTATTGTTGCTGTAGCAACTGAAATGATGTAATTGATACAGCTGTTTCGCTTAGTAGAAACATAACAAAATACTCCAGAAAAATAGGTTTGGAATAAGAGGTAAAGGAGAAGTAGAAATATTAATAAAATAACTGAAAATGAAAAGCCAATTATCTCAGACATTAGCAGAGAGGAACGAGCACAGGCACTGACCCCAAGGCCCTGAGTTCCAATCATGACTTCACATCTTACTGTGTGACCTTGGGCAAGTTACTTACCAGTTCTGAATGCTAGTAAGCTCATCTGCAGGAACAGGATAAAAGTCCCTACTTCACAGGTGATAACAAAGATTAATGTAAAACTTGGTAAAGTCCCTGGTGGGCCTCAGTCTCTCTGTAAATGGCAGCTGCTGGCATCACGGTAATAACCGTGACCACCAACAAGTATTCACGGAGCATTTTTCACACGGAACTGGGAAACTAACATGTGTTGAAACATTTTCCCTCTTTGTATACTTCTTATGCTGCTGCTGCTGAAGGGTTTCAAGATTTCCAAAATTTCAGAGAGTAATATAATAAAAACCTATGTACCAACCAACCATATTTTTCAAGTCTTAATGTTTTGCTAGGTTTCTTCAGACTTAATTTTTAGAAAATAAAAATAAGAATTGCAGATACAGTAGAAGCTCCCATGCATTTCCCTGATCATCTCTTCCTCCTCTTTCCCCCTAAGAGATATCCACTAATTTCCATTTAGTTTTTCTTTACAACACATGTAAGTAACCATAAACAACATATAGTAAAATTTACCTTTTAACCTTATATGAATGGTACCATAAATACACTTCTATCTGCAATAGAAACTGTTTTGTTTGACTGTTTTTTATTTTTATTCACAGATACACATAGCTTTAGTACATTCATTTTAACTGCTACATTCTATTCTGTTATGTAAATATACAGCATATTTATCCATTCTACCACTGATGACCATTTAGACTGTTTCCAATTTTATATTATTATAAATAATGCTACAATGAACACTTTTGTACATATCTCTATGTCCAGGGTATCTCTAAGGCACATATGTGAGGAAACTATCTGCAGTCATGGAAAGAACCACCTGAAAGGAATTGAGGGAACAATTGCTGTTGTTTACACTTGACCTCTAATACTGCCAGTTCCCACCAGACAGAACAAAAAAAAAAATTATAATGTACAGGGCATAGGGTGGAGTACTCAGTAAAAATTTACATCAATAGTGGGGGGAAATTAGCACTAGATTCATTGCTACTCTCGAGTTGCCTAACAAAGCCTAAAAATGCCAAGCCTTTTCCAAACAACATAATCACATTCCAGAACAAAGCATAAGAACGTGTGTAGGAATACAAAAATATATATAATACCCAACAAGATAAAAATCAAGTCTGGGGGAAAATTTTAAAATCGCAAGGCATACAAAGAAACAAGAAAACAGAATGTTGAGAAAAAAATGTATGAATCAAAACCAGGCCAGAAATTATTCAATGTTAAAATTAGTAGATAAAAAGATTGAGTTCAAAAGAAATGTAGAAGTATAAAAAGGACTAACTAAAACTTCTAGAGATGAAAATCTGAGAAGAGAAAAAAGTGATTTGATGAACAGAAATTAGACATTGCAAAAGAAAATATTAGTGAACTTGAAGTCATAGCAATAGACCATATATCCAAAATGAAACCTAGAGATAAAAAATGAACATATCACCAGCAATAGCTCCAAGCAGACTAATGAATGCATAATTAAAGTTCCCAAAGGAGGGGGAAGAACAGAAAAATATTTGAAAATAAAATGGCCAAAAATATCCAAATTTGAGGAAACTATAAACTCACATATCCAAGAAGCTCAATAAACCTTATGTACAAGAAACATAAGAAAACTACACCAAGGCACATCATAATCAACTGTTTTAAAATTGCTGATAAAGAGAAAAATCTCCAAAGCAACCACATGAAGAAGATACATTATATACAGAGAATAATGATATGGATGGCTGCATATGTCTCATCAGAAACAATGCCAGAAGACATAGAGCAACATCTGTAAAGTATAAAGTACTGAAAGAAAAACTGTCAACCTGAATTTTTTTACCTAGTGAAATAAACTTTCAAAAATATAGGTCCAATAAGGAGTTTTTCAGAGATGGAAAAGCTAAAACAATTTGTGACCTGCACAGCTGCTCTACAAAAATTTTAGAGGAAGTCCGTCGGGAAGAAGAAAAATGATACCAAATCTGGAGCTACACAGAGGAATGAAGAGCACAGAAAATGATAACTATGCAGGTAAATATAAAGACATCTTTTTACTATCTAAATATCTTTAAAAGTTAACCAACTCAACCACAATGGAATAAAGCCGGAAATAAATTTCCCCTCTAAAATCATGAATGAGAGACAAGGATTCCCATTGCCACTACTGTTATTCAATACTGTATTGGAAGTTCTAGCCTGAGTAATTAGATGAGAAAAATAAAAGGCATCAAAATTGGAGAGGAAGAAGCAAAACTTGTCATACTTGCAGGTGACACAGCCCTACATATAGGAAATCCTTAAAAATCCAAGATGGCAGTGGATGTGGCTCAAGTAATTGAGCTCCCACCTATCACATGGGAGGTTCTGAATCAGCTCCTAGTGTCTCCTGAAGAAGACAAGCAAGACAGCGAGCTGGCGTGACTGGCAGGCATGGTGAGCTGACACAAGATGATGCAACAAGGAGACACAAAGAAGAAAGACAATGAGAAACACAACAAAGCACGGAGCTGAGGTGGCTCAAGTGATTGACCGTATCTTTCCCATATGGGAGGTCCCAGGTTAAGTTCCTAGTGCCTCCTAAAGAGAAGAGAAGCACACAGCAAATGGACACAGAGAGCAGACAGCAAGCACAAACAACAAGGGGAGGGAGGAATAAATAAATAAAATAATTTTTTTTAAATCCAAAGCAAAACTACTAATGGTAAGAAATGAATTCAGCAAATTGGGAAAGGGGACGGTATAAGATCAATATCCGGGAAACGGACTTTGGCCCAGTGGTTAGGGCGTCCGTCTACCACATGGGAGGCCCGCGGTTCAAGCCCCGGGCCTCCTTGACCCGTGTGGAGCTGGCCCATGCGCAGTGCTGATGCGCGCAAGGAGTGCCGTGCCACACAGGGGTGTCCCCCGCGTGGGGGAGCCCCACGCGCAAGGAGTGCACCCATAAGGAGAGCCGCCCAGCGCGAAGGAGGGAGCAGCCTGCTGAGGAATGGCGCCGCCCACACTTCCCATGCCGCTGACGACAACAGAAGCGGACAAAGAAATAGACAAAGAAACAAGACGCAGCAAAAAGACACAGAAAACAGACAACCGGGGGAGGGGAGGGGAATTAAATAAAAATAAAAATAAATCTTTAAAAAAAAAAAAAAAAGATCAATATCCAAAAATCTGATGTGTTTCTATACACTAGTAATGAACAATCTAAAGAAGAAATCTAGGGAAAAATTCCATTTATAATATCAACAAAAAAAATCAAATATCTAGTAATAAATTTAAACGAGGATGCAAAGCACTTACACACAGAAAACTATTAAAACATTGCTAAAAGAAATCAAAGAAAACCTAAATAAACAGAAGGACAATCCATGTTCAGGGATTAGAAAACTAAATATCGTTAAAGGTCAGTGCCCTAAAATGTGTTCACCAAGTGCGATGAGTGTGCCACAATGATAAGGGAGGTTGTAGGTGTGGGAGGAGTGGGGTGGGAGGGTGGGGGGTATACAGGAACCTCTTATATTTTTTAGTGTAACGTTTTTTCTGTGATGTATATATCTTCAAAAAAAACACAATTTACAAAAATGATGCGGTGGGGGTTGGGAGTGGGTTATATGGGAACCTCTTATGTTCTTTGTTTTTTTTATGTTTTTTAATGTAACATTCTTTGTTATCTATTAACTTTAATTTAAAAATAAAAATAAATAAATAAATAAAACATATAGCTAACCTCGAAAATAAATAAATAAATAAATAAATGTCAGTTCTACCCAAAGGGAGTTATATATTGAACACAATCCCAGTCAAAATTCTAATAGCCTTCTTCGCAGAAATGGAAGGGCCAATCATCAAATTTTCTGAAGAACCACCAATGAGAAAGGGTTGCATGGCAAGGGGCCCTGAATAGCCAAAGGCATTCTGAAAAAGAAGAACAAAGTTGGAGGACTCACACTTCCCAATCTTAAAACTTATTACAAAGCCATAGTAATCAAAACAGTATGGTACTGGCACAAGGACAGACATACAGACCTATGGAATAAAATTGACAGTTTAGAAATAAACCCTTCCATTTATGGCCAACTGATTTTTAATACGGGTGCCAACTCCACTCAATGGGGAAAGAATAGTTTCTTCACAGAGGGAACCGGGAAAACTGGATGTCCATGTGCAAAAGAATGAAGGTGGACCTCTACCTCCTACTATATACAAAAATCAACTCAAATGGGTGAGAGAACTAAATATAAGAACCAGGACTATAAAACTCCTAGAAGAAAACATAGGGAAGCATCTTTAGGACCTTGTGGTAAGCAATGATATCTTAGAATTTACACACAAAGCAGGAGCAACAAAAGAAAAAATAGATAAATGGGACCTCATTATAATTAAAAATATTTGTGCATCAAAGGATATCATGAAAGCAAAATGACAACAAACAGAATGGGAGAAAATACTTGGAAACTACATATCCAATTAGGGTTTAATATCCAGAATATATAAAGAATTCCTACAACTCAACAAAAAGAAACAGCACAATTAAAATATTGGCAAAAGACTTGAATAGACGTTTCTTCAAAGATACACAAATGGCCAAAGAGCAAATGAAAAAGATGTTCCAAATAACTGGACATTAGAGAAAACCAAATCAAAACCATAATGAGATACCATTTCACAGCCACCAGAATGGTTACTATTTTAAAAATGGGAAATAACAAGAGTTTAAGAGGATATGGAAAAATAAGGACACTCACTCATTGTTGGTGGGAATGTAGAGTGGTGCAACTACTGGTGGAAGACAGTCGGCTGCATCTCAGAAAGTTAAGTACAGAATTACAGTACGACCCAGCAATCTCACTTCTAGGCATATACGCAGATGAATTGAAAGCAGAGACTAGAACAGATATTTGCACACTGATGTTCATAGCAGCATAATTCACAATTGCCAAAAGATGGAAGCAACCCAAGTGTCAAGCAAAAGATGTATAGATAAATAAAATGTGGTATATACATACGATGGAATATTATTCAGCCATGAAAAGGATATATGTGACCACTTGGATGAACCTTGAAGACATCATGTTGAGTGAACTAAGCCAGACACAAAGAGGCAAATATTTTATGTGCTCAATGATATGAAGTAATTAGAATAAACAAATTCATAGAGTCAGAAACTGGAATACCAGTTACCAGCTGCCAGGATGGGGGGAAGAAAGGGGAGTTCATGTTTAATTGGTACAGAGTTTCTGTTTGGGGCAATGGAAAAGTTTTGGTAATGGATGGTGGTGATGGTAGCACCAATTTGTAAATATAATTAACATCACTGAATTATATATTTGACTGTGATTAAAAGGAGAAATTTTAGGTTATATACATGTTAGTAGAATTAAATGAAAGAAAAAACCATAGGCCTGTATAACAAAAACAGTGAATCCTAATGTAAACTATGGAATATCACTAATAGTATAAATAATATTCTTTCATGAATTGTAACAAAAGTATCACAAAAATGCAGTCTTAATAATGGGGGTAACTCAGCTAACATGGAGTTGAAGAAGGTCAACCACCATACCATGGAGCCAAGAGTGCCTACAACTGAAAGCAGGAGGATCGCATCCAGCATCCATGTGGAATCTAAGCTCCCTCTTGTTACAGATGTGGAGTGAACACAATCATTCCAAGGTCCACAGGATGGAGGAATAGAGTATGGATTAGAGTGGACTTACTGATAATCTATTCATGAACTATTATGATTAGTAATCGAAGAAAATGTGGCATTGGTGTGGAGGAAGTGGTCATGGTGGCTGCTGGGGGTAGGGAGTGGGAGGAAGAGATGAGATGTGGGGGCGTTTTCGGGACTTGGAGTTGTCCTGGGTGATGCTGCGGGGACAGTTACCAGACATTGTATGTCCTCCCATGGCCCACTGGGTGGAATGTGGTAGAGTGTGGGCTATGGTGTGGACCATTGACCATGAGGTGCAGCAGTACTCAGAATGCAGTGAATGTCTCATGATGATGAAGGAGATTGTTGTTATGGGGGGAGGAGTGGGGTGAGGGGGGTGGGGGTATATGGGGACCTCATTTTTTTTAATGTAACATTAAAAAAATAGACAAAAAAATGGGGGTAAAGGTATGGGAATTGTGTATTTTCTGCATATTTTTTTATAAACTATTTCTCCAATAAAAATTCATTTTTAAAAAGTTAACCAACTACTCAAAGCAAAAGTAATAACAGTGAATTGTAGAGATTATAGCATATCCAGAAGTAAAACATGTGATAATGATGGGAGAGGATAAATAGAAATATACCATATTAAGGTGCTTACACTATACATGAAGTGATATAATATCACTTGAAAGTAGAGTATGACAAGTTAAAGATGTATACTAAAAACTCTACAACAACAACCAAAATAACAGAGTTATAGCTCATAAGCCAAAAAAGAGAAAGAACATGTATGTGTAAATATACGTGTGTGCATATATATATGTATGTATATATATACACACACACAATGGAATACTATTCAGCTGCAAGAAGAAATGAACTTGGGATGTATATGATAACATGGATGAACCTTGAGGGTACTATGTTGTGTGAAATAAGCCAGACACAGGATAAATATTGTATGGTCTTACTGATATAAGCTAAATATGGTAAAAAAAACTTACAGAGTTAAACTAGAGAGTCTAGGTTAGTAGGAGACAATGTGGGTGGAGAAGCGGGAGCTGCTGCTCAATGTTAACTAAGGTGGATTGTAAACAGGTGGAAATGGATAGAGTTGATAGTAACACATTATAATGAGTATAACTAACACTACTTGCTTATAAACCTGATTGTAGCTGAAGGGGTAGTAAAGGGAGGTTAATGCTAACAGAAGGACAACAAAGAGGATAATCTAGGGACGGTATAATAGAGTGTTTTCAGTGAGAGATGAGGATTGTGGTTAATAATACAAATACAACAATGTTCCCCTATTATAAGGTTCTAAGAATATGTTGATACATGGGAAAAATACAACTAATGTAACTTATATAGACTATAGTTAAAATAATATAGTAGTATTTTCACAGCAAAGGCAAAGAAAGTACTGTATCAATGCTAAAGGTCATAAAAAGAATATGGGATTTAGTTTTATGAGACGTGAATATGATCAAGAATTTATTTTTCATTTTCATCATTAACAAGGAGAACTTGGTCATGTCATTAACCAATTTGTGCTCATTTATTCATCTTTCTGAACACTGGGGAAACAACTGAGTTTATTTTCAGGATTAAATAAGATAAATGTGCCTGGACAGGATTTTTTTTTAAAGTAATGCTTTCCTAATTTGTTAAGCTGACTTTTGCCTATTATTTTATTTTTTGAAGTTGAAATAAAGTTGAAAAAAAAAAGGGATAACCTGGAATCATTTTTTAAAAATCCAATGAATCCCAAAAAGTCAGAAAATGATAAAAAGAAAATAGATGGAAAAAATAGAAAACAAACAAAAGGAAAATAAATAGAAACCTAACCATATTGATAATATAAATATTCTATAATATTTCCATTAAAAGACAGAGATTGCAAACTTAGATTTAAAAACAAGGCCTAATTATATTCTGTCTACAACAAGTTTATCTTAAATATAAAAATAAAAGAGATTAAAAGTAAAAGGATGGAAGTTTTACCATGCCAACACAATGAAAAAAAAAGCTGGGGTGCTATATTAATATCACACAAAGTAGATTTTAGAACAAAAATCACTACCAGGGATAAAAAGGGTCATTTCATAATGATAAAAGACTAAATTTATCAAGAGGACATAATAATCTTAAATGTTTCTGTACCAAAATACAGAACTACAACATATCAGAAGCAAAAACTGATAGAACTACAAGGAAAAATAGACAATCCACAATTAAAGTTAAAGATTTACACATCCCTTTCTTAATAATTGATAAAACAAGAAGACAGAAAACAGTAAGACTGCAGAAGACTTGAACAATACTAGCAACCAACTTGACCTAATTGACATTTATAGAACACTCCACCCAAGCACAGAAGAATATACATACTCTTCAAGAGCAAACAAAAATCTACCAAAATAGATCATATTCTGAGCCTTAAAAGACATATCAATAAATTTCAAAGGATTCAAGTTATTCAGTGCATGTTCTCTGACCACAGTGGATTTAAATTAGAACTCAATTAAGGGAAGCAAATTTGGCTCAACAGATAGAGTGTCTGCCTACCACAGGGGAGATCCAGAGTTCAAACACCGGGTTTGTGGTGAGCTGGCCCATGCACAGTGCTGATGCATGCAAGGAGTGCCAGACCCCACAGGGGTGTCCCCCACGTAGGGGAGCCCCACATGCAGGAGTGCGCCCTGCAAGGAGAGCCACCCTGTGTGAAAAGAGCACAGCCTGCCCAGGAGTGGCACCACACACACGGATAACTGACACAGCAAGATGATGCAACAAAAAGAGACACAGATTCCTGGTGCCACTGACAAGAATACAAGCAGACACAGAAGAACAAACAGCAAATGGACACAGAGAGCAGACAATGGGGGGGGGGGGAAATAAATTTAAAAAAAAATAATAAATCTTAAAAAAAAGAACTCAATTAAAAGGTGGATTTTTGTATACTTTTTAAAATTAATGTAGTAGGGGGAAAAAGCATGATTTCTCTGTAAACCTACAACTTTTCTAATTAAAAAATTTTATTTAAAAAAGTGTGTGTAGTAGGACAATCAAGTCAACTGACCATATCTGTTGCCAATGATAACATTTGGATTTTTAAGTAAAAAGTAATTTTGTGAAAACTCATATTCACCTCTGTGAGCTTGACAGCTTTGCAAGACTTTTCCAATGAAATCAGTCATATAAACAACTGTGATTTTTATATCATATAATGAAATAGGTCAACATGTGAAAGCTCTGTATAACTTAATGAACCAATATTTTCCAAATGACCAATATGTGATGTTACAAAACCATTCCTGGGTAGAAGATTTATTCAAAGATTCATATCAAAAGATAGGCCAATGGGTTTTAATGTAACAGGGTATGAGAAATTCATTGATACAGTTTCAGACTCCACATTGCAACTAATTTTTAAGAAAGTGCCACTTTTCAAGTTTTAGTGTAGTATCCAAGAAGAGTAGCCACAATTCTCTGAAAAGGCTGTTAAACTACTTCTTCCATTTCCAAGTGTGCCTGTGTGAGGCCACATTTCCTTCCTATATTTCGACATATTGTAACAGATTGATTGCAGAAGCAGATAGGAGAATCCAGTTGTCTTTCACTAAGACAAACATTGAAGAGACTTGCAAAAATTTAAAACAACATTACTCTTCTCACTGAACTGGGATTTGTTTTGAAACATGTATTAATAGTTATCTTCATTTTTAAAATATGCTTTGTTAACATGTAATGGGCTGATTTTTTTTTTCTAGTATTTTAAATAATTTCTCAGTTTTCATTTATAATACAGTAAATATTGGTAACTACGATCCACATGAACAGGAGCTATTTGGGGTCCTCAATATCTTTTAAGGGTGTAAAAAGGTCATGAGAAAAGAGTTCAAGAACCTCTGCTCCGGAGAAAAGAAACTGTTCAGTTACAGGCTATGCCAAAGAAGTAGGTACTTCTTCGTATTTGCAAAATCACCTGGAGATTCTAAGCTTGGCAACAGACTGCTCAATGAAGATGACTAATAGAGCACTTGATTTTATGGTAACAAATAAAAACAATGATCATAATAGCAATAAAAACTCCCACGTATTAAGCCCTATGTGCCAAGCATTATACTCAAAGTGAAATACCCGTAATCTTCCAAAAACCCTAAGAGATGAATATTCTTCCCATATTACAGATAAGGAAACAGAGGTTCAAACATATGAAATTATTTGCACTACTTTCCACGTGCCATTCAGGCTCTGAATCTCAACAGAGGTGCAACACCCACTCTCCAGGTCATTGGACTCTCCCAGGACAGCTAACAAGGAGATGATCAAGGAGATGATGATGGACAAAAACCATCCCAAGGGACAGAGAGAGTCTACAACTGCAAGCAAAGATAGTCCCATCTATCTGTCCCAAGGGATCTAAGCCCCCTCTCAATTAGAGGCGGAGTAGGCACCACCATCCCAGAATCCTCAGGATTGGGGAATGAACAATGGGCTAGAATAGACTTACTATTATTCTGCTATAGACTTATTGTTATTCTAGCAATGGAAGAACTTTCATCACTGATGTGGAGGCAGTGGTCACCAGAGGTTCTGAGGGGAGGGAAAGGGAAAATTAAGTGTAATGTGGGCATTTTCGGGACACTGGAATTGTCCTGAACGACATTGCAATGACAGATAGAGGCCATTATATATCTTGTCATAACTTATGAAACTGTGCGGGAGAGAGTGAAAACTATAGTGTAAACTATAATCCATGCTTGGTGGCAACGCTCCAGTTTATGTTCATCAGTTTTAACAAATGGACCACACTAATGAAGGATGTTGTTAATGTGGGAAAGTGTGGGAGGGGGAGAGAGTGGAGCATACGGGAATCCCCTACACTTTTACGTAATCTAAGTAACTTAAAAAAAAAATTTTAAATTATTTGCCCTAAAGGGTGAGGAAGGGAGAGTTTGGATCTACACATTCATACTGCGGATGGGAGCAGGGAAAAGTCTTCCCTTCCACAGATGGAGGAATCAAGCTCCCCAGGGGTGCGACTCGAGGTCCCACAGGTGGCAGGAGAAGCTCCCTGCCTCACTTCAGGGCTTCGTCCCAAGACCTCCAGGCAGAGCCTTCGCTTGGGAGGAGGGCGGCTGTGCCTTCTCGGCTGGACTGGGAAGACAGGATGGGCTGGGAGCTCGACTCAGATTTCTCCTTGGTTGTTTAAAGTTCTTAAAAACCCCAACTTCAGAAGGCCAGGTCAGAGAGAACAGGCGTGACGTCTGGTGGCCTCCACCCAAGCAGACACAGAACGAGAGGGGATCGCAGAGCGGGCACCGGGGACGCAAGGCAAGGCGCGGCAGCACCGGCGGGCCTCCGGGCGCGGCGCCAAGCGTTCGGATGTCAGCAGGAAACCCACTGCGCCCTCTGAAAGGGGGCCTGGGATTCAAGATGGCGCAGGTGCAGAAAACCAAACAGCTGTTTCCAGGAGCAACAGGTGACCTGATGAGGGACGGTTTCTGTGCTGGAGACAGCGCTTCAGCTGGAGGAACCAAAGGGCTGCATGTGTTTGGCAGTTCCCTTTGCTTTGTGCTATGATTTCTGGCTTTCGGTCCACTCTGACCACCAATTCTACCACCCAGAGACCCGCTGGCACTAATGTCTGTACTCTAGAAGAACAGCAAAGCAAACCCTGACAGCACGTCGCTGCTTGCTGGTCCACATGATGCACTTTGCCTCCTGGGCTTGGTTTCTGCCATAAACGCAGACCCAGAAAAGTGTCAGGAAGAAATATGCAAAGAGTATTTTTGGCCGGCAGTAAATGCACATCTAGGCATAACTACTGAAGGGAACGAATAAAGAATCTAAGGGTCTTTGTATCCATGCCCAACCTCCTTAACTATCTGAGACAGATGGCTGCTTCCCACGTACAAGACGCTAGACTCTCCCTCCGTGCCCATCGTCGGACTGACTCGAGCCCACGTTCTCTCAGCCTCACAGCAGGGCTCTGCCAGTTCGCCCCCTCTGCCCGTCAGCACGGGCACCCCATGCATGTTTCTATCCTCTGAAATCTGGCTCCAATGTCCTGTACACCAAGTTCAAACACTGTCGGCCAGGAAGTACCCACATCTGCCAACAGAGGTGAATCACTGTCTTCGTTTCCTGGGGCTGCTGTGGCACCGTACTGCCAACTGGGTGGCTGAAAGCCACATATCCTCCACTGACCCGGAGGCCGGAGGTCCAAAACCAGTGCCAGCAGGACTTGCTCCCTTCTAAACCCATAGGGGAGGAGCCTCCCTTGCCTCGCCTGGCACCTGGTGTCTGCCTGGCAGTGCCTGGCAGTCCTCAGCGTGCAGCTACGTCGCACATCTCGGCCTCCTCCATCTTCCCACAGCCTTCTCCCACCATCTGTCTGCCATCTCCTCTTTCTTTCTTACGAGACCCCAGCCCCATTGGGACGGGACCACCCCTCCCAGTCCAGCCTCAACTGATCACATCTTCAAAGACCCTATCTCCAAAGAAGGACAAGCTTGCTGGACCCAGAGTTAAGAGTTTGAACATGTCTTTTGGGGCGACCTAGTTCAACCCAAAACAAACACCCAGCTATCCAAGTTCAATGAAAAATATCGACCCAGGCGAGGATGAAGACTTAAAGGATGGATAAGAAAATGTCATCTGGCATATAGTGAGCTCTAGGGCATTGAACTATATAACTAAGGTGCAATTTGTCCCTCTCCCCCTGGTCCAATGAGCCTTCCAGGAGCCATCTTCTCAAGCTTCACCCTTAATGGCCAATATCTAAATGCAGCACGTGTATTGCTATTGATCCTCAAAGCAGCCTTTTAATGCCAATATTCATGATGTTGTCATGAATCTCAGCAGCTAGTGAGTGATACAGAAAATCTCCACGTACACACAGAAGAGGTGTCTTTTTTTCCCCATTCTCACCCAGGGGTGAGAAAGAAAATGTTGTGGCACTGACTCTTCCTCAACTGTTTTCCCCAACCCCTTCCAAGGTCAACAAAAGAGGCCGAGAAACTTTCTAACACCCAAACCTCAACCATGGAGCCAAAGACCCACAGACCAGGCAGCTACCCCAGGTCCAGCTTTGACACCAGCAGAGCATAAGGACACGCCTCCATTGAAGACATTCAGGTGGCCAGAAAACGTTCGTGCCTTCGACTCCTGAGAGTCCTGGCAATTCCAGCCCAGCTTCATTTCCTCCTTAAGGAATTATGTGGCATTTCTGAATTGAGTGGGTTTCTGGGTCAAATAGTTAGAGAAATGTCCCCTGAATCCCTATTTTTCTGTTATTGGAAATCACCCATGATGGCATATAAAACCTTTTGCAATTAAGTCTCATTGATCCTCTTTGTTCATGGATTCCATACTTGTGAATTTGTTGACTTACTAAAGTTTATTTGTGACTCCCAAATCAGTACTCGCAGCACTTGTGTGATCATTTGCAGACTCGTGGCGAGTCGCTCTTCAGGTGTGTTCCCATCTGAGGTCGACCAAGGCCACGCTCTGCCTCCTTGTGTCAGCTCTCATCCTGTATATAAGTGTCCTTTGCACGGTATATTTAGTGCCTCATTTTTCACATTTTGTGCTTTCTTGGTGACTTTGCTGTTTAAAATGGCCCCCGAGTGTAGTGCTGAAGTGCTGTCCAGCATTCCTAAGTGTCAGAAGGTGGGGACGAGCCTAATGGAGCAATGTGAGTGTTAGAGAAGCTTTATTCAGGCATGACTCAGTGCTGCTGGCTGTGTTCGATGCTCATGAATCAGCAGTGTATATTAAATACAGCTCCTTCAAACAAAAACATACCCAAAACAAGGTTATGTATTTGGTCACTTGCAACCAAAGACTCACAGGAGCCTAACCCTGTATTTTCCCTAGGGGCAACATTCCGTATTCACTAATTCCGTGTTCTTTATAGAACATAAGTGCTGTGAATAGAGAATTAACTGTATATAGTCTTAGTTTATCTCAAGTTCTGGCAAGGAGGCAACCAAGAAGCAAGAAACCAGCAGCTGCTGCTCTTCCCCCAGCCCAGCCTCCCACCCCCTCCCCAACCTGTTCGCCAGGTGCATGTGATCTACCCAAGCTGCACATTGGACCATGTCGCAGGGCACCTGCCTAAATATAAATGGAAGAATGTCACAACTGAGTCCAAGGATGTCACAGGGCATGGGCAGCCATGGACCAGCTGGCTTCGATCTCCCCTCCGCTTTCTCCCTCTTTCTGCTTCACGCTCTGAGCCCTCCCAGCCGCCAAGATCAAAGGCCCCTTGCCCATGCAAGGCTCCTAGCCGGGTCTCTGCCCACCGAGCCCCATCCCCACTGCTCCGAGTCAAATCTTGGTCACACCTTAGAATTAGCTCAGACACTGCTTCTCCAGGAAACCCTGCCTGACCGGGATTGCCTTCCTCCCACCCTCCACCCCCAAAATGAGCAAGTCCCAGTCCTCGATGTGTTTCTGAGCTCTCCATCCCTTCCCCAATCCAGTTCATTGAAACCATCCCGTTGGGCCTCTGCTCCCCACCACCCTGGGAGCCCCCTGCAGGCAGAGACAGTGTCTTCACAACTTGGGTGTCTCCCCAGCCCCTAGCCCAGTGCCCGGCACCCCAGAGCACTCAGATTCCCAGTGGAGGTCACCACGCCCCCTCTCCTCAATCACCCCACCCCCAGTGGGGGTCCCATACACTACCCCCCCCAACAGCTCCCTCCAAGCCCCTGCAGCCCTTTAGTCTAAGAGACCCCAGCTATTTGCTGGTGCGCCCTGGAGATCTGAACACCCCTCCTCTCTGCAGCACAACTTCACCGCCAGGGACCCCAGGCCACCAGCGCCCGCTCCCGGGGCCTACAGCACCGACTCCCATGGGGGAAAAAAATCATTGCATTCACATCAGCTTCCCCAGCAGTAGGTCAGGCTTCTAGAAACCTCCCTCAAACGCTGATTAATGGGCAGGAGCGGCTCTTGCGCATCTCATTACGCACATAGCTGCAATGAAACCATCTTTCCTTTACAGTTTTGTGCAGGACATAAAAGTGGGAAATAGCCCAGCCTTCAGAGGGAACGCGCTATGAATATTGAAGAAGCTCAGGTCATGAATCCAGCACCATTAGTCTTAGGGAGTCACCCCAGCTTGGACCCCTAGAAGGAGATTTCTCTTGCTACCCATTTCTCATTTCCAATTGCCCGTAGAGCCACCATATCCACCACCCATGAATTATTCGATATTTTGGAGAGGAAAGTAAACAATATAAAAAAATCAGCAGAACTTGGGGGATCTATAAATTCTTGGCAAGTTATTTTCGGAGGGAGGAAAGCTGATTCATATGGCACTTTACTTCCCAAGACTAATTTAGTTGGCTTCTCTCTTTTATTAATAGGAGGTAAGCACTCTGGAACAACATCGTTGTTCTCTGCAGGAACAGCATCGTCGTTCTCTGCAGGAACAGCCAAGGGGACCTCAGACCCACGGCCCGTGTTTGAAGGCTTAGCCCCAAGATATTCGAGGAGCAGACACGGCACTAGAACACGTCAGGCGGGCAGTGGCAAAGGGACACGCACCCTTTCCTCCTTGAAGGCTAGCAATGCATTGCTCATGGAGACGGCTAAGGAACACAACGTGTCATAGCTACCCTCGTAATTTTCTCAGGAAAACATATTGAAATATGGAAAGCAGCCCCCATATTTCCCCATTTTATCTTTTATACGAATTAATGGGGTTTTACTGTAGTAAATGGTGGTTTTTACTACATGGTTTATCACTGATGTTCATTAGTTTCACCACGACGTGCCCGCATGTGGATTTTTGTTGTTACTTATTCTGCTTCAGACTCGGAGGTCAATTTCAGCAGGAGGGATGATGTCTTTCTTTATTCAGTCACTATTTCTCTCCAGTGTGCCATTCCCTCATCCTCTCTATCTTCGACTTCCAAAACTCCCTTTAGATACATAGTGGCCCTTCTCATTTGTATTTTCCATTTTTACTTCTCTGAGCTACGTTCTAATCTCCTGGATGTGATAGCTTCTGGAGGGCCTCTACTCCTTCGTTTAACCCATCTACTAAGAGTTGGGTTGGTTTTTTTTTTTAGTTTCAAATATGATGAATTTTTATTTCTAGAATTTCTAATTAATTCTCTTTTTTTAACTTCCTGCTTCTCCCCATGATGGTCTAGTAGCAGCTTATACGGCCTGTTTCTTATTTCATCTCTCCCAGCATTTTAAACAGATTTGGTCTCCTCGTCCGCACGGAGCGCTCTGTGAGTGAGAGTGCCTTAGACGTGACTCCTCCCTTCACGCCGGCGGTGCGGATCTCCTGTCGGGGCGAGTCTTCTTGTGTCGTCTAAGAGCCTGTCATCCCCAGTCTTCCCACGGGAATTCCTCCCCTGCCTGTGCGGAGGCAGCATCTTGGCTGCACCTTACCATGCTTCCCTCTGTCAAGCCCTAAGGAGTCCTCTAGGGCCCCGGGTCAAATTTATACCAGAGCCTCTGCTCAGGGATTCTGTCCACCTGGGGCAGTGCCGGTTTTGGTCTCAGATCTTCTACAGTTTCAGCCTGGCATCCCTCCTTCTCGCAGGAAAGTCCTCTCACAGCTACAGCGCAGGGAACATGCTGTGGCCCCCGGGTCAAGGGGTGGAATTCCAGGTTATAATGACGAAGCGCAGCCCCTTCTTGCTCCCAGGAAACCTCGCTGCAGCTCCCCCAGGCCTGGGAAAACCCACCCCCTAAGGTAGATCTGCCAGCGGGGCCACGCCGCTCAGCTCTAGATTTCATCTTCACTTCGGGCCCCTGGGAATCTCCAAGGCTTGCCTGCGGGACCCAGGGTATCTTTTGCTGCTGTTATTAAGATATTGTATCCAATGCTTCTGGAGGTGGAGAGTGCGGGAGCAGGTATTTCCACTCCTGCCCGGCCTGCACCCTGCCCGCAGTCTTCCTGTGCTTTTTATTCTCCTCCTGCGGGAACTACATTCTTGCCTAATCTTCACTGAGATGTTCCCAGACCAAGCTCTGCCTCCTCAAATACCTCTAGCATGTGGCCGGTCAACGCCATCTAAACAGACAGTAGGAAGGTCACAACGAAAGAATGCCAGCCCAGCCCAGGGGGCCACCTTCCATCTCTGGGCCTTCGGGAGGTGCCCAGACAATTTTGCCTGGATCTTCCGAAAACTTGGAAACCAAGTTCGTTTATGTCACTCAGGCCAATGAGGGAGGCCGAGCTCAGCGGAAGATCTCTCTGCCCCCTTGGGTGACCAGTCCACGGGCCACTGGCCTCACCCCACACCAAGGTCGCCCAAGAGCCTTGCCATTAGCCTCTCCCACTTGCAGCACAAAGTCTAGAGAGAAGGGATGAGAAAGGGGGTGGGGGGTGGAGAAGGGGCAGGGGGCGGCAAAGGGGAACCTCCCAGGAGCAGGAGAAGCAGAAACTCAAACCAGATCTCCAGAGCAGGGGGCACAGCAGGTGCCCCACGTGCTCAGCTGACTGTTCCCAAGGAGCACATGGTCTCTTCCCCTGACTGCGTAGAGAAGAGGCCACACTCTGGAGACCTGAATTTGAAGCACAACTTTGCAGGTGTCCAGCTGGTCACTTCCTTCCCCTCTCTGAGTCCATGGGGCCGAACAATGGCTCTTCCATGGCCTTCCGAGCCGGAGCTGAGTGGCAGTCGCCGGAGCTGTCGGGAACGAACCTCAAGTGCCAGCCCCCAGAAATGAATCACCCCCAGCTGGGTGCTCAGCACCTGCCTCCCCATTTTCTAGGGACGCAGAATACAGGTTTCCTAAAACTTCAGTATTCCAAAACACATCCCCATCGTTCTACTCCAAATGGGCCGGTTTGTCGCAGCAGCTTGGTTGTGGTAGAGCTGACAGCCAATATGCTGCGTGCATTTAGGAGACCCAGGTGGTCATCACCGCGCCCGGCGCCCGGAGGCTGCCACAAGAGCCAGCACACGTCCCCAAAGCCCGGTGCTCCCTCCAGCGATGGCTGGGGCTCTAAATAGCGAGAACTCTGCTGGGAGAAGGAAAGAGAAAGGTGGGAGGGAACGAGGGGGAGGGAGAAGAGCAAAAGGGAAGGAGAGAGCCTCCCAGGGCCTGGAAAGGAGGAGGGAGCGCGGGGAAATGCTCGGGAACCGAGTGACCCGCGGGGAGCACACGCGTCCCTCTGTCCGCTTCTCGGGGCCCCGGGTGAGGCGCCTCCTGCTCCCTGAGCCTCGGGACGCCCCGCCCGGGCGGGGGCTCCCATCCGGCAGGCCCGCCTGCGCCTTCCTGCTCCAGAGCCCCAGCCCATTTTTCACTGTCAAGGCCCTGCCAGAGCACAATTCATCACGGCCACGTTCAGAAACTCCCCGTCAAGGCAGAGCGGTTCTGCTTGGCCAGGACTTGACGGGCCTGGAGGGGATTCTCGGAGCCCCCGAGACGGGTCTCCTCTGCTGCCGCAGCCTCTGGGGCTTGGGGGTGCAGGGACTCCCTCCTCGGCCAAGCTCAGGCCTCAGCGGTGGGGGCTGGAACCTGGCAGGGGGCAGGCAGCTGCTGATGGAGGGCAGGGGGCCCAGGGCAGAGCTCCGCCTCCTCTGCTGCAGTGACAGCCTGGGGGACGAGGCCGAGCTCGGGTCCCCACAGAGGAGGACAATCCCAGGCCGCTTCCTGCGCCCGGGGGTCAGCCCCGGCCCCTCCCTAGCCCCTGCCGCTGTGCTGCCCTGCTCCATGGCTCAAGGCCAGGCTCAAGGCCAAGCTCGCGGGGTGCAGCCCAGCGCTCAGGCCCTACCACCGTGACAGATGCCGGGTGCACATCCTACAGCCTCGCAGAGGGTCCGAAGCCTTGGGGGAGGTGTGGCAACGTAGGCAATTACCCACCATCTCTCTTCTATCAACCATCCATCCATCCCTCTCTCTTTCTCTCTCTAGCACTCTCTGTGTTTTGGAATATACTCTTAGCCCTAATTGGCTCCAATTTATGCTCCTGATTATAGAATGAATTACTTCAGAACTCAGAGCAGAATTGCCTGTTATAAACAACGGAACGTTTTCAGCACGCGATACTGATGCCATCGTGCCATCGCGGCTTGCCCAGAAAAACAGGCAGCCTGGCACTGGCTTCAGCCAACCCCCAAAGAGAACCCGGATGGGAAAACCATCAATATTTGCCACTCTGGGGTTTGAGCCTAAATTACTTCTGGAATCACAAACACCGCACTGGGAAAGGAGGAGGAAAGCGAGCTGTTCACTTCCAAGGGTCTACAGCAAAAATAAATACCCACCAAAGCCGGAGTTAGGGAGACGCTAGGCATCACCGAGCTAACATGTCGGGGGGTGGGGCACCAGGACAGGGAGGATGGGACACAGCAGAGCTGGATGTCCCAGGACACTGATTTCAGGGCCCATGTCAAAGGGCTCCCCGTGTTTCTGCTTTTGTTTCCTACCTTAATGAAAAATATTACCAGGAGTACACAGTAGCAGAGCAAGTAGCCTGGCTTATAGACATATTGAATTTGCTGATTTCTTGCACGCTGGCAATGACACGGCTTCCCTCTGGGAAGCTGGGAGGGCATGGGGACCCCAGCCCCGAATGACGCTGAGGGTCACTTCCACCACGCCCACTCCAGAGCAGTCACCGAGGTCCTGCACCCTGCGAGCCACTCCAGCCTGGGTGCCTCCTCCCCAAACAGTCCTGCTGCGTTTGTTTTTTTTTCAAGATTTTTATTTTTATTTATTTCTCTCTCCCTCCCACCCCCACCCCGCCGTTGTTTGCTCTCCTGTGTCCATTCACTGTGTGTTCTTCTGTGTCTGCTTGCATTCTCGGCAGCACCGGGAATCTCTGTCTCTTTTTTGTTGCGTCATCTTGCTGCGTCAGCAATCCGTGTGTGTGGCGCCACTCCTGGGCGGGCTGCGCTTTTCACACGGGGTGGCTCTTCTTGAGGGCGCCCTCCTTGTGCATAGGGCTCCCTTACGCGGGGGACACCCTTGCGTAGCACAGCACTCCTTGCACGTGGCAGCGCTGCATGTGGGCCAGCTCACCACATGGGCAGGGGGCTCCGGGTTTGAAGCCTGGACCTCCTATATGGTAGGCGGATGCTCTACTAGTTGAGCCCCATTGCGTCCCCGTCCTGCCACATTTATACTCCTGAAAGCCTGGCCGACCCAGCCTTGCTCCTTTGGAAGGTCTTGCCGGCCAATCAGCGGGCAGCGCTGGAGGGAACTGCCCTGAACATGCTCGACGCACCTTTACGGAAACCTTCCAGGTGAAGGCGAAGACTGGACTTTGGTGTCACAGGCAGGTCAGCACCTCGAGGTGCCAGGCAGAGACCCGACCGAGCCCACAGCTCAGGGGGGGGACGGAGTCTAAGCGGCAGGGAGCGTCCAGGCTTCCGGGCAACGCCTGGGCGGGGCTCCCTGCTGGCCGGGCCCCTCCTGCCGGCGACGACAGAGTGTAGCGGGGAGGCGTCAGCTCAGCCCCTGCCCTCTCTCTTGCCAGCATGACCGGGGCAGACGGCCTGGTGCAGGAGGAGACGGTCTCCTCAGACTCCAGAGGGGCCTAGAGGCTTCTGGAAGGATTCTCATCCCCAGGGCCTTCCTTTCCAAGCCCCCAAGCTGCTTGCCTGCTGCTGGGTGCAGAGTCAGGGTACTGGGTCAGCCGACAAACCCGGTCTGGTCAGGGTAAAATGACATTGGGAGAGGCTAGAAGCTTTAATGACTGGGAAGGGAACGGATGGGCATTAAAAGCAGGAAATTAGCCCCAAAATGGTCTTGACCCCAGCCATCAGGAAACTGATCTTCACTGGCACATACCCTCCGTCGTTACTGTGGCTTCGTGACGGGAGGGGAAGGAAAGGCCACTTTTGGTTCCTGAGACAATGTCGTTAGCCACTGACGTCAGCGAGAGTGGCCTTCTCGGTGTCTCTTGGCTAGTCTCATATAATTGGAATTATCAGTTTGGAAGGGGGGTAGATCTGGAAGGATAGGGAACGTGTGCAAAATGCTGCGGGCCCCCTCCGGACGGGGCAGAGGCCTGCAGGAGCCCCACCCCCACCTGTTCTTTCTGGGGTGAATAGGGTAACGCGATGCGCGTCCTCGGCAGAGCAGCCCAGGAGAACAGCACGCCGGACACCGTCGGCGCCGAGGGACAAGCAGGTCGGAGGCCCCCCCGCCGTCCTGTGCGCCCCCGTCCACTGCCTCCCCCTCCTCGCCTGTGAATCCCAGTCGAGGTCATAAGCAAGTCTGCCTGGTGACCCAGGAGTCCAGAGACGGGCCCTGGCCTAGCTCGCGCCGGCCACACGGAGCCCGGGCACCAGGGGCTGAGGACGCATCGCGGGTGGGACGGGGGAAGCCGGCACCTCCGCGGAGGAAACGCCCCACACTGCCCATTACAAAGCCCTGCAGGGCCAGACTCCCGACTCGTGTACCCCAAGATCCTCACATACATGCCCAGGGCTGTGCCCCGTTCCACCCAAAAGCCTCAGGGAGAAACGGCCTCTTCCAGTGGGTTCCTGGCCACCGTGCTGTCCTTGTGCTGCCTCGAGGAAGTGCCACGGCCGGGGCGGCCTGGAGCCACGGTCTGGAGGCCACGAGCTGGAATCACAGCGCCAGCTGGCCGTCCCCCGCCCCCCGGCCCGCGGCAGCTGCTCCTGGCCTCCCCCGGCTCCCGGCAGTGGCCGCTGTCCCCAGCGTCCCCTGGCCTGTGGGCACAGCTCTCAGCCGCTGCCTCCTTCAAATCCTTCTCCCTGCGTGTCTGTGTCTGTACCCAGATTTGCTCTCCTTTCAAGGGCTCGAATCACCTCTGCAAGGACCCTATTTTCAACTAAGGCCACCTTCCAGGGTGCTGGGCATCTCCAAGTCTTTCGGGGGACACAATTCAACCCCTAGCACCCCACCCTGGGCTTCTGCTGGGAGGCACAAGAGAGTAGGGGGCCGGGCTCAGGCACCAGCCTCCTTGGCCCATTTCTGGGACGCAGGGACGGTGAGCCCTGGGGGAGTCGTCTGCAGGGACCAGCTAGAAAGTAGGGGCCCCAGGCGCGGAGGCAGAAGAAAAGGAGAGTCCAGGGGACAGGGCCAGTCCCTCCTTCCTCTCCACTTAGAGAATAAAAAAAGACCCCGAACCGTCTCCCCCGGTCCCGTGACGCTAAGATGCAACCTCTAGATGGACCCTCGCGGGCGCCGGCGTGGACATTCACGTGTACCCCAGGCAGCGACTTTGCATTTTACAAAGAACAGAAGTCGGTGCATTGGAAAACCCTCCACGGCTGAGTCTGATTACGTGTGAGTGTGGGACCTGGCGTCCTCTAGTCATGAAATCGTACCCTCTTCAAGGATGGAAGAGGCCGTAGAAAGCACATTTCAGCTTCGTCATTTAACAGATGGATACAAAATAAGATAAAGAAAATAAAAACCAGAGAGGGGAAGCAACTTAAACAAGGTCACACAGCCAGAACCTGGCAGGGCCAAGAGCAAAACCCAGGTCTGCCAACTTCCAGCCTCAGGCTGCTGCGTGCTGACCGTCCCGGGGAGGTGCCAGGGCGTGAAATGGCTCGGATACGGGAGCTCCTTTGGGACCTCAGAGGACCCCGACATTTCTTCTGTACATGAGTTGACTACTAACAATGGGGTGTGGGATAAGGGGAGGGAGGCAGGGGCACCCGGCGACACAGCCTGGGAGGGGCTTACGAAAGAGAGAGGGAGGGGGGTCGGCTGAGAGAAAGGAGAGCCTGGTGTCGGGGTGTCTTGGCTTCTCTTCTCCTCTCTGCTCCTAACAGGATGCAGGGGAACTGCTGGATTCAGAAAGTCGAGGGTCATGTTTATTAGAGAATCTTCAGGGCGTAGGCAATACTGACAGTCTGTAAAGCTAATTTCACTTTCCGGGCAGTGCCTGCCGCTCACTCACCCCTCCCGCCACAGCCCAGTGCCTACATTTGTGTGACACTCGGAGGGTTACCAAAAAGGCCAGCAGTGGGGGGGATGGTGGCTACTAGTACAAACACAAGGCGGTCCCTCTGTTCTAAGGTGGTAAGAGTATGGTGGTACACGGGGAAAGTGCAACTAATGTAACTTGAGGGCTGTATTTAACAGTCACACTGTACGATTTTTGCAGCAATGGCCAAGAAGGTACTTCATCAATGCTAAGGGACAATGATGGGGGGGATCCTTCCTTTTGGAGCAATGAAAACATTCTAAAATGGCTTGAGGTAAAACCTCAAGCCATTGAGTGTCCACTTTGGATGGACTGTACAAGGCAGGGGACAGTCTGACACAGTGCACCCCATGGTGGAAGACGGGCTATGGTCAACAGGCAAATATGAGGACGTTCTCTCATGAGCTGTGACAAATACACAACATGAAGACTTGGTGTTAATAATATAATGGACTGTGGGGAAAATACACCAGATATCAGTGGTGGGCTATAGAAAGCAGGAATATGATGATGCTGTTCCTTCAGCATCTGTAACAAATGTGTCACAACAATGGAAGGGGCTGGGGTGACGTGTGGGAATCCTGCATGGTATGCATGATGGTTTTGGTAACTCACAGCTTCTCAAATAAAAATAATTTGAAAAATGAACCAGACACTGGCCCCGCCCTCCCGGGCCTCACAACCTAGGACATGCACAAAATGAAGTGAACTTTACCAGGAGAGGGTGCAAGGGGAAGGAACCCTGCTCAGCACAAAAAGGAGTGCGCTCTTACACACGCAGCCCCTGCACGGAGCTGAGTGAAAGAACCAGGCTCAAGAGACGAGGGCCTATGCGAGCCCACTGCTGTGACATTCTCAGACCGAGGAAACTGCGTTGATGGCACACTCGTCCGTGGCAGCCACGGGGGCTACGAGGGGCTGCACAGAGCCGCTCGGCATCGTTCCGGGGGACCCACGAATCAACACCAGTGTGAGAACTGAAAAGACCGCACCCCGCAAAGAAGTCGATTCTCCTGAACCATCATTTTTTTAAATAACATTTTTAAAAATTAAACACTGTGTGCCTCCAGAGAGGCAGATAACATTCAGCCACGACCCCATCGCAAGAAGGCAGGACGGGATTAGGACATGGGAGCAATGCAGCGTCCCAGGCAGAGGGCAAGGCATGTGCGGCAGAGCGGGAGCCACTTGCAGGTGCAGCTCCGCCCTGTGGGAGGGGAGGGAGGGAGGCGGGGGCTGCAGGTGCGGCGGGGAACCAGCTGCCAACAGTTAATGTGCCATGAGGACAACACAGTGGGCCAGCCCAGGGGACGCAGACCTCTTCAAAGATTCAAACTCTTGACACTTCCGAGGTGCAGGGCCATCTGACAAAACGAGGCACAGGGGAGGGTGGAGCCTGACAGACTCCTGAATCTGCTCGCAGGAGATACCTGATCCTATAATTTTCAAAAATTTCTTAATTTAGGATAATTAGATCAGAGCCTATCAGAGCTGGAAGGAAATTTCCAGATCATCTAGCCTGTAGTTTTTGAGTCAAGAAGGCTTTAAGAATCTTTAAAAAAAGAGCACTATACTTTATCTCCAGAAAAAGACAGAGACTCAATTACGCAAACGATTTCCAGGCCTTCGTAAGCTCCCGGGAGCTCTCCCCTGCTAGTCTGGCGGTCTCAGATGGGGCGGGAGTCTCGGATGAAGATCCCAGGACGCGAGTGCCCGCCGGGCCCAGTTTCCTGGGTGCAGGCTCCGCACGCGTCTCCAGGCCTGCAGCTGCCACTTTTGAGCGACCTGCCTGCGGCACCAGAAAAGAGGCTTCTTTCTGAACAGTCAAAGATGGAGTTACTGGAAATAACGAGGGGCTCGGCGGCAGGGGATGGCGCTCGCCCTGTGTTTTGCTGCACTGACACTGGAGGTCTGCACCCTGTTTGGGTCCCCTCCCCAGGCCTCCGTCCCTGCGTCCCTGCGGCCACGCAGCCTTGTCGCAGCAAACGTCTAGCGGCAAGAGCTGGCACGGGAAGCAAAAATGAGTTCCCGTTTCTAGAGGGCGTCGGGATTCCCAGGGAAAGGGAGCCTGTTTGCATATTGTTCACAGCTGACAGGCTCTCCAGCCCCCTCGGGCCTCGGGCTATTTATAGCCTCACACCCAAAACACAAACTGTTGTTTGCGGCTTTTCCAAGGCCAGCCCCAGGCTCCATTTCAGATTTCCAATCACAGGAGCAAGGGCTGGGTGGCCTGGGTGCCCGCACTGGCAGCACATCCCAGCCTGGCCCTCCCCACCGGGCCTCTCCGGGCCGGGGCACCTTCCAAGGGCAAACCCACCCCTGCCCCCAGCCTGCCCCCCGGGTCCCAGCCCCTGGAGCAGCGAGGAGCCCTGGGAACCCACACAGGGCGGTGGGCCCCGCTGCCTCTATTTTAAGAGCTGTCACCTGGGCTCCCTGTGCCAGGCCCCTACTCCAGGGCCCCGCCTCCCTGGGCTCTGACCTTGCAGGGCGCTGTCAGCCGCTCTGGACTAATGTGGTTTTCGGCAAGGGGAGCCCCGAGGAGAGGCCCCCTGGGGCGGTTTGGGGCCCGGAGAACAGAGACCCTGCCGCCTCCTGGAAGCCGGCGGCGCTGCATCAGGCGCCCAGAGCCGGCCCTCTGACTCAGCCAGGCTGGGGACGGCCGGGCCTCGCTCTTCCCATCTGGACAACGACAGAGGCGCCTGCCTCATGGGGCTCCTGCGAGGACGTGAGGTGGCGGCGCAGTGAGCGGCAGGCATGCCGGCGCTGCGCCGGGCGGGTCCAGCTTTGTTTTACCGAGGGGTGGGCCCGGGGGCTCCGGAGCCTTCCTCACGGCTCTCCTTCCAGGCCACGGCCGCCGGGCCTCAGTCCTCGCCGTGGTCTCCCTGTCGTCCCCCCCATGCCGTCAGCCAGGCCCCCACTGGTCATCCCTTCCATGCGCCTCCCCGCAGGCCGGTGCACCCTGCACGATGCCACCAGGTGAGCAGCCTCGAGCAAGTCACATCGCCCGTGCCTGGGGACCTTCCCGATGGCCCCCTTCTCCCCAGGATAAAATGCCACCTCTTTAGCCTCGCAGGTGGTCGGGGCTCACCCAGACCCTGGCCTGAGGCTGCATTTTCAACCTGCCTCTCCAGGCGCCGTCCCCTCCGGCCCAATAAGACATCTGCTGGGGGTCCTGAAGCCCACCATGCAAGTGAGTACAATGAAGCAAGATAGGAGCGGAGAGTCAGGAGGACAGGAAGAGGGTGGGTATGAGAAGTGAGCGTGGCGTTTCACCAGGGTAAGGGTGAAGGGAGGGGTGCAAAGGGAGGGAGAGGTGTGGGGTTGGGGATGCGGGATCAGGATGTGAGGTTGGGGATGCGGGATCAGGATGTGAGGTTGGGGATGCGGGATCAGGATGTGAGGTTAGGGATGCAGGGTCAGGATATGAGATTGGGGAGAGTCAGGACACAGGGTCAGGCTGTGAGGCCAGGGAGAGGCTCAGTGGTTTGCACTCTGAGTGGCATCAGGGATTTCTGGAGTCCTGGGACAGGGAGGAGTGAGCTGCAGGGGCAGGACGTGGTATTTGGAGAGTGGGATGTTTGCAAGTTGAGAATTTGGAGGAGCTGTAATTACTGGTAATAACAAAGTCACAGTCAAGATGTATTTACTGTGTGTCCGCCCTCGCCAGCCTCTGCACTGAACACTGGGGATTCACCAGCCAGAGGATGGATGGGGTCTCCCACCTCATGGCACTTATATTCTAGGGGGAAGGGACCAAGGAGGAGAGGAACACGATAATAAGATGGCTACAGAGCATGATACAATTAGGAGGGAAGGAAGCAAGGGGCTGAGCTGGAGGGCTGGGGAGGGGCTTATTTTACAGAGAATGCCCAGGGCATCCTCTCGAGGGGGCATTCCAGCCGAGGCCTGGATCCTGAGAAGGAACCAAGCATGCGTGAGGCCTGCGGAGAGGAAGTTCCTGTGTTCAGGTACGAGTGAAGGTCCAGATACCTGCAGAGGAAAGGGGCCAACGGTGGGCGAGGGTGGCAGGAAGGGGCTTCGAGGCTGCGGTAAGGGGTAGGGAAACCTGTTCTAAGGGCAAAGGGAGCATCTGAAGGGTTTTGTGTAGCAAAATACCACAATCCAAACTGGCAGGTCTAATCACCAATCTAACCACAAGGCTAAGGAGACCAGCCTGAGCCTGCAGCGGCTTCCTCCGGAAGTGACGGAGCCACGGCCGAAATCAGTAAGGAAGCCCCACGCGAGGGCGGAACCAGCCGGCAGCATCTGGACGCACAGCGACTGGATGTCTGGAGCTAGAGCTTTTGCCCCATGTACCAGTTTGACATTGGTTATCAATTCCAAAAATAGATATTGGATTATGTTTGTAAACTGATCTGTTCCTCTGGGCATATTAGATTATATTGGATCAGAGGTTTCACTTCTACTTGATTAAATAATGATTAAGGCTTTGATTGGGCCATGTCAGTAGGAGTTGAGTCCCTGCCCCCTTGGTGGTCAGGGACTCAGAGAAACTGCCCCACAGAGAAGGGAGGTTGGAGTTTTGAGCTGGAGCCCCAGGAAGTAAGTACATGGAGGAGTCTCATTGTGAGGAAGGAGAGAAGCGCACTCTGGGAAGAAAGGAACCCCTGGAAGAGAGGAACCCAGGAAGCCTGAACCCTGGCAGACATCTGCAGCCATCTTGCTCCAGCACATGGCAACAGACTTTGGGGAGGGAAGTAACTTATGGTTTATGGCCTGGTGAAAATAAGCTCCTACCCCAAATAAAGGCCAGCAGATTTCTGGTATTTTGCATCAGCACCCCTTTGGCTGCCTAATACACCCCAACCACCAGGACTGGACAGCAGGAAGCATCCTCAGCTGACAGCCTGCTCCTGGCCCAGGTGTTCACATGGCACCTGCCCAGTCACTGCGTGGTTGGCCCACCTGACCAGGTCGAAGGTACCAGGTGAGAGCTTTCCCCATGACTTGCTCCATCCACAGGGATTCTTCTGAAATGGAAGGGGAGCAGACTGGGAGACCGAGGACAAGAAGCTGTTAGTAAGAGATCTTGCTACTGGGAAGCTTGCAAAAAGGACAGCCGGGGGGAGGGGGGGGCAGTGGGGGGCAAAAAGGACAGCCAAAGTGCTTAGAGCTTCTGTTCCACGCTGGGCCCTATTCCACCTGCTCTCCACACCTTGTCTCTTGGAGGAAAGTTTTATCTCCATTTTACAGATAATGAAACAGCCTCATATTAAGCAACTATGCCTGTCACTCAGCAAGTGGACAGTAGGAGCCAAGAATTTGAACTCAGGTCTTTCTGACTCCAAGGGCCACCTGCCAAGCAACTAAGCTAATGAAAACTGGAAAGCAGGTGGGCTGCTTTCCAAAAAGGTCCCCTGGCCTCCTGGAGGAAGTGACACCTGAGCCCAGGACCCATGATCACCGAGCACAGTGGAGTCAGCCAAAGTGGCAGGTAAGAGCAAGACGCCTGAGCTCTGGACACAAGAGAAGCTGCCACGTGCCGAGCTCTGGCCCTAACTCTGACACCGCCTGGCCGTGTGTCTTCCAGCAAGTCAGTGTTCCCAAAAGGCTGCAGCCCAGGAGTGAGGCCAGCAGGGCAGGCAGGGGCACACAATGCCATGAGCCAGGGCTTGGCACTTGGTACTGGAACCCAGGGGCACCGGGCACAGAGCAGAACCCACCGGCAGCTTCATAAACCAATGTGACCAGAGGCTCCACACCAGCCACTGGCTGTGTCTCGGCCACGAAGTGAGCCCCTGGGTTGAGCCAGGACCAGGGGTCCAGAGGGCACCCACACGGCGCACTGGGGCAGCGTGCCCTCCTGCCTGCTCCTGGGGCTTCTCCCCAGTCAGCTCACAACTAACGACCCCCGGAGGAGGAGCTCAGCCCTCTACGGCGGCAGTGTCAGAAGGGTTCCCAGCAACAAAGCCGGACTGGCAGCCTGTGTAGCATGGGGCGGGACGAGGCATGAGGGCAGATGCTCCTGGCCACGGCAAAGGATGGGCACAAAAGAGAGGGAGCATTGGGGAAATCGCACCCTGAAACTCTGCTTGTCCCCATCACAGCCCCACTCCACGGCACGGGTGGTACCAGCAGGGCAAGTGTGGCCAAAGACGCAGGGCCTTGCCCACCCCAGCGCCCGACTCAGGGAGGAGAAGAAGATGCGTAGAAAGCAAAACCGTAGAGGTGGAAGGAAGCGCAGCAATCCCAGCCACCTGCCCACAGGGACGTCGAAACGTGGAGAGGGCCGGGGAGGGTGCTGTCCCAGGCCACCCGGCTGTATCCCAGCCCTCGCCTCTGTGCAATGCTTGAGTCCTGGATACGGGGGGCCATAGGAAAAGTGGCCCTCCCAGTCCTGGCCCCCAGGCCCAGAACCGGTGCCTCCCAGCAGCCCCCCGCCAGCCCCTCCAAGACCCCGGAGCTGAAGGGGCCCCAAGAGTCCTGGGTTCGATCTTTCATTGCACCAATGAGAAAACCAAGCCAGGGAGAAGGGACCTGCCCAAGGCCTTTGAAGGCTGTGGCCCCAGCCCTGAGCGCCTCAGGGTCCCTAACTCAGACCCTAGCGGTTCCCAGGCCAGACTGCGCAGCCAGACGCCGGGGGAGGCCGACCTGCCCCTTTACCAGGCGTCCAGGAAGCTCCGCCGACACCAGCTGGCACCACTGGCCAAAGAGGGAGGGCAAGATTGCAGGGGGTGCACCCGCCACCTCCGCTTCCCTCTCCCACACGTTCTCGCCCTGGCCTGTCCTGAAGGCCGAGCTGGCCGGACCCCTAGACCCCGCCACACCCAGAGCCCCTGGCCCTCAGAGCAAGTTCCCCCACGAGCCCTGTCGCAGCGAGGCTGGGAGCAGCGAGCTGGCCCTGGCTGCCGGGAAGAGGAGGCAGGGAGGAAAGGAGGCTGCGGGGGAAGCACCAAGGCTGGCCTGGAGGGATGGAGGCACGGCCCAGAGAGCCCCCCGCCCCAGCTTCCCCCCAGATCACTCCCTGTCCTGAGGGTCGTCCCAGGCCCCAGCCGGGGAGCAGAGGGCCAGGGGCCATTCCCATGATCCTGCAGAGTCCACCGGCCGAGCCTGCATCGGGCGATGGCGATGTAAGCCCCAAATCGTTATCACCAAGCTACAGATGCGGAGAGGGAGAAGGGGGAGCCGAGACCCTGCGAGGCGAGCTAACTCAGCCCAGGTCACGCAGTGGCAGTGGCCCACGGCGGGGGCCGGCGAGGGGCCGGAGCCCCCCTGGGCTCAGCACTCAGGAAAGGCTTCTCTCCCATCAGGCAGTCAGCGGCAGGCCTGAGGAGGCTGGGTGCTTCCTCTCCTTATCAGCTCAGTTCAATGTTCATTCACTAAATAGCTCCAATCGTTTTGGACTCCACCTTAAGTGAACAGAAAGTTCCTTCTTTTTGTACTTGCTCAATAGTAGGAAATAATCATCTTCGGTGAATATTTTACAGTTTGCCTTTATTAGCAGTCCAGTCCCTTTAAAGCTACCAGCAAATCCCAATGACCAGGAGATTTTAAGTGATCAAGATGAAGCCATCAGGGAAGCGGACTTGGCCCAGTGGTTAGGGCGTCCGCCTACCACATGGGAGGTCCAAGGTTCAAACCCCGGGCCTCCTTGACCCGTGTGGAGCTGCCCATGTGCAGTGCTGATGTGCACAAGGAGTGCCGTGCCACACAGGGGTGTCCCCCGCGTAGGGGAGCCCCACGCGCAAGGAGTGTGCCCTGTAAGGAGAGCCGCCCAGCGCGAAAGGAAGTGCAGCCTGCCCAGGAATGGCGCCGCACACACAGAGAGCTGACACAACAAGATGACGCAACAAAAAGAAACACAGATTCCCGTGCTGCTGATAAGGATAGAAGCAGTCACAGAAGAACATGCAGTGAGTGGACACAGAGAGCAGACAAGTGGGGGGTAATAAATAAATCTTAAAAAAAAAAAGATGAAGCCGTCAACTTGTAAAAGTTCTAGAGTCTGTCGAGATCCTGAGGTTACAGCGCGCCCACATGCCCCTCATAGGCTCGCCCTGGAGGTGCTTGAGACTCGGCTTCTCCCCTTCTGGAACCTTCCAGCTGAGACAGCCTGGACTCCCCGCCCCGCACAGAGCA
Organism: Dasypus novemcinctus; assembly: GCF_030445035.2. Lineage (NCBI taxonomy): Eukaryota > Metazoa > Chordata > Mammalia > Cingulata > Dasypodidae > Dasypus > Dasypus novemcinctus. The sequence continues at coordinate 126,517,042 of NC_080681.1, forward strand.
GAGCTCGTTCCTGCCCTCTCTTCTCCCACCCGGTGTCCCTTTCATGTCAATTAAATCAATCCAGAGGCTCCCCGGCCACCACCCAGGCTGGCCACCACCCAGGCCGGTGCGTCCTTTGCTCCTGGAGCCCCGGGAGCGCTTCCTGCAGCCCCGTGTGGTCCTGAGCGTCCCCTCTGAGTCAGGCTGAGGCTCCTTAAGGGGAGGGCCCTTACCCCACCTCTTCTCTTCCCTAGAGTGCCAAGGACAGGCAGAGTCAGCCCGCACCGCCCTGCACCCAGTGCCGCCCTGCCCGCCCCAGAGACGCACAGCCCGCAGGAGGCAGGCCCCGAGCCTCCCGGCCAGCCTCTCGGGCCACTTTCCATCACCTCCCCAGCACTCTGGGCCAGGTGCTAAGTACACAGCATTTTGTCAGTCCCCCTCTCTGGGCTCGGTGCAGACACAGCCTTTTGTTTTCCGGGTCCTACAAGCTCTAGGCTTGATTCCAAGTCTTTAGGCCCCCGCTACAGGCAAGGGCCTTTGGGGGCAGCCTCTGGGCCTTTGGGGGAACTCCAGGCTCAGCCACCGGTCACTCCCCGCGGAGGTCCTCTCCCAGGAGGGGCGGGGGGCGGAGCTGGAGGAGAGGCAGAAACCCGGTTCTGTGGAGCCGGGCGGGGACCTTCAGGGAAGGGCAGCTCAACAGGCAGGCTGCCAGGAGGGGGGCGAGGGAGAGCCCCCCGCTGAAGGAGGACTCCAGCCCAGGACCCGGAGGGCGCCCCAGGCTAGCAAGGGAATATGGGCCCCGCGGTGCAGCATCCTCAGCCTCCCAGCGAGTCCCAGCGCGGCGGGGTGGGCGCGGGGACGGCGGGGGTGGCCCGCAGGGTGACGCCTTCCCCCCAGGTAGGCTGGGCCTGCACTGCGGGGCGAGCCTCGGGGGCGCCCCCGCTCCATGGCCCAAGGAAACGGGGCTCCTTCCCCAGGCGTTGCCTCGTAGCGAGGATCCCAGGGGACGTCCGTTCAGGCTTCAGAAACAGCGGGTCCCCCTTCTCAGAGTCAGGAAGTTTCTTTTCACACCAATAGTTACAAAACCCAGCCCCTTTCTCTCCTGCCCATCTACCAGGACATTTGTGAAGCCGTTTACAATACTGTCATTGATGTTGTATTGTATTGTTCCCCCCCCCTTTTTTTAAATAAAATTTTCACTTTTATTTGGCAGTCTTCTTGAAAAAGTGTCTTTTAAATGGGATATAAACCAAAATAAACAAATAAGCTCTCTTACGAGGCAAAAGTGCTAATAATTATATAATTTTTCAAATGTTTGCCATCATAAAAAAGGTTAAAAGAAAAAAAGCACAGCACGGGTGGGGGTTATGAGGGAAACTCTTATATTTTTTGAATGTAACATCTAAAAAAAAAATAAAAAAAACAGAAAAAAGGAAAAAACAGATCACAGGATGTAGGAGATGGAGACAAAGAAAAAAGAAAATCTCGTTGCTCGGTACCTTCAAAAGCCTCTGGGGGGACCGCCTTCCACGACAGGTCACGGCAGTGCCCAGCGCTACCCAGCGGCCTGGGGACGCCTCCACCTGCTGGCTTCCCGGCAGCCCCTACCACTGCGCTCTCCAGCTCGCCTCGGGGGTTAGCACGCTTCTTCTCAGCAATATCAATGGCCTTATAATTAATAAGCTAATTTTCTATACCAGGGCCTCGGGGCAATTCTGAAAGGAGAACGTAGGGTTTTTTCATCAAATAAGCAATAAAGGAAATAAATCCTCCCGTCCCCACTCAATAGGATTTCTAGGACTAATGCCACAAATCCAGTAAAATTCCACCAGTTGGGGTTTTTTCGGTTCTTCCTGTCTACTTTTAGGTATTTTCCAAATTTTCTCTTAGCATATGTTAGTTTACAATGGGAAAAAATAAACTGTATTCTTGAAAATCTCTCCACCCAACAGATCTCACTACCCAAGATTTTAAGGACAAAGGTAGTAGGAACAGAAAAGATCTCATTGCCCAGAGCAGGACTGGATATAAATCTGGAAAATTTTCAGACTCATACCCTACGGTGGGGTCTAAGAAGCAATTCCAGATTTCCTCTAAGTCGGGCTAAGCCCGGAACGACAGCACTGGCACGCCCTCCACCCCTTCTCCATCCTTCCAAAGGCTCGGGGCCAGCCTGGTCCCAGCGCTGCCTCCGCCCTTTCCTGGCCTCCTTTGGTTCTTCCTGCACCAGATGCCCCTGCCCTGTTCGCTTGGCACCGCCTCCTAGACAGCAGCTATCCAAAGCAGCTATTGCTGCACCCAAGACGCCCGCTCCTGCAGACGCTGAGTTCCAGCGGCTTGGCTTCTGCAAAGGGCTGCGTGTGTACACGCTTAGTGCATTAGGTAGATGCACCCGCGGTACTAGCTCTAGCTGGAGGCACCCTTTCCCCTTTCCTTCCTGCCGATGCCTTCTTGCCCTTCCGTTTAGAGGTCACTGCCTGCCGGAAGCCTTCCCGGACCTTCCAAGGCTGGCTGGCATCCTGCCGATGCACACCCTTCAGAGCCTGTACTTCCCTAGTAAACCAGTTTTTCTAGTGGTCTGTGCACTAATCAGGCTTCCCCTTCACTCCCAGAGGAGAAGATCCATGATGGTAAAACCCTGCCCATCTCGGTTAACCCCAGCACCTGACAGTTGCCAACTGTGTGCAAAAATATATATATTTGTTGAAGAGGAAAAAGAAGAAAAGGAAGGGAGGATATGGGGGTAGGGGGGCGGGGAATTAATAAATGAATTGGTTATGGGTTATTTCTCTGATAGAGCTGAGCTTGGACCCCTAGGAGGCTCCAAAGGCCACCTCTTCAGTTTGCTACGGACCTTCAAATGGGCATTTAGAATCCAACAGGTTTAGAGCTCCTGCCTGGAAACTGGCCTGAGTACAACCTGATGACCAAAAGCCTGGCTCCATGTTTGTCGTCTGCTAATTTCTCAGGTGACATAAAGCAGATGCAGCAAAAAGTTCGCAGGCGGGCCACCCAGGTGCAGGGCAGACAGGTGCTCGTTCCTCCTGCAGCTTCCCTGTAGGTTGAAAACTTTCCAAACTACAGAACTGAAAAGACAGGCAGGAGAGTTGCTCTCTTTGGGAAGGAGGTGGGGCCGTGATTAGCAGGGGTACCACAGGGGCTTCGGCCTTGGGGGCACGCCATGCTTCTCAGTGAGATGGTTTTCACACTGGCATTCGCTGCGGGGTGAAGCAATCATCTGTACTTTCTTTGGGGTACACTCTTGTGTCTATGTTTTATTTCACAATAAAAAGCAAAACACGCATTTCCAAAGGCTCTGTGGCATCAGGAGAACATCCTGGAAAGAGGACAGGAGCCCTGAGCTATGCCCAGCTGGTTGACCAGGCCATCTGGGTCATTCGTGGGTCAGCATTCCAGAAGCCACTTGGGGGCAGCTGCCGTCCCTTCCAACCCCAAGGAAACGATTCTCCAGCTGAGCGCCCGGCAGCCTCACGGGGAAGTCCAAATGCCATTGATACCAAACTCCCCGTTTTTTTAAAAAAAAAAACAGGCAACAGCTTTGGCCTCTATACTCTATGGCAATTATTCTCTCTCCAACAGACCATTTTTTACCATTAACTGGATGGCAGGACTTTATTTTGTAAGGTGATTCATCTATAAAATAATGTAGAATCCACCATAATTCCCACGTCCTAAGCACGTTGGGCTATTTTTTATTTCAAGGAAAGCTGGGAAGTAATTTCCTATAACCAGGCCTGTTCCTATGCTCAAAACAGCTTACGTTTTAAGGTGGCATTATAGCTTTAAGAGGCCTAGCACACCCCAGCCACTTTGGGGGGGGGGGTGCTAATTTTCAAGATGAAAATTATCATGATGAATAGTCTAATAATCTATTATCTGACTGTGACTCACCTCTAACTCTCCCGGGATGGAAACTAGATACTTGGTAAAGTTGAGAATCCCCCATTCTTATCCTCAACCTATGAAAACGTGGGTGGATTTCTTGCTGGTATATGAAAACCATTACTCTTTCTCATGGAAACAATAACTTCCGATAAAGTACTTCTGTGGCCTCCCGTGATTGTCTGCCTACCTGCCTGAGTGATTACATAAAACCAAAGAAATTTGAGAGATTTCCCTTTATTTTGTTTTGCCGCCCCAGGCCACAGTAATAAAATGCAGAAGCGCCTCTGCTCAAAGTGTGGGCTGGGAGCCCAGCAGCGCCTCCTCCAAGTTGGCAGTCTAGTCCAAAGCCAGGTGTTCTCAGCTGGACCACCTCATTACCCAGCCACCTGCGCCCACTTAGTAATCCCAGTCTGGTTTGCCCTGTCCCCACAGCTCCTTCTGGACCCCATGAGTCTGTGTTGAAAGAGCACAGAGAAAACGAACTCGTCTTAACACAAACCTTTGCAGAACGCAATTAGGCAAATCCGTTATTCTGAAGCCAAATCGAGGAAATGTGATAAGGAGGGGTGTCATCAATCACCTATTCCTGCCCCGCCCTCCTTGAGTTAGACCAGGGGTCCTCGGCTGGGGCGACTTTGCCTCCTAGGGGGCAGAGGAGACATTTTTTATTGTCACAACTGGGAGGGTGCTGCTGGCATCCAGAAGATGGGGACTTGGGATGATGCTAAACATCCTACAAGGCCCCCACAAGAAAGACTGATCAGGCCCAAAATGTCACGAGAGCCGAGGGTGAGAGCCCCTGAGTTAGATGGCTAGTTATTGACCAGGGTATTTTAAAAAGATGAGCCTTTGAGGTATCACGGAGACGTGCATGTTTTATCCGCGCACGCTCGTCAGGTTCTCTGGGATGAAACGCTGGGGGTTACGGGCTTGGGGCGCACTTGGAAAGAAGCTGTGATCCCCAGGAGCCCACACAGCAGCCTCAAGGGAGTCGTGACCGACTACTGCTGGTCCTGCTTTGCTAGGACCTGTAGGTCGCCGTGCCTCTAGATCTCTAGAGGCAGCCAACAAAGGCCCCGGATTACGCCTGTAAATTAGATGAAGCCATGGGGGCGGGACGGGAACACAGTCAGGGACATCTGTCATTGATTGAATAATCAAACTTGCAAAATACAGAGCCCTGCTCCAAGTCAACCTGGAGGGAGGCCTCAGGCAGCGTGCCACAGGCTCAGTGCTCAGCCCTTCTACGGGAGGCGTCTCTACCAAGGGCTTGCCTCAAGTCATAGGAAGTGTTCTTATGAAACCCGAGAATACGGGCAGAGAGGGGATGCCAATGAGCCGCCGGTGGGCTCAGGCGCTCTTCAAAGAGACCTCAGCAGGTTGGTGAGAGCATAAACCAGCGCGACCAAGCAGCAGGCGGCCTCAGATTTCTTCACAGCCTTTAAAGCACTTTCACACCTGGCTCTTTCACTCGCTCACTGTCACCGTCCACAGCATAGGTGGGTCTCCTGACTCAAATCCAGTGTCCTTTCTCTATTCCACCTTGCCGAGGGGAAGTGCGAGAGCCTGCACTCCAGTTCAAAAAATCTCCCAGTTGAAGTACAGAACAGGAAGGAGAGTCCATTTGAAAAAGGATCTTAGTTGAGTGCAAAGTCAAAGGGCCTTAATTAACTTGACTGCATTCATTCAAAGATAAGGTCAACAAGAAGGAAGGTGGCCATGCTGTGACTCTCTGGCTCTGATCAGAAGTCACACTTGTGCCTACCACATTTAAAAGCAGTGCTGAAAACAAGAGCTCACTCAGGAGAAGATGATTAAGATAGTGAGGAATATCAAAATCCTGTCCTGTGACCAAGACTCAAAAGAACAGGACTTCTTGGAGACACCCTGGGTTGCCCATGACGCTGTCTCCAATATCAGAAGCACTGTCATGTACAGGATGAATCCAAGGTCTTCTCTGTGGCCCCAGGGGACAGAAGGCAGACCAGTGTGTATTCCGGGGGAATAAGTTCAACAGAAACAAGGATTCCTCATCTGTATCATTCAGGAATGGCAGGTCACCTTGCAAAGTGGTGCATCGCCAGCTATGAAACCATCCAGGCTGGAGAGAAGAAAAGGGATTTGAGGGCAGGGTTATTAACTATGTCATCTGTTCTTCCAACAAATATGAACAAGAGTCCCTAGGTGCCAGGCATTATTCTGGTGGGTGCTAGGGGATAGGGCAGTGAACAAAAAGACAAAATCCCTGGCCTCACAAATCAATGATTAGGAAGTGATGGTGAAGTGCTCTAAAGGCAATTAAGTGCTTCATGATAACTAAGAACTCTGAATTGAATTTTCACCCAAGACCATTACTCCAATATTCATGTCCTAAAAACATAAAGAAATGAGATACGTAACAACAGGACAACTGAAAATGTCTGCATGGTAGCTGGGTTCTTTGAAAGAGTAATTAAGGGGACAAATATTAGAGATTCTGAGATCAAGAGGGCTGTTTCTTCTGACATTCCTCTCTGCTCTATACAACCATGTCCCTGACTTCCCACAAAGGGTCTTTCAGAAACAAACCTGACCCTTTTGAAACATGGACTGAGAACTAAGATGCATTGGCAGCCCATCACTCAAAAAGAGAAGCCAGAATGGGGACAGTTAGCAGGCCAAAGTGGGAGCAGACGTAAACACATTACTGGTGGGGCAAACGCCCAAGGTCAGAGCCAAGAGAAGCCTAAGGAAAGGCCAGCAGGTACCTGCCAAGCCCCTCCGCTCCCTTGGCCTCATAGGATAGGAACATGAACACTTGTTAGCCAGGCCTGCTCCAAGAGATGTTGGGAGACCTCCAGGTGGTCCATCATTTGCTCTGCAGGTGTCTTCTCACGAGATGTGCTCTTCAGGTCATCACTGTCCCACCTCCAGAACTTCTACCCACAGCACAGCCATTTTAAGCCTACTCCTCCGACCCAGTGACCTTCAGAGTAAAGATAATGGTAACTAACAAGACAGTGAACTAACCCATTAGTTACTCCAGTACAATTCTGGAGATGCCTCAAAACAAGGAAGGTTGACAGAGAGAAACTGAGAAAAAGTTGTGGGAGAAAAAGATGATGTGGTTCTCATACAGGGCGTGCAGTCCAGGTAGCAAGAAGCCAGCTACTTGGATGAACAGGGCTGTAAGGAAACTTTCCAGTGGCTCGATGCTCCACTCCATTGTGCCCTGGACATTCATCTCCCATCCTGTCACTAGATCCAGGACAGCAAGTGAGCAGAAGCACCAACCCAGCACCCAGTGGCAGCTACTTCTGGGAGCATCCAGCTCAAGTGGGGAGTCTGTAACAGCAGGATGGGCAGCCAGTGGACCCTGGGCATCCATCCTCCTAGTCCAACAACAAACAACCAAGGCTGGCAGCTCTTAGAGAAGAGCCTGCCAAGGAGAGATTGGCTGGGGTAGAGTTGGTTTGGGGGGACGGTTCTGAAATCAGGGAATAATCAAGGCTAGATCTTAACACCAGTGTTCTCCCCCTTGAGGGGCATCCCATCCCCTTCTTTAAAGGCAACAACTCCATATATCCATATCAGGAAGGAGAATTAGTAGACCAGAAGAAGAACAAAAATTTAAAACAAGTCAATAAATATCCCCAAAGAGATGAGGGTTGGGAACACAAAGTAGGAACAAGATGTTTTAAAGAAGGACCACCTAGAAACACTGGATATAAAAGAACATAATAGAGAAAATAAATAAAAAACAGAATCAACACTGATCATTTAGCAAATACTTACTGACACTCATGTCAGTCTCTGGGCTGGGTAAGGGGAAGAGAGCAGAGAGCAGAGCTGCCTTCTTGGCCCTTACATTCTGGTGGGAGAGACGGAGAATAAACAGGATGAAATAAAATGTGCTGTCCAGCAGATCGTGTGGGCACTATGAAGACAGTAAGGAGGGAAGGGAATGTATTCTAATTGGAATGTTCTGGAATGACCACACTGGGGAGAGATCCTGGGAGCCTGGGAGCCTCATGGTGACTGATGAGCCCCAGGATCAGGAGCAAAGCAATGGGAAATATTTTTAAGTGAATAAATAAAGGAGATATGGAGAAGAGAAGTAGACTTGTCAACATCCATAAACTAGGAAACCCAGAAAGACAGTAACATAAATGAAGGGGAATAAATGAAAAAATAATAACCAAGAATTTCCCAAAATTGAAGAGAAATGTAAAAGACTCAAATTGAAAGGGTTTGCAAAGTGCCAAAGTGGGTAGATAAGATACAGAGAGGGGCATTATATGCTTCTGAAAGGAACAATAACTCAGGAAGATGTAATGATCATGAAAAATTATGCACCTTAGAATTTGGCCTCCAGAAATACCGGGTAACATCACACAGACTACAAAAAAGGAAGAGATAAATCAAGACATTGGGTTGGAGATTTTGGCATACCCCTCACCGAAATGAATGGCTCAAGGACATAAAAGCAAAAATCAAAGATAAAGAGATTTATTAAGGTTGAACTAATAAATATACAGAGAATTCACCCAACAGAGAATACACATCCTTTTTGAGCACACATAGAACATTCACAGAAACTAAACCTGCTTTAGGACACAAAGGAAGCTTCAGTAAATGCCAGAGAATCAACCTCATACAAACCACATGTCCATACATAATAAACATAAAAACTATAATACAATAAAATAAAAATTACTTACGAAAAGATTGCTTGCAAGTCCAATATTTCTGGAAACTAAAAAATATTCTATTGATCCTCGTTAAAGGGAAAATCATAAGAGAAATTTAAAAGTACTTAGAACACATAGTAAAATCATTATATGTCAAAATTTATGGGACACGGGACTTATGATCAACAAAGATGGTAGTGTAAGATGCTCCAGGGTGCCGTTCCCCCTACAGAATCTTTAAACAACTGGCGAAAACTGGCAAATCCATCTTCCTCAGAGGCCCAGAAAACAGTTAAAGGGTTGCAGTAACTGGGTGAGTGCCAAATCAAGAAAATGCACCTTTAGAAAACAGTAGGAGAAGCTTGTGGCACCCTTGATGGGCCCTCCCCCGCCCCTCTACAGGACAGTGTGGAGACAGCTGCACTCCCATGATGGGTCCCTGGCCCTGTTCCAGAGGGAGCAAAATAATCCCTATGTCCATACTGTGGCACGTGTATGTTGGTGCCAATCTATCAGATGGGAGTCTGAAAGACTGAATCAGAAAATTCATCTCTGGTTTGGCCTTCCAGAATTTGCTCTCAGGCAAAAGCAGCTTGAAGGCAGCTAAGGCAATGTAAGAAACTATTAAAATGAAGACGCCTGGAGCAATGGATTGCCTGCTTTATGTCATGCAAGAGAGCACCCAGGAGGGAGAGAACATGTTTCATAGAGGGGACATTCAAATTCCTTTAAATGATGGAAGTCCTAAAGCCATGAGCAAGTATAAACCCAGGACAAGATACAGGCTCAGAAGAGACAGAGAGGACCCTACACGTCACATTCACCTTGGATTGATCTACTGGATAGGAGGGCTAAACTCTGAAGGACCGCACTAGCCAAGACAGAGTCAATTTGCAAAGGCTGTGAAAGGTGTTGTTTGAGTTGGTTGGTTGGTTAGTTTTTGTTAGCTCTTGACACGCAAGAAAATCCTAGTCATATCACTAGCTGGATACAAACCTAAGGAACAGGCAGCTCAGGTACTAAACCCCAGAGATAGCACTTTAAATTATTAAAATTTACTGTCTGCAGCAAAAGAGTACAAGACAAACAAAGAAACAGAGAATGATGGCCCATAAAGGAACAAGATAAAAATCCAGAAACCATCATGAAGAAAATCAGACTTTGGCCATACTGGACAAAGACGTTTAAAAAATGGTTCTCGGAGGCAAGATGGTGGCTGAGTGAACTTCCCGGTTACTAGCTCCTGGAGGGAATCGGCTGGGAGGCGTCGGAGACTCCTTGGGACCGGGCTGTTTCGGGATTTTTCCTGGTCCCAAGGTGTTTGGACATCGATTTGGAGGGAAGGTAACAGAGAGGATCCGTCTGTGAAATATACACGGAGATCCCAGCTACGTGTGGAGGATTCCCTCCTTGGGTAGGCAGAGCCGAGGCAGCTAGCACAGCGCGGAGCCCCGGTGGGCGGCGGCCAGGGTAGCCTAGCTGGGCCGCGGTGGGCAGCGGGCGGGGGATCTGAGCCACGCCGCGGCAGGCGGCAGGCGGGAGAGCCGAGCCGCGCTGTGCCGCGGCGGGCGGCGGGCGAGGGAGCCGAGCCGAGCCGAGTGCGGCGGGCGGCGAGCGGGAGAGCCGAGCCGCTCTGTGCCACCGCGGGCGGCGGGCAAGGGAGCCGAGCCCAGCCGAGCCTAGCCGCGCCGCGGCGGGCGGCGGGCGGGGAAGCCGAGCCGGGCCGAGCCCAGCTGAGCCGCGGAGGGCGAGGGGGCCGAGCCCAGCCGAGCTCGGTCGAGCCCAGCCGCACCACGGAGGGCAGCGAGCGAGAGAGCCGAGTCGCGCTGCGCCGCGGAGGGTGGCGGGCAGGGAAGCCGAGCCCAGCCGGGCCCAGCAGAGCCCAGCCAAGCCGCAGCGGGCGAGGGAGCCGAGCCCAGACGAGCTCGGCCGAGACCAGCCGCGCCGCGCCGGGCGGGAGAGCCAAGCCGCGCTGCGCCGCGGCGGGCGGCGGGTGGGAAAGCCGAGCCCAGCCGAGCCCAGCCGAGCCGCGGAGGGCAGGGGACCGGAGCCCAGCCGAGCCCAGCCGAGCCCAGCCGAGCCTGGCGGCAGGGTTTCTGTTCTTTATTTTTTGGTTTTTTTTTGTTTTTTTTTTTTGTTTTTTTTTTGTTTTTTTATTTTATTTTATTTTTGTTGTTGTTGTTGTTGTTTTTAATCCTCTCTTTCCTGTCCCCAATATTCTTCTTATACTATTTTATCTTAACAATACAATAGGTCCTACAGGAAATACCTCACATTTGCTGGGTTTCCTCACCCTCCACTGCCTCATTTCTCTGTGAATAGATTTAGCCTATCTACACTATCCCCTTTCCCCTACAACTTGATATCCTCCACCATCTGCTATCTCTCCTATATTCCATCTCCCTTTCTTTGATCCACAAAGTGTCTAACTCTTAATTTCTAATACCTTTGTTTAGTTTTCCATCTGGTATTCGTCCCTGAAACTATTACCTTTCTTTTCTCTTTCCCTCTCTCACGGAAACAATAGCCTCTTAGTACGTACCACATTCCTCCCATATTCAGTCGTCTACCTCATTATAGGTACTTTCCTATTACTATAACTCTACACAATTTACATGATCTAACCTCCATCCTCCCAGAACTCATATTGTTGCTTTGTTAACATATATCACCAATACTACTTCACACTTTTTCCTCCCTTACACAATTGCCTTTCCCCAGCACTAATACTTTCCTTTAAAGTGAGCTTAACTAGCAATAAGAAATTGGAATAAGAAGAACAAAGTGACAAAGAGAAGATATAACACTTACACAAAAACAACAGCTAATTAATCTCCAAGACTAGACAAAGAAGCTAAGGAACTGATTAAACCCGTCAAGAAAAAATGTTGACAAGACAGCAACAAAAATCTACAAACCAAACCAGTAATCAGGAAAACATGGCTGAATCCAATCAGGAAGGGGGGCAGGACTTCACACAAGCAATGAAAGATCTCAGAACATTTATCACCGACAAATTTGATGAAGTAATGAAAGAGGTTAACAGCATGAAGACAACACTTGGAGGGGAAATTGCAGACATGCGCAAAAAAATAACAGATATGATGGAAATGAACACCACAATTCAAGAAATCAAAAATACACTTGCAGCAAATATCAGCAGACTAGAAGAGGCAGAGCAGAGAATTAGTGATGTGGAAGACAGTGCATTGGAAATCAAACAGATAGTAGAAGTGGTCAATAAAAAGGTAGAAAAAATCCAGATAGGACTTAGGGACCTGAATGATAACGCAAAACACTCAAACATACGTATTATAGGCATTCCAGAAGGAGAAGAGAAGGGAAAGGGGTCAGAAGGACTGTTGCAGGAAATAATGAATGAAAACTTCCCAAATCTACTGAAAGAGACAGATGTACATATCCAAGAAGCACAGCGCACTCCACTGGTCATAAACCCCAACAGGCCCACCCCAAGACATATACTTGTCAAATTATCCAATGCTCAAGACAAAGAAAAAATTCTAAAAGCAGCAAGAGAAAAGAAAACCATCACATACAAGGGAAACTCCATAAGATTAAGTGCTGATTTCTCATCTGAAACGATGGAGGCAAGAAGGCAGTGGTATGATATAGTCAAGGTACTAAAGGAAAAAAATTTCCAACCAAGAATACTCTATCCAGCTAAACTAGCATTCAAAAATGATGGAGAGTTCAAAATATTCACAGATAAACAGAAACTAAAAGAGTATATCAACAAGAAACCTTCCCTTCAAGAAATTCTTAAGGGAGTTCTGCAGAAAGAAAGGAAAAAACAGGACAGTCAGAGATGGAGGAGAGTGTAAAAGCAACAAGAAAGACAAAAATAGAAGGGGAAAATAAAATAATACAAACAAAATATAACAAACACAAATCCAACCAAAATATGGCTACCATAAATAACTCTCTAAACGTAATAACACTGAATGTCAACGGACTAAACTCACCTATCAAAAGATTCAGACTGGGACACTGGATAAGGAAATACGACCCATCTATATGCTGCTTACAAGAGACACATCTTAGACCCAGAGACTCATGGAGGTTGAAAGTGAATGGCTGGAAAACAATCATACAAGCAAACAACAACCAAAAAAAGGCAGGAGTAGCTATATTAATATCAGACAAAATAGACTTTAAATGCGAAACAATTGTGAGAGACAAAGAAGGATACTATATTTTAGTGAAAGGGACAATCTGTCAAGAAGATCGAACAATCATAAATATTTATGCTCCTAACAAGGGCGCCTCTAAATATGTGAGGCAAACGCTGGAAAAACTAAGTGAAAGAATAGATGCATCTACAATTATAGTGGGGGATTTTAATACACCACTATCAACTCTGGACAGAACATCTCAAAAGAGAATCACTAAAGAAACAAAACATTTGAACAGTATATTAGAAGAGCTGGATCTAATAGACATATATAGATCATTACACCCAAACACAGCAGGATATACATTTTTTCTCAAGCGCACATGGAACATTCTCCAAGATTGACCATATGCTAGGCCACAAAGAAAGGCTTAATGAATTCAGAAAGATGGAAATCATACAAAACAGTATCTCTGACCACAGTGGAGTGAAGCTGGAAATTTGCAAGGGACAGAGACCCAGACTCCACATGACAATTTGAAAATTAAACAGCACACTCTTAGAAAAACAGTGGGTCAAAGAGGAAATCTCAAAAGAAATCAATGACTACCTTGAAACAAATGATAATGATAACACAACATACCAAAATTTATGGGATGCAGCAAAAGCGGTACTGAGAGGGAAATTTATAGCCATAAATTCATATATCAAAAAAGAAGAAAGAGCAAAAATTGGAGAACTAACTGCACTTTTGACAGAATTAGAAAAACAACAACAAAGTAACCCAACAGGAAGAAGAAGGAAGGAAATAACAAAGATAAGAGCAGAACTAAATGAAATAGAAAATAAGAAAGCACTTGAAAAAATAAACAAGATCAAGAGCTGGTTTTTTGAGAAGATCAACAAAATTGACAAACCTTTAGCGAGACTAACAAAGAAAAAAAGAGAAAAGATGCAAATACACAAAATAAGAAATGAGAAAGGTGATATCACCACTGACCCCACAGAAATAAAGACTATCATAAGAGGATACTTTGAAAAACTATATTCCAACAAAAATGACAATTTAGAGGAAATGGACAAATTCCTAGAAACACATAAGCAGCCCATACTGACGAAAGAAGAAATTGATGATCTTAACAAACCCATCACAAGCAAAGAGATAGAATCAGTCATTAAAAATCTCCCAACTAAGAAGAGCCCAGGGCCAGATGGCTTCACAGGTGAATTCTACAAAACATTCCGGAAAGAACTAACACCAATCCTGTTGAAACTATTCCAAAAAATCGAAATAGAAGGAACACTGCCTAATTCCTTCTATGATGCCAACATTACCCTAGTACCAAAGCCAAACAAAGACACCACAAGAAAGGAAAATTACAGACCAATTTCTCTAATGAACCTAGACGCAAAAATACTTAACAAAATACTTGCTAATCGTATTCAACAACACATTAAACAAATTATACAACATGACCAAGTGGGATTTATTCCAGGTATGCAAGGATGGTTCAACATAAGAAAATCAATCAATGTAATACACCATATAAACAGATTGAGAAAAAATAACCACATGATTATATCTATAGATGCAGAAAAGGCATTTGACAAAATACAGCACCCCTTCCTGATAAAAACACTCCAAAAGATCGGAATACAAGGAAACTTTTTGAACATGATAAAGAGTATATATGAAAAACCGAAAGCCAACATTGTTTACAATGGCGAAATCCTGAAATCCTTCCCTCTAAACTCAGGAACAAGACAAGGATGCCCATTGTCTCCGCTCCTATTTAACATTGTCTTGGAAGTACTTGCTCGAGCACTGAGACAAGAACCAGATATAAAAGGCATTCAAATTGGAAGGGAAGAAGTCAAAATTTCATTATTTGCAGATGACATGATCCTATATATAGAAAACCCTGAGAGATCTACAACAAAGCTCCTAGAACTCATAAATGAGTTTAGTAAAGTCGCAGGTTATAAGATCAATGCGCAAAAATCAGTAGCATTTCTATACACCAATAATGAGCAAGATCAGGAGGAAATCAAGAAACAAATACCATTCACAATAGTAAATAAAAAAATCAAATACTTAGGAATAAATTTAACTAAAGAGGTAAAAAACTTATACATCGAGAACTATACAAGATTGTTCAAGGAAATCAAAGAAGACCTAAATAAATGGAAGAATATTCCCTGTTCATGGATAGGAAGACTGAATATTATTAAGATGTCTATCCTACCAAAACTGATCTACACATTCAATGCAATCCCAATAAAAATCAACACAGCCTTCTTTAAGGAACTAGAAAAACTAACTATGAAATTTATTTGGAATAGAAAGAGGCCCCGAATAGCCAAAGACATATTGAAAAAGAAAAACGAAATAGGAGGAATCACACTTCCTGACTTCAAAACATACTACAAAGCTACAGTAGTGAAAACAGCATGGTACTGGCATAAGGAGAGACACACAGACCAATGGAATCGAATTGAAAGTTCAGATATAGAACCTCATGTATATAGCCATATAATATTCGATAAAGCCACCAAACCCTCTCAACTGGGAGAGAATGGCCTATTCAACAAATGGTGCCTGGAGAACTGGATAGCCATATGTAGAAGAATGAAAGAGGATTACCATCTCACACCTTATACAAAGATCAACTCTAGATGGATCAAAGACCTAAATATAAGAGCCAAGACCATAAAGACCTTAGAAAGCAGTGTAGGGAAACATCTACAGGACCTTGTAATAGGAAATGGCTTCATGAATATCACACCAAAAGCACGAGCAGCAAAAGAACAAATAGATAAATGGGACTACCTCAAAATTGAAGCCTTCTGCACCTCAAAGGAGTTTGTCAAGAAAGTAAAAAGGGAACCCACACAATGGGAGAAAATATTTGGCAACCATATATCTGATAAGAGACTTATAACTTGCATATATAAAGAACTCATAGATCTTGAAAACAAAAAGATAAACAACCCATTTAAAAAATGGGAAAAAGACTTAAACAGACACTTCTCCAAAGAAGAAATACAAATGGCTAAAAAGCACATGAAAAAATGCTCCAAATCTCTAGCAATCAGGGAAATGCAAATCAAAACTACAATGAGATACCATCTTACTCCCATAAGATTGGCAGCCATGAAAAAAACAGTAGAATACAAATGCTGGAGAGGATGTGAAGAAAGGGGAACACTCATCCATTGCTGGTGGGAATGCAGAAGGATCCAACCATTCTGGAGGACAGTTTGGCAGTTTCTCAAAAAATTATCCATAGATTTGCCATATGACCCAGCAATACCACTGCTGGGTATATACCCATCAGATCTGAAAACAAGGACACAAACCGATATATGTACACCAATGTTCATAGCAGCATTGTTCACTATCGCCAAAAGTTGGAATCAATCCAAATGCCCATCAACAGATGAGTGGATCAATAAAATGTGGTATATACACACAATGGAATACTACTCAGCTGTAAGAACCAATACACTACAATCGCACGTGATAACATGGATGAACCTTGAGAATCTTATGTTGAGTGAAGCAACTCAGGCATTGAAGGACAAATACTATATGACCTCAATGATATGAAATAAGTTAACTGCCTCAGAGAGCTAGAGTCTGGAAAAGTGACTTACAGGAAATCGGGGGGTGGAGGAAGGATGTGAGTTAATGTCTGCAGGGGTGGAATCTGTGATGAGCTGGCGGTAAGTATGAGCACAAAGAAGGGACAAAATGGGGGCAAGGGGTAACCTTTGGGTGGGGTTTTCTGGGTTTGAGGGGGGCTGGGGATGGGAAGAGGGGTAATATTGTCCAAGAATAGGTGGGAGGGAGGGGCAACATACGAATATGGGAGAGTGTCAGAAGTTCGTTGAGAACTAAATGTTGAGTAAAACGTATCAAAGTATAAGTAGGAGGGTTACCTGGTTAGGACACTCAGGGGGTATGGTCTGATGCGTGACGGACTCCGGAGGGAATAGCTGAAGGCTCATTTTGCCAAGGTGGGTTCTACCATTGGGTGGGGTGGACCCATATCCTGGGGAAGACTAATGCCGTTGAATAGAGAGAACTGTATCTCTCGTGAGAAAGGACGGCTCCCAGGGTATTAGATTGGCAGGCGTTGTGGGCCCTAAGGGGAGGGGAAAATGGACATGGAAAGGATGGAACAAAGGTAAATAAGGGGGCAAAAGAGGAGTTATGTGAGAGTACACGAGGATGAATATAAAACAGCTAATATTACACCAAAAACATATAGGGGACGACAGACTAATAATGAAAACCATAAGACAAAACATAGGATAACTAAAAAATTTAGAAAACTGTACAGCCTAAAATATGGACCACATAGTAAGCACAAATGTCACCTTGTTTGAAAACTATAGTGTTGGAATCTGTACATCAGTTTCAGGAAATATGATATGAATAAGTTAAAAGATTATTGCTGTGGAAGGGAAAAGGTTTTATGGTGGATATGGGGAAATACTGTATATTGTATATATGAATTTCGGTGATCTAAGACTCTTCTGAAGCTGACATTATGTTGGGATTCACTTTACGGGAAGTTTTGGATCACAGAGTGGTTCAACAATGGCAGTGGAGGAATACTGATATGGGATGTTATTGACAGGATATATATGGTTGACAGGGAGTTATACAGGGCATATGCCCAGGGTATATGGTAATGTCTATATATACTCATAGTGGAAACAAAAACAACAGCTGGGGGGGTACTGGGCTCCTGGCCGGGGGGTCACTGTTGTGGGCCCTGGGAGAGCAGCGGCAATCCTCCAGGTGCAACGGCAAGAACCAGGAAGGAAGGAGGGCCCAACAGTGGGCTCGTGATACTAATGCTTACACTTTTGAGCCTATACACCTGCAATAAGAACAAGGCCTAGAGTAGCATTGTGCCTGGGGGTTTCCTCCTGACAGCCTGCATGTTACTCAAATGTGGCCACTCTCACAGCCAAACTCAGCGTGTAGATGCGATGCATTCCCCCCAGCGTGGGACATGACACCTGGGGATGAGCCTCCCTGGCACCGAGGGATCACTACCACATACCAGCTGAAGAAGCAACTAGAAAATGACCTTGAATTAAAGATTCAATGCGGAACAGCAGAATATACCTGTCTACATATAATAACATGACTTCGGGAAGCTGTTTGACCTAATGTAAGGGGGAAATGGAAAGGAGAAATGAGATTATAAGGCTGTGAGTCTCTAAAAAAGAGTCTGGAGGTTGTCAGAAGGAATACCCCTATGCACAACTGAACAGAGTCTAAGAGACAGATAAGGTAGATATAACCCCAGGTATTGGTTCTTTTGAGGGATAAAGAGACCCACGGGTTCTATGGTCATGGCAGAAGGGGTTCACTGCCATGACAGATAGCCCTTCTTTGGACCTGGTGTTTCTGCGTGATGGAATTGGACTCAGAGGGGATCTCTTTTCACAAGACTTGCATGCTACTTTATTGGAATTGTAGTTGGTGCTGGGTTTAAGATACATGTAGGGGATTTGAATCTCTGGACTGATAATATGACACCCAGGCCCAGAGCCTCAACAGACTTCAGCTCCTACACTTTGATTTATTGGACTTACTCCACTCAGCTAACATGGAGTTGAAGAAGGTCAACCACTACAACATGGAGCCTAGAGTGTCTACAACTGGAAGCGGGAGGAGTGCATCCAGTACCCATGTGGAATCTAAGCCCTCACTTGACATAGATGTGCAATGGACACAACCAATCCAATGTCCACAGAGAAAATGTGGAATGGGTGTGGGAACGGTAGCCATGGTGGCTGCTGGGTGTGGGGAACGGGAGGAAGAGATGAGATGTGGAGGCGTTTTTGGGACATGGAGTTGTCCTGGATAGTGCTTCACAGACAATTACGGGACATTATAGATCCCCCCAGGGCCCACTGGATGGAACGTGAGAGAGTCTGGGCTATGATGTGGACCATTGACTATGGGGTGCAGTGATGCTCAGAGATGAACTTACCAGGTGCAATGAATGTGTCATGATGATGGGAGAGAGTGTTGCTGTGGGGGGAGTGGGGGGCGGGGGCGGTGGGGTTGAATGGGACCTCATATTTTTCATAACGTAATTTTAAAAAATAATAATAAATAATTAAAAAATAAAATAAAATAAAATAAATAAATAAATAAATAAATTTTAAAAATGGTTCTCAATATGTTCAAGGCAATAAAGGAAAACTCAGAGAAAGAACTAAAGAATATCAGGAAAATGAAGAATGAACCATATAAGAATGTTGTTAAAGAATCAGAAATTTTAAAAAGGAACCAAACAGAAATACTGGAGCTGAAGACCAAATAACTGAAATGAAAATTTTCCTTGAGGGTTTCAGCAGCTTATTGGAGCTGACAGAAGAAAGAATCAGTGAACTCAAAGACAAGACAATCAAATAATTCAGGCTGAGAAGAAGAAAGAAAAAAAAGAAAAAATGAACAGAGCCTAAGATACCTGTGGACACCATCAAATGTACAAAATATGCATTATGGAAGTCCCAGAAGGAGAAAAAAAAGAGAACAGGACAAAAGGAATAGTGATAGAAATAATGGCAGAAAACTTCCCAGATTTAATGTAAGACATGAATATGCACATTAAAGAAGCCCAAAGAAATCCAAACGGCATAAACTCAAAGAGAACCAAGCTCAGACACATAGTTATCAAACTGTCATATGACAAGGACGAGGACAGCATTCTGAAAGCTGAAAGAGAAAAGCAATATGTTAGGTACGAGGGAATCCCAATAAGATTGAGTACTGATTTCTCATTAGAAATCATGGAGGCAAGAAGGCAGAGGGATGAAATATTTAAAGTGCTGAAAGAAAGCAATTACTAACCAAGAATTTTATATCTGGTTTATATTTGTTTAAAAAATTAAGGACAGATTAAGACTTTTCCAGATTAAAAAAAAAAAAAAGCTGAGGATGTTCCTTATCCCTAGGTCTGCTCTGCAGGAAATTCTACAGACAGAAAGGAAAACTCACTAGACAATGGATTGAATAAACACAAAGAAATAAAGACCTCCAGAAAGGTAACCAAGTGGAGAATTAGAAATGCCAGTTCTAGTATATTATATTTTTTGGTATGGAACTCCACTTTTCATTTCTTACAGGTTCTGAAGTGCACATGCATAAAAAGTAATGATAAAGCTATGGTTTTGGGCATGCAATGTATGAAGATATCATTTGTAAAAAGTACAAAAAAAAAGGTAGAGATGGAGGGTCAGAGGAACAGTGTATGTGTATGCTATTGAAGTTACGTTAGAATCCTATCAAACATCAGTGTTATAAGTTTGGGATGTTAAATATAAGCCTGATATTAATAGTAACCACAAAGAAAATATATGAAAAATATATACAGAAAGAAATAAGAAGGGATTCAATATGATACACCATAAAAATAAAAAATAAAATAAATATGAAAGAAGTCATATCGAGGGATAAAAAAGGTACAAGACTTAGAAAAGCCAAACAAAGTAGCAGAAGAAAGTTGTGCATTATCAGTAGTTAATTTAAATGCAAATGGATTAAACTTCTCAGTCACAGACAAAGCTTGGCAGGATGGATTAAAAAGTATGGCCAGATTATGTGCTATTTACAAGAGACTCGATTCATCTTAAATTCAAAGATACAAATAGATTGAAAGTGAAAGCACGGGGAGGGAAATGCACCATGCAAATAGGAACCAAAAGAGAGCTAGAGTAGATATGCTAATATCAGATAAAAAGGGAAAAGTCAAAAACTGTTATGAGGAACAAAGAAGGTCACTATATACAGATAAAGAACTCACTTCAATACGAAAATTTAACAATTATAAATGTATATGCACCTAACAATAGAGACCCAAAATATATGAAGCAAATATTGAAACATTTGAAGAGAGAAATAGAAGTTCTACATTATTGATAAGAGACTTCAATACACCATTTTCAAAAATGGATAGAACATTGAGACAGAAGGTCAGACTTGAACAATCTATAAACCACTAGACCTAACAGACATATATAGAACATTTGTCCCAACACTAACAAAATACACATTCATCTCTACTCCACATGGATCATTCTCCAGGATAGACCATATTAGGTCACAAAACAAGTTTCAATAAATTTTTAAAATATTGAAATCACACAATGTATCTTCTCCAAACACAATAGAATGAAGCTAGAAATCAACAGCAGAAAGAGAACTGGAAAATTCACACATATGTGGAAATAAAACAACACACTCAACCAACCAATGAGTCGAAGAAGAAATCACGTGGGAAATTAGGAAATCTCTTGTGGAAAATGAAAACAATAACACAACATACCTTCAAAACCTATGGGATGGAGCAAAGACAGTGCTAATAGAGAAATGTATAGCTCAAAATGTTTATATTAGGGAAGCGGATTTGGCTTAACAGATAGAGCATCCGCCTACCACATGGGAGGTCCAGGGTTCAAATCCAGGGCCTCCTGACCCATGTGATGAGCTGGCACATGCAGTGCTGATGCATGCAAGGAGTGCCGTGCAATGCAGGGGTGTCCCCCATATAGGGGAGCTCCATGCACAAGGATTGCACCCCATTAAGGAGAGCTGCCTAGCGTGAAAAAAGTGCAGCCTGCCCAGTAGTGGCACCGCACACACAGAGAGTTGATGCAGCAAGATGATGCAACAAAAAGAGACACAGATTCCCCATGCTGCTGACAAGAATACAAGCAGACACAGAAGAACACACAGTGAATGGACATAGAGAGCAGACAACTGGAGGGGCAGGGAAGGGGAGAGAAAAAAAAATGTTTACATTGGAAAAAGAAAATATCAAATCAGAGACCTAACCTTACAACTGGAGGATCTAGAAAAAGAACAAACTAAACCCAAAGCAATTTGAAGAAAGGAAATAACAAAGATTAGAGTGAAGATCAATGAAATTGAGTAAAATACAAAATAGAGAGAATTAATGAAACCAAAAGTGGGTTCCTTGAAAAGATCAATAAAATACACAAATCCTTAACTAGACTGATGATGAAAAAAAGAGAGAAGACACAAATAACTAAAATCAGAAAAGAAAGGGAAGACATTACTATTTACCCAACAGAAATAAATGGGATTGTAAGAGCATACTATAAACAACTGAATGCCAACAAATTAGATAACGTAGAGGAAATGGACAAATTCCTAGAAACACATAAACTACCTACACTGATTCAAGGAGAAATAGAAAATCTCAAGAGACCAATAACAAATAAAAGATTGAGTCAGTAATCAAATACCCCCAAGATGGAAAAGCTCAGTACCAGATAGCTTCACTGGTGAACTTTACCAATCATTCCAAGAAGAATGAACAGAAAATTCTTCTTGGAATCCTATGGAAATTCTTCCAGAAAATTGAAGAGGAGGGAACACTTCTTAACTCATTCTATGAGGCCAATATCAACCTCATACCAAAGCCAGGTAAAGATACCGCAAGAGAAGAAAATTACAGAGCAATATCCCTTATGAACATAAGTGCAAAAATACTCAACAAAATACTAGCAAACTGATTTAAAAAACGCATTAAAAGAATTATACACCATGATCAAGTAGGATTTATCCCAGGCATAAAAGGGTGGTTCAGCTCAAGAAAACAAATTAATGCAACACATAACATTACTAGAAGGAAGGAAAAATACCTTCCTTCCTTGATCAAAATATCTTGATCATTTCAATTGATGCAGAGAAGGTATCTGACAAAATCCAGCCCTGTTTCTTGATAAAAACACTTAGAAAACTAGGAATAGAAGGAAATTTCCTCAACATGAAGGGCATTGTATTAGTCAGCCAAAGGGGTACTGATGCAATATACCATAATCCTGTTGACTTTTTATAAAGGGTATTTATTTGGGGTAGCAGCTTATAGATACAAGGCCCTAAAGAGTCCAACTCAAATCTACTTCCTCACCAAAGTCTTTTGCTAAGTGTTGGAGCAAGGTGGCTTCCGATGTCTGCAAGAGTCCAGCCTTCCTCTTCCTCTTCCTCTTAAGGTTCCATGGTCCCAGCTTCCTCCAGTATCAGCTTTAGGCTGGGATAAGTCTCATCTCTCTTCTAGGGTTCATTTCTCTCCAGGTTCAGCTGCTCTGCTGTCTCCACAAGGTCAGCCATAGACTATCAGGCTCTCTCTTCCCAGGGCCTCTACCATGTCTATGAAGCTGTCTGTACTCCTCTGTGTTCTTCTCCTGTGTGTTTACTTCCCAGGGCTCCAGCTCAAAACTCCAACTAACTCCTCTACCTTGTTTTCTCTGTGAGTCCTCACCCCCTTGAGGGACTGACGTGGCCTCACTCCCTTGGGCCTCCTGACATGGCCCAATCAAAGCCTTAATCATAATTTAGCCAAGCAAGAGTGAAACCTCTGAATCCAATACAATATAAGATGCCCAGAAGAACAGACCAGTTATAAACATAATCCAATATCTATTTTTGGAATTCATAAACAATATCAAACTGCCACAGGCATATATGAAAAACCCACAACTACCAGCATATTCAATGGTGAAAGACTGAGAGCTTTACTTCTAAAATCAGGAATAAAGCAAGGATTTCTACTTGCACCACTGTTATTCAAACTTGTACTAGAAGTTCTAGCCTGAGCAATTAGGCAAGAAAAAGAAATAAAAGGCAACTAAATTGGAAGGGAAGAGGTAAAACTTTCCTTATTTTCAGATGACATGACCTTATATACTAAAAATCCTGGGAAGCGGATGTGCTTCAAGCAATTGGGCTCCCACCTACCACATGGGAGGTCCCACATTCGGTTCCTGGTGCCTCCCACAGAAGAAAAGCAAGACAGCAAGCTGACACAATGGGCTGCACACCAAACTGATGGAACAAGATGACACAACAAGAGACACAAAGAGGAAACACAATGAGAGATACAACAAAGCAGGGAGCTTAAGTGATTTAGCACCTGTCTCCCACATGGGAGATCCCAGGTTCAGTTCCTGTGTACCTCTTAAAGAGAAAACAAGCAGACACAGAGAGCACACAATGAATGGACACAGAGCAGGCAGAAAGTGCAAATGAGGGGGGGAATAAATAAATAATACAAATCTTTTAAAAATTTTTTTTAATTTTTTTTTAAAAGTCCTTAAAACCCCACAATAAAGTTACCAGGGCTAATAAGCAAATTCAGCAAACCAATGGGGTACAAGAGCAACACACAAAAATCAATCATGTTTATATATACTTGTAATGAACAATCCAAAGAGAAAAGCAAGGAAAAAATCCACTGATAATAACAACTAAAAGAATCAAATATCTAGGGAAAAATGTAACCAAGGATGACAAAGACTTATACATGGAAAACTACAAAACACTGATAATAGAAATCAAAGAAAATCTAAATAAATAAATGGTCATGAATTCAAAGACTAAATATTGTTATGAGGTCAATTCTACCCAAAGCTGTTTACAGATTCAATTCAATCCCTATCAAAATTCCAACCAGCTTTCTTTATAAAATTAGAAAAGTCAATCATCAAAAGTATATGAAAGATAGGGAATGGATGTAGCTCAAGTGGCTGAGCACCTGCTTCCCACATATGATGTCCCAGGTCCAATCCCCAGTACCTCCTAAAAACAAATGAAAAAGCTAACTCTCACTGGGAGCAGATGGACCTCATTGGTTAAGTGCCTGCTTCCCACATCCAAGGTTCCAGTTCAATCCCTGGTAACTCCTTTTTTAAAAAAAGTATATGGAAGGGTAAGGGGCCCTGAATAGCAAAACCATTTTGAAAAAGAAGAATTAAGGTGAAAGACTCAAACTTCCCAATTTTAAAACCTATTATAAAGCCACAGTTATCAACATAGCATGATACTGGCACAAGGACAAACATACAGACCAATGGAATCATATTGAGAGCTCAGGAATCAATCCTCACATTTAGAGCCAACTGATTTTTCACAAGGGGGCAAAAACCACTCAATAGGGAAAGAATAGTCTCTTTAGCAGATGGTGCTGGGAAAACTGGATCTCCATTTGCAAAAAATCAAAGGAGGGCCCCTATCTCACAACAAAACCAACTTCAAAATCTATCTAAGACCTAAATATAAGAACCAAAACTATTAAACTCCTGGAAGAAAACATAGGGAAGTATCTTAAGGACCTTGTGTTAGGCAATGGTTTCTTAGACTTTACACCAAAGGCATGAGCAACAACAACAAAAATAGATAAATGAGACTTCATCAAAATTAAAAACTGTTTGCATGACTTCATCATGAAAGCAAAAAGACAACCTACAGAATGGGAGAAAATGTTTGTAAACCACATATCCAATAATGATTTAACATCCAGAATATATAAGTAAATTCTACAACAACAACAAAAAGACACACAACCAATTATAAGATATGCAAAAGACTTGAAAAAACATATCTCTAAAAAGATACACAAATATCCAAAAGCACTTGAAATGATGCTCACCATCATTAGCCATTAGGGAAATCAAAATCACAGTGAGATATCTCTTCACACCCACTAGAATGGCTGCAATTTAAAAAATGGAAAATAACAAGCATTGGAAAGGATATCGAGAAATAGGAAAATTCATTCTTTTTTAGTGGGTATGTATAATGATGCAGCTGCTGTGGAAGACAATTTGGCAGTTCCACAGAAAACTAAGTATAGAATCACCATATGACTTAATAATCCCACTTCTAGGTATTTACCCAAAAAAATTAAAAGCAGAGACTAAAACACATATTTGCACACTGATGTGCATAGCAGCATAATTTGCAATTGCCAAAAGAAGGCAGCAACTCAAGAGTCGAGCAACACATGAATGAATAGAAAAACAAAACATGTACACACATACAACTGAATATTACACAGCTATAAAAATGAATGAAGTTCTGATACATGTGACAACATGGATGAACCTTGAAGACAATGTTGAGTGAAATAAGACAGACATAAAAGGACAAATATTGTATTGTTCACTTATATAAAATTATTAGAATAAGCAAACTCATAGATATAAAACTAGAATACAGGTTACCAGGGGCCACGGTATGGGGAGGGAATGGGGAATTAATGCTTATTTGGTACAGAATTTCTGTTTGGAATGATGGAAAAGTTTTGGTAGTGGGTGATGATGATAGTAGTACATTGTGAATGTATAATAATTAACATTACTGAATTATGTATTTGAATGTGGTTAAAGCAGGAAATTTTAGGTTGTATATAAGCTACCAGAATAAAAATTTGAAATAAAAAAATCATAGGGGAGTGGATGCAGCTCAAGTGATTGAGTGATGGCTTCCCACATACAAGGTCCAGGGTTCAATCCCTAGTACTGCTTAAAAACACACAAGCAAATGAAAAAGCCAACTCTTATTGGGGAGCAGATACAGCTGAGAGATTGAACACCTGCTTCCTGTGTACAATGTCCTGGGTTCGATCTCCAGTACTTCCTAAAAAAAAAATCATATAATTGTACAACTCAAACAGTGTACCCTGATATAAACTATGAACTATAGTTGATAGTATAATAATCTTGTTTTATCCATTGTAATAAAGGCACCACACTAACGCAAAATGTTTAATAATAGGGAAAACTGTGGGGGTTTGTAAATGGGCATGCTGTATTGTCTGCATGACTTCTCTGTAAACCTATAACATTTCTAATTAAAAAAATTTTTAGACACAAGGAATTTCACTTCCAATAATTGAGAAGTAACTCATATTGGACCAACCCTCCACTATTTAAAAATTTTTTTTTATTTTTTATTTTGAAGGCACCAGAGAGAGATCAAAGGCAGGTAGAAACTCTAGTTTCTGAGGTATTTTTATAACTTTTGCCAAAGGTAAACCCTAGTCAATGTCATGGAGCAACTAATACTCAAATAGAAATCTTCAGTCGTATTGGTTCCAGCAGCTGGAAAATGAGGGAGAAAAATCTCATAAAGAAGAGAATCACAAAGGAGAAGTCCAAAATCTGTGTTTAAATTCTGCCCACATCTCTAGCTGAGCCCTGTATTAAGGATGCATGGAGCAGACTCGAAGCAGCCTAGCTCTGGCTAAAGACTGAACAGAGATCAGTTCATGGGAGATAGAGTTTAGAGTTTGAATTCAACAAAGTTAAGTGTCTGCTAAAACAATATCTCAATACTATTCAGAATAACAAAAGAATACAAAGTCTATACAACATATCATTCAAAGGGTCCAGAATACAAATTATAAAATACACCAACAGGAAAATGTGGGCCATACACAAGAGAAAAGACAATCAATGGATACTAACCTCAAGATTACCCAAATGTTGGGATTAAAAGACAAAGATTTTAAGGGCATATTATAATTATTCCTAGGGTTTAAAGGAAAATATGCTTATAATGAATGAACAGATCAGCAATCCCTTGCAGAGAGGTAGAAAAATATAAAAAAAGAACCAAGTGGAAATTCTATAATTAAAAAATAAATATCAAATCTATTCACTGGATCAACTTAACCACAGATTGGAGCTGACAGAAGAGTTAGCAAACTTGAGAACTGGATCATTTCTGTTGATTTATCTCAGTGGTTCTCAACTGGAGGTGATTTTGCCCCCAAGGGACATCTGACAATGTCTGGAGACATTTTTGTTGTCACAGTGGGGGAACTATACTACTCCAATCTAGTGATAGAAACCAGATATACCACTAAACATCCTACAACAATACACCTATCCCATGCACAACAAATAAGGATCTGGCCCAAGGTATCAATAGAGCTTAGATTAAAAATTCCTACTTTACTTGAAAAAACTAGAAAAATGCTTGAAAAAAGTGAAAGTGATTTGCCACCATGATTTGTGGGAAAATAGCAAAATGTCTAATATATTTGTAATTGGAATCACAGAAGAAAAGCATGAAAATAGGACAGAAATAATCAAAGAAATATTGGCTAAAATTTCCCCAAATTTGTTGAATGACATAGATTTTCAGAGTCAAAAAACTCAGCAAATTCAGTCATAAAAAATTAAATTAAATAAAATAAAAACCCTACCTAGGTATATCATGGTCAAACTGAATAAAACCAAAAATTAAGAGAAAATTCTAAAAGCAGCTGAAGAAAAGCAACATATTACATAAAGGAGAACAACTAATAAGTGCTGAATAAGTTCTCATCAAAAAGATAGAGGCCAAAAAACAGAGGAACATCATCTTTAAAGTACTAAAAAAATAAATAAATAAATAAATTTTAAAAACTGTCAAACCAGAATCCTATACCCAAATGAAAATATTCCTCCATAATGATGGCAAAATTAAGTTGTATTCAGAAAAGTAAAATCTAAGACAATTTATCACCAACCCCACCAAAAAAATTTTTTTAATCAAATTCTACAGTCTAAAGAGAAATGAGATAAATGGGAACTCGGATCTCAGGAAAGAATGGAAATCCCTAGGATATCCTCTTTTACTTTTCTAAAACACATGTAACTGTTTGAAGCAATTTTTTAAAAATGCATTAAGCAGTTCATTGTATATATTAATATAATACATACAAAAATTATAGCGTCAAGGATTGGAGTTAAACTACCCAGTTGCACGATTCTTATAATTTCTATGAAGTAGTAAATTATGAATTTATATGAAGTGGTATGGTATGATACTGACTATAAATAGACTGTGAAAAGTTAACATATCATGTGCCCTATTGCAACTACCCAAAAATGCAAATGAATGCTAAAAGGCAGAGGTATAGCTAAAAAGACAATAGAGAAGTCAAATGAAATTCTTTAAAAATAATAATTAACCCAAAAGAGCAATGGAAATGGATGAGACAAAAAAACACAGGAAAGCAGATGTGGTTCAACTGAGGGAAGTAGATGTGGCTCAACTGATAGAACATCCGCCTACCATATGGAAAGTCCAGGGTTCAAACCCAGGACCTTCTGACCCATGTGGTGAGCTGGCCCACACGCAGTGCTGAGGCGTGCAAGGAGTGCCATGCCACGCAGGGGTGTTCCCCGTGTAGGGGAGCCCCACACGCAAGGAGTGCGCCCTGCATGGAGAGCCACCCCGCGTGGAAAAAAGCACAGCCTGCCCAGCAGTGACGCCACACACAGAGAGAACTGACACAGCAAGATGATTAAACAAAAAGAGACGTAGATTCCTGGTGTTGCTGACAAGAATGCAAGCGGACACAAAGAACACACAGTGAATGGACACAGAGAGCAGACAATGGCAGGGGAGGGGAGAGAAATAAATAAAATATAAATCTTTTAAAAAAAAAGAAAACACAAATAACAACATGGTAGATTTAAATTGAACCATATATATAAACAATAACTTTAAATGCACATAAACTAAATATTCCAATTTAAAGGCAGAGGATGTCAGAAAGGATGGAAAAAGCAAGACTCAATTTATGCTGTCTACCAGAGTCACACTTTAAAAATAAAGATGAAGAAAATTATGGATGAAAAGAGATACACCATTCAAAAAGAAAGCATAAGTCTCAAGTGGTTATATAAAGGAGACTTCAAGACAAAGAGTGTTACTAGAAATAAAGAGAAACATTTCATAATTATTTCTTCAATTAATCAGGGATATTACACTCACAAATTTGTAAGTACTTAATAGTAGGACTTCAAAATACAAGAAGCAAAAATTGACAGGAAGGAAGAGAGAAAGAGATAAATCTAATGACTTAATTAGACAGTTTAACAATAATGTTTTAAAAAATACCTAGGAATACATTTAACAAAAAGATGTGCAAAACCTCTACACTGGAAACTATAATACACTGCTGAGAGATATTAAAGAAGGCCTAAACAAATGGAGATACTATATTCATGGATTAGAAGACTTTTTAAAGTATTTTAAAGGTGACAATTCTCTCCAAATTGATTTATAGCTTTAACACCATCCCAGCAAAAATTCCTAAAGGACTTTTTTGTAGAAATTGACACATTGATTCTAAATATTATATGAAAATGTAAAGGAACTAGTTTAGCAAAAGCAATCTTTAAAAAGAAGAACAACATTGGAGCACTGATAATACCTGACAGACTTCCTGTAAAGCTACAGTAAACAAGGTGGTGGAGTACTAGCTTAAGGAAAGACAAATAGATTAGTGGAACAGAGTGTAGCCCAGAAAGAGACCCACCCTTATATGGTTAACTGATTTTAGACAATGTACCAAAGAAATTCAATAGGGAGAGGAAATTCTGTTCAATAAATGGTGCTGAAACAACTGTTCATCAATAAAAATTTTTAAAAAGTTGACTCCTACCTCACACCATGCACAAAAGTTATTTTAAGATGGATCATAAGCCTACATATAAAAGCTAAAGCCATAAAGTTCTAGAATAAAACAAAGGAGGATAACTTCACAACAAGGGGGCAGGCAAAGATTTCTTAGAGAGGATACAAAAAGCAATCACCATAAAATGGAAAAGTAGATAAATTTCAGCAAAATTTAAAACTTCTGGGAGTGGATGTGGCTCAAGTGTTTGAGTGCGTGCTTCTCACATGGGAGGTCCTGGGTTCAGTCCCCAGTGCCTTCTAAAAAAAAAAAAAAAAAAAAGCAAGCAAACAGGGAAGTGGCTGTGGCTCAATCGATCGGGCTCCTGTCTACCACATGGGAGGCCCTGGGTTCGCGCCCCAGAGCCTCCTTGTGAAGGCCCATGGAGAGCTGACGGCCCATGCCTGCACTCGCAGAGAGCTGACAGCCAGCACCATGGACAGCTGACGGCCTGCATGCAGGGAGCTGATGGCCCATGCCCACAGAGAGCTGACACAGCAAGATGACACAACAAAAGGGGAGTCAAGCAGACACAGAAGAATGCACAGCTAATGGACACAGAGAGCAGACAGCAAGCAAGCTGCAAGGGGAGGGTGGGATAAATAAAAAATTTTTTAAATTTAAAAAATAAAATATTTTTTTAAAAAAACAAGCAAACAAAAATCCAACTCAGGGGAGCCAATATGGCTCAGTGGTTGAATACCAGCTTCCTCATCTGGGTCCAATCCCTGGCCCTGGTATGTTAAAAAAAAAAAAATTAATACTTCTGCTCATGAAAAGACACCACTATAAAAATGAATAAGCAGGCCTAGACCAGGAGACAATATGTGAAAAGCATATATTTGACAAAGGATTTTTAGCCAGATTATATAAAGTATTCCTACAAACCAGTAATAAAATCCAGTTTTTTTAAGTGGGCAAAGACTGGAACAGATACTTTACAAAGGAAAATATATGGATGGCCAAAACACACATGAAAAATATCATTTATGATCAAGGAAACATAAATTGAAACTACAATATGATCCATTATATACCTACCAGATGGCTAAAGTTAAAAAGATAGACAATATTATAAGCTGGTGAAGATGTGGAGCAACTAGAACTCTCATACATTGTTAGTGGAAATGTAAAATGGCACAACCCCTTTAGGAAAAAAAATGCCTGGAAATTTCTTATTAAAGAAAACATTTATCTACCCTAGGATTCAACAATTCTTTCCTATGCATTTACCCAAGAAAGAATAAAAACATGTGTCCCCAAAAAGACTTGTACAAAAATAGTCACAGCGACTTTAATCATAATAGCCAGAAGCTGGAAACATACCAGCTGTCTATGAACAAATGGATAAACAAACTATGGTACATTCATACAGTGGAATGCTACCCAAAAATAAAAAGGAAAAAACTATTGATACTTGTAACAACATGGATGAATCTCAAAAACATGCCTTTGTGAGTGAAAAAAGCCTTACCCCAAAGAGTATATATTACATGAATTCACTTATATGACCATCTAGAACAGGCAAAAATAATCTATCGTGAAAAAACAGAACAGAGGTTGCCTGGAGGAGACTGGAAAGAGGCATAAGGAAAGCTTTTGGGGTGACGGATTACACAGGAGTATGCATTTGTCAAAATTATTGAAACAGCATACTTAAATTGTGTATTCTCTCTAAGCCAAACTCAGCATATAAATGCATTACCTTCCCCCCAGCATGGGACATGACTCCCGGGGATGAGCCTCCTTGGCATCGAGGGATTACTATCAAGCACCAGCTGGTGATGCAACTGGAAAAAGACCTTAAATAAAAGGGGTAAATGGTAAAGACAAATGAGTTTATATGGCTAAGAGACTTCAAAACAAGTCAGGAGGTCATCAGAGAGGTAATGCTTATGCATGTCTCAGCAGGATCTCATTGACAGCCAAAGTAGATACTACCCCAAATAGTGGGGCTCCTGAGGGCTATGGAGACACCCAGATCCTATGGTCATGGCAGATAGCTCCGGAGTTTGGTGCCTTGCCAGTGGGCACTACTTTGGAGTTTGAGCTCCCAAGTGTGACAGAGTTGGACTCAGATGTGACTTCTCTACACGTGCCTCTTCTGTCCCTTTTATTGAATCTATAGTTGGCACTGGAGTTGGTAGGTGTATGTCCAAAAGACTTGAATCTCTGGGTTGTCCACGTGCCAGCTGGGCCCTGAGCCTCAGCAGAGTTGCAGCACCTACTCTTCAGTTCATTGGACTCACCCAAGACAACTAACAAGAAGGTCAGGATGGAGAACCACCATACCAAGGAACCGAGAGAGTCTACAACTGCAAGCAAGAGAGTCCCATCAATTAGCCATATGCGATTGAAGCCCACTCTCAATTAGAGGTGGAGTGGGCATTACCATCCCAGAATCCTCAGGACTTGGGAATAAAATATGGACTAGGGTGGACTTATTGGTATTCTACTATAGACTTTTTGTGATTCTAGCAATGGAAGAAATTACATCATTGATATGAAGACAATGGCCACTGGAGTTGCTGAAGGCAGTAATCTACAGAAGGAGTCAGAGAGAATGTAAACTACAATGTAAAGTACAATCCATGCTGTGTTGTATGGCAATGCTCCAAAATGTGTTCATCAATTGCAATGAATGTACCACACTAATGAAAGAAGTTGTTAATGCGGGTAAAGTGGGAAGTTTGGGGAGTGGAACATATGGGACTCTCCTATATTTTTTAATGTAACTTTTTTTTTTTTTTTAAAGATTTATTTTTTATTTATTTAATTCCCCTCCCCTCCCCCGGTTGTCTGTTTTCTGTGTCTTTTTGCTGCGTCTTGTTTCTTTGTCCGCTTCTGTTGTCGTCAGCGGCACGGGAAGTGTGGGTGGCGCCATTCCTCAGCAGGCTGCTCCCTCCTTCGCACTGGGCGGCTCTCCTTATGGGTGCACTCCTTGCGCGTGGGGCTCCCCTACGCGGGGGACACCCCTGTGTAGCAGGGCACTCCTTGCGCGCATCAGCACTGCGCATGGCCAGCTCCACACGGGTCAAGGAGGCCCGGGGCTTGAACCGCGGACCTCCCATGTGGTAGACGGAAGCCCTAACCACTGGGCCAAAGTCCGTTTCCCTTTTAATGTAACATTTTATATAACCTATGTATCTTTTAAAAACAAATAATGTATTTTTTAAAAATTGTGTATTTCACTGTATGTAAATTTTACCCTTGAAAGTAAAAAAAAAATAACTTGCATGCTGAAATATTTAGGTGTGACGTCTACCAATATCTGCAATTTGTTAGGAAATACATAAAAATCCATGGTAGATTGACCAATAGATATATAGCTGGATATGTGATAAAGTGAACATAGCAAAATGTTAAGGTGGTAGATATAAGAATGTCAACTACAGTCTTCCAACCTTTCTTTATGTTTGAATGTTTTCATTCGATAAGGTTGGGGGGGAAACAAAAGCAAATTGTGGGACACAGATAAGCAGTATTTAAAGGGAATTTTATAGTTCGTAGACATTTAACAGAAAACAAGGAAGATTAAAAATAAACGAACAAGGCATTTGTGGTCAAGATTGCTGGAGACTAATATCCATTTTCCCCCTCTTTCTAAACAACACAACCCCAATTTTATCGGGGACAGCGAAAGGCTGAGTAAGAGATTAGGCTTCACAGCTTCCTTTGCAGAGTGGCAGAGGGCAGGGGCTTCCGGGAAAGCTCCTTCCGAGGCAGGCGGAGAGGAGGGCCCTCGTGCACTCAGGCCTTGCCTGGCGCCCAGCTCTCCTCCTGCCATTCCACTCTGGCGTTCTCCTTTGCTCCCAGCAGCTATTTTCCTTAAGCCCAGGGAGCCCACCAACCTCTAGGGGTGTAACTGATTGCAAAATAAATTTCAAAAGGGAAACAAAAGATCCAGCTGGTGGAGATGTTTAAACCTCTCTTTAGTAGTTAGCAAACAAATGACCTTCCAGGGTCAAAAGTAACTGCCTCTCCTTTCAAAGGGGGCTCTTGCAACAGCAGCGCCAGCTCCCCATGCAGCCCTGGGCAGGACAGCCACTGCCCGGTGAGGGATACCTTACCCACCGGTTCCCATAAATCTTGTTTGGGAGAAAACCTTTCAATTCCCAGTGGAACCATGCAAAACAGCCTCCATGCTGTAAATCTTCCTTTTCAGTTCTAAGGAGATAAGTTGGACCTATTAACCTTCCGTGTTATTTTCAACTTCATTATTTGAGCTGACACGACAAGAGAGCAGTGACGGCTCTTTCTGGCAGAGAGCATGTAAATCGCTTTCTCAAAGGAAATTACTTCTCCGGCCTGGATGTTATTAATCTAAATTCTCCGTTAGTCAAATTGTTGCCCGTAATAAATATGGAACAGGTTGGGATCGTTATCGAGTGGGGTACCCTTTGTGGAGCCCGCGTCCATCCCCAATGCCCTTCCACGGAAGAGGCGGGTCCCAGGGGCTCCCTCTGCCTCCGGCCCCTGGTGACGGGCGGCTGAGTCGGCGCCCCTCTCCCCCAGGAGGTGGTCCCTGGCCCTGCCCTGCTGCCCGTCTGGTTTGCCCAAGGCACCTCGACCCAGCCCTGGCCCACTGCCTCTCTTGCCTGGTAGAACTGTGCAGGTGGACGCACAGGGAATGAGTCTTCCAGGGCTCTTTCCTTGCAGGGCGGTCACCTGCCTGGGACCGGCTCTGCCCAGACTTGGTCATGCCAGGCCTCCAGAGACCAGGCCCCGGGGCCCCCTGGCCGGTGGGATTGTTCACAGGCTGTGCCGGGGCACCGGGCTCATCCCTTCACATACCATTTAAGCTGCATTTTGTTCAACACCAAAGTCTGCAAATCACGGTATTTTCAGAACCTGCGGAAAGGGGTGACGTGTACTCATTTGCATGCGGTCCTCCCTTACCCGTTGGACAGGTCCCCAAGAACCCTTCCCAGAGGGATGCTCATTTCCACCCACGCAACCTCACGGATGGAAAAAACTGCCTGCCACCAAGCGAGGGGAGGGGGTGGGGAAATCAAAACGCTTTTTTCTATTTCTACTGGGGTTTTTTCCAGGGTAATTACAAGAAGTTTAGAATCCATTCGGGGACCTGTAGTTCATTAAACGAATTTCCATCTGTGTATCCACCACCTAAGAAGTATCACTTGGTACAATACTCGGGTTTTTATTGTATATAAGTCAGATTGTTAATTTGCAGCAGGCAGCGCAGAAAGGATCATTTCAGTGGTGCCTGATTATGCAGAATGAAAGTGGGTTTTCATTAGGCTTTGCCTCCTGTGCTCTTCAACACTTGATGGGGTGCAAGGGTGCAGGGAAGGACGCCGAGTACCAGCTCCCGAGCACCCGGCCCCTTTCCCAGGAGGCCCTCCAGCACCCCCACCACCCTGCCCCTCAGAGGGGCTCCCAGATCTGCTGGGAGGAAGGAAAGCCCCTGGGGCCTCTTCCAGGCAACCTGCTCGTGCCTTGAGGCCCACGCCCCGTCTTTGCACAGCTCAGAGGCGACCGCCGGTAACGCGGGCATGGAACTGGGACTCACGAAAGAGAACTGCTAGTCCCCAGCATGTCTGGGGTCTACCCGTTTTACCGAAGGGATGATGCCCACAGGGTGGAGGGAAGGGGAGCAGAGCAGCCCCGTTCCTGGAGCGGGCAGGAGATCAGAGTCAGGAGCCCGCTTCCGTGGGCGACACCCGCACAGGGCCCCCGAGGGCAGGCCAGTTGCCACGTGGCTCAAGGAACCGGCAGAGAAAAGGGGCGTTTGGGCCCTGGGACGAGAGCAAGGGGCCCACAGGGTTTGGCCCTGGGCCTCCCACTGGGCATCCAGTAGCCACGAGGGTCTGCAGGTCGTCAACGGGGAGGAAGGACAGGCAGGGGCTCTGGGGACATGCCCTGGGCCCGCAGCCTGTTTGCTGAGGTCAGACTAACCACTTCCTGCCGACCCGGCTGGGTCACCTGCCTGAATGGGCTCAGTGGAGTGCACACGGGAACAGTGGGAGCTTTAAAGTAGCCCAGTGCCTGGCCCCCACCCAGACCGTCCCTGAGGATGGGCCCCAGCACCCGGATTTTGTAAAAGTTCCCCCAAGGGTCCCCGGGGCTGCGAACCTTTGGTCGGATGCTTCGGGAAGTTTACTAAAATTCTCTACGAGGACGCCCGAGCGCGCGTGACGGTGAGCGAGCCCACGGACCTCACCTGGAGTCCAGGAACTATCACAGAGCCTGCCCAAGGGCCAGTGCATCAAACACCGGCCAGTGCGTCCTCAAGGGCGCATGTCCCAAAGGGGCCAGCGGTGCTGACAAATTACCCCCGCTGACCTGGGGGCTGGGAGCTTCCCCCACGCCCTCACCCCTGGCTGCTGCCTCTCCACTCGGTGCCAGTTACAGAAAACACCCCAGGAGACTCCGGGCCTGCAGGTTCTTCCAGGAAGCCTCCCGGGCTTAACCAGGGTAGCCCTCAGTGCAATTTCCCGGCACGCCCCCGGGCTCCCTTCACAGCGTGACACGCCCACGGGCAGGTGCAGGTAAACACCTGAAGAACAGGGCCCTTCTTCCCGTGTTTTGACCCACTCCTCCAGGACGGGCCTCGCGACTTCTAACTCCTTTGCAATGCGCTCAGCCTCTCCCAGGACAAAGCCCCGGAAGCAGAGGGCAGTCCACCCACCCCCAGCCCAGCCCCTTCCCTCTCTGGGATCCACTCTGGGCAGTGAGCCCTCCCCACAAAACCTCCCTTCCGTCGCGTCTTGACCGTCTCCCCCGCCCCAGCTGGGGACAGAGGCCGCTCACTCCTCTTGCGGAGAGGCGAGCTCTACCTGTCCGACAGCCAGCCATCCGCCGGCGCCGAGGGGGGGCCCTGTCCACCTGGCCACCTGAGCGGGGCAAGTCCTGGGGAGGAGAACACCCTGCCAGGTGACATGCAGCAGCTGGAAGACGGTCACATCTGTCCTGACCTGTCCACTGCCCCCCACGCACACACCTGCCCTCAGGTGCCCACCAGGAAAATGCAGAGAAAGACAAAGGGAGCATCTCTGCAAGGCCGGCCCCAGGAGCAGCCTCTTAAGAGCTGGAGAGGGAAAAGCCTGGGCTTCCAGAACATTCTCCCCTCGCCGAAGGAAGCCGGTCCACCCTGGAAGAGTTAATCCCCCCACAGGTAGTCAGGGGTTAGGAGAAGACGAAGCTCCTGCCGGCACACCAGGTGCACAGAGCACCCAGAGCCTAATAAATCTGCGAGTGCAGGAGGCCTCTCTCCTCATTTGTTAGTCAGCGATGTGTGAAAATGTTAATGAAGGGAGTTATAATCTATGAGAATTTCACTATTAAAATTTAGTTCACGTCTGAAGGCTTCTGCTTACACGCAGCCCCTGTACATCAATCCTTCCCGTGCGCTGCTAATAATAGGCGTAATTGCCTCGCTCTGTCTAGCCACCTTCAGCCTGGCAATTCTGAGATTTGCTACTACTGTTATTGTAGAAATTATTTTCATGCTATTAACTTTGAGTTTTATTATATGCATTCTTAAAAGAAAATAAATGTGGAAAGATTGTAAGTGTATATCTGGTCCCCGGTGGAAGTATTTTTAAAAATATAACGTAATGACAAAAAGCACTGAAGTAGGGTGATATAATGGTTCCTTCCCTTATTGAAATCTAAATTAGATCCTGCATTGTAAAGCGGACAAGGGGCTTCTTCTCTTTCATGGAGAAGACTTCTATTCTGAGGATGGCAGCACCTTGCCCGTTTCAAAACCAGAGAGGAGAAGCACAGGGGCCACCTGCCAAGCTCAGACCCTGGCTCCTGCTGGAGTCGCGGTGGGCATCTGACATACCCCTGGGGTCTCCCGCTTGGGCAAACCCATGGAGCCTTTATAGAGGTGCCACCGCAGCGACGGCTGCCATCCTCTTCCGAGAGCAAGCCTGGGCCTGGCTCAGCAATGGGAGGAAAGCTCATCTTCTCAGCTCGAGAAGTCAGCCTATCTTCCCGTTGGGCTCACAGCCCCAAATAGCAGGGATACCCCACTTCCAGATTAGCTGGAGCCTTGTAATCTGTGCAGACTTGGGGGCCTGGGCCCTAAGAGGAGTGGGACAGGGCGGTCATCAAATGGGATGCAAGAACTTTAGCCAGAACAGGAAATAAGGTCCATAGGGCAGTCCACAGAGGGTGGTCCACAGGACACGGGTGCAGTAGACATAACAAGCCCCTTCTCTGGGAAGTAACTCCCACAGAGTCCCAACTGGTGACCTGGTCCGCTGGCAATAGAAGACTCCAGAACTTCTTCCCCTGGAATTTGGAACTGGATTTGAGAGCCTGCCTGTCACCTCTTCACGTGACTGGGCCTGTAACATGGAAACTCAGGGCTGTGGGTCCCGACATGCCCACGAGGAGCAGAAGCCAGCCAGCCTGCAGGGAGAAAGGACACAGACGTACAGAGAAGCAAGAGGTGGGGAGTCTGGGCAGCCCCAGGTTCTACCTGAAGCCTACTTCTCCTCTGCTAAATTTTCCTTTACACTTTTTCCTCCTTATGTTATCTTGAGTTTTTTCTGTAACTTGTCACCAAAAATACCCAATCAGTTGGCTAATGAAGAATGGACATAGGGACATGTTGAGATATCAGGCTTAATTTTAAAGAATTCCTGAGAAATACTTGATATTGCCATCCATCATCCATCTACCCACCCATTCATCTACCCACTAATCCATCCATAATTCATCCATCCATCTATCATCCAACACCCATCCATCCAATAGATCTATTTATTGAGTGTCCACCATGTGCCAGGCACTGGGCTATAGCAAGGAATACAATTAGTTATGGAACCTGCTGTAGCAGTTTGATATGGTTATGAATTCCAAAAATAGATATTGCATTATGTTTGTAATCTGATCTGTCCCTAGGCATGATTGAATTATGACTGGGGCTTTGATTGGGCCACATCATTAGGGCATTGAGTCTCCGCCCCTTGGTGGGTGGGGATCACAGATAAAAGGCATGGCAAAGGACAGAGTTGGGGTTCTGAATGTTGGCACTTTTAATGTTGGAGTTTGATGTGAAGCTGGAGCCCCAGGGAGAGAGACAGAGCTGTTCGCCTGAATGTCTACAGCTGACCTTGTGGAGAGAGGCAAAGCCTAGAGAGCCTCATGGTCTACAGCTGACCTTGTGGAGAAAATAGAGGCCCAGAGCCCAGAGAGAAACAAGATCCTGGAAGGGAAGAGCCCAGGAAGAATGCACTCTGGCAGCCGTCTTGCTCCAAAATATGAAAATAGATTTTGGTGAGGGAAGTAACTTACGCTTTAAGGCCTGGTATCTGTAAGCTCCTACCCCAAATAAATACCCTTTATAAAAACCAACCAATTTCTGGCATTTTGCATCAGCACCCCTTTGGCTGACTAATACACCTGCCTTCATAAAGCTTTGTGATGACAGTAAATATGAGACAAAACAAAAGCGCTAAAATAAATATACAAAGGCAAGTCAGGAAAAGCATGATGAAGGAAAAGCATAGAGGGTAGTGAGAGATTATGGTGGGTACCTGGTAGGTTGGGGGGGCACTTGAAACTTAGCAAGAGTCAGCAGACCAGGAGGGGGAGGAGGAAGCAATGTGCACCCACAGCCCCCCTGGGGCTGAAGGGTGGTCTGTAGAGCTGGAGACTGGTGGGGGGAGGGGGGAGGAGGCTGGGGTCACCTGGGGCTTAAAACACTGGCTCTTTCTGAAAACAAACGTGCTCTCCAAGAACCTGGCCTCGACCTTGGAAGGGTTTCTGGGAAGGCAGGTTTCCCCGCACTCTTTTCTTTCTGGAAACCCCATTTGGACAATCTTGCCTCAGAGGAAAATAGCTCGGGATGAAGGCAGCCAGCAGGGCAGCAGCCGGGGGCATTCCCTGAGACCTGGGGACACTTCCCCAACCCAAGTGGAGTGTGGGAGGACGAGCCACGGGGAAAACCAGACACGGGGCAGACCCGGAGGCTCCCCAAGCCCGGAAGGGCTTCAGAGTCCTGGGGGCCAGGAGTCCCACCTCTCCAGCGGGGCAGGAGGCAGAGGGGGGCTCCTGCGTCAGGCCGGCCCCTGCTGCGTCCCCTCCAGGCCGGCGCCCTCCCCCGGCAGGGGTCCAGAGCGGATGAGGCCCTGGGGTGAAGGCGGAGCCGCCGGCCAGGAGAAGGTCCTGATGAGAACCAAGGAGCCCGGCCCCCAGCCCGGCCTCGGGGGACGGCGGCAGCAGGGACCTGGGGGGCTCGGGAAGCAAAGAGAGGGTTCTGGAGGAAGGTGGGCAGGAAACCCTCGTTCCAGGGGCCACCCCCAGCCCTCGGGGGAGCCCCCGAGGATCCCACCATCACCACCACCCCCCGGACCCGCCACAGACGCAGCCGCTGGCAGGGAGCGGCCTCCCTTTCAGGCTGACGGATTTCCAGTCGCCTGTGGCATGGAAGACAGAGCTTCACTCTCCTGGAAACAGCTCCTGAGCTCTTGACCTCGGCTTCGGGTCCCCAAGCTGGGCCCCCCAGGCTCCAGGGGCCGACCTGGGGGCCCTCAGACCCTGCCCCCCAGGCTCCTGCCCGAGAGTGTTCTGGGCGGGAGCTCTGGGATTGCGGTCTGTGGGGTAGAGAAGCAGCGCGAGCCGTGGGGAGAAGCCCGAGGCTGATGGGCCAGAGCGCCAGGCCGCTAACTCTGCAACCGTCAACAACTTTAAGTGGTTAATGGCACAGGAAAAATATCTATGTAATACCAGGTGAAGAAGGAGTGGTATAAAATTGGAGAGGATGGACTCAGCAGTGTAACAAGTACAGAACGTGGAAGCCTCTGGAGCAATCGCCATCCTCCAAGCTCTCTTCAAGGAGCACGTTTTACTACCAGGCATGGCCACGTCCCTTCTTGGGATCCTGAGACCCAAACAGCTCAGAAGAGCCACAGCTCTTTTTATCTTAAAATTTTCTTAAAATTGGCACAACTTGGTGGCAAAACTTAATCTGAGCTGCCTCAATTTATAGTCCTTATGTGCCTACTTCGGGTGAATATGCATGTTTCACCACAGAAATATCAATTTGTTGCTTGCAAGTGTTCTGAAAGCACTGAGTTAGGCAGTGTCGCCACCATATCACCTTTCTGAAAACCAGAGATTTCTGAATTCTGCAACAATGTGGTCCCAAGGGTTTCAGAAAAGGGATCCTGAAATATTCACATGCACACACACAGGGTTAGCAAAAGAAACCGAAGGTTCTAGTCTAGACCTCGTGTCCATTCTTGACCTGTGGTGTGACCAGGCAGCGGTCACATCCATGCTGGGTCTCCGTTTCTGGGGAAGAGGAAAACCCTGAGGTCAAAGAGGGCCCAGGCCTGCGGGAGGAGGAAAAGCCTGAGGTCAGAGAGGGCCCAGTCCTACGGGAGCAGGGACAGGCCCTGATGTCCTGTAGCAGCAGCAGTGGAAACTGCCCATCAGGGAAGAAAGCACCTGCCTTTGCCCCAATTCGCTCTGGCCCCCACATGTAGGTCCCTGACGGACACGGCCTAAGCACTACTGAAAACAGAGAGAGGACAGTGCCTTCTCCAGCCAGGGCTCCTGAGAAGACACCTCCAGCAAGGAGGGAGTGGGCCTCTCAAGGCAGGGCCACCTGCAGGCAAAGCCAAGGGCAAACGCCCCGCGGTGGCAGTTAAGGCCTTGGGTGCCAGCAGAGTCCATCCTACAGCTCAAAGCCCCGAGGCAGCCCCTTCCTCTCTAGGCCCTCCTGGAAGCCATGGTCTGGGGCAGAGAGAGGACTCCACACCCAGGTGTCCTCTCCCCAAATAATGCCACGACCACAGCTTTGTGATTTTTAATTTTCTTCTAATTTTAGGATTGTAGCAGCGTTCTAAGAACCCCTCTAAGTGTTTTAGGGAGATGGTAATGGTCCTATACTAAAATAATTCAACCAACACTATAATTTTAGTGCCACCATCAAAATGAAATAATGGCTGTTTACTATGTTACACCTTTCAAATGACCTTCATTTGAATACAAATTGTGGCTGGAAATTCTAAAAGCTGCTCCCTTCCAGAAGGCTGCAAATTGCAGGAACCCAGTGAGGCCTCTTCCCAGAGACCCCGCCCACAAGGTACCGTTTCACTGGCTCTTTCTCTGGAGCTGCTGGGGCCCACTGAAAGCCTTGCTGCAGAGTGGAAGGGCCCTGGCCAGGGAAACGGGCCCAGGGCGGGAGGAGGCAGCAGGCACTGGGCGGAGGGTGTCACCCGGGAGGCCCCGCTGTGCTGGAGACACCCTCTAGGGGCGGAGTTTAGGAAACGCCTGCCACCCCTCACCTGGCTCTTCCCAGGGCCCCCTCGCCTGGCTCCCCGCCTCTGTCCTCTGGGCTGCCCTGTCCCGTCCCCCCCAGCCACTCCAAAGTACCTGCCGGGGTCCCAAAACTCGCCCCATGGTTCCTCCCTCCTGTGAGATGCCCACTCTTGGGGGGAGGAGGGAACCAGCCTTCCAGGCAAGTCCTGCTCCTTCGTGGAGACGAGGGAAAGAGGCCGGGACGCGTGGCCGTGTGTGGCCTCTTCTCTGCAGTGGGGACCCCGGGCCAGGGGTGTGTCTTTCCCAGCTCTGTATCCCAAATGCCCAGCCCTCAACGGGTGCCCGCAGAACTGAGACCTCATCCTCGGAGGCTTCCTAGACCTGCCGGTAGAGTAAGCCCAGGCCCCTGCTGCCTGAAGCACGCTGTGCTTATTACTGCCTTTTGTTTCCACCCAAGGAAAACTTTTCAAGAGCCCAGGCTCAGCAGCTTTCTAGATCCATGACCTTGGGTTAGCACTTACTCTCTAAACGGTAGTTTCCATGTACATAGAGGAACAGTAATAATAAACTCTGCCCTACAGGCTGGGTGAAGAGAAAACGATACATTATACGTGAGGGTTTCACCCGCTGCTTGGCACGTTGAGCCTAGTTGTTGTTGTTGTTGTTGTTTGTTGTTATCGTGTCATTTCCAGCCCACCTGGGCCTCTGGTGGTCTCTGCAGTTTGTAGGTTCCAGCAGGAGGGCAGGTTGCTGTTACCCTCTCCCCCACCCAGTGCCTCTGCTCCTGCTTATTTGCTAGACTTGCATCTGGAATATTCCCTCCCTCCTCTCTGCCTCTGCACAGCCCATGCATCCTGCAGGAGAGCTTGGCTCCTGCCTCCAGGAAGCCCTCCTGAATCACTCAAACCTGGGTTCAACTCCTCAGGCTACACTGCGATCACGGAGGTTCTTCCAGGCAGATCTGCTCCCTCCCTCAAAGCGATGTCGTTAAGGAAGGAGCCCCCATCCCCCAGGACTCCATGCTCCCTCCAGAGCCCAACGTGGAATGACCGCTGCACCTGCCGCGACTTCAAAGGTCGTGACCTGGCAATACCACGACTAGGCATAAACCCAGAAGAAGGGAGAGAGGGACACGCACACACACCTGCACACCGACGTCCACAGCGTCACTATTGACGATTGTCAAGAGACGGAAACAACCCGGGTGTCCCATCAACGGACGAATGGGTGAACCAACTGTGGTATACACACATGATGCAATGCTATGCAGCTCTAAGAAGAAATGAAGTCATGAAGCCTATGACAACATGGACGAGCCTGGAGGAGGCCATGTTGAGGGAAGCAAGCCAGACACAAAAGGACAAATACTGTATGATTGCACTACTATGAACTAAATACATTGTGAAATCTCATGGAGTTAATAACTAGACTATAGGTCACCAGAAAAGAGAGTGAGGATAGAGAATGGAGAGCTGAGAGATAATCTGCACAGAACTGGTAAAAAAGTTATTTGTAAGTCTTTGGAAATGAATGGAAATGGTGAGAGCACATCATGGTGTTTGTGACTAGCAGTGCTATGATATGGATACAACAGTGGTTGAAAGGGAAAGTCTAAGGACATGTTTGTTACTAGAAGCATAGCTAAAATATGCAACATGGGACTGTATAACATAGTGAAACCTCTTGTGAAATACAATATGGGTGATATTACATATATAAGACTGTTTTTACAAAATATAAACACAAATAACTACAGAGATGGAAAGAGAATAACAGCTCTGTATAGCATGGGAAGCATAGAGAGATTGAGAAGTGATGAGTTTTTTTGCTTGTTTGTTTTTTGTTATTATTAGAACAATGAAAATGCTCTAACAATGACAGAAGTGATGAATGCACAACTATGTGATTATACCAAATACCATTGATCGTACATTTTGGATGAATTTATGCTTTATTAATGTATATCAATAAAATTGATTTGTTTAAAAAAAAAGTTAATTAAAAAATAAAAGTTGTCTCAAATGGAAATGACCATCTTCCCCCTTTATCAGCCCACACAGTCCCTTCCCCACCCCACCCCAGGCCCAGTATCCCAGCCCAAAAATGCCTGGGAGTCTCTTCTCAGCCAGAAGGTCCTGCTGCCGTGTCCTTCTCAACAGCATTAGCCTCTCTTTCTGTCCCCTGGTCCTGACCGTCATCACCTCCTCTCGGGAAGCCCAAGGAGCCTCCAGCTGTCTCTCCTGCAGTCCCCCTCCTCGGCCTACGGCTGTCCCAGCAATCTTCCTAACACCCCAACTCCATCGGGCCAACCCCAGCTCAGGCAGCTTCAGGTTAGGCATCTGGTGCTGAACAGGGAAAGAAGCTTCTTGAGTTCTTCCAAGATGTTCTCGTCTACATCCCCCCACCGGAACATGATCTGGCGATAGAAACGACTACAGTGCTGATTCAGCAAGGATGAACCCGAAACCAGGACGCCAAGTGAGAGAAGCAGACAGAAGGCTACGCGTGC
This sequence comes from Dasypus novemcinctus, assembly GCF_030445035.2. Classification (NCBI taxonomy): domain Eukaryota; kingdom Metazoa; phylum Chordata; class Mammalia; order Cingulata; family Dasypodidae; genus Dasypus; species Dasypus novemcinctus. The sequence continues at coordinate 126,561,775 of NC_080681.1, forward strand.
TATGATTCCACGTACATGAAATGCCCGGAATAGGCAAATCTATAGAGGCAGAAAGTAGATTAGTAGGTGTCCTGAGCTTGGGAAAATGGGAGAGATGGGGGGTAATGGCTAATGGGTGCAGGGTTCCTTTTTGGGGTGATAAAAATCTTCCAAAATTGATTGTGGTGATGTTTACACAACTCTGTGAATACAGTAAAAACCATTGAATTGGACACTTTGAGTGGGTGAGCTGTAGGGTCTGTGGATTATGTCTGAATAAAGCTGTAAGCATGCCCCAGGTGGGCTTTCACTCCCCAAGCCCCCCTTCCCCCACCCAACCCTCCCCCTAGCCAAAGAGTACCCGTCCTTCCAGACCCAGCTCCTTAAATTCCTGCAGCACCCTTTCCATTTTCCCTTCATACACCCAGCAAGTAATGACTGCGCACCCACTGTCCCACATACTCAGGAATTCAAGAGCAAACGCGGCGCGGAGCCTGCTCCCAAGGTGTCCACGCTCTAATTAAAAACAAACAAGAAGCTGACAAAAGGGCGTCCCAGAGCGGGGATGCTGGCATGCCACGTGCTTGGGTCTTAGTTTCTTAAGGAACTTTCCAGGTCTTACTCCTATTTGTCTTGAGAAGAGCAGGGCTGCTCCAGGCAGGAGTGACACACGCTTCTCCTTGTCCCCCAGAGCCCACCCTGTTTGTGGCTGATGAAAGAGTGCAGGGACGGGCTGCAGAAGACCCAGAACCGGGGCCAGCTCAGGGCAGGTGGGGGCCTCCGGGCAGCCCACTTCCTCTCAGAGGCCCTCAGCCTCCTCTCTGGAAAAGGGAGATGCCGCCGCCTTCCCAGGAAGCACACGGGAGCAGGGCCGCTCACTGAGAGCTGAATGTGGCAGGTTAACCTGTTAAAAAATTACTTGTGTCTTGGAGACTAATTAGCAATGAAAGAAAGGTATTTCCCCCTCTCCCAGGAAGACAGTCCAACAAATACCAACTACGACGAATGGATGTTCTTCCTATAGTAAAGAACTCTCCATGTTTCAGGGCTAGCAGGAGTGCTTGGGATATCCCTGGAAGCAGGTCCTGGCACTGCCCAGGTCTCTAAACTCTACACCTGAGCCAGGGAGAGGCTGGAGCTGGGCTGAAGTTCCCCGGGTGCCGACTCACACACGGCCAGGCACAGGGTGCAGGAGCAGGCTCTCAGGGGCGTGGGGACCTGGGTTTGATCAAATGCAGCAACGCTGAGGTAGCCTAACCTCAGAGGGGGGCCGGGGGGCCCACGGTGGGGGCGGGGGTGCATGGCATGGCCTGCGCGTCCAAGGCAAGGCTCACTGTGGCCTCCCCTGGTGTATTAGTCAGCCAAAGGGGTGCTGATGCAAAATACCAGAAACTCGTTGGTTTTTATAAGGGATAATTATTTGGGGTAGGAGCTTACAGATACCAGGCCATAAAGCATAAGTTACTTCCCTCACCAAAGTCTATTTCCATGTGTTGGAGCAAGATGGCTGCCAACGTCTGCGAGGGTTGAGGCTTCCTGGGTTCCTACATTCCTGGGGCTTGCCTTTCTCTGGGCCCAATGTTCCTTTCTTCCTGGGGCTGACTTCTCTTTCCTCTTGTGTGTTTACTTCCCGGGGCTCCAGCTTAAGTCTTCAGCATCAAACTCCAACATCAAAACTCCAACGTCAAAAACCCTCAACTCCGTCCTTTGCCATGCCTTTTATCTGTGAGTCCCCACCCACGAAGGGGTGGAGACTCAATGCCCTAATCATAACTCAATCATGCCCAGGTACAGATCAGATTATAAGCATAATCCAATATTTCTTTTAGGAATTCATCAATAATATTAAACTGCTACATCTGGTAAGGAGGGCAGCCATCAGAGCAGCCCCTAGCTCCAAACACCTTCTGCTGGCCTCGGTAGAGCTGGACCTGTGGGGTTCCCCCATAGCCACAGCTCTCACTCAGCCTTAAAGAACCCCAGATTCAGGCCAACCGCTAATCTTGGCAGGTGGGGCCTTGGACTGAATTTAATTTGATTTAAGCGAAAAAAAAAAGTGTAACATCCCTGCGCTGCATGGCAAGCATCTTGGAGCAGCTCCAGCCTGACATTTAAGGGGATTCTCTGAGATGATTAATTCATATCTGCCTCACTGGCCAAGTACAATGCCTAGAATTGGAGACAACTGGTTTTATATTTTTGAGACAATGACCAGAGAATTAGCAAAGAACTGGGGCAGAGAGAAAACTGTGGTCTCTCAAAAGTTCCTGCTGGATGGGGGGACCCAGTGAACTAAGAAAAGAATGAACTTAAAAGGATCCCAGAGAATGTTTTCAAATCCTGGGAGAGATAGACATAGAGTAGCTGATAGAATGTTCCAGGAAAGGAAAAAAAAAAAAAAAAACTGGGAAGAGAAGAGAATGGATACCTTATTATAAATGAATGAAAAATAGTGTGGTGACTTCTGAAGTACCGTTCAAATAAAAGGATGAGCCACTCGGTAATGATTTACTGCTTGATAACGGGGAAACCTCCGAAGAGGGAGCTCACCCTGGGACGGCCGAGACCCCCGGCGCCAGGGCTCCCAGGGATGTGGCCTTTTCTGTGGCCAGGACTTCCGCAGGTGGCGATGAACCTCAGTGGGAAAACCTCTCCCGAAAACAGACGAATACATTTTAAGGTTTGTTTTTATTTATTTCTCTCCCCAACGCCCCCCCCCCCCCGGCCCGTTGTCCGCTCTGTATCCATCCACTGTGAGTTCTTCTGCATCTGCTTACACCCTTGGCGGCACGGGAATCTGTGTTTCTTTTTGTTGCGTCATCTTGCTGCGTCAGTTCTCCGTGTGTGCGGCGCCATTCCTGGGCAGGCTGGTCTTTCCTTCGCGCTGGGCGGCTCTCCTTACGGGGCGCACTCCTTGCGCGTGGGGCTCCCCTACGCGGGGGACACCCCTGTGTGGCACGGCACTCCTTGCGCGCATCAGAGCCCCCTAGGTGTGGGGACTGGAGACACCAACCCCCAGGCTTCGGGGAGGGGTGACGGATGTGGGCTTCGCGGGCTGTTCAGAGGAAAACTCCTTGACCAAGAACCTGAAGAGCTGGATGGAAACTGGTAGGCTTTTTTTATTTTAGATTTATTTTTTTAATTTCTTTCTCTCCCCTTCCCCCCGCACCCAGTTGTCTGCTCTCTGTGTCCATTCGCTGTGTGTTCTTCTGTGTCTGCTTTTGTCAGCGGCATCAGGAATCCATGTCTCTTTTTGTTGCGTCATCTTGCTGTGTCAGCTCTCCGTGTGGGCGGCGCCATTCCTGGGCAGGCTGCACTTTCTTTCGCGCTGGGCGGCTCTCCTTACGGGTGCACTCCTTGCGCGTGGGGCTCCCCTACAGGGGGGACACCCCTGCGTGGCTCAGCACTTCTTGCGCGCATCAGCACTGCGCATGGGCCAGCTCATCACATGGGTCAGGAGGCTGGGGGTTTGAACCTTGAACCTCCCATGTGGTAGGTGGATGCTCTATCCATTGATCCGCACCCACTTCCCAGACGAATACATTTTAGAGACAGCAAAAGATTAGGGCTCTGAGTCCACGGGAGACCAACAAAGAAAATATTCCAGCTTGGTGAATCAGAATGCACCCCCATTCTGCTTCAAACACACCTGAAGAACATAGTGTTTCTTTGCCAAAACAAGCCTTCTGTGCCCAGTTCAGAGGGGCCAGGACACCTAGCTCCCACCCAGCTCCCACCAAGCCGCCTTCTCCCCGCCCACGGGCATCTGTGTGGGGCAGACAGGACCAGAGAAGCGTCCCCTTCCCAGGGCTCCTGCCCAAAGCTCTTCCCTGTGGGACAGAAGCCGGCACAGCGAGAACTGACCCCAGCCCCTCGGCCTGTTTGGGGGGCGGCGCTCGTGTGCAGCCCCACAGGGCCCCCACCGAACAGGCTGCCCCATTTGGAGTTGACTTTCCGTGAACGTTCCCAGCCAGAGACCCTCCGCTTGGTCTGCACAAGGCAGAGTTATTGGGCCAAGGGTTTTTATTTATTTATTTTTTTTTTTAAAGATTTATTTATTTATTTATTTAATATCCCCCCCTCCCCTGGTTGTCTGTTCTTGGTGTCTATTTGCTGCGTCTTGTTTCTTTGTCCGCTTCTGTTGTCGTCAGCGGCACGGGAAGTGTGGGCGGCGCCATTCCTGGGCAGGCTGCTCTTTCTTTCACGCTGGGCGGCTTTCCTCACGGGCGCACTCCTTGCGTGTGGGGCTCCCCCACGCGGGGGACACCCTTGCGTGGCACGGCACTCCTTGCGCGCATCAGCACTGCGCATGGCCAGCTCCACACGGGTCAAGGAGGCCCGGGGTTTGAACCGCGGACCTCCCATATGGTAGACGGACGCCCTAACCACTGGGCCAAAGTCCGTTTCCCGGGTTTTTAAAAATAGATGCAACTCCGGACCCTGAGAAACGGAAGGGACATTATGGGAATACACGACCGCACTGTTGGGTTACTCTGAAAAACTGGAGTCCCGCTTCCTGTGCTCCTCTCCTGCTGCTCCCTCTCCTTGCTCCTCACCTGGGACCTGCGGCTCCTGGCTCGGAGAACAAGATGTAATACAAATGAGCTTCCCGAGCCGAGCCGGCCTCCAGGGCCCCGGCCGTGCGGGGCGCCCCGGCCTCCTGCTCGGGCTCTCGTCAGAGCGGGACGCTGCTGCAGGCCTGGGGTCAAGGATGAGGGCCTGGGCCCTCCAGCCAGGCTGCAGGAGGGATGTGGGCTCCAGCCACCAGGATGCAAGCCCAGGCCTGCCAGAGGGAGCTCTGGGCTCCCAGGCCCTGCAGGGGCCGGGCGGAGTTTCCAGCAGGCCCCCACCAGGGGCGGGATGAGGGGGAGCGTCCAGCCACCTCACGGCCCCGGGACGGCCTCGTCCAGGCGCCCCTGCGAGCTCCCGTGCTTTGCGTCACTATAGTCCTTCGACATAAATTTAGAAACACAAGGTGTCTATCGTCAGACAGATGAGCGGGGCAGAGAGGTGAGGGAACACGCCAGGCCGTGCCGGGGCAGAAAGAACGAAGTGCCCCCCCCCCAACCCCCACCCCCCGGCTGCGAAGCACAAGGCGGGAGTCAGCAAGTCTAGGTGACCTCTCCCGGCTCCCCCCCGCCATCCGGTTTCCCAGACCCACCACCACATCCAGGACAGCTACAAGCACGTCCCTCTGGCCCTCCTCCTCCCTGGGCATAAGCTGAGAGAGGGCTGAGTGCTTATCCGGGAGCCGCCCTGATTCCCAGGAAAGGGCAGCCTGGCTGCGGAGGTGACACTGAGTAAAGGCTCACTGTAGATATTGGCACAGGCAAGGGCTCACTAGACGTGGATCCTTGCTCAAGCGCAAAAAATGTGAAAGATGGAAACACACTTGTCCAATGTTAGATTAATATTGACTGACTCAAAGGCACAAGTAAACGTCTTTAGCTGGGTGTGAGGGTTTGAAGCTGGTGGATCCCAGAAGATCCTGCCCTTGGAGCTAATCCAGCCCTGTGTAAACCAACTGTAGGCGGGACCTTTTGATTGATCATCAGTTCAGAGCCTTTGATTAGATTGCAAGACCCAGGATAGATCTTACTCCTCTTACCGGAGTCTTTTATAACAGGATGGACACCCAGACAGAAAAGGCTACAGACACAGAGAGAAATGCCCAGAAGCTGAGAGGAAGCCACGGAGCCTGGAGGAGAAGGCAGGCCGGCAGGTGCCACCACGTGCCTTGCCTTGTGCCTTGCCTTGTGCCTTGCCAGAAGTGAGAGGAACCCAGCAGCTGGTCCCAGGGACAAAAGCATCACCTGATGAAGCCCTGATGATCTGGACATTTTTCTTGGCCTCAAAACTGTAAGCTTTTAAACTAACACATCCCCATTGTAAAAGTCAACCTGGTTCTGGTATATTGCCTTTAGCAAACTAAAGCACCATGTTTTTGTCTTTTTTAAAACAAATGAGAGAAGCGGTTGTGGCTCAACAAGTAGAGCGTCCCCCTTTCACATGGGAGGTCTGCGGTTCAAACCCTGGGCCTCCTTGACCTATGTGGAGCTGGCCCATGCGCAGTGCTGATGTACGCAAGGAGTGCCGTGCCACGTAGGGGTGTCCCCCGCATAGGGCAGCCCCACGCACAAGGAGTGAGCCCTGTAAGGAGAGCCACCCAGTGCAAAACAAAGACCAGCCTGCCCAAGAGTGGCACCACACACACACAGAGCTGACGCAGCAAGACGATGCAACGAAAAGAGACACAGATTCCTGGTGCTGCTGACAAGAATACAAGCGGGCACAGAGGAGCACACAGCGAATGGACACAAAGAGCAGACAATGGTGGAGGGAGAGGAAGGGGAGAGAAATAAAATTAATTAATTAACTAATTAAATGAAAACAGGGACTCAAGCAAACACATGTGCACAGCAGATACTCACAGTGGCCAAAAGTAGTCCACTGAACAAGAAATGAAATGTGGTATGTACATACAATGGACTATTATTCCATCAAAAGGAATGAAGTACTGATATGTGTGACAACATGGATAAACCTTGAAGGCATCATACTAAGCGAAGGAAGCCAGTCACAAAAGACCACACTTTGCATGCTTCCATTTATGTGAAAGATCCAGAATAAGCCAATTGTAGAGACAGAAAGTGGATTAGTGGTTGCCAGGGGTTGCAGGCTGGGAGGAATGGAGAGCAACTCCTAAGGGTCACAGGGTTTCCTTTTTGGTGATGAAAATGTTTTGGCACTGGATAGAGGTGCTGGTTGCACAAGATAGTGGATGTACTAAATGCCACTGAATTGTATGCTTTAAAAAGGTTAATTTTGGGAAGACAATGTGACTCAAGCAGTTGAGCACCAGTTCCTGGTGTCTCCTAAAGAAGACAAGCAAAACAACGAGCTGATGTGACAGGCTGGCACAGCAAGCTGACACAATGAGATGAGATGATGCAACAAGGAGACACAATGAGGAAACACAACAGGCAGGGAGCAGATGTGGCTTGAGTGATTGGGTGCCTTCCTCCCACATGGGAAGTTTTGGGTTTGGTTCCCAGTGCCTTCTAAAAAGAAGACAAGCAGACACAGAAAACAGTGAGCGCAAACAATGGGGGTGGGGGTAGGGGGAAATAAATAAAAATCTTTTTTTTATGTTGGGTTATCATTTTATTTGATGTTAATGTTTTCTATTGAAATTGCCTCTTTCTGTATGTTGAAAAAGAAAACTTTTGCTATATGGGTTTTGTCACCCATATTCCCTTTTTCAGTGGGGGAAGCTAGGAAATGTATTTTTAAAAATCATAAATTTACATTGATATTTTCAATTCAAATTTAACATCATAGGATTTTACTTAATTTTGTTTGTATCTCTTTTCACTTACATTGTAATTTGTGATTCTTTTTTTTCTTTTTTCTTTTTCATTATTTATTTATTTTTTAATGTTATTTTTTAATGTACATTAAAAAAAATATGAGGTCCCAATATACCCCCCCCACCCCCTCACCCCACTCCTCCCATAACAACAACCCCCTCCATCATCATGGGACCTTCATTGCACTTGGTGAATACATCTCTGAGCACTGCTGCACCACATGGTCAATGGTCCACATTATAGTTTACACTCTCCCCCAGTCCACCCAGTGGGCCATGGGAGGATATAACGATGTCCAGTAACTGTCCTTGCAGTACCACCCAGGACAACTCCAAGTCCTGAAAATGCCCCCACATCACATCTCTTCTTCCCACTCCCCACTCTTAGCAGCTACCATGGCCACTTTCTCCATCTCAATGCTACATTTACTTCCATTACTAATCACAATAGTTCCAGAATAGAGTATCAGTAAGTCCACTCTAATCCATACTCTATTCCTCCATTCTGTGGACCCTGGGATGGTTATGTCCACTCCACCTCTGTATCGAAAGGGTGCTCAGATTCCACTTGGATGATGGATGCAATTCTCCTGCTTGCAGCTGTAGGCACTCTTGGCTCCCTGGTGTGGTGGTTGACCTTCTTCACCTCCCTGTTAGCTAGCTGGGGTAAGTCCAATAAACCAGAGGGTAGGAGTTGCAAGTCTGTTGAGGCTCAGGGCCTGGCTATCACATGGACAGTCCAGAGATTCAAGTATTCTGAGTATACACTAAACCCCAGCGCCAACCACAGGTCCAGTAAAAATGACAGGAGAGGCTTGTGAACAAAGATCACACCGGAGTCCAACTCTATCACACTCAGGAACACAAACTCCAAAGTAGGGCCAACTGACATGGCACTGAAGTCCATCTGCCATGACCATAGAACCTGTGGGTCTCTGCAGCCCTCAGAAGAACCAACACCTGGGGATGTACCTACGTTAGCTGTCTCTGGGACTCTGCTGAGGTGTGCATAAGGGCAACCCCTCTGATGACCTCCCAGCTCCTTTTCGGAGACTCATAGCCATATAGACTCAAATCTTTTTTTTTTTTTAAGTTAATTTCATCGTATGTGGATTTCACCTCAATGTTTAAAAAAAAATTTTAAGACAAGTGACCAGGTGTGTCCCTAAGAATACACAAAGGACTACCTCTAAGTTGCTTAAAATTTAGACACTGGGAAAAGCAAGTTCCTCCTTACTGGTCTAACAGATCAGAGCTACCTTTCTCTGCACAAGACCACATCTGCCCTCTAGAACTATCTGGAGGCTGGTGCTTCTTGTTGAGAGGAAGAAGAGACAAGATGTCTGGCCAAGCTCCTGTTCTGGAGCCCTCCGCCTGCACCTGTCTCCCTCAGCTCTTCTCCTGCTCCACGAGCCCCACCCAGGCTGCCTCCGTGCACCTGGCCAGGTGACACACTGCTGCCCACGGCCCGTCTGGGGCCCACGAAGGCCCCTCCCTTCCAGCGCAGTGGCCAGCACTGCCCTCGGCGGCTCTTTCCTCTGGGGCATCTCCTGTTGTTTGGAGAGGCTGAAGGGCACGGGGGAGAGCTGCCGCCAACGGCAGGCTCTGCCAAGGCACACCTGGGCTGTCAGCCACCGTGCCATCACCCACCCCAGGGTGACGGTAGCCAAGCCTCCCGCGTGCCCAAGAGGAGGTGCCTTTTGCGTGTCTCTTCTTTCCCTTTGTCCACCAAGATTCAGGAGTCACCGCACACCTTCCTCTCGGAGCTCTGCCTGCGGGTCGAGCCTTCACTGAACGCCTGCCCAGGAGGCGCTCTGTGCCTCTGAGCAGCTTAAGCGACAAGGGCGAAAACAGCAGTAAGGGGGGATGGGGGGGCCCCTCCACGGATGTATTTACAAACACGCTGGGATGTTACGTTTCAAATTTCCCATTTTCTTTTTCTTTTTAATCCTAATTAGAGTTGCAGCAGGGTGACGTGGCTACAATTGCATATTCTGCTGTTTGACTACCTTTCGTAATTGTAGTGCCACAAAGAAGAAATTTCAACACTCCAGCAAAACACGCCCAGACGCCTACGCGTCATTACTCACAGGGAGCCAGGAGGGCGCGGGAGAGGGGACCCAGGATGCGCCTTTCTTCTCCAGGAACCCCTTGTGCCAGCGCCACTCACGCCTTCCAAGCTTTCCCCGTCTGCGCGGGGCAGCTTTGTGCTCGCCAGGCCGCGTGGCGCAGTGCCAGGAAAGACGGGCTGAAGGGCCCTGCCGAGGGAGGGAGCACCCTGCGGGCAGCCCCGGCAGGCCTTCCCTGCTATCCCCGGGGAGCCCAGTTCAGGCCCAGCCCCCGCGGGCCGCTAGGTCTGGGAAAGGGGAGGCTGGGATAGACCTAGAGCCCCGGGCGCTGCCCACAGGCCCCAGGGCGCGCCGGCCCTTCCCTCCTGCTCAGACCGAGGTGTCCGGAGTTCCTGACTCTGTCCAGCCCAGCGTCCCCAGCTCGGCACCAGGGATTGCACATACGTGAAGCGTAAGCCCACATAAAAAAATGTAAAAAGGCACGAAAGACCCGCGGTGAAATGCTGATGGCGGCTGTTTGAGAGGGGCGGAATAGCAGAAATATCTTTCTTTTCATGTCCCTAAATTTCTGGAACCTTAATATGTTTTATAACAAAAATAAATAAATGTATAGTTGAAAATCATCTTACAGAGGTGGAGAACACACGAGTGGGTCCCTGGGGGTGAGGGTTGGTGGGAGAAGGGGAGAGCGACCCTAAAGAGGGGGCACGAGGAGAAGCCCTGCGGCCATGGAGCAACCATGTACCTTGATTGTGCTGTGCGGGTGGTGACGCGAATGCACATGGTGACAAACGACACCCGCTCTCCTGGCTTGGGTACTGTGCCACGGTCACAGCAGACGGCGGCCTTGTGGAGGGGAGCGAGGGTCCTCGGCCCCTCTGGGCTTCCTCGGCCACTTCCTGTGATTTTCTGTCTTTCAAAATGAAAAGCTGGGAAGCGGACTTGGCCCAGTGGTTAGGGCGTCCACCTACCACATGGGAGGGCCGCGGTTCAAACCCCGGGCCTCCTTGACCCGTGTGCAGCTGGCCCAGGCGCAGTGCTGATGCGTGCAAGGAGTGCCCTGCCATGCAGGGGTGTCCCCTGCGTAGGGGAGCCCCACGCGCAAGGAGTGTGTCCGTAAGGAGAGCCGCCCAGCGCTAAAGAAAGTGCAGCCTGCCCAGGAATGGTGCCGCACACTCAGAGAGTTGACACAACAAGATGACGCGACAAAAAGAAACAGATTCCCGGTGCCACTGATAAGGATAGAAGCAGTCACAGAAGAACACACAGAGAATGGACACAGAGAGCAGACAACTGGGGGGGAAGGGGAGAGAAATAAATAAAAAATAAAATTTTAATTAAAAAAAAAAGCCTGGAGTAGCTCTGACCACGGCTCGCTCCTGCTGCCGAGGAATTGCGACCCAGTCGCTGTTAAGGCAGTGGACACGTACGCAGCCTTGTTTGGTGAATATAGAAAGAACAGAGGTCATGCCCCACCCCCCCCTCCCCATTTAACCCCCCAGGGAACCCAGAGGGCAGGTCCCCCAGTTAGGACGAGGACGCTGCCTGGGAAGGGCACAGGGCTCTCAAGCCGCCTGCCCTGCCCGCTCCAGCTCGTCTCTCCTGGGTGCCACCGCATCCACCGTGACACGGAGCCCTCCTCCCGGCCCTGGGAAGCGGGTGCCAGCCTGGGTGCCCAGTGCCCGGGGAGAAGCCAGACCAGATGACGGCAGGGGTGGAGCAGCGCCCTCCTCTCCTCCCCGCCCCGCTCACCGCCTGCACGCCCCTCTGCCGCCTCCCAGGCCACAGGGCGCCTCCTTCCTGCCCAGGCACCTTGACCTTCAGCCTGCCGCCAGCTGCAAGCTCAGCGCGGCTCACACCAGTCAGACGAGCGCACCTTGTGGACGCGTGGACGCAGCACTGCTCGCGGAACGGCCCCCCTTGGCCGCTCCCCAGATGCAGTCGGGGGCTTCCTTAGGGCAACGGGCCCTGCCTCGCCCCTCAAAGGCCCCTCACCCTCTTTAGGATAAAGTCCAAACTCTTCAGATGCCCCCAACTCAGCACGACGCACAGGCCCTTGACCACAGACCCCCACTCACCCCTGCACCCGCCTTGTCAGCGCGCTGCCCTACCCCCAACGCCTCTTCTCTGCTCTGCCCCCTGAGCCTGGCATGTCTTCCCCCCCGACACCTCCATTCTCTATCTGCCCCCTATTGCCAGCGTTCCTCCAACTCAGGTCTAACCTCAGACACCACTTCCTCCAGGCAGTCTTCCCCGGCCACCAGGTCACTTCCTCCAGGCAGTCTTCCCTGACCCACCAGGGCTGGCTTGGGCACCCTGAATGGTGCCCAGGTAAGCCCCTGTGCTTCTGATACACATTCATTCCAATTGCCCACAAGGCTGTGCAAGGACCAGCTGCATGGTGTCCAGCACACAGTAGGTGTGCAGGAAGTATTTGTGAAATTAACGGATGTCAGAGGAAGCCGGCAAGACTTACCAAGGCCATGGTCATGGGTGTCCTTGTGTGTGTGGGGGGGGGTCGTGAAACAGGAACCCAGCAGTCTGTCCACCCTGGGGGCTGCGACATTTCCAGCTTCATCAGGGCTGGGGAGAAGGGCGGGGAAACGGCTCCAGCCCTATTTCCGACCCTGACATGAGCAGGGACAGCCACTCCTCCATGCAGGGACTCTGGGATCCTGGGCGTCACTTCCTGGGCACAAATGGGACAGCTAGGTGTTCCTGAGGGCACCACCTGGGGCAGGTGGGACGAGGGAATTCTTCTGGACGTGGTTTAGGAGGAGGGGAAGCTGCCGAACGCTGCAGGCCCGGTTTGGCGATTTATTGAAGCTCTTCGAGTTAATGCATTATTATTAGTTTGCATATTTATAATGTGCCCTCTAGTTATTAACGGTGATATAATGCCGACCGAGAAAACCAAGAGACCTCAGAAATATTTACATAGCAGCATAATTAAGACTAACAGCTGAGTCACCGAGGGACCCTACTGACTTTCCAGGAGAGGGAAAAAATAGGACATTCTGACTTCACGCCCTGCCCTGAGCACCCCTAAATCTGGGCCAGGCAGAAGCCCACGGCGCCCCCCATGATCGCACCCAGCCTTGGTCAGAAGACGGTCCTCTGAAATGCATGACTGCTGTCCTCCCTGACCAGCGCAGCCCTCCAGGGCCACCGGTGGCTGCTTGAAGCTGCACAGCAAGAGCTCAAGGGGAGGGGGAGCCCGAGGCAGGCGCCGGTGGCCCCCCATGCCAGCCTGCTAAGGGGGCCTCTCCGTCCCAACGCCCGCCCCCCAGGGAAGCCTCCACACAAGGCTCAATCAAGGCGCCCTGGGAATCCAGAACACTCTCAAGAGTGACAAAGAGCAAAGCCCCCGGCCAGGACCCCAGTGTCAGTCCCGGGACTGGCAGCAGCTGGGCCTCGCCACTGAGTGAGCCCCTCAGCCAGGAGAGAGGGCGAAGGTCAGCGCTGCTGTGCATAAGAAGGCTCGGTCCTGCGTGGAACTGATGCTGCCCACCGCCTGGCCTTGGCACATTGTCCTCCTGAGCAACCTCCGCTTCTTCCTCTACCCAGAACTCCGTCTTCCATCACGAAACTCAGCTGTGCACCATGATTCTTTCATAAGTATCTTTTGTTTTTTTACATGTTATTTTTTTAGGAGGTACCGGAGATTGAACCCGGGACCTCATATGCGGAAAGCAGGCACTCAACCACTGAGCTACATCCACTCCCCACGAGTATCTTCTCAAATAAAATTGTAAAAAGTTAATAGAAGAAATTGTAGCACTGAGGTGGGGAAAGTGGCCACAGTAGTGTCTGAGGGCAGGGAGAAGGAAGAAGAGATGTGATGTGAGGGCATCTTTGGGACTTGGAGTTGTCCTAAATGATATGGCAGGGTCAGATGCTGGACTTTATATATCCTGCCATAACCCACTGAATGTACTGGGGAAGAGTGTCAAGTACAGGGTCAATATTATCCATGCAGTGCAGCAGCGCTCCAAAATGTGTTTGCCGAGTGTGATGAGTGTGCCACAATGATGGGGGAGGTTGTTGGTGTGGGAGGAACGGGGTGGGAGGATGGGGGTATACTTATATTTTTTAATGTAACTTTTTTGTGTGTGATGTATATATCTTCAAAAAAATACAATTTACAAAAACAATGGGGTGGGGAGGTGAGGAGCGGGGTATATGGGAACCTCTTATGTTTTTTGTTTTTTTCTATGTTTTTTAACATAACATTCTTTGTGATCTATTAACTTTAATTTAAAAAATGTAAAAATTAAAAATAAAAACAAAACAAAAAAATAAATTTTAAAAAAGTTATTGGCAAATGGATAAATAAAATGTAGTCTATTGGAAAGTGGATGTAGCTCAAGTGGTTGAGTGCCTGCTTCCCATGTATGCAGTCCCAGGTTCAATTCCTGGTAACTCCTAAAAACAAAATAAAACAAACAAACAAATGATAAAACCAACTCTCATTGGTGAGCAGATGTAGCTCAGTGGTTGAATGTGTACTTTCCATATGAGGCTCAATCCCTGGCACCTCCTGAAAAAAAATTTTTTTAATTAAAAAAAACATGGTCTATTCAAACAATGGGATATTATTCAGTAGGAGAAAGGAATGAAGCTTTGGTACATGCTGCAATATGGATGAACCTTGAAAACATGATGCTAAGTGAAAGACACAAAGGGCCACATACAGTATGAGTCCACTCCATGAAATGTCCAGAACAGGTGCATCTATGGGGACAGAAAGTAGATACACGGTTGCCTAGGGCCAGAGAGGGAGAGGCAATTGGGGGTGAGAGCTAAGGGCTGCGGGGGTGTCTTTTTGGGGTGAAAATTGACTATGGCTCTAAAATTGATTATGGCCATACAACTGTAAATATCCCAAAAACCATTGAAATGTACGCTTTAAATGGGTGAATTGTAGAGTATATGAATTATATCTGAATTTAAAAAGAAAAGGCAGTTGTGGGAAATCCCTGTGGCTCGTGGTTATGGGTCCCGAATCAGAAAGACTGTGTCTCTGGGTCAGCCTCCACTGGGCACCCAGGCAAAGCACAACCGGCAGCCTTGCCCCTCCCCCTCTCCCCGGGGCGGGGCCAAGCGTGGAGGCAGTCCCAGCCTCCAAAGCCCCACTGCCAAACACCTAGTATCCCCTTGACAGCGGAAGCTGCCGCCACACGTCCCGAGAGATCCCAAGACTGGAAATCTACATTCCACAGGACACAACAAGCAGTAACTAATGCCAGGCACACGGCATCGCGCTCGCAGTAAATGTCATCCTGTTTGGCTTCTGAAAGGGTCTCTGATATGCAGTTAATGCGGCACTCAGGCTCCATCACGGGCGATATGCAAATGCGGCTTTTGTCACAACCGGCACTAACTCTAATAACTCCCAAAGTGAAAATGTTCCCATAAAAACCGCCATAAAAAGTCCCTTATTTTATTGCCAGCTAAGTTTTCTTTACTTGTTGTCAGGACTTTCTCCTCACTGTTGATTAGCTAACAGGCGGTGCGTCATTTTTTTTCCTTTCGAGGAGCCAGTGCACACACTCGCCAGCCTGTCCCCTCCCTCCCCCTGGAGGATGCCGGCTTCAGCTGCCACTGCTGCCCAGCCCCCTCGGAGCCCAAGAGCTTGTAAACCGCACTGACCTTCCCCAAGGGGCAGGGGAAATGCATTACCACTGGTCTGCTGGCCGCACTCCCTGGCCAAATGGGAATATAAAAATCAGCCTTATTTACAACAGAATACTTCTGCTGCTCAAGTTAGACCTGGCTGTGTGCAACATACGCACACACGTGCACACATGTGTGCACACAGGGGCACGAGAAAACGTGCTGATGCATACATGCATACCTACATGGGCACGAGAACACATGTGCACACTCACAGGCATGCACACACTCATGCATGCATGTACACATGATGGGCATGGGAACACACGCTCGTGCACACACACTAACATATACATGCATGCATGCACGCACACATGGGCACACAGATGCATGCACACATGTACTCATGCACACACACACTATGCTGCTTTCCCCAAAGTGGTTTTCACATACATCCCCCAAGAAAGGGCCCCAGCCAGCCCCTCCCCAGCTGGCCCTGCTGCTCTGGGCCTTGGGCGAGGAGCCTGCCTCTCCTTTGTATCTCAGCACCAGGCACCTCGCTCAGAGAGGAGGCACGTGTCCAAGACCTTCTCTGCTATCCCAGACTCTAAAGCTCAAGCTGCCTCTCTGAAATCCCTGGAGGAGGGCCTCGGACCTGCCACTGACACAAGACAGCTCTTTCCCCAGCCTCCCTGGAGCCCTTACAGAAGATGACATGACAGAAGACAGTCACCTGCTTCTGTCCACAAAGGCCGCACACAAATGACTCATCTCGGAATAGAACCTCCTGGTCGTCCTTCCAGAGAGTCATTCCTGGTGGCATCCTGCAAGCAAAGCACACAAACTACTTGCTCCAAGAAGGTCAAGAGTGCCAAGTCCTTGGAGAGGAGAATCCCAGCCATCCCCATATGCACCTGAGAGGGGCCAAAGCAAAACGATTCTGGCAAAAGTGTTTCTCACACAACTGCAAAAGGGAATGCGTAAATCAATCACTTTCTATTTGTGAACATTTGCCTAGGCGGGGCAGGAGAGTAAGAAAATGCCACCTCTTCCACGTTAAGCCCCCACGGGGGTCCAGGGAGCAGCCACTGCCAAGGACAAGAAGCCCCAAGGGAAGGAAGGCAGCAAGGACCACGCACATTTCCCACCCAAGTGACAGTGCAGAACGCCAGGCCTCATGATTGTCGTTGAGGTCACTGCAGCCTGGTGCTGCCCCCCTGCCGGGACCCGGGACAAGGCACCACGTCCTGGAGATCCAGGATGCTGCACCCCTTCCTGGGAGCCAGGACAAGGTGCCCTCCCCAGGATGGCTACGCTCGGGTACCCTCGGGGATGGAGCAGGCCGCCCCAGCCTTCACCAGGCGCCCACTGTCCCCCAGAGAACAAAGGAGCCATGGAGCCCCTTTCCCCTGGCGCAGTCAGGGGCCTGCACGCTGGGGAGAGGCTCCCGCTCCCGCTGCTTTCCCCCGGGCGTGGGGACCCCGGAGCCCCGCACCCGCCGCGCCCGCAGCCGCGCCCCAGGTCTGCGAAGAGGAGAGGGTCCTCCACGCCCCGCGCCCGCCTTCTCCCGGCAGCCCTGATTCCTCCCCCTCAGGGTTTTAAAGGTCACATTCTCGGTCAGCGGAAACACTTCCACAGGACATTCTGCCGCAGAGGCTCCTTTTAGGGGCCTTTCATCCAATAACAGGCGCCTCCCCGAAAGGAAGGGTGCACAGGTCACGGCCCAGCCGGCCCGACAGATCACCGAGGCTGGAGACTGCGCCTGGGCCCGGACTGGGGTGCGGAGGGCAGGGCAGAGGGGGGGGGCCCCCAGAACGGAAGAGGGCGGAGGCAAAGGAGCCAAGAGGGAGGGAGGGGCCCGGCTGGGAGGAGAGGCCAAGGGGAGGGAGGGGCGGGGCCAAGCGGAAGGGCGGGGTCCGAGAGGGGCGGGGCCTAGTGTGGAGGGCGGGGCCTGGTGGCGAGGGGAGGGGAGGGGAGGGGAGGGGGGAGGGGCGGGACCAGCCGGGAGTGTACCCTGTTTGCCCCCCGGGTTCCCAGGGCGCCCAGGCAGAGGCCCGCCTCCCAGCAAGGTCGAGCTGACCTTGGCGGGCCTAAGTGACAAGCCTCTGCGGGGGAGACGCGCAGCACGAGTCCGATGCGAGACGGCCCTTCCCGAAGGCAGGGTGGGTGCCCTGTGGACGAGTCGGGAGACCCTGCTGAAGCCAGGGCCTGCTGCCTCAGCTGCCGAGGGCGAATGCACCGCCACCGGCCTCTGGGGACCCAGACCTGGGTCTGCTACGCCACCTCTGAGCGAGGTCCATGCAGCCAGTCCACCCGGCCCAGGACCCAGCCATCTGCCCTCTCCTCCTTCAGAGGCCAGGTGCCATTCAAGCGGCAGAGGTACAGCGGGCCGGCGTTTGCACAGACGTCCGAGCAGGGCCCAATGGCACCCGTGTCCTTTAGAGGCGAGAGTGAGGGCTTGGATCAATTCCATCAATCCTCGAAATGTTAAAAACCTAAGAAAGGTCACTGCCAGTGAATATTCCTTCCGGGAACAATCACACACCCCCACCGCCTTCTCTCCACCCGCAGAATGTGCCTGAAGAGACGTGACCCCGAGACCGGCGGCCCCCTCGGCCACAGGGCCCCGGGTGGGTGTCCAACCCCGGAAAGCCCGAGCACGGACGGCGAGCCTTAGGCAGCGGATGTCCGCCCTCGCCCCAGGGGACCTGTGCCCTTGCCGCCTGCCTGCACCCCCATAGTCCTGAGTGGGCAGCACCCCAGTTTCATTTAGGTTTCCCCAACTTCAGTGCACAAGGTCATGATGGGACTCTGAACCCAAGTGGCGGGCCTGGGCCCAGCTCTGCCCACCAGATGCCCTCCCAGGAGCGGCATGACCCGCGTACAGACGAGGATGGGGAGGTGGGAGGGTGGCAGCGGGGGGTGGGGGGCGCCTGTCTTCGGTTCCGGCTGCTTGCGTCCCCGGAGCCGTTCCCTTCATCCCCTAAGCTGCCCATATCCTAGCAAGAGAATCCCCGTTTGGCTTAATTTAGTCAGCGCTGGTTTCTGTGGCTTAAAACAAAAGAACCTTAACTGCAGCGCTTTTTCCAATCCTTCTTAAATTAAGACAAGTTTTAAAAAAAGAAAGAAAAGCAAAATGAGAATTAATTCCAGACTCCCCTAGTAAGAATCACAATTTTCAGTGAGAATGAGCTTATCTGAAAGAGCGCATCAAACAGATGTTTGTGCCCTGCCTGCCTGGGTTTAAGTCCCAGCTCTACCAATTACCAGCTGGGTGATACCGAGAAGGTATTTAACTTGTCTCTGCCTCAGTTTCCTCCCCTGTCAGAGGGAGATAATAAGAGAACCCACCTCACAGGGCTGTTCTGAAGATGAAAGCTAATACATATACACAGGGCTGAGAGCAAGGCCCGCACTTGCTAGTGCCATTTAAGCTTTTGGTAAAAAGTCATATTAAATCAGATTAAATCCTCTCTTCCTCCTTCCTTCACTTGCACGGTTGGACAGGCCCCCTGTCCACACACGGTCTAGGCACGAGGGCACAGATCCAGGGGCAGCGGACGCTGCCTCCTAAACGTCACTGTCTGGCTGGAAAGACAGACTTGTAAACACATCAATCGAGTCCGATGTGATAAGACTATTCTGGAGGTGCCCCGGGAGCAGAGGAGGAGTTGATTCATTCTGTCTCGGGGGTGGAGGGGGGGGATCGCCTTTGCAGAGGAGGTGACATTTGAGCTGGACTTTGAAAGACGAGGCCTCCACGGAACTAAATCTGGACCCGATGCCAAGAGAGGCAGGCTGGAAAATCAATCCAGCCACCTGGAGGAGCAGTGGGCTGCAGGCTGCTGGGTGGCCCTCCCCGCCGCGGGGGGTGGACGGTGCCTCCACCTCCCCAGCCCGTGGGCCCAGCTCCCTGGAGGCTGGGCCAGGCCTGATTTCACAGCCTGTTCTCGTTCCCCCACGCCCACCCCGCTGGCCCCCTCCTCACTTCCAGCTAAGACCTCTCTGTTCCAGGCAACCCAGCCTGCACTCCCTCCCCCTCTAATACCACTGGCATTTGCTTCCCCCAAAAATGAAAACCGTTGAGATCATTTTCAAACTGTACCCAATCTTTGGAGAATGCCTTTCTAGATTTCTAGAGAAAAGAAATATAGAACAATGGTCATGGGTGGAGTTTAAGGCCAGTTTGGCCACCAACTCACCAGGTACCTTTACTTCATTTCTCATCCCTGTCCTGCAGGAACTGGGCTGCTACAGGGAGGGAAGGGGGATACACGGGGAGTCTTGGAGCAGCATCTGGCAAACAGCAGGGCCTCAGGGAGCACGGGTGCATCCCCGCGTCTTCTCCCACTCCAGCTCTCTGCTGTGGCCCTGGACTGAGCGCCTCTGTGACTGGGGCAGGCGTCCGCGGGCACAGGTCGGGGTTTGAATGCTGGTTTAGTTACCGCTCACTGCGTAACTTCAGGGAAGTGACAACCTCTTCAAGGAAAACGGGACAACCCGAGCTGTCTCATTACTAAGACAGCGCCATCCACTCACTTAGAGCCTGGGACGGAAGGAGCAGCCAGTAAACATTAGCCACTTCTATTAACAATACATATTTTCCTGGCACTTGACGGTCCTGTGCCTCGTCTCCCTGACAAGGCTGTGACCTCCTGGAAGGCTGGGCCTCTCTCGGATCCTTGGCTCCCCACCCAGCCTTGCCCGTGGGAGCACTCGCTGGTGATCGGATTTCCGGTTACTCCGGGCTCTTCTGAGCAAGTGGCTCCACGCAGGCCAGCCCAGAGGGTGAGCAGTGGTCCTCGCTGCTGCTTCCCGCAGCCCCAGCCCCGGTGTCTGCCCCATCCTGTACACACCCCTTCGCCACCCACCCCGCCTCCCCACGCACACACGCTCGTCCCCCCTCAGCACTGTTTGAACTGCCTGTTCAGGGAGGATTCTGGTCATCGTTTTCTCCCCAAACACGCTGAGCGCACATTCGTGCTTTCCTCCGATTCCTCTGTCGTTCTTTTCAACCCCAAGTGAACCGAGGGGGAAACGTCTTTTCAGGCCTCGGCAGAATCCCTGATGTTATTTTGGAATTGTTGGCAGCAAGGACTCCGCCAAAATACTCAAGGTCAAGAGACCAGCATGGTTCTAGGCAATCTGTACCTCTTAAAACAGTGACAAATCTGTTATTTAATTTTAATGAGCCTTTTTGCATCTCAAATCTAATTACAGCATTATCAAGTACTGCTTTGAACTGCAGGCGGTTTCTCATTACGTGTGCGGAGCCTGCCACGAGCGTTTTTCGTGAATACTAATAATACTGCTTAATTCTACTATCCGCTTAAAAGAATAAAAAACTTTCAGCCACTTATAAGGCCGGGCTTTAAAAAGCATCTGAGGAGGGTGAGCCACACAGCAGCACAGCTTAATTAAAAAAAATAAATCCTGGATGCGGCCCCCCTTGAGGATGGCAGCTGGGGGCCGCCGGGGACCGGTGGACCCCGGGGCTGCCCGGGGCCGGGCTCCGGGAGCCTCTCCCGGGCGGTGCTGGTGCAGGCTTAGCGCATCACATTCAGATGTCCCAATTTGCTTGCAGTTCAGAGAGAACAGTTCAGTCAACAGATTTTCTGGGTGACGGACTTCAGTAATAGGCCTGGAGCGGGAGGTCCCTGGGGACACGCTCTAGAATTCGGTTGTACGGACAGGTCGGGGAGGGGCCTGCAAATCAGCAGGAGAGCCGTCGGGGAGCAGAGTCCGGCTGCTTCCCCGCCAGCCTGGGTGGGCAGTGGAGGCAGCCGGCTGGCTCCTGGCTGCAGGCGGAGAGCTTTGTGGTCCCAGAAGGGTGTACGTCATCTAGCCCACAGGCACGACTCTGCATGGGTGGGTCTGTCCGGCCTCTGGGCTCTGCATGCTGCCCATCTATTTTGAAAATTGCTAAGGCCGAACTTTATCTCTGGCTAGCCAGCTTCCACCGTCCTCTAAGAGACAAAGGCCCCGCAAGTGCGCCCCGCTTGCCATCTTCATTCCGCAAGATGCCGGCGTCATCATGTGCATCCGCACCCAGTCTCAGACCAGGAGCTCCTGGAAGAGGCAAGCCCCATCTGCGGCACGGGCTGTCCCCGCCAAGGGCAGGTCATGCCGTCGGCGCTGCACCCCCCGCCAGTTTCCTGCAGGACCAGTCGGCTTCTCTTCTGCAAATCTGAGCCCTGCCAGCACCCAGCTCAGAGCGCGCAAAGGCCAGGCTGTCCCCAGGCCCTGTCCACCCGCCTGTGGCGGGCAGAACAGCCCCCCGAACACGCCCACGTCAGGACCTGTGAATCCGTTACATTATATGGCAAAAGGGAGCTGAGGCTGCAGGTGCCAGCGGGCTGTTCCCCAGCTGCGCCCGAGAGGGGAAGAG
Source organism: Dasypus novemcinctus (assembly GCF_030445035.2). Lineage (NCBI taxonomy): Eukaryota > Metazoa > Chordata > Mammalia > Cingulata > Dasypodidae > Dasypus > Dasypus novemcinctus. The sequence goes on from NC_080681.1 coordinate 126,583,196, forward strand.
TGTCTGGGGGGGGCTTGACGAAGCCACACGCGGCCTTAGAAATGGAAGAAAAGGTCAGAGAGGTATGGGGAAAGAAGGACACCGCCAGCCACCGCTGGCTCTGAAGCTGGAGGCAGGGCCAGGAGACGAGGCCTGCAGGCAGCTGCTGAGGCTGCAGAGGCTAGGAAAAGGGTTGTCCCCCAGAGCCCCAGAAGAAGTGCCACCCTGCCGACACCTTGATTTTAACCCCATGAGACCCGCGCCATGCTCCTGACACGGAGCTGGGAGATAACGAATACCGCACGGGGTGGTGTGTCCCCCCAGCAAGAGGGGCCAGTGCACCGCCCGAGGCCGGGCCGGAGCCGAGCGCGGCCCCCCATCGTGGCCGAGTGACACTGTCTCCAGGCTGGGGTGGGGAGAAGCCTGGGGTGGGGAGAAGCCTCTCTCAAAAGCCTACCAGGGGAAGCGGATTTGGCTCAACTGATAAGGCGTCTGCCTACCACATGGTAGGTCCAGGGTTCAAACCCCCGGCCTCCTGACCCGTGTGCAGCTGGCCCATGCACAGTGCTGATGCGCACAAGGAGTGCCATGCCACGCAGGGGTGTCCCTGCGTAGGGGAGCCCCGCACCCAAGGAGTGCACCCGTAAGGAGAGCCGCCCAGCGCAAAAGAAAGTGCAGCCTGCCCAGGAATGGCGCCGCACACACGGAGAGCTGACACAAGATGATGCAACAAAAAGAGACACAGATTCCAGGTGCCACTGACAAAAGCAGACACAGAAGAACACACAGCGAATGGACACAGAGAACAGACAGCTGGGGGCGGGGGGTGGGGAAGAGGAGAGAAATAAATTTAATAATAAATCTAAAAAAAATAAAAAAGAAGCCTACCAGTTTCCATCCTGCTCTTCAGGTTCTTGGTCAAGGGGTTTTCTTCTGAACAGCCCACGGAGCCCACATCCGTCACCCCTCTCCGAATCCTGGGAGTTGGCGTCTCCAGTCCCCATACCAGGGGGCCCTGCCTGGCGGGTTTTGTCCTCGAAAGTGTTCTTAAGTGCACAGAGGCCAGACCTGGCCAACCACGGAAGGAGCCCACAGCAGCTCACCGGGTCCCTGCTTACAATGGATCCTACCCAGGCCCCCATGAGGGGGTCTCTCCCTGAGAAGCCCCCTCCTCGAGGCAGGGCTCGGGGGGCTCGGCTGGATGCCCGGCTACCACGGTCCCCCCGGGCGGACGGAGTTAACGGGCCAGCACCAAGCCCTTCGTTTTCTTAAGAGAACAAGTGGTTCCTGACAAGAACGAAGTTTCCTTCTTTACGAGGCCGCCCTTGTGCCCCTCTCCAAGCCCGCTAAGCCTAGTTATCTCTGACAAAACACTGCCACACAGGTACCGTTGCCGCCGACAAGTTCATTTAAGAGAATTTATTGCCTAATTGTGCAGCTGTTGCCTTCTGAGTCAGTTTTAAGAGATTGTTACACAAGCAGTGTCATAATTTAGTCATGTTTTCATCTCACAACTCTACTGTAATTACTGTTGTTAACGGCGAATGGTAAACAAGAGCGTGAAGAGGGCCAGCCACCAAACTCCAGATCAAGCAGGGTGGGGACGGAGGACCCTCGGGCCCCCGGGGGTGCTTCTGGAAAGCCCCGAGGCTGCCGGGGCCCTCCAGGCTTGCAGCAGGTGGAGGTGGGGGTGAGGCACTGCAGAGCCCTGCTGCCCCCCAGGGAGCAGCCCCCGCCCCGTTGATTCTTCTCGGCTTCTTCCCCATAGGCAGGAAAATAGGGCACCTCCCAGCCCCTGGCAGAGGGTTCCCCGAGCGCCATGAGCCACGTGCCAGGCCCAGAGGTCCGTGCTGGGGACACAGATGTGGCCCCGGTCAACAATAGTGGTGAGACGGCCCACTGGGTGGACTGTGGGAGAGTGTGGGCTATGATGTGGACCATTGACCATGAGGTGCAGTGGTGCTCAGAGATGTATCCACCAAGTGCAATGAATGTCTCATGATGATGGAGGAGGTTGTTGTTATGAGGGGAGGAGTGGGGGGAGGAATGTGGGGGGTATATGGGGACCTCATATTTTTTTAATGTAGTACTAAAAAAATAAAGACCAAAAAAAACAACAACAACAGTGGTAAGAACGGTGACAGGGGCCCTGAGGGCCACCCACACGCTGGCAGCATCACGGGCCCCCCAGTGTGTAGGGAAGGTGAGTAACCTGCTCCCGGTCCACAAGGCAGGATCCACCCAGACCTAACTGACCCCAAAGCCCTGGTCTCCCTACGACGTGCCATCTCCTGTGCACAGGCCGGCCGCCCCACCCTGACCCCAGCTCTGACTCTGAACCACTGCACCCCACGGCATGGGAAGCAACAGGGACCCCAGGACAGAGGAAGAGTGCAGGTGGCAAGGCAAGGCAGTGAGAGAAGTACACGGAATACTGGCGAGCGCCTGGGGTACCGCTGTACCCCATCATCATCCTCATTGCGGTCATCATCACGGTCACCGTCAACATCATCATGGCCATCACCTCATCGTCACTGTCATCGTCACCACTGTCATCATCGTCGTTGACATCATCATGGCATTCACCATCACCACATTTGTCATCATCATCGTCGTCTTCTACTTTAAGAGGAGGTCCTGCAGCCTCACGGCCACCCCTGCTCCCCCAGGACTCCCACCCCAGCTCCTTCAAAGCCACTGGCCGTGATTAGTCAGAGCTGGTTAGGAAAGGGACAGATGCTCTTCAGAAGCCAGGGGCGAGCGAGGCTGGAGGACACATTTCCAGGCTGCCCAAGCGGCAGGCAAAACTTGAAGGTCCAGAGATGGCAATCAATAAACACGGAGCTCTCCTAGCTGAGAAGAATAAAGACGATGAAGAGAAGAGAAATCAACACACCTGGAGAAGAAGCACCTGCTGAGAAAGGCCAGGGTGTCCTGAGGAAGGGGGCTGGAGCACCCTGTTCCCCGGCCCTCCGCAGCCAAGGAGCCCCTCCTGTCTGTTCAAGGCGTTCTCAGTCCTTAGGGGCTGGGCGCCAGTCCCGTGTTACCTTTCTGCGTCTCTTATTGTCACAGTGGTAAGGAGTCCCTTCCACTTGGCTACTAGGTACCAGACACAGGGCTGGCGCAGCGTAACCGCTCCATAAACTGGAACTTCTACTCCTGTTCTGCAAAGCAAAACCTCCCAACTCAAGATCTGACAGAACCACTGTGCAGTTTTGGCATTTGAGAGGTGGTCTGCAAAGGCTGGCTTGGGTGACACAATTTTGGAACTTGTGGGCTAAGTTGGACAGCACGGTGGCTGACGAGGAGATTTAGCTCTGGAGCTGGCTCTGCCCGCACCCACACCCCAGAACGTGGGCTGGAACGGCGGGCACATTCTAACCTGTCCTCTGCACCGAGCACCGTGCTGGGTGCTCCCGCGGGCTGATGCCCCCCTCGCACACACCCCCTCTGTGACAGGCTGGGCTCTGAGACCGAGCCCGCTCCCCACTCTCCCCCGGGGTCCCCAGCGTCTCCGGACAGGGCCGTCAGGCCTCACTGGCCTCTGGACTGGTGGATCGTCCCGTGGCCACCTGGGGATGATATTCAGAAAGCCACATGGGCATAGTTTTGTTTAGAGGGTATACAATGTTTGGAAATAAAAATGAATTCTAAAAATTTGTTTTAAAAAAAGAAAGCCAAGGCATAGGATCAGCTCTCCTAGATGGGCTAAAGCCAGTGGTGCAAACTTCTCACAAAAGGGCGAGAAAATGGACACGTGCCCGGAGCGTGTGGCTGGCTTTGGAGGGCAGGTCAAGTTGCCTCCGCATCGCTCCCCAGCGTGGACCCCTGCCTCCCCCGTCAAGGACCAACCACCCAAGAGCTGCCTCCAGCAGTCCCAGGGTCAGAGACAACCTCGCAAGCCTCAGGGGTCTCTGGCCCTCGAATCCCGAGCCCCTTCAAGCCTGGAGGACCGCCAGCTTCTCCCACGGAAGGTAATCCATACCTTCCCAGGCCTTACCAGAGCGGCTGGGTGTTTATGCCAGCATAATGCACAGCCATTCTATGCGGGATTATGTGCTGTTTGTATCTGAATGCTCATAAAAAATAAAAGAAGAAAAAAAAATGGAATGAGCATTGTTTTTAAAAGGCCCTTTAAAGGCTGTAAAGTGCAGTGACTTTCATACCCTTGGGTTTTTTTCCATCTCGTATTAGAGACTTCCTCAATCAAAGCAGACTCTGGGCATACGGAGGTGACAAGGCGATAAAGAGCGCAGATTCCAAGGTCGGGGAGACGTGAAATCCAGAGCAGGCAGGCTCCCTGCAGGGCACAGAGTTAGGTCCTAAGTCAGCCCTGCACAGTGGTGGGCCCTGGGTGGGGGCTGGCTCTCCAAGCATTTGGGCACCAGGGCTACAAATGCAAAGCAGGGCCGGGGTGATGAGGTCACGGCAGCCGCTGGCCTTGGCCGCGCCCCCAAGATGGGGTCCTGGCCCCTCCACGCCCTTCCAGGTCTCTGCACAGCTCATGAGGGATATGACCATGCAAGGTGGAGAAAAAAATCCTCTCTACACTTTCTAGAATCTTCTGTATCTCTCAGATTGGGCTAGAGTCCCTGGAGGGAATCTATACTAAATTCCTCAAAGCTAGAACAGTGCCATAGAAGGAAAATGATGGGATGGCTGCAGGATGGGCTATTAGGCAAACATTAAAAATCATGTTTGCAAAGAATATTTAATGACTAGGGGAAAGGTTCACAATATGTTGTTAAATGAAAAAAGTAAGCTAACAAAAAATATGATCCCAATTTTATAAAACAAAGCAAGTCCAATGCATGCCTAAAAACTCAGGAAAAGGTCTGGAAGGAAGCACACTGCCACATGAACAGCTGTGACCGCTGGAGGTGGGGGTGGGTGATCCCCACTCGCCGAGTTCTCTGCTGTATCTTCTAAATTTCCTGCAATGAATACTTGGTTTCATAATTGGAGCTGCTTGTGCTAAAGCAAATTAAATATTTAAGTAATATTTATTCTTAAAGGAAACTCTTCACTGTTTTTTTGATTTGATGCCAGAAACATCTACATACCCCAACTCCATCTCTTTTGGCCTTTTCTATTGAACCAGAGACAGAAGGCGGCAGCAGGGCACAGGCAGCAGGGCGCCAGAGTGGAGACCGCTGGACTGAGGACAGGCTTGTGGGCACGGGTGGCTGGGGACTGCGCTTTAGGGGGCAGCAAGACACTGCGGGGTGGGGAAGAGGAGGAACCGGCCCTGACACCAGGAAGGAAAACCACATCTCACGGTCAAGCCACACCCGGCGGTTTCCAGGGCACCCCACAGTCCCCCAGCACCTGGCAGTTTCCAGGGCACCCCACAGTCCCCCAGCACCTGGCGGTTTCCAGGGCACGCATACCTGGGCCTACCCGAGCAGATGGCAGAGGAAGGACTAGGCTCTCAGCAATCCAGCCACAAGATGAGAGGTGAAAGGTGATCCGGCCTGAGGCCAGGGCCTGGGAAGGTGCTGGTCAAGCAGTCCATTGAGCAACAGCCCAAACGAGAGGAGGAGCCGCCCACCCCTGGTGTCCCAGGAAGAGACCACAGTCCCCCAGTGCCTGGGCTGCTCCTTTGGTTTTCACAGGAGTCCCATGAAGTAACGCTGTTTATTATAATACCCATTTTACAGATGAGAAAATCACAGCAAAGACCCAGGGACTTTCCATAGTTTATCCCATTCAATCCTCAGAATATCTGTGGCAGTTTGATGTTATTTGGGAATTCCAAAAAGAGAGATTATGCTGGTAAACTGGTCTGTTCCTCTGGGCATGATAACCCTTTGATTGTATTAGGTCCAACTGAGACATCTGATTAAATTATGTTAAGATTAGGGCTTTGATTCAGCCGTGTCATTAGAGCACAACTCAGTGTTGAGTCCCCGCCCCCTTAGGCTGATAAAACAGGCTCTCATGTGGAAGCACACACACAGAAGCAGAGGGTGAGGAAAGAGATAAGGCTCCATTAGACACGGCTGAGGCCCAGGGAAGCGAGGTGAGCCATTCGCCTGATAGTCCACAGCTGACCTTGTGAAGAGACCAGAGCAGCTGAGCCTAGAAAGAAACGAGCCGCAGGGCGAGAGATGAGCCTTATGCCAGCCTACAGCTGAGATCGGAAGAAGCTGAGACCATGGAGCCTCAAGAGGAAGGAGGAAGGCTGAACCCTCGCAGACGTCGCCCGCCATCTTGCTTCAACATGTGGCCAATGACTTTGGGTGAGCAAGTACCTCTTGTGGTACCTTGAATTGGATCTTTAGGGCTTTGTGACTGTGAGCTTCTACTCCAAATAAATATCCTTTATAAAAGCCAACAGAGTTCCGATACTTTGCCTCAGTACCCCTTTGGCTGACTAATACAATACCCTTCTGAGATAGGGAATAGTATCCAAATTCTAGAGATGAGAAAGCTAAGGATAGAGGGTTTAGGTGAATTACCCACAGTCACACAACTATTGAGATGTGACACTAGAATCCAGCAGCTGTTGAATGAATGAATGAATGAATGAATGCCATCTGATCCAAATCCCAGGCCTGCTGCCTCTCCCCCGATACCAGGCTCCTGCTTCCACTGAGGCTCCCTGGCCCTCCACATTGTGACGCCAGAGAAAAGAGAGAGCAAACCTGTTTTCCCTCTTCTGTGACCTGGTCTTGGAGCCCTTTCAGGATTCTTGACCCAAATCAGCAACAAAGAGGTTTTCTGCAGTTCTCACCCGAAAACCACCGAGAAGAGCAAATCAGAGTCAATTCTGCAGCCCCCTCCTTCTGCACAGGACACAGGTGAGCCCCCTGCCGAGGGCATCTCCACCAGCAGGGACAAGGCGTGCCCCCGGCAGGAGCCAGCTCAGGCCACAGGGACACCCGCGGGAGCCCCCTGCTGCCTGGGGAGCCCAGTGGCAGGGAGACCCTCCCCGTGCCCTGTCCCCCTCCGCTCCGCCAGCTGAGGTCTCCGCACTGCTCCGGTGGTGCTAGGATGGCGCTTCCTGCCCCTCTGCAGGCGGCCAGGCCCAGAGGCTGGTCCTGGTTGATGAGCTGTGTGGTCACATGTTGCTTCTGGACAGTCCACGACCAGCTCAAGGCCCTCCAGGCTCTCAATTTCCCTCTGGCATAGTGACCGGTGGTGCTTGAGATGGTGGCCATGCCATCAGCCCAGGTCCCTGGTTTCCACAACAAGCCGAGGCCCCTACTGCCAGTGGGAGACCAGCTGTGGCTGACTCAGGCCCCTGAAGCTCGGGGGCTGCCGTTTCCCACAGTCTGCTCTGATGCACGTTGGGGAAGAAGCCTGGCACAGAAGGCCCGTGGGCTCCTTTTCACCCTTCAGAGTCGACGGCCCCACCCCGGATGCCATGGGAATGGCCGACTGTCTGTAACTTGAACATGCGACAGAAGAGCTCCCTCCCCTTCAGGACGGGAGGCTGCCGAGACGGTGCCAGAGCTGTTGGCCCCACAGACCCCCAGCCCCTCTCGGCAACCAGGCTTGCAGGCCAAGCAGAGCGGGGAGGAGTCCTTGGGGAGAAGCAGCAGGCCGTCCCCTTCCCTGCCGCAGCCTCCCTGGGCCCATCCAGCCGGCACTGGCTCCTGCCCAGCAATCCACGGGCCAAAGGCCAGTGGCAGAGCGGAGAGGCAGCCAGCGGAGAGGAAAGGTCCAAGGAGCCCGTGCATCCTCGGGCACAGAGGGACACGCACGGGGTCTGGGGCCAGGCGCATGTGGCGAACCAGCTCTGCTGTCCACCTGCTGTGGCCCTTGGGAGAGCTGCCCACCCCTCGGATCTCCATCTCCCTCCCTCACCCCCAAGGCTGCAGGGCCTGGACAAGATGGTGACGCTGCAAGGCGCTGGTGTGCGTGGCAATCAATGCACAGCACTGCCCTTCCCTCTGCCACTTTAGCAGCTGTGTGGCTTTGGGGATGATTCTAAAATTCAGTATCTTCTTTTGAAGAATGACCTTGTTGGCCTAGGTGAGCTCTAAGATGAGAAACCTAAGGCTAAAAATATTCATTTGTTCAAGGTCACTGGTCCAAGGTCATACAGAGAGCGAGTTGCCAGGGACCGGGCCCAAAGCCGAGGCTCTGTCCACCCATCTAGGTCTCCAGACAGGGAGGCTCCTTGGCTTCCGGGTGGCATTCCCGGCCCGCAGCCGCCACAGTGCTCCACGGCGTGCGTGGTCAATGAGCAGCCCTGCCTTTGGGTGGTTTTGAAATCTGGGAGCAAAATACCAGCTCTTGGGGAGGAAGGGAAAAAGAAAGCCACAAAGAGGCCAGGGGTCCTCTTCCAGAATTCTCCCCCATCGCGTCATCCACGAGGAGTGTAAAGAGGGGCCCGCCCGGCAGAAATCTGCCACCACAAGGACATCGGGTACTGCCCTGCGCGCCCAAAGCAGAAGTGCCCTGGGACGCGGCAGAAGCAGCTGTGGCTCCACGAGGGGTCTGGCCCAAGGACCCCTCCCAGCTCTGCACACCCAGGCCGTGACCACCCTCCTTCCCTAACTCTACCTTCCCTGGGGAACACCCAGGCACGGGGGTGCAAATGGGAAAGGTTTGCCCCTTTCGATTCATCATCAGTTCTATCATGAAGATAACGCCAAGGATGGGTTAGTCACCCAGGCTGGGTTAGTCAGATTTATCTTGGAAAAGCCTTGAGCTTGCGTGAGCAGATGGCACCCTGCTCTGCCTTTCCCTCACGGAACAGCAGGAGGGGGCGAGGGGGTACACCGTGAGGGGCCCAGGTCAGCGGGCGGCAGGGCCCGGCCAGTCTGCCTTCTGGGAACCACTCTCTCCATTTCAGTTTCCCTTTAATGAATTTCCTTCATTGCCTCGGGCCTCACCGTGCATGTGGGGTCAAACGCTTGGATTTGTGGGGGGATCTGGCCATTTACAAGCGGTGTGCATGGAGCCGCGTGCTCCGCTTCCCAAAGCATCGAGTTCCTGAACCATAGCACAGGGATAAGAACGCTGAGTGAGGCTCGAGCACAGTGTCGTATACAAATTACCCCGCGCGGTGCCTGGCAAAGAAAGAGAACCAGCCCCACGGCTTCCCACCGTCCCCACCAGGCGGCATTCCCCAGGGGCCACCAAGCCCCTCACCCTTGCTGAGCACCAGTTCTCACCATAAAATGGGGACAATAACACTCGCCCTCCTTATTGGACAGGACTGCTAAACGGATGAAATATACTGGCCGTGAAAGCGGATTTGGCTCAATGGATAGGGCATCCGCCTACCACATGGGAGGTCCAGGGTGCAAACCCCGGGCCTCTTTGACCCGTGTGGAGCTGGCCCACGCGCAATGCTGATGCACGCAAGGAATGCCGTGCCACGCAGAAGTGTCCCTCACATAGGGGAGCCCCAAGCACAAGGGGTGCGCCCCATAAGGAGTCACCCAGCATGAAAAAATGCAGCCTACCCAGGAGTGGCGCCACACACACTGAGAGCTGACCCAGCAAGATGATGCAACAAAAAGAGACACAGATTCCCAGTGCCTCTGACAATAATAGAAGCGGACACAGAAGAACACACAGCAAATGGACACAGAGAGCAGACAACTGCGGGGGGGGGGGGGAGGCGGGGAAGGGGAGAGAAATAAATGAAAAATAAATCTTTTAAAAAAAAGAAAGGTACTGGCCAAGGGAGCCCAGTAGGATACTCAAGGGCTGTGGCTTCCATTTTGCTCTCTCCTATACATGGTGCTTCAAATGGTGGGCATCCAGCCACACACAGAGGCTCACAGCTGCTGGGGAGATTTTTGGAGCTTGTCATTAAACCCTTCTGATGTCACGGGCCTCTCCCCAGGCTCCCACCATAAAAGGAGATAGCACAGCTGGGGAAATCTGCACTCCAACAAGGAAACTGCAGGTAGCAGTCCTCGGTGGGCACCCAGCTCCACCTCCTCCCAGCCGTGAGTCCCCTCTAAGTCCTAGTTTCATGTCTGCAAAATGGGAATTAAAATGGTCATAACTTTACCGGGATGATGGGAAGATTAATTAATATTTATTTATTGCTTCTACTCAACATTTTACTGGAGCTTCTAGTTGGGACAACAAAGTTAAACGCATTAAGATTGAAAAGGAAGAAATAAATCTCTCTTCTCAGATAAGGCGATCTAGTATATAGAAAATCCTAAGGAATTCATGCAGAAAAAAACTAGTATAGGGGTTATTGGACAGGGGGAAGAGCACCTGTAACCCACATGTCCTTGGCAGAACACAAGGCTCTCTTGTAAGAAACGTCTCTGTTTTTGAAAATAAATTTGGTGAGCCTAAAAAAACTATTCAGACTAATAAATGAGTTCAGCAAGTTTGCAGAATACAAGATCAATATGCAAAACTCAATTGTAATTTTACACATTTTCAATGAACAATCTGAAAATGAAAATATGAAAACAATTCCATTTATGATAGCATCAAAAAGAATGAAATACTTAGGAAAAATTTTACAAAAGAAATGAAAAACTTACCCTTTGAAAACTACAAAAAACAAAGAAATTAAAGAAGTTCTAAAGAAATGGAAAGACATCCTACATTCATGGATCAGAGGACTTGATATTTTAAGATATCAATATTCCCTGCCTTCATCTATGGATTCAATGCAACCTCTCAAATTTATAGCTTGATTCTTTGAAGAAATTGACAAGCTGCTCCTAAAATTCATATGTAAATTCAGAGGACCCAGAATAGCTAAAACAATCTGGAAAACAAAGAACAAAGTTGGAGGACTCACAATTCCCTATTTCAAAACTTACTACAAAGCTACAGGAATCAAAACAGTGTTGTTCAGGCATAAGGACAAACATGTAGATCAGTGAAATAGAATAGAGAATCTGGAAATAAACCCTCCCATTTACAGTTCATTTTCAGCAAGGGTGCCAAGATCATTCACTGGGGAGACAAGAGCCTTTTCAACAAATGGTCTGGGACAACTGGATAGCCAGAGGTGAAAGAGTGAAGTTGGACCCCTACCTCACACCAAATACAAAAATTAAGTCAACATGGATAGAAGACCTCAATGTAAGAGCCAGAACTATAAAACTCTTAGAAGAAAGCATAAAAGTGAATCTTTGAAACCTTGTATTTGGCAATCATTTCTTAGCTATGACACCAAAAGCAACCAAATAAATATGGACTTTATCCAAATTAAAAGCATTTGTACTTCAGCAGTACCTTTAAGAAAGTGAGAAGATAACCCACAGAAGAGGAGAAAATTTTTGTAAACTGTTATATCTGATAAGGAACTACTAATAGAATACACAGAGAACTCCTACAACTCGATAGAAAAAAGACATACAACCCAATTACAAAAAAATAGACAAGGAACTGCATAGGCATTCTTCCAAAGACAATATAAAAAGGCCCATAAGCATGTGAAGAAGATACTCAGAGTCATCAGCACCATGGAAACGCACACCAATGCCACAGTGAGGCACTCACACCTACTAGGATGGCTATACCAAAAAGCACAGATGATGAGAAGTGTTGGTGAGGATGTGGAGAAACTGGAACCCAATGTGCTGCTGTGGGGATGTAAATGGTGCAGCCACTTTGGTAAACTGTCTGACAGCAACTCAAAATGCTAAACCTAGAGTTACCTTGTGACCCTGTGATTCCACTCTTACTTATTCAAGAGAAATGAAAACACATGCCTCCACAAAAGTTGTCCTCGAATGTCCATAGCCACATTATTCATCATAGCCAAAACTGAAAAAAACAGATAAATCAATCAACAAGTGGTAAGTCCATACAATGGAGAATTATTCGGCCATAAAAAGGATTGAAGGAATGCCATCACCTGGCTCAACCTTGAAAACATGATACTGAGTGGAAGAGGCCAATCATAAAAGACAACGTACTGGATGGTTTCATTTATATGAAATGTCCAGAATAGGCAAATGTATAGAGACAGAAAGTAGACTACTGATTGCCTTGGGTAGGGGGGATGGGGAAGAGAGGATGACAGCTAAAGGGTACAGGGTTTCTTTTAGGGATGAAAATGTTCAAAAATTGCTTGTGCCAATGGTTGCACAATTCAGTGAATATCCTAAAACCATTGAATTTTATATCAAATGGGTGAGTTGTATTCTGTATGAATTACATTGCAAAAAGGTGTCATCAAAAGCAGATTCTTTTATGCATTCAACAAACATTTATTGAGCACCCATTCAATATCAAGCACCTATGAATCACCAGCAAACAAAACAGAAAAGATCTCTGCCATCTGGGAAAAAGACAGTAAACACTAAAAAAAAGTAAATTATATGGGGAGCAGGTGTAGCTCAGTGGTTGAGGGCCTGCTTTACAGTACAAGGTCCCAGGTTCAATTCCCAGTACCTCCTTAAAAAAAAAAAGTAAACTATATCATCTGTTAGAAGGTGATAAGCACATTCAAAAAAGGAAAACCAGCGCAGTGCTGATGGCACAGGGAGCGCAGTGCCACACAGGGGTGTCCCCCGCGTAGGGGAGCCCCACGCACAAGGAGTGCACCCCTCAAGGACAGCCGCCCCACGTGAGAAAAGCGCAGCCTGCCCGGGAGTGGCGCCGCACACATGGAGAGCTGACGCAGTAAGATGACGTAACAAAAAGAGACGCAGATTCCCGGTGCCGCAGACCAGAATGCAAGTGGACACAGAAGAACACACAGCGAATGGACACAGAGAGCAGGCTACTGGGGGGGAGGAAAGAGAAATAAATTAATTAATCTTTTTTTTTTAAAAAAAAAAAGGAGAGCCGGACCGTCGAAGCGCAGAGGAGGGGAGCAGGGCAGAATTGGGAGGTCGGGGAAGGTGTAGCTAAGAAGGTGACATCGGAGCAAAGCTTCCAGGGAGGCGAAGACCTCGGCCCAGAAGCTCCCTGGACGCTCGGCCTGGGAGGGTGCTCCCGGCAGGGGAGCTGAGGGCTGGCCCTGCTCAGGCCATGAGCGGGTGGGGAGGGCTGCGCGGGGGGAGCCGGCAGTGGTGAGGTTGGAGGGGCGAGTGGGGCAGGTGGCAGAGCTGTGGTGGGGTGGCAGAGCGGCGCGGCCTGAGCTGTGTTAAAGAGCCGCTTGGGCTGCCTGTTGAGAAGCAGCCCCAGGGGGCAGGGGAAGAATGGGACCAAGCACGCGCGGGGTCACCGCCGCTGGCCAGTGATGGGACACGCTCACCGGCCCCTTGGAGTTAGGGCCCCCCTCCCCAAAACCTCTCTCCCTCTGCCCGGCCCCCAGGGAGGCAGGGGGACAGGAGGGGCCACGGCAGAGGCAGAGGGGACGAGGAAGCAGCCGGGCGCCAGTGACCAGGCCAGTGAGGCAGGGAGCGGGAACTGAGCGCTAGCCAGCCATAGCCAGGTTCCCGGGGACCCTGATGAGGTCACGCCTGCGCAGTGGTCACATTCCACAGAGGCCACCGCGAGCCGGGCCAGGTCCCCCAACGCGGAGGTCCTCACCCTGCCCCGCAGCCTGCCTCATGCCCACCCCAGCCCGGAGCAGCCGTCCTGGCCCGTATGGACGGCTCATCGTCCCGGCGGGATCTGGCCTGCTTGCCCCCTCCAGAGCCAGGGTGACCCCCAGGCCTCTGGGTGGGGCCCGGGCCATCTCAGCACACACCGGCCTGCAGGTGGGCGCCGCCTGAGCCCCCAGCTCCCTTCCGTGCTCAGTGCACCGAGAGCCCGTGGTTTAACTCCAGGCCTTACCCACCAGCCAAATGCAGAGGAGTAGTTCACAAAATTGTAATACCACAAGAAATTGCTTAGTACATATATAAGGCTAATGTCACTGTAATATTAAAATACTAAATTCATTTATATACTTTTTATTTAAATTGCTGGGGCAACTTGCCACGCTTGATTAAAAATTCTGAGCAGGGTGTATTGTGTGGGCCAATTACGGAACAGGGTGTAAGCTCTGCGCAAAGCACTTGCAATCTGCAGCAAACGCTCTGTAAGGGGCAGCACGACCCGGGGCCCACCCCACCCCTGGCCACACCGCTCCAGCAAGGCAGCCCCTGCCCACGCCCCGGCCTGGCCCGTCCCACCCCTGCTGGTGGAAGCAGCCCTGGAGGAGGAGCAGACGCCCTGGGCTTCCGGCACTTGGGGCTGGGCAGGGGAGCAGAAGCGGCCGTGCCCTGCCCCGCTGCCTCCAGGTGCCTGACACTCCAGGAGTGACCGTGGCCCAGTGAGGGGCAGAAGCTGGTGGCTGCGTGCCCGGCCTCCCTGCCCCTCGTGAGACTTCGGCAGCCTGTCTCAGGGCAGGGGACGCCAGCAGGCCTGGGCCCAGAGGCCCACAGGGCTGACGGCCCCTGAGAAGAGGGCCCTGGGATTCCCACTGCCTGGCCTGAATCCCTGCTCTCTCAAGCTTCCTGGGATCCCCTTCTAAATCAGCCACTGGCACCCCAAATCCTGGCCTCAGGGCCTGCCTTTCGGGGAGCCACAGGTTGTCATCAAGCCACTGCCCTTCCCGGGTCGCAGCTTCCTGGCTGCCCGTGGACACGGCAGCATCAGGCCTGACGGGCTCCAACTAGGGAGAGCAGTGGGGACTGGGAAAGCCCGGACTGGGGTGGCCGGGGGGCAGCGGGGGCCGTCTCCTGGGGGTGCCCCACGGTCTCACACACGTCGCTGCACCAGGGACAAGTGAAGCCAACTCAGGAGTTGCCGCTGGGAGCCCCACACCCCCCTGCGAGCCTCTGGACTAAGCTGGGGTGGCGGCAGCCCTGGATGGAGGACAGGGAAGGGCCTGGAGGGGGACAGGCCCGGCCCTGCCCTGCGCTGCTGCGCCGTGGCCCTAGGCCTGCTGCCTCGCCCTGCCCAGCGCCAACGGCCACTCTTAGCTCCCACCCGCCAGGATGCGCGCAGGCTCTCCTGGCCGCGCCCAGCCCGGTGCATAGCAGGTGGATGGAGGCAGAGGGGATTCCTGCCCCACACCCCCCCACGTCACACCGTCCAGCCCCTGACGTCACTGTCCCCAGAGTCCTGGCGCTGCGCTCCTATTGGCTCCACCACAAGCCCATCTCTCCCCTCTGCCGAGTGGCCCCAGCAGGGACACAACCGCAGCCACTCGCTGGCCTGGCCGGGATGCCACGGACGTGCGTGGAGGGCCCTGACCACGTCCACGGCCCCAGTGCGCCTGGCGCTGGCGCTGGAGCCCCACGGCGCTGGCCCCTGCCTGAGAGTCCTCGCAGTCCGATGGAGGAGACATTCACCCAAACTGTCCACGCAACAAACACTTTCCGTGTGCCTACTGTGCTGTGCAGAGATGTCGTGGCAGACAGATGGGGGCCCTGCTCGCACGGAGCTCACGGTGACACAGGGACATGGGCGCTAAGCAGAAAACCCAGTAAACATGTGTCCTGGGAAAATAAGCTTTGTGCTATAATAAAGGGTGATGGGGTCAACTCTGGTTTGGGCAAGGAGTAGCTCAGTGGTTGAGTGCCTGCTTTGCGTGTACAAGGTCCTAGGTTCAATCCCCAGCACCTCCTAAAAAACAAAGAAGGAGCTGAGTGATGTGTGCAGCCAAGGAGAACAAGCAGGGCACCATGCAGCCGTGGGCAGGGCGCCACGTACCACACAGCCACACACAGGGTGCCACACAGCCGTGGGCAGGGCACCATGCAGCAAGGGCAGGGAGCTATGCAGCCACGCAATCGTGAGCAGAATACCACGCACCACATGGGGTGCCACGCAACCACACAGCCATGGGGAGGGCACCGTGCATCCGTGGCCAGGGCACCACACAGCCACACACAGGGTGCCACACAGCTGTGGGCAGGGCTCCATGCAATGGGGGCAAGGAGACAGTCACCGCCCCATGCGGAGTCAGGGAAGGCCGCCCAGCCTGGTAGGGGCCGAGCAGAATCCCTGCCACCAGGAGCCCAAGGGGCCAGGAGGCTGCCCCAGGAGGACAGGCCAAAGCCACTTCCCAGACACAGGAGCGTGGGCAGGGCCAGGGCTCCAGCTCGGTTCTCCTGGGAAAAAACTCATGTTTATTTTCTTCTCTACGTTCTGGACTGAGGCCACATGATAATTACCAAGCACACAACCCATAATGTGTTCTAAACTGTCTCAGCATAGTATGAGGTTTTTGGAATAATACATAAAATGCTTAATAAAAATTAATGTGGAAAGGAGAGTCATTAGCCTCATTTGGAAATGAAGTTGGTATTAATTCCTTTGCCCATGGCCACCCTGATGAGCAACGATGGCATGGCATGTCTCCTCGACCTCCCGCACAATCCAGGGGGACAGACCTGTCCCCCTGGCTACCACCTCCATCCCATGGGCCCCCGGGGTCTCGTCCACAGTGGGAGCGCATGGGGGTCCCGGGGATGGGTGAGCCAATCCCCCAGCCCTTGTCTATTACTGCGCCCCCAGAGCTGGCGACACTGACGGGCAGCACGTAACAAGCATTGGCTAAAAGCTGTTCTTGGGGAGACCTAGCTCCCCAGGCCCAGTGCTGCTGGGGAACTGGGGTGCTGTGGGGGGCAGAGGAGAAAACAGCATGCCCCCGCCCTCTAGCCACAACTCCATCGGTCTTCTCAACAGCTGAGCACCAATCGAGAGACCCGGGTGGGCCTCTGGGTGCTGGAGGTAAAGAACTCAGAAGTCATGGAGCGGGAAGGGGAGCAGAATAGAGAGAGCAGTGCAGGGCAGGGGGGTCAGAACAGACACAGGACAAAGGGACAGGCCTTGCTGCTCGGGAGGGACACGGGGCCACAGCCTGGGCGAGCTGGGAGGGCAGCACGCCCTCTGGCCACATCTTCAGAGCACCCCTGTCCCACTCCCCTCTGGACGCCTGGGCCCCCCACTAGCGCCCCCAGGACTGTTGGGGCAGAGCAAAGGCTGGCTCCTCCCCCTGGAGCTCCCCCAGTTCCTAGAGCCAGGACTCTGTAGAGCCTCCTCCCTCCTCTGGCCACGGCTCTGGCCCCCCAGCTGGCCTCCCTCTCTGCAGCCCCCACCTCCAAGGAGACCCCCAAGGATCAGTTTCCACACTCGAAACTGTTTACACCCTCAAACTTTTTTCCTGACAAGCACAGAGTTGACTGTCTCTTGTCTTCCCTATATTCCTATAAATACTTTTAAGAGTTTTTTAAGTCCTTAAATGAAAAGGTGTGGTTAAGAGAGTGGGTTCCAAGAAGTGGTTGGGGCTCAACTGACAGGGCGTCCGCCTACCATATGGAGGGTCCAGGGTTCTATACCCAGGACCTCCTGACCCATGTGGTGAGCTGGCCCATGCGCAGTGCTGATGCGCACAGAGAGTGCCGTGCCACACAGGGGTGTCCCCCCCATAGGGGAGCCCCGCACGCAGGAGTGCACCTCGCAAGGAGAGCCGCCCTGCACAAAAAAAGTGCAGCCTGCCCAGGAGTGGCGCCGCACACACGGAGAGCTGACGTAGCAAGATGACACAACAAAAAAGTGACGGTTTCCCAGTGCCACATGAGAAGAATGGAAGTGGACACAGAAGAACACACGGCGAATGGACACAGAAAGCAGACAACAGGGGAGGAGGGGAGAGAAATAAATAAAATAAATCTTTAAAAAAAGAGAGAGAGAGTGGGTTCCAGGGTCTGGGTTCAAGTCCTACCTCCGTCACCTACCTAACCCTCAGTGTCACCGTTTGTAAAATAAGCAGAATAATATCTGCCTCCTGGTATTAAAGGAGATGATAAACCTAAATGATTTAGCTGAATGCCTGGCACATAATAAGTGATGCATACGCTACTGAATGAGGGGGAGGTGGCAGCAATGATGATGGTGATGATGATGGCAATGGTGTGGATGCTGATGACGATGGCGGTGACAGTGATGATGGTGACAGCAGTGGTAATGATGGTGATGACAATGGTGATGGTGATGATTTTGGTGATAATGGTGACAGTGATGGTGGTGACAGTGATGATGGTGATGGTGATGATGGTGGCGACGGCGATGATGGTGACGGTGGTGATGATGGTGATGACAGTGATGATGGTGACGGTGATGATGGTGGTGACAGTGATGGTGGTGACAGTGATGATGGTGATGGTGATGGTGGCGACGGTGATGATGGTGACGGTGGTGATGATGGTGACGGTGATGATGGTGGTGACGGTGATGATGATGGTGACGGTGATGATGGTAACAGTGATGATGGTGACGGTGATGATCATGGTGATGGTGATGATGGTGGTAATGATGGTGATGGTGATGATGGTGGTGACAGTGATGATGGTGATGGTGATGGTGGCGACGGTGATGATGGTGACGGTGGTGATGGTGACGGTGATGATGGTGGTGACGGTGATGATGATGGTGGTGACGGTGATGATCATGGTGATGGGTGATGATGGTGGTGATGATGGTGACGGTGATGATGGTAACAGTGATGATGGTGACGGTGATGATCATGGTGATGGTGATGATGGTGGTGATGATGGTGACGGTGATGATGGTGGTGACGGTGATGATGATGATGGTGGTGACGGTGATGATGGTAACAGTGATGATCATGGTGATGGTGATGATGGTGGTGATGATGGTGATGGTGATGATGGTGGTGACAGTGATGATGGTGACGGTGATGATCATGGTGATGGTGATGATGGTGACAGTGATGATGGTGGTGACAGTCATGATGGTGACGGTGATGATGATGGGGTCCTTCCTCTGGCTTATGGGCAAAGCCTGATTGATATATCTAAAACCTTGATGGCTAAAAGGTCTGCTCGGCCCAAATCCACCAGCCAGAGCCCTGCATCCGTCCCCAGGTCTCAGGTCCTGTGGACTCAGCAGATCCCATCAGGAATCCTTGGTAATCAAAGGGAAGGTCAAAGGAAAGAGCCCCTCCTTGCCTTTGCTCACACTCATGGACATCGCATCCCCCCTTTGGCCCGCCAGCACCCACCTCCAGCTACCAGCCACCCCAGGCTCCATCACAAACTGCCAGCATCATCTCTCTCCCCTGAAATCCCAACTGCTAAGCCGGCTATTGTGTTTTACTTTCGGGAGAAATCCCATCACTTTGTTCTAAATAACACCGTATACAAAACATCGAGTGTCTTCCCCTGATAAGAAATACAGCAGGAAAAAGGCCATTTTAGATACTGCCTATTATCTGAGCTATTCTTGTTGGAAACGGCCCCATCTTAGGCCTGTGCTAATGGCATAGACTCCCAATAACCAAGCCAGATTCCCCAAGGACTTCACTCCAAGAAGTCAGATGCCCTCCCCACAAGCCAGAGTGCAACTCGGCTCCAGGTTTTTGTTTTCTGGAGGTTTTAAGAGAGGACAAACAGGAAGGCAATTCTCTAGGCTCGGGCTCATCGCTTCAAAAAAATGCTCCCCTGACAGCTACAGGTCATGAGAATTGGGGGCTGCCAGGAGCCAGGGGTCCTGGGCTCTGGCTCCAGACAGCCTTTCTTTCGCGACTCTGCACCCACCCCTCTGGACAACGAGAGGTCCCCCCCGGTGAGCGAGAGGGCCTGGCCAAGGGCTCTCGAGGGCTCCCTTCATTCTGAGATGCAAGTCCCAGACATGTCTGCGCCTGGAGTGGAGACATCAGCGTTCCCAGCAGCTGGTACTTTAAATCCAGGAAGGAAAAAGCACTCATTCCAGCTAGGGAAGCCTCGGAAAAGTTTACTTCTTGCAAATGTTTTCTTTACCAAAGTCAAATCCCAAAGCTGATATGATGTGGGACTGATTAGACAATTAAAGCGACAAACAGAATACAAATCTGCATTTGTTCAGCTGGGTCGAGAGGAGATCTCCATTTCCTTCCTCCCACAAGTCAATTTACTCAGAGAGAGCAGCCTTTTCTCCAGATAAGCACATTGACTTTAAAATAAAGTGTGTGCCAACAGCTGCAGCCCTGTGACGGGAGCAGGCAGAGATGTGGCAGGGAATGATAATTAAATATATTTTCATCATCCGTCATTTTTTTTTTCTGCAGGTGCCAGGGTAATAAATCTGGACTCGCCTCCTTTGTCAGCTGGCAGTGAACACATTTTAACGTGCAATCTCCTGGGAGGAATTAAGAGTCACTTGGCCTTGTAAAGGAGGAAGGGTTTCACTTCCAAACTGCCAAGTGGGGAGCTCACAGCTGATTGGTTCCATAATACTTTATTATTCGACAATATATATGCCTGGGGTTGTATTTCAGAACACCACACCTACGGGATCACCCCATCTCCAAGAGATTTGTCATCGAATTCTAGAATAAAAACTTATTTGGGGAGATTTTCACCACAATTTCTTTTTATGCATTCCAGATTGAACGTATTATGGCCTAAGCAGTTTCTAATATTTTAATACTCTCCCTCCATTCTGTAAATTCCCCCTTGTATGGCGGGGCAGGGAGATCTGTCGCCGTTGCTGCCTGTAGCCTGAGTTAAGTGCTTTCAACTGGCCTGAGGAGTTTGGTTGACTTTTTATTTTCACACTTTAACAGCTCCTTCTCCCCAGGGGCAGGCTCTCGTGAGCAGTCCTGGGAAAAGCCCGCTGAAATGGGCCATCAGAGCTTCCTGGGAGCCTTTTCCTCCTCTTCAATGACATCTCCCCGAAGAACACCTGCGCTGAAATCAGTTCTGGCTCAAACCAGGAAACGGGGCCGAGGGGCGGGCGCCGGCCAAGGAAGGAGCATGGCTCCCTCCAACTCCAGCACCTGAGGTCGCGGCCCCAGGGAGCCGCCCTGGAAGGAGGGGGCTCCACAGCGCCAGTGACAGCCACCCGGACTGGGCCACCACTACCAGGCTCTGCTTCTTTCTCCTCCTCAGAGGAATGCCCTGGGTTGCAGACTGAACCGTGCTCCCCAAAAACACGTGCTGGAGGCCTGGCCCCCAGGACCCGACTTTGAAACAGAGCCACTGCAGCTGGAATCAGGCAAGTTGGAATGAGGTTGTGCTTGAGGGGGGGCCTTCACCTAATATGACTGGGGTCCTCTAGGAACAGAAGTGGACACAGACACGGGGGAGAGGCTGAGCGGGCAGGAACGCCAAGGAGGCGGGCAGGCGCGGGGGACTGGGGGGCAGGGGCCTCACCTGCAGCTTTCAGAGCGAGTTGACCACACCTCGACTTCAGACCTTTCCAGGACTCCAAGAGGAGAAATTCCTGCTGCTGAGGCCTCCCTGTTTGTGACAATTTGTCGTGGCAGACACAGGAAACTAAGACATCCTGGAAGGGAAATCCCCAAACCAGGACCGTCCGTCGCCGCTGGGTGCCCACCTGCAGGCACCATGGCTCTGCACAGGGATGGGGCGCAGTTCACATCCGGGGGGCCTGGAACGCTAAGCCTAAAGCGGGCAACGTGGGGCGGCCTGGGGAGGGAGGCCCCGTGTGCACAAATCCCAAACGGGGACAGCAGTTTCTTTGTCAAGCCTTGATGGAGGGCGGCGAGCTGCGGTCATCTCCCCCAGCGCGTTTGCAGTTCTCGGGTCCACATTCCCCAGCAGGGGTCCAGGCTCAGCCAAAAAACCAGAATGACACCCGAGGTCGATGCCAGTTTCTCGGAAAATGCTTTATAAATAATAACAACCTCTCATTTACCGAC
This sequence comes from Dasypus novemcinctus, assembly GCF_030445035.2. Lineage (NCBI taxonomy): Eukaryota > Metazoa > Chordata > Mammalia > Cingulata > Dasypodidae > Dasypus > Dasypus novemcinctus. The sequence goes on from NC_080681.1 coordinate 126,604,668, forward strand.
TCCAGGTGCCTTCCTGCCGTGGGCTGGTGGGCAGAGATGCCAACTCCAAAGAGGCAGCCCCTGAGAATTCAACGTGAGGCCCGAGCCCAATCAAAATCCCAGCAGGGGGAAGCAGATTTGGCTCAACGGATAGAGCATCCGCCTACCACATGGGAGGTCCAGGGTTCAAACCCAGGACCTTCTCTACCCTTGTGGAGCTGGCCCGCGTAGGGGAGCCCCACACACAAGGAGAGCACCCTGCAAGGAGAACCGCCCAGCATGAAAAAAAAGTGCAGCCTGCCCAGGAGTGGCACTGCGCACACGGAGAGCTGATGCAGCAAGATGACGCAACAAAAAGAGGCACAGGTTCCTGGTGCCATTGACAAGAATACAAGTGGACACAGAGGAGCACATAGCGCATGGACACAGAGAGCAGACAATTGGGGGGGTGCAGGAAAGGGGAGAGAAATAAATAAAAAATAAATCTTTAAAAAAAAATCCCAGCAGGCTTTGTTTTAGAAGCTGACAAGCCAATTCTAAAACCCATACGGAAATGCAAAGGACTTGAGCGACCAGAACAATTTTGAAAGAGCATAAGGTTGGAGAGCTTTGAAATCAGGATTTCAAGACTTGTTACAGCACTGTACAGTGATCAAGGCAGTATGGTGTTGGCTTAAAGACAGGCAAGAGAAGGATGAAACGGAAGAAAGCCCAGCAACAGATGCCCACAGAGTGGGCAACTGACTGGTGACAAAGGGCAAAACGCAATTCAGTGGAGGAAAGGGAGTCTTCAACAAATAGTGCTAGAATAATTTGACAAATACGCAAAAACAGAAAAATGAACATCAACCCGTACCAACACTATATACAAACAAAATGGATTATAGACCTAAGTGTAAAATCAATAAACTTCTAGAAGAAAACAGGAGAAAAATTTTTGTGTCCCAGGTTAGGCCAAGATTGCTTAAATATAACACCAAAATCATGTTCCATAAAACAAACCCACAAAAAAAAAGATAAATGAGACTTGATCAAAATTTAAAAACCTCTGTTTTCAAAAGACAGTTACCACAGTGAGCTAGCACTTCACACGTTCGAGGATAACTAAAATAAACAAAAAGGGAAATAACAACAGCAGGTGAGGATATAGAGCACTCTGAACCCTCGTGCTTACTGTGGGAATGTAAAATGGTACAGCTGCTGCGGGAAACCGTTTGGTGGTTCCTCAAAAAATTAAACATAGAAATACCCTATGACCCAGGAATTCTACTCATAGATATACAGCCAAAAGAACTGAAAACAGGGATTCAAACAGACACTTGTACATGAATGTTCATAGCAGAATATTCACAATAGCCCAAGATAGAAACAAGCCCCATGTCCATCAGCAGATGAATGGGTAACTCAATGTGGTTGGTCCCTACAATGGACTATTATCCCTCCATGGAAAAGGAATGGAGGCTGATACATGTCAAAGCATGGGTAAGCCTTGAAAGCACTATGAGAAGTGAAAGAAGCCAGTCACAGAAGGCCACGTATTGTAGGATTCTACTTATGTGCGGTATTGGGAACAGGCAAGTTCATTGAGGCAGAGAGGAGGTCAGAGGTTACAGGCTGGGGGGAGGCATGGGAGATACTCTTGAATAGGAACAGAGTTTCTCTTCGAGGTGATGAAAAATTTTGAAGATAGTAGTGATGGTTGTACAACCTTGTAACAAACTATACATTTAAAAAGGGTGAAAATGGCAAATTTTATGTTTTTCATATTTTATCCCAATTTTTTAAATGAAACTGTTAAAAGGATGAAAAGACAAGCCACTAACTAGGAGAAAAAAATCTTCGCAAAGGTTATAGCTGATACAGGGCTTGTGTCTAGGACAGGGAAAGAACACTCAAAATTCAATAAGAAGGCAAATGATCCAATTTTTAGAAACGGACCAAAAAACTTAAAGGCCTAGAGCAACTTTGTGCCTGGGAATTTCCTTCTGTCAGCCTTCATGTTACTCAAATGTGGCCAGTCTCGAAGCCAAACTCAGCATGTAAATGCAATGCCTTCCCCCCAGCGTGGGACATGACACCCGGGGATGAGCCTCCCTGGCAACGAGGGACCACTATCAACTACCAACTGATGATGCAACTGGAAAATGACCTTATATGGAAGGTTCAATGCGGATCAGCAGAATATCCATGTCTACATAAAATACCATGACTTTAAAATGCTGTTTGACCTAAAGTAAGGGGGAAATGGAAAGGAGAAATGAGTTTATATGGCTACGAGTTTCTAAAAAAGAGTCTGGAGGCTGGCAGAAGGTTTGCCCTCATGCACAACTGAGCAGAGTCAGAGAGACAGATAAAGCAGATACAACCCCCAGATATTGGTTCCTTTGAGGGCTAAAGAGACCCATGGGAGTTATGGTCATGGCCGATGGGGTTAACTACCAGGGCAGATGGCCCCTCTTTGGAAATGGTGTTTATGTGTGATGAATCTGGACTCAGATGGGATCTCCCTTCATAAGACTTTCATGCTAATGTGCTGGAGGTGCAGTTAATGTTGGGGTTTAAGATATATTTAGGGGATTTGAATCTCTGGACTGACAATGTGATAGCCAGATCCTGAGCCTCAACAGACTCCAGCACCTACAATCTGATTTATTGGACTTACCACACTCAGCTAAGATGGAGGTGAAGAAGGACAACCACCACACCATGGAGCCTAGAGTGATTACAACTGAAAATGGGAGGATTGCATCCAGCATCCAGGTGGAATCTGAGCCTCCTCTTGACATAAAGGTGCAATGGACACAACCAATCCAGTGTCCACATAGAAGAGGTGGCATTGGATTGGGAAAAGTGGACATAATGGACAAAGGGTATGGGGAAAGGCAGGAAGAGATGAGAGGTGGAGGCGTCTTCGGGACATGGAGCTGCCCTGGATGGTGCTTCAGAGGTAATCACCGGACATTGTAAATCCTCACAGGGCCTACATGATGGAATAGAGGAGAGTATGGGCCATGATGTGAACCAATGTATACGAGGTGCAGAGGTGCCCAAAGATGTACTTACCAAATCCAATGGATGTGTCATGATGATGGGAACGAGTGTTGTTGGGGGGGGGGAGAGGGGGGGTGGGGGGGTGGGGTTGAATGGGACCTCACATATATATTTTTAATGTAATATTATTACAAAGTCAATAAAAAATAAAAAAATTTAAAAAAAAAAAAAAAAAAAAAAACTTGAATAGACAACCTCACCAAAGATCTATGGATGGCAAACAAGCACATGAAAAGATACTCAGCATCATTAACTATTAGGGAAGTGCAAATTAAAACATGATGAGATATCACCATATTCCCATAGGAATGCTCAAATGAAAAGGACGGGCCACACCAAAGGTTCAGGGAGGAGGGGAGGACCCGGGGCCCTCGCGCCCCGCTTGTGGGAAGGTCAGAGGTGTGACCACTTTGGACAGCAGCTAAGCAGTTTCCCCATGACCCAGACCCTCCTCTCCTGGGTATCTAAGCAAGAGAAAAGAAGGCATGCACCCATCCAAAGGCGTGTACACGAATGTTCATGGCAGCTTTGCGGTAATAATAAAAAACTGGAAACCACCCTGTGTCCGTCATCAGGTGAGTGGACAAATGTCTCATGTCCACACCATGGCACAGCAGCCAGCTGTACAAAGGAACGGCTCATCGATGAAACATGCATGAATCTCAAAACGATTGTGCCGAGTGTGAGAAGCAAGACCCAAAGAGAGAAAGAGAGCACACACTGCCCAAGTCCACTTGTGTAAAACTGGGGAATGCAAACTAATCTAAGTGACGGAAAGACATCGGTGTTTGCCTGGGGAGGGAGGCGGAGAGAGTCAGGAGCGAGGGATCGGTGATAAAGGAGCCAAAGGAAACTTTGGGGGTGACGCATATGGTCGTTATCTTGATTTGGACCCCGATGGTTCCAAGGGTGTCTACCTGTACCAACTGTTACCAAAGTTCACATTTTAAATATGTGTAGTTGATTCTACATCAATTATGCCTCAATAAATCTATTTAAAAGAACATAATGCAGGGAAGTGGATTTGACTCAATGGATAGAGCATCTACCTACCACATAGGAGGTCCAGGGTTCAAACTCCGGGCCTCCTTGACCCGTGTGGAGCTGGCCCAAGCACAGTGCTGATGCATGCAAGGAGTGCTGTGCCATGCAGGGGTGTCCCCCACATAGGGGAGCCCCACGCACAAGGAGTGCTCCCTGCAAGGATTGCCACCCAGCGTGAAAAAAGTGCAGCCTGCCCAGGAGTTGCGCCGCACACACGGAAAGCTGACGCAGCAAGATGACACAACACAAAGAGACACAGATTCCTGGGGCTGCTGATAAGAATACACGTGGACACAGAGGAGCACACAGCAAATGGACACAGAGAGCAGACAATGGCGGGGGGGGGGGCAGAAGGGGAGAGAAATAAATAAATAAAGTCAAAAAAAAAAAAAGGACATAATGCAAATGGTGCCCACAAAACTGTTTGAGGTGGGTCTGGGATGTACAGGTGCTATTAGGCTCAGAAAAAAGAGAAGATGAATTTCCAAAAGGAAGAGGAACTTGCCCATGGCTGGTGGTAGAAAAGCTAGCACTGGAATTAAAAAGCATCCCCTTCTTCATTCATTTGTTCATTCCTTCATTCATAGAAGTGATAGCCCAGGCCCTGAGGATGCAGAGAAAGAACTAGAAACCGGAACCCAGTGGTGCCATGCTGATGGTTCTGTACCTTGGTCACAGATGCCCACACCTGCGCAGGCCATCCTGCCCCTGAGCCCAGGGGGGTCACGTCAACTTTTTGAGATGACGAGGACAGGGCAGCTCGGGCCTCCTCGGGCTGTGGCGCGTTAAGAAGTTCCGCCGTGCGTGAGCCCTGGAACAGTGCCCGGCCCGTTGGACGTGTGAGCGCCGCTCAGTACTCTAATTACCACAGTGACCCTGCCACCGCCACCATCTGTAGAGACAGACCCCAAATGCAGAGGTCACTGCAGGGGGAGGCGCATGACTGCTACTCTTTCTGCTTTTCTGTAGTACCTGGCTTTTCCTCTTTGGAAGTGTATTTTACTTCTGAAACTTCAAAAACGCAGTAAATAAAAGCACCCCAATGGTTGAATAAGCTAGACTGCTGACACGCGTGGGTGTTCATTTACACAAGCCCTGAGCGGACCTTCCAGGCAGCTGCTTCGGGGTGCACCGGGCCAGCTCTCTCCCCCGTGGCCAAGGGGGCACCCCAGCCACCCGCCCAAAAGCGCCCCACCAGTCCCGCACGCCCGTGGCAGGCTGGCACACCGGGTGTGGGCAGAGGTGTCACAGCCTTTCAGTCTCACCAGTGCCCCTCAGGGAACAGCTACGTAGCCCGCCTGCTCCCCAAGGGGTGGCGCAGGAACCCCAAAAGGGCCGGCTCCCGAGCGGGTGGCTGCTCCCCTGGCGGGCCCACTCAATTCGCCCCGTGCCCGAAAGCAGGGACAGCTGCGGGGTGCAGAGGAGGGGCCGCCAGCCCTGGCCCCCCGCGGGGTGTGCCTGGCACAGGGTGGGGGAGCTGGCCCTGGAGGGGCCTGGCGGTTGGGACGAAAGGTCGCAGCACTGACCTGGCGGACTGACGGATGGAGACCCGGCGGAAGGCAGGGCCTGAGGTCCAGGCACCCCGTGCCCCCCCTCCCCATACATGAGCCATCCGGGGAGGGCAGGACAAGCCCCTCTGGCTGAGAAGACCCAGACTTAAACACGATGACACTCCACGACCTGGAGGAACAAAGGGCTGGAGTGCGAATCAAGCTGGTCATGGAAAGACAGAGGCAGCGCCATGCCACACATCCCAGGACACAGCTGGGGGCGCATGCCCAAACGGCCGTCACCAGCCGCGGTCCTCCAGGATTCGCGCAGGCCTGGCTCCTGCCAGGGGAGTCACCCCCTAGCAGGGAAACAGGTGAGAAGATAAGTGACTTTAACCTCCCAAGTCACCGCAGGGCCGGGGCCACCCCAGGAGAGGCAGCTGGAGGAAGTTGGGGGGTCCACAGCTCTCCAGAAGCGCTGCAAGCCGAGGGAAGGGCAGCGCAGGGTGAGCTCGGACCCCGCGGGGCCGACGTCCAGAGCGCCGTTTCCCCCACAAGGAGCCCGAGACTTAGAGGTGGGGACCAGCGTCTCGGGAACAACCCAAGGACAGTGTCACGTTCTACAAAGGGACACCTGGCAGGCTCGTGTTGCCCAGGAGGGGTTTTTATCTGTCCTCCCCGTGACCAGGCAGCATGCTCTTGCCTTAGCACAACTCGTTCCATTTCAACAACGGTCCTTTATTCTGAGATTGTGTCCTTCCAGAGCGTCTTTCATAAAACGTTGAAGATATATTGTAGTTGGAATTTCTCTGTCTTACTTTGCAAAATTAAAACTTGGCAGCCCTGTAAGTCCCTTCCATTAAAAAAAAAAATGTAGCGATCTGTGAAAACACTCGTTTGAGAACTATTTATTGGGTGTCCACGATGTGTCAGGCGCCAGGCTGGGTGCTGAGAAAACGACAGGGACTGAGATGCAGATGCAGCGTCCGAGAGCACGGAGCTGGCGCGCAGAGGTGCGGTGTGGGGCAGAGGGAAGCGCCGCGGGCTCTCTACGCAGGGTGCTTGTGCATGGCCTCTTCGACGAGCGACATCTCAAGTGAGACCTGGAAAGTGACCTGGGCCAGCCAAGGGAGGAGCCGAGCAAAGAGGGGTCCAGGTCAGGGGAAGTGCAAAGGCCCTGAGGTGCATAAGGAGATCTTGGAAGGGATAGAAGGCCAGGGAGGGAGCGTGGAGGGGCGGGCAGCTGGACCCGCAGGCAAGAGGATTTGGGAGGGAGCTGGAAGGGGCTGTGGAAGAGCCGGGAACAGAGGGGGCACAGGCATGGCGTGAAGCACCTGTTAAAAAGGACTTGGGCCGCCCAGCCTGACTGTGCAACCCGCCACGCCTCCTAAGAACTGGGCTTATGCAGAACAGGGCGGCGCAGACCACTGGGCTCACCCGCTCACGCTGCCAGAGTGGGCTTAGCGTTTTTTTTTAAATCTTTTCAGACTCCTTATCCTGTCAGTCCAAAGATTTCTACCCCTTAAAGCAGGGGTTCTTAACCAGGGGTCCACGGAAAAAAACCAGGGGGTCCATGAGCTTGAATTGAACAAAAGTCTACGTATTATCCTTATTTTCTCTGACCTCTAACTGAAATCTAGCATTTCCTTCTTATGAATGTGTGCAATAAATTACAGTAGTATTCATTTCATATCACATTACAGTTGTTGCATACCTCGAAAAATCACTTATGTGCATCCATACTCTGAAGTTATGGCAGCCGTTAGCCCCGACGCTAGTTGGGTGTCATAAGACTCTGCCGCTACGTTCTGAGAAGGGGTCCGTGGTTTCCACCTGGCTGGCAGAGGGGTTCATGGAACAAAAAAGGTTAAGAACTCCCCTGCCTTAAAGCAATGGATTTCCAGATTTAGCACTTCCGAAGGAGGGCACACCCCCAAAAAAACAAGACCTCAGGAAGGAGGAGAAGGAGGTGCAGCAGGGGGAAGAGGGCACCTGGGTCCTTGTCATCCCCCCGTTCCCCCTCCCACATGCGGGTGGGAGTCAGCAGCTGAGGGCTAAGGACCTACCTCCCAGGGCGACTAGGGAAGGCCACAGCCCCCAGGAAGGTGGTTTCCAAACTGTGCGCTGAGGCACCCTGGTTGCTGCAGGATATTTTATATTTTTGAGGGAGACAATCAGTAGTTACATTCTGCCAGAATCTGTCAGACACCGCTGGAACTTCCAGCTTGGGACGAAGGCAGCTTCCGCGCTGGCTCTCCCCACAGCCCTGCGGACGCCACCTCACTGCAAAGCCGGGTGTTCAGTGGTAGCTGAGACTTAAAGTACCTTCCCCAAACAGGAACAGGCGATGGGGGTGGCGTGTCCAACCAGACGCCAGGACTGGAGATGCTGCCCAAAGCCCAGCACATGCACATATCCCGTTAGGTGAGAAATGTGGCTATTTCAGGATGAAATCAATTGATTTTCTTTCGATTTCTGTGTATTATGTTTTCGAATAGCTATTAAGTTGTTAAGGTACAAATAAGTTATTTGGACCTAACTACTCGGTAAACAGAACCGTTGGGTATTTCTTTTGTCCTAGGGACATCGTGGAAAAGCCCACGGAGGCCCGCAGGGGTGCCGTCAAACAAGAAACTTTGGGCACGGCTGCCCTAGGAGCACCCGGGGCCCTCCCAGCGAGGAGCAGGAAGGACGTGATGGGGAGAACAAGAGCGAGCCGGAGAGCTCACTCTCGCGGGGCGCACACTGACCGCCAGCGCGCGCCCCGTAACTGGCGTAGCTGCCAGGTATGCCCAGGCGATGATGAACGGCTCCTTCATCCTCATCGCCACCCTCTTTGCCTTGAAGATTAAATCAGTTCACGGACGGAGAGGTCGTGAAACGCCGCCTGCTCAGTGTGCGCGGGCAGCGCTGCCAGCTGCCGCGGGAGGTGGCGCCCGTCCGAGGTGGCGGGCCGAAGCACGAAGCGGTGACACCCCCAGTCGGGCAGCCCGAAGGCCAGGGCGAGAGGCCGCTGGAAAGGCCCAGAGGATGCACAGTGCGGCTGGGTCTCCCCCCACGGGGGCTGTGATCCGCCCCCCAAATCTAGACGGGGCGGGGGGCTCTCAGAAAGACCAAGCTGACCCGAAGCCCCCAAGCAGAGGCGGTGTTCCTAGACGGCTGTTTAAGGCTGGAGTGGCCCTGAACTGCAGGGCCCCCTCCCCATGGTGGGCAAGGTGGACCACCTACGGCGCGAGACCCGAGCAGCACGGGCCAGTGGACAACTCCAGGGCACGCGGGGCAGGTGCAGCGACGAGCACCATCCACAGCGCCTGGGGAGCAGGGGCCTGGACCAGAGCTGCAGGACCTGAGTGGACAGGCTCAGAAACAGCTCCCCAGGTCCCCGGCCCATGACCCCGAGGGCCAGGCTGGTGACACCTCTGCCGGCCATTGGCACGGCCACTCCTCAAGGCCCAAAGGCCAGGTGAAGTTGTCAGGACACCAGGCATGTAGGCCCAGCCTGGCCAGACAGGCTCTTTGCAGCTCTAGGACAACTCCCACCCCCGTACCCAAGAAAGCTGACAATGCCACATAAAAACTCACAGAGAAATGAGGCCAAGAGGCAAACCTGGCTGCCAGAGTTCATCAAAATCACCGTTCGCAAGATTTCTACCTGCCCTACTCGACTCCTTCGAGTCCGAAGTGCTCCATTCCCAGGCAGGGTAATAGAAGGCGTCCAGTAAGATGTCAGAACTTAGCTCACATTTTTTAAAGCTTATAAATAGCCTTGGAAAAGGAGCTGGAACTCGCTTCTTAGTAAATACAGCTGACCCATTTTCCTCATTCTTCACCAGGAATAAAGCGACTGTTACCACGGAAAGTACAGAAGTGTCTAAATATACATTCCCTCCTCACAGGGACCCAGCCCAGGAAAGCAGAGGCCAAACCAGGAGGTGGAGGAGGAGAGAGGCCAGGCCTGCCCGGGCCCTTCGGAGGGGACAGCAGATGGGCGCAGAAGCCACGCAGCCCTGGCGTCCCTGCTCCCAGCTGCAGCTCGGTGGATGCTGGAGGTGGCACAACTCGATGCCTCAAGCCCTCTGCTCAAGTGTCATTCAGCTCGGCAAGGCTGTCCCTGGCCTTGGCCCCCTCCCCAGCATCTGTCTTTCCACCATCTTCATCGTCCGTCTCCCGACTCGAGGCTAAGCTCCAAGAGAGCAAGGCGTCTTCTCTCTTTGTTCGCTCTTTATACCCTGGCCCAGAATAGTGCTGGCAGTTGGCAGGCGCCCAGCGTTTGTCGAGTGAATGAGGGCGTGGGCATGAGGCAGGCCTGCTCCTGGGTGCTCTGCCACTCTGTCGGCAAACATACCAAGTAACCCCTCCCCTCGGGCGGCTGCAGGCCAGCTTGCTGGTCAGCCTTGGGGACCGGGGGTCCTACACCTTGGGGAACCGCTTTTCTCCTTCCCTTTAGCAAGAGCTGCAGCCTCAGGCCGTTACCCGCCAGATCCAGCAGGCCCTGAGGACTCAGAGAGAAAGCAGCCAGGCTCCTGGGCAGTCCCCCAGGGAAGACGTGTGCCGCTCTAGCCCTCCCAGAAGCTGCCTGGCCCATGATAGGTGCTTTACGATCCCTGAGGAATGAGTGACAGGACCAGAGCAGGCCAGTGACGCCCCCAGCCCCAGCTGCCCCTGGCCGGAGTGCGTGCTGGCCCACTGACAGGCATCTCACCCACTTCCTTTGGGCAGCGCTGTGCTTTGTCCAGGGCTGGCGCAGCCCTCTGGAAGCGCCACTGGCTGCTTTGCTCAGGGGGAGCTGTGGGAGGGCAGACACCCCCCGCCATTTTCCCCTGGCTTCCCAGGAAATGCAGAGAAGGGACAGGCGAGAGTGGCTGGGTCAGACCTGGAGGGCCTCCTGGAGGTGGGGGCCTGTTATCCTGAGGGAACAGGAAGCAGCAGAAGGGCGCTGGGCCAGGGTTTCACAGGACCGAACCTGCTGGGGTGTGGATGAACCTCACAAGGAGAGACAGCGGAGGAGGGGTCCAGGAGGCTCATGCACTGGGGGCCAAGGACCTCAAGGAGGCTGACGCGGAGGAGGCAGGGAGGCCCTACAGAAGCTGAAAGGCCGGGAGGAGCTCTAGGCGGCTTTGGGCAGAGGCCATGAGGCCAGAGAAGAGAAGTCAGTGGGCAGCTGGGGAAGCCTGGGTGGCTGTGGAAGAGGACCCTGGGGTGGGACTCAAGGGGGAGGGCAGGGGGGCCAGCAAGGCCGGTTTTCAACAACGAGGACAGCAATGACCGGTGGGTACCCGGCACTGTCCCCCGGCAACCAGTCGAGCAGCTCCCTGCCAGGGAAAGCAACCGCAGGTGTTGCCCACCTCCTCACACGAGGCTCTTCCCGCTGGCGGAAACCTACTTTCCTTCCACCTCCGCTCACGGGTCCCAACCCTGGAGGGCTGCCTTCAAGGGCCCGGGGGGCGGCCAGCACCACGCTGGGGCGAGCACCGCGCCCGAGCCCGCGAGGCCTGTGGGAGGCCGTGGAGGTGGTCTCGGGCCCTTTGCTGGGCCGAGCGCCTCGCAGGAGACCCCTTCTCCCAGGGAAATGTGCATCTCTGTCTCCTGGAAGTGAAGGCTGGTAGCCCCCAGCTCACACCCAAGAACGGGGGCAGCGCTGCCCGTCCTGCACGCTGGCCCTCGGCGGCGCCGACGTGCTTGCCCGCCTCGCCCCCACGCCCCCCGGGCCTTCGCCTCGCTGCGGGGCTGAGGCTTCACGGGCAGCCACCCCGCAGGGCTGAGGGCTGCCTCCTTAAAGAGGGGGCGCACGGCATTCTCAAGTCAGGCTGGAATCTGAAGTCTTTTTTTTTTTGGTGATTTCTCTAAATTGACTTTAATTCATCATCTCTATTATGATCATAAAAGAGCTCAGCTGATACTTATTTGACGGAATCCACCTTATTTCTGAAATTTATTGCTCCACGGCATAAAGAAAGCTGAGCTTGCACCCCTGCAGGGAGAGCGGCCCGCTCCCCCGCACCGACGCGTTCCCGGAACACTTGGGGAAAGCACCAGGATCCCAGCACCCAGGTGAGCCACCCGGCTCTCGTGGGAGCCTGGGACTTGACCCAGCGGGGTCACACCCGCATTCCTCCCGCGAGAAGCGGGGGCTCGTCCCCTCCCCTGGAGCCCAGGCTGGCCTTGGACTCCCTGGTGACTCTCAGAGCTCAGCAGAAGCGACGCAGTGGGACGTCAGGGCTACCGCGTCGAGGGTCGCCCGTCTCCACCGCACCCGGGACGCGCCCCCTCGGAGGGGTCCTGAAGATGGAGGCCGCAAAGAGGGAGGGAGGGGCACCCAAGCCCCACTGCCACAGCCCCAGCCCGGCTGCCACGGCCCCGGAGACCCCCCGCGAGAATCGCCTAGCCGAGCCAGTCAGGCCCCAGAGCAGGGACCTGAGCACACGACGCCAGGGCTGGTGCACACTCAGGCAGGGATGGTTTGTGACGAAGCCAGAAAGAGCCGGATGGCACCCGAGAGCGACCAGCCGCGAGGATCTGGCCCAGGCCACTTCCTCTGTGAAATGAGGGGCGTGGGAGAAAGACCAGATGACGGGCCAGGAAGAGTTTCCGCCATTTTGACAAAATGAGGTAGGAAAATCCAAGTGTCCATCAAGCGATGAAAGGATAAACAAAACGCGGCTACACGTACAATGTAATATTATTCAGCCATAAAAAACAATGACGGTTTGAGACACACAACACTGATGAACCTCGAAAACATTATGCTAAATGAAAGAAGCCAGGCATAAAAGGATAACTATTGAATAAATTTGTTTACATGAAGTATCCAGAATAGCAAAATCATAGAGACAGAGAGTAGATAAGGGGTGACCAGGTGCTGGGGGAGGAACCGGGACTTCACACTTAATTGGTACATTTTGTGTGGGGTGATGGAAGGGCTTTGGTAATGGACGGTGTTGATTGTAGCACAACACTGTGAGTGTAATCAGTGTCAATGAATTGTATGCTTAAAAATGGTTAAAATGGCAAATTTTATGATATATATACGTTACCACAATTTTTTTAAATGAGGGGAAAATAAACCATTAAAATGGAGCAAATTGTCTGTAAAGCTAAGTTTACTCCACTTAAAGGAATTTTTATCTTGAAATTATGCCCCTCATATTTTTGGTGTTAAGATACCCTTATGTGAAAAGACAACATAGGAGATGGCAAGAGTCTTTCAATGGTCTCGTGTAGTTGAATTAAAAGTTTGTCATCCTATGTCTGCCCCACAAATATTCTTGAAATTTTACCTGACAATGAAATCCAAAGCTGGGAACCATCTGGTTAGATGATCCCAGACCATCAGGTTAGATGGGAGCTGCCTGGTTAGATGGTCCCAGGTCATCAGCTGGATGGGAACTACCTGGTTAGAAGGTCCCAGAGCACTGGGCTAGATGGCAGCCACCTGGTTAGAAGGTGCTGGATCTCTTCCACACCTGATGGGCTGTGATTTATGAAATTCCCTGTAGAAAAGTGGACTGTGTCTCTTCTCCCCTGAAATACACTCTGCCAAACCCTACTCTGGCTTATCGGCTCAGACACCTGGGTCTGATGTAAAACACACCATCAGTCACGCGGAGTCCGTCCTTACTGGAAGCCCCTGCGCACTGTTCTGCAGAGAGCAGCACCCTCCTGCCAGGGCTCTGGCACTCCTGCCTGCCTCCAGCACCTACTCCTCTTGCTGGACCTGGCTGGGCCCCAAAACCACCAAGTGGATGGAGAGGTCAAGGTGCAAACAGAAAGCACTTCCTTCTGACCCCAGCAGAACACTTCCTATGCCTCGGCCTCCTCCAGCCAGCCTCTGTCCAAGCCAGGCAGAGTGGCCCAAAGCAGAGGGAGACACAAACCTCCAGAAAAAGGTGTCGGCAGATCTGCACTTTCCAAAACCTGTTTTCAGGTACAAAACAGACAGACACCAGCCAAAAACACTGTGGGCTTCATGCTAAGACGGCAGCTAGGTCTCAAAATGTCTAGCTCTCTGCTTCTGGCTTGCTGTGGGTCTTGCCTTGTTCTTTCTGTAGCCTACAGTCATTTGGGGGGCAGCTATACCTTCAAATTCGGGGCCGTTCTAGTGGCCAGGAGGCTGGGCCAGGTGCAGTTGGCATCAAATGGTTTGAAGCCATGGAGGATGCAAATCCCCTCTGGCCACGAGATGAGAAACTGGGGTACCACAGCTGGGAATTGCTGGGACTTGAGTGGCACCGTCCACCACCAAGTACCAAGGGGACCGGCCTCCCCTTGCCTGGCCTGGCTCCCACTGTGGGCAGAAATGAGGCCCCTGGGGAAGCTCTGCCCTTACCGTCGAGAGGCTCAGCAGGAGGGGCTGCTGCTGATGGTTCCTCGATGCCAGATAAATGCTGTTTGGAAGCCACAGTATTTCTCAAGCACAAACAGTACAGTAAAGCCAAGACATTTATATGCAATTGGGAGACATTTATCCTGTGACAACATTCTATTCCAATGACTTTTCTATTACTGCCAATGATTAATGATGTAAATTCTGTCACTTTGGATGATAGATGTGGGGCAGCAGAGGGGCCTCTGCATATATTACCCAAACTCCGGCTTTCCATTGGCTCCCATGACAAATGTGGTCTGTTCTCCAGTCAAGCATAACTGTAAAGTTCTTTAGATTAAAAAAATAGTATTCTTCTTCAGGACTTTCGAGAAGCAGCTGCTCAGGGCCAGGACGAAATGTTCCGCCCCCTCTCACCTGTCTCTCTCGAGCGTGAAGGCTGCTGGCCTGGCCTCGGCTTGGGAGTAAGCACATAGTTCTTTGCAAACAGGGGCTGGGAAGGCCTTTGCCTTTGGGTGCCTGTGGAAGGGCAACTAGGGACAAGCGTGGCCTAAGGGCTAGCATTCACGCTGGCTAGGTGTGGCCTCACCCAGCCCCACCCGGGCCCGCAGGTGACCCCCTCCCTCTTTGCCTGGGTCATGCCGGTCCACGTACCTGGAATGTCCACCCCCTACTCCCTGCCAAAACCCTGTCCACTGTTCAACATGCTGAAGAGGACGTGCACCTCGCCCTGCCTTGGGGAAGCCCTCTTCGGCTCTTGCTCTGCCCTCCCCTGGCTGCTGCAAACTTCTGCGCTCCCTTGTGCTCTCATTCCCCCTCTACGCTCTCCCTTCCGGTGTTTCCATCTACTCCAATGGCTTCAACTGCTCAGGACCCCGACATCTACTTCCCAATCTGCCTTTGGTACCAGGTGTTACACCCAGGAACCCCTGGCCCTAGCCCACCACGAACCCTCCGTGCTCTCCTAGGTCCCACATCTTGATGACAGCTATCTCCTCCCGCCCAGCTGACCAAGATAGGATGCCCAGCATGGCCCTGATTCCACTTTTGTCCTCACCCACAGGGTCTGACTGATGACCAAGTCCTGCAATCTCCTTTTCTTGAAAATCACTTGAATCTGTCAACTCCCCTCCAGCAGCATTTTCACACTCTAGTCCCATTGTCACCTAGATTAATAACAGCTATTCAATAGTCTTAGTTCTTCTTTTAAAAGAACTATTTTATTTACCCCCACCCTACCTCATTGTTTTAGTTTGTTGTCTGCTCTGTGTCTGCTCATCTTCTTTTTAGTTGGCACTGGGAAATGAACCCAGGACCTCCCAAGTGAGAGGGAGGCACCCAGTCACTTGAGCCACATCTGTTCCCTGCTTGTTATGTCTCCTCGTTGCATCATCTCATTGCATCACCTTGTTGAGTCAGCTCACGGCACCAGCCCATCGTATCAGCTCGCTGTCTTGCTTGTCTTTCTTTAGGAAGCACCAGAAACTGAACCCGGGACCTCCTGTGTTGGGAGCATGCCTTAATCTGCATGTAGGCATGCACCCAACTGCTTGAGCCACATCTGATTCCCAGCAGTTCTCTTTGCATCCAATCTTTCCACCTATTATGGGTTGAACTGGGTCCCCCCCAAAAATGTGTTGACACCCTCACCTCCAGGATGTGACTTTATTTGGAAATAGTGGTTGTGACAGATGGAATTAGGCAGGTCAAAATGAGGCCATCCTGGGGCAGGGTGGGTTCTTATAAAAGGAGGAAACAAGGACACAGACAGACACACAGGAGACAAGGCCATGTGACGACTGAGGCAGAGTCTGAGTTATGACATCACAAGCCAAGGAACGCCAAGGGCTGCTGGCCACCGCCAGAAGCCGGGAGAGGGGCATGGCATATTGGTCCCTGCAGCCTTGAGAGCAAGCACGGCCCTGTCCCCTTGATATCCAGACTTCTTGGCTCCAGACCCGAGTGACATTAAACTGCTGCTGCTGGAAGCCCCCCTTTGGTAGGGCAGCCCTAGCGAACCACCCCACCTCCACCGAGCAATGGAAATTCAGCCGGGGCCCTCGCCTGCCCTTCGCGCGACACCTCGTGCGGCTGACTGGGCTTGGCCTCACGGGCACCTGCAGACAACGCCCCCCCATGTCGTGCCGAGCTTGCCCCGCCTCCTGCACCCCATGCTTTCTGGTTCAGTTTCCTGGACCCACCTCAGTCTCAGACCCCGGCTCCCTACAGCACAGCAGCCCCCGCCCAGGCCAGGCTTCCTCCCAGCCGGCCCTGCCATCCGGCCACTGCCCGCTCAGCCTCAGGTCCCGGCTGAAATACCCCATGTCCGGAGAGGCCGCCCCTGAGCCACCCTAGGCTGCACTGGGCCCGCAGCCTCCTCGCCACCCCGGGCACCAGCAGCGCGTGGCACAGGGTGTACATCCCACATCCGCTCCGTGGCTGACCCACTGAGAACTGACCTGCAGATCAGGGGCGTCCTCTGCCCGCCCCAAACGCAAACATGGCCAGTTCCTCTCTGGACCCCTGGGGGGACGGCCAGGTGCTCAGAACAGGTTCATGGAGAGAGCGGGGGAGGAGAAGGACGGCACGCAGAGCGAGAGCACCAGTGATGCATTCCTAAGGCAGAGCCTCAAGTTTAAAAAATGAGGGAGCTGCTGTGAAGTGCGCGGCCCGCGTGCGGCCTGTAAATCAAGCTGCTGTAAGTGCCAGGGAGAGCAGCTTTGTTTCCCTGCAGAAATGCAGGAAGCAGCTGGAACTCAGAGGCGGGGTGGGCCTTACAGGAACTGCGCCGAGGACCTGGCTTCCTGGCACCTCCTAACTCAATTTGGCCATCTCTCCAAGAGGCCTTTCTTGGAAAACGGATGCGCTTTCTCCTCTGTGAAGTCTGCACTAGCAGACGGAAGTTCAGGACCCGGCCAGGCCAGGCTGCACCGGGGGCCCTTGTCCTGGGGATTCCCCTGGGGAGGGGGCAGGGCAAAAACCCCGAAGGGCTCAGGTCCTCGAGGGAGGGCAGGAGCGAAACTCGGGGGTCCACTGCCCCACTGCAGGTGTGAGGGAGACCCTCATAGAGCAACCAGGGCAGATTTGCAGACTAAACGAGCAAGCCGGGAGAGAACACCCGCGCTGGGACCTGGTGGTGGGTGCAGAGACCCTCCGTGAGGCCCCCAGGGCCTCCAGGCCCCGGCCCAGGAGGGGCGGGCACAGGCTTCGTCCAAACAGGGCTCGCGCTGTCCTTCTCAGCGACCCCGAGCCTGCCCGGGACCTCTGGCTCTGCCGTGCTGGCGGTGGAGCCGGAGGCAGAGCTCAGCGCTGCCCTGGCAGGCGCCCCCAGGCCCTGCCGCGGGCTCCCCACCTTGGCGGGACCTCCCCCAGCAATCCTCTGCCTTCCGGCGGCGCCGTTCACTAGCCCCCCTTCTTCTGACCATGACCTTCTCAAACTAGACCAACACCCTGAGGTCAGGACGCCGGGCAGGGCAAGAGTTAGAGCCCAAGCCCCGATAAGGCCAGGACGGGGAAATAATAAACTGCAGACCATCAGAGCACTTACGAAACCACCGTATTTCCTGGCTGAGTGACTGCACATACCCCACTAGAAAAACTCATTTCCTAAGTTGGACTCTTCGGTTCCTGGAGAAAAGAAGTGAAAAATCTAATCTTTGAGACCTTCATAAATATATGCATTTTTAAAAATATAAAACTACTTAAATGAATCCACTTTTGCCTGACAAAGTAGAGGAATCCAAAGCTCCCGGATTTTAAAAGCTTCCATTTAAGCGGCTTTTCTTTTTTCGAATAATGAATTGAAAAATAAATCAGAAGACTTAATTAAGCCCGAGGCCAATAGGAGGAGGCCAAGACGAGGGGAGCTTCATGACGAATCCAGGAAGTCGGAATAGGGATCCGGCTCCTGCTTTTATTTTTCCAACAGCTCTGGCCAAAGGCATGGCTTTGACTTGTACGGAATTAGAATTCAGCTGTGTTTTTTTCAGGCAGTACAGTATATCTTCATTGGTGCTACGGCAGGCTCATAAATTAAGATAAAAAGCTGGTGAGACAGAGTCAAAAATGGGTTTCTGGGGAGGTAAGCGAAAGCAGAACACCAGCCAGGGCTTGCTGGCTCCTAGCACCCCCCATGCACACACACTAATGCGAGCCCCCCAATCCCCGGGCTAGAAAAGGCCCTAACTTTTTCTAGCCAGGTGTAGGCTGGCTGCATCTCAAAGAGGGTCAAGGTTTGCTGACCCAACCAAGCCCGCGTGCCCCCTTCTCCCCAACGGGCCCTGAGACGGGGAGGACAGTGCCCGGGCAGTACCCGGGCAGCACCCACTAGGCAGTCCACGATCACCGGCCAGCAGCTGGGACACCTGCAGGCCTGCGTGTGCGTGCATGCGTGTTGATGCAAGCACGTGCCCGCGAGCTTGCTTCCCCTGAACTGAAGTCAAACCCACCACCTGCAGAGCGCCGCGCAGCGCCATTCCTAGACAGGCGGCGTCCTCTCTCGTACAGACAACCGTGCACTAGCCGGGGACAGGCTTTGCAGTTGGCATTCAGGCAGGGTTGGCAGGCATCCAACAGGTCATCTCAGAAATAATTAATTCTGGTTATGTTAAGTGCCCTCAGGACAGCGCCCCTCGCCCCGGCACAGTCTCCCGGCCCCTCAGGAGGCCCACGGAAGCCCGTGCTCCCCACACGGGGGGCTATTCTTTGGCCGCCAGACCCGTCCTTGCCTGCTCCCTGCCCGCATCTTGTCAGACACCCTGCTCTCCAAAACCCAAGCCCCCGCCCCCTCCTTCCTGCAGCCTCTCCTGATGCCCCATCCTCACCACCCCCTCCTCTGGACGGCACCCAGCCCAGAGCCTGGCCCAGCACGGGCGGAGGGAATCAAAGAAATGCACAGCCACAAGGCAGCCTGACACCGCCCCGGAAGAGGGGAGCTTGGAATCCCAAGCAGGGAATTTGTCAGTGGAGGCAGCCACGGTGGGAAGAGGGGAGCAAGGCACGCCAGGCGGGGGCCAGGGCGCAGCCAAAGGCTCCCGGGGTCCAACAAGGCACTGGGCACCAGAGGCAGAAGGCCGCCTTGCCAGGACAGGGCTCTGCTGGGGGCGAGGCTGGAGGGCCGGGGAGCCCCAAAAGCTCCTCGGCAGAGCAGAGGCGGGGCCTGGCTGAGAGAGCACGCATCAGGAAGAGCAGGCAGCGGGTGGCAAGCGGATTCCAGCCACGCAGTAGCAGCCAGACCACGGACAAGGACAGGGGCCTCACCCCCATGATCCCTGACATACGACGCGCCTGCCTTTTGTCCCATTTTCACACACAGGATGCTGCTGCTGCTTAGCACAGACCCTGGAAGGGGCACTCGGGTCCTTTTTAGCAGCACAGGAACCCTGACTTACCAAGGCCGCAGCCCCGGGGGCAGGCCCTGGCTCTCCCCACACTCTGGCTTCCTCCCTTGCATAGCCGGCCGCCTCAGGACAGGCAGGAGCGGAGGGCTCGCCAGCCCCGGGCGGGGGTCCCAGCATCTCCACGGAAGCCAGCCGCCGGGGGGAAGGGGGGAGTAGGCGTCCCCCGGAGTTGGGCCTGCAGGGCTGGTGCTGGGAGGGCAGAGGGAGGTGATGCCCCCTCAGCACCACCCCTTCAGCGAGGGCTCAGCCTGAGCAGAACAGCCACAAAATGTAAAGGATGAACTTCTCCGCTGTGGCAGCAGAAATGCCAAGGTTATTCTGAAAAGTATTAAGAAATGTTAATTCCCTGGGGCTCTTTACTGAAGACAGACTAAAACTGAGAGGACAGAGGGGCCCCCAGGAGACTGACAGGGAGAGAGACTCACTTTAATATTTCATTAGTGTCCCATTAGCAAGACGACGCAAACGTTCACACTTGTGGCTTCCTGGCAATAACATCTCATTCTGAACTAGGGTGGGGCTGTCGGGGTTGCCTCCCTGGCTGGCAGGAGAAGCTTCCGGAAGCTTTGGGTGGGCCTCGACCTTCAGGGCCAGGGCTGCTCAGGCCGGAGACCTCCCTGAGCCTGCTCCAGAGGCCTGCTGAGGCAGGCCGCGCAAGCCAGCAGCCGAAGAGCTGCGGAGACGCCCTTCCTGAAGGTCCTTGGACCAGCTCAGGGGGCTGCCCGCTCCAAGCCTGTGGCAGGACAGCCTCCCACAATTGAGGGGTCTGAAAACCTGAGGCATCAGTTCACTCTTCACTTGTGCCAGGAAGGGGAGGGGAGAAAAGGGAAGAGGAGGGGAGAAGGCAGACTTGCAGAGCGACGGCTTGGGCGCACAGGCGCCTTCTGCTCAGCAAGCGTCCACAGGGCACCTCGGGCGCGTGGACTGTCCTTGCTGCGGGGCTGTGGCAGGACACCCAGCCGGCCAGGAGGCCGGCGGAAGGCGCAGAAGCTGACATACGTCTTACAACAGGCCTGAGCGGCAGATATCGGCACCCCCGTCCCTCAATGACAACGCTTCAGGGGCAGTGACTACACTTGGCAAAGCCCCTGCCTGCAGGGAGGTGGGCAGGGGGTCCTGGCCCAGCTCCGCCCTCAGGCCCCAGGCCCATCCTCTCAGGAGGGCTCCACCTGGCTGGCACTTAGAACCCACAGCAAAACGCTTCCCGGAGCTTTTTCAGTTTTGTCACCAACATCTCCTCCTCGGTAAGGACAGTAACTGCGGACAGGACTGCTCGGCCACTCCCCTCGTCCTGTCCTCTGGGATGGCACAGGGGAGACAAGGAAAATGACCCCTGGACGACCCTCTCAGCTCTAACGGGCCCCCAAACGCCCTTCTCAGGCGGCCCCCGCAGAGCCAGGCACCATTCCCAGAGCTCCGGACCCTGGTCAAGAGTGGAGGCGCCTGCTCCCCGGGCCCCCCACAGCCCCTTTAATTTGCTCTATTCATCTGAAGCCAGGACGCCGGTGGCGCAGGGGACGTCTGAAGGGAGGTAATTAATACAGCTGCTCCGAGCGGAAGGCAGCACCTTGTTTCCTCATTAGCAGATGTACGCAATTTAGGATGACATCCTGGAGGACACACTGCTCCCTCTGAGGTCCAGGCCTCGCCCACCACTTCGGTGTCCTCGCTGTGAGTCACTAAAGCCCCCGGAAGCGGTTCCGGGCTGCGGGGAGCCCGCAGGCGCCCTCTGGTGAGAGGGCTGGGGGCCTGGGGCCGGGCCCACTGCCCTGGAGCCAGCAGCTCCGGCTCCTACAGGCCTGCTCAGGTGACGAGAGCACACAGCTCCATCTTTCAAACACTTCCTCATTAGGTATTCAGCCCAGGATCCTGACACAGTTCCTGCTGTGCTCTATAAACCGAGAAAGCAAGAAGGACCTCAAGGCCGGGCAGCCTTCCCCCCCAGTGCCATGTTAGGACCCGGTATGCAGAGGACTGTTTTCCAACAGCTCACATACACATCGTTATATCAGCACTTCCCCTTCCAAAACACAAGCCCAGCACTTCCCTAAAAAAAAAAAAAAAAAACCGAGCTGGCTTTATCTTGTGATCCTCGAGGGCAGCAGAAGCACTAGGGCAGGGAGGGCTAACCCTGCCGGTTCCAGCTAGGCTAAGGAGAGGGGCCTGCCTCTGCACCCATGCAGGTGTCAGAAAATGGAAAAAACAAAAACAAAATCCACACTGCTATACTGGCGTTTTGAGACCACAGCTCTGCTATTTTCTACCCAGCAGGTCACCGAGGTAAAGCCCTTGGATTGTGAACTTCAATTACGACCCAGCAGAAGGCAGGAGGGTACCCCACAAACAGGCAGCGCTGCCTTCGTGAGGGGGCCCCACGACGGCAGGAAGGGCACCGGGACCCCGTCCGCAGAGAGACAACGCCAACGGCCAAGGAGGGCTTGCTGGAACATTCACAAGGGCAGGCTGCAGGCGCGGCCGGATGATCTGGGGGACGGGTGACCTGGACAAGGCTGAACCACCGCGAGGGCGATCAGTGCGAGCAGATGCACGGCTAGGAAACCTTCGGTGGCTTTACGGCAACATCAGGGGGAAAGG
This sequence comes from Dasypus novemcinctus, assembly GCF_030445035.2. Taxonomy (NCBI): domain Eukaryota; kingdom Metazoa; phylum Chordata; class Mammalia; order Cingulata; family Dasypodidae; genus Dasypus; species Dasypus novemcinctus. The sequence goes on from NC_080681.1 coordinate 126,626,549, forward strand.
CCAGAGGCCACCACCGGTTTCTTAGGGCTGAGCCTGAAAGACGAGTGCTCTGAAAGGTTAATTCGGAGGTGGTTTTCATAGGTCTTTCTGTGTACGTGGATTCATTTTATCTGGGCCATACTCAAAATCACAGAAGCAGTCCAAGGCAGCAGGTGAGTGCATCAGGGCCTCACCTGTTGTGGGGCTGCCTCTTGGGCCACCCACCTGTTCCAGGGAGTTGGATCCACATTGCAAACTGGCAGGCAGAGGCCCCCAGCCTCCCCAGCTCCCCAGAGCCTTCTCTGCCCCCAGGGCTCTCTCCTCAGCCGGCACATCCAGGCCTTCCTCAGGCAGATCTATGCCCTTGCCCTGTCACCTCGCCTAAGGGTCTGCTCCAAGCCCACCTCTGGGTGGCCGCTCCCTTCGCCTGAGAACCGCACCCGCTGCTGGAGAGGGCCTTTTCTGGCTGTGAATTTGCAGCCTCTCCTGAGGGGCTGGCATTTCTTCACGTGCCCCGTGTCATTTTACCGAGTTCCTGAGAATGAAATGCCTATGATTTTGCTAATAAAGAAGACCTCTTTTTGTGTTTGGTTTTTTTTAAGTGCAACTAGAACAATGAGGCAAAACCGATCGTCCACGTGTATTCTGAATTAATTCAAAAACACTCTATCCAAATACAGAAAATTAGGTGACTTAATTCTCGTGCCCTTTCACCTAAATCAGGGGCTCTGAACAAGGGGTCAGTGAGCTTGAATTGAAATTCCAAAAACACTATTCCTGTGAGGACGTGTTGGTGTGGGTGTGATATATTTATTAAATACACCATGTATTGTAGACTTGGTAAAGGGTCTGTGGTTTTCACCTGATTGGCAAAGGGGTTCGTAGAACAAAAAAGTTAAGAACCCCTGATCTAAATTATTAAAAGTCCAAAGGATTCTCCAGTCCATACCTAACACTTCAGATGACCAAAGCAGAAAAATAAACTGAATTTTCTTTGACAAGCAAGGAAATTTTTCTTTCTGAGTATAAAGAGAATCTGGCAAGTCAGTCTGCTTAATCCTACTACTTCATTGAAAAATAACAAAAAAGGATTATGGCACACAATAACCAAGATGCAGTGGTTATTGTACTTTACCATGTTATTCTTTGATTCGATACCTTAATTTAATTAAATTCAAATTGATCGAGCAGTTTCAGCAATGATTTCTCAATACTCGTGATTCAAAAGACACAGACTCTGGCTAAATTAATACTGCACTTACCTGTCAATAACAACTCGTTAAAAAAAAAAAAGCCTGCCTCCTTGAGCCCTAGAAGAGCCTTTCCCACCACGCAGCTGCTGGCGGGTGCGCGAGGAGCACTTCGGTGCAGATGTCCATGGTCTTCAGAGTTGTAACAAACTCCTCAGGTTGGTTTGAGCTCATGACATCATACCCTCAATGCCTCATGAAATTCTATTTTATCAAAATTGAATCAAAGTGCAGTTTTTAAAATTTTGTGCCCACCTTCCCCACGCTCCCCCCCACGTAAGTAAAATGAACGACAGCGACAGTTCACGACTAGAACCCACTATCGCTCCAAGCCCGGAGAAGACCCACAGGGCCATTCTGGGAAGAGCCTTACATGTAGGGGGGCCAGGAGGTGGTCGAGCTGCCCGTTCACTTGGGAAAAGCACAGGAGACTTGCACGTTCAATGTCGCTTGGATCTTGTGGGTCAACACCTGCCGTGAGCAGCGCGCCAGTGCCAGGGAGCAGACACGCTGGGGGGGACAGGCTGGGCCCCATCAGCCTGCTGACCAGAGAGGGCAGCTGGAGTCCACCTGCGCCAGGCAGGGCTGGGTGGGAGCCACGGCCCAGAGCGTGATGGGGAGACTGGACACGACCCAGTGTCCTTGCTTGTCTCCTCTGAAAACTTCAACAGTATCACACTTCTCTCAGGAACAGTTCTGAGTTCAGCTACGGCAACTCCCACTTCAAAAGTGCTGCACCCCATCCAGAACCAGGGAAACTAGGGGAACCAGGGGAGGTGGGCAGCTTGGAGGGCAGCAGGTGAAGCTGCGAGTTAATTTGTCATGTCTCCCTATAGCAAGCGTTCCTAGAGGTCGGGCCGGTGTTCCTCTATCCACCCTGAAGCCCAGATGTCTGGCAACTCAGCAAATAGTGAGCGCTGATGCCGCTGCTCGGGCTCCAGGCCACCCTCCAGCTCATGCTGTTTCACCAGCTCAAGGACACCGAGCAAACCACACACCAGATATTTAAAAAGCAAACAAACTGAAAGGCAATTAGAACAGATACGTCACAAACATTTAAATAATGAGACCTCAAATGATGTCTATCTGGAAGACGGATCTGTTTCCTCTCTGGACCCGAGGGTCCCTGCTCTGGGGTATCAGGACCATGGCACGGGGTCGCCCTGCTGGCAGATCCCGGTCACTTCTCAGAGGCCCGTGTTGGCACAGGCAGGAAGTTTTTCAACTTACTTAAAATGCATATTGTAGTTTATTGAAGAAACTCCAACTGGCCCCAGGCAGATAATAACTAGATTATTCCACATAGCACCTTCCTTTCATTCCTTTGAGCGAAAAGACCTGCACTCCAAAATGAGAGGAAGGAAAAATTAAATTAAAAAATATATTCAAGTAACAGCTACTGAATGGGGAGGGAAGCCACAGATTTCAGAGCCAACTTCCCAGTGCGTGCCACCCGGCTCTACCTTTGAAACAATTTCATTTTGCCTTCTGTTGCCTAAACAGTAATTATTAAAGGCATCAATTAGAGATGCCCGGCACCATTATTCCCGCGGCCCTGGCACGTCTCCTGCCCTGCCTGCAGCACCTGCCGCCACCCTCATTTTCTGTGTCAGTGGGGTAGGACGAGTCTAAAATAGAGGCCTTCCGCTGGTTCCACGAGTTGCTTTATTTAAGGTCAGAAAGGGACTGCTGCCCACAGCCCTGCCAGGAGTGAAGGAAAAAGCGCAGGCACGACAGGAGCCTTTTTTGCCATCCCTAATTAGCATCAGCAAATCAGGTGCAACCAATATACTTGGCTTTGAAGACGCAGAGCGCGCGTGGGAGGAGACAGGCCTCTCCATCGCCGGTGGAGGCCCCGGGCCCCGCCCTCCCCATCCTTCTCTCCTGCCTCGCAGGAAGAGGAGCACCCTGGGAGAATCATTCCCCACAAGAGAGGGAACCCCTTTCCTAGCACACACACTGGAATGTTTCCAAATCACACCGTGGCCCTGCTCGTGGGGCAGCGGGCAGCTTAGAGACCCATCGATGCCAGAGCCCAGGCCTTCCGACAGAAAGCGAGGGCACCAGCGCCACGTCCTGCAGGGCATCTGGAGAAGGGAGACGGCAAGGGGAGGACAACAACCAGGAGCTTCCCCAAGGAAGGGGCAGCGGGCGGCCCCGCGGGCTGCACTGGCAACAACTACGCACTCCAGCAACCCTCTGTGGAGCACCTCCTTGTGTACCAGGCCCTGCAAATGGCTCCAGGACATGCAAGTGGAGACCCAGGAACTATCCCCCAGGAGTTCAATGTGTGAAGACAGAGACAGTTGCAAGCCACTAACAGAGAAATGTGCTAATGAGCACTCTGGAAACCCAACACCATTCATTCCACTTAGGGATCAAGGCGACACCGAAGACGGGAGAATTAGCCTGAACTTGGAGAATGTGTTCTGGTGGCCGCGGTGGAGCAGGGCGCAGCGTGGACACAGGACTTCACTTTCTCGGGGCTGACACTTTATCCTGTAGAGTGGGTGGTAACTGACGGTGGAAGCAGGAAGGCCCCAGCAGGTCACAAGAACCCAAGCTCAGGCAACGGCAGCAGAGAGAACGCAGATGGGATAGACCACAAAGTTTTCCAGGCAGAATCCACAGATCTTCGTTATCCACTGATGCCAGGGAGGGCCAAAGGCACCAAGGAGGCCTCTGGAGTGGGTAGCCTGGGCCACCCGTCTCCAGGGACACCCTGAACCAGAGAAAGAATGGGATGGGGGAAAGAGGAGAAGTTTGATCCTGGACACACCCAGTCTGGAGTGTTCAGTGTGTGGTATGAAATAAAGAAAGCAGATGTGGCATCACCAGTGTATGGAAAGAAACATACACCATCCGAGGGAAGACAGCCCGAGATCACCGAGCAGAAGGAAGCAAGCAGGCCAAGGATACCAACCTGGGAGCAACAACTGAGCCCCAAAGCCAAGAAGAAGAGGGCTTCACGAATGGACAGACCGGCAACAGCAACCCGTGCCACAGCGAAGCCAAGGATGAGGGCTCAGGCCAGCGAACTGAGGAATGCCGAGCTCTCGCTGAATCCGGCAACAAGACGCCTGTGTCGAGTGGGATGGGGAAGCAGATGCCGGGCTTCCTTGGTTAAGGAGGGGAGTGGAGGAAACAGATAAAACACGGACAGGAAGGGATGGAGAGAAACGTTTTGATAAAAATGATGCACATATGTGAGTAGAGGGGAGAGAAAGCAATATGACAGAGTAACTGGAGAGTGTGTGAACCCAGAAGCATGAATTGCACATAATTTGGGACACCAACAGATGGGGGACGGTACAGACTGTGGATGGCGCCACCCATTGAGGGCGCAGAAAGGAGAGAGGCCAAGGCAGGGACACTGCATGTGAAGGCAGCAAGGGCCTAGCCAGCAATCCCTGGGCGCCATCACTGCTCCCTCTTTCCTGTCAATCCAGCTGAACCCACAAGGCTGAAGATTCCAGCCACACTCATTTCTAGAAGGGACTGCCTAGGGCATGCGGGCAAAGTCTTCCAGTCCTTCCCAACACTGGGATTCCAATGGTTACCTGGCAAATGCAGTGGGACCTCCAGGACCCAGGGCCAGAGGCAGGGTCACCGCCCTATCCCTGTGCTGTTCTGAAGCTCTGAGCACTCACGTGGCTCAGTCAGAGCAGCTCGCCTTTCCTCTTACCTCAGGAGCGGATAACACCAACAAGATGCATCCACGTAAGCCTGGGACATGCAGAATCCAGGTAGTGATCAGACAGACGAAAAGGGTATAGAAATTAGGGTTCAATAACCCTACCCAAGTAGGCTTTTATGATCTTTTTTATTAAGGTATAATTAACATATAATAAGATGTACAGTTTCAGCAACTGTACACACCCACATAATCACCACTCAAAACAGGATTTAGTACATTTTTACCACCCCCAAAAGTTTCCTTGTGTCTCTTCAGTCAAATCTCCTCCCTGCCCTCAAGAAACCACTTTCTACCACCAGAAATGAGCTTTGTCTGCTCTTGGATTTTAGCTAAACGCAGTTGTACAATACATACTTCTTTTGCTTAACGTTTTTGTGATGTTTATTGTTCAGTAGCATTCTACTGTATTAACTAACAATCTGTTTAATCATTTTACAGTTGATTAAATAGATTTGGGCTCTTTCCAGTTTGGGGCTATAAGCATTCTCGTACAAGTCTTCTATGAACATGTATTTTCATTTCTCTAAGGCAAATGTGTGTTTCATTTTATTAAAACTGCTAAATTGGTCTTCAAAGAAGCTGCACACCCTCACACACCTAGAAGCAATGTATGAGAGTTCCAGATGCTCCACAACCCCACCAACATTTGATACTGGTGGTCTTTTTTATTTTAGCCATTCTAAGAGAAGTGAAGAGACTGTGGTTTTAATTTGTATTTCCGTAATAATGGAGATGTTTAACATCTTTTCATGTGTCTATCAAACATTCACATATCTTCTTTTGTCAAGTACCTGTTCAAAATCTTTTGGCCATTTTTTAAAATTAGCGTTAGGGGAATAAATCAGGTATCCCACAAAAGATATATTTAAAAGTCTTAGTCCACATTAAGGTGTGCATTCATTTGCAAATAGGACCTATTACTGTGTCCAACCCGAAGGAGGGAGGGCTTTATTCCAACATGGCTGAAGTCCTCCCGAGCACGGGGCGCTGGATGCGGGAGCAGAAGCCAGAAATCAGCAGAAACCTGAGAGGCAGACACAAGGAGAGAGGGCACCACGGGAGGGAGCCCGCCAGAACGCGACAGGCTCGAGGAAGCAAGCCCTACCGATACTGAGGTCAGACTTCTACCCTCTAAAACTGAGATAACGAATTCCTGTTTTTTGAGCCAATCAGTTTGTGGTATTTGCCATAGCAGCCCTGGCAAACTAAGATGAGTGGGTTGTTCATCTTTCTCTTGCTGATTTGCATGAGTTTTTAAAAATGTGTGCTGACTGAAAGTCATGGCCAGATAATGTGTGTTGTTGAATATCCTTCCTATTTGGTGGTTTGTCTATCCATTTTCTTAATGGTGTCCTTATTTATCTATGAGGTTTTTTAAAATATAACAACATAGAGAAAAAGTCACCTTTTTTATTGTGCAGAGCTATGCATTTTAACAAACACATAGAGCCATCACAATCAAGATAGAGGGAAAGCTTCAATCACCCCCAAAAGTTCTCTTGTACCTGTCTGTCCTCAACCCCACCCCATCCCACCTCACCTGCACCAACAACTGTTTTTTCCCATGTAGTTTCATCTTTTCCAGACTGTCACACAAATAGAGTCAGACAGTATGCCGCCTTTTCAGTCTGGCTTCTTTTCGCTTAGAATATTCCATTTAAGATCCATCCACATTGTACCAGTGCATTCCTCTTTACTGCTGAATAGCATTCCGCTGAATGGCCAGAACACAGCTGTTTACTCAGTCACCAGTTTAAGGACATTTGGGTTGCTTGTCGCTTTTGGAGATCATGAATAAAGTTACCAGCGGCAGACTTGGCCCAGTGGTTAGGACGTCCATCTACCACATGGGAGGTCCGCAGTTCAACCCCAGGCCTCCCTGACCCGTGTGGAGCTGGTCCATGCGCAGTGCTGATGCGCACAAGGAGTGCTGTGCCATGCTGGGGTGTCCCCCGTGTAGGGGAGCCCCAAGCACAAGGAGTGCGCCCCGTAAGGAGAGCCGCCCAGCGCAAAAGAAAGTGCAGCCTGCCCAGGAACAGCGCCGCCCACATGGAGAACTGACACAACAAGATGACGCAACAAAAAGAAACACAGATTCCCGTGCCGCTGACAACAACAGAAGTAGACAAAGAAGATGCAGCAAATAGACAAAGAGAACAGATAACCTGGGTGGGGGGAGAAGGGGAGAGAAATAAACATTTTTTTTTTTAAATGAATAAAGTTACCATAAACATTCATATACAAGGTTTTGTATGAACATACTGTTCCTTCTCTTAGGTAAGTGGTTTTACCTACATTGTATTATAAGGGTGGATTTAATTTATAAGAAACTGTCAAACAGTTTTCCAAAGTGGCTCTATCCTTCTGCATTCCCACTAGCAGGTAAGAGAGTTCCAGTTGCTTCACATCTTCACCAGCACTTGATGTTATCAGAATTTGCTGCTGCTGCTGTTGCTGGTAGTGGTGGTGGCAGCTTTGCTTTTATTCATTCTAACAGGTATGCGGTAGTAATTCATTGTATTTATTATTTTCATTTCTCTGATGAATAATGATGCTGAACATCTTTTGATGTGCATAGTTGTCATCCATACATCTTATTTAAGTGCTTTTTCAAATCTTTTGCCCACTTAAAAAACTGGATTATTACTACATTTTCAGAGTTCTTTATATATTCTGGATACAAATCTCTCATTAGATAAATGCTTTGCAAAGGTTTCCTTCCAGTCTGTGGCTTGTTTTTTGAAAAACAGTTGTTAATTTAGATCAAGTCCAAAGCCCATTTTTTTCTTTTGTGGATTATGTTTTTGGTGTTTTATCTAAGAAATCTTTGCCTAATTTAAGGTCACAAAAACTTTCTCCTTTGTTTTCCTCTAAAAATTTTATAGTTTTAAATTTTACTTTATTCTATGATCCAAGTTAATTTTTTGTATATGGTATGAGGTATGAGCCATAATCAGAGGTTCATTATTTTGCATATGGATGTTTAATTGTTCCAGTACAATTTGTTGAAAAGATTATCCTTTGTCCATTTACTTGCCTTTGCACCTTTGTAAAAAAAAAATAAAAATCAATTACCATTTATGAGTGGGTTTATTTCTGGACCCTCTACTCTGTTCCACTGATCTATGTGTCTATCCTTTTACAATACCACATTATCTCAATTACTGTAGCTTTATAGGAAGTCTTGAAATCAGGAAGTACAATCTTCTAGCTGTGTTATTTTTCAAAACTAGCTTGGTTTTTACTAGGTCCTTTGCATTTCTACATAAATTTTAGAATCAACTTGTCCACTTCTTAAAAATTAAAAAAAAAAAACCTGCTGTAATTTTTATTTAGATGGTATTGAATTTTCATAAATCAATTTAGGAAGAAGACATCTTACCAATATTGACTCTTTCAATCCATATCATCATCCCTTTGTGTAGATTTGCCCGATTTCTCTCAATGTTTTGTAGTTTTCAGTATAGAGGCCTTGAACATACTTTTCTTAGACTTTTATGTCAACGTATGTGATGTTTTTCAGCTATTGTAAATGGTGTTGATTTTTAAATTTCATTTTCCAATTATTTTTGCTTACAGAAGTACAAGTGAACTTATATCATCTTGTAGCCTGTTTAAATTCACTTATTCTTGTAAGTTTTTTATTTTCTTTTGGTATATCCTACAAAGTTTTTAATAATCATGTTGCTTTCAAATAATGACAGTATCCTCAAAAGGTTAAATTTTTCAGCTAGATTAATTTGACTGTCTGAAACCCAAAAAGGTAGGTGTTTTCAATGTTTAGAAAGTGTCCAAATTTCCAAGAAAAAGAACTTGGAGGAAATTCACTTTAATTGCACAAGCTGAGATTCAAACTTTTGACTTCAGGGTTTTATTTCCTTTTCTTGTTAGAACACACCCTCTTCTGAGGGACAACGGAGGCTGCAATGGGAAGCCACAGACATAGACACTGGCCGGGTTACTAGTCCCACACGCCCACATGCAGAAAACTGGCTATCCCTCTTTGTCCTGTAAGTTTCTGGCGCTGGTGGTGAGCTAGAAGAAGAGCAACATACCAGGGCATAGAGAGACAGATGCCTCCTTCTGGCTCTATCCTAGATTACCTAGCACTTACTACAAGTTTCTGGTAATGAGCTGTCTCTGTGTGATAAGCAAACTTTGGATTCCTCAGATGACTTTTCAAAGAACTCTCAATTCCTTCTCTTAAGGAGGAAAGTGAAAAGGTAACGACAATCCAACAACAAATACACAAAATGTTTGAAACATAATAAACAGGGAAGCGGACTTGGCCCAGTGGTTAGGGCGTCCGTCTACCACATGGGAGGTCCGCGGTTCAAACCCCGGGCCTCCTTCACCCATGTGGAGCTGGCCCACGCGCAGTGCTGATGCGCGCAAGGAGTGCCGCGCCATGCAGGGGTGTCCCCGCGTAGGGGAGCCCCATGTGCAAGGAGTGTGCCCCATAAGGAGAGCCGCCTAGCACGAAAGAAAGTGCAGCCTGCCCAGGAATGGCACCACACACACGGAGAGCTGACACAACAGGATGATGCAACAAAAAGAAACACAGATTCCCGTGCCGCTGACAATAACAGAAGCAGACAAAGAAGAACACACAGCAAACAGACACAGAGAACAGGCAAATGGGGTAGGGGGGGCGGGGAAGGGTAGAGAAATAAAATAAATAAATCTTTAAAAAAAAAAAAAAAAGAAACATAACAAAGGTCCCCGTTTAACAGGGAAACATCAAGTTCACCAAGCTTACGGCTCTATTACCCCAGTAAATAGAAACAGGAAACAGATCATGGATGAAAGGCTTGACAAGGGCTTGGGTCTAAAATGTATTTCTACAACCAAATTTTTTCCACCTTGCAACTTTATATAATTTGACTAAGGCTATAGTATCAATTGCTGTGATTTTTTTGAAATTCATTACTGCTTCCACCACAAAAGTCATTATTTATCATGCTCGTGGTTTCCAGACTCAACATTTGCCCAGTGGTTTCAGACTCAACTTTCTTTTTTATTATGAGGCAGTGAGACTGTATCTGTATGTGTGTGCGTGTTAAATAGTTTTTAAAAAAGGGAAACAACTCTCAAGCACTCCACTGCCATTGTATCAAATGCAAGGCAAGTGATTGCTGAGTTCCCAATTACATTCAACCTTAAATCACGCTGTTTGGTCTGATTTTATATCCAGCCCTACAGGGAGTTGTGCAAAGGCATATATTTGGCAAGCTTTCAAACCACAGCAACAAAACATGTGCTGAAGAAAATGATTCAAAATATTAAGAAAGCAGTCATTTATTTTAGAAAGCCTGTTCACGTGAGACAATAAGCTGCTTCCCAGAATAGGCTCCATCCATCAGGAAAACACTCCAACCCAGCACCTAGTGGCTGGAGCCTGCCTCTCAGCCATCACAGTGCAATGATTATTATTTATCATCGACAGTGCATCAGAGATGCATAAGCAGGCTGGGCACACTTCCCTGATGGCGGGCAGAGCTGTCGAGGGCAGCACACACTCCCTACCACGGGCCCAGGGGACTGGCTGCCTTTTCCCTGCACAGCCACACAAGAACACAGTGAGGGGACTCAGGCACATCCAAAGGGGATGGAAGACAGCAACAGCTTGGCACTGGGTCCAGAGCATCCACTTCTTATTAAACAAACTAAAAGAGAAAAAGGAGCCCCATGTCCAGCAGGTACCTGCCTGGAGACCCTCCATGTGGCAAAAGGGCTGAGGTCCTTTTAAGGAAGTAGGCCAGCTCATCTAGCCAAAGCCAAAGAGATTCCATTTGAGTTAAGACTCAGAACAGACAGCTGCACACTGATGTTCAAAGTGACGTTATTCATGACAGCCAAAAGATGGAAACAATCCAGGTGTCCATCAACCGATGAGCAGATAAATAAATCGTGGTGTATACACATGACGGAATATTTTAAAGCTGTAAGAAGAAATGAAGTTGTAAAGCATATGCCAACACAGATAAGCCTGGAGAACATTATGATGAGTGAAGCAAGCCAGACAGAATAGGACAAATACTGTATAATTGTGCTACTATACACTAAATATATTGTGTAACACCATGGAGTTAGTAACTTGAATATGGGTCACTGAAAAACAGAAGGAGGTTAAAGAATGGAAAGCTGAGGGTTAACTTGTGCAGAATTGGTAAAATGATGTTTGTCTGAGGCAGGTCTGAGTCGCTTTAGACTTACTTTTATATACCACCTTTGCAGAGGTAATAAATGTAAGCTCTCTTTAAAACAAAAAAAAAAGACAGACTCAGTGTACTTCCTGATCTCCCTCCTGGAAACTGTGTGTACCATCCTGAGGGGTCAACCCAGCAGCCAAAGCCACCCAGGGTAACTGCTGCCAGTTACCAACCCTTCTCCCATCATCCATGAGTTATAACTTCTCTGCCTGAAAAACAATTTATCATCTCCTTCCATCACCAGAAATCTGAGGAATGGGCAATACATGGATGACTGATCTTGTAAAGGATACCTAACAGTTTTCTCTAAATCAGGACACACTAAAATTTAACAAATATATAAGTTTCTCAACCAATGTTAGTGTCAAAGACAAGAAATATAAAACTGCAAAGTTGAACAAGTGAACCACTGGAATCCCAACTTTCCTAAGGTAATAACAGCTTTGATTCAAATACCACTAAACACAGCACAACACCTGCAAAGAGGAAGGCAAGTTATGGGCTAGTGGTTAGACAAAAACTTCTGCAAATATCTTAGCCATGAGAGGACTGGCTAGAAAAAAAAAAACCAAGGCATTTATGAGCAGGAAATCATTTTCGCTCTTTTAAGGCTAGTTAGATAGAAACTAACAACAGCAAGCAGGTGCATTTCCCTCGCTAACATTCAGAGCTGCTTAAAAAGCCCATAGACCCACAACCAAGGACCAAACTCACTTTCTTCAAGTTAGATCACAGGGTCCTGATGGTTTCATTTTTAAACAAGTGAATAATAATTACTATACACTGACTGTGTGTCAAATACAGTGTAAAATGCACTGTACACATTCATACTGCCTACAGTCCATGTGGAAAAGTCACTGTACTCCACCTACGATTACTGGCCACTTAGCAGCCGGGTAAGTATGGGAATATATTTGGACCATTCCATGGACTCAACTACCATGTTAACTTCAAAAGCAACCAACCAAAGGGTCAAACCAGAAAGTGGCACAATTTGGGGGTATGAAGTAGATGGTATCTACAGTATTTATCATAAGAGAAAAATGGTTCTAGGAAAAACAGGATCATTGAGTTTTCAATAACTAGGGCACAGGTGTCTGACATGTACTCCCAGCTCTTCCCCATCACCCACTGACCATCTTCTCACCATGGAACAACCTGCCAACAACCTGCTGTGGTTGCCTACTTCTTGTGTAGAAGGCCCTGCACAGGCTGATCCAAACTGTTTTCCAGCCCCACCCACCTCCAACACACACAAGCCATGGCCCAAAGAGACCAGGGCCTTCCTGACTGACTGGGCTCGTGCTGCTGGTTTCCTCCAGCTCCGATCTGTTCCCTAGTCGGCAAGTGGGAGATCCCAGCACCTTGCCTTGGGAGGCATTAGGCTCCAGTCAAACATGAGAAGGGAGGGATTCTCCTAAACCAGTCTAATGAGTTAATGCTCAATCTAAAGCAAGCCAAATCCTCCAGCTCAAGGACTTTATCCCCAGGTCTCAGTTCTAAAAAGGCCCATTTCACTATAAATTAACTGAGAATTTACTGTCTTTACTTGTATAACCTAGCCGCTGTAATAATGCCCTGATAAAGAGAGCATCAAGAACTGGAAGTTGCACGGGGGAGCCTTTGCTTGGCAGACAGGTCTCCTGAGTTCCACAACCCAGTCCCCAACTAGCCTATTAGAGACCAAAGCCAATGCTTCAATAGACAGCTTGCAGAGGAATAATATATTTGAAACCCAGTGAGTTGGAGATGTGACTCTTCTCGTCCCTCAGGAAGCTGAATGTGAAGGGTTCAATTAACTATTTCCAAGCACCCTCACCAACTGTTCAGGTATCAGTAGCCTTACCACATCTTCCTCCGAAAAAACTGAGATGCTGCCAGGAAGATAACCAAGGAAGCTAAAGGCAGCTCACCAAAGTTTAGATTTCTGCAACCATATTAGCAGATTTGTTCCTGAACCCGAAAGTCATCGCCCTCCACACTCCAAAGAAAGATGCCACAGGAAGTCACAGAAGACAAGACCTGGGGCACAAGCTGGGTGCAATGAGCTCCAATCCAGTCTCTGGCAAAGGGAGGCAGTGCTGTCTCTCTGCCCCCAACAAGGAAGCAAACTGCCACTGGCTGACCTCCTACCATGAACCAAGAATGCTATGAACACCTAACTACTCCACTTAACCACTTCCCATGCCTTCTTGGGACAGAAGGCTGATTCTGTTAAAGTACAGCCATTCTATAAATGCCCAAATCTCAAAAGACAAGGTTTAGAGCACACGTTTCCCAAGCAGTTCCCAAAAACCACGTGGGAGGCCTTATCACAGATTTCAGGGCCCCTCCCCTGGGTGAGAGCTCTCTGGGACATTTAGACCTTCAGTGTGCCTCTCCTGTGCTCACTCAGTGAGTATCTATGCACTTCCAGGCACCTCTAGTCGCTGGGAATACAGATGGGAACAAGACAGACAAGGTCTCTGCTGTAAGAGAGCATGCATTCTAGTGTGGCAGGTAGGAGTTGAGGACAAAAAATGAAAAAAAGAGAATATTTCACATAGTAATAAATACAACAAAAAAACAAAACTGTCGTGCTAGAGCGATGGAGGGCTATGTGAACCTGGGTATTCAAAGGAAGGTCTCTGAGTAGATGACACCTGACATGAGACCTGAACTGCAGGAAGGAGGCAGTGTACAAATATGGGGGGTGGGGGCCACAAGGGCAGAGCATTCCACCTAGGGAAAATAGCTAAAGCAAAAAAAAAGCATGCCCATGGTGCTCCCAGCACAGAAAGGGTCATCAAACCAGAAGGCAGATGGTGGGAAACGAGTAGTGGGACACAGGGCATGAGAAGGCACTGCAAGGTGGTGGCTTCATATTTGCAGGTTTAAAGATTACTCTGGCCCTTGTATAGAGAAGACCCTGCAGAGGGAACAAGACTGGAAGCAGGGACTCAAACAGGAAAATGGGACAGATGTCCATGCAAAGAAAAAAAGGGTGACTCAGATCAGGGTGATGCCAGTGGAGATGTGGAAATCTGAATGCACCCTGGAAGGAGAACCAAAGAGCTTATAGATGGATTAGATGCTGGGGGTGGAATAAAGGGCATCGTGAAAGACACTCCTGAGCTTCTGGCTTGAACTACTGCTGAGCTTGCAGAAGCAGCCCTCATCTTCACTTGTCCAAATACTCGTCCCTGCTCTTTACCAACACTGAAATCCAACCCTCACCAGAACCTAGTTCATAGTGGACAGAGAACACGGCACACTCCAAAAAAGCAAGGCAGATTTAAGTATTAACGTTTATAAACATGCTTCAAAAGGAAAGGCTGCAAGTCCGGGCCTAAGGGACAGCTGGCCAAAGTCTCCACAAGCCTTGCAGCTTCTCCTCCTGCCAGTACACCACCCTCCCGACTGACAAGTCTTGGGTTTCCTGGCTTGGCAAAGGGCCCACCCTGGAAGCAGCTGCTCACAGAGCATTTTCGGCTCCCTTTTAACCAGGCTTTTTAAAACAGATACTTTTTCTACCCTGAGTTTGTCACCATTTAAAATGTTGTGCTAGTTAGCAGTAATTATGCAAATGCAAGCAGCCATTTCTATTTTTAAAAGGGAACCCCATTTAGAATCCTTACATCCTGAAATGTTTAAAATAGCTAGTCCAGTGATGTTTTCACTTTATTCAGACTGTTTGTGTGGATTTAAACACAGGTTAGCAGAAATCAAAGCAAGTCAAACATTTACTTTCTATTAAACATCGATCAGAAGATTAAAAACCTATTTTATATTTAACAGAATGAAGCAGTCAAATCAGCACGGCAGCAGCCTCACCGGTATTTACTGCCGAGCAGTGCTGATGTTTGGGAGGCAATCACTTTAGGAAAAGGGGGGATGGATTCCTTTAAACTCTTCAAAAAGGGAATAATACATTTGAACAAATCTTTTAATTAGAGTATCTTCTAAAGAACCTACAAAGCCTTTATTCTTTTCAAACCTAATGCTTTTTAAAGGCAGCTCTTGCCCCTTAATTCCACATGAAAAATTCAGTCTAACATAATTAAATTTTATTCCATGCTATTTTTATTGGGTTCACAGAAATAGAGAATGGCATCATCTGCAAAACAAACTTTCCAGCAACTGTGCTTTCAAAGTGAAAGGATGGCTCTCAAAATTGAACTTAAATGCAAAACCTACTTCAAATGGAATCCAAGATGGATAGATAGATATTTAAAAGATAGGCTCATCCATGTGTTACACCCATCTTCACATAAACAAGTGCCCTAATTCTCCATTTACTTAACTGTGCTTGCCACAAAGCACCTCTAAGCATGGATCCTAATTTTTAATATTTAGATACTGAACTCTGTTTCATTTTTCAATGTGAATCCCTCTGGTAGATAAAGAAAACAGAAAAGAAAAAGACAGGGAAAAAGGTATATATCTGTGGCTAAATGAAATTTCTTATTTGAATAAATATTTGGATAATTGGACTGTTTGTGTACATGGGGGAAAGACTTGCTGTTTTGAGTCATTTATATTAATTATAAAGCCAAAATCTATCTCTTTTTCCAGTCAGAATCAGTAACCTACAAATAAATACAAAAACTTACCTCTCAGATGGGCAAAATGGATTACAGTATTCCAAAACTAAAAGAAAGAGAAGCGTGAACAAAAAGCTCTCCAAGGACCCACAGTAAAATTCACTTCAAAAGCAAATGGAGAATGTGCCTAGTCTAACTGCCTTGGGGTCAGTCACATGCGTCTCTCTCTGGCGTATGCATTGTAACGCACAACTCGCCCACGATGTACACACGAAGCTATCATCTTCACTTTGAATATGGAAACCTATCAATAGAACAATCTCAGATCTCTGGCTATCCACCCTTTTATTCCATCCAGCAAGTCCCATTTGTTTTATAACTTCCTAAAGGAACAAAAAAAAACACAAAGGCTTTACGCAGAGCCTTTCAGCGCTCTGGTCCTTCATTCACACACGTGACATCTGAAACTGACACACGGGAGCAGCACGCCTACCTGAACTAAAGAGGTCACTGGGAAAACTCCAGGGATTTGCCCTGGGTGATGCACCAGAATTCTCAGGTCCCAGGCCTGAGGGCTGCTATTCCCATTTCAGCATTCAAACAGGCAAAATATCTGGAATGTTTCTCAGCTTTAAAAAAACAAAAACAGGAAGCTCTTTAATGAGACTGTTGGGGCTTCAAAAGATTAAGGCATATCTTAACTCACATGTTCAACTTTGGCTTTTCAGATTCACCTCTATTTTACCCACTAAAAAGGGAAAAAAAGGGAAACGGACTTTGGCCCAGTGGTTAGGGCGTCCGTCTACCATATGGGAGGTCCGCGGTTCAAACCCCGGGCCTCCTTGACCCGTGTGGAGCTGGCCATGCGCAGTGCTGATGCGCGCAAGGAGTGCCGTGCCACGCAAGGGTGTCCCCCGCGTGGGGGAGCCCCACGCGCAAGGAGTGCGCCCGAGAGGAGAGCCGCCCAGCGTGAAAAGAAAGAGCAGCCTGCCCAGGAATGGTGCCGCCCACACTTCCCGTGCCACTGACAACAACAGAAGTGGACAAAGAAACAAGACGCAGCAAATAGACACCAAGAACAGACAACCAGGGGAGGGGGGGAAATTAAATAAATAAATAAATCTTAAAAAAAAGGGGGGGGGGAACCCACCCACCAAACTTACCACAGTAGCCTAGAAGACTCAACAGTCTGGGAGGAGCTGCCACTGCAGCCACCAGCACGTGGGTTCCTCTGAACTCGGGCTTTCAGAAAGGTTCCATGTGACGCTGTTAGGAATGGGACCCCGGCCAAACAAACCCAAAGCAAAACAACAAAGCCAACGCACATAACAAAATTACGTTTCTAATACCACAGAAACAGGTATTAGAATTTTCAGATTTACTAATCCCACCATATTTGCAGGAAAGTTTTTTTTTCCTTAGGAGACTTGCCTGTTTTCTGGTTAGATCTAAATGTTTACATAAGACTTTCTGCTAGCTTTTCAAGAAGAGTGCCAGGCCCATTTTATCACTTTTAAACTACATAAGCATTGCCATTCAAATATCTCAGTGGCTCTTGTAATATTCTCCCTCCAATGTCGTTTTATCTCCAGCACCAACACGTAAATCACAGTGCACAAACAAGCTGTAGCCTCACACAGAGCCTGCTGAGGATGCGGCGTCAGCCCAGGGCAGGGGGATGCCAGAACCAGCAGCCTCCCATCAGCCATTTCCTCTGAAAGGACAGTACAGTGAGACTTCGTTGACTGAGGCTTAGTAATACCAATTTCCTAACACTCAGAAAGGATCTGAGGTGAAAAGAAACATTAAAATGGTCTATTAGGTATAAAGGAATTGTCATGCATTGAATAGCATAAGACCCCAGGCGTAGAGGCTCACCAATTTAGGAGGGGAAAAACACAATTCCAAAGTAACTTCAATGGAGGGGTGCCACAGAGGCACTGGGCAGACGCGGCCCCTGCCCCAAGCCCGGCCAGTCCAGGTGCTCAGTGCATGTCTGCAGAGTGAATCTAAGGGACAGGGGCTCTAACTCCTGCTGTGCCTCAGCCAGGTCACTCCTTGGCCTCCCTCATGTCACCCAGGAGTACGAAACGGGAGAATGCCCACCCTGCCTATCCCTCAGGTTGTGATGAAGCCAAATGAGACAGTGTCTGTGTAATCATTTTATTAAACTGTACAAGTGCATAAAACGTGAGTTGCTACTATTTTATTTATACAGTAATGCTAATTACAGATGATCTATACATTAAAATTAGCTGGTATACTTATTAAGTGAGAAGGCCAGTAAGTTTCTTTTCTTGTTTCTGAAGGTAAGGAAGGTTTCAGGTTGGTTTTTTTTTTCAGGATGCCTGTGCTTCTATTGGACTTAAGTTGTAACTGCATGAGAAGTAGCCATGAGCTGCAAAGGCATCTAGCTGAAGTACTGCAGCACATGGACTACTCTTTCCTTAGGTTAAAAGCTCATTAATGGCATAAACGGGGAAACTACTTGGGTGGTAAGCCCCTGGAAAGCCACAGAACGCCACTCACGTCAGTGGCCACAGATGTGAAGCAAGGTGACGAGAGGGTGATATGGAAGCAAATGCCCCGCCTGCAGAAGAATTCAGGTATTCAAGACGAGACAAGTTCAGGAAAGTACGCAAAAAGTACCTTAAACCAAATTTAATTGAAGTTCACAAGGATTATATTTGTAAAGTTGTGGGGGAAACTCAGCAGTATGAAAATGGGACTTGCAGGAGAAACGAGATGAGGGGTGTATGGGCACTCTGTACTAGCTCAGCAACTCTGTCTTAAATCTTAAATGAGTCCAAAATAAAAAGGTTATTTTTAAAAGATGACACTAAATTAAACAAGAAAGAGGTGGGGAGGGGCTCACCTCCAAGGAAGAAAAGAGAGTTAGCTTTTGTTCAGCAGCAGCCTGCGCCCGTTTGCTAGGACGTCTGCCCGCTTCACCTCCTCTCATCCTCACAGCCACCTCTTGAAGTAGGTTAGACTCTTCTACCTCCACCTCCCCTCTACCTATTTCACAGCCATAAAAACTCTCATAAAAGACAAATTAACTTCTCCAGGTCCCAGAGCTTTTAAGAACTGGGGTTCAGCTCCAGGCCTGCCTAAGGCCACAGAGCAGCAGAGCCTGGCTGAGGTGTCATGGAGGCGACAGTGCCTGCCCTTCTTCAGGGAGAACCGCACACAGAGAAGGCCACAAGGCTCATCTCCTGGCAGGCTGGTCTTGAGCTGTGCCAGTGAGCCACGCAGAGGCCATCAGGGCTACTCCCTTCCTCAACCCAGGAACGGACAGGGTTTCCCCCTCATGGAACGCTAGTTAAAAGATTCACCCGAGAGTAGATATCTTGATCCCTCGTGGAAAAAACAATGGTACACCAGTGACAAGTTCTCCTGAATATCCTCTCACTCAGTGTTACACCCACCACCTGAGCTGCTCAAGGCTTGAAGGAAACTCCAGAGCCAGGGCTTAACGAAGGAGTAAACAAACAAGCACCAGACACATGAAAGAAAAGTACAGATAGGCACAAAGCTAATACCGAGCACTTTCCAAAACCCACGAAAAAAGGCTGTCTGAAAGAACCCGTTTTAAAGTGGCGTCTCTTTCAGGAGCCACGTGAAGGCTCATGGGTCCTCTGCCTGATGTCCTCCAGGTGCCACCAGAGGGCACCAACTCATATAATCACTCCTCAGACTCTGAGGTCACGCGTGGTAAACTGCAGGAATGTTGAATGAAGACTAGATTTCCAAACAATGGAGTACTAAATATATAACTCCGACAATAGCAAAATGTATTTGATGGTCCTAAGTTGCAATGTAATTACATAAAATTTCGAAGTACATATATGCAGTGGCAGGGTACACTAAAGACGATTTAAACACTCTTCAGATTTACAGAAATTTTATTTTAAAAATAAAACTAGGAGTTATGCATTTTTCCTGCATCTTTGATAACCTGTCCCAGCATCTTTTGTGTGTACACATATACACAGATAACAGCAACAAGAAAAATATTTGTTGCCTCTTTGCTCTAAAAACACCACTCTTCATTGAATTAGAAGTAGACATTCACCATCATTAAAAAAACTATAGTTTACTGGGCATGATTAAAACACACTTTAATCTTTCACACTGAAGTCCTTGGAATAATACATAGCGAACATTCACGGAGGTTCACCATGATCTGGGTTGCTATTCCAAGCACAGGATGCTATCTGACACTCACCACATCCCTCTGAGAGGTTTTAATAACTCTATTTTAGTAAAAAGTTCAACCTTGCGTTTCTTGAATGTAAGCAAGAATGTTTCTTTACGTTTGTATCTTCCACTGATGATATATTTGCCCACAAAACTATAAATGCAGATTTGTGAGTTCTGCCTCATTAAGCAGTTTCTGCAATTATCTCTTTACCCCAGAATTCACTTCTTATACTTTCATGGGAGGATATTATATAATCAAAATAGTTTTGGCAATAAGTTTAATGAAAAATGCATTATGCCCCGAAAAGTTTTTTGTTTTTATTTTGTTTTGTGGTACATAAAATCTAGCCTTTGCTGTTTGGCACTTTATTTAAAAAGGAACTAAAATATTTACTGATTTGACCAGAAATATTGGTTACTTCTGTGTGTGAAATGAGATTCAAGTTCAACTGTGCCTTTGTTTTTCCTGGTTTGAATTGATTTCTTCAATGTGTAATGAGTAACTGAAGTTTACACTTAAATGAACACAATTTGACAAATAAAATATGCTCTACCTGAAAAGAAATTTCATTTCTTTAAATAATTCATCACAAGTTAGTGCCACAAATAAACTCACCTTGAGATAACAGCCTACATCACAAGATGTTGTCTCCTTGGTTTTTTGTTCTTTATTAAAAAAAAAAAAAAACCTCCTCAAAGATTTTCAAGAACAGAAGAATGGGTATTCTGGCCTGTGCAAACACACAGAGGGTAAAGATGGCAGAACTACAAGGATCTGTGAACACAATTAGTTCCTATCCAAATAATTGCTTCTAAGCATCCTCTATATCTTTGTTAATGCCCATCTGATATGGAAAATATATTGGTTTACCTTCACTTTGTGTTAAATTTTTTATTTTAAATGATTAAATATTAGGGATATTAAAAAATATTTACCTGTTCCTATTTTTATTTCTATGATTTTCTAAGACTTTCACTGGATGTCTTGATATTAAAATACTCTTACTTTATTAGTATGTATTCTATATCTAAACCCATCACTATATCCCATTTTACTATTAATGGAACCTGGCAATATACTGGGCTTTATTTTCAGGGAGGTTTTGGACCACAGAGGGGTTCGATGGTGGTGGGGGGGAATACTGGTGTGGGGTGTTATTGGTGGGGGGCGCATGGTTGGGAGGGAGTTCTCCAGGGCATGTGTGTGGGGTGCAAAAAAATGTTTGGATATTTTCATAATGGTTACAGTTGGGAACAATGGCTGGGGGAGTACTGAGTTCCTGGCTGGGGAAGCTCTGTCACATTCCCCAATGGAAGAGCAACAATCCTCTGAGTGCAATGGCTAAGACCAATAAGGAAGGATGGTCCAGCAACGAGCCCTTGCTGCTAATGACTATGCTTGTGGGCCTGTGGGCCTGAAATAAGAACTAGGTCTACAGCTGCAGGGTGCCTAAGAGTTACCTCCTCAGAGCCTCCATGTTGCCCAAATGTGGCCAGTCTCAAAGCCAAACTTGGCATGTAAATTCCCCCCAGCGTGGGACATGACTCCCAGGGATGAGCCTCCCTGGCACCGAGGGATTACTACCAAGTAGCAGCTGATGATGCAGCTGGAGAATGACCTTGAATAAAAGGGTCAACCCAGACCAGCAGAATATCTCAGCCTATATGCAATATCAGGAGTTAAGAATGCTTTTTGACCCTGAATAAAAGGGGGAAATGGAAAGGACAAATGAGTTTATATGGCTATGAGTCTCCAAAAAGGAGCCAGGAGGTCATCAGAGGGGTCGCCCTTATGCACACCTCAGTAGAGTCCCAGAGACAGCTAAAGTAGATACAACCCCAGGTATTGGTTCTTGTGAGAGTTACAGAGACCCACAGGTTCTACGGTCATGGCAGATGGACTTCAGAGCCATGTCAGTTGGCCCTACTTTGGAATTTATGGTCCTGAGTGTGATGGAGTTGGACTCAGGTGTGATCTCTGTTCACAAGCCTCTCCTGTCACTTTTACTGGACCTGTGGTTGGCGCTGGGGTTTAGTGTATACTTGGTGGACCTGAATCTCTGGACTGTACATGTGATAGCCAGGCCCTGAGCCTCAACAGACTTGCAACTCCTACCCTCTGGTTTACTGGACTTACACCAGCCAGCTAACAGGGAGGTGAAGAAGGTCAACCACCACACCAGGGAGCCAAGAGTGCCTACAACTACAAACAAGAGCATCCATTGTCCAAGTGGAGTCAAGGCACCCTCTCGATAGAGGAGTGGAGTGGACATATCCATCCCAGGGTCCACAGAATGGAAGAATAGAGTATGGATTAGAGTGGACTTACTGATACTCTATTCTGGAACTAATGTGATTAGTAGTGGAAGTAAATTTAACACTGAGATGGAGAAAGTGGACATGGTAGCTGCTGAGGGTGGGAATGGGAAGAAGGGATATGATGTGGGGGCATTTTCAGGACTTGGAGGTGTCCTGGGTGATACTGCACAGGCAGTTACTGGACATTGTATGTCCTCCCATGACCCACTGGGTGGACTGGGGGAAGAGTGTAAACTGTAATGTGGACCACTGACCACGTGGTGCAGCAGTGCTCAGAGATGTATTCACCAAGTGCAACGAATGTCCCATGAGGATGGAGGAGGTTGTGGTTATGGGAGGCATGGGGTGAGGAGGGTGGGGGGTATATGGGGACCTCATATTTTTTAATGTAACATTAAAAATAAATAAATTTTAAAAATAAAAATAAAATAAAATAAACACTCCAGAGACAAGACTCCTATGTTTCTCCTCGATTTTTTTCTCATTTCCTCAAGGGGCATGGATTCCATGACACATAGTAAGTGTGTAATTCATAGTTCCAAAGTCCTAAGAAACTGATATCTCTTAACACTCTTGCATTCTAACCCAGAGGAGACAAGGTACCACCCTGCTGGACTACAGTTGTATCGCCAACACAAAATTTTATGTTTTTGCTCAAAGTTTCCCTACTTTATCATTTTTACAAGTCATATAGAAGAGGCAAGTGAAAGGCAGCACATTCAGAAAGGATGTGCTGCTTGCTGGCCCACTCGTGCACTCAGGAGCATTTACTTGGATTCTGTACTGGCCAGGCACTGCTCTGGGCAGGGCAAGACAACAGTGAGCAGTGCAGAGGCCCTGCTCTCGTAGAGCTTTCTGATGGGAGGCAGACAGCAAGTGCTCAACAGCCATGGAGAAGAGGAAAACGTCCTAGGGGATGAAGTGGCATCAGGGTGAAGGGTGGTCCTGGAGGCCTCTGAGACCAGAGGACGTCTGGGTGGAAACCTGTTCTCTCAGCACTAAGGAGGGCCAAAGATCTCACAGTAGCTCTGGAGGAAGCAAGAGCAGGTCACTTCCATTGATTTCCTTTTTAATAACATTTAGCTCAAATTAAGTTAGGGTTTTTAATTAATTCACTAATAGAATTGTCTCGCCAGATATGGGGCTTGCAGGATGGTAAAGACTTCCCTACGAATTCTGCCAGCTTTCACTCCAATGTGTCAGCCCTCCTGGCTCCAGCTCTGTGAGTCCCTCTTCTTGCTGCGCCCAAGAACAAGTGTGTGGTGAGAGCCTGAAATAAACAAGTGTAAAATGGGTCAGGACCATCGCTTCTATTTCTGTTTTTAACTGAAGAAAATTTGCCCCATTTCCAGAGGCAGAGAGAGAAGGAGACATCGTGACAAAAGCAAACTAAAGCATATCTTAAATATATATGTGAGCATGCATATGCACATGTATACACTTACACACATACACTGCACATTTATACACCCACACAACCGTAACTTATTTCCCAATGATTACTCAAAATCCAGTCTTTCACAATAGGTCTTTAGCCATCATTAAGGCAGAGCTTTTATTTTATGTTGTATCTTTAAGAAGCCACGAAACTTTCTTAAAGAATCAAATTAAAAATTAAAGCTTCAAAAATGATCAAGGTTCAGATTCAATTAACATTAATTCTGTAAGAATTTTTTAATTACTATGCATATTCAGCCATGTAAGTTTTTGCGTTGTTTTTTCCTAATACAGCGTCCCAGGGGAGTCATTATGTACAATCAGCTCTCTCATTCAGATTAACGTGTCTAAGTACATATTGATAGAACACAATGCTTAGAGAGGCTCCCCTGCTAGAAACCATTAGTTGGAGCACAGGACTAAGGAGAACTTCTTCAATTTAATCCCCAGTGCTTCCCAACTGCTATGTCCCTGAGGGAGTTTCACCGGTCAGAAAAGTACACTTCAAAGACAGAATAAAAGACAGCGCCAGTGAAAGGACTAGCATTTCCTAATTAATGTAAGATGCTAATAATAAGCTGCAGGTGACTTCCACAGTGGTCCTGAAAACTACCCAAATGGACACTGATGTACAAGAAAAGCCTCCAAAGACCTGTTCTTTCTAATCTGGTTTTCATTTACCTTCCCTTGCTTGAATAGCCTTGGGGGAAGAATCATAAAGTGAAATATTTTTTGGCAGCACAATAACACTGTGCTTACAAGGTTTATAAGACCCCAGGAGGGACAAGTTGGGAGCAGGCAGGTGAGGTGAATACTAGCTAACACGTTACCCTAATTTGGGCCTGATTTCCAGTCAAACTTCAAATTAACTGAATACAAGCATGACACTTTAACTCAAGTGGATCAAGGAAAGTGAGAAAAGAATCACCATGAGTCCAATGCTCAGAGGTCAATTTTACAAGCCTAAAGTCTGGTACTAAAACGGACACTGTGTGAAAAGGACAGAGCTATGGGCTTCTTACAAGGTAACTCCCCATGACATTAAGGGTCTGCATCCCTAGGGTTTATTTAATTAAATAATTAGTAAGTTAATTAAGTCACCAGAACAACAAATTGAAGATTTCAAGGTGATCAAATGTCTATTCCTTTTTTTTTTTTTACATAAAATAATGTGATCATCTCTATGAAATCAGATAGGAGCTTTAGACTTGTTTCCCACTGCTCTTTGCATATTTGCTTTCTGCTACCAAAATTTTAAGACCTGTATAAACAAAAGCAACATTTATTCTCATCCCCCCAAAACAGGTATTAAATTTACCTTCTTGGCTAAAAGGTATATTATCCCACCATCACTTCACCCATTCATCAACCATATTCATTACTTGTAGCCAAGTGCTGGCCTGGGTTCTAAAGAAACAGAAATAAGTACGGCCCGGTGCCTGCCCCCAAGGAGCTCAGTTTAGTGGATTCAAGGTAAGAGCTCTCACAGGGAAATGGAAGTGGTACCCAGAAGAGTACCTGCGCTGCCAGGGGAGGCGGAGAAGGGGCA
The DNA here is from genome assembly GCF_030445035.2 of Dasypus novemcinctus. Lineage (NCBI taxonomy): Eukaryota > Metazoa > Chordata > Mammalia > Cingulata > Dasypodidae > Dasypus > Dasypus novemcinctus. The sequence goes on from NC_080681.1 coordinate 126,651,718, forward strand.
TCTGAGCTGGCCACAAGAGTGAGACCGTTGGGGATGAAGCAGAACTGGGGCAGGACTGGGGAAGGGAGCAGCACCTGTGGAAGCACAGCAGTGTGAAGGGCCTGGCAAGCTGCATGGAGGAGGACTGGGAGGGAGTATAAGCTACAATGTAAACAATGTAAATCCATGCTGTGCAGCAGTGCTCCAAAATGTATTCACCAAATGCAATGAATGTGCCACGTTGATGAAAGAATTTGGTGATGTGGGAGGACTGTGGGGGGGGTGGGGAGTGGAGATATATGGGATCCTCTTATATTTTTTAAAATGATATTTTGTATGATCTATGTATCTTTAAAAAAATTTTTTTAATCTACTAAAAAAATAATAGATAGAAGCAAATCTGGTTGAGCACAAACAGAACTTTCGGGCGAGATGGCAAGTCTATGTGCCCTGAGGGTCTGTTGAGTGCAGCCCAAGCACCTGCTTCGCTGTGGTTCTCCTGGCTATGCTGATTAAGGTATAAGCCTCGGCAGTAAATTTCTAAAGGAATAAATTTACTTTGGATTTTTTGAGGCAAGAATTATAACAAGAGCACACCAATGACCCAAGTTTAAATAAAAAATAGTGAACCAGCGATGTCAGAACATTCACTTTCCTAGTGTCCTTCACAGACTGCTCTGCACTCTCAAAGAAACTACAATTAAATGTGTACAAAATAAGAATTACGCTAACATTGCTTTTAAAAAGCAAATAGTTTGGTTCTCTATAATAATATGTATTAAAATTTATAAGTGGTATCAAGTAGCTCTTCTTTTTGGTGGGATATATTTTAGTCCATTTGTCATAAAGATTTATGTACGACGGTGATTTTTATAAGCAAAACATCATTTAGTGGGGAGAAAATCTCAAAACAAAATGCAATAAAGCCATTAATGTCCTTTAATTTCTTAATTTCTAGTTCTTGTTATTCATATACTTCCCATTAGATGGGAACATTTTAATTAGAATAAAGAGTTTAAGGAAACTTACGTAATGCATAAACTTTCATTACTAAATTTTGATAGTTTTCTTTCATGTGAAAACAACAGTGCAAGAAGGAGCACATTACAGTTAAATGACAGCAACACTATTAGTTACATTGCAGATTCTATGATTCTCTTAAGAAATTACTGAAGTCTGGACACTGACCAGCTGTCTGTGCATAAACCCCTGGAATCCCTCATCCTTACAACACAAGCAAATACAAAATGAACAAGGACTCGCTCCTTCAGTGTAGAAGACATCCAAGAACACAGAGCTCAGAGAGACAAGCCTCAAAATGGGCTCCTCCTACATTTCAGGGCCAGTAGGAATTTTCAGGATTTTCTGGCTTACTATTATATAGCAAGAAACAAGCTAGCATATGGGTGTAGCTCAGTGACCAAGCAGCAATCCCTGGTACCTCCTTAAAAAAAGGAAGAAAGAAACAAGTTAAGGGAACCTGCAGTAAATTTAAATTTTATAAAGGTAAAGACTTGGGGTATCTATTTACTATATTTATATTTAGGATGTTCTTCATGTTAACAGCATTATCAGTATGAAAAGCAGTTATTTTTTTCTGACATTGTAGATCAAAGTGAAAAATTTATATATAGTTAAATTCTGTGCATTTCCCCTGGGGAAAAATAAAATTGGTTGCCAAGAGTTGCCCATACTGGATTAACATTTTCATATGTGATTCAATGAACAGTAAACACTCAACTGAAAAGTTGCCACTTGGGGACGATACTGTCAAAAATATGGCCTTGTTTTTGGATATTTTACTGTGACTCAGAAATGTGCCCAAACCCATGATTCCGAGGAGATTTTAAAAAGAGGCATGAGCAATTTCTTGGCACCTCACAGATGCTCTGCAGTCAGGACAGTGAATGCTTGAGGGCAAAGGGTTAGAGCAGCAGCCACTGAAACACCCTCTGGCAACTATCACGGCCTCCCCTCCATCCTCTGTAACACCACTCTACTCATAAAGGTCCTTCAAATCCACCTAAACAACCTGTCCAAAACATGGCCTCTCCAATTCTTGACCCTTTCCCTTTCAATAACCTTGGACTCCACTTCTGTGGTCATATACAAGATCTGCACTGCCCAATATGGTGGCCACCAGCCACAGATGAGCACTTGAAACATGGCTGGTCCAAATTAAGATGTATGCTGTAAGTGGATTTCAGAGACTTGATAGGAAAAAAGGATGTAAAATAACTCAGTAATTTTTACATGAATTGCATGTTCATATATTATGCTAAATGAAATATATTAAATAAATTTCAGTTGTTTATTTTAAAATATGGTTACTAGAGTATTAAAATTTCCATGTGTGGCTCACATTACATTTCTTCTAGGCAGCAATGCCCTAGACATTGACATAAACCCTAACGGCATCTCTTCTGTAACATCAATAACAAGCATCCTGCTCTTTGACTACCCCAACTCCAACAATTCTATGATCCTACTCCTTGAATCCACTGACCCCACCTCTTAATGCCCCTCACTTCCTCCACTGTACTGGCCTGGCAAAATCATAACCCCAGATTAAATCCCACCCTGCCCTCTCCTAGCCTGATACTTAAGCTACAGCAAACTTCTTGAAAGCACCAGCTCTGCCTCCTATCCATCCATTTTCACCAGGACCAGCTAGCATCGGACTTCTGTCCTCACCATTCCACTTATCAAACTTACTGTTATCAAAGTCACCAATGACCTCCACACTGTCAAATCCAAGATTCAGTTCTCAGTTCATATCTTGCTTGAACTTTAAATAGCATTTGACACAGATGATCACTTTCTCTGCCTTGAAACACTTTCTTTCAGGATACCACACCCTCCTGGTTCTCCTTCTCTGACAGCTCCCCATTCTCCTTGGCTTCCCTCTCTTCCTCACTGAAACGTTGGAAAGGCCCAACGTCATCTGGACTTCTCCATCCATCCATACTCTCTGGATGATTTCATCTAGTCCCCAGCTTTAAGAACTACCTATATGCTGAGAACACTCAAGAGCTGGGTTCTAGCCTGGGCTTCTCCTCTAAATTACAGACTTACATAAACAACTGCCTATCAAGGCCCCCACTTGGCATCCTAAAATTAACATGTCCACAACAGAGCTCTTGATTTCTCCTCATCCCCTCTCCTGAACCTGCCACTTCCATGTCTTCTCAATCTTAATAAGTGACTATGCATTCTTCCAGCTGTTCCATCCTTGACTCCTCAAATGTGCATCTAATCCATGGCTCTTCCTTCAAGACACAGCCAGCATGTGACCATTTCTTACTGCCCTGGCCCAAACTGTTATCACTCTTGCAACAGTCTCTTTGCTGGTATCCAGGGATTAGTTTCCATCCCTCTCCCCCTAGACCAGGGATCAGCAAACTTTTCCTGCAGAGGCTACTTGCTCTCTATCACAACTACTCAACTCTGCTATTGTAGTGCAAAAGCAGCCTTAGACAGTACATAAACAAACAAGCAAGGCTGTGTTCCAGAAGAGCTGGAACTTGAATGGACAGCGAAATTTCAATTTCATATAATTTTTAAATGTCACAAAATACTATTTTTTTTTCCCACCATTTAAAAACGTGAAAACCATTCTTGGCTTACTGGCTATACAAAAACATTCAGCAGGTCAGATCTGGCCTGCAGGCCACAGTTTACTGGTGCCTATTCTTTGCACTGCATTCGAAGTGATCCTTGTAATTCCATCTTTTTCCTGCTCAAAAATTCTCTGATGGCTTCCCTTCCCTTTCAGTAAAAGCAGAAGACCATGATCTTTCAAAACCTAATGGGATAGAGCACCTCACCTCCTATTCCTCTCTGCCACACTCACTCTATCCAGCCAGGCTCAGCTGGCCTCCTTGTTTCTCCTTTGCGGATGACAAAGCCCCACCCACCCTGGGGCCTCTGCTGTTCCCTCTACCTGTAATACTTTTACTGCAGAACACCTTCTGAGAGACACCTGTTCAAGTCTCACTATCAAAGCAGTGTAATGTTCATGCATGCACACACATACACATGCACAACATTCAGGGACTGTCTAAACTGTTCAGTTTGCTTTATTGTTCTTCATCACACTTATTATCACCTGACATTTCTTTATGTATTTATTAATAAATAAACAAATTAGGTGTTTTTTAAAAAGAGAAACAAAAGAGTGCAGAATCTGGAGTCTGAATGCCAACACCACCACAGATTAGCTGGGTAACACTGAATGAGTTATTTGAACCTCTCTGAACCTCAGCCTCCTCATCTGTGAAATGGAGAGAACAGCACCCACGTCCTCAGTGCTCTGGGGAGCGAATGAGTTATGTAGGTAACTGGCATACATAAACACTCCATTAGTGTTACCTTTCAGGTTTGTTTGCTGTCTATCACACCGTCCCCGCAAAAGAATAAGCTCTTCTAGGGGAGTAATCCCATTTGGTTTACTGCTTTATCCCCTGTACCTAAGACAGTGCCCAGGACTGGACCTTCAATAAGCATTTACTGAACAAAATGAAAACCTCCTTGAATTTAAGTCACTTTAGGGACAGGCAGCACACTCCTCTCTCCTCCCATCACACACAAAGATACCCAGGAGGGCAAAAGTTTCTTTAAAATCCACTACAGAAAGAGAAAAAGCCTACTATTCGAGATGAATTTGCTGGCGTTTTCTCTCTGTGGAGAAACAACTCTCCTTACTACCTTGGAGTGAGGCATAACTGCCATTCTCTGAGTAGCAATAGTGTCACTCTGAGGGTAAGGAACCTTCTACCATCTAAAATGTGTTGCATACTCAAAGGTTACACAATCAGGTCTGTAACCAAATTAGAGAAGAAATAGATTTCATAGTCGGTCAGGTTCAAATTCCACATATGCCAACTAGCTTAAGCAAATGGCACAAATGCAGGTTTTACAATATTTTCTGGATACAGCCAGAAGAGATTGTTTACTCAAAGTAGCTTATATTTAATTGACTTCTTCCAAAGCCAAAGGGCATCTCATAAATAACGGCAGTCTTCCCCGGGCCAGAAGGTGGTACAAATGCAACACAATGCTCACACATGGACATCACTCCCAGCACATCACAGGAAGCATGGATTTGGTGTTTTCCCTTAAGCTGACTCATACCCTTTTCTTTTAGGATGGTTGCGTTTTGATTTGCATATTACGAAGAATTAAAGTACTTCTGGGTTCTACCATCAAATGTCACAGTGTTTAATTAAGATATATACTTCCTGGTGCAGCATGGGTTCTTGGTCAAGAGAAAGCTCTACTTCCTTTAAAAGAAGTGCAAAGTTGATAAGGTCACCCACTGCTAATTAAAGTAGAGATCACCCTTCTGACACTCCAAACTAAGATGCTTCATGGTGAAGTAAGAAATGAACACTTTCAGTACTGACTCTACCAAACAGAAAGAAAATTAGTGAGATGTAGGTGGTAAACACACATCTCTCTCAAACTAATACGGAATTCAGTTGTGTATCTACCTGTGTTTACTGAAAGCCATAAAACTATGAGTATGATAAGCAAATGATTATGAGGAAGGATAAAATTTGGGGGGTTAGGAAGTAGAGGAATCCCAAGAGGTCAAGGTGAAGTGCCATCCACTTTTCTGCAAGACTCTGGCTTCCTGCTGACAGTGGCGTAACTAGATGTGCTCTGCGGGGGTGGGATTTTCTATGAACTAAAAAGATATGTCATTTTCTTTTATCCCTGTGGTTGTTTTGTTCTTCATATTGTGCATGTGCTTGATCAGACAGCACAGAGGGCCTGCGTAAACCAGGGAGGACCATGGCACATCTCTACTCTGAACTACTATACAGTGACAAACCTGAAAAGTCAGGATGCCAGTGCTCTAATTTAACACTGTATTTAGCTGATGATCCTAAATAACACTTTGTCAGCTTTTGTGATCTAGCACAAAACCACAGGCCTTGTGACATACCAGCTGGGCTGTGGCAATGCCCTTGACTTGAGGCCTAAAAGCTTTGTTTAGGACACAGGTTTGATGTATTATATTTCCATTTTAAACTACAAATCCAATGACTGGATTTGGCACCACACAGAGTACTACCAGAATTAGATTATGGTTAGCTGATAGACCACCTCATCATCCCTCTGGTGCCCCACCACAAATGCTGCTGCTCCATGCTTTGCTTGTATGCAAGATTGAAAAGCCATGGCTCTGTGGTTTGCAGGACATGGGGATAAGAACCATCTGCCTGGTCTGGTGTTCCTTTTAATTAAAACTTTAATACAGATATATATCTGCACGGATACATGCAGTCTATCAGATCCTACTCTTAATTACCTGTGTTAATGAGAAACAAAAAAACCTTCATGTTTGCTGAGTGTCTACTATGTGCCAGATGCTTTAACGTGTATTTGCGCTTGTAAAAGCAGTCTAGGTCAAATCACTTTGTCAGGAGATCCAACTTTCTCCTCTACCATTCCTTTTACCATCATTATACCCAAAAAGTTGAAAATAAAGTTACTGAGGTTCTCCCTGTAGAAAAAATAAGGGATTTGTAAAGTAAAAGTCAAAAGAATCAGCAAAGAAGAGAAAAAAGGACTAGATGACCAACACTGAATAATCAAAGCTTCATCGTAGGTATAAGTGATATTTGTCAAACAGTGTATTTCTGAGCCCATCTAAACTGTGTGTGGAAAGGGGGAAAATCTGGTCTCAATCCTATGAACCTGAGGCATGTGACACAGTGCCACCATAACCACGGCCACAGTTTCCCAGGGAAACCATAACCACAGATGAGAACAAACACGTTTTCCATCATTTCCTGATGGCACAATTCTCTTGCCTTCTTTTCCTTCATTAACTCTCTTTCTGCCTCGGACAGATTTTCACTGAGGAATGACCAAGGCTTCTTTTTTTTCCTCTTTGGGGGGGTGGGGGACCTTCACAATGTTTCCTGGTCTCCTCAGAAACCTCAGGAAGGGCTAAAGCTCATTAGAACTGACTCAAGGCAGCCACGGGCACCGCCCCCCAACTTCCACCTGAGGAATTCTCTGCTCATCCTTAAAACCCCTCAAACCCTAAGTACTGTATGGCTATCTGCTTCTGAGAAAGGGAGAGATGCAGCAGGGGGCTGCTATGAATGTTTTCCATTATTTTTCTAGGCAGGCAAGTAACTGCACGGACCCACAGGTGTCAGAGCCTGTGCTGTGTCCCCCACCCCCTACCCACACTCCCTGGCACAGTCCACAGGACAGCGGGGCGCCCTCAGCGGGCAGCGGGCCGGACTGTGGGCTCCCTCTCTGGAGCAGGTCTCCAAAGCCAAAATTAGGGGTTCCATCTCAGACCTTCCAGCTCTAAAAACCAAGCAGAAAATAACACTAAAAGCGTGATCTCTGTGGCCACCCACTACCCAATGTTCTGCACTATTCTCAAGCAAAGCCTAGCATTTCTCAACCTATCAAATCCCATGATACTAAATTATCTAAATTTTCAAGATAAACTACCCAAGTTAGGGTGGACAGTCATTAACAAAATCTAACACTTTTCAGGCTAATGAGGGGTGCCTGCTCCCCTGAAATCAACAGACACAAAGGTAAAGTTTTTAAATGTCAACTGGTGCAACTTCTAGCCACATGGAGGATTTCAAGTACTTTACAGATGGGAAGAACGGAGAAGCAAGAAATGGAAAAATAAAAGCATAAAAGAAGGGGAGAAAAAAGAAAGGAAGGTGAAAAAAAAACAACCCACAAATGTGTGGTCTCTGTTTCAGTGAGCGCCGTAACTAACTGAAACCGGGTTTTGTGATGGCCAGGTGCCCACTCACAGAAGGCTGTATTCTAGAGAGTCGATGTGTGGGGTTTTCACATGGAAAGGGCACTGGTTTGGGTGGCTGAAACACTACACTAGCCCATGAAGGCCCGTTTTAACTTACAAGGTAGCCAGCTATAGAATTAAAAGTACTGGCCCATGCTCTTGCAGTACAGATCTATATGGGCACAGATTATTTACATATGTGTTTCTTGTTTAGTTTCTGAAGCTATCAAAGGTAGCTGATAACAAGATCAGTCTCTGGGGTGGAGCCAGCCTCTGTATTTTTTAAAAGTTGTCTATATGATTCTGGATGAGCAGCCAAGACTGGGGAAGCCACCACGACAGATGCCCTAAAAGTGCCACTTATATGACAGAGCCTTCAGGCAATGGTGGAGGGTTCTTGGAGCTAACAATGCAAGCCCTAAGTTAAAAGGTCTGAAGGCTGAGGACATGACATACACAGCTGGGGCTACTACAACCAAAATGGCAGAACTGTGTCCCATGTCTCATCAGCCAAGTCTGCTGGGAAGTACTGTGCAGTGGACTTGGTGAGAAGAGCAGCCCCTGGATTTAAGCCCTACTTCTGCAATTTACTAGAGGTGTGGTCCGGTGATGGGGAAGTATTGAATCCATCTGAGCGTCAGTGTTCTCATTTGCAAAATGGGTTTAATTTACCACCTTGTAGATAATTTAGATAATTAAAATGTGCATAAACCACTTGGAACATCATAAAGTGGTTAGTTCCCCCCAATTGCCCTACCTAAGGTGAAGCACAGCAGCCTCGCACAGTCAGGTAAAAATCTCTGAACAATTAAATCCTTTCCAACTTCCTGAAAGCTAGCTAGACAGCTTGTTGAGGCTAAAAGAGAGTAAGTGCTAACTAAGTAAAAGACAGTGTCTCTTCCACAAGCATCTTTTTCTTAGGTTTCCATAGCCTCAAAATATCCCAAACAAAAGAACCACATTAACAAAGGGCCAAGTAGTTCTTAATTATCTGATCTTGTCTTTCTAAAAGCTTAGGAGCCCAGATTAAAATTCAAGCATCTGAACCTGTATCTGTTTTAGGGGTACTGAATTCCCAGAATCTATTCAGTTCCTCTCTCTCTAATCATCAAAGGGTCTCTTAAGACAATGTCAGAAGACTAAAATTTTAAGTTTCACTTTCTGAAGGTATAGGCTCCCCTTAGAGTTCCACTGAATTCAGAATTCCCATGCTGAGTGGTTTCTCCTATCGTGCTCTACACATTGGGTGCTGCTCTAACAACACATCCATCAACTCACCTAAAACTTAACAATGATCCTTTGAGTAGGTGCAGATATTATCATCCCCATTTTAAAGAGGAGGAAACTGAGGCACAGAGAGGCTAGGTCACTTGCCTGGTCCCAATACTGGCAAGTGACTCCCAAGTCCAAGGTCCAAACATTCCCCCTAGAATTCCCTGTAACCACCTCTCAGCAAAACTCTGGGACTGCAAGCAGCAGGAGCACAGGATGAGGCTCAAATTCAAAAGCCCCTTCTTCTGGGTTCCCAGTGTGTGTGTGTGTTACAATACTAAAAAGCAAGTAAGAGACATGCAATATCTACATTTCACACAGGATAAAACAGAAGCAGCATCAAGGAAATGTTTTATAAACTTCTTACATTAAGCCAAACTAACTCACTATTTTTACACCAAAATGAAAGTCTTTTGAAGACTTTCTATTTTAGTTTTGTTTGAATACCTTAAAAGACATCAATGGCGTATCCAGAGACCCTGCTAGTCAAAAGCAGGGTTTCTGACTCTTAAACTAGGGTTTTCTCTCGGAATCTTGCTTACAGAAACCATAACCATGTGGCTTACAACATACGAGAATTCCTAAATACTAACCAAATAAGCAATGTTCATTGAAAATAAGTAATAAATAAATTCATATACTAGCTCTCACAGAAAAATTAGGTTATCTTAAAATGTATTAAACAGAAAGCTTTAAAGAAAATTTAATTGCTCTAATGGCAAAAGGAAATATCACCATCAAAACATTTCTCTTCAGTGCCTATTACTGTCTCTTCAGCTCCTTCTGGACTTAGGAATAAGGTGCTTGGCTAGCTCCAGAGTGCACGGAGATGTAAGGAGGCCCTGATTCTACCAAGACCGAGGCTGAGACGTCCTGCAGGGTGGGGCAGGTCTGGGCTGCTTCCTAAGAGGAATGCAGGAGCAGACTTTCAGGCCTGGGAGTCCAGGTCCAACAACTCTGAGTTATTGGCTCCTGGGAGATACGGCATTGAAGGAACAAATAAAGGACACACCTTTATTTGGTGGGGGAAAGGTCTTTGGGGATTTGGAAAACATTACTGCACTACTCTGAAAAGGATTACAATTTTTAAAATCACCTAAAAATTCAAGGTTTCCTAAGTAAGTTTCTCTCAACTATTGGGACATTTACTTCATATACTTTCTGGCTTTGTAATCAGAGAATGTTTTACCTATTTGTATTTCTCAGCTATGACATCCTGCAATTCTGTGAAAAGATACCCAACAGGAAAAGACAGCTTTCCAGGTAACAGACAGAAAACAGCCCATGAGCCTGAAGAAGTGCACTTGAGAGTTCGAACCTCCAATGAACAGCACACCACAACTAATTTTAATTTGTGGTTCTAATGAATGATATAAACTTTTATAGGTATCAACAAAGCTCAGAGAGGACTTAAATCCATTTCAGTGCTCATTTAGTAGCTTCAGCTGTGTGCAATTAAAACATCAGCATTAAATGTTAGAGAATAAAATAATGAGACACTTAAAAAATAATCTGTGCTTGAATGGGCCATATTAAGAGATTTCACATGATTTTTTTTTAAGAACATGATTTCTTAGGACTACCTTGCCAGCTCAAAGGATTCACTCAAGTTTGTTTTTGTTCTTTTGGTTTGTTTTGCTTTGCTTTTGAAAAAGAATATTCTGGAAAGAATACCCAAAAAAAAGAGAAAAAAAGCATCATCCGAAAAACAGTCATGAAGTACCACATAGCACACATCAATCTGGTATATGGGCCGTCAGAGCTGACTGACAAGGCTTCAGCAGAGACAAAAGAACATTTTTGGTCATGTTAAAAATGTTTCTTGTTCTTAACTTATACTTCAAATAAATACATAAAATATTAAAAGAGGAAACAGGAAGATTTTGGAAATAAGGCAAGTTTGTTAGTTTCTAGCCCTTAAATGGATTTAAAGGTCTAAACTTTTTCCCCCAACAATACTTGAAGATATAAAATGTAGTATGAGGTTGTAGAATGTGAGAGCTGAAACTAATAAATTCGGGTTGCAACTATTTCTGAAAGAAAAGCATGTTAATCTGCAAAGGAAGGGGTGTGTAGTGGTGGTGAGGGGTGTGTGCGAGAATGGGGCAGATGGCAATGGGTATAGGTGTCCTGAGTGTGAGCTGTGTGTGAACAAGAAAGTTAGCTTTTACAAACCATAACTAGGAAAGGAAATACACTGTATGGGGAAATGCATTCATTAAACTTAAATTTTAAAAAGATGAAAACACAAATTATACTTTATTTTAAAAACTGAAATGAATTTTAATACAGAAAATGAAGACAGCATTTTGCAAATTTATTACTCAAGGGGGTATATCTCTATTTGAGGAAACCCAGCGTGTTACACTTTGAAAGATGAAATGTTACAGCTTGTACACCAAAATTAAAAAATGAAATTAAATTAAAAAATGAAATGGTTACCAAGGTAATGCAGGTCAGGGAATCAAAGGTGAAGGGTCACACATTATTAAAAAGAAATCCAAAAGGACGTCTGCATCATGATCTCTGCAAAACAAAGGAGCTCCAGTAAGTAAAACTAGTATCTCCAAGAGTTTAAAATCAAGCTCATGAAGAGTCCGCTGTAATTGAACACGGTTATCCTGATTGCATTAGAGTCATTTTTATTTAGAAACAAAACCAATTTTAATTACCTATTACTGATATAATTTTTATAAAACTTTCAACCTTCAATGACATTAGGATCCAAAATATTTCCAATTTAAAGTGACTGAGGAGTACTGACATTTCAATTGGACCCCACACCCTATTTTCAGGAAATGACAGTGTTTGATAAGTTGCCAACATATCAGAAATCTCATTGGTCACAGCATGGTGAGTTTTTTCCTCTCCTCAAGGAATGAGTTCCAAAATTGAGTTTTTGCAAATTTGTTTCATTTGAAGTAGCTGCATAAAATTTCCATTATTGGAACATTTAGTATAACAATGTTCTAGAAGACAGCAATAAAACGATACAGGATAAAATAAACTGTGTAACTATATCTATTAAGCTCTGTTCTCAAATTCAACTTTGAATGCACAGGAAAAAAAGACATTTTAAGCAAAATAACTTGCTATTTCTACTGGAATTACAGAGAATTAATAGAAGTTTGATAATCAGGAATATCTACAAGGGGGGAAAAAGTATCTGACAGGTTAGACTTTTTTCTTCAACACACTATTTACTCATTTACCCCCTTAACTAAAATGGTTTTAAATTTTTTAAAAGTTTAGAAAGAGCTATGGTTTTGCTTTGAAACATTTATCATCTAAAACATGACAAACACTGCAGCAAGAGCAAGCACAACAATAAAATATTTTCAATATACATTTCACTAGTAAATAAAACACGCACTATAATAATAACAATAATCTTTGGTGTCCCCTTTCCGAACACTGAACTTTGAGCAGGCTACAATTCCTATAATTGGGGATCTAAACTCCTTAGTACTTACTAGAGAAAAGATTCTCAAGAGCCATATAAATAATGGCTCGCCATATATAAGAGCAAATGGGAGCACAGCTAGCAAAAAAGGACCTTGTTTAAGGACCATTCTTGATCGAAGCGTTTGCCCTTCTCCTGGTTCACTTTCCTCCCACAATATCTAACATTTGAGCTTTCAAAGAGAAAATCAAATTCCAAAAGTACTTATATATTAAAATATAGATAACTGTCCAAAAAGTATTTTATTAAAAGGGATAGGATGTTCTTTCTAGTGGCTTAGAGCAATCAATAAATAAACTATATAAATGCCAAAGAGATTTTTGTTCCCTATGATTAGTTTTTGTTAAAATAACTTGCAGTTTCATGCATAGTATAGAAGTGTGTTAGTGCCTTAAGGCCACGTTTCTAAAAACATGATTTTTTTTTAAGTTGCACAGCTACTGAAAAGTAAACTAGCATTTCATTTCCCTGGAATGCTCATCTCACATTAGGTCTGTCACATATGTATTTGTTGCTAGAAGGCATGCAAGCAATTTCGAACAGTATGGAAAGAATCAATACCCCATCAAAACAATGTGTACGTTGTTTTAGTAGCAGCATTACTTAGACCATTTTAGCGTGTTTGTAGCAAAAGGCAAGGAACCAGCTGTGTAACATTAATCAAGTTTTCTTTTACTGTGGTATTTTCTAAGAAAAAGGAGAAAAAGGAAGCCTATGCAGCTCAAAGATCTATATGTACCCCCTCATCGCCAAAAACACACATATTTACTAAACAATCTCTCTGAACATCAGATGATAGTGTTGATAGATGCCTTAAAAATCAGTCTTCTAAATCATTTTTAAAATTTACCCACTCACAAAAATCCATTAGCCCAAATTGTCCAACAGTTTAAGTCCCTGCCAAAGTTTCAGAGATACCAAACTATTCCAACTTGAATGTAATCTTGTAATCTACGAAAATTAAAAACTGCTGCGTGAGTACCTGAAGGGTTTACAATCAAACAAATTCCCATAAATAATTCCATGAAAATAGTTCAAAACTTCATATCTAAAAATTAAAGACAAAGGGAACTCTCCCCACTAAATGCTCAGCAGTCCTGATGAACTGGCTTTGAATAAAATTGTGCCAATAACAATAACATCTAAGGCAGTTTAAGAAAATCTATGAAGCATTTTAGCTAATGTTTTTCTAAAGAGTTTGCTATTTGGGGTGGGCGTAGGGTAAGTGCTATTAGGTGGTGACCAAGTCCCTAATACTCAAGGGTACTGGAATATAGCTTCATAAATCAAAAGAGGGCAGCAAGCATCAAAGGGGGGTGAAATGCCAACCAGAGAGCAACGGATTCGGTTTTAACAGCAGCAGCAGCAGCAAAACAGGGCTGATTCGCCAAGGCCATTTTTTGAAGCAGGTACCTGGAATACAGCTGCAAATAGCGGTTACAGCTGATGAATAGTTCTTTAACCGGGAAACTGCTGAAGTGCAGACAGTTCCGCACTGAATTCTGGAGGCTGTGGGTCAGAGCAGTTTTTCTATTTAAGGGGCTGGTCCAAGCTGAAACTCGGGATCTGAAACATTGCCTTTGGAGTCTCCTGCCTCCTAACCTCCCTCCCTTCCCAGCTCAGGATCCAAAATAATCCATCTTCCTTCCAGTGAGGTCCAGGTGCTAGGTGAAATTCACATAAACCAATTTATGTGTAGACCAACAGGTTTGGTATTTTTACTTCAAAGGGGAGAGAGAAGGTTTGTCTACCTCATGAGAGTCCTCTTTAAAATTTACATCTTGTCTCTGTAACTAGTAATGACGTAAACAGGAAATGCTCAGAAGTCCTACTATCCCCCAACATCTCATACATATTCATTCTCATACATAACTGTAGCATATATATATATACCCTCCATCTGAAAACTGAAAACTATACTAAATGCCACATTTGTGAATTTTATTACTGAAATAAGAAACAACAAGTTTCACTTTGAGTCATCGGAGTTCCAACATAGAATATGCTTCCAGGGAAATTTTCACCCAAGTTAAGCTCTTGCTATCTGGACATTTCATAGGGATATGTTTTCCAACAAACTCAATTGTACTCTATTTTAATAAAATTATTTTTGCCAAAAACCAGCACAAGCACAAAGAACTGGTTCACTTCTCAAATGAAGAGACATAAAACATGGAACATAATTTCTAATAAGGTTAAATCACGACAGAAATCCTGCCATTTTTACCTCAAGTATCTTATTTTCAAAACAAAATACACAAAAGAACTGGAAAGAAATGAAAAATAAAGAACCAAGAAAATTAAGGAGTCTGAGAAGCCAGGAGACAGGTGAAGAAACCAAATAAAGTACAGCCCTAAATATTTTACTAATTCTTTGAAAAACGGCTACTAACGCAACATTATAATGCTGTAATAATGGAGCACAAACTAACCTCAGCAAGTATATTCAGACATTATAAAAAGAATTAGCCAGCCCAAATTTCATTACAGTGATGAGGCAATTTTTATTTTTTTAATCAATAAACATTACCATTCAATAAAACAGACAAGCCACTAGAATAAAACGCAAATGCACCTGAGCTAAGTGTGCCCTCCGGGTAAGTGTGGATTATATTTCTATCACCTGTTCATGTCAGAATTTCTACTGATTTTCCCCCAGCACGTTAGAAATACCACTATTGAAAAACCAAAGAAACGCTAAGCAGAATCAGCGCCACGCAGCCCGCTGCAGCGTCATCACTCAGGAGGCATTCCCTGCGCGCCCCCTGTCCACCAGTCTCCGTCTCGCCATTTGTTTGTTTTTTTTCCAATCTTTCTGTTAATATATTATTTCCTTGGTCAAGTTTTTCAAGGATGGTCTGTTCTAAGGGATTTGTCAGTTTCGCAACACTTCCTACAAATGACAAAGCAACCTACACCATACAACCATCTTATTATTTCCACTACATATCCCAAAAAGAAGACAAAAGCTAAAACTATGAGTTAAATATCTTCTGACGTAGTATTTTATCCTAGACAATATAATACTTTCTTCCCCAACAGCTTCAAAGACTTCACAGAAGGACAGACAAGCAGGAGGAGGCTGGGACTCCAATGGGCGCAAGGCAAGGCCTGGGAGTGAGGGGTCTGCTCAGGATTCCATGGGCGTCTACTCACGTCCACCGCCCGCCACACACCACAGGCGCCACTAACTGCATGTCAGTTATGCCTTAATAAACCTCTGCGGGGGGAGCACAAGACAGGGAATTTGCTCTCCTCTTGCAAGCCTCGACCCACCAAGTGCAGAAAGCCTAGAGGAGGAGGAAGAAGCCAACGAGGCTGCCATCCCTGAGCTGCTGATCCGCCTCCAGAACCACCTACCCCTCTGATCTTATTATGTGAGATAATGAAAGTGTCCCTGCTGTTTATAAATACACACACATACAGAATACTATATATTAAAAACACTTGGTATTACTAATTTTCATATTAGTACATACCTGAAGTCACCATAATTTCTAAACTGAAAATCAAGGCACAGACTGACATGGTTTCTCCAAAAAGGAGACCGACTATTTGAAATCAGTTTTAGACATACACCTACATTTGTAAATCATATGCAAATTCACCAAATAAACTTTTTTAAAATTTTTTTCAGACTGGTCTACCACAATTATACTGAGACAATCTTGTCAAAGTAAGACCCACTCAAGAAAGAAAAGTATGTAATATATGTTAAATTCCCCCGAATACAAACTTAAATAAATAAAACAAGAAGGAAGCAGTTACCCACTGATGACCTTATTTCTACCTAGTTGATAATGCACTTACTAACCACACGAGCTGCTACTGATTTTCTCTACTGGCTCCCTGAGAACAAGCAGGAGTCTTAGGATGCCCACACTTCCCATTTCCTCTGTTCAATGATTCTCAAACTTTAGACTCAACAAAAGTTTCCTATTTAAACTAAAACCTTTTTTAAGTTT
The DNA here is from genome assembly GCF_030445035.2 of Dasypus novemcinctus. Lineage (NCBI taxonomy): Eukaryota > Metazoa > Chordata > Mammalia > Cingulata > Dasypodidae > Dasypus > Dasypus novemcinctus. Next base: position 126,668,189 of record NC_080681.1, read on the forward strand.
CTATAGTCCTACCCTGAGGGATTAAAATCTAGTACATCAAAAGAATCTTCATTTTAAAAAAAAAACTCCATAAGCCCCATTTTAAGTGCAAGTGTGTCCAAAACCACCCTCTAAAAAAAATTTAAATTTAAATTTTTTTAAAAATCACCCTCTAGTTCCCACAGGCAGACAACGGCCTCAGGAAGGCACCCATTCAGGTCAAGACTGCTAAAAAGTAAATTAAGAAACAAATTTCGGCAGTTATCAGCTAAAGATATCCTCCCTCCCAAGACAATTAAAAAATTTTAATGCTAGGAAATGGATGTGGCTCAAGCAACTGAGCTCCTGCCTAACAACATGGGAGGTTCCGGATTCAGTTCCCAGTGCCTCCTGGAGAAGACAAGCAAGACAGTGAGCTGACGTGATAGGCAGGCATAGCAAGCTGATGCAACAAGGACACACGAAGAGGAAAGAGAATGAGAAACACAACAACAGCAGGAAGCGGAGGTGGCTCAAGCAATTAAGCACCTCTCTCCCACATGGGAGGTCCCAGGTTTGGTTCCAGATGTCTCCTAAAGAGAAGATGAGCAGACACAGAGAGCACACAGTGATGAGCAGACACAGAGAGCACACAGTGATGAGCAGACACAGAGAGCACACAGTGAAAGGACACAGACAGCAGACGGCAACTACAAACAATGGGGGGGGAGGAAATAAGTAAATAAAATAAATCTTTTAAAAAAAAGTTTGATGCCAATGAATACCTAAAAGTTTTTTAAAACCCAGAAGAATAAAGCTGCACTGAAAGATGGGTGGATATTAAAGATACAGGGAGTCCTTTCTGGACGTTAAATTCACACCATGTAGTTGAATCTGGGTTCAACTAACAGCTCTACCACTTACTACTCCTGTGACCTGGGACAAACTATTTAAGTTTTCCACTAAGTCTCACTTATTTTGTTTATAACATGAAGATAGTAACATCTCTACCTCAAAAAGCTGTTGTGAAAATTAACCGAAATAATTAATGGAAACTGCTTAGCATAGTGCCTGGCACGCTGAGGTTATGATACATGTTCAGTGAACAAGAGAATTAACCAGTAAATGCATCCTCAAGGGTAGCACAGAATGATCACACATTTTGAGATCCACTACGGCACCTATCCAGGCACCTTACACAAAGCATTTAGAAGGAAACATGGGACTTAACTAAGTGGAAAAACAGAAATCAAATCAAGGACTTATTTGCCTATTTGCATGCTTTTAAAAAAAAAAGGAAAAACAATCGTTTCCCATTCTGCAGTTCTACTCACAAATTCATTTAATTAGATGACAAAACTCATACATCCAACAAATACTTATCGAACGCCCACTCTGGGGCAGGCTTTGTGTGCAGGCAAGAACCGCAGCCCTTTTCTGCCTCAGCAATCGAGGAGAGGGCTCAGACACAGCCCAAGTCATCCCAAGCACTGTGAGTATGATGACGAGAGACAGGGAAGTAAAAAACACTGCAGAACCACCACACCAGGGAACCGAGGGTGCCTACAACTGCAAGCAGGAGAATCGCATCCATCAACCATGTAGGATCTAAGCCCTCTCTTGATACAGAGGTGGAGTGGGCATCACCATCCCAGAGTTCACACAGCGGAGGAATAAAATATGGATTAGAGTGGACTTACTGGTATTCTACTATAGAACTGTTGTGACTAGTAATGAAAGAAATTGTAGCATATGCAGAGAAAGTGGCTACAGTAGTTTCTGAGGGCAGGGAGAGGGAAGAAGAGATGCTATGTGGGGATATTTTTGGTTCTTGGAGTTCTAAATTATACTGCAAGGATACATGCTGGACATTAGATATCCTGCCATAACCCACTAAATGTACTGGGGGGAGAGTATAAACTACAATGTAAACTATAATCCATGCAGTGCAGTAGTGCTCAAAATGTATTCACCAAATGCAATGAGTGTGCCACAATGATGAAAGAGGTTGTTGATGTGGGAGGAGTGGGGGGGTGGGGGTGGGATATATGGGAACCTCTTGTATTTTTTAATGCAACATTTTTTGTGATCTGTGTATCTTCAAAAAAATACAATTAAAAAATAAATAGATAAATAAATAAAAACACTGCAGAAGTGTAAGGCAAGGGGACCTCGTGGACTCTCGAAGTGGGGGAGGGACATCTTCCATGAGGACACGTAAGCAATGACAAGGACAGATAAAGCAGAGGTGACCACCGTGGTGGGGAGGAGCTGAGGGTGATGAAGGAACTCAGGGGTGAGAATCTAGAGGCTGGAACAGAGGAAAAAGGGAGTAGGGCTTGGCCAGAAGAGAGAGAGGTGTCAGAGACAAAAGTGCAAAGGCCTGGACATCAGGTGACGAATTTGGAATAGCATCTTTAGTGCAAGAGAAGCCATTCAAAGGTTTAAGCAAAGGGGTCCCAAAATCCAACTGGCACTCTGGCACATGGGTGGAGAATGGGTTAGGAGGAGTCTGGGGTACAAAACAGGGACATACTTCGGAAGAGTTAGCCATCTGGGCAAAGACAATGGTGGCTTGGACAGAGCAGTGGCTGGAAAGAGAAGAATGATATGGATAGACTGGAAATTTACTTGGGAGTAAAACTGTAGGGACTGGATTGGATTCCATGTGCAGTAAAAAAAAAAAAAGGGGGGGGGGGAGGGGTGCGGGAGGAGGGTGTCAAAAATGACCTCCAGGGGAGAAAAAGAGTAACTGTACAGTGGAGAAACCTGACAAACACAACCTCAGACAGGTGGTCAAGGTCACCATGCCCAAAGATTAAGTCATGTGGACAGCCAGTACCCTCAATACGATGTGAAGAGAATGGCACTGTGCCTGTGTGGTCTCCTCCCAAGAGCCCAAAAGCCCAGTCTAACCATGAGTAAAACATCAGACAAACCCAACCTGAAGAATATTCTACGAAATACTTAACCAATCCTCCTAAAAACTGTCAAAATCATTGAAAGCAATGAAAGTTTGAGAAACTGTCACAGTGTAGAGGAGACTAAGGTGACAGGATGACTGGATGTACTGTGGTATCCTGGATGGGATCCTGGGACAGAAAAAGACAAGAGGTAAAATCCAAGAAAATTCAAATAGAGGATGGCCTTGAGTTATTAATTCTGCACAAAGACTGGCTCATCCATCGTGACAAATTTACTAATGCTAAAAGAGAAACTGGGTGCAGGTTACACAAGAACATGCTGCGATAATCTTGCAACTTTTCTGTAAATCTAAAACTATTCTAAATACTTGAAAAAAGAATGACCCCAAGATGTGACCTGAGTACCTGGAAGGCAACTTAGGTGCCTTTTATTGAGACCAGGAGACAAGGAGAGGAAGACTGCTGCTTCTAGTTCAGACATGCTAAGTGCGAGTGGCCATCAGAACCCCAGCTGAGGCGTCCATGGGCAGCTCTCTGGGCAGAGATCTGAGCTCAGTGGACGAGTTTAGGAGCGCTCTTGTAAACTGAAACTATGGAAGTGGGCAGGTCTCTCACGTAACAGCACTGATCAATTCACTCAGTATGCCCTTCAAATATTTTTTATGTATTCTAAGATGCAATAGTACTGGAAAGCAATGCATAGAGAAATAAAGGTTCAAGATTCTTTCAATCCTTTCTTCAATGGCAAGGTAGGTTGTTTTAATTAGTTTTCTTTATTAGCTCATATCTGCTGCTGCTAAAGAACAAAGAGTCTAAATGATCTCAACTTACAGAAACTAGTAGCAGAGATCATTTAGACAAACAAATGAATCTCTACTGTAAAGCCATACTCCATTTTTTTATCTATCTTTAAGAAGAGAATAGAACAATTTTGTCTTTACAATATGTTAAATTGGCAAAAATTAAATCAGCATGTAAGAAAATAGAAAACAAAAATAAAAACAATGTGGTACTGATGTAGGCATGGAATAAACAGATTAATGAACAGAATCCAGACGAAAAACCAAGTATTTATGGAAACTTATTGCATGGTAAAGGCAACATTTCAAAGCCATTAGAAAGGATCAATGATTCAATAATGAAATTCAAAAAAATGAAATTAGAGCTCTACCTCATACCATCCATATATTTTTAAATGTTTAGCTGTATTAAAGATCTAAGAAAAAAAGTCCAAAATGCAGGAAAAAAAATCTAGGAAGAACATTTAATAATTTGGGGGTGGGGAACACTTTTGTAAGTACATATCAAGGTGAAAAAGTTTAAAGATGAAGACTGAAAATTTTGGCTACAAGACTCACAGGACTGCCATAGAGATGTGATGAATTAAGATTGAAATATGACTAACCAGGATAAAAAATTATGCATACATATTACTTTAAAGAAAAATAAGAACAAAATCACAAAACAACCAATAAAGGACTGGTTTTAAAATGTTGTGGGGCACGCATGCTAGGCCATTCTGTACCTACACATACAGACGCTGACACAGAAATGCCACAATAGACTGTGGCATGGGGAGGAAACACAGGGAAGAGGTCTACAAGACCATGTGTTCCTCATATATATATATATATATATATACACACACACACACACAAACACACACACACACAACATATATTAAAACACTAAACAAGAGAAACCACATTTAAAAGCATATTTTATGAGAGAGTTTCCGTTTTTAATCTCTATACTCCTATGTTGTAAGAATTTTTCCAATGGCCATTTCTTACTTCTATAAATAAAAGCATATATTTATATTTTTATAATAAAAAATAATAAAGTGATTTCTATGGGGAGGATGGAAAAGAAATTAAGTAATTTTTTATGCTCCCTTCACCTCATTAATATATGAATTCCTTTAACTAAAAGGTAACTTCCAGCTATGACTTATCTTAAAACATCAGTATCAAATAATTTTCAAGAATGTAATGTCCTATATATAGTAGTCAGAACAAGTTAGATCTTCTTGAGCTATGGCAAAGTTATATATAGCATTGGAACTTTCCAATAAAGAGCATAATAAAGGACAACCTTCTTCATGTGTACCTAAATTAGAAATAGCAGTTATGGCTTGTCAATATGACTTCAAGCAAACAGGAGATCATGACGAATCTAAACTTGGCAAAGACGACGTGAAAACAGTCACTATAGGATCAGCCCAATTAACCTATCAAAAAAGCAACTACAGGGAAGCGGATGTGGCTCAAGCGACTTGGCTCCTACCTACCACATGGGAAGTCTCTGGTTCAGTTCCTGGCACCTCCTAAAGAAGACAGCAAGCTGGCATGATAGGCAGGCATGGCAAGCTGATGCGGCAAGATGCACAACAAGAGACACAAGAATAAAAACACAATGAGAGGCACAACAAAGCAGGGAAAGAAGGTGGCTCAAGTGATACTTAGTCGCCTCTTGCCCACAAGAGAGGTCCCAGGTTTGGTTCCCAGTGTCTCCTAAAGAAACAAGGGAAGCAGATGTGGCTTAAGCAACTGGGCTACTGTCTACCACATAGGAGGTCCAGGGTTCGATGTCCAGGACCTCCTGATAAAAGGCAAGCTGGCCCCTTTGGCAAGCTGGCCCATGCAGAGTGCTGGCCTGCAGAGTACTGCCCCATGCAGGAATGCTGCCCCACGCAGGAGTGCTGGCCCACGCAAAGAGCTGGCGCAGCAAAATGACACAATAAAGAGACACAGAGGAAAGATAAGAGACGCAGCGGATCAGGAAGCTGAGGTGCCACAAGAGAATGATGACCTCTGTCCCACTCCGAAAGGTCCCAGGATCAGTTCCCAGAGTTGCCTACTGAGAAAATAAGCAGACACAGAAGAACACACAGCGAATGGACACAGAAAGCAGACAGTGGGGGGGGGGGGGGGGAGGAGTGGGTAAATAAATAAATCTTCAGGGGAAAAAAAAAAAGGAAGATGAACAGATACAGCAAGTGCAAAAAATGAGGGGATGGGCAGAAAAAATAAATAAATCTTTTTTAAAAAGTAACTACAAAGAGTATATCTTTAATATATAACCACTGCAGTTGAAATTCAGCTCAACTGGTTTCTTTAACTGGCATAAAACACATACATACACACATATCACTTTTAGGCATGATAAAGCTAAGATCAAGGTAGTCTGTAAAAAGAACTTCAATATATAAATCAATATATAATCCCGTTTGATTTTTAAAATACATAAACCTGTAATCTCTCAACTGGGTAATACCCCTGAGGATAAGCAGATCTGTAAACTATATTAATACATCTGAGAAACACCAAGTAGACAAAACTAATGCCATGAAACAAAGCTAACACAAATTATTCAAAATGCAACTGAATAGTTTAAATCCTTTAAAAACAAATATAATTATTTATCATTTAAATTGGGGAGGCTGGTTCTAAATTTCCTCTGGCACTCTTACTACATGTCTTCTTCACCACTGGCCTCACTTTCTTCCCTCAATATTCCACAATTCACCCCTTCCCCATATCCCTTGGAATCCTGTACCATCAATTCATTCATACAATAATTATGCACCTACGATGTAAAAGGTCCCACTCTAAACTCTGGGTATAGAGCAGTGAATAAAACATAAAACCTCTGCCCTGATGTAATCTTACTTTCTAGTAATATCAAGTCCATCAGTGACATCCACCATTTAAAACTAGATGCCACAGCCCACTCCCAACTCAGCACTCCTGAATTTCCCTATTAATATGTTCTAAGTATTTTTCTTTTTACAATGAACTTAGGATCTTATTCACCTATTGTCAGTCTCCCCTCGTTAAGACTGTAAGCTCCCTGAAGGCAGAGATTTTTTTTCCTGTTTTGTTGTATTTCAAGAGCTTAGAACAATGCCTAGCACCTAGACACTCAAACATCTGTTGAACAAAGTCTTCTCTTCTCTCCATGATCTCTACCCCAGACAGAAGTTGCTCACATCTACCCACCTGCAAACAAAACACAATGGCCTCTGCCCTGTATCTAGACTCCAGCCTTCTACCTTATCACCAAACTTCTTTGAAGACATTGGAGAATCCATTTCTTAACTTTCCAGTCCCCACTGTAATTCTGTGTTTGTTTGGTCACTGTTGGGGGGTGAATCATATCTCCCACAAAAGGCATGCTCTGGTCCCAACCCCTGGTCCCATGGGTGTGAACTCATTTGTAAACAGGTCTTTGGAAGATGTTATTAAAGTGTGCCCAATCCATCATCCATGTGGAATCTAAGCCCCTCTTGATCCAGAGGTGGAGAGGACATCACCATCCCAGGTCCACAGAATAGAAGAATAAAATATGGACTAGAGTGGACTTACTGATATTCTACTATAAAACTATTGTGATGAGTAATAGAAGAAATTTTATCATCAAGGTGGAGAAAGTGGCCACAGTAGTTGCTGAGGGCAGGGAGGGGGAAGAGATGTGATGTGGGGCCATCTTTGGGATTTTGAGTTGTCCTAAATGATATGGCAGGGTCAGATGCTGGACTTGATATATCCTGCCATAACCCACTGAATGTACGGGGGGAGAGTGCGAACCACAGAGTAAACTATTATCTATGTAGGGCAGCAGTGCCCCAAAATGTGTTCACCGAGTGCGATGAGTGTGCCACAATGATGGGGGAGGTTGTTGGTGTGGGAGGGGTATACAGGAGCCTCTTATATTTTTCAATGTAACATTTCTTATGTGATGTATATATCTTCAAAAAAATATAATTTACAAAAATGATGTGGTGGGGAGTGGGTTATATGGGAAAAAAGAAAGAAAAAAACTGGAAAAAAAGGGGAAAAATATTGCTTTATTGACAATTGTCACTAACAATTGTGACAAAATAAAAAATCCTAATCAGTTTTAAATAAATAAATAATAAAGTGTGCCCAAACTGAATGAGGGCAAACCCTACTCCAACATGGCTGAAGTCCTTAGATGCAGAAAGAAAAGCCATGGGAAGAGCTAGAATCCAGTAGGAAATGGAGAAGAAACAGCCACGTGCATTGCCACGTGACTGACAAGCCAAGTACCTGGCCCGCTGGCAGGCAGCCCCAGAACACCAGTCTTCAGGGAGAAAGCATTGCTTGCTGATGCCCCAATCTGGACTTCTTCTAGCCTCAAAACTGTGAGCCAGTAAATTCCAGTTGTCTAGGCCAACCCATCACATGGTATTTGCTTCAGCAGGTGGGAAAGTAAATCAGTCACAAAATCCAATCCTCATCTGCAAATCCAAGTTTCTTTCACTTTTTTTAATTGAAGTAATTCACATTTGCTTTAAAAAAAAAAAAAGAAAAGAAAAGTACACAGAAAATGGCATCATGTACCACCTAATGACTTAAGAAACCCTCAGCATCTCCCTCCTTCACTGCCCACGTTCAATCCGTGGGCATGTCTGATTAGGTCCACTGCCAACCCGATTCCCAAACAACCCAGTTAGCTCCATCTCTACTGCCACGGCCTTAGGGCCAATCCCACCCCTGGCTTTCACTAGATCCTTGCACATGCTCCAGGCGTCTCTGAGCTCCAAACCCACCTACCACCCGGCTCCCTGCGTGAGAACTCTAACAGGCAAAGAGACCATGGCTTTCCTATTTCAAACCGCAAGGATCTGTGCCCCTTCTCCGGGGACATCCTAATTTCTGAGGTGGCCTAAGGTCCCTGCTGTGGCCACCTCTCCTGCTGTTACCCACCCTACTCCAACGCTCTGGCCACATAAAAATTAAAGAAGTCAACCCAACTAAGATTAAATTTTATTTCCAATGCAATCTCATGAAAAAGCAAAATATATAGGCCTAAACCATCAAGACTGGCATGAATTAACAGAAAATCACAAGCAGATCACAAATGAATCACAAATTCAATAGTACAGATGTATAATGCAAAAAAAAATCAAACAGTAAGAAAATAGTAAATTAATGATTGGGCTTGGAAGAAAACAACTATTTTGATAAAAGCTCAGAAAGAAAAGTGAGATTGTCACTGACTTTTGTGAAATATTTTTAAATCATATAGGGGAGCAGAGTGGATACAGTTCAAGCAGTTGAGCACTGCTTCCCATATGGGAGGTTCCAAGTTCAGTTCCTAGTGCCTCCTACAAAAGAAAAAACAAATAACAAGCAAAATAAAAGAAAAAAACAACTGAGAGGAGCCGCTGCGGCACAGTGGTTGAGCATCAGGTTCCCGTTACGAGGTGTCCCAGGGTTCATTCCTCAGCCCCTGGTACCTCAAAAAAAAAAAAAATCACATGGAATTTGTTATCATTGTGGGATTATGTCAGTGTCAGAGGCTTGGAAATTACAGGGATTGTTACAATTACTATCGTACTAATTCACAAGGAAAAAATTATGAGACCATTAATAGCAATTCCCTATTCTGAGAACTCTCTGTAACAGATTTAAGCTACCTCTTGAGCATTTTTCCTGATCATTCCACTGACTAAATCAACAATATAGGTTTTCTAATAAACAAAGTTTTTCATCTGGTCATCTTATAAAATACAGTCTCTTTCCAAACTGGATGACCACTTACGGGAACACACACTGTCATTGTGTTTTGGTACTTTGTAGGAATTAGAACAGACATGTGAGAACCTTAAGGTAAGAACAGAGAATAATAGCTAATTGATGGAGATGGACTGTGGGGGGAAAGGAGAAAAAATAATTTCCACATGTTACAAATGTTGCTTAATCATAGTAAGCTAAAATATTCAGAAAGAGGAAAAGTGTGAAGAAGATTACAGGAAAAACAGGAGTGGATAACCTTTGCCTTAGATACCAAAGTTTGTATATTATCCACTGCTTAAAAGTTTTCATCCAAATTCAGAAGTGTCCACTGAGTCAGATGTTCTGTATTCTAATATAATTGTACGTTTAATGAAGTCCATTTGCTTATTACAAATTTTGCCTTCCAGATTTCCTTTTGCTTGCTTTTAGCCACAATTTATTTAATTATAATGAAGACCTCTTCCAAAAGCATTCATCAATAGTTCTAAAGCAGTTGTTTTCAACCTTGGTGACACTTTACAATCACCTAGAGAACCTTGAAAAATACCACGCCCAGGGAACAGAGGTGGCTCAAGCGATTAGGAGCCTCCCTCCCACATGGGAGATCCTGGATTCGCTTCCCAGAGCCTCCTAAAAAAGGAAGACTCACAGGCAGACAGTGCAAACAACGATGGGGAAGAAATAAATCAAAATGAAGTTTATGTTAAAAAAAAAAAAAAGTCCCACACCTGGATCCCATCCCCAGAGATTCCAATTTAACTGACCTGGGGTAAGACCCAGGCACTAGTGTTTTTAAAAAGCTGTCCAGGGAAGAGCATTTGGCCCAACAGATAGGTCTTCCATATGGGAGGTCCAAGGTTCAAACCCAGGGCCTCCTTGACCCGTGTGGAGCTGGCCCATGCACAGGCTGATGTGCACAAGGAGTGCCCTGCCACACAGAGGTGTTCCCCGCATAGGGGAGCCCCACGCGCAAGGAGTGCGCCCCGGAAGGAGATCCGCCCAGCATGAAAAAAGTGCAACCCACCCAGGAATGGCGCCGCACACACAGAGAGCTGACACAGCAAGATGACACAACAAAAAGAGACACAGATTCCGGGTGCCACTGACAATAATACAGAAGAACACACCAGTGAATGGACACAGAGAGCAGACAACTGGGGGGGCGGGGAAGGGGAGAGAAAATAAAAATAAATAAATAAAAATCTTTAAAAAAAAAAAAAAAAGGCTGTCCAGGTGATTGTAATGTACAGCCAGCATAGAAACCACCAATATACACAAAAAGGACCAGGAAGCAGTGAGGGCATTTTTGCCATTTTGTACAGTATCACAGCACATCCCAAACTCACTACGACACCCAAAGTACCCACTCATCTCTGAAGAATAAAGGGGCCAGTACCACCCAGTTCGGAGCCCCTAATTCAACTAGGACTGCACTAACAAGGTCTTTTACCTCTCTACTCATCACTTTGCTCATCTACAGTTTTGGCTTAGCCTGGATCGGTAACGTCATGACCTGCTTCATAACACCCAGGGCTCCAAGCGCTCGTTGTGACAGTTGTCTCAGGAGGAAGCACAAAGCCCAAGCAGGCAACGCTTGGCCCCTCTCCCCAGCTTCAAGCAGAGCATCTCTACTTTGTCTGTTATAGATTTACGCTCCCCAAAAGATTATGTTTGAAGAACTGCTATAAAAATTTTTTAAAGTTTGAAAATCCTGTCTTCTTGTTGTTCCTGTTTCTAACTCCAGCACTTAAAGGAAAAGTAGGCATTTTCCAAATATTTGTTGAAGTGGAGAAGGGAAAAAGAGGAATGAGAAGAAATCTGCAAAAGGTGCTTTTTCTTCCTCCTTTCAAACTACTACTTGGAAAACACATCAACTCATGCAATGTCTTTTGAGACTGTGAAGTTGCTAAGAGGTACAATAAGTTCAGGTCACAGTGACAAGCATTCTGTCAATGAGGCATTTCTCGAACGTGCGAATTTCAATTTTTTTTTAAGGATATATACAAACATAGATGCATCTGTGTGTATGTGAGTGTGTGTCTCCAAGAGCCTCTAAGTGGCCCCCATGGCCACACCTCCTGTTGGGGATCCCCTATTATATAATTTCCTCCCCCTGACGTCCTTCTAAACAAGAGAATATGGCAAAGTAATGGGATGCATGTGATCACATTCATACTACTAACATCCACCATGATAAAGCAAGGGTGCTAGCTTCGAGGAAGGAAGCAGCCATGTTAAGAAGGCCCAAGTAACAAGGAGCTGGGGGAAGCCACCAGCCAATAATAAGCAGGAAACTAAGGTCCTTAGCTCAAGTGTTCCTAAGGAATTGAACGCTACCACAACCACATTGTGGGTCCTTCCCAGTCAAGCTTTCAGATGAGAGCCTAGCCCTGGCCAACACCTTGACTGCAGCCTCGTGAGACCAAGCAGAGGTCCCAGCTAAGTCACGTGTGGATTCCTGACCTGAAGAAACTGCCAGATAAAAAACATGTGTGGTTTAATACCACTAAGTTTGTGGTAATATTTTTTATGCACAGTTATGAAATACAATGGTAATAAAACACAGAAATGGCACATTCAATGGTCCTGAGGTGAAAGACAGGAAGGCACATTTGAAGAACTGGAGAAAAGCACAGCTGGGGCACAACAAATGTGGAAAAGAGGCACCTGAAATGAAGGCAGGGGCTAGACCAAGGAGGGATGTCTCAGCCATGAGAATGTGTTTGAATTTACATCCAAAAAACAATGGAAAGCAACTGACAAGTTTAAGGCTGGGAATAACATGATATGATTCACGTTTTAATATTTTAAAAAGGCCACTCTGGCTGCTGTGTGAAGAAAGAATTGAGGGGATCCGACGTAGAAGTCAGTCAGTCACTTAGGAGCATCCAGGTGAGAGGTGGTAACGATGAACAACAATGGAGAGAAAAAGGAGAATCAAAATAGTCAAGATAAAGCAAGGGGTCCATGAAATTGGATGGAAAAAGAATTATATCTTTATTTCACTAACCTCCAAGTGAAAAGCAGCACTTTGTTTAAGTATGAATATAGGCAACCAACCTCAGCGATACAGGAATTACCTGTGACTTTGTCACCAACAGAATATACAGATGCTTTCCTATCCCAATTACCAATCTCACAACATGAAACATCATTTGTTTTCAATCACTACCTCAAATTTATGGTTGCTCTAGATCTTATTTAAGTACATTTAAGAAGAACAGATACACTGTATCACGATCTTTATTCTATTATTATTTTTCTTACTGTATTTCAATATAATTGGTTTCCTTTGTAATCCTGCATATGGTTTCCTTTCTAAAAGGTATCCATGGGCTTCTTCACGTGACTGCCAAAGGGGGCCACAGTACTAAGAAACACTAACAGAAGGGCAGATATTCTTGGGAGGAGGACTCTGTGAGGTTACGTGCTGTGCTTGGTCTTGGGGGTAGAGGGCAGGGGGAGTCCTAATAATGACTGCCAGGGAGCCAGCAGATTTGGGGAAAGATTCAGAGTTCAGTTTTGGATGATTATGTCTGAGGTGCCTGTGAAGCAGCCAGCCCCAGAATACCATGAATTCTAGTATCTGAGGAAAAGTCTCAGCTTAATTTGAGCCATACAGATGATATTTTAAGGTATCTCAGTGGATGAATTTACTTAAAGAGAGAGGGTGCTATGTGAATAGAGAAGATGCCGGGCACAAGCCCCAAAGAACTTCAGCCTTGAAAGACTGGGTTGAGGAGGAAGCTCTGAATGAAGAGAATGATTAAGAAAAGGTGGCGGGAAGCGGATTTGGCTCAAGGGATAGAGCATCCGCCTACAACATGGGAGGTCCAGGGTTCAAACCCAGGGCCTCCTGACCCGTGTGGAGCTGGCCCATGCGCAGTGCTGATGCGCGCAAGGAGTGCCGTGCCACACAGGGGTGTCCCCCGCGTAGGGGAGCCCCACACACAAGGAGTGCGCCCATAAGGAGAGCCGCCCCGCATGAAAAAAGTGCAGCCTGCCCAGGAATGGCACCTCACACATCGAGAGCTGACACAGCAAGATGATGCAACAAAAAGAGACAGAGATTCCTGGTTGCCGCTGACAACAATACAAGCGGACACAAAAGAACACACAGCGAATAGACAAAGAGAGCAGACAACTGGGGGGTGGGGGGGGACACCTTAAAAAAAAAAAAGGTGGCCCGAGAGACACGAGGAAAACCTGCAAGACAGCATTATCACAGAGAAGGAAAGATCCAAGGATAGAAGAAGGGGCAGTTATGCTGAAAACTGGGAAGAGGCTGCGTAAGGCCAGGGCAAGTGTTCGTTGGATTTGGCAACATGCATGTTGTTGGAAAACTCGACAGGCAGGTTCAACAGAATGGAATGGGGTGGACAGGAATAGCTAAAGAGTACCTGGAAAGTGAGAAAGGGTAAATATGTGGGTTATTAGTTTTTGAGAAGTTTTGAATATTAAGAGGTATGTTAGTTTCCCAACCACTAAAACAAATACCATGCGGTGGGTTGGTTTAACAACAGGAATTTCCTGGATCACAGATTTGAGGCTAAGAGAAGTCCACAATCTTGAAGTCAGCAAGGCGATGCTTCCTCCCCAAACACTGACATTCTGGAGTTGGCTAGTAGCGATCCTTTGTCCTTCTAAAATGCTGAACTACATGGATGCAGACACAGAAAAGCCGGGAAAGAGGGTTCAAATGGGATTGGGATTTGTCCAGCTGTGTCTGACAAGAGGAAGAAGAGGCTAGAAGGTTGAGAGGGTTTGTAAGAATGATTAAGAATGGTAAACTCTGGAGTTTAAGCTGGAGAAGAAAAGGGCCCATGAGAGAGCAGACTGCATAAAGGCAATGCCGTACTTCCCAGGAGAAGAGAGCCTTGGATAAGCTATTAATAATGAGCTGGTTTCACGAGAACATAAGCTCCACAAGAACAGGGATCTTTGGTTCACCACTGTTATCACCAGAACCTACTACTCAATAAATATTAGGTGAATGAATGTCACCAAAATGTAATGAAGTAAATACAGAAACTCAGGACTACAGCTTAATGGGCAGGAGGAAGAAGAGATATGTAGGACAAGCAGCTGTAAGCATGAAAAGGCAAGGCAAGGACTGCATCTCTGCTGCATGTGAGCCACTTTCCATGCGGCCTGAGTCATGGCCAGACCACAGCTGACTCCAGACTCCCCAAAGAGAATCAAGGGGGAAAGTTCTGCACTGACTTTAAAGATGTGCCTGGCCACCCATGGAACAATGAGCACCGCATGACATGAGTGTTGTGGGGACTGGGAAGGACGTCCTGTAGCAGCTGTTAACAAGAATTCCATCCACTGTCCCAGGAGAAGAAAGAAGAAATCGTCAGTACATTCTGCTCTTATTTTAAAATAATTGTATTAATTCTTTCTTCAGACATCTCCATTGCTAAGACTATGTCTTGGTCTCACTCTAGGTCCTTCCTTCAGTTAAACTATTCCAACAGACACTGCATGCCTGCCGCTCCCTTAGAGACGTCCTCCCTGACCCTTCATTCTACAGTAGGCCTTCCACTTCACTCTCTTTAGCTTTATTCTGGTCTTTTCCTTTGTAATTTTTTCCACATTTTACTTCTCTTCACAGCAAAACTCCAGTCAAGAATCAATATTTGCAGTCTCTTCTTCCTCCACCTCAAGCACTCTTCAATTCACTGCTCCCAACGCTCCACTGAGAGAGCTCATCAGGTTTACTAAGAGACTCCAGGTTTCCGAATTCAAAGGTGATTCCTCCTTCCTCCTTTTACTCAACTTCTCACAGTACCCCTCTGGGGTCAGCATAGTAGTGGCCCCTAAAAACATCCACGTCCCAACTCCCAGAACCTGTGACTATGTGACCCGACATGGCAAAGGGAAATAAAGGTTGCTTATCAGCTGACCTTGAAATAGGGAGAATATCCTGGATTATCCAAGTGGGCCCAATGTAATCACAAGGGTACTTAAAAGTGAAAGAAGTAATCTTAAAAGACCAATAACAAGTAAAGAAATTGAATCAGTAATCAAAAATCACTCAACAGGGAAGCAGATTTGGCCCAACCAATAGGGTATCTGCTTACCACATAGGAGGTCCAGGGTTCAAACCCAGGGCCTCCTGACCCATGTGGAGCTGGCCCATGCACAGTGCTGATGCGTGCAAGGAGTGCTGTGCCACGCAGGGGTGTCCCCCGTGTAGAGAAATCCCACGCACAAGGAGTACACCCTGCAAGGAGAGATGCCCAGCACGAAAAAAGTGCAGCAGACAACTGGGGAGGAGGGGGAAAAATAAATAAAAATAAATCTTAAAAAAAAAAAGAATCTTTCAACAAAGAAAAAACACTAAGTTTGTGGTCATTTGTTACAGCAGAATACTAATAGACACCCCTTGAAACATGCTTCTCTAGGCTTCCGTCTCATGCCTGCCAGGTGAGCTCTACTTCACTGGCCCCTGCAGCCTCCAGCTGGTTCCTCCTGCTCTGCTCAGGGCTCAGTCTCTTCCTTTTCTACCTACCTCCTCAGCTGCTCTCACCCAGACCACTGCTTTAAATGCCATCTGTGCACTGATGGCTCTCCAGTGACAAGCTCCACACTGGACCTCTCCAAAATTCTAGACAGCTGCTTCTTTAACATCTCATTTGAGTGTCTAAAAGACATCTCAAAATTAACAAACCCCAAAAGAACTTCCTTGATCCACCTTACCCCCTCCTCCCTCGTTTCCCTTGTCTCAGTTATAAGCACCAGCACTGACCTACTAGCTGGGGTCACAAAATAGGAATCAGCCTTGATTTCTCCTTTCCCTTACCCCATTAGCCCTGATAGCTCTACCACCAAAATACAACCCACTTTTCACCCCTCCACTGCTCCATCATCTCTTACCAAGACCACCAATGACTACAACACCCACCTAACTGGTCTCCCTGCTTCCCCTGACTTCCCAAGAGAAGCCAGAGAGATTTTCTGAAAATAAATATCACATATTATGTCACGCATCTGCTGACTGCATGGCTTCCTGTTGTCCTTAAAATAAAATCCCAAGTCTTTATGCCTAACAAGGCATGGCAAGATCTTGGCCCTGCTACCGCACCTATCTTATCTCCTAGTTGTTCAGTCTGCTCCAGCCACAATGGCTTTTTTAGGATCCCTCAAACCCAGGGCATTCTTCCTTCAGGATCTCTGGACCTGCGGCTCTCTCTACCTAGAATGTTGGTCCCCAAGACCTTCAAGAAGCTGGCCCTCTTATCATTTTGATCTCAGCTCAAAGATCTGAGAAAAGCCTTCCCTAACTAATCCATTTAAGCAGGGGTCCTTAACTTTTTTTGTTCCACAGACCCCTTTGCCAATCACGTGAAAGGAATACTACTGTAATTTATTTATGCATACATTCAAAAGTGAAGGAAATTCTAGATTTCAGTTAAAGGTCAGAGAAAATAAACATAAGCTGATTTTTTTTTTCAGTTCAAGCTCACGGACCCCCTAAAATCTGGTTAAGAACCCCTGACCTAAACCATTCACACCTCAGCATTCTCTTCAGTTGTCTTCTTAGCACTCTTTGAAATTCCCATCTATTTGCTCTCTCTCTAAACTATAAACTCCATGAGAACAGGAACCTTGTATATCTGGTACCCACAGCATCCCCTAACTGTGCCTGGCACATATTAGGGTCCTTAAAAATATTGGTAAATGCATAAATGATGGCATGAAATACAATGAATATCAATACACAGTCAATAAACATGAAATTGTGTGATCACTGTCAATAAGGTCTAAGATACAGGCAATATAACTCCATCTATGGTAAACATATTGTTGGTTAATAAATAAAATACATGCCCACAAAGGCACAGAAAAAAGACATATATCACCAAGTCAATACCATGTATTTCTGACAGTAGGATCTGGGGTGACTGGACGACCTTTCTATTTCTGCTGCACTATGTGAACTGGTGGGTGGGAGAGAAAACCCCATTCCCCAGACTGTGTTTCCATGAGACAAGTGCTCCTTCCACAAAGAACATGCTTGGCTTCCCACCCCACCCACTCAGTCACTCATGGAGAGGAGGGTCTTAGCTGAAGATGAGGCTGAAAGGAAGAACTGAGTGTACTGTCCCAATCCTTCCCTTCATGTTTTTTTGGGATTCTGCTTCATGCAGGGAGAAGACATTTTGCTCCTCTCTTCCACATCACAGGTCTTTTCAGGAGTAGCTCCCATCTACTGATGGCTGTTACTAAAGGGCCAGAAGCCCCCTTAAGTAGTAGGTCTCAACCAAATGTGCTGGTTGGTCCTTCATTGAGTCATTCAATGATTATTCCCTGAGCACGCACTATGTGCTAAGCACCGTTCTAAGCTCTTGGGATTCCTCAGTGAACAGAATAGATCAAAACCCCTGCCCACCTAGAACTTACAGTCTAGCAGGGGCATCCAGACAACACACAATAAAAACAGATAAATCAGATGGTGATAAATGCTAGTTCCAAATCACTTATGTCTCACTATCCTCATTATGAAATAAAAAATACATAATCACCACACAGCAGGTTCTCTGAACTGCTTGAGAAATGGATTGTTGAAAATTACTGGAAAATTCTTAAATATAAGAAATATGATTAATAATAATTAAGGCATTTAACAAAAATGCCTCTTAATTAGAATTAAAAAGTCTAAATTTTGTTCAACAGTACAAAAATAAAACTTAACATACACATTAATGACTGTCTTCCAATACTGGGAAACAGTGTTCTGTCACTATAAAGTTTAAAAATATGTCATGAAAGAGGGGAAATGAGGAAGCAGATGTGCATCAAGTGATAGAGCTTCCACCCACCATACAAGAGGACCTGGGTTCAATCCCTGGGGCCTCCTGGTGAAAAAGAAGAGCAAGTATGCCCATGTGGCGAGCCAGTGCCTGCACGAGTGCCCACGTGAGTGCCCACGTGGTAAGCCAGTGCCCTGCACAAGTGAGTCACACTGAAAGATGATGATACATCAAAAGAGAGACAAGGGGAGAGTTAAGGCGAAGTGCAACAGAAACCAGGAACTGAGGTGGCACAACTGACAGGGAACCTCTCTCCCCACCAGAGGTCTCTGGGATCGAATCCCGGTGAATCCTAGAGGAGTAAAAATGAGAAGACAACAAAGCAAAAAAAGCAGGGCAGGAAGAGGGGAAGGGGAGGGGAGTAAATAAATAAATCTTTTTAAAAAAAAAAATGGGAAATGACTTCAGTTTTATAGATCCTGCTTAATTTCACACTATTTTAATGTACCCCTCCTCAAAAACAGAAAGCAAATGGCATTTGCACTTTCTTTCAACTCCTTAACTTTTAAGAAGAGAAATAAATTCCAGTGTTTTCCTCCTCCTCTTTCTAAAAAGCATTTTCTAAGTAAGAACCCCACCATCTAACAGGAAAGCCATCCTCCAAATGGCTTTATCCCTCCCACACAGAGCACTGCAGGGCGGTTCTCTAAAGACCTTGACCTTGACCTGCTACATTTGGATTAACCCACCTTCCTGCAAAGCTACACGCATTGATCTATTCAATTGGAGTTGCTGAGGGCAGGGAGAGGGAAGAAGAGGTGTGATATGGGGGCATTTTCGGGACTTGGAGCTGTCCTGAATGATATTGCAGGGAAAGATGCAGAACATTATGTAACCTGCCAAAACCCACTGAATGGACTGGGGGAGAGTGTGAACTGCAATGTAAACTATAATCCATGCAGTGCAGCAGTACTCTAAAACGTATTCACCAAATGCAATGAATGTGCCACACTGATGAAAGAAGTTGTTGATGTTGTGGGGGGAGTGGGTTATATGGGAACCTCTTATATTTTTTAATGTAACATTTTGTGTGATCTACGTATCTTTAAAAAAAAAACAATAAAAACTTGCTACAATTTAAAAAAGAGAACTACATCAGGGTATAAGTTACATGCAGAATGTGATCTCTCCTTTTTTCAAAAGGTTTGGGTTTAGGTGTTACCTGTTCTAGACATTTTCTGTTTCCCAGTCCCTATGGTCACCTGCTTCTAATTACTTTGAGTTGGAGATGGCTATATTTTCTAGCCTCAGTCAAACTGAACTTCTCAGCTTCTTTGTTTCTTGGACCTGGGACCCTTTTTCCCTATATACTCCTGTGGAATCTGACTGCGATGCTAAATGAAGGCTGCCTCAGGCTCTTGCCTTGATTCCATCACTGGCCGACCTGGGTGCATGCACACACACTTCCCATCCCCCTCCCACAACCTTGCTCAGTGCCCAGGAGCTGAAAGTTCACCCAGTGTTTTGTTTGATAAAGGCTGACAATGCAATATACCAGAAATGGGTTGGCTTTTATAATGGGAATTTATTAATATTAGGTTAAATGCTTACAGTTTTGAGGCTGTGAAAATGTCCAAATCAAGGCATCATCAGTGATGCTGTCTCACCAAAGGTCAGCTTCTAGTGATCCTGGACTCCAGCCTGGTAGTAAAGCATGATGTGGCTCTGCTGAGGTCACACCTCCTGAAGTAATCAATCAAAGGCAAAGTCCCCCCAGCTGAATCCAATCCAATTAAAGGGTCCCATACCCACAGGAAGGGATTAGCTTCAAGAACATCATCTTTTCTGGGATGCACAAAATCTTCAAACTGTCACACCTAGCTTCCTTGGTTCTCCCCAAATATGAACTCCAGATGCTTTAAAATGTTACATTTATTTCTACTCTACATCTCTCCCAAGAACAGTGAACACACCACCACATAAGTTTATCAGAAAACCTCATGAAATCCACATATCCTGCCCATAATATTCTTCCTTACAGAGAAAATACTCTCCCAAACACACATTTATATTTCATCACATTCACACCAGCCCATCTGTGGTTTCTCATCAATCTAAAAAGGATTTCTTTTTGTGTTTTTTCTTTTTCACTTTTTTCCCAGCTTTCTAAAGCATTAAAACTGAAAAACTTGGGTTACTTTTTTAGGAACTTCTTTGTAATTACCAAGAAAGCAGGATTTATCATTAGAAACATTTGGTGGGTAGCTATTCAAAAAGACTGGAAGGTAGGTAAGCAGATAGTTAGGTAAGCAGGTACATTACTCAGCTTTAGGATTCTGCTGTTTCCTTATGTGGGCCAAATGGAGACAGTGAGGAAAGAAGAGGGCTATCCTTACTCCATCTCCTCAAAAGATACTGAAAATTTTAGCATACTCCTCTGCATACCCTGCTATTGCCAACCATACTTAAATACTTAAAAGGATTTATTACATATTAAGACATAAACAAATACTTTGGAGAAAGACCAAAACAAATAACTTTACATTCCATGACTTCTAGGCACTTACTAGAATAAGACTGTAGGAAACTCAACTGCCTCCCATCTAGTCAAAGCACATAAAAATATACCTGAGTAATATGGGGGTAGCAAGCCGAGACTACAATCAGGTGAAGTTAATTAGAACACACTTCCAAAAGGTTGTGATTCTCCATCTATGTGGTTCTCACGTGAAAATTTGTTTAA
Source organism: Dasypus novemcinctus (assembly GCF_030445035.2). Classification (NCBI taxonomy): domain Eukaryota; kingdom Metazoa; phylum Chordata; class Mammalia; order Cingulata; family Dasypodidae; genus Dasypus; species Dasypus novemcinctus. Next base: position 126,689,118 of record NC_080681.1, read on the forward strand.
AATGGAAATTCTGAGGCCCTCACCCAGACCTACTGAATCAGAAACACTGGGGATGGAAGCCCAGCAATTGATGGTGTAACAAGCCCTCCAGGGGGTTCTGACACCCACTGAAGTCTGAAAATCAGAAACCTAAAGAAGGCCTACCTTTCCCTGTATTCTCCCTTTCCCATCTCAGCTGAACTTTCTGGAAAGTCTCAATAACCCAAAGCCTCCACACACCCTGATCAGTTAAGACCTGAGCAAAAGTCTATCTGTCCAAATTTCAACTCCAGTGCTAGTCAGGTATACAAGGCTTGGAGAAGGTACTAAAGAAAAACTTCAAGACCCCCTAAAAAGATGCCACCCCAGTGTAACTGACTCCAACAAGTCCTGAAGGGATATAAAACTCCCAAGGTGCTGAGGTGATGAAGAAAATGTTCTGGAATTAGACAGTGGTGATAGTTGCACAACTTTGTGAATATACTAGGAGGAAAAAAAACAAAAAACACAGGCTTGTATGCTTTAAGAATAAACAACCCAATTTAAAAATGGGCTAAAGATTTGAATAGACATTTCTCCAAAGAAGATATTCAAATGGCCGTAAGCATATGTAAAGATGCTCAACATCATTAGCCATCAGAGAAATGCAAATTAAAACTACAATGAGACTCAACTTCATAGGATCCTTATTTTTAAAAAGAAAAACTGGGATGCAGACTTGGCCCAATGGATAGGGCGTCCGCCTACCACACGGGAGGTCCGCAGTTCAAACCCCCAGTCTCCCTGATACGTGTGGAGCTGGCCCACGCGCAGTGCTGATGCGCACAAGGAGTGCCCTGCCACACAGGGGTGTCCCTCGCGTAGGGGAGCCCCACACGCACAGAGTGCCCCCGTAAGGTGAGCCACCCAGTGCGAAAGTGCAGCATGCCCAGGAACACATGGAGAGCTGACACAACAAGATGACACAACAAAAAGAAACACAGATTCTGGGTGCCACTGATAAGGATAGAAGCAGTCACAGAAGAGCACACAGCAAATGGACAGAGAGAGCAGACAACTGGGGTGGGGGGGAGGAAGGGAAGAGAAATAAATAAAAAATAATCTTTTAAAAAATAAATTTTTAAAAACTGAAAATAGTAAATGTTGATGAAGATGTGGAGAAATGGGAACCTTCATACTTTGTTGGTGGGAATGTAAAATGGTGCAGCCACTGTGGAAAACAGTTTGGTAGTTCCTCAGAAAGTTAAATACAGAACTACCATACAACTCAGCAATCTCACTCCTAGGTATATAATCAAAATAACTGACAGCAGGGACTCGAGCAGTTACTTGACTACCAATGCTCGTCGCAGCATTTTTCACAATAGCCAAAAGGTGTAAGCAAACCAAGTGTCCATCAACAAATGAATGGATATATGACTCTCCATACAATAGAATACTGTTCAGCCCTAAAAAGAAGTGAAGTGCTGGTACATGCTACAACATGGATGAAAAGTGAAGGCACTCTGTTGAGTGAAATAAGCACTGTGTTCAGTGAAAGGACAAATATTGTATGATTTCTCTTATATGAAACAGAATAAGCAAATTCATAGAAACAAAGCAGAGTAGTGGAACGAGGGTGGGGAGAAGGGACAACAGGAACTTATTGCTAAATGAGTATGAGTTTTGGTTTGGGATGATAAGAGTCTGCAAATAGTGGTGAAAGTTACACAATATCGTCAGTGTACTTACTGTCAAAAAACTTAACTAAAATAGTTAAAATGATATTTTGTTATGTTTTATCACAATTAAAAATAAATAATAAAATAAAAATAAATAAAAGGATGGCTAACAGAAAAGTAAAATAAACTCCCAAGCTGGACCCAAAACTATCTGGAAGGTCCTACACACTCCCAAACAACTCTGAAAGCAGCAATACTCTAGCCTCCAAACCCAGTGAATCCAGTTTAAGACAAACCTTTAAAGGTCACTTAGCACAACCACCTAAGAACCAGCAAAGACCACAAGAGTAAGCGTCTCACCCAAGACTCAGCTGTTAGTGGCAGAGCCAAGCCTAGAACCTGCTTCCAACAGCCAGTGCCCTTTCCAAGATATCAGTGTTTTGCAATTTGGGCTCTGTGGAATTATTAAAAGGGGTCAGTGGGTTCACAAAGAAAATTTTAATTTCACATCTTCATTTAACTGATAATCTAAAAATAAGTAAAAATTGAGCCAAATATATTCTAACATATAAATTCCTTGCTCAAGTTGGTACCTAGCTGTATCATTTAAATTGTTGAACAAAGTGCACTTAAGACTAAATGATCTATCCATACCAAGGCCTAATGACACCATGCTTGCTGTAGAAACAACAGTTTCTGGATATCACATTGGGATCCAGAGCATACAATAGCACCATGTTCCAAATCTAAAGGAAGCTGCTTCAGAACAATCAGCAGTATAATCATGTTGCAAGAGACAAGTTAGTTGTAGCAAACATCACCAACTACATTTAACCAATGCTAACATGAATTTTATTAGCTTTGCAGTTTATTTTTATGTAATGTATATATCTTCTTGAGTTTTACACTTGCGTAAGAACACCAAGAATAAGAAATTTATGCTGCATCTTGTGTTTTTACATATTTCATTCATTCAGCAATGCACTGCAGACCGATTACAGGCCAGGTGCTCCCAAGTAACATTACAACAATAGTTTAGGTCAATATTATGCTGGGTTAACATCTTACTCAAATTTTGTAAACTTTGCTGTTCTACCTTACCCATCCTCAGGGCCAACCCATGCTGGTATTAAATGTCTCCTCACCTGCTCATGCCTGGATGCTGAAGGACTCTCTGCCCCCATCATTCAATACCTCTGAACTACCTCAGCCACGAGCTATGCTAACTGCTTACTTTACACAGGCTGCCTGATAGATAAACTTGTGTTTACTTGGACTTTGGTATCCATTCATCTCATTTTGTACTATTAAACTGAACAAATTATATTTAACCCAATTGTTACATTATTGCCATATTTAATTTGAAATTAGGTGTCATATACTGTGTTCAAAACTTGGATGTAGTCACTCTCACAACTCAGCTTTCTGAGTTACTGCTCAAATCTGTATTTGCATATTTGCAATGTAACCAGAGAAGTCCTGTCTGGTCTCAGAGGACATCTGGGGCCTTTCAGGCCACATGCCTGCCAAAGGGCCAAACAAAGCCAAGCCCTACTGAACCCTCCAAGGCATCAGGAACATCTCACTCCCCTTACAATTAGAGCACTAACGCTTTTCAGTTTAGCTCACACATAGGGAGTTTCAAGAGTCCTAAATGATCCCCCAAAATGTGGGCCAATAGTTCAAAAAAAGAGAATCTGCATATACTAACATAGCTAACCACGGAAAAAATTACACCCCAAATCTGACTTTGTAAGTTACAGAAAGAAGAGAATTTAAAACGCACTCAATAATTTGTGCCTATACAACAAAACTGATTAAAGAAATAAAAAGTAAGGTGGCTTCCCGTGGGTAAAACAAAATAACATATAATTTAATAATTCTCACAGCCTTAAGGTCCATTTTTCTTACCTTAATATAATAAGCTGGGGGAGGGGAGTATTCAGGATTTGAAAGGGTCATTCTCCCCCTAAAAGAAAACATCATACTCAAGTGTGGGATTTTTTTGTCCAATATCTCCACCATTGCTTTCTACAAAGACATTTTTTTACCAGTTAGAAAAATGTGTTTAATATGAAAATCTCTGAAGCTACCACTAACTAAAAACATTTGCTACAACTTTCTTTATGATCAGTACAAGCCTAAGATTCTATTTTGTGTGCTTATTCAAGAGGAATTTTGTATAATAGGAAAAACAAACAAAAGAAGAGACATCAATAGTTCAAAAGTGATTTCAACATATTTGAGAAGTACATTTTCATTATAAAAGGTTCATGGTGCTGCAGGAGTTTGGCTTTGGAAGAATGCCATTTGAAATCTAGATCCAGAGACAGGGGACTGCAGTAGTTATATTTCAAGTCAAACAGCTAAAGCTAATTAATGACTAAACAAAAGAAATTTCAGTCTGGACAACATATATGGAGTACTAATATGAGTAATTATAAAGTACTCATTTATGCAATCAGAAAGTTACATTAGCGTAATTATTTTTGGCTCTGAGCCTCAAAAATATTAACTTAAAATGCAGAAACCTTATAACAGTTCACCTAATGAAGTTGAACTTCATTATGAAATAAGAGTTGGTTCTTTAACAAATGTGTTCTCTGTTCAATACATGCTTTCTCCCCTGTGCTGGAAATAAAAATCAGGCCTAACCCTTGAGTTAAGCAATGGATGGTGACATTATTACAAAATGTCTACTGTTAATATTTTTCTTCCTTTTCAAGAGCCCATAAAACCCTTTTCAGTATTTGTTAAGAATTGAAACTACTTCCCTAAGAAATGGCTACTTTAAAAAAATCAACACCCATATATACATTAAGTTTATGCATAATATTTGAAAATGCAAGTGAATAAAAGAAGCCAAACAATTTCATTTTTTAAAAAATAGTACCATATTTTGAGAAGGATTAAAAGTAACTAAATGGCTACAACAGTTTGGAAAATATCACTTTGAAATTGTTCTTTGGGACTGAATGGGAGGAAGCAGGGCAAGGGACTGATTGAGAATATGGGCTCTGTGTCAGGATACTGTGAGATTGGATTCCAAAGACCACCACTCTCCAGCTAAGTGGCTCTAGAGCAGGAGTTCTTAAACTATTTGTTCCAAGAACCCTTTTGTCAGTCAGGTGAAAACCACAGACCCTTTACTAAGTCTACACTATATCGTGTATTATTTAACAAATACATCACACCCACACCAACACGTCACTAACCCACAAGAATAATGTTTTTTGGAATTTCAATTCAAGCTCACAGGCCCCTTGTTAAGAACTCCTGCTCTAGATAAATCATTTTACATCTCCCGTGGCTCAAGATTCCTCATAATATATCATAGGTTAATTCAAAGATTAAATGTGTTTATTCATGGAAAGGACTCAACAGTAAATAGCATACAATAGATGCTCAATAAATGTCACCTGCCATTGTCATTTGTCATCATGATCACTTTTATCACCTTCAGAAGCTGGGAAAGTTGTATGTAGCTGAGAGAATATAATCTAAAATTGACTCATTTTTTAGATATAACATTTAATTGATTTTGCGATTGCAAATAATACTCATGAAAGGCAGGAGATTTTGTATTCCAGTGGATTAGGAAAGGTTAAAAGAAGCTTAACCAAGTCCTAAGATCTCTCATCTAGAAATAGTCCTCCTTTTGGGGACTTCCAGCTCCAGCAAACATTTGCATATGAACCGACAATACCAGTTCTATATTAACTCTTTTTAACCCAAAACTAGTTCACAAAACAGATCTGCTGAGAACTCTATGTGGTTTAGAATTACAAGGTTTTTATTTTGTCTAGACAACACGCAATAGAATGAAAGCTACTAAGAATTAAAAAGCAACATGGAAGAACTTACGCTCAGACAGACCCATACTCTACCAAGTGTGACGTCTTGGCAAAATCACTTAACCATTTTCTACTTATGCTACCCCCTTGCAGTATTATTATGAGACTTAGAAGTAAAATATATATGTAAGTAAGCACCCATGCACTCAACAAATGGCAGCATCTGGAGGGGTACAAACTCTCTCTCAACAGATAAATTCATATATATACATACACGCATACTGTAAAAGTTGTTTTTTCTCAAATCACAGATATTTAAACATAGAGCTGAGCCAAGGAATTCCTCAAAAGTATTAAGGAGTCTCATTATACCCAGGAATTCACATGTACACACTCAGCAGACAGACAGAGAGAGAACGAGCGAGGATGCAAAAACACAAGGGGCAGAGAGGTGGCAGCTGACATCCTCCAGGCAACTGGGCTGCCACACTACCCCATGAACATATGCTCTGCAGCGAGCGTGAGATGGGAAACACAAATCTGCTGTTCCCTGACTGCTCGCATTCCCACACACCCCTCCCAGTGTGCATGGCTTGTCCCGGTGAGTGTGATTTAAAGAAATGTGGGTTTTGTGCAACACAGCTAAGGACAAGCCAACCACTTCACTTGGTCCTCCACGTAGGCAAGTAATCTAACCCAACTTTATAAGGAGAGCAGGCTCTTAAGAGCAGGATGACCAAACTGTTTTATGAGCAATTCATGAGATTTCACGGACAATCCTGGATAAATAAGCTTTTTGCCTGACACAGGACCACAGAGCCCCAGTGAGACAGAGCCACTGAACAACACTTTCTTCAGGTTTCAACATCAACAGAATGGATGACTGGCTGAAGAACATATGAAAGTACCAATCTCTAGTCAGATAAAGAACTAAATGAATTAGTAACAGTACTGATTTTGTTCCTCCTAGTATCCAAGCCAGTTAAAAACAGTGACCAGTTAGCATCATTACCACAAAACTCCAACGAATTAACTTCTTTTCCAAGTCTTCTGCTGTTCCTCTCAAGACTCCCCTATTTTTCCTATAGCCAACAAAAGAAACAAGGAAAAAAGCCAACATCCTCTACATAGAAATATGACCAACCCTTTAAATTTGGTTCTATCTCAACAGTTTGTCCCTCAAATGCTGAGCTGACCAATAACCCAAAGAACTAGATAAAAGGGAAAAGGTCTCTGGCTCCACCCACATCAGCTGTGCCAACTTTTTAGAACGAGTATTTCCTCTTGCACTTTTTCCAGCAGTAGTGATAGCTTGTACACAGCTTGCCACATTTTCTCACCTAGACCCTAATTTTACATTTCACCCTCACAGAAAAGAATGCATTCCCCTCTATGGAATCTTGGACTTTAGCAACTCTGTGACCTAAACAAAAGGCCTCCAAAGAGGTATGTTCTAGCATGTGGAAGGAAAATGCAGAATAATCTCTTATTTTTCTATCTCATCCTCTACAAAAATTCTTTATTGGATGTTATACAATGTATACTGGGACAGTGGGATGTGTAAATAACATAAATAAATAAATATGTGAAAGTTGAAGGGCTATGCTCAAAAATTTCAAAAGGTTTTCAAAACTACTTATCTAAATAATCTACAAACTAAAGTTCTGACAGTTGCACTCAGCTTTGTAAGACTCTCTAAGATCATTTTCATTAATTAAGCAATTTCTGGTTTCAAATATAACTTCAAATCATACAATTAAAATAAACTGCCAATGTCATATGAAATATAACACTGAAAAAATGCATAACTATTATGTATAAATAAAAACATTCATAAATAAATTGAAACTAATGTATAATATGGTATCAAATTTATGTATCAAGGAAAACTAAGAAACATGGGGAGTTTTTAAATAATTCATGACCTAGTTGTGGATATGCTGAAAAGTTTCTAAATTATACTATTTTGCTGTTAGAGTAACCAATTATGACTTTCAGCATATTTACTTTTTCAGTGTCTAAAATGTTTAAAATAGTTAATAACTGATTAAAAAATCTCTAAACAAGCTAATGTTTGTCAAAACAAAAATATTCTGTCTGTGGGGGGAAAATAATATATGCAAATAATCAAAATATACATACCTTAAAAGAAATTTAAAATCAGTTGAAACACGGTAACAAAGCTATGAGGTTCTACTGTGATAAGTAGAAAGATTTTTTTCTATATTGAGAAGTCAGAACGAAATCTTTTAAGAAAGAGTAAAGAGGAATCAATATTATCTTCATCAGTCTTTTAACAGGACTGAGTGATCAAAAGGGTGCTAGTACTTAATATGAAGTAAATGTTGAACCAGCAACACACAAATTGGTTTAAACCAACTCTGCAAGACCAGGAACCCCAGCCATTTGAATTAAAAGAACGTAATTCCCAAACTGATGGATAGATTTCCAATTCTTCTCACCACTAAACAGGGATTCCCCTAAATTGAACTACTCAGATTTCAATAAAAAGCATGACAAGGTAATCCACACCTAATATTAAGACTCCTAGATTAAAGTTTACCATAAAAGGCAATATCACCCAAGAAGACAAACATTTATTCATGCTACTTCATTGATCCACTTTCTAATTGGATGTCAAATACACAATCTACCATATGGCCTTCGTTCTTAATAAAAATTCCTATCATTAAGGTAAATCACTTAATTCTCCAAGCAAACTCTCTTTGTCAGAGAGGACAAAGTACTGTTCTGCTAATAAGAAGCCTACCCTTCCCAATTCTACAGGAACTGCACGTTGTCAAGACACTGCACTGTTTGTGGAAAGCTGGGGATATTTCTTTACTAATTCATGACAACCTAAGAGTTAATGTTTAACTGGGATGCAGAGTTAACCACAGCTCTGAGACACCCAAATGCAAGAAAGCACACACACAGAAGAAACGCGTGCTACCTTAGTTAGTCAGCATGCACATTTTACAGTTTTCAATGCAAGCCAAGCAGATCAGAGCCAGTCCAAGAAACATATTGGTTTCTGTCAAACTGAGACTAGTCTTCTCAAATATGATTTCCTATGTCGATATTTTGAATTTAAAGCTAATATAAAGCAATACTATGCAAAACGACCTAATTGTCCTTTAAAAAAAAATTACATCCTAAGAAACAGAAATTTATCTACCTCATTAGTGTTCCAGCGGTGCCTCTCTTTTGGTAAACTTGAACATTTCGGCAGACATTCAAGCAGCTTTTTCGGTAAAAAGATTTTTACATGACTACTATTGCTGTTCCCATGATCATCTATAAAGAAGAAAACAATACATTCAGAGAAAATAATAGAGAACACCTCCTTTAAGTCTACTGGCAAAGTCAGAAACAGCAGTTCAGTTTAGTCACTGGGAGGCCCAGAGGAGGAGAAGGCCCCATTATTCCTCCGAACTAATAATCCCCATTTACACATTTATCAGATAGATGACAGCAGGAATCTGGGCAGGAGGCTCTAAATAAGATGGAGCTTTTGCTCCACAACAAGCGAGTGAACAGGGAAAGATCTCAGCAGCTGCCCATAACCAGAATGTTACTTTTTAAAGATTATTTCCCCATATTTTCATGAAGCACATCAAAATTGCAAAATAATTTAAATTCACAAAACCCAGAAACCTTTCATTAACCAGTTTAAAACATCTTAAGTTTTCTAATAAGAATTATATATTAGATTTTATTTATAAACTAAGAGTACTTTATCCCCCGGGATAAAAACAGAAGTTATCCTTTCAAAAGCAAATCACAAATCTTATAAATCTAAGGGATTTAAACTTTCTACCCAAGCAATACAGAAGTTGGTCTTTCTAGCCTAAATCTAAAATTCTATCATCTTAATTAACTTTATTTATATATACATGTCTAATAATTAAAGTATTTCATCAAAATGTAACTTCTAAATGAGTTAGAGACAAATTAATTACTTTCAAACTAGATGGTATATCTGACTACCTTACAAGCAATCTACCTCATGCTTTCTCTAAGAGATCATTCCCTTTACATAACACTGAACATTCATTTATTATTTCACTCCTACAACAATGTCTCTTTGCCTGGCTCAAAATTTCTTGCCACTTTAGCGTGTTCAGGTCAAAGTTCCAAACTACCCACTCCAATTTTTGTTTAAATGTTAAATGGAAGCCCCAACATCGAAAGGGTGCAATGCATAACTAAGTACTGAGGAGCAATACACTAAAACATTAAAGACTGAATTTGCTCCATTAAGTAACAATAGAAAGGACTTATTCAGCTATTAAGAAGGCATAATAAAAAATTTTTTTTAAAAACACTGAACTCAGAGTCGAGCGTCCAGGATTCTGGCCCAGTTCTGCTACATTCTAATTGTGTGACCTTGGGTAAGTTACTTAATATTTTCAGTTTTACCAAGTCAAGGAAAATTGGATGATCTCTAATTCTCTTCAAGGCACAAATCTCTGTAAAATTTACTATCATTCAATAACTTAAAATGCCTAACAATTAAACAACCTTACAGAGGCAAACAGGGCATTAATTAATGTTAAAAGTGAAATACAATAGTCTCCAGTTATTTACTATAATTTTGTTTAGAATAGTCTACTTTTTCCTTTTTTTTTTTTAAGATTTATTTTTATTTATTTAATTCCCCTCCCCTCTCCCGGTTGTCTGTTTTCTGTGTCTTTTTGCTGCGTCTTGTTTCTTTGTCCGCTTCTATGTCTCATCAGCGGCACGGGAAGTGTGGGCGGCACCATTCTCGGCAGGCTGCACTTTCCTTCGCACTGGGCGGCTCTCCTTACGGGTGCACTCCTTGCGCGTAGGGGGGACACCCCTGCGTGGCAGGGCACACCTTGCGCGCATCAACACTGCGCATGGGCCAGCTCTACACGGGTCAAGGAGGCCCGGGGTTTGAACCGTGGACCTCCCATGTGGTAGACGGACGCCCTAACCACTGGGCCGAAGTCCGTTTCCCTAGTCTACTTTTTCAACATGTGAAAATATAAAAGAATAAAAATATATTTTCTACGATCACAATAAAATCTTCTCAAACATTTTTCACCTGATTAACTCATTTCTTCTCAAGGAAAAGATCTTGGGAAAATACTGGGCAGAGGAGTAAAGTCTAAAAAAAATTTACTGCATCACGTAGAAATATTTTATAGGGATAAACATAAGATAGTTTTAGTGCACTAAATGTTTTTTTGGTCCATGAACTACAAAACCAATTGAATTATAATACCCAGTCATATTCTTATAAGCAGTATTAAAACTTGAAAATCTTAACTGACTGCTTTTAAGATTCTAAAATTTTAATTTAACAGCAAAAGATTAAGCTTGCTATGAAACCAAAAGGAAACAGTTCAACTAAGAGAAAGTTCATAGAAAGTTCTGTATTAATTACACATTATAGAAGCTTTGTGATTTTATGTGCTTATGCAATGCTCCCTGCACTTCGTCCTCCTACTGGACGTACCATGGGCCATAAAACTTTAAAGCACAGAATACCAAATCACATGAGACTTTACCTCCCTTCTCTCTGTCCTTAAAGTGGTTTACTCTCATTTTTAAAGTCCCCCATGATATGCATGATTCTGAAGGTAAAAATGAAATTCTAAAATCTATACTCAATTTAAATATTCAACATTTCCAGAGTATCTTTCCTGAAAATAGCATTGCAGTAGCCTCTCAAACAATGGGCTTACTTTGAATGGTATATACAGTCTCATCTCTGAGAAAGCTATTTGTTTTAAGCATAATTCTGAACAACAAGGAACAGAATATTAAAACACCAGCTTCTATTTCTGTTTATCATCACAACCTGATGTTAATTTTCTGTTATTTTAGCCTCCTTGAGGGATCTAGATGCCCTGTAGCACATAAAGCTTATGTATGTATATATGTATGTACGAACGTACGCATGTATGTATATGCAGTGTGTGTATATATGTAGTATATATACACATTAGAGAGAGATGGTGCTCTTTTCAACAGCACAACTAACTGCTATAGAAAATGCTTCAGTCTTCCATTCTGATACCATATCAAGAAGTGGTGAATGGGCCCAAAGGCTTTCAAAAGGGAGAAGTAGAAAGGCTGTATAAGCATAGTCTCAATAAAGTTTCTAAATAAAGCACTTTATGGGGATGTGCAGCAGTGGATTCAAAAGGAAAAGGAGTATGACAGGCCAATGGGTTCCCCTTAACCAGGTTTTAAACTGTGCTATTTCAAGAACCTTAGGTTCATGCTAAATATAAAAGGGATGTTTATAAGATACATAATAATGGGTAAATTTTCCCACTGTGAATTATGAAGATGGCAACTTTAATACTGGGAAAAGAATATTAGGAACTAAAAATGTTAAAACCTCTCAGATTTTCGAATTCCAATTTTTCCAGGGAAAGTGTGATAAAGACTAATTTTGCTTTTACAATGGAAAGGAATTATTCACATGTCTGTACTGTATAAAAATATCTTTCAGTTAAAAAATGCTTTTTAATGTTTCTGGAACAACTACACAATATAAAATAATTAAACACATGTGCCAGTTTTTAAGTCTTTATATAGTATCTTGAGTTAAAAAGAAATTCAGGTATACACACTAATTTCAAATACATCTCAGTATTTAATCCAAATATTTAAACTTTGGCACTGTACAATGATGGTGTCAACCAAATGATAGTAAAACATTTCATTATCATTATCTAGTAAAATATGCATGTATGATACATGACTCTACAAAATAATCTTCTAACCTACTTCACAATAAAAATAACTAGTGAAGCTCCTAAAACTGACAGATGATGTGCATGGCTGACAGCTATAATTCTAGAGAATGAGCCATCTTTTCTAGTCAGCCTTCAAATATTTTCTAAATAATATTTTTAGAGGAATAGCATAATTTAACTAAAACGTTTGAAAATGTACAAAACTTCTCATTCATTTAACGTTAATTAGGCAAAACAGAATTCTCCTTTTCATGTTTTGTTTCTAAAAATTGAGATTCACATTTAAAATTCTTTAAAGTTCAAAGAAGTATGTTTGACCTTTTCAACATTCTGTTGACTTCTGCAAGTTAAATTATAACTATATTAACTTTAACCTGGAAATGATATATCCATTTTATTTAAATAATTTTGTTTCTCTGAATAGTTGGGAATACTGTTAATCAAGTTGATTATGATTTATCTCTCAACCTCTAGACCAAACTGTTCAAAATAAGTTGGTATAACAGTGCCTTAAATTGTGAAATCTTATTGGGAATGTATTTGATCAACAACTTGGAGTGGTAAAATTAAAAGGAAGCTCTACAATTTTCTGTTTAGCGCTAATTATTATGTGCTTAGATTTAATTAGTAGGATAGGAACTGATTCAGGAAAACATAAGCACATATTGTTATATTCAAGTCAGCACAGTGCTCACAGCAGCAAATACTGCCATTACTAACCTACGACCTTTTAAATCACTATTCACTCAAAATAAATATTAATTAAGCACCAACTGTGTGCCAAGCAATGATCTTTCTCATTATTCTTTTATCAAGAAATTCTCCAAAGTGAATTAAACCCAACTGTAATGATCCAAAAGACTTTTTAAAAGGCTAAAAAACAAAAAATAATAGCTTTTTAATTTAAAGAAATTAGTTTTGCTATTTCACAACCCCTTTCCTCTTCTTACAGTTATGTGATCATCAAATCTTACCCTTCCTGATTTTAGGTGGCCCAGATTTACCCCTTTTCCTATCAATCAGATTACCAAAACTCTGATCTAGGTTTAGGTCAACTTGTAACTCAGGTTCAATAGACTTATGACTATTTGTCTGCCGTTACATTTTTCATCTTAAAAAAATGAGCAAGGTGAGCTGATAAATCAGGGGCGTGAAGCCCTGCAAGCCAATGCTTCGGCTGGGGTTTCATGGCCTTCTCTCTGCATTACCCACTTCATTTCATTTAATTACAAGTTGAGCTACATATGATCAAGTAAATCAAGTTTCTGTTATTTATTAAAGGGTAAACAACATTTGTGGGACCCTATTCTGTATCAGGCACACAGAAAAGATTCTACATCGTGTTTTCTCACTTAATCCTGACAACGACCCATCATCAGGGTATGATTTCCCTCATTTTACAGATGTGGAAACTGAGGTCCAGATTAGTTTGTCCCAGAACCACAGCTAATGAGTGGCTCAAATGGGATTCAAACATGACTCATGGCTTTCCCCACAATGGCACACTGCTCCTACTCCAAGTCAGCTGGTATTTGACACTAGGGTCATGACCTTGTTACAGTAATATCTAACATTCGCAGAGTACTTTGCATTTTCCATGTGATTAAACCCTTTGCCTTGTTTAAGTCTCACAGAAACATTATGAGGTGGATATTAGTATTGCTACCCCCAGGAGAATTAAGTAACTCATCTAAGATCACACAGCAAGTCAATGGCAGAACCCAGGTCCTCAGAGCCCTGGCTGGAGACTATTTCTGCTGCACTACAATGATGGAGTTAATCTCACTGCCAAGCCCACCCCTTCTTGTAATCAAAAGCTTTTTCAAATCCTACCTTCTATAGGTGGCACGGTGTTGAGAACACAGTAGGTGCTAGTTCCGCAGAATACACTTTGGGAAACGCTCTAAGGAAACAGAAAATAAAATGTAAAACTAATCTTTAAAAAAGATATATACTGGCTCTTCTGTGATAATCCTGCCAAAGATGCAAAACCTGAATCTAATCATGAGGAAACATCAGACAAATCCAAATTGAGGAACATTCCACAAATGACTGGCCTGTGATCTTCAAGAGTGTTATAGTCATGAGCATCAATCAAAAAGGGCTGAAAACTGTTCTCTGTTGACTAAGAGACATGACAACTGAACACAACCCAAGGTTCTGAGTGGACCTTTGTCTACCAAGGATATACTGGGTCAATCAACAAAACAGAAACAGAATTTGGGGATTAGATGGTAAAAACGTTTAACAATGTTATAGTCCTGATTTTGATTACTATATAGTGGTTGTAGAGGAAAACATTCTTGTTTGTAGAAAATACATAACAGAGTATTTAAGGGTGATGGAACATCATATATCGGCAACTTATTCTCAGAGCTCAAGAGGGAGAAGTTCTCTGTGCTACACCTGGAAGTTCTGCATAGGCTTGAGATCATTTCAAAAATTTTAAATATGTGTATGAAGAAAATATACACTGGTGAACATGTATGACTTGTCTAATTTTTTAAAATGAGGAGTATTAAGTGCTGTATAGATTGTAAACTTTTTTACTTAGAAGAACAAGGTCATATTCAATTTTGCAGTTCAGCCAATATTCAATGACATTATTAACCATTTCCCAAAAGTAAGCCCAATAACCTTCTCATCCAAAAGAACCTACTCAGTAAGTATGGTAGGTGTAGTAAGTCAGGAGGAAGTTGGAAAACATGGCCCCTGCCTTCTGTCACCTTCATTTAAAAATCTATAAAAATCATATAAAAATCTATAAAATGGTAACTTTACAAAAAGAAAAAAATTTTTCTTTGAGTCTTGCCACCCAATTATTTTCAGTCCTAAGAATATCCTTTTTCCCTGGGTGCAATATTAAATAAATTCTTGGACTGTTCATCCTTTATTACATACCATATATTTATATACTGAGAAAACCAAAGGTATCTTACCAGTTCAACAACCACCATCAACATTTTATCTTTAATAAAATGATTCAAGTTCTACCACTTATTAGCTGTCCTTGGGTAAGTAATTTAACCTCTCTGTATTATCTCATCCAAAAAAGAGATGATAGGCTTTGGGGGGTGGATTAAATGAGATAATGCCTACTAAAGGGCTTTGAATTCAAAAGCATTACACAGACATAAAATACTACTGTAACTACTGTTAATAAAAGTAATCCTTAACAATGATAACAATTTCTAAAAACAAACAGAACTACCAGGATTTTCTATGCCAAGAATGTTGAGATCTGACTAAACTTGACCTCCATGAATTTTTTATTTTCCTCTCCCTTATATCCAAAATCATGTACTTCAGAATTTAAATTATTTGCAGGGTCCAAATAATAAACCTTTCTCTATAATGTGATTCCTAACTACTAGGATAACCATTAGCTCCCTAATTCTTTCTTTTTTGTTTCTGGAAATTGCTTGTTTCAGGATTTTTATCGTCCTTCCCCTATTTGATTTAATCCTTTAAGCTATGGTAACATTTTAGCCTAAGGATTCTCCCCATAAACTATGGACTAACCTCAGAATTCATGTATCCCTTAGAAAATACATTCATTTCCTGTCATCACTATGAGCATGGAGTTGGAGCACATTAAAAAGTGACTGATATATAAAGCCAACAGTATTCTGACTTCTGGTAACATTTGCAAGAGTCACCAGCAACAGCCTACTAACCACATTCAGGCAACATCTCATATTAACATAAAGTCGTTTCTGAACTGAAACTTGAAATTTTATGATGTTAAGGAAAAATGTCTCCCATTCAGGGTTTAACATTTTCTGGCTTCCTACTACCTGAACCCAAAATGACAGCCTGAGATTACCACTTAGCAAGACACCAAACAAGAGTCTCATGTCCAAAGTTCTCCAAATCACTAACATACAGTGAGACATGTTAATGAATGGTTCCATAAAAAAGGGATTTTTATACCTGACTTCAAAACTTGATGATAAATAGATTAGTGGTAAAATATACCAAGTTTTTAAAAGTAAGAATTAAACACTAAAATAACATATGAAACAGAAATGTCACGTATGGCGACCAGCCATGCTTTCTCCACAGCGCTGTGGGTGTGAGAAGGGGAAACACACACAATAGTCCATTCAAATAAAATACTGCAACCATGAAAAATAAAGTACTAAGAGTTAATTTAACTAAGAAAGAAAGTCACTCACAGAAGTAGAGAGGGAAATCATTCTAACCTCAAAAGCACCAGGTTCTCAGAGCAAACAAGCAAAAATACAGTAAAACTTACATGAGAAGAAACATGGCGGTCAAGTATTGAATACTAATACCAGTGTGCCCAAGCTGAATTAGGTCCTTCCATGTGGCCCCTTGAGGGGAGAGCATTGATCTTAAGAGCTGAAGTCAACCCCAGTTCCACTACCCACTGCTGATACGTCCTGCGCAAACCAGCTAGCCTCCCGATCCAAAAGGCAGGAGATGGGAGCAGAGCAAGTACAAGCTTTAAAGTCAGACAGAGCCAGGTAGGGGTCCTCTCTCAGCAGCAAGCCTCCATGCTCTGTCCCAGTCAGAACTCTCATCTCTCAAACCTTTCGCTGGCAGGCATAGATAGCCCTGTGGGGGCCCCTACGCTGGGCCAGGTCTCCCTCTAGCAGAATGCATGTCTCCCTATTGCAATCCCTTTCATTTGTCCGACAAACATTAAATGAGCACCTAATACACGTCAACACTGTTCTTGGAGTTGGACATGGCAGTGAATAAGAGAGACAAGGTTCTGCCCTCATAGAGTTAAATTCTAGTGGAAGGAAAACAGAAACAAATGTGATATTTTCCAAAAGGAAATAAATCAGAGAACTGTGACAGAGCTAGAGGGCTCCACCATCCTGAACAACCACGTGGGACAGGCAGTGCTTCAGCACGCACAGCACGCGGCGTGAGCCAAGAAGGAATACGTCCTCAGAGCAGCAAGAAGACTGGCTCTCAGCCTTAGCAACACATCACCATCACCCAGGTAGATTTCTAAAATTCTGACGCCCAGGCTGCAAGCCTGACCAATTAGGGCAGAATGTCTAGGGATGGGATGCAGGCATCAGTAAAGTTTCCCCAAGTGATTCCAACATGCATCCGAGGTTGAGAGCCACTGAAGAAAGCAGATGTGTAGAGGTTGGGAGGTGAAGAATGTTCTTGTTTGGTTGTCTATTTTTTGTTTATTATTATTAAAATAATGAAAATGCTCTAATAATGGCTGAAGTGATGAATGTACAGCTATATGATTACACCAAATACCATTGACTGTATACTTTAGATGAACAGTATGCTTTATCAATATGTATCAATAAATTTGATTTGTTTAAAAGGAGAAAAAGAAAAAGGAAGCAGATATGTGGCTCTGGATTTCTCACTAGTAAAGTGGGCAGGGGAATGAAAGCAGTACTTCTCAAACTTCAACAGGCACACAGATCATCTGGGGGGCTGATCCCCAGGTCTGAGTAGGGCCAGTTTGCCAGTCAGACAAGTCCCCCAGATGTGCCGGGGTATGGCCACACCCTGAGGGTGAGGGCCTCGATGATCCAGATAAAGATAAGAAATTAGAACCAACCTAAAAAACAGCCTTCCAGTCTTAACATTCCTCAACCGCATAACTCCATGAGTAGGGACTATAAACTAAAAGAGTACCAGAGTACCTCATGTCTGTTGACATTGACTAAAGTACAAGCTCTAACGGATTCCCAAGCAAGGTAACTGAAAGGAACTATACCTATGGTTATTCTAGTAAGTATCTATTAGGCATAGTGTCCAGTGTCTGCTCTAAGTACCCAAGAGGGGAGATACAGAAACTCTATAAAATGCATTTCCTGCCTGCAAAGGATGTACTGCCTAGCTGAGGAGACAATACTAAAAAATGTAATGAAAACACACACAACTATTAAAGGGTCAAATGAGGGGAGACGTAGCAGTAGGGAAACTCAGAAGAATACTAATGGAAAAATCTGTGTACCAAGCACAAACTCCTTGAAGCCATTGACTACGTTTTATTCATTTTTGTCTCTCTTCAGAGAACCTAGGTCAGGGCGTTACACAGTCATATATATACACATAGAGTTCTTTTCTTTGGAATATGGAATAAATGAAACAAAATACTATATAATAAAAAATGAGTACAGGCTTTTGAAGAGAGTAGTCGCATGATGAACACTGTAGTTACCATTCTTTGAAATAAAGATTGAGAATTTTAAGTCTCCACAGAGTACCTTGAAAGCTGAAGATCCACATGGCTTATTAAATAAAAGATGGAGCAAAGCCACACTGCAGTACAATAAACCATTTTTACCAGTTAGAAGTGATACATTTAAAACTTTTGTCATTAATAATTTTCATGACTTAAATTGATTCTTGAAATTCACTGGCCACACATTACTATAACATAATACATAAATAATCAAAATTAAAGCAAAGTCCAAAATTCTTAACAACATTACTGAACTCACCAATTTTGCCTATTACTCTGGGCCTCGTGCCTAGAGTAGTTAGGGAGACAAACTCTTAGAACACAGAGTACATAATGGCTCAAATACCACGGATAGTCACTTCTTGCTTAAGGCCAAAACCGGTGTCCCTGATCAGGAGCCATCTCCCCTCCGTGGACTCTGGGGTCCACACTCCCTCCATGCTCCTTCACAGGAGACTTTCTCTTCTCTGCATCAAACCAGCAGATACGGAAAGTGCACACTAGGTTTTCCACAAGCACTCCAGAACTTCTCTGCTCCCTTACCACTGGCCAGGCTGGTCACTAATTCCAAGTGTCCAGGAAAAAGAGAAAATAGGTTCATGATCAAAAAGCAATCTCTGCCATAATGAACTCTTTTTTTTTTTTAACTTTTTATTTTGAAACATTTTCACATGTACAGGAAAGTTGCGAACATAATACAAAAATAATACAGAGAACTCCAATATACCCCCATTCAGATGTACCAACTTTTAACATTGTGTCGCCTTTGTTGTATCATATCTACCTACCTATTTGCTAATCTTTGAGAGTAAGCTGCATACATTCTGCTTCTTTACCATTTAATAATTCTATGTATCAAATATATATTTTTAATTTAAAGGTAACCAGTGATACAAAAGGAGATATAAAACTTCTAAATCAGAGGGGGGAAATAAGCAAAGAAAACCTAAGCAATATTGCAAAAGGAATACAAACATGCAAGAAGCATTAAAAAAAAAAAAAAACAGTAAGCACAAGATAAAATGACAGAAGGTGATCTGTAATTTTCTTTTCTTGTAGTATCTTTATCTGGCTTTGGTATCAGGGTGATGTTGGCCTCACACAGACAGGTAGTTTTCCCTCCTGTCAATTTTTTTAAAGAGTCTGAGCAGGAATGGTATTAATTCTTCTTGGACTGTTTGGTAGAATTCACCTGTGAAGTGTGAAGCCATCTGTTCCTGGGCTTTTCTTTTTAGGAGGTTTTTGATGACTGATTCAATCTCTTTACTTGTAATTGTTCTGTTGAAATCGTCTAAAGTCTGTGTAGATTGTTCATGTGTTTCTGGGAATATGTCCATTTCATCTAGGTTGTCTAATTTACTGGGATACAGTTGTTCATGGTATTCCCTTATGATACTTTTTATTTCTGTGGGGACAGTAGTAATGTCCCCCTTCTCATTTCTGATTTTATTTATTTGCTTCTTCTCTGTCAGTCTAGCTAAGGGTTTGTCAATTTTTTCTATCTTTTCATGGAAGAAACTTTTGGTTTTGGTAATGTTCTCTATTGCCTTTTTGGGTTTTTTAAAAATCTATTTCACTTATTTCTGCTCTAATCTTCACTATTTCTTTCCTTCTTCTTGCTCTGTATTTAGTTTGCTGTTGTTTTTCTAGTTCCTCCAGGTGAGTAGTTAGATTTTTTTTTTTAAAGCTTGTTTTTTGATTTTTTTTTTAAAGCTTGTTTGATTTTTTTTAATGTGAGCCTTCAGGGGTTTTAAATTTCCTTCTCAGCATTGCCTCCACCACATTCCATAGTTTTTTTTTTTTAATTTACTTTGTTGTCTTTTTTTTTAAAAGATACATAAATCACACAAAATTTTACGTTAAAAAATATAAGATTCCTTGTGATCTATTAATTTTAAAAATTAAAATATACATATATTTAAAAGGTTCCCATATACCCCACTCCCCACTGCGGTCGGTACGTCCTGTCCAGTGGACGACGGGGCAGGAGAGGCCTAGGCTCCTGCGGGGGCTCGCAGGCGTGGAGGGTGCACGGCGGAGAAACCACCACGGAGACGAGGTGAGCACACAGGTCTAATTTATTAAGGGAAGTACATGTGTTTATATAGGGTTATGGGGGAGTGAGCAGGGGACTGATTGGCTGTGGCCAAAGGGGGATTGGATTGGCGGTGGCGAGCATTTGGTGGGGGGAAGAGGCAGATTCTAGGTTGGTGAAGGGGCGGCACCGGCGGGAAAGGGGAACGCGGCTGGGAGTGATTGGTAGGGACTAGTTCCTTGCCTTTTATGGTGCGGCTTGTGCTGCGGCTTGACAGTGCGGGAGGGGGGATGTGAGCGTAGGCAGCTTCTGCTGGCTATCAGCAAGCCGGTGTCGGTTGCCTGGGCGGGGCCGAGGGCAGTGCGCCCGTTCCATGGCTGAGGGCAGTTCACCCGTTCCAGCCGCCCTACACCCGAGTGGTGGGCTGCGCATATCCCCCACTGGGCGCGGCTATGCTTGCCAGCCGGACTTCAGCCTGCCTCACCTCACCCCACACCCCCCATTCCTCCCACATCGACCATCTTTCATCAATGTGGCACATTCATTGCATTTGATGAAATACATTTTGGAGCACTGCTACATAGCATGGATTATAATTTACATTGTAGTTTACCCTCTCCCCCAGCCCATTCAGTGGGTTATGGCAGGATATATAATGTCCTGTATCTGTCCCTGCAATATCATTCAGGACAACTCCAAGTCCCAAGAACGCCCCCATATCACACTTCTTTTTCCCTCTCCCTGCCCTCAGCAACTCCCATGGCCACTGTCTCCACATCAATGATACAATTTCTTCCGTTGCTAGAGTCACAATAATTCTATAGTAGGATACCAGTAAGTCCACTCTAATTCTTATTTTAGTTCTCCATCCTATGGACCCTGGGATGGCAATGACCACTCCACCTCTAAAGCAAGAGGAGGCTTAGATCCCACATGGCTGATGGATGTGATTCTCCTGCTTGCAGTTGTAGGCTCTCTCAGGTCCCTGGTGTGGTGGTTGACCATCCTCACCTCCCTGTTAGCAGACCTGGGAAAGTCCAACGAACCAGAGAGCAGATGTTGCAGCCCTGCTGAGGCTCAGGGCCCAGCTGGCACATGGAAAGTCCAGCGATTCAAGTCTCCTGAGCCTACACCAACCCCAGTGCCAATCACAGGTTCAGTAAAAGTGACAGAAGAGGCATGTGTAGACAGGCCACATCTGAGTCCAACTCCATCACACTCAGGAGCACAAATTCAAAAGTAAGGCACTGAACTCCAGAGCCATCTGCCATGACCGTAGGACCTGGGTATCTCCATAGCCCTCAGGAGCACCATTACCTGGGGTTGTATCTACTTTGGCTGTCTCTGGGATCCTGCTGAGACATGCATAAGAGTGACCCATCTGATGACCTCCCGATTCATTTTGAAGTCTCTTAGCCATCTAAATTCATTTGTCTTTACCATTTCCCCCTTTTATTCAAGGTCTTTTTCTAGTTGCATCACCAGCTGGTGCCTGGTAGTAATCCCTCAGTGCCAGGGAGGTTCATCCCTGGGAGTCATGTCCCATGCTGGGGGAAAGGTAATGCCTTTACATGCTGAGTTTGGCTTGGAGAGTGGCCACATGTGAGCAACATGGAGGCTCTCAGGAGGCAATTCTGAGGCACCCTGCAGCTCTAGGCCGAGTTGGAATTTCAAGCACACAGGCTCATAAGTAGAGTCATCAGTATCAAGGGCCTATCACTGGACCCTTCTTCACTGGTCTTTGCCCTTGCACTTGGGGGATTGTTGCTGTTCCACTGGGGAATGCGACAGAGCGCCCCAGGATGGACTGCCTTGCCACTGTACATACAGGGCAACACTATTACAGTGATGAAAGGCAAAAAAAAAAAAAAAAAAGTTTTATGATATTTTTCATTTTTTAATACCCCAACTTATTTTTTACTTTTAGTTTTTCTAAATTATTATGTATTCTATTTCTAATCTTTAAACCTATCATTATTATCTCATTTTCCTACTAATTGAATTTGGCACTATATTAGGCTTCATTTTTTAAGAAGTTTTGGATCACAGAGCAGTTTGACTATGGCTGTCATTGATGGGGGATACATGGATGGGAGGGAGTTCTCCAGAGCATGCATATAGGGTATATAGATGTTTGGATGTTTGCTGGGTATTGTCATAGTGAGTAGAGTTACACATGACAACTAAGGGAGTGCTGAGTTCCATAATTTTTTTATAACTTATGTTCTTGTTTTCATTCATCTCAAGATATTTACTGTTTTTCCTTGTAATTCCTTCTTTGACAAACTGACTGTTTAAGAGTGTGTTGTTTAACTTCCATGTATTTGTGGGTTTTCCAGTTCTCTGCCTGTTATTCATTTCCAGCTTCATTCCATTATGGTCAGAGAAGATGCTCTTTATTTATTGGACTTGTTTTGTGACCCAACATGTGGTCTATCCTGGAGAACTATCCAAGTGCACTTGAGAAGAATGTATAACATGCTGTTTTGGGGTGCAATGTTCTGTATTTCTGTTAGGTCTAGGTCATTTACCATATTATTCAAGTTCTCTGTTTCCTCACTGATCTTCTATTTAGATGTTTTATCTCTTGATGAGAGTGATGTACTGAAGTCTCTATTATTGTTGAGGTGTCTATTTCTCCCTTCAGTTTTGCTAGTGTTTATCTCGTGTATTTTGGGACACTGTGGTTAGATACATAAATATTTATAGTTGTTATTTCTGCTTGGTAAATTGACCCTTTTAATAATATATAGTTGGCCTTCTTTGTCTATTATAACAGCTTGTGACTTAAAGTTTATTTTGTCTGTTATCAGTAGAGCTATCCCAGCTCTTTTTTGCTTACTATTTGCATGGAATATCTTTTACCATCCTTTCATTTTCAACCTATTTCAACCTAAGCAAGTGTGTCTTTAAGTCTACATGAATCTCTTGTAAACAATGTATAGTTTGGATCATGCCTTTTTATCCATTCTGCCAATCTGGGTCTTTTGACCGGGAAGTTTAACCCATTAACATTTGTATTATTACTGAACAAGCAGCACTTACTTCAACCATTTGGTTCATTGGTTTTCATATGTCAGATCCTTTTTCTCTCTTCCTTTACTGCAACCTTTTCTTCATAGTTGATCTTTTGTGATGTAGCTAACTGATCCCTTTCTCGTTTTTGTTTCTATTTGTTTTCTAAATACTTCCTTTTGGTTACCCTGGGGTTTATATTATACAACCTCCATTTATAACCTACTAATATAAAAAGATATGAACTTAGCTTCAATAGCATATATGTCCTCAGTTCCCATATCTCTTCTCTGCATATTGTTTTTGCCCCACATTACCTCTTCATATTTTGCATGTTCATTATCACAAAATACGACATTTCTTGTTCAATTGTATTCTGACTCTTAGAGGAATTAAAAAGTAGAGTTGTACATTGAGAATACAATACTATTGGGTTATACATTTATCTTTTACTGAAAATGTTATCTTCACACCACTCCAAGCCACTCTTCCCTCCTGTCTTTTCCTTTCAACTAGCATAACTCCTTTTAGTAATTCTTGTAGGGCAGGTCTTTTGTTGATGAACTCTCACAGTTTCTGATTATCTGTGAATATGTTAAACACTCATTCATTTTTGAAGGGCAGTTTTGCTGATACAGAATTCCTGGCTGGCAGTTTTTCTCTTGAAGTACCTTAAATATATCACACCACTGCCTTGTTGCATCTATAGTTTCTAATGAGAAATCAGCATTGAGTCTTATTGAGGATCCCTTGTATGTGATGACTCACTTTTCTCTTGCTGGCTTCAGAATTCTTTATTTTTGGCAACACTCTGATTAGTATGTCTCAGAATAGGTATATTAGGGTTTATTCTGTTTGTTTCCCTTCTTGGACATGCATGTTTTTCATAAGAGCTGGGAAATTTGGGGCCATTATTTCTTCCAATATTCTTTCCACCCCTCTCTCTTCTCTTCTCCTTCAGGGTAACCCATAATGTATATGTTTGTACGCTTCATGCTGTCACTCAAATCCGTGAGACACTGTTCAATTTTTTCTATTCCTTTCTCTATACTTTCTTGACTGTATGATTTCAATTATCCTGTCTTCTAGTTTACTGATTCTTTCTTCTGCCTGTTCAAATCTGCTGTTGTACACCTCTAGTGTATTTTTCATCACTACTATCGTGCCTTTCATCCCCATAATTCATGTTTCTTTTTAAACTTTCAAATTCTTCTTTATCCTCATCCATTCCCTTCTTAATATTCTTTAGGTCTATATTCATATTTTCCTTCATCTCCTTGAATTGATTTAGGAGATTTGTTTGAATTTCTTTGAGTAGTTGTTCCATATTCTCTATCTCCTCTGAAGTTTTAATTTGCTCCCTTGACTGAGCCATATCTTCCTGTTTCTTAGTATGACTTGTAATTTTTTGCTGATACCTAGGTATCTAATTATTTTGATGTGTTAACTCTTAAGGTCAGTGTCCCTCTCATCTCAGGTTTTATTGTTAATTGGCTTTATGTTAAGGCTCTTCTCCAATGCTTGGTCCAACGTACTCTGGACCTTTACAATAGCCTGTGTTTATTGAGATTTTCTCAGCTCTTCTTGCCCTAGATACGTGAAACAATTTTTAAGATCACACTTTTTGTACAATTGTTTCATCTGCAGGAGAAAGCTTCCTTTCTTTTCTTCTTTCTCTGGGAATCTTGATCTGGTCTGTTTGTAGGGTATCCCACCCCAAGAACACAGATGGGGTCAATCCAGAAAGGCCGGTTTTACATTCATGAGATCCAGTAAAGAGACAATGGACTGAATGTGTGCACCTCTTGCCAACAGCTCTGCTGTGATCTCTCTTTTTATATCTACCTAGAGGCCCTTCTCTATTGGCATTCCTCAGTAGCTTGCGTTCTGCCCTGGATCTCTGTACACTTGGGTTTCTGTGCCTGGATATGCATGGGGACCTAACTCGCTGCTGGGAGTGGCTGTAGAGTCTGCATCTGTGGCAGGAGGAACCAGGGCCATGCCACTTCTGTGCAACTCCCAAGTTGCATAGGAACAAGTGAGGGGGAGCGGTCTAGACTGGCAGGTCTAAGACGGAAATCTCCTACCTGATCTTAAAGACTATTTTTCTTTTTCTTCAATTAAGCATTTGTGGGGTCCTCCTCCAAAGTTCTAAGCAAGTGGGGTTTGTCTTTTATTAGCTGATTCTGAGGGGAGACTTTTCTAGGGGATGTCTTACATCTCCATGTTGATAATGTCACTTCTTCTAATTTTTTTAAAATTACATAAGAGTCATTCCTTAACCTACAACTCCATCTTTAATCCCTAAGAGCATTCAGCACCTAAGAATGATCTAGTAGTTTTTCTTCTCCAATAAATATTTTTCTAACACACTTAAAATCAGACTCCATTGAGGGTATCCTTGAAGGGATGTTTGGTATCTCAGCCTGGTACATAATATTTGTTGAATTCATGAATGACATTCCCAAAAAGTCCATGTAAAGGAAAAAGAGTGGTACTGTCTCTTGGCCTCAGTAATGATGGTAAATTCACTAAAAGTCACCCTCCGTCTTTTTTAAGTGCCTTTTCTTTCTCTCCTTGTGCCACCTTGTGTTGCCACCTATCCCGGTCCCCGGTCTAATCAGGCAGGTCTGCTGTGCCCAGTGGTGCCAATGTCTGAACAGGAAAACAGGACAGATATGAAATCACAATCCAGCAATGTTCCAGATATTTTTCGTGAAAGGAACTATATCCTTTTTTCCCCCTCCAGATATCAAACAGTAAGACAAAAGCTACTCTATGCCAACTAAAAAGAACTAAGGGAAAACTATCCAGCTTTCAAGGATACAAGTAAGGAAAATACTATATTCTTTTTGCTAAAGCCCCAGCATGCTGAACAAAAAAGCACAATGTATATATATATTTGGAGATGCTCCATAAAATCGCATTGATGATATGTGAGACTGGAAAACCAACATGTACCCCTAAACAAACCCAAGTAATTTTATCCCTTTTCTGAACTGCAAAATGGTAAGGAAAAAAAAATATGAGGTACAGTACAAAAATATTTTGCGCTCAGATATTACCTCTTTTCAAGAAGTTTAAAATATACCATAAGTGCTACTATAATAATCCTCACAGCACTCCTCTGGGATGAAGACAAAATGTAAGCATATACTCGAGTTAAAAGGAAAATGTAGGGTAGGTGGCTGGCTGCCTACCACTAGGGCAGGCTAACTAAAAAGTGAAACAGTAACCTCCAAGGTAATTGGGGCACAAACCATTTTAGGCTCTCAAATTGAGTTCAACACCTAGAATTGAGTTCAAAAGCAAAAAAGTATCTAGACAGAACGAAACAGATCAAGTCCTAAGAAGCTTACAAAGGAACTGATACTACAATAAATCAAGTCTGATTTATGACCTGAGAAATCACATTAATTGATTCACTATTACCAAAGATTCATGTAAAGCATATTTTAAATAATTTTAGAATGAAAAATACATATTATTTCTTCTAGTTACAAATTGCACTATCATTAGAATTTTCATAAATTAGATTTGACTAGAAAGCTACTATGTTCAGCATTCTTAAAGTAATCAAAGAACACTTATTAAATGTCCACATTTGTACAGATACCAGTGGAACAAATCCCGGGGGAAAAAAATATATATAAAATCTGAAATAATACTGTTGCAGTACTTTTTTCTTATTTTTTATTTTTTTTCATTTGTTAGGAGGTATCAGGGATTGAAACCAGGACCTTATACATGGGAAGCAGGTACTCAGCCACTTGAGCTGCATCCATTCCCCACTTCTTGACTAGTATTAACAATCTTTTTAATCTCTTGTAAATAGAGCATTGTAAAATGTCAACAAAATCAACACATCAAATTAGACATTCTGTTTGATATTATGTACATATAAAAGCACTTTCAAACATAAAATCTTAACTTTGATCCTGAAAGGTCACACAGGGAGGCTATTAAGCCTATTCTAGAAAAGGAGAGACCAAAGTGCAGAAACCGGTGCTTGCCAATGGCCAGAAGCGAGGAAGGAGCAGAGCCAGAACCGGAACAAAGCTTCCACAAAACCACACTGGCTCTCTCCCTGAGAAAGCAATAATGCTTCTCCACAAAGAAACACTGCAAAAGTTTGGGCAGAGAGAATAAGCAAGTTATTCTGACAGAAAAGCTAAAGCAAATGAAGACACTGAGGAATATCAAAGAATATCTAGTACTCTAAAAAGCTAGGAGCTGTCCATCCCCAAGACAAGGCTAGTAGTCAATAGAGTGCTACCTTGGACAGATCTTGCCCTTAAGAGATGAACTAGGCTTCTCTAACAGTTTTGGTCCATGAACCACAGACTACCCATCACCTATCACTACTTGCTACTGCACAGAAAACTAGAACTAAAACCTCATCAAAACTAAAGGAGAGAATGCTGTTTCTCATAACAGAGCAATGAGGCGTTCGCCAAGAGAATAGGAGTCGCACTCACCTGAATGAAAATCAGCTATCTGGGGCCTCACCTAATCTGAACACAGCCAAAAACTAGGAAATAAGCCAAGACGGACTCTAGAGGCCAAAACAGATTTTTATAAAGTCAACACACAAATGCTCACATGCTTTGCTGCAAGAGCAGCCTTTCTGACCCCTATGCCTTGCTTAATTAGTAGGAAACGGCTCAGTCCTAATAAGCTTAATTATCAGGTTGCCAAGCCCAGATAGCAGAAGCAACAAATCAGAAAGGGAAAGAAGACAGCAGAAGTGCAAAGGACAGCAAGGACAGGGTGCTTTTTAAAAAATAAATAAATAAATAAAAATTGGACATAAGGACTTGAAAGGTGCAGCAGTTGGGGATCATTTATCATAAAAGCAAAATACTCAAAAGGCTCCAAAAATGTCACAGTATTAAATAAAGCCCTGTTTCATAACATATGTACAAGACACTGAACCCAAGTTAACTGGGAAAATGTAAGTTAAATTTCATGCCTTCTACTTTAAAATAGGTAAGGAAAGTAATAAGGTTAATATAAACCTTTTTTTGAATATCACTTTGCCTTCTGAAGAATACTTTCATATGAATTACCTCATTGGATCCTCAACAAAATCATAAAGCAGGCAGGGCAGATGCCTCCACTGGCCAGGCGCTGGAAAATAATTCTGTTAGCAAGACAGATGGTTTATCAATGACAATCATAATATAGTATAAAAATTACCCCAACAGGAGACAGCATATGAAAGACACCACCCCAGCGTTTTTTGGGAGAGGGGTGAATAAAGAGGGCAGAGAAGGCTTTTTCAGAGAAGGATCACCTACATGACTGTACTGAAAACTTCCACTAGAACTTCTTCGCCTCCAAAGCTTCTCCCCCACAAGCTCCCCTCCTTCCATCTGCATCCCACAGGACCTGTTTCTGAAGAATCATCCTAACGCCGCCTGGTCCCAGCACCCCTCCTACCCTATTTCCCACTGTGGTAGACAGACTTGAGGAGGACCTCCCCATGACTCCTATTTCTTGAAGATCCCTCCTCTTAAGGGGGGCCTGGACCCTGCACTTGCTTCTAACCACGACAGCCAAGGTGAGGGGATGTCACTTCCACAATCAGGTGACATGAGATTCTGGCTCCCGTCCTGCTGGCAGATCCTCTCCCTTGCTGGTGGTGGAGAGGCCACGTAGCAAGGAGCTGGAGCGGCCTCTGGCCAATAGTCTGCAAGGAACCCTCGGTTCAAGGGTCCTCAAGGAAGCGAATCCCACCAACAGCCACGGGAGCCTGGAGGCCGGTCCTTCCCCAGCCGAGCCTGCAGGTGAGAGCCCAGGCCCAGCCGACACCGCAACTGCAGCCTGAGGCAGCCTGAGCCGCAGCCCGGCAAAGCCAGGCCTGGACGCCTGACCCGAGATGGCTGCTGGTTTCAGCCACTAAGTTTGTGGTCATTAGTTATGCAGTAATAAATAACAAATAAACACAGTCCATCAGGCTCCAGTGATTTCTTTTTTCAGTGTAGACTTGATCCGTCATTTCATGTCATCTCCACCAGCACTCTTATATTTACTACCAAAATTCTTAAAAGAATTGTCTACCCCATCTCTACCCCTTTCCCATTCTTTCTTCAACTCACCATCAAACTGACAAGATGAATATATTTTTCTCCAGCCTTGATTCTATTTGAACTCTCAGCAGCACTACAATGGACAACCCCCTGTGACCCTTGCACTTAGCCTCCCTGGCCATAGGTCCTTTTTTTTTTTAAAGATTTATTTTTATTTATTTCTCTCCCTTCCCTCCCCGCCGGCTGTCTGTTCTCTGTGTTCATTTGCTGCATGTTCTTCTGTATCCGCTTCTGTTGTCAGCGGCACGGGAATCTGTGTCTCTTTTTGTTGCATCATCTTGCTGTGTCAGCTCTCCGCGTGTGCAGCGCCATTCTTGGGCAGCTGCACTTTTTCTCGCGCTGGGCGGCTCTCCTTATAGGGCACACTCCTTGCGCATGGGGCTCCCCTACGGGGGGGACACCCCTGCATGGCAGGGCACTCCTTGCGCGCATCAGCACTGTGCATGGGCCAGCTCCACACGGGTCAAGGAGGCCCGGGGTTTGAACCATGGACCTCCCCAATGGTAGACGGACGCCCTAACCACTGGGCCAAGTCCGCTTCCCACATAGGTCTTTCTTGTTCCATTGCCTCTCTGACCACTCTTTCCCAGCCTCCACTGAGCCACTACTCTGGCCACGCTTACAGTAAGCATTCATCACCTTTCTACCCTCAAGTCCCTCCTCTTCTACCACAGCAATTTCACCCACTACTCTGACTTCTACTCTTAAATCTTTTTAATTAATTCAATCCACTCATTCAACCAGTCAGCACTATTTGGGGCAGGAGTGATATAGCAATAACACGACAAGCAAGATCCCTGCTCTTTGATGCTTTTACTCTAGTGGGGGCTGTGCTGAGTGTCTCTTTGTCACTCCAGGTCTTCTCCCCACCCTCCTCCACCCTGTCCTGTACTCAGGAGGCTGACCTCTAGACACTCCATCACCAGGGCTCCCTCATCCTCTGAAAGTTAATGAAAAAAAGAAGGAAAAAAAAATACGAAAAAAAAACAGGGTGATGATGAAAGACTCCATAATCTTTCTGTCTGGCTCTAACCACTCTCCTAAATTCCCTTTCCAATGCCATCTTATATACATACATTCTAAGGCTAAACCAATTATGTCTAACACAGAACCCATATGTTTGCATCTGTGTCCCTAAAGCATCTCTCTCCTGTATTCCCTATCTTAGTTAATGGCCTCGCCAAACTCCCAGTTTCCCAGTTTCAAAAGCTGGGAGTCACCTTTGACTCTTCTCTTCCCACAAGCCCCGCATTCAGGCAATCACAAAATTGCACCCCTACTCCTGCCACACGCATACAAAACTCAGCCACACCAGCTCCTTTCCTCAATCCATTGCTTCAAACACTCTTGTCAGAAGCTATTTTAAAAACCAGGAGTGGATGTAGCTCAGTAGTCAAGCACCTGTTTCCCATGTGCAAGGTCCCAGGTTCAATCCCCGGTACCACCTTAAAAAAATAATAAAAATAAACTAAATTTAAAAATTTTAAAACCTGACTAGTTTCTCCCCACTCCAATCGTTCATTCAAGTAACCAACAAACACTGACTAAGTCCATCCTGAGTGCCAGGTACTCACAGCTCTGGCGTCTACAGATGTATAACTAATTGCAGAAGAAAGGGAAGTAAGCAAGCAACTCCAATATAAACTAAAATGTGCTATGACCGGAAAATCATTGACTGCTACTGGTACCCACAGGAAGGCTACCCAACCCAATGTGGAGAGAGACAAAGTCAAGAAGGCTTCCCAGACAAGCCTCCTCTCAGCTAAAATCAGAGGACGAGGAGGAGTCAGCAAGGCGGAGCACGTGGGAGGGCATGCACTGGAGGAGGCCGCCCCCGTTAAGTCAAAGCCACAGTAAGTGCACAGCCAGAAGCCCAGAGAA
Organism: Dasypus novemcinctus; assembly: GCF_030445035.2. Lineage (NCBI taxonomy): Eukaryota > Metazoa > Chordata > Mammalia > Cingulata > Dasypodidae > Dasypus > Dasypus novemcinctus. Next base: position 126,720,508 of record NC_080681.1, read on the forward strand.
AGCACAGCACTCTGGTCAGGATCGAAAAGAACCTGCCCTGACTGCAGAGCGGGACAAAGCTGGAGAGGTACACAGGTGGCCCAGGCCAGCACCTCAAAGGAGACTCGACTTCCTCGGATCATGTCCACTCCTCTGCTGAAAAACTCTAAGTTCCTCTCCCAGAGCAGAGAGAATCAAATCCAGACTGCGCAGTCTCACTCCCAAGCCCCTGCCACCCCTCCCTATTTCCCCTGGCTTATCTAGGCTCACACACTGGAATTCCAGGCACCCCTGTACTCTCCTGGCTGCAGCCATCATGTCTGCCTATCAGCCATTCCAAGCCCAAGTCTCTCTCCTCCTATAAGTCTTCCCAGGCCTTCCTGGTCTGCTTCTGTCCACTTCCCCATGGGCCACAGGCTCTGCAATTCCACTCACAAGGATTCTGAGCGTGAACTGAAGTGACTCCTCATTTCAAAGACAAAGAAAAACTGTTCAGAAAAATATTCATTATGCCTGCCCTGAATTTTTAAGATGCCAAACATGGAAGGTCAAAAGAAATAATTATTTTTTAATTATAGAAAGACAACCAAGAGCCTAGATTTCTGTTTGTTTTCCTACTGTCATCCCTAAATAAAAATGCCACACACAACCTTGTAACATTAAGAAACGGTAAGTATATGAGTGCAGAGAGGTTAAAGGTAGTTGCTCAAAGACACCAGGCACAGAAGGAGCAGAGTAAAAACCGGAGCCAAGTCTTCAGACGCACCTCCCAGTTAGAAATAGCCAGAAGGGAACCGCTGTGTTCCCACACATCTCACTAGGCAGCTCCCTGATTACGTGAAACTTCTTTGCCTGATTCTTTCAATTTACTCTCATATTCCTTCAGCGCTCAGCTCAAGAGGCCTCCCCCAACCTCTCAGATTAGCCAAACCCCTTTCTGAACCTTTACACTCACCTTCACAGCATTGTAGCACAGATGTCATGTACAGGACACCTTGATTAATGTTGTCTCCCCAGTTAGCTCCAGAGGACAGGGACTGTGCCTGTCCTTCCTCTGTGCCGGCACACACAGGCACTACAGTATTATCTGTTGAATAATGAATTGACTCAAGAGTATAACAATACCTAATGCTCACAGGGCCCCTGCAGGATAAGTACCTAAAGTCTCTTCTCATGCCTCCAATAATAGTAATAATGATGATTTTAGTCACTGCTATATAAATCTTAAAGTCAAATTTTATTGTAACATATTATTTCAATATTTATTCATTCATATATGACATCTTTGTTAATTCTCTTTAAACCAGAGAATGTGTTAACCAGAATGCCACATTTTTGTATGCATATAAGGCATAGGCAGATTCTCCTATCAAAAGAACACATACCACAAGAAGCCAACCTACAACCTATACTGAATAGCTATATCCTCTCTTTGAACCTGAGAAGTCCAATTTCAGCCTAACAGTGAATTGCTGTGTTTTGCCAAAGCACACTAGTAAATTAAAACAGTATGTTTTTAAGATAAAATGCTTGGGTGTTTGATTTAGCCAGTCATTCCTAAGCAAGTATCGGATCCATAAAAAGGATTTAAACTCCCAAGTTGAGCCACAGGTTCAAAAATCCCAGCAGCCTTTTTTTGCAGAAACTGACAAACTGATCCTAACATTCACATAGAAATACACAGGACCTAGAATAGCCAAAATAATTCTGAAACAGGTGAATAAAGTTGGAGGCCTCATACCTCCAAATTTCAAAACTTACTATCAAGCTACAGTAATTAATGGGAAGTGGATGTTGCCCAAACAACTGAGCTCCCACCTACCACAGGGAGGTCCCAGGTTCAATTCCCAGTGCCTCCTAAAGAAGATGAGCAACACAGCAAGCTGCAGTGATGATCTGAGGCAACAAAGGACACAAGAAGAAAAACATAATGAGAGATACAACAAAGTGGAAAGGAGAGGTGGCTCAAGCAATAAGATGCCTCCCTCAAACATGGGAGGTCCCAGGTTCAGTTCCAGTGCCTCCTAAAAGGAAGACAAACACACAACAGACAGACACAGCAAGTGCAAGCAATGAAGGAGTGGAGAGAAATAAAAATAAATAAATCTTAAAAAAAAAAAAAAAAAAAAAAGACTATGGCACCAACATAAGGACAGACACAGAGATCAATGGAATCGAATACAGTCTAAAAATAAATCCTCACATTTACAATCAATTGCTTTTCAAGAGAGTGCCAATCCAACAAAGAAAGGTCTTTTCAACAAATGGTGCTGAAACAACTGGACACCCACATGCAAAAGAATGAAGTTGTCCCCTTACCTCACACCATACACAAAAATTAACTCAAAATGGATCAGAGACCTAAATATAAAAGCTAAAACTATAAAACTCTTAGTGGAAAACTTAGGCATAAATCTTTGCAACCCTGGATGAGGCAATGGTTTCTAAGATATGACTCCAAAAGTATAAGCAATGAAAGAAAAAAAAAGCAGATAAATCAAACGTCATCAAAACTTAAAAGGTCTGCACTTCAAAGGACACTATCAAGAAAGTGACAACAACCCACAGAATAAGGGGAAATACTTGCAAACCATATGTCTGATAAGGGACTAGTGTCCAGAAAACATAAATTCTTACAACTCAACAAAAAGATTTAAACATGAACGAAGGATTTGAACAGACACATTTCTCCAAAAAACATACTCAAATGGCAAGTAAGCACAAGCAAAGATGCTCAGCATCGTTAGTCATTACAGAAATGCAATTCAAAATCACAATGAGATACCACTTCACTTCCACTAGAATAGCTATCACCAAAAGACAAACATTAACAAACGTTGACAAGAATAGGGAGAAACAGGAATTCTCATACATTGCTTGTGGGACTGGTGCAGCCATTTTGGAAACAGTCTAGGAGCTCCTCAAAAAGTTAAAAATAGCCACCATATATTAACTCGGCACCTGCTCCACAATATATACCCAAGAGAATTGAAAACTTATGTCCAAACAAAAATGTGTAAAGGAGTGTTCACAGTAGCATTACTCATAATAACCAAAAATTGGAAACAACCCAAATGTCCATCAGCTGATGAACGGATAAACAAATGTGGTATATCCATATGATAAGAGTATTAGTCAACCATGAAAAGGAATAAGTACAGATACATGCTCCAGTGAGGATGAACCTTGATAATGTTATGCTAAGGAAAGACTCAAACACAAAAGGCCACATACTGTATGGTTCTTTTTATATGAAATGTCCCAAAGAAGCAAATCCATAGAGACAGAAAGTAGATTAGTAGCCCCTTGGGCTGAGGGAAGTGGGAAATAGGAAATCACTGTTAATTTGTTCTTGAAATGACAATGTTCTTAAAATTAGACAGTGGTGAGAGCTGTGCAACTATGTAAATATATTAAAACCACTGAACTGTATATTTTTAAAGGATGAATTTTATAGTATGCAAATTGTATGTCAATAAACCTGTTATAAAAAAAAGAAATCCGATTCCTTTAACTACCAAAAACTACTACTATGAGGGTTATGTTTCTTTAAAATGTCACACATGTTCCTCCCTTGTTAAACAGAACATACTAAGTACTGCTTTCCGGAATACACACAAGGTCATCACTTTGAAGCATCAATACTAAAGAGCTGCATATTCAGAGACTTCAGTGGAGTGGAGGCCACTAACCCTTTACATAAACCTCCAAACTCCTGCTCTTTCACAGTACTTCCACCTGTCTTCAATAAATTTGTTTCCTCCTTCTACCACCAGAAGTCAAGAAAATCAAGAGATTAGAGACGGAAAGGATAGATGAAGGAAAACCAAACAAACGTGCATGCAAGTGGTCACAAACCCTTAGAGAGAGGCACAGGGCAGAAGAATGCTTTCTTTTTCTCTTCTCCCATACCCTCTCCTCTAAAGGCAATGGCTCCCATTCTTACTGAGGCACGTCTCTGACCTTTCAAGTTTAGTCTTCCGCAATAAAGGGAAAAGAGAGGATGTTCACTCGAACATCTGAACTGTAGAAATCCTCGGATGACACTGGCATCCCCCAAACTGCCTAATTCTACATTAGCCGCCCCAGAGCAAGAGACTCCACAGACTGCCCTACTCCACCGAGGGCCCTGCTTTCCTCACCCAGGCAGAAGCGCCAGCTCCAGCACAGCTGCACTCACCACTGACTTCCTCACACACACCCAGGCTGTCCGGGCTGACCAACAGAAGGCACTTGGCTTCCTACATGGAGCTACAGTGAGCTCGTCCCTGCAAAAAGTTTAATTACTACAGCAATTCAACCTAAGAAATACATTTTCAGAGTCAATATTCTTTGGTTTACAGGCACTGCTTGTCAAAAACAGAGTGCGAGGTGCCAGGACACCCACACACACACACACACAATCTACTCTCACTCTAAGCTGTTCAAAACGATCCACAGGCCACTGGGTTTTGACCCATCCTCCCATAGAATTGACTTGAACTGCCCAGCCTAGGGAAGCAAAACTCGGGGTGAGTGAGATTCTTGTCTTCATTATTTTAAATGGGAGGCAAACCAGAGGCAGGTGATGGCGAGCACTGGAACTGGAGTCAAGACACGCAGGAGCCGTGACTGAGCTGTGGCAGTCACAACTACATGAAAATTATGGTGATGCACGGAAGCTTCGTGTGAGTGGAGAAAAACAGTCAGCCAGGTGAGACAGGACAGAAGAGCAGAGCAGGAGCTGTGTCCCAGAGACACCCCACCTCAGCCCAGGGGGTCTCCACAGGGAAGGTCTAATCCAAATTCTCCAGATCCCAGACTGTCTGGTGGCGATTCAGTTTCTGCCCTGGGAGGCTTGAGATCGCTTGTTATTCTTATACTAAAACCCCCTTCACATAACCTAACTGGAGTGGCTTGTGTACCCTGCGCTCAAAACTGCTCTAACACAGGGCCTGCTTACCCTCCCTGACATTAACCCCGAGCAGCCGATATTTCCCAGTGCCCACTAAGAACCTCAGACTTTTCTGAATGAGCTAGCCAGTCCTCTTTTCCAAGGATAAATACTGCAAATATAAAAACTCACCTAAAAACCACCTTCTGTATAAATGAACCTCAGAGCCTGATTATCACTGTTTATTTTTAAAAGAATTCTGAAAACCATGACCATCTTCATCTTTATTAAACAATAAGTGCCTGTCTAGACTTCTTCATCAAATGACCAAGGCAAGGAATCTCATCAGAGTTGGTGCCGAGGGACAAGGGTGAGAAGGCAGTAAAAAGCACCCGCAATCACCTGGAGCCACACCAGAGCAGCTAAATGCAGCCTCGGTGCTCCCAGACATGGCCACAGAGGCTGCAGAGACTAAAAATACTGGGAAAGGACAGATGAAAACTGTCAAGGATGTTCAGGCCAGTTAGCGAGGTCACCAGGATCCCCAAACTTGCATCAGAAGATGCTCATACAAGCACCAATGGGTCATATTTAGAATAATCAGATTTAGTTCAGAAGATTTATTTCTTCCCTCCCAGAATGTCTGGAATAAATCTCAGGGCCTTGAATTTGCTTAACTAATCTATGATCAATTTCTGGAGGACCCCTAGGAAGAAAGACAAGTATTTCAAAAATATGGAGTACCCACTCACCACCTTTCTACTTGTTACAGCTTCCTTTAGCACAACAGCCTCTATCAATAAAACTAAATGAAGAAGAGACCTCCATCCAAAGCTCTGTCAAAGCAAATGACAATTTAGCCAACACCTTTCATAATGGGAGAGACAGAAAAGAAAATGCAGAAAACGTTTACAGAACCACTAGGAACTTTATCTTATCCCTCAGTATCTTTAAATATGGAAAAAACCTTGAAAAAATAAACTATATTCAAGGCCTCCCCAAATGCTGGGCCAACAGTAGCCCAGGAGGTATGTCCACAAGAAGATCATGCATGATATATTACAGTGGACCCACAAAAACTCCCCAAGCCACATAAGTTTCTTAATAGGAAGAAATTGATACATTTTAATGTTATATTAATCAACTCCAGAAACTGCAACTAAATGAATATAAATAGTACTATCTTGAACATAATAAAAAAGACTGAGGTTCACAGATAATTTTTTTCATCTGTAAAATCATATATTAAGTCTATTTTTCTAAAACTAGGAACCCTCATTCATATCTGAATAAAGTCTTTAGATCAGTCACAGAGAGGAACCAAGCAGACTGAACATTTTTGTGCTGTGCATCACCTTTAACAATCCTTTAAACATTTTTAAAGCACACATTCACAGTGTGTTAAACAGACTTAAGAAATTAAGCCATCTATGTATGCCAGGAAGGAGGTGCCTCACTGACTGCAGTTCAAATTCCTCCTACACAGCTAAAGTCAACATAGTAATTCCTGACCTGAAGCACGCACCTCCAAAGGAAAAGACACCGTTCTACAGAAGAGCTGCATACCAGCAAAGCAAGTCACAAAGCAAAAGTCCACACTTCCAACTCCATTTTCTTTTAATCATAAAATTCAGAATGGGAAGTTTAGAGGTTGCCATGAGGACAACCCTGTACTCAATACACTAATCCCCGCAAAATTATTACTGACTGACTCGTTCGTTATACAATAAAAGCTGTGGTTGGAGAAAAGCAAGAGGAGAACTTGTGCCAGAAACAAGAGTGAGGGATGGAGAGTTGGTGGTTGGGAGGGAGCAGGCTGGGATACGAGGAGGGAGGGCTTTCTGACACCGTGACCCACGCAAGTGCAGCAAAGACAGCAGAAAACACCCCTCTAGCAGGGGGTCTTCAGTCTAGTGAAAGAGAACAGTACTTACTGGGAATCAAAGTGGGCTTGTTAGAAAAGCCACTGAGGAAGCCAGATGCCTTTGTGGCCAGAAGACTAACGGGTCATTGCTTGATTCAGTGTGAGACAAAAATGATATCACCAATCTTCCAAACAACTATGAAATCTGCTATCAAAGCCTACAACTTTTCATAAATCCTACAGTGGTACAAGATTTGGGGATATGAGGGAGTTCTTACAGAGATCCTCTACCACAAGATACTCTTTTCTTGAATATTTACAAATTGATTTCATTCTTAGAAATCAAATTTAAATAATTGAAAACTATTTGATCCTTAGGTTAATAATAAGTGTTAGGGAAACGGACTTTGGCCCAGCGGTTAGGGCGTCCGTCTACCATATGGGAGGTCCGCGGCGGTTCAAACCCCGGGCCTCCTTGACCCGTGTGGAGCTGGTCATGCGCAGTGCTGATGCGCGCAAGGAGTGCCGTGCCACGCAAGGGTGTCCCCCGCGTGGGGGAGCCCCACGCGCAAGGAGTGCGCCCGTGAGGAAAGCTGCCCAGCGTGAAAGGAAAGTGCAGCCTGCCCAGGAATGGCGCCGCCCACACTTCCTGTGCCGCTGAGACAACGGAGGCGGACAAAGAAATAAGACGCAGCAAAACAGACACCAAGAGCAGACAACCAGGGGAGGGGGGGAAATTAAATAAATAAATAAATCTTTTTAAAAATAATAATAATAATAAGTGTTAATAAGTCATTCAAATGCTTATTCAGTCTACTTTCTTTTATTTTCTTTTTCTTAGTACACCTACTTGAAGGTGAAAGCTAAAGAGCAGGCCACTCACCCATGTTACCCATCAGACAACTCGGTTCAACATAAAGGAACACAAAGCTCGAGTAACATTTAAGAGTGGGAGGAGACAGTACGTCTGAGCTGTCATGATTTTAAAAAGTCATTTCAGGAATAAGATCAGGTAGCAATCAGAACGGCTGCAGTTTGAATATCTACGCCAACCATGAATTATGACTGAGCTAAAATGATGATTCCTACACAACGCATTTTATTTCTAATGCTTCTCAGCAATTAATATATCTAGAAAGTCAACAAACCCCCAAGAAAGAAAAGAAAATGAACTTTTTTAATACCTCACCATTCATCAGCTACATTTTCTTCACGCCAGAGGCTCAGCCTCAAACAACCCTGCAGACGAAAACTCCAAAAAAATTTTTTCAAGAACTGCTCACACACAGTCCTAAATAACAAGCAGTGACCTCCCTGGAGGAGAAACTGGAGCCAACAGCTACACAACCACACCAAGTGAGGCCTACCCCCAACACAAGGGATGCTATCCTAGTTCCCTATGAGTAACAATAACAATAATATACCAGAAATAAAATTATTACAATGAAGTTATTGAAAATATTTCAAGATTAACAAAAATGCTCAAAAAAATCCCAATTTGTTTCAAATTTGAGCAGAACATAATTGAATCTCAAGGCCCGACCACACTGAAATAAAGCAGAATTCTCTAATTTAGTCAAATTACAAAAGAAATGCCACTTTCTGACAAAGGAGCTACAGCATAGCACTCAACCACATGTGAGAACAAAAATGTAGTGTCAATGTGTTCACAACACAGCTCAATCCACAAAAATCATGAGATAATTAAACTGACTGTTTTAGATTTCAATCTGTTTGGCCCAAACCTTATCCAAACTAGCTAATGCAAATCAGAAGCAACCATCGCTACACCTACATAACAACTCTATATCTTATCTTTTGTTCTACCTTTTATCCTTGATTTATGGGCTGACTGATGTTAAACTGATTTGTGCATGTGCCAGAAGTCAGCTCAGGAATGGGAAACAAGAAAAGAGATTCAGAAGAATCATATTCATGAATGAACATGCTGACGTCATGGTTCAGCTCCCAGTAGAGCTTAGCGCGGCATGTGAAGAAGCAGGGGTATCTTTTGGGATGTTAAATCACGAAGTCATTTAGTAAAGAAGATAAAAGGAAAAGCCCAGGCTCAGAAAGATGGAACGGTGGGGGTGAGGGAGGGTAACACAGAACAAAGCCAGTATTAACCTTCTCCCTAGAATGAAAATGAAAAATACCACTGTGTACATGCCACAAACCAGTACAACTTCTAAACCACAGGAAGGGTTTCAAACTACCAGTGTTAGAGGTAATATTTTTTAAAGATACAGTTAGTCGTGCCTCTAAACCAGGGGTTCTTAACAAGGGGTCTGTGAGCTTAAACTTAAATTCAAAAAAACATTGTTCTTGTGGGAACACGTTGGTGCAGATGTGATATATTTATTAAATAATACACAGTATAGTGTGGACTTAGTAAGGGGTCCATAGGCTTCACCTGACTGGCAAAGGGGTCCATGGCACAAAAAAGGTTAAGAACCCCCGCTGTAAATAAACAGAACTCTGTTCACAATTCTAACTTTAAATCTTTCTCCTACCACATAGCATATCATTCAAAACTGAGTGATTATAGCTGACGAGCTTTATTTTGCCATTGAAAACTACCTGGCATTGCCACAGCACACCTAGCTCTGAGCAATTCTGGCTCTCACAGCGAGGGACTCTGACCAGAGGAAAGCTACTAGAATTTTTATGTGAGAAGGAAAAAAAAGTCTTTATCTAATGATGTAATATAAAAAAAGATTATAAAAATTTGATTTACCTAGGACTATTAAAAGCAGCTAGTGGTATAGATATTTCATCTCTTGGCAGAACTGAAAATACAACTAATAATACAAACTTCTGTACCATTTAGACACAATTTACTAAAATTCATTTTATCCTAGACACTTAAGTAACTGATTCCTAGAATCCTAATGTTTCCCAGGAAATTTAGGATTATTACATTGTTAAAAAAATAAAAATAACAGTGACTCAGATCCTTAGGAACCCCTCCATAGCACAAAACTACAAGGGCATTCTCTCTTCCTTACCATTCACATGGCTTAAAATAGCCATTTACCCAAATGGATTTTTTAAAAATTTAAGCAATAAACAATTTTGCCAATAAACATTTTAAGACGATCTTATTAAGTTAAAATGCAAACACGCCAGTTTTATCTGTAAATCTAAAATGTTAAAAAGAGATCATCTCACATTTCCACCACAAATATCTTTGATAGAACATCACTACCCCCTTGTGGATTCGCAATAAAAATCCTTATCTCGAATCTTTACTTTTTAAATGTTTCATTCTGAACTTTCATTAAAGTTTACATTTTCTTCACTAAAGAAAGGCTGTTTTACTTTAATTACTCCTAAAAAAAAGAAAAGAAACACTACATTTAAAAATAACCAAACCCATCACCTTCTTTATCTTCCATGCATCCCCATGTGGGAAGCTTTCTTTATATAACATGAATAGTTATCAATTTAAAATGGTAGCCACACCGACATCACACTTCCAATTATCACTTTAAGATTATTCTTAATGATAAATGGATAATTTTTTCACTATAGCATCGTTTTTCTATTTGGTAATTTCATACTTATACCCATTTCTTTTTATTGATCCCAAATGATTTGATATTCAAGTTCCCTAGAAAACCAATAGGGCACATGCATTCTCCAAAATGACTTTTCAGAAAAAGATTAAAAACCAAGTTCTAAAAAGATGAAATTAACTCTTAACTGTATAAACCTTCAGAAATGTCTCCTGGCCATCTAAATGAACCCTGATGGGAGAAGAAAGATAATACCACTTAATAACTGTCAAACCTGCAAAAAAAGGCTTCTTTTTTTCTTTCTTCCTTTCTTTCCTTTTTTTAACCTCTGCTTATATCTGTATATCACTTTAATATAACATACAGATATATCTTATTAAATTTGTACTGTGAAAATGATGAACTAAACTTAAAATGCCTGGTTTATCCCTTGCTATAGATGCTAAATTTAGTTGAAAATATTAAGTCATACCTGTAATAACTTGTGTGCTACAAAGAGAAGTTTTATAGAGTCCTGACTTGTCCTACAGCCATTACTGGCCATTAGCTCCCCATTCTCTCATAGATGTTGAACACAAAAGTAGGGACATAGTAATTTAGTATTATTATGAGAAGACAAATGCCAGTATTCATTACAGGGAAACGGACTTTGGCCCAGCGGTTAGGGCGTCCGTCTACCATATGGGAGGTCCGCGGTTCAAACCCCGGGCCTCCTTGACCCGTGTGGAGCTGGCCATGCGCAGTGCTGATGCGCGCAAGGAGTGCCGTGCCACGCAAGGGTGTCCCCCGCGTGGGGGAGCCCCACGCGCAAGGAGTGCGCCCGTGAGGAAAGCCGCCCAGCGTGAAAAGAAAGAGCAGCCTGCCCAGGAATGGCGCCGCCCACACTTCCCGTGCCGCTGACGACAACAGAAGCGGGTGCTGCTGACGACAACAGAAGCGGACAAAGAAACAAGATGCAGCAAACAGACACCAAGAACAGACAACCAGGGGAGGGGGGGAAATTAAATAAAATAAAAAAAAAAAAAAAAAAAAAAGTATTCATTACAATGGTTAGGTAGGAGTAAGGGAGGGAAAATAATCCATTTTGCAAATGTTCTTAAGTGACGAAACGTATAATCTTCCTTTGGGGAAACTGATAAGGAAAAATGGAAGATACAATGCATGATCTATTGAATGAATTAATTAATAATGTTTTGTATCCCAAAAGACTTTTCTTATCATCTTGATTGAGACATTATGTCCAAAAAGTACCAAGTACACCCATGTTCAAAACTAGCAGCTGACCCACAGAGCAGTGCATTAGATGTTCTGCTTTTTGGGAAATTCGTTGTTCAGGCAGTGGTGCAACTGTAGCTGGATGTCTTTTGGAGGGAAGGGAGGGGTGTGGCATTTTAGAGGCTTTGGGAAATGAGATTAGTGGTGAGAGTAATGCTACTTAATTAGCATTTAAACATTAACTATTAACCATGAATGCATTCAAACACTTGTGAAGAGCTCGGTCCCAAATGCTTCTTGCAGGGCATGTCACTTTGTGCACATGTCACTATAAGACTATACAACAGCAAGCAGAGTTCCGAGCACAGCCCCAACCAGCCCATCTCCACCCCCTGCCTACAGTCTAGCAAGGGCTATGATACTTGAAAGGTATGGTGAAATTTGACCAAGAAAAGATGTGACTGCACTTTTCCAAATGAGCAAAGGACTCAGGTATAGAGAACAAGCAACTCTATCTATCAAGAATGAGCAAAACATTGGGGTGAATGTGGAAGAACCATTAAGAAATATCTCTGATCCTTCCACCTTATGTCACTCAGTTCAAAGTAAATGAACAATCCTCTAAAACCAGAAAGGGGAAGTAATATGGCTGACACTTGGCCTCTCTTTGCAGTGGGTACATAACAGGGGCTTACGAAGTGCTCAGGAAGCATCACCAACCTTTATACAAAGAAACCCATGACCTTCCACAAGCCATGGTGCCCAATTCAGAAAGATGCAGTACAACCTTAGAAACACACAGCCAGCACACCAAAGGCAGTAAACTACCCTTTACTTTGGTCCCACCTTAAGGAAAAATCAAGAACTACTTGATAGATACAGAGAAACAATCTTCTCATAAATACCTGACAAGTACCATGGGATGGAAGACTCTATATATTCACCAGCTCCACTTTTTAATAATAGAATGGTAACATGTCTTAATCCCAGGATTAATTTACAATACAGAGGACATAAAATAAAAGGATCTGATAGTGCCTGACCAACTTATATCCTGAGCCTGAATCTGATTAGGTATTTTTTTAAAAAAGAAGATAGATTACATGTTATAATACAGAAAACAGAGGGCACGCTTGAGTCATAAGCACAAAGAAGCAGAGCAAGAACTTTTCTTGTTCTTACACTTGAACACACAGACTAAAGCAGTGCTGTAACAGACAAAGCAACATCAGAGAACCCTCACTTCCTTGTGAATGAAGACCCCCAAATGAAGTCATATACTCGATGGCTGCACCCGAAGAAATTTACTATTATCAAGCCAAAAAAAGGAAGAAAGCTGACTAAACTGCAGCAAACACAAACTTCCAAAATTCCACAGGGGAAGGCCCAGATTACAAAAGGACCCAATGTTTCACCCTGAGATGAAATCTAGTTACAAATACTACTGTGGCCTCTTGCCTTGTAGTTTCAGTCCCATTCCATCAAATCTATGCTTAGGGAAACAAGAAGCAGAAACACTGCCTCACTACTACAGGACCCGTGACATGGGGGACACCCCTTTCTACTAAAGTTAGAAAGGTTATAAACACAACAGATCCACAAATATTTTATCATAATGATGACAAGGGCAATAAAAGAAACCTTTTTATGTGGGAAGGGGGAAAATGGAAAGGAAAACCAGAAGAAAGGGAGGTAGGATTTAAGTCTTCTAGAACATCCATCCACTTTTTGTTAAAAAAAAGGGCATGGTACAAAGTACAGGGCATTTTGGAGAATGGTCTATATAATGGAAAAAACACAAGAAACACCTATCACCACATCACACACACTGTCACCACAAAAAAAAATTCAGTCGCTTATTTGTATGAACAAAAAGAGTGACACCAAACCACATACCAAAACAATCCTAAACAAGAGTTCTTCTTGAATGGACTACTAGCAGAATTGGTTTTTATAAACATTGTGAATGGGAGGAAAACTAATTTAAAAGAGACAAAGAAAAAATGTATTAATTTATTTCATATTAATTTATCATCATCATTATTTATACCTGCCTCCAAAAAGAATTTGAGGCTGTTTACCAAAAACAAGAAAGAAAAAAATGGAAACAAGAAAGAAAAAAACAGAAAAAAAAAGTAAAATAACAGAATCATTAAAAAGCAAAAGTATTAAAAGCCACATGATAGATGTGGTTCAAGCAGTTGCACACTGCCTCCCACCCGGGTTCAGTTCCTGATGCCTCCTGAAAAAGCAAAACCAAACAACAAGCAAAAAAAAACAAAAAAATCAACTCTGGGGCTGATGTGGCTCAACAGTTGAGCGCCGGATTCCCACATATGAGGTCCCAAGTTCAATCCCCGGCCCCCAGTACTTCAAAATAAAAAAAAGTCACGAGATAAAGAAAAGCGATGATAATTACATGAGACGCCTAGGCTCAGGGCAGCCACAATTAGGCATTAAATTTAGATGTATCACTTCCTGCCAGCAACTCATACAGTGCTTACTATCTGATAATGTGAATATACCAGTTAATCAGAAGAGAAAAATATTTTTATACCATGTCCTTATATAAAGGATATATTTGATTTTATGTTCCACACAATACCTAGGATAATGCTGATGTTCAAGTGTTAAGCATTCCAATCAACCATGTATCAGAATGACCCAAAATTTATACCTAGACAATTATGAAGAAGGTCAATTTTATACACACACACACACACACACACAAGCGTACCAGTCTTTGAGAAAGCTGTTAAATGCCTCCCCTAGGCTACTTTCCCTACCACCCCCACTCCTGCAGGGGGGAATGGGGATAGCTCAACAGGATAGGACACAGAGTATATTTTTGCAAGATTAATTTAAAAGTAAATTAAGAAAAGGATTCCTTATAACAAAGTATAAAAGACAAAAGGAAGATACGCTGAAATGTCATTCATACCAAAAGACCTAACTTGGTCTCAATCGAAGTCACACAATCCACAGATCTTCCCTCATAACACAAGCACAGTAAATGTCTCCTGAGTGACTTCAGTGATGGGAGTATGGATGTAAAAACAACCTATCCCCAAAAGGGCAAATTCAAAGAACCCACAAAGAAGACAATGGGCACAACTTTCTGAAGGGAAAGGAAGAGACGAGAACCACCTTCTATTGCTTTTTCCATAAGGAAGTCAAAATGCCCACAAAAAGGTATACCCCCTAACTCTGGGAAATGGGAGAAAACACTGGCCCAAAATAATGAAGGAGTAGGGAAAAGGTTAAGTGGCAATCAGTCAGAAATCAGTCAGAAAGACCTGTAACCCCATCAGGACCCAGGAGCTGACACCTGGCATGAAGAAGGAATGTGAAAATACTGCTACCTGACTCTAAAGAATAGGGGAAAGCCTAAAACCTCCCGGGTCTAAAAACAAAGGAAATGGAAAAACATGGATAAGCAGGATAAGTATGTCTCAAAGAGAAACCATACTCTTAAAATGAAAAACCTGACCCAATCTGACTTTGAGTAGAGGCTGCTGTGTAGACATCAACATTTTGAAGCCACTCAACAATGAAATGGAGAAACCCAACATTTCCCAGAAGCAGGGTAAGTAAGGTCCTCAGGAAGATAAAGGGAGAGATTTCCCGTGGGTACAAACATCTAGGAGGGAGGGGTGCAAGGGAGAGGAGAGCAGTGTTCTAATGGAAAACCAAACAGAAAGATGTACAAGAGAAAGTGGTGACAAGCCCAACTAACTAGACTCACTGCAAGAGAATGCCTTATACTGGAGGAGGAAGAGGAAAAAGTTGCTTTCCAATAGCCGATGGGGATGGATAGCACAGAAAGAACGACCATATCAAAGTCAGATAAAAACGCCCAGCTTTAGGCACCAACCTCAAGGGTACACCTCTTACCAACCTTTCCTTTTTTCCTTCTACTGCTCTACATGGTACTGAGCATCTCACCTAGTAGTGAAAAATCCAAGAGGTCCGGAGAAGGGCATGAAAGGATCCAGCACTGGAAACAAGTGGACTGTACTGGGTATACTCCAATATATACAGCAGGTATTCAACTCTTGATCTTTCCAAAGGTCATTAACACTACACCCTAAAAATACACAATTCCATCAAGCTGGTTACAAATACAAAGATACAGAGAGCAAAAGAACAGCATACAAATGTAAAAAACAAAAACAAAAAAAGAAGACCAAGTCAAGAGCTCTACTTTCTGGCCACTGGGTAACTCAATATGGCCACTGGGTAACTCAATATGAACTGAAGGGCAAACTCTAGAACTCAGCTAATGTTGACCCTCCAGGTGACCTCACCTCTGGACTCACTAAGTGGAGGTGAAGACAGTCTCCTTGCTAGATGAATGTGTGAAGGTCCAAATGTCCAGGGCCCAACAGAGCTTGTCAGGGAGGATAAGGCTCCAAACTAAACCTGTCAAAAAGTACAACTTCCCACTGAGTGACAGCAGGTAGCAGTCCTTCCAAGACGTGGGAGGGAAGGAAGTGAGGGAGACCAGAGATGGCAAGGGCCTTGGCTAGAGGGGAAAGGGCAAAGTAAGTAATTATGATACTCATAGCAGAGACTTAAGAGGAATACCTCCCACCCTCTCGTGAAGTGGCAAGGACCTTTCCAAAGGTACCCTTTCCCAGTGTTCAAAACCTCTCTCAATTATTTAAACAGCCAAAATATAACCAGGATGTATTTATGGCCACTCATTCCTTATCTGTCACAGGAAAGCATGTTCTTCTCAACCTTCTCCCATCAGTTGCCCAAAAGACATAATATCTGTACTCTAATTGAAGCAAACAAATCAAAAATTTAAAACTTTTCATATACGTGAAACCAAGCAGAGGCTACAGTCCTTAAATTCAGAATGCCTAAGTCTAGGTATGTATCAGCAAGCACTCTACACTTAGTACAGGCCAGGCTGGGTGAACATTTAGGATGCCATTCTGCTTATTCAGTACAGTACAAATGACAAATGAAGAGTAGTAAGAATTGGCCATTTATCGATGAGTCTTCTGATTCTTCTAGAATCAGGGCTACCAACAGCAATAAAATACATATATCTAGATTCTTACACATAAACTTCCCCACGGATACACAGTTATCTAACCTTCCCAACTTTCTATATATATGTCATCCATGTGACTTCATCTGTGAATATAAATGTATACATGTGCACAAGTACACAAATGCATAGCATCATACTAATCTTTTTAATCAAAAAAGAACCAAAACAGAAAAAAAAAGTATTCCAATTCCCCCTCCACCCGAAAGCTACAAGATCCAAAGAAATGTTTGGATCCCACAAAGGCAACATCAGGGCCAAAGAAGGTTCTGGTACAACAAGGAGCATGCAAGTAACCCCTTCCGGAATGGGACGTGGGCGACATAGGTGTCTACGCTCCCTTTTCTGGGTGGAGAGGCATATGGCTTCTTCTTACCCAGCCAACATGAATACAATTTAGGAAAACCAGAAAAAGTCAAGGTAACAGGGCTCACGAAACATGGCTGACTGGGAAACAGAAGCCATAAGGAGAATAGGAGTTCTCTTAAAAAAGAAATGGGAAGTTTATTTCCAGTGAAGGTTGAAAGGCTCTTGAATGTAGGATGTTCAAAGTGTGGTTCTTACTGTACAGAAGTCAAAAATCAGAACACCAAAAAACAAGGACATACGAGCCTTTTCCCAGTGGGGTACAGTGTCAACTGGTGAATGCTGCCCCCACCTAAGATACAGGAGTAACTGTGGAAGGGAAAAAACGTCCTTTTTTCCCTCAGACGTCGGAGTAATTATCGTGGCCCCTTTTTACTCATGTAGTAGGCACAATGGAAACCCTGTCCTACATCTCACTGGGGCGCTCACCCCTCACCCAGACAAGGGAGTGGGAGGGGACAGAACATGGTAGGGCAATGGGACACGTGGGGAAAGGCGAGCTGCAATGTCCAGATTTTTCCTGAAGAAGAAGAGGGCAACGCAAAGGGTATTCAGGAAATGAGCTCACCCTAGCCCAGGAAAGTGTGCGCAGAGTGGACATGAAATCTGGGAGAAGTGTGTGGCTTCCTATTCAGAAAAGACTTGAGGGCTGCCCAGGCCCCCACCACCCACTGGGTTGAGGAAAGATGAACCTGGGTGGCCCGAGTCCCCGAGTCCTGGCAAAAAGGGGCGAAAGGCAGGGTGCGGAGGCCCCAAAAGATTCCAGAGAAGACGGGAGTCTGAGACGGACCCTTCTGCCAAGGAAGGACCAGGGTCACAGAAGGTAAAGGGCAAGAGAGGATGGCGAGCCGCACTTGCCACAGTACCGAGACCCCACCCTCCTGGCCGGGAGGGGGCAAGGGCACGGGGGGCCTGGGCACGCGGGCCAGGGGCGGGGAGGCCGCGCAGGCCCCCTCCCCGGGGAGGGCGGGGGAGGGGTCGCACGAGGCCCTCCCGCCTAGGGACGCGCGGCCCGAGAGGGTCCCCCTGGCGGGGAGAAGGACAGGGACCCCCGCACGCTCCGGGAGGCGCCCGCGGGTCTGAGGGGGTGCCGGCCGGAGTCCGTCTGGCCCTGCCCGCCGGAGAGCCGGGGGCCGGCGAGCGCGGGGCACCGGCCCGGAGCGGCGGGGCGCGGGGCCAGCGGGGGCCTGAGGCGGCTAAACTTTCCGCCCCGCGGCCCCCACCCGGGACCGCGCCGGGGGAGGCGGCGGCCGGGCCGGCGGGCGGGCTTGCGAGCGGCGGGGCTGCCCGGTCCGGGTGGGGGAGGCGCCGGCCCTCGCGGCTCCTCCTCCTCGCTGGGCCCGGCCCCCGCCCCGGCGAGCCCCCCGCCCCCTCCGTGCCCAGCCCGCCCCCGGCGGGGGTGTGGGGCGCCGCTCCCCGCCGGCCCCGCGAGTCACCGCGGGACGCGGCCGCGCTCCGCCCCCCCCGGCCCGCCGGCCCCCTCCCCGGCCCGGGGCGCCCGCTCGCCCGCCGCGCCCCCGCGCTCCCGCCCGGCGCCGCCGATGCCCGGGATGTCCGGCGGGGCCGGGTCCCGCGGCCCCCGCGCCGCCCCCCGGCCCCTCGCGCGCCGGCTCTTACCTTCCGGCTTGTTTTCGGCAGCCATTTCCCCTCCGCGCGCCACATCCTCCTCCTCCTCGCGACCGGGACCCCGAGCGCGCGCCTCGTACCGCCGCCGCCGCCGGCCCAGCCACCCCGCCGCCGCCGCGCACCCGCCCTGGCCCCGCCCCGCGGCCCACGCACAGCGCCCGCTGGACGGTGCGGCTGCCACTCAGCGCCCCGGCCGCCAATCGCCGCGCACCAGGGGTCTCACTACTCTCCGGGAGGAGCGTCCTATCCCTCTGGCCCATTGGCTGGTCACCACCCGACGGACTGAAAAGATTGGCCGAGAATCAACGCCCCCTCCCCACCCACTCCCAGGAAAGCCCGCCTTCCAGACCTAAACAAAGCTTCCCAGTGGCCAGCGTCCAAAAGAACGGTCCAATCGGCACGGGGCCGACACGGAATATTTCCTCGAGGCCGAGATGAGGCTTTCTGATTGGGCGTCACTGCAGTGTTTCCCAGGCCGCGCAGGCCAATCAAAGGGGGTTCCCGGAATTCGGGCGCGGCGAGGGGAAGCCCCGCCCCCTAGCGTGGCCGTCATGAGGAAGGCGTCCGCTCATTGGCGCGCTGGGGCTTTTCCCGCGTGCTCCCGGGGCTGAAGGACGTTCCCGGGGAAGCCGCTGTCGGCGCGTGGGGTCCCGGTGGCGGTGGAGGACGCGGCGGGATCTCCGGGATCCCGCCGCCTGCTGTTGCAGCGGGGGGCGGGGGGCGGTGAAATCTCGGGGCCGCGTTCTGCCCGCGCGCCGCGCTCCTGAGCGCGTGGCCCGGGATTCCGGGCGTCGGTGCCGGCCTGGCGGGGGAGGGGCGCGCGCCTCCCACCAGGCCCCGCCCCCACACCCGGGCCGCCGGCGCCCCCCACTCCGTGCGCCGCCAATGCCCCCCGCCGCGGTCACCGGCGCCGCCGCTGCGGCCCCGGCCTGTGCCCATCCTCTGCTCCCCGCCCCCGGCGTGCTCCGTTGTCCCCTTTTCTAGCGGCTTAAAATACTGAAACTTTATTTTGGTCACGTTTCCCATGTGACCCGCACAGTCGATGACTCACAAATGCCTGTCCCGGGATGAAGCAGCTGAAGGAAATCTCAGAAAAACGTTCAACCTCGGCGCACCTGTTAGGAGGACGAGGCAAGCGAAGTTTCTTTCTCTCTTTAAATTTTGGGCTTAAATCTGTGGCTTTCTTCCTAGATGTGCCAGCATCTCAGCACTCCCGGTCTATGCAGAGGTCTCGGGGGAGACGCACCAGGGTTCGTCGGGGGAAGAAATCCTGGAAATTGAGGTTAGGATCCATCGAGTGGGGGCACGAGTGAAACCAGTTGCGGCTATTCTGGAAAGCGTCCACATCTAGGGAGCTAGCTCACACTGTAGAGAGAAGCCTAGATGAACAAGGAGAGAGGGCAGTGCGCAACGCCGAGCATGACAATGTCCTCTCCCGAGGAACGGAGAAATTCTGCGCTGGGCAGATAATACTGGAAACAGGAGGAGGCTGAAATCCAGCGTTAAAGAAAGGAAGAAAAGTTGAGTGAACAACAGAGCTCCCACCGCTCTGTGTGGATTTTCTACGGTTCGCACATTTCTTTCCTCTACATTTTATTTTTCCCTTTGCAACTGTGGATGACAACTAGCAATCAGTGAAAAGTCCTCATTCACATATCTTGTCATTAAGACTGTCAAAGTGAATTTTGTGCCAATCCTAGTAATGTCTTCACAAGTGAAAATTTCTTATTTTCTCAGAAATAAAGATGTCCCAAAAGAATGTTTTGTATTGTACACTCATTCTTCAACAAACTTTAATTTTATGAGCGTCAAAAATGCAAAATTTTAACGGCTAGGGTACAATATTTTATTGATTCGCATTCTTAATAGCACCTATGTTGACGATTTGTGTGCTGAGCATATTCTTAAAAGTGCTGGTGGCATTGTAAATTAGAATAACCCATTTTGAAAAGCAGTTTTACAGTATGTATTAAAAGCCATAAAAAATGTCTATATCTTTTGACCCAGTAATCTTACTTCTGGGAATCTATTCTAAGGAAATAACACTAAATGCCAAAAATGCTGTATGTGTGAAGGTATTCTTCACAGGATTACTCTATTTATTACAACGAAAAACCGGAGGCATCCTAAATGTGCTCATGTTGGATATTTTGTAAGAAAATTATGTTATAGCCTCACAGTGGAACATTTTGCTATTTACAAACACCAGAAATGAGGGGGAAATGGGGGGGAGCCCAACACAACCATACCCATGGCTAAGTGGGAAAGAGAAAGTATTCCAAATTATGGCATTCATTTATTATATACAATGTGATTATGGGTATAAAAATACATGTCTAAGAAAGACTGCTGTAAAATAAACTCAAGTCAGTTCAGTGATTGTAAGTGATTTTTCTTACTTTTTCTGTTTTCTATAATATAGTCATAGCTGTATTGCTTTTGTAATTAAAACATGTATTTAAAATAATTTTTATCCAGTGCCTACTATGGGCCAGACACTGGGTTAGATCCTGAAATTCTAAAGATAAGTTTAGTCCTTCCCTGAAGAAACTAGCAGGGTTAACAAGTACATAAACATCAGCAAGGCAAGGTGCAGTGGGGATGCAGAGAAAGTAATAAAAATCACATGAGACTCAGGACAAGTGTCACCATTGAAATTACCTATGAGAAGGACCTTTGACTCAGGCTAACACAGTGGTTGTCAAAGTTCAGTACAAGAGAACCACAAGGTCAGAGCTACTTTCGAAAATGATGCTATGTCAATCTCTCATACAGGTCCATAGAGTTTTCCAGAGGCTCCGTGATATTTGCTATCAAAGCAGACTGCAGATAGGACAATCCAGGTAACTTCTATTCAATCAGATATTGAAGACATTTGCAAAAATGTAAAACAGTGCCACTCACTACTAAATTTTATTGTTTTGAAAAATTTGGTTGTTTCTCATAAAAAGATATGATTTGTGTTCCCATGTAAAGGATTGTTATTTTTTAATGAATTAAGTATTTTTAAAAGTTCTTAATTTTAATTTCTAGTATAGTATATAACTGTTGATATCACCCTTACTAACAAAAGCTCTTTGAGGTCCTCAGTAATGTTTAAGAGTATAAGGAATCCCAAGACCAGAGAGTTTGAGAACCGCTGAGCTAAAGGAGGAGGTGTTAAGAGGACTGGTTGGTTGGTGTTGGCTTTTGTTTGTTTGGGGGGTAACCAGGAGGTGGGCATTGCAGGTGAAGGAAGGAGCCAGAGTTGCTGAATAAGTCCTCTGAATCTTGCCCATTTGGGGCCCTAACATTTTCCAAAGGAAGAATGCTACTGTCCAGAAACAGATATGTATAGATGACTCCATTATTTACTTTTTACCTTAAAATATTTGTAAAGGAGCATTTTTTCCTAGTCATCTTTCTGAAGTGAAATGACTATAAATTTTTTCAAATCAATTTTATTGATACATATTAATAAAGCATACAATCCGTCCAAAGTATATAATCAGTGGTATCTGGTACAATCACATAGTTGTGCATTCATTACCCCAATCATTCTTAGAGCATATTCATTATTCTAATAATGAAAAAAAAAACAGACAAAAACTCATCACCTTTCAAGCTCTCCATGCTTCCCTTTCCATACATAGCTGCTATTCTGTTTCTTTTTTTTTTTAAGATTTATTTATTTATTTCTCTCCCCTTCCACCTCCTCACCCCGGTTGTCTGTTCTCTGTGTCTATTTGCTGTGTTGTCTTTGTCCTCTTCTGTTGTCGTCAGCAGCACGGCAATCTGTGTTTCTTTCTGTTGTGTCATCTTGTTGTGTTAGCTCTCCGTGTGTGCGGCGCCTTTCCTGGGCAGGCTGCACTTTCTTTCGAGCTGGGCGCTCTCCTTACGGGGTGCACTCCTTATGCATGGGGCTCCCCTACACGGGGGACACCCCTGCGTGGCACAGCACTCCTTGTGCGCATCAGCACTGCACATGGACCAGCTCCACACGGGTCAAGGAGGCCCGGGGTTTGAACCAGGGACCTCCCATATGGTAGGCAGACGCCCTAACCACTGGGCCAAGTCTGCCGCCTCTATTTCTTTCTTGGTTTTTTGTATTTATATTTTATATATATGGAGCCAAGCAATATATGTAGTATATATATTTTTTTTTTTTTTTTTTTAAAGATTTATTTATTTATTTAACTTCCCCCCCTCCCCTGGTTGTCTGTTCTTGGTGTCTATTTGCTGCGTCTTGTTTCTTTGTCCGCTTCTGTTGTCGTCAGCGGCACGGGAAGTGTGGGCGGCGCCATTCCTGGGCAGGCTGCTCTTTCTTTTCACGCTGGGCAGCTTTCCTCACGGGCGCACTCCTTGCGCGTGGGGCTCCCCCACGCGGGGGACACCCTTGCGTGGCACGGCACTCCTTGCGCGCATCAGCACTGCGCATGGCCAGCTCCACACGGGTCAAGGAGGCCCGGGGCTTGAACCGCGGACCTCCCATATGGTAGACGGACGCCCTAACCACTGGGCCAAAGTCCGTTTCCCTATATGTAGTATATTGTGTCCAGGTTCTTTCCTTTAGTATATTTCCTTTTTTTTAACCTGTACTTGAAGATTATTCATATATTACTGTATACTATTGACCATAGTTTGCTTTGGTTGTATTTTTGCCTGATATTAACATCTTGTAATTTTAGCATACCTTTGTTCAGTTTCAAAGAAAATCAAGTCTTATACATGCAATATTATCCATATTTGTATTTCACATGAAGTTTTTCTATACTGTATAGTCCCATGTTACATTTTTTACTTTTTCTTCCAGTAATATACATGACCTTAGACTTTCTTTCAACCACTGTCATACCCCTATATTAGCACCGCTAATTACAAACACTATGATGTGCTTTCACCTTTTCATTTCCAAAGATTAACAAACAACATTTTTACGAATTAGGCACAGATTAACCCTCAGCTTTCCATTCTCTAACCTCATTCTATTTAATGGTGACCTATATCCTAGTTATTAACTCCATGGATTTACACAATATATTTAGTTCCCAGTAGCACAGTCATACAGCATTTGTCCTTTTGTGTCTGGCTTGCTTCACATAGCATAATGTCCTCCAGGTTCATCCATGTTACATGCTTCACAACTTCATTTCTTCTTACAGCTGCATAATATTCTGTCATGGTATACACCACAGTTTGCTTATCCAGTCTTTGGTTGGTGGACACCTGGATTGTTTTCATCCTTTGGCAATCATGAATAATGCTGCTAAGAACATTGATGTGCATCAGTAGAATAGCCAGAGGCCTTTACACTCTTTCAAACAGGCCTGCTCCTAACCAGAGGGAAGCAGCTACAGAAGAATGACCATAGCTCTCAGCCACCCCGTAAGGATAAGGGTGTAAACTCTGAGAGGAGAGTTGAGGCAGGTTAGAATAGGGAAAAGGGAAGATGAGTCACAGCTGGGACCTGGCCCAGAAACCCCCTGCTACTAAAAACAAAGCCAGAACAACCCCTCAGAGACCCCGGCCACAAGGTCCCATTTGGAACTCTTTCTAGGTTCAAGGGGAAGCCCCACATGCCTCCAACAACAGGCCTCCACATTGGCCCCTGAGAGCTAACAGGTGGGGCAACCATTCAGAACAGCAAACAGCTTGGGCCCCTCCCCAGCATTAGGAAAGGTCTTACAAGGCCTAACCAGGGGCCCCACATGTGCATCTTACCCTGTAGCAGGCCTGCAACCCATGACTGGTGTTGTGTACTTATTTCTAGTTGCCTTGTTTCTTTTTTTTCCTAAACAAATCAGTTTTATTGATACACATTAATGAGGCATAAATCCATCCAAAGTATAAAATCGTTGGTATTCAGTGAAATCACATATTTGTGCATTTGTCATTTCATTCTCAGAGTACTTTCATTATTCCAATAATAACAATAATAATAAAAAAACAGACATACTCATCACCTCTCAATCTCTCCATGCTTCCTCCACCATACACAGCCACCATTGTCTTCCTTCTCTCTAGTATATTTAATAAACTCTTCACTCCCTTGCCTACCCTAAAAAAAAAAGTCAGTATGCAGCTGTCTGTTCATGTCACTGCTGTCAGTTCTTCTAGATGGCAAAAGTCCTCCACAGTGGCTGTACCATTCTACATTCCACCTACAGTGAATAAGCATTCCTGTCTCTCACATCCTCTCCAACACTTACAGTATTCTGTCTTTTTAATAGTGGCCATTCTAATAGGTGTGAAAAGATTTTTCATTGTAGCTTTGACTTGCATTTGCATTTCCCTAATCACGAGTGATGTTGAACATTTTTTCATTTATTTTTTGTCCATTTGTATTTCTTCTTTGGACAAATGTCTGTTCAAGTCTTTTGCCCATTTTTAATTGGATCATTTGTCTTTTTATTGTTGATTTGTAGCATCTCTTTATATATGATGGATATTAAACCGTATCTGGATATATGATTGCCAAATATTTTCTCCCATTGAGTCAGCTGCCTTTTTACCCTTTTGACAAAGTTAAATGACTAAATTTATCACAGGTGATGATAGTAATAAAAGTGCTTGGAGGGAAGCGGACTTGGCTCAATGGATAGGGCATCCGTCTACCACATGCCAGGTCCACCGTTCAAACCCCAGGCCTCCTTGACCCGTGTAGAGCTGGCCCACGCCAGCGCTGATGCGCTTAAAGAGTGCCCTGCCACGCAGAGATGTCCCCCGTGTAGAGGAGCCCCACACACAAGGAGTGCGCCCCATAAGGAGAGCCACCCAGCACAAAAGAAAGTGCAGCCCGCCCAAGAATGGTGCCATACACACGGAGAGCTGACACAGCAAGATGACGCAACAAAAAGAAACACAGATTCCCATGCCACTGACAACAACAGAAGCAGACAAAGAAGAATACGCAGCAAATAGACACAGAGAACAGACAACTGGGGCGGGTGTAGGGAGTGTAGAGGAGAGAAATAAATAAATCTTTTAAAAAAGTGCTTGGACCTGATGCCTTAAATTAGAAGTTATGCGGAAGCATCTGGCTCAAGCTCCCACCTGTCACATGGGAGGTCCTGGGTTTGGTTCCTGGGTGCCTCCTAGAGAAGAGCAAGACAGCAAGCTGGCATGACAGGCAGGCACAGCAAGCTGATGCAACAAGGAGACACAGAGGAGAAAGACAAGGAGATACAATAAAGTGGGTAGCTGAGTTAGGTCAAGCAATTGAGTACCTCTCTCCCACATGGGAGGTCCCATGTTCGGTTCCGGTGCCCTAAAGAAAAGAAGATCAGACAGAGAGCACAAAGCAAATGGGCACAGAGAGCAGACAGCGAGCACAAATAACAAGGGGAGGGGGGATAAATAAATAAATCTTTTTAAAAAAAAAGTTACTTAAGCTTTCATTTTGCTGGATTGGGAGAGGAAAGCATAAACTGAACCCACTCCAAAACCTCAAAGGGAGACTCACAATGCTTTCTTTGCTCACTTTCACCCAGCATGCTCAGGATAAAAAAAAAACCAAATTGTTCTATCTATGCCTCCTTTAGCCTTGAAGGGGCTGCATTTTTTTTTTAAATGATAGCCAAAAATTCTACTTTCTACAAGTTTCTCCCCTTGCCTTTTCTCTTAATTATTTTTATTTTTAGATGATTCTAAAGATTCATTTGATGCAGTTGTAAGAAATTGGTAAAGAGATCCTGTATCCCTTGGCTTTTCTGGGTAAACCCAGTGAAACTTGGGAGCTTCATTAGAAAGAACCTTTCACCAAAGCCTTTGTTTTCCCTAACGGTTTCCTGCAAACTCTTATTAGCTGATGGCTTGCTTCCCTCTTTCCTCCTTTCTGTATCCCACCCTCCTCCATTCAGCCATTACGTTCAGACATTCTAACCTCTGGATGTCTACTATTAGTTTGCCTGAGGAAAGACTAGCCAGAATATCCCAAATATAATGAGAACTTTAGGACGAGTAGGCCTGAATTTCAATATTTTGAAATAAATTTGAACACGAAAGACCTGATTTGTGATCCGGGAATCTGCCAAGATTTTGAAATGACTAAGTAGTTTCATTTGTTCAATGTTTATTTTATTGAGGTGTAGTTCAGGTCAGAATGGACAGTAGATCCAAGGACCAACTATACTGCTTCTTCTGGTTCTCTTTTCCTTTTAGTAATTAAGACCTGGAGTAAAACAGTTATCTTTTGTGATGGGAGTTTCAAGAGATGTTGTTTAACAATTATAACCATAAAACCTTCCCATATAGCCCAGCAGTTGCATAAAACACACCCAAGTGCACTTACTCTCCAGGGAGCATCCTGGGAATTATCTAAATGCCTTTGATGGAATGTATCTCACCTTTGTACTCTTTTTTTAAAAGTCAATCTGGGGAAGCGGATGTGGCTCAACTGATAGAGCATCTGCCTACCATATGGAGGGTCCAGGATTCAATACCCAGGACCTCCTGACCCGTGTGGCAAGCCAGCCCACGCACAGTGCTGCCACATGTAAGGAGTGCCATGCCACACAGGGGCGCCCTGCATAGGTGTCCCCCACATGCAAGGAGTGTGCCCCGCAAGGAAAGCCGCCCCATGTGAACAAAGTGCAGCTGGCCCAGGAGTGGCGCCGCACACACAGAGAGCTGGCGCAGATGATGCAACAAAAAAGAGACGCAGTTTCCCAGAGCCACTTGACAATGCAAGTGGATGCAGAAAAACACAGTGAATGGACACAGAGAGCAGACAATGGGGGCGGGGAGGAATAAAACAAATCCTTAAAAAAAAAAAAAGAATATTCCAGGAACTGAAAGGAAAGAAGCAAGTGTTCTAAGAGGAGCCTAGAAGAGTATATATTTTTAAAAAGTCAGTCTGGTTTGGGGTTTTTTCCCTGAGTTTCCCTTTAAAACTGGGGTCTTTCCACTCCTTTCGAGCCCTCTGGTATTACAGCATAATAGTTTTTATTGAATTTGGACTCTGAACCAAAGAAATGTCTTCTTTATTAAAGAAGGAAAAGATTAAAGCAGTTGTGCTGTGCTGGTTCGGATGCACATGTATATGAAGCACTTCATCGCTTTGGAAGCAAATAGATTTTGGGGACCAGGGTGCTTCCTGAGAACCAGAGGCCGTCATCAGTGGGACCCCAAGATCTCCATATCAAAAGGGCTGAGGGGCAGCAATCTGACAGAAGGGAGGGGCTGGGGGACTGTGTGCTTATGTCTGTTTGTTTGGGGTGGTTTGGGGAGTCACCTCCTGGCCACCACTGATGGCTTGGGAGATCATCTGGAGGGACCATAAATTTTGTTTCTTAACTTATTTGCTTCCCATTTTCAGATGTCATCTGTTTTGGTTCTCAGTCTTCCCAGGAAAATTTTTTTAGTTGTAGAAAGTAAAATGACTCGTTTAAATACCGAAGGAAAAAGCTGCAGTACTAGTAATTGCATGATCGTCTTTGGCAGTCACGAAGGAGCATCAGAGAAAGATGGCTACCACCTGTTGGAAAAAAAGAAAAGGGGTGGGCTCAGCAGCATTTCATTCTCATTCGTCTTTCCATTTTTCAAATGAGATGAGCAAGTTATTTTTCTGTAAGTATTGAGCTGTGGGATATTATGCAGCCATTAAAAAGATGGGGATAAATCAGATGTGCTATGAGGGAAGAATCTCTACCTTCAATGTTTAATTGAAACAAGTAAGGCACAAGATATAACACAAATCATCATATTCGTGTAGAAAACAGCTTTAACATTGATTACATATATAGATATTCTTGTACATACAGGAAACATTTCTGAAAGTATAACAAGAAGCAACATCGTTAACTCTTACCATAGTTAACTTTGTGGGTGCAGCAGAAAGCAAAAAAAAAACAAGGCTTTTCATTTGATACAGTTTGAATTTTTTATCACATGCAGTCATTCAAAAGAGATTTATTGGGTGCCAGATGCTGGGTTCTAGGTGCTGAGGACACAACAGTGAAAAAAACAGACAAAAATCCCTCCCCTTGTAGAGCTGACATAGGGGTTGGGGGAAGGAAAGTCCTCTCTGAGACCAGAAGGAAGTGGGAGTGAGCCATGCAGTTATGGTGAGAAAGAAGAACATTCTGGGCAGAGGAAAAAGCAAGCCCAAGGGCCCCGAGGCCAATGCACAGGTGATGTGTTGAAGGAACTACAAGGAGGCCACGTGGGAAAGGTTCTAGGGCATGAGTCCAGAGGGGAATTCAAGGCCAAATCACAGAGGGCCTTGAATAGTGAAATATTAGGATTTTACTCTTCATGCACTAGGAAGCCAGTGAAGGACACTGAGCAAGGAGGTATTGTCTGGCTGGGGTGTTGAAAGGATTGCTGTCTCAGTTTGCCAGGTTACCATGATAAATGCCACACAATGGTTTGGCTGGACAACAGGAATTTATTGGTTCACAGTTTGGAAGGCTAAACGTCCAATACCTAGGTGTCAGCAAGGTCATGCTTTCTTCCCAAAGTCTGTAGCATTTCAGGGCTGGCTTGCCACAGTCCTCCGAGTCCCTTGGCTTGTGCCTTAGCCTCCCAACACCTGCTGATCTCCCTCTCCAAGTTCTGCTCTTCCGGTTCCTGCTGACTTCTGGCTTCTTCCCATGTGGACTTTCTGACTGCATCTGAATTTCTTCTGCTTATAAAGAACTCCATAAATCATATTAGGCCCCCCATGATTCCACTGGGCTGTACCATGCCTAAAAATGACAACTTCACAAGGTCCTTGTTTTAGTTTGTGGAAGGCTTCCAAGGCATTGTATCAGGGTTGGCATTTAAATGGGGGGTTACTGGCTTGCAGACTTCCAGTTCTGAGGCTGAGAAAAGTGTCCAAGGCTTCGTCAGTGATGTCCTCTCCCCAACGATAGCTATGGGCGATCCTGGACTCTTCTGCCCATTGTGGTGTCTGCCGGTCTCTGCATTCTCTTCTGGCTCTCTTGCTTTCAGCTTCTGACTGCTGCATCTGTGGCTTTCTCTCAGAGCTTTCATGGGTTCTTCTCTGCTCCTGTTCTTTTTCTGTGTCAGCCTCTGGGGCTTCCTCTTTTCCAGTATTCATCTCATTAATAAAGGACTCCAGTAAAAGAATTAAGACCCACCCTGTGTCAAGCACTACTAAAGTAATTTAATTAAAAAGCCCCACCTAAATAGGTTCACAAACAAATAAATGGATTACCTCTAAAGACCTGATATTTTCTGAAGTCTATAAAAGCCTCAAACTATCACAGTCTTATTTATAATTGGGTTCATACCCACAGGAATGTAGATTAAGAACATACCTTCTGGGAAGCGGACTTGGCCCAGTGGTCAGGGCATCCATCTACCACATGGGAGGTCCGCAGTTCAAACCCCGGGCCTCCTTGACCCGTGTGGAGCTGGCCTATGTGCAGTGCTGATGCGCGCAAGGAGTGCCCTGCCACACGGGTGTCCCCGCGCAGGGGAGCCCCATGTGCAAGGAGTGCACCCCATAAGGAGAGTCGCCCAGTGCAAAAGAAAGTGCAGCCTGCCCGAGAATGGCGCCATGCACACAGGGAGCTGACATACCAAGATGACGCAACAAAAAGAAACATAGATTCCTGTGCCGCTGACAACAACAGAAGCGGACAAAGAAGAAGATGTAGCAAATAGAACAGACAACTGGATGAGTGGGGGGAAGGGGAGAGAAATAAATAAATCTAAAAAAAAAAAAAAAAAGAACATGCCTTCTGCTGGGGTATATAATTCAATCTCCCATCCACAAAGTGTAGAAGAAACCATGAGATGGCAAGAGGGGAAGCAGAGAGGTGAGTTGGGAGATTATTTCAGTAGTCAAAACTTGATGGCGGCTTAGTACAGTTGTATTAGTTTCCTTTAGCTACTGTAACAAATTACCACACACTTCATAGATTAAAGGACTGGAAATTTATTCTCTTTTAGGTCTGGAGACCAGTAGTCCAAAATCCATTTCACAGGCCAAAATCTAGGTGTTAGCAGGACACTCAGAAAAATCTGTTCTTTGCCTCTCCCAGCTTCTGGTGGCCACCAGCTCTCCTTGGCTTGTAGCCACACAGGTCCAATCTTCAAGGCCTGGGTCTGCAAGCCTCTCTCTATCTTCACGTCACCTGCCTCTTCCATGTCAAATCTTTCTCTGCCTTCCTTTTATAAGGACCTTTGTGAAGGCATTTAGGGCCCACCGGGATATTCTCCCCATCTAAGATCTTTCCCTTAATCACATCTGCCAAGACCCTTTTTCCAAATAAGGTAACATTTGTAGGTCCCAGGGATTAGGACTCAATATCCTCTGGGGCCATTAGTCAGCAGAGGTTGCAAATTTCTTCAGGTGAGGACCAGACAATATTTTCAGCTTTGCGGACTATCTGATCTCTGTCTCTACTGCTCCACTCTGCCATTGCAGCACAAAAGCAGCAATGGGCAATGTGTCAACCAGTGGGCTGGCTGTGTTCCAATAAAACTTTATTTACAAAACAGGTGGTAGGTCTTAGACTTAGGCGGCGGTCTTAAGAGTAGGTGGATTTGAGCTATAGATTGAGGTTTAAATTTTGCTTGGGTTTTGCCAAAGGTTGGATAGGAGGTATAAGAGAAAGAAAGGTTGCAGGCCAAGGCTTGACCTGAAGAGTCTGGCCTGAGCAAGTGAGTTAATGATGTTTCCATTCATGGGAAAGGAGAAGACTGGAGGAGGAACAGGCTCAGGATAGGGTGGGAATAGAGAATTCCATGCGGGACATGTGAATTCTGAAATGCCTCTGAGATATCAGAGTGAAGATATCAAGAAGGGACCTCGTACTCATGCTTAATATATGTAGAATTTTCAATTAGCTTAACTATAAAGGTGGGAAATGGATAGAGTTGATGGTAACATGATAGTGAGTACAACCAACAGCTGGTTTGTATATGGGATTGTGGCTGAAAGAGGGTAGGACAGGGACATAAATATTAATTGAAAGAACGCTCGAGAATAATCTAGGGACGAATAACATAGTGAGCCCAGAGGTGGGTAAGATTCTGGTTGATAATACAAACAAAGAATGTTCTTCTATGAACTAGAACAATGTACATCACTGTTACAAGGTGGTAAGACTATAGTGATACATGGGGGAAATACAATTAATGTAATTTACAGATTATAGGTAACAGCAATGTTGTACTATTCTTGTAACAACGTCAAAGAAGGTACAATAAGCTAAGGGTCCGTAATGGGGGGCTGTATTAGTCAGCCAAAGGGGTGCTGATGCAAAATACCAGAAATTGGTTGGTTTTTATAAAGGGTACTTATTTGGGGTAAGAACTTAGAGATACCAGGCCATAAAGCATGTTACTTCCCTCACCAAAGTCTATTTTCACGTGTTGGAGCAAGCTGGCTGCCAACATCTGCAAGGTTTCAGGCTTCCTGGGTTCCTCCCTTCCAGGGTGTTGCTTCTCTCTGAGTTCAGGGTTCCTCTCTTCCTGAGGCTTGCTTCTCTTTCCTCTGTGAGCTTACTACCCCGGGGCTCCAATTTACAGCTTCAGCATCAAACTAAAACATCAAAAACCCTCAACTCTGTCCTTTGCCATGCTTTTTATTTATGAGTCCCCTAATGACATGGCCCAATCAAAGCCCTAATCATAACTTAATCATGCCTAGGTACTGACCAGATTACAAACATAATCCAATATCTATTTTTGGAATTCATAACTATATCAAACTGCTACAGGGGGTATGGAATTTTTTCTTTTGGACTAAGGACAATGGTCAAAAATTTGCTAAGGCAATGAAGGCACAACTCTGTGATAAAAGTGAAAACCACTCAGTGTACACTTTAGGTGGCCTGTACAAGGCATGGGACTGTATAACACAATGAAACATGTGGTGGAAGATAGACTGTGGTTATCAGTGCAAATATGAGAGTGTTCTCTTGTGAACTATAACAAATGTACAATACTAATGCATGATGTTAATAATAGGGGGTGTAAAAAAATATGCCAGGTGTACACTGTGGACCATAATTAGGGGTAATCATCTGATGTTCTTTCATAATCTGTAAAAAATGTTCCACGACAATGCAAGGTGTCGGTGGAGGGGTAATATATGGGAATTCTGCACAATTGTTTTGTAAGCTCACAGCTTCTCTAATAAATATATATCTATATATAGATATATATTTAAAAGAAAAAAGAAGGGACCTCAGATATATGCACCTGAGGTCCTGAGGTTCAGAGAGGTTGTGGCTAGAGATACAAATTTGAGAGTAATGGGCATCAGATGGTATCTAAAACCATGGGGCTAGGTAAGATTTCCTAGAGGAGGAAGTGTAATTCATTTTTATTTGATCATTAATTTTCAAAAAAATAAAATCATGACTCATACAAATATAAAGCAAATATGTCAAGAATTTTCTTTAAGCATTTAAATGTTTGAAGAACAAAAATGATATGTGTGGGATGCAAGGATACTTGCTAACAGATTTAAAGTCAGTTAATATCCTGCAGGGCAATGAGATGTAATGTTTGGGGTTTTCTTTTCTATCAGGCAAAACTCACTTGCACATATGGGCGCAAATCATCTCCATTACTGCCAGTTTTCTATTTCTTCTCAGGCCACAGAAAGGCATCAAGAGTTGCTCCTGCAGAGAGAATCATAATCCCCAGAGGGTCCGCTAGACCTCCAGCCTCCTGCTGAAAGGATCCCTGGTGCCTCTGTTTCCACAACCGAGTAGCTCAAAGCAACAAATGGATCGCCTCAATTTTGGAGGCCAGAGGTTAAAAATCAGGGTGAAGCCTGTGGGGAAGATCCTCCCTCGCTGATCCCAGGTTCTGGTGGTTGCGGCCACCTTGGCGTTCCCGGGCTGGCAGCTGCAGCGCTTGTCACATGGCCGTCCTTGGAAGGGCCCTCCTTGGAAGGGCCCCAGCCATCTGGGATCAGGGCCCACCCGAAACCAGTGTGGCCACATCTTCACTAACCACATCCTCAAAGACCTATTTCCAAATCAGGACACATTCGTGGGACTGGGAGTTAGGACTTGAGCATGGCTTTTGGGAGGACCAGATTCAGCCCTCGACACCCAGGAATCCCTTTTGCCCATGCCCAGGCTTGGTCCCTGTTGTTCGACAGTCACGGAGCATCTACCCCCAACTGATGGGCACTGCTCTGGGGAGAAGGTACATCCTTGAACCAAGCACAGGCCCCTGCTTTCTTGGCACTTATATTTTAGTGAGGGGACAAGACACCTAACAAATAAGGAAATTATATAGTATGTGAGAAGGGCATGAATGCTATGGGGGAAAAAATAGAGCAGGTAGGAGAGGTGTCCTTTTAAAGTAGAAATGGTCATTGTAGGTGTATCAAGAAATTGACATTTGAGCAAAACTTGGAAGTGAGGGAGTTAGCCACGTTTTAGAGAAAATTGTTTAAAATATAAAAGGACAGGGAACTGAGAGTGTCTACAACAGCAAGCGGGAGAATTGCACCCATCATCCACATGGAACTCTAAGCTCCCAATATAGAGGTGGAGTGGACATCACCATCCCAGGGTCCACACGATGGAGGAATAGGATATGGATTAGAGTGGACTTACATATTCTGCTATGGAACTGCTGTGAGTAGTAATGGAAGAAACTGTAGCATCAATGCGGAGAAAATGGCCAAGGTGGTTGCTGAGGGCAGGAAGAGGGAAGAAGAGATGTGATGTGGGGACATTTTCGGGACTTGGGGTTGTCCTGAATGATATTGCAGGGACAGATGCTGGACATTAGATACCCTGCCATGGCCCACTGGGTGTACTGAGGGAGAGTGTGGACTGCAATGTAAACTGTTGTCCATGCGGTGCAGCAGTGCTCCAAAATGTATTAACCAAGTGCAATGGATGTGCCCCAATGATGAGAGAGGTTGTTGATGTGGGAAGAGTGGGGTGAAGGGGGTGGAGGGTGGGTGGGAACCTCTTATATTTTTTGAATGTAACATTAAAAAATAAAGGAAAAAATATATAAAAGGAGTGTGGAATTTTTAAAGGAAAATTATTTTTTTTAATTACTGAAGGAAAGTTTAAGCAAAAAAAAAAAAAAATTGAATCATAGATTGAGTCAAACAGTTTGCCTTCCTGCCTGTGCTGTGTTCCTTCAAGTTCCAAGCAGACTGTAATGCCGTGGGTATAAGAGAAATGTTACAGCAGAAGAAGGATTTTAACAATACTGATCTTTTCTTCCCCTTCAGATTGAAAATTGGCTCTCCTGTTTTATTGGAGGAGAATCCCATCTGCCTTGCTATTCCACCCACACAGAATTAGACTGCATGTGCGACAATACTTAAAGGAAAAATTAAAATTTTAGTAGTAAATAGCAATTCAAAAATAGGTTTCCTCAAAGAAAATTTCCTAGTTAATGAAAGTGCTGCTCTTGAATAGACCTGGTATTCTTGATCTGATTTCTAAACCTCTGTAGTAAACACATGAAAATGAAGTTTGGTTCCTTTGGTCTTTTTTGGAGGGGAAGGGTGGCTGGGATTATTTCCGTTTTAATTCATATAAAGCAGAGCCGTGAGCCTCTGCAAAGAGTTCTCAAAGCACAATTTTCCTCTGTGACAAAAGATTTACTTCTTTTTCATCTTGTCAAACATAAAGATAAAGTCAATTTGCTCTTTTGCCTTCGTGTTGGGCTATTTCCTTTTGCCAGCTGACTAACGTTTTCTAGGGCAGGTTGGAATTAATCATTTAGCACCCTGAGATTTTTCAGGCCAGCCAGGGCTGGGGATTAGAAACAATAAAATCCATGCTTCACCCTCTTACAAAAGACCTCACACTTGGTAATAATTGGGTCATGACCACTTGGGAAAGAACATTTGGGGGAATTTTACCAATAGCCCAATCTCAAGTCTCCAGAGCTGGAAAAATGTGTTCATTTATCACCTAAACTAGAAGTCATTGTGCCAATTATTCCAGAACTGGGGACACTTTCTGCCTTCCCAAGGGGCCTCACCATCAAGTCCCAGCACAGTTCATTGCCTTATTCCTGAAGCCCCTTGGGTCTCTTGGGGGCTTCATGGAAAAACCCCTGTGACAGTATGAAGTTCTTTTATGAATCCCAAAAAGAAAAAAAATTGTGTTTTTGAACTAATCCATTCCTGTGGGTGTGGGGCCCTTTTGATTGGACGATGTCATAAGGCGTGACTCTAGTTGAGTCTCTGCCTTCTTGCTGGGTCTGATATAAATGGAGACACAGAGAGAGAGAGAGAGAGAGAGAGAGAGAGAGAAAGGAAGCCACCATTTTTGACCCTGCTACGGGGGAGACGACTGGAGGATGGCTCGCAGCCAGAGCTTAAGCATGAAGCACCCAAGAGGCTGGGCCCACGGAGCAGCTCAAGACTGAGGAGTCGAGCCCTCCACATGCCCAATCGCCACAGGGCAGGATGCCAGGCTCACCAGTAGCTGACATTGGTGAGAAAGCATGTCTGATGGTGCCTCGATTTGGACATTTCATGGCCTCAGAACTGTAAGATTTTACCCTAAATAAAATCCCTATTTGAAAAGTCAACCCATTTCTGGTACTTTCCGTTGGCAGCCCTGTGGCAAACTAACACGCCCTCCCCGCCCCCACTCACTTGCATTTCCATTCCAGTGGCTCTAAGCCATGAGTGTTGACTCTTCAGCAGCATCTTCAAGAGACCTGAAACACCCCGTTCTCTCCACCAGGGTGGTGTCTTAATTGGCCATTTCTGTGGGGCTGAGTTGGGTCTCCCTCTGCTCCAAAGTACATGTCACTCGCCCTTCCCACGCCCGGAGCTCGAGACTCAAAGAGAGAACGTGGCTCCCAGTGCACGAGGCAGGATCAGCATTTCAGCCGCCGGCCAGGGTGCTAGAACAGATGTCAGGGGATATTTGCTGCAAAGAGGCTCCAGAAATAATGTAGGGAAACGGACTTTGGCCCAGTGGTTAGGGCGTCCGTCTACCACATGGGAGGCCCGCGGTTCAAGCCCCCGGGCCTCCTTGACCCGTGTGGAGCTGGCCCATGCGCAGTGCTGATGCGCGCAAGGAGTGCCCTGCCACGCAGGGGTGTCCCCGGCATAGGGGATCCCCACGCGCAAGGAGTGCACCCATAAGGAGAGCCACCCAGCGCGAAGGAGGGAGCAGCCTGCCCAGGAACGGCGCCGCCCACACTTCCCATGCCGCTGACAACAACAGAAGCGGACAAAGAAACAAGACGCAGCAAAAAGACACAAAAAACAAGACAACCGGGGGAGGGTAGGGGAATTAAATAAATAAAAAAATAAATCTTTGAAAAAAAAAAAAAAGAAATAATGTAAAATTGTTCTGTCCTTTTAAAAATGGAAAATGCCTTGGCAGGGTGATCTATTATTTGCCTGGCTGCATTTTCTCTCCATCTCCATCAAGGCTTGAAAAGTACTGGCACTTCTGCCTTTTCAAGCGGAGCTCGGTGTAACTGGACCACATCTAATGCCTGTACAATGCAAATGAAGATTGAAACTGTTGTCCCTTTGATGCGTGTGACTAAATGCTCAAAGGAGTTATTTCCTTTTAGATCTTCCAGTGGATAGAGCCTCTTTAAAAATACCTGTTGGCTCCCTCTTCCCAACGGCAATGGAAGTGAGTCCTGAGCAGGAGACAGAGGCTGGATGCTGTGATGATGAACGTCTTTCTCTGAGAACACCCTTTCCGTGTTCGCAACGACTGTTAAAGTTCTGGAGAGAATTAAGAAGCGTGAAAGGCACATTAGTGATGGGTGTCTGTAACGAGCCGCTCAGGCTGGCCTGAAAAATCTCGAGAGAGCGCATTGGAGAGCTAAGTTGAGGAGGCGGAGGAGTCGTGGCCGAGATTCAGAGCAGCTCGAGAACTTTCTGGCACCTAGCACAAAGGGCCTGGGAATGTGGCGGGGCTGGCCGCTCCCGGAGGGACAAGGGCATGCCTTTCCTGCAGCACAGGAGTAAAGTCTGCCGAGAGGCTGGCGTTCATTCTCCAGCCTCGTCTTCCCTGCCAAGAGGGAGAAACGATCCGAACAGCACGAGTGGACTCCAAGCTCTTCTCCGAAACACACACACACAGACACAGTGGAATCAAGCACTCTGAGCACCGTCAGAGTCGGGAGCCCCTAAATTGGCTATGCTGGGGGCTGTGAACCCCTTGCATAACGAGAAGAAGGATAATTATACTCCACCTCCGTTATTTTTTCTCAAATGCCCATATTAAGCAAGGCAATCTAAAAGAGAGGCTTATATTTAAAAGAAAAACATCCAGAACCCTCTATACTTATTGTTTCAGGTCCTTTATTTTTAATGTATCTTCTTTCTCTTCTTTTCTCCCCCTAGTAAATGTTTGTATTATCTCACTCAGGCAGGACATTGGAAAGCGAGTCATTTTGGAGTTGGACAATTGAACAGTAGCTCCACAATGACAGGGACTTTGTCACGGTCACTACCGCATGCCTAGTGCCACACCGTGCCATAGTGGGTGAGCGAATGAGTGAGTTCCAGTCCATCTTTATCCAAAGGAATCAGATTACTGTGAGGGCAGGAAATTCACATAGAGGAGAATTCAAGGCAGGCATCGGATGGCTGTGGACAATCCTAATAAGGAGTTTCGGCACTTGGTGCCTTTAAAAACAAAAGCGTGCCAGTTCTATTTCCTGCCATATTAACTGCGGCTGCATTTTCCCTGTCTCTCATTCTGTGCCCATCAAGGCATGCAGTGCAAGCACCTGCTGGACCCTGACTTTCACGAGGCTGTTTTTCTATCTTCTTTAGACTGCAGGCATGGTCGTGACATCTGAGTCTCCATCCAGAGAGGCACTGTGACATGATCAGGAAAGAGCAGTGGCAGGCAGTGCCTCTTGGCTGCATCCTCACAGGCTGTGTCACCTGGGGCAAGTCACTTGGCATCTCTGAGCACCAGGACCTCATCTTTAGAATGGACCTAATAGTTTCCACCCCAACTTCCTCACAATATCACGGTGACAATCCCACGAGGTGGTGTTTCCCTCCTTCTTCAAGCTGGATGCGTGCACCTGCAGAGGTCCATAAGCCTCAGGATAAACAAAGTGCATTTTCCAAATTATATCACGGATGTGGAGACAGTGGCCACGGGAGCTGCTGAACGAAGGGAGAGGGAAAAGGAAGTGTGAAATGGGGGCATTTTCAGGACTTGGAGTCGTCCTGAATGAAATTGCAGGGACAGATGCAGGACATTTTATATCCTGCCATAACCCACTGAGTGGACTGGGAAAGAATGTAAACTGCAATGTAAACCATAATCCATGCTGTGTAGCACTGCTCCAAAATGTATTTATCAGATGCAATGAATGCGCCATACTAATGAAAGAAGTCGTTGATGTGGGAAAAGTGAGGGGTGTGGGGAGTAGGGTATATAGGAACGTCCTATATTTTTTAATGTAACATTTTGTGTGATCTATGTATCTTTTAAAAATAAATAAAAAATATATTATTATACATTAAAAAAAAACAAAGTGCATCTTCCCAAGGCATCTGTTTAAAAACATGATTTTTTTATAGTAATATAAGCACAGGCTCATTAGGAAGTAAAAGGGAAAATTAGCATGACATGAAAATAAAACTGAACATTTCAAACAAATTGTGTTCTCGCTATAGCCCACAGCCTCCACACTTCTGCCATCCCAGATACTTCGTAGAAAAGTTTAAGAAGGGCTGGTTATGCCCGTGAAGAGGCAGGAGACTGCTCTCCACGTGCTGATATAGGAGCAATTGCCAAGATATATTATGAAGTGAAAAAATCCAAATGTTACCATTTGTTTCCAAAAAGGGGGCTATTTATAAATGCCAGTGAATGCAGAGCACACTTTGTAGTGACACTGAAGAAACTGGTAAGCACGGTTGCACCTGGGATAGACACCCCAGACCTAAAGGCAAGCCTGGGAAGGAGATTTTCACCATGAACCTTTCCATACCCATACTATTTGTTTTCTTTTAACACACTTTATTAAAGAAATGCATCCTTTTTTAAAGTAGCAGCCTGCTTTTTAAATTAATTGATTATCGTGATTCAAATGACAGCTATTGTCTGAAGGAAAACACAAAGTACTAGACCATAATCATGAACTATATTTAGTAACTTAATAGTGAATGAGAATTATTTCTCTACCATTTCTGCCCATGCTTAAAAAATGCATCAGATCTCATAGCCTAAGAGATTCTCCCTAGAATAACATTTAGTAATAAAATTTTAGCTATCAGACAAAAGATAGAGTTATATTGATTTCTTTTTAGTAGAAGCATACCTGGCATGTATGATGAAGTACAGACAATGATATTATGCCAGCATGACTAAATATGACAGGAAATGACTTCAGTTCATTCATTCATTAATATATTAAACAAGTTTTAATTGAGTCTATACAGTAACACCAATCACTATGTTTGGGACTGTTAATGCAGAAATAAAGCAATAGTAGTAAGGATTGCCCCTCTCCTCAAACATTACAATCCAGTGATAGAGACAAGGAAGTAAACACAGAATTACAATTCGGAGTGAGAAATGTTTATTCCTGGGCCTCTGGGACGTGACTGGGGGGAGGGAGGGCGCACGGTGAGAAGCTGGGACTTGGGAGAGGGGTTGACTGGCTTCGAGTCTGGTTCCACAATTTGCTTACCACTCACGTAACCTTGAGCTCGTTCCTTCTCTAAGCCTCCATTTCCTCATTGGCAATACGAGATCAATAATAACAGCACCTCACAGGGTTGCAAGAGGGTCATGTGATGAAAAATCAAGTTTAACCAGCAAAGGGCTTGTAAAGCCTTTAGGCCAGTGCCTGGCACAGATCTTAGCTTTTTCAAATATCTTTAAAATTTTTATTTAGAGTAGGTATTAGGACATACTAGTCCAGAGCTCTGGAAAAAGGAGGATCTAGAGTTGAGGACCTTGTTCCCCCCCCCCCCCCCCCCCACTCCCCACCCCATTCAAGTAGTTGCTGAAACCAGGATGTCCACAACGTTACAAAAGAAAATATCCGGGGTGAGAGACCTCCGGTGCAGCTCTGGGATCATTTTGATGGGATGATTGGAGCTTGAGGGAAAAAGAGCGTTGGAGAAAGGAGGAACGGGTTTCCAGGAGGAAGTTTCCAGAGGCTGCTGGTGGAGAAGAGACTTTTGAGGAGCAAGGGGGACCACCAGGACACCAGCTCTGAAGCCATGGCAGAATCCAGGTCAGGGGTGACGCGGGTCAGGCGGAGCAGAGAGCTGGCCTCAATTCCGCACTCACAGGAGTTTGTTTCCGAGCTCCTAGCTGGCCGCCAGCGTCTCGGTATCAGCAGAAGCTCCTTAGCTTCCTCCACGGTCGTTTCCACGTTCCTGTGCAAAGGGGAAGCACCCTAAAAGGGCCGGGCCACACGGCGGGTCTGGTTCTGGCCCACCTCTCCTGGGAGCTGTTTCCCTTGTCTAAAATCGTGCATAAAACCTCCTGTGGCTGCACCACGCAGAGCTCATATCAGAGAAGACCTGTCAAAGTTCTTTTGAAAACGCAGGATGCACTAGAAACGGAAAGCTCCACCATTGCTGTTTGTCCTTTTTTCGTGTGAAGGGCTCCAGCAGTTCTCTGTCTACCCAGTCATTTTCATTTTAAATTGGAGACCCTCATGGGGGGTGGGGGGGGCGGAGTTTTAGGTGGAGACTTCTAAAACGCTTTTTTTTTTCTTTCTGTTATTTCCTTGTGTGTTTACAAAGGCTACTTAACCCGTTCTGCTGAGCCACTAGAACTCGTGTGCCTTCTTTGGGGGCTCTGAAGGCAAGGAGAAGATGCAGGCTTCCTACCTATAAACTTTTTTTTTAAGATTTGGGTTTTTTTTATTTTATTTCTCTCACCTACCCGCCCCCTCCCGTTGTCTTCTCTCTGTGTCCATTCGCTGTGTGTTCTGTGTCTGCTTGTGTTCTTGTCAGCGGCACCCGGAATCTGTGTCTCTTTTTGTTGTGTCAGCTCTCCGTGTGTGCGGCGCCATTCCTGGGCAGGCTGCACTTTCTTTCACGCTGGGCGGCTCTCCTTACGGGGCTCACTCCTTGCATGTGGGGCTCCCCTTCGCGGGGACACCCCTGCATGGCACCGCACTCGTTGCGCGCATCAGCACTGCGCATGGGCCAGCTCCACACGGGTCAGGAGGCCCGGGGTTTGAAGCCTGGACATCTTATGTGGTAGGCCGACGCCCTATCCGTTGGGCCAAATCCGCTTCCCCCTATAAACTTTTGAGTGAAGAGTATATCAAACTCATAAAGTAACGCCTTGGGCCAGCCTGAGAACCGAGCCCCCAAGAGCTCCACAGGGTGCCTGAGGAGATATGCTTTCCCGTTCCAAGAGCTCTCCTCCACCCACTCAGGTCCTGGCTTCCCAGCCATTCTGAGGACTTTGCCAGGCCTTGTCGGGTGTAGAGAAATAATCGCAGAGCCCTCCCCGGCGCGCTCCCAGCCTGTCTGCGCTGAGGGCGGGGGAGTAATGAGGGAGTGGCCACCGCCCCCCACAACCTTTGGGGCAGCTTCATCCGGGAAGCTTGAAGTCAGATTATTTCCTATCAGTCGCCTTGGCCTTCACTCCCTCACTCCCTCAGTGAAGGCTGGCCTTTCTACCATGGTTCACCACTGCGCTTGGCTCTGACCGCATGGTGCCGAAGGTCGGAGACCAGGTAGGCCTCACAGAGCCCACATTCTAGCAAAGAGGCCAGACAGTAAAAGAGAAAACAACAAACAAACCAATAGGATGGTTTCCTGAGGGAACAGACCCTGACATCAACGGAGCAGGGAAATGGGAGAGAAAACGCCTTGCTGGGTGAGTGGGGTGGTGGGGAGGGGTGCCATGCTGGGTAAGTGGACAGGGGGTGGGGGTTGCCTGCTAGGTGAATGGAGAGTGGGTGGAGGTGCCTTGCCGGGTGAGTGGACAGTGAGGGGCTCCTGCTGGGTGGGTGTGGACAGTGGGTGGGGGTGCCGTGCTGGGTGAGTGGTGGCGGGTGCAGCGATAGTTGGGACAGTGGGGCTCTAGCAGGCACAGGGAACACCTCGCACGGTGGCCCTGAAGGCTGAGAGTTTGGTTTGAGAAAATAAGACCATGAAAAGGAAGGGACCAAAGCTCAAGGGGACTTGTGGGTCCAGAGGAAGAATTAGATTTTATTACAGAGGAAGTAGAAATCCATTCGTAGGATTTTCAGCAGGGGAATCATATGATCTAAATGTTTTGAGAGCCAGGACGCTGTTCTTAACGTTTTCCAATTGTTCATTGACTTGAATTGAATTTCACCCACTCTGCCAAAAATTAGCCATATGACCTTGGTCAGATCCCTTCAGGGGTTTTTCTTTGCACTTAGTAGGCATTAGCCTGCCATGTGTTGGATGAAGACTTTCCGTTGCCTCACAGTCATGAGTATCTGCATCAGTCTGTGACCTCAGACTGCTGAAATTGTCTTAGAGTTCCCCAAGCTTTCCCTGGTGCTCCGTTTCAACCAGATTATTACGGCCCATTTCTCTCCTGAATGACCCAAACCTCTCCCGGGATGCTAAGCCACAAAGGGGAAATTAACAGTAATATAAAAACTTAAGAAGGTAAGAGAACACCATCACTCTTGTCAACAATAAAATCTGCTGCTGATTGTCAATTGTGGAGAGAGGCAACTCTATTATTTATAGAATACAGATTGTTAAATATTAAATACTCGAGTCTGGGACAGTGTGAGGGTAAAACCAGGAGTGTGAACTTGTCAAAATCGTAAAAGGGGTAACTCTTTCCAAGAAAGGAATGCACCGACATGTATTACCACTTTTATTACACTATAAATTGGGAGGGGGAGGGGTCTATGATGTGTCATTTTCAAGTTTAAAGTGATCTGCATTACCTTTGGTTTGGCATCTGTCTATATTTAACTGCTTCACAAATAGCTACCAACCCACTTGCCTTGAACTATTAAACGATTTTGGCTTGGAAGGTGGTAAAAGATAAGGTTTTCTTCCTTATTTTTTACACAAGGGAATGGTAGACAAGTAAAATGTGTTTGTAAGCTGGTAATTTTTCTTGCAGTTATTTGTAAGTCCAACTGAACATTTGTCGAAAAGAATAGGTTTATGAAGGCAAAAATGCTTCTTAAAAATTTCATGTGATACCAAATATCTTTATTTTTGCATGATTTTGATGTCCCTCAGTTTACTCTAATTTACTAATGGCCTGAATTGTTCATGAAAATTTGAAACCTTGAACCACCATCACTAAAGGCTCACGGGTATAAGAGCTTGATTTACTGCTCATAATAAAATGATTTTTTTTTCTCATCTTACAAAGAAAATTTGCACATCCAATTTGTTTTTGCTTTTAAAAAATGTTGAACTGGGCCAAATTTTTTTCAGTGAAGCACCTGATTCAGATATAAATTCTGCCCACCAGGGTAGGTAGCCGTATATTTAATAATTGCTCAAAAGGATAATGCATCAAATGATCTCCCTTTAAAACTTGCTGATGGATGTCAATATTTGGATTAATTTTAATGTTAAAGAAGTAAATTTTTAGCATTTCCATTTTAGGTAGGGAAGGAAAACTGTGACTTAATTGTATAACAAGTTTAACCTTGATTATTCCTTTTTCTGATTGAATCCTATACAATGAGATTAAATTCAGAAATTAATCTAGCCTGAAGGATGGATAATTAGTCAAAACCAGGGAAAAGTCACAAGAAATTAACAATGAAATCAATTCCTTGATTTTATGTCACCCCTTTCTCCTGGGCATTTCAAGGTGCATTTTCATTATGAGCTCACTGCCTTTTTCTCAATCCCGCTGAAGTTATATTCAGGGTGGATTTAGACTTATTCTTGTTTAGACGGGTAGACTGAGGTAAGACAAAGTTCCATGAAAAGACAGAGAAAATCAGAAGAAGAAATGATTCAGAAAGAGACAACCCAGTGGTTAGGGCATCCGTCTACCACATGGGAGGTCCACAGTTCAAACCCCAGGCCTCCTTGACCCGTGTGGAGCTGGCCCATGCGCAGTGCTGATGCGCGCAAGGAGTGCCGCCCCACGCAGGGGTGTCCCCCGCGTAGGGGAGCCCCACGCTCAAGGAGTGCGCCCCGTAAGGAGAGCCGCCCAGCGCGAAAGAAAGTGCAGCCTGCCCAGGAATGGCGCCGCCCACACTTCCCGTGCCGCTGACGACAGCAGAAGCGGACAAAGAAACAAGATGCAGCAGCAAAAAGATACAGAGAACAGACAACTGGTGGAGGGGGGTGAATTAAATAAATAAATAAATCTTAAAAAAAAAATTCTATTAATTCAAAAAAAAAAGACAACCCAGGGATGAGGAGAAAGCCAGCGCTAAGAA
Source organism: Dasypus novemcinctus (assembly GCF_030445035.2). Classification (NCBI taxonomy): domain Eukaryota; kingdom Metazoa; phylum Chordata; class Mammalia; order Cingulata; family Dasypodidae; genus Dasypus; species Dasypus novemcinctus. The sequence goes on from NC_080681.1 coordinate 126,765,267, forward strand.
GAGCAGGGAGTGCATGTCTGAGAAGGACAGAGCCATGTGCTTAGGCAGGGAGCAGGGAGAAGAGCTTCCAGAAGGCTCAAGGAGTCTGTCAAGCAACTGCCCAATTTGGAGCAGAAAGGCAGAGGAATAACTCTGGTGAAAAGGAAGCTTTCACGGAAAAGACAGAATAATTGAGAGCTTGAAAAAGAATTGAGAATAGAATGAAGGCAAATCATACAAGGGGGCGGGAAGAAAGGCAATTAGACACTCTAGGAAAAACAACAAAAAGTATTTGTATTAGTCAGCCAAAAGGCTGCTGATGCAAAATACCAGAAATCTGTTGGCTTTTACAAAGGGTATTTATTTGGGGTAGAAGCCCATGGTTACCAAGTCATAAAGCATAAGTGACTTCCCTCACCAAAGTCTATTGCCTCGTGTGTTGGAACAAGATGGCTGCTGATGGCTGCCAAGGTTCAGGCATCCTGGGTTCCTCTCTTCCTGGGGATTGTTTCTCTCCAAGCGCAGCTTCTCTGCTCTCTCCACAAGACCAGCTGTACACTATCAGGCAAATGGCTAGTCTTTCTTCCCTGGGCCTCTGCTGTGTCCAATTGAGCCTTCTCTCCTTCCTTGCCTATTTGCTTCTCTGTGTGTTTACTTCCAGGCTCCAGGATCAAAACTCAAACTCTCTTTTCTGTGGTGCTGAGTCCCCACCAAGGGGGTGGGAATTCAACATCCCACTGACGTGGCCCAATCAAAGTCTCGATCATTATAATCTAATATGCCCAGAAGAACAAACCAGTTTACAAACACAATCCAATATCTATTTTGGGAATTTATAAACAATATCAAACTGCTGCAGTATACAAAAAATGAAGCCAATAAAATGTGACCATTTGAAGCAATCAATGGCGTATAATGCATATATTTTTTTTTTGCTTTGAAAAATAGCACAGCGTTCACTGTTGGGCCAGGCAACAAACACTCCTGAGGATGTCATTATAAGTTAAAGCCATTTATTGGTTTTAAACTTTTAGATTCAAACTGTGGAAATAGCACCCAGGACTGGTTGTGGCAGCAGGACAGGACATTGTAAAAGTGTAGCTAGTAGATATTATGACAAACAGGGGGGAAATGTAAGGATAAGGCTCAAATATCTTCATCTGAAAAAGTAGGGGATCGATGAAATTGTGGGCAGATGATGTACACGAAATTTAAGTATAAGCACATTAGTATTTAAAGTTAGATAAGTGACTGATAGAAGAATTTAAAAATAATAAGTATCAAACTTTGAGAAGAAGACAAACTGAAACAGAGTCAAAAGAAATTTTAAAAACCTAGTTAGAGCTATGACAAGAGTCCGAACTTGTTACTAAAAAATTCACACAAAGAAAAAAGTCCAAGCCCTGATGGCTTCGTTAATCAATTCTACCATGTATTTAAAGATGAATTAACAACAATCCTTCTCAAACTCTTCCAAATGTAAAACAGGAGGGAACACTTCCCAACCCATTCTATGATACCAAAACCAGACAAAGAATCCCCAAGAAAATGGTATACCACTATCCCTTATGAACATGGATATAAAAATCCTCAAAAAATACTAGTAAATAGAATCCAGCAACATATAAAAATTATTATATGACCAAGTGGAATTTATCCCAGGAATGCAATGTTGGCTTAATAAATAAAAATCAATGTAAAGTACCATATTAATAAAATAAAGGATAAAACCACATGATTATCTCAATAGATGCTGAAAAAACATTCTACAAAGTTCAACACCTGTTCCTGTTAATGACACTCAACAAACTAGGAATACAAAGGAACTTCCTCAACCTGATAAAGGCCGTCTAGGAAAAACCCACAGCTAATATTATACTTAATGGTGAAAGATTGAAGGCTTTACTACTAAGAATTGGAAATAAGCCAAGGACTTATTTGCTCTTGCTACTTCTATACAACCCATTGTAAATGGAGGTTCTAGCCAGAGCAATTAGGCAAGAGAAAAAAAAAGGCCTCTAGATTGGAGAAGAAGTAAAACTATCTCTATTCACAGCTGATGTGATCTTGCATAAAGAAAATCCTAAGGAATCCACTAAAAAGCTATTAGAACTAATAAGCAAGTTCAGCAAGGCTGCAGGATACAAGATCCTACACAAAAATCAAATGTATTTCTATACACTAGCAATAAACAATCAGAATATGAATTTTTAAATTCCATTTACAATGGCATCAAAATAGAAAACAATAAAGAATCATTGAAATAAAGTAGACCTAAATAAACGGGAAGACATCCCATGTTCATGGTTGGAAAACATAAGATCAGTAAGCTGGCAATAGTTCCCGAATTGATCGACAGATTCAACATGACACAATCCCTATCAAAATTCCAGCTGTCTTTTTTGGAACAATTGATAAGGTGATCCTAACATTCACATGGAAAAGCAAGGGACCCAGAATAGCCAAAACTATCTTGAAGAACAAAGTCGAAGGACTCACACCAGCTTCAAAACTCACTATAAAGCTATAGCAAACAGGACATTGTTGTTACTGGTATAGACACACAGGTCAAGGGAGTAGAACTGAGACTCTAAAAATAAACCCTCACATTTACAGTAAGGAAAGAGCAGCCCTTTCAACAAATGGTGGTGGGACAACCGGATATCCACATGCAAAACAAGTTGGAAGGCCAGCTCACACCACATGCAAAAATTAACTTTAAAAAAATGAACTCAAAATGAATCAAAGACCTAAATGTAAGAGCTAAAGTTATTTAAAAAAACTTAGAAGAAAGCACAGCTGTAAATCTTTGTGACCTTGGATTAGACAGTAGTTTCTAAAAGCATAAACAACAAAAGACAACACATAAATTGGCCTTCAGTAAAATAAAAACTTTTGTTCCTGAAAGAACACCATTAAGGAAATGAAAAGATAACCCTCAGAATGGGAGAAAACATTTGCAAATCATATATCTGATAATGGACTAGTATCTTACCTTTCAATAATAAACAATCCAATTTAAAAATGGGCAGTACTTGAATAGACATATCTCCAGAGAAGGTATATATATGACCAATAAGCACATGAAAAGATGCTCAGAATCTTCAGTAATTAGGGAAATGCAAATCAAAACTTCAAGGAAATGCCATTTGACATCCGCAAGGGTGACTGCAATAAACACAGACAGTAGGGATGTGGAGAAAATGGAGCCCACACATAGACAGCGGGAGCATGCTATGGTGGCAGCTACTTTGGAAAACAGTGTGGCAGTTCCTCAAAAGGTTAAACAAAGAGTTACCGTATGATCCACTCCTAGGCATATCCCAAAGTGAATTGAAAACACATGTCCACGCAAAAACTTGTACCTGAATGTTCGTAGCAGCATTTTCATAATAGCTAGCCCCAAAGGGGAAACAACCCAAAAGTCCTTTAATTGATAAACAGATAAGCAAAATGTGGTATATCCATCCAATGTAATGTTATTTGGCCATAAAAAGGAATGATTTACCGATGCATGCTACAACGTGGGTGAACCTTAAAAACATGATGCCAAGTGAAAGAAGCCAGGCACTGAAGACCACCTATTATAGGATTCCACAAATATGAAATGTTCAAAAAAGGAAAACCCATTGAGACAGAAGGCAAACCAGTGAGTCCCAGGGGTTGTGGTGGGGGAGAATGAGAAACGGGTAGTGATTGTTAATGGGTATGGGGTTTCTTTTTGAGAGAACGAAAATATTCTGGATTTAAAGAGTGGTAATGGTTGCGCAACTCAGTGAGTATATTAAAATCACTGAATTGTACTCTCTAAGAGGGCAAATTTTATGGCTTGTGAATTATATCTCTTTTTTTTTTTAAATATTTATTTATTATTATTTTTTTAAATTACATTAAAAAAAATATATGAGGTCCCATTCAACCCCACCGCCCCCGCCCCCCACTCCCCCCACAGCAACACTCTCTCCCATCATCGTGATACATCCATTGCACCTGGTAAGTTCATCTCTGAGCATCACTGCACCCCATAGTCAATGGTCCACATCATAGCCCAGACTCTCTCACGTTCCATCCAGTGGGCCCTGGGGGGATCTACAGTGTCCCGTAATTGTCCGTGAAGCACTATCCAGGACAACTCCACGTCCCGAAAACGCCTCCACATCTCATCTCTTCCTCCCGTTTCCCATACCCAGCAGCCCCCATGGCTACCGTTCCCACACCCATTCCACATTTTCTCTGTGGACACATTGGATTGGTTGTGTCCATTGCACACCTATGTCAAGTGAGGGCTTAGATTGCACATGGGTACTGGATGCACTCTTCCCGCTTCCAGTTGTAGACACTCTAGGCTCCATGTTGTGGTGGTTGACCTTCTTCAACTCCATGTTAGCTGAGTGGAGTAAGTCCAATAAGTCAAAGTGTAGGAGCTGAAGTCTGTTGAGGCTCTGGGCCTGGGTGTCATATTATCAGTCCAGAGATTCAAATCCCCTACATATATCTTAAACCCAGCACCAACTACAATTCCAATAAAGTAGCATGCAAGTCTTGTGAAAAGAGATCCCCTCTGAGTCCATTTCCATCACGCAGAAACACCAGCTCCAAAGAAGGGCCATCTGTCATGGCAGTGAACCCCTTCTGCCATGACCATAGAACCCGTGGGTCTCTTTATCCCTCAAAAGAACCAATACCTGGGGTTGTATCTACCTTATCTGTCTCTTAGACTCTGTTCAGTTGTACATAGGGGTATTCCTTCTGACAACCTCCAGACTCTTTTTTAGAGACTCACAGCCTTATAATCTCATTTCTCCTTTCCATTTCCCCCTTACATTAGGTCAAACCGCTTCCCGAAGTCATGTTATTATATGTAGACAGGTATATTCTGCTGTTCCGCATTGAATCTTTGATTCAAGGTCATTTTCTAGTTGCTTCTTCAGCTGGTATGTGGTAGTGATCCCTCGGTGCCAGGGAGGCTCATCCCCGGGTGTCGTGTCCCACGCTGGGGGGAATGCATCACATCTACATGCTGAGTTTGGCTGTGAGAGTGGCCACATTTGAGTAACATGAAGGCTGTCAGGAGGAAACCCCCAGGCACAATGCTACTCTAGGCGTGAATTATATCTCAATAAAGCTGTTATTAAAAAAGAGAACAGGTTAAAAAGGAAAAGGTAGGCTAGGTAAGCTAAATGCTCATCTTTCTGTCTCGGAGTTAGGAGATATGGTCCAAAATTGATAAATCCAACCGCAGAGGTCTAAGCATAAATCAGCAGAGGAAACTCCAAAAGAATTCAGACAAGAAACAGTTCAGTGAGGTTGCTCCCAGGCGAGGGGCAGGATGAGAAGCCAGCAAGGAGGCAAGGGCTACTTGACCAGATGACCTCTCAAGGACTTTATTTCTTACTCTGTGTGTGTTACTTTGGTATAAAGTAAAAGAAGGAAATTCTTAAAACGCAAGCATTTGTTTTTTAAAAGCTGCCGGAGAATGAGCCCAGGAAAAGGCTCTCATGGGACTGAAGATGGAATTTCTGGACCAAGTTTCTTCCAGGAAACTGTCCGTGCACTGAAATCTCGTCTCTGCTCCACGTCCGCTGCTGCCCACTGCCTCTCCTGCTGCGGCCAGGTGGCCTGTCTGGGCTTGAGCAAGGGTAAGAACTGGTAGAGAATTTTCTTCCAGCCAGCTGAGAGAGAGGAGACTGACACTTGGTCAAAAATGAAGCAGTGAAAGCAATTAATTAAATGTCGGGCACTCCAAAACACAGTGAGATGGGGACAAGAACTTACTGAACAGTCAGCACTCAACTTCCACATAGCTCTTCAATGCCCCCTCCCCACATGCCAAGAACTGGAGGCTCACACCCTCCTCAGCGTCTTTCCACCGGCTTCTCTGACTTTAAAAGTCCCAACCCATCTTCCGGGCTGTCTGTCGCTCAGCTAACCCACGGCTCAGAGAGTGCTCCATTTGATCCAGGAGTCAGAAAAAACACAGTGGTCTCCAAAAAAGCGCAGAAGGTAATTTTGTCCCAGATCTTTCCCCCCCCCGAGTCGAGAACATAATAGATTTGACTTTTTTTTACGTCGTGTGCCCCCCGAAGAAGCATAAAAGAAAGGTTACCCTGGCAGGCAGCTAGAAAAGAGTTTAATTAATCCCAAAGTGTGCGCTTCATTTGGAAAGTGCATCACAAAAGAATCCTGTGTTTACTGAACTAGATTCTTAGGGCCATTATCCCTCCACCAATGGCAAGATTTTTCTGACGGAGCCTCATCCCCGGTGGCCTGGAAGGAACTGCCATTAAAAATAAGATCCACACAGGGAACATGACCGAAGGTGCTGAGGCGGCAGGCACTTTCCCCTTGGCAGGGGTAACCGGCGTCCTGGCACTGGTGGAGGCATGGCTCAGCCCTGAGCCTGTGGACGTCTTCGTTCTCCCCGGCTGGCGGTGCCAAGCTGGCACTCGCTGGGCCAGTCCCGGGAAGGAGCCGGGCGCGGGCTGCATTTGGGACTCTCATAACGTGCTACCCTCCTTGTTTAAATCGAGATGCAATTCCTTTAGCACACACTTAAAAGAGGCATTTAGTACATCCACAAAGTTGTGTGGCTGACACCTTGCTACCCTTTTTGAAAGCAGACTCTTCCCCCACCTCAACACACCCGGACTGGGGCTAATGAGAAATTGTTTGTCTCAAAAATGTGGTTTCGTTTTAATTTAGCACAGTTTTTATCAATTAGGTGAATGAAAGAAATTAAGAGCTTTGGGCTCATTCCATTAAAAATAATAATAATACTGCGTTTGCCTTGTCATAGGTGGTAGCATTCTTCCAATTTCAGGACTTAGAAACCCAGGGCTGGGGTCCCTCGGTGAGGTCTGAGGACAAGCCTTGGCTCTCCTGGAGACGAGGAGGGCACACGCTTGCCCTGCTCATGAGTTATGACTGTGGTTTTTCTGGCAAACATTAAGGAGGAAGGAACTAAAAATATTCATCGGCCACTCTGCCAAAATGCCCCAGCACTCAGAACGTACCGGGCCAACATGTGGAAGCGCTTTCAGAGTGAGTGGGATCTGATGAAACATCAAGGTCAAAGTCATCTCACACCTTCCCCTTCACCCCTGGCCGCGGCTGGCGCCTGGGAAGGGTGTCCTGGGCCACCCTGGACAGCTGGACAGCTGCTGGCCTACAGTCCCCCGAAGAGAGGCAGCGGCGGAGCTGGCCCGGCCCGGACGGGCAGGCCATGGAGACGCCTGTCCCCACCCCGGCTGCCGGTCCCGGCCGAGCACTGCCAGGAGGTGCCTCTTCTGCTGCCAACTCAGAGAAGCCGAGACAGAAAGCAGCCTAGATGCCTCCCTGATGCGTCCTCCCACCTGCGGGGCAGGCAGTGGGAAGAGGCCCCGAGGCAGCGAGGTCTGGAGCCCCTGCTTCTCCAGCGTTAGCGCGCACACTGGCACGGGGCGGCTTGGAAAACGCAGCTTCTTACGTATCTTCAAAAAAACCCAGTTTACAAAAATGATGGGGGTGGAGGGGTAGGGAGTGGGTTATACGGGAACCTCTTATGTTTTTTAATGTAACAAATATTTGTGATCTATTAACTTTAATTTTAAAAAGTGTAAAAAAAAACACAGCTGCTGATTCAGGAGGTACAGGAGGGGCCCAAGGTCCTGCATTCCCAACAGGTGCCCAGGTGACGGCGAGGCTGCTGGCCCATGGACCACACCCTGAAGAAGGCAACAAAGCCCCAGCAGGCACGGAGGAACTGGTGGAGCTGGGGAGCGACCAGGACAGCAGATGACCTGGGCATGGTGAGGGCCAGCTTGGGGGCTAAGGAACATTTTCTGAATTCCGGCCTTGCCTTGCAGGTCTGCTTTGGAGCTGAAGGCCCGTGACTTGGTATCGGTCAACAAGGAAGAAATTTCTCAGCTCGGGCATTGCCCAGGAGCCGCCCGTGTGGGTTTGGGAGTGCAGTCCCTCTCTAACCACTGGGAAGGGTATGCCACTGCAGGACAAGCACACACTGACCCAAGTGGCCAAGGCTAGGAGGCTCCAAATCCCCGGCGTCCCACCATCAGCCACATGACCTTGGGCAGGTCTTCTGAGCCTCGGGCTCCTGCTGTGTAGAGAGGGACTGACAGCGGTACCTCTCCGTAGTAGTCAAAGCAATGAACCCCATTGGGCCTCCTGATCCCCAGAGCCTATGAATGTACCCTCTTACCTGGCGAAAGGGACTGTGCAGAAGTCATTAATCTAAGGATCCTTTATTTAAAGATTTATTTTTTATTTATTTCTCTCCCCTTCTCTCCCTTACTCCTCCTCCCCCCATTTTCTGCTCTCTGTGTCCATTCACTGTGTGTGCTCTTCTGTCTTCTGTGTCTGCTTGGATTCTTGTCAGTGGCACCGGGAATCTGTGCTCTTCTTGTTGCGTCATCTTGCTGTGTCAGCTCTCCGTGTGTGCGGCACCACTCCTGGGCAGGCTGTGATTTTTTCACATGGGGCGACTCTCCTTATGGGGTGCACTCCTTGCCTGTGGGGCCCCCCTATATGGGGGACACCCCTGCGTGGCACGGCACTCCTTGCATGTCAGCACTGCACATGGGCCAGCTCACCACATGGGTCAGGAGGCCCTGGGTTTGAACCGTGGACTTCCCATGAGGTAGGCAGATGCTCTATCAGTTGAGCCAAATCCGCTTCCCAAGCTAAGGATCTTGATCTGGGGAGACTATCCTGAATTATCTAGGGGGGGCTCAGTGTAATGACAAGAGTCCTTCGAAGGGCAACAGGGAGCCAGGAGGGTCAGAGCCAGGGAAGGAGAAGCGACGACTGAAGCAGAAGCCAGAGAGCGATTTGAAGATGCTCTGAAGAGGAAGAAAGGGGCCACAAGCCAAGGAATGCAGGTGGTCTCCGTAGTTGCAAAACACAAGGAAACACATTCCCATATAACCTCCGGAAGGCAGGCAGCTCTGCCAACCCCTTGATTTCAGCCCTGTAACACCCGTTTCCTCCAGCACCGTAAGCTAATAAATTTGGGTTGCTTTAGGCTGCTGAAGTGGAGGGTAATGTGTTACAGCAGCAGCAGGAGACTAATACCTGTCCCCACAGGACGGTTATAAAGATTGATGAAATGACGTAGGTGTGCAGCTCCCAGCCCGGTACCTGGCACTCAGCCAGCAGCAGCTGCAATTGTTAGCACAGTCCTCTGTGCAGGAGGCTTAGCACCCTGCTCTGTGCGGTCATTAAGACCCTCGCTGCCCTGGCAGGGGGGTCACCACACCTCAACCTGCTCCAGGAGCAGCCAGAGCGCTCAGCTGCACGACAGCCAGGGACGTCCCGCTCCCTCCGGTGTCAGATGATGCCGAGGTCGGACGAGCACCAGGAGCCCCACAGTGGAGATTCGGAACTGCAGGGAAGCACGCAGGGGTCATGGGTCCTGGATGTCCCAACCAGCATCAGGCACTTCCCTTTAAGTAAGAATTGAAGTCTGCTTCAAAATAATACATTCTCTAAACCTCCACCCAACCTCACCAAGAAGGGCCATTTCAGGGCTGGGCAGGAGAGAAAGCTGGCCCTGGTGAGCGGCAGTCACGGGTTCAGGTTGATGCAGGAGGACCAGACAAGGACTCGGCCCCCCCACGCCCCTGAGCTCCTCTGTGCTCTGCGGCTGTCCTGTCCAGCTGCCACCCAGCTCTCGTGGCGCCGCTTCCCCCAAACCTGGCCCCGGGCCAGGGCATAATGTATTCTAACTATATAGTAAGTTATTCAAATTATGATCATTTCAGTAACCATTTTTTTATGAGAAAATAAATTTTAAATAATAGCCTTTTAAACTTTTTATGGTTACATTTGTCATGTGACCTGGGACAAGGTATATTTTTGCACTAAAATGGGACACATTATCTCCAAAGTAACACCCGGGAACAACATTAGCAGGATGAAAGGACAGGCTGAGTCACACGAGCCCACATCAGTGGCGACAAACACACTCAGGAAGGAAAAAGGTAGGGCAAAGATCTGCCCCAAAGGACAGGCGGTGCTCCTAGCCAGGGCGGAGGATTTAATTCAGGCCTGACCAACAAAGTAGCTGTCTGTTCCTTTTTTGCTTTGCTTGTTTGTTTAGCAGGAAAACAATTAAACATTAAACTTCAGCTGGCCACAGACTTCCCCAAACTCCCAGAAATGGAAAAGAAACTTCTATCAGTCATGAATTCTCTACCCCTCCCAGAGGATCTAAGCCAAGCTGCTGTCGAGGCAGGTTATCGGGGATCAGGCTGCAGACCCAGGGTTGTGTGAGCCAAACGTTTCCCGGCAGGAAGACCTGTGACACTAGATATAGACACCCACATGCTATCTTCTGTCCCCACTGAGAGGAAAGGGGAAAGGGACAGAAGGCTTACAAATAAGAATAATGCCTTATTTTGTGTGCTAGAGTTTGTCCAACTCCTTTTCCATTCATTATATCACTTGCCCGGAACCAGCTGTGTAATTTGCGGGGCACAGTGCAAAATTGCAAAGCAGGATAAAAGGCACCTGGGAATTTCAAGACAGCATCAGCAGAGCATGAAACTAAGCGCCGAGCCCTGTGCAGGCCTCACGTCTGTCAAGCAGCCCTGCACCAGCTGGAAACTGGGATGGACCATTTGAAGCTCACGGGCTGGACATTGCCTGCCTGTTCACAGAGGACCCCCTCCCCACCCGCAGTGCCCTCCGCTGCAAATGACAAAGGACCCGTGCAAACGAACTGGCTTAAACAATAAGAAATTTACTGCATCACATGTCTGGGGGGCCAGAGAAAGCAGGGGACTTCAAGGCCTATCTGATCCACAGGCTCTGGCTCAGTTTCCCTGGGACCTCCTAGGTTCTGCCCTCTTCGGGGTGCTGACATCTTCCCCTAGGCGGAAACAAGATGGCGGCAGCATATGGGCCTCACCCTCTGGTGCACAACAGTGACAGGGAAAGAGACCTGCTCTCACCAAAGCTCTCTGTCAAGGACAAGGACGTTTCCTCCCCAGCAGTGCCCTGCATGTTGCCCTTTGGGAAGCATCAGATTGGTTTAGGACTCATCCCTGAACCAACTGCTGCCTTAGAGGAATGCCAGGTGCTGACCTAAGCTGGAAGTCTTTGATCAAGAGTTAACAAGAGAGGGTAGAGTTGCCTTGACAGCCTTCAGCAGCCCCTCCCGGCCCAGCTGGAGTCAAGCCCCAAAGCACTTTGGGGCTGCACAAGGGTGTTGAAGAGGCCCCTCCAAATGGCTTCCCCAATGCCCTATCCACAACCTTCTATGAAAAGCTGCCCGTGGTCAGTCATGTTTTTGCAGTTTGTGACATTGATCTCTAGTCACTCTTGAGTGGACCACAGACACCCTCACCCAGGGACAGGCAGTGGTGCCTTGTATAGAAAGATGGGCTGGAACATTTGAAGGAAACCATATAAGACAGAGAAATTAGGGCAGTTGATAAAGCAAGTTGAAGTTTAAAAGTTATAACATAGAAATAGAAGCCAGAGAGGCCACTGCAGGCCTTGTGCAACTGAAGTTAGGAGAAAGAAAGGATCGTGGAGAAAAGATGTACACTAAAAGTTGAGAAACAGGTGAAGAGAGCAGGGATAGAGAAATCAAGGGGGCATAGCTGGCTCATGTTATGACAGATCTCCAAAGTAAAACCCACAACCCCCTGCTCCTGGGGTCCCTAGGGCAGCTCTGGGTCCAGAGTAGGCCCTGCCCCTGGTTGCTGTAATTCCTAAGTTTGCATGTCCAACTTTTCTGGAGTTCCTGTACCTGGGAAGTCCCTCTCTACCCCCATTCCACTCCTTGAGTGCCCTTTTCTTGCATCCAGAAGAGCCCTGTGTCAAACAAGGGATCTGAGATTGAGCTGCACTTTTCAGCTGAGCCAGAGGAGAAAAATACAAGCAAACTGCCAAACAATCTTCCACTGATATTGAGAACTCCGTGCCCCAGGCCACTCAACCCAACAACAATGAACCCCTGACCTTCTCCAGGACTTCCCAGTAGCACTGAGGAAGAAGGGAGAGAAAAGACAGGTGGGTAAACTGGTAATTACGCTGTGATGTGCTAAGCATGGCAGGGAGAGGGAGAAAACAACTGAGAAGGTCTCAGACTGCCATCCACACAAACTCCAGGGGAAGGTCTCGGAAGCTTAAGCCACACTCGAAATTTATGCTTTGAGTGAAATGAGATGCAAACGTTTGATAATAAACAAGCATATGGCAAGTTTATTTCAGTTCCCCTCCCCACTGCTGCTTCTTGATTTGTAACCCTTCCACACCCATTAAAAAGAATTAAAAACAAACAAGGTTTATAACAAGAGCTTTATGCAGGTTAATTCTTCGCAGGTGACATCCCCAAAAGCGCAACTTCCGGTTACGGTGAACTGTGATAACAAAAGCAATATCCGTGGAAACTGATCAGAAACGTAGAAAGTCTATGATGGTTCTCTGAGGAAACAGGAATCAGAGTAAATGATACTGACTCATGAATCGAGTTATGGACGCTTATGAGAAAAGGAATTAGAGCTTCAGCGAGAGCGAGGGAGTTCACATTTCCACCTAAGATCCATCTGCGTCAGGATAAATAACCCACCTTGACTCCCAAGGAAGTTCCTTTCTCTCGGAATTTATCCAGGGATCTGAGATCCGAAATCTGGGCGGGAGCTGGCAGGCTGGGGAGTGCGGAACCAGGCAGGGCGTGTGCGTCTGTAAGGGGGCGGTTGAACCTGCAGCTGTACTTTCCTGGTTCTCGAAACCCACGGGCATTCAGGGCCGCCCCTGCGGACTCACACGTAGGTACCGCCTTTTCAGAGCTTCTTTGAAGAAAGCAGTGCGTCCTCTGGGTGAGGAACCTCCTGGCCAGGTCTAGGAAGCAAAATTGTCCAAGGAAATTTGTTCCAAACTTTGGTAAGACCTTAGCTCATTTCTCAGAGGCTGGGGAGAGACATGTGTCCATACCCAAGGCCCCCGCTAAACACCGGGGGTGTGATGGCACCACAGTCACCCTCCCACCCTCTCTTTGTGTCCTGTGTGGTCGTGGGGGGCGGGTGGTGGCAGTAACCTGCATCCCGAGGCCCGGGAGGGGAGAGCCGCTGACCCCGCCCTCGGCCAGGCCTGCCTGCCTCTCTGCTGGGACACTGGCCATGGTTCCACGGCCTCCTCCGTGCGCCTCCCTGAGGCCTGGCTAAGGGGTAAGACGTGCTGTTAGGTCCTGCAAGAAACAGCGCTGCCCAATCATAAGACAGACTTAATTTTCACGTTACGGTAGAGAAGAGCAGGCTGGAGAAGATGGCCCGACGGTCTCTTGGCAAAGTCGTTGTTCAACAAGCCGCTGGGCAGGTGTGACCTGGCCCCTGTCCATCTCCGCACCCGGGAATCCAAACAGCCTTGCCCTCGTCCTCGGACAACAGATTAACAGCGCGGCGACGGCGGTCACAGCGGAAGCGCCGCCTGTCTGATGAATTGGAATGGGCAGTAGTCTATGGAAGTACATTTTCAGAGTCAATGAGTTTTGATAATTGAGTTTATCCCCTGCAATGAGTACAGTTCTAGGAAATCTAGATGAAAGTGTGACAGGCTTTGTTTAAGTGTTTCCTAAGCAGGACCATTAGCTTCATATGACTTTTTTGGGCATTTTGCTGTCATCACATCACTGATGGAACTTTCAGTGATGCTTTCCACCATGATTTCCATGCCACAGTACCCTTTCTTAAACAGTAGATGGTAAAACAAACAAATCGCACAGCAGAGGGTCAGGCAGCCCTGCCTGAAACAGGCACGCGGGGCTGATCCTTTCCCTTTGTCGCCAGCCGCGCCCCCGCCCCCGCATGCACACGGTGGCCCCGAGGGTTTGAAAACCAGTGCACAAGGTGTCTCTCTCCTAATTCCTGAAATTTCACTGAAGCTTCAGGAAGACCAAGTTGTACTGGGATTGCCTTTGGTTTGGACAAAAGCGAAAGCTGTCAGACATGGTCTCAGCCCAGGTAGAGGGCAGGGACCCAAGGGGCTTGGGGGGTCAGGAGCCTGGGAGTCGCCCAGATGAGGGCCAGTTCAGAAGGAGGAAGAAAAGCTGGAAACATGGCGGTGAATTTGTCGCACCCTCAGTGCCTCAGAAAGTGGCCTTATTGGGAAACAAGGGCATTGCCGCCAGAATTAGTTCAGGGAAGGTCGCAGCAGAGCCAGGTGGACCCCTGATCTGTGTCCGGTGTCCTTGAAAGAAAAGAAGACGCAGACACAGGGCCGAAGGCCAGGGGGCATCTCGTGTGCTGCCTCTGCAAACGCGGCAACGCCAAGGATGGCCAGGGACCTCCGGGAGCTGGAGGGGGCGAGGAAGGGTCCTCCCCCGCCGCTTTCAGGGGGAGTGTGGCCCCACCAACACCTCAATTTCCGACTTCCAGCCTCCAAAAAGGCGACAGTCAAGGCCTGTGGTTTTCAGCCACCTGACTGTGTCCTTTGTTACGCAGCCCTGGGACACTAAGACACCTGAGGGTCTGGACTATCAAGCTAAGAAATCTGGACTTTGTCCTGAAGTCACGGGGCCCTGTGACCAGTTGATATTCATTGTTTCCTTTTGTTTTATTTAAACTTTATTTTTTTATTTTTTTATTTCTCTCCCCTTCTCCCCCCCCCCCCCCCCCCAGTTGTCTGTTCTCTGTGTCCATTCGCTGTGTGTTCTTTCTGTGACCACTTCTATCCTTATCAGCGGCACTGGGAATCTGTTTCTTTTTGTTGCGTCATCTTGCTGTGTCAGCTCTCTGTGTGCAGCACCATTCCTGGGCAGGCTGCACTTTCTTTCGCACTGGGCGGCTCTCCTTACGGGGCGCGCTCCTTGTGCGTGGGGCTCCCCTACGCGGGGGACACCCCTGCGTGGCAGGGCACTCCTTGCGCGCATCAGCACTGCACATGTGCCAGCTCCACACGAGTCAGGGAGGCCCGGGGTTTGAACCTCGGACCTCGCGTGTGGTAGGCGGAGGCCCTAACCGCTGGGCCAAGTACGCCTCCATATTTAAGCTTTTTTAAAAAAGTTAATCCTTTGGAAAAAGTGCACACTAACTTGGTAGCCTACGGGCTGTGTGTGGAAAGAGGGGGTGGGAACGGAGCAAAGCATCAAGACAACACCTGCTGGACTGCAGTAAATAGCCCACGTGCATCACGCAGAGAGCAAGAGACGGTGCCTGTAATTAAATACTGGGGGGACGGCGCAGTCCAGAAGCCCCCAGGAGCTCAGGGAAGACGGTGGAGGACAGGTGAGAGAGGACTCATGGAGGGCTGGACCTGGAAAGATGCGTAGATTGTGGATGGGGGGTTGAGGGCGGGTGTGAACTAGTAAGAGGTGAAGATGGACCCCTAGGGGGCTCTCTGGCTGGAGTGAGTTTGCAAACCCCCATCCATAAGGTCTGGTCAGGACAGCGTTGCTGGGGTCTTCTCAGGCAAGCTCAGGCATTGGGAGAAGCTGCTCAGAGCAGGGTGTTTAACTGGAAGCAGTCTGCCCTCGTGTCTTACTTGAGCGTGAAGAAATGCACAGACGTGATGCCCAGAGCACTAATCAGTATAAAAAGCATTTCTTTCATTCAGTGATCTATATGGATATATGAATTGCATCTTTATGGGTGGGAATGCGGTAGGCAACCTCTTATGCCTCCAAAGCGTTCCTAGGAATTCACCAGCTCCCACCCGGGGACAAAGAAGGGGCACTCTGGTCTGAGCAGGTCACTGGGGTAAGTGATATCCACCATCATGTACACGGCCTTGTGCTGATTTAAAGGGGAAAAAAATACATATTTTTAGACAAGCTCAAATAACAATCTAGAAAAGCCAGACTCGAGAGAACAATGAGAAAATGTAGAGAAGCCAAATATAAAAATACTTGGCACATGCAAACAAAAAAATGAAGAAAAAAAAATCAATTCGCTCCCACGGATTACAACTGGAAATCCCCAGAGGGAAGGGCAGATTTTGGAAGAGAAAAAGAGATTATATTTTATGGGAAGAGATACAATAACCATTCTCTTCCCATAAAGCAAATGATGGAAGATTGTCTCTGCTCCATAGATACACACTGCACATTTTCGGGATAATACGAACAGGAAATCAATAGGATCTTTTATATGTGAAAAGACATTATGTCTCTGGACTCCCAGCACAGCTAATCGGGCTCTAGGAAGATCATCACAAAAACGTGCTGCCCGCCATTAATCTTGGTCCTGGATTTAAAGTACCCTTTAAATCCAGACATCTGTTTATTTTTAAGCTGCTATTATTATATTATATTATATTATATTATATTATATTATATTATATTATATTATATTATATATTATTATTATTATTTAGAAATAAGACACATTAGAGTTTCACCTTTATTAGATGCAAAGTGCTCCCACGTAGCACTCATACAAGGGTCTCCACGGTGGGTGCCCTCCGGAAAGCCCCCTCCCATCCACGCCCACTCTTTTTTTTTTAAAAAAGATTTATTTTTTATTTATTTCTCTCCCCTTCCACCCCCCATTGTCTGCTCTCTCTGTCCATTCGCTGTGTGTTCTTCTGTGTCCGCTTGTATTCTTGTCAGCAGCACCGGGAATCTGCATCTCTTTTTGTTGCGTCATCTTGCTGCGTCAGCTCTCCATGTGTGCGGCACCACTCATGGGCAGACTGCGCTTTTTTCGCGCTGGGCGGCTCTCCTTACGATGCGCACTCCTTGCGTGTGGGGCTCCCCTACACAGGGGACCCCTGCGTGGCACAGCACTCCTTGTGCGCATCAGCACTGAGCAGGGGCCAGCTCATCACACAGGTCAGGAGGCCCTGGGTTTGAACCCTGGACCTCTGTTGAGCCAAATCTGTTTCCCCCACGTCCACTCTTGGCGGTGGCCATTCACCGGCAACCAGAATCTTTACCAAAGTGTAATTTGACAGCTGTAACAGGCTCAGCAGGACTGATGGGATCTCCCAGTTTTTCCCTCTATTGATCTGAAATGATCAAAGTTAATATTGGCAAAAAACACTTTGTACTTGAGGTAACTTTCCTAAGAAGGACTTTGACATCTGGTGGCTTCGAGCATCTATTATACAAGTGCTGTTGGCGGACTCCAGGTCGTGGTTCTTGTGATACCCAGAAGGCTAAATATCCTGGACCTTCCTCCCATATGAAAATCTTAGCACCGTCCTGCTAAGTCCTCTTATTTTTCCAAAAGGAATTTAATTGTCCCAGGGTATAAAGCCCATTGGTATTACATGCTAGTTTGTTGTCACTGTTTAGATTTCACACTGCCTCTGTCCTCAAGGAGCTTACCTCTTATTAAATGCAAACTAGAAAATGCCTAATCTGATTAGGGTAAATCAAAGTTTCTTACCCTCAGCACCATTAACATTTTGACTAGATAATGCTTTGTTGGGGGGGACTGTCCCGTGCATTTTAAGATGTTTTAGCAGCATCCCTGGTCTACCTTCTAGATGCCAGTAGCACGGTCCCTTCCAGGTTTGGGCAATCAAAAATATCTCCAGATATTATAAATCTCCCCTGTGGGGAAAAATCACCCCGGGTTAAGATGTAGGCCAAGCTCAATGCTGCAAGTCGATTAAATGTGTGTAAAGAGGTAAAGGTGGTTACCAGCAATCAAAGAATGTTTCCTCAAACAGACAGATCCTGAGCAGTTCCTTAAACATCTGGATTCCTTCATTTAACTTTAAAAATATTTGAGCGCCAACTACATTCCAGGCACTTACCTGAGCTCTGTGGGTAAGGCAGAGAACAAAATAAACGTTAAAAAGTCCTTGCTTCAAACAACATACATTTTAGAGGGGGAGACCAAAAATGCACACCATAAATAAAACGTATAGTATGTGTGGTGGTTTGAAGCTGTAGCTGCAAAAAAAAAAAAAAACATGTTCTTAAATCTATTCCATTCCTTAAATCTATCCCATTCCAACCCCTCGTAAGTAGGGCCTTTCGATGCAGTTACTTTCAGTTAGGGTGTGACCCACCTCAATCAAGATGGGCCTTATTCCTCTTACTGGAGTTCTTTAAAAACAAGATGAGTACAGAGAGACAGAAAGCTATGGAACCAAGATGCTGAAAGCAATGAGACCCACAAGAGAAGGGAAAGACCAGCAGACGTCACCATGTGCCTTGCCATGTGGAGCCAAGGCTCACTGGCAGCTGGTCTTCAGAAAGAAAACATCGCCCTGATGATGCCTGGATTTGGACGTGTTCTTGGCCTCCAACTGTACACTAATAAACACTCATTGTTCACGTCAACCCATTTTATGGTATCTGCATTCAGCAGCCTAGCTATTAAAACATTATGTTAGGTAGTGATACATACAAATTAGACAAAAATTAAGCAAGCAGGACAGGAAGTGTTGTGGAGATGCTGAGATTTTACATAGGGTGGCCTGGAAATGGCTCACTGAGATATGAGTGGAGGCCCCTAAGAAGTGAGGGGGCAAGCCAGGTGGATTTGGGGGACACAGCATCGCAGGCAGAGGAAACAGCAGGTACAAAGGCCCTGAGGCAGGGACATCCCCGGGGTGTCTGAAGAAGGTGGCCTGGTGGTTGGAACAGAGTGAATGGCAGGGAGAAGAGTGGGAGAGAAAGTCAAGAGGTATTGATGGGGGACAGATACGCAGGGTTTATGGGTCATAGTAAAGAACAGCAACAGTTTACTCTGAGTGAGATGGGAAGCCAGTGGAGATCTGTGCAGAGGTATTACCTGGTCTGACATTTAACAGGATCACTCTAAGAAGGTGATCCTTCTTAGATGGGGAAGGGCAGATGGGCAGGTGTATGACTATTAGTAAAATCCAAGACAGAAACGATGACTCATGGACTAGAACGGCAGGCAGTGTGAGAGGTGGTGGGATTCTGTATGTACATATTTGAAGGTAGAACCAACAAGAATTGTTGATATGCTGAATATGCACTGTAAGAGAGGGAGAGGAGGTCTTTTGCTTAAGCAAGTGGAAAAAATAGAGTTGCCATCAATTAAAAGAGAGGTATGCAGAAGGAGCAGATTTAGAGTGGATATCAGAAGGTTAAGGTTAGAGATTGAATGGTGTCACCCAAAAAGACATGTCCAAGTCCTAAACACTGGTCCTATGAATTTATTTGTAAATAGGACCTTTGAAGATGTTATTAGTTAAGATGAGGCTAAACTGGACTAGGGTGCGTCCTAATCCAATGGGGAGAGATGGTCACACGACAGAGCAGAGATGGAGTGCCCTGCATTGCCAGCAAGCCCACGCCAGCACCCTTCAGGCTTCAGGGCAAGCATGGCCCTGCCAACACCCTGATTTTGAATTTCTGGCCTCCAGAACCATGAGAGAATAAATTCATGTTTAAGCCAACTAATCTGTAGTATTTTGTTACAGCAGCCCTGGCAAAGTAAGACAGTCAGTTCCTTGTGAATATGCTAAGTTTGAAATGCTTATTAGAGGGAAGCAGATTTGGCTCAATGAACAGTGCATCCACCTACCACATGGGAGGTCCAGGGTTCAAACCCAGGGCCTCCTGACCCATCTGGAGCTGGCCCACGCGCAGTGCTGATGCGTGCAAGGAATGCCCTGCCACGCAGGGATATCACCAGCACAAGGGAGCCCCAGGCACAAGGAGTGTGCCCCATAAGGAGAGCTGCCCAGCGTGAAAAAAGTGCAGCCTGCCCAGGAAAGGCGCTGCACACATGGAGAGCTGATGTGGCAAGATGCCACAGCAAAAAAAGACACAGATTCCTGGTGCTGCTGACAAGAATACAAGTGGACACAGAACACACAGCAAATGGACACAGAGAGCAGACTACTGGGTAGGGGGGTTAGTGGGCAAGGGGAGAGAAATAAAAAATAAATCTTAAAAAAAAAAAGAAATGCTTAGTAGACACTCAAATAAAAATATCAAATAGGCAGGTAGCTACGAGGGTCTGGAGTTCAAGGGAGAAGACTGGGTGGCTGGTGACATAAATTTGGGCGTCAAGGTCTATTGATAATATTTATGGCTGAAATCATCTAGGATTGTGCTGTCCAATACAGTAGCCAATGGCCACATGTAGCTATTTAAATTTGAATGAATTAAAATTAGATAAATTTAAATTTTACTTCCTTAGTCACATTAGCCCTATTTCAAGTGTCAATAGCCACCTTTGGCTAATGGTTATTGTATTGGACAGTACAGATATAGAGCATTCCCATTATCACAGAAAGTTCCGCTGAGCAGCACCCATCTAGGGTATAGGTAAGATATTAAAAAAGAGTCCAAGGGAAGTGGATGTGGCTCAAGTGATTGGGCTCCTGTCTACCACAGGGGAGGCCCCGGGTTCGATTCCCAGGGCCTCCTTGTGAAGGCAAGCTGACCCGTGCCCATGGAGAACTGACACCCCACGCCTATGGAGAGTTGACGACTCATGCCAGCAGAGAGCTGGCGCAGCAAGATGACGCAATGAAGAGAGACAAGCAGAACACAGAAGAACATACAGTGAAAGGACACAGAGAGCAGACAGTGAGCAAGTGGCAAGGGGGATGGGGAATAAATAAATTTAAAAAAATAAATCTTTAAAAAAAAAAGGGTCGATGTCCTGAGCCCTTGGGCACTTCAACACTGGGATCCACAGCAAGACTGAGTGCTGGTAGACTGGCCTAAAGGTAGGGTTATTACTAGTCCCCATTCGCCAGGAACAAGCCTGTTTCCGGCAAGTCTGGTCAATTCCTACTGTGGCTGTTTGAAGCTTTCATGGACCCCAGAAAATCCTGTTCTTTTTTTTTTTTTTTTTAAGATTTATTTATTTATTTATTTAATTCCCCTCCCCTCCCCTGGTTGTCTGTTTTCTGTGTCTATTTGCTGCGTCTTGTTTCTTTGTCCGCTTCTGTTGTCGTCAGCGGCACGGGAAGTGTGGGTGGCGCCATTCCTGGGCAGGCTGCTCTTTCTTTTCACGCTGGGCGGCTCTCCTCACGGGCGCACTCCTTGCGCGTGGGGCTCCCCTACGCGGGGGACACCCCTGCGTGGCACAACACTCCTTGCGCGCATCAGCACTGCGCACGGGCCAGCTCCACACGGGTCAAGGAGGCCCGGGGCTTGAACCGCGGACCTCCCATGTGGTAGACGGACGCCCTAACCACTGGGCCAAAGTCCGTTTCCCGAAAATCCTGTTCTTAAAGCTAATCCTTTCCTGCGCATGTAAACCTGCTGAAGGGGGACGTTTGGATTAAATTACTTCAGTTAGGGGCCCTTGGATTAGATGGCATGACCCAAAGTGGGTCTTAATCCTCTCACTGGAGTTCTTTATAAATGGAGGAATAAAAATCCACAGACACAGAAAGAAAGCTGCAGAGACAGAGAGGAACCCAGAGGCTGGGAGAGAAGGCCCCGGAAGCCAGAAGCTGAAAGCAACAAGACCCGGAGGGACAAGCCACTGCCACCGTTGTGCCCTGCTGTGTGCCTGATCACCCACAGCTGCAGCTTGGGGAAAAGGATCATCTGATGGTGTCTTGATTTGGACAATTTCTTGGCCTCTGAACTGTAAGCTTTTAACCTAATAAATTCTCATTATAAAAGCCAACCCATCTCTGGTATATTGATCCCAGCAGGTTTTGGTGAACCAAAACAGAAATTGGTACCAGGAGAGTAGAGCGTGTGCTGCTATGTAAATACCAAAAGTGTCAGATCAGTTTTTAAAATGGGTAAAGGGAGTGGATGTGGCTCAAGAGGTTGAGCACCTGCTTCCCACATGGGAGGTCCCATGGGTTCGGTTCCCAGTGCCTCCTTTAAAAAAACAAAATAAAACATGGGAAACGGACTTTGGCCCAGTGGTTAGGGCGTCCATCTACCACAAGGGAGGTCCGCGGTTCAAGCCCCGGGCCTCCTTGACCCGTGTGGAGCTGGCCCATGCGCAGTGCTGATGCGCGCAAGGAGTGCCGTGCCACACAGGGGTGTCCCCCGCGTAGGGGAGCCCCACGCGCAAGGAGTGCACCCGTGAGGAGAGCCGCCCAGCGCGAAGGAGGGAGCAGCCTGCCCAGGAATGGCGTCACCCACACTTCCCGTGCCGCTGACGACAACAGAAGCGGACAAAGAAACAAGACGCAGCAAAAAGACACAGAAAACAGACAACTGGGGGAGGGGAGGGGAATTAAATAAATAAAAATAAATCTTTAAAATAAATAAATAAATAAATAAACAAAATAAAACAAACAACAAGCAAAACAAATGAAAAAACCAACTCAGGGGAGCTGATGTGGCTCAGTGGTTGAGCACCAGCTTCCCATATAAAAGCTCCCGGGTTCAGTCCCCAGTCCTGGTACCTTAAAAAAAAATGGGTAAAGGGTTGATTTTGGAAGAATTGTGAGACATGTGGTAGAAAATGCCTGGATTGCTCTGAAGAGGCTGTTGGTGAAAAAAATACGGATGCTTCAGGTACTCCTGATGAGGCCTTACACAGAAATGGTGAATGTGTCATCGCAAACTGGACAAAAGGCAATCTTTATTTTAAAGCAGTGGAAAACTTGGCAAAATGGACTCCTGTTATTAGATGGAAAGTGGAGTTTGACAGTGATGAGACTGGATGTTTAGCTAAGGAGATTTCCAAACTAAATGCGGAAAGTGCAACTTGGCTTCTCTTTGTAGTTAATGGAAAAATGCGAGAGGAAAGAGAGAAGCTGAGAACTGAACTCCCGGGCAAAAAGAAACTGGACATTGATGGTATGGGAAATTCTGAGGTTCTGGAAAGTGAGTCCCCAGGGAATAGTAGCCTGTGTGACGATTTAACTGAACTTGGAACCAGCCAGTCATGTCAGTGGAAGTCAGGATTGGAAATGCAGTTATCCAGGGAGGATCTATGGAAAGTCTTACAGTCCGACAGCTTGGACCCCTGTTTCCTGCATGTTAAACCTACAAGTTTTTTGCAAGATTTGTATGAATGGAAAAACTGCCAGCCTGAACTAAAAGGGACAAGAAAAGGACAGATTGAAGGAAAAATTGACTTCAAAGGCAGAACCATGGAAGCTGAGGTCTGGACTAAAATCATTTTCTCAGGCCAAGACAGGGACCCCACCCATGTGTGTGGAAAGGGCGAGTTTGCCCCAGCACTTGTTCAGGGAGAGGGTGTAGCAGTTTAAGGTTATTTATGAACCCCCAAAATGATAAGGAATATGTTTTAAATTGGTATGTTCCCCTAGGCGTGATGCCCTTTGATTGTATTAGAGTCAGGTGAGATGTTTTTTATTAAATGATGTTAAGATTAGGGCTTTGATTCAACCACATCAGTAAGCTGTAACTCAGATTAAGTCCCTGACACCTTGGTGGGCTGATATAAATGGACACTCACTCAAAAAGACACACGGAAGAAGACACAGGAAGAGAGAGAGCTCCATAGACATGGCAGAGAGGAGAACCTGGATCCTGCAGCCTGGGGAAGAGAGATGAGCCATTTACCAGATAGCCTACAGCTGAGATTGGGAAGCAGCTGGGCCCATGGAACCTCAGGAGGAGGAGGAAGCCTTGAGAGGTGAGCCCTATGCCAGCCTGTAGCTGGGAGGGAGGAAGGCTGAACCCTCGCAGAGATGGGCAACCATTTTTGGTGAGAAAGCAACCTTGAGTTGGACTCTTTAGAGACTTGTATCTGCAAGCTTCTCCTCCACATAAATACCCTTTAGAAAAGCCAACAGAGTTCTGGTACTTTGCATCAGCACCCCTTTGGCTGACTAATACAGAGGGCCACCACCCCAGGCCTCAGGGAGGTTGGGGCACATTCCTCGGGGATCAGGAGTGTTTGGCCACCACCCACTGTGCTTAGGGGGGTAGGCCTGTGCCCCAGAGATCGGGGAGTATCTGGCCATGACTTCAGTGTTCTTGGAAGGTGAGGCCTAGAGTTCAGCAGCCACCCAGATGCTTGAGGAGGGTGGAACAGAGGACACGGCCGCGGGGCAGGCCCTCGGCAAGAGTGGAGCCCCCACTCTGCCAGGCCCCGAGGAGAAGAAGGTGGGGGTAAATTTGCCCCAGGATAGACTACATGCCTATAACTTATCTTGTTGAGATTTTGTACTTAATATTGTTACAGAAACCATTTAAAGCCTTTTCAGAATATTGCAGTGGAATGAATGTATTTTGCATATGGAAAGAACATGTATTTTGAGGGTCCAGATGGTGGTATGTGGCAGTTTGAAGCTTTCATGGACCCCAAAAAGTCCTGTTCTTAAAGCTAATCCATTCCTGTGCACGTAACCCAATTGTAGTTGGGACATTTTGATTAAATTACTTCAGTTAAGGGCCCTCTGATTAGATGGCATGACCCAGGGTGGATCTTAATCCTCATATAGGAGTCCTTGGTAAAAGGAAGACTAAAAAGCTGCAGACACAGTAAGAAGGCTGCAGAGACAGAGGGGAACCCAGAGGCTGAGAGAGAAGGCCCTGGGAGCCAGAAGCTGAAAGCAATAAGACCCGGAGGAGAGGGGAGGGACGAGCCAATGCTGCCATCGTGCCCTGCTGTGTGCCTGATCGCCCGCAGCTGCGACTCAGGGAACGGGATGTCCCGATGATGCCGCCACTTAAAACACTTCCACAGCCTCAGAACTGTAAACTTTTAATTTAATACCTTCCCATTGTAAAAAGCCAACCTATTTCTGGTATATTGCTCCCAGCAGCTTTTAGCAAACTAAAACATCCATTATCCTGGCATAATATTAATAGCAACCCTTTTCACATTCAAAAGTGTTCCCGTTTGGGTGCTAATTTGGTCACCCCACCTACACCCTGCCTACTCTTAAGTAAGAGTTACTAGGTGGCATCTCTTGTGAAGTCAAGGTGAGAGTTTCAATGACTTGGAATCCCTACCTAGGGTCCTCTACCAGGTACACATCTCAATTACTTGGAGTGAAATGAGCGAAGGTCTGTTTCTCCTGATAACAAAGTCACCCTGGAGAAGTCAAGGCATGTGGTTAGCTGTGCCCTGGGCACTGGCAAGAAGCAGATGTAAACTCAATGTCTTCAGGGTCTTGGGGCAAGTGCAAAGCCTTGGATCAATTTATTCTTCTGTCCACTGGGTCTGATGCACTCAATAATGAGTTGAGATTGGTAAAATCTTTGGCTGTGATATCACCTACTGGAATTTCCATCCCACCTACAGACTTCCCCTTAGGACCATCTGCTTATCTATAGCAAATCTCCCTTCACTTGTTGGCATTTATACTCACACACCAAAACTAAGAGGGAGCCTGGAGAGTGAGGCAATGAAGACTGGGGGGTTCCCAGGTCACTTTATGCTTCATTAGCCAGATGGGCTGGAACGCTGGAACACAGTAGAAAATCAGGGAGTTATTGGTACACATCCCAAAGTCCCTTAGAACATCCTGAGAATGAATGAAATTCCATAGCAGGCAAAAACATTAGCCTTTGTTTAATTCTGAAGTTTGCATCCACTTTATATATTGGCTCCATTCTATTCCAACATTTCATTTCCATGGAAACCATTTATGATGCCACAATGAGAGGATTCCAACTGGAGTGAGGAAGCAGTAGCAGCAGTGGAAACTAGCTTTCAAATCAGCTTCAGGTAGAGGGAAGGACAGAAAAAAATAGCCACGAGCCATCCCCAGAGCTATTGTTAAGAGTGGTGCTTGCTCTCAAGTTACCTGGGATGAGTCTTCAAGCGCAAGCAAAGTCGGTTGATCCCAGCGTTGAATCTGTTGATCCTCCTGGCTGGGCAATGGCTCTCCTCCTCCTTCACTGTTCTCTCCCTTCTGAAGGCTGTTACCTTTTTTTTTTTTTTTTTAAGCATTCTCTGCTATAACCCAAAAGTGAAAAGGCATGGGTGAGGAGAGCAGAAGTATTAGTCTGTCTTACTTTCCTAGGGCTGCTGTAACCAATGAAAACAAACTGGGGGGCTTAAAACCACAGACATTTATTCTTTCACAGTTCTGGAGGCCAGAAGTCCACAATCCAGGGGCTGGCAGTGGAGCCATGCTCCCTCAGAAGGTGCTAGAAGTGAATCCTTCCTCACATCTTCCAGCTTCTGGTGGCTCCAGACATTGCTTGATTTGGGACTGCATCTCTCCAACCCCTGCCTCCATCTTTGCTTGCCCCCCTCTCATGTGTCTCAGGGTCTCAACTCTCCCTCTGCCTTTTTCTTCTAAGGACACCTGTTGTTGGATTTAGCACCCCCTTGAAATCCAGGATGGATGGTCTCTTCTTGAAATCCTGAACTTAATTGCATCTGCAAAGATCCTTTATCCAAATCTGGTCAAATTCCCAGGTTCCAGGGATTAGGACTTGGTCTAGGTTCGGGGTCCACTATTCAACACAACACATCCACACAACAGGAGAGTTTGCACTGGGAGCTGCAAAAATTGACATTCTAATATCAAATGGGTGCCCCTGTGGGTCTTGAGGCTTTGACCAATTTCAGAGAAATGGCATTACCAGTTCCTATCACTCTGCGACCCAGGCACAGCAGGGAATCTGGGGCGTTGCCATGGTGACTCCAAACCTCGAAACTTGTGCCCTTGTGTATTATTTGCAAGGAACTAGTTACACTAACATTGCATGAAACTCATGAATCACATAGATGGACTGTTTCTGTAGTAAACTCATTGTTCAGTGGGTGAGAACTTTCCTCTGTCTTCATTGAAGAAACAGAATCTGTGACATTCTTCAAATGGTCACCGTCCTGGGCAGAGCAACAACTTTAAACTTTACACATAATTGGACGCAATTGGAAATATGGAACACAGAAGAGTTGAAAGGGGAAAGAAATGCTCTCATACTCACCACCTTCCGCCACTCCAATCCAGAAGAGGTTCTAAAACTCCTTGATTCTACAGAACTGCTGGTCCTGACATGAACAGTTAATCATGTATGAACAGATTATGATTAATATTGTTCTGCTGGGCCTGTATTTATCTACGAGGTGTTGGCTGAAGAGTCAGCCAGTGGGTGGAAGCCTGTTTCTCCAGGATACTTGACAAACTTGGAGAAGGCTCCCTTTCGTTGGTTCTTCCCTGGATTTCATCCAGGTAAGCCCACGAAAATGAAAATTTTGGTATGCTCATCAGAGTTTCAGATTGGACAGGATTTGGCTAAAGGTTCTGTTAGTAATTTCCTTCTCCACAAAATAAGGAGCCGTGTGACTTTCTTCTTGTTAAGACATCCATCAACTTCTGGATTCAGCATCCTGCTTCAAGTAGCTTGCTGAGCTTGAACACATGATCTGACATTGCTGGCATGGCCCTGAGCTCCTGAGAACATACAGGAAAAAAAAAAAGAATGTGAAGAAAACTCTCTTTAATGATACTTCACAGCAGAAACGGTGTTTTCTTTTTCTTTTTTTCTCTTTTTTTTTTTTTTTTTTTTTTTGGTCAGGTAAAGGAAAGCAAAGCTAAAGTGGTATTTTAACTAGGTTATCTTTATGGTAAGAGGTTATGCATTTTTAACAGAACAGGAAAATTAACTGCATTGCTCACAAGATATAAAAATGGACCCACCTTTGGACAAACAAGAGATGCAGGTGCCATTTTTCTGCAACATTTTCCCTTCTCTTTGAAACCTTCAAGTGCCATTTCCTTGGCCCATTTCTGTTGGTTGGGATCACATGCCTGCCCTCTGCTGGTCAATGGACATTCGAGCGACCTATAGCCATGAGGGGTACCAGATGCTCTGGCCCCTCAACCGGCTTCTTGCCCAAAGACAGAGTGACAGACTTATCTCCTAACTCATAAGGGTGGGCAACACATATTCTCTGCTTTTACGGGTCATAGATAATATCTTCACATAGCACATGTCCAAGGGACTTATAAGAAAAAGCTGGCATGATAACGCATATGGCTTAAAGTCCTCTGAAACATCATCATATAAAATAAAAAAGGGGAACAGAAATATATGCATACATAAATGAATATATGTAAAGGTAGTAATTAAAGGAGACAGATCTGAGTCTGAATCTTGGTTTGTTTGTTTACTGGCTGTTAGTTGAGACAAGTTCTTTTCTGTTTGTTTTTTTAAAGATTTTATTTCTTTATTTATTCCCCTTCCCTTGTTGTTTGCCCTGCTGTGTGCTCTCTGTGTCTGCTCATCTTCTCTTTTGGAGGCACCAGGAACTAAGCCTGGGCCCTCCCACGTGGGAGAGAGGCACTCAGTCACTTGAGCCACCTCAGCTTCCTGCTTTGTTGTATCTTAGTCTTTCCTCTTTGTGTCTCCTTGTTGCATCAGCTTGCCCCTCCTGCCTGTCACACCAACTCACTGTCTTACTCATCTTCTCCAGGAGGCACCAGGAACCAAACTGGGGGTCTCCCGTGTGGTAGGTGGGAGCTCAATTGCTTGAGCCACATCCACTTCCCTCAGACAAGTTCTTAACTCCTCTAAAGCTCAGTTTTTATCTGTAAAATGAGGATATTAATAGATCAGAGAATTGTGGAAAAGATTAAATGAGATAATTCAGCAGTTAACACAGTGTCTCACACATATTAAGCACTCTATGCATGGCAGCTTGTATATTTTTCTTTTTGTTTTATCCTAGAAGCTAAAATAGTTCGCTTAGAGTGTTCTCATGGATGCAGTTTGAGAAAAAACTTGTGATTTGTGGACAGCTTTGTCACCTGACACCCCAGAGCGACAAGTGACAATATCTGGAGAGATTTTTGGTTGTCACAACTTTACAGTGATACCACTGACGTCTAGTGCATAGAGACCAGGATGCTGCTAAACACCCTGCAGAGCACGGAAGAGCTCCCAAACAAAGACTTCCCTGGCACAAAATTCCAGAGTGCCATGGGTAGAAAATCTGCTTTAGCCTTACCAGAAGTGAGGACTCTGCTTTTATAACCAAAGAACTTAAGCCTTTGGCCAGCTGCTTGCTATATACAACTGCAGCTGAGCTTCCCTGGAGTTGGAAACTTATTCAGAAATGCAAGCGCCAAACATTTGTTGACCTCTCACTATGTTTTAGGTGTGGTACTAAGCA
Source organism: Dasypus novemcinctus (assembly GCF_030445035.2). Taxonomy (NCBI): domain Eukaryota; kingdom Metazoa; phylum Chordata; class Mammalia; order Cingulata; family Dasypodidae; genus Dasypus; species Dasypus novemcinctus. The sequence continues at coordinate 126,794,153 of NC_080681.1, forward strand.
ATGGAGGCTGAGTGCTGAGAGATGGAACTTTTAACCACTGACTGGTAGCATCTCTGCCTACAGCATGGCTTTCTAGTTGATACAACTAGTTGAGAACAAAAATAAGAATTCTGGTTTCAAAAGCCACCCAAAGCCAAAACTCCCACTGTTTTTCTATGGTAAAATAGTCATGAAAAAAAACAATTGAAAAAACAACAACCAACCAATCAATGATAACAACAACATCAACAACAAAAAACAAAGTTTTCTTTTAAATTACCATTTAATTTAAACCAAGCCATTTCTTCAAAACTGGTGTCTTAGTCTACCAGAGTTGCTATGACAAATACCACGCAATGGGCTACCTTAAACTACAAGCATCTCAGAGTCTGGAAGTCCAAAACCAAGCACAGCCATGCTCTGTCCCTAAATTCTACAGTGTCTGGTGCAGGCTTGCCGCACTCCTTGGGGTTTCTTGCCTTGCACCTCTGCCTCCTGCCACATGGCCGTCTCGCTCTCCTTGTGTCTGCTTTTCTGGTTTCCACTGACTTCCGGCTTCTTGCTCCTCCCTGCGGCTTTCTCCAGCTTCTGGCTTCCTGTTTCTTCTCTTTGTAAGGCCTTCAGTAATATGGATTAAGTGCTACCCTGATTCAGTTAACTAAAAGCAACATCTTCAAAAGGTCCTATTTATAAATGTTTTCTCACCCACAGGAATGCAGATTAAGCCTAAGAATATGTCCTCTGTGGGGTATGTAATTTAATCCACCATGCCTGGCCTGACTCTGTGGTCAAGATAGCTCTTCACCCAGCCTCCGTCTGTGACAAAGCCACCTTCTGCTTGTCACTTGTTGGGATGACCATTAGTGGGGGAAGAAAGCCTAATAGAATACCAAATTTCAGAGTCATGGGCTTCCTGAGATCAAGGATGTTGGAAAGACAGGGCTAATGTACCCCAATTCAGGGAATTTAGGGCTTTCCTTGACAGTGTTCTGGGGTAGGGTGGTGCTCTCCAGCCAAAAACATGGCATCTATTTCTCTATCAATGGGCAGAAAGGTCTACCCAATTTCCCACTTCCAAAATATTTCGGTTCCATTTCTTTCTCTCCTACTAGTTTTAGCATGCATTAAATACATGCACGTGCCTTAAGCACTTACTGCATGCCAGGCACAATGCTGTTGGAAATACGGAGAGAAAGTATTTCAAGGATTTGTCACAAGGAGATTACGGTCTAAAAGAGGAAAAAAATTCACACATGACTAAAATTCATAAGTGGAATATAATTGGTACAAATATGTAAGCTATAAAATATTGCACAGAGGGACTTATATTAAACCTGAAGAAACTAATAGGGGATTTGTCTTTTCTCCCTCCAGAAATTATAATAAAATGACAATAAAGGAATTGTATAAATGCATGTGGATGGAATGAATGGGAGAGATGGGGACATAAGACAAAAGATGTCAATAAAATTTTGGAAGAGGTAAAATAGAAGGACCCATGGCAAGGGGCTTTGGTTAGTTTCCTCTGCTCTGCTGAATGCCTGCACAGGGTGGGAAGCCAACAGGGAAACAGGCTGGTTTGTGTTGCCTGACACTGGAAAGCCTCAGGAATTAGAAGCTAGGGGAGAGTGTTGAAAGTCTGTATAAAGAATAGTTAAGAATTAGTTAAGAATCCCAGATTCCTTCCCGGCCCCCACCCCGGCAGGAGTTTTACTATTTGATGAGACTCGACCTGAGTGGCTCACACACACACAAAATAAGATCAAAAGAAGAAAGGGAAAAATAACTAGGAGGAGATAGAAACAGGGAGAGAATGAAATAAAACATATACATCTTCAGAGGTATGAGAGAACATATTGCATCTGCTAAACTATTTTATCGAGCATCTTTATATATGTTGTTTTGCCATTTGTATTTCTTCTTTGGACAAGTGTCTTTTCAGGTGTTTTGCCCATTTTTAATTGGGTCGTTTGTCTTTTTATTGTTGAGTTGTAACATCTCTTTATATATCCTAGATATTAAACCCTTATCTGACATGTGATTTCCAAATATTTTCTCCCATCGAGTCGACAGCCTTCTCACCCTTTTGACAAAGTCCTGGGAATTGCAAAACTTTAATTTTGAGGAGGTCCCAATTATCTATTTTTACTTTTGTTGTGTGTGCTTTGGGTGTAAGGGCCAAGGAACGACCACCTACCACAAGGTCTCTAAGATGTTTCTTCTAGCAGTTTTCTTCTAGCAGTTTTATGATCCTGGCTTTTATATTTAGGTCTTTGATCCATTTTGAGTTGATTCATATATAGGGAGTGAGATAGGGGTCCTCTTTCTTCTTTTGGTTATAGATATCCAGTTCTCCCAGCACCATTTGTTGAAGAGACTGTTTTGTCCTGTTAACATGGACTTGGTAGGTTTTTCAAAGCCAATTGACATATAGATGAGGGTTTATTTCTGGATTCTCAATTCTATTTCACTGATTGATATGTCTATCTTTATGCCAGTACCATGCTTTTTGACCACTGTAGCTTTGTAATATGTTTCCAGGTCAGGCAGTGAAATTCTTCCCCCATTACTCTTCTTTTTTCTATTGTTTTTTTGGAGTTGTTTTTATTTTGTTTTGTTTTGTTTTTGCTATTTGGCTGTACTTTCCCTTCCAAATGAAGTTTGTAATTACCTTTTCTAATTCTGTAAAGTAGGCTGTTGGAATTTTGATTGGTATTGCATTGAATCTATAAATCAGTTTGGGTAAGATTGACATCTTCACGATATTTAGTCTTCCAGTCCATGAACACAGAATATATTTCCATTAGTTTAGGTCTTTTAAAATTTCTTTTAGCATTGTGTTGTAGTTTTCTGCATATAGGTCTTGTACTTCTTTGGTAAAATTAATTCCTAGGTATTTGTGTCTTTTTGTTGGTATTGTACAGTAAACTATTTTAAAGAGAAAAAAACAGAATAAGAAAGAACTCTGGCAAATTTTAAAATATGATTGCAGACATCAAAAAAATGGTAGATATAGTTGAAATTTCCCACAAATAACAAAAAAAACAAAAGAATGGAAAGAAAAGAGAAAACAAATTAGATAATTAGTCCAGGTGATTTGACTTTATAATAAAAGGAGTTTCAAAAAGAAAGAGCTAAGAAAAACAATAGAAATAAATCAAATAATCAATAAGCTTTCACAAAAGTAAATGATGCAAGTTTCTTGGTTAAAAGAGTCCACTGAAAGCCCAGCAAAATGATACAAGATACATCATCATGGAATGTCAGAATACCATGAATAAAAACAAGAGTTTCAGAGAAAGAGAAAATAAATAAGACAGTTATAAAGCCTCAGATATCAGAATGAAAATGGTCTTATTGCAAACAATACTGGGAAACTGAATATGGTAAAACAATGCCTTCAAAATTCTGAGGAAAAAGTTTTATGATGGACTTTTATACCCAACCACCCTATCTATTAAACTACCTATATATAAAATATAAAGGTAATATAAGGGCATCTAAATTTTCTAAAAAAAATAGTTGGAAAAATTTACTCTATTAAAACAATGGAATAAAACAAAAAGAGGAAACAGGGCATTCAGGAATCAGGGGTGCCAACACTGGAGAGAGGAAAATGTTTATCCTATAGTGGTTGTATAAGGGACAGGCAGAATGACAGTTGTGAAGCAGACCTAGAGAGAAGCCAGCACAGAGGACAGAAGAAGACAGAGGGCTACAGAAAAGATGTTCCAAGAAAAAAAAATTCAACTGATAGTTATCTGGTGTGTTCGTTTGCCTTAAGAAGAATTTTTGAGTTCTGTATCAATATTTGAGGAAGAATTAGTGATAAATGTATATCACAATAAGCAATTGAAAGTTTGAGGTAAAAGAAATGGAAAATACCATAAGAAATAGCTTTTGAAACGTTTAAACTGACTATTTCTTAGGGGGGTTAGCTTCAGTGTAGGGAGGGATAGAGCAGGGAATGCTCTTTTGAGGAATATAATTTTTTATTTAAATGAAATATATGTAAAAACTTTAAATACATGTAGTACTTTGACTAAAAATAATATATCTAGGGAAATGGATGTGGTTCAACCAATTTGGCTCCTGTCTACCATATAGGAGGTCCAAGGTTCAATGCCCAGGGCCTCCTGGTAAGGGTAAGCTGGCCCACGCGGTAAGCTGGCCAACGCAGAGTGCCAGCCCATGCGGGAATGCCACTCCACACAGGAGTGCCGCCCTGCATAGGAATGCCACCCAGTGCAGAAAAGCTGCCCCGCACAGGAATGCTGGCCGATGCAGAGAGCTGGTGCAGCAAGATGACGCAACAAGAAACACAGAGGAGAGAAAATAAGAAGATGGAGCAAAACAGGGAGTTGAGGTGGTGCAAGAGAGTAATCATGGTGGCGGACTTGGCCCAGTGGCTAGGGTGTCCCTCTACCACATGGGAGGTCCGCAGTTCAAACCCCGGGCCTCCTTGACCCGTTTGCAGCTGGTTCATGCGCAGTGCTGATGCATGCAAGGAGTGCCATGCCACTCAGGGTGTTCCCCACGTAGGGGAGCCCCACGCGCAAGGAGTGCGCCCCGTAAGGAGAGCCGCCCAGAGTGAAAGCAATGCAGCCTGCCCAGGAATGGTGCCGCACACATGGAGAGCTGACACAGCAAGATGACACAACAAAAAGAAACACAGATTCCCATGCCGCTGACAACAAGAGAAGCAGACAAAGAAGACGCAGCAAATAGACACAGAGAACAGACAACCGGGGTGGGGGGGGGAGGGGAAGGGGAGAAAATAAATAAATATATCTTTAAAAAAAAAGAGAGAGAGGGAGAGAGTAATCGCCTCTCTCCCACTCCAGAAGGTCCAGGGATCAGTTCCTGGAGCCTCCTAATGAGAATACAAGCAGACACAGAACACACAGCAAATGGACACAGAGCAGACAATGGGGGGAACGGGGGTGGGGAGGTGGGGGAGAAATAAATAAAATAAATCTTTACAAAATAAATAAATATAGTATATTTAGCTTTGCACAGTGGCAGTATCATAGCAAATTAGGTTTATCTGAGTCATGATTATTGCTAATTGAAGAAATTATATATCTATATCTATACTACCTATATCTAAAATATAGAAAATGGGAAGGATGCTTAAGCAACATGGGAAGACTTCATACAGAAGGGGTAGTTGAAGTCATATAGGAAGACTTCATATAGGAAGTGGTATCCTTCATATAGACTAGGATGGGACTGGGAGAAAGATTTCAAGTAGAAGGAACAATCCAAGTTAAACATGGAGGCAACAAATTGCGAAGGGATTACTGGACTTTTAGCTTCCAAGAATGCTGGCCTGGAATAGTCAGAGCAAACCTCCCACCAAAACAACTAAAAAGTTGGGGAAAATTATATATTTAGATATATATACCGTTTATCCTCACTAGTACCAAATTATGTGTTTACTAATTCTTCATCTCACTAAAATTAATTTATTACCCCAAAATCTATACTCAAGGCACTTTCATAGTTATTTCTGGACCTGCAAGAGGCTGTGATAAATCGCAGTCGCCAACATGCACACCCCAGCTGAGGTTGAACAAGGCCACTCCGTCTTGTGTCAGCTCTCATATTGTAAAATGAGTGTCCTTTTCATAGTGTATTTAGTGCCATGCTTTTCACCCTTGGGTGCTTTTTGTTGATGATTTCCATGTTTAAAATGGCTCCCAAAACATAATGTCGAAACAATGTCTAGGGTTCCTAAGCACAAGAAGGCTGTGGTGTGACTATGGAAAAAGTGTGCTAAATTACTTCATTTGTGCAGGAGAGTGCTGCTGACCGAGAGTTCAATGGTACTGAATCAACAATACCTATTAAATAAGGTGTCTTGAAACAGAAGCACTCCTAAAACAAGGTTATGTATTGATTGGTTGACAAAAATGTTGTGGCTAGGAGGCTTGCAGGAAACTCGCCCTGTATATTCCCCTAGGGGCCAAGGTTCAGCACTGGTTAAATCAGTGTTCTCGGCAACTCTGTAGAATATAACTATTGTGAACAATGAGACTCAAGTGTATTCACACACACATATCATCAAAGAGAGAACATGATAGCGCAGATTACTGGCTAAGATCAGGAAATGGATGAACTTTGAGAAGTCAGCAAGGGTTGCTTCTGCTCTTCTGCGTATCTGCCCTGGGGATTTTTGCCAAAGAAGAGGACAAGCTGCGATTTTGACCTATTCAAGGAGCCAGAGGGAATGTTTGAATCCAACACCTACCAAGGGTGGAGAGCAAGTAAAATAACCCTGCTGTGGGTCGGTACCTTGCAGGGCATGATATTAGGTTCTGGGATGCTAGCAGTCCAGACCAAGATTTTGAGTTTTTTCCTTGGCAACCCAAACTTATTTCTGTTTGTTTGTTTTTTCCAAATGCAAATGTCCAGCACACAATAAAAGGTAACTGCATAAATAATAAGATAACATGATCCAGATGGGTAGAAAAGACAGTGAACATAAACATATCACAGGAACTCTATATATTGGGATTGTCAGACAGACTTTAAACAATTATTTCTGTGCTCATGGAGATTAAATTTGAGGTCAGAAATTTCAGCGAAGGATTAGAAGTTAAAAAGTGACTTCGCAGGTTTGAAAAGAACCAAGTAGAAATGATAGAACTGGAAATATAATAATCCAAATTAAGAAACTAAAAGTGACTGTGGGAAGATGGAATAGGAAGCTCCAGAAATCAGTCCCCCCACCAAAACAACTACCGAACTGGCAGGAACTGTCTGAATCAACTATCTTGAAACCTCAGAGTCTAGTGGACAGCCCTGGAACATCACCCAGAAGAAGAGGCTGGTAAATTGGGACAAATAGTGTGAATTTCACCCTCCCTGAAGCAGCTACCATTCCCTGGCCCCCGCCTCATGGTGAGCAGCAGTGGGGACTCCAGCTCGGGCTCCTAGGGTGTAGGGGGGTTCTGACCCCTGACCACTGCTTTTAATCAGCAATTCCAGATCACAGGTGGCTTTGAGGGCGGCCATTGTCCCAACCTCCCTAGGGTAAAGGCAGCAGAGGAATCCTAAACCCAGCAATCCTCAAAACTCGGAAAACAGTTAAGGGCTGCTTTACCTGCGAAGTGCTGAACCAAGAAAATGCAGGCGCTCCCGGGCACCCTCCCACCTCTTCCACATGCCAGGGTGGAGCAGGCTGATGCTCCCGTTAAACACACAAACTACCTACGCTGATCAAGAAATAGAAGAATCTCGGGAAACGGACTTTGGCCCAGTGGTTAGGGCGTCCGTCTACCACATGGGAGGTCCACGGTTCAAACCCCGGGCCTCCTTGACCCGTGTGGAGCTGGCCCGTGCGCAGTGCTGATGCGCGCAAGGAGTGCCGTGCCACGCAGGGGTGTCCCCCGCGTAGGGGAGCCCCACGCGCAAGGAGTGTGCCCATAAGGAGAGCCGCCCAGCGCGAAGGAGGGAGCAGCCTGCCGAGGAATGGCGTCGCCCACACTTCCCGTGCCGCTGACGACAACAGAAGCAGACAAAGAAACAAGAAACAAGACGCAGCAAAAAGACACAGAAAACAGACAACCGGGGGAGGGGAGGGGAATTAAATAAATAAAAATAAATCTTAAAAAAAAAAAAGAAAAAGAAATAGAAGAATCTCAACAAACCAATAACTAGTAAAGAGGTTGAATCAGTACTTAAGAACCTCCCAGCAAAGAAAAGCCCAGGGCCAGAGGGCTTCACAGGTGAATTTTACCAACAACCCAAGGAAAAGTAACACGATTCTGCTAAAACTCTTCCAAAACTTTGATGAGGGGAGAACACTCCCTAACTCATTCTATGAGACCAACATCACCATCATACCAAAGCCAAATAAAGACACCACAAGAAAATAAAATTACAGACCAATATCCCTTATGAATATAGATACAAAGATACTAAACAAAATAGTTGCAAACCAAATCCAACAGTCCATTAAAAGAATTATACACCATGATCAAGTGCAATTTAACCCAGGTGGTTCAATATTTTAAAAATCAATTAATGTGGGGAGCAGATGTAGTGCAAGTGGTTGAGCATCTCCTTCTCATTTATGAGGTCTCGGGTTCTTTCCCCAGTACTTCCTAGAAACAAACAAATTTAAAAAAAAACAAAAAACTCTCATTGGGGAGTGGATGAGGCTCAATGTCCCATGTATGAGGTCCTGGGTTCATTCCCCAGTACCTTCTTAAAAAGAATTAATTAATGTAATATACCACATTAATAAAAGGAAGGAAAAAAATACAGCACCTCTTCTTGATTAAATCACTTAGAAAATTAGGATTGGAAGGAAACTTCCTCAACATGATAAAGGGCATACATGAAAAACTCACAGGTAACGTCATACTCACTGTGAAAGGCTGAAAGCTTTCCCTCTAAGATCAGGAACAAGACAAGGATGCCCACTGTCACCACTGTTTTTCAACATTGTTCTGGAAGTTATATCTAGAGCAATTAGACAAAAAAGAAAAAAGAAAAGAAATAAAAGGCATCTGTATTAGTCAGCCAAAGGGGTGCTGATACAAAGTACCAGAACTCTGTTGGCTTTTATAAAGGGTATTTATTTGGGGTAGAAGCTTACAGTTACAAAGCCCTAAAGAGCCCAACTCAAAGCACCATAAGAGGTATTTTTTCACCCTAAGTCATTTGCCACATGTTGAAGCAAGATGGCAGGTGATGTCTGCAAGGGCTCAGCCTTCCTTCTTCCTCCTAAGGCTCCGTGGTCCCAGTTTCTTCTGATGTCAGCTGTAGGCAGGCAGGCATAAGGCTTTTCTCTCTCCCCTGGGCTTGGTTCTTTCCAGCCTTAGCTGCTTTGGGCTTTTCACAGGGTCAGCTGTGGGCCATCGGGCTCATCTCTCTCCCTGGGCCTCTGCCGTGTCTAATGAGCTGTCTTTCTTCCTCTGCCGTGTCTTTTCCTGTGAGTGTCCACCCCCCAAAGTGGCAGAAACTCAACGCCCTACTGATGTGGCTGAATCAAAGCCCTAATCTTAATTTAATCAAGTAAATCTAAACTTTGAATTTAAGCAATCAAAGGATATCGCACTCAGAGGAACTGACCAGTTTACAAACATAATCAATATCTCTTGAAAACGGACTTTGGCCCAGTGGTGAGGGCGTCCGTCTACCATATGGGAGGTCCGCGGTTCAAACCCCGGGCCTCCTTGACCCGTGTGCAGCTGGCCATGCGCAGTGCTGATGCGCGCAAGGAGTGCCGTGCCACGCAAGGGTGTCCCCCGCGTGGGGGAGCCCCACGCGCAAGGAGTGCGCCCGTGAGGAAAGCCGCCCAGCGTGAAAGAAAGTGCAGCCTGCCCAGGAATGGCGCCGCCCACACTTCCCGTGCCGCTGACGACAACAGAAGCGGACAAAGAAACAAAAGCAGACAAAGAAACAAGACGCAGCAAATAGACACCAAGAACAGACAACCAGGGGAGGGGGGGAAATAAAATAAATAAATAAATCTTAAAAAAAAAAAAAAAAAAATTATCTCTTTTTGGAATTCACCAATAATATCAAACTGCCACAGCATCCCAATTGGAAAGGAAGAAGTAAAATTTTCTCTATTTGCAGATGACATGATTCTATATACCGAAAATCCTGAAAAATCCAAAACAAAGCTCCTAGAGCTAATGAATTCAGCAAAGGACGGGGTACAAAATCAATATGCAGAAATCAGTAGTGAACAGAATGCCTATCACAGGTACCAAGGACCTAAAGTCACAAACAGCAGGGAAACCCAGGACCTCGGGTACGGCAGTTGGACAGCATGGCGGGTCAAATGCTGAGCTCCAGAGGCAGAAGTTCTGACCAGGGGATTCGGAAGACACCTGGTCTGAGGAGATGGCGAGGTGTCCAACTGCTTGGTGCCTGCACTGCGGCCCACATGTCCACTCCCAGCCGAGGCCCCACTGCGGTGAGGCGCCCACGCTGGGGCGAGGCTCCCAGGCCATCCCTCTTCTGTTCCTCTGATTCAGGATGGCAGGAGTGAAGAGTCGGCCCTGCTACAATCATTACCTTGGCTAAAGATGTCAATGGCAAGTCACAGAAATGCTCAAGGGGCAGATAACACCAAGAAAATCTAATTCTTGAGCGCCTACAAATTCTCTCTTTTTCCTTTAGCAGGGCTATGGAAAGGAGAAGAGATTATGAGTGGCAAGCGAGCACTAAATCCTAATCTGAGCTCGAGAGAATAATAAAAAGATTATAGGTATTCTTTCCTCGTGAAATATAGAGGAGAGGATGGACTTAGTCCAGATCAGACTGCTCACCTCTTCTCTCAGGAGTGTTATTCTAGAAAAGGAGAAGGATTGAAGGGTCTCCATTGTAGTTGCCAGATATGGCACTGAGAAATTCTGTATAAGTGTACTAATATTAGATAGGACATATTCTAAAAAAAGTATTCATTATTTATCTGGAATTCAAATTTAACTGGGCATCCTGTATTTAATCTGATTAAGAGCTGGAAGAGAGAGCCCCAGCACTAGCTCCAGCAGCCTTTAAACAGAAGAAACTTCTGGAGTGGTTACACAGAACTTTGCTGGGGTTATTTTGAATATAAACTGGAGGTAAATAGCCTTATATTTCCTATTTAAAGATGAGCATTCGATAAGTTGTATATATGTATGTATATAGTTATTTAAATATATTAGGTTTTGCTTTACACCAAGTTACAAAATTTTTGTGGCTTTACTCAGTTAAAAAAAACAAACAAAAATTCAAGGCAGTGAGTTAAAGTGGCTGAGTTTTACCATTTGCTCTGGTGTGAGGATTTTGTTGGACGTACATTTTAAGCTCCTGTTCTCCATTATTTCGCCCATTGCACATTAGGGTTTGGGGAGGGGAGAAACAAAGAACCAAGCCCTGAAGTACATATATCTCAGAACCATGGTGTAGCTAAGTTTGTTTTTCCATTTGTCACAACCACTTTCCAAGTAACTGTAATACAAAATATCGTGGGCCCAAGAGAGGACAAAGGCAGGGCATCCCTGAGTCACTATTTATTTTGTCTGAGTGGTGATAAAAACCAGGTCATTCTCAATCATAGAAACACAGACCCGGGCGTACTGAAACATATGTTATGTTCCATTTATATAATTCCTTCAGGCAGTGTTTTCCAAAGCAGAGGAGGGATGGCAAAGAACTTGTCTACGCAAGTGAGCATTACGGGCCAATTAATGTCTACAAACCTAAGGGAAAAAAGGAATGTCTCAACACTGTGGATTTTTTCCCCCAGACTCTGTATGCAATTCTTAAAGACCAGCAAATGCCAGCAAGCAGTTTAGCCCGAATCACAGCTCTCCAAAGGAGAAAAGAAGAAAAGCCCCTAAGAGTTGCTGGCATAGCTGACAGACCATGAGTGACTGTGAAAGCTATTGTGGGGAAGCCTCACGCAGCTAAAGAAACAGCTCTTAATTTACAACCTGAGTTGACAGCCTATCCAGTCTGACTTAACGCCCCTGGAAACACTGCAGCACACCTAAGTGTCTCATGCCAAAGGCTCCGAAGAGGGCTGGGCAGCTTGGAAGGGATGCTACAAGGGCCCAGATGGTGCGCATCTGGCCAAAAATCAGGAAGAAAAGGAAATCAACTTCTCAAATCCACAGACAGGTGTTTGGGGCTTCCCAGGGGACCCCCTTTAGAAGGGCAACACGTTGGCGTTGATGTGATGGGTAGTTAAGAAACATGCTTTCCTGAGAAATGATACAGAATTGGTACAGGTCAGCATGGGGCGAACAGGTGGCACGAGTATGGCAGCCCTGCCATCTACCTTTCCTCCATAACTGCGTCATTCAAAGACATTTAATTTTTTTTTTTTAAGATTTATTTATTTCTCTCCCCTCCCACCCCCACCCCCACCCCGGTTGTCTGTTCTCTGTGTCTATTTGCTGCGTCGTCTTTGTCCGCTTCTGTTGTTGTCAGCGGCACGGAATCTGTGTTTCTTTTTGTTGCGTCATCTTGTTGCGTCAGCTCTCCGTGTGGGCGGCACCATTCCTGGGCAGGCTGCACTTTCTTTCGTGCTGGGCGGCTCTCCTTACAGGCGCACTCCTTGCGCGTGGGGCTTCCCTACGCGGGGGACACCCCTGCGTGGCAGGGCACTCCTTGCACGCATCAGCGCTGCGCATGGGCCAGCTCCACATGGGTCAAGGAGGCCCAGGGTTTGGACCGCGGACCTCCCATGTGGTAGACGGACGCCGTATCCACTGGGCCAAGTCCGCTTCCCGACATTTAATTATTGTAACCGAGATGTCTTTAAGGATGCATCCTCCATGGCATGTGGCCCGTTGAAATCACCACCACCCTTCCACTAAATTAAAGGGAGAAATTCAAGGGAGAATGACTCTAGAACAGGGACTGTAGGTACATACACGCCTGCCACAGACAATTATATTAAAAAAAATAAGTGGGGACCGCCTCATGGTGTAAGCAGCAGGGAAACGTCCAGGTGCTCCTAAACAGCGAGCAGTCGTGAAAAAATAAAGTGGGGAGGCCTGTCCTCTGGGCAGGAGCCTGGAGCGCCCAAGGGAAAGCGCCAACACCCGAGGAAGTGACAAATCCCCAACTGGAGATTTTCTGTGCAAGGAGAAGTCAGTTCGAGGGGCCACACAGGGCCTCCCGAGTGGGAATACTGGGGATCTGGATGTGCCCAGCTTCTCGCTCCTACTGGGAATGGGTCTTCCTCTGGCAGGAGAGAAATGCGAGGTCTTGCAGGGGCTTGGGCTGCAGAGCTCAAAGGTGGCCAACCTGGCTTTAAGTTTCCCTTTGTGGCGTAAGAAAAAACCCTAGGGCGGCCCAGTCGGATTTCAGGTCCCTGGGCGTGCGGTCACACCGGGGGCTCGACGCCGGCCCTGGACCTGGGAGGAGGGGTATGGCGATAGCACGTGCAGTGCCCCTGGTCCAGCCCGCAGCCACCGGCCGCGCAGAGCGCAGGCGCGTGACTGCCAGGCGGCGGCGGCGGCGACTGCGGCGCGACTCCGGGCCGCCAGGGGCCGCTGTGGCGCCGCCCGCCCGGCCCTCGCTGTTGCGGGCACGGATCGCTGGTCCCTCTTGAGCACGGCCTGGCCGGTTTGCCGGGGTGAAAGGTCGCGAAGATGGCGACGGCCTTGGGCGAGGAGGAGCTGGACAATGAAGACTATTACTCGCTGCTGAACGTGCGCAGGGAGGTGAGGCCTTCGGCGTCACCGCCGTCGGGGCTCTGGCCGGGCCCGGTCGTTCGGTGGGGGGAGGCCGGCCTAGCAACGACTGTCCCCTGCCACGGGCGGCTGGCACCCCACGGAGAGGCCGCGTGACCCCGGTTGACGTGCGCGACCGCCGGGCGGCGGAGCTGACTCCAGCGCTCCGACCCTTCCGCCGGGGGTGCGGGGGCCGGCCTTTACCTGCGCTCTCCGCGGCTGGTGCGCCATGTGCGCTGTGTGCCGGCAAGGCAGAGCCCCCCGCACCCACAGGAGCGCGTAAGGTGCCGGAGGCGTGGGCTACTGGGGTGGAGTTCTCGTTCCCCCGGAGTTGGGCACCACGCTGGACTCACATACCTGCCCTCTGATGTGCAAACGTTAGGATGGCAAACAGAGCCATAGACGTCATAGGTCACCAGAGAACATCCCCAGGGGTCTGTCCGGTCCTCACGGGGACGCCCGGTCTCTAAACTGGGCTCAGGCTCGGAAGCACGTGTCTTGTGCCCCTCTTCATTCTTCCCTTTCGCTGCCCAGAAATTGAAGGAAAGCCTCCCGGATAAACTGCCTCTGTTCAGAGGCCGCAGATTAGGAAGAAGCCCTGGACCAGGAAAGAAGTCCCTTAAGAACGGTCTCGGGATTCGCGTGCTTTTTCCACACTTGAAGTACTTTCAATACTCTGTTTTCTCATCTAATAAAAGATAACGTGAGAGAGTGTCACACAGTGTTTGGCATGTAGCAGGTGCCCAGGAAGTTCTTGATGACTACTCTAGAGGTGATCAGCGTGAAGGGCGGGAAGGCTTCCAAGGTCAAGCCCTGGTCATGGGGTGAATCAGTTCTCTCTCATCTGCTGGATCTAGTCTTTCACCCTATTTCCAACTGATGATCAAAACTAGCCAGTTTTGGCTATCCTAGGCAAAGCCGCCCAAGTGTGTGTTGTCAGGAAATGTTGGTCTGTGTGGTGTTAATAATAGCTAACGTTTTTTGAGTGTTTACTTTGTGCCCAGCACTGTGTGGAACACTTTATATTATCTCCTTTAATTCTCACATCAGCCCTATAAAGTAGTTATTATGATAATCCCTGGTTTATAGTTGAAGAAACTGTGGCATGGGGAGATTAAGTAGCTTTTCCCAAATCATGCCACTGCCCGGAGCCTGAATTCAAGCCTCATCAGTCAGACGCTGAAACGACTTAAGGTCTTGACCTTTATGTTGTGCTAAAACCTCAGCTTAGCCGTCCTCAGAATACAGAGCTGCTAGTTCTGGTACTGTGTCCTTGGACACCCAACATAAGAAACTCTCAAATGTACTAGCTACTCTTCTCTATGAAAAAGGAATTGCAGATCTTGTTAGGCTTCCATAAGGTGCCTGGGGGTTCTTGTTATAATCACCAGTGTGGCTTTGGGTAAATCCCTCCCTGGCCTTCAGCTTCTTTCCCTTTGCATGACACTGTCTGGCTGGTTATTCTTTCAATTCTCTCCAGTTTTTAGAAGCAAAGTGGTAAATGAAATCAGCTGGTCTCACCACTTACTAATAGTCTGAATAATCAGTAATTGAGCGAGCATTTACCCATTTACTGGATTTACTGAACTAGGCAGCTACAAATTATCAAAAAGGCCTAGAATAATAAATATAACCAGAGACCTATGTAAACATTTGTCAAAAGTACACCATGAAACTGCTAGACTTTTAGGGCCTGTTATTGTTATTGGACTGGTAGATGGAACCAAAGACATACTGTTTAAAAACATTTTACTTTCTCAGTATTTATGGTTGTAGGTGAAATAGCTAATGGAAAGTCTGGTTTCTATGAAAATGTGCTCTCTAGCTTAAATCACTTTGTGTTGCCTTTGTCAACATACTCAGTGTAAAATATGGCCATTAGGTGTGGTGTGCTGATTTTCTCTTTCAGTATTCACTAGAAGAGAAACTCCAAAGAGGATGTCTGGACTTGATATTTACTAGAATAATTTTTTGTTTGTGAGATCAGAAATCAAATTCTGAAGTTGAAATAACATTATTTAGTTGGAGAAAAAGCAGAACTCATAATTCTTACTTATGTTAGGCCTCAAAGCAGGGCCTTTATGGATAACCAGAGACGGCATGAAGAAAACTTCAACACTGGAGTTAGGCAAACTCACATTTGTCACGTCTGCAGAGGTGAGGAGCCAAGGCCAGTCCAAAGTGAGTCACACCTGACTCCTGGTGCTGCAGTTCCACTCTTGTTTAAATACCCAAGTTACTACTTAGCATTTGCTTTGATTATGCATTAGTTTTTATGCAAATGGTGAACACACATAGCTGGTTATATAATTGTATGATTAGTATGTTCAGGAAATCATGCTTGCACATACATTGCATGATCAAGAAAGGGGCGGATAACTCCACCCCTGGGTGGGAATTTTACTATGTTAATTAAGCAAGTTGAAGTGAGGACAGCAAGGGGCTGCTTCTGCACAGGTCCGGCCCACTGGTTGAAGCTGGTTTTCATACTTCATTGCTTCAACAGGATATTATTGACCACCAAAAGCGGAATTTGGCCCAACGAGAGGGTTGCATTTCATTACCTTCTGGTTTACATACAATTCTTTTCTTTGTATCCTAGCAACAGGGAGAGAAACAAGTTACTTTCAGGTATTCGGTCATCCTACATCCATCACTTACACATATGGTTAGAAGAAGAGAATATCACATATTTATACAGTTGCTGTCGATTCTTAAGTTTGATGCCATTTAAATGTAACTAGTATTATCTTCAAAAGACAATCCTTAAAGCTTAATATCAATGCGTTCAGAAACTTTTTTCCCTAAAAATCTCAACTTGGAGCAACCTGAGAGATAAAACCAAGGAATTCTATTTAAAAATTGCAAGTATAATACATCATTGTAACAATTAGAGCAATATAGAAATGTCAAAAATCAGATTAAATCCCCCTTTCCTTTATTACAAATAAAATATCCCCTTAAATTTGTATTTCAGAGCATCAAACAGGCAATTAGATAGGGCCACTTAATTCTGCTATAAAGAAGATTCATGTCATCTTTAGTGATTCCCTTTCTGTAGCATTCTAGATTTTCTGTTTACAGGGTGGAGCCATCCTTTAACTTCCTGCCCCTCATGGGGGTAGGGGTTGGGATTTATTGTCACCTGGGCACACTGAAACCAAATTGTCATCTCTGCTGTAGTGTGTCAGATGCGTTGCCCCTCCCTCCTCCCCTTTTCCCCCCCTCCCCCTCCCTCCCTCCCCTTCCCCCCATCCCAGTTCTCTGTTCTCTTTGTCTATTTGCTGCATGTTCTTCTTTGTCCACTTCTGTTGCTGTCAGCAGCATGGGAATCCGTGTTTCCTTTTGTTGTGTCATCTTGTGTCAGCCCTCCGTGTGTGCAGCACCATTCCTGGGCAGGCTGCACTTCCTTTCGCGCCGGGTGGCTCTTTTTACGGGGCGCACTCCTTGCGCATGGGGCTCCCCTATGCGGGGGATGCCCCTGCATGGCAGGGCACTTCTTGCGTGCATCAGCACTGCGCATGGGCCAGCTCCACACGGGTCAAGGAGGCCCGTGGTTTGAACCGCGAACCTCCCATGTGGTAGACGGACGCCCTTACCACTGGGCCAAGTCCGCCGCCAAAAGGGTCATTCTTGTTGGCAGTGCTTATAACCTGCTTTATGAGAGTTGTTAAGTGAAAAACGGTTGTTGAGTAAAAAGGTATTTTCTTGCAGTCCACTTACAGAGATCAGTGTTCTGGAATCTTCACCCTTCTAGAACAGCCATGAAACTAGAAGTGCAAAAATATCCCTATGAATAAAAAGTTTCCCAAAGTCGTTGCCTTTTCAATATCTTTCCTGATACAGGGTGCTATTGCTCTTTCCACAGTTTTTGGCTGCTGGTTTTTTCTGGCTGCAGGTTACAGCCTTAGGATGGAGAGGCTGATCATTTGGGTTTGGGCTTCAGATGGGAAAGAAAGGGCTAGAGCAGTGGAGGCAGATCCACTGACCACTGTGGGGTAGACCTGGGGAATGAAATTATCCACACAGGAGGAGGCAGCTGAGCCAGGTACATGCTGGGGTCCCTAAAGCTGTGAATAAACTTTTTATTCATTCATTGCTCATCTATCGTCACTGTGGGCAGTTGATTTAGTCTTAATGAGGGCTAAAAAGATGGGTTTGAGAAAGTCCATTCTTTCAAGAATCTGCCCATCTACATTATGTTTAGTGTTTAATATTCGTAACAATAACCCTGGTTAAAATGTGCCTGTTGGGCATGCAGGGTTAAGTCTTGGTTGTCCAGAAACATAACCAGATGACCACATTCCTTAGGGTGTCCAGGAATTAAGGAGGCTGAGGAGCATTGTCATTAAGAGCAGGAAGGAAGCGGACTTGGCCCAGTGGTTAGGGCGTCCGTCTACCACATGCCAGGTCTGCGGTTCAAACCCCGGGCCTCCTTGACCCATGTGCAGCTGGCCCATGCGCAGTGCTGATAATGTGCAAGGAGTGCCCTGCCACGCAGGGGTGCCCCTGCGTAGGGGAGCCCCACTCGCAAGGAGTGTGCCCTGTAAGGAGAGCTGCCCAGCGCAAAAGAAAGTGCAGCCTGCCCAGGAATGGTGCCGCCCACACGGAGAGCTGACGCAACAAGATGACCCAACAAAAAGAGACACAGACTCCCGTGCCGCTGACAACAACAGAAGTGGACAAAGAAGAACACACAGAAAATGGACACAGAGAACAGACAACTGGGGCGGGGGTAGGGAAGGGGAGAGAAACAAAAAAATAAATAAAGTCTCATGAAATGACCGTTCCCTTTTAAAAAAAAAAAAAAAAAAGCAGGTGCTTCAGCTGGTGCTGAGCCTCCACCTACTTATCTGCAAAGTGGAGGCAGCAGTACTTCTGGCAAATTGAGTTACTGGAAAGATAAAAGGGAGACAGCATAGTAGAGGGGGTGGACTTTGGCTTTGCAGCCAGGTAGTCCTGTATTCACATACCATTTTTACCAGCCTCGGAGTGGTATGCCTCTAAGCTAGTCATTTAACCTTTGTGATCCTTGTTTTCTGTTTCTTAGATTTTGATAAGCATGAGGTTTTGCTCATTTTAAAAAGACACGCGTGTATATAGAAACCATTGATATGCTTCATTCTCTGGTAAAATTTGCAATCCTTATATAATATCAATTTAAAAAAAAAAAAGACATCATGGTATGGATTCTTGAGGCTTTCTTTATTCTTTCTGTTCAAAATCCTGAGTTTGTCTCTTCCAAAGAATTATCTCCCTGAACTCTCTTTCCTGCAGGGTCCTGAATTTGACTTGAGGAGTGGGGATTTTCCGGAAGCTGGGGCACAGAGAACAGACAACTGGGGTGGGGGTGGTTGGGGCGGGTGCAGAGTCAGGAAAAAATGTAAAAAGACAGTGTCACATTCACTGCATTTGATGAATACACCTTGGAGCACTACTGCACTGCCTGGATTACAGTTTACATTGTCGTCCACACTCTCCCCCAGTCCATCTGGTGGGCTGATGAAAGGGCTGTTGATGTGGGAGAAGTGGGTGGTTGGGGAGTGGGGTATATGGGAACTTCTTATTTTTTGGTGTAGCATTTTGTGTGATCTATGTATCTTTTAAAAAAAGACATAATAATAAAGACAGTGTCAGGGTAAAGGCAGAGTGGGAGCAAAGAAAAAGTTACAAGCTGTCCACTTTGAAGGGGCCTGGCCGAGAGGTAAAGACCTGATCAGAGACAAAGGTTCTGCCACCCAGCACGGGAGGACAAAGCATTAGGTTCAGGAGGGTGCCCTGGAGGTGGGCTTCAGAGACGGTTCCTGTGGTCTTACCTGTGGGTGGGGAGGAAGTTGTTGAGTATGCCCAGCCAATGTCATCTCATGCTGTAATTAGCAAACACCATGAAGTTAAAATTAAAAGTGTATTTCTTTAAATGAACCATAAGCTGGGTATTACCTCTCTGCTTTGGGCATTTCAAATAATTGCTTCTTGAAATTTTAATGCTCTAGTTCTGCATTATTCTTTTTTTTTTCCTGAAAGAGAATTCAATGGAAAGCTTTTGTATTTGCTGTGAGGTCAGAAATAAAACAAGGGAGAAGAAAATGTGGGACATGCAAACAGCTTGTTTTGCTTAGCTATGGAATTTTAGTGTTTACTTTTATTAAACTTTCATTTTAATGTTATCTATGTATTTTATTTATATCCTACCTTGTTCAAGAAAGGATTTAAGACAATTAATAGAGATGAATAAATAAAATAGTATAAATGTTTTAAAAGAGGCACACAATAGAAAGGAAAAAAGAAAGACCATTGGCAGTCACCACTATTGTGGCACCTACATTGTTCAGATCCCACTGTCTTGAAGGAGCTCACGGCTCAAAGTGGAGCTTTCTCTGAGATGGTAGCCTTCATGCTACGTGCCTGTTTGGCTCTTGACTCTTGGACTCACTTGTGCAAACCCTGAGTGCGTGGTGTCCTCTCCCTCATTTGCAGGAGCCAGGGAATGCTTCAGGAGTAAAATGCCAAGCCAACAGAGATAAACCATGAGAAAGCTGCGTGAGTGGACAGTAGTGTAACAGATGAACATCAATAAGAGTAGGAGAAAGGCTTTTAGGGGAAACTAAGCCAAACTCTTGATGTGAAGGTAGGATCGGAACCCAGGTAGAAACTCTGGAACTCACTTCTCAAAGACCCTGGCCTTTTTATTTACTGGCACCAAATAAGTATATGGACCTGACCAGGAAGAGTAATGAAAATGAAGTGTACAATAGAAAAATACTTCCTAAGCCTTTGGAAAGACCTCTGCTCAAGTAACAGAATTTCTGTTCCTTTGGCCCATTTGTCCTCTTGTTCTGTTGTCAGCAGGGATGTGTAGTGGAAGCCACAATCTTCTACCCTAATCCCAGTGAACCTTTAAGGTTCCATGGCCCTACCTTCCTCTCCCACCCTTTTTTAGAGTTTAGGATTCTACCATTAGTAATTATCTAATCATTTTTGAATTTATATTGTTATCTTGGGGGTAATAGGGTCTGGGCCTTTTTTCCTCCCTTTTATATTAAAGTAAGCTTATTCAAAAGGTATTCCTAGTTATAGAAACTTGGAATTGTTTAATGAAGGCTCCTATGAAGCTTTTCTGACTCATTCATGACTTGTTTCTCTCCTAAGCTTTTCTCTTTCCAAAGTGCAGGGTTCTAAAACTGCCTCCAGGCACACTTCCAAAGTCATCTGTAATAAAGTCTGCCCACCTTGTCTCTGTAGTCAACAAAAATGTGACAGAGTTCAGGGTCTGAATCACTCAGCCCAGCTCCTTCCACGTTAAACTCTGTGGGCATTATCGGTGGTGGTTGAAATGGGCAGCCTGGCCGTGGGGCTTCCAAAGGGCTCGTCGTAAAAACAGCAGCTTAAAGAGCATGGCCTCTTTTTTTTTTTTTTTTTTTTTAAAGATTTATTTATTTCTCTCCCCTTCCCCCCTACTCCGGTTGTCTGTTCTCTCTGTCTATTTGCTGCATCTTCTTTTGTTCACTTCTGTTGTCAGCGGCACGGGAATCTGTGTCTCTTTTTTGCTGCGTCATCTTGCTGTGTCAGCTCTCCCCGTGTGCGGCACCATTCTTGGGCAGGCTGCACTTTCGCCCTGGGAGGCTCTCCTTACGGGGTGCACTCCTTGCGCGTGGGGCTCCCGTACGCGGGGGACACCCCAGCGTGGCACGGCATTCCTTGCGCGCATCAGCACTGCTTGTGGGCCAGCTCCACACGGGTCAAGGAGGCCCAGGGTTTGAACCACGGACCTCCCATGTGGTAGACGGACGCCCTAACCACTGGGCCAAGTCCACTGCCCAGGAGCATAGCCTCTTGAGTCAGGTTTGAGTTTGACTTTCTAGGACCTGGAGCAAGTTACTTAACTTCTTGAAGCCTGTTTCTTCATCCATAAACTCCAGATAATAATTTTACTGTCTAGGGCTGTGGTGAGCAGTAAGTGAGAATGTGCGTAAAGGGCTTAGCATAGTAATGGGCATAACACTTACTATGTAAAGTAAATGCCAGTATATTCTTATTTGTATCATGAGAATAAAAGTTAGTGAGTAACATTCTTACAGATTTATAATTCTTTACATAATTCAGGTGAGTCATTTGTCTGATCAGTACAGTGTAAATATCTGTTCCCTCTCTTTAGTTGCCTTTCACTCTCATAAGATACCTTTTGATGAACCAAAGTTTAGTTTGACCAGGTCACAGCATCACTAGTTTCTAGCCACTTTGTAGGTCAGGTGTGCAAACCAGGTAAGCTCTATTTTAGACAAGTCATTTAATCTTTTTAAATTTTATTCTAATTTTTAAAGATATTTAGATTATGTAAAAGTCACATAAAAAATATAGGGGATTCCCATATGCCCTGCTTCCCACACCACTCACATTTACCCACATTAACAACATCCTTCATTGGTGTGGTACATTCATTGCAATTGATGAACACATTTTGGAGCACTGCCACTAAACATGAATTAGAGTTTACATTGTAGTTTATATTCTCTCCCACACAGTTCTGTAGGTTTTGGCAAGATATATAATGGCTTGTATCTGTCATTGCAATGTCATTCAGGACAATTCTCAAATCTTGAAAATGCCCCTGTATTACACCTGTGTTTCATCTCCCTGACCTCAGAACCTCCAGTGGCCACTGCCTCCACATCAATGATGTAAGTTTTTCCGTTACTAGAATCACAATAAACCTATCGTATAATACCAGTAAGTCCACTCTAGTCCAATCCTGAGGATTCTGGGATGTTGATGCCCACTCCACCTCTAATTGAGAGGGGGCTTCAGTCCTATATGGCCGATGGATGGGATTCTCTTGCTTGCAGTTATAAACTCTCAGATCCTTGGTGTGGTGATTGTCCATCATCACCTCCTTCTTAAATGTCCTGGATGAGTTCAATGAACTGGAGAGCAGGTCTTGCAACCCCATTGAGGCTCAGGGCCTGGCTGGTACCTGGACAGCCCAAAGATTCAAGTCTCTTGGATGTACACCTACTAACTCTGGTACCAAGGTTTTCCCTTGAGCTCTTTATTTCTTTGTCCAGTTCCCTCCAGATCGATGCCCTGAAGCCTCCTGCTCTGTGGGTTCCCAGAACAGCTCACTTGGGTAGGCTTTTGCCCCTTTGCAGTCGTTTTTTGCAAGAGAGCTCGGGAGTGCCCACCTAAGCCGACACTATCTTGCCAGAACTCCCATTTAATCTTTCTGCTCTTCAGTGTTTTCATCTGTAAAATGGGGATTCAAACACTTAAAGTATTAAATGGAGAAATATCAGTGGAAGTATTTGCTTAGACATTAATATAAATCTGTAAATGCATTTGACACCCTGAACAATCCTGAAATCCCTTTCAACTTATGTGATGCTCTGCTCTCTTGGTCCTCCTTTTTCACCTTGCCAGCTGTTCATTCTCTCTTCCTTAGCTATTCATTTCCCGAGGTTCAGTCCTCACCTCCTTGGCTCTTTTAAAAATCTCTTGCTTCAGCCTTCCCTCTCTCTCTGCCTTCAGGACATTATGCTTAGGTGTTCAAATTCATCTTTCCCCTAAGCTTGATTACTTCCCAATTTGTCCCTAACCCATGCTTCCTGCCAGAAAATTTGGCATGCCCTCTTATTTTTCCTCGCCACAGAGTATTCAGTAATCAAACCCGTTTTGGAGGCCCCATAGATCCACTCAGTCCCCGAATCCTGTTAGGACTTGGGCCAACTCTGACCCCTTAATTTCCATTTTGGGCCATTGGCCAACCCTTATAGCCTTAATCCTCAATTTCTGCTGGACTTTCCTTTTAGTTCTTTCTGGTTTGGTTTTTCTTTCAGTTTTCTATCAGTTTTAGTCAAGCTGTGCCAAATTGACATTAGCAAACTGGACTGTTCACGTTATTTCCCTACCTAGAAACCTTTTGTAGCTTTCTGTTGTTTCTTGGGTAAAGGCCCAAGGGCTCCATTTTAAAGCCCCTTATAGATGAATTGTTTTCTCTGTTTTCTGTTTACTTTGTGGTGATGATCTGGCTCCCCCACTGCATGTGGTCAGGGACCACAGCTGAGGGGTCACTAGGCATGTGACAGCTACGTAGCAAATGCTCACTGAGTGAACAAACAGGTGGATGGGTGCCCAAATTATTTTCTTGCTTCCTGCCTACTTGCACTCCTTCACTCTTTTTTTCTTTTTCTTTTTTTTTTTTTTCTTTTTTTTTTTTTTTGAGGTACTGTGGACCAGGGATTGAACCTGAGACCTCGTATGTGAGAAGCCAGCACTCAACCACTGAGCCACATGGGCTCCCCTGCATTGTTTTTTTTGTTTGTTCTGCTTGTTTATTTTTTATTTTTCTAGGAGGCACAGGAAGAGAATCCAGGACCTCCCATGTGGGAAGCAGGCACTTAACTGTTTGAGCCACATCCACTTCCCTGACTTTTGCCCGTTTGGTCCATGTGCTCCGTCTCCCTGTTCCCTGATACCTGCCTTTTCCCTCAGGGTGTGCTCATGCCCTGAAACATGTTAGCTCATCTTCGCGCTTCGGCCTGAGAGGCCTTTGAAATCCTTTCATGTTCCCATTGAGAAACCACTGCTTCCACACAGTTCTCTGTCCATTCTGACTGCCCTGGACTTCTTTCCCCCCCATTAATATTAGCTTTTAGTCTTATATTGTTTAGTTAAATCCATGTGTGATAGGTTTATTGGGTAGGGGGGGCACATTTAGCTTATAGTCTTGAAGCAAGGACATTATATTTCTCTTGTGCCTGCTGTTGTACGTAGAGCAAAGTTGGTGGGTGGCAGGGCTGTGTATGAGAGGGACTGTGGGTTGCAGCTTCAGCCTGTGTAGCCAGAACCTTTACAAAATTCAGCAGGAAACTTTTACCAAGTGCTCCTCAGTAGTTTGCTTGCTTGCTTGCTTCTTTTGGTTCCTTATCTGTAAGTGGCTTAGTCTTCTAGTATAATCAGTAACCTGGTGCTAAACCCTTCATAGACCTGCTTCCGGTGGGCGGGCGGGGGTTTCCTACGAGCAGAGCCGCCCTGCTGCAATCTATGATAGCAATTAGTGTGCAGCACCCTTTTCTTTTCATGGAACAGCTCTTACTCAGCATAAAACAACCATTCTGTCTTAGTGTTAATTAGCTCTGAAATCTGCTTTTTCCTTTAAATTGTATGAGCACCAAGTATCATTAAAAATTACAGGTTTCTGTTAGCTGATATAGTTTATTTCAGTCAGATTTTTGTGGAACACATGGACAGTAATGAATCTTCAATTGTGGTAATTAGGCAGACTTCCCAAAATTCGATAGAATTTAGTTGGTGGAAACTTAGTTGCTGAAATACAATAATGTAGATACAGCCTGGAAGTTTGAGCTGGAAATTATAGGTTTCAGCAACAAAAAACTGGTGGCGCAGCCATTCCTCAAAGGAGTGTTAGAGCTCCTACTAAACCGCTCCTGGCATGCTCTATTAAGTGCTCAGTGTTGAGTTAAAGATCTTCATTGTGGTGGCTTCTGGTGCTGGGCACCACCTCTCATTGGCTCTCCACTTGCCCGGCGGGCTAGGACTGCCCCTGCTGTCCCCTGGTGGTGGGTGGGGCTGCATGACTAGGTCTGGCCCTGAGCTGTGAGTGGCAGTGATGCGTCACTTCCGGCCTGAAGCACTTAAATGCCAGTGTGAGCTGAAGGCACCCAGGCTCGTCCATCTGCCCGAGTGACTGGCAGTGGTACCAAGGGGTGGCCACTCTATCTGGCAGGGACCTGAGGACACTGCCAGGCAGAGTGCCCAGCTGACCTGAGATGGAGGTATAAAGTGAGGGAGAAAGAAACCTTTTGAAGTCTTGGAATGTATCACTGAGGCTCACAGTTCTCAAACATTTTGGTGTCAGGACTGCTTTACATTCTTAAATTATTGAGGACAAAAGAACTTTTGTTTATGTGGATCACAATATTTAATCAGAAATTAAAACTCAATAATTGATAAAATATTATAAAATAAGACAATGTACTTATTGTATTTTATTTCAATATAGGCACATACACAAAAGGATTTCAGAGTAACTAGATTAGTGATGTGGTTGCAGATAATGGAGATATTATAGCAGATATAACCAAAACTACCTATTAAGAACCCAGAAGAAGTACTGAGAACCAATTGAGTTAATCTCTGAGAACTCCTGTATTAATACCCTAAAACTACCACTTTAGAAATTTCAAGGAAACTTAGGAATACATAAGTACACATTCCTTTAGCCCACCAGAATAATTGTGTCATCACACATCATGTAGACTCTGGAAAATTCCACCATACCTTTATGAGATAATGAAAGTGAAAAAGGCCAATAACAGCTCAGTATTATCGTGGAAATCTTAGTATTGTTAAGAAAATAGTCTTGACCTTGCAGACCTCCTAACTGAGATGCAGGGATTTCCTAGAGTCCCCAGACCATACTTTGAGAACCATGAACCAGCCTGTTCAGACTTAAAAGAATTGTGTTCCTCACACTGCCACATTTTAGCTTACTTTTACATGAAGATAGAAAATAAAGCAGAGAGGCAGTATACTTTTTGAATGTCGCCATGGAGTTATTCCAAAGATAGTTTCCATTACTAGGATTTAAATAAGTGAAAACGTAGTAGCAACTTCATCAGTTACTAAGTTGTTTAAGGGAAGCAAGTGTAATGAAATTTGAGTCCGGAGACTTTTCTAACTGTGACACTACAGCAGAAATTAGAAAAGAGATAACTGATAGATTTGATTCTATAAAAATGAGAGACTTTAAAAGAAAACTCTTAAAACCTAAAAAAAAAATTATAAACACAAAAGACCCAAAAGAAAATCGACAATATGTTTATTTGATGAACAAAATATTCACATTTTAATAAATATAAGGAAGTCAAAAAGAACAAAAAATACAAAGGAAATGAATACGTTATTTCATAAAAGAGGAAATGTATACTGCAAATAAATAAAAGGAAAAAATGTTCGTCTTCACTAATTAAAAAAAACCTGCAAATTAAAACAGCATACCTTTTCCTTTTGCCTATGGACTGACAAAGATTTCTTAAAACGGTATAGTACACAGTGCTGATGACAGTGCAGAAGCCTGCCTGCCAGGAAACAGGGAGTTTATTCTCAGGAGAAGTGGAACGAAAGGGTCTTTAGAGTCTATACACCAGACACAATGGAGGACAAGAGTTAACCCCTAACAAAAACAGGCAATAAATGCAAGTTTATACCCTGTATGGTGAGAATTCCCACTTTTTCCATTTCTTTTCTGGACTTTCCCCTGAAGAAACTTCCCTATCAAGGAGAAAAGATTTATAGAGACTTATAGATACTAGTATTTGGGAGTCAGCCAAATGAAACCTCCAGGTCTCCTCCAGTCATTACAGAGGAACCCTTCAGATGGCAAGGCCTGTGCTTATATACAGAGCTTCCTAAGAGCTTTTTAATGTCTTAATGTCCAATATGAATGAGACTATGCCAAGAAACATCAAATGTTTGAGGGAAAGGCTACAATGTGAAAGGCCAAGACCATGCAAGCAGAAAATAGAAACTAGAGGGAAGCAATTTAGGGAGTTAGAAAATGTCAGGAAAATAGTATTGTCCTACTACATGTAAAAATAAGAACAAGGTTTTACTTTACAAAGAAATATGGAAAAAAGAGTTCTAAGAAATTAAAAATAAGATAAATTTTTTGAAATTGTTTATAAGGCCAGAAGATAAAGTTGAGGAACTCTCCAAGAAAGTAAAGAATTAGAATATCAGTTCACGGAGATTAAACAAAATAAAATCAAAAGGAAGACATTATAAAACAATAAAAGAAAATTTTCCCAGAATTAAAATATGGGAAATTCTAAATGGAAAAGTACCATCAAGTAACTAGCTTAGAGAATGGGGGGGGTGGGGGGCAGGGTGGAACCATCTGACAAAGAGAGGGCCCCAAAAATTTCATGTTTACTCCCACCCTCTCTTTATAAAGGAAACTACAGAATGTTGAACTCTACCAAAGAAAGGAAGAAAATCCAGAAAAAGAAGGGCAGAAGATATAGAAAAGAGGGGAGCCAGTCCTGGAGAGATGCAAAGGGATTCCTAGGAAGATGGTACCAGGAAATGCTAGGTGAAGTTTGTTCATTAGGCCTAACAACTCAGAGTGCAGAGTTCTTGAGGAAGAATACTTCTCAAGAAGAAGAAGAAAAGCAACTGATGGACTTTCCAAGTCAGAGGAGTTGGAGAATTATTAGTGAAACACGGAAAAGCTAAGCAAATGAAAAGCATGAGGCAATTATTAATTCCAGGAAAAATAAAAAGTTGTTCAAGAAAAGAAGTATAATCATAGTATACTGACTCAGCTGTGAATTCTAGTTTCGTAGCCATAATAAAGAAAATGTTGTATATTGATTAAACCGAAGTTCTAACAACTATATAATAGGAAGAAGAGGAAAGAGAAGCAGAGAGAAGTGGAAGAGGACTAAATTCTCATAATGGGTAGATCTAGTCTAAAATATAAAACTTAAGAATAGAGTACAGGTGTGTTATTTAGAAATGTGAAAGTGCTTACGTCTGAGGACTAGGATAGGTAATTAATGTTTTTGGTTAAAAGTCTAGTAGTTCTGGGGGAATGGGGGGAAGAGATGAGATGTGGGGGCATTTTCGGGACTTTGAGTTGTCCTGGGTGATGCTGCAGAGACAGTTACTGGACATTGTATGTCCTCCCATGGCCCACTGGATGGAACATGGGAGAGTGTGGGCTATGATGTGGACCATTGACCATGAGGTGCAACGATGCTCAGAGCTGTATTCACCAAATGCAATGAATGTCTCATGATGATGGAGGGGATTGTTGCTGTGGGGGGAAGAGTGGGGTGAGGGGGGTGGGGGGTATATGGGGAACTCATATTTTTTTAATGTAATAGTAAAAAAATAAAGACCAAAAATGTCTAGTAGTTCTGTTTATAAACAGTTTATGTATTCCTTTGATAGAATTAAAAATAATTAACTGGTAAACAGTTTCTGGAAAGCAGTTTAGTGGACTAAAGAAGAAACCTTAAGGCGTTATATACCCTTTTACCCAACAATTCTAGAAACTTATTTTCAAAAAGATAATCATGGCTAGGTACAAAGTTTTAGCTCTAGGGATACATACTGCAGCCTGTTTAAAACAAATGAAAATTGTTAATAGAGAGTTGGTAAATAAACTCCGATGATGCCACATTATGGAATGCTGTTTAGCCATTTGAAATGGTATGAACAGGAGCGGTTTGGCTGAAACAGCTGGGTTCCCAGTGCCTTCTAAAAAAGATGACCAGACAGATGAGGGAGCCATCAGGGGGTAAGAGTGGGGAATAGTATGGAAAATAGTGTTAAAAAAAAACCCACAAAAACTTTAATATGAAAAAACAGTTCAGAAAATTGTATTACATAAGAATTAAAATTTTACTAACATAGTTGGTTAAGCTGCCTTTTGTTATTTTTTGAAGTGGAAATAAAGTTAAAAAAAATTTTTACTTTAAAATATGTTTTTCTTATCTGTTTTTTCCATTTTATCCAAGCACTTTACTCATTTCTTTAAACTGCTTTGACCTCAAAGAATTGATGCCATGTTTCTCTCTATGTTGATAACAAAATTTCTGCTGATATTTCTGAAGAGAAAGTTACTTTTGTTCCATATCCTCACCAGCCCTTGATATTCTGTCTTTTTAATCGTAGCCATTTTAGTGGGTGTGTAGTGGTATCTCTTTGTGTTTTTAACTTGCATTTCTCTAATGACTAAGGATGTTGTGTCTTTTCCTGTTTTAATTGGCCATTCCCATATCCTAGTTAAAGAATAATGTTTAAATCTTTTACTCATTATTTTATTGGGTTGTCTTCTTCAGTTATAATAGCTCTTTATATATTCTGGATACAAGACTATCACATACATGTTTTACAAATATTTTTCTTTTACTATCTTCTAAAGGAAATATTTAACCCAAGTTATAACGATTTTCTCCTGCTTTCGTCTAAAAGATTTATAGTTTCAGCTCTGACATTTAGATCTCTGTTCCATTTTGAAGTGATGGAAGGTGAAGGCTAAGGTTCTTTTTTTTTTTTTGTATGGTTGTTCACTTCTAGCATCATCTGTTGAAGACTATCTTTCCCCCCCCATTGAATTGCCTTGACACTGTTGTTAAAAATCTAGACACTCTTCTGCTTCATTGAGCTGTGTGTCTGTTCTTTCATTAATACCACACTGAATTTATTTCTGGAGCCATGTAAATCTCGAAATTAGGTGATGTGAGTCCTCCAGTTTTGTTCTTTTTCAAAGTTATTTTGGCAATTCTAGATAAGTAAAGTTTATTTTTGCTCCATATCCTTTGATTTTTCATATATTTAGAATTTGCTTGTTAAGAGCCTGCTGGGATTTTGATGAACCTGTAGATAACTTTGGGGAGAATTTTTATCTTAATAATATTGAATCTTTTGATGCACAAACATGGTTTATCTCTCCATTAGTTTAGGTCTTTAGTTTCTGTCAGCAGTGTTTTGTAGTTTTCAGTGTAGAGGTCTTACATATACTTATTAAATTTATCCCTGAGTAGTTCATTTTTATTAAGAATACTCTAAATCAGGGGTTCTTAATGAGGGATCCATGGAAAGATTTCAGGGGGTCTGTGAGCTCGAATTGAAAATTCAGAAAGCATTATTCTTGTGGGGACGTATTGGTGCGGTTGTGTCATAAAACTGTATGCCACTACATTCTGAGAAAGGGTCCGTGTTTTTTACCTGACTGGAACAAAAGTTAACCCCTGCTCTAAATGTATATGTGTTTTTTAAACTTCAATTTCCAGTTGTTGATTGCTAGTACAAAGAAAAATTTCATTTCTGTATATTAGACTTATATACTGTGACCTTGTTAAACTCGCTTAGTTCTAGTAGCATTTTGGAGGACTCTTTATGATTTTCTACATGGTTAATGTCTGGGAGTAAAGACAGTTTAATTTTTCCTTGCCAATCAGTATGCCTTTTATTTACTTTTCAGGCCTTAATGCAGGCAGTTCATTTTGTATAGTATCTAATCTAAAACTTATGTAAGAGACCGCTGAACTTCACAGTCAGGTCACAGGGGACTCTGATGATGAATTTTATGATATACAAAGATTTAATTTATAATATACATACTTTCTTTCCAGTGAAAATATAACCAGGTCCTGGAGATGTTGAAACTTTTCAGACTTAAATCATGATACATCTCTTAATTTTATTATAAAATTTAGAAATAAGTGTATAACTTTAGGTGTTATTTTTAATGATATCATTATTTTTACAATAGTGAAAGAGGTTATCATTTATGAAATACCAAATTTGAATACCTTAGCTTGTCAGTTATAAAAGGCCCAATTTAACATTTTATTGAATGTGGTATTTATTAAAAATGAAACCACTTGTTTCCATTACTTAATCAATAGCATATTAAGCCATTTATTAATATGACTAATTAAAAAGGTCTTGTAGAACTAGGTATTCTACTCCCTTGCCATCCAGTTTAATAATCAGTGGATAGCAATTTAACCTAGAGTCCGTCAAATCTATCTAATGCTGCAGAAAGAAAGTAATTTGTAACAGCTATTTAGGGAAGAATGAGCCCCTGTTAAATTATCAAATGTGTAAAACTACTTGCAGAAGATAAAGTTTATGTGTCTATTATTATTTACTCACCTAAAACAGTAGGCTTTGGTTCAGGTGGTGTATCATAAGCGTGGCTGGAAGTAATTAACTGTGGCGGGAGAAAGGAGCCTCTGTGGTAGGAGAAGAAATGACAAGCTGCAGAAGTGCAAATAATGGAGGCCTATCTTTTCGTTGTTGTTGAAGTAGACAACACATACAAAAAGATGCACATATCTCAATGAATTTTCACAAACTGACAAAAAGAGAAAGTACAGGCCACTTCATGAGTGTTGGTGCCACCTCGCACTAGATGACTTACTCGGGATTGCTCCACTTGTAGTCTCTGTGCCACCAAGGGGGTGTCAGTGTCGGGTTGTTAGAACAACGATTGCTAGGGAGTGGATGTAGCTCAAGTGGTTGAGTGCCTGCTTCCCAGGTACTAGGTTCCGTGTTCTGTCCCCCAGTCCTCCTTGTATTAGCCAAATGGGTGCTGATGCAAAATACCAGAAATCTCTTGACTTTTATAAAGGATATTTATTTGGGGTAGGAGTTTATAGTTCCCAGGCCATAGAGTATAAGTTACTTCCCTTACCACAGTCTTTTGCCACGTGTTGGAGCAAGATGGTTGCCAACATCTGCCAGGGTTCAGGCTTCCTGGGTTCCTCTCTTCCTGGGGCTGGCTTCTCTATCCTCACAGCCGGGTTCATCTGTGTGTTCACTTCCCGAGGCTCCAGGTCAAGACTCCAGAATCAAAACTCCAACAGCAAAATCTTTTTTTTTTTTTTCAAATTCTACCCAATTTATTCATTTTTTAAAAAATATTACATTCAAAAAATAGCAAAATCTTAATCTCTGTCCTTTGTCATGTCTTTTATCTGAGTCCCCACCAACCAAGGGACAGGGACTCAATGCCCTACTGACGTGGCCCACTCAAAGTCCTAATCATAATTTAATTACACCCAGGTACAGACCAGTTTACAAACATAATCCAGTATCTGTTTTTGGAATTCATAACTATATCAAACTGCTACACTCCTAAAAGCAAACAAACAAATGAAAAAACCAACTCTCACCGTAGAAAGGGGCAGAAGTCCACCTAATTCTTGGAGGCAAGAAGGTACTCAGTCAACAGGCTCCTTGCTCCTTTTCTAAAGAAGTAGTTAATACTTTCCAGGAGCTCCTGATCTAAAACAATATTACGTGCAGATGTGCTTTTGGCTGCGTGAAAAGCAGCCATAGGCTCTGTGATCTGGTTTAAAAGAGAAGCAGAGTGGCTTCAGGTCTGGTTATTTCCTTTCTGAATAACAGAAATATGCAGTTAGAGCTGGAGAGGTCCTTCAGGGTCAGGCCAAGAAACTGGCCTGGCAGGGTGGTGACGGGCTGGGCCTGGGTGTGTGGCACCGTTTCCGCCAGCTCGTGCCCACCGTGTCCTCTGGATGTCTTCCCAGTCACATTTACTGTCTTCCTCGTCATTCTTCAGAATTCCTTGTTTAAAACGTTTCATAAACTTGCGTACATTTCCTGATTTTCTAGCATCTGAATAATGTAGTCCTGTATAAAATTTCATGCCAAAAATTATTACTAATATGAAGTTTTACTTTTTTTCTTGATGAAAAGCTCTTAAGTCCTGGAGTTGGAAGACATTAAAGAGTTGTGGAGGGAAGCAGATTTGGCTCAAGGGATAGGGCTTCTGCCTACCATATGGGAGGACCTGGGTTTGATCCCTGGGGCCTCCCGGTGAAAAGGAAGGGAAAAGGAAGGGAAAAGCATGCCTGCACAGTGAACCAGTGCCCACGTAGCAAGCCAGTGTGGCGAGCTGAGTGCCCACGTGGTGAGAGTGCCCGCATGGTAAGTCAGTGCCCATGCATGTAAGTCACGCAGCAAGATGATGACACAACAAAAGAGAGACAAAGGGGAGAGTCAAGGTGAAGCACAGCAGAAACCAGGAGCTGAGGTAGTACAGCTAATAGGGAACTTCTCTCCACAACAGAGGTCCCCAGGATCAAATCCTGATGAATCCTAGAGGAGAAAAAAATGAGAAGACCAAAAAGAAAAATAGATACAGATCACACAGTGAATGGACACAGACAGCAAAAACAGCAGGGTTGGGGAGGGGGAGGGGAAGAAGGGGGAAATAAATAAATAGATCTATCTTTTAAAAAAAAAAGTTGTGGAAATTCTATACTTGGGCGTTTCCCCTTGCGGCCTTTGTCCCTTGATTACTTCTGGTTCTGTGACCTCTTTCCTTGGGGATCCTTGTTCCAGGCCCTGATCCAAGGGGACAGTCAGTCCTCTCCATCATCACCCAGTACTTGGTGTCTTTACTCTGCCTAGATGGCCAGTTTTTTGGACACCTCTAGCATGTTTTCAATTACCCAGAAAAGTGCCTCTGTTACCAGAGGCCTCCCAAAATAAAAATACTCCTCACCTGACGAATCATCCAGGTAGAGCTACCAGCTCAGTGTCACCTCCAGTAAGTCAATTTGGTGCCTGAGACAAATACGAAAATCAGAAATCAGCATTTCTCAGAAATCTATATGAATGGCCAGACGAACACTGTCCGGTTTTCCGAGGACCTCCAAGGAACTTCCTGGTGGCTGTGAGGCGGGCCAAGCAGAGTGTGGGTTTTATCACTGGACTTCCTTCCTCCCCTCCGGGTGATTAAAACACACCCAGAGCCCGTTTTGCCCTGAGTCACCTGTTCTGTTCGGATGGAACCTTTCGTTCCCCTTCACACACTGCTTTTGTAAACTGCAGAGCTATATGTCTTAGAGAAGGGACGTGGGTTTTCATGTAGGTTGGGAAAGCATTCCTGACTGCTTTATGTGCTGCCCTTTGAAGTTGGAGGTTGAATTAGAGGGTATGTGCCGGTTTCCACATTTTATTTGGCTTTGATATTTAAGGATTAATATTCATTGAGTTTCCATTGTCAAAAACTGATTAAATGGATGGCATTTCTGTCTGATGGCATAGAGCTTTTTTGTTTCTGAGCAAATTCTATGTTGAGAGTTCCTGGGCAGGACTGACTTCACATAGCTGAGGTTAAAGAGTAATAAGCTGATCTCAGTGGTGATTTTAGTTTCAGCTCAGAGCACATTGACCAGTATAGAGACCCAAGCTTTCATCCCATCTGATAGCAACGTTTCCCATCAAAACATGGTCACTATTGATGTACATAACTGATCACTTTATTAACTGTGGAAAACAGAATCCTTATTGAGGTAATAAAGCATAACTTCATTATATCCTGTATTTAGAGAGCAAACATGTTGGAATGTGGCTGACAGGTTCCCATTCCAAGACTGATTCTGATCATGATAATGTGTAAGTAGCATTCATTGATTGTTCCCTAATTGAATTTTTCTTTCTGTAGGCCTCTTCCGAAGAGCTAAAAGCTGCCTACCGGAGACTGTGTATGCTTTACCATCCAGACAAGCACAGAGACCCAGAGCTCAAATCACAGGCTGAACGACTGTTTAACCTTGTTCACCAGGCTTATGAAGGTCAGTGGAGGGCTGGGCTTCGTAGAGCTATCTGGTAGCAGGTACTCGATTTTTAAGAGACTTGATTTGTAGAGCACAGAAAGAGAGAGTCCTCAGCAGTATATTGAAGAGGTGGTTAGTTTTGTGCTTTTTACTGTCAGGGTCCTTTGAAAGTGTAGTATTTTGCTTTGGAAATCAATATGTGTCCTGTAAGTAGAAAATGAGAGTACAGGCAAAGAAAGAGACCAGGTTCTGAATTGCAGGGGAATACTCAAGTTTTAAATCGTTGGCTTGTTTTCTTCTAAAGGCAACCCTTAGAGGTAAAAGACTGATCATTACAAGAAAGCTTTTTTGTTCTCTTTTTTTGTGAGCGGTTGCGAGAACATTTTTTCATCAGAAAGTGGTTTTATTGGTTGTGTAGCTTTCAGTAAGGAAAGCGTCTAACAAAGGAAGGGAAATGATGTTAAGAAGGTTAATAGGAAATAGTATCTAGAATTCAGTCTTTTATACTTACATCTTATGTATTCCAGAAAGAAAATTTTATGATTTTATTTTATAAAATAGTGAAGATACGCATAGAATATATACCAAAGAAAGTAAGTTATTCATTCCTGAGTCATTTGGTCATTTACCCCTTAATCAGACAAACTGAAAAGCAGATAATATGTTTCTTTATGCAAGAAAGACTTCTCATTGTGGACATAAAAGCATATACAGTATTTCACTAAATTTTTTTTTAGGTGAAAAATTAGATTTTAATGGCCAGTGAAAATCGTGCATGGCTGGTGCAGTGTCATTAGCAGAGCCGCTCTGTTTGGACCGCACTCTGTTTGTGTGGCCATCTTGAACAAAAGCTGTGTCGCTGTCCAATTGGCCGAATTATCTTGACCCTCATCTGAATTATCCCCAGAGCTTGTTGGTATTGTTTCAGAGATTTGGGGAAGAGTTAACAGAAAAACCAATCAGTGCTCCTGAAAATGCTGTGGCAGCAAACCCAATCCCAGTGCTTAGCCTAAAGGGAGGTGAAAGGAAAATAGTGAATAAATAATTCCTTATTAAATCCCAGAGATTAACTGAAAAGGTTTGGCACCCGTGTTTTCCAGGGGTCAGCATTTCTCTCTTCCCCATAAGATTTGAATATGGAAGAATCATTTGTGTCGTTTTTTAATTAAGCCTAAAAATATATGGGAAGTCTCTAGGGAGAAAAAGATGCAAAGGCCTTCAACAGAAATTGGTAGAGTAGGAGAGGCTTCACTGATCTTTACATCTGGTTCAGATACCCTTTGAATAGTTTTCTCCCTCATGGAGAAATCTTTTTCTGATGCACATTTGGCGAAGCAGCTGGCGCCATTTTGATAAGTGCTTTGTATCTTACTGTTAAAATGGTTTTCTAGTAAAAAGGAGAGGAACAGCAACAACAGAAAAAGTACACTGTCTTAGGAGCTAATAAAACTATAGTAAAAAATAAATCAGGTTTTTCTAGTCAGACCTTGTCTCTAGTTTTACGTTGATTCTTTTAACTCTTTCAAGTCAATACACTTTTATACACTCTGGCAGAATCATAACAGATTCTTTTAAAAACAATTTTTGTGATACAAAGTCCATGCAGCTTCCTAAAAGGTGTCCCTTACAGTTAAGAGTAGCTTGGACCCTGGGGAAAAAATTGACTTTTCTCATTTGTAGTCACCCTTTAAAGATGTCCTAAGTTGGATCAGAAAAGCAAAAGGAAAGTTGTGTATAGAATGAAGAGGGTCTCTAGGAAGATTGTGATTGTACTAGGAAGAACAAAGAAAGATTTACCTAATGACGTTATTTTCCGAAAGGACCAAAAGGTGAAGTTTGTGCCTTGTAAAATGTTTGATTTTTAATTTGCAGTGCTTAGTGACCCCCAAACAAGGGCCATCTATGATATATATGGGAAGAGAGGACTGGAAATGGAAGGATGGGAGGTAAGAGAAACTGTATGTTTGGTGTCCCAGGAAAGTCCCTAACAACAACAAACAATCTTCTACCCCCTTCCCCCATCCCTGCCCCCCCCAAAAAAAAACCCTGGACCTATGGTAATGTCTTTGAGAACAGTATTTGAAGACATTAGAATACCTTTCGTTGCCATGTGTTTGCCATGTGTTTATAAGAGGTGGAGTTCCAGAATTTTTAAGTCAGTCATTTAACTTGTCATCAGTTTCCTAACTTGTCAGGTGAAAAGTAAGAGGAATGCACTATTCCAATTATTCATAACTCAGGGGTAGGGGTGGGAGGTTGGTGGAAGACCGTTTCTTCCAGCAGTTCTGTCTACACATCCCTTCCACTTTCCATGGTTCTGTGCCTCTCTCTCCATCTTACATGATGAATAGCTGTGTTTATGTTAAAAATGTTTCTGTTGGTAATATGATATGCAGGTGAAAGAATGGAAGCAGAAAAAAGTTGAGAACTAACGGATTCAGTTGTCTGTAGTGACCCTTACATTTCTCATGTAATATGATATTAGAACATTGTCAAATACAATGAGCAAAACAAAATGTGGGCAGCCATGCTAAAGTAAGAACAGTAAGCTAAAGTTCAGAAGACTAGGATTTCTTTTACTCTGCCATTGACTTGATGTAGAGCCTTGGGCAAGTTATTGGGCAGCTTTTTATTCATTTTATTATCTGAGAAATGAGAGGAGGATCAGGTAGAAAAATGAATATGACTATTTGTTGTAAAACTCTTATTTACTATAGGAATTACTGTAGGTATTGTATTAGCTTACCAGAGGGGTGCTAATGCAAAGTGCCAGGAATCTGTTGGCTTTCTTAAGGCGATTTATTTGGGGTAAAACTTAAGAGTTCCAAGGCCATGAAAAGTCCAAATCCAGGTACCATTAGAGACACTTTCTCACCAGAGTCAGCTACTGTTGATCCTGGCATGTTGCTACATGGTGAAACAAGATGGCCACTGATCTCTGCCCAGGTTTCAGTCTTCCCCCCAAGGCTTACCCTTTCCTCTTGAGCATCATGGCCCAGCCTCTTGAGGTTTTGTGCTTAAGTGATCCTGTGTCAGTCTCGGCTGTTTTGCTCCTTCCCAATTTCAGCTGTAAGCTGTCAGGCAAATGGCTCATCTCTCCTAGGACCTCAGCTGCTTGAGCCTTCTCCTTTCTGTCACATGGCAGGATCAGAAATGACAGAGCTCTATCTTCGCATATCTGTCTGAGTAAGTCCATTTATATCAGACCCAGCCAGGGCACAGGGACTCAACCTGAGTAATGCCCTAAAGCCCCCCCAAAATCTTAACAGGTAATCTAATCAAAGATCCCTCAACTGAATTTAATGCAGTCAAAGGGTATCACACCCAAAGGAATAGATTAGGTTACAGACATAATCTTTCATTTTTGGGGCTTCATAAAATAATCTCAACTGCCACAGATGTTATCATTAAAGAAACTTGGTTCTGATGCCCAAGAAATTTTGGTAGTCGATTAACCTTAAATTGACTGTTCTTAGGCTAATTTTGCATCATCATATAAGATTTCCCTTGAAGTTCTTTTGGATTTAATCTCCAATGTCTTCCTGTCTTTTCCACTTGTGATGTGAGAACGTCCTAAATGCCCTTAGGTAAGGGGGTGGAAGAGAAGCAAAACAGGGTCCTGGTGCCTTTCTATAGCTGTTTATTGTTGGTGGTTTGTGGGCTGTATTCAGTCTACCGGTGTGTTTTGATTGCATTCCCTCATAAATCAGTAATCAACTATATCTGAGGAGATTCTACCCTTTAAGCTAGGCTCTGCTGTCCAGTTTGCTGCTATCTCCACCACTCCCTATTGTTTTCCACCTGGCCCTTGACTTATTTACATGTACTGTCTTGGCTCCAGTAAGCTTTGGTATGTGGTTTCTCACTTGATTGAGCTAGCAGTACTTCATGTCACATTAGTTCTGGTGAGCTAAGTAGTCTTCTAGATCTTACAGGTTAGCCATTTTTACTTCCAAAAATAAAATAGTAGACTACTACTTTCTCCTCACACTTTATATACCACTATAAACAAGCTACCTTGCTTTTTGTTTTGTTCTATGGTCTACACTGGTTATAGCTTTTCATGGAAGTAGCTAGGTCACTGAAAGTTGTAGACCATTTTTACATATCCTGTTTCAGACTCTAATTTCTAATTCCCAGCAGCATTATCCCAACTCTAATTGGAGCAGTGAGATGTCTTCCTGGCAAAACTTTGCATGGTTTCCTATTGCCAAACTATATTACCTCTCCATTAAAAAATAAACAAGGGGAGCAGGCGTAGCTCAGTGCTTAAGTGCTTGCTTTGCATGTATCAGGTTCCAGGTTCAATCCCTGGTAACTCCTAAAAAATAAAACACCACAAAACCACACACCCAGGAGTGATTATATAAATATATAGGCAGTCACAGATGGTGACTGTACCTTTGGATGAGCTTTTATAGTCACATATTTTAGTAAACTACTTTAAGGAAGTTAAGTTCTCACTCAACAGAATTGACTTTTCTTTTTCTATTGATGCTAAACCTTCCTGTAAGATAAAAATGCCTTCAGTAAAGATTACATGGTGATACCTCCCCGGATATTTACTCAGAGATGTGTCAGTGCTTATACAATGGGAAAATTGAACCCATTATTTATACTGTACAAGAAGTGTCTCGTCAAACTCAAGCTCATTTTATGGAGCTGGCACCTACATTCCTTTGAGGAATGCCTACAGTTGGATGGATTGTTTAATATGAGGCTTCTCACATGTCAGTAATAGCTTCCACTGCAGGGGAGAAGCTGTGCTCCCTTCATGCTGCTGCTAATATTTTTAGACTATTACATTTTTTCCAGTTGCTGGAGGATGTCCATTTACTGCATATTTGTTTTGCTAAACATACGGGTAGTAGGTGAAGGGTAAAGGATATTGTTAAAACCCTAAGTGTCTGAGAGTCCTTTAATCCAGAGACCCAAAAACCCTCCAGAGACAGAGTAATGCAGGTGAAATTTGAGGCTTTTTAGATTACTTAAAATAGTGGCACTATTTTCAGTAAATAGGCAAGTTTTCAGCTTTTTTTCCCTTCTTTGTTTAACCTGCAAGAGATTTTGATTTCTTTCTTTAGCAGAGTTCCAAAGAAATCGGATGTAACCATTTCCAACTTGTTAAAAAGGCCATTCTAGTTCTTCTAGTTGGTCTGCAGTGTTTGGGGGATGCCCACAGTGAAAATGAGCAGTACGGATGTGTAGGTTGACAGGCTGCCTGTGATGCATACCGTTCACTCAGGCCTTTCAAATGTCTGCTATTTACCGACTGTAAGTAGGATGTTTTGTTGCTGGATGCTTATGTCAAGGAGTTACTGAGTTCCTGGTGACTTGGTTTGGTTCCATTCCTCCATGTTCATACATTCTCTTTAGAAGACTGTAAGTAATAGGCTGTAGGAGGTCCATGGGAGCAAAGGGGCAGACATCCTGCTCAGTTTAGTGTCTGCCCTGCAGCAGAGGTGCCAACCACTTTGACTTTGTACGTAGCTCTGATTAAGTGATAACTATTTGATGAGAAATAGAATGACCTGACACCTTTGGCATATTTGTCTCTTTAGCCTATCCTGGCATGTGTCAGAGAGAAGGTAGTTTATAGCTATTAATTCAATCTGCAAAGGTGAAACAACTAGAATTCCTGGAAACAAAATCTTGTCCTTCTCTGGCCTCTGTGAAGCCTGATGCTTTTCGTCATTTGGATTTACTACAGGACTTAAGTCTCAGATTTCATGAATCTGTTTCTGAAAAAAGTCAGTATATAGGCATATTCCTAGGCTCTGTTTATGTCTTAGTTGAGGTGACAGCTAATCAAGCTTGTTTAATCTACGTTTTTAAAAACGTCAAATTAGAGTATTCAATTACGAAAGCCTTTCATTCACAGTGGAGTAACCTGATTAAACAGCCCTTTGCATCCAGAGACCAAAGCCTCACCAGACCTTCCTTGTCCTGAGGAGTGAGTTACGTAGGCTGGCTCTTGCAGGGACCCAGGTAATTTGTGGGTGTACAGTCACAGGTTTAACTAATTTGGGGTTTAAAAGTCAATAGCAAGGAAGCAGACTTGGCCCAATGGATAGGGCGTCCACCTACCACATGGGAGGTCTACGGTTCAAACCCCGGGCCTCCTTGACCCATGTGGAGCTGGTCCACATGCAGCGCTGATGCACACAAGGAGTGCCATGCCATGCAGGGGTGTGCCCCATGTAGGGGAGCCCCACGCGCGAGGAGTGCGCCCCGTAAGGAGAGCCACCCAGCGCGAAAGAGAGTGCAGCCTGCCCAAGAATGGCATCGCACACCCAGAGAGCTAACACAACGAGATGACGCAACAAAAAGAAACACAGATTCTGGGTGCTGCTGATAAGGATAGTAGCAGTCACAGAAGAACACACAGCGAATGGACACAGAGCAGACAACGGCGGGGGTGGATAAATCTTAAGAAAAAAAAAGTCAATAGCAATTGAAGAAATATTTAAAATAATTTTTTCTTCATCTTCAAGGTTAATGACTTCTCTTTCCCTGAAACCTTTATTTTTATTTTCTTTTGGTGAAGGCTGATAGGAGATTGAGGAGATAATGGGAACTTTGAGAAACTGAACCTAACTTTTGTTCAAGCTAAGATAGGATAACTTTGAGGGGTGCACAAGCCCTGGGTGCTTTTCTTTTTTTTTTTTTAGGAGTCACTGGGAATTGAACTCAGGACCTTGTACATGGGAAGGAGGCATGCAACCACCTGAGCTACATTCACTCGCCTGCATGTTTTTAAGCACAGAACAGGGCATGTCTGCCCTGTCATTTCAGTATAACCCAGCATGTTATGTGTGATCACAGGGCTGCTGCTCTCATGCCATCTAGGGTTTTCCATGTGTTCTGGGTGATTTTAACAGTCTTTTCATTTTAAAACATCCTTTTAGTAATTGTTGATTTATATTTTTATTAGAGGAGAAAATTTTTCTTTTTTTTCCTGTTACTTTTTTTTTCTTTCCTCCCCTTCCCCCTCCACCCCAGTTGTCTGCTCTATGTCCATTTGCTGTGTGTTTTTCTATGACTGCTTCTATCCTTATCAGCGGCACCAGGAATCTGTGTTTCTTTTTGTTGCATCATCTTGCTGTGTCAGCTCTCAGTGTGTGCAGCACCATTCCTGGTCAGGCCGCATTTTCTTTCAGACTGGGTGGCTCTCCTTAAAGGGCGCATTCCTTGCATATAGGGCTCCCCTACGCTGGGGACACCCCTCTGTGGCACGGCACTCCCTACGCACATCAGCACTGCGCATGGACCAGCCCCACACAGATCAAAGAAGCGCGGGGTTTGAACTGTGAACCTCCCATGTGGTAGGTGGAGGCCCTATCCATTGGGCCAAGTCCGCTTCCCTCCTGTTAGTTTTTTTTTTTCCCCACACAGCTCTCCTTGAAGGGTGCACTCCTTGTGCATGGGGTGTCTCCACACAGGGGTGCCCCTGTGTGGCACAGCACTCTTTGTGCACTGCAGCTCTGCACTTGGGTCCTGTTACTTCTTGAAAGCAGTAGTGAACAAATTTATCGGAGTTTTTTGGTTCAGGTCAATTTCCCTATTTATTTTTCTCTCTTGTTGCATAATAAAATCAAGTTGTAATATAATCCCATTTATGTTCAAAATAAATACATATGCATATATGTAAACATACATATATTTATATTCACACACATAAAACATTTTGGGAAGATTCATAAAACTTTCTAAATGTTGACTTATGAGAGCAAGGAATGCAGTTGAATGGAAAATTTTACTTTTCACTTCTTATCCTCCTTTACTGTTTTGATTTTTTGCTGTCAGTATGCTTTGGTTATTTTTTAAATAATTTTTAAAACTGGGGTTTCCAAGATTGTTTTATCTTACATCACCTATAATGTTTTTTGAGTAGCATCTCAAGACTTCCCTGCGTTTCTTTTAGTAAATATAGGGAGACAAATCCATCTCATGGTTTTGGTCCTCATAGAAGAAAAGTAAGTCCTTTTCTACCCCCACACCCTGTGATCTTGCAGGAGAAGAGTATTTTGTCACCATGAGAGCACCCTGAGGAATCACATAGTGCTGCTTCCTTTTCATAGATGTGGCACCACAGCCCTGGCACCCTTTCTCTTCTCTCCTTTCTTTGCACTCTTGGAATTCTCACCTAGATTGTCTTCCTTTCCTGATGAGCTAAAAAGAGGCAGAGATGAAAAGTATAACTGGCACCTTACACTCTAAGGTTCATGTCTTAATCGTAGGAGGAAGAATCCTCAGGGAGGAAGATAACACCCCGTCCTGATAGCTCGAGGTCCTTTGGTGCAGGACACTCAAAACATTCCCAGTGGTCACCACTAGCATGCTCGGGAAGGGCCTGGCGCCATTATGCCCACGTACTCATTTTGATATTTAATATTTGTCATCTGGCTCATTAAGGAATTTAAATTGTGAGATTTTTCTTTGTAAGACTCCTACAGCTTCAGAGATGAATAATAGGATGAAGCAAAGAAGGTAATTTGTAAGTCTCTGGAGAGCAGAGGGAACTCACGCCCTGGAGATCCTCAGGGCAGCAAAGCCGAGTGGGTGCAGTGGTGAAACCTCACCTGCCTGGAGGCTGGGCCCACCTTTGAGGCAGGGCTCTGTGTTCTGGACTGTGGTGGGACGCCTCCTCCCAGGGTCAATGGCATCTCTTAAGGTCATGGCCGAGAGAGGTGGCAGGGCCCCAGCCCGCACGCACACCCTGGAGGTGAAGGGTTCCTAGGGTTTGCCTGTGTTTTCCTCGCTCCCCGCCGGCACCTTAACTCTCCGCCTGGTTCTGCCCCCAGGTTGTGGAGAGGAGGAGAACACCGGCTGAGATTCGAGAAGAGTTTGAGCGGCTGCAGCGGGAGAGGGAAGAAAGGAGGCTGCAGCAGCGAACCAATCCCAAGGTGAGCCAACCAATCCCATGGTGAGCCGGCGGCATCGCTGGGAGGGTGGGAAGGCTGCCGGAGCAGAGGGCCGGGCCGCAGCAGTTGGGTGCCGGTAACAAGTCAAAGAATCGGGTGGAACCAAGTGGTGCTTGTTTCATCTCCACGTGGTAACCTTTCTGGACAGCAGCTCCCTGGGAGCTCTCAGCAAGCATTTTGAACTAGATGGAGGAAGACAAACCCAACCACAGGGTTTTTTTCCAAAAGCCCAAGGAAGCTTCCAAGGCAGAAGCTCAGGCTGGTTCTCTCAGACGTTTTCCTCCAGCCGTGCTGTCCAGGTCCTTGACAGGTGAGGATCAGGTAAAGGGCAGTGGCAGGAAAAGACAACACCTGTCAAAGCACTGAGGCGGCAGAATTCCTCCCACCTGTT
The DNA here is from genome assembly GCF_030445035.2 of Dasypus novemcinctus. NCBI lineage: Eukaryota > Metazoa > Chordata > Mammalia > Cingulata > Dasypodidae > Dasypus > Dasypus novemcinctus. Next base: position 126,837,759 of record NC_080681.1, read on the forward strand.
AGACTGCGGAGACTGCAACAATTGCGAGGACTTAGGGCATTTCCAGATTGCAGTGAGGGCAACCTTTGCTTTCTTCACCCCAGGACCGTGATGTGGGGAACGCTGGTCACCAGCTAGTTCAGGACCTACGGATAACCCTCTTTAACTCACACACGTGCTCAAGGGAGTTTAAGTTGTTTCACCCAGGGACACTGAGGCTGAGTGTTCCTCCTCTGTCCTGTACTTGATACCTTTTTCCTCCGCTCTGTTAGGGAGATGGTTCTAGTGTGTGGCCCAGACCTGTGGCAAACAGTCTACCCATTCGAGGTGCCAGGTAGACCAAATGACTAACCAAATGTGGCCTGGGTACTGTTCACCTGTGTGACGGCCAGGCCCCAGCAGTGTGGCCCCAGTGGCCTGGCCAGCAGCCTGTCTTGATGAGGAGCTGCTGAGTAGACAAGAGTGGTAACCTCTACTCAAAGGCTTCTGAAACTGGTGTCACCTCAGCAGCATTTTGGGAGGAGAGCTAAAGCCATGCAAAGTTATAAGAAGCATCATTATTTTTCTTTAAATTTTTTGAAGAACAAATGCTAGCTTACAGGTGGTAAGCATGATCAAATATCCTCTAGAAATGAATTTGGTAGATTCCTTTGGCACTTAAAGGACCAGTGATTCCAAGTGCTTATGTCTATTGGAATCTCTCATTCCAAAGTGTATATTTGTGAAAGGCAACATCTTTCCTTTCCACCTCCCCCCCTTGAATAAATGAAGACTTCAACAGTGCAGTGACTTTTTGGTCATATGGAGATAGAAAATTGAAGCAGGGATAAACTGAGTCAGGGAGTTTGAGATAATCCCAGAACTGAACTGGTTCTCCCAGCCTGGACCTCAGGGGTGGGGCAGTGGGAGGAGGTCTGGGCTGAAGGGCTGGCATGGCAGATGGAGGTGAGAGTGTAGGAGAGGACATAGAGGCCCGGCAGGCAGAGGCTTCTGCTCTGGTATTTTTGCTGTCTGCCTGGAGTTTTGCTGCATGCAGAGCGATGAATAGGAAAGAAAACCTCTCTGTAGGCTTGAGCCTCTATGTCCTGTTATAAAATTGGCCATCCAGGCGTGTGCAGCAATTGTTTATTGGAATTCCATGGAAATGCATCTCCGGGTCATGTTTCTGTGGAATGAGGGAGCACAGCTGTTATGATTTCATACAAGCTTGCTTAAGTTATTTTAGAATTTCTAATACTTTGCTACTTTCATAAATTGCTTCCATATAAATAAAACATTTTCTAGCCAGGAATATTGAATGGTAATCAGATGCTGGCTATGCAGCCTTTTGGGGAGATGTGTTGAGTTGGGTCTTTTATTTCATTTCCAAGTTCTGTTTTGCTTTTCCAGATGAATGGAAGGGTTTGGAATGTTTTCATCCTAAGAAGGCTGGGATTATTTCCTCTTTTAAAAAGACCATAGGGAGAAGGAAGTTTTGTCTGACTCAGGGACCAGTGCTGTATGCCAACAAATGATCACAGCTTGTTGGGGTTAGACTGTACAGCATTTGTGATGTTGCCACTTAAAACTTGGATGGATATTTCTCCATTTTCATCAATAATGGTTAGTCAGATAGGAATTTTCCAGTACAATGTGTGTACCAAAAACAGACAAAAGGATCAAATGGGGAAATCCTAGGTTAGAAATAATGACTCTGATACAAACAATGCAGGACACAGCATCATTTACCCTGTGGCTTGATTTTCTTATTTGTAAAATGAAGACATATGTCCTCACTAAAAAAAAAAAGAATTCTTGCAGGGGGTAGATGTTGCTCAAGCTGTTAAGTGCCTGCTTCCCACATATGAGGTCCTGGGTTTGATCCCCAATACCTCCCAAAAATAAAATAACAAACAAATGAGAAAACCAACTCAGGGGAGCCAATTTAGTTCAGTAGTTGAGCACCAGCTTCCCACATACAAGGCCCCAGGTTCAATTCCCAGCCCCAGTATCTTGAAAAAAAAAAAAGAATTCTTCGCTGACAGTTACTGTTACCTGCTAGTGGGGCAGAGACCAGATCCCAGAGGGCCTGGGTATAGGGACTAGAGAGACTCCAATAAGCCTGTTTTCCTTTACTTTCCCAGCCTGCCAGCAGAGGGTGCTCTTCAGCGAACCTTTCCATAGAGGCGATTCTTTGAAGCTCTACTGGTTTGTGTTTCTGAACCAGTTAGAGTCACAATTCAGACTGGGGCCCTGTGACTTAAACTCACCAAGGAGAAACCACACATAGACCCATGCTGCACCCTCCCTCTTCCCAGAGAGGAATATGGCTGTTCCCCTCTCAGCTGGCCTCTGTTAGCATCAAGGGTGAGGGTTGCGTGCCCCTGCCAGCCATAGGTACAAGTAACTCACAGTTTTCTTTTCAAACTCTTCATCTGTGTCCCCCCTCCCTCCTGAACAGTGCATGCGGTACTCTCCTGGTCTGCAGATCTGCAAAGCAGTTTCTGCCCCTCCTCTGCTATTTTTGCAAGAGAGCTGGGTTCCAACACCATCATCCCAAAACCATTTCTTGCCTTTTAGAGACCAAGATTATACAGTAGGGTTGTTCTATGCTGTATTCACTTCATGTTGATTATTTTAATCCCTTTTGTTGTTGTTGTTAATACTTATAAATCTTATATCTCTGTGGATGAGCTGCTTTTAGAGTGCTTAGACAATAACTGGATCCCAGACAGCATTGTCCAACTTTATTGCTGCCTTTTTAATGAACTTGTTTAGATCTCGTGTGGAGCAGAGGATAGCTGGTAGTGGTGGGGGTTTTGATTGCCTGTCTATGATGGTGTATATTGCTTTATTTTTTTTCTATGCTGTATACAATAGTTTCATGGAGATTGTTACCTTAATTCTTGGACCTTCCCATTCCTCTTTTGCTGTAACAGAGATTGATATAAACTTTAGCAAGATCTCCTTTCTGATTTTAGAAGTGTTACATTATCAATATGAATTGTGGAATAGCTTAAAAGCACAATTTAGCTTTATCAGAAAAAATATATTTTGATAATATATCAAGGCACCTAACTAAAAGTATTTTTAAGTCCAAAGAAAATTTTCATAAAGACATATGAGTACATCACTCAGTTGTATTTTGAAAGTTTGTGTGTGTGTATATATATATATAAAATTTTTATTTTGGTTCCCATGGCTAATGGTTATAACCATCAGAATGAGCCTGGGGTTGTGATTTCAGTCTGTTTCCGTGGAAATGATTCTGATGTTAGAAACTGTCTTGGCTTGATTTGACTTGACTTGACCTGTCAAACAAATTTGTTGTGCTGAATGGCAGGAAGGGGCAGTTTAAATTTACTGTGGCAGGAACCTGGGTGCTGTTGAAATTGAAGAATTGGGAAGTTGCCATATAAGGAAAAGGAAGGAAAACCTGGTGAATCAAGTCTGGAAAATTGCTGTTTATAAAACTAAGACTTTGGGAAGCGGACTTGGCCCTGTGGTTAGGGTGTCCGTCTACTACATGGGAGGTCTGCAGTTCAAACCCTGGGCCTCCTTGACCTGTGTGGAGCTGGCCCATGCGCAGTGCTGATGCGTGCAAGGAGTGCTGTGCCACACCGGGGTGTCCCCGCATAGGGGAGCCCCACACGCAAAGAGTGCGCCCCACGAAGAGAGACATCCAGTGCAAAAGAAAGTTCAGCCTGCCCAGGAATGATGCCGCATACATGGAGAGCTGACACAACAAGATGACGCAACAAAAAGAAAACACAGATTCCTGTGCTGTTGATAACAACAGAAGCGGACAAAGAAGAACACACAGCAAATAGACACAGAGAACAGACAGCTTGGGTGGAGGGGAAGGGGAGAGAAATAAATAAAAATAAAATTTAAAAATTAAAAAAAACTAAGACTTTGGGGAAGAAAAGAGGTGGCTATCTGCTTAGAAGGCACAGAGGGATTCAAGAGATAGAAAGCAGTTTGTCTTTACCTGAGTATGACTTGAAGGACTGTTCCACCCCTGTCATATCAGCAGAATCACTTGTTGCAAGATTTCAGAATTTGTAGACTGGTAGAGACTCTTGTTTATAGATCAGGGGGCAGATAAGTAGTGGCCATCAAGGAAGTAAGTAGTCTTGGAGTTCCCCAATAAGTTTGGGTTTGATCCATAAAATTTCAGAATACAAGTTGCTTTCATCTCAGATAAAATGATTCTGTAGAAATGATCATCACAAGAGCCATCATGGGGCAATCAATTGTAAAACAAGCACATTTTACATAGCCTCTTACCTGTTTGCCTCTTTTGGTAGAATTTTCAGTTAGTCAGTAGTTACTTCTGAGAATGCATTTAGCAGAAATTGCTCATATTATCCTTATGGCCACATAAAGAAATATAAGCAAAATCTCACAGCTAGCATCATACTCAATGGTGAAAAACTAAAAGCTTTCCTTCAATCAGAAATAAGACAGGGATGGCCACCTTCATCACTGCTATTCAACATTTTACCAGAAGTTCTAGCCAGAGCGATTAGGCAAGAAAAAGAAATGAAAGGCACCAAATTGGAAAGGAAGGCATAAAACTTCCCTGTTCACAGACAACATAATACTATATAAAGAGAATCCCAAAGAATCTACAAGAGGGCTACTAGAGCTCATCAGTGAATTCAGCAAAGTGGCAAGGTACAAGATCAACATGAAAAAATTAGTGGTGTTTCTATACACCAGCAATGAATAATCCAAAAAGAAAACAATTCCATTTTCAAAGCAACTAAAGGAATAAAATATCTAGGGATAAATTTAACCAAGGTAAAGGACTTGTACATGGAAAACTACGAAATATTGCTTAAAGAAATTAAAGAAGATCTAAATAAATGGAAAGACATTCTGTGTCCATGGATTGAAAGACTAAATACCTTTAAGATGTCAGTACTACCCAAAGTAATTTACATATTCAAGACATTCCCAATCAGAATTCCAACAGCCTTTGCAGAAATAGAAAAGCCAATCATTAAATTTATATCGAAGGACAAAGGGCCCTTCAAAACCGTCTTGAAGAACAACAAAGTAGGAGGATGCACATTTCCTGATTTCAGAGTTCCTGTAATAGAAGGTGTGATGTTGGCATAAGGACAGATACATAGATCAAAGAACCAGAATTGAGAGTTCAGCAATAAACCCTCACATCTATGGCCAGTCAATTTTGTACTAGGGTGCCAAGTCCACTAAATGGGGGGAAAATGGTCTCATTACAAAATGGTGATGGGAAACTGGTTATCCACATACAAAACAGTAGAAGTGGGCCCTTCCTCACACCATACACAAAAATTAACTCAAAATGGATCATCAACCTAAATATAAGGGCTGATAGCATAAACACCAAACATGAAACACCAAAAGCAAGCACAAAAAAAGAAAAAAATAGATAAATTGGACTTCATCAACATTGTATACATCAAAGGACATTATGGAGAAACAAAATCTACAGACTGGGAAAAGATATTTGCAAGCCATATGTCTTATAAGGTTTTACTATTCAGAGTCTATAAAGAACTCCTACAACACAATAACAACAAAACAAGCCAATTAAAAAATGGGGAAAGGACTTGAAAAGACATTTCCCCAAAGATATATTGATGCCCAATAAGCACATGAAAAGATGCTCTACATCATTAGCAGTATGGAAGTACACATCAAAACTACAATAAGATACCATTTCACTCCCACTAGAATGGCTTTTTTTTTTTTTTAATGGAAAATCACAAGTGGTTGGCAAGGATGCATAGAAATAGGCACCCCTGCGCTTTGTTGGTAGGAATGTAAAATGGTGCAGCTTTTGTGGATACTGTTTGGCAGCTCCACAGAAAGTTAAGTATAAAATTACCATTTACCATATGGCCTGACATTCCCAGGTCTGTCTTCTAGGTTTATACTCAAAAGAATTGAAAGCAGGGACTCAAACGTATTTGTACACCAACATTCTGTTCATAGCAATATTATTCGCCATTGCCAAGAGGTAGAAACAACCCCAAGTATCCATCAGATAAATGGATTAAAAAAAATGTCTATTCATACAATGGAATATTATTCAGCTATAAAAAGGAATGAAGTTTTGATACATGTTACAACATGGATGAACCTTCAGGACATCAAGTTAAGTGAAATAAGCCAGACAAAAAAAGACAAATATGAAATAACTAGAACATGCAAATTCATAGAGACAAAAAGTTGAAGCTTACGAGAGGAAGGGATGGCGGGATGGGGAGTTATTGTTTAATAGATACAGAGTTTCTCTTTGGGGTGATAGAAAGATTTTCATAATTGATGGAGGTGATGGTGGTGATGGTGGCACAATATTATGAATGTAATTAATACCACTGAATTGTATATTTGAAAGTGGTTAAAATGGGAATTTGGTGTTATATATGTTACCACAAACATTTTTTTTTAATTTCAAAAAATAGATAAGCATGAAAATAATTCAGAAAGATGCATTCCTGGCTGAATGAATAGCTGATTCTACTCAAAGAGAGTTGATTAATGCATCAACTGACCTGGTGAGAAGCTTCTCATTGTCGCAAAAAGACTCTAATTTATCAGGCTCAGAATTTCTATGAGTGATGTCATTGAAAACATTTATCACATTCACAGGTGACACAAGACAGAAGAACAAGTCAAAGTCTAGAAGATCCCAGTGAACTGGAATGAAAGAGTTAAATTACCATAATAAAAATTTAACAGTTAAATGTGCTAACTAGGGAAAGGAGGAGACAGGGAAAATATGATTGTTTTTAATGAACTTTCTGACAGTAATAGCAACAGTTTAACCTGTTTTGTCGTTGGGGGTGGGTAGGGCAGAGGTCATTCATTCATTCATGATTTATTCATAAGGTACCTGTAACATGCCAGGTACTGTTCAATTTGTGAACATACAGCAGAGAATAGCACAGCCAAAACCCAGCCTTCTCGTGACACTTAGCATTCTAGTAGGGGGAGGCAGATAATATGTAAGATGCATAATACATAAATTATGTAGTAGAAGGTAATAAATGGTATTAGGGGATAGAGCAAGATAAGGAGAAAGATTACAGTTTTAAATACGTTGGTTGGGCCTCATGGAGAAAGACTCACTGGAACAAAGAAGAGTTAAGAGTAAGCTGTGTGGATACCTGGGGGAAGTGTGTTCCAGGTACAGGTTACAGGTAGTGCAAAGGCTGGAAGCAGGGAGTGGGTCTGGAATGTCCAAGGAATAGCAGAGAGGAGAGTGCGTTGGAATAGCAATGGAGAAAATTAGTAGAGGTCACAGTGGAAGAGGTACCTCCTCAGTTTCCAGATGCAGAACAGGGATTAGACTTAATTTGTGGTGGTTCAGAAGAACAGAGCCAGGATCAGTGAGGAGTGGGAGTTACAGAAAGATGATTTTGGCCCAGTATAGCGAAAACTGAACAAGTCAGGCTGCAGTGGATTAATAGCAACTACTTTTTCTGTATCTTGTCTTGACCACAATGTGTAGAGGGTTTCCATCTCTCAGGAGGCCCTGGGGGGTATGTAATTAACATAAAAAATAAATTTGTTATTCAGGCAGTACAGAGTGCCGGCCTGGGCAGTAGACACCCTTTGGATCAGAGCGATCTGGGCTCTGATGCAGTCCCCTAGCCCGAAAGGGGGGAGGGGGGGCACAGGGAACGAAGGGCCCTGCCTCCCGCCCCAGGCCCTGCCTCCCGCCCCAGGCCCTGCCTAGGCATAAGGGTGTCCTTTGGTTATATCAGAAACACCTGAGGCTTACAGACTCAAAAAGCTGATCCATTAAACATACAAGACTTTTTGCAGTACTCATAGTTTTGAAATAGTTTCTAGTTCCAAAGATATACCTATAGTCTTTAAAGGTGCAAAGGTTTTTTTTTTTTTCGTCAGAGTAATATGCAATTGATTTTAAAAGTCAGATAGTTAGTAGGTTTAGGAAAAAACAAATCCAAAGGTGCTTCTCCTACCCTGTCCTTCTCTCTTCCTGATCCACTTCCTTAGAGACAGCCACCCCCACCCCTTTGAGCTGTTGTCTTCTGATATTTATTCCATATTTCTATGTCACGTATTTATACTGTTATTTCTTCATTTTTCAGTTTTAGTAATTATCTTTTGATCTCCTGTTAAGAGAGAGAAGGATTTAGTTCACCAGCACAGCCCATGTTTTCTTTCTCAGTCCACCCAAGATAGTTACAGTACCCACTGGGGCTAAGTGAACACTCACTGTATTCATTGGTGTGATCATATGAATGTTATTTAGCTGACTGAGCCAAATCGTATACCATGATTCCGTGAGCTTTCTCAATACACTTTTCCTCTGTGGTGTTAGTAATTGTCCATTTGATTCATTTGACTTCTTTTCTAATTCATTGCCAGACTGTCAGAACTGAACCTTCCTTCTCAGTTTCACCTGGACACCTCAGGTGTGCTGTCGCTCCACTTCTCTTCTTGTGGCACCTTCTGGGGCCCTTTGTCCCCCTCTCCAGTCTGGACTGCTCTCTAGGCTTGCAGCACCTGCAGCCTCAGGCCTACCTTCACCAGCGTTCTGGGAGTGTCCGTCATTCGTTTATTCAACAAATTTCACAGAATTGTCAACCATGTAGAGATCCTTTTAATTACGTGCTGGAGGTACATGGACAAACATGTACTAGGAGCCTGGATTCTCTCCAACTCTTCCCTTGGTTGGCTCACACTTTCCTTTTCTTTGGTTTACTTCCTTTTGTTTTGTTTTGTTTTTCTTTTAATTTTTTTTATTTTTATTAAAGTTAATAGGTCACATAGAATGTTACATTAAAAAAAACATGAGGTTCCCATATAACCTGTACCCTATACCCCCACCCTCTCATTTTTGTAAATTGTATTTTTTTGAAGATACATACATCACAAAAAAAGTTACATCATAAAAAACATGAGGTTCCTGTATACCCCCATCCCCCCACCCCACTCCTCCCACACCAACAACCTCCCCCATCATTGTGGCACACTCATCACACTCGGACACATTTTGGAGCACTGCTGCACTATGTGGATAATAGTTTACTCTGTAGTTCACACGCTCCCCTGGTACATTCAGTGGGTTATGGCAGGATATATAATGTCTAGCATCTAACCCTGCAATATCATTTAGGACATCTCCAAAGTCCCAAAAATGCCCCCTCATCACATCCCTTCTTCCTACTCCTTGCCCTCAGTAACAACTGTGGCCAGTTTCTCCCCATCAATGATACAATTTCTTCTTTTAGTAGTCACAAAAGTTTTATAGTAGAATATCAGTAAGTCCACTCTAATCCATATTTTATTATTCCTTTCTGTGGGCCCTGGGATGGTGATGTCCACTCCACCTCTATATCGAGAGGGGGCTTAGATTCCACATGGATGGTAGATGCAATTCTCCCGCTTGCAGTTATAGGCACTCTCAGTTCCCTGGTGTGGTGATTGACCATCTTCACCTCCCTATTATTCCAACGAACCAGAGAGTAGGAGTTGCCACTCTGCTGAGGCTCAGGGCCCAGCTGGCACATGGACAGTCCAGAGATTCAAGTCTCCTGAGTATATGAGTATACACCAGCACTAGCACCAACCAAAGGTTCAGTAAAAGTGACAGAAGAGGCATGTGTAGAAAGGTCACATCTGAGTTTAGCTCCATCACACTCAGGGACACAGATTCCAAAGTAGGGCCCAGTGACATGGTACTGAGCTCCAGAGTTATCTGCCATGACCATACCCTGTGGGCCTCTGTAGCCCTCAGGAGAACCAGTACCTGGCGTTGTATCCACTTTGGCTGTTTCTGGAGTCCAGTTTTACTTCCTTTTGGAGGAAATGTGTCCTCTGGAAACTAGGATGCATAGAAGGCAGTTTCTTTTTTTTCCCCCTTATTATTTAAAAAGAAAAAAACATGTGTACAAAGGATTGTGTGTAACATATAAACTGTAATGATAGTGAGCCTTGGAGCCCACCACCTGACTCAAGAGCAGGAGTATCACCTTCAACTTTCATCTGCTTCCACGTTCCTCTCCTGGTACTTCCAATACTGTCCTAAAGTTTGCATTATCCTTCTGTTGCTTTTTTTTTTTTAATGTAATTTTGTCAAATGAGGTTATATATATTGCTTAATTTTTATTATTTTTGAGCTTTACAAAAATGGTACCATACATATTTTCCCTGGGATTATTTTCTTCCCTCTCCCATGCTTTTCCAAAAGTCTTTGTTTCATGAAACTGTGGTTCATTCCTTTTCATTGCTGTATACCATCACTTGTACACAACAGTTTATCAGTCTGCTGCCAATGGATATATAAATTGTTTCCAGGTTTTTGCTATTATGGACACTGCTGCTATGAACATTCTTGTGCATATGTCCTAGTGCACATGTGTAAAACTCTCGGGGTGGGGGTGTCTACGCGGACACCTACACACCACCCACCCTATACATATGGGGTTGCCAGCTCTGAAGATGTGCTAACTATAAAGGATATCTTTTTGTACTTTAATGTATATGTTTATACACACACACAACTTTTGTAAAAGTATAGTGAAGGTATGGTATATCTTTAACTTAATATTAAGTTGTATCTTTACCTTTAATATTATAATGGAAATTGGCGATTATGTATTTTAGGCCTAAGAAAAATGACAGTTTTATAAAACTCAACTTATTCATTTGACTGGATCAAGAATTCTAGTTTGGGAAGCCGGTGTGGCTTGGTAGTTGAGTGCCGGCTTCCACATATTAGGTTCTGGGTTCAATCTCTGGCCCCGGTACTTAAAAAAAAAAAATAAGAATTCTAGTCTGAAAGTCATTTTCAGCATTTGAAAGACCTTATTTCCATTATCTTCTGGCTTTCAGCATTGTGATGAAAGACTGACTCCTATTCCTGATTTTACGTATGTGATCTTCTCCCGTTTAGCACATAAAGAAATGCATCTAGTTTTGGTGCTGTGACCAGTATATTTTCAAAAGGTCATTTCCTTCAAATGGAAGAAGAGCAGAATGCAGGTATCTGAACCACTCTAAGATATTTAAAGAAATGTAGTTATAAGCTCAAAATCACTAGAACCGTCATTCTCTAGGGATTTCCTTCTAATTTAATCCAGTAGAGCTGGCACTCGAGCTGAACATTTCTCCCCAGCTCGCTTGCTCACTCTTGCGCTTTATTAGTGTTCTCCTGACTTGTACCCCCACCAGAGGTTGCGGAGCCCCAGAGCACCAGCTCATCAGAGTCTGGGAGTATTTTAGCCTTGTTTTTGAAAAAATGATGACTTGAGAAAAACTTTAAACTTCTAAAAGCTACTGTATCCTCCAGTGAATCAGTCGTCAGTATATTAGCACAAATATTTATCATTTGAAAAGTTTTCTTTGATAAAGGAAATAAAACCATATTTAACATTACTCTGGAAGTTTTAGCCAATACGATGAGACATATAGTAAAGGTTATAAATATTTCAAAGGGTCATCATTGTTTGTATGTGATATGATTGCCTACCTTAAAATAATCAACTAAGAACCTTTAATATCAGGACTGAAAATGAGTTGAGTAAGGCAGCCAATTGCAAAATATATAGACACAAATAAGTAGTTTCTGCCATTGGTGCAGTAATGAACTAAACCTTTATCATCTCTTGCATGAACTATTGTAATAGCCCATCCTGACTGCTCTCCTGACTTCTGTCCTTGCCCCAACACAGCAGCTAGAAATGGAAGTCTGATCGTGTTGTTCTGCTCATAGTAGGCCAAGAGCCCTGCCTATCATTCATTAAAAGCCAGAATCTTTTACCTGTATGCATGAAAACACATTTTTAAAATGTGATTATGTAAACAATGACAGAGGGAGGGAGGGTGCCACTGGCAAAGGGAGGAGAGCAACTTCTGTGAAAGGTTATTTGCTAGGGGTGACCTGCCCTAAGGGCATGGCTTCTGCACTACCCACCAGGCCGAGGTTCCAGTGAATGCATTCCCCCCTAGCTTATGGGGCCTGAGCTGAGAGGTCTTCTGAAGGGCACCATCTGCTGGCAGATAAGGAAAGTGCACACAGAGAGAGGGGAAATGGTAAGAAATAAAAGAGGCAATCTGGGTGCCTATACTGCCCCCTTCTCCAAGACCCTTGAAAACTGGCCAGCACCACATTACTGGGTTCTTAGCTCTGGTTCGAGCAGTTACACAGGACTATCCTAAATATCTAGAAAAAGTTGAACCAAGAACCAAAGAACAGTGATAGTACACAACTACTTAGCGGTCAATCCCTAGACAAGAGAGAGAAATAAACATTATAGTAAATTCAGCATCATAATCAGATGCCTAAGCATTACAAAAAAATTACAGGCCATCCTAAGAGAAAAGAAGATATGACTCAGGCAAAGGAACAAATCAAAGCTCCATATGAGACACAGTCTTGAAACAACTAATCAGTGATGTTCATACAAATCTCCTAAATCAAATCATAGAGTTGAAGGACAACGTGACTAAAGGAAGAAAAGACATTAAGACCATGGGAAAGCACAAAAAAAGTTTTGAGACATTGGGTAGAAAAGTAACAGAGCTTATGGGAATGAAAGATACTATAAGTGAGATTTAAAATACAATAGAGAACCCAGGTTCGATCCCTGGGGCCTCCTGGTGAAAAAGAAGAGAAAGCATGCCTGTATGACGAGGCAGTGCCCACGTGGTGAGCCGAATGCCTGCATGGGTGCCCGCTTGGCGAGCCGAGTGCCTGTGCGAGTGCCCATGTGGTGAGCCAGGTGCCTGCACAGCAAGCCAAGTGCCCATACGGTGAGCCAGTGTCCACGCAAGTGAGTCACACAGCAAGATGACTGCACAACAAAGGAGAGACAAAGAGGAGAGTCAGGGTGAAGTGCAGCAGAGATCAGGAATTAAAGTGGTGCAATTGACAGGGAACCTCTCTCCACATCAGAGGTCCCCAGGATTGAATCCCATTGAATCCTAGAGGAGAAAGATGAGAAGAGAAGACAAAAAGAGAAATAGATACAGAAGATCACACAGCGAATGAACACAGACAGCAAAGACAGCAGGGCAGGGGAGGGGGAGGGGAAATATAATAGAGGCATACAATAGCAGATTTGTAATGATGGAAGAAAGAGTCAGCAAAGTAGAGGACAGAACAGCTGAAATTGAAAAGAGAAGAACAGAGAGAAAAGAATGGAAAAAATTGAGCAGGGACTCATGGATTTTAATGAAGTTCACTACCCTCCATGTTATGGGAGTTCCAAGAGAAGAGAAGGGAAAAAGGGCAGAAAGAATATTTGAGGAAATAATGGCCAAAAATTTCCCACCTCTCATGAAAGACATGAATATACATGTTGAGAAAGCACAGTGTACTCGAATTGGAATAAATCCAAGTAGACCTTACCCCAAGACAAAAAATATTCAGAATGTTAAATGCAAATGTAAAGAGAAAATTCTGAAAGCAGGAAGGGAGAAGTGAAACATCACATAAACAGGACATCCAGTAAAACTTAGTTCAGGTTTCTTTCTTTTCAGAAACCATGGAGTCAAGAAGGCAGTGGTATGATATAATTAAGGTACTGAAAGAGAACAACTGCCAGCCACGAATTCTTTATCCAGCAAAACTGTCCTTCAAATATGACGAGTTTAAAATATTCACAAATAAACAAAAACTAAGGTAAAAGCCTTTGATTGTACAATTTGGATACATTGTAAAGGTTGTGAATATATGTCAATAAAACTGCTTATAAAATAAATGAAACAGGAACTAGGAGTTCATAAACAAGAATTCAGCTCTGCAGGAAACACTAAAGGGAGTTCTGCAGCCAAAAAAGAAAAAAGCAAGAGTCTGGGAGGAGAGTGTAGACATGAAGACTATGGGAAAGGGTAAGCAAGAGGATAAAAAGACAGACAAAAATAAGATATGACATATAACAGCCAAAGGATGAAATGGTTAAAGTAAATAATGCCTTTACAGTAGTAACAATGAATGTTAATAGATTCAACTCTTCTATCAAAAGACATAGGCTGGATAAGAATACATGAGACAACCATATGCTGTCTGCAGAAGACTCACCTTAGACCTAAGGATGCAAACAGACTGTAAGTGAAAGCTTGGAAAAAGATATTTCACACAAACAGTAACCAAAAGAGAGCGGGGGTACCTATACTGGTGTCTGACAAAACAGACTCAAGTAGTTGAATGTCTGCTTCCCACATGGGAGGTCCCATGTTCAGTCCCCAGTGCCTCCTAAAAACTAACTACAGGGAAGCAGATGTGACTCAAGCAATTGGGCTCCCGTCTCCCATATAGGAATTCCAGGAGTCGTTGCCCAGGGCCTCCTGGTGAAGGCACGTTGGCCTATGTGGCAAGCTGTCTCACGCAGAGTGCTGGCCTGTGCGGAGTACTGCACCGTGTGGGAGTGCTGGCCCATGCAGAGAGCTGGTGCAGAAAAATGGTGCAACAAAAAAAGACACAGAGGAGAGAGAATAAGAGACACAGCAGATCAGGGAGCTGAGGTGGCGGGAGAGAATGATCACCTCTCTCCCACTCCAGAAAGCCCCAGGATTGGTTCCTGGAGCCGCCCAATGAGAATACAACCAGACACAGAGAGCAGACAATGGAGGGAGGGGGAGAAATAATTAATAAATCTTTTAAAAAAACAAAAGCAGAAACCAACTCAGGGGAGCCAGTCTGGCTCATTGGTTGAGCACCAGTTTCCCACATATGAGGTCTGGGATTCAATCACTCATCCTGGTACCTCAAAAAACAAACAAAAAAATCCAGTTTAGGGAAGTGGATGTGGCTCAACTGATGAAGGATCCAGAGTTTGATACCCAGGGCCTCCTGACTCATATGCTGAGTTCGCCCACACACAGTCCTGCCGCACGCCAGAAGTGCCGTACCACGCAGGGGCACCCCTGCACAGGAGTGCCCCACGCGCAAGGAGTGTGCCCCTCAAGGAGAGCCACCATGCATGAAAAAAGCACAGCTTGCCCAGGAGTGGCACTGCACACACGGAGATCTGATGCAGCGAGATGATGATGCAACAGAAAGAGATGGAGTTTCCCAGTGCTGCCTGACAATGCAAGTGGATGCAGAAGAACACACAGCAAATGGATGCAGAGCAGGCAACAGGAGGGAAAGAGAGAGAAGTAAATAAAAATAATCTTTTTTTTTTTAAAAAAAAAAGGAAACACGTGATCATGTTAATTGATGCAGAAAAGGCATTTGACAAAAATCCAGCATCCTTTTGTGATAAAAAACGCTTTGAAGAGAGGTATAGAAGAAAAGTTCCTAAACATAATAAAGGACATATATGAAAATCCCACAGCCAACACTATGGAGAGAAGTTGAACCTTTCCCTCTTAAGATCAAGAACAAGACAAGAATGCCCACTGTTAACCTCTGTTGTTCAACATTGTGTTAGAAGTTCTAGCTAGAGCAGTTAGACAAGAAAAAAAAGAGGCATCCAGATTGCAGATGACATGATTCTATATTTAGAAAATCCCCAAATATCTGTAATAGCTGAAAGAAATCAAACAAGGGCTAAACAAAAGGAAGGACATTCCATGTTCATGGATTGGAACAAATGGTGCTGGAAGAACTGGATGTGCATAACCAAAAGAATGAAGAAGAACCCCTATCTCACTCTCTATACAAGAATCAACTCAAAATGGGTTAGAGACCTGAAAATAAAAGCCAGGACCATAAAACTCCTAGAAGACAATGTAGGGAAACATCTACAAGACCTTGTTGTAGGTGGTGGTCTGAGGTTTAATCTGTGCAGAATTGGTAAAAAGCTTGTTTGTAAATGCTTAGGAATGAATAGAAATGGTAAAAGCACGTCATAGGATTTGTAATTTAGTAGCACTAACGTAAGGGTTTAATAGTGGTTTCTTTTCTTTTTTTCTTGGAGAAATGAAAATTCTCTTATATTGACTGAAGTGATGAATGCACAACTGTGATTATACCAAATGTCATTGATTGTATACTTTAGATAAATTGTATGGTTTATAAAACAACAAAAAATAAATAGGGAATGTTGGGGGGAAATACACGAAATTAGGATATAGATTAGTTGTTACACTTTGACAGTGATCTTTCATCTTTTGTAACAAATATTTCACAACAATGCAAGGTGGTGTGTGTGGGTGGGGATGATGTATGATGTTAGATCTGTTTGTTTTGTAAGTTCACAGCTTTTACTATATTATTATTGTTTATATGAGTGTACATTCACGTATTCACTTGAATAACATTTTTAATGAAAAATAAATAAATAACCCTAAGCAGAATCATTTGGGGCATGCATTTCTGTGCTTTGACAGGCCTGTCAGTCACATCCATCTTTTTTTTTTTTTAAAGATTTATTTACTTATCCCCCCCACCCCCACCCCATTGTCTCCTCTCTGTGTTCATTCACTGTGTGTTCTTCTGTGTCTGCTTGTATTCTTATTAGGCGGCTCTGGGAACCAATCCTGGGACCTTCAAGAATGGGGGAGAGACGATTACTCTCTTGCACCACCTCAGCTCCCTGTTCTGCCAAGTCTTCTTATTCTCTCTCCTCTGTGTCTTTTGTTGCGTCATCTTGCTGTGCCAGCTCTCCATGTCAGCCAGCACTCCTGCTCAGGTTGGCATTCCTGTGCCGGGCAGCACTCCCACGCAGGGTGGCATTCCTGCATGGGTCGGCACTCCACGTGGGCCAGCTTGCCACGCAGGAGGCCCTGGGCATTGAACCCTGGACCTCCTGTATGGTAGAGGGGAGCCCAGCTGATTGAGCCACATCCGTTTCCCACATCCACCTCTAATACCATGTGTTCTGGTTACATACTGCTGCATAACAGATCGCTCCCAGGCTTCCTGGTTTGCAATAACTGTTCTAATCGCCCTCAGTTCTGTGGGTTGACTGGCCTCAGCTGGGTGGTTCTCATTTGGGGTTTTCTTCTGCTCTTGCTGTCAGATGGCATCTGCTCCTCGAGGCATCTGCAGGCTCAGCTGGACTGATGTCAGAGCTGGTATCTGAACGCACATGTCTTTTGTGCCTTGCGGGTATGGCTGATGTGGCTGAGGACAGCCTGGTACCTCTTTCCCTCTCTGCAGCCCCCGCGGGCTAGCCTGGGCTTCCTGACAACACAGACTCGCTGTCAGTGAAGACTGTGGGTCTTCTCACATGTGAGCTGGCTTCCCCCGAGGCCTACCCAGAGCTGCAAGGCATTGGAATGTGTAAATATTTCAGCCCAGACATTTTCACAGAGACTGTGTTTTTGTCTCCATTATGATTATTTTTCTGTGACAGATTCTTTCTTAATTTCTCTTTATTTAGGAACTTTTGTATGTTTAATCAAATTTAGATGCTACAAAATTGTAGACCTCCTCAATGCATCCCATTCCAGGAGAACATATCAATTAAAAATGAAAGCTCCATCAAAAGATTCTTACCCAAAATGGAGATATTCCAAAATGGAATTTCAAAATTAAATCTTAAAAAATGTCTAAGCTGTAATTTAATTTGTCATTTTTCCTTTCTGAAGAGATAAATTTCACAGTATTCCTAATTACAAGCTTTATTTTCAGTGATTGCAATTTCCTAAATATCTCAAAAGCTGTAGGGTTTTTAGTGTTTTGTTGATTTCAATTTTTAAAAAAGATTTCCAAATTAGAGGATTCTTGTACAAGTTCAATAACCATTATAGGACCCTGAGATGAATTTAAAAAGTAGTTCTAAAAAACGCATTAATATTTCTAATACCTTTTTAGTATTAATGATTTTTAATGTGCTGCCATGCTGAATGTATTTTTGTATTCAGCATCAGCTTCACAAAAATTTATTAGTTCTGTTACTCTTGGAATATACAAAAATATTTGTAAATTTTGACAACTACAGCTTCTTTTTCCATAGGTGGAATGTCACAGTTTTTTTTGACACAATTATGTATTATGTGTATACCACAACTAATCCTAAGAATATTTCTGGTCCATGAGCTTCTTGATTTGGTAAGAGAAATTTTTACCACATTGCTGTATTCCACCAAAGTTGGTATTTGGTATCAATGCAAAAACAGTTTTATATTCGTTGTTGATCTTTTTAACCGATTTTACAGTAGCATTTGTAATAGTGCTAGGTGTTTCACCAGCAACAGAAAGCAAAAGATTATTAGGGGAAGCAGACTTGGCCCAGCGGTTAGGGCATCTGTCTACCACATGGGAGGTCCGCGGTTCAAACCCCAGGCCTCCTTGACCCGTATGGAGCTGGCCCATGCACAGTGCTGATGCGCCCAAGGAGTGCGGTGCCACACAGGGCTGTCCCCTGCGTAGGGGAGTCCCACACGCAAGGAGTGCGCCCTGTAAGGAGAGCCGCCCAGCGCGAAGGAGAGTTCAGCCTGCCCAGAAATGGCGCCGCATACAAGGAGAGCTGACACAACAAGATGACACCACAAAAAGAAACACAGATTCCCGTGCCGCTGACAACAACAGAAGTGGACAAAGAAGAACACGCAGCAGATAGAGAACAGACAACTGGGGCGGGGGGGGGGGGTGGAGAACTCAAATAAATAAAATCTTTTAAAAAAAAGATTATTAGGATTAATTTAACTCAGTTTCTGCTCAAAGAATCTGATGACACTGATAAAAAGCTGGCAAGTTCTGCTAATACAACCAACACATAAATAGCCATTGGTTTATCTTTCATTTGTGCATTAAAAACTTGAGTTGAGGGGAGAGTCAGAGAAAGGCGAGGGGCGCTGGGAGCAGGCGTGTGGGACTCCAGACCGGAGAGCCGGAGGCTGCGCCTTCCCCGCACCGGGACCTTTGCGACACACCAGATTCTTGTCTCTGTCCCGTCCGAGCACCCAGGATGACCACCACCCTCGTGTCTGCCACCATCTTCGACTTGAGCGAAGTTCTATGCAAGGGTAACAAGATGCTCAACTACAGTACTCCCAACGCAGGGGCCTGCCTGCTGGACAGGAAGGCGGTGGGTACCCCGGCCGGCGGGGGCTTCCCTCGGAGGCACTCGGTCACCCTGCCCAGCTCCAAGTTCCACCAGAACCAGCTCCTCAGCAGCCTCAAGAGTGAGCCGGCCCCAGCCCTGAGCTCTCGGGACAGCCGCTTCCGAGACCGCTCTTTCTCAGAGGGGGGCGAGCGGTTGCTGCCTACCCAGAAGCAGCCGGGGAACGGCCAGGTCAACTCCAGCCGTTACAAGACGGAGCTGTGCCGCCCCTTCGAGGAGAACGGTGCCTGTAAGTACGGGGACAAGTGCCAGTTCGCCCACGGCATCCACGAGCTCCGCAGCCTGACCCGCCACCCCAAGTACAAGACGGAGCTGTGCCGCACCTTCCACACCATCGGCTTCTGCCCCTACGGGCCCCGCTGCCACTTCATCCACAATGCCGAGGAGCGCCGCGCCCTGGCCGGGGCCCGGGACCTCTCTGCTGACCGTCCCCGCCTCCAGCATACCTTTAGCTTTGCTGGGTTTCCCAGCGCCGCTGCCACCGCCACTGCCACAGGGCTGCTGGACAGCCCCACGTCCATCACCCCACCCCCTATCCTGAGTGCCGATGACCTCCTGGGCTCACCCACCCTGCCCAATGGCACCAATATCCCCTTCGCCTTCTCCAGCCAGGAGCTGGCGAGCCTCTTTGCCCCTAGCATGGGGCTGCCGGGGGGTGGTGGCTCACCCACCACCTTCCTCTTCCGGCCCATGTCTGAGTCCCCTCACATGTTTGACTCTCCCCCCAGCCCTCAGGATTCTCTCTCGGACCAGGAGGGCTACCTGAGCAGCTCCAGCAGCAGCCACAGTGGCTCAGACTCCCCTACCTTGGACAACTCAAGACGCCTGCCCATTTTCAGCAGACTCTCCATCTCAGATGACTAAACCAGGCTAGCGAGGGTCCCCCCCCCCGCCTAATCTACCCCCACCCCCCCACCTTCACCCGCCTCCCCACCCAATGCCCACAGCCCCCTACTGAACAAGGTTAAGCTCAACCCTGTCCCTCCAGAACCTTGGACTGCCCCTCCCTCTTCCCTTCCTTGTTAACACCCACCTAACATAAGGACAAGTCAATTGGTCAGTAGCTTCCTCTGGCTTGAAACCCCCTCCTCTCAATTGTATCGCCCATCTACCATGCCTAACAGACAAGTCCCATATTTGTCAGTAGATGCCTTTTTCTGGCTTAAGCCGTAAGTGCCAAATCCCAAAAGAAAAAAGCAGTAACAGTTTACAGAAGCAATTTAGTGCCTTGTAATCTAACTTTGTCACTGTGACTACATTACCTCTTCAGCGCCAGAGGGCACCCGTGGGCCTCCCTGCCCAGGGGGAGCGCCCGGGAGGGGGAGGAGACCCAGAACCAGCAGCTCCCTCCACTGGCCACACAGCTGCACCTGCCCTCATTTCAGTCTCCTGCACGCTTTTCCCCTCTTCCCAGAGGTCACCCTCTCCCCCCCAACACCCGCCCCTGGGAGAGTTGTTGCCAGACTTGGGTTTTTGGGAAAACCTGTCTTTGACATTCAAAACCTTTTCCTTCCCAACCTGAACCCCTTATTGACTAATCTTGCCTGGATTTGTGTAGGTCTGCAAGAAGGAAGGCTGAAAAAGCGGACAAAGATTGTGATAGAAGTGGGACTTTGTGATTTAATTATTTTCTTTTTTAAGTGGGGAGGAAGGGGAAGCTAGATGGACTATGAGAGACTTGATTTTGGTGCTAAAGTTCCCCAGCTAATATGTGACATCTTTAAAGAAAAATAACAACAAAAAAATGAGAGAAAAGCTAAAAAAAAAAAAACCATGTAAGGGGTGAGCAGTTAATGGTATTCATTCCACATACAATATCTGTGTAAAACGATTTCCTGTAGAAGTAGCTTTAATGGTTTTTGCTCTAGAATACCGTAGGTCTATCCTTAGAGCACTCACGCCATGCTTTTTTTCCCTGGGTTTTAAACTTCATATAACTTTCAGAAATTGGAGAGCAAAATTTTGCTTGTCACTGCACATCAATATAAAAAAGCTTATTTAACTTATCAAAACGTATTTATTGCCAAACTATGCTTTTTTTTGTTAATTTTGTTCATATTTATCGGGATGACAAATCCATAGAATATATTCTTTTATGTTAAATTATGATCTTCATATTAATCTTAAAATTTTGTGACGTGTCTTTTTCCTTTTTTTCCACAGTTTTAATATATTATTCTTCAACGACATTTTTTTTGTAACTACACTTTTTGGTTATTTTATTTTAAAAAAATGAAAAATTAATTTAAAAAATGCAAAAAACTGTTGGATTATTTATTTTAGAAATTCCCCCCTTTGTGTTGGACTGCAAATTGAGTTTCTTTCTCTTTAGGCCTTTCACAGCTAGGACTGAGAATGTATCTAAAAGTTCTGTGACAGTACAGAAGGAGAACAACTTCTTTTTGTGTATAGCTTCTAAAAGGGGAAAAAAAAAAAAACAAAAAAAGAGAGAAACCTTTTGACTTCCACGTGCCCATCTCAAGACATTCCGATCACAGATTTGAAGTTCTGGATTCCAGGTTTGGAGTTTTCCAGTGTTAATGTAAACAGAACTGGCACACACACACGGAGATGAATGTAATTAGTATTCCTCTTGCTGTTCACTACCGTCGCTTTCTATTTCTTTTTTCTTTGTGTGAATTTATTTAAAAGAAAAAAAAACTTTTTGTAACGACTATTTGCAGTTTAAAAAAATCAATAAACCCCAAGTTTTTTCAAGAAAAAAAAAAAACTTGAGTTGAAAATGAGTGGTTTATTTTAAATTGTTATTTGATCTAAATCAAAAGTCATTTATCACAGTTATATGCAAAATACACCTTTTACAGCTGCAACCTCATTTGGTGGCATAGTCTTAAAAGAACTACTATCAAAGATCATTATGTTTCCTTAGCAGATCTGAGACTTTTGATTTTTGTGTGCATAGCATTGATTCTATGGATGGTCAGTGTTGAAAAACATTTTTTACAAGTTCAACATAAACTTTCTGGGAAAACAGAAATTTACTTAACTTTTTTTTTTTTTTTTCATTAAACCACACCAAGCTTAAACTCATTGCTGCCTAAAGGATTTATCATAAAATAAAGAGAACATTACCAAACATAAATAAAAAGTTGTAGAATTATCTCGGGTTGGCAAGCCAGCTATGGGCCAAATTCAACCTAACACCTGTTTTTGTATGGCCTGTGAACAAAGGATGGTTTTTATATTTTTACAGGTCAGGGAATAAAAATAATAATATTTTGTGATGTGAAAATTATATAAAATCTACATTTCAGTGCCCATGAGCAAAGTTGTACCAAACACAAGCCATGCCCATTCATTTATCATTGTCTGGCTACGGCAGATCGTATGGCCCTCAAAGCCTAAGATACTTTCTCTGGCCATTCACGCCAGCTCCTGATTTATAGCACACAGTAGCCAACACAAACCACTGTGGCAAGCATTCAGACTATTCTCTTAAATGTTCTGCAGCACTACCCGCTCTGTTTCCTGCACGTATTTTACATACACCTAGAGTTGTCCATCATGTGGCTGACCAGTGACTTGATCTCATCTCATCTCACTGGCCACCTGCCTCAAATGCCAAGAGCGCATCTGATACTTCCTCCCACAGCATCTAGGCCTTCTCCCACCACCAGCTGAGACTGGAAGCCGTTTGCCACTCATAACCATTTTATCAGTGCTCACCCTGCGTGCTGGTGCCAGGTAGGGTCCAGCTATTCAGTTCACTTGTTAAGAGATGGGAGTAAGGTGATGGGTTACCGCTGGTCCCTGTTCAGAGTTAGTCACATGCACCTTGCACACCATTAAATGAGACCTTGGCAG
Source organism: Dasypus novemcinctus (assembly GCF_030445035.2). NCBI lineage: Eukaryota > Metazoa > Chordata > Mammalia > Cingulata > Dasypodidae > Dasypus > Dasypus novemcinctus. The sequence continues at coordinate 126,860,534 of NC_080681.1, forward strand.
ATGCAGAAGTGCAAGGCACACCCATCCTGGCTTCTCAGTTGAATGTGACTCTCAATAATAAGAATACTTGAGTAAAAACTGGAAACTCGGGAATAGTTGCTAAGCCAACCAGGGCAACAGGGTTAGATTGGTATTGTCCTGGGCAAGCCCTCCTGTAATGCTCTGCCTGACCCCCCCATGCACCCCAGCCCCTCTAACTTCCCCATCTCCACATCCCCTCTTTTCAGCAGAGGGCCACAGGCACAGCCCGCCTCTTTGTTAGGCCTTTGTCCACAGGTCCCTTTTCATTTAGGCCTTCATTGACTGCTCTATTTAAACGTATAACACACACACCCCAAAACATTCTGGGGGTGAGAGAAATGTTCTGTATCTTGATTCTGGAGGTGGTTTCACAAATGTATCCATCTGTCAGAATGCATTGAATTGCATACTTCAAGTGGATGCAGTTTATTATATATAAATCAAACCCCAAAAAATGGGCCACAGAGAATATAATGAAAATGTGTATTGGGAAGCAGACTTGGCTGAACAGATAGGGCGTCCGCCTACCACATGGGAAGTCTACGATTCAAACCCAGGGCCTCCTTGACCCATGTGGAGCTGGCCCATGTGCAGTGCTGATGCGCACAAGGAGTGCGCTGCCATGCAGGGGTGTCCCCTGCATAGGGGAGCCCCACGTGCAAGGAGGCACCCTGTAAGGAAAGCCACCCAGTGCAAAAGAAAGTGCAGCCTGCCCAGGAATGGCACTGCACACACGGAGAGCTGACCCAGCAAGATGACGCAACAAAAGGAGACACAGATTCCCAGTGCCGCTGACAAGAATAGAAGCGGACACAGAAGAACACACAGCGAATGGACACAGAGAACAGACAGCTGGGGTGGAGGGGAGAGGCGGGGAAGGGGAGAGAAATTAAAAGAATAAATAAATAAATAATCAAAAAAAGAAAATGTGTATGTGTGGTCAGGTTTTCTTACCTTGAACTAAGATACATGCTCATTTGCAAAGTCTTCTGAATATAAAAAAAGCAATAATAAACATTGATTTTCTGAGTAAGGAACATTTTTATCAGCAAAATTTCATCTTACTGTTTCTTGAGAAAATATGGCAGTATGTTTCTCATATTGAAATTCTTAATTTCAGAAAGTGGGGCAAATTTTAAATCCCTGTTTGCTTATAATTTATTTTGCTTCCATTTCGGTATCTTAGAAAGTATTTTTATAAAGTAAGTTTTAAGATAGTGATGTAAGGTTTAGAGAGAAACGTTTAATCCATGTAGCTGGTTTCTAGGTTGTTTTATGCATTCACAGTTCACATCCAGAATTCCTCTGTTTAGAAGCACAGAGTGAGTCTTATTTTCTCTCTGAAAGTCTTCCTGTTTCTAACCCTGGTCTACGGCATGTCCTGGCTCTGAGGCAGTGACTGGTCTACTCCGTCAGGCGATCCTTTTAGCGCTCGCACCCTGGAGGGCTCTGCACCCGTTCGGCTTTCTTTCAGCTGTGAGAGCCAGGCGCTGTGGGCCTAGGAGTGGAGGGTCCTACCTGGGCCCAGGGGGCTGTGGAGGGAGACGATGTACCACCTCAGCACCATGCTGGTTTTCTTTCTACAAATACCTCCCCTTCGTGCTGACTGCTCGCTTTTCTTCTCCAGGGAACCATCAGCGTTGGAGTAGATGCCACTGACCTTTTTGATCGCTATGATGAGGAATATGAAGACGTATCTGGAAGCGGCTTTCCGCAGATTGAAATCAACAAAATGCACATCTCCCAGTCCATCGAGGTCAGCTCACACACACCTCTCCCACTTCAGGTTTTGGGTTAACAGGATACAGCATGCCAGGCAGCTGCAGTGAGAGTCTGTTAGGATTTTCCCATCTTCATTATGAAAGGATGCAATTAGCAACTTGCAAAGAGAGCAACTTGCAGCCTCAGCCTGGTTTGTGACCGTTCTAACGACGTTAGCCAACCTGAGTGCCGGCACTGGCTTCCCAGGTCTCCAGAGCTAGGAACACGAGTGGGCTGGGAGAAGCAGAAGCTCAGGTCAAGGTGCTTTAGGAGCGAACGCAGGCCTCCAGGGCTGAGTCTAAGAACTGGTCCTCCTTTTACGGCTCGGTCTGTGTATGCCAGAGGACAGGCAGCTCTGCTTCCTGAGCCCTGGCGTCCCCCGGATGTCACCTTTATACCCGATACCTGGATGCGGGAATGTCAGGCTCTTCTCCCAGGGTCACAGTGGGTCTGCCTCCTCAGCCCATTTGTTCATTCTCAAGTGTATTGGCCTGGAATGTGGAGTCCAAACTTGGGGGAACTCATCCCCTCTAGGAGCCACCAGCATCAGTAAGGAAGCCATGGGGAGGTCCCAGTCCCTTCCCCAGCCCTGGTGGCAGTAGGGTCTGGAAAGTCCCAGACACCCCACAGTGGGGGTACGTGGCACCGTCACTGTGCAGTCTGATGCCCTTGCATTTAGCCTTGGGCTTCCCCGTGGGTTTTGAAATTTGCCCATCCAGTTTTGCAAAATATATCACCTTGGTGGCAGTTCGGGTATCTATGTGAGAAACATTATGCATCCTTCAGGCCTTGCACTGACGATGGATTCATTAGGCTGCTATGATTGGAGCTTCTTGCTGCTTTAATTCATTTATTACCAGCAAGCATCCTTTCCTAGGCACCCTTGACAGCTACGGACACAGCCATCCTGTCTGGAAGCCTCTCAACCCAGAATGGGAACGGAGGGGGCTCCGTTAACTTTGCTCTCCGAAGAGTCACTTCTGCGAAGGGCTGGGGAGAGGTAAGAACGCAGTTGGCTGGCAGCGTGGGCCGCTGGCAAGCCTCGTTTCTGAACACTTACACTCTCAAAGCAAACCCTCTAAGTGACTCTGGGGTGGCCCTATCATCACGTAACAGAATTCCAAGTCTCAAACTTCCATAAACATGCCTGAGCCTGAGAGACAAATATGTTTTGTACCTGAAAAGAAGCCCTCTCAGCCTGCCCAGATCCCCCTTGAGATGCCAACTTCTGGCAATCCAGCCTCTGGAAACTCTGTATCTGTTCCCTGGAAGCACAGGCCTGTGGGCTGATCACTTTCTTCACAATTCAGAACCAGGGCTCTGTTTCCGTGCTCTGGGCCAGCGAATTGCTGTTTCCGTGCTCTGGGCCGAGCAAATTGAGCAGCATCAGATTAACATTGAGGAGGCCTTGAAAGTCACCCAGACTGGTCAATGAGGCCGCCAAAACCAGCTGCCGGGCATTCCAAGGCTGTGCGAGTGGAGAACTGCTGATGGATGGGCTTTCTCAGCAGGCCCCCGAGAACCATCTGCAGTCACCTGTGAGACCACAGCCAGCGGAGCGGGCAGAGCAAGAGGAAAATGCAGAGAAGCAGGCTCTGCGGGGGGCGGAGGGCCCTCACCCTCGGCAGTGGGCCCCGCGGGTGGCAGCATCTTCTGCCATGGCGGGAGGGGGTGGTCAGTCTTGTCTTCTGACTGGAACCCAGAAAGTGCTGCAGGAGTGCCCTGCGCTCTGGGGGGAGAAGGGGCAGAGGCAAGCCCTCTTTCCCCCGGGGGCTCCTTTCAGAAGCAGGCATCACGAGGCTCTGGCCCCTCGGGATCTGTGGGGACCGTCGTCTTCGTGGGGCAGAGGCTTCCACCTCTTGCTTCTGGAGTCCTGGCAAGGGCTCATGGCTCCAAGTTACAGGAAGGGGTTGAGACCCAAGGCACATGCAGAGCCCAGCTCTCTGTGGGAGATGGAAACACCATTAATACTTGTTCTTTTTTCCCCCCTGAACAGTTAGAATTTGGAGCTGGAGATCTACAGGGGCCCTTATTTGGTCTAAAGCTGTTCCGTAATCTCACACCAAGATGGTAAATATAAGAGATAAACCTTTTTTGTTGACTTGGAGAACAGACCTCTGGGTTTTTGTCAAGGTTACTTAAGGTTATCTGCCCTCGATGCAGCACTGACCTGAGGCTGCCCTGGGCCGGCAGTGTGTACGTTGGGAAGAACAGTGGGCTGGTTGGGGACGATCTCTATTCCATTCCAGCCCTGGGCCAGGCTGTGGCCCGGAGTCCCCTCCTGTGGCCGCCCCTTCCCTGCTTGCCTCGTGGTGGGCTGTGGGGACCACATGCAACAATGGAGGAAAAGCACCTCCAGGGTATGCTGGTCCACCATGCTCAGACACGTCGGGCCTTGTGGAGCATTTCTTTGTTACAGAGCATGTGGCCTTCTGTCCAAAGTTCTATGAAAAGGGCTTCTTCAAGCAGGGAGGTGATCTGTCCAACCCCCTAGCTGTCACTTAGATGGGCTCATGCTCGGGCCTCATGCCACAGCCTGTCTGCCTGCGTCTTTGCTCCAGCAGTGACGTTACACTCCCTGAATCGCACCTCGCTGGCCCTTCTAGAACCATAGACGTGCTCATTATGGAGGTATCAGCATGAGTTCAGATAAGAGAATTGGGTGGAAGGTAAAATAAAATCTCTTTTCTCTAGGGAATAAAAAAGATTGAGGAGTCCTATTATGTAGTATATATTTGAAAAAATTATTTCACTACTGACTGAGCACGTATCTATGTACCTGGCAGGTGGGGCCGGGTGCGTCGAACCTAGGCCTTCCCTCCGTCCTAGTGGTTCAGTCCACAGGGCATGTTCGCAGGACACGCTAACGGGGAGGAGGAGTAGCTGTTGTGTGAGAGAAGAACACGGGGTCCGCTCGTTGGCGATGCTCCCTGAAGGCAGTGAAGAGCTTGGCTGTAAAGATGCATATGGCTGAGCAGAGCCACCCAGGTTCTTCTCAGCAGAGAACACTGAGCTAGGCGGGTGCTTTCAGATCTTCCCTGATGCCAGTAACCATCTGGATGCCGTTAGAACCCAGCTCCTCTGGCCTCCACTCTAGGAGTCTGGATTCAGCAGGCTGGGAAGAGGGCAGAGACGTCTCCTTTCAGCCAGAACTTCAGGGATGGAGCATATGAAGCCGTGCCTCTTAACCTTGTCTGCGTGGAATTGTCACTCTGGTGCAAAGTACAAATTCCCTGGCTTCCTCCAGACCGACTGAGTCAAGTCCTCTGGGGAAGGGCCCTGGAAACCCATAGTTTTATCCAGCGCCCCAGATGGTTACTAATTCCAGCAAGTTTAGGAGACACTTCATGAGGAACATCTATTCGCCTTTTCATTCTGCATGAACCTCTCGCAGGCCTGTCCTTCAGTGGTCAGGAAACGCCTAGGGCCGATGGTCAGCTTTCGCAGGTTTGGACGCTGAGCGTCAGCGGTTCTCTCGGGCTTGAGGATGCAGGTTTACACACAGGATGGCTGGCTCCCAGCACAAGGCCGGCCGTTTCTTAGCAGTGGCTAGGCTCGTGTAGGCCAGCTCTTCAGGGCCCCTAATCCTCGGGTCAAACTGAGGATCCGGAGGTTGCTGGGAGTGTGGGGTTAACTCCCAGGAAGGGGGGTGGCCAGGTGGCGTCTCCATGTCCAGTGTCCCCACCAGAGTCAGCGTTTCTCTCTTAGACAGTGAAAAAACTCAAAACCCTAGCTCTTTGGTGAAAACAAGGGTGTTGTTCTTCATACTTAGATCCTTTCGCTTTCGCCCCCTGATGCTGCCTGGAAATGCTGGAGTGGCTGCTCTCTCCCCAAATTTGCCTCCCCTGAGCCCAGTGTGGCCACAGCAGGAAAGGGAGCAGTTACTCAGTTTGCCTTGAGTGTGAAGTAAATGAGAGAAAATGTTGGGTTGGGGGCCCTTTAGAGAGTAAGAAATTTATTGTTTCTTTTCAGTTAGGCCAGTATAAAGAATTATTGAGAAATGGGAAAGAATAGAGCTTGCTGAGGAATGGGAAATACACACAGAGATTTGATGCGGGCTCCTCTAGGCAGAGAGATGGAGATCTGCTGTGCGGTCCCCTTTTAAGCTCTCCCCCCCTTGCTGGTGGTCAGGGGAGAGGCCCTGCTGATTGCTGGTTGATTGATGACCCCACCCGTCGGTTCCCCGGGGGGCCCAGCAATGAGGCCCCTGAGGATACACAGGGCTTTTCCTTGACCCCAAGTGAGACCTCGTTCCAAATACGGTCTCATGGGGTCCCTCGGCAGCCTCCTTGGTGCCATCTTTCCCACGGCGTTCCCAGGCAGGTTCCAGGGCCACATGTCTCATGGCCGTGTTTTTCTGCCAGGCCTTAGACTCATCTTCAGCCTCGACTCCCCCTCAGCGTTCACGCCCTCAGTCTTAAGGGGTGCTGAGGGGTGACGGTCATTCTTCAGTAGTTACTTCCTGCTGGGTAGGGCAGGAGTCCCTGCCTGACTTCTCTGTGTAGACTCTGGCTATTCTATTGAGGTCGAGGACAGCCCGACGCCGTTGGTTGGAGCTGTGGAGCTGGATGAAATCCCACGTGGCTCGTGAGAACACTCACCAGTCCCTGGTGGACATCGGGGAGGGTCACCTGGCACTAGACCTCCTCGCTGGCTGGCGCTCACCACAGGAAGCGGGGAAGTCTGGGATTCCTCTAGGTTCTTGGCTATGTCACATGAAAGAATTTAAGAACACGCCAGTTTAGTTAGGCCAGTAAAAAGAATTTATTGAGAGATGGGGAGAAAGAACAGAGTTTGCTGAGAAATGGGAGAGAAGGATGGAAATACACATGGAGATTTGATGTGGGCTTCTCTAGGCAGAGAGAGCCAAGAAATTTATTCTTAATTCATTTGGCTGTGGGAAGCTACTAGAAGTTTGTGAGTAAAGGAATGATAATGATAAGAATTATATTTACTATTTTTTATGGCAAAAACATCATCTTCAGTGCTCAGAGAGAGAGGAGCTAAAGTGCCGGCCCTTTGTCAGTTGACTGAACGTCGAGCAGTTTACTAAAGAAGGCTAGTGGTGTTGCCTTTTCTACACCAGAAGCAAAGTGGTGTGAATACCTGTGATTGAAATGGAATACCTCTCTTTCGCCACAAGGTGGCGCCGGGCTCCCTTGGAAGCCAACTGCAAAGGCCGTTTGCCAGAACTGCCCGCTGTGCCAGCTTTTCAAGTAGCTGCAGCCAGTAACACGCAACTGTGGTGTGCATCAGAATCGCCTGGGCCTTGGGCACACCATCAGAAACAGTATATTGGTCTGGGGTGGGCGCAGAGTAAGTGGTTCTCAAACTTCATTGCCATTAGAATCACCTAGGAAGCTTTGAGGACTCAAGCCCATGTAACAAACTGCCCCCCACACTAATGAGCTCAGGAGACCTGCGATGGGAGCCAGTCACCAGTGGTTTTTGGTTTACTCAGGTGATTCCATTGCGCTCCGTCCTGCCTTTGGTTCCCGGGTGCTGGCCTGAGGGTTTGTGGGTGTGAGAATGAGCAGGGGTGGCGGGGAACAGCTGAGAGCCGGGGTCATCCCAGCCCCTTTCTCTCTGTGTGTCCCTTTAGCTTTGTTACGACAAACTGTGCCCTGCAGTTCTCATCCCGAGGAATCCGGCCGGGCCTTACCACTGTCCTCGCCCGGAACCTGGACAAGAACACCGTGGGCTACCTGCAGTGGCGGTGGGGCATCCAGTCGGCCATGAACACGAGCATCGTCCGGGACACCAAGACCAGCCACTTCACCGTGGCCCTGCAGGTGAGCAGAGGAGCTGCCGTGTGGGAGCCACACCCTCCCCACCCCACCCAGTGCTCAGGCAGCACGGGCACCCTTCAGACCCTCCGGCCCGCTCGAGTCTGTACTCCGAGCGCCCGGAAGCAGAGCGCCCCTTCAGTATCACCTGGTTGGGAGAAGGCCAAAGAATCAGGGCAGGGGCTGGCCTGGTCAGCGCTGCCCTGAAGCAGAGTCACGAGCTCAAGGGGCTTCCTGGCCAGGCCAGTGCCGTGGGTGAGCGAGGGGCCAGCAGGCTATGAGACACCAGCCGCCCACAGTAGAATGCAGGCTCAGGGTTGCTGGGATTTTTCACTTTTCACAAGGAGCTACAAAGTGGGGCTTATATGTGAAAGCTGCCAGTTTTGAAATGCTGGCTCTTAATAAAAATTTTTTTTTTTTTAGATTTTTCATTTTTATTCTCTCCTCTTACCTGCCCCCCCCCCCATTGTCTGCTCTCTGTGTCCCTTCACTGTGTGTTCTTCTGTGTCTGCTTGTGTTCTTGTCAGCGGCACCAGGAATCTGTGTCTTTTTGTTGGCGTCATCTTGCTGCATCAGCTCTCCATGTGTGCAGTGCCACTCCTGGGCAAGCTGCACTTTTTCGCACTGGGTGGCTCTCCTTATGGGGCACGCTCCTTGCACGTGGGCTCCCCTACGCGGGGGGCACCCCTGCATGGCATGGCACTCATTGAGTGCATCAGCACTGCACGTGGGCCAGCTCTTCACATGGGTCAGGAAGCTCTGGGTTTGAACGCTGGACTTCCCATGTGGTAGGCGGATGCTCTATCCGTTGAGCCAAATCCGCTTCCCTCCTAATAAAGTTTTTACACGCATACCCAGCATGTCCCACATGGACGCCCAGCAGCTAGTGGAGAGGTAGACACCCACTTTCCACAAAAGTCCCTCACAGTAGCCCTGCGCGCTTCCCCTCTCTTCTCAGCTTGGAATCCCACACTCCTTTGCGCTGATCAGCTATCAGCACAAGTTCCAGGATGATGATCAGACCCGTGTGAAAGGGTCCCTGAAGTAAGTTCTCGCCAGGTTCCCAGGGAAGCATCTGGAGGGGCGGAGGGTGTTCTGCTCGTGGAGCTAATTGGAGTCAGGAGGCTTCTCGTGTCAGGTTCCCATGTGGGTAACGTTTCTTGGGTGCCTCCTGCTGCTGGGAAGCAGGGATTCCACACCATGCAGTCCCAGTCCCTGAGAACTCAGTCCAGTGGAAGAACTGGACCAAGGGCTCCTTGCTTGGTGCTGTCAATTGTCTGAGGGCACCCGTCACAAACCTGGTCTCCGTGGGTAGTGGGAGAGGCCAGGGGGAAGGAAGGGTGGAGAACAGCCTCGGTCTCAGTGTCCACTCCCTATGGTGAATGGGGAGGAGCTGGTGACCGTCCCCTGCCTCACTGCTGGTCTCTGCAGGGCAGGCTTCTTCGGGACAGTGGTGGAGTATGGAGCAGAGAGGAAGATCTCCAGGCACAGCATTCTCGGGGCAACTGTCAGCGTCGGCGTCCCACAGGGTGTCTCTCTCAAAGTCAAGTAAGTTCAACTTAGATCCCTCTGGCTGAGGAAGACTGGCCCTCCAGCTGATTTCCACCTGGGGTAGGGATGAAATAGCCTTGGCTCTGCCCTTTCATTCTTAAAGGTGCAGTTGCTTCCATCCTTGGCACGTGGGCAGATGCCAAGGAGCACAGAAGTCCTAGCATTCAGTGACTGAGTTCTGAGTCTCTGCAGTCAGAGAGCCACATGCTGTGCTAGAGCATCCTCGTCTCTGATGTACCCTCTGCCTTCCCCGCTGACCCCCCGATCTGATCTGCAGCCCACTTCACCACCTGTGCACAGGCGTCAGGCGCTCACTGTGTCTTGTGTGTACTCGCTCTTTCTCGCGCTCGCCCCCTCCGTCCCATCCCTTATCAGTTTACACTCCCTTTAGCACATACTCTTCCAGCTACTGCCCCATTTTTCTCCTTTCCTTTGTACTTTAATTCTTTAAAATAGAGTTGTATGTGTTTGCTCTCTTATTTCTCTAAACCAACTCCAAGCTTTCTTCCCCAGTCCCTCCAGAAATAGCCTTTCTCAGTGGCCTCAGTGAGGCTGGCGCCCTCTCCTGCTGCCCGCAGTACCTGAGCCTCTGCCTCTCGCTTGGTCTGTCTGCAGCATTTGACCCAGTTGGCCCTTCCTCCTGCTTTGCACCTGTCTTCACTGGCTTTGCCTCTGCTCTGACTGTGCTGGCTGGGTGCTCCTCAGCAGGCCCTCTCTAGCCTTGTGGCTTCAATTCAGGTTTATTGAGGTGCAATTTACATAAGGTAAAATTCAACCTCTTTAATGTACAGTTTTATGGGTTTTGACAATCACAATATGTAATCACCACCACCACAATCAAGGTAACAGAATATTTTCATCATGGCTGAAAAATTCCCTTGTTCCTTTTGGTGTAGTCTGCCCCTCCCTGCATCCCCAGGCCCCAGCAACCACGGACCTCTTTTCTTTCCCTGTATTTTTGTCTTTTCTAATATGTCACATAAATGGAATCTTTTAACATGTAGCTTTTTTTTTTTAAGATTTATTTATTTATTTATTTCTCTCCCCTTCCCACCCCCCGTTGCCTGCTCTCTGTGTCCATTCACTGTGTGTTCTTCTGTGTCCACCTGGATTTTTGGCAGGCACTAGGAATCTGTCTCTTTTTGTTGTGTCATCTTGCTGCGTCAGCTCTGCATGTGTGCAGTGCCACTCCTAGGCAGGCTGTGCTTTTTTTGCGCAGGGTGGCTCCCCTTAAGGAGCGCACTCCTTGCACGTGGGGCTCTCCTATGTGGGGGACACCTCTGCGTGGCATGGCATTCCTTACGTGCATCAGCACTGCACATGGGCCAGCTCACCACACAGGCCAGGAGGCCCTGGGTTTGAATCCTAGACCTCCTATGTGGTAAGCAGATGCTCTATCAATTGAGCCAAATCTGCTTCCTCATATGTAGTTTTTTGAATCTGGTCCTTTTACTGAGCATAACACATTTGAGACCCATCCATGTTGTTGCTTGTTGTATCAGTTCCTTTTTATTGCTGGGTAGTATTCCATTCTCTAGTTTTATCATAATTTATCTGTTTACCAGATGAAGGATATTTGATTTGTTTCCAGTTCTTGGTAATTACAAGTAAAGCTAATGTAAATACTCCCATAGAGGTCTTGTGTCAACATGAAGTTTTAATTTTTCTTGAATAAATTCTTAGGAGTGGGATGGTTGGATCATATGGTAAGTGTGTATTTAACTTTATAAGACACTGCCAACTGTTTCCCAACATGGTTGGTTCATTTTATATTCCTACCAGCAGCATATGAGAATTCCATTTGTTCCATATTCTCACCAATCCTTGGTATGGCTGATCTTTTTTTTTTAAAGGCATACCATACACTGCCATAGCACCTTTTTTTTTTTTTTTTTTTAAATCTATTTTATTTCTTCCCTCTCTCTGCTCTCTGTCCATTCGCTGTGTGTTCTTCTGTGTCTGCGTGTATTCTCATAAGGCGGCTCCAGGAACCGTTCCTGGGACCTTCTGGAGTGGGACAGAGGCTATCACTCTCTTGCACCACCTGAGCTCCCCTGTTTGCTACATCTTGTTTTCTCTCCTCTGTGTCTCTCATTGTATCATCTTGCTGTACCAGTTTTCCGCATCAGCCGGCACTCCTGCGTGGGGCAACTTTCTCTCGCGAGGCAGAATTCCCACTCAGGGCGGCACTCCTGTGTGGGGCCACATTCCTGCATGGGCCAGCTTGCCCTCACCAGGATGCCCTGGGCATCGAATCCCAGACCTCCTGTATAGTAGACGGGAGCCCAATTGGTTGAGCCACATCTGCTTCCTGATATATATATATATTTTTTAGTTATTTTAGTAGTCATATAGGTTTACCTCATTGTGGGTTTGATCTGCTTTTTCTTAATGTCTAATGATGTTGAACATCTTTTCATGTACTTACTTGCTATCCATATATCTTCTTTAGTGAATAATTCAAATCTGTTGTCTGTACTTTTAAATTTTGGATGTTCTTTATAAATACTAGCATTGCTTTATTAGGATATTTTCAATGGATAGAAAATTCAGGGTTAACAGGTTTTGTTTTTCTTAATTCTGTTTTTTTTTCCAGCACTCTAAAGACGTTCTGTTTTCTTCTTGCCTCCATTGTTTGTGATGAGGAGTCAGTAATCATTAAATTATTATTATGTAATGTGCCTTTTTTTGTTTCTGGCCACTCAGGGTTTTCTTTTTATTGTTGCTTTTCAGCAGTTGGACTACGATATACTTAGATATGTTGTTGTTGTTTTTGTTTGTTTTTTTTAATCCTTATTGGGGTTTGCTAAACTTCTTTACATCTGTAAATGTATGTCCGGCATCAAATTTGGAATTTGGAATTTTTAGATCATTAGTTCTTCAATTATTTTTTCCTATCTATTCTCTCTCTTCTCTATTGAGCATGTTAAACCTTTTCATGTTTTCCCACAAGTCTCTGAGGCTCTTTCTTATCTCCGGTCTGCTGCTAAGCCCTGTATTAGTCAGCCAAAGGGGTGCTGATGCAAAATACATAAATTGGTTGTTTTTTAAAAAGGGCTTTTTTTCCTCTCCCCTTCCCCTCTCCCGCCCCCCCCCCCCCCGCCAGTTGTCTGTTCTATTTGTCCATTCACTGTGTGTTCTTCTGTGTCCACTTGTATTCTTGTCCGCGGCACCAGGAATCTGTTTCTTTTTGTTGTGTCATCTTGCTGCGTCAGCTCTCTGTGTGTGCCGCGCCACTCCTGGGCAGGCTGAACTTTCTTTTGCACTGGGCGGCTCTCCTTACGGGGCACACTCCTTGCTCATGGGGCTCCCCTACGTGGGGGACACCCCTGCGTGGCACGGCACTCCTTGCACTCATCAGCACTGCGCATGGGCCAGCTCCACACAGGCCAGGGAGGCCCTGGGTTTGAACTGTGAACATCCCATGTGGTAGGCAGATGCTCTATCTGTTGAGCCAAGTCCACTTCCCTATAAAGGATATTTATTTAGGGTAGAAGCTTACAGATACCAGGCCATAGAGCATAAGTTACTTCCGTCACCAAAGTCTATTTTCATGTGTTGGAGCAAGATCTGCCAGGGTTCAGGCTTCCTGGGTTCCTCTCTTCCTGGGGCTTGCTTCTGTTTCCTTTGTGAGCTTAATTCCCAGGGCTCCAGTTTAGGGCTTCAGTGTCAAACTCCAACATCAGAAACCCTTAACTCTGTCCTTTGCCATGCCTTTTTATTTGTGAGTCCCCACCCTTTGGTACCCTGCAGGCACAAGAGATTTACATAATTACTTAATCAAGTAAACTTATGAATCCAATATAATCTAATATGCCCAGAGGAAAAGATCAGTTTACAAACATAATCCAATATTTCTTTTTGGAATTCATCAATAATATCAAACTGCTACAAGCCCACCAATGAATGTTTCATTTCAGGTACTTTGGTTTTTAGCTCTAGAATTTCTGTTTGATTCTTTTTTATAGTTTCTATTTCTCAGCAGAAATTTCTTATCTTTTCATTCGTTATGAGTATAGTTTACGTCTTTGAACGTAGTACAACTACACTCAAAGACATAGCCATTATAACTGCTAAGTTCTAACATCTGGGTCATCTTGGGATCAGTCTCTGCTGATTATCTTTTCTTCTTGTGTGTCATGTCTTCCTGTTTTGTTTTGTTTTGTTTTTAAGATTTTTATTTCTCCCCACCCCCTTGTTTTTTTATTTGCTGTGTCTGTCTGTATTCATTGGGAGGCACTGGGAGCTGAACCTGGGACCTCTGGTGTGCAAGGGAGGTGCCTAATCACTCAAGTCACCTCTACTCCCAGCTTTTTTATGTCTTGCATTCTGCTTTTCCTCCCCATGTCTCTATTTGCATCATCTTGTGTCAGCTGGCCGAGCCTGCCTGTTGCATCAGCTCGCTGTCTTTAAGAGGCACTGGGAACCTCTACTTCCTGCTTTGTTGTGTCTCTCATTGTGTTTTTCCTTTTTGTGTCTCTTGTTGTGTCAACTTGCTGCTCCTGCCCATCACGCCAGCTCGCTGTCTTCTGTAGGAGGCACTGGAATCTGAACCAGTGACCTCCCATGTGGTAGGCAGGAGCCCAGTTGCCTGAGCCCCATCTGTTTTCCCCTTTTTCTTTTTTATGTAGAGTATTATTGGATTGTATCCTGGATATTGTGAATGATGCATAGTAGAGACTATGTTTTGTTTCTTCAGAGTGTTGATTTTTTCATTTTAGAAGATAGTTAACTTGGTTGAACTCAAACTGCACAATTTGGATGTTATTTGGTGAGTTACAGCCAAAGTTTTGGTACAGTTCTTATAGCCTTAGCTAGGCCACAAGGTAGATCAGGGATCAGCTAGAGATTTGTGCCACGTTTATGTGCAGAATTTGGGGATTCTCATCTCTGGTGATCCCCTCCTACTTTCCAGTTGATATGCTTGCCCCAAACTCTGGGCTCTGGTTCTTTAGTCTAGTACAATTGCAGGTTTCTTTCCAACTTTTAGCCACCCAGTGTGGTACAGATGGGGGCTTGCCCTCACACTGAAAGCTGTTAAAAAATGAAAATTTACCATGTGTACTAGCAAAAGTGGTGCTGATGCAAAGTACCAGAAAGCTGCTGACTTTTATAGAGGGTATTTATTTGGGGTAGAAGATTATAGATACAAAGCCCTAAAGAGTCTAACTTAAGACTGCTTTCTCACCAAAGTCAGTTACCATGTCTTGAAGCAAGATGGCGGGTGATCTCTGCCTGGTCTCTCGGGCCTGCTCAGGTGCTCTGTACTCTTTGATAAACTATCAGGCAATGGCTCATCTCTCCTCCTGGGACTTCAGCTGTTTCAGCCTTCTTTCTGTCACATGGCAGAACTAAAATGACCAAGTTTTCTCCTCTTCCGTGTATCTTCTTGAGTGAGTGTCCATTTGTATCATCCCACCAAGGGGTGGGGACTCAGTCTGAGTCACAACCTATTCACGTGGTTGGAGTCAAAGCCCTCATCTTAACAGGTAATTTAATCAAAGACATCTTAGGTGAATTTAATACATTCAAAGGGTCTCACACCCGGAAGAACAGATGAGTTTACAAACAATCTCTCTCTTTTGGGACTCACAAAAATAATCTCAAACTGTTACACCAAGAAACTCAGCAGTGTGCCATTCAGTTCATCTCCATTTCAGACCTCCTTTTAGTATTTACCTGCCTTTAGTCACTGTCCAGCTCCTTAAGGCATTTTTAAAAATATGTAGTCCACAGTTTACAGTTGTTATAACTCCTGGATGACTGGTCCAGTAGGAGGTACTCAGCCATTACTGCCAGGAGAATCTCTTATTTGGTAACTTTTGAGATATTCATAAACTTCTTTCAGACAGATAAACTGAGAGCTGAGATGTGACTGTAAGTCTTAGGGACATCTGCTCTGGTGAAGCATTAGCTCTGCCCATGAGGTCAGCAGTTAGGAGCCCTCTCTTCTGTCAGGAACATCAGATCCAGCAGCTCCCCTTCGTGGTCGGGAGCCAGCCAAGGAGTTGGTTATAAAGTAGACTTCCTGGCTTCTGCGTCTCTGAGAGGCCAGTCCTCCTGGAGCTAAGACCCCTGTCATCCTTCCCCCAGGAAACCTGACCTGTGGTTTTGATTTGTTTTGTTTTCAGACTAAACAGGGCCAGCCAGACTTACTTCTTCCCCGTTCACTTGACGGATCAGCTGCTCCCCAGCGCTGTGTTCTACGCCACCGTGGCACCTCTGGCGGTCTACTTTGCTCTGCACCGTCTGGTCATCAAGCCGTACCTCAGGGCTCAAAGGGAGAGGTGAGTGCAAACGTGCCGTGGCACAGTGGCTCAACAGCTTTTATCTCAGTTTCCTCATCTAAAAATGGAGCACTCATTGAACCTACCCCATAGGGTTATGTGAAAAACTAAATTAATTAATACATGTAAAGTACTTAGCTTGGCATCTGGCTCATAATAAGTGCTCCACAAATACTAAGTATTTATTGAAATCCTTGTAATTAGTAATACTACTCTACTCCTTTCATTCATGTCTTTCCTACTTTCAGAAAGGATTAGAGTTGTTTTACCAAGTTTTGAAACTATAAACCATGACCACAAGAAATAAAGTTTTCCTTTTTCTTATTCTAACAAATTTCCTGGCACTGAATTCAAAGAAGAATGGATTCTAGGTTTTTAAAAGAGACCTGCATTAGCTGGAGTCTTGGAAGTCATGAAAATGTAATTTATGTAGTGTTTTCTTGTAGATACCGTTAAATTTAAACTCTCAGTGAGGGCATCTCTACAGAAAACTGAGAAGTAGTTAAGATTTGTTACTTTACAATGATCTAATTTAATAAAATATTGAACTTAGAGAATCCAGAGGAAGGCATGAATGTCCTCTTCTGGCCCCTCTAGCCTTTGAATGACTGCTGTTGAGGGTGCTAATTCCCCTGGAAACTTGAGACCAGAACGCAGACCAGGTAGAGCTGGTGACAGAGGCCCTATGCTGTGCGAAGAGGAAAATACATTTGTATGTCTGAAGTAGCATTCGTTTTCCCTGCAAAATTCATTGTCCTCTCTTCCTAATGGACCTTATTTTTTTTTTTGTTTTGAATCATTGAAAGCAATTTAGTAAAAAATATTAAGTTTAATGGATTTATTTCAAATGATGAAACTATTAAATCAAGTGTTTCCAATTGAAGAAATTAAATGTTATTCTATGTTTAAAATGCACATTTTAAAATACAAGGTGTAAGAGTTAACTGTTGGGGGGCGGATGTGGCTCAGGTGATGGGCTCCTGTCTACCATATGGGAGGCCCCGGGTTCGGTTCCCAGGGCCTCCTGGTGAAGGTGAACTGGCCTGCACCACTGCAGAGAGCTGATGGCAGACAGCAAGTGCAAACAACAAGGGAGAGAGAATAAATAAATTAAATAAAATAAATAAATCTTTAAAAAAAAAAAAAAAAGAGTTAACTGTTCAAAATGGAAATGAACATAAAAGCAAACTTCCTTATATTCACTGAATATAAAACTTGAAAAACAAAACATTCTAGGTGATTTATCTTTAAAGACAGATGTGATTCTATTTAAACTGTTTGTAACTAAGTATGTTAATAAAATGCTCTTCATCGGTGCTAAAAAAAAAATCCTGGAAGGTTGGCGGGATTTCCTGTGATCTCACCCTCCACCAGACCTCCCACTTCCCTCTCCTCTGAGATTCTCATCAGGTGGGGCTTGGTTCCAGAGCGTGACAGCGGGTTTCCTGTACGTTCTTCGGGGACAAAAGGGAAAGCCATCTAGGGGTAGAATGAAAGCTGCACAGGCCGATGACTAACACACTGCTCGATACTCTCTTGAATATATATATATATTTTTTTTTTAAGTTGTAGAACTAGGAATCCAGTAAGATCACAGCCCGTTTCCTGGGCTCAGGTCCAGCGAGGGGGCTCTGTTGACTCACTGCTGTACAACACCGTGCTAATGTGTGGCTTGTGTTTTTCTTGCATAAGGGAATTGGAGAAGCAGAGGGAAAGCACAGCTACTGACATTCTGCAGAAGAAACAGGAGGCAGAAGCTGCTGTAAGTGATGTGCTGATCTTACCCTGGAAGCCCCGTGACCCACCACCATCTCTGAACATTCCTCCTCACAGTGTAGAGTGCTCACTGTGGAAGCTCCTCATTCTCTTTTCCAGTACCAGTCATTTCTTAGACCGGGGTAACATGGGAATCTACTTTGCAAACAACCTGTTGGTCTCAAGGACCTTAGGTCTCAGGCTTTTCTTCCGCCACAATATCATTTCTCAGTTTAGTCTTTATGTTGCATGTGGGCCACAAGACTGGAAATGGGGGTCCAAAGATTATATACAGGACCCTTCCAGAGGTATAACAAGGGTTTTTTGTTTGTTTTTAATCCGCCCCCCAACAGCTTTTTGCATGCTATCTGTTCTCTGTGTCCATTCACTGTGCGTTCTTCTGTGTATTTATTTTATTTCCCCTCCCCCCTTGCAGCTTGCTTGCTCTCTGCTCTCTGTGTCCATTGCTGTGCTCTTCTGTGTTTTTACTTGTCTCCCTTTTTTTGTTGTTGCATCACCTTGCTGAGTCGGCTCTCTGCAGTTGCTTGCAGGCCGGGCAGCACTCTGCAGCGCTTGTGGGCCAGGGGCTGTCCGCAGCATGCAGGCAAGCCTGCCTTCACAAGGAGGCCCTGGGACACGAACCCAGGGCCTCCCATATGGTAGACGGGAGCCCAACTGATTAAGCCACAGCCGCTTCCCTAACCAGGGTTTTTTTTTTTAAAGCTTGAGGGTACTGTCCTGATTTTCTCCCCTTTGAATGAACTGCTTTTACGGGACTTAAGGTGACAGTGGTCTTCCGGATAAGTGGCAGGGGTCACTCTCAGGTTCATCGTGGACTGGGCAAGGGCTGATGTGCAATCCCCAGGCAGATGACCTGAGCATGCCATGGCCATGTGTGCAGCAGTGGGCACTGTTTGTGTGAGGGGACAGTGCAGCTTCCCCAGTGGATTGGTGCCAAGAGATGCTTAAATCCTACTCTTTAAGGGAATGTTCTTTAATTTTAAACATCGACATGTTTAGTGTCTTGGATTGGGTTCACACGTCCACTTGACCCCCAGAAAGGGAGTGGGGTGCTGCCACTGGCCCTGGGGCTCGTGGCTGGGACGTGCCATGGCAGGTTCTCTGCTGACCCCAAGCCTGCCTGCAGAGGTGGGGTTTTAACACACACCAGTTCAGGAGCTGATCTCCCAGGCCCCTCCTCCCTTGTCTGCCAGAACCCTGAGCAGGTGGGTGGTTACAGACCAAGGAGCCCCAGACTTGTCACTGTTCTCCAGGGACACCTCCCATCTGTGAACCTCTAAAGAAAGAGGGGGAACACAGGGAAGCCCTGATGGTGCCCCCTTGTTCTTTGGCAGGTTCGGCTGATGCAGGAATCTGTCCGAAGAATCATTGAGGCAGAAGAGTCCAGAATGGGTAAGAAGGCATGATGGTCCCCCTCTCGGGACGGGGTGGGAGCTCAGGGTCTCCAAGGAGTGCCCAGTGCTGCCGTTGAGCTGCGTGGTGACATGTCAGAGGAGGCCCTGCGCTGGCCCTGACCAGGGGTCCCCTGCAGGGCTCATCATCGTGAACGCTTGGTACGGGAAATTTGTCAACGACAAGAGCCAGAAGAAGGCAAAGGTGAAAGTGATCGACGTGACTGTCCCCCTGCAGTGCCTGGTCAAGGACTCAAAGCTCCTCCTCACAGAGGCGTCCAAGGTACAGCTGTGCCGTGTGCTGAGAAAACCAAAATGGCCAAAGAGGCTGTGTGGGGCCTGGGGTGGGTCTGGCCAGAACGACCTGGTCCCT
This sequence comes from Dasypus novemcinctus, assembly GCF_030445035.2. Classification (NCBI taxonomy): domain Eukaryota; kingdom Metazoa; phylum Chordata; class Mammalia; order Cingulata; family Dasypodidae; genus Dasypus; species Dasypus novemcinctus. The sequence continues at coordinate 126,879,480 of NC_080681.1, forward strand.
TGAAAGGGTCGGCCACCTTGTGCAGGGCCGCCCTTCGTCCAGCTGGCACTCACTGCCCAGGGGCTCCCGGCACTTGAGCCATGACAACACTGGGACCCTTTCCTCTCTCCTTTCTTTTCTTTCCCCTTTATTTCACTCACTCAACAAATGTTTATTGAGCTTCTACGTGTCAAGCAATTTCTGGGTACGACCACAAATGAAACAGAACCCTCCTGCCTTCGTGGAGCTTCCCCTTTAAATGTGTGCTCCTTGTCTTGTTCGGGAAGCCCGTGCGGGGCTTACAGCTGGTGTGTGGGGCGTGCACCATACAAACGAAGAAATAACGTGCAGACCAAGCAACCCCGGCACCCTGGAGTTTCTGTCTTGGGGGTATCCGTGAAGAGAGATTCATTTGTTGCGGTGAAAGGGGCCTCCGTTGAGAGGGAAGTCGGGGACCAAATATACCGCTGTTGAGGGTTCTGACTTGCTTTTCCTAAAGCTCAAGTTTGCATCTTCCATGGGGCAGCCCCAGCGGGGAGAGCCCAGCCCCTCCTACCTGTGCCCGACGGTGGCAGCCATTGCATCCTTGGTGTAACGCTGTCCTCTCGCGTTACAGGCTGGGCTGCCGGGGTTTTACGACCCCTGCGTGGGTGAAGAGAAGAGCCTGAAAGTGCTCTACCAGTTCCGCGGGGTTCTGCATCAGGTGATGGCCTCTGACAGCGAGGCCCTGAGGATACCAAAGCAGTGTGAGTAGCCGCCCCTTCACAGATAGCCCCCCGGCTGCAGACAGGGAGAGGCCTCAGCCACTGACCCGGGGCCGGGAGGGTACCAGAGTGGCCTCTTGGGTGTGGGGGATGCCCCCCTGGGGGCGGTGGAAGCCTGTGGGCTTTGGTGGTGTGGCCGGCACAGAGCCTGTAGCTGATAGCCAAGGAGTTGGTCCTGCTGCAGGTAGAATTAGAGTGCATTCTTGTGTTCTGGGTATAACAGAACATCCAGCTGCTTCTCTGCATTCTTCTCAGTGTGGGTGCTGCACTCCTTGGGTGGAAGAGGGAGTGGAACTGGTTGTCTTTTAATACCCTAATTTTGTCTTTTGTTTTACAGCTCACAGGATTGATACAGATGGATAAACTGTCCAGGGAACCAGATTAAAAAGCAGCTGCAAAAACTCCCCAGGAGTCTACAAATTTGGAAACAGGGAAAAACCCCAAACATCAGATGTTTTTATTTTATATTATTCCTTTTGAAGGCGGTACCATATCAATTATGTGCAGGGACGTGCAGACGCCCCAGCTTTTCTGGGTGCTGTAGGTACAACTGAGGCAGCCCCACCTGGACAAGACCACAGCACGGTGACTGTCCCCAAGGATCATGCTCCTGGAGGGAAGGGCCCTGGGCACTCGCCCTCCAGGGTCCCCGAACCTGGCTGTCTAGGCTGTGCTGGCTACCGCCAGCCACCCGGTAGTTCTCGTCCATCTGGAGGTACTCACGGAACAGCCAGCCCTCACGCCTAGGCTGCGAACTACGGTTCCTGCAGTCCAGCCTGAACGTGGAAACCAAAAGGGAAAGGGAGGTAGGAGTTTCTTGTGCTCAGGGCTCCAGGATCAATCAGCTGCTCAATCGGCTTCCCGAAACCACCTCTTTCTGTTGAAATATTACTAAGTGAATCTGCAGAGAATTCTGGGTTTATAATAAGCTTTTTATCTGGAAACAAACGGGTTTGAAAATTGGTCTTTTTTCCCACTCCCAGAGCTCAGAGCAAAGTGTTCCAACTGCACCTGGCTGGGGAGAGTGGGGTCACCCCTGGTCCCAGGGCTCACCCTGTCATCTCTTCCTCCCACCAGCAGGGGACACAAGCCCACAGCCCCCCACACCTTGGCAGGACCTGCCGTTGCCCACCCAAATCTGCCGGATGGCATTGGGGTACAGGGAGGTTTGCAAGGAAGAGGCAAAGCACTAGATGGTTGGGAGTCACGAGGGCAGGGGCACAAGCAGGTGCCAAATTTTGAGAGGTGGGAAAAGCCCAGGGAAGGCCTACCCTGGAGCCCCAGGAGTGCTGTGGCTGCTCCTCTCCACGTATCCACTGCTGGCCTCCTGCAGATGGGCCCAGCCCTCCTCACCGTGGGCTGCTGGAGTAGTGGGGAGCCTCGGGGTTCTGGGCTGTGGCTCTGCAGAGTATTTACACCCTGAATAGGCCGAATTGTCTGCTGTGGGAAGCGGCTACTGGTGAGCAGAGGCCTGTCGTACACACTGTCCCTGGCTCGGCAGTGGTTCTGCCTGCCAGCCCGTGGAGGGGACCACCTGGGGTCATGTCGACCCTGCAGCTCTTGCTGAAATCAAGCTCCTCCCCCCTGGCTCTGATATCCAAGTAATCATTAACAGCCCTGTCCTCGTTTTTAACAACAGTTCAGGTTGTATAATTCCATGATATTTATTTCCATTATAAAAAACAAATTTTCTCTGACCTGAACCTCTGAACATGAATTGTGCAATAAACCGCCCGTCAAATCTTGGACTTTGGAAACGGGCCTGTGTTTCCTCTGCTGCAGGTGGTTCTTTCGGGCACCAGTTTTCTTCATTTTGTTCCAAGTTGATTGTTCGGAAGGCACTCTTACCATAATAAACCTTTCCTGAAAGCTGGGGATCGTATTTTTAATTTATCATCTGTATGTTTATTTTTAGGAGTAAGCAAAATAAGTGCCTCTTCTCCCCCTCCAGCCCCCAGGCCTCGCGTTCTTCTTCACTGAACCACATTTCAAACCACGAGGCTTAACTCGATGTGTGGTTCCATTTTCTAGAGTAAACACTGGTCTGCAAAATAAAGCCCAAAGTTAGGAAATCATTTAGGCTAAGATTGTTCTAGCAGTCTCTTTTTTTAATTAACTAAAGTCACAATTTTTTTTTTTTAATCAAAGGTAACCACACAAATTGGTTCAGCCACAGTGAGACATGGCAGAAGAGAAGACCTGGCATTAGCACTTAGTTGTTTTTAGATAAAGGAGGAGGAAGTGCCAGTGTAGTAAGACGTTTTATTTTGTTGCTTCCACCCAGGCCGTGGAGCCACAGGCCAGGCTTGGTCCACTCACTGCCGGGGGCTCTGGCAGTCCAGGCCGATGGGAGGGGAACCCCTCACTCTGCAGTCGGGGGCGAGTATTGCTGGAGCCAGCCGCCCCCTGGGGAAGTGCATCCTGGGAGGGACGGTGTGTTCTTCTGGGAGGCTGCCTCTGTGGGCCAGGGCTCAGGCCTGTGGCCCCACACTTGCCCAGGGAGCAGTATATAAGCATCTCCCCCGGGCACCGCGCAGGACCGAGCCTGCCGTGCCCGGGACTCCCTCCCTACCCAGCCTGGGGCCTCTGGCCGTTGCCCATTAGACAGCGTCAGGGATGGTCGTCACGCAGTGGGGTCCCTGTCCCTACTTTCCTGCCCCAGCACTCCTCACGGCCGCCTTCCGAGGGTCAGCAGCAGACAGCCATCACCAGCAGGAGCCCCGAAGCCAGCGCTGGCCCTGGGTGCCGCCGGCCTCGCGACTCGTGAGAAGAGCCGGTGCCCAGCTCAGCTCTGCTGTTCTGCTGGCGGGCTGGACTGTGGGCGCCGCTGCCCGTCTCCGTGGGGACGCAAGCGACTAGAGAGCCTGCGCATCTCCAGCCTCTGCGCCTTTAAGCGCTTTCGGAGCTTTTTGTTCTCCTTCAGAGTAAGGAAGAGTTTCTTTTTCAGGGCATCTAAGTCCAAAAGGGCGTAGCTGTGGTCGGATGGCTGCTTGGGGGCGGGCCTCCTGGGCCCTGTGGGTCTGGCCGGTCGGCCAGGGGCCTCTGCTGCTCCCAGACCACATGGTGCAACCTGAGGACAGAGTTGGTGACAGATAAGGAGCTGCCCTAAGACAAGAAGGGCGGGGACTGGGCACGGTTGGGTCCCTGGGGGAAGCCTGTCACCAGACTCCTTCATACCCCATTCCTGCTGGCACCCACTGCTCCCTGAAATCCAAAGGTGGGGTGTTTTGGGGTTCACCTGACCAAATGGTATCTGTGACAGCAGCACTTCACTTGAAAGGCCAGAAATCAGCCTCATGCCAAGATACTAGTGGCTTTGAGGGGCTGCTAGTGCCTCAGGGGAGCTGGGGTTTTTCCTTTTGTTTGAAGGAGTCTTCTCTTGCTGGGACCACCCACCCACCGGCTGCACAGGGACCTGGCGTCTTACCTCTGTGGGGGCTCTGGCACTTGGGGGCTGCTGGTGCTCTTCGAGCGCTGTGTCCGCGTCTGTCCCCGTGCTGTGCTCCTCGGCTGCTGCCTCACCAAGGACCTGACAAGCAGCAGGGCAGAAGCAGGCCTGCTGAGCCCAGCAGACACCAGATACCCCCAGCTGTCCCTCGTCCATCCCAAGGTAATCCCTCCACGCTGCCTGGAGGGCGTGGCTCTGGCCAAGGGAGCAGCTCTGGGGGCACGAGGGCAAGGACTGGGGCCCCAAGGAGTGAGGCCCGACCGGACCTGTGGTCAGCTGAGGTGTTGCCAACACTGACCAAAAGAAGAGCACGTAAGGGGCGCCTGGGTTTGGGAACCCAGGGGACAGGTTCCCAAAGCTGCAGCTTATTAGGAGAGTGAACCCTGGCAGGCTAGCCTGGCGGGGAGGCACTGCCCGCTGCCCCCACATGGCAGAGCCTAGCTTCAAATTCAGGACACGGTCCAATGCAGACACACCTTTCCTTCCAGAGAGTCTGCATTTCTTCTCTCCCCGGCAGGGTCTGTGTTCTTCCTAACCAGCTGCAAGACAGGAAGACGGAGACATGACGTGGGCAGGCTGTGTGACCGGCTTGCTTTGGACAGGGTGAAAAACCTGCATCCCCTAAGAAGCCTTCACGGCTAGCCCGGCAGCTCATTCCTCTTTATCCCCACAGCTCAGCTGGGACACGGCCCATCTGACAAATAATAAACTGGGACCATGACCCAGCCCAGCTCTGCGCTCCCTGCCACCAGGTTTTCTTTCTCCAAAGCAGTTCCCACATCTTGTCCGTAGGTCCATGAAGAGGTACATGGGAAGCCAGGGACCTAATTCATATGCCAGGCTGCCAGGCACACAGTAGGTGACTCGATGTTTGCTCGGTCAGTGGCAGCCACGTAGAGCCACATCCAGGAGTACAGTCTCCCAAAGGTCTGCCGGGGCTGGGACCCACATCCCTGTGCCACCGTGACATCAAAAGAACTGAGGGAAGCAGACTTGGCCCAGTGGTTAGCGCGTCCGTCTACCACATGGGAGGTCCAAGGTTCAAACCCCAGGCCTCCTTGACCCGTGTGGAGCTGGCCCATGCGCAGTGCTGATGCGCGCAAGGAGTGCCATGCCGCATAGGGGTGTCCCCCGCGTAGGGGAGCCCCACGCGCAAGGAGTGCGCCCCATAAGGAGAGCCGCCCAGCGCGAAAGAAAGCGCAGCCTGCCCAGGAATGGCGCCGCACACACAGCTGACACAACAAGATGACGCAACAAAAAGAAACACAGATTCCCGTGCCGCTGACAACAACAGAAGCGGACAAAGAAGAACAAGCAGCTGATGGACACAGAGAACAGACAACTGGGGGGATGGGGAAGGGGAGAGGAATAAATAAATCTTAAAAAAAAAAAAAAACTAAGGAGGGAAGCAGAAATGGCTCAACTGATAGTGCATCCGCCTACCGTATGGGAGGGTCCAGGGTTTGATCCCCAGGGCCTCCTGACCTGTGTGGAGCTGGCCCATGTGCAGAGCTGCCATGCACAAGGAGTGCCATGCCACGCAGGGGTGCCCCTGCATAGGAGTGCCCCACGTGCAAGGAGTGTGCCCTGCAAGGAGAGCCGCCCCACGTGAAAAAACGTGCAGCCGGCCCAGGAGTGGTGCCGCACACACGGAGAGCTGATGCAGCAAGATGATGCAACAAAAAAGACACAGTTTCCCGGTGCCGCTGAGCGTGCAAGTGGACACAGAGGAACACACAGTGAGTGGACACAGAGCAGACAATGGGGGGAAGGGGAGAGAAATAAATAAATCTTAAAAAAAAAAAAGAACTAAGAAGCGTGAGTTTTACAAATGTCCTCCCCTCCTAGTTACTAAACCGTAAGCTCTGTAAGGCACATAACCCAAATCCCAAATCCTTATTTTGGGGGCAAAAAGTTTACCACAAATAGTGAAAGTGAATCAGTTATTAACAGGTGTCCTGAGCACCTGCTCGGTGCCAGGCCACGCTCTGGGTGTTGGGGATAAAGCAGTGCCCGTGGGGGGGCCACAGTCCAGGGGGACAGACAGTGATGGGCGCAGGGGCTACTGAGGCAGGACGGACGAGACCTGGGGGGAGGGAGGGGCAGAAGCCCCCAGCGCCAAGTCTCAGGACACTTCCCTATCAGAACATAACCTGCAATGTTCCCGCACAGCAGAGAGAAGGAAAAGCAGGAGCCTCCTGCTCCTTCCATAAACACCTTGAACAGCCAACACGCAGCAGGGCCCGAGGCTGGAGGCCAGACGCCGCCAGTCAGTGCGGCCCTCACAGCTCAGGGACAACGACCAGAAGCCGCCCCCACCAGACAACACGCCCTGGAAACCAAACCACGCAACGAGATTCCCGCTTGTCTGAAGCACCCCCGTCGGCGCAGGCCCGGCCCACGGTAACCAAGAAGGCCAGGAAGCCTCGAGCAGGCCCGCAATCGTGTCTTGAGTGCACTTTCCCCTTTTCCAACTCTTCTAACTCTTCTAAATGGGCTGCTTCTCTGAATTCTTTCTCACGACGTGACCAAGAACCTGGAAATCAGCTCTAGCAACACTAAGGAGACGCAAGCAAGGGGGGGTGGGAAGGGCCAGCAAAGCTGGCTGGAGAAGGGCAGCCGGGGCGGCCCCGGAGGGCGCCCTGAGCAGGTGAGGCAGCAGGCGCGTGGCGAGCTGGGGCAGGGACTTCCAAGCCAGGGGAGGCAGCAGCATGGAGGCCGAGGCAGGGCGTCCCGGGACGTCTGCTAAGGCAATGGCTCCCGTAGTCACTGTGGTTCCCAGACTTCTCTCACTAGCAGTGCGGTCAGGTAAGCACTGCTCTTCTGGCCTTTGGCTAGTCCACTACTGTGCCACCGCCCGGGGACCTGCACTCTGCACCTACAGGAGTCAAAGGGTAACACAACCCCGTCTCGGGCCTTCGCGTCGCCTTCTCCCCCGAGCCGGACCCGCACACCCACCTGCTCCGAGGCACTTCCACCTCAGGGTCCCATCACCTCATGCTCAACCTGCACCAGGGCAAGCTCGTGGTGCGCTCAGGAGGAAGGACCCCGCGCTCGCATCCGCCCCCTCCAGCCTCCTCACCCCTGCTTCCCACCTTCAGCTGAGGCTACTGGGGCTGCACTCGTGGGGACACTGCTGTGACCTGTCCAGCTGCCCTCCACACCCTCCACCTGCAGCCAGAGGCACCTGCCACAGCCACCTCCCTCCCCGGCCTCACCCCGAAACCCCACAGCCTGGCCAAGCCTGTCTGAGCCTGTTGTCCTCCAGCCCCTGCTCACCACTCCGGTTTCCCGTGAGCCTCTGGCCGCCCTGGAAGGACACCATTTCCAAAGGTGTGGTGACCCTGCTCGGTGCCCATGCGTTCCCCCACCTGGACCGTCGCCCTCCCTCCACTGTCCACCTGCCTTCCTCATTTGGGTGCAGTCCCAGCAGCCGGCCCGGCAGGGGCACACCATTGGTGCTTCATAGCCCTTGCTGGCCGGGACACACTCTCTAAGCCTTGACTACCTACTAGGAGAAGCGGTCAGGTCTGAGCAGCTGGCAGGCGGGGCGGCCGCGAGCCCACCTGAGCTTTGGGAGCGCTGGCCGTCAGCTTCCTGGCCAGCACCCTGCTGCGAGGCACCATCCATTGTAAAGAGGGCTGCGACCACCCCGAGAGCACAGGCCCCGGGGACGTGCCAGGCCTTGCTCCGGCTGCCGCTCCGGGCCTTCACTTTCCCTGCAAATGCCTCCCCTCCACCCCCAACCGCTGGTGAGTCCCTGGACCTGCAGAGCTGAAACAGCCTGCCCTACCTGTGCAGGCTGCTGGAAGGCAAACACCGTGGGCACAGCGTTGTGCTTCAGGTTCTTGCGGTTCCCGAAGGCGCTGAAGCACTCGGGCCTGAAGTGCTCCGAGCAGATGACCGTGTGCTGCTTGGGCTCGAAGTTGCCGCGGCCCATGTTCAGCACCCATTCCCTCAGCAGCTCCGGGCGGCTGAATGGGAACCTGCCAGGCAGAGGGGAGGCCCACGGCCAGGGCAAGGTGAATTCAGAACCTCGGAGGGTCACGCAGTTGTCACCTTGCCAGAGGAGCTTGTTGGCCGGCTTTGAATATCCAGCAGCTCTACTTTGTTAAATCGCATCCAATTTTTGGTGGCTTCTATGACTAATGACATTGCTAGGAGAAAACCTGAGCCTATGCACGTGGCCAAAGAGCCCAAGTGAACGGTGTTTCCCAAACTACTCTGCCAGGTGAGCTGTCATTCTTTCATTCATTCAGTCAAGAGCCTCCTATATGCGGGCCCCTGTGCTTAGTGCTGGGGACACGGGAGTGAAAAAGACAAAGCTGGGAAATGGTTGTGGCTCAACTGATAGAGCATCTGCCTACCATACGGAGGGTCCAGGGTTCGATACCCAGGGCCTCCTGGCCCGTGTGGTGAGCTGGCCCATGCACAGTGCTGCCACGCATAAGAAGTGCCCTGCCATGCAGGAGTATCCCCTGCATAGGGGAGTCCCATGTGCAAGGAGTGCACCCCGCAAGGAGAGCCGCCCAGCGTGAGAAAAGCGCAGCCTGCCCAGGAATGGCACCACACACATGGAGAGCTGATGCTGCAAGATGACACAACCAAAAAAGTGACAGTTTTCCGGTGCTGCCTTCCAAGAATGGAAGCGGACACAAAAGAACACACAGCAAATGGACACAGAGAGCAGACAACGGGGAGAAGGGAAGAGAAATAAAATAAATCTTAAAAAAAAAAAAGCTCCTGTCCCTGCAGAGTATGTTAGAGAGGAGGAGATGATTAAGATGAAAGAAAGTACAGGAAGCAGACTTGGCCCAATGGATAGGGCGTCCGTCTACAACATGGGAGGTCTGCGTTCAATTCCCGGGCCTCCTTGACCCGTGTGGAGCTGGCCCATGCGCAGTGCTGATGCGCGCAAGGAGTGCCGTGCCACGCAGGGGTGTCCCCGCGTAGGGGAGCCCGGTGCGCCCCGTAAGGAGAGCCGCCTAGCACGAAAGAAAGTGCAGCCTGCCCAGGAATGGCGCCGCACACACGGAGAGCTGACACAGCAAGATGACGCAACGAAAAGAAACACGGATTCCTGGTGCTGCTGCTAAGGACAGAAGCGGTCACAGAAGAACACACAGCGAATGGACAGAGAGAGCAGACAACTGGGGGGCGGGGTAAGGGGGGAGGAAAAAAAAAGTCGGAAGCACCGGGGTGGTCGGGGAAGGCCACCTAAGAAGTGGCATCTGAGCAGAGACGGAAGTGGGAGAGGTACAGTCCTGCAGGGATCAAGGGACAGCAAGAGCAAAGGCGCTAGAAGGGGCCAGGAGGAGGGCTGAGCCAGCATAGGCAGGTGAGAAGAGAGGGGGAGCAGGGGCCACAGGTCCCAGGGAAGCACTAGCCAGGCCCTGGCGGCTCCAGGCAGGGCTTGGGCAGGGCTGGACCCACACCGGTGCTGTGGGAGGGCCCAAGGGAGCTTGGAGCAGGGTGACAGCAGAGGAGGCCACGCCCAAGCAAGGGGCTCGCGAGCACTGGAAGGAAGGGGTCTCATGTCCTGCGGTGGAGGGGGCTGAAGGAGGGGCCGGCTGGGCAGCTGGTTGGTTGGTTGTACATTCACGTTAAATTTGAGAGGCTTTTTCAGATGTCCAAGTGCTGGAGCTGCGTGGGCAGGTGGACACGTGTCTAGAGATGTCCCTGCATAAGCCGTGGAAAAGCCAGAGCTGGGCAAGATGCATGCCCTGAAGTGGGTATGGATGTGGGGGGACCGCGTGTGAGGACCACCCCAGAGTCATGGCCTGGGCCCCAGGACACTCCAGCACCTGTGCGGGTATGAAAAGGACCCAGCAAAGTTGACTGAGAATGACAAAGGAAGAGGACATGTGAGAAAGGAAGAGGGCCATAGTGGTGGCCTGGTAGCCAAGTGGGAAAGTGTCAGATGCTGCAGGGGTCACCTATACGGAGGACTTAGACTGGATTTGGCAATAAAGAGCCAATGGTGACCTTGACAAAGCTACTTTGTGGGAGCAGTGGGGTGAGAGTCTGAGTGGAATGGGTTCAGGAGAAAACGAGGCGATTCCACTCCCAGGGGTGGACCGAAACCCAGGCACTGAAGACGTGTCCCATAAAAACCTCCAGAGCAGCGTGGCTGGGATGGCCAAGAGGTGAGGACAGCCAGGTGCTCTTCAGCTGGGAGATACACTCCTGTATGTCCACTCGGTGGAATACGACACAGCAATGAAAAGGCCGTCCTGTGGCATGCAAGGGCGGCTTGGACTCCCCGGGAGTAGCAGGCAGACAGAAGAGAGTACATGCTATACGTCATCCACGGGGCGTGCGGAACCAGCCAAGTGAGGCCACGTGGCCACAAGGCAGCATGGGGCCGTGTCCCGGAGCCGGGCGGGAAGGGAGCGTGGTGGCTTCTGGGGGCTGATGTGCTAACCCGAGGCAGGCACAGGTGTGTCCGCTTTATGAGAACTGCTGGGCTGTGTACTGTTCAGGCTCTACTTTACGTAATAAACGTCAGTTAAAACATTTATTTCAAAAAAGAAAGCTGGGAAGCGGGGAGTGGGGGCGATGCTTGCGGCAGTGCCTCCTTCGCTCCCGCACCCAGTCCTGCTCGAAAGGGGGCAGAGAGACGTGGGGGTGCTGGAACCCGGAGGCCTGCGAACGTCCAGTGTGCGGAGGACCAGCTCACCCGGGCGGGAGCAGCGGCCCAGGGCCCCGCGCGCGCGGCCAGGGCGGACTCCCAAATCCACACCCTCCTTCCCGGATGCCCCCAAGTCCATGCCCCCCTCCCCTGCCACACCTGGAGCCTCCTCCCGACCCCACTGCACCCGCCTAGGTCTGCCCCATCCTTCGCGAAATGACGCGCGGAAGGGACTCGGCGCGCACCGGCACACCGCAAGACCCGCTCGGCGTCGGCCATTTCCCTCGGCAAAGGGACACTGCCCAGAGGCAGGTTCCAGGCCACAGCTCTGAAGGAGACCAAGTCCCCGAGACAGGCTGGGGGCGGGGGGACGGCCGGCCAATAAGCACCCCAAACCGCGGCAAGTTCCTTTCCGAGGGCGCTGGGTACGAAGAGGGAAGTTACAAAGCCCAGCCCGCCCCCCCCGAGCCCCTGCGGAGCCCCAGGCCTGGAGGCCCTGCGCCTCCAGGAAGCCCTCCGGGATTAGCCAGGCAGTCCCCGGCCTCCCAGGCCCCGCGCGGCGGCGCTGGCGTCCTGCGCTGCCGGCCCCCGCCCCGGCCCCGGCGCCCGCGGGCCTCCCCGGCGGCGCCGCCCCCCTCACCGGTGGAAGGTGAGCTGCTTCCTGCGGCTGCTGTAGCGGTTGCAGCACTGCCGGGCCGCGCACGACTTGGGCATCGCCGCCCGCCCGCCAGGCCCGCGCCCCGAACAAAGATGGCGGCGGCGGCGCCGGCGCGGGGCGGGGCGGGGCGGCGCGGGGGCGCGCCCGGCGCGCTCCGAGCCCGCCCTGCGCACGCGCGCATCCCGGGCGGCCGCGGGCCCCTGGGGCTCCCGCCTCCTGGCCAGGGACCCCCGGAAGCGAGGCGAGAGCCGCCCCGCCCCGCAGGCCCCCGCGGCAGGTGCTGGGCTCCCGCCCCCGGGCCGCCGCGGGCTCGGCCGGCTGGGCTCGGGCAGGCCGGGCGGGCGAGCCCCGCGCGGGGCGGCGGCGGGCTGCGGCCTGGCGGTGGCCGGCCCAGGACACGCAGGCAGGGCTGCGGGGCGCCCCCCGGTCTTCGGGGAGCCGGGGTGGCGGGGCAGAGACAAAGGGAGGAGAAACAGCACCGCCCGGGGCACAGAGGACAGACACCCCAGCTAGACGGGAACCTCAAAGTAGCAATATATTTATTTACAAAATATACAGTTTCACAGAAACAGCTTCGCTTTATACACATAAACTATAATTACACAGAACCATGTAAACGGTGTTAAGAGCCGGCCTGGGCCAGGCCGGGGGGAGGGGCCTGCTTTGGGGGGGCGCCCTCCCTCCGCGGCTTCCCCAGCCACCCACCGGGGCCCCTCGCCGGGCCATACCTAATTTGCATAAAGAAGCTGATTGCAGCTGCCCAGCTCAATCTAACACCAAACCTGAGGTGCCGGCCTGGAGCACCACCCACAGGGAGAAACCTGCTCGCAGAACAAAAACGAAATCAAGAAACAAAAATCGAGATGAATACTTAACGCCGCCCTCCGGGGAGTCCCCGGGCGAGGGGGCGTCCCCGGGCGGAGGGGCATCCCAGGGCGACGTACCTTCCAGCCCACAGAAGCATGGCCGGTGTGGGCGCTTGGGCCCTAAAAACATGCGGATTCTTAAAAAATACACTTTAAACACTCCGGGACATTAAAAAAAAAAAAACCGATGGAAACCACTTTGGAACTTTGGTTAGTCTCGTGGTGAAAACAATGGACCGCCAAGGGCCGCGGGCAGGTCTTTGGCAAATTCCGCTCCAGCTCTCCCGGGAAGCTCGCCCTCCCCACAGCCAGCCGTCTGGGGGGGGGGAGGCCGTTTCCAAACCAGCTTTCTACTCTTTTTCTCTCTACAGAGCAACTCTCCCCTCGGGGATCTTCACAACAAATGGGTCTCAAAACTATTTCACTCTACTCTTGTGTTAACAGAAACAATAGAATTCTTTAAAAAGACAACAGTTGGCTGAACCAGTGGGACAGACACTGGGACAAGAGGCCAGCGTGGTGCTCTGGGGAGGGCTGGGTGGAGCGGCCCGGCCTGCCATGGGGGGGGCATGTTGGGGGGTCCTAACGTGGACCCCTCCCTGGCAGGCCTTACAGAAACAACACTTAGGGGGACACAGCCATCCACTCACTGAAGACATTTCTGACAGTGGGGCCCTGAACCGCTGAAGTGACGCCACCCACCCGGAAGGCTGGAGCCCTCCTCACACGGAACCCCCGAGCCGCCAGCGTTCCGGGGTGCCCTGCCCTTGCGCCAAGCCCTGCGGGGGCCTCCCCAGCCCAGGACCCTAACGCAGGTCCAAGGGCCGTGAGGGCACAGACCAACTCACCAGTTCAAGCCCAAACAAGGAGATGAAGCCCACCCCTGTCCCGGGGCCAGCCTGGACGCTGGCACCCCAACAGCCACCCCAGAGGCCCCTGCTCCCGCCAGTCGTCAGGCCACACCGTCCCCGTCCCCGATGACCCACCCTTTCCTTCTCTCCTGGGGACAAGGGGAGGAGGGCACCGACGTGCTCCTCCCGGGAAGACCGCTGCCTGAACCCCCCCGCACAACCCGGAGAGAAAGGGCACCCGGCAGGACACCGGCCACATTTGGCTGTATCGTGCAAAAAGACGGGTTTTTTACATCGTGCAAAACAGGAAACCGCGTGATGAACCCCGGCCACTCGAGCCCCCAACCAGCCCCTTTCCACGGAGAACGGTCCCTTGGAGGAAGAGAAGGAACCCTGGGAATCAGAAGCAGGCCCAGGGTCCCCCAGTAAGGAGGGCTCAGGCCAGCGGGTACGCGTGCTGCACACACACGCGGAAGACACACTCAAGGAAAAGCTTACAGGGACGGCTGTTCAGACACGTTCAGGGGGGCGCACGGGGAGCCCGCCCCCTGAGACGGCGGAAGCGGGGAGTCACCGCTCCACTTGTTCCCATCAGCGGGAACTGGTTAACAATGAGCTCCGAAGTCCACGGCCACCACGTACCCTCGTTTTCGGCTGAACCAAACCCCACTCGGCTCGGGTGCTCAGTCCGCCTCCGCTGCAGAGAACACAGCTCTAGCAGCAGCTTTGGCCAACGGAGATTTTATTCGGTCACTGGCTATGTACAGTTTCTACTTCGGACAGCCTGTCCTTTGCGTAGGCACCTGGGTGGCAGAGGGCTGCCGGCACCAGAGCGCAGAGGTCTGTGCTCAACTACGAAAGGGGCCGGGGAGTCCCCGGTCCCTCCAGTTCCTCGCCGGTCTCCTTGCTCGCCAGCCGTCAGTCCAGAAACAGCTTCCGGGAGCCCATTCGGGAACGGTTGGAGCGGCGGATGTCAAACTTGGAGTCCCGGCACTTTTGGCAGACAAACACTTCTGGAACATTGGACTTCCGGATTTTCGCACAGGACAGGTGGATCCAGGTGTGGCACTCGTTACACTCAATCATGGGGCGGCCAGCGAACGGCTTCATGCAGAAGCACGTGACGAGGTCCCAGGAATCGTCATCTGGAAAGAGAAAGCTAACGTAAGGAGAGGTCCCGGGAACTGTCGCCTGGAAGGAGAGCGAGCTCCTTCAGGCAGCTGCTGGCCAGTAGGACAGAGTGTCCGGGCCGTGGTGGAACCCGCCCCTCAACAACCAACCACCAGCCTAACGTTGACTGGATGGCGACACTGCAAATGCAGTCAAGGCTGGACAGAGGGGCAGGAGGCAGCCCACGACGGCGGCCAACGAGCTAGGTTATTCTCAGGTTCCGGGTTTGTCTTGAGTGCGGGCTGTCTCTAGCGGGCATCAAGCCCTTCCCGAACACCTTGGCCTCCACTTTTCTCCCTGGAGATGGGGGCACACCCTATCGCACTCCAAAGAAGGGACAGGACCGGACCCTCTGCAGGAGGCGCATGGGCCCGGCCCCCAGCCCCTCTCCTCTAACACCCCCCCGGAAGCGCCCCAGGGACCGCTGACCTGAGTCCACCATTATGTCCTCGTCGTTGCCGGTGCTGTCCTCGTCCCGGAAGACGACCTGCTTCCCCTGGCGGATGATAGTCCGTTTGCCTTCCGTTTTTATTTCTTTGGCCTGATCGGGCGACACCGTGGCACAGGAGCCACTCGAGGGAGTGTCGGAGTCCCAGCCCGAGCAGGGGTCGCTGGGGGCCTGGGGGATATCCTGCAGGGTGGGGCTGGTGGGGCTTTCTCCGTACGGGTCGGTGGCCTCCAGCTCCAGCAAGCTCCCCACGTACCCCTCCTTTGCAGGTGCGTCACTGTCCCTTCGCTTCCTCTTCTTCTTCTTCTTCAGCTTGTCAGTTTTCTTTCTGTCTAGCAAAAAGTTACTGGGCTTGGCTCGCTGCAAGAGGGCAGGCTGCAGGTGGCCAAAGCAGCGGTCCGAGGCAGGCAGGGGCCCCGAGGCGATGTCAGTGAAGCTGGCCTCCCAGCTGTCACTGTCGAGGGTCCCGGCAGAGCTGTTGGCAGGGCTGGGGCTGCTCCTCAAAGGGACTTCCTAGAAGGACACGGGCAAAGGTGGCAGGCCCTCAGTGTTCTGGCCAGTCCCCAGGGCGAATGATGGCCCCCAGCCAAGCTTCCCTCGCCCACCCCCAGCCAGGAGTGCCCGCAAAAGCAGGGGCCCCTCAGCTCATGGCAGCACTGTGGGAACTGTCCTCAGTGGTCTCCGGGGCCTTCCAGACAGAGTGTGGGCCCTGCTGGGGGAGACTCTGCTTTCCACTGCCCCACCCGCAGCACCCACAGCCCCTCTCCAAGCCGATGCATAAATAACTATCTGCCTAAATGAAGGCTGAAGGCGCTATCCCCTGCACTTCTCTCTTCCTGATCTGAAAATCTGCCCTTCCACTTGCCCTCCCCAGGAACATACTTTTTAAATTAAGTGAATTTAAATCAATTTTAAACTATGTGACTCTCTTTAAAAATGTGGAGACAACCCCAAATCAAAGAAGGTGATCACCACCTTAAGCAGTGAGCATAAACTCGAGTCGTGTCAGACCAAGCCAGTATGTCATTGGCGAGGAGTGGCTACACCATGCATGGTACGAAGCCACCATTATCCACCTTACAGCAGGTGAGAACTATAGCCCAAAGCCTGGATTCTACCTCCTAAAAATATGGAATTATTTTTGTTGTTTTTTTATTTATTTTTTATTTTTCTTTCGCTTTTCTTTTTTTTTGAGAGCGGGAACGCACTCACCCACTACCACAAACTATGCTGTCGAGTAGCAGGGGTCGGCACATCCGGAGTGCAATAGCTAAGCCTCGCCCTGGGAAAACCACCTTTGTGATCATGGGATCGCCCCTGCCAGGTTAAGTATTGGAATTATTTTCAACCTGAACACAATATGAAAAAGGCCCCTGAGGTTGAGCGATGTCATGTGGCACCTCTGGGCCACATCAGCCCATTTTTCAGCAAAGAAAAAGACCCTTCATTAGGCGGGGAGTCCACTTTAATGGGAATTTTGTCACAAGCCCCAGAAGAGTCTTTTCCATGAGGCTCGAACAGCGAGCAGAGTGTGCGGCCTGAGGCCTGGCCGCGTGGCCCAGGGCCAGGCAGGTGGAGCCCCAAGCTAGGCCGCCCACGTGCTGGGGACCTGGGCTCTTTAAAACGGGAAGGGAAAAGCACACCTACCTCCACGCCCAGGGCTGGGAGGCACGGGCTGCTGCAGAGGGCAGGCAGCTGGCCTAAGCCTGCTAGCAGGTCCTCCTCCAGGAGCCCCACTCCCGACCCACTGCAGCTGGCGCCTCCCCTCCGCTCTCCCTCCGTCTCGACACCCTGACACCCACAGGGGAAGGGCTGGGGAGCTCTGGGGTTACCTCTTTGGGATAAGGGATGTAGCCAGCGTAGGCCAAGACGAAGGTGCAGAACTGGTTGAAATCCTCCACCGTGCGGCGCCTCTTGTACCCGGGGGAGTACTCCTGCTCAGAGAAGACAGGGCATCAGGAAGTCCACATCAGTGCCACCCCACGGGGACAGCATTAGCCAGGCTGGAGCTTTCCCGCTCAGCCACCCAAAGACACGCTCCTGGGTCCACAAAGACTCGCAACGAGGTAAGGTGAGTTCAGGTCAAGAAATAACAGCTTTCAGGAGCCTGACGGAGGAGCCCGGTAGTTGTATGCCAAGAACGCCCAAAGATAATACTTTGGAGAGAAATGCGCGTACACAAGTATTTCTTAGCATTCACGTGGCATTTTCTGCCCTTACCCACGGATCTCTGCAGGCCTCTAAGGTGCTTTAATAACTTTTTTCGGTACAGATTTTCCATCTTGAACATAAACTCCTGTTACAGCTTAAAAGTATTTTAAGTAATTTTAAAAATCACCTGTTTCTGACCTCAAGACTTGGTTCACTAAGGACGGGGACGCCGTGGCTGAGTCTTGGGGGACCTTTCCCCAGCCAGGCTGTGTGAGGACCCCTCCTCTTCCCCACTCCCCCCTCAGAGGAGAACTTTCTGGACCCCTGGGGGGACCCCACCCTGCTGCCCTCAAAAGTTTCCGGAGTCAAAGACACACCAGGAGTGCTACTCCCAGCTGTCCATTTAAATGGCAACCCGGGAGATCACCGGGAGGTGGTGGCGCCCCTCCAACCTCGAAACCCCCGCGGCCAAGGAAGGCTGTTCCCTCCCGAGGCCGCCACGGGGGAGGAAGGGCCCTTATTTACTCCCCGGCCAACCAGCGCCCTGTTCTGGCGAGCCTCCACCCATCTCTTCACCCAGGCTTCTTCCAGCATTTGATCCCCCAGCCCTTCCCCATCCCAGGCGTCCAGGAGACACTCCCAGGGCCGGGGCCGGCTGCCCTGCTGGGGCCAGAGCCAGGAGGGGTGATGCGGCCCCTCCCCGCGCCTCCCCAGGACACCAAGGCCCCGGGCTTCTCCCAAAGGGTCCCCTTCGTTTTCTTTTCTCCACTTGGTTTTAGCAAAGCGCCGACACCCCCTTCTCCACCCCCAGCGCTCCAAAGGCCGAAGCCAAGAGGCAGCCGAGGCCGCAGCGCCCGGCATCTGGAGGCTCGGGCCCAGCCCCTGGGGAAAAGCCGTCCCGGGCGGCCGGGAAGGAGCACCGCAGCCCCGAGCCCCGCAACTCTCGGCAAGAACTTTCCTTTCGGTGGGGCCCGGGCACAAGTGGGTCAGGGACCAGGCCGAGAGCCGGGTGGCAGCACGCTCGGGCCGGTGCGGGCGGGGGAGGGCGCGGGGCGGGACCCCGCGCCGTGCCCACCCCCGCGCGCCCGCCCGCCGCGGCCGCGTCGGGGGAGAGCAGATGGCGCCGCGGCCCCCTCCCCGCCCTCCCGCGGACGCCGCCCCCCGCCGACACTCGGCCCCGGAAGGTGCGGGGCCCAGACCGCGGAAAGTGGGGGCCTCGCGGGCGGCCCGGGCGGGAGCTCGGGATCCCGGGGCGGGAGCCGGGCCCGCTCCCCGCCCCCAGCAGCAGGGCGCGCCGCTCCCCGCCCCCACCGCCGCCGCCGCGACCGCGGGTCCCGCAGCCGGGAGCCCAGAAGGCCTGGAGAGTGCGGGGGAGGAGGGGCCGGCGCGCGGGAGGGGGTCGGTCCGGAGAGCCGAGGGCCCGAATCCCCGGAAGGAGGGTGGGAGTCGGGGCGGAGCTCGGGACCGGGGCGCGGGGCCCCGCAGGGGGAGGCGGGCGCGCCGGGGGAAGGGGGTGGGGACCCCGAAGACCAGGCCCCCCCAGTCCCGGAGGAGGCGGGGGCGAGGCGGCTCCGCGAGCAGTTAGGGGGCGCGGCGCGGGCGCTCGGGCCCGGGGGGATCCGGGGAGCCGCCGGGGGGCCGCGGACGCCCCGCGGGCAGGGCTGGGGGGCTCCTCCGCGGGCCAGCGAGGCGGGCGGCGGCGCGGCTCGAGTCCCCGGGGGCGGGGAAGGGGCACGGTCGGCCGGCGGGGAGGGGCGGGGGCGCAGGCGGGTCCCGGGGCCCGGCGAGGCGACAGCGGCGGCCCCGGCGAGGGGGGCGGGCGCGGCAGACGGGGGAAGGGGCCGGCGGGGGCCGCGAGAGGACGCCGAGGCGAGGCCGGCGGGCGGCCGGGGGCCCGGCCGGGGGGCGGGGGTGGGCGCCCGAGGGGGCGGCGAGGCGGGGGAGGGGAGGGGGCGGGCGGCGCTCGGGCCGGCCGGGGGTCGGGCGCCCGGGGAGCGCGGGGCGGGGGCGGCTCTCCCTCACCTCCGGGTGGAAGGCGGCGGCGCAGGAGTCGGAGTCCATGTTCAGGGTGGGGGGCGGCGGCTGCGGGAGTGCAGTGGCCGGGCTGCGGAGGGCGGGCCGCGGGGCCAATGGGGGCCGGGGGCGCCGGCGGCCGCGCCGGGCGAGGGCGGCCGAGGGAGGGGCCGCCCCGGCTGGAGGTGATGGGGGGCTCGGGGTGTCGCGCCCCGGGCTCTGTGCTCCGGGGCCGGAGGCTCCGCGGCCGAACGCGGTCGGCGATGCAGCTCCCGCGGCCGGCGGCGGGCGGGGAGGGCGAGTCGCTGCGGGGCGCGGCGGTGGCGGCGGCGAGCGGGAACCCGACCGGCTCCCCGACCTGACGCCCAGTTCGGCTCGTGTCTCGGGAGGGAGGGCGGGAGCGCCGCGGGGGCTGTCGGGAAATGTAGTCGGGGGCGCCTGGAAGCCGGCGGCGCGGGGGCGTGGCGCAGGGCATTGTGGGAGCGGTAGTTCCGGCTCCCGCCGCGGCGGCGCACAAAGGCCGCCCCAGGACTCCAACCCCCGTCGGGCGCCGCGGCGGCGGCCCGCTCGGCGGGGGCGGTGCCTCCGGGAGCCGCGGCGGCGCTGTCGGGGGAGCTGCGGGGGCTCGCGGCGGCGGGGCCGGCGGGGGGAGGGGCGGCGCGGGCGGGAGCGCCTGGGCCTCCGGGGGCGGGGGTCGTTCTCGGGGGTGGGGGCGGGGCTGGCGGCCTCGAGCGCGGGGGCGGCGCCTTCTCGCGCCTTCTCTTTCTCTGCCGAGGCTCGGCCCTTTGTGGGGCTGGGGGTCCCCGGCGGCGGCGGCGGCGGGGGCGGGCGCTGACGTCGCGGCCGCCCGCCCGCGGGCCCCCCTGGTGAAGGGCGGAGTCCCCGGCCCGCGTCCCGCGCCCCCGGCGGGCGGGGGAAACTTGTTTTCGCGGTTGTCGGTGTCGCCGGCGGTCCCTCCTCGCTCCGAGCCCCCGGAGCCGGACAGGCGCGGGCCGAGCGCTCAGTACGTCCGCTGCCCTCTCTCCCGGTCTCGGTGCGCCTCACCTGGGGGTCGGGTTACTGCGTTTAAAAAAAAAAAAAAAAAAAAAAAAAGCCCTAAACGCTGGTTCCGAAGACGTCGGTTTGAAATTCGCTTTTTTTTTTTTTTTTTGCCTCCCACGCCCACCTTGGGGCGGGCCGTCCCTGTTGCCTCGCTTCACTGGATTCATTCTCTGGACTTTTACTCCCAAAGGATGACAACAGTCGAGAATGAGAATGAGGTGAAACATCACGGTATGCGATATTTGGTATTGATGTTGACTTTATTTACTGATATTTAGTTGAGACTGCACATTTCACTGGTGGACTGCAGAGTATTGTACAACTTCATATACTCTGGACGGTCCTGAGCTCTCAGTTGAAAATGGTCCTGTTGAAATTACCAAAAGCAGGCCTGACATGCTTTAACATTTTAAAAACCCAGTTGAAAGGGAAAAAAAAATATGTGTACAAAATGCAGAATCCCATAACGTTCTCTTTGCTAACTTCGAAGACAAACTGTTAAAAAGGAAAAACATAAAGTTTCAAATTCAGATTAGACGTATTAAGTCCTGAACAAACCAAATCGGAACGGTAATTGGAAGGATTCCTAAACGATATGATTATTTGATGCTAGATTAATTGGCTCTTGCTCTTTCGGCAGTTAATCAGACATTTCTGATTTAGTGATTAAGAGATTGGGTTCAAAGACTTCCCCAAGCCAAAATTTCCACAGTTGTAAAATTTGTAGCATAGTGCCTGGCTCAATACATGGTAGTTGACTTTTATTATTGTCTTGATTATTGTTTTTATGTAGTGTCAGCTGTATCATAACCTTTGGGCTCACCAAAAGTGGTTAACAAACCGAGGCGCTTTCGAAGATAAAAGCACAGGCATAGGGAATGTCCTGTCCTTACTGTTCCTTAACTTCTTAACGGTGTTGTCACCCTCGGATGCCTTAGCCACAAATTTGGAATGTCAGCTGATCACTGTGGCTGGAACAGATGTCAGATACACCAGCTCTGCCCAGGGTCAGATTCACCAGGGGTACTTGTTATGCCTGAATAAAACTCGACAAAGAAGGATATCCTCTAGGTAGTTTAAAGGCATAAACACCAAAAAAGAATAATAACTATAGAGGTGAAGGTCAAATGAAGGAAGAGGGATTTTTTTTTTCCACAACTGATCATTATTCCCTATTGTATAATTTTTCACATACTAAATATCAAATCCCCCCTTCCCTCCATTTTAAGAAACTGATTCTCAAACTTCAGTGATAAAAGAACTTGCTCAAAATGTTAAGGATCGCTATGACCAAATGAAGTCTGTTTTTCAAGGACCTGCACTGGATGGCTAAATCTCTCTTAAGGAAAGAAACCCCAAAATTTGGTTGGGCCGTGTGTGACAGCTTTTCAGACCTAAGCCATAAATCTTGCTCAGAGGTTATTCAATAGATACTTCTTAAAGAAATTCTGAGTAATTAGTAATTCTTGGTACATAGATGTGACCTATGTAGTATATTCCCTGAGGTATTTTGCTTGTCTCCCTGCCTGCCACTCTCTCGAAATGGAAAACTTCCTAGGGTCCTTTTCTGTCACTCCTTTGATTTATCATTGAAATTTAGCTCTTTGGAGGAGGTGTAGGCATTAATATTTACCATCCCTTCCCTGGATACAAAAAAGGACCATCCCACCAGTAACTGACCCAAATTCAATGAGCAGGATACATAGCTGTGAGGTAATAAAGTAGTTTTCCTCTGTGTGAAGTGCTTTGATTTGTTCACTTTCTCTTTTTTTTTTTTCCCTCAGGTCTACTATACTACTCCTCGGCACCAGGGGGCAAATCCAGAATTCCATGATTAATTCCAGAGTGTTATAGCCACTGTAGCCAGATCCCTGGAGTCGATGATTCTTTGTTTTCTGTCTTTAAAAAAAAAAATTATACTTGCTGCTGACTGCTAATTATGAGATGATTATAGTGCCTTAGGAAAGAGAAAGAAAAGCCCACATTAGCACAAGTTGTGACAAGTTTCAGAATACCATGGTTTCCCAGTAAGTAACTTGAGACTGTAGTTATTTTAATCTGGTTACCAAATATAGCTTCACCTTCCCAAATCTCACTGACTGGCTCCACTACATTCATTTGGGGAACATTCAGGAATGCTTTCTGCTTCCCATTTTAACTGTCTGCTCTTGAGTGTGGGTGTGAATATAACCAAAGATTGCTTTTTCTCTGGATTATTTTTGGCTGTTGCAGCTTTTGGTTCTGTTTAATAGTATAAGAAGAATTTTTGTCCTACCCTCAGTTTTCTGTCCTGGTATCACTTCCATTTTCAGGAGAGAAAAAAAGTGAAAATTCGTTAGAATTGTATTGTTTTCATCTTTTAGAATCTACTACTTTACATAGGTGCATGTGTGAATGATTTCAAACCACTGTTAAGTATTTCTAAACTATCGTCAACTTTTTATGTAGTGAGAAAAATACCTATGTATGGAAGAATCAGTGAATTTCTCTTGTGGTTCATACAGGTAGAATATAAAGATGGTAGCTACCATGATGCGCCAGACACTGTTTAAGCATTTTTACTTATGTTATCTCATTTACATATAATGCATTTAATAAATAGAAAATATTGTAACATTCCATTAAAAAAGTTTTGTTTTGATTAGGGAAGTTGTGGGTTACAGAACAAGTTTGTATAAATCCAGGGTTCATTCCCATGAGCCACCCTATTATTAACACCTTGCCTTGATGGGAAACCTTTGTTAAAACTGATGAAGGCTCCTTTTTATAATTGTACTAGTCACTGTAGTCCATGGTCTCACTTGGGGTTCACGGTTTGCATTGTGCACTTCCATGGACTTTTTTTTTATTCTAATTCCATATATACATCCTAAAATTTCCCCTTCAACCACATTCAAGTATTTATTTCAGTGCAGTTAATTACATTCACAATGTTATGCTACCATCATCACTATCCATTACCAAAAGTTTTCCATTGTCCCAAATAGAAACTCTACATTTTTTTTTAAGTTTAGAATTACAAACCATACCTTAGATCACCCAGAATCAGAAAACATCTGGGTGTGTCAAAGGAGAAAAGTCACAACCTCTTCCGATTCCATAGATGCTAAAATATGTGTTCCTAAGTGTTCTCAAAGGAAATAAGGGGAAAAAAAGAGGATAATAGCAGCTTTTAAAATTATCTCAGTCACCCCTTGCCCTGTCTAAAATTAGAATTATAATATCAAAATTAAATAGTTGGAGTTTTAAAAATTAAACGGTACCATAAGAACACTAGTGAAAGTATACTTGTATCACGTTATCATAAATAAGTTGCTTAGGTAAAGATCATTTCTGTGATTTTAGAAGTAAACTAAGACTTTCATGGCTAAACTCTGCACCAAGTTTCTACCAGGCCAGGGTCTAAAATGATCTTCAAGGAGTTTAAATTGCCTTAGAATCAGATGTTTCTGGTCTGTATCACATTGTCACACTGTAGTGAATTAATTTCTCATATTCCCATTCTGAACTCAGGAGATTGCCAAGCCAAAAAAACTAAATACCGTGCCTGGGATATTGGTAGCTTATTCAAAATTCCAAACACTGCTAATAGGTCTGAAAGGTTCCTTTCTCTTCTGACCAGATGCCTCCATTTTTTTATTATATTTTTGCTTTGTTATTGTATGCATGTGGTTGCCAGGGCTCGCCTGTTAGGTTCAGGATATTGATAATGCAGTTTTTTTCTCAAAAGCTGAACTTTTCATTTCTATTTTAAACTTGTATTATTTCTTTAATACACAAGTCCCATGTTTTGTACAGAAAGACAGAAAATGCAGGCAAGCAAACATAAAACACACCTAACTACCCAGAGAAAATGTGTGCTATTTCACAATTTTTTCCTAGGCATGCGAACTCATGGGTTAAACTGGCTCATACCATGTGTAGTTTGATTTTGGAACACTCTAAGGAGAACATCTTTCCATTCCGACAAATACTTCCATCGTTATTCTTCAAGGCTGCACAGTGAGGCTGAAACGTGATTCATGAAAATAACCTCCTGTTGTTAGGAAGGCTAAAAGTTGGGCTCAGTTCTCAACTGTGAGAGGTTACTGATTTAAATATTTGATTTATGCGAAGTGGCTGAGCCCAGAGCCGGAGGGATCCTGGTACTTTTCCCTACACACATCCAACTTCCTGGCCCCTGGGACTTTCTTGTCCCAAAGCCTGTGCGAGGAAGCTATTGGCCGGGTCCACGGCCCAGGAATGCTGCCGCGGCCGAGCTCGCTGTGAACAGGCCATCTATGGGCAAAGGCCGGCCGCCTGGTACCTGACTGTTTTCTCACTTAGCCTGTGCTTCGCGCGCACCCCGGGCCGTGGAGCGGAGGGGAGATTCACGAGTGGACGGGAAAGCCTCCGCTCTCATTTCAGAGCCTGGGCAAGGACAAAATGTCTTCTGCAAAGGCTGCGCCCGCTGAGGGGGAACTGAGAAACGACAGCCACCCCTCGCTGTGCCTGGCCAGCCCCGGGACACCCGAGGGGGCGCTCCCCGGGAATGTTGGGGGGAGGGGACTGATGATAAGTCACAAAAACCCGAATTTCATCTGCAAAACCAGGAGGCTGGAGGGGAAATAAGGACCTTCTCTACAGCCCTGCAGAACATATCTCAAGCTAAAGAAAAACTGGCTTCCTAGGAAGAGAGCTTTGGCACGTAAGGTCCCCGGCTGAAAGTGGGGGCCTAGGGCGGTCCCCATGGGCACGAAGATACAGCATTGGGGCCCAAGGCCTGAGCTCTCTGGAAAGCCCCATCTGGCTAAAGCCGCCGTGTTGGTTGGGGAGGTCTGGCCCCTGGACCCTGAGTGCCCCCGGGAGGTCAGGGTGACCACCCAGGCAGGCCTGCCCGCTCCGGAGGGCAGCTGGGGTCCCCAAGAGTCAGTTCGCGAAAAGGGACACCAAAACGCCTCTTGGGGCGCTGGCTGAAGTTAGCGACGGGATGCGTGTAGCTGGAAACGCCCGCAGACCCCTGGGGGCTGGCCCTGCTTCCCAACCCCCACCACCTCAAAACCCTGGGTCCTGAGCTGGGACCACCCCGCCGCTGGAAACCTGCCCGGCGAGAGGCTGACCGACCAGCCCTCGCCACTAGAGGAACTTGAAAAAACAATCAGAAAAGCCATTGTGCCAAGTGGTTCTCGGGCCCAGGGCGGTGGCAGCCGCGGAGCCCAACGCGGCCCGGGCGGCCTCGGTGGCGGGCGCCGCGCTCTCCTCCAGCCGGGCTAGGCTGAGAGGCCACTTGTCACAGCTGTCCCCGAGCTCGGCGTCGCCGGAAGGGCGGCGAGGGGCAGGCGGGGGCCGGGTGACTCAGCCGCGCGAGCGAGGGGGCGGCCAGCCGGCGCGCTCCGCGGGACACGCGGGCCCAGGGAGGCGGCGCCGGGCCTGGCGGGGTTAAGTGGGCGGCGCCCCGCGCCCGCCCCGCCCCGCGGCCCGCCCCGCGCCCCGCCCGCCCCGGGCCGCCGCGCCCGTCCCTATTTATAGCGGCGGCGCCGGGTGCGCCGCGGTGTCCCCAAGCGGCGCGCGGTGGCCGGGTCCGCAGCCGAGGCGCCATGGAGCGGCCGGCGCCCCTGGCCGTGCTTCCCTTCTCGGATCCCGCGCACGCCCTGAGCCTGCTGCGCGGCCTGAGCCAGCTGCGCGCCGAGCGCAAGTTCCTGGACGTGACCTTGGAGGCGGCGGGCGGGCGCGACTTCCCGGCGCACCGGGCCGTGCTGGCGGCGGCCAGCCCCTACTTCCGCGCCATGTTCGCGGGGCAGCTGCGCGAGAGCCGCGCCGAGCGGGTGCGCCTGCACGGGGTGCCGCCCGACATGCTGCAGCTGCTGCTCGACTTCAGCTACACGGGCCGCGTGGCGGTGAGCGGCGACAACGCCGAGCCGCTGCTGCGCGCCGCCGACCTGCTGCAGTTCCCGGCCGTGAAGGAGGCGTGCGGCGCCTTCCTGCAGCAGCAGCTCGACCTGGCCAACTGCCTGGACATGCAGGACTTCGCCGAGGCCTTCAGCTGCGCGGGGCTGGCGAGCGCGGCGCAGCGCTTCATCCTGCGCCACGTGGGCGAGCTGGGCGCCGAGCAGCTGGAGCGGCTGCCGCTGGCGCGCCTGCTGCGCTACCTGCGCGACGACGGGCTCTGCGTGCCCAAGGAGGAGGCCGCCTACCAGCTGGCGCTGCGCTGGGTGCGCGCCGACCCGCCGCGCCGCGCCGCGCACTGGCCGCAGCTGCTTGAGGCCGTGCGCCTGCCCTTCGTGCGCCGCTTCTACCTGCTGGCGCACGTCGAGGCCGAGCCGCTGGTGGCGCGCTGCCCGCCCTGCCTGCGCCTGCTGCGCGAGGCGCGCGACTTCCAGGCGGCGCGCTACGACCGCCACGACCGCGGGCCCTGCCCCCGCATGCGGCCGCGCCCCTCCACCGGCCTCGCCGAGATCCTCGTGCTCGTGGGCGGCTGCGACCAGGACTGCGACGAGCTGGTCACCGTCGACTGCTACAACCCGCAGACGGGCCAATGGCGCTACCTGGCCGAGTTCCCCGATCACCTGGGCGGGGGCTACAGCATCGCGGCGCTGGGCAACGACATCTACGTGACCGGTGAGTGGACGGGCCGCCCCCCTCGCTCTGCCCCTTGCCCCCGCGCCCCAGGCAGGGGTCTCTGGGGCCTGCCTCCGGAGAGGATATCCACCTGCAGGAGAAAGCCACCGAGCCTGGGTCCCGGGCGGCACCTGAGTCGCAGCGGCCACATCCTGCGTCTCTTACTCCCCCCACCCCACTCCCTCAGTCAGAGTGACGCTTCCCAGGGTTGAGCGGGAGAAAGGGCTCCTTGTGTGAGCGAGGACAAGTAGCTGCTTGTGGCTGTTCTCTAATGCTGGGGCTGCCCGGGTGAGCCGGAAGGTGCCACCCCCCCATTTGGGTGGAAGTTGCTGGGCGTTTACACTGCACAATAGGTGCTTTCTTTTTCTCCTCTAGGAATCCGGGGACAGGGTGACGCCCCGGGAGACCTGCATCCCAGGGGATTCCTGCCTGCCCTGGGCCAGGCTCCTGACTCACTGGCCGGCCCCTGTGACAGGTTCCCTTGGGCTGCGTGCTGACCGTCACGCGGTGTGGAGGCTGAGCTGGCCTCCGCGACTGTAAACACAGTCATGTGCCAGGAGGGTTTCTTCCAGTTACTTGGCCCGAACCCCAAAACGCTGCCGAGTCATGGTAGGCGGGCCGCAGCCGCCCCGGCGCAGGGCTTCTCCCACATCTTCTGCTGAAGATAAATCCCCGCTGAAGCTGGAGGGCGGGGTGACGGGGGTGGGCGCTGCAGCTGCTGAGTGAGGAGAGGTCCCACCCGGTCGGGATCGGTGGCTCTGCCTCTGGGGTGCAGGCCCGAGCCCAGCTTGGCACACTGGGGAGAACACCTCGCTCTAAGGCAAATGCTCCCACGCTCCGCGGTCCCTGGAGGCGTCGAGGCCGAAGGGCGCGCTCGGCTCTCCGTGGCTGCAGCTCAGGGTCCAGCCTCTGCCGGCATCTGCCAGGACCTAGCCCTCTTTCTATTCGGAGGTTGGCCCCGTGTGTGGGTTGGTGTCCCCAGCGACTCGGAGCTGAGCACTGACCCCCAGAACTGGCCGGACTGGCCCCAGCTTCCGCTCGACTGTCCACGAACGCCGCGGCCGAGCAGCTGATGCTTTGGGTCTCGGCAGCTGGCCCGGTCACTCCGTGCGGCTGCCTGTGGCACGTCCCCTGGGGGCGAGATAGCCGCCCGCGGCTGCCTTGGCATCTTTGGAAGGGAGGAGTAGACTGGCCTTGGCAGGGGCTGGAACGTGGTCTTCTCCCCGGAGGAGCTCCGGCCCTGGCTGGAGCTGAGGGGTGTGCTGGGCCCTGGGCGCTTCTCTTGTGGGGGCTTCTGGGTCCTGAGCCGGCCTCGGGTTGTGCTCTTGATCACAGCCAGCAGCTTCTTCTCGAAGCTCTTCACTGAAATGAGGGTGTGGACAGAGGGTCCCGGTGTGCTTGGAGAGCTCGGCCAGGTTCCGCCAACGGCACGCCCCTGTAACCAGCCCCCGCAGGCCCCCTCGCAGCGCTCCTTTCCTTGCCGAGTCTCTGGCTTGCAGTAGTTCTCTCGCTTTGCCCCTGCCCAGCCTTGGCTAGGGCTGCCCAGGCCACCCAGTGTTTGGTGAACAAGTCCCTGCCTGGCCCAGCCACACGCTCTGTGGCTCCCCAGGAGAGTCCCCCCAAGGCCCCGAGGCCCTGGCCAGTTAAGTCACTTTATGGGGGATAGGGGACTCCAGACTGAGGGTTTGATTGGACTCGAGGCCCCAGGGCCTTTGCTTGACTTGCAGAGACCTGGCCCTCCGCTGGCCTGGCACCAAGCAGGGCCCTGTTTCCTGGGTTGACGTTGGTCGTGGCTCCCGGGCAGCGGTCAGCATATGCGTTGCCTTAGTTACGGCTGGGAGCCCCCGGTCCGGGCTCTGGGCAGAGGGGACAGCTCCGGGATGCGAATTGAGGTTGAAGCTGGTGACAGGCCCTCTCAGAAGCGCAGGAAAGGGCAGGTGGGGACGGGCTCGGGGGGGACTTGCCCGCCTGCCTGTTGTCCAGGCTGACCCCGGGCCCCGTGCGCCCCGCAGGCGGTTCTGACGGCGCACGGCTCTACGACGGCGTGTGGCGCTATAACTCCAGCGTGAACGAGTGGACGGAGGTGGCACCCATGCTGAAGGCCCGCGAGTACCACAGCTCTTCCGTGCTGGACGGGCTGCTCTACGTGGTGGCTGCCGACAGCACGGAGCGCTATGACCACACATCCGACACCTGGGAGGCCCTGCAGCCCATGGCCTACGCCATGGACAACTGCTCCACCACCGCCTGCCGCGGCCGCCTCTACGCCATCGGCTCGCTGGCCGGCAAGGAAGCCATGGTGATGCAGTGCTACAACCCCGACACGGACCTGTGGTCCCTCGTGGACTGTGGCCAGCTCCCGCCCTGGTCCTTCGCCCCCAAGACAGTGACTCTCAACGGACTCATGTACTTCGTCAGGTGAGTCCCGGGCGCCACGTCCGCCGGCGGTTTGGCGGCTCTCGCCATTGCCCCCGTTCACGGAGGAGAAAACTGAGGCAGAGCCTGGTCGCTGAGCCCACGGCGTTGGCACCCCCCGACTTCTCAGCACGTGCCGTGAGCGGCCTGGATTTCTTAGGCAAGCAGAGCTGTGCTCCGTGGCGTTAGGTCCTTTTGGAGAATCTTTTGAGGTTCACCCCCCTCCCCCAATCCTGGGGGTCCCGTTAAAAGTCCCGGCTGTCCTCAGGCCACATTTGTTAGAATGGAGCCCGTCGCTGCGGAAGGCAAGTTTGAATTTGAAAAAGACCCAGAGCAGCTTTGGCCACTTGAGTCTTCCGGGCGGGCGTGGTAGCAGCCCTTGTGGGCGGAGCGTGCATGTCCGTCAGGGTCTGTCCTGGGACTGGGGGCTGTCCCTGTGCCCGCTCCTCCCGCTCCTCCCGCCCCGGCTCCAGCGCAGAGAGCACTCACTGAGGGACAACGGCTTTCTCCCGGGCTGCTCTCGACTGGGGAGGGACTCGGTTCCGGGGCACCTTGGTAAGGGCGTGCGTAGGCTGACGCCACCTGCCCCATGGGCAATGGCACATCGATCTCCACGGTAGCCCCATGAGGTGGCCACCGTGGCTGGCCCCCTTTCACAGATGGCAAAGCAGGGGCTCAGGGTGCTAAGGGGACCTTTCCACAGCCACAGGCCTTCAGTGGTGGGGCAGGGTTTGAGCCGGGGTCGCATGGCCCAGGTCCCGAGGGTGGGGCGCCGCGACACGCACGGCCGCCCTGCCCCTCCGCGGCCTTGGCCACATGGAGGAGAGCCAGAGGCTTACCGCGCATCCGCTGGTCACAGCCAAAGTTCTCCTCCCAGCAGGAGGACACCAGGAGTG
This sequence comes from Dasypus novemcinctus, assembly GCF_030445035.2. Taxonomy (NCBI): domain Eukaryota; kingdom Metazoa; phylum Chordata; class Mammalia; order Cingulata; family Dasypodidae; genus Dasypus; species Dasypus novemcinctus. Next base: position 126,909,408 of record NC_080681.1, read on the forward strand.
CCAGGCCCGGCTTCCGCGAGCGCGCGCATGTGCTGTGTGTGTGTGTGCAGACGCGTGCCGGCCGCTCGCTTCCCTGTCCGGGGGCCTGCCTGAGCTGTGGGACCAGCGGGCAAAGGGAGGGGTGACTGGCCGTCCCACTTGGTCTGGGGCTTTGAACGGGCAGCCCCAGAGGGTGCTGCATGGCCTGCGCCCCTTCCCCAGACCTGAGCTGAGGGCTGCTTCCAGAGACCTGGCCAGGCTCGCTGGTCGCTGACATGGCCCCGGGGCCTGAGGGTCCCCCTTGCCAGGGGCCTGGGATCTGCTCTGAGAAAATGCTGGAATCTTGGCCCGCTCCGGGTCTTACTCTTAGGAAGATCGTCTGGGCCTTCGCCAGGACGTGGTGGGTGTCCCCAGAGCGGGGGTGGAGGTGCTGTGAGCACAGCGCCCCGGAGCGCCAGGGCTGCGTCCGGCCCCTCCGCTGAAGCCCTGGGACCAGTCCCTTTGAGAATGTCCTCACCTCCCTGGCCCTCAGAGCCAGGCCAGGCCGTGGCAGACGTCCGCACACCCTGGTGCGGCTCACCTGCTAAACCGTGCCATCCGGAAGGAAGCTTTGGGGTATCCCCATCCCCTCTGCTAGCTTTCTGCACAGGGTTCAGCTAAGCCCACAGCAGGTGCCACGGCCGCCCCTTTGCCCTTTGACATTTCTCCAGGTGAGCAGGGGGAACAGGCCCAGGCTCTGGGACCCACACCAAGGAGACGTCCACCACAGAGCTGTGCCATCCATGACCCATCAGGAGCCACGTGACTCCTGCCCAGAATGCCACCTGCCTCTGGGCAGCCCCTGTCCCCAGGGAGGACCCAGCACTGGGGGCTGCTGGCCTGGGCCGCGAGCAGAGCACCCGGCTCAACTCCCGTGAGGGGTGGCCCCTGGCCGGGAGGCACCGACCCCCCCCAAGGAAGGAGCTGGGGGTGCAGGGCAGCCTGGCCACCCTGGCCTTGGGGGGGGTGGTATCAGCTGGGAGTGGGGAGCGGACAGCCCAGCGGAGGAGTTCCACTTTGTAATTATCATCGCATGATTTGCCAACTAAGAATGGCTTTTATTACTCTTCTGAAATGGTTGGAGGTGATGGGGAGGGGCCGCAGAAAAAAAAGAATATTTTGTGACGTGAAAATTGAATTTCAAGTTTGGGTCCGTAAGCAAAGTTTGAACTGGAACGCCGCCAGCCTGTTTGTTGACGGATTGTCCATGGGGCTTTTGCCCAGCAACGGCCAAGTTGAGAAGTGGCGGCCAACGGTCAGGTCCACAGAGCCTGAAGAACTGACGCTGGCCCTTTTTGGAAGAGGTTTGCTGACCTCTCGTGGGTGTCGTCGCGGCGGCTGTGGTGGCTGCATCCCACTGTGGCGTTCGGTTGGACCTCTGCTTCCAAGGCTGTGCCTTGGGCCTCGGAACCTTCTGCAGGGAAGAGACCCGAAGGCCCCCGGGGCCAGGCACGGGGCATGGCTGGTGTCCTCGTGCCGGGCACTAATGCCCGGGGCAGGCCTAGGGGTGGGGGCAGCGGCCGAGGAGGTGTGCGTGGCGGCCTGGCCAGCCACGGAAGGCTTCAGGTGGTGGCCCAAGTCAACACAGGAGGAGGAGACTTGGGGGTGGTGGGGGGCTTAGAAGCCCTCAGGAGGGAAGGAAGGCACCAAGTTCAAGAACAGGAGGAAGCCATGGGGCTGCGGCAAGGGGCAGCCATGGCGAGTCACTCATGGGCGTAAAGTCGAGCTGAAGGCTGGGGCTGGCTCCCAAGCACCAAGGATGAGACTCCCCCAGAGGGCCCTTCTTGGGGAGCCGGCTGAGCCCTGCCCGCCTCCTGATGGGCCCCCGTGATCTCCCACAGGGACGACTCTGCCGAAGTGGACGTGTACAGCCCGGCAAAGAACGAGTGGGACAAGATCCCGGCTATGAATCAGGTCTGTTTACGCCTGTGCCAGCGCCCGAGGCCCAGGCGCTGCCATTTTGCGGCTGACATGTTGGCGCCATGCATCTCTGCCAGGCACTCGTGCCGGGGGGGCCCTTTATGACTTGTCAGCACAGGTGCTGGAGGGTGGCGGTCTCTTGGCTTTACCCTCAGGCTCGGCCGAGGCCAGGTTGAGCGGCATCCAGCAGCGTGACTGAGAGGCCAATGGCCCAAGCAGTTTCTGTCTAGGGCCACTGCGAGCTGGGCAGTGCCAGGAGAGAAGAGACGACAGTCCCAGCCCCTGGGGAGCTGACCTCACAGTGAGGGGGGTGGTAGGAAAGGAGAAAAACTGCCCCACTTGGCTTCCTGCCAGGGGGTTCGGTGGGATCGGGGTGAGGGTGGACTCTGCTGTTGAGTCTCCCAGGTGAGTTGACTTTGGAGCAGAGACCAGAGGGGACCTGAGCTCTAGTTAGCCTGAGAAGAGTATTCCAGGCACGCGGGAACCGCCGTGCAAAGGGCCTGTGGTGGGGCTTGCCTGGTGGCTTCATGGAAAAGGCAGGAGTGGCCGCAGCAGAGGGAACAGCGGGCGCCAGAGATGAGGTCAGACGGCCCCCCTCACCCACCCGCCTTGGCCCGCAGGTGCACGTTGGAGGCAGCCTAGCGGTCCTGGGAGGGAAGCTGTACGTGTCTGGTGGGTACGACAACACGTTTGAACTCTCGGACGTGGTGGAGGCGTACGACCCTGAGACGCGGGCTTGGAGCGTGGTGGGACGGCTCCCGGAGCCCACCTTCTGGCACGGCAGCGTCAGCATCTTCCGCCAGTTCATGCCCCAGACACCCCTGGGCGGGCGCGGCTTTGAGCTGGACAGCGGTGGCGGTGACGGGACCCCAGGCCGGCCGCGGCAGCAGCAGCACCTGGACGAGCTGCACTAGCCCTGGCCTGGGCCCGGGCAGGCCTCGGTGCAGGTGACCTGGTACCTCTGGAGGGCAGGGGGCAGCGACCTCGCCAGGTGCAGCGTGGGCTCTTGGGCTCCGTTGCCCGGAACGTTTCCGTGCGTTTGGAAACTCCCAGCGGCCCAAGCCCATTGGGAGCACCCCTCCCTTGGCCGTGGGCACCGTCGCCCCCAGCCCACCGAGGCGGGAAGGGACCCTGTGAGAAGCCCGGGGCTGTCCTGGGCCTGCCTTCCTGCAGGTTCCCAGCCCCCTGCGCCCCTGGCTGGGCCCGGAGTGCCAGGGGAGGCTGGCCGCTGGGGTGCCTCAAACCTCACACTTTGGGGGGCTTGCCTGTCTAGGTCCTCGCCCCTGCCAGGGCCTCGCACCCAGGCACCTCCCAGTACTGGGACCCCTTGACTGTGAGCTCGAACCAGGGGTGGGGGCGGCAGGTCCCTGAACGGGGGCCTGCTGGGTGTCCTGCCTGGCGAGGACATGGGGCTACGGTGGGCGCTGGTCCTCCCACCCCCCCCCACCCAGCTAGGGGGCCTGTCTCTGGGCCTGGGGCCCTGGGAGCCAGCCCAGCAGACCCTGCGCGTGTCCACGATTCACACATGGGTGAGGGTGGTCCCAGACCCCAGCCCTGTGCTGCACCCGGAATCAAAGATGCCGGTGCTTCTCAAGGAGACCAAGGGCAGGGGTGCCTTGGGGTGTGGGATGCCTCCAGCTTAACCCGTCCTTCAAAGAAGTGGGCGCAAGCTGGAAACGGGCGAGTTTGACTCTGAAGGCCGTTTCAGAAGTGCCATTGCCAAAGCTCTCAGCAGGGGGGGGGACGCCAGGTTCTGGGGCCAGCCCCAGAAGCAGGAGCTCCGGAGATCCCTGACTCGGGGAGCCCCGGGGTTCTCAGGAAGCCTGAGGCTCCCTGTGGCCCCGTAAGATACCCAACGTAGCCTTTGCTGGAATTCGTCCTTCATTCTGTGCTAGAGAGGATTTGGGGGCTGCGTTTTCCGTATTAGATAAATGGAAACAAACCTCTCTCAACTTGCCTCCTGGTGACCTGGCCATTAGAGATGTGCTCACAGGGAGGGGGAAAAAAGGTGGGGGGCTATTACTAAGGAAATTGGACTTGAGCCCCTTTTCATGACGAGACGGCCTGCACTGCCCCCCCCCCCGCCCCCCGAGAAAGCCCTGCCTTCGTTGAGCCCCAAACGCTAGCGGTCGCCTTTCCGCGCTTGGTTGCCATTGGGATAGGGGTAGACGTCCTGCTGCAGGCCCCCTGCCTGCTCACCATGAGCTCTTCTCCTCCCCGGGGGGTTACGCCCGCTCCCACAGCTGAGCACCCACTGTGTACTGGGAACAGGGGCTGAGGAAGGCCTTTCTCCTGCCTTGGGGCATCCTGCCCAGGGGGCCCACGAGGGGTCCCGGCTGGCCAGGCCTGGGCTGTGGACCCAGGGACAGCGGGGAGACATGGGCCTGGACTTCTCAGCCTTGGGGTACCCCTGGCAGATGGTTTTTTTTCTGGGGCCCCAGGACTTTGTCCAGCTGCTGGGAGCTAGGAGGGTGGCTGGGCCGTGCCCTTGCTGGGTGAGGGGCTCCCAGGGCCGCCCCCATCCCTCTTGGTCCTGATGTATGCTCCCCCCAGCTGGGGCCTTGGCCCTGGGCGGTGCCTCTGGCTGCCCCTGACCTGCAGAGGGGGACAGCTGCTGGGCTCCACCAGATGGCACGTGTCCCTGTGGGGGAGGGCTGACCCTGCCTGTACAGCAGGCAGAGCCCGAGGTCCTGGCCTCCCTCCTCGCAAAGCGCGCCCGGGGCCCTTTGTGGGGGTGCTCAGCCTTCGCAGCAGCCCGAGAAGGCAGGGCAGGGGTCCGGGCAGGGGTTGCCAGCACACAGGTGAGGGACGGAGCGAGCAGCCCTCCCAGCAGCCCTTCCTGCCTCCTGCGAGACCAGGCTGCAGCTGTCAAGGTCAAGGACAGTCCAAGGGCAGCAGCTTCAGGGGAAGAGGCATGAAATAAAGCTCTTTAGCTGGGACGGGGTGCTGCCAAGGCTGCCTGGCGTTGTCGTCCTGGCCCTTGGGGCAGTGCCATCGGGGCACTGGTCTGAGCCCAGGCTCACTGGCCGCCCCCACGGGGCTCGGGGCCTCCACTGGCCTCCTCACGCGCTGGGCCACTGCCCCGGCTCCTGCCATCTCTTCCTCTTACTACTTCACTGTGACCGACAGCCACCCTGTCCCACTCTCTATTGGCATGGGTGTGTCCCTCTTTGCCCACTCTCGAAAACCACCCATGCCCTGCGACCAGGACCCTGTCTTTGGGTTTGAAAGACCAAGGTGGGGAAGGGGGGTACAGCAGGAACCTCAGGAACCAGCCACTCCCGCCAGTCAGCAGCCCCCTTCCTGTGGGTGGTCCGGGGCTGGGGGACCCTCTAGACCACACCCTACCCCCCCAGAGCATCCCTGACTGCTGTCTCCACGCTGACCTTGGGATGAATGCCAGCCAGGCTACAAGCTAAGTTATGAAAACTCAGTGACAGCTGCTGACACAGACCTAGCAGGTGTCTTGTCTGTAAGATTCTCCTACAGGATTCAGGACACCCTCGTGTACAACATCAGAGTCCACCCCGGTGCGGGGCAGATTTGCCATATTTATTTTCGTGTATTCTGTAAGCTGACGTGTCCAGGATCTTGTTGAAGGTTTTAGGATGCCTTCCAGACTTTTTGAAATAAAAGTGTTTCCTCTCTGCTTGGTGTCGTTCTGTCCTTGTGCCGCGGTGCTTCCTGGGAACCTTTTAGGGTGAGGCCAGATGGGGGCCGGGGAGGGCAGAGAGCCATGCCTGATGACCTGGGGAGGAGCCAGGCACATGCGGGGGCTGGAAGGGGCTCCTCTCCTGCTTCAGACCGCAGACCGTGGCTCAGCTCCTCTGGGTGACGTGGACAGGAGGGGCAATGCCCAGGCCAGGAAGCACAGTGGGTGACCTCTGGGTTGGGGGCGCTGTCACCTCACTGGCCAGTTCCAAGGTACTTTAACAGTCCAGATTTTCCCTGTGGGGCTCCCCTGCTCGCGCTTCACAGGGGAAGGGCAGGGGGTTGGAGAGCCCTCTGCAGCAGGATGACCCCCGAGTGAGGGGAGCACCCTGAAACCAACTGGGAGTTCCCATCAGGCTTGGGAATGGCTTCCTGGTCCTCTGGTGGGCAGGGTGGAGAGCCAGCCAAAGTGGGGGGGGGGGCTGGGCGGGCAGAGGGAGGGAGCATGGCGAGGCCACGGTTCCTCTCCTCTCCTCGATACCCTTCCCCCAACAGGAAGAAATTCATAACCTATAGAGGAAAATCAATCAAACCTGGTGGCAGTTACTGCATTTAATACGCGCTTCAGCACTGGGCTCCCTGATGGGCAAGGTGTAAAAGGCAAGATGACTAGATGGGCTCTGGGTCCCAAGTAGAAAATCGTTCTAGCCTCAAAAATTGCAGGCGGGATTTAGCGAGGGGGTGAGTAGCACCAGGCTACGCCACCATTGCTGGTTCACAACTTCCTGGGTGCAAGCACCGAGCTGAAGCGCTTCCGTCCATCCTTTCGAGGGGCTAGACCTGTGTCTCTTCCCATTTAGGGAGTGGCATTTTGGTGACTGCATGGCATAGAACAGGCAGGGGCAATGCTGCGTGCCCTCCAAGGCTGGGACGCAAACAAGCCTTGTGGCTTCTGCCTTCTCGTGGCACACCTGCACCTGGAACCCGGCCCCCATGCGCTGAGGAAGCCCAGCAGTGCAGGGGGACCCAGGCCCTGCACCCCTACCCTGAGGGCCCAGCTGGCAGCCACGCTAGTCGGCCCTGTGAGTCAGCCCCCCTCAAAGCAAGTCCTCCAGCTCTCAGTAAGAGAGGCGTGGTTGGTTATGCAGCAGCAGGTAACTGGCTCAGTGAGCGTTTTCCTTTACTTCTGGTCCATGAAGCGTGCACTGTTAACGCCATTTAAAGAACAAGATCAAAGTGTGAGCAGCTGGGAACCCGCCCAAGGCCACAGAGTTGTAAATAAAGGCGCAGAAGGACTCACAGGTTCCCAGTGCCCCCCAGGCCAGCCAGCACCCCACCTGCAGCTCCCCGGCAGCTGGAGAATCCAGCGCCAGGCCTACCCAGAAGGCTCCCGCCATCCTGGCCTGGCCTCCCTGTGCCCCAGACCTGGGCAAGCAAGCCAAGCAGAGCCAAGTGTGCTCTGGTAGGCGCACCGCCAGTCAGCGTCCAGGGTGCACCCAACTGGGCACGGCCCTCCTCGATCCCAGGCCTTGCGCCCATCTCCACTTGGGCCAGCAAGGCCATTGGCGGGACCCTGGCCACTGTCAAGATTCCCAAGCTTGGGAACGAGTTCTACCTCCACTACCTGGCCACACCTGACACACACAAGAGGAAGTGCCAGCACTGCATCTGCCTAACACTTCCTGTACTGTGTGACCCTATGAGATGAGGGAAACAGACGCAGAAAAGGGCAGAGGCCCAAGCCCAAGTTCCCTCGGCTGGGGTCACCCCACAAGACGGGGGCACTGCCAGCTCAGCAGGTGCCATCTCTTCTGAGGGTGCAGGTGCAGAAAGCGCATCGCTGGCGTCCTGCCCACGCTTCAGGCTCCTGGGGAACAGACCACGGCGGGCCCGACGCAGGCGAGTCCAGAGCTGGGTGGCTTGTTGGGGGCCACAGGGAGGAGCGGCTACGTGTCGCTGTCCTCAGGGATGGCAGCTGTGATCAGGAGGGAGGGCTCCAGGACGCCCGGGCCGGCGAAGGTCTCCTCCGGGCATGGCCTCTGGCCCGGGAGCTGGGAGGCCAGGCCGGCCTGGGCCAGGGACTCCACGATCACCTCGGCCGAGCCCACCTCCAGCTCGGCAGGCGGCTGCAGCGCCACCACCACCATCTTCTCGTCCTCGATGACCAGGTTCCGGAGCTTGCGCTGCCGCGGGTTGTAGTTTTCCACGCGGTCGTGGATCTCCATGTGCCTTCGCAGGTGAGCCTGGAGAGGGGGACGGGGTGTCAAGCCTGCAGGCAGGGGCCTGAGGGTGGGTGGGTCAGGTGCTTGGGCCAGGGTGGGGTAGGGCTGGGGGGACTCAGAGCTGGGGGGCCCAGGGCCTTGGCCTACCTGCCGGGTGAACTTGTAGCCACATTCAGTGCACTCGAACTTCCGCACGCCCTTGTGCCTTCTGACGTGCACGCGTAGCTGCTCCACAGCTGCAGGAGAGCAGGACGGTGACGGGTCCACCCAGGTGTGGGGAGCGGGCAGGGGTCAGCCCCGGTCCCGGGGGCCTGAGTGCTCCCCCTGAAGCCCTCTGCCTCCAGCCGGCTGGCAACAGAGCCCGCCCAGACCAGCGCTCCTCCCAGGAGGCTCCCCACGGGGGACGAGGGGGGACCCCGGGCGGCCCAGGTACCTTTGAAGGTCTTCCCGCAGATCTGGCAGAAGTGGGGCCGGCCCTCCTGGTGGCGGCTGGCGACGTGCCTCAGGAGGGGGCCCTTCTCGGTGAAGCGCTGCTCACAGAACTCACAGCTAAAGGGCCGCTCGCCCGTGTGGGTGCGGTTATGCTTGTCCAGGCTGGCTGCGGGGACGCGGCGGCGGGGACTCAGTGGGGGCCTCGGGGGGGGGGGGTCCCGGGGGGGGGCGGGGCAGGGCAGGCGGGCAACCTCACCTTGGGTGCGGAAGGTCTTGCCGCAGAGGTGGCACTGGAAGGGCTTCTCGCCAGTGTGCGTCCGCAGGTGCATGTTGAGGTTGGCCTTCTGCGTGAAGGCGTGGCTGCAGAACTCGCAGACGTACGGCCTCTCGTTCCTGCGGGGGGCACGGGGCCGTCGCCACCATGGAGGGAAGGCGCCCTTCACCTCCACGGCAGCCAGGTCACGCCTGGCTGAAGGGCCCTGGGGACGGGAGGAAGGAGGGCTCCAGCAGGGCCAGGAAGGGCCCACCTCCAGCTGGGAGGCGCGGAAATGCCTGTGGAGCCAGCGTCACAGGAAATGGGGACAGAGGGCACAGGAGATGCGGCCGAGGCCTGAGGGCTTGTCCTGCGAGATCCAGAGCTTCCTTCGCCTGAAGGCCCTGCCCCCAGCCTCTGCCTGGCAAGCGCTCACTAGCCTTCAGGTCCCGACCCCAGGGGGCTGCAGACCCAAGATTTTGGGGGGAGGGGAGCAGAAGCACTTATCACACGTGAAAGTCAGCAAGCTGCTTCCTGGCTAGCCACTGCCTCGAGCTGGCTGCGGGGCCGGGCCCTGGTGGGGGGAGATGGGCAGGCGCCAACCTGTGCTTGGCCTTGATGTGCATCTGCAGGCCATTGCGGCTGGAGGCCCGGTGCCCACACTCCTCACACACGAACAGCTTCTCGCCGCGGTGCTTGAACGCCTCATGCAGCTGTAGCTCCGTCCGTGACAGGAAGCACTTGGCACAGGTGGGGCACTGCCAGGCACAGGGGATGGGCCAGATGAGGGCGGGGCCCCAGGACTCCACGCGGCCTGCCCACCCGGGCGCAGCCCCAGCACTGCCCGGCTCCAGTCACCTACAGCATGGGGTTTGGGGGCTCCGTGCAGCTTGATCATGTGGCTCTGAAGGTCCTTCTTCTGCATGAACTGCTGGGAGCAGGAGGAGCACTAGAAAACAGCCCCACCGTCACCTCCGGGGCGGCCACACCCACGCAGCCCTGGCCACCCAGGGCCACGTCGGCAGGGCTGACCAGACAGCACCTGGGGTGAAGGGCACTGGGGTGGGCAGGGGAGGCTGGGGCTTCTCGGCTGCCATCGGGGGAGGTACCTGGCACCACCCCCCGGAAAGGGCTGGGTAGCGGGTGGCCTGTGGGCCAGGCCTGACCTTGTAGGGCATCTCCCCGGTGTGGGCTACCATGTGCACCCGCAGCTCCAGCCTCCGGCGAAAGGTCTCCTGGCACACGGAGCACGTGAAGACCTGGCAGTGGGGCAAGCAGGGCCAGCGTCAGGGGTGCCTCTGCCGGCAACGGGGGCTTGCACTCGCTGCTGGGAGTAATCTGCCCGAGGGGGGACACGCTGGGTGGGAGAGGGTAACACGTAACCCGCCTGCCCTGGCAGCCCCCGCACCCCCCATGCCGAGCCACACTCCTGCCGCAGCACGAGGCCAGCAGCCCCCACCGTCTGTGGGAGGAGGGGGCTGGCCAGGGGGCCTTTCCCGACCTCCAGCCCCGTCCACATAGAGCTGAGCCCAGGAGCACGGGTGTGCAAATCCGAATGCCTCCCACCACGTCCTCCTGGGCTTGGCCCTTCGCACAGGGGACCTCGGCGTCCTCACCTGTGAAACCAGGGCATGGACTGGGCAGCACCCGCGGAGCAGCAGCCCTCTCCAGGTTACAGCCTCTGTCCGACACACGGCTGCAGCGCAGGCAAGGCCACGCACCCTGCCCACACTCCCGGCAGCCGCCAAGTACCTGTTCTGAACGGTTCATGCAGTTCCGGGCCTCGTGCTCCAGGAGGTTCTCCTTCCGGAAGTAGCACTTCCCACATTTGGGACACTCGAAGGGCTTCTCCCCAGTGTGTTTCCTGCCAGGAGAGAAGCCAGCAGGGTGTGGGGGCTAGGACTCCCTCCCTCCCCCAGCCCCCGCACTCTGTGCAGAGAGGAGCATGCGCTGTCCCCCGGCAAGGCTGGCCCTGCACGCAGCTCACAGGCTCGCTCCTGGGGTGTGGGCTGTGGAACCTGCCGGGGTGCGCACAGAGCCAGCCCCGCAGCCTCCCTGCTGGCTGCAGAGGCCAGCACCCTCCAGAAGCAGAAGTGGCCCCTGGCTCCCGACCACCTGGAAAAATACAATCTGCCAGACTTGTTGGGAGCGCCAGCTCCAGAATCGCAGCCAGAACCCGAACATGGCTCACCTGTACCGACACCACCACAGGTGGCCTCCGGTCTCCTGGACTGCAGGCTCCCTGCGCCTACTACCTAGTCTCCCCCACTCCTGCTCCCGGCTCCCCTGCTCCCCGCCTCCTGCTCCCGGCTCCCCAACAGGCCTGGCTCCCCAACAGGCCTTACGTTCAGTAGCCAAAGGCATCTTGTAAATTAAGTCAGTTACTGCATTCTTTGCTCAAAACCTTCCAGTGCTTCCTGCTTCACTCTGGAAAAGGCCCCAGAGGCCAATGGCGCTCCCGGCGGGACTGGCGTTGTGGGCCTCCCTCGGGAAGCTCCCCCCAGGTCTTCCACCCTGCTGCCTGTTCAGACATGCCGGCCTCTGTGCTACTCCTGCTGCCTGTTCAGACATGCTGGCCTCTGTGCTACTCCTCCAGCATGCCAGGCTCCCCCTGCCCCAGGGCCTTTGCCCTGGCTCTCCCCTCTGCCTAGGACACTCTGTTCACTTCCTCACCTCCTTGACTTGACTCAAGTCTCACCTTCCTGGTTAGTCTACCCAGACTCTACCCCACACCTCCAAGAGCCTTGGCTCTGCTCTGCTTGTTCTTTCTCCCACAGCACTTCTTACCTTCAGCCATACCGTAGAACCTGCACGTCTGTTAGGTTTTCCATCGGCCTCACCCTACTAGGAGTCAGCTCTACTAGGGACTTGTTTTGTCCTCTTATGCATCCCAAGCACCCAGAGCAGTCTTGTCAGCTAGCTGGTGGCTGGTCTTTGAATAAGCCAAATGAAACACGACCAAAGAGTCCCTGAGCGGCATCAAAAGGGCACATACCAACCAGGCCAACCTGCCAGTGCCCCAAGGTGTCTCTCATCCTCTGCTCTCTCACCTGTCCTCGACTACTATTCCAATGACCACGGGAGGCCACCACTCCCCTCGTAGTTCCCAGGGCCAGTTCAGTAACCTGAACTGACAGGGGGCAAGGGCTTAGTGCTCTACCTTCACTTCTCACACAGGGGCTCTGGCAGAACATCCCCTGCCCCAGGGTCTTCCCACACCCAGATTTTCCCAAGGACTCCACGGGCAGCAGCTGCCCCAAAGCAAAGCTCCAACCACAGTTGATTGGGAATGGCTTTCTCAAATGAACTACTGACAAAACGTGGGCAGTCCAGCCTGGCCTTGACAAGAAACACCATGATGCACTTCACCTACTCTTCACCCCAGAGGCCCTGCGGGCACCCTGGAGCAGCCCTGACCAAGCGAACTCTGCAACAACGGCGACGTTCGAGGTCTGCACTGTCCAGTTCAGCAGGCAGTTTGGATGCAGCAGCTCTAGACAAATGTTCTCTCACACTCGGCCGACCACTGGGGCTGACAGGAACGCAGCAGTACCAGCCCTGACGGTCAGCACCTTGGCCCAAAGCCCAGCCTGCCAAGCTTCAGAAACCCGCACGGTCAGCCTCGCGGCTCCAGCTCAGGGCCACACGCGCCTCTCATCCCCTGGCAGAGGCCTGCTGGAGGCCAAGGTCCTCAGTGGGCAGAGCCTGTTGACAAAATATCCACACAGCCACCTCCAACCGGAGCGCTTACAGTGGGCCGACAGAGGAAGCAGGATCTGCCCCCAAGCTCGGTCCTCACTCCCTCGTGATCAGAGGCTCGTGACCAGAGGTGGGCCAGCCCCGGCACGCCATGCCTGAGATGTAGTCCCCGGCCTCGCTCAGCTCCGAAGTGGGGCCTCAGGGTCCCTCTCCCAACATAGGAATCACAGAAAGGAAAAAGAAACAGAAACCCAGAACATTTACCTGTTGTGGACTTTCAGGTAGTATTTGCTGAGGAACTTTTTCTGGCACGTGGGGCACTCAACCGGCACTGCCGTACCTCTTCTGTGCTCAGCGGACTCGGCCATTCCGGGACTTGCACTCAGGGCTGGCTTGGGAGCACAGAACTTTTTGATTATGTTGGACTTCCTCCTGGTAGGTGCAGACTCCGTCTCAGAAACATAATCACCGTCCCCATCATCTTCAACTTGAACCACCACCTCCCACTAGAGCAAAAGAAAGAACAGGAGAGGACAATATCACCAAAGCAGTCAACCCTCTGGGGACTGGGGACTGAGCTCCATTTCTACCCCAAGCTCCCAACCAGGGATCTCTCCAGAGGCTTCCCTCTCCGTGACTATTCCCTTCGGGGTCCCAGGAAAAGCAGCATCCGAATCCTGGATTTGGAGGACAATGGATCTAACAGTGGGGAAGAGGCTTGGCTGGATCTCACTGAGGAAACACCTGTAACCCTGATGCTGCCCACTTCACCCCAGAAAGCTGCACCCATGGACAGCTCTGACCTGCAGAAGGGTCAGCTTGAAGCTGCAGGATGGAGCTAACTCCCTGTTTGGAGGAAGCCTTCGTTTCAAAGATTCTACCATGGGGTCCAGATGTATCCCAGAGGAGTGTCATTTATTTCCCCCACTGCTGCCCTGGCCCCACCTTGGCAGCCCTGGGTAGAGTACCTCATTACTCCCGCCCTGCAGCTGGGCACCTTCAGCCTCAAAGGGCCTTGGGGGCACTTTGCAGTCCTCGGGCTCCCTGTCCTCTGGGGGGCCATGCTTCAGGGCCTGCTTGAGTTTCCCATGGGAGAAGAAAGGGTTGTCAGTCTGAGCAGAAAGCCCGAGCAGGGGCCTCTGGGGATTGTCACTGCCGCTGGGCTCCTGATCCCTGGGGACCTGATCTAGAGCCCTTGCAACTTCCTCTTCCTCCAAGGCCGGCGGCTCCTTAAGGCAGCTGTTCCCATCACGGAGCACGGGTTTCCCCAGGCCATTTGGTGCCTGTCCCACTGAGTTCTTGGGCTTGAAGCTCTGGCACAGTTCCACAACCTCCGGCACTCGTAACTCCTTGGCTGCCAGGAGCACTTGATCCCGGTTCCCTGAGGTGAGGGCAAGGTGACCAGTGTAGAAAAAGTCCAGCAAGAGGCCAAAGATCTCAGCGAAGCCAGCAGGGAGGACAACACTGCCCCCTGAGCCATCCCCATACAGGCTCTGGAAGAAGTGGCTGCAGCAGGCAAGGACACTCCAGTGTGCCTTGAACACCAGGCCCCCCACGTCCAGGGTGGCATCGCAGTACTGGCCCTTCTCCCGCTGCTTGTTGAGCTCCTGCAGGACCCTCACGCTGTGCTGGACGAAGCAGCCGTCCATGGTCTGGCAGAGCCGGAGCACCACGCAACACCCTGGCCAGCTGAGCAGAGGGGGAGCAGGAAAAAGCCCTGGATCTGAGAGGAATCTAGGAAAGGAAAGGGGAGGCGTGGCTCTACTCAAAACCACCCTTTATCAGAAGGAGGGCTAGGGTCAAGACTAGAGGGTGTATGCTGAAACCAGGGACGGACTGGAAGTATTCTGGAGAGCAGGGAGAAGTGAGCAGCCCAGAGTGGAGGTGGCCAGGTAAGATGGTGAAGGGGACAGGGACTCTGGCTGGCGGTGCCGGGAGAGCAGGGAGGGGAACAGGAGTGCCAGGGTCGTGAACGGGTGCCTGTCGGAAAAATCAAAGCTTGGGACGTGGAGGAGAAAAGCTCGGCGCAAATTGACCCGCCGGGCACAACGGAAGGACACCGGGCCCGGGAGCGGCGGTGGGCAGGTGCGCGGTGCCCACGCCGCGCCCGCAGGGCCCGCAGCCCTCCCTCGCTCGCCCCGCGCCGCCCGGCGCCCTCACCTGCGCGGGTCCTCGCTACGCGGGCCCCGCCCGCCCCGGCCCCCGGCCGCTGCTACAGCGCGAGGGACCAACTGCCTGGGCCGTACGCGCCGGACCGACAGCGCGAGGAAGCCGCCGTCGCCGGACGTGACGTCAAGGCGCGCCGACCAGGGTGGGACCGCCGGGAGTCGGAGGGACGCTAGGTCCGGCCCCTAGGGCGGGGCCACTCAGCTAACAGCCAATGGAATCCCCCAGGGGCGGGGCCACGCAGCATGGCGTGGGCGCCGGGCTTCCCCCCGGGAGTTGCCTAGCGACGCCGAGCGGGCCGTCTTTGTGGTGGCCGAGGCCCGTGCTTCCGGGCCTTGGGGTGGTCCACCGCGACGCCCCCAGACTTGAAGAAGAGGGGCCCCCCCGCCTTCCCCAGACAGGAAGCGCAGGCAAGACCCAGACACACGCTTCACGACTTTATTAGCAGCCCGGAGTCCGGGCTCGGGCTCTTCCGAGGGCGTTTCTACATCCCCAGCCGAGCTCGAGGAGCCCCAAAGCCTCCAGGGACCCCCGGGCCCCTCGCACCGCACCCGACTGGAGAGCCTTAGGGCGGTCAGGTGGAGCCGCTGCGGCTCGTGTATTCCTGGATGGAGGCCTGGAAGTGCTGGGTGCTGTTGAGAGCCGGGCGGCAGAGGATCACATAGCACTTGGGGAGGAAATAGCCGCTGAAGCCGCCGCTCAGGCTGCTCAGCATGGCCAGCATGTTGACGGCTGGCAGGTACTTGCCCTGGTAGACGCTGGCAGTGGTGAAGTAGGCAATCCAGGACACAAAATTGAGGAACAGGCTGAAGGTGACGCATTTGGCCTCGTTGTAGTTTTCCGGCAGGTCCTTGCCCAGGTAGCTGCAGGTAAAGGCGCTGACGGAGAGGAGGCCGTTGTAGGCGAAAGCCAGCGTGAAGCCCAGGGAGTTGGCCTTGGTGCACTCGAGGAGAACCAGCTGAGGGAAGCGCTGGTATTCTCTGGTGGGCCGTGGGGTCCACGCCACCAGCCAAATCATACAGATCAGCATCTGGGCCGCTGAGCTGATCACCACAAACCGTCTGGCACCATGGTTTTGGACCCAGGCATGGTAGAAGGTGGGTATCTTGACAGAAAACTTGAAGATGAAAACCAGTTGGAAGGAGCGGACTGTCAGGCAGGACAGGAAGATGGCAAAACCGAGGGCAAAGAGGGCTTGGCGCAACAAGCACGTGGGCAGAGTGGGCTCCCCAAAGAAGCAATAGAGGCTGCAGCTGCCCCCCGCCAGGGAGCCCAGCATGAGGAAGCACAGCCTGCCCCCTGCTGACCTCACCACAGGAGTGTCTAGATGCCAGGCAAACAGGCTAGCCGTCCCAACCAGCAGCAGCAGCAGCAGTGAGTTCCAAACCAACAGCACCCAAGAGATGGGCTCCCGCCAGGTGAAAACCACCACGGTGCGTGGGAAGCAGGTCTGGCTTCCCTCTGGTGCCCACTCTTCTTTCCCACAAGGCTGGCACCTGTGGGGTTCTGGAAGGGAAGGTGGAAGAGGCTCCTGAGAGCCAGGTGAGCAGAGCAGGACGGGATCAGGGAGGCCTCTGAGGCCGATCAGGTGCCGGGAGAGCCGCAGCACAGGAGTGAGGGGGTGAGCCTGCCTGGACAAACGCTTCCTTAAGAAGGCTGTGTCTGGAGACACCCGGGAAGGTTCTGGAAAGCTGGCCCCAGAAGGGATTTGCAAATCATGAGGCCCCAACGGAGGGCCTACCCTAGGAGCTCTGCCCATGATCTTCAGAAAGGAGTGCGCAGCATTTTCCTCCAGCTCCTGGCACTTCCACTAAGCACATCAATCCCCCCTTCCTACCCTGCTGCATTCCCATCATAGCAGAAATATTGAGAAGATCTGGCCTCAGGAATCCAGCGCTGCCTGAGCTACCTGGATCCAGCCGACCCTGACCTTGCATCACTGGGTGAGCATGCTGGTTCTGTCTGCTGCAGACTCACTAGTATCGGCACTCAGGCCAAGCTTTTCAAGGTGCTGGTTGTCCCTGGCATGGGAACTAGAAGGGACTTTACACGGATAGGATGGGAGGGTACAAAAGGAATAACTCCATCCCTTGCATAAAATAAAGGCGTGAACGAAGGACGGTGTCTGCCGGAGTGTGATGGGAGCGCTTTAACAGGGGACACCCAGCCCGAGGCTTTTCCGTGGGTGCTTTCTCCCTGCTCGAACTTGCACCACTGGTAGTTGTCCTCTAACCGTACCTAACTAAGTACTGGATTGGGACCAAGTACCCCCCCATTGTGCCCGAGGGCTGTCCCTGCCGCTGCTGACCCTGGGAGTGCTCGGCTGTACGCCTGCTCACATGCTCACTCACCACTCTTGTTGAGGAAGGTCCCGGCCTCACATAGCACACACTCGAAGCAACAGTGGTGGAAACCCACGACCACCTGCGCATGCCCTTCGAGGCAGTCGCGGGAGCACACGGACTCCGGCACCTGTAAGCAGCCACGGGTGTTCTGCCACCATGTGGGTGGAGGGGAGGGGCCCAAGGCAAGGGGACAGAAAGGGACGGCACCCCTGCACCTGCGCGCCCGGCTCGCTCCCAGCACTGAGCCCTTGGGGGTGAGAACCAGTGCCCGGTGGGAATCTGTCTGCCAGTTGCCCATGGTGCCACTCTTGCAGGCCTAGGTAGAGTGATGGCAACCGGGGCCCTGGGACCCCCACCTGCTGTGGGTAAGTCGTGTTGGCAATGCCCCGGCTGCTTGTGCTCAGTCACCTGGTGAGCGGCCGCGGCCCCAGTACCTGATTGTCTTTTCTGTGCCACTGGATCTTGGTCTTATTTATGTCCAGCCGAACTGGAGACCATGTGTAGGAGCCAATGACCCTGAAGGTCCACTTTGGGCCATTCCAGTCCCAGGCAATTATGTCATAGCCGCTGAGGGGGTCCCCATTGTTGTTAAAGGTCACCGTGTCCCCATGTAACTGGAAATTCACCTTCCGGATCTGCTCCAGAAGCTGAAACACAACGGCACTGTGAAGCCACCGCAGACGACACAGGCTGCTTCCCCTCCTCCCTCCTCTACCCGAGGGCCCCTGGGCTTGCGCCCGGGGTGGTTTCAGCCCAGCTTCCAGAAGCTGGTCCCCTCCTCGGAGCCCCTGCCCCTCCTAGGAGCCAACCAGCTCCCCAAGTGCGAGGTCTTGTTCACAGTGCTTCCAGGGCATGCTGGGTGGGAGCAGGCAAGGTTCAGAGTAAAGGTTTTCAACCAAGAGAGGGGGTCAGCCCCAAAGTCAGTGGCCTTGGTGACCCCCCTCCCCTGCATGCAGGGTGGCCTGAGAGTGGCCACTCTGCTTGCCGAGGGAGCAGCCAGCCTTTCCGAAGCTCATGGGGTGTTACCTGGGGCTGGGCTGCCTTACCTGCCAGGGGTAGACTGGGTGCACGGCACAGGCCCCGGAGGAGCAGCCCAAGAGCTGGTGGAGGCCGTGGGCCACAGCATACACAGCCCGGTACGCGTTGTAGGCAGAGCTCATGGAGAACGCGCCGAGCCCGGGCATGCTGCCTGCGGTGAAAGCCTGGCACTCCGAGCACCGCTGATTGCTGCTGCACTGGGAGCTGCGGGCGCATGGCCCGGGGGCCCCCTTCCCTGCCCAGGCATAGGCTGCTTCAAACTCCTCCAGGCCCACGACCCGCCGCTGCTGGATGGCCACGCCCAGCACCGTCCCGATGCCCCTGACCCGGGGCACCTCGGTGATGTACGAGGAGATGGCCCAGTCTTCCGAGGCCACCCACACCTTGTCCGTCAGGTTGGCCAGCACCACGGCCTCGAAGAAGACCCGGGCCAGCTGCCTGCTGGAGAAGACGACCACGACGGTGGTCCTGGCGCCCGCCAGCTGGTGCATCATGCTGCGCATCCTCTCGCCACCCGCCCGGGCAGAGGAGGGCACGATGTCCTTGAAGGCAACGCAGATGCCCCTCTGCTCGGCCTGGGCCTCCAGCGCCTGCAGCCCCAGCTG
The DNA here is from genome assembly GCF_030445035.2 of Dasypus novemcinctus. NCBI lineage: Eukaryota > Metazoa > Chordata > Mammalia > Cingulata > Dasypodidae > Dasypus > Dasypus novemcinctus. The sequence goes on from NC_080681.1 coordinate 126,927,757, forward strand.
CCCGTAGTCATCCTCGCTGCCCACCAACGAGACCCAGACCCAGCCGAACCTCAGCAGCAGCAGCACCATGGCCTCCACCTGGTGCCCGTCGCTGGGGATAGTGCGCAGGAAGGAGGGGTACTCCCACTTCCTGCTGAGCGCCTCACTGCTGGCCTCATAGCTGATCTGTGGGGAGTCGGGTTAGTTCAGTGGGATCCCCTCTACTGGGGCCCCCCACCCCCCAGTGCTGGGCCCCATGCTCAAGGCTGGGATGCAGAGAGGACGGAGACAAGGCTGAGCCTCCCGGGGAGGGTTCTGTGGGAGGAATAGGAGTCTGCTTGATGGACATGAGGGAGAGTCAGGCCTTCTAAGCAAAGGGAGCAAAACCTGCATGCGAGAAATACAATAGCCCTCATGAGTGGGGACCTACAAGGAGATCTCGTGTGCCGGAGTGGGTGTGGCTGCCTAGGTCAGGGAGGCCCCAGCAGCCTACAGGCCTTGGGGAGCCCTAAGGCTCTGGCAGAGAAATGGCATGCATGGACTTGGGTTTTAGGGTCCACCTCTGATTTCAGTGAAGAACGTGTCCAGAGTCCGGGAGCACCCCTGGAAGGCTGGTGAGCCATCAGGGAGCGAGACGGTGGTGGTGCACAGCACACGTGCACATCGGCAGTGGGGAGAGGGCAGAGGGTCAGAGGAGGAGCCGTGATAACTGACTTCACGTGGGGAACTGGGGAGGCAGGAGCCAGGTGAGACTTTGGGTTTCAGGCCTGGGTAGAAACGCTGGTGCTGCCAGGTGGGCTGGGGAGGGGGTGCAGGGAGAAGAGGGGATTTTGTTGTGGAGGGAGAGAAGCTCATTTGGGGCCTTCTGGGTCTAGGAAGTGGAGATGTCCTGTGAGCACCTGGAGACGGATGTGGCTACAGAATGAGAAGCCAGAGCCACAGGGCCCATGGCCTGCCTGGGAAGGGAGAGGAGTGAGGGGGACAGGTCTGCTATGCAGGCCACCACCCGCCTTGTCAGAGAGGTGGGGGAAGAGGTGTGACAAGGGAGAGAAGCAGGGCGGGGTGGGGTGGGCATGGCGGGGTGGGGTGGGGAGGTCCTACATGCCAAGCAAAGAAGTTCCTGGAAGGCCTAGTCCAAACGTCATTTTAAAAAACACAGAAGGCAAAGTGCCCCAGAAAGTACTCGCTGGCCTTGGAGGTTTGAAAGGTCTTTTAGGCCACAGTAGGTACAAGCGTGGAGGGCAGAGTTTGGAGCAGGGGCTGAGGAGCGAACGGCAAGCTGGAGAAGCGCCTAAGAATGGTGAAGTGGGAAGCGGATTTGGCCCAATGGATAGGGCGTCCACCTATCACATGGAACGTCTAGGGTTCAAACCCCAGGCCTCCTGGCCCGTGTGACGAGCTGGCCCATGCACAGTGCTGATGGGCGCAAGGAGTGCCGTGCCATGCAGGGGTGTCCCCCGTGTAGGGGAGCCCCACGCACAAGGAGTCGGCCCTGTAAGGAGAGCCGCCCAGTGAGAAAAAAGCACAGCCCGCCCAGGAGTGGCGCCACACACATGGAGAGCTGACACAGCAAGATGATGCACCAAAAAGAGACACAGATTCCTGGTGTCGCTGATAAGAATGCAAGTGGACACAGAAGCGCACACAGTGAATGGACACAGAACAGACAACGGGGGCGGGGGAAGCAGTGGAGAAAGAGATAAAAAATAAATCTTAAAAAAAAAAATGGTGAAGTGCTGCGAGGGCTCAAAGGCAAGGGACAGAGGTGGGGCACAATCTTGAGAAGTGCCTGGGAGGGGTCCGGGGGGCAGGCAAGCTGCAGAGGCGCCACTCAGGAAAGATGGACAAGGCAGAGGAGAGGGGCACAACTGACGAGCCAAGGACAAGGAGTCAGGAGAGGACTGCAGCCAGGTCTGGTCTCCATGATATGAGGGCCCAGGAGAGGGAAGAGGGAGGGAGGGAGGGAGGTGGGAGGTGGGTGGAGGGAGGGAGGAGGGGTGGGCTGATGCAGGAAGGTGGGAAGTGGAGGGTGCTCTGTGCTCAGTGCAGGTGACAGCTGCGAGGTGAGAGGACAGCGGCAGCCAAGGGCAGTGGGGTGACGGGTGTGGGTCCATTCACGCAGCGCTTGGGGAGGAAGGAATGCTGGGGCAGCCTTTGGGCAAGCCAGAGAGCTCAGCCACCTGACTAAAGCACAGTGGCCACCCAGGAGGCCCCTGGTGGCACAGCGGCTCCTGCCAGCCCACCTCTGCCCACGCCGGAGCCGGGGCGGACCTGCCGGGGGGCGGGCAGTGGGCACGCTGCCGAGGCGCCGGCTTACCAGGGGCACCAGGAAGGGGCTCAGCAGGGCGGCGGTGGTGGCGGCTCGGGTGGTGGTGTCGGGCCCGATCACTGCCACGGCCTGTGGGGAGGAGTAGGCAAGGTCTTCCTGGATGTGGATGTAGTGCGTCCCCGGCTGGGACAGCAGCCTCAGCGTGGCGTACACGTTGGCCGACTGCGAGCACACGTCGTACAGCTCGTACCCCAGGGCCACGCCGGGCAGCAAGGCTGTGGAGTTGTTGATCTCCTCAATGGCGAAGCGCGTGGCCTGGAAGAGGTGGTAGCCGTGCCCGTTGAAGCTGTTGGGCCTAGAGCAAAGCCGAGGGAAGTGGACGTGGCTCAACTGACAGAGCCTCCGCCTACCACACGGAGGGTCCAGGGTTTGATCCCCAGGGCCTCCTGACCCGTGTGGAGCTGGCCCACGCGCAGTGCTGCTGCACACAAGGAGTGCCATGCTACACAGGGGCGTCCCCGCGTAGGGGAGCCCCACGACAAGGAGTGCACCCCACAAGGAGAGCCGCCCCACATGAAAAAAGTGCAGCCCGCCCAGGAGTGGCGCCATACACAGAGATCTGACGCAGCAAGATGATGCAACAACAACAAAAAAGAGACGCAGTTTCCCAGTGTTGCCAGATAATGCAAACGGCTGCAGGAAAGAACACGCGGTGAATGGACGCAGAGAGCAGACAAGGCGGGGAAGGGGAGATAAATAAATAAAATAAATCTAAAAAAAATAATAGAGCAAAGCCGAGAGCCGGGAGGGCTAAGGGCCTGCTGAGCACCGCCGCCCTCCTGGACCCCTGGCCTCTGGGGAGCCTCGGAGGTCAGCTGTCCAGCCTCCCGCCCTGAGTCACCATGGGCCCAGGAGCACACAGTGCAGGGTGGTGTTCCTGGGCCCTGGAAGAGGTGGGGAAAAAGCTGGAGAAAAGCTCCCCTTCCCGCCCCCCTTTGGACAAGCATATCAGCGTGTGAAGGCCCCCACAGCCCTGTGACCTGCTCCACCCCATGTAGCTAGTGCTTCTCAGCAGACACAGGTGTCCCTCGTCACCCACTTTGGGACCTACTGCCCGGAACCCAACAGGGAGCCAGGAGACACGACTCCTGGAGATACGACTCAGCCCCGTTTGAAGTGGGCCGACCCACCCCATTTACCAGCCTCTCAGTTCCTTAGAAGGTTTTTCCTTCTTTCCATCACTCCCGGGAAGCTCAGTGTCACCTGTCTGTCAGCCCCTAGCTTCTCTGACGCCAGTTTTCCTGTGTCCCACCCGTCCGCTCCTGCCAGCCTGTGTCTCCTCCTCCCAGCTGCCACCAGCAGCTCTTTGGGCGTCCTCAATGCCTTGGGGCCCTTCCTCCTGGCCCGCCTTCCAGGTACCCTCCAGGTCCGCGCAGGTCCTGGGCAGCCGGGGCCCCAGGAGCCTTCTCCAGCCTTCCAAACCTGGGGCTGGGACAGAGGGCAAGTGGCTAACTTCTTCCAGTGAAAGCCTTTGTTTTCCTCTGCCTTGCCTGTCAACCCCGTTAGGAGGCTCCCCTAATTGATTTTCACTAACCTTTGACACACCTTCTGCTACGCATCTCCTGCCCGCTCCCCACAGAGAACCACACCTGCCATGTGGGAACTTGGGGAGGAGCTGGAAGAGTGGGGAAGGGCTGCCCTTGCTTGCTCATGACCAGCTGGTTAGGTCACGATGAGCGGAAATGACTTGGACGGAATTGTAACACAAAGCACTCTGACAGCAGGGACAAACAACAGGCTGCGGTGGAAAGCAGGCAGAAGTGTCCAAGGGCTTGCAGGTGGCAAGTGTGGACCGAGGGGGAGGGTTTGAGGAGAGTTCAAGTTGGGGGTTCGGCCCCAGTAAAGCCCAGGGGCCCCGTAGGCACAGTGCCACTCAGTGTGGTTCTGCTCACCTGTCACATAGGGTCACCTCAGGCGTGCGTCTCACCCCCACACAGTCAGCGTGGAGAGGGAACAAGCCTGCAATGAGGTAGTCCCCCGGGAGGCTGAAGTCAGGAGAGGGCTCCGTGGTGTGACAGCTGAAGGCCCAGCAGCAGGAAATGGAAAGCTGCAGGCCCACCAGATGAGCTCCCACCAGGTGAGCGCCCCCCAGGGTCATGCTGCCCGAGGCTCCTGGGCAGTCCCTCAGGGCTGGGGGGCAGCTCCCGCCAAGGTCAGGGCTGGTTAAATAGAATCGAGGGCACCTGCGAGACGCTTAGCAACTTCAAGCCTCTGCAAAGCCTTCCGGGCCCGCGGGCCCACTCAGGAACTGGGTGGGGTGACGGCATGGATGCAAAACCAGGCGGCAGAGCGACCCTTCCTCTCCGGACCTGGCGCTGCGGCCGACCCAGAGCCCCGGCGCTTTGTTCAGGGCGAGGCAGCGAGCAGACGTGAGCGAGGGGATGCAACGAGCAGCTGCCGGTTTTTACCTGGGCCTCAGTTTACTGGATGAGGCGTGACTTTGAGTTGAACCCCCTCCCCCTACTACCCCCCATCCTCTGGTTTTCTGACACTGAAGTTTTGAGCGGATCCTCCAGGTTTCACCTGGTAACCTAGAACCCTAGCTGGCTCCTTCAGCCCAAAGACAAATACATGCAAACAAAGGGGTATGCAAATAGCCCGGTTTTGTTTACAAGGCCAATCTCCGGGCTTCTGTGCAGGGACCCGGCTGCAGAAGCCGCCCCAGGTGGACTTCCGGAGAGGTGGCCCCCGCGGCAGGACTGGGGGTTTTTGGCTTTCGCTCTCAAACCGGCCGGGGTGGAGCTTTGCATAATGTAAATAGGGCCCGCGGCCTCCGCGCCGCCCGGAGCGCTCCGGGGGCTGCTGCCCGCGCCTGCGCGCGGCGGGCACGAGCCCGGCTTCGCTTCCGGGCCCGCCGGAGGCCGCCGGCAGAGGGCGCCAGCGGCCCCGAGGCCGCGCCTCTCTCCGACTCGACGGGCCGGAGGCGGGGCGACGAGATCTCGCGAGAGCTCCGCGTGGGCGGCGCCGGAGCGCGGCATGGAGGACGCGCTGCAGCTGGAGAAGCGGGCGCCCGGGCGCTCCGTGTGGCTGCGGGCCCGCAAGGCCCGGCCCCAGCTGCTCCTCAGCCGCCGGCCCCGCCGCCGGGTCGCGACCCTGCGATGGTGCGGCCGGCGGCGACTGCGGCGACTGCGACGGCGGCTGTTGCAGGCCCAGGCGGCGGGCGCGGGCTGGAGGGAGGCCGGCGACCTGGAGCCGAGCGCGGCGGCGGCGAAGACCCGGCAGCCCAAGACCGCGGCACCCCGCCCAGCCCCGGCCGCGACCCCCCGCCCAGCTCCGGCCGCGACCCCCGACCCGGACCCGGACCCAGACCCGGACCCGGACTCGGAATTCTCCTCGAATCAGTCCATCCCGCCGCCGGTGGTGGCGGGCCCGGACCGCGTGGTGGTGCTGCTGCCGTTCCAGCAGGTGCGTCTCGCCAGCGGGAGCCCCTGGAGGGCGGAGAGGGGTGAAGACGGAGTCCCTGGAGTTGCAGTCTAGCGGGAGACCGCGGTCGCCCTTCCGCGTGTTCTCCTGCGGCCCGTAGCGTCCATCCATCCCCCGAGGTGGTGATGCTGAGCCGCCGGTTGGCAAGGACCCCTCCTGAGGGGCATCTAGGCTCAGGGCTGAAAGGAAGTTTAATCGCCTTTCCTGGGTGCTTGGAATTGCCAGGCTCTGTGCACTAGGTGTGTCGGTCCCCCTAGGATTCCCAGCGCTATGGAGTAATAACCAGTATTACTAATCTGTGTATGCACTATACCTAAACAGAGGACTAGGATAGGTAACCAGGGTTCAGGCCCAAGCAGCCTGATGGCAGGGCCCCTGTTCTCCACCAGGACGCTAGGCTGGCTTGTCTGTCTCCAATGCTGAGGCGGAAGTTAAAACCCAGGAAGGGGTCAGTCTTGCCATCCGGTGGGCCTTTGTAAGGAGAGGGTGTTAATGTCTGTCTGAGCCATGAGGCTGGGTTTATGCGACCCCCTTGTTCTTCCTGTGGCTCTTTGTAGGTGCCATCGGGTATGATCTTAGATTAAGAGAGTCTTGTACCTGATGATCATCTAAGCACAGTGTGATCATTTACTTAGAAACCAGCCACCTTTTGATATGTGAATAGTGATTAAGATTTTTTAATCTTTAAGTTGTTACTAACAATCTGTAATGTTATTTCTCTCGTTTTCTTTGTTTTCCCTACTAGCCTCTTGTTTTTGGTGGACTCTGTAGTGTGACTTGCCTGTATGGCCAGGTAGAGGTGCTTGGATTTACCCTAAGGCCAGGGCAGCCTGCCTGTGAAGTCTTCTCTGCCTATACTCACTCTCTCCTGAGTATCAACCCAGTTCATTACTCGATGCCTGAGAAAAGCAAGAAGGAAGTGAAGAAGGAGGCCCGAACTTTGCTCAAAGCTCATCTTAACCGGGGTAATGAAATGAACTGGGTAATTTACTGAGGACCTGCTCTAATAAGGCTAATAATTTTTAAATGCCTGCTGTGATCTAGGTATTGCGCTAAGTAAGCCCTTTACTGTTACAATGGGTCCTGAGAGTGAAAGTTCTATATTGTTTGTACCATTTTATAGATGAGAAAAATTGCCCAAGGCCATGGAGCTAGTATGCTGCAGAACTTCTCTACCAAGCAAATGTGTTCCTAGTAGGCAATATGGCCTCCTTAAAAAGGCTCTCAAACATAATTCCTAACTCCCAGAAGTTTGTAATATATCTGAGAAGCTGGCAATACTAAAGGGCAGGGATTTTATTTGAGTCACTGTTTATAAGGTCATTTATCTTTCTGTTCATAGGTGACAGATCTCATTTGATGAGGTATTTTTCTGCTCTGTGTTCTATTGTGATGCTGGAACGTCTGCAAACGTCAACCACAAACTTCATACTGAGCCAACCAGGTTTATCTCCCGTTTTCTTACAAAAGGTAGAACCAGTTTTCATTTAAGGTTTTGCAAATTCCTTGCACCAAAACAGTCACATCAAATGACGTTTTGAGATTCTCTCTTGGAAGATCAGTCTGCTCGTCTTATGGAACATAGTATATGTACATGGTAAAAAATAGCACACCATTTCATATAATAGTTTGTTAAATGCCTTTGGCTTTCTAATGGTTATCTTTACCAACTTAAATAAATGTTTAAGCCTCTGTTATTTTATTTATTAATCTGAGAAAGTATAAATTGTTCCCAAGCCATGAATGCAAAACTTAAATGTATTTGCACTTTCTTCCATCTCTCTTACCTCCAAATTTTTGTTGACCGTATTATTAATTTCCCTAACTCAAGTTCTATTCCTATAATTGTCGTCCATGAGCCAGTAGGTTGAGTCTAAAAGTTGGGGAGCAATATACTGTGTTTATAATTCCCTCATTCGGTAGAGTACCTACTATTTGCCAGGTGCTATAAATGCATCAGCGACGAAAACGCAAAAATCCTTGTCTGCAAAAGCATATATTCTACTTGGGGAAAGACACAAGAAGCAGAATAGATAAGCCAATATGTTGTACGTTATTAAAGATTTAAGCACCGTGGAGAAAAGCAGCAGGGAGTGGGGGGAGTTTCCCTTCTTCAATGTGGTACTTTAAGAGAACACCTCCCAGAGTGCGAGGAGAGGAGCTGGCAGGCATACAGGCAGCAGGAACCGCCAGTGTCAAGGCAGACGAGGGAAGGCCAGTACAGCTGGAGGCAGTCGAGGGGCTCAGGTCCTGCAAGCCTCTGGCTTTACTCCAGTGGGTGCGAAGCCCCTGGGGGATTTGGGGCAGAGGTGTGATAGCATCTGACTTAACAGGATTACTCTGGTTGCTGTGTGGAGAACAGACTCTAGGCGGGAAGAGGCAGCGAGACCCCGTAAAAAAACTATTTCTGAAATCAAAGTAAGAGCTGACAGTGGCCTTAACCAAGGAGTTGGTTAGTAGTGTTCTGGCTGGAGATATGTCCCAAGTGAACGGAGTCCGCAGGATCAGCAGACTGACAGGATATGCGACGTGGGGAAGAGTGGAGGAGTAACCCAGGCTTCTTGGCCTAAGCAACTGGGCGCGTGGAGTTACTGTGGACCGAGGTGGGGAGCTGCAGGCAGAGCAGGCTCGGAGATGCCCATTAGTCATCCAGTGGGAGATGTCAGATGGGCAGCCGAATATCTGATTCCTGTAACTGAGAGGAAAAGGTTAAAGATAGAAATTTGGGAGTCCTCATGAGCGAGAGCAACAAAGGCCACAAAATGGGATGATGAGGGAAATGGACTTGGCCCAGTGGTTAGGGCGTCCGTCTACCACATGGGAGGTCCGCGGTTCAAACCCCGGGCCTCCTTGACCTGTGTGGAGCTGGCCCATGCGCAGTGCTGATGCGCGCAGGGAGTGCCGAGCCACGCAGGGGTGTCCCCCGCGTAGGGGAGCCCCACGCACAAGGAGTGCGCCCTCCTTGCGCCCGTAAGGAGAGCCGCCCAGTGCGAAAGAAAGTGCAGCCTGCCCAGGAATGGCGCCGCCCACACTTCCCGTGCCGCTGAGGACAACAGAAGCGGACAAAGAAACAAGACGCAGCAAATAGACACAGAGAACAGACAACCGGGGGAGGGGGGGAATTAAATAAATAAATAAATCTTTAAAAAAAAAATGGGATGATGACACTGAGGGAATTGATGTAGGTAGAGACCAGAAGGTTCAAGGTCTGAACTTTGGGGCACTCCAAGAAGGGGTTAGGAAAAGATGAGGAAGTAGCAGAGGAGACAGAAAGAGTGGCCATTGACATTAGAGGAACCCAGGGGAGTGACATCCTGGAGGCCAAGCAAGAGTCTTTAAAGGAGTTGGCAGTAAACAGCTGTGTCCAATGTTGCTGATGATAAAATGAGGACTGAGGAAGGATGGCTGGACATAGAAGCATGGTCTGGGCACGAGAGGTTTTAGGATTCCTGCTGCAGGAGTGAGAGAGGCCTCATTGGAATGGAGCCAAGAGTCTGGGAAGAGAAACTCAAGGGGGTAACCATAAGATTTTGTTTTCATAGAGTTTAGCTGTGAAGGGAAGAAAAGAAAGAAGTAGTAGGTGGAGGGGAAAGCAGATTAAGAGAGTTCATTTTAAAAGGTAGATGGAAAACCCAGTATGGGGGAACACAGGTGGGTGTGATGCAGAGGAGCAGGAACCCCAGTGATGCTGTCGAGAGAGGAGAGTGGCTGGAAGCGTGCCAGTGAGTTACCTGCCAGGGACCAGGACTCTGTCCACATGAAGGGGTTGGCCTTAGTGTGGGCAGTTCTCAGTAGCCAGGGGAAGTACCCAGGATAGAACCAGAGGCAAGGTATTTCCTTTACCACTGGGAGATAGAACCAAGGTCAACAGCTGGGGAAAGTGGAGGAGTAGGTAGGTGTTAAAATTTGGAGTGGAGAAGATAGGAGATAAGCAAGGCAGTGAGTGGATCAGGAGGATGGAAATTTCATTTCCTGCAGAATCCAATATGGCATCAGGCGGTAGAGGAGAGGCACTCTGTCTCCAAGCCCCTGCCCCTTGAAAGTGAGTGTTCCAAATGCCAGATCAAGCACGTTTTTTTTTTCATTTAATTTCAGCTTGCTTTGTTTCTTTTTTTAAAATAAAGATTTATTTATTTCTCTCCCCTTCCCACCCCACCCCGGTTGTCTGTTCTCTGTGTCTATTTGCTGCATCGTCGTCTTTATCCACTTCTGTTGTTGTCAGCAGCACGGGAATCTGTGTTTCTTTTCGCTGCCTCATCTTGTGTCAGCTCTCCGAGTGTGCCGCGCCATTCCTGGGCAGGCTACACTTTCTTTCGCGCTGGGCGGCTCTCCTTACGGGGCGCACTCCTTGTGTGTGGGGCTCCCCTATGCGGGGGACAACCCTGTGTGGCACGGCACTCCTTGCGTCCATCAGCACTGCGCATGGGCCAGTTCCACATGGGTCCAGGAGGCCAGGGGTTTGAACCGTGGACCTCCCATGTGGTAGATGGACGCCCTAACCACTGGGCCAACTCCGCTTCCCATATTTTGTTTCTTGAACATACGCAACCTCCACTGTTTATATTCTTTATCCTCTCCTCCCAACAGGTTCATACATTCTGAAGTAGCTTTTCCTTTAAGCAGATAATAAACTTTAGGTGATTTAACTTTATAAAATGGTTTTATTTTGTTCTCCGTGGTTGATATTGTTAAGCAGAGGATAGAATTGTAAGTTCAAAGGAATTTTTCCTTGAAACTTTGAAAGCCTCGCTCTTTTGTTTTCTAGAATGCAGACTTGCTAATACGAAGTCTCACGCTGGCTAATTCTTAGTCCTTTGGGGCACTCTCGTCCTCAGTATGGACGGATTGCACGAGGAGTGGTCACAGGTGGCTGCAGGCTACTCACGGCGAACCTCGTCTGGTCCAGCGTGGGACGGGTTCTTCCGTTTGTTTGATTGCGTTCTCCCTGGTTTCCTGGCACTTCTGCTAAAAAGCTCTTAACTTCAGGGACTAGCTGCCTTGTCCTCTCCACTCTATTTGCATATGCTTTGTCTTTGTCTTTTTTTTTTTTTTTGCTTTATATTTTTGGAGCTTGTCTTGACTTTGTTCTGGAACAGAAACCTGGTCTACAGCTGTGGTCTCTTCTATTTAATTATGTTATTAGTGTTTCTTTTGTCAGATCATTTTTAAATTATGAGTTTCTTCTTCTCTGGAGTCTCTTGCTAAGGCGATGGTAGCTTGGAAGTAAGCGTAAGCTATGAAAATAGACACCCGGCTGAATTCAGGAGCGATAGCACTGCAGTTGGGATTAGGGGGAGTCAGGTAAAGGGTGGGATCACATTTCTCTAATGTACCTCACAACTCCGTGAGGCATATTAATTTAGAACTGAGGAGAATTTGTGTGTTTTTTCACCTTTTCTGAATGTTTAAATTGTTAATTTCAGAATGTGACCTCCAAAACTTCTGCCGGCTATTTAAACTTGAGGCCTATCGGCATTCAGAGAAGTAAGAGGAAAAATGGCCTCCGTTTAACTGAGAGTGTCATGTCAGCAGTGGAAGAGTTAGTAAGTGTTTCTTGTGGTAAGTAGTACATATTGATAAATTTGAGAGTCTTTTCCACAAAAGCTTCAGGCAGGTTATTACTTGTCAGAGTCCTAGGAGAAGAGGACTAATTCTGTGTGTTGATGTTTGTTTCGCCTCCAGAAGAGGTAGATGGCTGCCCTGTCATTCTGGTCTGTGGGGCTCAGGATGTTGGAAAGTCAACGTTTAATAGATATCTGATTAACCGGTTGTTAAATAGGTAAGAATGCTTTTATTCTTTTGATATATTGCTGGATTTTGGCATGAAGTAGAGTATATACACTGCTGCGTAAGTTTGCTCAGCTGAGTGGCCTCCTTTATTTTGGTGGGATGCTGCTCTCAGGATGAATCTGTCTTGGCTTGCTTGTAGCTGAAGACATTTGGTCTCAGCATCTGGATTTGTCCAGATGGTATTTCTGAATCCATAGATTCAATACAGGGATAAATTTTATCTTTTAAACGTGTAACATCTGGAAAGACCAAGTTGAATTGAGACAATGAATGGACACTTATTACCGAGCCACAGCACTTTTCTCTATCATTAGGGTTAGTAGTGTACGAAGAAAAAAGCTCATGATCTACAGTGTGTTCTACCTAGAAGGCTGAGTTCTGCCCTGGGTGTTGCATACAAACCTTAAAATCTGATTTATCCTTTGTATATAGTAAAAAGCTAGTCGAAGATTTTCTTTTTCTTTTTTTCTAATTTTCAGTATCTCCTGTGTCGACTACATGGAATGTGACTTGGGGCAAACAGAATTTACTCCTCCTGGCTGCATTTCTCTCCTTAATGTTACAGAGCCCATTCTAGGTATGTATGAAATGCCTTTTACGTGTCTTGGTATTAATGAAAATCTCAAAGAATATAAAAGCATAAAATGAAAAAGTGAACATCGTTCTACTAAAGTCATTATCGACCCATTGCTACTCCCCTAATCCGTAAAAACAAATTATGTTCCTTCTCTAGGGTTCCACTTTAGTAAATAGAACTACTATCCGTTTTATTTTACTTAAATTAGAAACACATTCTTTTTCTAGTATTAGCATCTTATATAAGCCTAGTACAATTATCTAAACCAAGAAATTAATGTTATACAATATTATTGACTAAGAGTAATCTGTAGACTATTCACATTTCTCCAGTTATCTCACAAGTATTCTTTTTCTGGTCCAGAATTCCACATTGCATTTTCTTATATGTTTCTTTAGTCTCTTCCTCAACTTTTCTTTGTCTTCCATGAGGAGATTATCCTTCCTCCAGTGAATTGCCTGAACATTTGTTAGAAATGAGTTCTCCATCTGCACATCTATTTCTGAAGTCTCTTCAGCTCCGTTGATCTTTTTAATTTTTATTTATTTATTTATCCCCCCCCACCCGTCATAATTTTGCGCTCACCGTCTGCTTTCTGTGTCCATTTGCTATATGTTCTTCTGTGTCTGCTTGTCTTCTCTTTAGGTGGCACCGGGAACCGATCCTGGGACCTTGTCGACGTGGGGGAGAGGCGCTTGGTGTCTTGTGCCACCTCAGCTCCCTGGCCTGCTGTGTCTCTTACTGTCTCTCCTCTGTGTCTCTTTTTGTTGCATCATCTTGCTGCTGCAGGTCTCCCTGTGGGCCAGCACTTCTGCGTGGGCCAGCACACCATGCAGCTCAGCACTCTGCTCAGGCCAGCTCACCATGCTGGCCAGCTAGCCTTCACAAGGAGGCCCTGGGAATCAAACCCTGGACCTCCTATATGGTAAATGGGAGCCCAATCTCTTGAGCCACATCCACTTGCCTCCATTGATCTTTTTATCTATCTGGATGCCAGTACCACACTGTCTGTCTTATTGCAGCTTTGTAATAAACCTTAGCATTTGTTCTCTAACTTTTTCTTTTTGAGGGTTATATTGCTATTTTATGTTCTTTGCCATTCCGTATGATTTTTTTTAAGTAATTTATTTTTCATTGTGGTCAAATATACGTAATCTAAAAATCATTGTAACCATTTTAAGTGGATAATTTTTTTATACTGTATCTTGAAAATACAATGTAACTTCACCACTATCTATTTTTAGACTGTTTTCATCTTCCCAGGCCAAAGCTCTTTTAGCAGTAACTCCTCACTCCCTCTTCCTTCCACACCTGGTAACCAGTATTTTTCTTTCTTTCTCTGAGGACTTGCTTATTCTAAGTATTTCATGTACGAGAGATCACGCAGTACTTGTCCTTTAGTATCTGACTTATTGCATTCAACATGGTGTCTTCTGGGTTCATTGATGTTGTAGCTTATACCAGCACCTTCTTTTTACAACTGAATAGTATTCCATTGTATGGTTGTACCACATTTTATTTATCTATTCATCTGTTGATGGATACTTAACGTTGCTTCCACCTTGTGCCTATTGTGAAATAATGCTGTGATAAACACTGATGGACAAATAATCTGTTCACATCCCTGCTTTGAGTTCTTTAAATGGAATTGCCGGGCTATATGGTAATTCTGTGTTTAACTTTCTGAGGAACCGCCAAGCTGTTCCACAGTGGCAGCACCATTTTCCATTTCTACCAACAATGTATGAAGGTTCCTCTTCAGCTTCTCTCTAACACTTGTGATTTTCAGGTTTTGGTTTCTTTTCCTTTTCCTTTTTTTATTTTTTAAAAGATACTTAATTTACATAAATGGTACAGAGAATATATAGGGGCTTCCCATGTGCCCTACTCCCCATACCTCCCACATTTCCCCACATTAGCAACATCCGTAATTAGTGTGGTCATTCATTGCAACTGATAAACACATTTTGGAGCATTGCTACTGAGCATAGATTATAATTTCCACTGTAATTTACACACTCTCCCACTCAATTCTGTAAGTTATGGCAAGACATATAATGACCTGTTTCTGTCATTGTAATGTCATTCAGGACAATTCCCAAGTCCCAGAAATGCCCTCATATTACACCTGTTTTTCCCTCTTTAATCTATCCTCAGAACCTCCAGTGGCCTTTGCCTCCGTTTCAGTGATAGTTCTTCCCTTGGTAGAATCACAATAAGTCTGTAGTAGAACACTACTAAGTAAGTCTACTTTAAGCCATAGTTCATTCCCCAGTCCTGAGAATTCTGGGATGGTGAGGCCCACTCCACCATTAGTTGAGGGGGAGCTTTGATCCCATATGGCTGATGAGTGGGACTCTTGCTGGCAGTTGTAGATACTCTAGGTTCCTTGGTATGTTGATTATCCATCGTCTCCTCCTTGTTAGTTGTCCTGGGTGAGTCCAGTAAACTGGAGAGTAGGTGTTGCAACTCTGTTGACATTCAGGGCCCAGCCGACACGTGGGCAGCCCAAACATTAAGTCTCTTGGATGTACACCTACCAACTTTAATGCTAATTATAAGTTCAAGTAGAAGGACAGAAGAGCCATGTGTAGAGGAACCACAACTGAGTCCAACTCTGTCACACCAGGGAGCATAAATTCCAAAGTAGGGCCTACTGGCCCTACTTTGATGTTTCCAGAGCCCTCAGGAGCCCTGCTGTTTGGGGTAGTATCTGCTTTGGCTGTCAGTGAGATCCTGCTGAGATATGCCCAAGTCTCAGCATAAGAATGGCCTCCCAACTCACTTTGAAGTCTCTTAGCCATGTAAATTCATTTGTCTTTATCTTTTTATCCTTTTGGTCAAGGTCCTTTTTTTCCCCCCAGTTGCATTTGCTTGTTGGTACTTGGTAGCAATCCCTCAGTGCCAGGAAGGCTCCTCCCTGGGAGTCATGTCCCACACTGGGGGCAAGTTATTGCGTTAATATGCTGAGTTTGGCTTAGAGAGGCCACATTTGAGCACCAAGTTAGCTCCCAGTAGGTAACTCTGAGGCATCCTACAACACTAGGCTAAGTTTCAATTTCAAGAACAGAGGCTCATGAGCATAGTCATCAATATTAAGGGCCCATTAGTGGACCATCCACTAGTCATTGCCCCTGTACTTGGGGGAATTGTTGCTGTTCCATTAGAAAATGTGGCAGAGCTCCCAGGATGAGAATTTGATATTCTTTTGGTTCTGTGACTCTCCACCCACTATGGCAATGTCCCATGAACAGCTGAACACATTTATGTGCCTTATATGTATCTTAGGTAAACTTCCTCCCATGTATTTTCAGTTTTTAAAAAATAACTATCGTAGTGGGTACAAAGTGGTATCTCATTGTAGTTTTAATTTGCATGTCTCTGATGATTAATGATAATGACCATCTTTATATACCTATTGGCCATTTGAATATCCTCTTTAGTGAAAAGTCTGTTCAAATCCTTGGCACATTTTTTAATTGTCTTTTGTCTTTTTGTTGCTAAGTTATAGGAGTTCCTTATATATTGTAGATATTAAACTCTTATCAGATCTATGCATTCCAAAAATTTTCTCCCATTCTGTAGGTGCAGAATGATTTATTTCTGCCATTTACCTAAATAGCTGAATGTCTTGTATGTTTTTTGTCCTTTAATTATTCTATTACTGCCCCCCCCCAGTATTTAATTGCTTTTCTGTAGTCTTCCATTTTGAGTCCTTTCTTTCTTATACTCTGTATCTTCCTAGTGGTTACTTTTGTAATTATAATTAATATCTTAAACTAATAACCTAGTTCAACTAGTACCAACTTAGTTTTAGTAAATATATAATCTCTAAAACCTATATATTTGTCTCTCCCCCCTTTATTATTGTCTCAGATTATACCTTTATTGTATACCTTTAACGTAGATTTTAAATGTTATTTTATATTTTTGTCTAAGTCATATGGAAGAGGGAGGAAGCAGTTAGAAACCAAAAGTATGATAATACAGGATTTTATGTTTACCAATGTAGTTACATTTACTAACATGCTTTATTTCTTATGCCCCCAAGTAACTGTCTAATGTCCTTTTTTTTTTTTTTTTTTAAAGATTTATTTTTATTTATTTTAATTCCCCTCCCCTCCCCCGGTTGTCTGTTTTCTGTGTCTTTTTGCTGCGTCTTGTTTCTTTGTCCGCTTCTGTTGTCGTCAGCAGCACGGGAAGTGTGGGCGGCGCCATTCCTCGGCAGGCTGCTCCTTCGCACTGGGCGGCTCTCCTTATGGGTGCACTCCTTGCGCGTGGGGCTCCCCTACGCGGGGGACACCCCTGTGTAGCAGGGCACTCCTTGCGCGCATCAGCACTGCGCACGGGCCAGCTCCACACGGGTCAAGGAGGCCCGGGGCTTGAACCGCGGACCTCCCATGTGGTAGACGGATGCCCTAACCACTGGGCCAAAGTCCGTTTCCCCTAATGTCCTTTTAATGAGCCTAAAGGACTCCCTTTAGCATTTCTTTATTTTTAGGAAGCACCAGTGATGAAACCCAGGACCTCGAACATGGAAAGCAGGCACTCAGCCACTGAGCTACACTTGCCCCGCTGTAGCATTTCTTCCTCCTCCTGAGATGGCTCCCTTTCTGTTTGCTCATTGATTTTGCTCATTGTCTGGTTGTTGTCTTTTTTTTTTTTCTTTAGGAGGTACCAGCAACCGAACCTAGGACCTCCCATGTAGGAGGCGGGCACATAACTGCTTGCGCCACATCTGTGCCCTGCTAGTTTGTTTTTGTTTTTTTTTGTTGTTTTTTTTTTAAAGATAGATTTATTTATTTCTCCCCAACCTCCTCACCCTCAAAATCTTCACCCTCCTCCTGTATTACTAGATGCTTGTAATTTTAGATACGTGTGTGTTCTGTAGATATGTATATATGTAATACTAGAAAATTTATAATATTTTCGTTTATTTTAAACTTTCAGAAGCATATTTTATACCTTTTATCAGCCCGATTTCGCTTTAATATTTGGTTTGGTAGACAGAGCCATGTTGATTGCTTATTGCTCATTTATTTCAAGTTAGACTAAGAACAAATCACTGTTGTTCCTCACAGTTTTCTCTCCTTTCCTTAAATTTTTTATTCTTTTTTATTTTTTTAATGTTCTATTTATTCATTCATTCATTCATTTAACTTGTCGTTTTTAGGAGGCACTAGAAACTGAACTTGGACCTCCTCTGTGGTAGGCAGGCACCCAACTGCTTAAGCCACGCCTACTCTCCCTTCATCCTCTTTTCTCCCTTGGTGTTTATTTATTGAAGAAACTGGATTATTTGTCCTATAGAGTTTCCCACAGTCTGGATTTTGCTCATTGCATCTGTTGGTTACACACTCTCTCAGTTTCTGTTTATCTGTGAATATTGTAATCTTGCTCTCATTTTTGAAAGACAATCTTGCTGGATATAAGATTCTTGGGTGGAAGTTTTCCTCTTGTAGTTATCTTAAATATACCACTGTCTTCTTTCCTCCATGGTTTCTGATGAGAAATCAGCACTTAATCTTATTGGGTATCCTTATATATTATATACCGCTTTTCTCTTCCTGTTCTCAGACTTCTCTCTTTGTCTTCGGCATTTGACATTCTGATTAGTATGTATCTCAGGGTTGATCTGTTCCGATTTTTTTGGATGGGAATATGTTGTGCTTCTTGGACATGGATATCTATGTCCTTCAATAGGGTTAAGAAATTTTCTACTATTATTTCTTCATATATTCCTTCTGCCCCTTTTCCCTTCTCTTCTCCTTCTGGGACATCTGTGACTTGTATGTTTGTATGTTTTGCTATTGTTTAGTTCCCTGAGACCTTGTTCAGTTTTTTCCATCTTCTGTGTGTTTTTTTGTATGTTTGCTTACAGAGGCCATTTCTTCAGGCTCACCAATCCTTTCTTCTGCCTCCTCAAATCTGCTGTTACATGATTCCAATGTTTTGTTTTGTTTTTTCTTTTACAATTATTTTGTTCAGCAGGTCATTACTGACCTACTTCCATGTGCTGGGAAGTGTTTTGGCTGACAGGGACTTGTCAGTACATGAAACAGACCCATCATTACCCGCTAGTAAAACAGCATCAGGAACCCAAGCATTAAGGTCAAACCTAATATCCTAACCACTGGGCTGGAATTTTGCAAATCACCAGAATTCTTCATTTTATGTTCCGAAAGCAATGGTTCTCACACTTTCACATGCTGTAGAGTCCCCTGTATATCTTCTTTTTTTTTTTTTTCAACAATTTAAAAATGAAAAGAAAATGCGGTAGAATAAAAACATTTCTCAATTAAATGTACCGGATACATTTTTTTTAAATAATATAAGACATTACACAATATATTTGGTTCACAGTAATGCATTCAAACAGTACTTGTCCTTTGGTGGCTGGCTTGCTTTGCGCAATATAATTTTCTCCAGGTTAGTCCATGTTGTCATATGCTTCACAGCTTCATCTCTCCTTACAGCTGCATAATGTTCCATCATGTAAATACACCACAGTTTGTTTATCCATTCATCTGTTGATGGACACCTGAGTTGTTTCCATCCAGTGTATTTTTTGTTTCATATGTTGTACCTTTCTTTCCCATAAGAGCTGCTATTTTTCTATGTATGCTTTCAAATTCTTCTTTGTGCTCATCCAGTGTCTTAATATCCTTTACCTCTTTAGCCATCTCATTGAATTTATTAAGGAGATTTGTTTGAACATCTATGATTAATTGTTTCAACTCCTTTGTGTCTTCTGGAGGCTTATCTTGTTCTTTTAACTGGGCCATATCTTCCTGTTTTTTGGTGTGGATTGTAATTTTTTGTTGGTGTCTTGGCATCTGGCTTAGTAGATGTATTTATTCTGGATGTAATTTCTCTCTTTAGTTTAGGGCTTTCTTGCCCTTTCTCTCTCTCTCTCTTTGAAAAGATTTATTTATTTATCCCTGCCTCCTGCCCTGCTGTTTTTGCTGTCTGTGTTGCCTTCTCTTCTCATTTTCTCTCCTCTAGAATTCACCGAAATTCGATCCTTGAGACCTGTTAGGGAGAGAGATTCCCTGTTAATTGCACCACCTCAGTTCCTGGTTTCTGCTGTGCTTCACCTTGACCCTCCCCTTGTCTCTCTTTTGATGCGTCATCATCTTGCTATGTGACTCACTTGTTCAGGTCACTGGCTTACTCATGTGGGCATTGGCTCAGCATGCACGCACTGGCTTGCCATGCAAGCACGCTTTCTAATGTTCTTTTTCAGCAGAAAGCCCCAGAGATCGAACCAGGTCCTCCTATATGGTAGGTGGAAGCTCTTTCACTTGAGCCACATCCGCTTCCCTGCCTTTTTGCTCCTGGTGGTTGTGTAGTTGAAGCCAAAGATGTAGTCGGTGCTTTAAGGTGTGAAGGCTCAAGCTGCCCTCATTGCCCAAGGACTGATGAAGCTTCTCCCAACTTTCTCCTTTGCCAGGGGTGGGGACAGAGCCACAGCTGTATGGAATAATCCAAGTCATGCGAGCTAGCACTCCAGTTGCCCAGAGAGACAGATGAAGCTTCACGCCCCTTTCTCCCCTGCCTGGATCAGGGATAGAGCTGCAGGTGTGGGCAGCAATCTATGCCCTTTGTCTCTACAGTTGCCCTTGGTAGACTTCTAACTATTCAGTCTGTGCCAGGAGAATGTACCTGCAGTTACCTGGAAAGGCAGATATGGGGCCTGCCAGCTTCCTCCCTGCTGGAGATGGCGCTGAAGCCTAGGCTAGAGCTGCAGGCCAGTCTTGGTGAGAGAAGATGGTCCCTACCATCACTGTGCTTTCTGTCAGCCTGGCCTCTCTTCATTCTGGGGGCTGAGCCAAAATGGTAGCTACCAGCCTCTTTCCTGCTTGGAGAGGTTCAAACTGTAGCTGTTCTTAGGGTTATACTTCAGCCAGCCGAATTTACTGATTAGTAGCTGAAGTTCGTGGCCAACCATCTCTTCCTCCCCTGTGATTAGGAAATGGAGCTTCCAATTCCAGCCACAAAATAGTTCCTGAGGCAGGTTGTGCTGCCAGAGTAGGGCGATCACCAGTCTCCGCGTGTGGCCTGTACTTTTCCAGAGAGGCTGGCACAGGTTCCCCCATCTTCCTCCCTGCTGGAGGTGGGACTGGGGCTTAGAATAGAGCTACAATGTGATCTGGATGGAAAGAAGCCGATCCCCACCAGCGCTGTGATTTTCAATCCACCCCGCTTCCCCTCCTGCCAGGGGCGGACTTAAAATGGCAGCTACCGGCCTTTTTCTGACTTAGACAGGTTCAAACTTTAGCTGTTCTTAGGATTATACATTAGCCCACTGAATTTAGTAATCTTTAGCTGAAGTTGGTGCCCAGCCGTCTCTTCCTTCCCCGTTTTTGGGAAGTGGCGCTTTCAATTCCAGCCTCAGAATAGCACCCGAGGCAGCTTGTGCTGCCAGTGGGGGATGAGCACCCGCCTCCACGGCTTGGACTCCTGCCATTCCTTCAAGGATGTTGTAGGATGCTCTTCTGGTCTCCTGAGCCCCCAAACAGGTGCTTTAGACAGCCCTGGGTAGCTACTAACTACCCTGTATCACCAGCTGATTCTAGGAGTGCCTTACTCTGCCACCGTCTCGCTGGTTGTCCCCTGCTGGTTGCATCTCTGTGGTGATGTTTAACATGTGCTCTAGTCCCCTGGCTAACTTGTAAATTGTGTTTTTCTCTAGCACTGGTTCACTGGCCATTTGTGGTATTTAGCACTGAAGATGTGCCTTGGTTATAAAATACACACTGGATTTGAAACAGTTAGTATGAAAAAAAGTAGAATACCTCATTCATCATTGTTTATGTTAGTTATTCATTGAAATAAAAATGTTTTGGATATGCTGTGTTAAATATATTAAAACTAATTTCACCTGCTTTTTATTTTTTATTATGTGACTACTACAAAATTTAAAGTTTCACTTGTGGCTCACATTACATTTCTCACATTATGTTTTTCTCTTAAGGGCTGGTCTAGAGGCTTGTTCTTTTTGGGCTAGAAGAAATCTTCCCTCAGAGCACGTGATGTCTGCTTTTTCTTTTTGTGATTTTAGTGTCCAGTTTTCCTCAAAGGTTAGATTTATTAGGGGTTGCAAATTTCTAATTTTAATTCTTCTTTTTTTTTTTCTTTCATTACCTGGAGTACCTCTTTAATGAAAAACTTCCCTTCTACGCAATTTGTCTTTGTTTTCAGTTTCATAAGGAAGACATAGGTTTAAATATATTTGTGTTTCAATCCATTTTGGTTATAAACCATATTAATGCTTAAATTGTTACATTTGTTGTCTTTTTATACACTTTTAAATCATTTTAAAAATCACAGTAGTATCTGCGCATGATAAAAATAAAATGCATTGAAAGGCATAAAATGGAAAGTGGATCCCCCTGTTCTTAGTCTTTCCCGGTGGAAACACCATCACCTCTTAAATACTTTCAGGAAATTTGTGCATCTCTGCGCATATAGCCATGTGTCCTTTAAAAAATTGCACAGGAGAGTGGATGTAGCTCAAGTGGTTGAGTGCCTGCTTCTCATATATGAGGTCCCAGGTTCAATTCCCAGTACCTCCTAAAAAGAAAACAAATGAAAAACACCAATTGTCATTGAGGAGTGGATGTAGCTCAGTGGTTGAACGCCTTTACCACCTCCTGGATTCAATCCCCAGTACCTCCTAAAAAACAAAAATGAAAAGCAAACAAAATAAAATGTACACCCAAGCACCTCTTGTCTGTTTTTACGTACTATATCAGAAGGTTTTTCTCGCATAATAGCATATCCACAGGGGCTTCTTCTTAAAGGTTGCATGCTCTTCCATTGGTGGATGCTGGTATTTAACCAGACCCCTGTGGATGAGCATTTGGGTTACTTCCAGGGATTTTGTTTGCTTGCTTTACATGATAAACAGTAGTGTAATTGATACACTTCTAAGGCCCCCTTGCATCTACTGGAAGAGTCTCCAGAAGATAAATTGCTACCTCTGGGATTGCTGTTGTAAGGTAGCGCTTTCCCCTTTCTCTGTTCACTTATACTACTATCAATATGGACACACAGATCCCTGCTGTATTCAGGGGTGTAAATTGTTACTATCATTATTTTTTTATTGGAGAAGTAGTAGGTTTAAAGAAAAGTCACACAGAAATTATAGAGTTCCTATATACACCCCTTCACACCCAGTTTTCCCTATTATGAACATTTTACAATAGTGTGGTATGTTTGTTACAATTGACACAACATTATTATAATTCTACTATTAACTATGGCCCATAGTTTCCATTAGAGTTCAGTTTGTGTTGCACAGATCTGTGGCTTTGATTTTTTTTATGGATTTTTATTCTGATATATACCCTAATGTTTTCCCTGTTAACTACATTTAAATATATAATTCAGTGTTGTTAATCACATTTACAGTGTTATACTACTCTCACCACCACCCATTACCAAAACTTACCCCAAACAGAAACTCTATCAATTAAACATTAACTTCCCATTTGCTATCCCCACCCTGGTTACTGGTAACCTGTATTCTAGTTCCTGGCTCTGAATTTGCTTATTCTAATTATTTCATCTCTGTGGAATCTTCAAATATGTGTCCTTTTAGTCTGGCTTATATCATGCAGCGTCATGTCTTCAGTGTGCATCCATGTTGTCACATGTCTCAGAGCATCACTCTTATGGCTGAATGGTTCAGTGTGTATATATACCACGTTTTGTTTAACAATTGGTTAATTGATGGACACTAGGGTTGCTTCCAACTTTTGCTGTTATGAATAATAACACTATGAACATAGGTGTGCAAATAACTGTTCAAGTTCCTGCTTTCAATTTTTGGGGTATGTACCTAGAAGTGGGATTGCTGGGTCACACAGTAATTCTTCTGCTTAACTGAGCACCTGCCAAACATTTCCACAGCGAATGCACTATTTATAATCTCACCAGCAATGAACAAGGGTTCCTATTTCTCCACATCCTCCCCAACACTTGTTATTTTCTGTTTGTTTTTTTTAAATAGTAGCTTTTCTAGAGAGTGTGACACAGCATCTCCCTGTGTGTTTTTTGTTTCTTCTTTAAGATTTTTTTTTTATTTCTATCTCCCCACCCCCTCATTGTTTTGCACTTGCTATGTCTGTTTGTTTTCTTTGTTTCATTAGGAGGCACCAGGACCCAAACCCAGGACCTCCGCTGTGGGAGGGAGGTGCCAAGTGCTTAAACTACCTCCAGTCCCTGTTTTGTTGTGTCTCTTATGTTTTTCCTCTTGTATCTCTTGTTGCTTCAGCTCGCCACACCTTCCCCTCGTGCCAGCTCACTGTCCTGCTCGTCCTCTTTAATCGGCACCAGGAACTTCTGCTCCCTGCTTTGTTGTGTCTCTCATTATGTATTTCTTCTTGTGTCTCTTGTTGGATCATGCTATTGTGTTAGCTTGCCGTGCCTGTCTGTTGTGCCATCTCACTGCCATCTTTAGAAGGCCTTGGGAGCCAAACACCAGACCTCCCATGTGGTAGCTGGGAGCCCCATCACTTAAGCCACTTCTGCTTCCTTCCCTGTGGTTTTGACCTGTATTCCCCTAGTGGTTAATGATGTTGAGTGTCTCTTCATGTGCTTTTGGGCTGTTAATCTATTTACTTTGGAAAAATGGTCACTCAAGTGTTTTCCCCATTTTTTAATTTGTGTTGTTGTTTTGTTATTGAGTTGTAGGTTTCTTTATATATTCTCTATATTAAACCCTTAGCATATATGTGGCTTCCACATATTTTCTCCCATTCTTTAAATTGTCTTTTCACTTTTGTGAAGTCCTTTACACAAGAGTTTTTAATTTTGATGAAGTCCCATTGATCTATTTTTTCTTTCATTGCTCGTGCCTAACATGTAAAGTCTAAGGAACCATTGCCTAACACAAGGTCCTGAAGATGCTTTTCTGCATTATCTCCTAAAAATTTTATAGTCCTGGTTCTTAGGTTTAGGTCTTTGATCCATTCTGAGTTAATCTTTGTGTATGGTTGAGGTAGGGATCCACCTTCATTCTTCGACATATGGGTTTCCAGTTTTCCCAGCACCTTTTGTTGAAGAGACTAGCCTGTCCACATTGAGTGGACTTGGTACTGCTGTCAAAAATCACTTGGTTGTAGGACAACCAGTAAGATAGCAGCAGAGTAAAGTGTTTCTAGAGTTAGCTCCTGCTACAGGGCAGTTAGTAAACACCCGGAGCGATCTGGAACTAGCTGAAGTACCTGTTTGGGGGCTCTAGGAGACCAGAAGAGCATCCTGCCACGTCCTTGAAGAAATGGCAGGAGGAGACTGCCCATCCGCAGAGAAGGTTCATAAGCAAAGCGCTTCACACCATGGAGACCAGTGCCATCCTCTACTGGAGGCACAAGCTGCCTCGGGAGCTATTCCGTGGCTGGAATTGAAAGTTCCACTTTCCTAGAGCAGGGAAGGAAGAAGTGGTTGGGCACCAACTTCAGCTACTGATGAGTATATTAGGTGGGCTAAAGTATAATCCTGAGAACAGCTAAAGTTTGAGCCTGTCCAAGTTAGAGAGAGGCCGGTAGCCACCATCCTAACTCCGTGCCTGGCACAAGGGGAAGCAGGGTGTATGGAAAATCACAGTGCTGTTAGGAACCAGCTTCTTTCCATCCAGATCAGATTGCAGCTCTAGGCTAGGGCTCAGCCCTCCTCTGGCAGGGAAGAAGCTGGGGGACCTCCTCCAGCCTCTCTGGGGAATTATCAGCCAAGCCACAGAGGCCAGTGAGTGTCCTACTTTGGTGGCATGAGATACCCCAGGAGCTACTCTGTGGCTGGAATTGGAATCTCCATTTCCCAAACGGGAGGAAGAGACGGTTGGTGGCTGATTTTGACTGCTGATTAGTAGACTTGGCCGGCTAAGTTATAGAGCTAGGAACAGCTAGGGTGTAAATCTGTCCAAGTTGGAAAGAGGCTGGTAGCTGCCATTTTGACTCTGCCCCCAGCCTGAGGGGAAGCCAGGACCAAAAATCACAGCAATGGTAGGAACAGGTTTCTTTCACCCACATCAACCTGCAGCTCTAGCCTAGGCTTCAGCCCCACCCCTGGCAGGGAGGAGGCTGGTGGGCCCTGCACGAGCCTATCCAGGTAACTACAGGTACCTTTAGCTGGCACAGACTGAATAATTGGAAGTCTACCAGGGCAACTGCAGCCATCTTGGACCTGTACTACATAGATTGATGCCCACACCTGCAACTCCATCCCTGCCCCAGGCAGGGGAGAAAGGCGCGTGAAGCCTCATCAGACTCTCTGGGCAACTGTATTCTAGGTCTGCACAACTTAGATTATTCCACACAGCTGTGACTCTGTCCTTCCCCTGGGAAAGGAGAAATTTGGAAGAAGCTTCATCAATCCCTGGGGCAATGAGGGCAACTTGACCCTCCACAGCTTGTAGCACCAACTATATCCTTGGTTCCTACTGCACAATCAGCAAGGGAGAAAGGGCAGAAAAGCCCTAAAGAGAAATACTGCACCCAGAATAAATATTCTAGTAAGCAAGATGCCAAGACACCAACAAAAAATCACAATCCACACCTAGAAACAGGAAGATATGGCCCAGTTAAAAGAACAAGGTGGGAAGCAGACTTGGCCCAGTAGTTAGGGCGTCCGTCTACCACATGGGAGGTCCGCGGTTCAAACCCCAGGCCGCCTTGATGTGTGTGGAGCTGGCCCATGCGCAGTGCTGATGATGCACACAAGGAGTGCCCTGCCACGCAGGGGTGTCCCCCCATGTAGGGGAGTCCCACACACAAGGAGCACGCCCCATAAGGAGAGCCGCCCAGCGCGAAAGAAAGTGCAGCCTGCCTAAGAATAGCGCCGCCCACATGGAGAGCTGGCACAACAAGATGACGCAACAAAGAGAAACACAGATTCCCATGCCACTGACAACAACAGAAGCAGACAAAGACGAAGACGCAGTAAATAGACACAGAGAACAGACAATGGGGGCAGGGGGGTGGTGGGGAAGGGGAAATAAATAAATAAATAAATAGTAAAAAAAAAAAAAAGAACAAGGTAAACCTCCAGATGACATAAAGGAGTTGAAACAACTAATCATAGGTGTTCAAATAAATCTTAATAAATTCAGTGAGATGGCTAAAGAGATTAAGGATATTAAGGAGGCATGGGATGAGCACAAAGAATTTGATAGCATACATAGAAACTTAGCAGGTCTTATGGGAATGAAAGGCACAATAAATTAAACTAAAAAAAAACATTGGAATCATGATAGCAGATTTGAGGAGGCAGAAGAAAGGACTGGTGAGCTTGCAGAAATGGCCTCTGAAAGTGAACATACAAAAGAACAGATGACAAAAAGAATAGGAAAAATTAAACAGTGTCTTGGGGAACTTAAAGACAGCAAAAGACATGCAAACATATGTGTCATGGGTGTCCCAGAAGGAGAAGAGAAGGGAAAAGGGGCAGAAGAAATATTTGAAGAAATAATGATAGAAAATTTCCCAATCCTCTTGAAGGACAGATACCCGTATCCAAGAAGCACAGCATACTCCCATCTGAAAAAAATCTGAATAGACCAGCTCTGAGATACATACTCATCAGAATGTCAAATGCCAAAGACAAAGAGAATTTTGACAACAGCAAGAGAAAAGTGATGCATAATATATAAGGGAATCTCAGTAAGATTAAGTGCCGATTTCCCACCAGAAACCATGGAGGTAAGAAGACAGTGGTATGGTATATTTAAGATACTACAAGATAAAAACTTCCAGCCAAGAATCTTAAAACCAGCAAGACTGTCTTTCAAAAATGAGGGCAAGATTAGAATATTCACAGATAAACAGGAACTGAGAGAATTTCTAACAAGAGACCAGATTTTCAAGAAATGCTAAAGGTTGTACTAGAACCTGAAAAGAAAAGACAGGGGAGAATGGCCTGGAAGAGAGTCTAGAATTGAAGATTATATCAATAAAAGTAGCAAAAAATGTCAAAAGAGGGGGAAAATAAAATATGATAGATAAAACTCTGTCATAGGAATAAACCAATGATGCACTAGTATTCAGAAAACTGGAACTCAGTGTTAAATCAAAAAAGGCCTAAATAACTGGAAGAACATTCCATGCTCATGGATTGGAAAACTAAAATATCATAAAGACGTCAATTCTTCTCAAATTGATATACAGATTCAGTGTAATCCCAATAAAAATTCTGCCAGCATTTTTTTTTTTAAATTGAAAACACAATTATCAAATTTATTTGAAAGGGTAAGGGGTCCTGAATAGCAAGAAACATCTTAAAAAGGAAAAAGCAAACTCTTATCTCCAGACTTTAAATTACATTACCTAGGTATAGTGATAAAAACAGCATGATACTGGCGAGGCAGACACATAGACCTAAGGAACCTAATTTATGGTTCAGAAACATTCTCGCATGTATGGTCAAGTGATATTTGACTAGCCTGTCAAATTCACACAGCTCAGGCAGACCAGTCCATTCACAAATGGTGCTGAAAGAACTGAATATCCATAGCCAAAAGAAGGAAAGAGGACCCCTATCTCACACCTTATCCAAAAATTAACTCAAAACGGAACAAAAACCTAAATGTAAAAGCAAGAACTGTAAAGCTTCTAGAAGAAATTGTTTGTCTCTCTATCCATCTGCTCTGCATTCTTCTGTATCCGCTTTCATTATCCAGCAGCACTGGGAAGCTTTGTCTTTTTTTTGTTGTGTCATCTTGCTGCATCAGCTCTCTGTGTGTGGTGCTACCCCTGGGCTCGCTGTGCTTTTTTCATGTGGGGTAGCTCTCCTTGCGTGACACACTCCTTGTGCGTGGGGCTCCCCAACGTGGGGGCACCCCTGCATAGCACGGCACTCCTTGCGTACCTCAGCACTGTGCATTGGCCAGCTTACCACACATGTCAGTAGGCTCTGGGTATCAAACCCTGGACCCTCCATAGGTAGGCGGACGCCCTATCAGTTAGCCGTGTCCGCTTCCCTAATGTATGTATGTAGAATTTTAATTGGCTTTAATGTAAATGTGAAAATGTATAGAGTGGATGGTAACAGATAGTGAGTAACAGCTAGTTTATCAATGAGGATGTGACTGAAAATAGTCTAGACATGTAAATGCCAAATGACAGAATGCTGGAGAATACTCTAGGAACTGAATAGCACAGTAAACCAAGAGGTCGGTGAGAATTGTGGTTGATAGTACAGATGCAAGAGTGTCCTTTGTGAGCTAGAGCAAAATGTACATCACTATTGCAGGGTGGTGGGAATGTGGAGAAGCATGGGAAAAATACAACTGGAGTAGCCTGTGGACTGTGGTTAGCAGTAATGTAATATGCTTGCATCTATGCTAAAGATGTACTTTGATAATGAGGCAGTGTGGGGAATGCCCATATATACACTATGGACATGGTAATAATCAGATTATTTTATCTGTAACAAATATTCCACCATCATGTGGTGTATTGATAGATGTTATTTGGTAATTCTGTACATGTGCATGATTGTTTTATAAGTTTACAACTTCTGTCATAAAAAATATATTTTAAAAATAATAGGGTGGATTGGGGGAAATAAACACCAAATGAAAGATAAGGACTATGATTAGTAGTAAGATTTTGACAGTGTTCTTTCATAATCATTAACAAATGTCTCACAACAATGCAAGGTGTTCGTGGAGGATTGATGGGACCCCTGTATGATGTTTGCTTTGTTATTTCACAACTTTTACTATATACTTATTATTTATGTATGTTTATGTGTGAGTGATATTTCAACAAATTTTTAAAATAATAATTTAAAAAACAACCAATTTTAGATGGACTAGTTTGGGGAAGAATAAAAAATCAATTGGCCATAGATGTGAGGGTTTATTTCTCAACTCTCCATTTGGGCTGTATGTCTGTCCTTCTGGCAATACCATGCTTTTGATTACTGTAACTTTATAATTTTTAAAATCAGGAAATGTGATTCCTCTACCTTAGTCCTTCTTTTTCAAGATGGTTTTAGCTATTCAAGGTCCCTTCCTCTTCCACATATATATATTTTTTAAACAAATTTTACTGAAACATTCATAAACCATACAGTCCGTCTAAAGTGTACAATCAGTGGCATTTGGTATAATCACAGAGTTGCGTATTATACATCATTGCAATCAATATTAGGGCATTTTTATTACTCCAAAAAGAAAAACTCCTGTATTAGTCAGCCAAAGGTGGAATGCTGATGCAAAATACCAGAAACTGGTTGGTTTTTGTAAAGGGTCTTTATTTGGGGTAGGAGCTTACAGATATCAGGCCACAAAACATAAGTAACTTCCCTCACCAAAGCCTATTTTCATGTGTTGGAGCAAGATGGCCGCTGATGTCTGCAAGAGTTCAGGCGTCCTGGGTTCCTCCCTTGCAGGGTCTTGCTTCTCTCTGGATTTAGGGTTTCTCTCTTCCCAGGGCTTGCTTCTTCCTGGGCTCAGGGTTCCTCTCTTCCTGGGGCTTGATTCTCTTTCCTCTGTGAGCTTACTTCCCGGGGCTCCAGCATCAAGCTCCAACATCAAAACCCCTCAACTCTGTCCTTTGCCGTGCCTTTTATGCCACCAAGGGGCGGGGACGCAGTACCCTAATGATGTGGCCAGTCAAAGCCTTAATCACAACTTAATCATGCCCAGGTACAGACCAGATTACAAATATAATCCAGTATCTATTTTTGGAATTCCTAACCATATCAAACTGCTACGCTCCACCTTCTGAATACCAAAAAGTTATTACAGTGTTCAGAAAAACCTTAAATCAGTAACAATGCAAGTATCACAATCAATTTAATGAAGTATAGTTTGTCTTGGGGCAAAGTCATTTCTCCTATAGATCTCTGAAACTTACAAAACAATTTATCTGTTTCCGGTACACAAATGGACAGAAAGTAAACATTTTCATTACAATAAGGAAAAGTGGGAGGGTCACATGAGTCATGGGTCCTCTACAGTTCAGTAAACCTGCAGGGCATCCTCCATTTGATTTCAATCTGAGAGTCATTCTTAAGATGATGGTTTCTTCTCCTTGGTGCCTTATGGGAACTCACCCCTTCCACAGGCTTGCCCAAAGGCCTTTTTCTTGGTTTCACCCTCATCAAGCATCTGGGTGCTAACCAAGCTCCAGGTGTCACCCTCTAAGAGTGTTGGGGTGATTGCCACACCCTACCCAATCTTTGGGTTTAGAGTCTTAACCCCCCCTAGTACAGTGACATGAAGACAACATTCCCCCTAACCTTTGGCATACAGGCTCAGCCCTCTCAGAGCAACAAGTTGACCACCTGGCCTTCCCCAATCCATGAGGGACAGGTCTACCCCTCTCAGACCTGTGGGGTGCTGACCTTAATCACCATAATCCTTTGGAAATGCGCTCCACACTCGCTGTACCCTGGGGCAGCAAAACTCTCCCAGAACATCAGGTGGGAACATCTACCCTCTTCATCTCCTGGTGCAAACTCCCCCTCTCTGTACAATTGGGCAAGGTGATGTCTTAATTCCAGATCTCAGCTTCCAAGGTTTTCCTCTTAAAATCTGTTTCTCCTTCAATCTCTCCTTTCCATGTCCCTTTTAGTTCAAGCTGACAGTAGTTTTGTTCATACAGTTGTCTTGAAAACCTTGTGGTTTACCATGCTAGAAGCAGGGATCCAAGCCATTAGACAATAAGACTTTCCATAAGTCTTTCCAAGATAACTGCATCTTCAATCTTGATTTACAAGTTCCAGTTTTAGTTAAGTCCCCAAATTGGGCACTTTGATCTGAGAGCTTGATTTCCAGAGGCTTGGAATTTCCAGAATCAGTTTGTTTTCTTTGTGCCCGACTGTTCGTCTTTAGTATATTTCTCTTCTAGCATTTTGCTATAAGCTGCAAGCAGAAGCCAAGACACATTCTCCAGGTTTACTTTGGAAAGTTCTTCAGCTAAATGCCCAGGCTTGCCATTTTTAAATTCTGCCTTCCATACAACCACAGGAGTTCATCTTGCTAAGCTCTCTGCAACTTCAAAACATGGATCACTTTTCCTCCAGTGTCCAATAATAGTTTCATTATTTACTTTGAAGGCATCATAAAAAGTCTCATTAGCATCCATATTGCTTTCAACAGTCTCTTCAAAGCGATCTAGGCCTTTTCCATCAAGCCTTTCACAATTCCTCCAAAAAATATCCCTTAACCATTTATAAAACCATTCCAGCATTTCTGTAATTGGAAAAGTACTACCCCATTCCTGGTACCCAATTCTGTATTAGTCAGCCAAAGGGGTGCTCATGCAAAATACCAGAAACTGGTTGGTTTTTATAAAGGGTCTTTAATTGGGTTAGGAGCTTACAGATATCAGGCATAAAGCATAAGTTACTTCCCTCACCAAAGTCTATTTTCATGTGTTGGAGCAAGATGGCTGCTGACGTCTGCCGGGGTTCAGACTTTCTGGGTTCCTCCCTTGCAGGGTCTTGCCTCTCTCGGGGTCTGGGGTTTTTCTCTTCCCAGGGCTTGCTTCTTCCTGGTCTCAGTGTTCCTCTCTTCCTGGGGCTGGCTTCTCTCCTCTGTGAGCTTACTTCCCAGGACTCCAGCTTAAGGCTTCAGCATCAAACTCCAATGTCAAAATTCCAATATCAAAAACCCTCAACTCTGTCCTTTGCCATGGGTTTTATCTGTGAATCCCCACCCAACAAGGGGTGGGGACTTAACACCCTCATGTAGTAGCCCAGTCAAAACCTTAATCATAACTTAATCATTCCAGGTACAGACCAGATTACAAACATAATCCAATATCTTTGTTTGGAATTCATAACCATATCAAACTGCTACAACTCCCTACTCTTTAGTAGTCACCTCTCAATCCCTTTGTCCTTCCCCTGTCATACATAACTGCTAATCTTCTGTCTCTATAAACTTATTTGTATTTATATTTTATATAGATGGAGTCAGACAAAATGTAGTACTTTGTGTCTCATCATATTTCCTTTTTTAAACCATTGATGGAAGACTGTTAATATATTATTATCCCCTACAGTCCATACTTTGCTTTGATTGTATTTTTACACAAATGTCACTAGCATCTTGTAACATTAACTTGCATTTTTCTGTTTCAGAGAAAAACATCCTTACATACGCAATATTAACCATACTCATTGTCTAAAAGAGAGTTCGCTGTGCTATACCGTCCCATATTAAATTTTTAGCTTTCCTTCTAGTGATATACATAACCTTAGACTCTCCCTTTCAACCACTATCATACATATATATTAGTACTGCTAATTACAAATACTATAATGTGCTTTAATTCTTTCTGTCCATTTCCAAACAACCTTTTTACCAATTCTGCACAAATGAAGCCTCTGCTTTACATTCTCATTATATTTAGTTCATATTAGTGAATATCATTTTTCCACTGTTCTTTTCTGTCTGGCTTGCTTCACTCAACATATATATAATATCCTCAAGGTTCATCCACATTGTCATAAGCCTCATGGCTTCGTTTCTTCTTATAGCTGAATAACATTCCGACATGGGTATACAAGACGATTTGTTTATACATTCGTGGGTTGATGGACTCTTGGGTTGTTTCTCTGTTTTGGTAGTCGTGAATAACGCCACTGTGAACTGCAGTGTGCAGATGTCTGTTCGTGCCCCTGCTCTCAGTTCTTCTGGGTACATGCACAGTAGTGGTATTGCCTGGTCACATGGTAGACCTGTATCTAACTTCCTTAGGAACAGCCAGACAGTGACTGTGTAAGCATTCCTGTTCTCCACGTATTCTCCAACACTTGTAGTTTTCTATTTTAATAATGGCCATTCTAATAGGTTTGCAAGGATATCTCATTGTAGTTTTTTTGTTTTTTTTTTTAAGATTTATTTATTTATTTAATTCCCCCCCCTCCCCCGGTTGTCTGTTCTTGGTGTCTCTTTGCTGCGTCTTGTTTCTTTGTCCGCTTCTGTTGTCGTCAGCGGCACGGGAAGTGTGGGCGGCGCCATTCCTGGGCAGGCTGCTCTTTCTTTTCACGCTGGGCGGCTTTTCCTCACGGGCGCACTCCTTGTGCGTGGGGCTCCCTCACGCGGGAGACACCCTTGCGTGGCACGGCACTCGTGTGCATCAGCACTGCGCATGGGCCAGCTCCACACGGGTCAAGGAGGCCCGGGGTTTGAACCGCAGACCTCCCATATGGTAGACGGACGCCCTAACCACTGGGCCAAAGTCCGTTTCCCTCATTGTAGTTTTGATTTGCATTTCCCAAATAGCTAGTGATGTTGAGCATTTTTTCATGTGTTTTTTCCATTTGTATTTTTTCTTGGGAAGAATGTCTATTCAAGTCTTTTTTTTTTTTTTAATTTTTTGTTTTAGTCTTTTTAAAAAATTTTTCTTTCTTTGTTCAAGTCTTTTGCTCATTTTTCAATTGGGTCATTTGCCTTTTATTCACTGAGTTATAGGATCTCTTTCTATATCATGGATATTAAACCCATAGCAGATATGTGATTTCCAAATATTTTCTCCCATTGGGTAGTCTGTATTTTCATCCTCTGGAAAAGTTCTTTGATGTGCAAAAGTGTATAATTTTGAGGAGGTCCCATTTATCTGTTTTTTCTTTTGTTGTTCATGCTTTGGTCATGAGGTCTAAGAATCTGCCTCTTATCACTGAATCTTTTTTTTAATACTTTTTTTTTTAAGATTTATTTTATTTATTTCTCTCCCCTCCCCCCCAGTTGTCTACTCTCTGTGTCTATTCGCTGTGTGTTCTTCTGTGTCCACTCGCATTCTCGTCAACACCAGGAATCTGTGTCTCTTTTTGTTGCGTCATCTTGCTTCGTCAGCTCTCTTTGTGTGTGGCACCACTCCTGGGTGGGCTGTGCTTTATTCATGCAGGGCGGCTCTCCTTCTGGGGCACATTCCTTGCACGTGGGGCAGCCTTATGCAGGGGACACCCCTGTGTGGCACGGCACTCCTTGCACATGGCAGCACTGTGCTTGGGCCAGCTCACTACACAGGCCGGAAGGTTCAAACTCTGGACCTCCTATATGGTAGGCAGACACTGTCAGTTGAGCCACATCTGCTTCCCATCCACTGAATCTTAAAGATGCTTTCCTACATTATTTTCTAGGAGTTTCATGGTCCTGGCTTTTATGTTTAGGTCTTTGATCTGTTTTTTGTTTTTGTTTTTTTTTTAAAAGACTTATTTTTATTTATTTAATTCCCCTCCCCTCCCCCGGTTGTCTGTTTTCTGTGTCTTTTTGCTGCGTCTTGTTTCTTTGTCCGCTTCTGTTGTCCCTCAGCGGCACGGGAAGTGTGGGCGGCGCCATTCCTCAGCAGGCTGCTCCCTGCTTCGCGCTGGGCGGCTCTCCTTATGGGCGCACTCCTTGCGCGTGGGGCTCCCCTACGCGGGGGACACCCCTGTGTGGCACGGCACTCCTTGCGCGCATCAGCACTGCGCATGGGCCAGCTCCACACGGGTCAAGGAGGCCCGGGGCTTGAACCGCGGACCTCCCATGTGGTAGACGGACGCCCTAACCACTGGGCCAAAGTCCGTTCCCCCTCTTTGATCTGTTTTGAGTTGATTTTTGTATTAGGAATGAGAAAGGGGTCCTCTTTCATTCTTTTGGTTATGGATATTCAGTTTTCCTAGCACCATTTATTGAAGAGGTCTTTTTCCCAGTAAAGTGGCGGGTATTTTCTGTCTGACCTTTATTGGGTTAAAGAATCTCCTTCTCAGTTTCCTCATCTGTGGAAATGGGATAACAATACTAGTCACCTGTATTAGTCAGCCAAAGGGGTGCTGATGTAAAGTACCAGAAATCTGTTGGCTTTTATAAAGGGTATTTACTTGGAATAGAAGTTTTCATGACAAGGCCCTGAAGAGTCCTTACCAAACTCTGTTGCCATGTGTTGAAGCAAGATGGTGGGCAATGTCTACCAGTGTTCAGCCTTCCTCTCTCTTAAGTCTCCATGGGCCCAGCATCTTCCAATCTCAGCTGTAGACTCGAGGGCTCATTTCTTTCCCAGCTGCCTTAGGTGCTCAGGGCTCTGGTCTCTTCAACTGCAAACTATCAGGCCAGTGGCTCATCTCTTTCCAGGGCCCCCAGGATCAACTTCTCACCTCTGCAGCATCTATGGAGCTCTCTCTATTCCCATGTATCTTCTTCTCTGTCCTCCTTGAGTGATTGTCCGTTTGTGTAGTCCACCAGGGGGCGGGGACTGAACCCTGCACACTCTAATGATGTGGCTGAATCAAAGCCCTGTTACTACCATAATCAAGTAAACGTAAAACCTTTGAATTTAATATAATCAAAGGGTATCATGCCCAGAGGAATAGACCAGTTTACAAACATAATCAACACCTCTTTTTGGAATTCATGTCAGACTGCCACACTACCTTGTAGGGTTTTAAGGAAAATAAGGAAATATATGTAAAGTACCCAGAACATAGACAGTGCTCTGTGCCAATAAGTGCTTGCTGTTACCACTCGTCCTTCATTCGCATGCGAGGGTGAGGTGTTTGCATTGCTCGTGGACTCACCCTGAGTCTCTAGGGCAGTGCCCACTGCATGTGAGCTGTTCAGGGTGTGTTGAATGAATGGCCGTATTAGGATGTAATTAGGGTAGCTGTGTATGTAAAAGTGAACATGTCTTTGTGTTAAGTTGAAATCTTAGATTTCAGAAAATGGAATTATAGCTATTCCTATTGGTAGGAAGGTCTTGGCTTTCCTAAGGACCTTTGTCAGTGATGATGGTGAAACCCTCACCACCTCTAAGAAGACATGGATTGATAACTCTTACCTTTATCTTCTTAGGCCCACCTTTCACCCACCAGAGAACACCACAAAAAATGGTGTATTATGGGAAAACTGCTTGTAAAGAAAACTTTGAAAGTTACATTGATATGATAAAATATGTGTTCAGCGCTTATAAGAGAGAATCTCCTCTGATCATCAACACAATGGGATGGGTGACAGGTAAGTCACTCTCACACCTGACATTAGGACGGGGTCTTCATACAGTCCTCGTGCTTTCAGTTACTGATGTTGAAGCCCAGCTTTTACAACATCCTTTTGATTGATTGTTTCTTTGTCTTAGACTCAGCATCGTTTCTCACAGGCACACTTCAGTGTTCCGCAGTGCCCTGAGTGTGCTGTTACCACCTGTTTCTTCACAGGCAATGGGCTCTCGCTTCTCATTGATCTTATCCGACTGCTGTCTCCCAGCCACGTCGTCCAGTTCAGCTCAGCCCGGAGTGGCTACATGCCAAAACTCACCCCCGACTATGTGGACGACAACGACGGCCTCTACACAAAAAGCAAGCGCAAAGTCAGAAACAGAGGCTTCGAGCTTCCAGAAGCAGAAAACTTGGAATTTGCTGACGAAGAAAAAGAGAGTCCAATTGTGTTTACTGGACACAAACTGATGTCTGTTGAATCTGAGTTTGCATTTAGAAAAACACCGCGAAACAGGTAAAGAACCATCATTTCACAAGAGGAGTAAGTTTTCTTCAGTTTATCAAGGCCTTCTATTCTTAGTTCCTTAGAAGGAATAAGTAAAATTTTGCCATTCTCTGTCATAGCTATATATTTACAAAGGATAATCAGTTACTTTCTGAACCATTATTTCCCAAGTGAAATGTTCAGAAGCAGGCTATAACTCTGATTGGCAGGACCTTTGATTTAAAGTCTAAATGTTTTTCCAATAGGGTGTATCAAAGCAGGATCTGCACATGCTATGGTGGTGAATGTCTTAAAAAACACAGCCCTGTTCTCTGTGAAAATATAATGTGTGTAATGACCAAGTGGGAGGTGAGCAGGAGGCAAACATATAAGCTTAAATCTACTTACCTGGTTCTGACTTCCTTTTCAGAGAATTACATAACAAAGCTCTTCGTGAATTGGCAGTGTTGGGTTACCTTGGCCAGCTGCAGCCCCCCAATCCAAAATCAGTATATCCTTTACACAGTCTGACGCCATATCAGGTAATCGGAACTTTCGTGGGAGAAACCTCCTTACCTTGTTTATCTCCAGGGCACTCTATGACAGTCAGTCATCCGGCCACTTTACTGTCATTCTCAACCAACCCTAAGAGGCTGGTTCTGCACTTGTCCCCATCATACAGGTAGAGAGCTAAGGCGCTGAGACCCTCAGAAGGCAGCTCAAGTGGCAGAGCAGGAGTGCAAGGCCTGGTGGTGCGGCTCCAGAGGCCTCGCAGCCCCTGCTGGCTCAGAAGGTGCTAGCCAGTCCCAGGGTGGCGCTGGGACTTCAGCCCAGGCTGTCCAGCTCTCTTCCACTCACTAGCTGTGGATGACTCGGGGTCCTATCTGTAGAATGGAGTACGGGGGTAGTACCAGCCCCTTGTGGTCAGAGTGGTGCCTGGCACCAGGCGAGCACCCCTGAAATGCTGACAGACATCAGGATA
Organism: Dasypus novemcinctus; assembly: GCF_030445035.2. Lineage (NCBI taxonomy): Eukaryota > Metazoa > Chordata > Mammalia > Cingulata > Dasypodidae > Dasypus > Dasypus novemcinctus. Next base: position 126,965,252 of record NC_080681.1, read on the forward strand.
TTTGCACTTGGAGTCCCAACTGTTGAGAATTACTTTAGGAAGAAACCAGTCATGTTAGGATTCAGAGTGAAAATAGCAACTGGTAGCATTTCTCAAATGCTTGCTCTGTGCCAGGCTCTGTTTGAAGCCTGGGTTGACTCCTTTACTCACAGTGGTCCTGTTGTTATCCGCATTTGAGAGATGATAAAACTGAGGCCAGGGACGTTGAGTCAGCCTGCCCGGAGTGGCATAGTACAAGACTCTCCTAGCCCTCAGCCATTCAGCCTGTGCGCAGTGAGCCCGCTGTGTGCCTGGCGCTGTCCTAGGCACTCTTCATGGCAGACTTGTAAGGTAGGTGCTGTTTTCACATCCCACGGAGCACTTAGAACATTTCCCGTCCCGCCCCCCACCCGGGTAGAGGCACTTGCCCCCGGTCCCACAGCGAGAGGTGCCGCACCTGGACAGCAAGGGGCGTCCCCTGGGCTGACACCGAGGTGGGCACCAGGCCCAGGCCCTGTCTGAGAGTCCAGTCCGGATCAGTTGATGGGCTCTGGGGTCATGGGGTCACGTATTCGCTGGAGGTCTACAACTGAACTAAATGTTCCTGCCAGTAACTTAACTTCAGAGCCTCTTTGTACACTTGAAAACCTGGGCACAAAGTATTTTTCTACTCTGAAAATTTGGAAATGCCCAGAAAGTTTTGTGTTCAAGGTGGTTATTTTACCTTGTGCTCTAGGACTGTGATCCCTTTCTCTGAAGTCCGTGGTTCCATTAAGAAGTCACGGTTTTTCTCAATGTATAGATTTTTGTTTTTCACATTAGGAGACCTCGCAGTGAGTGGGGTGTTTGCAGTTACTGGTCCAAACGGCCCCTCTGCTTGACTCACTGAGGCCATCTCTAAACATAGATTTTGCCCATCCCTTTGACCAAGTTCCAGGCCTCCAGTTAAGGTTTCTAGCAGGGGCTGCTGGTAGCCGAGCTCCGTGTGTCTTTCTTAGACTCTCTGTGTTGAAACAGTGCAATACTGCTGCGTGTTTTTCTTGTTCGAGGTACTTTGTGGGGGCAGGTTGGCAGGCACAGCTTTCATTAGCTGGCTACTCAAGTTATGAAAGTTACAAGGAGTCTATCAAAATCAAAGTAATGAATTTTTCTTTTCCAGGTCCCTTTCAATGCAGTCGCGCTCCGGATCAGCCACACAGATGTTGCTCCCACCCATATCCTGTACGCTGTGAACGCCAGCTGGGTCGGTCTCTGCAAGATCTCCGATGATGTCAGGGGATATGCACAGGGGCCCGTCTTGCTCGCCCAGACTCCCATGTGTGATTGTTTGGGTTTTGGTGAGTCTGACCGTGAAACTTGTCCATAAATGTAATTGGATTTGCTTCCTTAGCTGCCGGGGACTTGTCCTGACCTAACAAGGCTGCAGCTCTTTTCCAATGGAATGGCCAGAGAACGGCTTCCTCTGCTCGACAGTGCCTCGGCACCAGAGAGCAGAAAGTACAGGCCTCATGAGGGCCTGGTCACACCACCGTCTTCTCCCTGGCACTTTCCCTCTAGGCCATCTTACCCACGGCCGACCGTTCCCATATAATTGTTCCAACACAGCTGCAGCGTCTGAGTTCTAAGCCCGTATTGCTAGTTCCTCTTGGATGTGTCACTGCCATCTAGAACTCGATCTGCCCTAAACAGAGCTCCTGATGGGGCCCTCTGCCCCCTCCCTGCTGTGCCCCCAGCCTCCCAGCCCCCACCCACTCCTATTCCCAGGCCCACCTGTGGCGCCTTTGTTCCTTCTCTTGTTGGCAGGAGATGGGAGCCCCAGTTCCTCTGTGGCACCTCCTCACCGCCCGCCGCCACCTCCAATCCATTAGCAGCCCTTGTCGCGTCTCTTCTCAAAACCAATCTCCTTCCTGCATGCTGCACTGTGCCAGGCCAAGCCCCCGCCATTTCCCTACAGGACTACTAGAGAAGCTTCTTGACTGGACTCTCCACTTGCACTCTTAAAATTCATTGTCACACCAACATGGGGATGGATGTCACGGATGTCATGTCCTGCTGCTTTCTGTCACACAGAAGTTCCCAGTCTGGACTGGGATTGGGGCGCTCAAAGTCCCACAGGATAATGCACATTTCAGATTTGTACGGCACTGTACGTCCCAAAAGCTCTTGCATATACCATATTGCATACAGAACCATAAAGAAAGAATCAGTGATGGAGAATTGTTGAGTCATCCTCTTTGTGTTCTTCGGGGGTTAATTTCCTCCCTGTCCTGTGCTTTCCTTCTTACTTAAAAACAATTAACCAGGACTTTTGCACTTAGGCCATTTTGATTCCTCAAAGCTGAACAAGGGAAAAGTGCAAATAGTCTGCAATTTTTTTTTAAAGATTTATTTATTTATTTCTCTCCCCCCCCCAGTTGTCTGCTCTCTCTGTCCATTCACCGTGTGTTCTTCTGTGACCGTTTCTATCCTTATCAGCAGCACTGGGAATGTTGTGTTTCTTTTTGTTGCGTCATCTTGTGTCAGCTCTCTGTGTGTGGAGCGCCGTTCTTGGGCAGGCTGCATTTTCTTTCGCACTGGGCGGCTCTCCTTATGGGGCACAGTCCTTGCTCATGGGGCTCCCCTACACGGGGACACCCCTGCGTGGCACGGCACTCCTTGTGCGCATCAGCACTGTGCATGGGCCAGCTGCACACGGGTCAAGGAGGCCCGGGGTTTGAACCGAGGACCTCCCATGTGGTAGACGGACGCCCTAACCACTGGGCCAAGTCCTCTTCCCTGCGTTTTTTAATATTATACCTCCTGACACTTTGTATTTTCAAACAAAACAGAGTTGAAATTGAAACTATTTTAAAAGACTTTCTGCCACCCTTAGTGTCTTTCTGAATGAATGACTACTGTGTCATGAATGTGTCTTCAAGGAATCTGTAGGGGGATTGACATGGAGAAGAGGCTTTACCACATCCTCACCCCTGTGCCCCCAGAAGTGTTGAGAGATGTGAACTGCCTGCTGGTTGGGGCCATTTCCATCCCACAGTGTGTCTTCAAGGGCCAGGTGAGCACTCCAATCTGGATGTCCCTGTGGGGAGGCACAGAATTTGGGGCAAGAGTCACGGAAAGGCTGGGTCTTGGGGAAACATAACACTTTGTCGGTAGGGCCTTTGTTTTAGTCTGCCCAAGGGCTGCAGATGGAAAGTACCAGAAACGGGTTGACTTTCATGAAGGGGATTTATTTGGGATAAAAGCTCACAGTTTCAAGGCCATGAAGAGTCAAACTCAAGGCACCATAAGAGACACTTTCTCACCAAGGTCAGCTGCTGTTGACCCTGGCGTGTTGCCACGCGATGCAGTGAGATGGTGGGAGAGCCCTGTGGGGTCTCTGCTTCCCTCCGGGCGTCCTCTCAGGCTCAGCTGCTCTGCTTTCTTCCCAGTTCCAGCTGCAAGTTACCAGGCATAAGGCTCATCTCTTCTTGAGATGCTCCACGGGCCTAGCCTCTTGGGGCTTCGTGCTTAAGCTCTGGTCTCTCTTACGTGGCAGCTCCCTTTTCCTCTGAGTGAGTTTCCATTTATTTCAGACCCGCCCAGAGGGCAGGGACTCGGCTGCATCACGCCTCCCTGGCGCAGTCCACACTGCGGTCTTAGGTAACCAAATTAAAGGCCCCTCAGCTGAACTTAATACAGTCAAAGGTTATCACACCCAGAAGAATAGACTAATTTACAAATGTAATCTTTCTTTTTTTGGGATTCATAAAATAATGTCAAACTGCCACAGCCTGAATGAGGCAAGACAGAGTGTTGTCAGAGGCATGAATCACTGGGCCCCAGGGTGGAGCCATCACTGCAGGAGTGGTTGTGAAGGGCAGTTGAGCACGTTTGCCTCCCTAGGATTGCCCCTTCCCGAGGGGGTCTTCAGGTGCTCCCCTGGGAAGGCAGTGGGTGGCCACGCTGGCCAAGGACATCACTGCAGCCCAGAGCCACACCGCAGGGCTGCAGGTACCGTGGGGAGACGGCAGTGCTTCTCGCTTTCGCTGCTTGTTTTACTTGGTCACAAGAGCTGCGCGGGCTCTCAGGCTGTCCGGCATGTATGTGGCACCGAACTGGACAGGGGCTGCAGTTGTGCTTTTTGGGCTTGGAAGTGGGGGGAGCCCGAAGGCCTCGCTCAGACTCCTTCCCTCACCACCCTCTGGGGGAGAGGCAGAGCACTGCCCTCTCTTCTTGGCTGGATTTGGCATGTTTCCATGTTATGTTCTTTGTGTTTCTGTTTCAGCAAGGACTTGAAGGGACAATACCTTATGTCACAACAGATTATAATTATTCACTTCCTGGAGCAAGTGAGAAAATTGGAGCAAGAGAGTCCGAACAAAAATATGAAGAAAGAAGGCACCCAAAACCTAAAATCTATAGAAAATAAACTGATGCTGACGTTTTTAATAAGGGAAGAAACTTGTCTGCTAAGAAAGTTTGATTTCTTTTATTCAAACCTAACATCAACTGACTTGATAGGTTTTTTTTTTGGAAATGCATGGTGTGCTTATCCAGCAAACAGTATTATCTGTATAATTCATGAATATGTTTAATAGTACATATTTTAAAGTTTCATCTTCACGCTACGTGATCTAGAATTTTGCTGTAGCTTTCTCTGTTGTTAACCATTCTTGCAGTCTGTTTTATTTTCTGAAGGGATAAAGCAGCAGGGAAAAATTTATGCACATTAAAACAAGAAGGAATACTGTAGATTGTTCAAAGAGTTCTTCAAGAATCTGATAGTTGGAATCAGGATAATAACAGGGAAATTGGGGCTGCAAAAATGTAGCAGAGAGAAAGGAAGGAAGGATAACAGAGGCGTGCAAGACTAGTGGGACGTGGAGCCTGGCCCTGGCCCATGCGCTGTGCAGGTGGAGGAGCGGTCAAGCCCTCCTGCCCCAGCCTCGAGGGCGCCTCCTAGGATGCCAGGCGGGTGGTGACAGCCCGTGCTCATGCTCATTCTCCCTCGAAAGTCCCCTGCCATTCACGGGGACTGAATGGGATGGGAAGATAGTTTGGTCTGTTACGTTAATCAGGGTTTGATAAAAGTCTGGGCTCAAGAGCCCTTAATTTATTATTATTTTTTAATGGTGTGGTTTTATGCTCAAGAAATTGCTCTCAAATCCAGAAAGCTTTCTGGGGGGCTCTTTAAAACTAGTTTTAACCTAACTGAGTTCTCATCAAGCCAGGTGCCATGACCACGGAGCACGCTAGAAGCAGGAATGTCTGGAAGGGGTGCCGCAGGCCAGCTCTCCACAAGAGCCCGGTTCTTGCCTTCAGGCCTCTCGACCCAGACTGGGGCGAGGAACAGCCCTTCTGTTTCAGGCTTTCTCCCAGGGGTGCAGGGGCGCTTGATGGGCCGTCTTCCCACGTGATTTTGAAACAGCGGTAGGAAGCCATTCCTTCTCCCTGGCACGGTGACTCCTGAGGTCGGAAGTAATTTCCAGGTCATACCATTTTTGCGTTTAAAGATTGAGCTACTTACTAAGGTAGCATTTCAAGTTGGTTTTGTGACCCTGTTGTCAGAATTGGTGGTGCTTCCTGGAACAGTCACATAGAAGGGCACTTACTAGGAAGGGAGTTGTGATGTTGCTGTTCATTCAAACTGGGGGCCATCCGTGTTGGATGTACTTGGTGCTAGACCCACAGGAAGCTCTGCAGATCATGGGATCCCTTTCGTCTCCCCTTCTGTGGTTAGTTGGACGCCCTGGAGATTGTTGAAGGTCTGCCTCTTTAATTATCTCCTAATTACATTCAAATTTTTACTGTTCTTATCTATCTTGGATGCAAAGACTTAGACAAATCTGTTATGTTTTTGCCTCTTTCCCCAATTCCTTGTGTCTTTACAGTGAAACTAAGTCATTAGCAGCACATCACCACAAGAATGCAGATGGTGACCATGTAATATGTATTTTTATTAAATCAAGGTTCCCTTTAGGGAACCTCTGGAGGTTATGACATCCTGTCTCACATCAGTCCCCGTCAATGCAGAGTAAGGTGCTGCCCCCAGAGGGCGCTGTGATTCCTGCCCGGGGCGGCTGTGCTCTCCCCAGGGGCTCAGTGTGCCCTGCCCCTGGACCTCCTGACATCACTGTCAAAGTTAAGGACATTCAGAGGAAGGATGGATGAGTCTTCATTTCCCCAGCCCAGTGTGGTTCTTAGTAGGGAGGAAGGCATTCCACGTGGGCTGTTTGCAAGAACTCTTAATATTTGAGTGTGTGTATGTGTGATTGCTCAAGCAGTACACATTTATTTCAAGAAAAGTATAGAATCTATGACTTAGAAAGTGAAAACCCTTAATCCATGTTTTTGAGGTTCTTTAGTTCTTTTAGAGAACCGTTTATGGGAAAGGTAGATACGAAAGTAAATGAGAAGGTTCTCAAATTCTAGGGTTTATTTTGTAAACAAAGATATTTCTGTTACAGCTGCCCAACCTGTCAGCTTCGGGAAGCAGGGAGTCGGTGTGCGCTCTACCACCACCACTGCGCATTGATGTCTGGGGTGGGAGAGGGTGTCAGAGCAGGCCTCAGGTGCCTGGGATTAGTGGTCCTTGTTGGAAGCGGCCCTCTGGAGAGGCTGGCGCTGGGTGACAAGGCCCCAGGTGGGCCAGGGGGCCCCGTGCTTCCCCCTCGGACCCTTCTGCAGGCCCATTGCTCAGCCTCAGACACTCGGGTTTTCTCCCCACCAGGCAACGTGAGCTGGATGTGAGTAACGGATTCTTTCTGTTGCAGTAGGTGGCGATCTTTTAATTCTTAGTTTTTCCTTCTTTATTTTTTTAGGTTTGCATGGTAGTAATTGTGGAGACTGCATGTTTTGATGTTGAACTCTGAGTTCAAGTTCTGACTCCGCCACTTGCTGGCCGTGTAACTCTGAGGGAGGCCGTCAATCTCGCTGAGTCTGTTTCCTTCCTCTAAAGAGCCTCTCTGAGGGTCCCTTTGTGAGGGTTAAATGAAGCCGTCTCTCTGGAAGGGTTTAGCAGAGTCTCTGACATGTAGAAACCGGCCTCGACCTTGGTGTGTGGCCTCTGGTTAGATTGTCACCTCCTAGAAGGCACGGACCAAATTGTGTTCCTCCCGGTCGTGTTGGAACAACCCAGAGACTAAATCTAGATTTTCATTCCACAGCCCCCACCCGCCCTCTTACTTCTAGGCAGGTTACCTTAAAACTTCCTGTGCCGAGTGCCCTGTTTGTAATGAAGTCTGGAGGAGCAGGCCCGTGGCGCCCACTGATCACTCATTCCAGGGAATTCTTTTTTTATGATTGTTACATATTTTGTATATTTGTCCAGGGAATTTTTAAAAAACAAATCAATTTTACTGATATGTATTAATAAAGCATACAGTTCATCCAAAGTGTCCAGGGGATTCTTAAACCCATGTCTACTGCTTTTGAAATGTTATAAACAAATCAGACATGTAGGAAGTTATCCCTGAGTCACCCCCTCCTCAGATAATCGCCGTCAGTGCTGTGACACGGTCTCGTCTCATGTTTTTCTGTGCATGTGTTTTTACAAAACTGGTGTCCTGCTGTATGTGTGTTCCTATCCAGCTTTTTTCCTTTAAACATATCAACTTCTGTATGATTAAATATTTTTTAAAACATGCATTTAATTGCTGTGTCATTTTGTTGCATAGATAGACCATCTTATTCGAGGAGGTATTTTAAAGGCATAAGAGATTATGATAAAAAACATTGGGGGGATCATTGAAAGGAGGCTGATGGGATCTGGACGCCGGAAGTGGGAAAACTTTGGAAGTCCCAGCAAGTAAATGCCTGTGCTTGTGTCCGTGTCAGTATTGAGTACAATGGGAACTGACTTTTTTTGTTTAGGCCGGAGTATGTAAGTTGAGGGGATGCTATATCCTCTCTGGGCTGTCTTTGAGTGTATTAGAAGGAAAAAGGATTTTGCTCCCAGAAGAGCTCAAATTTTAAAAACAACAAAACCCGGGGTCTGCGCCGGTCCCTGGCTGTCAGCCCCGCCTTCCTGTAGCCTTCACTTGCCCCTGCTAGGCCTGGCAGTGAGAACGCGGCTTGGCCGAGCCTGAACGGTGGCTAAAATAAATACAGGGCCGTCTGTGCAGTGAGGGGAGAAAGGTGCACGTGGTGTCAGCCTCCTCAGAAAGGCCTTGCTAATTAAATATTTCCAAGGCTTTGCCTGGGAAATAGTAGGGTAGAGGGTGGGCTGAGACGCCGAGTGGGAGCAGGTCTCCTTCGGAGACGCTGGAGCTGAGGAAGCAAGCTCTTGGGAATGGGCAAACAGCAGAGCTGGGCAGTGTTGGCCCTGGAAGCCAAGGGTTGCTATGGCAACTGCCCGCCCGGCTGTGCTGAGCAGACTGGGGCTTGGGTTTTTCTAAGGCTTTGGACTCGGCTTGGTCTCTGGGCTATGGACATCTCTGCCTGACAGAGGGAGGCCACCAAACTTCCAGGCCTTTCTGCTAGCCAAGGAGTCCAGCCCAGGGGCTACTGCTGCTGCTGGCACTGCTGGTGGCAGGGAGGGAAGGCGGCCACCAGCGTGAGAGGTCCATTCCAAGGAGTGAATGAGTACTTGGGAATGGGAAATCCAAGGGGAAAAGAGCAATGATAACCGTGGCTGTGAGGTCCCTATGTTAGAATATACAGCACCCAGGGGCCTGTGTCGGAGAAAGAGCAAATTGGCAGGGGCTGAGAGCTCCACCGTTTTCCGCGCACTTCCAGCCAGAGAAATGAAGATGGCCAGGTCTGGGAGACACGCGGCTGTGTTGGGGGCTGCAACTGGGCAGATAGGGACAGAGCCCTGTGGGACTCAGCGACATCAGCGACGAAGTCAGTTCTGACAAAATACGGGTCTCCTCCTCGGAGCCAGCTCAGCCTTCGGCTGGGAACTGGTAAGTACGGTTGTTTCCCCTCTGTTGTCCAGAAAGGAGAATCGATGACAGAGTCAAGAGGAACCTTTACAGGTCTTTGGGGGTGGGGCCACCAAGTCCCCGTTCTTCCTGTGGAGCTGACCCTTAGCGTAGGCCCTGGAGGAACTCCTGGAGGAGTTCATGAATTACAAGCTCGGAGGTCAAGGGCATGCCTCAGCCATCGGCTCTGGTTTGTGGACACAGCTAACGTCCCCTCTGGGAAGGCCGAGGAGACGCTTCTCGTTTCAGCCGTCTGCCTCGGGAGGAGAGCGAGCCGGCCCGCTGTCAAGGTGGCGGGCACGGTGAGTGACCCGCTGCCGCCCCGTGGGGAAGGAAGGCCCACCTCGCTGCCCCTTCCGGGAAATGCACGGCGAGGTGGGGACGACACCCAAAGCCCCGCCAAGCTGTCGCGTTCTGTGCAAACGTTTTAGCTGTGCTTAGCCTGTTGCTGGGGTGACCTGCAACAGGTTCCCAGCCTTCCTGTTAGCGCTCAGGAGGGCCATGGAATGCCCCCGCACCATCAGTATTGTAAGTCCACGTTTAATGTATAGCATGATGTGCGCGTTAAATCACATGGCACTCCAGTACCCACATCGGAGCCGGGGCCTGGGAAATACCCCGTGCTGGCCGGGGGGGAAACGGCCTGGCAGTGTGCCGGCTGCTTCCGCTGTGCACGAGTCAGGGCTTCAGGCCGCCCTTCACCTGCCCCTGCCCCCACACCCATGGCTGGCCCAGGACCGACTTACAAAGGCAACGAGCCCCTGAGAAGTCTTCCTAGTCCACACAGACGCCCCAAGGCAGGCGTGAAGGGGGCTCTCTGCGGGGGCAGCCAGGGATCGGACTGAATCCGTGTGGCCCACACTGACTGTCCACCACGAGACGACTGCCTCTCGTGAAGGGGAGACCTGGGGTGGCGTTCCCAGGCCTGGGTGAGATGGGGGTACAGACTGTTTGGAGTCCTCCAGGTCACACCTGCCGCACAAATGGCAGAGACTGGCCACGTGCCCTGCTTCGGCATGCCTCTCATTGTGCCTCTCAGCCCTTTAAATGGGCGCAGCACTTATGTGTGCACTCTTTGTTCTGCTTATGACAGTACTACATTTCGATGATAAAATTTCAAATGACCATTCTGAGTTTCATCTGAGAACATATACACATATGCACATGCTTAGTATATATATATATATATATATATCCACATGCTTATGTACTTATGTATACATGTAAGATTTTACAAATGAAATGGTAGAGGCAACTAGATGTGGCTCAAGCAACTGAGCTCCCACCTACCACATGGTAGGTCACTGATTCGGTTCCCAGTGCCTCTTTTTTTTAAAGATTTATTTTTTATTTATTTCTCTCCCCTCCCCCCCCCAGTTGTCTGCTCTCTGTGTCCATTCGCTGTGTGTTCTTCTGTGACCACTTCTATCCTTTTATCAGCGGCGCCAGGAATCTGTGTTTCTTTTTGTTGCATCATCTTATTGTGTCAGCTTTCCGTGTGTGCGGCGCCATTCTTGGGCAGGCTGCACTTTCTTTCACACTGGGCGGCTCTCCTTACAGGGTGCGCTCCTTACGTGTGGGTGATACCCCTACGTGGCACAGCACTCCTAGTGCGCATCAGCACTGCGCGGGTCAAGGAGGCCCAGGGTTTGAACCATGGACCTCCCGTTTGGTAGGTGGCCGCCCTATCCATGGGGCCAAGCCCACTTCCCCCCAGTGCCTCTTAAAGGAAACAACAAGCTGGTGTGACAGGCAGGCATGGCAAGATGATACAATAAGAGACACAAGAAAATAAACATAATGAGAGACAGCAAAGCAGGAAATAGAGTTGGTTCAAATGATTGGGCACCTCCCTACCACATCGGAGGTCTGGAGTTAGGTTCCTGGTACCTCCTAAAAAAACAAGACGAACAGATACAGCAAGTGCAAAACAATGACGGGGTGTGGAGAAAGAAATAAAAAAATGAAAAAAAAATGAAATGGTAGAAAATATGCAGTTTTACAGATGCCTTTTTCAGTTAATAGTATATTTTGAACATTAAAAAATCCCAATACTTAAAATCTACTTCATTCTTTTTAAAAAATTTCTTCTATTTTTTTAAACAAATCAATTTTATTGATAAATATTATTAAAATATACAAACCGTTAGGTGTACAATCAATGGGGTTTGGTGTAATCACATAGTTGTGCATTCATCAATTCAAACATTAGACCATTTTCATTATTCCAATAATAATAATACAAAACAAAAAAACAGACAAAAACTCGTCACTTCTCAATCTCTCTATGCTTCCCCTGCCATACAGAGCTGCTATTCTGTTTCTGTCTCTAATTTATTGGTATTTATATTTTATGTATTACCTTGCATCTAGTTTCTTTCCCTTAGTATATTTCCTTTTTTTTTTTAACACTTACTGGAAGATTATTAATATATTACTGTATACTGTTGTCCATAGTTTGCTTTGGTTGTATTTTTGTCTGATGTTAACATCTTGTAACCTTAACATACATTTGATTAGTTTCAAAGAAAAACAGTCTTGTATATGCAATATTATCCATATTCATATTTCACATGCAGTTTGTCTACACTATACAGACCCATGTTGCATTTTTTGCTTTCCTTCCAGTAATACATGTGACCTTAGACTTGCCCTTTCAACCACTGCCATACCCATATAATAGCACTGACAGTTACAGACACTATGATTTGCTTTCACATTTTCTGTTCACTTGCAGAGATTAAAAACAACCTTTTCACCAATTCTGTGAAGATTAATCTTCAGCTTTCCATTCTCTAACCTCATTCTATTTTCTGGTGACATATATCCCAGTTTTTAAAATACGATTTATTTAATTTGTTTGTTTCTCCTCACCCTCTCATCCTTTGTACTTGCTGTGTCTGTTCATCTTTCTTGTTTCTTTAGGAGGCACTGGGAACCGAACCCAAAACTTCTGATGTTGGAGGGAGGTGCCTAGTTGCTGAGCCACCTCTGTTCCCCACTTGGTTGTGTCTCTCATTCTTTTTTTCTTCTTGTGTCTCTCTTTTTTCTTCTTTTTGTGTCTCTTGTTGCGTCAGCTTGCTGCATCTGCCTGTCCAGCCAGCTTGCTGTCTTCCTTAGGAGGCACCAGGAATCAAACCAGGGGCCTCCCAGGTGGTAGGTGGAAGCCCAATTGCTTGAGCCGCACTGGAGCCCTACATTCTAGGTATTAACTCCATGAGTTTACACAATATATTTAGTTCATAATAGCACAGCCATACAGTATTTGTCCTTTTGCGTCTGACTTGCTTGAATCAACATGTCCTTCAGTTTCATCCATGTTGCCGTATGCTTCACAACTTCATTTCTTCTTACAGCTGCATAATAGTCTATTGTGCGTATACACTACAGTTTGTTTATCCATTCATTGGTTGATGGACCCCTGGGTTGTTTCCATCTCTTAGTAATTGTGAATTACACCGCTATGAACATCAGCGTGCAGGTATCTGTTGGTGTCATTTCTCTCAGCTCTTCTGGATATATACCTAGTAGTGGGATTGCCGGGTCATATGGCAAGTCCATATTCAACTTCCTTAGGGATTGCCAAACAGTCCTGCGCAGTGGCTGCACCATTCTACATTCCCACCAGCAGTGAAGAAGCACTCCTATCTCTCCACATCCTCTCCAACACTGGTAGTTTTCCGACTTTCTAATAGTGGCCATTCTAATAGGTGTGAAATGACATCTTATTGTAGTTTTGATTTGCATTTCCCGAATCCCTAGTGATGTTGAACATTTTTTCATGTGTTTTTTTCCCTTGCCATTTGTATTTCTTCTTTGGACAAATGTCTATTAAAGTCTTTTGCCCATTTTTTAATTGGGTCGTTTGTCTTTTTATTGTTGAGTTATAGCATCTCTTTATAAAGATGCTATATATTTATTTCTCTTCCCTTCCCCCTCCCACCACTGCCCCAGTTGTCTGTTCTCTGTGTCCATTTGCTGCATCTTCTTCTTTGTCTGCTTCTGTTGTTAGCGGCACAGGAATCTGTGTTTCTTTTTGTTGCGTCATCTTGTTTTGTCAGCTCTCTATGTGTGCAGCGCTGTTCCTGGGCAGGCTGAATTTCTTTCGCGCTGGGCAGCAATCCTTACGGGGCACACTGCTTGCGCGTGGAGCTCCCCTACGCGGGGGACACCCCTGTGTGGCACAGCACTCCTTGCGCACATCAGCACTGCGCATGGGCCAGCTCCACACGGGTCAAGGAGGTCCGGGGCTTGAACCGCGGACCTCCCATGTGGTAGGCGGACGCCCTAACCACTGGGCCAAGTCTGCTTCCCAGCATCTTTTTATATATCATAGATATTAAACCCTTATAGGATATGTGATTTCCAAATATTTTCTTCCATTGAGTCAGCTGCCTTTTTGCCCTTTTGACAGAGTCCTTTGAGGTGCAAAAATGTTTAATTTTTAGGAGGTCCCATTTATCTATACTTTTCTTTTGTTGCTCGTGGTTTGGGTGTAAAGTCCAAGAAACCACCACCTACCACAAGGTCTTTAAGATGTTTCCCTATTTTCTTCTAGTAGTTTTATGGTGCTGGCTTTTATATTTAGGTCTTGTGATCCATTTTCAGTAGATTCTTGTATAAGAAGTGAGATAAGGTCCTCTTTCATTCTTTCGTTATGGATATCCAGTTCTCCCAGCAGCATTTGTTGAAGAAATTGTTTTGTCCCAGTAATGTAGACTTAGTAGGTTTATCAAAAACCAGTTACTCCTTTTTCTTTCAGTGAGGTCAGTTGTAGCTTTCCCCCTTTCATATGATTTTATTTATTTGCATCTTCTCTCTTTTTTTGTTAGTCAAGCTATGGCTTTTTCAATTCTATTGCTATTCTTAAAGAACAACTTTTGGTTTAGTTGATTTTCTCTATTTCTTTTTTTTTGTTCTCAATTTCATTTATTTTTGCTCTAATTTTTATTATTTCTTTCCTTCTGTTAGCTTTGGGATTAGTTTGCTGTTCTTTTTCTAGTTTCTCCGTTGTTCAATCAGATCTTTGATTTTAGTTGTTTCTTCTTTATTAACATAGGTATTTAGGGCTATAAGTTTCCCTCTCAGCACTGCCTTTGCTGTGTCAATATATTTACTAATTTCTCTTACAATTTCTTCTTTGGCCTACTGATTGTTTAGGAGTGTATCATTTAGTCTCCACACATTTGTGAATTTTCCACTTTCCCATCTGTTATTGATTTTGTTTCATTCCATTATGATCTGAGAAGATGCTTTATATAATTTCAATCTTTTTTTTAAAAGATATATTTATTTATTTATTTCTCCCTTCCTTCCCCCCAGTTGTCTGCTCTCTATGTCCATTTGCTGTGTGTTCTTCTGTGATCAGAGGCACTGGGAATCTGTGTTTCTTTTTGTTGCACCATCTTGTTGTGTCAGCTCTCTGTGTGTGTGGCACCATTCTTGGGCAGGCTGCACTTTCTTTTGCGCTTGGTGGCTCTCCTTACGGGGCGAACTACTTGTGCGTGGGGCTCCCCCACACGGGGGACACCCCTGCGTGGCACAGCACTCCTTGCACACATCAGCACTGCTCCTGGGCCAGCTGCACACGGGTCAAGGAGGCCCGGGGTTTGAACCGTGGACCTCCCATGTGGTAGAAGGACGCCCTAACCACTGGGCCAAGTCCACTGCCTGCTCATGTTTTTTTTAACCATTCTTTCAGCTTACATTTTTTTCTCTTTTTTTAAACTAATCAATTTTATTGGTACATATTAATAAAATATGCAATTCATCCAAAGTGTACAATCACTGGTATTTGGTATAATCTCATGGTTGTGCATTTATCACATCAATCATTATTAGAGCATTTTCATTATTTAAGTAATAATGATAATAATAGTCGTAATAAATAAAAAGCAGACAAAAAAGAAAATTCTTCACTTGTCAATCTCTCACCCTAAATCTTTTGATTGGGGAGTTTAATCCATTCCCATTCACTGATATTACTCTCAATGCATTATTTACTTCCACCGTTTCATTCTTTGGCTTTCATATGTCATATCTTATTTGCATCTGTTTTTTACTCTCTTGGTTATCTTTCTTCTGTTCTTGTCTTCTGCACTCTCCTCCAAACCTCTTTCTCCTGTCTTTTTCTTTTGGACTGCAAGGGTCCCTTTAATATTTCTTGTAAAGGTGGATTCTTTTTTATGAACTCTCTTAGTTTCTATTTGTTTGTGAATATTTTAAACTCTCTTTCATATTTGAAGGACAATTTTGCTGGATAACTAATTCTCAGCTGGCAGATTTTCTCTTTCAGTATCCTTATTGTATCATACCACTGTCTTCTCACCTCCGTGGTTTCTGATTAGAAATCCTCATTAAGTCTTACTGGGCATCGCTTGTGTGTGATGGTTTGCTTTTTCTTTGCTGCTCTCAGACTTTTCTCTTTATCTTTGACATTTAACATTCTGTATGTCTTGGAATAGGTCTATTTGCATTTATTCTGATCGGGTATGGGGCGCTCCTGAGACATGTAAGCTCATTTCTTTTGTGAAGTTGGAAGTTTTTCAGCCATGTTTTCCTCAAGTAGTCTTTCTGCCTCTTTTCCCTTCTCCTTCTTGAACTCCCATGATATGCGTGTTGTTGCATTTTTTGTTGCCTTTCAACTCTCTGAGCCCCTGTTCAATTTTTGATATTCTTTTCCATTTCTGTTCTTCTCTCTCTTCAATTTCAGCTGTTCTGTCTTTGGTACCACTTATTCTTTCTTTCATCATTTCAAGTCTGCTGTTATATGTCTCTAATCTTGTTGTTGTTGTTGTTTTAGGAAGTCCTGGGGATTGAACCCAGGGCCTTGTACATGGGAAGCAGGAGCTCAACTACTTGAGCTACATCCGTTCCCCTCTAATGTATTTTTTATCCCACCTACCATGTCTTTCATTCCCATAAGCACTGTTATTTTTCTTTCCATGTTCTCAAATTCTTCTTTGAGGTCATCCAGTGTCTTCTTTTTTTTTTTTAAGATTTACTTTTATTTATTTCTCTCCTCTTCGCCCCCCATTGTCTGCTCTCTTTGTCCATTCACTTTGTGTTCTTCTGTGTCCGCTTGCACTATCATGTGGCACTGGGAATCTGTGTCTCTTTTTTGTTGCGTCGTCTTACTGTGTCAACTCTCCATGTGTGTGGCGCCACTCCTGGGTGCGCTGTGCTTTTTTTCATGTGGGGCAGCTCTCCATGCGGGGCACACACCTTGAGTGTGGGGCATCACTACGTGGGTGTGCCCCTGCATGGCCCGGCACTCCTTGCGTGCAGCAGCACTGCACGTGGACCAGCTCACCACACTAGTCAGGAGGCTCTGGGGATCGAACCCTGGACCTTCCATATAGTAGATGGACAATCTATCAGTTAAGCCACATCCTCTTTCCTCCAGTGTCTTCTTGATGTCCCTTATCTCTCTGACCATATTGTCTCTCAACTCAATGATTTGGTTTAGGAGATTTCTATGAATCTTGCTGATTAGTTTTCTCAAATCCTATGTTGCACCTGAGACTTTGATATATTCCTTACCTTGGGCCATTTCTTCCATTTTCTTAGCATGGCTTGTAACTTTTTGCTCATGTCTAGGCATCTGATTATGATGGTGAGTTTATTCTGATGCTCGATTTCTCTTTCATAGGTCTTAGTGGCTGGAGGCTGTATGTTACTGCCTTTCTGTGATTCTTAGTTCAACTTGTTCTGGGTCTTTAGGATTGTCCCTGTTAGTTGCGCAAATCTGGGTCATGGACCCAGTAATGGGCTGCAGACCTGCCTCCAAAGGCCCTGGGGAGGGAGGCGCCCTCCTGCTAAGATTCCTTTCCTGTGTCCCTCTCTCTTCTGGGTGGTGTCCATCCTTCCCCTGGTGTCCTAACCCTTATAATATTTTTTTCCAGGCCATTTCTGCCTGTCCTCTAGCTTTTTTACTGGGAGAGAAGTGAGTCCTGTATTTCTCTAATCCTCCATCTTCCTGGAAGTCTCAACACGATCTACTTATTCTTCTTAATGACTCTATTATCTAAACAAATATACCTTAATTTATATAACTGGCCCTTGTTGAACAGACATTTGTGTTGTTTCCGGTTTTTGACTCTTGTAAACGGTGCCACAGTGAGTCTCACTATTACACCTCTATCTTGGAACATTTGTGAAGGAGCATCTATAGGATAAATTCCTACAAGTGGAATTGCTTTCCACCGGAAAGGTTTCAGCATTTTGAATTTTATAGACATTTCTTGGTTGCCATCCAGAAAGTTCCTTCCAATTATTCTCCCATCGGTAGAAAATTCAACCCCTTCATATACTCTCTGTCTGGTCATCGTCTCTCATCAAGCCTGCCCCTGACATATGAAGGAGGGTGGCTGGGCAGATGTCCCCTTACATGGTCCTCGGGCATTTCTTTTTTTGTCTATTCCCAGTGCTGAAATGCTCTGGCACTTGGCAGAGAGGCAGGGGCAGCTGCAGCAAAATTGGACATCCTGCTTCTGGGAACCAGGAGGGGTTGGAGGCCATAGAAGGCACACTGTGCATAGGCTACTTACTGTTCTTGTGATTTATCTCACTCCTAAGGTGCTTCTATTTTTTATGTTACACAATATATTTGGTCCATTTAATGCAATCATATAGTATTTGTCCTTTTCTGTCTGGCTTGCTTCTTTCAACATAATCTCCTCCAGGTTCATCCATGTTGTCATATTCTTTATGACTTCATTTCTTCTTATAGCTGCATAATATTCCATCGTGTGAATACACCACAGTTTGTTTATCCATTCATCAGTTGATGGACACCTGGGTTGTTTCCAACTTCTGTCAATTATGACTAATGCTGCTATGAACATAGGTGTGCAGATGTCTGTTCATGTTACTGCTCTCAGTTCTTCTGGGTATATACCCAGTAGTGGTATTGCAGGATCATGTGGCAAGTCTATATTAAACTTCTTTAGGAACTGCCAAACAGTCCTCCACAGTGGCTGTACCATTCATTCTGCATTCCCATCATGCATAAGTGTTCTCATCTCTCTACATCCTCTCCAACACTTGTAGTTCTCTGTCTTTTTTAATACTGGCCATTCTGATAGGTGTGAAAGGATATTTCATTGTAGTTTTGATTTGCATTTCCCTAATCATTAGTGATGTTAAGCATTTCTTCATGTTTTTTTTCCCCCATTTGTATTTCTTCTTTGGACAGATGTCTATTCAAGTCTTTTACCCATTTTTAAATGGGTCGTTTGTCTTTTTATTGTTGAGCTGTAGCATCACTTTGTATATCATGGATATTAAACCCTTATCAGAACTCTGATTTCCAAATATTTTCTCCCATTGAGTGGTCTGCCTTTTCATCCTTTTGATCAAGTCCTTTGAGGTGCAAAAAAAGTGTTTAATTTTGAGGAGGTCCCATTTATCTATTTTGTCTTTTGTTGAGCATGCTTTGGGTGTAAGGTCCAAGAAACCACCACCTAAACAAAGTCTTTTTTTTTCTTTTAAGATTTATTTATTTATTTTAATTCCCCCCCTCCCCCGGTTGTCTGTTCTCTGTGTCTATTTGCTGTGTCTTGTTTCTTTGTCCGCTTCTGTTGTCCTCAGCGGCACGGGAAGTGTGGGTGGCGCCATTCCTGGGCAGGCTGCACTTTCTTTTGCGCTGGGCAGCTCTCCTTATGGGAGCACTCCTTGCACGTGGGGCTCCCCTATGCGGGGGACACCCCTGCGTGGCAGGGCACTCCTTGCGCGCATCAGCACTGCTCATGGGCCAGCTCCACATGAGTCAAGGAGGCCCGGGGTTTGAACCGCGGCCCTCCCCTGTGGTAGACGGATACCCTAACCACTGGGCCAAGTCCGTTTCCCTAAACAAAGTCTTGAAGATGTGGTTTTGTGGTCCTGGCTATTATATTTAGGTCTTTGGTCCATTTTGAGTTCATTTTTGTATAGGGAGTGATATAGGGGTCCTCTTTCATTCTTTTGTTTATAGATATCCAGTTGTCCCAGCACCATTTGTTGAAGAGACTATTTTGTCCCGTTACCATGAACTTGGTAGGTTTTTCAAAAAGCAGTTTGGAATTTCAGGAAGATGGCAAACTAGAAAGACATGGGACTCTCTTCTCCTCCAGAAAAATAGCTAGAGGATAGGCGGAAACAGGCTGAAAACAGATCTTCTAGGGTTTAGGACACCAGGCGAAGGCTGAACACTGTCCAGAGGAGAGAGGAACAAAGGAGGAGAATTAGGACGACAGAACCGTGAGGTGAAACCAGCGGCTGCTGCTGCCAGCTCCCTCCCTCCCCACACTAAAGACACTCAAGAATTCTCGGGCCTGTGGGCCTGTGGCTACAGATGAAGGGGGCCCCAGGGACCTACCGCCCCAGGAAAGGGGAGGAAGAGGGAGACAGCCTGAGGCCGACTCAGCTTTTGACCCACACCTTTGGTCTGCTGTGTCCCAGGAGCCCTTCCAGGCCCAGTGGGGCCAGGCCATTGTTGGCTCTGGGAGCCTGCCCAGGACTGGAGAAATCCAACCCTCTAGATCTCCTCTCTTCCAGACGGGACTAATTGCTGAGGGTGCACCTCCCCAGGAACGTTCGATTTACAAGGCTCTTAGCCTCCAGGCAGGAAACTCTTATTACATTGATCTGGTCTGAGCTGTAACAAAACGCTCCAACCAGGCATTGAGCTGAGACGGCTGTCAAAGTGCACCATCTGCTGACAGACCAAGGAAGTGCATGTGAGAAAATTAAAAATAAATACGAGGATTTTTCTGGCCTTTAGCCTCTCTCCTCAAGGCCCTAGGAAGTGGGTCTGCAACCAATTACTGGGTCCACAGCTCAGTTTTGAACCACTACCAGGGACAGTCCTAATGATCCAGGTCAAGCCAAGAATCAAAAAGCAGAGGTATCAATTATCCATGTGGGATCTAAGCGTCCTCTCAGTATAGAGGTGGAGTGGACATTGCCATGCAGGGGTCCAAGGATGGAGGAATAAAATATGGATTAGAGTGGACTACTGGTATTCTACTAGAGAACTATTGTGACTAGTAATGGAAGAAATTGTATCATTGACATGGAGAAAGTGGCCACAAGAGGGAGAGGGAAGAAGAGATGTGATGGGGATTTTTGGGACTTGGAGTTGTCCTAAATGATATTGCAGGGACAGATGCTGGACATTATATATATCCTGCCATAATCCACTGAATGGAGGGAGAGAGTGAACTACAGGGTAAACTGTTATCCATGTGATGTAGCAGTGCTCCAAAATGTATTCACCAAATGCAATGAATGTACCACAATAATGAAAGAGGTTGTTGATATGGGAGGAGTGGGGTAGGCTGGGGTGTGGGGTATATGGGAACCTCTTTTATTTTTAATGTAACATTTTTTGTGATCTATGTATCTTAAAAAAATACAATTAAAAAATGATGGGGGTCAGGGGGTTGGGAATGGGATATATGGGACCCTCTTACATTTAAAAAAGAAAAAGATTTATTTATTTATTTCTCTCCCCTCTCCCTCCCCAGCCCCAGTGGTCTGTTCTCTGTGTCTATTTGCTGCGTGTTCTTTTGTCCACTTCTGTTGTTGTCAGCAGCATGGGAATCTGTGTTTCTTTTTGTTGCATCTTTTTATTGCATCATCTTATGTCAGCTCTCCGTGTGTGTGGAGCCATTTCTGGGCAGGCTGGGCAGCTCTCCTTACAGGGTGCACTCTTTGCGCATGGGGCTCCCCTACGCAAGGGACACCCCTGCGTGGCAGGGCACTCCTTGCATGCATCAGCACTGTGCATGGGCCAGCTCCACATGGGTCAAGGAAGCCCGGGGTTTGAACTTCGGACCTCCCATGTGGTAGACGGACGCCCTAACCACTGGGCCAAGTTCGCTTCCCTCTTATGTTTTTTAATGTAACATTTTATGTGATGTATTATTTTTTTTTAAAAGATAATTTTTAAAAATTTAATTTAATTTAATTTAATTTTAAAGAAAGTAGGGGTAATCTCCCATCACTAAATCCCTACACAAGAGAAAGAAACTGAACATCTGACTAAACTACATCCTAATCAGATGCCTAGATATCAGCAAAAAATTATGAGCCATACTAAGATAATGGAAGATATGGCCCAAGAAAAAGAATATACCAAAGCCCCAGAACAAACACAGGATTTGAAAGAACTAATTAGCGGGAAGCAGATTTGGCTCGACTGATAGAGCGTCCGCCTACCACATGGGAGGTCCAGGGTTCAAACCCAGGGCCTCCTGACCCATGTGATGAGCTGGCCCACAAGCAGTGTTGATGCACACAAGGAGCGCTGTGCCACACAGGGGTATCCCCCACGTAGGGGAGCCCCATGTGCATGGAGTGCACCCTGTAAGGAGAACCACACGATGCAAAAAAAGTTCAGCCTGCCCAGGAGTGTCACTGCACACAGAGAACTGATGCAGCAAGATGATGCAACAAAAAGAGACACAGATTGCTGGTGCTGCTGACAAGAATGCAAGCAGACACAGAAGAAGAACATACAGCGAATGGACACAGAAAGCAGACAACTGCGGGGGTTGGGAGGGGTGGCAGGGAAGGGAAGAGAAATAAATTTTAAAAATAATAAAAAAACAATTTTTTAAAAAAGAATTAATTAGCGAGATGCACACAAATTTCCAAAATCAAATTAATGCATTGAAAGACAATATGACTAAATAGATAAACAACATCAAGTAGACTTTGAGTGAGCACAAAGAAGGATGTGAAATCCTGAACAGAAAAGTAACAGAGATCATGGTAATGAAAGACACAATAGGTGAGAGTAAAGACACATTAGAACCATGAGTGTTCTAATTCTCACTGTTTAACCTGAAAAGAAAAAAAAACAGCTCCTTAACTGGGAAAAAACTTGACATGAAATCCGTTACAAGGAAAACATAAAATCATACCTATGCTATGACAACTGTTGCTGAGCTGCGGGAGCAGTGTTGCTGAGCTAGCAAATTACAATGTTTATTTCTCTTGCTGTTATTTCTGCTGACTTACAGCTGAGCATCACAGCTGTCATTTTTTAATGCATTTTTCTAATTCTCACTTAATAGGATAACTTTTGAGACAGAAGCCATCTCTCAATTTTAGGGGGAAAAAAAGAAATACCAATTTTTTAGTTCATTTTGCTACTAATGTTGCTGTAAGAATTAATAAAATAACGTGAATAAAAAAATTAGAGGCATACAATAGCAGACTCAAAATGATAGAAGAAAGAATAGGTGGTACCAAAGACAGAACAGCTGAAATTGAAGAGAGAAAAGAATAGGAATAGAAAAGAGTATCAAAAATTGAGCAGGGGCGAAGTGGATTTGGCTCAATGAATAGAGCATCTGACTACCATATGGCGGGTCCAGGGTTCAAACCCAGGGCCCCATGACCCATGTGATGAGCTGGCCCATGTGCAGTGCTGATGTGTGCAAGGAGTGCTGTGCCATGCAGTGGTGTCCCCTGTGTAGGGGAGCCCCATGCACAAGGAGTGCACCCTGTAAGGAGAGCTGCCCAGCGTGAAAAAAGTGCAGCCTGCCCAGGAGTGGTGCTGCACAGAGACCTGATGCAACAAGATTATGCAACAAAAAGGGGCAGATTCCTGGTGCCACTGACAAGAATACAAGTGGACACAGAAGAACACACAGCAAATGGACATGAAGAGCAGACAACTGGGGGAGTGGGCAGGGAAGGGGAGAGAAATAAAAAATAAATGTTAAAAAAAAAAACAACAGAAAAATTGAGCAGGGGCTCAGAGAGTTGCATCACGGAGAGCTGATGCAGCAAGATGATGCAACAAAAAGAGACCTAGATTCCCAGTGCCACTGACAAGAATGCAAGTGGATGCAGAAGAACACACTGCAAATGGACACAGAGAGCAGATAATGGGGGAGAGGAGCCAAGAAAAGAATCTCACCTTAGACCCAGGGATACACACTGGCTGAATGTGAAAGGTTGGAAAAGGATACTCCACACGAATAGTAACCAGAAAAGAGCAGGAGCAGCTATATTAATATCAGACAAAACAGCTTTTAAATACAAAAAGTTGTAAGAGATACAGAATGCCATTATACATTAATAAAAGGGACAATCCTCCAGGAAGATATCACAGTCATAAATATCTATGCATCTAACCAGGGTGCCCCAAAATACATGAGACAAACTCTGGGAAAACTGAAGGGAGAAATAGACATCTCTACAGTAATTGTTGGGAATTTCAAGATTACACTCACATCATTAGATAGAACAACTACACAGAAGATCAACAATGAAAACAGAGAACTTGAACAATATGACAAACAAGTTAGACCTAACAGACCTATACAAAACATTGCATCCAAACTCAGCAGGTTACGCATTCTTCTCAAGTGCCCATGGATCTTTCTCCAGGATAGATCACATGTTAGGGCACAATGCAGTTCTCAATATTATTAAAACATTTAAATTACACGAATGACCTTCTCAGATCATTATAGAAGAAAACTGGAAATGAATAATAGACAAGAAAACAGTAAATTCACAAATGTGTGGCGGCTGAACAACACAGTCCTAAATAACCAGTGGATCAAAGAAGATCTACAGTTTATTGCAAAGATCCACTATTTATTGCAAATAAAATCAGTAAATATGTTGAGTGAAATGAAAATGAGAACATAAGTTATCAAAACTTATAGTATACCAAGAAACAACAGCAACAACTTATGGGATACAGCATGGCAGTCTTTTTTTTCCCTATCTATCACCCTAACACCACAGTCAGATAAAGAAAGTACAAGAAAAGAAAATTACAGACCAATCTTTCTAATGAACACAGATGCAAAAATTCTCATCAAAATACTTTTAAACTGAACCCAGCAGCATATTAAAAGACTTATCCATCACAACCAAGTGGGTTTATTCCAGGTATGCAAGCCTGGTTCAACATAAGAAAATCAATCAATGTAGTACACCACATTGACAAACTGAAGGAAGAAAACCACATGATCATCTCAATCGATGCAGAAAAGGCATTTGACAAAATCCAGCATCCTTTTTGATAATAACATTTCAAAAGACAGGAATAGAAGGAAAATTCCTCAATATGACAAAAGGTATATTTGAAAACCTTACAGCCAACATCATAGTCAATGGGGAAAGGTTGAAAGCTTTCCCTCCAAGATTGGGAACAAGACAAAGATGCCCACTGTCACCATTGTTGTTCAATATTTACTAGAAGTTCTAGCTAGAGCAATTAGACAAGAAAAAAAGTTAAAGGCATCCAAATAGGAAAAGAGGAAATAAAACTCTCATTATTTGCACATGACATGATCCTGTATTTAGAAAATTCTGAAGTATCCACGACAAAGCTATTTGAGGTAATAAATGACTTCAGCAAAGTGGCAGGATACAAGATCAACATTCAAAAATCAGTAATGTTTTTGTATGCTGGTACTGAATAATCTGAAGATTAAATCAGGAGAAAAATTCCATTTACAATAGCAACAAAAAGACTCAAATACCTAGAAATTAATTCTTAAGTTATTATGTATTTTTAAGGAAGCTTTAGATTACATAAATGTTACATAAAAACCTGGGAATTAATTTAACCAAAGATGTGTAGGACCTATATGCAGGAAACTACAGAACACTGTTAGAAGAAACCAGTGAAGACCTAAACAAATGGAAAGACATTCTGTGTTCATGGATTGGAAAACGAAATATCATGAAGATGTCAATCTTACCCAAACTGATTCATAGATTCAATGCAATACCAATCAAAACTCTAACAGCCTGCTTTACAAAATTAGAAAAGGCAATTACCAAATTCATTTGGAATGGAAAGTGCACCCAAATTGCCAAAAGCATTCTAAAAAAGAAGAGCAACATGGAAGGAATTTCACTGCCTGACATTGAAACATATTACAAAGCTACAATGGTCAAAACAGCACGGTACTGGCATAAAGATAGACACATCGATCAGTGGAATAGAATGGAGAATCCCGAAGTAAACACTCACCTAAATGGTCAACTAGTTTTTGACAAACCTACCAAGTCTATGTTAACAGGATAAAAGTCTCTTCAACAAATGGTGCTGTGAGATATTTATAACCAAAAGAAAGAAAGAGGACTCCTATATCACTCCCTATACAACAATCAACTCAAAAGGGACCGCAGCCCTAAATATAAATGCCAGGACCATAAAACTACTAGAAGAAAATGTAGGGAAGCCTCTTCAAGACCTTGTGGTAGGTGGTGGTTTCTTAGACCTTACATCCAAAGCCTGTGCACCAAAAGAAAAAATAGGTAAATGGGACCTCCTCAAAATTAAACATTTTGCCCCTCACAGGACTCCTATCAAAAGGGTGAAAAGGTAGCAGACTCAAGGGTATATGGGAAAAATACAACAAATGCAAGCTATTGACTATAATTGTAGCAGTTTGATATGGTTTATGAATTCCAAAAAGAGATACTAGATTATGTTTGTAAACTGGTCTGTTCCCCTGGGCATATCAGCTTGTATTAACTTCAGAGGTTTCACTTTTGCTTGGTTAAATTATGGTTAAGGCTTTGATTAGGCCACATCAGTAGGATGCTGAGTCCCCACCCACTCACAGAAAAAACCGCAAGGCAAAGGAGGAAGGCTGGAGTTTTGGATGCAGTAGCCCCGGGAAGTAAACACAGGAGAAGAACACAGAGGAATAGAGACGGCTCCATGGACACAGCAGAGGCCCCGGGAAGAGAGAGCCTGAGCAGCTACAGCTGGCCTTGTGGAGAGACCAGAGCAGCTGAGCCTGGAGAGAAACCAGCCCCAGGAGAGAGATGAGACAGACTCCAGCCTACAGCTGATATCGGAAGAAGCTGGGACCACGGAGCCCTAAGAGGAAGAGGAAGGCTGGACGTCAGCAGCCATCTTGCTCCAACACGTGGCGACAGACTTTGGGGAGGGACGTAACTTACGCTTTATGGCTGGTGACTGTGGGCTTCTACCCCAGATAAATCCCCTTTTAAAAAACAAAAACAAAAACAAACCCTCCAAGGGCTCCCATATCAGTTAGATTAATAGCCGGTGGTCACACAGGCCCCGCAGGGCCTGGCACCCCACACCTCTCCGTCCTCACCTCCTGCCATCTGCTGTGGCCACTCTGGCCTCCAAGAGGTCCCCTTGCTAGAGTGACCACCTCATCCTGCTCCTAAAATCAGAAGTGTTCCTGCATCCCAGGAACCCTTCAGTCTCAGGTAAGTCAGGAAAGCTGGCCACCTTAGCTCAAATACAAGACACCTCCCTACCTCAGGGCCTTTGCTTTTGCTGTTGCCCTAGCGACTCTCTTCCCCAGATAATCTGCATGGCCAACTCCTTCCCGTCAGTCCAGCCTCCACTCAAGGTCGCCTTCCGCAGACAGGCAGCCTCTAAAATGGCGTGTGTGCACACCTGTTGTGGGAAACCGGCTTACCTGTTCCTTATTGTAAATGTTACACCTGTTCTATTGTAGATGTTGCAGTTGTTCTCTATTATTGTAGATGATGTTGCAGTTCTGAGAGCAAACAGCTGCTCGGTAGCTTCCAGTGAAGACGAGGTGGAAACTAGGGCCGAGGCTGTCAGTTCCGGAAGCTGTGAGTCCCCTGGTCCCAGCTTTATTTCCTCTCTTGTGTGTCTCTCTCTGTCCCTTTATTTCTTTACGTTCTGAGTTGCCTTCCCTTCGTGCAAACCCACTGTGAGCTGATTGCAGCACACTCCCACACACAAACACACGCACACGCTGTCACTCTCTGCCCCTACAACCCACTTTAGTTCTCTTGGGATGTAGATGAACAGGACCCAGTCACAGCCTCTCCAGACCCAAGAGGCTCTCGGGGACAAGCAACTGCCCCAGTGCCAAGGCAGGTTGGCACCTGTCAGCCACCCTGCCTGGACCTGCCCTCGCAGGCTGCACCTGAGCCCCGGGCTGGGGGAGGAAGGGGCCTCCGCACGCCACGGGCCAACGTGGAGACCAAGCCTGTGACACAACACAGCCTCTGCTGGGCCCTCCGGGGGACGGTCTCCGACATCCGTACGGGTCTTCCAATAATGGGATTGCTATTTTGAAATCCCAACTGTCCTGGAAGTCCACCCCGACTTCTCTGTGGTCAGGAGTCTGGCCCAGAAGCCTTTGTTCCTTAGACAGACTTGGCCCTCGAGAGGGCCCCATCCCTGTCTGGCTGGCCAGGTTTAAAAGTCTGCGGTGGCCAGAGGCGGGCAGGCAGCCGGGACCGTCCTGCTGCGACCACAGGCAGCCCTGGGTTCCAGCCTCCATTTCCTCCTCTTCCGCCCAGCCCAGGCACCCGGCCGACAGAGCCCCGTTCCTGCCTGCCACAGGCCGTCGGCTCCTCAGGGGCGTGGCCGGAGACCTGTGGGTGTTGGGACCAGTGGGCTGTCCTCTGTGTCAGGGTCCCCCTTGGAGGCCCACGTGCCCCGGCCACCCCTGCCCTGCGTGCGAGGCGGAGCCCGGCTGGACCAAGCCTTGCAGGATTCAGAAGTCAGGCCCAGCCGGAGGATGTCGATGACGGATTGACTCAAGTTCAAGTCAGCCAACATTCTCCTGGCACCTGCTCTGGGCTTGGCTGGGCCTGGGAACCAGCGTCAGGGAGAAGGAGGCCAGAAGCCTCCCTGTGGGGCCTCCCAGCCTGGACTGCCCCTGGGAGGACCCTTGGTGCCCGAATCAAAGGCAGGCTGAAATATGGGGACCTCGTATTTTTTATTGTAACATTAAAAAAATAAAGACAAAGAAATTAAAAAAAAAATAAATGAGTGCATGCCAGTAGCAATATTAAAATATATGTTATAGCACAAAATACTTTTAATTACATAGACAAAATCTTTTGAGTCATATTAATGTATTTTTGGAAAGAGAGAAATAATTTATACCATTGGTACTTCATAGTAATAAACAATAACATCATCAAAAAAGAAAAGCAAAGGCAGGCTGGAGGGGTGGCCCAGCGGCCGCAGGCCGGTGTCAGGAGCCACCGACCGCGCCAGGGAGCTGGAGGGGTCTGAGCGGCCAGGCCAGGGCGTGGCACCTGCCCCCGCAGGCCGAGCAGCGCCGCCTTCGGCCCGTGTGCCCAGGCTGTGGTTCCTTCCCGCGTGCTCTTCACCCCTGCAATCCCCTCGCAGCCCCCGGAGCGTCCTCTGGGTGTACCCCATTCTGCAGATGAGGAAACAGAGGCCAGAGGGGCTAAGCAACTTGGCCAAGGTGGCACGGCCTGACGGCACTGGAACCGGGCTGTGAGTCCAGGCTGCCGGCCCAGAGCGAGGAGCGAGGTGGGGCACGGGCTGCCGGGCAGTGACCTGGGCCCGGGCGGGGCGGGGGGCGACGGAGTCGAGGGACACTCTGGAGGCCCAGCCTAGGATGGCGTGGGTGGCTGGCTCGTGGCCAGCCCCTGTGGTAGGGCAGGTGAGGGGCAGGTCTGCTCCCGGCCAGGTGTTGGCCAGAGACTGGACCCCCCACCCCGCTGGCCCTGGACAAGCCAGCCGCCTGGGTCAGAGGGGCTGTGGTCCAGACTTGCCCCCACACTCAGGGAACCAAGGAGGGGGTCTCCTTCCTTGCAGCCCATGGCCAGGGTCAGGCAGGCTTGTCCAAGCCTCAGGGCTCCCCGACTCCCACGGCAGGGACATAGCTGAGGAGGGAAGAGCCCAGGAGCTAGGTCACCTGGGACAGAACCACCTGAGCCCGTGTGGCTTCTGAGTGGCCAAGGGGCAGGCAGGGCCGTG
Organism: Dasypus novemcinctus; assembly: GCF_030445035.2. Classification (NCBI taxonomy): domain Eukaryota; kingdom Metazoa; phylum Chordata; class Mammalia; order Cingulata; family Dasypodidae; genus Dasypus; species Dasypus novemcinctus. The sequence goes on from NC_080681.1 coordinate 126,993,857, forward strand.
ACGGAACCCCAGGGAAGGTTGCAGCGGGCACACGGGGCTTGGCCAGCTTGGCGCCACGGGAGCAGCATGTGGGCACGGAGAGGGCAGGGGGACCCTGGTGACAGCCCCGGCCTTGGGAATCCCAGCCCCCACCTCCTGGCAGGCTCAGGCAGGTCTCGAGGCCCTTTCGAGCCTCAGTATACCCCTCTGTAAAATGGGACCATAGTAATACAATTACTGAGAGTTTTTTTTAAAATTTAATTTAATTTTTAATTATCTTTTTTTAAAGTTAATAGATCACACAAAATGTTACATTAAATTGGGATCAGGGAAGCAGGCTTGGCCCAGTGGTTAGGGCGTCCATCTACCACATGGGAGGTCCGCGGTTCAAACCCTGGGCCTCCTTGACCCGTGTGGAGCTGGCCCATGCGCAGTGCTGATGTGCGCAAGGAGTGCCGTGCCACGCAGGGATGTCCCCCGCGTAGGGGAGCCCCACGCGCAGGGAGTGCGCTCCGTAAGGAGAGCCGCCCAGCGCGAAAGAAAGTGCAGCCTGCCCAGGAATGGCGCCGCCCACACTTCTCGTGCCGCTGACGACAACAGAAGCGGACAAAGAAACAAGACGCAGCAAATAGACACAGAGAACAGACAACCGGGGGAGGGGGGGAATTAAAATAAATAAATAAATCTTAAAAGACGTTCCCTCTCAGGCTTGCCGAGCTCCCAGTGGGTCCTTCCACCCGGGGAACCTCATTTCCTCCCGAGGCGGGGCTTCGCAGGACTGCCCCCACTTACAGAGGAGGAAGTCGAGGCACTGGGAGGCGGCAGAGCTGCTCGCCTTGGCCTGGCCGTCCTCCGCGGGGCCCGGGACTGGCACGAGCCCTGGCGGAGGCCTGGAGAGGGCGGTGGGGGCGAAGGTCCGCCTCTGCCTGGCCGCCTGGGCCTGGGGCTGGCAGGACAGGCTGGCCCGTGGCCCGGTGGCTGCGGCCCACGTTGCCGCCTGCGTCTTCCTAAAGGAGGCACTCACAGACGGGTGCGGCTTCAGTCCTACACGTGTGCCCTTCAGGAATGTTCAGTTTGGTGGGGAGGGGTCCGGCGTGAAGACTGTGGCCGCAGACCTGCCACACGCTTCAGGTCACACGGTCCACCCGCCTGCAGATACCAGCCCTGGGGACTGGCGGGTCAGCCCCCACCAGGGACCCCCGCCGGGCACTGGACCTGGTGGGGCTGGGTTCTCTTCACCCGGGGTTCCAGTGGGGCAGGGGCAGGAGAGCGGAGGGCTGGGGTGGCTGGCACCTGCCCCCGTCAGGCCCCTTGAGGAGCCCCTGGCTGACCGGCAGTCCTTGCGCCTCATGGGCCCTGCGGCCGACCTGGGAGGGCGGAAGCACCGGCCGCTGGCACTGGGCACGCCAGCTCCCGCCCGGCCGCCCCCACCCGCCAGCCCTGCTGGCCCTCTGGGCTGGCCCGGGGGTCCAGGAAGGCCTCCACAGAGGCTGGAGGAAGGAGGAGGGTCCTGAGGGGCTCAAGGGGCCACAGAGGGTCACGGTGGCCCTTGCCTGGGGAGGACGGGGGCCATGACGACCCCCTCCCCGTGGAGCCAGCACCTGCTGCCTGCCAGGCTCCTGCTGCAGGCTCTCCTGGAGCCCCGACGTGGGGGCTTCTCTCATTAACTCATTTTAGCGGATGCAGAAGCTGAGGCTTCTAGAAGCGAGGTGCCAGGCTGCAGGGCTCTGAACCCCGCTCTACCCCAGGGGCACTGGCATGGGGGGGGTGGAGAGTGGGAAAGTCAGGGACGCGCCCTCAGGGCTTCCTGGAGGCAGCCGTGTCAGCTCCCTCCACCTGCTGTCCTTCCTCTTTCGAGCCCTGACTCAGCGGACCCTCGGGGGCGCCCGCGCAGCCCTGACGCGGCACTTCCGCTGTCCAGGAAACAGCTGCGGTTCACCGAAGGAGAGACCCTCCTTCAGGCCCAGGGCCACTGCCGGGCACCGACGCCCTGGGTCGTGCCTCCAGCTCCTGTCCCTCCGTCTGTCCCCGTTCCGGCTTGCTGGAGCTCAGGAGGAGCGGAGAGGGTGGCAGGAGCTAGAGGCAAACCTCTGGGTTCCCCCGGCCAGCCCTGGGGGGCAGCCGGGGAGGCGGGCACGAGCCGACAGCCTCTCTGCCCCTGGGAGACCCCTGTCCAGAGGTGGCGAGGTCCCGGAAGAAGAGTCACGCCAGGTAGGCCTGGGGCTGCGGGAGAAGGGGGCTCCAGGTCCCGCCCCACCCCTCCCGGCCTCGGGCTCCCCAGCGGTACCTCGGGTGCTTGCACAAGACACCTCGTGCCAGGCTGGTGGGTGGCAGACGGTGCAGCCCAGTGGGGACGGGCATGGCCCCAGGTCCAGGCCCCGACCCTCCCTCTTCCTGGCCCTGCCCGTGGCCTCGGCGCCTCCTTCTCCGCCTGGGGGACGACGTGGAGGGTGCGTGACCGCCGCCCGTACAGCCGTAACCTGGGCTGACACCCAGGGTTGGAGCACAAGCAGCCCCTCGGGAGGGTCCCGCGCTGGGCGCCACAGGGGCCTGGTGGTGGGGGGTCCTCAGGCGGGTGCACACAGGGGGCTCCCCGGGTTCAGCCCAAAGTCGAGGGGAGGGGGAGAGCCCTGCCCAGGGTGCTCCCTCCGGGCCCGGACGAGGAGGGGTGCAGGCTGGCAGCGGCCGGGGACAACCTGGCCTCTGCTGGGGTGGGGGCGCAGACCAGGCCCTGGGGTCAGCTGAGCGCCCTGGGCTGGTCCCTTGCCACGTGAGCAGGAGCCAGGGCCGCCCCCACCTCCCGCGGGCTTGCGCCCAGGCCACGGGGGGGCCAACGACTGGCTCTGGCCGCCACCCCGCCCTGCTCCTGGGGACCGTGGGCGGGCGGGCATGTGGTTTGAATTACCCCAGCCGCCTCTTGGCACCCCGGCCCTCCGCTGGGGGCGTGCGGACCGTCTGGACGGGCTCCCCCCTCTCTGTGGCCCCTGGCGACCCCTCCACCACCCCCGAGAGAGAGGCCTCCGCTGCCAGCAACCCCGCCCCCGGCTTCGTGCCTTCCTGCTGCCAGGCATCTGGTCTCAGGAAGAGGCGCCCACGCGGCACAACCTCGGCCCGCTTCGGTCTGGGTTGGCGAGGCCGGCGCACGGCCCCCTGACGGCCCGGCCTTCTCCCCAATGGCTGTCCAGGCAGCCGTGAAGCCGGACGGTCCCGGGTTCAAATCCAATTCTGCTGCGTATTAGTGGAGCGGTCTGGGCCTGCCTCGGTTTCCTCGCCTGTGCCAGGGGGATGATCCCCGCTCCGTGAGGATGACCACAGCAGCGTGGGCAGGGCTGCACGCTCCTGCGACTTGCTTTTGCCAGCCTGCGAGCCTGGTGTTTCCTTCTTCTCAGTTCTTTCACGCTGGGCGGCTCCCCCACCCATCCCCTCCAACCCAACCCTTGTACCCCCCAGCCCGGGGACGCAGGGCTGCTGGGAGAAGCGCTCCCAGGAGGGCTCGGTCTGCCCAGGGCTCCGGGCCTGCTGCTGCCATTGATGTGGGTGCCACAGTGTCTGAGGGGGGAGGCAGGGGTGGGGGCAGCCTGGCAGGGCCGTGGTCAGCCCAGGGAGGGCAGAGAGCCTGGGCTGGTCTCACGGGCAGCCTGAGGGCCAGGCCGGCAGCTCTGCCCTCTGACCCCAGAGGACACTCGAGGGATGCCCCACCTGGGCCTTGCCTCATGCCTTGAGCTTCTGGGGGGGGGGCCCGCTGGGCAGCTGGAAAGAGCTGGGGGGGGCAACCCGAGGTACCCCCACAGGCGCTTCCCCTTCTCATTGAGAAATCCTGCCTGGGCCCGGCTGGGGCTTGGGGCCCGGGGACTCAGGTCAAGGGGGAGCCCCTGGAATTACTCCTGGGGCAGCACATTCTTCTCCTCTGAAAACTTATCTTAGCCAAGAGACCACGGAACAATCGCACTCTTTTCCGGCCTCTGCCGTCCCCGACGGCCGGCCCATCCCCGCGGCGGGGGCCCCGAGGGGGCCGGGGAAGCGAAATTTGTAAAATGTCTGTGGGAGGGGAAGAAAGGCGCTTTGTGTGGGGCCGGCCCGGGCCATTGGTCAGCTCCAGGCCCCCGGCCGCTCCCGGCAGGCTCCCCTCCGCGGGGAGGGCGAGCTCGGCCACCCGCCGGCCCGGCCCCAGCCGAGCGGTCCCCGCGGCCACGCGTGCCCGCCGCGCCCGCCGCACCCAGGGCCCGGGGCTGCCGGCCTCCGAGGGGCCGCCGGGCAGGGGGGCCCGCCTGGCCTCAGCATGTTCCTCTACTGGAGGAGGCGCGGCGCCTACGAGCTGGAGGCCCTGGCCGAGCTGGAGCTGGGCGCCGCGGAGCGCTTCTCCTGGAGCTCCTCGCTGGACATCATTGAGGACCTCGAGGGTAGGCGCGGCCACGCACCCCCGCCCAGGAAGGGTTTTCGGGGGGCTCCTGGGCCTGCCCACCCGGCCGCACCCCTCCGGCACTCACCCCCCAGGGGTGCCGGGGCAGAACCCCCGCAGAGCAGCTGCTGGAGGGGGAGAGGACCGAGCACCGGGCTCTCCTGCCCCAGGGTGCACCAGCAGGGTGGGCCGGGGGCGGCAGGCGCCGGGCAGGGGGTGCGGCCGGCCCCGGGCAGCAGACCTGGCTTCTGCCCTGACCCCCACCCGCGTCCCGCCAAGGTCCCTGGGTTCTCTCAGGGCTGCGTGATGAGCCCTCTGGAAGGCCACCGTGTCCCTGGGACGTGGGCCATCTCTTCTATCGTCCCCAGTTTAGAGCTGGGGAAACCGAGGTACAGGGCAGGTTTAGCCCCTCCAAGGGTCAGACAAGGCGGTGGTGGAGCCCCTCAGCCTGCGTTCCCGTCTCAGCGCGGCGTTTCCGCGGCGTGAGAGGTCAGGAAAGCCGTGTACATGGGGTGAGGGCACCGCGCCGTCGGGCTGGCGCGGGCAGTGGACAGGTGGGCTCCTGGCAGCCCTTCAAACCGCAGCTGGCCTGCTGAGGGGCAGAGCCAGTGCTGGCTTGATGAAGCCGGTCTCTGACCACAGCTCCGCTGGTGAGGGGCCGGCCGAGCTCCCAGCTCAGGCTGGGACGCCCACTCCGCCAGGACGCTCTGTGGCCTGTGACAGAGGCCCAAGGCGGGGCTGCAGAGCCCGGCGGGACATCGGCTGCTCTGGCACCACGAGGCCGAGGGCACGCAGGCCCAGGGCTGGGTCCTCCCGTCCTCTGCTGGCCTTGGGCCCTGGCCTCGGGCCCTGAGCTCTGGCCACCCCCACCCCCCAGCCCGGGGCTGGGGTCTTCTCTGAACCTGTGGCCAGCGGGAATGGAAAGGGAAGGCCCAGGCGGGAGGGAGACCCGGGCCACGTGGGTGGCGTGTCTGCTGCGCCTAATGACAGGCGCCCCGTGCGCTTCCCACCCCACCGGCCTCTGCGGGCAGCGGGTGGGAGGACGTGGCTGCCCGGAGGGGAGGGACAGGTGCAGGGTCTTCGGGGGCTGTCGGGGTGCTGGGGGGGCAGCACTGGCTCAGGAGGCCACATAGCTGCCCGCAGACGTGGGAGCTGCACGGGGAGACGAAGGGGCGTGCCGGGGGAGGCTGTGTGGGTGGGGGGCACGGGGGCTGTGTGTCACTGCACCCCCGTCAGATGGCACTCCCCCGGGGGCGTCTGTGCCACTTTGGAGGCCAGCCCACCCCGGGGGGCTCCTAGCTGCCCTCTCCACCTCGGCACCAGGAGGCTTCTCTCCCCACAGGCTCGGACGTCCCTTCTTCTGCGAAGCGCCCCCAGCTTCCTCAGGCAGGGTAGTCCCTCCGGCCATGGGGGCTCCATGGCCCCAGGAGGGTCTGTTTCCAGGTCCGGGACCCCTCCCACACAAAGGCCTCAGCTGACATTTGCCGGGTGGGTGCCGGGCGCCCCTTAAGCCTGGGAGCCTGGACCCTCAAGCCGCGCCTTTAGAGCCGCCGCTGTTTGTCCCCTTTGTTCTGGTGAGGACGGCGAGGCTCCAAGAGGGGGGACAAAGCTGCGGCCCCGGCCCCAGAGCACGGGAGCGGCCCTGCTCACCCGCGCCTCCCAGCACCCTGCATCGAGGCTGGCGGTTGGATGGTGGGTGCGTGAGCGGCTCTCGGGGTGAGCCGAGGCGGAACGTGTGGGTGAGCGGGGCGCACAGCTGACTGTGTGGGCTCTGTCCTCGGGAGCCAGCCAGCCCCTGGCCTGCGCCCATGCAGGGTGGGAGGCGGGCCCGGCGCGGGCCCAGCCGCGTGCCTGGGGGGGCTCGTGCCTGCAGCGTGACGCTGCCTGAACCCCCAGCCCTGGTCTGCAGCCCTGCTCCCCTCCTCCAGGGACCGCTCCTCTGGGGGCCTCGGAGGAAGCCCCTGGTGGGCAGGTGGTCCTGGGGGGCTGAGCGGGCTGAACTGTGGGACCACTTCTCTGGCCCCGGGAAGAATGCTGAATGTGTTCTCCCACTTCTCGCTGCTTCTGTGAGATGTGGGTGGGCAGGGCAGCGGCTGGGGTCTCTAGACCCAAGGGGACAGTGCCAGCGATGGCACTGGTCTAGAGACCCCTGCAGGCAGGGGCCCAGCTCCTTGCTCCTTCCTCCGGTCCCACCCCAAGGTGCCCCCGGGGGTTTGGGGAAGGGGGTCCGGATGGCATTTCTTTCCAGGTCACCTGTGAGGCTTGGACCGGTGGCTGGGGTCGGGGGTGACGGGTGTTTCCTGAGGCCAGTGGTCATTTGCTCAGGACATGCCCCTCTGGCTTCTGGCCACCCCGTGAGGGGGCTCCACCCCCGGCACAGCCTGCAGCTCCTGCCAAGGCCCCCGGAGGGCAGGGACTGCACGGGAGGGCCAGGCAGGGCCCCAGCTGCTTCCTGGGAGGGGTGGCCTTTGTGGGGACAGGCCAGGGGCTGAGAAGGGGCGACCAGAAGGGGCCTCGGCATGGGGCGCTCATAGGGTGAGGGGTTCCCCTGAAGAAGGTGAGAAAAAGGGGCCAGCTGGGAAAGGGGGCACTCAGATGGTGCTGGGGCTTCATTTGTGTTTGCCAAGCGCCTAATGGGGGCCCCTGGGGTGCTGTGGGGGACCAGCCCTGCCCTTGGGTGCAGCACACCTGGTGGTTAGGGGTAGAAGCTTTGGGGTAACCTGGATTCAAGTCCTGGCCCCATCACTCCCTAGCCTGCTGACCTTGGGCAATTCCTCCAACCCCCTGTGCCTCAGTTTCCTCATCTGTAAAATGGAGACAATGAAAAAAAAAGGAGGGGGCGATGATCTCACCTCCCTCTCTCAGTTGTTTAGAATCACACTGTCCAATAGAAATTTTGTCAGGTACTCACATTTAAGAGAAAAAAAAAAACCACCCAAAACAAGCAGGTGAAATTAATTTTAATACTTATTTTAGTTCACACAATGTATCCAAAATATTACCATTTCAACCTGTGATGCAATATAAAAAGTCATTGTTGCGCTAGCGGACGCTCCCTTCTTCACACCAAGTCTGCAAACGTCGATGTGCGTCTTACCTCATTCATTCGAGTCACACTGCAGGTGCTCAGGCGCCCCACGGCCCCAGCCGCTGCCGTCCGCGTTAAAAGCAAGGTTGTTCTGGAAGCAATCTGGTGGGGCAGAGCGATCAGAAGCCACCCACCAGCCAACGCAGAGCCCATCCCAGGGCCGCGGGAGTAGAGGAGGGGGAGATGCATCTGGAATTTAGATTTGCTGGGACAAGGAGGTCTACGCCTCCAAGAGCGGGGAGGGTGTCACAGGAGAGCAAAGGAGCAACACCAGGAAAGGCAGGGCCGGGGTCAGCAGCTCAGGGGGAGGCAAGAAAGTCAGTGGGTGAGGGAGTCTGGTGGGAGGCGATAGGGAGAGGTGGGGACTGTGGAGGGCCGTGTGCCGGCCTCAAGGGCAAACACTGTTTGGGAACTGGAGCCATCAAGAATATCAACCAGAGCTGCCAGGATCCTCTGGGTTGTCAAGAGAAGCCAGAACTCTGGATTTTCATATGAAATCTCCAGACTTTTCCAAAGTTGGCAACTAATTCAAATTCTTTTGAATCACTGCACTCAGCCAAATAAAACATGTCTGCCGAGCGGCTTCTACCCAGACGCCCCGTCGGCCAGTTTTGGTAGAGATCATGTTGGGTGAGAAGCCAAAGCAGCAGCCCGTGCCTGAGCTGGGGGGTGGGGGTGGGGTGGGGGCTCGTCTGCCTGGGGGCGGTGTCCTGACCTTTCCCGGGAAGGTGGGACCAGAGGGGCCAGGAGGGCAGCTGGGGCCCTTTCACACCCAGGGAGACAGCCTCGGGCACCTGGCAAGTCCAAGTGGGGTTCCAGGTCTTCCTGGGACCTGGCTGGGGTAACAGGCACCCCTCAAATGGACTAACCCAGGTCGGAGGGGTGCTGCAGAGGCAGGGACCCCGGGGAAGTCAAGGGCAGCTTGGGGAAGTCTTCGGGAGCTGCGCCTTCTCCCCTCCATCCCTGCCGCAGGGTCCTCTGCAGACCAGCTGCTTCCATGGGGCCCCTTGTTCCCGCTCCCCGACAGTCTCAGCGCTCCTGCCCACGCAGATGGACGCTCCACGGTCTCAGGCCCCGGCCCCGTTAGGAGCTGCCGTCTCAGTTCAAACCCTCAGGACAGCAGACCTGGGGGCTGAGCTGGGCTAGCGAGGCGGCCTGGTGACCACCTCTGCACCGGCCCGCCTGCCAGCCCTCCCACCTGGGGCCTCCGGGTCCCCCTTATCGAGCCCACCCTTTCTGCAAGGCTGCAGGTGGGCAGACTGCCCAGAAGGGGCCCACCTGTCCCCACTCCCAAGCCCTCCCCAGCCCCGGAGGTCCCCCTTGAGGCCCTGAGAGCTAGCAGGAGGGTCAGGACGAGTGTTTGGAGCCTCTGGGAGAGGAGCATGCCTCCAGGGGTCAGCGTCCGAGACAGGGAGCTCCCGGCGAGCCAGGAGCAAGCAGGCTGGAGTGTGGGCTCGGGAGGGTTGACTGAGCACCTCGAGGTGCTAAAATCAAGGGGTCAGAGGCCGGAGAGACCCAACAGGCCAACCCCAGGGCCTGGAGGCACCAGCTCAAGGACTTCAGGACCCACCTTGGCTGACGGTGGCCACAGGGTTTGCAGACCCGAGAGTGGCCGCGGCCCCCTGCAGTCATGGTAGGAGGGCAGCCCTGGAACCCAGGCGAGGGGAAGTGGCCTGGGGCCGCAGGGTCCACAGCCAGAACCCGAGTACTTGGGACAAAGGGCATGAGAACCCGACCCCAGGCCCAGTCGTGCCACAACAGGCCTTGCCTGATTCAGCGGGAGAAGCCCGAAAGTGGGGTGTACCGGAGACCCCCCAAAGCCAGCTAAGGGTTCCAGGTCCCCGTAGAAATCCTGGCATGCCAAGGCCAGTGGGGGCTACTGGGCTACCCCCCGGCAGGCAGACGGCCGGCCCCAGGGACCTCCAGGCTTGAGGCAGGACAGACGTCAGTGGCTGTGGGACAGCTGAGGACAGCGAGCTTCTGAGAGGGAATTAGGCCTGGGTGGGAGCGAGGCTGGACTAGGCCGGGGGGTCCCGAGAGCTCTGCGGGGGCAGGAGCCCCAGGGCCACCCAGGGAAATGTCAGCCCGCAGGGCACCCGATGGCTGTGTGAGCCCCCAAGGCCACCCCACCCACCAGGTTCCGGCATGAGGCCCCGGAGGTGCCAGGGTCACTGACTCCCAGTGCCAACCCAGACCTGGCATGTGGTATGCCCCCAGGGGACCCTTGATAGGCATTTTCTGAATGAATGGGGGCGCGGGACCCACCCTGTCCCCTCTGCTGAGTCCTGGAGGACAGGGACCTGTTCTGGTCACCACCGAGTCCCCAGGGCCCCGCCCAGAGGAGGACTGCTCGCATGCAGGCTGGGAGGGGGAGGCTGGGGGGCGCCCCCCGGCCTTGGGGAGAGGGATCCAGGCCCACTGGAAAAGGGCCCTTCTGTACCTGGGTCTCACCCACCCAGAGCCTGCTGGGTGGGGTGGGGTCTCTGAGGCCCCTGGGAAGTTCCAGCCACCTCCCAGGCTCCATGTCTGGAGTGTAAAATGTCACCACGCACTCTGCAAACGTTCAAAAACATCGCATAATTCCATTTACATGAAGTACCAGACCGGGCAGAACTCGTCAACGTAGTTCCCAGTGAGGAGTCCTCAGGGCGGCCACCGGCAGGCGCTAGAGGGGGCTGGGGGGCTGGGGGGACTTCTGCTCCTTGATCTGGGTGCTGGGCGCTTCGGGAAGCGAGTGGAGCTGCCCTTTTCCGCGTGGTCTTTTTGCTTCGCTGAAGTTGTAGAAGAGTCACTCCTGCAGCCCGATAACGACAGCCGAGGGCTGCCCTTCCCGGGCATCGGCCCTGAGCCCCCCCAGGCCGGCTTTTAAGCGGGGTGGGGTCTGCCTGCGTGTGCGTGGGTTGTGCGTGTGCGCGGGGTCCAGGGAGCTGCCTGAGCCACGAGGCCGCGCGCGGAAAGGCCCGATTCCTCCCGGACGCGGGCTCCAAGACCAGGCCTTTGAAGAATGCTCGTACTCCCCCTTTGCATGGGATCGAGAAAATGCCGCGCGACCACATCAAAAACCCGAGCGCCCGCTTCCATTTGGGGTGGCTCGGGAGGCCACGGAGTTTGGGGGCGGGGCGTGGGTCCCCCCCCGGGAGGGAAAAGCAGGCCCCTGCGAGGGGTCGTGCCCTCCGCGGCCCGCCGCCCGGTGCCCGCCAGGCCCTGGGTGGGGGGAGCGGGGCGACCCGCCGGGGCCGCCGAGTCCGCGGGGCCCCGCGCTCCCCCCGCCGCGGGCGGGGCCACCCGCCGGGCTCCTCCCGCCGCCCACCTGCCCCGCCCCGCCCCGCCTCCCGCCTCCCGCCGGCGAGGGTCCCGCGGCCGCGGCGCGCCGGCTCCCCCCCGGGGCGCTCCCCACCCAGCCTCCTGGCTCCCGCGCGGCCGGCTCCGCGGCCCCGCAGCCCCGAGGCGGCCTGCTGCGGCGCCTCCCCCATGGGTGAGTGCGGGGCGCGCGGCCGCCGGGAGCCCCCCGCCCGCCCCGCCAGGCGGGCCCGCAGGCCTCGGCCGCGCCGGCTCGGGAGGGAGGGGCGGGGGGCGCCGGCAGCCGGGGCCGGCGCTGGGGGCAGATTGGGGGCGGGGGGCTGGTGGGACGCAGGGCGCCGGCTTCTTCTCTTGGCCGGCCCCCTCCCCTGCCGGATACAGAGCCAGGAGTTGGGGCCTGGGGGGCCCCAACTCTGGCTCCACATTGGGGGCCGCTTCAGCAGCCCCCCCCCCCTCGCCCGTGCTGGCTGAGCCCCGGCCACCTCCTTGCCCCCCTTCCCCACCCCCTCTGCTGCTGCTCTCCTGCCCCCAGGAAGAGGAGGAGCCCGGAGGACAGCAGGGGAAGGGGGTCCAACCCAGGTCTTTTGGGAGATCTGGTCCAGAAGGGGTCATGCCAGGGGGACACCTGGTGCCCTTGTGGGTGGGAGGGGGAGGTTTAACCCTAATGGGGGGTGATGGGTGTTTAAGGCAGGGTTAGGAGGGGAACAGGGACCCCCTGGGGTGCAAGGGCACTGAGCTGCCCTCCCTCCCAGATTGCAGGGATGGAGGGAGGGGGCAGCTTATTTCCAGAGGCCCCTCCCCCGCCCCTCCCCCGTGGAATCTGGATGATTTCCCTTGGGAGCCGCGGGAGAAAGGGCCCTGCCAGCAGATTGCCGAGCAGATAAGTTGGCTTTTAAAAGTGAAAGGGACACGAACCTCCTTTGAAGGGAGGACTGAAGAGACTGCCCCACCCCTCGTCTGGTCCCGAGGCCACAGGGGCCCAGGGGAGCCCCGGGTGCCCCCGCACACCCAGGCCCCCCCTCCCTGGGGCCCTGCCTGCCTAACGCCCCCATTGCTCTCCCCTGCAGACGACCGGAGCCTGGCGGCCGAGGAGCAGGCGCTGCGCTGTCAGAACCCCGGCTGCATGGACAAGGGGCGCGTGGCCGAGGTAGGAGGCCCCCCGAGGCTGGCGGGGCACCTGGGCGGGGGAGGGCGGGGCTCTGAGCCCCCTCCCCAGGGCCAGCCCCCTGGCGGGAGAGGCAAGGGGTGCTGCTGCACCGCCACTGGGTCCCCTGTCGGGGGCAGGTAGGGCCGCAGCACGGCAGGGCGGTCGGGGGAGCAGGGTGCCCAGGTCCTTCCCTGCACTGTGGCGCTTGCGGCAGCCCCGAAGTGACAGAAGCCGCCACCCCCCATCACCAGGCGGACGTGACTCTCCCAAGGCGGCATTGCAGCACCCAGCTGGCACCCTTCCTGGGCCGTCGGGCCTCTCTCCAGGCTTGGGCGTGGGCCTTGGGCGCTTGGGGCTTTTGTGAGAATGAGCGTGGCCCCGGGGGCTGGGCAGGGAGAAGGGACACACTGGTCCTGGGCACAGAGAGTGGGTCCTGAGTCGGGGAGAAGAGGCCTGACAGTCACTCCGACTGGGGTCACGCCTGCCCATCACGTGCCGGGCTGTGGGCCATGGGCCTTCTGTGCCTCTGCAGTCCTGACCAGGGCTCTGCCTGGTGTCCAGTTGAGGACACCAAGGTTCAGAGTGGCCCTGTGATTTGGCCGAGACCAGCTCAGGATTTGAATCTAGATCTGGCCCCTCCCAGCAGGCATTTGAGTGACAAGAGTAATCACTGACCGTGCCTGCCAACTACAGGAAATTAAAAATGCCACCCCTCTCTGTCCCTCACCCGCATCCCCCCAGCTCTCCCCAGACACATGCACATTCATTCTGCACAGGAGGACTCTTCTGGGGGCGGGGAGAGGAGGGGGCGGCCTCCAGTTGCCGTGGCCACCCGGCAAGGGGGCGGCTGTGATGTCAGATGCAAGCTGCTGGCGCGGCTGGTGCCTGGCATTGGGGCTCTGGGGTTGGCTCATTGCCTGTCCCCCAGATGGGAACTCCTGGCACGAAGCTGGCCTCGGCTCCCCTTAACATACACCCCACCAGGGGCCTGCGGAGCCCTGGAGCCTCTGCCTGGCCTGGGGGTGGCACGGAGGGGGGCCCGGCCGCACTCTCCCAGCCCCTCCTCTGGGCAGCTTCCAAGGCTGCTGCCGGGACAGGTGTGTGAGGGCCCATGCCGTGCCCAGGTGAGCTGGTCTCAGAGCAGGTGTGAGCCATGCCGTGCCCTCTGCCGCCTCCAGGGCCCAGCTCACGCCCGCCCCGGCCTTCCTGGAACTCAGCCCGGCTGCTGGGGGTGTGCACAGCCAGAGGCTCACCCAGTCTGTGGGGGGAGAGCCCTGTCACTGCTGGGACCCCTTGGGACAGAGGGTACAAACCGTGGGGACAGAGATGCCTAAGTGTGCTAGGTGGGCTGTGGCTCTGCACACTTGTCTTATCGAACCTTTGCAAGAACCTTGTGAGGGAAGTCTTGTTGTTATTCCCATGTGATGTGTAAGGAGTCTGAGGCTCAGAGAGGTAAAGGCACTTGCTCATGTCACACAGCATGATGGGCAGGGGGGCTTGTCTGCTCAGGAGTCCCACTCCTGCTCTCCAGCCGGTCAGGCTCTCAAGCCAGGGTATTACCTGGTGAAAGGGGTTTTGGAAGGGATGACTTCGTTCATTCATTCACCGAATCAGCTTTGAGTGTCTGCTGTGTGGGCAGTTCTAGGCCCTGGGGCTCTGCCGGGAACAGAGTCCTGCCCTCTTGGAACAGACATCCTAGCACTGCTGGGAGGGGGGAGCCAGGGCTTCTCTTTGCCAAATCAGCCCCCAGGCTGGCCTGGGGAGGGGGCTATGAACAAGCCCGGACCCTCCCGGTTCTGGGCTCTCTATCTTGGGCCCCTCCTGGGGGCGGGCTTATAAGATGACTCGCCCGCCCCACCCCTTCCTCCTCTTCTGGGAGTTCACTGTGAGGGAGAACAATCCTGAAGGGCTTCCTGGAGGAGGCCTTCTGGAGTTCTGAGGATTGAGGAAGCGCTCAGATGGAGGAAAGCTGGGTGAATAGGGAGAGGGGTAGCGGGGCTGTAAGGAGCCAGGCGACTGGGGGGACAGGAAGAGGGCAGCAGGGCTGGTGGGGCACCCCTTACAGGTCCAGGCAAGAAGTCTGTGCCGTGGAGACCACAGGGAGGAGAGTGGGAAGTGGCCCCTGCCCCTCCTGGGCTGATACACGCAGGGCAGCCCCGGGGTCGAAGCCCACCCTTCCAGCTGTGTGGCGTCGGACCAGTCACCGAACCTCTCTGAGCCTCCCATTTCTTCACCTGGAAAAGACAATGAAACGAGGCCCCCCCAAGAGCCGGCACAGAGCCTGGTCCGCGGAACCCTAGCTGGGGCGACTGATACATCTTCCTTTAGGCCGAGAGAAACTGCCAGACGGGGGTGCCCTGCGTGCCCTGCCTAAAATCTGAGAGCTCTGCTCCACCCCGGCCCCCCGGCCCTCCCGCCCAGACGATGCACACCCCACACCCCTCTTCTGTTCCCGGGGCAGGTGGAGTCTGTGGGGGGGTCGTTCACGCCCTTCCTGGCTGAGGGACAGGTGAGGCAGGGGCAGGGCCAGCGGCGGGAGGTCTCCCCCTGGCCCCTGCAGGGTAGCCACTGGGCAGTCCCTGGACAAACCGCCACATTGGAGGGGGCAGAGGATTCGGGGTTTTCAGTTTGGAGATGGGAGTCAAGACCGTCCTCGAAGGCAAGGAAGGAATCTAGCAGCCCTGGCGTGTGCCGGGCCCTGCTTTAGCGCCTCCAGCCAGCTCCTCGGCTCATCGTCACGCCCCCCCCGGGCGGTGGATCCCCCCTCCTCCCCGTGCTGGTCCCCATTTCCGTTTCATAGATGAGGGCGTGAGCAGCAGGAGGCTAGGTTACTTGACCAGGCGAGGCTGGGACTCACCGGGTCTGTGCGAGCGCAGAGCCAGTGTCTAAGGAACTGGCACGGGGAAGTGGGAGTGCGTTTATGAGCAGGATACCCCCCAAAGGACCCCTGGTGGAGGGTACAGGGACGTGATTTTTGAGTACAGAACATAGGGAAGAGTTTCCAACAACTGGAGCTATTCCCCTGTAAGAGGTAGTGAGCGCCCCATCCCTAGAAGTATTCAAGAGGTGGAATAGGACGTGTGGAGGGGATTGCCGTGTGGAGTGGAGGTTGGGTTTGGTGACCTCAGTTTCCTCCTGGTTTAACAATGGGCTGTCACATGGCAGAGATGAGTCAGGGTGTATGTCGGGGAGGGTGGGGTAGGAGAGGGGGTGGCCACGATGAAGATGGGGGGACATGCAGAGGAAGGGGTGGGCCTGGGATCCCTGTAGAGAAAGAATAGGCAGGATGTAGTGAATAATAGGAGAGGGGAGTCCCCTCTCCTGGGCCATGCTTGGGGGCAGGATGCCTGAGGCCGGGGTGCCCTTGGGACTGGCCCGGTTTTGGGGGGAGTCTCTGGGGGTGACTGGTCCGCCTCCATGCCGATCAAGTGTAGACAGGTGGTGGTCCTGTCTGCAGCTGGAGAAAGGGGCAGGAACTCCAGGCCGTGGCTAAGCTGTTTTGGGGGGCAGCAGAAGGCCTGGAGCACCTGGCCTCACCCACTGAGCCCGGTGGTGGCAGTTAGGGAAGGGACCTCCTCTGGACGGGACCCCTGAGTCCCCACAGCCCCACCCGGTCCTGCTCTGGGTGCCGTTATGCTAAACCCGGGCTGCTGGGAGAGGAGGGCTGCACTTCCCAAAGGGCCGAAGGACCCCCTTTATCAGGCCCTCCCAGGCCGGGCCAGGAAAAGAGGGGCACATAGGGGAAGGTGGGCTCATTTCGGGGGCGCCGGGGAGGGCCCGTCAGAATCCAGCTATTTATAAGGAAGCAGATGCGCTGCCCCCGGCGGGGTGGGCCCCCAGACCCTCCGCCTGCCCCCGGGGGCTCCTCTCGCGGGTCTGGGCGGCTTCCTGTCGCGGGCGCTGGCGGGGGACGGGCTGGCGCGCCCAGGTTAAGGATTCGGGACTGGGAACTTGACGTGGATTTGTAAGGGGCTGGCCCTCTCGGGACCCGTGACCCCTCGCCTCGCAGCCCTGCCCCCACGTCACCCCCCAAGTGCTGCCCGGGCTTCCTGCCACCCCCGGCCCGGGCGCCGGCGCCTTCCCAGCATCCCTGCGCTCCCCCGTGCCAGCCCGGCCGCGCCGATGGTACGTCCCGGCCCGCCCAGGTGGTAGCGCCCGCGCGGCCTACCGTAATTCCCCTACGACCCGCGCCCCCAGCCGGCGCAGAGTCGCCCGAGCCCGC
This sequence comes from Dasypus novemcinctus, assembly GCF_030445035.2. Lineage (NCBI taxonomy): Eukaryota > Metazoa > Chordata > Mammalia > Cingulata > Dasypodidae > Dasypus > Dasypus novemcinctus. The sequence continues at coordinate 127,009,992 of NC_080681.1, forward strand.
CCCGGGGCTCTGCTCCTCCGAGGCCCCTCATGCCCTCCTGGGGCTTCGGCAGACTTGGCCCGAGCCCCAGCCCCAGGCGAGGAGCCCCACGCCCCAAGGTGAGTTTTGCGGAGACAGGGGTCCGGACGGGAGCAGGCCTGGGCGCCAGGACCCACCCTGAGTTAGTGGACAGAACCTGGAGTGCAGGGCACCAGGCACCCCCAGGCCCGCGGGTGGGCACCGGTGGGCGCCCGGGCTCTACCTCCATTTACTTGCTGATGAAATGGGCCCAAGCGCCCGGCCCCGCCTTGGTAACCCCGGGGTCCGCTCGGCTCGCGGGTATGGCTGTGAGGAGTCTCTGGGGTCCCGGCCCCGGCCCCAGTGTGGGGGCTGTGGGGGGGTGGTTGGGAGCGCGGCCCCCCCTGCCCCATCTGGGTGTCCAAGGCGCGAAGCCCTCTCGAGACCGGCAGGGGGCGCAAGAGTCTGCACCGCAGGCCGTCACTTTTTGGGGATCAAGAAAGGAGGACTGACAAAGCCTCGACAGGCCCCAGCCTGCCTTGGTGGGGGACGGGAAATGGAGGCCGGGGAGGCCCCTGGGCCCAAAAATTCCCCGTTAAGCCCCGGGTTTGGCCAGGATCCGGGCGCACACACATGACCTCCCAGGACACACACCGTAGCAAGCCGCCCAGGGCCCTGGGCAGATGGGGAGCTGGGGGCCGAAGGGCGGGGTCCCCAGAGCTAGCCCCTGCCCGGGCTCCCACCCTTCCCAGGGCTCTCAGCGGGCGCCGGGGGAGGTGCCGGCTGCGGTGCTGGGGGCCGCGCACCCCAGAGTCTCCCTCTCTCCCCGGCGCTGGGTCCCAGCCTCTCGCCCCTAGGTCTGGGCCCGCTGCCCTGGGGAGGAAGGGGCCTCCTTGGCTTCTGGGCCTGCGCACCCCTGCCCCCTGGCCGGCTCAGTCCCTGCCTCCGGGGTGAGGCCTGGGCCCCAAGGAAGGGCGGAGATGGGTGGGCAGTGCCTGGGGAGTGAGGAGGAGGACGGCGCAGCCTGGCAGAGCTGGCATCGCCCCGGCCGGCCTGCCCACACAGGCAGCCTCCACCCCTGGATTTCCAGGGCGCGGGGTGGGGCGTTGGGGTGGGCAGGCTCCCTGGGGGGCTTGGCCTGGGTGGAGAGGGCTGGGCAGGGGTGTACCTCCTCCAGCCAGGAAACCCTGCTCGGCTGGGAGAGCGCAGCCACCGACCTGTGGCTTCTGGACAGAGGAGGCTGGGGCACCAGCCAGGGGTGGGGACGCCCACAGGGCTCTTCTGGGCGTGGCAGGGGGTAGGGGCTCCTGCCTGGGGGCCCCGTTATTCATCAGCCGCAGCATCTGGTTCCTGGGTATCAGTCTCGACAAGCTGGCCCTGACTCATGAGCCTGGGGCGCGGCTGGGAGGGCCCCTCCTCGGGGAGTCGGGCTGGGACCCCTTGGGCCTGCTCACTGGCTCCTTCAGCTCCGCTGGGGAGAGGAGGGGGGAGCCAGGAGCCTGCGAGGCCGGCCCCTCCGCCCTGGTGCGGGGACAGAAGTTCCTTTCCTTTCCCCGCTCTGCTGGCCCCTTAGCCCTGCACCTGGCCCTGCAGCATGACTGCATGACTCAGGGATGGCCAGTGCCCTGGGGGACCACCCGTGCCCTGTCCCCAGCCCTGGTGGTTTCACTTGATGCTGCATTAGGGACCACCCTGTCCCCAAGTGGGTGGTCCTCAAGGCCCTGATGCCCCGCTAGTCAGCTGGCCTCCATGCCCGCCCTCGCCTGCCCCATGGGGAGGGGCCAAGAGCACAAGCTTCCGGCTCCCCCCACTCCACCAGTGTGCCTTGGGCAAGTCACACAACCTCTCTAAACCCTCTCTGTTGGCAGCTCTCTGCTTGGGAGGAGTGAGTGGGACAAGCTGCCCACGGCTTCTGGGACCGGTCTGGCACTTGGGAGTGCTCCATGGAGGCAGCTGTTGGACTCTTAGCCTGGCCAGCCCATGGGGTGGCAGCCGCAGGGGCAGGGGACCCGGGCAGGACCCCCAGGATCAGATGAAACTGACCTGCTCGGGCCAGCAGGCTCAAGATTGAGGATGCCGGGGGAGGTGGGTGGGACAGGATGGGACATGACAGCCTCGGGTTGTGCCGTGGGGAGGACTTTGTTGACTGTTGACTGCAGGGAGGGACAGCCTGGCCAAGGCCTTCCCTGCCCCCGCATCCTTCTCTGGTCTGAAGACCCTCCCCCCTTCAAGCCATCTGTTGATGGTCCCGAGTGCCAGGGGTCCAGGGAGGCTACAGCTGAGAGGACAAGCCAGCCGAGAAGAATGATAATAAAGAAGTGAAGCAGTAAATAACTTCAGGTTGTGATGCATGCGAGGAAGAAAACGACTGCAGGGGATGGGGGCGGGGTGGGGGCTCTTTTGGTCTGACAGGAGCACGGAGGCCCCGGGGGGAGCTGACAGTTGCTTGGGCGCCCTGCCAGCCCTTTGAGGTGCAGGCTGCTGGTGTTCCCGGCCCTGCCCTTGGTGACGTGGAGGGATGAGGAAGGCTGGCTGGGGACCGCGGCTCGCCCGGCGAGGGGGGATCCTGTTCTCAGCAGTGGGAAGCCACTGGGGGGTGGTACCTGCGGCAGCCGCCTAAGTGGGGGTTCGGTTTCAAAAAAGTGTGGGCTGGGGGTGAGGCCAGTGGCTGTCCTCAGGGAATCCCACCTCTAACAAGCTTCGCCCTAAACCGTCTGCAGAGGCTTTTGCCCCGCCCCCTGGCACACCCGGGCCCCTTCTCGGAGGAGCTTTGGGGTGGCCGCTCCCCTCACCCCGGCGGTCCCCGGGAGGGTTCCGTGGAGGTCATCCCCAGTCCAGAGTCAGAAGCCCGGGTTTCAGGCCTGCCCGTGGATCCCTATGTCACTTTGTCACCTTATCCCCCAGCCCGCAGTGAGTGGGGACAGCAGTGCCTGCCTGCCCCGGAGTGAGCAAAAGCGCTGTGACAGCGGCACAGCGAGGACCCCCAGCCCCACGCCCCCAGCTCTCCCCTGGGTCCGCGTCCTCTCGGCCACGGCGGAGCGCTCCCTGGCGGTGGAGCCGCAGGGCCCCGAGGACAGACGCGGGGCTGCAGGCTCTTCCCGACGCCCCCCCCCCACTATCCCCCCACCCCCCTCACCCCGCCCCCGCCTGGGCTCCCAAATGCGCGCCGCGACCCTCCACCCCCGTCGTCCGTGATCATGGCCTGCGTGCCGGCCCCTGGGCTCTTCTGCCTCCACCGCTGGTCTGGGCGGGGAGAGTGGGGTCCCCCGGGCTCAGGCTTTGAGGCGGGGGTCCCTTGGACTGCGAGGAGGGGGCTAGGAAGAATCTCAGGGCGGGGGGTGGGGGGAACGGGGGAGGGTGTGCCCGGGGCATGGAGGCTGGGGGTGGGAGGGGAGAGGAGCGACCCCGGGGCGGGGGGGGGGGGGGGGGGGGGGGGGCTGGGGGCCAAGGACCCGGGGAAGGGGTTGTGTCCCCGGCACGGGAACCCCGCGCCCACCCGTCCTGGCCCCCTCGCTCCACCGCCCCCCGCGTTCAGGGAGCTCCCGGGGGAAGGGCGCAGGGCTCGCCCAGGCTGAGGACCTGAGGGGTGTGCGCGCCCCCACGCGTCGGGGTGGCCCCCGGGGGCGGGAGCAGCCCGGGAGGGGCCCCAGAGCGCGGGCGTTCGCGCCGGGGGCGGGGGCCGGGGCTCAGAGCGCAGAGGGGCGTCCCCGGGGCGGGGGTCCGAGGCCGCGGCGGGGGCGCCGCGCTCCCGGGGGTGCGAGGCCAGCCCGGGGCCCCCGCCCTGGGGTCCGCGCGCTCGGCCGGGGGCGGGCGCGGCCGCACAATGGCAGGAAGCGGGGCTCGGCGCTTCGTCCGGCGGGCGGCGCAGACCGCCGCTTCCTGCGGCCGCCATGGGGACCGGGCCCGGCGTCTCAGGGCGCCGGCCGGCCTCCAGGCCGAGCCCCGGGGTGCCCTCCCGGGACCCCGAGCCCCCCTGGGCCGGGGGTCGCCCCCGCGGCGGGGAAGGCCAGGTACGAGCGCAGGGGCTGGGTCCGCGCGCGGAGGCTGGGCCGCGGCCGGAGGCGCGGCTGCGGGGCTGCGAGGGGGGTGGGCACGTGGCGGGAGCCCCCACCGTGGGGCTGGGGGCCTTGGGCTCCCCAAGATGCATCCACCCCCCACCCCCCACCCCCAGACACACAGACTGAACCCAGGGGTCCAGGTCACCCGGCGCCCCTACAGGCCGCTGGCCTTTTGTGTCTGGGGCTGTGTCCGGACACACCTGCGGGGGGCTGCCTGGGGGGTGGGGACACCCTACCCCCTTTCCTTCCTCGGCCCAGGCCTGCCCACGCCCCTCCTCCCTCCACCATCAGGTCCCTTTTTGTCCTTCAACGTCTGGCCCCAGCTCTTGAGGGAGGGGGCGAGAGTGGCTTCTGGCGCCCCTGTCCACACTGCGTGACCTCGAGTCACCGAACCCCCTAAGGGCCCCCACCTTTCTCGGTAAGGCTGTGGCCCCCTGGCTGTCACGAGCTGGCTGTCCCCGTCTCCCTGGTGACTCTCTCCTCCCTTAGCTTGCGCCCTGGGACTTCAGCCCCTGCTCCCTGCTGGCTACTGCCCTCAGAGAGCAGCAAGGTGGGGGGTCGGGCACCTGGGCCGGGGAGAAGGGGCCCAAGAGTCTGGCTTTGGGGAGGGGCAGCCCACTTCCGGGAGCCCCCCAGAAGGAGGTGTCGCCCCAAGGGGCTCGGCGCCCCCGTTTGAGTTTGTGGTTCTTGCCGGCCGTTACTGGAACCTTATGCTCTACCAGACCTGCTTGGTCAAGTCTGGAAACATCCAGCGGGTTCAGCCTCCGGGCCTGACACGTCGCCCTCGGCACCCCTGAGCCCCGCGGCTGTGGGAAGAGGGTGAGGATGAGATTGGGCCTGGGCACCCAGCCCCCCAGTCCAGGGGCAGAAGCGGAGGCTCTCAGGGGAGCCGGGTTTGGCCCGCCTCAGGACTGTCCCCCCCTCTGTGGGCTGGGGCCTGCAGCCCAGACCTAGGCCTGCACCAGCAAACTGGGGAGACCAGGAAGGGGGTGGAGGGGGTGCCATGGCAGGGGGAACACGGGGCAAGAGGGCTGTTGAGCAAGCGACTCGGGCCTGGGGCCTGGGAAGAAGGGGCCCGAGTGGAGCAGGTACCTTCTATGACAAGGAGACAGTCGCAGCTGGGGGTCCCCAATTCTGCAAAGCCAGCCTCTCCTCTCGGCAGCGGCGGGCGATGCCAGGGTGGGGGGAGCTGGGCTGAGGACAGCTGTTTTCACACTTTCTTTAGTAGCAGGACGCCAGGAGGCGCAGCAGAGGGGCCAGCGCTGTGCTAGTGGAGACCCCGAGGGCGCGGCACACTAGGAAACCACTGGCCAAGGCTCGGAAGGTGACAGTCGGGTGGACAGTGGGGCGTGCCTGGCACTTGGCCTGCCATCAGGTATCTGGCTCATAATGTCCACAGCTGCCTGCCCCGGCAGCCCCTTGCCGCCACCCCTAGGGGGGCCTCTGGCTGGGTCCCGGATCCTGACTCCCATCCACTGCTTGGGCTGCCATTTCTGCGTGGCAGGTTCCCTTTTCTGTCTGATGGCGGAGGGACACAGGAGCCAAGAGAGTGACCATCAAATGTGGTTTATTTCCTCCTGACCCCAGAGCCCCCTAAGCTGACCTGAGGCCAGCCTCCCCCCACTCGTCTCTCCCCTCGCAGATGCCCAGGAGATGATGTGTGTGGTGTTCAAACACGGGGTTTACGTCCTGGCTGTGTGACCTTAGACTAGTTACTTAACCTCTCTGAGCCTTACTTTCCTTGTCCTATAATGAGAACTAGCCCAAGAGGGAATGGCACATGTAAAGCCTTCACGTTATAGAGTGGCCGTATTATACCATGTTGTATCAGTCAGCCAAAGGGTGCTGATACAAACTACCAGAAATAGTTGTTTTTATAAAGGGTGTTTATTTGGGGTAGGAGCAACAGATACCAGGCCATAAGCATGAGTTACTTCCCTCACCAAAGTCTGTTTTCACATGTTGGAGCAAGATGGCTGCTGGCAGCTGCGAGGGTTCAGGCTTCCTGGGTTCCTCCCTTCCAGGGTCTTGCTTCTCTCTGGGTTCAGGGTTGCTCTCTTCCCAGGGCTTGCTTCTTCCAGGGCTCAGGGCTCAGGGTTCCTTCCGTCCTAGGGCTGGCTTCTCTTTCCTCTGGGTGCTGACTTCCCAGGGCTCCAGCTTAAGGCTTCAGCATCAAACTCCAACATCAAAACTCCAACATCAGAAACCCTCCACGCTGTCCTTTGCTGGGCCTTCTCTGTGAGTCCCCACCCACCAAGGGGTGGGGACTGGGGGACTGGGGGGGGACCCCATGCCCTAACCATAACTCAGTCTTGACCAGGTACAGATCAGATTACAAGCGTAACCCAGTGTTTTATTTTGGAATGCATCAATTATATCAAACGACACACGTTAGAGAGACCGGAGGCCGTCCCCTCCTCCCCGCCTCCCCTTGGCCACTTTGCCTGCTGTCCAGGCCACCGCCACCCTGTCCTGTCCCCTTTGTTGTTGATGTTGCCGGAAGTGTCATTACAGTTAGGGTTTTTTTAATTCTATTTTTAAAATTATGGTAACGTATATTCAATGGGAGATTTCCCATTTTAACCCTTTTCAAGTGCACGGTCGCGTGGCGTCAGTTACGTTCACGATGTCATGCTGCCGTCACCGCTGCCCATTGCCACATCTTCCCATCGCCCCAGACAGAAGCTCTGCATCCGTGAAGTGTTAATTTCGCATTCCCTGTGCTGGTGCCCTCTGTGAATTTCCTTATTCTAGTTATTTTGTAAACGTGGAATCCTGCGCATCTCTCCTTTCGTGTCGGCTTGTTTCACTCGACATGCGGTCGCCGAGGTCCAGCCTGTTGTGACGCGGCTCGGAGCCTCATTCTCCTCGTGGCCGAGTACTCATCCGTCGTGTGGGTGGACTCCATGTTCTCTGTCCGTTCCTCTGTGGATGGACACTTGGCTTGCTCCCACCTTTCAGCTGTTGGGAATAATGCGGCGACGTACCTTGGCGCACAAGCATCTGTCCGAGTCCCTGCGGCCAATTCTTTGGGGTGTATCCCTAGACATGCTACATCTTGAAACTCTCTAGCCAGGCCTTCCCCAGCCAAAGCTCTTCGGTGGTTCTGCTGCGGGGTCGAAGCTGCGGGTGTTACACGTTTGTTGAGTGGCCAGGACTGGAAATACAGCAGTGAACCAAAGATTTGTCCTCGCAGAGAGGACTACGTGGTGGAGGCACAAAATAAAACGCATTGAAGGTTAGGTGGTGCTCAGTGCCTAAGGAGGGGAAACAAGCAGAGAGGGAGGGGGCGGGGCTGGACAGTCATGAGGTGGGGGGGTTGGATTTTGAGTAAAGACCTGCAGAAAGGGAGGGAGCCAGGGAAAAGCATGTCAGGCAGAGGGATTGGCAGATGCAAAGGCTCAGAGGCTGGAGCATGCCTGCAGGAGCATATCAGAGAACAACCAGGAGGCTGGGGCAGGGGTTGGGAGCGAGTGAGCAGGATGGAGGAGCAGGACGGGGGCCCAAGCGGCTCCAGCAGGACTTTAGCTTTTACTCTGAGATGGGACGCCGTTGGGGGATTTTGAGCAGATGTAATGTGACTCCTCTTTGCGCATGATGCACTCTGGCTGCTTGGCAGGAGCAGGCTGTGGGGAGCTAGGGTAGACGCAGGTCAGCTGGGAGGCCATTTCAGTAATCCAGGAGAGAGGTGAGGGGGGCTGGGGCAGGCTGATGAGACGAAGGTGGACAGAAGCTACAGGTATCAAAGGTGGAGCTGGGAAGTAGACATGGCTCAAGTGATAGAGCGCCCGCTACCATCGAGGAGGTCCAGGGTTCAAACCCAGGGCCTCCTGGCCCACGTGGTGAGCTGGCCCCTGCACCATGCTGCCATGCAAGGAGTGCTGTGCCATGCAAGGGTGTCCCCCATGTAGGGGAGCCCCACGTGCAAGAAGTGCACCCCGTAAGGAGAGCCGCCTCCACGCAAAAAAAGCGCAGCCCACCCAGGAGTGGTGCCACACACACGGAGAGCTGACACAGCAAGATGACTCAACGAAAAAGAGACACAGATTCCTGGTGCCACCGAGAATGCAAGCGGACACAGAACACACAGCTAATGGACACAGAGCAGACAACTGGGGGGGGGATAAACAAAAAAAAATAAATCTTTAAAAAAAAAAAGGTGGAGCTAACAGACTGACTGGACGTGGGGTGTAGCAGAAAGCGTCCGAGGTGACCCCGTGGTTCCTAGTCTAACGAGACACTGCCGTCCCTTGACGTGGGGCAGCATGGGAGGAGTCCAGGAGCTCACAGCGGACGCGTTTCATTCAGCTGCTCGTTGAACTGAGCCGAGATGAGGTCGGTGCAGGTGTGTGTGGGGGGGTCCTGGTGGAGGTTTCAAGGTGGGCGGTGCTTCTCCTGAGAGCTGGCCAGGTCACTGGAGAGGGAACGAGGTAAAAAGAGGTCTAAGGAGAAGAGGAGGCTGCCGGCTGCCGAGGAGCCCGGGGAGCAGCTGGGTGGCGGGAGGAGCGCGGGGGGACAAGAAGTCCAGCTGCTCACAGGCTGCGCCAGATCCAGCGAGCAGGGGTTTAGAAGTGCTGCGCGATGGTGGCGAGGGTTTGAGAGCAATGGTGGAAAACAGCCACGGGGTGACCACCGGCAGGTGAAAGCGCGGGTGCACGCCCAGGCCGCGGGTGGGAGGTCCCTGGGGAGCAGGACATCACGAAGTATCACCCTGCAGGTCACTTACTATTTACCAAGAATAAAAGGTACTTTACTAGGGACAGTGGGCCCTGGTGGACGCCACCCTCGCTCCGTATCTGCATTTGTGGCCCGAGAAGGACACAGTCCGCTTTGTAGTGACCATGCCTGAAGCTGAACCTGAAATTACTCTGAGGACTGGCAGACAAAACCATGCTGCAGGCCTTGAAAAAGTCAGTGGCATGGAAAAGAAAAACAGAAGGCTGGGAGATTCATTCTTTTTTATTATTATTATTTATTTTATTTATTTCTCTCCCCTTTCCCCCTGTTGTCTGCTCTCTGTGTCCATCGCTGTGTGTTCTTCTGCATCCGCTTGTATTTGGCGGCACTGGGAAACAGCATCTCTTTTTTGTTGTGTAATCTTGCTGCGTCAGCTCTCCGTGTGTGCAGTGTCACTCCTGGGCGGGCTATGCTTTTTTCACGCTGGGCGGCTGTCCTTATGGGGCGCACTCCTTGCACGTGGGGCTCCCTTACACGGGGATGCCCCTGTGTGGCACGGCACGCCTTGCACGCTACAGCATTGCGCGTGGGCCAGCTCACAGGTCAGGAGGGCCTGGGTATCGAACCCTGGACCCTCCTTATGATAGATGAATGCTTTCTTTGAGCCACATCTGCTTCCTGAGATTCCTTCTTAAAGGGACAAAGAGACAAAAACAAACTCTAGGTGCAACCTTGATTGGAGCCTGGATAGGGGCGTATTATTTAAACAATTGGGGAAACGTGAATTTAGACAAAAGCGTGTTAGTGTGAGGTTTCCCAGGTGCGACCTGACACTGGGGTCTCGTAAGTCCTGTTCTTAGGAGACACCTACCATTAGGATCTTGGGGCAGAATGAGAGAACGTAGGCTCACTGTATTTCAAACCCCGTGGATGACGACACACTACTTTTAGGACTTTCTGTCAGTTAGAAATGTCTTCCAAGTGAAAAGTTGGAGAAATAAAAAGAATGGGAAGAGAGAAATAGGAAGTTGGGCTTCTGGCCCCTTTTCCAAGGAGTGTGACTTTAAAGGGAAAGAGAAATGGGGCGGCGGCTGTAGGGTGCTGTGAGGCCTGCCCTTTCCATAGGTTGGAAAAAGAGCAGCGAGTGGGTATGCTGGAGGCAATGAGCCGTAGCAGAGGGGGGATTTGATGACGGAGGAGCGGGAGCACGTGCGCACTCCCCGGGTCTCAGCAGGTCGGAGCAGGACTGGTCTCTTCACAGCCCCCTCGGGAAAGCAGGGTGCTCCCGCCATCATGGGCAGGTGGGTGGGCACGGTGGCCAGAGCTCGTGGACCACCTTCAGGTAGCTCTGTGCCCCTAAGCTAAGTGGTCAGTGCAGAGGGACCTTGGGAGTGACTGTTGGAGGTTTTGAAGGCAAAAGGGACCCGAAACAGTCGTCCAGGGGAGAGGGGGAGAGAGCCAGCCTTTAAGGGCCGTGGGGCTCCTGGGCACCGCGCGGGCACTTGGACGCCGCCAGCACCACCCCTGACTCCTCCATAAAACCCCGTCTCGCCGTGTCCTAGGACCAAGGTCGGGTTTGCGGTTCGGGGCCGGGTAGGTAACAGAACGGAGGGCACAAGGGCCAGGCGGGGGTGCCAGACCGGATGGCAGCCCCCGCCCCCTCTGCTGCTGCCCTTCCTGCCTGCGCCCCCCCGGGCAGCGCTGGTCCCCAGGCCGGGCTCCTCCAGGCTCCGCTTTCCCCCGCGCTTTCCCCTGCGTCCCAGGAACTACCGAAGCAGGTGCTTGGGAGGCGTTTGCAAAGGAGCCCGACCTTGTGAGGCTCCCCAGGGCGGTGGGGAGGTGCAAGTAAAGAGCAGCCCCCGCGGGTGGGCTGCCCCGAGCCCCGTCTGCCCCGGCAGGGTCCCCGTGGGACGCGGCCCGACCCCTGCCCGCCCTGCCCGCTGCAGGTATGCCCCCACGCCGACTGCCAGCATCTGCACCGCCGCGGGCCCCTCAGCCCCTGCGAGGCCTGTGACGGCAAGTTCCACAGTGCCATGCAGTGTGACGCGCACGTCCGCTTTGACCTGCCGGCCCGAGGTGAGTGCAGCCCCCAGAGCTCCCTGGCCAGCTCGGGACCCCTTCTCTGGGGACACTGTTTCGGTGACTGCCGGGACTGTGCAAGGCTATGAAAATCAGGAAACCCAAAGAAGCCTGGTTCCTGTGGTTTGTTGGCAAAGAACAAACGGGCCGAGCCGCATCCCTGAGCAGGCCTGTCTGTACCCAGCTGTGTTCTGCTCACGGGGTCTGCATCTCCCAGCCCAGCGGGGAAAAGACTCCACCCCCCGGCCCGCCTGCTGGCCAGGCAGAGGCGGTGGAGGGTGGCAGTGGGGGCCAGAAGGAAACAAGAGGCTGCCTCTGAATGAGGGCTCTGCCCGGACCCGCCTGCCTGCACTCATGCTTTCGGGCACCCATGCCTGGCGAGAAACGCCACCGCTCGTCTCCTTTCTCAGCTGATCAGGGGGTGTTGATAAGGATTTCCTGCTCCTCCAGGGTCCCTGGGTGGCCGGGTGTGGTCACAGCAGTGGGGGGTGGGGGATCCCCAGGCTTTGGTCCCTTCTTTTTTTTTTTAAATGTTACATTCAAAAATGGGTCCCCATATACCCAACCCCCCCCCCACATCAACCTCTTTCATCATCGTGGCACATCCATTGCATTTGGTGAATACATTTTGGAGCACTGCTGCACCACATGGATAATAGTTTACATTGTAGTTTACACTCTCCCCCAGTCCACCCAGTGGGCCATACAATGTCCAGCATCTGTCCCTGCAGCACTACCCAGGACAACTCCAAGTCCTGAAAATGCTCCCACATCACATCTCTTCTTCCCTCTTCCTGTCCTCAGCAACCTCTATGGCCACTTTCTCCACATCAATGCTACAGTTTCTTCCACTTCTAATCACAAAAGTTCCATAGTAGAATATCAGTAAGTCCACTCCAGTCCATACTCTGTTCCACCTCCTGTGGACCCTGGGATGGTGATGTCGCTCCACCTCTATATCAAGAGAGGGCTTAGATTCCACATGGATGCTGGATGCAATCTGGTCCCTTCTTGCAGCTATCCCAGAGGCAGGGCTGTGGCATCCCATTTCATAGAAGGGTAAACTGAGGCCACAGAGGGATTCCTCCTGGGAGGGCATCACCAGGGGGATCATCCAGGGCCCTTGTGTCCTTCTGGCTCTGGGGTTGGATAGATGGTAAGCCCTGTCTCCCCAGAGCCAAGGGACCTATCTTGTTCTGGGGGGAGGTGTCCCAGTCTCAGTGACCGGCTGTGAGCCCCCAGAGATGGCCGGGCTGGAAGGCTGAGGAGGGGGCCAGGGAGGGAGCAGGCACCACCCCTCACCCCCTTGGCTCCAAAGGTTCTGTCCTGGCCCGGAACGTGTCCACCCGGTCGTGCCCCCCACGCACCAGCCCTGCGGCGGACTTGGAGGAGGAGGAGGAGGGCTCCGTGGATGGCAAAGGGTAGGCGAGGAGGTGGGTGGGCTCCATCGGATGTGCAGGGACTGGATGCTTCGGTGCCTTCCCCCTGGAATTGCCAAGTGGCAGACCCCTCCCCACCCCCAAGCCCTGGAGACCCAGCCCTGAAGGGGGTCTGGGGGCAGATCCCACTGACTTGGCGGCAGTGGCCTGTGTTGGCCACCAGAGGGCGCACCACTGCCTACCTGACTGCACCTGAATTGCCTGGAACCCTGTGGTGTGTCGCCTCCCACCTCTGCCCTCACCCCTGTAGGGACGGGAAGAGCCCAGGCCTGAAACTCTCCAAGAAGAAAGCCAGGAGGAGACACACTGACGTACGTGCCCCTGGCCCCGGGGCTGGGGCTGGGGCCCCCCGACAGCCCCCTACCCCTCCCGGACCCCTGCTTTTCCCCAAGGCTGGGCCACCCTGCACTGAACTCCAAGAGGAGGGACGGGCCCCAGGGCGAGCGGGTCCCCCTCACCACCCCACCCCACAGCCCTGCACTGGCCACCTTAGCCCAGCTCGGGGGTGCTGCAGGAACCCCTGCAGGAGGGGAGCTGGGGGCGCCCCCAGGATGGAGGGCCCCTGGAGCAGTCCCTGCTGGGCGCGTCCCTGCTGGGGTCACCATCCTGGGCGCTGGAAAGGCTAACAGAGGTGACCCTCAGGACCCGAGCAAGGAGTGCTTCACCCTGAAATTCGACCTGAACGTGGACATCGAGACGGAGATCGTCCCGGCCATGAAGAAGAAGTCGCTGGGGTAGGGCGTGGGCGTGGCCCTGGGTCTCTGCAGGTGTGACTGTGACTGCGGTGGCCTGTGCGTGAGTCCCCACACCTGCGGGTGGACCGTGCGGAGCCGGGGGTCCGTGCACCTGCGCCTCTCCACCTGTCTGCCTGGCCCGGTGCCCGGGTGTGGACAGGTGAGGGGCGGTAGCCATACGCCCTGGTGTGCCGGCCTGTGTGCACCCGGATGTGCGTGACGCCGTGGGCAGGTGCGAAGGTGTGTGGGCGCACCGGGGTCGTCCTGTGTGTGCCTCCCTTCTCCACTGGGAATGGGGGTGTGAACGGAGTGGGGCTCATGGGGTTGCCCCGACTTGAGTATGCCGTGTCCCCGGGGCAGGGAGGTGCTGCTGCCCGTGTTTGAAAGGAAGGGCATTGCGCCGGGCCGAGTGGACATCTATTTGGACCAGTCCAACACGCCCCTGTCCCTCACCTTCGAGGCCTACCGATTCGGGGGACACTACCTGCGGGTCAAAGGTGAGCAGCGGGCCCCACAGTCGGCCGAGTGGGGCCACTGGCTGGGCCTCCCGGAGCTAGAAGCTTCTTGCCGGGCTCAGGTTGCTATTGGCCGTGGCCAGGCTCATTTCCATACAGGTGTCTGCCTGGCGGGCGGCGGGGGCAGGTGCTGGCAGGTGGGGCTGCCGGGGGAGGGCAGCCAGGCCTGGGTGTGGATCCTCAGGGCAGCGGCCGGGGGCCCAGACCCCGGGGCTGAGGCCGTCTCCTTGCGCCCACCGCCGCCCCAGCCAAGCCCGGGAGCGAGGGCAAGGTGGAGGAGGAGGTGAGGGACCCCAAGTCCCTGAGCCTGCCGATCCTGCGGCCTGCCGGGGCCGCGCCGCCCGCCCTGGAGCGCGTGGACCCCCAGCGCAGGGAGAGCCTCGACATCCTGGTGAGGAGGGGGGCTGCGCCAGGGCAGGGGTGGGGTGGGGCCACAGGCTGGACCCCGCACGCCAGCCCGGCCGTCCTCCCAGGGCAGTCTGCTCGGGACCCCTTCTCCCCCTTGCAGCCACAGTGCATGTCACCTCGTGTCCCTCCCCACCTGCTGGAGGCTTGTGGCTGGGGGACGGTCATCCAGGTGCATCTGTGTCTGGACCTCCCCCCTCCCCTTCGGGGGACGTGACATCCCAGGGCAGGGTGCAGAGACGCTCCCACCTCCCAGGCTGGCCCGAGTTCCCAGAAACACCCCTGTGGGGTCGGGCCATGGGACCAGGGTGGACCTGGCCTGACTGCCCCTCCCTGGCCAGGCCCCCGGCCGCCGCCGCAAGAACATGTCAGAGTTCCTGGGGGAGGCGAGCATCCCGGGGCAGGAGCCCCCAGCCCCCTCTAGCTGCTCCCTGCCCAGCGGCAGCAGCGGCGTCACCGGCAGCGCGGGCGGGGACAGCTGGAAGAACCGGGCGGCCAGCCGCTTCAGTGGCTTCTTCAGCTCTGGCCCGAGCAGCAGCGCCTTTGGCCGGGTAGGTGGCCCGCGGGCCTCGGGACGGGGCGCCGCTGCGGGTCTCTTGGCCGGTCTCTGACCCCCGAGCCCGCCCCTGGTCTCCCCCAGGAGGTGGACAGGCTGGAGCAGCTGGAGGGCAAGCTGCAGGCCTACAGCCTCTTCGGGCTGCCCCGGCTGCCCCGGAGACTGCGTTTCGACCAGGACTCCTGGGAGGGGGAGGAGGACGAGGACGAGGAGGACGACGCCTTCCTGAGGCTGGAGGACAGCTGGCGGGACCTCATGGACGGGCACGAGGTGCGCAGCCCCCTCCCCTCCCCCCTCCTCTCTGCAGGTGAGCCCATTCTGGACGTCCCACGAGGCTACCGTCGTCCTTAGCCCACTTTGGTGAAACCAAGGCCAGGAGAGATGCAGCGGGTCGCGTGGCCATCTCAGAGGCAGAGGCGGCCCCAGCATGATGATCTGGGTGATGGCAGGGGGGACCCTGCCTCTCTCGGGGCCTCTGCGTCCCCCCCGGGAAGACGAGCAGGTTGCACGCAGGGCAGCTCGCCATCCCCAGGCCCCACCAGCCCCTCGGGCTGACCCACCCGCCCTTCCCCAGAAGCTGACGCGGCGGCAGTGCCACCAGCAGGAGGCGGTGTGGGAGCTGCTGCACACGGAGGCCTCCTACATCAGGAAGCTGCGGGTGATCACCAGCGTGAGTGCGGGGCCGCCCCCCCCAGGGTCCGCTCTGGTTCCCGCCCCCCACCCCCAGCGTCTTTCTGGGAATCCCCTGAGCTGAAGCTGGGCCTTTCCAGAAGGAGCAGAAAGTCAGAGGAGGGCTGCGTCCAGGGGAGGAGGTGGCCCCCCCAGGCCCTGGGAGGGTCGCTGGGTCGAGCTGAATTAACACGGCCGGCCCTCCCTCTCCCCCTCCCTCCTCCATCTCTTCCCTTCCTCCCTCCCTCCCTCCATCCCTTCCTCCCTCCCTCTCTCCCTCCCTCTGGCTAGGCCATTTCTGAATACCTGGCCAGGTGCACAGCAGCTCACATGCTAGGGGGGAGCGGAGTGGGTGGGCACTGGGGGAGGGATAGCCTGGACTTGGGAGTTCAGGACAGGCTTCCTGGAAGAAGCACCCTCCAAGGGAAACCCCAAGGCTGGGTCTGGGCAGAGGTGAAGGAGAGCGTTCCAGAGCACCCCTCCAGGTGGGCTGGGACAGGTGACCCCCAGGTGGGCCCTGGGGGCTGGGCTTTTCTTTGGGGTCTGGAGCCTAAGTGGGTCTTCTCTGGCCCTGGCTGCCCCAGACCATATAAGGGGAAGGGATGGGGAGGCCTAAGGGTCTGGATGGGGCTTGGGGGCCGGGACCCCCCCCAACGGCTGCAGCGCCCCCTCCCCCCACAGCTGTTCCTCTGCTGCCTCCTGAACCTGCAAGAGTCAGGGCTGCTGTGTGAGGTGAGGCGGGGCCTGGGGGCGGGGCCGTTACTAGGGAGGGGGCGAGGGTTTGGGTGTGCGGGGTGCGTTGGGAGATAAGAGGGGCAGAAGAAAGGGCGGGGGGCGGGACCCGGCCGAGGGGCGGAGCTGGCGGAGCCCGGCGAGGGCGGGGCCGGCGCCCAGCCGAGGGGCGGACCTGGAGGGGGCGGGGCCCGGCCGAGGGGCGGAGCTGGCGGGGGCCGGGGCGGCTGGGGCGGGGCCCAGCAGGGGGGCGGGGCCCGGGGCGGGGCCCAGCGCACCTGCCGCCGCGCAGGTGGAGGCGGAGCGCCTGTTCAGCAACATCCCCGAGATCGCGCGGCTGCACCGCGGGCTGTGGGGCAGCGTGATGGCGCCGGTGCTGGAGAAGGCGCGGCGCACCCGGGCGCCCCTGCAGCCGGGGGACTTCCTCAAGGGCTTCAAGACGGTACGGGCTGGGCGCGGGCGGGGACCCTGAGGCAGGCCCGGGGCCCCCGGAGGGCCGCTGTCTCCGCACGAGCCCGCGGCCTCAGAGCAGCCAGGCCCGGGGGGGGGGGTCCCTCCCGCTAGGTGCGGCGTCCTTCCCCGGGAAGCGGGGGGTGGCGAGCCCTGGGGCTGCTGGGCAGGGCAGGAGAGGGCCGGGGCGCGCGGCCACGGGCTCCGTGCTTCTCCCCGCCCCAGTTCGGCTCCCTCTTCAAGCCCTACGTCCGCTACTGCGTGGAGGAGGAGGGCTGCATGGAGTACATGCGCGGCCTGCTGCGCGACAACGACCTCTTCCGGGCCTACGTCACGGTGAGGGGCGGGGGGCCGGCTACCCGGGCTGCGGGTGCCGAGAGGCCGGGCGGGGCCCGGGCGGCAGGTGCTGAGGGGCGGGCCCTGAGCGGCAGGTGCTGAGGGGCGGGGCCCGGGCGGCAGGGGCTGAGGGGCGGGGCCCGGGCGGCAGGGGCTGAGGGGCGGGGCCTGGGCGGCAGGTGCCGAGGGGCGGGCCCTGAGCGGCAGGTGCCGAGGGGCGGGGCCCGGGCGGCAGGTGCTGAGGGGCGGGGCCCGGGGCGGCAGGTGCTGAGGGGCGGGACCTGGGCGGCAGGTGCTGAGGGGCGGGGCCCGGGTGGCAGGTGCTGAGGGGCGGGGCCTGCGCGGCAGGGGCTGAGGGGCGGGGCCCGGGTGGCAGGGGCTGAGGGGCGGGGCCCGGGCGGCAGGGCTGAGGGGCGGGGCCCGGGGCGGCAGGTGCTGAGGGGCGGGACCTGGGCGGCAGGTGCTGAGGGGCGGGGCCCGGGTGGCAGGTGCTGAGGGGCGGGGCCTGCGCGGCAGGGGCTGAGGGGCGGGGTCCGGGCGGCAGGGGCTGAGGGGCGGGGCCCGGGCGGCAGGGCTGAGGGGCGGGGCCTGGGCGGCAGGGTGCTGAGGGGCGGGGCCCGGGCGGCAGGGTGCTGAGGGGCGGGGCCCGGGCGGCAGGGCTGAGGGGCGGGGCCTGGGCGGCAGGGTGCTGAGGGGCGGGGCCTGGGCGGCAGGGCTGAGGGGCGGGGCCTGGGCGGCAGGTGCTGAGGGGCGGGGCCTGCGCGGCAGGTGCTGAGGGGCGGGGCCTGGGGGGCAGGGGCTGAGGGGCGGTACCTGGGCGGCAGGGGCTGAGGGGCGGGGCCTGGGTGGCAGGGGCTGAGGGGCGGGGCCTGGGCGGCAGGGTGCTGAGGGGCGGGGCCTGGGCGGCAGGGCTGAGGGGCGGGGCCTGCGCCGAGCCCCGCCCCGCCCCGCCCCCGCAGTGGGCCGAGAAGCACCAGCAGTGCCAGCGGCTGAAGCTGAGTGACATGCTGGCCAAGCCCCACCAGCGGCTCACCAAGTACCCGCTGCTGCTCAAGTCGGTGCTGCGCAGGACGGACGAGGCGCGCGCCAGGGAGGCGCTGCTCACCATGGTAAGCGGCCGGGGGCGCGGGCCCCTGCCCCGCCCGGCCCCCTCCCCGGCCCTGAGCGCCCCTCGCCCGCCCCCAGGTCGGCTCGGTGGAGCGCTTCATCCACCACGTCAACGCCTGCATGCGCCAGCGCCAGGAGCGGCAGCGCCTGGCGGCCGTGGTGGGCCGCATCGACGCCTACGAGGCGGTGGAGGGCAGCAACGACGAGGTGGACAAGGTGGGCGCCGCGGCCCTGCGCGGGGAGGGGCGGGGGGGCCGGGCTGGGGGGGGAGGCGGAGCCCTGACGCCCCCCGCCCCCCACGCCCCCTGCCCTAGCTCCTGAAGGAGTTTCTGCACTTGGACCTGGCCGCGCCCATCCCTGGAGCCTCCCCGGAAGAGACGCGGCAGCTGCTGCTGGAGGGGAGCCTGCGAATGAAGGAGGGCAAGGACGGCAAGGTGACTGGTCCCCCCAGGACCCCTGGGCACCAGCCAGGGAGGGTCGGCTCAAGGACTCCCACCTGGCTCTCGGGGCAGGGATCTGCCTGCAGTTTACTCCTCAGAGCGAGAAATTCACCTTGGATTCTGGGCTCCGGGTGGAAGGGGACCCCGGAGCTTTGCCCCTGCACTTACTTCCTCCCACACTGCCTAACCAAGAGCCTGCAAATTGTGGGGTTTTTAAAGGTATTAACTTTTAGAAAACTATTAATTCTTTTTTTTAATTAAAGATTTATTTTCTATTTATTTCTCTCCCCTTCCGCCGCCAGTTGTCTGCTCTCTGTGTCCATTCGCTGTGTGTTCTTCTGTGACCACTTCTATCCTTAGCAGCAGCACCGGAAATCTGTGTTTCTTTTTGTCGCGTCCTCTTGCTGCGTCAGCTCTCTGTGTGTGGTGCTGCTCCTGGGCAGCCTGTGCTTTTTTCACGTGGGGCCGCTCTCCTTGTGGGGTACACTCCTTGTGCGTGGGGCTCCCCTACACGGGGGACACCCCTGCGTGGCACAGTACTCCTTGCACATGGCAGCACTGTGCGTGGGCCAGCTCACCACACGGGCCAGGAGGCCCTGGGGATTGAGCCCTGGACCCTCCATATGGTAGGCAGATGCTCTATCAGTTGAGCCACATCGCTTCCCGAGAAAACTATTCATTCTTATTCACATACACTCCATATCTACAAATTAACACTGCCCCTTCCACGTCTCCTGGTAATTCCTAATCTACTTTCTGTCTCTGCCAATTTGCTGTGCCTAGACATCTCTTCTAAGTGACCCCATGTGGCATCTGTCCTTATATGCCGTGCTTTTCTCACTGAGCATTGTGTTTTCAAGGTTCTTGCCTGTTGCAGCAGGTCTCAGCTGATCCTTTCTTATGACCAAATAATGTTCAATTGCGTGTTTAGACCACATTTTGTTAATCCATTTATTTGTTGATGGGTATGGCTTGTTTCTCCCTTTCGACTGTTGGAATAGTAATGCTGCTATAATCATGGGTGTGCAAGTAGCTGTGTGAGACGGTCCTCACTTTCTTAGGGTCTATACCTAGAAGTGGGATTGCTGGGTCGTGTGGCAATTTTCTACGTGACTTTTTGAGGAACCACCCTACTGCTTTCCACAAAGGCAGTGCAGTTTTACCAACAATGTGCTAAATCTTACTTTCTCTGCATACACTACATTATTTTTTTGAATAATGGCCACCCTTGGGGGCGTGAAGAGGTCTCTTCTTGCGGTTTTGATTTGCATTTCCCCAGTGGCTAAGGATGTAGAGCGGCTTTTCAGTCTGCTTTTGGTCATGTGTACATCTTCTTTGGAGGAATGTCAGTCCAAGTCCTTTGCCCAGTTTCAATTGGGATTTTTGTCTTCTTGTTGAGTTATAGGAATTTTTTATATGTTTGGGTTTTTAAACCTTTATCTGATACATGGTTTGCAATTATTTCCCCATTCTGCAGGTTGTCTTTTCTGTGTTTCGATCACACCCTTTTTAATTGTGATGAATCTTGATAAGTTTATTGTTTCTCTGTTGCACGTGCTTGGTGTTGTAGCTGTGAATCCCTTCCTGAGTCCCGTAAATATTAACTTTCAATCGAAATAAATGACGCATGTGGAACTCAATGAAAGAAAATCACCGTTTTCACTTTACTCACGGGTTCATTTTGGGGGTGGAGAGGTGTTTGTAAAAATCCGAGGACCCCACGGGCGGACGCGAGGCCACGTGTCCCTCCTGACGGCCCCTGCTGGCCTCCGCCCCCCCCCAGATGGACGTGTACTGCTTCCTCTTCACCGACCTGCTCCTGGTCACCAAGGCGGTGAAGAAGGCCGAGAGGACTAAGGTCATCAGGCCTCCGCTGCTGGTGGACAAGATCGTGTGTCGGGAGCTGCGGGACCCCGGTGAGGCGCCCGGGGCCCCGCTCCTGGGCTGGGCCGTCGAGGGGAGGGGCTGCGGGCGCGGCTGACGCGGGGCCCTCCCTCTCAGGGTCCTTCCTCCTCATCCACCTGAACGAGCTCCGCAGCGCCGTGGGCGCCTACACGTTCCAGGCCAGCGGCCAGGCCTTGTGCCGGGGCTGGGTGGACGCCATTCACAACGCGCAGGTGAGCGCCGAGCGGGGCGCGGCGGGCGGGGGGGCCTGGCCGAGGGGGCCGCTCAGGGACCCTCCCGCCCCTGTCGCAGAACCAGCTGCAGCGGCTGCGCGCGCAGGAGCCCCCGGGCAGCCAGCCGCCCCTGCAGAGCCTGGAAGAGGAGGGCGAGCAGGGAGAGGACGAGGAGGAGGAGGACGGGGACAGCGGCGCTTCGGCCGCCAGCTCCCCCACCACCCTGCGCAAGAGCAGCCACAGCCTCGACTCCCAGCCCGGGTATGCCTGCCGGGGCCACCCAGCCACTCCCAGCGGAGCATGGGCTCCGACCCTGAACCCGGGGTCAAGGCCACGGACACGGGGCGGCACGCCACACCGCTTCCGATGGCCCCATGTGGCGAACCAGGTGGGGGGCGTTTTGGGGGCTCCGAATCCGGTCAGAGGTGGGGCAGGGCTGGCAGCTGCCAACTGGGGTGCCAACTCCAATCGGTGGTAGCTGCCCAGAGCAGCACGTGGAGGATTTTGAGACTGTTTCTAGCCTCAGCTGGGGTCCATTCCTGGCATCCGTGGGGGGAGTTCAGACCCCTGTGCCACCTGCTTGCCGCATCCGCGCCTCCGTGCATTACTGGGACCGTCTGGTTTCTCTCCTCCGTCCCACAGCGCCTCGGACGGTTCCACAGAGACGCTGGCCGTGGTCGTGGTGGAGCCCGGGGAGACGCCGTCCTCCCCCGAGGGCGAGGGTGGCCCCTACAACGCCCAGTCGGACGAGGCCTCCCTCAGCACCTCGTCCGTCACGCCCACCGGCGAGCTGCTGCCCCTGGGCCCGGCGGATGGCCGCTCCTGCTCCGTGGACTCTGCATACGGCACCCTCTCCCCCACTTCCCTGCAAGACTTCGTGGCCCCGGCCCCCGTGGCCAAGCCGGCGTCCCAGCCCCCAGGGTGGCCACCAGCCCCCTCGCCGGCCCCTTCGCCCCGCCTCCGCCGCCGCACCCCTGTGCAGCTGCTGCCTCGCCCACCGCACCTGCTCAAGTCCAAGTCTGAGGCCAGCCTCCTCCAGCTGCTGTCGGGGGCTGCCGCCCGCGGAGTGCCCCCCGCCCCTAGCCGCAGCCGATCGGAGCTCTGCCTGGCCGCCACGGCCCCCCATGCGAGGACTCGGGGCTCCCCTCGGGAAGCCGGGTGCAGTTGGGATGGCTGGGGGGCCCCCAGCCCTGGCAGCGGCCCCGAGCTGTCAGAGCCGGAGGACGGAGCCAGCTGCCTGACCAGGGCACCTCCGGGCCCTGCCAGGAGGAGGTGCAGGGCGCTGCCCCTGGGGGCCTCGCCCAGGGTCCAGCCCGAGTCCCCCCCCGGGCTCTCTGCCCAGCACAGGAAGCTGACCCTGGCCCAGCTCTACCGGATCAGAACCACGCTGCTGCTGAACTCCACGCTCACTGCCTCGTGAGTGGGCCGGCCCGGGGGAGGGCACGGGCCCCAGCAGGCTGGCATCTCTGGGGCCCAAGCCCAGTTCGTGGGTGGGTGTGGACAGCTGCTGGGGATGGCGATGGGAGAGGGGGCCCGAGACCTGCCCCTTGGAGCAGGATGGGCAGGAGGCAGGCCGTCTCTGGGGAGCAGGGCTGAATGACATCAGCCACGCCACGGGAGCTCTGTCTCTCCTCTCCCCTCCCCTGCAGAGAGGTCTGAGCAGAGGGAGGCCCCAAGGGTGCCACTGACCAAGAGACAGCACATGCCTCGGGGGTGCCGGCAACTGCTGCGTTGCCGCCTTGTGTCTTGCACGAGGCCAGACGCCAACAGGACCCTGCCTACCACCTGGTCCCTGATTTGCACTTTTTCAGACGGATGGACGGAAGCGGGGGTCCCCGGCAGGGCCCAGGCTTCAGGACCCCCCTCAGATGCCCCCCGCCTCCACCCTCGCCGAGCGGGCCCCCGGGCAGTGTCCCTTGCCGGCTGACCCCCTGAAGTTCCCTGCTCCCCGCCTCTGGGCTGGGCCCCAGGGCTCGGGGTGTCAGGCCGCCCCTCCCACCTCCACCCTCGCCCGGCCCCTGCGCCCTGCCCTCCTGTCAGTCCCCCTGGCAGCCTTGGGGAGGGCTCTGTGTAAAGTTGCGTATTTATTGAGGTTTGGATCTTTTATAAAGCCTTGTATAGACCCCACTGGAAAGAGTTCTTTGCTTTGGGAACCCACCGCCTTCCAGATGCAGGGGCCATGGACGCAGCGTAGGCCCCTTTTCTCCTTCTCTGACCCCCTATACTCCTTTCCGTCTGCGGTGGGCTGGAGGGGACAGTGAATGCAGCAGAGAAGTGACAGGGCAGGGGTCACGGCACCCCAGGACTAAGCCTCTTCCTTTGCCATTTGGCAAGTTCCGCCATCTGAGGCTTCCATGCGGTGCCCACAGGGCCCTGCCCTTGGCGCACCCCGAGAGTGCATGTCACTGGGCAGGGGGACAGGTCCCAGGCTCCCCTGAGGGTGCTTTGGGGGAGGGGAGCCCCTGCATTCACCCCCATGCAAGTACTAGGGAAGGCGGGTCTCCCGCCCAGCCCCCTCCTCGGCGGGGGGCATCGAGGCTGGAGCCAGAGCCCTGGCGGGGGAGTGGGAGGCAGTCCCGTTCCGATGTGTGCCCCAGTGTGACCCGGGCCACCGGCGCCAGGTGCCCAGCGCGGGCTGGTGGCCTCGTGGGCTCAGCTGCCCCGGGAACGGGCAGCCGCCCTGGCTCCCACCCCCAGGGCGGATTCTGCTCAGCCGGGCGGGGTGGCACGGGGCGGGCCCTGGCGCGGGGCGAGGGGCGGGGAGGGGAAGCCCTGGGCCCACGCCCATCGTTGGGTCCAGCGTGGCGCCAGGGCGCATGGAGCGGCAGCTGGGGGGCTGCGCGGCGGTGGCTGTGGTGAGTGGGGCTGGGGGCAGCCTCGAGCCCTTCCTCGTGGGGCGGGCGACGGAGGGGGCCCCGGGCCAGGCTCGGCTCCCCGCAGGGGTGGGGAGGGGCGCACTGGGTCTCCCCCTCCCTTCCGACCTAGTTAGAGGCCCAGCCGGGGCAGGGCCCCTTCCGCTGGAAGGAAGCACCTTTCCAGGGGCCCCAGGCAGAGAAGGATCCTTGTCCCCCATCTCTAAATGTACATGTGGGGGTGAAGGGACATGTCCTGGGAGGGGGGCTGGCAAGAGCCACCCTCTACTCCTGGAAGCCCGGGCTGTGCAAGAGAAGGAAGTTGGTCTCACCCTGCCCCCCAGGGGTACCCCTTCTGTCCACAGACCTAGGGCAGCGCTGGGCCTCTGAAGCGGGGGAGACTGGGCATGGGGGCGTTGTGCTGGGAGTCAGCAGCCCCCGCCCCCCAGGCTCTCCTCCTTGTGCTGCTGGGTGCCCACAGCCAGGGCAGCCTGGCCCACCCCCGGTGCGACTGTTCCCGCGATCTCCAGAGGAGGAGTGGTCTCTCCTGCTGTGGGGGCTGTCCAGCCGGTGAGCGGCTACTGGGGTGGGAGGGCCAGGGTGGAGGGAGCAGGGCAGGAGGGGTCAGGCAGGGGTGGGAGAAAGTGGTAGGCAGGCCAGGGATGGGGATGGGGTGGTGGGAGCCCAGGGCCAGGTGCGGGCAGATGGGGAGGGAAGTGGGGGTCCAGAGGTAGGAAGGCAGGGAGGGGACGGTGGGCAGCAGGTTTGATGGACCCCGTCCTGGTTCCTCAGGGCATTACCTGAAGGCCCCCTGCACAAAGCCCTGTGGGGCCTCCACCTGCCTCCCGTGCCCCCAGGGCACCTTCTTGGCCAGGGAGAACCACCACGAGACCCGCTGTGCCCGCTGCCAGGCCTGTGATGAGCAGGGTGAGGGCTGCCGGGTGCTTGGCAGGGAAGGGGTGACTCAAGGGCGGGCGTGCCAGTGGGTCTCTGCGGGGAGCAGCCCACTTGGGCCCAGCCTGTGGGTCTGAGTGCCCCGTGCCCACCCAGCCCGGGTGCCGGTGCCCCAACTTGGCCTCAGCGTGCTTTGGTCCCTCTCTCGGTTGGTTCCCTGTGCCTCTCCAGTCTGTGCCTCTCTCCCTTTTGGAGTATGCCTCTCTCTGGTCTGTCCCCATCTCTGTTCTCTGGGAGGTCATCTCCTCTCCACGGGGACCCTGGCTGAGCGCCTCTGCCCTCCCCATTTCCCCCACCAGCCTCCCAGGTGGCCCTGGAGAACTGCTCGGCGGTGGCCGACACGCGCTGTGGCTGCGAGCCGGGCTGGTTCGCCGAGTGCTCCGTCAGGCGCTGCATCGGCAGCTCCCCCTTCCACTGCCGCCCCTGCCCGGACTGCGCGGCGCTGCACCGCCACCCGCGGGTTCCCTGTGAGTGCCCGGTCCCAGGCTCTTTTCCCCCACAGCTCCCCTTCCCCGGCGCCTTCCTCTTAATCCTGACGCATGCCACCGCTCCGGCCGCAGGTTCGGACAGACATGCTGACTGCGGGGACTGCCTGCCTGGCTTCTATGAACATGGCGATGGCTGCGCGCCCTGCCCCACGTAACCAGCTTCCCTGCACTGGGGGGAGTGGGAAGAGCTGTTGGCTTGGGAAGGAGGGGAGAATTGGCGGGAGGGGCAGGGAGGTGGCTGGGCAAAGCTAGGACAACGAAGGGAAATCGGGATTCACTTCACTCCCTGCAAGAGCTGCCCTTGGTGATCCTTCTGACTATACATTAAAAATAGGCTTCGTGCAATCTGGGTGGATTGTATCGAGTGTGACTCTATCTTTAAAAAAAGGCTGTATGTCCCTTGAGAGATTGTCACGCTGACATGGTCCTGGAGCTTGAGCTTAGACTCAGGATTTGCTGCTTGTTCCCTGAGTGCTCTTGGGTGGTGGCTTAGCCTCTCTAATCCAGGGCTTCTCCGTTTGGAACGTGGCGATGGGAGCAGGCGCTCCCCGGGGCCTGGGCTGTGCCGAGCAGTCAGGTGCTCAGAGCCTCACCCACTTGCCAAGCGTGTCCTGACCCCCTGCTGTGTTCTAGGCGCTGTTCTAGATGCTGGGGATGCAGCAGGGAACGTGGTAGGCAGAAGTCCTTCTTCTTAGGGAGGCTACACTCCAGCGGCCTTAGGTTTAGCTGCCGATGCAGTTGCTGGGGACACAGGTGGTGTTCCAGCAGTACTCGGGGGACACTCCAGGGTAGAGTGAGGCTGACAGGGGTGAGGCCTCCAGATGAAGAGGCTGTCAATGTCAGGCAGTGCTGGGGCGCCTCTGTCTGGATTTGCACCCCCTTACTCCCCCCCCCCCTGCTCCGTGGCAGGAGCACCCTCGGGAGCTGTCCTGAGCACTGCGCTGCTGTCTGCGGCTGGAGGCAGAGTAGGTGGACCGCTGGGAGCGTGAGTGGGAGAGCTGGGGGGACCGGGGGAGGTAGGGGAGCTGAGCACCCACACCCACCAGCTGCTCTTCCAGTGTTCTGGGTCCAGGTGCTCCTGGCAGGCCTGGTGGCCCCCCTCCTGCTCGGCGCCACCCTGACCTACGCGTACCGCCGCTGCCTGCCTCGCAAGCCCGGGATTCCCGGTGAGCGCACACACCCAGATCCAGGGGGGAAACTGAGGCAGGGATGCAGGGGACCCCAGGAGACTTGCCTGGGGGCTGACTGGACCCTCTCTGACTCTCTCAGCAGATGAGGCTGGGACAGAGGCCCTGACCTCCCTGCAGGTGAGAATCCCAGCAGTGCCCGGGGCAAGAGGGGCAGCAGGCAACACTGGGGCCTCAGCCCTCTGGAGGTGGGAGAGTGGGCCTTGGCGCCACCCAGGGACCCCAACCAGCGAATGTGCCAAGAGCCGAGTATCAGGCCCTGCCCCCCAGGGGCGTCTACTGGGGTCCCGACAAGTCGAGAGGAGGGAAGAGTTCAGTGGGTTGAGGACCCCCATGGGGAGGCCTCCCCCCGGGGAGGCGGTCAGTGAAGGTTGCCCAGAAGATGGAAGCGAGAGACAGCCCCCCGCAGGGCCACGGGGGCAAGCGTGGGAAGGCAGCCCTGGAGGAAGTCTGCTGGCTCAATCCTGGCCAGGGACCCCAGGAAAGGGGTCCCACGAGACAAACGGGGCTGACCCAGGGCCCCTCTTGGGTTCCAGGCCACCGACCCCTCACCCCCTGCCAGCGCCCGCGCCCTGCTGGCCCCACCCGGCAGCACCGAGAAGGTCGGCACCGTCCAGCTGGCAGGCCACAGCTGGACCCCTGTGCCCCCCCAGCCCCAGGACGCGTCCTGCCCCAACGTGACATGGCCCTGGGAGCAGCTGCCCGACCGGACACTCGGTAAATGAGCTCAGGCTCGGAGGCCTCGGCCCCATTCTTCGGAGGTGGAGGCGGGAGGTGGGAGGTTGTGGTTTCTCCAGGAGCCACCTGCCCACTTCCTGTTCCCCAACCGACCCGGGTCAGGCCTTCCTGTCCAGCCTGCGCCCCGGCGGCTGGCCCAGCCCCGACTCCGCCTCTGGCGCCCGCGCCTTCCGCAGCACCCCCTGCAGGCTCGGCGGCGGCCGTGCTCCAGCCGGGCCCGCAGCTCTACGACGTGATGGACGCGGTGCCCGCGCGTCGCTGGAAGGAGTTCGTGCGCACGCTGGGGCTGCGCGAGGCCGACATCGAGGCCGTGGAGGTGGAGGTCGGCCGCTTCCGCGACCAGCAGTACGAGATGCTCAAGCGCTGGCGCCAGCAGCAGCCCGCCGGCCTGGGCGCCGTCTACGCGGCCCTGGAACGCATGGGGCTGGACGGCTGCGCCGAGGACCTGCGCTGCCGCCTGCAGCGCGGCCCTTGAGAAGCCCTAAGTACGGTTACTTACGCGTGTAGACATTTTATGTCACTTACTAAGCCCCCGGCCTGCGTAGCAGCGCCAAGTGGCCTCATCCCGCGCGCCCCCGGTGAAGGCGACTTCCACCGACGACCACCGCGGGGAGGGGCTCCGGGGACAGGCCTGACTGTGGCCGAGGCCTTGGTATTAAACATGACGAAAGAAGGCTGCTTGGTGTTTCCGCGCGGCTGGGGGTGTTAAGAGGCCCGAGCTTGGGGTCCTGGGGCTGTCGAGAGGGCCCTCGGCTTCTCAGCCCCCCAGGCCCGGTGGGCCAGAGAGCGAGAAGAGTCCGCGGTGGCGACAGTGAGCTGAGCCAAGCCCCGGGCGGCTGAGAGCGCTTTAATGGGGTGCAGGCGGTGCTTTAATGGGGTGCAGGGCAGTGGCCACAGGCACAGGTTCACCCCTGGCCCTCCACGCAGCCCACCCGGGGCACGTCAGGGCACGGAGAGTGAGGGGACCCGGCTGGGGACGTGGCGCAGACCTAACTGGGGGTGGGGGTGGCGGGGTCCCGGGGCAGCGGTCTCCGGCCTGATGGGCAGTTTGCCGTTTTCACCGTTTCCGGTAAACAAGTGACTGAGAGGAAGCCTTGGCGGGCCTGGAGCTGTGGCCTGGGCCGCGCAGATCTGGGTCGCGGCGGGAGGAAAACCCCTTCCCGGAACGCGGGCTGCCTCACCCAGGATGCGCCCACGACGCGGGTTCCGGGGTGCGGGGGAGGGGGCTGCAGCCGGGTGCAGGAAGACGGTGGCCACCCACGGGCCGGGACAGCGCTGCACCTTTTGACATTCAACCAACATGCAAATATATGTAAATGAGCATGCAAAGCAGCAGCCTCTTTGAGTCAACAGCTTGGGCACTTTTTCTGAGCGACTGCGGCGGGCGGGCGCGCTCCAGCGTCGCCATGGGCTGGGGGTGCGGGGACCGGGGGCGCGGGTCGCAGGTCGGGGTGGAGGAGGCAGGGAGGGGGTTCCAGCCGGGGAGGGCGCTGCGGCTCCCAGCCCTTCCTCCGCAGCCCGCAGGCGCGGCCGCGGCTGGGGGGCCCCCGAGCTCACGGGGTTGCGGGTGGGAGGCCACCAGGCTTAGTGCTTAGCGATGTCCCCCTTCCTCAGGATGATCTGTCGCTGCCAGGGCGCCAGCTTGGTCTCATCGTAGCCCAGCGTCCGCAGCTTCTCCGACTGCTCCTTTTCCCGCTGCATCTCCTCTTGCTTCTGTCGCTCCTCCTCTTTCCTGGCGGTGGGGCGGGGGGCAAATACTGGGGTGGGGGTTGGGGGCGCAGGGGGCACAGGGAGGGCAGGCCAGGCACCGGAGGGGCTTAGGGAAGGCAGGGGAGCACTGCTGAGGACCGAGGGGGGTTAATTAACAGGGCATTAGGGGCAGGAGCCAGGTTGGGGGACACGTGGGCTGGGCTGCTGGGGAGGAAGGGGCCCAGCTGGGGCAGAGCTCACTGGGTGCACACGGGGAGCTGAGTGGGAGGCTAGGGTCGGGTTATTATGGGCTGGAGGCACTACTGGCAAGAGGCTGTTGCAAGGGGGATCCCCGCAACTGGGGGTGAGGAGAGGGGTTGGAGGGCCGGGACTGGCGCCCGGGGGCTGGCCGTCTGGTTGATGGGGAGACCCGGCTGGTAATTAGTGGCCCATGGGGGCTTGATCGGCGCTGTTGGGCAGGGCAGCCACCCGCCACACATGCCGCCAAGCACGTCCACCCAAACTAGCTGGTGTGGCAGGTGGAAGACCCTCGGTATTCCAGAGGAGCGCAGAGCCTCTGATGAATACTTTCTTACTGATTTTATGTTCAAAGAATATTTTGGATATATTGGGTGAAATAAAATATATTATTAAAAGTAAGCGTCACCTCTTTCTTTTTTAAACGTGGCCACTAGAAAACTTTAAATTACACCTGTGGCTTGCATGCTGTGGTCATTGGATAGAACTGGGCTGGATTACCGGAGAGGGCAGAAAAAAACTAAGTTTTGAGGGGCAGATGATCAAGGGGTTGAGTTAACTACAGAGGAAAAGGCTGGGCTAGTGGCAGCTGGGGGCATGTGCGAGCGAGGTCCTTAGAGCAGAGGGGCTAAGTTAATGAGGGAGGGGAGCAGTTACTGGCAGGAGAGGGGAGGTGCTTGGCGGGGAGGGCTGGGGGAGGCAGGCAGACCAGGCGGGCCACACACTCACCGCTTCTGCTCCCTGGAAGGAAAGAGCCAGTGTTGGGGGGAGCCACCACCTCAGGGGCATGGTCCCCCTGGCAGCCCCCACCCCGGCGCCCCCCGCTCACCTCTCCTCCTCCAGCTTCTTCCGCAGGAGGTCCCGCCTCCAGGCAGGCATGCTGGCCAGCCAGGCCTGCTCCTCCTCCTCCTGAAACAACCACAGAGCTTCAGCGCCACGTGGACCGAGAGGAGGGGGCCTGGGGCAAAGAGCGGGGGCACAGGAAGGATCCTTGAGGCCCTTCTGAGGGACATATGGTGGAAGGAGCCTGGCCACAGTCCCCGTGTTCTGGAAGTGGCGCCAGACAGATCGGGGCCGAGCTCTGGGGGAGCAGAGCTAAGGGAAGCACTGAACAGAGTCACTGGGCTGAACCCCTGGTTCCCTGCAGGGACAGGTGGACAGATGGCCCCAGACTCTGGCAGCTCTGGGCGGCTCAGACTGTCCCTAGCACCCCCGTGAAGGCCCTCCTGACCCACGCCTGCCCTCCCGGGAGCCGACACCAGCTCCACCTGTAGGGCTGGGCCGACACTGGGGTGGGGTGTCCAAGACAGGCACCTCACAGCAGAGAGCTTTATTACTGGACGTTACAGAGAAGGGTCCACACACACCACACGTCACGCTGCGCCCTGCTCACTGTCCTCAGCCAGGGCAGGAGCTGGCTGGAGCCGGAGAGAGGAAGACAGCCGCACTAGCTCCCCGGGGGGCCGCTGTCCCCCCACGCGCGGGAGCTGATCCTTCTGCCGGCTCCACACAGAGCCCGCCCGAGGACCGGAGGGGGCAGCTGGTTTGCCCTTCGCCACGCGCTGCCTCTCCTGGCCGAGGTTTCCCATGGCCGGCCCCGATGGGCCCTCGAGAGCAGGGGCAGTCTGAGCCTTCCGGAGCTTTCCGAGGCCACCCTCGTCCTGGGTGCTTCCTGTCCATTTCTGACCTCCCGCGGGCAGCTGACAGGCCCCAGAGCGGGTGAGGCGAATTCCACATCCCGCGGCTCAGATGTCAAACAGCTCTGCCTCCTTCTCCTTCCAGAAGGAAAAGCTGCGGTCGATGTAGCGGCAGATGTCCTCGTCGCTGAACTCGCCCATCGCGGACACCAGCTCCAGCGGCTCTTCCGCAGGGGCCTCGGAACCAAGAGGGTCCGGCGGTGGGGGCGGCTCGGCGGGCGGGGGCTGCGGGGCAGGGGCGGGGGCCTCGGGCTGCTGCTCTGGCCAGTCCTCAGTCGTCGGAGCTGGAGCAGCCTCTTCTGCCTGCCCCCTCTCCTCTTCTTCCTCCTTTCCTTCCTCCTCCTCTTCCTGCTCTGCCTTTTCTTCCCGGCCCGACTGGGCCTGCGGGCCGTCTTCGAAGAACTGGCACCTGAGGTCTTCGAAGCCGTCGCTCCAGCGGCGCCGGCCAGCCTCCACCTCCTCCAGCACCACGCGGTGGAAGAGGCGGATGAGCTCCCAAGGGTGGCTGCCCAGCCGGTCGAACATCTCGTAGCACAGCAGGTGGCGGAACTTGCGCTCCTCGCGGCTCAGGCCCATCTCGAGCAGCTGGAAGTAGCCGAGCATGAAAAGGTCCAGTGTGAGGCTGTCGTAGCGCGGCGGGGCACCGCCATCGAGGGGCGGCAGGAAGTGCTCCGGCCAGTACAGGCCGTGCGCCAGGCCTGGGCCGCGGGGCTGGCAGGAGGGTGCCCCTCGCCGCAGGCTCCGCCAGTGGCCCAAGAGCTTGCCCACCACCTGCCGCTGCCTCAGCACGCGTAGCAGCTGCCCGTTGGGGCCGCGGGCTGCGGGGGGCGGGGAGGCAGCCCCCTCGTCAGGGCCCGGGCCGTCGCCGTCGGGGCCCGGGCCGTCGCCAGCAGCGGCCACCACACGGGGCAGCAGTTTGCGCAGGCGTGCCTGGGCGAGGCGCGCGGGCCCGCGGCAGGTCCACTTGCGCCAGTGCTCCAGGAAGAGATAGACGATGCGCTCCTTGCGCAAGTCGATGTAGTCCTGGACACCTGGCAGCTCGGTGGAGAGCGGCGGCCGGCGCGCCAGCAGCTCGGGCTCAGGCAGCACCGCCTGGTGGCCAGACCCCTCGGGCGGCCCCAGGTCGCACGGGCCCTCCCCGACGGGCAGCGGCCCATTGGTGACGGCAGCGTTCGGCTCGCCGGGGCAGCCCGCCACATAGTCCTCCTCGAGGATGGGCTGGCAGCCCGGGGCGGTCCTGGACGGCGAGGGCTTGCGGCACGGGCTGCGCGCGGGCGCTGGGCCCTGGGCGCGCTGCTCGTAGGTGGCGCGGAGACGCCGCACGGAGACGCCGCACTCGAGGATCTCGCGCGCCACGGCCTCGCGGCACCAGCTGAGCGAGTGCGAGCGGCCCAGGCACTGCGGGCCGGGCCGCCAGGGCGCGTCGGGCAGCGGCGCTAGCGGCTGGCCAGTGTCGGCGGCCAGCAGCTCGGCCAGGTGTGCGGGCCGGCCGCCCAGCGCGGCCAGCAGCGTGGCCATGCTCTTGAGCAGCGCGGCGATCTTGCTGCACCAGGCGGGCAGGCTGGCGGCGCGCCCGTGCATGCGGCGCGGGTCGACGGTGAAGCGCGGCGTGGACAGGGCGGCCGAGATGGGCAGCAGCTGCTCCAGCTCCAGCTCCAGCTGCTCCAGGCGCGCCTCCAGCTTCTGCGCTTTGTGCAGCACCTGCAGGTTGTCGATTTGCTGCTCGATTCGGAGGATGTCGGCCTCGGTCATGAGCTCCCCGAAGGGCCCGAGGATGGCGTTGTGCGCGTGGGAATACCTCCAGCCCTCGGGAGGGTAGCAGCAGGAGCCGGCGGCCGTCAGCTAGGGCGGGGAAGACAAGAGAGGGGAGGAAGGCGTGTCTCCCTCTGGCCCGTTTCCCGAGTGGCCGCCGGGGGGCCCTTTGCATGTCCAGGGTGGTGTAATGGCTCCACGGTGCCACCTTGCCGGGCGAGGCTTCGGCCCAGGCCGCCGCTCGGGGCGCTGGGCACGGTCCACTCTGGTTGCTCGTGGGGGGGCACAGCCGGTCGCTGGGCGCTGCTGTCAGGCGGGGAGGGCAGGCTGGCGGACGGGGTCTCCACGCCTGGCTGGGGCGCCCGTTACACCACCCGAGGCACATGCAAAAGGCCCTCAGCGGCTGGCACCACTCCAGGCCCAAGACCTGCGATTAGGAGGCAAGACGCCACAAGCCCTCTCCTCGCTGGGGTGCGAAGGACCCCTCTTCCAGCTCCCCCAGCCCCCTACCCTCCCCGGAGGTGCCATCTACATGCGTTTAGGCACCAAATGAGAGGTCCTGGCTGAAAAGCGCTTATTCTTCACTTCGCTCTTGGGGAGCTGCAGCTGTCCAGGCGCTCCCCGCCCCTCGCACCCTGCCAGTTATTGACACAACAGTTTACAGCGCAGAGCAGGCTGACACTGTCTACATTTTCATCTGTGCCCCTCTTCTCTCCCTCTAGGCTACCACTCCAGGGTTGGGCTTTTCTAGCCTGGGGACCTGCCCTCCTCTTGTCACCCGCTGCTATCCCTCTCCTACATATAAATGTGATAATGTCACTTCCCTGCCCAGAACCAGTGCATGGCCTCCCAAGCTCCCGGAGAAGGGCCACTCTCTTTAAGGGGGCTGCCCAGTCCTGGGGACCCCACCTCCACTGACCTCTCAGCCCCTTCTGCCCCCTCCCACTGTCACTGGCTGGTCAGAGCCATGTGCACCCAGACAGCCCGGCCTTCCCCTCTGCACCGCTCTGCCACCAGCCACCTCTTGCTCATCTTCCAAATCTCACCTCCGATGTCACTTCCTCCTTCCCTAATACCAAATGGGCTGGCCAGCCAGGGCTTCCAGGGGCCCCTGTGCTCCCGGTAACAGAGCCGCCCCTTGTCTGTCTCCCCCGTCCATCACTCCATCTCCTTTGCGGCGCTTATCGCTCTTCGCGGCCGTTCGCGCCTGGGTTTGCTTGTGGGTGGACCCCTGTCCACACCTCCACACCCCCGCAGACACCCCGATTTATTCACCGCAAATCCTCAGAGTCTACATGTGTTGGCACAGAGAGGGCTCTAGGGAACGTTTGTTTAACGGACGCACGGCCAGCCCTCGTGCCAGCTAGAGACGCTCGGCCCGTCTCACAGATGCGGAGAGCGGGGCCGGGCCAGGCTCTGCGGTCAGCGGTGGTGGCAGTGCAGGGACAGGGGCCGGGTCAGTGGGATTGAGAGCAGAGCCCTTCTGGCAACTCAGGGTGGCCCCTGGGCCCGCAGCAGCCGCCTTGCTGAATGTACACCCCGCGCCAGACCTCCAGGCGCTTTGAGGGCCCGTCAGCCTGGTGAGTAGTGCCGCCTCCCTTCAGAGGACGGGCTGCTGGCGAGTGGGGGTTGGGGACAGTGCCACGAGTGGGGGGTCTCCAACTCTGCCTTTCACCTCAAAGGGAACGGAAGCCACCCGGGGCTGAATGAAGGGCCGGGGCAGGCTGGAGGGGGTAGGGAGTGCCGTGGGCCCTGGCGCGGACCGCAGGGCCCTCTGGGAAGCCCCGCCCCACCCACCTTCCGCTTCTGCTCCTCCTCCTCCTGCATCTTCAGCTGCAGCTTGCGCACCATCACCTGCCGCTTCCACTCGGGGATGGGCCGGCCCTGCTCGTCGTGGGTGGGGACGAGCGCCTCCACGTCCAGCTGCACGCCGGGCGCCGGGGTGGCCGGCGGTGCCGGGGCCAGGCTGCCGTTGACCAGCGGCTGGGGCCCCGCGGCCGGGGGGGTGGGGCTCCGGGCCCGCGACGCCGCGGGAGACACGGGGCGCTGCGGCGCGTTGGGCTGCGGGGAGAAGCGGAGGGCTGAGGGGCGGCCGGGGACGGAGGCGGCGGGAGCCCGGGCTGGGGGCGCCCCTCAGGACCACGCACCTGGGAGGTCGGCTGGCCGCTGCCGGAGAACACCGTGGTCAGCCCCTTGCTCTGCGGCGTTGGCTTCAGGCTCTTGCCTGCTTTGATCTCGGCCAGCAGCTCAGAGTTGTCACCCGTTGGGGACATCATGTTGAAAGATTTGGTGCCTGCGCGGAAGCAGAAGAGGCGCTGGCCAGGGGTGGGACCTGTGGTCCCACTGCGCCCCACTTTGCCCTCTTGCTGCCCGCTGCCAAGCCAGGGCAGGCCGGGAGGCCTTCCCAGGGGCCCAGAGGGCAGCTCTCCAGGTCCCGGATCTCGGGGGTCAGGGCCCCAGAAGCAGGTCCTCGGCGCCTGGCCTGTGGCGGCCCCCCCATCTTCCCCGCCCTACTCACAGGGTGTCGGAGGGCCCCCGCCTGGAGGCCCCCGGGAGTGCATGGTGGCTCTCGGGCCGGCCCTGACGCTTGCAGCGAATGTCTCCACCCAGGGCACTGACCCCCTGGCGCTAAGACGCCACCTGGGACTAGCCACCCGACCTTTGTCCTGGGTTCCCTGGCTGGGCCTGGCCAGGGCGGAGTTCCCCCGGCGCTCTCTCTGCGTCAGCAAAGCCGAGCGACCCTTGGACCCAGTCGCCCGGGGCCTCCGTGGCCATCCGGCCTCGGGACCCTGGAAGGCCAGCACCCAGCCCGCCCCCCCGCCCGTCGCCACATACACCCTCCGACAGACACGCGCAGACACACTGGTTGCAAGCCCGCAGCACACTAATGGCAAAGCGCTGCCCAGCTCAGGCGGCCCCGGGGAAGCTGAGCCCTTGCTAAGGATGCGGGGTGGGTGGGGGAGAACACCCAGGAGGGCCAGGTGGGTGATATGCAAATGTCCAGCACGGAGTTTGCATTTTCCACCTGGGGCCGCAGGTGACTGGGTATTTGGAGAGGGTTGTGTCTAGAGCCCCGAGGAAGGGGTCAAGTTTGAGTGGGAGGAGCCAAAGGGCCAGCACTTCTGCACTGCCGGGCTGGGGGTCCCAGAGCGGGAAGGCGGCGTCTCGGGATGTGCAGTGTTGTGCAGGCAAGGATGTCTCCCCGCCTGCCGGCCCGGCTGCCCTGCCGTAAAGTCTCGGCCCCTTCTGCCTCGCCTCTCCTGGGGCGCCTGCCCCCCCACCCTTGCACCCCAGCTGCAGCCAGGAGCCCCGCACAGAGCTACTCACTCTTCCTGTGCCTCAGGACTCTCACTTCTAGGGGACCGAGAGGAGAGAAGTGACAGTGGAGTTAGAAGGAGGTGGGGACAGCGGGGACAGCAGAGAGGGCCAAGTCCCAGGGACGGCAGGCGGTGGGGAGGGGAGGGGGAGCCTTCCCACCCATCCCACCCTAGATCTGGCGGACTCTGGGGCTCCACCAGGGTAGTCTGCCCAGTTCCCAGCGGGGGCAGCGCCCCAAGGGCTGGGCAGGGCGGGCCACTGCTCCTGGCCCCCTCCCAAGGGCCTCAGCCTGGCCTGGGCACAGGGCACCCAGCCAGGTTCTGCTGGAAGGGGGTGTCTCGGGAAGCCCAGTGTCCGTTTTGCTTCTGCTCCCAGCTTGGGCCCTGCTGCAGGCTGCAGAGGGAGGGAGGGGCTGACCGCAGAGCGGGGTGGGGGTGGGGGGCGCGCTAGGGCCCTTCTAGAGCTCAGCAGGTCGGGGACACGTGACAGGCTTTGCTCTGCACAGGCCGGGGGCCCCAGGCTGGCCCCGCCCTGGCCCCCACTCCGGGTGGAGGGAGGACGCTTTGGATGGTGCCCGCCAAGCACTGAGTGCCTGGGTGAGGAAGGCATTCCCTTCCCCCGAGTTGGGGGAGTGTTGGCACCAACTGTTTACAGAGCATTCTCAGGCCCCGTCTTACTGAAGAGAAGGCCCAGCGTCCTGCCAGACTAGCTCTTAAAAGAGGTGCCCAGGGGCGTTGACGGGCACGGCAGAGGAGAGCAGGATGGGCCAGTGACTGGCCTCATCCCCATGGCCAGACTCTGGCTGGCCCAGGACCCCTGGAGAGGGGTGGGGGGACCTGGCTGGGAAGTCTCTGACACATCTGAGAAGGGCTCAGATCCGGGAGAGCGAGGAAGACTAGGAGGAGGTGGAAAGTGCAGCAAGAGAGACTCAGGGTAGACCGGGGGAAGGAAGCCGTCTGGCAGGCAGCCCCGCCTGGGGGAAACCAGCTCCACTTCTCAGAGCGTCCCTCCAGCTCATCGCCAACAGTGGCCACCAGAGCTGCGAGGCCTCACCCTGGACTGCAGGAAGCCCAGAGTGGGAGGGGACTTGCCTGAGGCCACACAGCCCAGCCGTGTTGGGCAGGAACCAGAGCAGTTGAGAGCCTGCCCTCGGAACCAGTCGGCATTGGGTTCGAGGGCGGAGGAACAAGTGGGAAAGGTGGCAGCTGGGCACGCCTCGGGGGAGGGGGTGGTGTGGGGACGGCCCTCTCCCCGCAGGGTAGCGCCCGCCCCCGCCCTCCAGCGCGCGGTACTCACTGCCCGCAGAGGAGGACGAGCGGCGCTGTCCGCAGCCGGGGCCCGCGCCCTCGAAGGGCAGAGGCGGGGCGGGCGGCGGGGAGCTCAGGGCCTCGGGCAGGGGCGGCGGCGGCGGCGGCGGGGGCAGCTCCCGGGACGCCTTGGGGTCGGGGGCGCAGCCGTTGTGCACGTGGTTCCCGGAGAGCAGAGCCGCCTGCGGGGGAGCGGAGGGGACGGCGAGTGAGCGGCGGGCGGCGGGGCCGGCGGGCGGGCGCGGGCGGGCGCGGGCGGGCGGGCACGCACCTCCTCGCTGTGCGCCATGCCCGCGCGCGCGGCCGGCGGCTCCCCCGGGCAGGGGCCCAGCTGGCGGTAGTAGTCCCCCGTGCTCGGCTGCTTGCTGAAGGCGCGGGGCTGGCGGCCCGAGTCCTGCCTCCGCAACCCGTTGCGGCCGTCGCCCGAGCTCAGCTGCGGGAAGACAGCGGGCGGATGCGCTCCAGGACCCGCGCGGCCCGTCCGCCCCGACGACCCCCTCCTCCGCTCTTCACCTCGCCGCAGCTCCTGGCCGTCGAGGGGCCCAAGCGGCTGCGCACCGAGCCCCTCCTGTTGTCAGAACGGGGATGGGGCCGCGGTCACGGGCACGGGGGGCAAGGGCCGGCCCTAGGGGAAGGGGGCCAGACGCGGGCCAGAGGGCACAGGGGCCGCCGGGGAGGCTGGAAGGGGCGGGCCCGGGGGCGGGGTGGCTCAGGCCAGACGCCAGGGGGAGCCGGAGAAGGGACGGCTCGGGCCGGCGCTCCCGGACGGGCCGTGGCCCCGGGCTCCCGTCCACCCTCGCTGGCCGGAACGCGGCCGGGAGGGGACCCTCCCGAGAACTCGCGCCCCCTTAGGCTTCTGCGAGCGCAGCGCCCCCGGCCGCACTGCCCGGGCCGGGACCGTTCCTACCTGCTACCGTGCCGGTGGCCCCCGCTGTGCACCTGGCGGCGGGGGCGGCACAGACCCGACACCTGCGCTACCTGAGCCCTCCTCTCGGGTTACACGGCGGCCCACGCCCGCGCGCTGCCCGCCTATGGGCTCCGCCGGCCTGACATCACCCGGGGCCCGCCAATCCCCTGCCGACCCCCACCCCTCCCAGCGGCCCGCCCCCGCTGCTCGGGCACACCTGGCGGCGGGGGGTGTGTGGGGGCGGCCAGCGCCCCTCCCGTGGGCCAGATGTGGCCCCGCCCCCGCGGCCGCTACCCTCGGCTCAGCATTGCCGCCCTCACCGTCCCCCCCCCCTTCCCCTCCACCAGGCGGGAGCAGGAAGGCGGGTCTGACTCCAGGCAGGGGAACCCCCATATTTGGCCCCCTGACTCCGGGGTTGCGGCCCCGGCCTTCCCCTCCCGCATCTGGAAACCAGCGCCGTCCACGTAAGCGACACCGACATCCGCGCCCGAGCCTCGGGTTTCAGGGGCAGCAGGGCGGGCTCGGGTGACAGCGCCGGGGCCCGCCCCGCGCCACTGCCCCCGCTCAGCCCACCGCGGGAGAAGGGCCGCGAGGCGGCGGAGCCGAAGGCCGAGTGCCCGGGCGGGGGTTGTCACCCTGCCCCACCCCCCCGGCCCCTGCGTCCCCGCGGTGGCCCCGGACGGACGCTCCGCGCCCTGCCCGCCCTGGTTCACGTTGCAGGAAACAGGACACCGCGCGATTTGTTTTCTGGGCCAGCCCGCCCCCTCGGCGCCCCCCGCGGCCTCGGAGGCGCGGACGCCACGACCCTGCCCGCACCAGCGCGGGCACCGGCGCGAGGGTGCGGCGGGCGCACAAAGGGCTTTTGTGGAGCGGGCCGGGCGCCTGAGGCCGCGCACGCACACACCCCAGAGGGGCCGCGGGACCGTGCAGCGAGGGGGGCGCTGGGCTCAGGGGCGAGGAGGGGGGCCGGGCAGGCCACCTGTGCTGTGGCTTAGGGCGGGGCCACAAGTCAGGCTGGGAAAGTCCTGGGGCCAGTGCCACTGCAGCCGCCCCCCCCTCCCAGGTGAAAGGGGAACGCACCTTGAAGGCCTGGCCTGATGCCTACCCTACCCTGCCCAGCGCCCTGTGGCCCGGGTCTCCCAGGCGAGCAGGAGCTCGGTCCTGGGGTAGCTTGTGATAAAACTGTGAAGTCAGGGTGCCCACAGCGCCCTACAGGGTCCCCATTCCACCCTCGGCCACCCACAGACCCCAGGCTGTCCTCCCACCTCAGACCAGCCTTGCTCTGTCCCTTTGTCCAGCAGCCCAGGGCCCCAGCCCACACCTGCAGGTCCGGGAGGCCGCTGGGCTCACCTCAAGGTGCCCTTCCCACAAGCTGGCTTCTCCTCCAGGGCTCCCATCCTTCTACCCACCCACGAGTTCAAGGCCCAAACCGGGAGCCAGCCTCTGCTCCAGCCCCTCTCAGCCCCTCTGCCACCTGGGGCCGCGCCAGGTCCCTGGCCTCCCTTCCCCCTCCTCCTGGTCCTCCCCTTCACGGCCACACCCGCGGCTCCCACCTGGAGGACAGCCCTCCCCAGGGCTGTGGGCCTGTGGGCATCTCTGCCCACTGCATGGCCACCTGCTACTCTGGGCCTGCGTGCACCCAGCTCCCGGCCAGGTGAGGCTGTCTGGGCTCCTTCAGCCCCTCACGGGGGGAGGTGACTTTGGCTCCCCAACCTGGGGCTGGCCAGGGGCCTCGGGATGGGGGCTGGCCAGGAGGGCAGCGTGAGAGTGTGCCATGGGCCCAAGGACCCGGCCTTGCCCCGTGAGCAGGACCAGTGCCTGGGCCTGGCCTGCCCCCTCCCCAGCCCAGACCCCGGGGGGAGGCACACTGGCAGGTGGGGGCCCCTTACCTCCTTCTTCAGGGCCTCGGTCTCCACGTGGCGGAGCTTATTCTTGGTCTGCATGTAGATGTCAGCTGCGGGCAGCCCCGCAGGGGGCTTGGGGGCCGGGTAGCCGGGTGGGGGTGGAGGCATTTGGGGGCCTGGGGGTGGGGGGGGTGGGGGGAAGCTGGGCGGAGGCGGCGGAGCTGCGGGTCGCCCCTCCTTGCCCAGCTCCGGGCTCAGCATATCCATGTATGTCTGCATGTCTGCAGCCTTGGCCCGGGGCAGCCCTGGGGAGGGAGGGAAGGTGGGGTTGGGGCACAGCCAAGGGGCTGCCCCCCAGGACCGAGCCCCAGAGGGGGGGAGTGCTTAGCTCCCTGCTTGGCCTGGCTCTGCTGTGGCCCCTGGCTGTGCTGCCTGCACCCTCCACCTGGCCCTGCCCCTGCCTTGCCTACCTTGTGGGGGGAAGGCCAGGCATGCAGGTGTGAGTAGAAGAAGGGCCCCACAGCGTGGCCTCCAGGCGTGCCTGCGGAGGGGGGCCGCCCGGGGAGCAGGGGCAGCCGGGCAGGGCCGGAGGGCCACCCCCCCCACCTCGGCAGGTCACCACCTGGCGGCGTGGGGCAGGCATTGTGGGTGGACCGACGGCGAGGTTGGGGCGTGCACGCAGGCCCGGGCTCTGCCGCCGCGGGCGCTTGTGTGTGTGTGCACGCTGGCGCAAGCAGCGCCCCGTGAGGCTGAACGCGTTGGCACTGGGCCGCGGGCACGGCGTGTGTGCCCGCCTGTGGTCTGGGAATGGAGGTGGCTGAGGGGAGGTGTGCCTGTGCGTGATAAGTGTGGACACGAGCACAAGTGTGCCCTGAGCGTGCAGAGGGAGGCTCGAGGTCTGGGGGGCTCTGGGCCAGTGTGGGGGTAGGCGAGTGGGTGTGTGGGCTCCTTGGGGGGAAGGGCGCATGTGCACGTACACGTATGTCGTGACGTCTGTCCTCACCCCCACGCGTGTTCAAGACGGCAAGTGCCCAGGGCAGCTTTGGGCGTCGTTGGGGGGCCGAGTGGGCTCTCCCGCCTCCCTCCCCCCAGCCCCCTGGCGTCCTCTCGGGCCCCTCACCACGGGGAGGGCGCCGGCCCTTGATGCTGGAGTGGCCAGACGAGCAGGAGTCGTAGTTGGAGAGGGTGCTGGTGGGCGAGCTGAGGTCGAAGGGGAGCGGCTGCACCGACATGGTGGTATTGGGCGAAGACATGCCCGAGTCGGGCTGCTTGGCCTCCAGCTCAGCGGACGGGTCACGGGACAGCACGCGGTGCTCCATGCTCTGCAGGGAGGAGGGAGGCGGGAGGCCGCGGTCACAGCTCAGGCCTGCGCTCCCTGTGCGCCTCTGGGCACCCTTCTCCATCACTGGTGGCTTCCCCAGGTTTCCCCTGCCACAAGTCAAGGAGGCCAGCCCACTGGCAGCAGGACCTCGGGGTCCTGGGAAACTCCCACCCCCGGCTCCTCTGTGCTGGGAGGAGGGGGTCGAGGGACCGGGGTGGGAAGGGGTGGAGCCACGCAGCCCTCCCTGCCCTCCCCCGTGGGCAGAAGGGCCTTGCTTCCAGCGTGTCTGCGTGGAGGGGGTGCAGGGGCGGCTGGTGAGAGCATGTGCAGCCGCTGAGGCAAGGGGAGGGAGCAGGGCCCCCTGCAATCTGGAGACTGGACCCCCCAGTACCTGGCTGGCAGCCGCCCCCCTCTCCTGGCCCAGAACTGTCTCTTGATGGGGTCCTTGAGGAAAGGAGGGGGTCTGGGGCGGCCCCGCTGACCCTCCTCTCACCTGCCCCCAGCTCTGTGCCCCTGTCCGCAGGCCCGACCCCCCCCCCCTGCATGGACAAGGGCTGGGGCGGGGGTCCTGCTTACGTTGCCCATGCTGTCCCTGTCCCCGCTGCCGGCAAGACCGCTTGCTCTGCTGCCGCCTGCCCGGGCCTGCCCCTCCCTGCCCGGGAAGTGTCACGGGCCCCCCGGGAGCAGGAGCGGCAGCCGGGCACCAGGTAACGGCTCCGCGGCTGCACTCATTGGCCGCGTAATTAGGGGCGCTGGGGGAGTGTTTGCCTTTTCTGGGCCAGTGTCCTCGGCAGCTTGGATCTGTCACTGCCACAGCTGGGCCCAACGGGGTGAGGGGGCCGGGCTCCCACCTCCCCTGCTGCGAGGGGGCGGGCCCTGCTCCTGCCCCACAAATCAAGGGGGAGCCACGGGAGCTCGGCTTGGGGCAGCCTGGAGGACACCCGGGGGGCAGCCCTGAGCCCGGCGGGCAGTGGAGAGCAGAGTTTCGGGGTGCAGGCTCTGCAGCCCAGGGCGCTGCGTTCCAGGTCCACCTCCATCACTAATTGGCTACGTGACCTGGGGCATGTCATTTGTCCCTCCCATGCCTCAGTTTCTTCATCTGTAAAAGGGGATAACAGTGCTACCTGCCCCTTGGTTTGTGGAAAAGACACGAAAAGCTAAGAGGAGTGCAGGGCCGGGGCATGCGGCCCAGGTAAGACCTGTGTGTCCCAAGTTAACACTAACTAGCAGTGAGGATGAGCTGAGCTGAGGCTCGCAAAGCCCGGGCAGGGCCCCTGGCAGCGCCGGAGCCACTGGGTGCTGCTTGTGATGCACGTGTTCCAGCAGCAGCCGCAGAGGAGGCCGTCGGGGGGCTGCAGGGGCCTGGGGCTCTGGCGACCCCAGAATCACAGACCCTCCACGGGAAGGAGGTCACCTGAGTGCCCGCCCCTGCTGTGCGCCCTGCGACAGGGCTTTCCCTCGCTTCTGACTCCCCACTCATTGGACCCTTGGGGGGAGGGGAGTTCTCCCTCGGGTCCAGCTGCAGTCCCTGACCCCCGGGCCTGGGGCAGGGCCATCCCGCCTTCCCTCCTCTGGACCTCTTTTCCCAGCCCCCCTCCTGGGCAGGCCGCCCCCTGGAGCTGGTCAGAGTCCCCCCCAAAGGCACCCTGCAGGCCTGCCCTCCATCCTCCCCACCACCCGCACCACCAGATGGGACAGGACCCTGGACTCAGCCGCCCGCACCTGCGCTCGGATCCCAGGGGGCCACTCTGCATCTGTCTCACCAGAGCAGAATAATTTGCAAAGAGTAACACAAGTTTGCAGTCACCAAGCAGCAGGCCACGCGCACGTGGTCAGGCGAGGTGGGGCTCCACCACTCACTTGCCGCGTGGCCTCGGGCAAGGGGCACAGTCTCCCCAAACCTCAGTTTGCTGCCTCCGCGGGTGGGTGTGGGTGTCCCGAGTGGGGGGTGCCTGCTGACCCACGGTGGCCATGGACGGGCAGGGGACTGCCCCGAGCCTCCGCTCTGCTTCTCAGGCTGACCGGGTCCTCCCTGTCCGCCTTCCCTCGGACTTTGGCCACCGCCCTCTACCTCTCCGGGGGCAGGGGCACTGGTTTGCGGTGGCGGTCAAGGGCCCTCTTTATCTGTGTGCCCTCAGGCAAGGGGCTTCACCACACCTCAGCTTCCTGGTCGGAAATAGGGTGAGGCCCAGCGTGGGTGGGGGGTCCTGAGCACCCCGGGGAGCGGCGCCCGGGCCGTACCAGGTTCTCCACCTTGCGCAGGTAGCGGGTGCAGTGGCTGTGGCCGTTGTAGTCCGAGAGGTCGGCGGCCGTGTACCCGTCGTGGTCGCGGACGTCCAGCTCCACGCCGTTCACCACCAGGATCTGGCAGCACTGCGGGGCGGCGCCGTGAGGACCGGGGCGCGCGCCGAGCCGGGGCTGTGCTGAGCGCGCAGTGCGGGCAGGGGGCGCCCCTCCCGCCCGGGCCCCGCACGCCCGCACCTCCAGCTCCCCGTTCTCGGCGGCGTCGTGCAGCGGAGTCCCGCCCCACAGGTCGGCCGAGATCTCGCCGCCGTGCAGCAGGAGCCAGCTGAGCACTTTGGCGTGGCCGCGGCTGGCCGCGAAGTGCATGGCCGTGGCGCCGTCCCTGTCCTGCTCCGACAGGCTCACGTCGGTGCAGCTCACCTGGGCGGGAGGGGAGGGCAAGGTGCGGCGGGGGCTGCGTGCCGGGCCCCGCGCGGCGCCCCCGCCCGGCGCCACCCCTGAGCTCACCAGCCACACGATGACCGGGCTGTGGCCCATCTGCGCCGCAGCGTGCAGCGGGGTCATGCCGTCGTGGGCGCGCGTGTGCGGATTGGCACCGCACTCCTGCACCAGGTACTGCGTCACCTCCAGGTGGCCCTCCTGGCATGCCAGGTACAGGGGCGTGGCACCGTTCTTGGTTT
The DNA here is from genome assembly GCF_030445035.2 of Dasypus novemcinctus. Classification (NCBI taxonomy): domain Eukaryota; kingdom Metazoa; phylum Chordata; class Mammalia; order Cingulata; family Dasypodidae; genus Dasypus; species Dasypus novemcinctus. The sequence continues at coordinate 127,053,539 of NC_080681.1, forward strand.
GGGCATTCACTCCCCTGCGGAAAGGCAGCACTGTGGCACCCCCAAAGCCTCCCTGCACCCCTCGCTGCCGTCAGGGGACTCCCGGACCGCTGGTAGGGTGGGGCGGAGGGGGCATAGCCACGGGACCCCTGCCGCCCCTCCCTCCCTTTGGACTCACAGAGCTGCCCCAGCCTGCCTTGCCCCTCCCAGGCTCCTTTCTCAAATGCACTCGGACCTGGTCACTTTCCAACCCTCAGGCATGGTCCACCTTCTTAGCAAGATCGCCCGGACGGTGGTGACCTGGCCTCAGCCAACCTTTCCAGCCACACTCAGCCACTGTAAACCCCAAGTCCCAGTATTTGGGACATACTTGGATTAAAAAAAAATTATTTATTTATATGAACTTCAAATTTCATTGGGTATTCAGGTTTTTGTTTTTCCTTCTTTCTGGGTTGCCGTAAATCCAGCAACCCCACCCCTCTGGTGGCCAGCACTTGGGGACACTTGGGCTGTGCAGGCACGGAGCTAAGCTGCCAGTAGGCAGTTCTTCCTGAAAGCTCTTAAATCCTATTGTCATTTCTATTTTGCCGGGGCTGTGACTGCGGCCAGAGTCACTCAGCTGGGAAGAGGCAGCTGAGCGCACCTCTGTCTATATGACACACGGCAGGCACGCAGGGGGCTGAAGGCATGGAACGGGAAGAGGGCTCTAACCTGTGTCCCGGGGCGTCCCTCATCCCTGCTCCCCCACCCGGTGGGATGGAGTGCTGCTGGGGGGCAGTGCAGCCGGCCCGGCCACCGTGCAGAGCTGCAGTTTTTCTGACTTGGCATGGGCTTTAGACAGGGGCAGCCCAGGCTGCAGTGACCACGGTGGGACAGAAGGTGGCGCAAGAGCCCAGGCCCAGTCAGTGAAAGACGCGGGCAGGGAGGCTGCGTCCCATTTGCACTGGGATCTGTGTCTCAGCCCCGGGGAAGGGCAGCTCTTCCTGGACCTCGCGCCCTCCCCCATCCCCTCCGCCCTCCCCCATCCCCTCCGCCCCCCCCCGCCCCTTCCACCCACAACAGCAATCCCGCTCGCTCCCCTCCCCCTCTCACTCGCTCGTCCGCCGATGGGGTGCAGGGGCACCGGGCCACGACTCCATCTGCCCATTCGCCCATCTCTTGCCGCTTCGACGTACCTTCATCCCTCCCGTGACCCGGTCACATGTGCCCCTCCCTCCATGTCACACACACCCCTTGGGCCCCCGCAGCTGACCTTTCTGCCCCTCAAATCCTGGATCTCTGCCCCTTCTCTGCCCCCAAGATCCTGTCTGCAGCCCCCACTGGACACCCCAGCCCCAGCTCCCTCCTGCCTCCTCGACGGGAGAAGACACATCTGCCATTTGCCGAGTGACACTTCTCACATCTGGGGAGGCACCAAAAGCAGAGGGTGCCCGGGGGCGGGGCGGTGCCAACGCAGCCCGCGGAGGTAGACGGAGCTCCACCCACACACCTGTCCCCGGAAACACACTGGCCGACGGCCACCGGCCTCCTCGCGCCACTGCCAGCCTCGTCCCCGCACACACTCACGCGCTGGTGCGCCACTGACAGCCTGTTCAATATTTCATGGCCCACACTCAGCGGCCTGAATTATTCACCCCGTAACCAAGGCACGCAGCGAGTGCTGGGGTCCTGGGCACGCGAGGCTGGCAGGCGCCACCACCCAGGGCCCACTGGTGGTGAGCCCTGCCTCCCCCGCTCGGCAGGGTCCTCGGCCCAGGGAGGCACAGCCAGCCCGGGCAGACCCGAGACGCCGCCGCAGGGCAGCACCTGAGCAGCAGGGGGCGGTGGTGTCCACGCACCTGACAGGCCGCTGCCAGGCACCCCCAGCCGGCTCCCCGCAGTCCTCTGGAGTGGAGAGCGCTTGGGATTGAATGCAGGCTCCACTTCTTCCTGCTGGGGGACCCTTGGGAAAGACCCCAGACCTCTCTGTGCCTCTTTTTGGAAAAATAACTGTACCCTCTTCCTGGGCGCATTCATTCCTCCAACAAACATTTACTGAGAGCTCGCTCTGTACCTGGGACAAAGCACGAAAAAAAGGCAGACAAAAACCTAGCTGCGCATGCGAGAAAATAAACGAAAATGAGGAATGAGAAACCAAAGTGCAGGCAGAAGAGGGCTGAGCACACGGTGAATCCTACTGCAAACAACGGGCTGTCCTCATAGTTCAATGCTAAAAGTGCTCTTCTGCAGGTTGTAACAAATGTCCCACACCAAGCGTCGATAACAGGGTGGTAAATGGAACGCTGTGTTACACATGAGCTTTCCGTAAACCTACAACTCCCCTAATTAAAAGAGAAAGTGCCGGTGGTCATGCGATGATCAGTGCCGTAAAGAGAAATCAGGCAGGACTCAGAAAGAGGGAATTCCAGGGACTGGGGTGGGATTCACAGGAAGGTGAGAGAGGCAAAGACTAAACTAAAGTGAGGGAGGGGGGTGCCTTCTGGGCAGGGGGTCCCCGGCCAGAGGGAGAAGGGGAGGCTGGAGCTGAAGGGGGGCCGAGGTGAGGTCAGGGTGCCTCTGGGGCCTCAGTGAGAGGGAGGGGTGCGGGTTTTGAGCAGAGCACATGGATCCACGCAGGGGCCTTCTGGCTGCCGGGCTGAGGATGAAGCAGAGCAGGCGGAGGCAGCTGCGCCCACCCAGGGAGAGATGCCGAGGCCCAAAGAGCGGTGGGGGCAGGGGGCTGACGGGCCGTGGGCAGCTCCGCGGGCTCTTCCAAAGGTGCGCTGCCGTCGCAAGCCAGGCGTGAGGCTGGAGTGGCTGGGAGAGGACAGGTCTGGGGAGGTGAGGTCCCTTCGGCCTGGTGCAGTGAGATGCCCGTGGAAAACCCGCAGCCGGGGGATGGCAGGGAGGCAGGGGGACGCGTGAGTGGGAGGCGTGAGTGGAATTCAGGGCTGGGGATGGAGACATAAAGGAGGGTCCATCGGCCCAAAGGCCACTCGGAAAGCCCCGGGTGGAGGGAATGGGCACAGCCAAAGGCAGGACAATAAAGAAGCAAGTGAGACAAAATACAAAACGAAGACAAAGAGAAATAAAAACAAAACAACAAAAAGAACCAAGTGAAACTCCCCAGACCAGAGACATGAATTAAGAACAATTAATACTGATCATTAACAGCCACGATCGCAGCCGCCATTCTCGGAACGTTCACTCTGCGCCAAGCTCGGGGCTGGGCATGCCGCCCACAGCCTCGTCTGGTCCTTGAGTGTCCTTGAGGATGGATGAAGTACCCCTGTGACAGATGAGGAAATTGAGGCACAGAGGGTGGATGGGACTGCACTAAGGTTGCCAAATGAGGAAGAGGCCCAGCCAGGGGCTGAGCCTGGCCCGTGTGACCGCAGAGCCTGCTTCTGACCCTCTGTGCTGGGTCCACACCCCCTCCCCCTGCTCCTGTCTGTCTGTCCCCCACAAACCCCGCTGTACAGAATGACCACTGTTCTTCTCTGCAGCCCTCACCAGGTCAACCTGCTGAAAAGTCAGGGAGCCTGCTCTGCCGACGGGCACAGCTCTAAGTGTGTGTGTGGGGGGGCTGCAACAGAGAGGCCATGCGGCTGGAGGACATGTAGCTGGAGGACATGTGGCTGGGAGCCATGAGGCTGGGGGGCCTTGCAGCGGGGGGCCGTGCAGTGGGGAGCTGTGCAGCTGGGGGCCATGCAGCTGGGGGGTCATGCGGGGGTGTGTGTGTGTGCAGCGGGGGGCCATGCAGCGGGGGGCCGTGCGGCTGGGGGGCCATGGGCTGGGGGGCCATGGGCTGGGGGACCATGCGGCTGGGGGGCCGTGGGCTGGGGGCCGTGCAGCTGGGGGGCCATGCAGCCGGGGGCCGTGCCGTGGGGGACCACGCGGCTGGGGGTGGGGTCCGGGAAGCTCTGATGAGAGCCCCAGCTCTGGCGTGGGAAGGAGCTGTGTTCGAGTCCTGCCTGGCGCTCCCTAGCTGAGCGGCGCCCTCAGGCTTGTCCGCCGTGTTCTCAAACCCATTCATGAAGCGGGCCAATGGCTCCTACCCACCTAGCGAGGCGCAGACGAGGCGCGCTTGTCAAGAACAGACGACAGGCTGGGGCCTCTTAATTTTGGATCCTCCTCGGGGGCTTCTGGGAGGACCAGCCCAGGCCGCCACCACCCCGAGCACGGGCCAGCCTGGGGGCTGCTGTAGGGTGCCCCTGCCCGCAGGGGAGGGCCTCTAGGCCCCGACCTGGCCCCAGCCCATCTGTTGGAGGCCCCGACACAGCAACCACCACAGGACAACGTTCTCGGGCCAAGCCCCTGCCGCTGCCCAGCCTCTGCTCGCCACCCACACTGGCACCCACCCGCCGAGCCTCAGTTTCCCCAGGCATCGTAACTGCCTGGCCAGCCTCTCGGGGGGCTCTTGTGGGAAAATGGAAGTGGAAGTTTTTGAAAAGCTGAAGTTTTCCTCTGAGAAAAGGGGTCTTGGCTGCCCCCTGCTGCCCCCACGTCCTGACCCTCCCCTGGCCCACCCACTGAGCCTCGACCCCACACTTCCTCCTCCCCGAACCCCACTCCCTGGTGCTCGATCCCCTTCAAGGCACGTGCCGACTCCCACCTCCCTCACCAGCCGGGCCCTGGCCTCTGCTGGCCCCTCGTCCCCCCCACCCCAGCTCCCCATTGTCACCAGGCCGCGGGCCGGGCCTCCCCCCTCCTCAGGTGAGGCCAGCTACTTCCCAGGCCGTCTGTCCACCTGCTGCCACTCCTCTCTCCAGCTTGGCCCTGCCCAGTTGTGCACTCAGCCAGCCCCTCGGGCGTCCAGCCTGAAGCAGCCCCTTCAGTCTCTGTCTCAGTAAAGGCTGCCAAAATGAACTCCCCGGAGCCCAAGCCCAGGAGTCACGGGAAACTACCCAGGCCCCTCAGGTCTGCAGCCCTCAGGACTGGTCATCTCCACCTGAGCCTCTTCCCTTTCTCTTGGGAAACAAAGATGAGAGGGACAAGCCGTAAATACTCGGCAGTCCCACTCCGACTCCACCAAAGAAACCCGGAATGCTTGCAGAGGCTTGCTGGGAAATCTCCGTCCAAGAACTGTGCCAGCTCACTGTGCCCCCTGCCACAAGGAACAAGGGGTTATCTGCCCGCTGAACCAGACTCAGGACAAAGAATGAGGTTTCCAGTGCCCCCTGCCCCCCACCAATGCTTCTGCTCCTGGGAAGGTCCGCAAAGGGCTGACAGCACCGAGGACGTCTCCTTGTGGTGCGAGCTGCTGGGATGCACTGTCCCAGGGCCTTTAGCTGCCATGCCTCTAGGTATCCTGCCGTCAGGGCTTTTTTTTTAAAGAGGTGCCAGAGATTGAACCCAGGACCTCGTACAATGGAAGCAGGTGCTCAACCACCAAGCTCCATTCACTCCCCAATGAGAGTTGTTTTTTCATTTGTATTGTTTTTAGGAGGTATGGAGGATTGAACCCAGGACCTCATACATGGGAAGCAGGCGCTCAAGCGCTGAGCTACACCTGCTCCCCAACGAGAGCTGGTTTTTATGTTTATTTTGTTCTTAGGAGATATCAGGGATCGAACTGGGGACCTGGTGTATGGGATCCACTTGAGCGACATCTGCTCCCTCGGGCTTATTTTAAAAATTCCACGTTAGGCCTGGCCCGGCCCTGATTAGCAAGGGCCCAGCACAGCCGGTGCCTCGGCTGCTTCCGGAAGCCTGCACTTACTCGCTGCAGCTCTCCCAGCTTCCAGGCCTTCTTCTAGGTACCCAAGCCAAGCGTGCCCCCCACCCCGGCCTGTGCCCAGCAGGCCCCTCGACCTGCACACTCAGGCCAGATCTCCGCAGCTGACCCCGGCTGCTCAGCTCCCACCGCCACAGAAACGCGGTTCCTACCCTCGTGTAGAGAGCACCCCCTCCCCGCGCCCAAGCCCTTCCCACCAAAGGGTGCTGAGAAAGCAGAGCCCTGGCGGGATTGGGAAGGAGGGGGCAGGATGAGGAAGTGGGGGTGGGGGGTGGGTGGCTACAGTTTGGAACAGGCTCAGGGCAGGCCTGAGCGGGCATGGAGCCCCCGCAGGGCTTTCCAGGGAAAAGGGGTCAGCGAAGGGGCAGGAGGTGATGACCAGAGCAAGAGAGGGGGGCAGCTGGGGTCCGAGGAGGGGCTGCTCCCAGGAGCGGCCTTCCCCCTCAGTGAGCCGGGCGGGCCTGAGCACAGTTCCAGCAGTCTGTGCGTTCAAAGGTTGCGGGCAAGGCTGGATGGGGCGGGCTGGGCCGGGGGATGGTCGGCTGGAGGCCGCGCTGGCCCTGCTGAGATGGGGTGCCTGGGATGAGGGGCTGCGGGTGCAGCCAGCGCAGAGGCAAGAAGGAAGGGGCGGGGCATCCTGGGCCCCTCCCTCCTGAGACCGGCTCCTCCTTTCAGAGGGCCATGGCCGGGGGCCGGGGCGAGGGCCGCTGCCTTCCCCAGGATGGACTTGTCAGCACAGGCTCCACCCCCAGGCCCTGCACCAAGGGGACCTCAACAAACACCAAGGGCAGACCTCGGGGGGCGGTAACAAGATTGAATGAGCCCCCACTGCCTGTGGCCCAGCAGGTAAGGGGCAGCCCCCGGCCCAGCCCTAAGAGAGGGCTTCCACAGCCCAGGCGGGGGCTGCTGAACCCCCCTGGGCCTGCGACCCGGTGCCCAGGCTCCCTGAAGCTTTGCAGAGGGATGTCCCGCTGTCCGTCCGGACAGGAACACGTGTGGGAGGCAGGCCCAGAGAGGGGGTGTGGTTTTCCCAAGGGCACACAGCAAACCGGTGGCGACCTCAGCCTGTAGCCAAAGCTCTCTGAGACGCGTTTCTCTGTCAGCGCCACGAGGCGCAGGGCATTTGTCGGGTCCACCAATGTACCCCTGGCACTTAGAGCATTGCCTGGCACACAGTAGGTGCTCAGTAAACATTGGTTGAGTGCATCGGCCTGTACAGGGTAGACGAGCTAGCGTGGGCCAGGCCCTCGGGGGCCCTGGGCAAGGAGGAGCTGTTAGGTTTTTGTCCTGGCTGCTGGTCAGGGCACTGCCCAGCCCTGCCCCTGAGGCTCGGGGGAAGGGGGCACCTGCAGGGAGCCCAAGGGCCCCCTCCTCTCCTCTGCCACCGCTCAGGCATCCCCAAGGCTCCCCCACCCAAGTGGGCCCGGGCAGAGGCCGAGCAGGCAGGAGGCTGCTCCCGGGCCCTCTGGGGGCTCCCTGCCTCTCGCCTTCTCAGCCCGCCCCGGCTGGGGCTCGGGACACCCTGGCTTCTCCCAGCAGCCCCCAGCGCACCTGCCCAGGAGGGCGGGCCGCTGCCCGGCTCCCTCTCCCTCAGGACCCAAGATGTGAGAGAGGCCCGCCCCACCCCCTCCAGGCGCCCAGCTCAGGGACCCTGGAAAGAGGGTCTCCCCACCCGCGGGGCCGTACCCAGAGGTCTTTGTGGTCAGCCCTCTGCTTCGGGGAGGACGGGGCTCAGGGACGTGGGGCGAAGGCGTTCCCGCCCGCCCTCGCCCCTCCTAACTCGCGAGGGCAAGCGGCCCCGCAGCCCTCACCCTAGCTGGCCCTCCCCTGAGGCCGCCCGGCCCTCGTCCTTGTCCGCGGCTTGTCACCTCCGCAGCTTGTCACCGCCATGGCCGGCCCTGCCTCCCTGGGCCGGATCGAGTTTCCCACAGGGCACCTGAGCCCTTCCTCCTTCACCCAGGGAGAGAGCTGAGCCCTTGTCAATAATTCAGGGGGATCCACAGCAGGCCTGGGGGGCTCGCGAGAGTGGGGAGGCCACAGCCTCCTGAGCGGGCTGCCTGGGTCCCCTGGGCCTTTGTGCTCCCCCGGTTGCATCCTGGGTGTCCCCAGCCTTGGGGAGAGGGACTCTCCACCCCCAACTTAGGAGGCTAAGTGGCCATACCAGTCCCGGACCCGCGGCCTGGCAGGCCTCACCCCAACTCCCAGCCGCCCCCTCCACCCTGAGCACGGCCCGGCCGCCACGCAGAGCCGCCTCCTTATCGGTCAGGCATACGCCACTGCAGGGAAGACATGGGACCCTGTGTCCACCTCCCTGAGGCTCACGGCCTCTTCTGGGGGCTGGCGGCTCATCTGCCCAGGCCATCTGGTCACCGGGTCAGCCCCGGGGCCCAATCACAGCCAGCACCCGGTGTGGCCTGGGAGGCAGTCAGGTACCCAAGGCCCAGAGCCCACGGGGTGTGCCACGGAAGAGCCAGCGCCTTCCGAAGGCCAGCCTGAGCTCCCCCACCCCTCCAGGTGACGCTGTTTGGGCTGAGGGGGCACTGCCATCAGCCTCGGCTTCAGGGCGCATCACATTTAAGGGGGAGGCTGGCAGGTGCAGGAGGGTGTTCTCGCGAGAGCACGGGGCAGGAGCAGTTCCCGCCCCGCCTGCGCACCAGAACCACGTCCCAGATGTGCCTCCCGCATTCCAACCTGGAGAGTCTAACTCAGGAGCCTGGGACGGCGCCCCGGGTTGCGGGTGGCACCAGCTTGGGAGCCAGGCTCAGTCAGCCCAGCCTGGTGGGTGTCGGGGCCACCCTGAGTCCACTTAGCTTGCCAGCTGCAGCTGCCCTGAAGCCCTGTGGCCGGGCTGGCCTCCCGCTCGCTCCCTGGTGGCCGGTGGCCCTGCAGGTGCCTCAGCAGTGAGCTGGCGTTGAGGAAGGACCCTCTCTCTTCGGAGCTGCTCTCCCTCCCAAGGCTGGTCCTCTTTGCCATTTATGCCCCAGGCACCCACTTGGATGAGGGACCCAGTCAGAGCCCCGACTCCAGCTCAGGCCCCCATGGCCACTGGTGTCCACACACCCCCCCCACAGGCTCTGGGTGACTTGCCCCCCTCCCCCAGCACCCCATAGGGTCCCCCTGCTCAGCATTGAGCCCCGTTCTTCTGCAAGCCCCCCAGCCTGGGGCGCTCCAGCCCGCTGCGCGGCTGCCCCACGGAGGCCACGGGCCCTGGGAGGCTTGGGAGCACCACCTTGGCAGTGGAATGGGCTGAGGGGGCTGCAGGAACGACAAGCTGCGGTCCAGGTGGCCCAGTCGGGGGCTGGCGGATGGGGTGGGGGTCTGGGTGGGGATCATGATGTGGTTCCTCCTCCTTCTACTAGACTAGGGGTCTAGGAAGTGCCCCTGGTCCCCTCCCCATTTCGCACTCTCCATTTCCCGCGGGCTCCTGAGCAGTGCAGGGGAGCAGGTGGCACTGGCCCGCGGGCAAGGCTGGCCGTGCTGGCAAGTGACCACGGGCAGCCCTCCGGGACCGTCCGAGGAGGGGCCGAGCCTGGGCTTGGGCAGGCGCTCTCTGGCCTGGGCCCCCGGCCTCCGCGATGGCCATGGGGGGTGGCCCCTCCCTGGAACAAGGGGAGGGTGTGGCAGGCCCCCGGGCCCCCGGGGTTGCCCTTACCCTGGGTGGTGCTTGACGAGGAGCCTGAGGGAGGGGAAGTCTCCTTTGGCGGCGGCGTAGTGGATGGGCAGGGCGCCCGTGTCTGTGGCCACGGTGGGGTCCCCATTGCCATGACGCAGCAGCCAGTCCACCAACTCGGGGTGGCCGAAGCGGGCAGCCAGATGCAGGACTGTGGCACCAGAATTGTCTTTGTCCTGTGGGAGGGGAGCCTGTTGAAGTTCAAAACCCTTGCCGTGCCCCCACCCCCGGCTCCGACCCCTTCCTGCTCCCACCAGCCTCCGGGGCAGCTCGGGCCTCTCTGCCCTCAGACTGGGCAGCCGGGCCTTGCTCGGCAGTTTGATTTTTCAGGTCAAGCTGATCCTGGGGGTTCCTGCTCTGTCCTCAGGAGGTTCCTTGGCCCACTTTGAACACCGGGTCCTCAACTGCATCCCCCCCTGTAGGGGTTGCCAGAGGGCTGCAGATGATGACCCGGATGCACCGGCCACGGTGGGCTCCAGGACACCTCGTCCCAGTGGGAGCCCCGGCTCCCAGCCCAGAACACAGCATCTGCCCCCAGGGGCTCGGGAACCTCGCGGGGCGAGCGAGCGTCGCAGGCGGAGTGGGGCCGGGAAGGGTGGGCGGCAGCTGGGCCCGCACCGGGCAGGCACCAGCATTGTGGGGCCACCGCTGCATCCTTCTCTCCCCAGGCTGCCATGGGGCCCCCCAACAGCCCGACCTTGGGGCAGAAAACGGCCCTCCCCCTCCCCTGCCAGAGGGAACAGGCTGTACCCGTGCCCTGCGGAGGAGGGAGCTTCCGGGTACTGGGAGGGCGGTCCCAGCTGGTGGCGGCGGCTGTGGGTGAGGGGCAGACCCAGGAGGGGTTTGGGCAAGACTCCCCCCTCCTCAAGGGCACCCCCGAGGGGCTGGAGCCAATGGCCTGGTCCAGAACTGCAGGGGCTTGTCTGTGAGCATGGGGGGGGGGGGTCTGCTGGGAAGGGGCTGAGGAGATCACCGGGAACGCGGAAGTCTGGACCCACAGGCTGGCACGCTTGGGAGAGCGGGCATTCGTTCTAGAACAGAGTGAGCTCCCAGCCCCAAGGACGAGGCCGGCAGAGGGGCCAGCAGGGAGCCGGGCAGGGGCCAGGGGACGGGGCCGAGGCAGGCGGGGGGGGTGGGCAAGGTTCTTCCTTGAGTAGGATCAGGGGAGTGAAGCCTCTGTCCCTCCTTGTCCAGAAACGGCACCGTGGGGACAGATGGGGAGAAAGCAGGGATGGGGGTAGACCCCAAGCTGGAGGAGAGAACCTCTGAGGCTCCCGTAAGAAACAAGAAAAGAAAGGGGGGACAGAGTGGCCGGGGGGCCAGGTTCATGGCGCGTCAGGCTGGTGCGGGGCGAAGGCCGCTGGGAAGGAGGCAGGGAAGATGGCGAGGCTGGGGGGAAGGCCGCCGGGGGGCTGAGAACTGGCTGAGCCCCCTGCTGTGGGCTGCAGAGCCCGTGGAGGACCGGAAGTCTCTGTCTGGCCCCCGAGCCCGGGGTCTGGCTAGAGGGGCCCTCTGTCCAGATGGAGCGGCAGGAAGGAGACGGCCACCGTCCATGGGCTCCGGCCTGTTCCCGAGCCTCACGTGCTGCGGCTGCCCCCTAAAGCCGCTTATCTCCCTGGGCTGGGCAGGACCAGGATTGAGGTCATCTACCTGCCCCCCCACTTCCGCCCCCAGCACCCAAGCCCGCTGGGGCTTGAGGGCAGGAGGCTTGATAAGCCGGGCACAGGGCCAGCGGCTTCTTCCCACCTCCTCTGCAGCGGCGGGGGAGGCTTCCGGCCAGGCTGGACACGGGGTTCAGGGAGGAGGGTGCCACCTCCCAAGAGTGGGCACGGAGCACGTGGCCAGGAAGCCCTGATAACAGGGCCGGCCGGGAGATAAGGAAAGCGGCCATTCCGAGGGGCGGGGAGCAGGGCGGCCTGGCTGACCCTGGGGCTAGTGTGGGAGGCGGGCGTCTGGCCATCCTTCGGCCACGCAGCCGGCTAGAGCCACACCTGCTCCCCGCCTCTACTTCCCGTTCTTTCTAAATGGAGAGTCAGGGCTGGTCCCTCCTGCCTTGGCTTCCCCCGGCCACGAGAATATCATCCAGCTTCCTAACCTTGACCTCAAGGGCCCCAGTCCTGCCCCGGGGGGCCAGCCCCCCACTCCACAGCCGGCCTCCTCGCTGTCCCTCCCTGAGGCAGGAATGCGCCCGCCGCGGGGCTTGGCACGGCTTGTTCCTGGTGCTGGGAACTCTCTGATTGTCCCCAGGCCACCACGCTGGCCAGCACTCCCCTCTAGGCCCCTCCTCAGTGGCCGTCTGGCTGGCAGGAGCAGCTGGACCCGAGGCTACACTGTTGACCGTTGCCCCTGGGGCCTGGGGCTTGAGGAAAGCAGGAGCCGTGCCCGTTTTGTGCCCTGCTGGCCCCCAGGCCTGCTGGATGCTCTGTCCCCATCGAGGCCTGAGCTGCCTCCTCCTCCAGTGCAGGAGGGGCCAGGCTTGCAGCAGCCTGGGGGCCACTGAGGGCTGCCCGGGCCTCGGGACAGGAAGAGTCAGGCTGGGGTGGATGGACCCCAAGGTGCTGAGATCAGGGGGTCATCCTGGGTCCTGGGCGAGCCCCACTTACCATCACCCCTTCCCCATGCCCTGGCAGGAAGGACACCTGGTCCCAGCCTGGGGTGGGCCGGGGGCCTCTGTCCACATACCCTTCAGACCTGATCCTAGAGGCCGTGGCCCTTGAGTCTGCTGGCCGGGCCCCCTGTGCCCCCACCCACCTCCAGGACTTTGTGGCCCAGCGCTTGGCTACTGCGGGGTGCTGTGTGTATACGAGCCCACCGGAGCCCAGGGCCCTTCCGGCCCCCATCGCCCCGGTGCTGCACCAGGGAGCACCAGGGCTGGCCAGGGCCTCTGCGCCTCGACCCCACCTGAGCCCTCTGGAGGAGCTCCTGGGGGCTCTGCTGGGTCCCGGACCCTGCCCCACCCACCCAGGGGCCCCAGGGGCCTCGCGGCCAGCGCCCTCTCCTGGAGAGGAGGCCCGCGGGGCGCGGGTGAGCGGCGGGGAGGGACGCACCTGCACTCCGCAGCCGTCCTGCGAGAGCAGCCACTGCAGGCAGGCGAGGTGGCCCGTGGCGGCGGCGTCGTGGGCCGGCGTGGCGCCGTTGCACGCGCGGGCCGCGGCGGGCTGGCCGGCCTCCTCCACCAGGAAGCGCAGGCAGTGCAGCTTGCCCGCGCGCGCCGCGTGGTGCACGGGCAGCGCGTCCAGCGGGTCGCACAGCGAGGGGTCCAGCAGGCCGGCGGCGTGCAGGGACTTCAGCACGTCCAGCTCGCCCTGCCGCGCCGCCTGCAGCGCCTGCTCCAGGGCCATGGTGTCGCCCGCGGCGCCGCCACCCCGCGCTCAGCGCGGCCCCCGGGGCGCCATGCGCGCGTCGTCGGGCGGCGGAGGAGCCCGCGGCGCCCCCGTCTGGGCTCTGCGGCCCGGGGAGGCGGGCGGCTGCCGCCCGGGCTTCTGCGCGCAGCCTGGCCCGCTCCGCTCCGCCTCGGCCGCGCTCTGGGGCCGGGGCCGCCCGGGGCGCCCGGCTTAGCCTGGGGCCCGCCCCAGCTCCGCCCCCGCGCCGCCCCGCGCCGCCCCGCGCCCGCCCCGCGCTGCCTTGGTCCCGGGGTTCACCCGCCCGCCCCGCGTCTCGCTCTCCAAACCCCGCGGCGCAGCGCAGCGCTAGAAGAGCCGCCCCGAGGCGGGGGGCGCAAATCCCCCCCGCCGGGTGCAGGGGACCGTCCTAGGGACTTGGTGCGCCTAGAGATTTCGCTCCCAACTTGCCTCACGTAACAACTGAGATCCCGAAAGGACAGCTAATGTAACTTATGGACGATGGTTCACAGTAAGACTGTGATATTTTGCAGCAATGGCAAGATATTATTTCAAGACCAAAAGGACAGCAGTAGGGAGGTGTAAGGGGATATGGGAATTTTCCTTTTGGAGTCACGAAACGTTATAAAATTGACTGAGTGATAACAGCACGACTCTGATGAAAGTGAGAGCACCGAGTGTAGACTTCCGTGGACTGTACACGCGTGAGACCATTAACCCGTGCTGGATGGTGGCCTGTGGCTAACAGGACCAAGAGGAGAACGTTTTCTCCTGAATGATAATGAACATGTAATACTAACACAGGGCGTTAATAATCGGGGGTGGGGGAAATTTACACCAAATGTAACACACGGGCTACGGTTTGTAGTAATATTTTGAGGATGCTCTTGTGCTTTGTCGCCAGTGTTCTACAGCAATGCAAGGCGGTGGTGGGGAGACGGATGGGAACCTTGTGTGATGCTATGCATATTTGTTTTGTAAATTCACGAATTTTAACTATATAGTTAATGGTTTATGTTTGTTCCTGTAGGAATGATACACTTCAATAAAATTTTATTTGAAAAAAAATTGAGATTCCCAGGGGGGCGCGGGCAAAACTGGGTTAAAATTGGAGAGCGAGCCCTCTGGCTCTGATGAGCTGCACCCTCAGGCGAATGCCTTCATCAGCCGCGGGCGCAGCCTCTCTCCGGGTGCTGGGGACACAGCAAGCAACGGCCGCGACTCCAGAGGGTGACAAGGGTGACAAGGGTGATAGTGATTTGGAGAGTCTGCGTGCACCGTCAAGGCCCAGCCCATCCGAGGTGGTGTCGGCGGCTAGGTCCTGAGTGGCCAGAGGGGACTTCCAGGCAGGTGAACGTCAGGGGCAAAGGCCCTGAGGCAGGGAGAGGCCCAACAAGCACCCGAGGGCTTTCGGTCTATGCCCTGGGTTGAGTGCCACGGATGTCTCGGGTCCCCAGCCCTCCTGGGGCCCTCCAGACCGAGAGCTGGGCTCGGAGCCTCTGGGAGAGAGGGAGGAGGAGAGGAACGGGACCTTGGGCGTGCTCAAAAGTCTGGGTCGAGGGGACACTCAGCGGTGAGCCTGAGCGCCAGGGCTTGCCAGGCTGGGAGAGGAGAAAGCGGGGGGCACACGGTACAGCAGCAGTGGGAGACGTGCCAGCTTCAAACCCGGAGAGTGGGCGCTAGCACCCAAGGCCCCACTGGGTGCTGGGCAGAGCGGGTGCAAGTGGGCCAAGCCACCACGTGGGCATGGCCGGAACCAGTCGTGGGAGCTGGAGAGAGGCACAGCCTGAGGGACACCAGGAAGAGCTGCCAGAGGGTGGGGGATGCGTAGCCGCGGGAGCGCCTCAGCAACCTTGCCATTGCCTGTACCCTTCCTTTCCCGTTCCACTCCCCCTCCCACTGGAGCCCGGGGAGGGTGACTCTGGAAATGCAGCCAAACAAGAAGCCTCTTCATTCTAGCGCTGGATTCTAGGACCACGGTGGACGTTATTCCCTTAGGCCGCCACTTGGTGGCGCCGTGCGAGATGGCCTCCCGCCATGCTCTTAACGTGAGCAGCTGTGCCCCTGCAGAGGCCAGGTGAGCTTCCAACTCCATCTGGCGGGACGGCCTTGCTCCCTCCGTGGGATCTGTGGGCGCTGTGCTCTGGGACGTCTGCCCAGCGGCGTGCAGGCATAGGGCAGGAGGAGTTTTTTTCTGGCAGTCTCTGTTTTTGGTGCACCTGAGCGGCAGGGGAGTGTAAGACGCATGGTCTCGGGCGCCCCGCCCCTGTGACTCCTCCAGGACAACACTCCCCCCCCCCAATTTCAATCCTGCGCCACCAAGGCGGGTCCCCGCTTGGCCGCCCTCATTTGTCAGTGTCTTTGTCACCCTGCAAGTCAGGCCAGGTGGTGCTGCAGCCAGTGGGCCAGGTGGACGCCCTGCTGCTAGCCACATCTCTGTAAAAGCCTCCTGTGAGCACCGCCCCTGCTGACCTCCCAGGGACGGCTCAAACCCTGGCTGGGAATCAGGCCCTTCCCGCCCTACGCTGAGCTCCTCTGCCCTCTCGGGGCCAATTCCCGCCTTCACCTCCCCCCCACCCCCAGCAGCCCTAGAGAGCGACACCCACAATGAGCACCCATTAGTGGAGGGCTGAGGATTGCCGGGCTGGTGCCGAGCGTCACAGGCATAGTTCATCCTCACGCCAAGCTTTGAGAGAGGTACAAGTGCCAACCCCCTTTTATAGCTGGGGAAACTGAGGCACAGGAAGTTATTTTTTAAGGATCTTGTCCGAGGTGACACTAATTGGAGGCGGGGTAAAGCTCACTCTCTAGTGCACCCTGCCGTGCTGTGCTCCCTCAGGACATTCAGACCTGAAACTCCCTCTGTTCAGGGCAACTGTCACTGAAACCTCCCCCCATGTCAGTTTAGGGGACCCGCTCCCCAGAGGCCTCCTCTCACCCCTCTGCTGGGCCCACCTGCCACGCCCACCCTGCTTTGCATGAAAATGGCCTGTTGCGGGCTCTCCCTCCACCCAAGAGCAGGTGCAATTCCCAAGGGCAGGGATCAGAGTGGACTGTGTCCCCAGTGTCCCCCAGAGCAGGCACTTAGTGCACAGGGGGATCCCTTGGTGGCCCAGCCACCCTGTGACCCCACCCCCACCACTCAGCACCCCCCCCCAAGTGCCCCTGGCTCTACATGACTCTCCCTCCGAGCTAACCAGGAACACCCTCTCCCCAACACTTTGGTTAAGGCGCAAGGTTTACAGCAATGGCTGAGAGGGCTTTTTCCTTCATCTTTTTTTTTTTTTTTTTAAACATTTATTTATTTATTTAATTTCCCCCCCTCCCCTGGTTGTCTGTTCTTGGTGTCTATTTGTTGCGTCTTGTTTCTTTGTCTGCTTTTGTTTCTTTGTCCGCTTCTGTTGTCTCAGCGGCACAGGAAGTGTGGGCGGCGCCATTCCTGGGCAGGCTGCTCTTTCTTTTCACGCTGGGCGGCTCTCCTCACGGGCGCACTCCTTGCGCGTGGGGCTCCCCCACGCGGGGGACACCCTTGCGTGGCACGGCACTCCTTGCGCGCATCAGCACTGCGCATGGCCAGCTCCACACGGGTCAAGGAGGCCCGGGGCCTGAACCGCGGACCTCCCATATGGTAGACGGACGCCCCAACCACTGGGCCAAAGTCCGCTTCCCCTTTCCTTCATCTTTATTAATTGATTTATATTTACATTTTATACAAATGGAACCGTACAGTATGTTACACAATATGTTTAGTTCATAGTAACACAATCGTACCGTATTTGTCCTTTTGTGTCTGGCTTGCTTCACTCAACACAATGTCCTCCGGGTTCATCCATATTGTCAGATGCTTCACAACTTCATTTCTTCTTACAGCTGCATAATAGTCCATCGTGTGAAGGCACCACAGTTTGTTCACCCATTCATCTGTTGATGGACACCCGCGTTGTTTTCAACCTTTGGCAATTGTGAATAAAGCCGCTGTGAACCTTGGTGTGCAGATGTCTGTTCGTGTCGCTGCTCTCAGTGCTTCCGGGTGTACACCCAGTAGTGGGATTGCAGGGCTGCGAGGCAAGTCTATATTCATCTTCTTTAGGAGCTGCCAAAGAGTCCTCCACGTGGGCTGTGCCATTCTACATCCCCACCCACAGTGAGCAAGTGTTCCATCTCTCCACATCCTCTCCAACACTTGTTCTGTCTTTTTAATAGTGGCCGTTCTGATAGGTATGACAATATCTCATTGCAGTTTTGATTTGCATTTCCCTAGTCATTAGTGATGTTGAACATTTTTTCATGTGGTTTTCTTTTTGCCATTTGTGTTTCTTCTTTGGACAAATGTCTGCCCATTTTTAAATTAGGTTGTTTGTTATTTTATTGTTGAGTTGTAACATCTCTTTATATATCCTGGATATTAAACCCTTACCGGACTTATGATTTCCAAATATTTCCTCCCATTGAGTCAGCTGCCTTTTCACCTTTTTGACAAAGTCTTGTGAGGTGCCGAAGTGTTTAATTTTGAGGTAGTCCCATTTATCTATTTTCCCTTTTGTTGCATGTGCTTTGGGTATAAAGTTGAAGAAACCACCACCTACCCCAGGGAGGCTGAGAGATTTTAAAATCGGGGTGACTGACGTGGAAAAGGGAGCTGGCTCCTGACCTCCCTCCACGTCTTCAAATAGTCTCCAGGCCTGGAGGGGACTGTTCTAGGCTGCACCTGCTCCCCAGCCCTCTACCCCCAGGGCCAGTGCAGGGGTCCTTTCCCTGAGGGTGCAGGCTGGCCTGTAGTCAGAGGGCTGGGTGAGCCGGGGTGTATGGCCGGGGTGGCGTGGGGGCATTGGTGGGTGATCCACAAAGTGCTCTTTTGAGCCCTTAAAGAACAGGGAATTACCTTGGGGGGGGGGGCTGGCCCATAGGCCCCCTGGGCTCAGGGGCACCCGGGGGCCAAATTATTGAGAATTTCTTCTGCTCATTAGGACTGTCAGGAGAGCTGATGGAGGTGAGGGCCATGGAGCACGTGGCCTGCACTTGCCCTGCAGTAGGGCCTGACAGCTGGTGGCGAGCAGGTCCTTTGCAGGTGAGAGGCTGGTGACCCTCGCCCAGGCTGCTCTAAGCCCACTTCCCGGTGGGTACGTTGGTCCCCTCGGCTCCTCTTGGGGCAGTGCGTGGCAGGGAGGCTTGGGGCGACCGGGTGTGCGCCGGACCAGGGGGCGAGGGGTGTTTCCAGCTCCGGGGACAGCCCTAGCCTGGGCTCCTCCCCATGGGGCCTCCGGGACTGGGCTCTCCGGGGCGCGCCATTGGTGCGTGGGTCCGGGCCGTTGCCCCTCCAGCCGGGCCGGGGGAGGGGAGCCCCGAGCAGATGGGCGGCGCACGCCGGCCAGTTTGCAGCAGCAACGGGTGCGAGGCGCGGAGGCGGGCGGGGCGCGCCGCTGGGGCCCGGGACAGCCCCGCCTGGCCACGTGAGCCCGACGGTCCCGCGGGTGGGAACCCGGAGCCTGGAGCCGGTTGAAATGCAAATGACCTCGGAGGGGCACTGGAATTGGGGCTTCAGGTTTGCCTGGTCTTCTCTGCGCCTCAGTTTCCCCATCGGTAACCGAGGGCAGGGCAACCAGACGATCCCTGACTGGGTGAGCCGCCGGGGAACTCCGTGGAGTCCTTAGAGCCGGGATGAGGCGTCCAGTGTCCTGGGCCCTCGTCCTGGCTCTGCCAGTCCTCAGCTGGTGGCCTCGGCCAGGGCCCAGGGCACCGCCCGCCCCAACGTGGACAATGAACGGAGGGCGGAGCTGGAGAAGGGGCGGGGGGCGCAGGTGGAGCGCTGCGAGGTCCCGCGGGTCCCCGCCCTTCCTGCCGGCAGGGTCCCGCCACCACCCCGGGCCCCGACGGCGCCCACGCAACCCCCGCGAGTGCTCGGCGGGACGCGAAGCCTCGGAGCGGGGTCCCCTGTGGCGCCGTGGCGCCGCGTCCCGCCGGCACCCTGCAGGATCGAAGGCGGGAGGCGGGGCCGGCGGGCCTCCGCGGGGCGGGGCGGGGCGGGCGCCTCCTTAAAGCCGCGCAGCCGGGGCCCCGCACCCTCCGCGGACGCCCGCGCCCGCCTCGCCCCGGACCTCCCTCGGCGCCTCCTGGGGCTGTCCCGAGGGGCCGCGGACGCGGCGGAGTTGCGCACGGTAGGGGCCGGGGCTCGGGGGCCCGGGCCCCGCGTAACCGCGGTCCTTGCGTCCCCCGCAGAGCCTCACGCCGCTGCTGGAGAAGCGCCGCCGCGCGCGCATCCTCGAGAGCCTGAGTCAGCTCCAGGGACCGTCCTGCCGCTGCTGCGCAGGGAGGTGAGTGCCCCGCGCCCCCGCCGCGCCTCCCGCACCGGGACGGGGGTGCAGCTGCGCGGAGCGAGGCGGGCGGGCCCCGGGGCCTCGGTGAGGGGCCCAAGGCGGACCCCGGCGGGGCGGGCGCGGGGGCGGGGACTCACGGTGGGCCACCGCGCGCCCGCATCCAGCTCCTGGGAAAAGCGCGGGACCCGCGGCAGCGGCCCCGGAGACCCGAGTCTTGTCTGTCCCTTTGTCCGTCCCTCTCGCCGCGGCTGGGCGCGGAGCTCCCGCTGCTCGACGCTGGAGAAGGCGGACGTCCTGGAAATGGCCGTGCGCTTCCTGCAGGAGCTGCCCGCGTCCCCCTGGCCCGCGCCCAGTGAGTGAGCCCGGCCGCCCCGCGCCGCGCCCCCCGGGTCCCCGCGCGCGACTCATGCCACTCCCCGCCCGCAGCGCCCTCCGACGGCTTCGGCGAGGGCCACGGCGCCTGCCTGGCGTGCGTGGCGCGTGCGTGCCCGAGCCCGCCGTGAGCGCGCCTGCGGGAGCACCTGCGGCGCGGGCAGCCTCGACTGAGGGCGCAACGCGTCCTCACCGGCCCCGCCGCCCGCACCTCCCCGCGGCCCCGGCCTCTGGCGGCCGTGGTAGCCCGCAGGCCTTGCTGACTGCGAGGGACCCAGAGCGCTGGACAGTCTAAGGACACGCTAGGGGTGACTCATGGTCCCCCATGACGGCCCAGCCCAGCACCCAACACCCAGGTCGGACTGTAGATGATTGTGACTCGCGTGGCAGGCTGAAGGCTGTGTGAGGACTCAGCTCCAAGGAAATAAGGGGGTGGGGGAGCCCTATCTGTGCCCCCCCACCTTGGGGGGTGTCTGGGCCTCAAGATAAGGGGTAGGGGCTACAGGTAGAGGTGATTCAGGACCTGGGCCAGCCACAGCTGTCCCCGCAGCCAACACACCTGGGCCAGGTGCAGCCACCTGCTCTACCTGGTCACTGCCTGCATCCTTGCCAGCTCAGCTTGGGACCATCTGGGCACACAGCAGCAATGGCCCCTAGGGCGTCTGTCTGCCCTCTGCCGGGGCAGTGCAAAAGGACTGGGGAGGGCCGGGAAGCCATCTTCCAGCACCCCCTCCACCCCTGGGCTCTCCTGCCCCACGCCCCCACTGACTGGGGCAGGGGCAGCCAGGGCTCTGTGCTGCTGGTGTGGGGAGGACTGCTGGGTGGAGGTGTTCCGTGGAAGGATTTAACTCCCCGAGCGTAAGTCAACCTCTCTGCATCACACACTGGGCCAGGTGGTCTTAGGGTGTGAGGAGGGGGTGGGACAAGAGCAAAGGAAGCTGGTGGCTGAGTCCAGAGACGGTGCCAGTGGGCAGCAGGGAGTCAGGGGCCGACAGCTGGTTAGAAACAGGAAACACCTTTCCTGGGTTTCCCTGCTACTCATCCGGGCAGGTTGCTGGAAACTGCTTGTCCTTGGGACTTCTCCACGGCAGCCAGGAGGGCTGGAAAGGGGCCTGCGGATCCCAGGAGAGGGTGCCCGAGAGAAGGCGGGAGCACCTGGGGCCATCTCCAACCCTGGCCATGCCATTCCGCGTGGGGGTTGGGTTGGGAGTTCTCCCTCTGTACCAGCTAACGGTCTGTGCTGGGGACAAGGACACTGTGGGCAAGGAGGTGGACCTGCCGGGAGGCGGGGCGGGTGGCGGCAGTAAGTCGGACTCTGCCACGCGGCCCGAGATGGCCTGGGTTTGCACTTGGGTGGTGGGTCTTATTGAGTTCGCACGAAGGAGCAAGGCTGTCCCAGCACCTCTCTGGGCCCCGCTGGCTAGACTGTAAGCTCTTGGAGGGCAGGGCTGGGCCTGAGCGAGGCATTCATGTGCAGTGGGTACTCAGTAAACCTTATAGACCAAATGAACGGGTGACAGGAGTGGACTGCCTGGGCATGCTGACCTGGTGTGGCCTGACTCCCACGCCCCGGCCCCCGGGGTCCGCTGTGACCATCTGCAGTGACTCCACAGGGGCTGTGCTCCCAGGAGGAGCCCTCTGAATGGGGAGGGGTCTCGTGTGCAGAAAGCAGGTGGCGGGGCGTCTCCTCTGACTTCCACCCAGACTTTCGCAGTCTACACCTGCTGGGGATTGCTTTCCTGAGCTGCTGGGAGCAAGTAAGAACGAGGACTAGGGAACCCCCAGGCTCACATCCACCTGGAGTTCACGGTTCCTCCTTGGGTCATGGGTTTGGCATCAGGCACACACCGGGCAGGCGGGGCCTGCTACTCCTTGGTTCTTGTGGCTCGTCTTAGCCCCAGTTCCCCGACTCATGTTGACCGGACCCCAGTCGTGCTGGGGTGCAAGCTACTGGGGAGGGGTGTGTGTGACGGCCAGCGACTCATAGGGTCAGGCACCCAGGGAACCGAGCGGGGCGGCCGAGGCGGGGAGCCGAGGCCAGCCCAGGAGGGTGAGGTCGTGGACCCAAGGCAAGAAGCCAGCGCTCCAGGGGGATGTGCCCACAGGTCTCAGCCGGGCTTGGGGCTGTGCTTGCAAAACAGGGACACCAGCCCCCTCCTCCTCCAGGCATGGCAGGCACCTCCTCCTGGACCCCCCCCTCCTTGGGTATTCCCAGAGCCCTGGCTGGTGGCCAGAGGAGAGCGACAGAGACACGGGCTTTTTTTTTTTGGCCTGGGGTGGGGCTGCCTGAACCGGAAGGGCATTTTCTGCTCCTAAACAAGTGCCACGGGCGCCCAGCTCTTGGGATGCCTTCTCCGAGACTGGCTCATGACAGCCTGAAGCGCTCTGTTGGAGAAAAATCTCGACCATGTCTCTGTAATCAAGCCAGTGAGTGAAAGGATTCAGTGGCCCGAAGGCAGCCACAGCGCCGAGCCGCCTGGGAGTGAGTCGGGCCCGGGACGGGTCTCCGCCTGTTCCCCGGCCCTGGCTAATGAGGACAGGCCCCATCGAGTGCCCGAGATGGACACACAGGAGAGCGAGGATGAAGACCAGGCTGCCGAGGGAGGCACCCCACAGAACCCTGCGCCCCCGAGGGTCCCAGGCTACACCAGCTTATCTGGAACAGGACTTGGGTGCACAAAGCCGTGGGGGGCGCGTCTGGGGGAACCTGCGACCCTGCAGAGGTGGCCCACCCACCCCCTGCTTTGGGGAGCCCCCCCTCTGGAGTTGGTGGCAGGATAGAGGGGCCACCTCCTGCCATGTACGTTCTCTGTTTCGGGGAACTGGGCGCTCCCGTCCAGCCACACACATACTCTCAATATCAAGGCCGTGTTTATTTGATTGTTTCTTTAATTAACTGGTTTATTAATCATGCCAGGATGGTAATCCCAGAGAAGAGCTAGCCCCGCCCCTGGGGTTATCTTCTCCGACTTCGGCTTTATTTCTTACTTTAAGTAGATGGTCTTGGGGCTCCCTTTGGCCGGGCTCCCCCCGCTTCTCCGCGCCTGCGGGCGGGGTACTGGCCTGGCCATGTCTCCAGGGGGCTCTGTGCGGCCGCGGCTGCCCTCCAGATGGGTGCCCCCCAGACGGCTGCCCCGGCATGTGGCGTGGGGGAGAGGCTTCCCAGGGAGTAACCAGTTTCGCTCAGAGGCCCTGGCGGAGCCCCGGGCGCCCAAAGCAGCTGTAATAAAACCTGGACTAATGGTTTCGGAGGCGTGAGAAAGCTGCCAGCGGCACCCTCCGCACGCACACGTGCTGTCTTGTCTTGTCAGCCGCCATCCACTGGGGGGCAGCAGGGAGCAGGGGCCCGGGCGGGAGTAAGGACCCCCTGCCCCTGGAATGAGCGGTTCCCTGGCCTGGGAGTGAGGGGCCAAGGAAGAAGTTTCCAGGCTGCGTTCCGGCCACTGGCTCTGCTGTGGACGGGGCGTTTGGTCTGTCCAAAACTCAGGGAGCCGAGGACGAAGTGCTTTAAAGAACAAAGAACAATTCTGGACCCCAGGTCAGGCAGACCCAGGTTTAGTGGGAACTGAATTTTGAGGTCCTCTTTAAGAAAAGTAACAAAGTCGTGAGCACAAACTTAAGTCTGGAAATGGATATTTATTTAGAGTGAAAAAGTAAGCGTCCTCTACCTACTGATGCCTGGCTTGGAGATTCTGCCTCTTCTTTTTGATCACTTCCTCCCTCCCTCCTTCCCTTTCTCCATCTTTTGCCCTTCAAAAATTATTTCATAATTGAGATTTTTTATCAATTGTTTTGAGGGTCAGCACACAAAGATGATGAACTATTTCTACACAATTCTTAATGCGTGCACCAAAATCCTGAAAAGCAACTTTCCAGCTTAAAATTTGGAGGCCCAGGGAAGTGGGTGTGGTGCAAGTGATTGAGCTCCCCCTTCCACAGGGGAGGTCCCTAGTTCAGTTCCTGGTACTTCCTAAAGAACTGGCATGAGGGGCAAGCATGGCAAGCTGTCGCAACAAGAGACACACGAGAAAAAAAAACAATGAGAGGCACAACAGCAGGAGTGGAGGCTCTGCCTCCTACAGAAGAGCAAGACAGTGAGCTGACTCAACAGGCAGTTGCGGCAGGCTGATGCCACAAGATAACACAACAAAAGACACAGAAAGAAAAACAATGAGAAACCCAATAAAACAGGTAGCAGGTGACTCAAGCGATTAGGTGCCTCCCTCCCTCTTTGGAGATCATGGATTCAGTTTCCCATGCCTCCTAAAGAAACAAGGAAGACAAAGAGATGTACCAAGTGTGAACAATGAGGGGGTGGGGAGAAATAAATAAAAATAAATTTTAAAAAAATTGAAGGTCTGTTTTCCTTAAGAGGATGTCAATCCCAGTATCTCTAAATGTCAAAGTGATACACGTAAGTCCCACCGGTTCACAATTTAATGTCACCCGCGGTACCTGCCCACATTTCTAACCTTTCACAGCACAGAACAAAGTGGGTAGGAACGGTGGACTGCCACTACCAAGGATGGTTCAGAGAGCGCTGTCCTGACGGGAGAGCCAAGGCCAGGGGTGGTTTTCTTTCCTTTCCTTTTTTCATTAGAGAAGTTGTAGGTCTACAGAAAAATCCTGCATAAAATACAGAGCTCCCATAGAGTACCTGTTGTTCATTCCTTGCATTAGTGTGTACATTTGTTAGAAATGATGAAAGGGGCGGCGGACTTGGGCCAGTGGTTAGGGCGTCCGTCTGCCACATGGGAGGTCCGTGGTTCGAACCCCGGGCCTCCTTGACCCGTGGGGAGCTGGCCCATGCGCAGTGCTGATGCACGCAAGGAGTACCCTGCCATGCAGGGGCATCCCCTGAGTAGGAGTAAGGAGTGCGCCCTGTAAGGAGAGCCACCCAGCGCGAAGAAGGGTTCAGCCTGCCCAGGAATCACACCGCACGCGGAGAGCTGACATAACAAGATGACGCAACAACAACAAAAAGAAACATAGATTCCCATGCCTCTGACAACAACAGAAGCGGACAAAGAGAGGACGACGCAGCGAGTGGACACAGAGAACAGATAACCGGGGTGGGGAGGGAAGGGGAGAGAAATAAATAAAGAAATAAATCTTAAAAAAAAAAGGAAATGATGAAAGGACGTTTTAATCATTGTACTAGTAACTATGGCCCATGGTTTAAACTAGGGGTCACTGTTTTTTATGGTAGCATATATGCAGCCTAGAACTTTCCCTTTTAGCCACATTCAAAAACATAAATCATTGCTTTTCATTATGTTCACAATGTTGTGCTACCATCACCACCATCCATTACTAAAACTTTTCAGTCACCCCAAACAGAAATTCTGTACAATTTAAGCATTAAATCCCCATGGGGACAGGAAGCAGATGTGGCTCAAGCACTTGGGCTCCTGTCTACCACATAAGAGGTCCAGGGTTCAATGCCCAGGGCCTCCTGGTGAGGGCAAGCTGGCCTGTGTGGTGAGCTGGCCCACGTGGAGTGCTGCCCCACACAGGAGTGCTGGCCCACATGGAGAGCTGGCGCAGCAAGATGACGCAACAAAAAGAGACACAGAGGAGAGATAATAAGAGACGCAGCAGATCAGGGAGCGGAGGTGGTGCAAGAGAATGATCACCTTTCTCCCACCCCAGAAGGTCCCAGGATCGGTTCTTGGAGCTGCCCAATGAGATGCAACCAGACACCCAAGAACGCAGTGAATGGACACAGAGAGCAGACAATGGAGGGAGGGGGGAGAAATGAATAAATAAAGTCTTAAAAAAAAAAAGCCCCATGGGGAGAGGTGAGGAAACAATTCTGCTAAAAAATAACATGTTGGGGGGAGGTGTGGATGTAGCTCAGCTGGTTGAACATCTGCTTTCCATGTTCGAGGTCCCAGGTTCATTCTGGCACCTCCTAAAAAAAACCCATGGTGACAGAAGTAATTGGAAATGTTTGACACATTAAATGAATGGCTATGACTCCAAATCTTCATTTAGTGTGTGTTGTTTTACAGCCTCTAAAAACTGCCTCCCCCACCCAGGGAATGTTAACTTGACATCCAAGACAAAGTCTCCCATAATTCAACATCCCACTATTTCCTGGTTGCACCAAAAAAATGAACAACCAGCAAATTATTTTACCTTAAAAAAAAAAGTTACACTTAATAAATGGGATGAGATGGGATTCCAGTCTCCTTCTTCAAAATGTTTTTTCTAGACCTTCTAAAAAAACGTGTGTTCGCAACATAGTTGATAAAAATATTCCTCTGGATTTTATGGAAGGGAGACCCAGGAAGCCCCGATACGACTGGGGTAGGATTTTCATCAGACTCGGCTGTTTCTCCCCTGCTTCACCTGAGCGGGGCCTCATTTTCAGCGTTTCCACTTTCTGCGGGTGACTCTTGGCTGGTCTTGCCTCTTGCCCTTTGCTGCCCTTTCCCCTTTGGCTGCACATTTTCGTCTAAAGATTAAGCCTTCCTGCTGCCTCTCTTGACTTGGTTTCCACTTTGGCAGCAGGTTTAGCCAACAACCTCGCCAATCTCCTCTGGACTTCCCTGACCCTTTGGCTGAGCTGACCGTCCTCTTGGCATCTTGGCAGCAGGGAAGACGCATGCTGGGCGCTGCACCGAGAGCCTTCACGAAGCTGGGCTGCTGGCCGTGACTGTACAGCTGTACAGATGCCTTTTTAAGCAATTTGCCAAACATGATTCCATAGAAATGCTCCTTAACGACAAACTTGGCCCCCCCTCTGCTTCTAGAATGTTCTATTACCCCAATACTCTCAGCATCCAGGCATGTGAACATCCCCGAAGTTTAAGCCTCATGAGCTTCACGGTAAACCCATCTCTCCCCAGAAGTGACCGTATCTGCACATGTGAGAATACCAAGGTAAATACCTTCCGTGTATAATCAGTTTATTTGCACAGACATCTATACCATTTTCACATATGCTTTTTCCTGTCCCCTTCACATCTGTCTGGAAAGCTCAGGAAATGCAGATTTCCAGGTCACGCTTCCTCCAGAATGCTGATTCCCAGAGCCCGAGTCCTTGGACCCCGACCAGGCACCTCACCTGCCATCAGGGCCATACTTGATTGAGTTTGCCGCAGTCCCCGGGACCCATTTGGTTTGCGAAGGAACCGGACTGGCCAATTAAATGAAGATATGATGTCCCACCCTTGATGTCTTTTAAAAATGGTGGTAATTTTTGCCACGCCCCTCCTGGGGTTCCTGATTGCTTTGATGTACCAGCTGGGGGGGCAGGCAGTTTAGTGGCTCCCATGTGCCCGCCCCCACTGTGATGACTCTCCCCCCACAGGCCCAAGAATGCAGCTGGGGCTGCGCCGAGTGCCAAGTAGGCCGTCTCCATATTCCAGGTATACCCTTGGGGAGCAGAGAGATGACCTTGGCAACCAGGGGCCCAGTGCCGCTGTGCGCTGGCCAGGGGCTCCGTCGTGCCCCACCTGAAGAGGGACACACGAGGCCATTTGGGCCGTCCAAGGACAAGGGAGCCCAGGCCCTGTGTCCAAGCATCCCCGAAATGTTCTCTCTGCCCATCTTCCCAGTCAACCCATAAATGCTGGAGGTTCCTCTGGGGAAGGCCTGGGGAAATCCCCACCCGACTCACTTCCGGGGACCCGGCTTTCCTTCCGCCAGTGGGTTCTGGATCTGAAAATGGTCTCAGGTGTGGAATCCAGGCAGAGTGTCGTGGCGTTTTGGGGGAACATGCTGCAGTCTCCTCATCCCCTGCGGCAGTTTGATATTATTTATAAATTCCAAAAAGAGATACTTGACTATGTTTGTAACTGGTCTGGGCATGATAGCCCTTTGATTGTATTAGATTCAGCTGAGATGCCTTTGATTAACTTATGTGACGATTAGGGCTTTGATTTGACCATGTCATTAGGCCAACTCAGTTTGAGTCCTTGTCCCCTTGGTGGGCTGTATAAGTGGACACTCGATCAAGAACAGGGAAGCAGGCGGTGGACTTGGCCCAGTGGTTAGGGCGTCCGTCTACCACATGGGAGGTCCACGGTTCAAACCCCGGGCCTCCTTGACCCGTGTGGAGCTGGCCCACGCACAGTGCTGATGAGCGCAAGGAGTGCCGTGCCACACAGGGGTGTCCCCCGCGTAGGGGAGCCCCATGAGCAAGGAGTGCGCCCCGTAAGGAGAGCGCCCAGCGTGAAAGAAAGTGCAGCCTGCCCAGAAATGGCACCACACACACGGAGGGGTGACACAACAAGATGACACAACAAAAAGAGACACAGATTCCGGTGCCTCTGACAACAACAGAAGCGGACAAAGAAGAAACAGCAAATAGACACAGAGAACAGACAACCGGGGTGGGGGGGAAGGGGAGAGAAATAAATAAATAAACAAAATCTTAAAAAAAAAAAAAAGAACAGGGAAGCAGATATGCAAGAAAAGAGACAGCGCCACGGCAGAGGTCATTTGCTTGGTAGCTTACAGCTGACCTTGTAAAGAGAGCAGAGCAGCTGAGCCCAGAAAGAAACAGACCGGGAAGAGGGACTAGCCCTATGCCAGCCCACAGCTAAGAGAAGGAGAAGCTGGACCCACGGAGTCTTAAGAGGGAGAGGAAGGCTGAGCCCTCGCAGACATCGCCCGCCATCTTGCTTCAGCACGTGGCAACAGTTTGGTGAGGAAGTAACCCTGAGGTGGACTCTAGGTTCTCGGACTCTATTTAGGTCCATAGAACCCGGGGGAAGCTGGGTCTGTTGACCGTCTCCCTCTCTCTCTGTGGGTCAGCCTCCCTGGCCGCCACGCCCACGCTGCCACTCATCACCCAGTGGTGACTGGCTTCTGGCATCGGGCAGGGCCATGGGCCCTCGACGGGGTTGGAGCCCATCGGCCCCGAAGACGGTGCTCCCGGCCCTTCTGAGGGAAGCTGGAGAGCCTCCCTGGTGCCTTCCTCTGTGCGCCGGGAAATGTGGCCCTGTGGGTCTCCCAAGGCCCAGAGCCAGTGGGTGGGGTTTCGGCCCGGCTCAGCCTCTCCAGCGGAGCACGCCCCCTTCTTGGAACCTTTTGTCCCCTCCGGCCCGTCGGCCTGGCTCAGTGTGGACCGTCCCGGAGCCCGGGCTTCCCGGAGCTGTCCTAGCGGCCTGTCTGTGCTACCTGCGTGCGAGGGTGTGGAATGCAGCATCGGGGAGGGTGCCCCCAAGACACGCGCCGCCCCCCAGCACCGTGACTTTCCAGCCTGGTTGGCTCAGCACCTCCGGCAGCCGCTCAACTGTCCCCCTGCCTTGGGGTTGGTCCCTGTCCTTCCTGACCAGCTCTAGCGTGTCCCTGACTGGGTTAGCCCTGATCTTGGCCTGGCGCCTGCGAGGGGAGGCGGGGCAGATGGTGGGGGGAGCACCTGCTGTCCTGCAGTGGGGGCGGCGGGCGCTAGTTTCTAATAAGGAGGTGAAGAAGGTTCAGGGAAATCGGGGGATTTAAGATGTGCCCACCTCCAGGTATCAGGGTCCAGCTCTTTCCCAACCAGGAGACTGGTCTTGGCGTGGCAGGCCTGGTTAGGCTGAAAGCTGAAGCACCTTTGGAACTCCGCTGTTCTTTTTTTATTCCTTCTTCTTCTCGGTCCCTGCTATTCTCAGGCTTAACTCCTAGGCTAGTTCTTCCGCTTTCTCTGCCTTCCTGTTAGAGGAGAGAAGCCCTCCTGATGTGCAAGTGCGCTAATGGCTTTTTTTTTTCAGGAGGTACTAGATACTAGGACTGAACCCAGGACCTATGAGGGCAAGCAGGGCTCAACCACTGAGCTACACCTGCTCCCGGTCCAGTGGCTCTTACACTTAGCTTTTAACTGCGGGTTAATCCCACTCAGCTTTTTTTGCTCTCTTTTTTCCCAAGCTGCAATTGTGTTGAGCAGCTACTACTCAATGCCACTCAATGCACAGTATCTATTTCTTAACTTCCTGTCATAACACGCTCCTCAGGGCATGCCTTTCCCCTCACATACCAGGTGTGGTCGCTTGGAACGATGTACCCCAGAGAAACATGTCCTTAAAGTTAACTCATTCCTGTGGGCGAGAACCCATTGTCAGGAGGTCTTTTTGATGAGGTTACTTCAGTTAAGGTGAGGGCCTAGAGGGTCTTAATCCTGTTACTGAAGGCCTTATAAAGAGTGGGGGGAAAAAACCTGCAGAGAACAGACAGACCTGGAAGTCAGTGATGCTGAGAAACCAGGAGAGGCCGCCATGTGCACTGACATGTGACGGAAAAGCCAAAGGACCAAGCATGCTGCAGCCAGCCCCAAAGCGCCACAGTCTTGTGGGAGAAAGCCCTGCCTTGATGACACCTTGGTTTGGGACTTTTAGCCTCAAAGCTGCGAGTCAACACATTCCCAGTGTTTAAGCCAATCCATTGCATAGTATTTGTTCTGGAAGCAGGAAAGTAAAGCACCAGGTAATCAGTACTGAAAAAGAGTTTAATCTACTTTATGTGGATTATAGCTGTTGGTATTTTGATATTTACTATTATGTTGGAAATTAAAACAGAAATTAACAAAAAAATATGTAATTATTAATTCACTAAAATTTAACAATGTGAGAGTTAACTTGTGCAGAATTGGTATAAAAGGATGTGTGTCAATCTTTGTAAATCAATAGAAAAGGTGAAAGCATAACGTAATTTTGTAACTAGCAGTACTGTTATATGGGTATGATAGTGGTTCAAAGGGAAAGCCTAAGGCAGTGATTCCCAACCTTTTTTGTTCCACGGACCCCTTTGCCAATCAGGTAAAAACCATGGACCCTTTATTAAGTCCACACTATACTGTGTATTATGTAATAAATTTATCTCACCCACAAAAAACAAACAAAATAAAAGCATTATATGTTAACATAAATCACCTATTTTTTTAAAAAAAATAACTATATTTTCCAAAGTAAAAATATTTGGTGGAAAGAGCAGCATTGTTTTACAGCTTTGCAAATCTCTTTATTGTCTACCTTAATGGAAACAGCTTTAATGGAAACAAAATTCTCGTATTTGTTTCTGCATTCAGTGTGTTGGAATATGTTGTTTTGGTTGTATATGAAGCCTTGAACTGACTGGATGGGACCTCTCTCACTGCTGAAGACACTCTCCTTTGCTGATTGACCTGTGTACTTTTTGTGTTCTGATGCATTAAGCTCCATGGATCCACCTTGCACTTTGAGTGGGTCTTTCACTTACACTGGGTTACGTAACATCTTGCATTGATCACCTGGAGAACACTGGTTCACCAAGTTTTGCAGATTCCCCACATGGGGACTCATTTCATCACAAAATATCATCAAATGTCACATGGCTTCTGGAAAACCACTGTGTACACTTATGAGAGGAGGAGAATGAAAAAGGCAAATAACATTTTAGTATAATTGAAACTGCTGATAGAAACATCTTTCTCAAAGCTCCATAAAAAAACAATTAAAGGGTCACAGTAACAGAGCGAGCACCAAATCAAGAAAAAGGCAACCTAAAAAAATGGTAGTGTTAGAAAAAAAGCTGCACCTGTAACAAAACAAAAGTGCACCCAATTGTGGAGGAGAGAATAATTTTATTAACGATCTTGCAAGAATGTGTGCTCGACCTGGACAAAAAGCCTGGCACTCCAAACAAGGAACAGTGATATTTATAACCTAAACCTAACACGCAGGTCCCTTCCCTGTTCCCCACTGATTGGGTACTTCAAAGGTTGCATGCTATCAGAGAGGTCTAACTAACTTGCCCCGTTCCCGCTCTGAATACCGCCTCCTGCGTTGCCTACACTCCCGCTGGCTCGGTGGGCTCAGCACCGCTCTCACCCCCGCCCCCCACAGGCTTCTCAAATTTGGTG
Source organism: Dasypus novemcinctus (assembly GCF_030445035.2). NCBI lineage: Eukaryota > Metazoa > Chordata > Mammalia > Cingulata > Dasypodidae > Dasypus > Dasypus novemcinctus. The sequence goes on from NC_080681.1 coordinate 127,084,761, forward strand.
CCGCTTCCACTACTGGCCCCGCCCCCAGCACTCCCCATTGGCCCTCTCGCTTTGGCCCCACCCCCAGCACTCACAGCTGGCCCTCTCGCTTTGGCCCCGCCCCCAGCACTCCCCATTGGCCCTCTCGCTTTGGCCCCGCCCCCAGCACTCACAGCTGGCCCTCCCTTGGTTGGGAGCCACTTTTCAAATTCTGGGCATAACTGGTAGAACCCCTACTCTTCCTGCTTGAACAGCAGAGCCGGCTCCGGCTGGCCCTTTTTTTTTTCAAGACTTTTTAAAAAATTTTTCTTTCTCTCCCCTTCCCCTCCCCCCAGTTGTCAACTGTGTTTCTAGTTATTGCGTCATCTTGCTGTGTCAGCTCTCCGTGTGTGCGGCGCCATTCCTGGGCAGGCTGCACTTTCTCTCGCGCTGGACAGCTCTCCTTACGGGGCGCACTCCTTGCGCGTGGGGCTCCCCTACGCGGGGGACACCCCTGTGTGGCACAGCACTCCTTGCGCGCCTCAGCACTGCGCATGGGCCAACTGCACACGGGTCAAGGAGGCCCGGGGTTTGAACTGCGGACCTCTCATGTGGTAGATGGACACCCTATCCATTGGGCCAAGTTCACTTCCCTCCGGCTGGCCCTTTGTGAAAATTAAACTCAACCCTTTCCCACAGAAGGGAGTGGATGTGGCTCAAGCAGTTGAGCGCCTGCTTCCCACATGGGAGGTCCCGGGTTTGTTCCCTGGTGCCTCCTAAAAAGACAAAAACAAAAACGACAAGCAAACAAATGGAAAAGCCAACTCAGGGGAGCTGATGTGGCTCAGTGATTGGGTGCCAGCTTCCCAAATACGGGGCCCCAGGTTCAATCCCTGGCCCCAGTAACTCAAGAAAAAAAATTGTAGGCTCTTGTGGCACCCTTGCTGGCCCCTCCCCCACCCCTCCGCAGCTGGTTGTGGAGCCCACCCAGGTTCTCAGAGCAGGTTCCCGTCCTGGTTGTGGAGAGAGCAGAGCAATCCTCGTGCACACACTGCTAACGTGTACATCTGTATCAATCTGTCCTATGGCAGCCCAAAGGACTGGAGCGGGGCATTCGTCACACGCTTGCCGTAGGAGACTTGCCCTGCGTGCAGAGGAAGCGCCCAGAGCTCTCCTCCAGGACGCTGCAGGAAGACAGTCGACCCGCAGCTGCCGGGGCAAAGGAGACCCAGCTGCAGAACATAGCGCAGTGCCTGGGACTGTGAGAAACCCCGTTTCCCAGGGGGATAAGGACTTTTGGAGGCAAGTAAAAGGGGGAATTCCTAGGACCACATGCCATAGCCCAGGAAAAGAAGCATGCATAGAAAAGAAAAGTCTGGAAAGTCCCTATGCTTTCACCTGGGCTATTTTCTAAACTCACTCTATGGTTAAGCTCTGCAGGAGAGAGCTTGCACAGGCCAATCTGCAAAGGAGGCTGCCTTTAGCAATGAGAGCAGTCATATCCAATCTGTTGAAGGCCTTAAATGGAGAACTAATGATTTTAGAAGTCAGAAAAAACAAAGAATTTCAATCTCTCCTTCAACCACCAGCTTCTCCTGGGGAATTCACTAATGCCACCATTGGAGTTCCCAACTTATGACCTGCCTTTGGAATTCAGACTTGACAATCCCCATTATTTAACCTCTATAATAAATTTCTTAGTTTTTACATATATGTGTATATCTTGTTGTTTCTGTTTCTATGCTGAGCCCTGAAAAACACAGACCCGCATCAAGTATACCGACATATGCATTGTGGAAATCCTAGAGGAAAAGATAGAAAGGGGCAGGGAGAATATTTGAAGAAATAATGGCTGAAGACTTCCCAAATTTAATGACATACATGGATATACATATCCAAGATGCTCAATGAACTCCAAACAAGATTAAACCCAAACAGAAACATACTGTCACATATTATAATCAAACTATCAAATGCCAAAGATAAAGAGAGAATTCCAAAAGCCACAAGAGAAGCAAAGGTTTACATACAAGGGAGCCTCAATATGATTAATTACCATTTCCTCATCTGGAACTATCAAAGTAAGAAGGCAGAGGGAGAACATATTAAAAGTTGATGCAGGGAAGCGGAGTTGGCCCAATGGATAGGGCATCTGCCTACCACATGGGAAGTCCAAGGTTCAAACCCAGGGTCTCCTGACCCGTGTGATGAGCTAGCCCACGCTCAGTGCTGATGTCAGGCAGGAGTGCTGTGTCAGGCAGGGGTGTCCCCTGCATAGGGGAACCCCACGCGCAAGGAATGTGCCCCATAAGGAGAGCCGCCCAGCACGAAAAAAGTGTAGCCTGCCCAGGAATGGCGCTGCACACACATGGAGAGCTGGCGCAGCAAGATGATGCAACAAAAACACAACAGATTTCCAGGTGCCTCTGATAAGAATACAGGTGAACACAGAAGAACACCCAGCAAATGGACACAGAGAACCAACAACTGGGGTGGGAAGGGAGGGGAAGGAGAGAGAAATTAAAAAAAAAAAAAAGTGATGCAGGGAACAGATGTGGCTTAAGCAGTTGGGTGCCCACCTCCCATATGGGAGGTTCCCAGTGCCACCTAAAAAAGACAAGCAGACACTGCAACAAGCAGGCACTGCAACCAACAGATGCCACAACCACCACAATGAGCAGATGCCACAACGAGATGTCACAAGGAGCAGATGCCACCAGCAGACGCTGCAACCATTGCAACAAGAAAAAGGTGCAACCAGCAGGTGCCACAACCAGAAGACACCGCAACCAGCAGGCCTTGGATGTGGCACTCACCTCCCACATGGGAGGTCCTGGGTTAGGTTCCCAGTGCCTCCTAAAGAAGACAAGCAGACAGATGAGGGAGCCATCCTGGGGCGGGGGGGGGGGGAGTGTATAAAAATAAAAACATGAAAAAAAAAGTGATGCAGGGGAGCAGATGTAGCTCAAGTGGTTGAGTGACTGCTTCCCAGGTACAAGGTCCTGGGTTTGCTCCCCAGTACATTCTAAAAACAAAACAGACAATGAAAAAACCAGCATTCATTGGGGAATGGATATAGCTCAAAGGATGAGCACCTGCTTCTCGTGTATGAGGTCCTGGGTTCAATCCCCAGTACCTCCTAAAAAAAAGTGATGTAAAAAACTGCCACCAAGAACTCTCTATTCAGAACTGTATCTCTCGTGAGAAAGGACGGCTCCCAGGGCATTAGATTGGCAGGCGTTGTGGGCCCTAAGGGGAGGGGAAAGTGGACGTGCAATGGATGGAACAAAGGTAAATAAGGGGGCAAAAGAGGAGTTATGTGAGAGTACACGAGGATGAATATAAAACAGCTAATATTACACCAAAAACATATAGGGGACGACAGACTAATAATGAAAACCATAAGACAAAACATAGGATAACTAAAAAATTTAGAAAACTGTACAACCTAAAGTATGGACCACATAGTAAGCACAAATGTTACCTTGTTTGAAAACTATAGTTTCGGAATCTGTACATCAGTTTCAGGAAATATGATATGAATAAGTTAAAAGATTATTGCTGTGGAAGGGAAAAGGTTTTATGGTGGATCTGGGGAAATACTGTATATTGTATATATGAATTTTGGTGATCTAAGACTCTTCTGAAGCTGACATTATGTTGGGATTCACTTTACGGGAAGTTTTGGATCACAGAGTGGTTCAACAATGGCAGCGGAGGAATACTGATATGGGATGTTATTGACAGGATATATATGGTTGACAGGGAGTTATACAGGGCATATGCCCAGGGTATATAGTAATGTCTATATATACTCATAGTGGAAACAATTAAAAACAACAGCTGGGGGGGTACTGGGCTCCTGGCCGGGGGGTCACTGTTGTGGGCCCTGGGAGAGCAGCGGCAATCCTCCAGGTGCAACGGCAAGAACCAGGAAGGAAGGAGGGCCCAACAGTGGGCTCTTGATACTAATGGCTACACTTTTGAGCCTATGCACCTGCAATAAGAACAAGGCCTAGAGTAGCATTGTGCCTGGGGGTTTCCTCCTGACAGCCTTCATGTTACTCAAATGTGACCACTCTCACAGCCAAACTCAGCGTGTAGATGTGATGCATTCCCCCCAGCGTGGGACACGACACCCGGGGATGAGCCTCCCTGGCACCGAGGGATCACTACCACATACCAGCTGAAGAAGCAACTAGAAAATGACCTTGAATTAAAGATTCAATGCGGAACAGCAGAATATACCTGTCTACATATAATAACATGACTTCGGGAAGCGGTTTGACCTAATGTAAGGGGGAAATGGAAAGGAGAAATGAGATTATAAGGCTGTGAGTCTCTAAAAAAGAGTCTGGAGGTTGTCAGAAGGAATACCCCTATGTACAACTGAACAGAGTCTAAGAGACAGATAAGGTAGATACAACCCCAGGTATTGGTTCTTTTGAGGGATAAAGAGAACCACGGGTTCTATGGTCATGGCAGAAGGGGTTCACTGCCATGACAGATGGCCCTTCTTTGGAGCTGGTGTTTCTGCATGATGGAAATGGACTCAGAGGGGATCTCTTTTCACAAGACTTGCATGCTACTTTATTGGAATTGTAGTTGGTGCTGGGTTTAAGATATATGTAGGGGATTTGAATCTCTGGACTGATAATATGACACCCAGGCCCAGAGCCTCAACAGACTTCAGCTCCTATACTTTGACTTATTGGACTTACTTCACTCAGCTAACATGGAGTTGAAGAAGGTCAACCACCACAACATGGAGCCTAGAGTGTCTACAACTAGAAGTGGGAAGAGTGCATCCAGTACCCATGTGCAATCTAAGCCCTCACTTGACATAGGTGTGCAATGGACACAACCAATCCAATGTCCACAGAGAAAATGTGGAATGGGTGTGGGAACGGTAGCCATGGGGGCTGCTGGGTGTGGGGAACGGGAGGAAGAGATGAGATGTGGAGGCGTTTTCGGGACGTGGAGTTGTCCTGGATAGTGCTTCACGGACAATTACGGGACACTGTAGATCCCCCCAGGGCCCACTGGATGGAACGTGAGAGAGTCTGGGCTATGATGTGGACCATTGACTATGGGGTGCAGTGATGCTCAGAGATGAACTTACCAGGTGCAATGGATGTATCACGATGATGGGAGAGAGTGTTGCTGTGGGGGGAGTGGGGGGCGGGGGTGGTGGGGTTGAATGGGACCTCATATATTTTTTTTAATGTAATTTAAAAAAATAAATAAATAAATATTAAAAAAAAAAATAAACATAATCCAAAACCTAAAAAAAAAAAAAAAAAGAACTCTCTATTCAGCAAGCTGTCTTTTAAAAATGAGAGAGAGATTAAGACATTCTTGGATTAAAAAAAAAGAAAAACTTGAGGCAGTTCACACAACTAGACCAGCCCTACAAGAAATTGCAATGGGATTTCCGCAGGTTTATAGAAGGGACACTAGACGATTGAAGTTGCATAAAGCATAAAGATCGCCAGTAAAGGTAGTGACATAGTACATATATATGGCAGCACTATTCTATATTTGGTTTCTAACACCACTTTTTACTTCCTGCAGGATCTGAAAGGCAAAGGCATAAAGAGTAATGATTAATCAATGGTTTTAGACTCAGGTATAAGTACGTCATTTATGATGTAACTACATAAAAGCCAGGGGAAAGAGGGGTATAGGAACATAGTGTATGTATGTTATTGAAGTTCAGTTGGCATCAAACCAAATGAGACTGACATATATTTAGGATGTAAAATTTAAGCCCAAAGGGGATTGAGTGAGGCTGGCAGAGTAGGAAGCCCCAGGAATCAGTCCCTCCCCCAAGTCGGCTATTGAACTGGGCAGAACTGTCGGACTCAACTATGGAAACCTGGTTGTCTAGGGGAAGAGCGGGCAGCACCCAGGAGGAGTGGAGGAAGGGGCTGGCAAACGCAGGGAACAGTGGTGGCGCAGCTACCATCCCCCACGCCCTCATCACGCGGCAGGCAGAGGAGGGGCTGAAGTCCAGGCTCCTGGAGGAGCTGACTTACGTCAGGGTGGGCTGAAAGGACCTAGCCCTCCGCAGTCCAGGGCTTGGTGGTCTGGGAGCTGACCACTGCTTTTGACCAGCTGCGTCAGGGGCTGGGGAGCTGTGTCTGAGGGAGGTATTGACCCCACCGCCTCAGGCAAAAGCAGCAGAGGAGTCTTGACCAGCAGTACCTTTTCTCCCGCTTTCTTTTCTCTTTCCATTTTCTGTTTGGGAGCAAAAAGAGTTTGGAAAAATCACAAAATGATGGCTCCAGTCCCCAACAACAACAGCAACAAGAAAAATAACTAGCAGTCCCAGAGAAGTGGGAGAGCCAGATGCCCAGCATCACGACACCATTGTAAGAAAATTCTCTGGGCCAGAGTCGGAATCAGGCTTTATTGGAGGAAACCCTGCCGGGCGGTACTCTCAGGTAAGGAGAGGAGCGCGCGCTTTTCAGGCAGTGGGGAGTTTTTTACAGGGCAGGTAGGCTTAGCTGGCGTGGCTTGATAAGGTTCATGTAAGCGGGCTTATGCAGAAGCAGAAGTTTGCGGTTATCATGCGAGCCAGGAGGCTTCCTTTTATCTGGCTTGGCAGGCCTGTGGTTGTGGGGGAGGAGGGGAGGGGGTAGGGTGAGAGTTATACAACCATGACATTCAGAACATCCAGATTCCTACAAAACAATTACGAAGCAAAGAAGGAACAGGAAAGTGGGGCTTATTCATCGAGGAAGCTCATATATCGGAACTATTAGTCAAGAACTTTAAATCAACCATCTTAAATATAGTCAATGTGCTAAGGAATGCATTTACACAGAACTCAAGGAAATTAGGAAAACATTGTCTGGACAGAATGAGATGGAAATTATGAAGAGGAATCAAACTGGTATTTTGGAACTTCTAAGTACAATAATTGAAATGAAAAAGAAAACCCAAAACATTATTTAGATTCAACAGCAGATTTGAACAGGCAGAATTAAGGATCCACAAACTTGAAGGCAAGGCAATTGAAATTACCAGTGTCAGGAGGGGAAAGAAAATATAATAAAAAAGAACAGAGCATGAAGGATAGTGGGACACTATCAAACGTGCCAACATATGATTCATTGGAATTCCAGAAGAACAAGAAAGAGAGAAGGGGGCAGAAAAAGTATTCAAAGAAATGATGATTGAAAACACACCCCATTTGATAAAAGGCATGAAGCTCAATGAACTCCAGGCAGTACAGACTCTTAAGAGATGTACACCAAGTCACCTTATAGAGAAATTGTCGAAATCCAAAAAACAAAGAGGAGGTGAAAGCAAATTGTCACATATAAGGGATCCCAATAAGTTTAACAGCAGATTTCTCATCACAAATCATGGGGAGCAGAAGGTGGGGGATGGCATATTTAAAGTCCTTAAAGAAAAAAACTGTCAACCAAGAATTCTGTATCTAGCAAAATTATTTTTCAAAAATAAGGAGAAATTAAGGCATTCACAAATAAACAAAAGCAGGAAGAGTTCTTTACCAGAAGACCTGCCCTTCAAGAAATGATAAAGGGATACCTTCAGACTGAATAAAAGGACATTAGAGAGTTACTTGAAGTCATAAGAAAAAGGAAGGAGCATTGGTCTCAGACTCTGAAATCTAATGAAGCACGCCTGCAGGTTTACCAAACTGTAGGGGACCAGTGACTCATGTTTCCCTCCCAATTTCTCCTTATGGTAATGCAAATGTTTATTCTTTGTCTCTCCCTTTGTGTTTTGGAAGCAGATAAATTGTAAGTTTCTAAGGTCTACAGCCAGACAGGACCTTACCTCAAGACAAGCTCTATTTCTATAAACTGATTGCGATGTGATTTTGAATTTAGCATTGTTACTGAAGTAAGGTTTTTTTTAATATTATAATGTCTTTTTGGAATTCAGACTGTGGAGTGTGGCAGTTTGATATTATTTATGAATTCCAAAAAGGATATTTGATTATGCTTGTAAACTGGCCTGTTTCTCTGGCATGATACCCTTTGATTGCATAAATTCAGAGATTTCACTTCTACTTGACTAAATTAAGATTAGGGTTTTAATTCAGTAGGACACTGAGTCCCCACCTCCTTGGTGGGCAGACACTCACACAGAACACGGCAGGCAC